>NC_138880.1:13558016-15958016 GCF_965194805.1 Balaenoptera borealis | reverse complement strand
TTTTGAAAGTAATATTTTTTTTCTTTTTTCTTTTTTGAAAATAATATTTTTTAAAGATAAGAACCAGTTCGAACTATGAGGTGGTTTAATTGCTCGTTAACATATTCTTGTGAAAATCTTAAATTATAACTGATACACATATATATACATATATATATGTATATCAGTTATATATTTATACTGTATGGGAAATATTATAGTGATTGTTTTCAAATTAAAACACTTTATGCATGGATAATATGGATACATGCCATAGATTCTAAGGCTATTCTTAAAAATTTGTAATTTGCATAGTTGGTGTGGGATAGACACTCACACAGCACTCGGGGTTTAGGGATTTGTGGTTTTTGTGGCCATAGCAGGATTATACCAGAACTTTGAACCACCCCCCTCATCCTTCAGACCTTCCTTTTCTTCCTGTGCTTCCCCAGAGGTCATAAACAAAGGTCATAAACATAATGACACCCCCCTCAGTGCTTCACATGCAAGGGGCAACTGCTTTGCTGGCTTCATTTCGTGGGCTTGTCTCTTCAGCAGTATGCATACAAGTGAGTTAAACCTTCCACTGGCAATCAGGACGGGAGAGACCCCACTCTCTTTTGGTGGCTTGCTGGCTGCACCACTTTTAACGTGAGTTTGGTCTTAGCCCAATGTTGATCTTCTGGTCCACAGGTCATTAAGTATTTTATGACCTTTCTCAATCTTAGGTCTGCCAGCTCTTTTTTCTCTTTATATAAGGTGTAAGATAAGCCAAATTATTGTTCCTTTTACTAATACTTAAAAACATACTTTGAATGGAACACACACAGAGCAAACAAAACCTGTAATACAGAGAACAAATATTATATTTTCTCAACATATGTTTATATACATATGACTTAGCAATATAATTTACTTGCACTCCAGGAATGAAGAAACCAGTTTACGTCTCTATTTTAAAAGTCTTGTTCATTTTTTTTTTCCTGTAAATCCTATTCTTTGTAAGAGATAACAGGCCCATTCTGAAAACATGCTTTGTAACCCCTAACCAAAGATCTCAAGTCATTGCTTGAAGTGACAGCTCACATCTCATGAAATGGACTTGTTTTGATAGTAGACCCTTGGATTATATGCTCGTTACAGCCCTTTGTATTCACCTGAGGAGAGGGTGATGTACGAGCGGCATGACCCACATAACCACAGGGAAGAATCACTCTTTCCTATATGTAGGCTATGTCCCAGCCCTGCTGCCTTGCACGTACACTAGCTTGTACTTCCCCACCTCCGGACTAACCAATGATTATTTTTACTTATTTATGACAGCCTTTCACCAAAAAGAATTTGAGGCAGCTTGCAAAATTGATTAATAGCTATTGGAAAACAGACTTCAGAGCCAAACGCGGGTTTTATCTGGAAGAAAGTTTCACCACAATAAGCATAACAGTTGATCAATGCCAGAAGTAACTTTAAAAATTGCCTAGGAAGACTCATTAATGCTCATTATGTACTTTCTGAGCTCTGGAAATACAAATGCACTTAAAAAGCTACATGATATAGCAAGTTAAACCAACTTAAACCACTTGCAATTAAGGAGATATTGACAGCTTCCAAAATAAAAGACATCCGTGTAACAAAATATACAAAGCTTGTCTTTTAACAGGAGCCACTTTTTGTCCAAATAGTAATTTGATCCAGCTACAAACAAAATTTTCCTATGAAAGAAAATGTGAGATTTGCTGATTTATTTTTTTGCCAACCTGAAGAATTACCAAAGATTCCCCCCAAATAAGACCTAGGACTTTGGGATAATCCTGTAGTTCCCAATTTGGAAACTTATTATGGGGATTGAGCTGTTTTGGATTTTTCAAAAGAGCATATTGTAAAAATATATCCCAAATCTGAATATCCTAGGCTAGTCTCCACCGTTTCTTGCTTGGACTACTGCAGTAGCCTTCCAATTGATTTCCTCTCTTTCATGCTCACCAAACTAAGGTCTGTTCTCTACAAGGTAGCCAACCTCTGAAGATGGAAATCATATCATGAGCTCCTCTCTTCACACCCTTCACAGGCTTCCTATTTTACTCAGTGATAGGATTTTGTTACCCCACCTCCCCTCTTACCTGCTACTCTGGTCCCATCTCCCACTCCTTCCCTTTGTTCGTTCTATTCCTACTCCTTTAGCCTCTTTATTATACTTCCAAGGGGAAGCCCACTCCTACCTCAGGTCCTTTGAACGAACCTCTGTTCTTTCTACCTGGAACATTCTTCCCCCTGTTACCCCAACAGTTTCTGCCTCGGAGCCTTCAGGACTCAACTCAAATGTCATTGTACCAAAGAGAAACTTCTTTAACCGTTCACCTTATATGAAATCGCACACCCTTTCTCTCTGTCAAGCTCTATTTTTCTTGTAATACCTTATCATTGTTTGATATATTATACATATTTTTATCCGTTTGTGTACTATCTCTCCTGACCAGAATGTAAGCTCCATGAAGACAGGGCTCTTTTATCCTTTTGTATTCCTAGCATCTAGAACACTGCCTGGCAAAGTGCTCACTATTGAATGAACAATGACATTTACCCACAAGCTGAGATATGACATTTATTTACTTTTGACTGAAATTCCAGCTGAGTGTGATAATACTGGTAAGCTCTCACAGATCAAATCTTCTGATTGGAAGTCATTTATATGAGTGCATCATTACCTTTTTTTTTCTTTATCCCACAAGAAATTTTTTAGACATATTTTTGTTCCTAACCACCCTCCTATGACATTTTAATACCATAGATATATTACGTATGTTTTTATGTACTGTGTATATCTCTCTATGTATCTATATATCTGTGCTTTATATATAAAAAGAGTAAGATATTTTTAGCTACTCCATAAAAACCAATTTCTGCTCTCATTGAGAATGCATGATCTATATCTACATTGACAAAAATTTGGAGAAATAATTTATTACTTAGTAAGTTAGTCTAGTGGATAAAATCTTCCTAAACATGAGGTCCATTGGAGAAAAATAATGGTCCTATTTGATTAAAAAAAAAATTGAAAACCACGTGAATAGCTGCTAACTCTCATTGCCACCTTGCTGGGCTATGTCTTCTATGTGCCAGTTGTATTCCTTCTTCCATTTAGTTGGCACAGAAGAATACAAGAACTATGAAAAATACAAGAAATACACTGCACACAGAACCCATGCCTTTAGTTTCCTAATAGTCTTGCTGGCTATATTGTTTTTGATTATATGTCTGCTCTATATGCCCTCTTTATGTTATTTTGTGCTTCATGATATTTTTTCCTGCCTCATTCTTGAAAGGACTCAGACTGCTCAAAACTTAAACAAACAAAAAGCAATGATAAAATAACAAAATGAAAGTATAAGAAGTGTGTTACAGTAAGAACTATATATTTGGTCTTTGTCAATAGTTCCTGACGCAGATCGTCTAAAACCCTTGGAATTTCCTGAGTGATAGAGATGATGCGTGTCTTCTGTTATTCATAACAAACCCCTTTCAACCATACTTGAGTTTATGCTACTACGGTGACGCTTGGTGGATCTCTAGGTAGCTTCAGGATGGGGGCTGGTTGCTAGAGGAACCAACTATGTGATTAGAGTGTTGGAACTCTGAGCCCCAGAGAGGAAAGAGGTTCTGGACATCCAGAGATTGAGTTCATCGATCTAATCCTACAGAATGGAACCTCCATAAAAACCCCTAAATCACAGGGTTCAGAGAACTTCCCCGTGGGTGATGCCTCTTGGTTCAGCGAGGGTGGCACCGCAGAGAGGGCATGAGGGCCCCATGTACCTCCCCCACACCCCTCATACTTTGCCCTTTGAATCTCTTCCATCTGGCTGTTCCTGAGTTGTAGCCTTTGAAATAAACTGATAAATGTAATAAAGTGTTTCCCTGAGTTCTGCCAGAAGGGTTCTAGGAAATTATCGAACCTGAGAAGTTGATACAAGGCCAAAGCAATATGTAATTAAGGGCCAGATGACTAGTCTAAGAGCAAATGATTTTCAAAGTGTATCCTGCAGAAACTCCAGAGAGGTGCCTCAGGGGCTGCTGTAGGGATGGAGAAGGGGCAGGATTTAGGGCTTGGGAAGGTCAACAAGTAAGGTTCAAGGTCCACCACTATCACCCTTTAATCTCACTTTTGTACATTTCTCTTTTTTTCATTCTTAATTTTTTTTTTAATTTTTATTTTATATTGGAGTATAGTTGAGTTACAACTTTTGTACATTTCTTATGTTGGCATTTTGCATGCTTTGTTTAAAGAAGAATGTAATGATTTAATCTGTTCTGTGAAGTTCTTTTGACATTTGACCTGATTGAATTTGGAAGAATAGTTTCCAAAGGTATGATTTTTAGTATTGGCACAGTTAGTATAAACCCATTCAATCAGAAGATACTTAATAGTCAGAATCAGCCACTGTTGTGACAATCAAAAGTGGAATACCAGCGTTCCAAGGATCTGCACTCAGCCTGTCTAACGCAGTGGTTCTCTGACATTAGCTTCCATCAGAATCACCTGGAGGGCTTGTTGAAACAAGAATTCTGCTTCAGTAGGTCTGGGTGGAGCTTCCTGCTCTAGGCAGGGGAACTTGAAAGCAGCATAAATAAAAGTGGTTTAAAATCATTAAAAAAAAAAAAAAGCCAAAAGAATCAGAGGTGGGTTTTTTTTGTTTTTTTTAAGCACTCGAGTTTCATGTGCTCCACCTGTGGATTCCCCTTGCTTTCCCTCATTTTAGTCATGGTATTAAAATTAAAATACAGGTGTCTAATAAGCTTCAGTAACTAAAAGTCTGTTTTGAGTTTGTTGATCTTAGATTATCGCCAGTTCCTGTTGGGAGACAAAAGACATTAAGAATAATAGAGTTGCAAATGTTCTGTTTCAGACACTCTTCTCTGAAAGAAAAGCAAAAGCAAAACAAGTCAGACAGAGAAAGACAAATGTTATATCACTTAGATGTGCAATCTAAAAATAATATAAATGAAAAAATAAAAATAAAAATAAAAATAATATAAATGAATCTATATACAAAACAGAAACAGACTCACAGACATAGAAAACAAACTTATGGTTACCAAAGGGGAAAGGGAGGGGGGAGGAATAAATTAGGAGTATGGGATTAACAGATACACACTACTATACATGAAACAGATAAGCAACAAGGATTTACTGTATAGCACAGGGAACTACATTCACTATCTTGTAATAACCTATAATGGAAAACAATCTGAAAAAAATATATGTATATATAAAACTGAACCACTTTGCTGTATCTGAAAAAAGAATATATATATAAAACTGAATCACTTTGCTGTATACATGAAACTAACACAATATTGTAAATCAACTATATTTCTATTTAAAAAAAGCAAAACAACACCATCCTATAAACAGCACTTCTCTATCACTCCTTATCCTTATGCTGCTATGTTTTCTTTATGACACTATTACCAGAAGATATCATATATACTTATACTGGCATATTATCTCTCTCTCCCTTTCTCTAAAGTGCAAACTCCAAAAGGGCAGGGATTTTATGTTGCTTTGATACTGCTGTATCTCCAGTGTCTGGCATGTAGCACACACCTTATAAATATTTCTTAAATACTTGCCTGGCATGTAGGACACACCTTATAAATATTTCTTAAATACATGAATGATTAATTGTGACATTGCTATACCTGGCTTCTTTGTCCTATGAAATATTGGTGAAGGCATTTTTTTTTTTTAAAGAAATTCACGTTCTTTTATTTATTTATTTATTTATTTATTTATTTATGACTGTGTTGAGTCTTCGTTTCTGTGCGAGGGCTTTCTCTAGTTGCGGCAAGTGGGGACCACTCTTCATCGCGGTGCGCGGGCCTCTCACCATCGCGGCCTCTCTTGTTGCGGAGCACAGGCTCCAGACGCGCAGGCTCAGTAGTTGTGGCTCACGGGCCCAGTTGCTCCGTGGCATGTGGGATCTTCCCAGACCAGGGCTCGAACCCGTGTCCCCTGCATTGGCAGGCAGATTCTCAACCACTGCGCCACCAGGGAAGCCCCGGCATTTTTAAAAATGTAATATTTATGGTTTATTTTCATGAATATAAAAGTAATAAGTTCATGTTAGAACTGAAAAAATTCAGGGAAGCACAAAGAAAGAAGATCACTAGTAACCCCACTATACATTTTCATCTACAATTTCTGGTGTTTCCCTTCCTCGCCCCCCCTTCTCTTTCTGTATTTAAATAAATGAGATTACAGTCCAATTTCTGAGTTGCTTTTTTGGAATCTGAATATATTGAGAACACTTCCCCAAGTTATTTGATATTATTCTATGGTACCAGTTTATTGATTGCATAGTATTACATTATAAGAATGGAATAATTTATTAAACTATGACTCTTTTTTGTACATTTAGGTTGTTTCCAAATTTTCATAACAGAAAACAATGTCGTCATAGGAAGATCTTTTGATGTATCTACAATAGTGCATTTCTGAATCTTAAGCATCAGTCTGGGCTTGCATAGGAGGTGATGGTAAGCCATTTCAACAAGAAATGGAAGCTATAATGCATTATTGTTAGCAAATCTTCACACCTTGCAAGTGAAGTTAACATTGGTTGATATGGATTTAGATACGTATTTCTTTTTTTTAATTATTTTTTGATTTTTGGCGCATTGGGTCTTTGTTGCTGTGTGCGGGCTTTCTGTAGTTGTGGCGAGCGGGGGCTACTCTTCGTTGCGGTGTGCGGGCTTCTCATTGCGGTGGCTTCTCTTGTTGCGGATCATGGGCTATAGGTGTGCGGGCTTCAGTAGCTGTGGCACATGGGCTCAGTAGTTGTGGCCAACGGGCTCTAGAGCGCAGGCTTAGTAATTGTGGCACACGGGCTTAGTTGCTCCGCAGCATGTGGGATCTTCCTGGACCAGGAATAGAACCCGTGTCCCCTGCATTGGCAGGCAGAGTCTTAACCAGTGTGCCACCAGGGAAGTCCCATATACATATTTCTTAGTTCCCGAGATCTTGTATCTAAAGACTTCTTGTGTTACCACTTACAAGGTTTATGAAAGATGTTTAAGATGTGATGTATTTCTGTTATCTGATTAATTAACTTCTGCTTTTATCTTTATGAATTCCATACTTTGGTGCTCCTCAGTTTTATTCTGCATCACCTCTTTTAAATTCCTTTGAGTATTTTCTTCATCTGTTTTCATTTATTGTTTAATAATGAATGTATTTGAGTATAAGAAGTTAGAGTTCTCTAAGTTCAGTTCACCATATGAACAACATAACATTTGATAAAGAGTATCTGCATTGTCACTATTTTAATATAAAAACGTAACTGAAATTTTAAACTTTTTACCTAAGAGTTTTTCAGGGCAATTAAAAATTACATATGTACTTACATACACAAACATCATATATGTATGTATATATATATATATATATATATATATATATATATATATATATATATATATAGTCTTTTCTTTCTAATTTCTATTTCTATTGTTTGGGATTAGAAACTGTCATAAGAACACTTAACATGAGTTCTACCTCCTTAATATATTTCAAAGTGCACAATAGCATATTGTTAACAAGGGGCACTATGTTACACCACAGATCTCTAGAACTCATTCCTCTTGTATGACTAACTTCTTACCTGTTGAACAACAACTCACCATTTCCCCCTACCTCCCTCCCGAAGAAGCCACATGTGTAAGAGGGCAGGGCCTCTAGGAAGTTGGATCCCCGAATGACTGTGTGGAGCAGACCCGGCCCCACCTCCTCATCACTATCTTCCGACTCAATTTAGACTACTGTGTGAGGAAAGAAAAAACTTCCATTACGTTAACTGAAATGTTAGGGTTTATTTGCTTCAGCAGTTAATATCCTTGAACCAATATACACTTTCCTCCTTCTACACCCTTGCTTCTCAATTATTTCTAGATATATTTTCTGGATATAGTTGCTGGATCTGGATAGACATAGAGTGACACAGAGCAGAGGATGAGGACGGCGAGCCATGGAAAAGTGTGTGGGAATTCTGCAGGTAGGATGATGGTGCTTAGATGACCTCTCAAATCACCACTCCTAGGGTAGGGACACAAAGTCCTGTTTTCTAGTTTGAACAGCCCGTGAAGGTTTTGAGCAATGCAGTAGGCACAGTTGTGATGTATCTTCTTTAAGTATCAAAAAATACATAAATATATACACACACACACACATATATAAAACTCTTGGAGTAATAAGAAAATAATGGCCTCCATTTACTGAGCACTTACTATGTGCCAGGTACTTTAGAGGGCTTCTGCTTCATGAAGTGAATACTGAGGATGCAATGTGGCCAGGAATGCCTTGGTACATTTTATCAATGTGACTTTATCTTCACTGTTGGTAATGGGAACTCTTCCCTCATTCCATGTGTGTTTTCTGCCAGTCCTTGGTTTTTGGTGATTCAAGAGTTTTAATTTTTTAGTGTTGAAACAAGACATCTCTTGAAGTATGTGGCCCACTCCAGAGATGTGCTCCTTCCCCAGGACCCTCCTCTTTGGACTCCAGGGTCCATCAGCCGGGGAAGAACTGGATGGTTCAAATAAGATGGATCAAATATCAAACGACAATATCAACCTCTGAGGGTAAGACAACAATCAATAATTTAGGAATATCTTTTCAGCAAGTGAAATGTTGTTTAGATTATCTTTATCATCTGATATTTAAATAACAGCAATAGTAATACATTACTTATGAGTAATGTTGGACAGATTACAAATAGCTTTATTGTAAATTATCTCATTGGTCAAAAGTCATTCACTGTATATTCAGCAAAAATACAAGGAAAAGCAAATTAAAGTGTACTGGCCTAGAAAAAAGTCAAAGAAAAAATTTAGATTCCTATAACAAAAGAAACCAATACTAATAGATGTATTTTGCATTTAGTCCACCTAAAAGTTACCCCTGAAAAAATATAATTTCTGTTGTATTTTTAGGTTTAATTACATTTTTAGATGCAGTAGTGGGAAGTGCTCAAAGAGTTTCTTATGTATTCTCTCCGCTTCTACTCCTTCCCCTTCAACCCAGCCTCTATACTGCAATCAGAGTGGTCTGTTTAAAATGTAAATAAGACCAGGTCAATCCCCTGCTTAAAACCTCTCAGTGGCTTTCCTTTGACCTGAAGTAAAATCCAAATCTTTTTTATCTGAATGATCAGGATGCTGGCTCCTCTCCAACTTCTTGTCATTCCACACTTTCCTCTGCTCCCAATAAGTTTTTTCAGCCACACCAGGCCTTCCTTCAGTTGCTCAAACACACGGAATTATTTCTGACCTCATAACCCTTTGCCCAGGCTGATCCCTCAACACTGAAGCCCTTCTCTGCCGACTTGAAATGACCAAACCCATCTCATGTTAACATCACCTCTCGATGTTAGGCTTTCTGTGAGCTCCTGTAGGTAAATTAGGTGCCCACTGCCAGATTTTCAGTTACAGTGACATATCTTACACATCTTACACAGCACCGTGCCACATGGGAAGCATTACCTGGTCAGTAGACTATACTGTCCCACTAGACCAGGATGTGTGGGCAGTGACAGTATCTGTCTCGCCAGTGCCATGGCCACAGCATCGAGCACAGTGCAGGCCCACAGTAGGTGCTCAATAATATACATTTTTCAATTGTGGTAAAATACACCTAACGTAACCCTTACCATCTTCACCACTTTTCAGTGTACAGTCGAGTGGCATTAAGTACATTCACATTATTGTATTATCATCACCACCATCCATCCACAGAACTCTTTTCATCTTGCAGATGTGCTCAATAATGTTTATACAAAGAAGAGATTAAAGGTCCTTGGTCCCGTTTGTAAAGTGAAGAATCCTTTGCCATGGAAAATAATCTGTCTCCCAATTTAACCATTAGAGAAGTTCAGACTTCAAAATATTTGATTTTTATAAATAAGGTAAGTGATGGACACAAAAGAGCTCTAGAAATACTTGAAGACATGGGCTTGGGAAAATGAAGTATTGAATATTACCGATAGATCTAAGTGAAAAGGCTGAAAAAAAGTGAATAAGAAAGGAGGTAAATAACACAGAAATAGGATGTACATTTAAACTATCTTTAGCCTCTGGATACAGTAAGATCTTTTACAGATGCATGCTCGTGTAGATGGTGAATTTCCTTCTAACGTGGGCTCTCAGAGGAGTGTGTGGCCATTTGATTACATAAAAAAGTAATTGGAAGACAAGAAACCACCCAAGAGATGGCTTGTATCTGGGAGGAATCATTTAGGTTTGATTCCTATGAGGTACTTCCAAAGCTACGCGACTTAAAACTCACTAATTGACTTGGAACTCTTGTTGTCAGACAAAATCCTGGGGTGTGTGTGTGTGTGTGTGTGTGTGTGTGTGTGTGTGTGTGTGTGTTCAGAGTATTCTGCTAGGAGTTTTGGGGCTTATGGAGGAGGAAGACATATATCTATCCTAAAAAGAAGATTTTCAATGTAATTAAAAAAAAGAGTCAAAGCAAATTAGAGGCTGTAGAGCAGATATGTACAGATAATTATATACTTATGGGATGTACATAATCACTAATTAAAATAAGAGCTGAGGGAGACTGAAGTAATGTTGTCTAACCACAGGCAGGTCTAATGGAAGACGTTGTCTCCCAAAACACAGTGATTTAATGTCTATATAAACACTTTTCTGAACTAAGACAATTAGCATGAATGTAACTCAAATCTACATAAGTTACAAGTGAATCCTTCAGAACTAACATTAAGCTCTGTAAATGCCATTATAAATCATTATATCTGAAATACTTCCTAACAAAGAATTCTTACAAGAGACCTTTAGGAAGGTGACCAGGTATTCAGCCAGGTCAGTTTTTTAGCCTTTGAAGGATTTACAATTCCTTAAATCAAAACCTAACCATAAATGGAAATTAAAGACAAGCTACTCTCAACCCAAAAGAAGCACTAAAATTAAATGAACCGACTATACATCTCTAGGAGGTGTGTTCTCAGGGTGAGCATTTCTCATGACAAGGTACCTTCAGAAGGCAGCGCTGTCCTGAAGTGCTGAGCTCGGCAGAACTTGTCTGTTCCCATCAGCACAGCATCATTTGGCTGCTGCTCTGCGTATTGATGTTGTGTAAACACGCTTATGTAAGGAAAGGAGAAATAAACACACAACCGATGCAGCTCTGGCTGTTAGTGCCCTTCAGAGTATGCATGTTTTGGATTGTGCTTTATATACAACACAAAATCCTACTTCAATAAATTTGTGCAATAAGTTGCAAGCTCTTTGGAGAGCAGCATCAAAATACACAATATGGATATGCATTTATTTCATCTTCTTTAACTGGATCGTCACTTCCTATTACAGGGATCCATCTGTGTTCCAACTAGACGCTAATGGTGTATGCTAATGGGACACCTGGTTGATTTTTTTTTTTTCCTCTAAAACAAAATTATCTGTGTTTGTATGAAAGCCGTGACTTCTCTTTATTAGCATCACAGTTGGAGTTGATTGTCCTAAGTAGCCCCCTTCTCTAGTCTCTTCTCCCCAGAAATGTCCAGACACATCCTGGTTGCTATTACGAACCTTGGCTCCAGGTTTGAATCTAGGCTGTACCTCTTATTAGCTGTGCAACTTTGAATAAGTTACTTAATGCAGTTTTCTCATTGGTAAAATGTGGATAATAGTGCCTATCTCAAAAAGCTGTTAAGCAAATGAAAGGAGATAATGCACAAGTGTGTGGCACATAGTAGCTAATAAATGGCAGCTACTATGACAATGGACCGCCCAATTGCATTTGATGATGTGCAAGCAAGGCTGTGTGGTCCACTTAGGGGAGCACTCTGAAGGTGCCTGTCACAAACACGAGCAGCGGCAGCCACCCAACCACAGTGCTGCCTTCAGGAGGTCAAAGGCCTCCTGTCGTGGTCCGAGCACAGGTTGGAAAAGAATTTCCCGACACAAGGCACAAAGTAAGGAAGATAGAGTTTATTAAAGAGAAGGGTCACTGCAAGAACAGCGGGCCAACTTCCTGGTAGCCAGGGAAAGTCGACAGTGAGCATGGGTTGCTTGCCTGTTTTCATAGCCAGGGAACCTGTAAGTCATCTGCTGACCGGGCAGAGTACGTATACTTTCAGCGTGCTGAGCGGGAGAAAAACACGGCAAATGTCTTTCCTTATGTGGGATGGGAAAGGGACGGGGCCTGCTGCTTGGGAGGGGCTCTGGGACGTTGCAGTGGTCACACTGTGACAGAGTCATAGGAGTCCTGTAACTCTTTGTTCTGGCAATATTGGCCCTTTGAGTTTATCTTGTTCTTTGTCCTTGGAGCACACCACATTCCCCCCTCTCTTTATTTACAGCACCAATTCTTTGGCCCTATTGCATACGCTGCTCATGTCTACCTACCTGCCTAGCTCCTTCTCAGGCATTCAGGAACCCTTTTTGTAAGGAGAAGGGGTGACAATCTCTCTGGCTGCTTCCTGCTGGGCAGGGGTGTTGTAGGGGCCCTGGGTCCCAATGCCCATTCTCTGTCAGGGTATATTTACGGAGGGGATGAGAGCCCACAGAATGATAAGGCGGCTTGTTCCAATGTAGTCCATGTGCCAACTGGCTGGTACCCTTGTTGTAGCACCATCTGGAATTAAATCTTTTGAACCTGTCGGGAGATGAACTTAGATAATGTGTTAATAATGCAGGGGTCAAACAACAAAACAAAGGCTATCAGGATTAATGGTCCCAACAAGGGCAATAGCCATGTCCATATCTGGATCCCCATAGAGGAGATGAGGCTGGAAAGCCAGCTGGGGCCCTGTCCTGCTCTCTCTTTTAAATCTTCTATTAATTTGATGTTTTTCTTTAGAATCTGAAGGTCTTCTTCAATGTGGCCGGAGGTATTAATATAGAAGCAGCCTGTCTCATTTAGTAGGGCACAGACACCGCCCGCTTCAGCTGTTATAACACTAAGGGCCCTCCTATTTTGTAAAACCACCTTGGCCAGAGAGCCTAGGGCTGACTGCTGTTCCTCGGTGGCTGCTACCGCAGCCTTCCAAGGTTCCAAGTTTCCAACCTTCCAGATTCTAAGGTTCCTGGACCATGATGGTGAGATGGAGAACGCTCCTCTCTAAGGGGTACGCCTGCAAACCAGAAGAGCCCTCTAAAGATGCTATGTATTATTTTGGGGCGATCAAGAATTGGGTTATCATAAGCATGTCCCCCTTAATCAGTGGTTTGTTTTTGTCTCTCCCAGACAGGTCTTAAGGCCTCCTCGAGGAAGGACGCAAGGTTGGGAATGCCTCCTGAGGAAGCTAAATCCTTTGTAGTCATAATGGTAGCCTCTGGGACTGCAGCAATAATTGTGCAGGAGCCCCTCCAAAGTGTGGGAAGATCCAGATAGACCCCGTTACCACATAGAGATGAAAATCCAGTGCCCCTCAAGGATACCCCTGCTTTGGGTGCCCAGAGCCAAGCCCTGACCTTTTGGGAGTTTTCCTCTGGAAATAGACTGGGGTCCCGTGGCCTAGGATTATACTGGGAAGGCCGAACTCCGAGGAAGTAATCATCTATACATAAAGGGGAGAATCCAGGCTCTGACTGATTATGAGTGTGATGGGGGGATTGGCATAACAAGTTTCTGAATATAGCTGAATTATGTTATATTCTGGAGGAGAATCTTGCCGGGAGGTTAAACTAAGTAAGTGTCCCGTGCTCACACCGATGCCCATGTATTTAGTTCCCGGGGCCGAGCTGTTTATGGGGATATGGTCTTCGTTAATATATTTCTTAGTCGCATCTTTCCTTGAATTTCCCCAACACAAAGTGAAATTACCTTCATGTACATTATATTTATTTTCCTCTGACCAGGATTCCGCTCCAGGCTAGTCTGATTAAAATTGAGGGTGTAGTTACAAAGAGAGTCATTAAGCCAGCCCCAAATGGGTCCCCAACCATCCGGGTTTTGGAGACAGAGCTGTGCCTCGTCTTGCCCAAGCTTGGGCTAATGCCCATATCCTGTTTTTCTCTTCATGAGTACAAGTGGTCAGGACTACATGAATGTCTCGCCAGGTCAGGTCAAAGGCTATAGTGAGGGCCTGAAATTCCTTAATAAAAGTCGTGGGATCCGGACTGAAGGAACCTAACTTGTTTTGAATTTGGGAAATGTCAGACACGGGAAAGGGAACATGAACTGTAATAGTGCCCGTGTCTCCATTTGCTACTTCCTGGCGTTGGGCATTCCTCAATCTTGTGTGGGGAGGGGAGATGGGGCTTTCGCCCTGATAAGGGGGTGGCTGATGGGGAGCTGTGGGTTGAGGTGGAGATGGGGCTGAAGCAAAGGGGGTTGATGTGGTGGGGGACAGGAAAGGTTGAGTAGAGGGTCGTCTAGGAGATCTGATGGAGAGGGAGACAGAGGGGGTCAGGGGGATAAGGCAGCAACAGAAAGACACATGCGGCATGAGTCCCTCAGATCCGGATCCTGACTAAGGGCCATAAAGGTCTGGACATAAGGAACCTCTGAGTCCTTTCCTTGTTTCCGGCAAAAGAGATCAAGTTGGAAGATCGTGTTATAATTTAGTGTGCCATTAAGAGGCCATTGTTCTTGGTCCCCCAGTTTATACTGGGGCCAAGCCGTGTTACAAAAGAAAATGAGCCTCTTCTTTTTGAGATTTTCAGGGTCAAATTTTTTCCACTTCCTGAGGATACAGCAGAGGGGTGAGTCTGAGGGAGGCTCCCGAGACGTACCAGAACCCATTCTTAGCCTGTATGCCGTAGAATGGGCATACTGAGAGTCACCGGCTGACAGAGAGGCGTCCCCTTTGTCCCGGTGACTTCTCCGTGCGACTAAGGCACAAAATGGGCCGACTGTCCCAACAATCGCATCCGACCGTGAGAGGTGACCCCTGAGCGTGCGACTGAGGCACCAACCATATGACTGAGGTACCATGCGACTCGGGCAGGGAAAGAAAGAAAAGAGAGATTGATTCCCGGGACCCACCGGGTGACTCACCGCTTGGCGATGCCCTGAAACGTGAAACGCACTCCTGGGATGGCTCAGAGGCAACGCCTAGGCTCCTGTAAGTCAATCCGGACCGAGAAAAAGGTGAAAGCGACAGAGAAGACAGGCTGAGGAATCAGCCTCGTAGTCCTGCCGGGAAGGCGGCGGCCAAGGGGAGGGGGCTCAGTGTTCTGCTTGAACCAGTGTGTGCCTCATGGTGCACGGAAGTTGTCTTGCTGGGGGCAGATGCTCTAACAGCCTGGTCCATTCCGTGACCGCCTTATCCTTTCACGGGAGTCTTCAAGCGGCAGGCGCCCTGATGGCTTTTAAATGCCTGACCCGTGCCCGCACGATACTAATCGGCCTAGTCCTCAGTCAGAAGGAAGACAGAGGGACCCTCACCCGTTCTGGGCGGCAGTTACTGGGGCGAAGTGAGCCGTGGAGCCTTCGGAACACACCGGGGTGTGGCCCTGGCCAGAGTCCTCTGTTGCTTCCCCGGCAGCTTGCCTGTTCACAGAGGGTCCCAAGAAATGAGGAGAGGAGGTCGGGGGAGGAGATCCCCCCAGGAGCTATCCCTGTACGGGCCACCAAAATGTCGTGGTCCGAGCGCCGGTTGGAAAAGAATTTCCAGACACAAGGCAGAATGTAAGGAAGATAGAGTTTGTTAAAGAGAAGGGTCGCTGCAAGAACAGCGGGCCAACTTCCTGGTAGCCAGGGAAAGTCGACAGTGAGCATGGGTTGCTTGCCTGTTTTTATAGCCAGGGAACCTGTAAGTCATCTGCTGACCGGGCAGAGTATGTATACTTTCAGCGTGCTGAGCGGGAGAAAAACACGGCAAATGTCTCTCCTTATGTGGGATGGGAAAGGGACAGGGCATGCTGCCTGGGGGGGCTCTGGGACGTTGCAGTGGTCACACTGTGACAGAGTCATAGGAGTCCTGTAACTCTTTGTTCTGGCAGTATTGGCCCTTTGAGTTCACCTGTTCTTTGTCCTTGGAGCACACCACACCTCTCTGCTACTTGCCAGGATTACATTAGTGTGTAACATCATCTTTTTTATTTATTGAGGTATGTTGATTTATAATATTATATTAGTTTCAGGTATACAACTTAGTGATTTGGTATTTTTATAGATTATACTCTGTTTAAAGTTATTATAAAATATTGGCTATATTCCCTGTGCTGTACATTACCTCCTTGTATCTTACTTCTTTTATACCTAATAGTTTGTACCTCTTGCCCCTCCCCCATCCCTCTCCCCTCTCAAACCACTGATTTGTTCTCTGTATCTGTGAGTCTGTTTCTGTTTTGTTATATTCATTCATTTGTTTTATTTTTTAGATTCCACATATAAGTGTCTTTCTCTGTCTAACTTATTTTGCTGAGGTCCAGGTCCATCCATGTGGTTGCAAATGGCAAAATTTCACTCTTTTTTGTGTCTGAGTAATAGGCCATTGTATACACATACCACATCTTCTTCATCCATTCATCTGTGGATGGACACTTAGGTTGCTTCCATATCTTGGCTATCGTAAATAATGCTGCTATGAACATTGGGATGCATGTGTCTTTTCGAATTAGTGTTTTCATCTTCTTCAGATAAATACCCAGAAATGGAATTGCTGGATCATATAGTAGTTCTATTTTTAATTTTTTAATTTTTCTTTATGCAGCCTGCACTGGCCTTGACTGCCTTGGCCCCTGACACTAGGGGAGGAAATCATCCCTGGGTAGAAAGCATAGAGGGTCCCTGTGCCCCTGATTGGCATGTGCAATGGGTCAGAACTAACTTGATGATAATACCTCCCCTCTTTCCCCTTCTTTCTCACTCATACCTTTCTCCTAGAGCCCTCATGTCTGCTGTCCTGCAGGACCCCTGGGAGCTTAGCTCTTATATTTGATCAGGTAAACAATGGGTGTTAATCACACTCCTAACCCACACATAAATAAATTGGTGGGAGGCCTTGTTTCTTGTATTTGTCTCGTTTGCTTCCTGGGAAACAATGGCTCTCTCCTTTATCCAGCACTAACTAATTTCCGGAGTCACTGCTGTCATGATAATCTGTGCTGTCCACGACACTGTATGGCTGGCCAACCACTTATACTTTTACTGCCAGTCTCTCACAAGGACAGGCTATGATAAAAAGAAAATATCCAGGGAGATCACTTTTTCTAGCTGTCCAGTTATTGGTGAAAAATACTTGCTGTCTGTGCTTTCTAAAATCACACACAGCCTTATTTTATTTAAACATACAGATTTTTATTTTAACAAAGATTCTATTTCAGTGGATAAAACATAGTTTAATCGACTCCTGTTCATCCCATTGGAGAGGGAGGGATTCCTGCCCAAGGGTTACTGGGATAGCCAAACATGACACCGACGCTGGACAGGTGAGCTCCACAGCCCAGGAGAGGATACTGCATGCCACGTAGGGCCACCCAGGAACAAAGTGAACCTGTAGTATTAAGAGACTGAGGTGACATCTGGTTCCTTTGGAGGATGTGATTGGCTTGTTTGAATAATTCTACTAGCTGGCAGGGAACTGAAACTCACTACTGCAGGTTAAGTAGGATCTGCCTTTGGCTTCCTTGATTTGGAGGCTTATTTGGCTGGGACTTCATCCATGGGAGCAGAGTGGGGAGGGGAACTTCCTATTAGGATATTCAGGGCCCTCCCAATCTCACCACATATCAAGGCAACAGAGAATATCGGGCCTTAATTTTAGATCTGACACCAGACGTGAACCTCGTGAACCTCTCATTCTCTTGGTGTATAAAACCAGAGCAGGTGAAAAGACTTTTTCCCCTACAAACTACCCAAGGCTAGGACAAGGCAATACTGTGAGAAAGAAGCAATTATACGGTATCTTCAGGCAATAAGACATTTTATTTCCTTTCCTGAAATATGTATACCGTTCTACTCCTACCACCTAGTTTCCAGTCATTGATTAAGAGGGGAGGGAGATAAGTTTATCTGTTTCCCAATTTAGATCCCCTCTCAAAACAACAGAATGATTCGTAATTTTCTTATGTACTCTGTAGCCACTGCTTCACAACCTCTCTCCCACCCATTGTTGGAAAACGATTTTCTTTTCTTACATATTTCATGGCACACTAATTTATGTTTATATTATTAATATCTATATTTTGGACAACATTATAAAGCCTTGGAAAGTCAGTGCATGCTCTGTACTTTGCAAAGGTAATTATCAGAAGGATAAGAATAAAGGAGTGGCCTCCACCTGCTCGCCTCTGCCACCTTGGATTTGACGTCATTAACACCGCTGCCCCTTTGTCAGGCACTGCGGGTGTTGTGATTGGGAGAGAGAGTGTGCTTCCATGAACACAGGACGTGCAGGAGGCATATTGGATTCCTTTGCCTTCAGCATAACAGAGGAGGTAGCCCCAAACACCATGGGAAGGCTCCTGATGCTGACCTGGGGGTGATCCCCTTCTCCCTGGAGCTCCGTGGCCTCTGGGCTTGGCCTCAAACACAGGTAAGTCCCTTATGTTCCTCAGCTGGGTTGGCCTGGGTTCAACTGTAAGCCTCCATTGATGGTCTTGGGGGCTAAAGAAGGTTTTTCCAGTGAGCAGAGACATCTCTTGCAACTGAAGGGGACACAGCTGAAGGTGAAAAGAGTGGACAGTGTCTAGTTTCCGGTGGCGCTGTTGTGTGTCTTGACTGTGGATGGCTATCTTTACAAACTTCAAGGGAAGCTGCCTGGTTAGCTCCAAGGTCTTTGTAGGCCCCGGCCTCTTTCCCTGGTGTCTCGCCACACCTGGCGCGCCGCTTACAGCTGGTTGGGCCAGGAGCATAGCATCAGGTAATGAGAGGCTGGGGCTGGTGGATCCCCGTCACCATTTGCACTTGGCGTGTCCGTGGATCACTTCTCTTTGCTGGTCTGGTTAAAGTCGCTCTGAAAGATCGCTGCGAACTTGAGTTACCACACGCTCCCTTGTGCAGGTAGTAAGCACGCTCACTGCACGCTGCTTTCCCCTGGCTAAGAAGGTAACGCAGACGCGCGGATGCGCAGCTCACGGCCATCATTTATCAAGACAGCTCTGCATGCCTCCGCATCTCGCGGGCCTCCTGTGTTCCGCAGGCCTGGCCGGCAGGGGGCTGAGCCGCAGTCTGCGCAGGCCCCACTTCTGCTCCAGAGCCCCCGGGTAGGGGGCGCTCAGAAGGGAAGGGGGCGCAGATTACCCTCCCTTCGGCCCTTTGCAGCCAGCTGGGGACGAGCCTGGGGTCTGGATCCAGACTGCGCCCATCCGAGGGCACCGAGCCAGATGTGGTGGCGCACTCGGGAGGGGCCTCGCGTAGCCTCGCGGACAGGCCCGGTCACCTTCGCATCCCTTGACCTGAGCCGAGATGCTCAGCTTCTCGCCTTCTTCTGAGCCTCCGCCTGAACCACCCTGTGGGGCCACCTTTAAGCCTCTGCTGCCGTTGTCACCTGGAGCCGCCACACCGCCCTTTACCTTTTGTCCCCACTCCTCCGGGTAGGGACACAGCCCTCCGCCCCCAAACCCCGCCACTGCGCTGACACCCTGGGTGGAAGCGCGGTGCGCTTGTGTCGACTCCGCCTCCATAGGGAACGGCCCACCCCTCTGGGGGCAGACCCAAGGGGGGTTTCTTAATTACAAAATGAAAAATTTCACCTGTGGGCCCAAACTGCTTGGTTTTACACTGGAAAAGTATGAAAAGGCAGGGGTCTGTTTGTTCAGAAATGACAGCCTCTCTGAGCTGGAAGGGACTTCAGAAATTATGTGTCACAACCCCCTCATCGTACACAGAATTGGAGAAACTTTGACCATGGGTGTACAGAATCCAGGTGGTTTACTCTCTGGGTAAAAGGGGTTTTGGCCTTACGGCACACAACAGTGTCTTTTAACTCACACCGTCTCGGCCGTTGCAAACTTTTCTTATGTGTTGAAGTGGCTCTATTTTTTTTCCCCCAGATAAACACAAAACAACTTTGATTTATCATATAAACAATTCCAAGACATTCTTGAAGCAAGTTGTTTATGTAAACAGATATAGATGAAAGCTTCATAAACTCAGCTCTTGCTGGCTGCATTTGAGTTATTTAGTTATATTTGGAGCCAGATAACTTGGCCACATCAAATTTAAGGGAAACAAAAATGAGCTGTTTTGTTACTCAAAGTACCCCTTCTGGTCAGAAAGATTTGATCCAAATCTAGAGAAGCCTGCCTATGGGACAGGCCTTAATTTTTTTAGACCAGAGTTGATGTAATAGGGGACAATGATATCTTGATAACTGGATTAATAAATCTTCTAAGGCCAAAGGCACTTGTAGAAAAATTACCCTGGTAATAAATGTGCATGTGGGAAGCTTTGGTTCCCTCCACGCTGGATGAGAAGTATTGTCACCTTAGACATGAGTCAGATTTCAGGTCCTGAATTTTCACAGACAAAACCAGAGTCAGGATCAGGTTAAATTAGTGGCCAGAATTCTGGGGGTTCATATGAGTTAATCAGCTAGCACTGGGAAGGGTCATCAAAACTGACACTTGTATACTGAAACATGTTCCTATACTTCACATTTTACTTAGAGCTCTGGTCAAGGCATTTCTGATTACAAGGCATTTTATTCAAATTTATCACGTGTTTTTGATTTGGTTTCCTAAGGGAGTTGATGTGATTAACTAAGTAGAGACATAAGAATATGAGATCTATCCTACTGGGTTAGATCCCTGGACCATTCAGCCCAGTATTCTCTTATCGACAGAAATACCAAAGGATGGATCATAGGAAAGCATTGTCTTCCCTGACTAAATTAAATTTCGGTAGAGTCTGACTTCCTTTAGTAGTATTTTAATGTACCAATTCTTAAACTTGTTCAAAACCCTTTAATAATGCATTTTGTTTATTTTTGTGATAACTAGTATTCCATGCTGGATGAAAGAGTTCTTCGTGTTGTTTATTTATCTCACTTAAGTTTGAAAGAATGTCGCTTCATCTAGCTATGTCACAGCTGGAAAAGAAATGGAAAAGAGATCCTTCTCTCTGGAGCAAGGCCCTAAACCAGCCTGGCCTACAGCATGCACTGGACGCTGAATAAAGATGACCTATAATGCGTATCAGTCTGTGTTCCATATCTTCCTCCTCCGCTTCTTTCTCTTAACTTTCTCAACGACTAACCTGGTTGCTTATTCTACCATTATGTCCTTATTTTGACTCTCTGATCTATACATGTTCACCTCCTGGTTATGAACTCTTCCATCATCTCTCCTTTTTTTGACACTGACCTTGTAGACTGTCTTGGGACACAGATCATCTGACCTAACCTAGTCACTGGTGTTTTCCTACCTAACATGCATGATTTCCTCCACCAGTTCCAACCCCCTCCCCATACAATCAACATACTTCAGTCTTTCAGATGAAATTCTACAAATATTCACTTTGTCCAAGTCACTCATTATTTTATGAATTGCAAACTTGAATCCTTATGATTTATCTAATAACTCAGATTCTAAAAATGTCACAAAGGAGCTGAAAATGAGCCAAGCAAAGGTACACTGCATGCCTTTATCCTCTAAACCAGGTGACAGCCCAGTCAAGCTGTACAATCCTGGGAATGTACAAATGAAACAAAACCACGTGGGTGGGGGATAGGAGCAGGGGCTCCTCTGTATTCGATGGGTGTGGGGCGTTGACTGGGGATTTACCAGTTTACCAGATTCCCAGCACATACATGAACTTTCAAGGAGTAAATTCACTTGGTGTTCCTTTTCAATTAAGGTGATATTACAACTTCTCTTTCTCAAATTTAATTATTATTTTGTCCAGTCCTTTCCTAGGAAATCATGTTATAGGTCCATTCCGCATCATTAAATCCATAGACTTCACTCTCCCCTGTAGCTGTGGCACAAATAGCCAAAGCCATCACAAGCAGAAGCTGAGCATCAAAGCACACATGTGTGTAAGCTCTGTGTACCGTCTGTATGGAGCACCAGAGTCCCTTCCTTATTCTTTCATTCAATAGTTTTTTTTATTGAGGACCTATTACGTGTTCTAGACACTGAAAATCCAACAGAGAATAAAGCAGTTTATTATATAAAGTTTTCCCTGTACAATTTGTATTTTTGGGGGAGACAATAAACAAGAAAAAGAAAACATGCAGTATATTAGGGATAAATGCTAAAGGTAAAAAACAGGAAAAAGAGATAGGGAGACCAGGCAAGACATCACAGGTGCCATTTGCTCAAAAGTCTAAAGGAAGCGAGAAAGGCAGCCTGGAGGATCTCAAGCAGAAGAGCATCCCTGGCCAGGAGAACAGAAAGGACCAAGGTCCTGCAAGGCCGTTGTGTCGAGAGAAGTGTGAGAAAAGAGAGCGCAAAAGAGCTGGAGGGTAGGATAGACAAAGTACTGACTTCTGGGCCATGGTTGGGACTCTGGATTTTCTTCTGAGTTAAAATGAGAAATAGATGCTGTGTTTTGAGGAGCATAGTGTTTATGTTTTAAGGAGATTACTCTGGCTGCTGTGCCGATAACAGAATGAAAGGGCGTCATGACAAAAGCAGAGGCCAGTGGCAGCAATCTAGGTGAGAGATGCTGCTAGTGGCTGGGACCAGGGTGGTGGCAGGAGGGGAGTGAGTTGGAGTCAGAGTCTGGATACACTCTGAAGGTAGAACCAAAAGGATTTTCTGGCCCACCATATGTAAAGTGTGAGAGAAAGAGAGGAGTTGAGGATGACTCCAAGATTTTTTTGACCCATGTAGGCATCCTACTGGGTCTTCTCAGATGTTCCAAGACTTTCTGATTTTCCCAGGAGTTTAGTAAGCATTTCTAAATAATAATAGTAATAATAATGCTAGATCTTATCCAAACGAATAGTGCTTTATAATTTTCAAATTATTAAAGCTTTATTTGCTGTTAGGCTGTTTATTTCTTTGTTTTCTTGATTTATTTACACATGTGCACATATATATATTTGCTGCTTATAATTTTTCTCTATATCTGTTTCCACTTGCAAAATTTTTTCTCTTACCTAAAGAATACCAAGACCATTGTGTTATTTTAGGAGAGATGCTGATAGCTTGAGCCAGGGTGATGGTGGGGCTGGCAGGGGTTTGGGAGCAGAGGAAACAGTGAGAAGGGGTCAGAGTCTGTATATATTCTGAAAGCAGAACTAAAAGGATTCTCTGGCAGGCCCGATGGGACATATGAGAGAAAGGAGAAATGAAGAATATAAATTGTCCTAGTGTGTTAATGGTAAATGTCTTTTTATCCCCGATGAGAATGAAGAATATTAGGTGATATCATTACTTTGTGTGTGACTCATTCAACAACGATTATCTAGTGCCCTCAGTGCTAGAGACACCTCAGTGAACAAGATGGGCAGAAATCCCAGTTCTCAAGGAGCTTACATTTTAGAGGACAGAGACACTTATATATATATATATGATGTCAGGTGACAGTAAGTGCTAAGGTGAGGGGTTGGGGGACAAGAAAGGAGGATAGACAATCCAGGAGAGTTTATATGTAGTTAATTCTTAGAACTTGTTAAATAATGTATGGGATTTTTTTCCTATGTCTGTTTCTATTTAACAGCTTGATACTGGGAACTGCATTCATTTTATCAATTTGACTACCAATAAAATAGAATATGGGTTACATAGTATTTCTAGGTTATTCAGAGTATTAGAAAAGAATTAAGAATGGTGCCCTTGAGCACTTCGACAGTGTTCCCCAAGGGGATAACAGAATACTTTAATACTGGGTAGTATACTTGGTCAGACAGTAGTCATTGCAGGCAACTGGGTTTAGACATCTACTTACCGTCACCTCTATTTAACCTACTCAGTTTGTCCTCATTAGGGCTCTTCACTTAGAACACCATTATAGCAATCATATACTGTATTTTTAGCATCTTATATAAATTTCCCCACAAATGCCCGTTATATAACCAGCTCCCCTCCCCCCCCCCAGGCTTTCCTCCAGCCTCTCACAGATTTATATAAGGGGCGAGGAGGGGTGTATGGGGGGATTCCTGTCCAGTGACTGCAGATGTTCATGTCCCAGAGATGGTTCTCCCTCCTCCTCCGGACAGGGCTGGGCGCGCACCAAACAAGTGTGCTTCTCATCCCTCTTCTCAGCCTTCACCTTCTGCTCTTATATTTTCATCAGGTGTCACATTGCTGTGCTCCTGTGTCTGGGAGGCTCTCTGCCTCCTCTCACTGTGTTCAAACCAACCCCTAGGACTCAGCTCCAGAGGCAGAAGGCACCTGAAAGAGAGTTCCAGTTCTAGCATTTTTCACATGGCAAACGAGGCTCAGCAAGGCCAGGGGATTTCCTCCCGGATATAGAGGCATAGATGCGGTCAAGACCAGGTCTCTGGATTCCCTTTCTAGTATGACTTCTATTAAAGCAGCAGCTTCTCAGGTCTAAGAGTCCCCGTGTATGTAAAACGAGGGGTATGCAAGGTGGCTCTAAAGTCCCTTCCATCTGTGCGTTACGTACTGATACGCTATTGGGTATGTACTGATTGTTTCATTTTAGAATTCACTGTTCTCAGTGCATTGACTAGAATGTTACCAACTGAAATGAATCAGGAAGAGGACATAATTTTGCTTGGCTCTTTAAAGCTTAAATTCAGTTTCTGTTTTTTTAATGGTAAGAATGTGAGGAAACAAATGGTAAATTCACCCACAGTAAAAAAAAAAAAAAAAAGAAAGAAAGAAAGAAAAAGGGGTTCAAATACACATCTTCAGCTGACTTGTGCACAGGAAAAGCACTATGTTACGTGATTCTTAAATAGTTTATCTAACTATATCAGGAAAAGTCTCCTTCTGTTGCAGTGGGGCGGGGGAGGGCAGGGATACGCAGGGAATGATGGTGATAAGCATTTTCCAAATTAGGAAATAGATATGCTTTTCTTCTTACTCTCTTACATAACTGATCTATTTTAGAAGACAACACAAAAAAAACTGAAATGAAATACAAATCTCATGATTTTACTACTTTGTTAGCAAAGACACAAGTAACGCTGGAAGGGAAGGAGAGGAGAGTTTCACCCCATCCTATTCCTCTTGGCCCAGAGGACTCTTTTGGTTTTTTTTTTTCCACAGGATTCCCTCTCCTCCATGGCAGCCTGCTGGGTGAGTCAGAGACCAAAGTCCAAATTTTAGAAAATGAATGAAGAAAGATACTAATTTTTCTCTCCTCTGAATTTAAAAAGCAGTCGCATCAAAGTACATATCCTCTTTTGGTGGCATAGCATGACAGACAAGTGACCGGTCTTAGAGCCAGTGATCGTTTTGCCCCAGACTTCCTGATTCAGAGGGAAATTGTGCTGCACACAAAGGCCACAGAGGCAGTACAACCTCTTACATAAATAAGTTACATAAATGAGAACCAGTTACGTAAATGTATAAACGAGCAAACAGGAATTATAATCATTCACAAATGCCAAGGAGAACACGGCAAGATTCCTCCTACAGTCCCATTTTTCCCCCCTCACATTATCATAATTGTACTATTTTATTTCACACCAGAATCAGATGTGGCTATTTGTCACATTTATTGGGGGAAGAAATTCCAAAGGACAAATGATGCTTCATATTATTTTCTGAACCATATATTTTACTTTTGGGGGAAATTCCCTAATAAAACCTGATTTGAACTATACTTGATAAGAAACATAAGCGTGTTTATCAACTTATACTTTTTCTGTGTAATCATGAACACATGTATTCATTACTATTGTACATTTTGCAAGCGGCTCTTAAGGATAGGAATACATCACAAAAGTAAATGTCCATGGGCATAAGGATATTTGTTTTACTACTTGTGGTTTCAAGTTTCAGATGAGTATGTGGGCATCTGACTAATGTCATTCTTCTGTTTATTGAGGGAAGGCAGTAATTCAGGGGTCTAGAATTAGATTCAAGGTTGTACTTGTGAATCAATCCCAATACACCACACTTCAGATGATTAGGAGCTGCTCCTTGGGTCTCAGCTGGCAATCTGTTTCAGGTTCAATGTGGATGTTGTCTTGGGGGCAGTGTATCTACGTCTCTGAAGTCGTGAGATTTGCTAATTGTGTAGTAGAAACACATGTAACTCAAAGCAGTTTTGAGCCTAACTGCCTGTTCTCTGTAAAGAGGGATGTTGATTAAACGTTAGCCAGTTTCAGACATAGCATGCTCAGGTTAAGAGTCCTTTTAGCTCCATTTTGAAAATCTCATGTGAAATATTTTTATCTAAGATCTAATAATAGTGGAATGTGAGTAAAGTGATCTTAAAACGTTTGTATATTATTAGCTGTGTGATTTTGGGCAAATAACTTTCCCTCTCTGGGCCATTGTTTCTAACTATTTGAAAAAGGACAGCATTAACAATCTAGTACCTTATAATCAAATCTATAAATATTTTCAACGGAGAGCTTTAAACCTGCTGCCACCAAGTTTAAAGGAAATATAACCCATTATACAAAAACCAGATCATTTTCCTTCTCTTCTGTGGGCAAAACTGCAGACCTTGCTTGGGTTGCAGTGATATGACTTTCCTGTGAAAAACATTCACCTGGTGTTTTCTCTTTAAAAATGCCAAATATAGGCCTTAGCCAGCTGTTGGGCAGTAAATGAGATGTGGAGAGGAACCTGTGGGCCTCCTCCCTCGCGATGGGGGGGCGGGGTTAAACCAGAAAAGCATTAGTAATTTGGCACCACGGAAAATTGTCTTACACTGTGGAGGGAGTCGCGTCAGGTAGGTGAGTGGAGTTATTTTGTTCCTAAAGTTGACCTACTCTAGACTTGGGGAGTCACAAAGTCATCAGACTGACTTTGCGCGTTCCTAAGCCCTCTGCCTCTATGTGTCCGTCTGTAACTTGGGCATAAACTAGAGAAAACGCAGATGAGCACCTACACTACACCGGGAGGCTCCCAGGGGCCAGGAAGAGGGGGCGGGTCCCCACTCAGGTGGGCGTTTATGTCAGGGAAGGGTGGGCAATTTGGGCCTCAGTCCCGCGAAGCCGGCCGCCCGGCAGGAGAGCACCCACGAAGCAGGGATTAGGGGAGAGTCCGCGGCAGGTGCGGGGTCGTCCGGCGGAGAAACCAGTGGGGCGAGGAAGGTCTGGGCTCCTTCGGGCTTTGTTCGGTTACAAGCCAGGCCCTTATTCCGGAGAAGCCAATTAGATCCCCGCTGGGGGATCATCTGACCTCGCGTCTCCCGCCAGGAGGGGCTTCGGGAGGGGCTGGGCAGGCGGTAGGCTCCTCGGGGACCCGGTCGCGGGGCGGGGGTTGGGGGGTGGGGGGAGAGTGCGGGGGAGTCCCGGGCGCCTCCGCGCAGCCCAGCCCCGCCCGCGCCCGTCAGGCCCCGCCCCCGGGGCTTCCCGGGCGCGCGCCGCCCCGCCGTGTCCGCGCGCCGCCCCGCCGTGTCCGCGCGCCACGCCCCCCTGCTCGCGGGCCGCGTGCGGAGCCGCGCGCCCCGGAGGCTCCGGGACCGTGGCAGCGGGCGGCGGCGGCGGCGGAGCAACCCTTTGCGGGCCATGTCTTCTCCGGCCGTAGCGAGGAGCTCCCAGGGAGAGAGCCAGGAGGCGGACCCCCGGCCGCGGAGCCGGGGCCGGTTCTGGGAAGTGGGCGGCGGCGGCGACCGGCTGGAGCGCGCGGCCGCGGAGTCGGAGCGCTGGGAGCTGCTGCTCCGCCGGGGCGAGCTGCTGGCGCTGGGCGGCCACTTGAAGGGAGCGCTGGAGGCGTACGCGGCGGCGCTGCGCCGCGGAGCCCCAGTCAGGCCCGAGTGCCTCGGTACCCTGGTGGACTGCCTGGTGTTCAACTACCGGCTCCGCCACGGGCTGGGCTGGAGCGCGACCCCGGCGGAGGGCGCCCACCCCGGCGCCGGCGGGCTGCTCAGCTGCCTGGGCTGCCGGGGCTTCCTGAGCGAGCCGGTGACCGTGGCCTGTGGCCACAGCTACTGCCGCCGCTGCCTGCGGAGAGAGCTCCGCGCCCGCTGCCGCCTCTGCCGGGACCGGCTGCCGCCCGCCGCGGCCGCTGATGCTGAGGGGACCTCCCCGCGGCCGCCGCCTCTGGCCGCCGCCATCGCTGCCTCGGGCTTCAGGACCAGCGTCGTTCTCAACCACCTGGCCGAAAAGTGGTTCCCGGGCGAGCGGGAGAGAGCCCGGGCGGCCGGGCGTCTCGGGGAGCTGCTGCACCAGGGGCGCTACCGGGAGGCCCTGGCCGCCGCCTGCGAGGAGCTGCGAACAGGTGACCGCGCGGGCCCCGCGACCCCACCCTCCTTTCCCCGACGGGCGGGCGGCCACGAACTCGCCTACGCCCCCGGGAGGCTTCCCGAGGCCGGCTGCCGCTCGCGGGTCGGGTCTCGGGGTCCCGGAGGGTGTGGGAGGGGGCGGCGCCCCGGGGTGCTTCGGTCACAGTGGGGATCGCCCTCGAGCCGACTGTGACGCGGCGCGGGGTTCCCTCCGCCGCGGCCTGGCGCTGTGGCGGGCGCGCCCGGAACGGAACGGAGCGGAGCGGAGAGGCGCGGCGCGGGTGGCCGGGCGAGGCCGCCCGAGCGCGGGATGGGGAGGGAGTTGGGCGAGCCTGAGCGGCTGCTCTCTTCCTGCCGCGCTCTTTCCGGTAATTGGCCGCTCGGGCCGGGCCGGGTCCGCCACGGGGAGACGCCAGCCGGGGCGGGGAGAGGATCCCCAGACGAGGCTGGGTGTGCAACGTATACCTTGGTCTCCCACACAAGTCACCGGGGCAATTGGAAACCGCTGGAGGCAGAATTGCATAAGCGGGGGGCGGGGGGGGGCGTTGTGTAACGGGTGACGTCCGGTGGGCGTGGCAGGAGCTCGGCGCCCGCACCCCGCACCCGGAGGCCCCGTGGGCCGCCGGGCTGCGGAGCTGCTCCGGGTTGTTCCAGTCTTAGCTGAAAACGCCTGCCGACCTCGTTCCTCTTGATGATTTCCCCCTGTCTGCGTCCGAGCGTGCTTATTTCAGAAGCACACGTGTGCTTACTTTCGAAAACACCAAGTTCACGGTAAAGATAAAGAGGCAGTCTCTGATCGAGTTCGTTGCCACGCTTGTTTCCCTTTCCACTCTTGATCAAGCTGTGGGGAAAAGGCCTTGAAGATCTTTTGTCTGTTTCTTCACCTCCAAGAAGCAGTTTCGGCCTCCTAACTTAGGCTAGCACTTCTTTTTGGGCTGTGGAAAGGGACATTGCCGGAGTTAGTTCGCTATGTAAAATGAAGAAATGTTCTTTAATTCGGTGGTTTTCTACCAGGGGGATTTTACTGCCCCCCACCCCACCCCCAGGGGACATTATCTGGGGCAATATCTAGAGAGATTTTTGGTTGCCACCCCATGTGGGAGTGGTGCTGGTACAGCTAGTGGGTAGAGGCCGGGGATGCTGCTCAACACCCAGTGATGCACGGGACAGTCTCCCACACAAAGACCAGGCCCCACATGTCAATTTTGTCACTGTTAAGCCTTGTGTTAAGTAAGCATATTTCAAGACTAAGGTCTATACAGGCATGGAATGACACTTGGGGAAATAATCCCCAAGAAAACAGACTTCCAAAATATAAACTGATGCTAAGTATGAGGTGCATTCATAAACTGTAACTGAAAGTATCTTGTTGTAGGTCTTTTACACCAAGTGCCCAGTCACTTTGAGCTAGTAACTGTGTTGAGCTGTTTAATACCTTTAGAGTTCAAAGCACAAACTTGGCATATTTTCATGTTTTCAGTATCTTTATGGGGAGTAGCAGTTATAAAATAGAATGATAGATCCAAAACAAAAGAGAACTATTTGGAATACAAAATTCCAATACAACTCAGCCTCTCTGGGTGAATAGAGTATGAATGGTGAAGTACAGACCATCTAGGACATGGTCCTCATTTTTTTAAAATTAATTAATTAATTAATTTTTGGCTGCACTGGGTCTTTGTTGCTGCGCGCGGTATTTCTCTAGTTGCGGAGAGCGGGGGCCACTCCTCGCTGCGGTGCGCGGGCTTCTCACTGCGGTGGCTTCTCTTGTTGCAGAGCACCGGCTCTAGGCACGCGGGCTTCAGTAGTTGTGGCACGTGGGCTCAGTAGTTGTGGCTCGCGGGCTCTGGAGCGCAGGCTCAGTAGTTGTGGCGCACGGGCTTAGTTGCTCCGCGGCATGTGGGATCTTCCCAGACCAGGGATCGAACCTGTGTCCCCTGCATTGGCAGGCGGATTCTTAACCACTGTGCCACCAGGGGAGCCCGGTCCTCATTTTTAAAATGAAGCAGAAGCTGCAGCAGTGAAATTACTTGCCCACAGTCACACACAGCCAGCTGATTGTGGAGGCAACACCATGTCCTCCATTTCTTCTAAATGTTGGACCAGGGTTCATCCTACCGGTATAACTCATCCAGTGAAAATGTTTAACATAAATTTCCAAGGAAGTTTTTTGTCACTAGTGTAAAAATAAAGGATGAAACTTACTGACAGCCCTATTCAGTATTAACATCCACTGATTTAGTGGTTTGACCTCTTAAATTAGGCATTTCATAAGAATTCAGGTCCTAATCCATGGAAGAACATGGAGTACATTTACTAATTAAGATTTAGCTTAATGTTTTATGACCAATAATCTTTTAATTAAAGAAGATTTGGGGCCTGGGGTTGAGGGTATTATTTTTAACAGAAAAAGACTGAAAGATCTATTCTTTCTCCTTTTTTCAGTTTGCATAGACTGCACGTGGGAATTCTGTCCACTCAGCTGCTTAATTCTACTTTTGCAGGACTAGAACCCAAGTCTCCTGACTTTCACCTCATCAGTCTGTTTTCCCCTCATTTTTTTTTTTTCCCCTCATTTTTAGGTCTTTCAAAAATCATTAATTCCATACTCAAAAATGTGTCTGAATGGTACTAATGAGGATAATTTTTTTCATCCTTTGAATTTTTAGTGCAAAGTAGGGAAAAAATCTTAGAGCTAACAAATTATAGTTGGTAAAGTACAGATATTATGTGTTTAACAGTTTATGGGCATAAATAAAAAAGGTTTAGTAGAGTTATAAATGTATTTGTACAGTTAAGCTTTAAATTTTTGAGAGCCAGTTATGTTAGGCATTTGAAATGTATTTATATAATTATACAGCTGTAGTTACTTAAGATACTTTCATTATTGTTAACAATGGAAAACGACCTTCACTATAATTTCTTCATATAATTCTTACAATGAAACAAGTAAATACTATTAACTAGAAAAAATAATCTAGTCTACAGTTAGCCCACACACATCCAAATTTAATCCCTGTCAACAAGAAAGGAAAGTTAGAAAACCTTTGCCAAAATCAGAACGTTCCCATTGAGATTACATAAGTTTCTGTTGAACTGAAATATATTTAGATAACATTTAATCCATTGATCTTTTGGTATTAACTCTCAGATGTTTCATAACTTTGTCTTTTTAGTATTCAAGGATATTATGTAAAAGTCTTTTCTGCATTGAAACTTTATACTTAAGAGTCTTGAAATAATGCAACTTTCCTGTGCTCTCTTTGATTTTTTTTCAATAAAGATTTTCTCCCTTTTTGTTTTTAATTAATTTATTTTTGGCTGTGTTGGGTCTTTGTTGCTGCGCGCAGGCTTTCTCTAGTTGCGGCAAACAGAGGCTAACTCTTCATTGCGGTGCGCCGGCTTCTCATTGCAATTGCTTCTCTTGCGGAGCATTGGCTCTAGGCGTGCGGGCTTCAGTAGTTGTGGCACGTGGGCTCAGTACTTGTGGCTCATGGGCTTAGTTGCTCCACGGCATGTGGGATCTTCCCGGACCAGGGCTCGAACCCGTGTCCCCTGCATTGGCAGGTGGATTCTTAACCACTGCGCCACCAGGGAAGTCCCTCTTCCTTTTATTTTTAATGAATTTTTTACACTGACTTGCCACTCTCCCCCCCGGAAGAAGACCAACAGAACAGTATAATTTACAGTTTGAACTGGTTAAAAAAAAATAAAGGTCATAAGGAGGAGAATATTTTATTTGAAATACTTGGAGAAGGAAAGTTTTGTTTTGAATATTAATTATGTAGTCCTTGACTATTACCAAGTATTTTAAAATTCTTTGTCATTTCATTGTCATAAAGAATCCTGTGGAGTACCATTATCCTCAGAGGGAAATTGAGGCACCTAGGGTTAGAGAATGCAGTACAGCCTAGTAGTTAGAGCTGTGCATGCTGGTGTCTGACGACCTGGGTTTGAATCCCAGCGTGGCCTCCACCTGCTCTCTGGCCTTGTTGGGCCTGTGTCTGACCTCCCTGTTTTGCTTTCCTTATCTGAAAAGTGAGAATAGTGTCTACCTCATAGAAAGATAGCAACCATAACAACAGCCTAGGGCTGTTGTGAAAATTAAGAGTCAAAACATGTGAAGTGCTTTTAATGGTGCCTGATGGATAAATACTCGGTAAATATTAATTAAAATATTTTTAAAATGTAAAATTTGTGCTCCAGCAACAAGGCGATTTAGCTAAAATTGAAATCTAAATCTTATAATGTCAAGTCCTGCTCTTTTCTACCACATCAATATTACCAGAGTGAGGGTTAAATTCTGATTCTCGCCTGCATATGTTAATTAGTAGTAACATTTTAGCATACATCAATAAAATATAGACATTGCAAGGCTTTCGTTATAAAAGGTAAGTCAAATTATAGGTAGATACTGAATACATTTAAAGAAAATGTAAAGGGTTTTTAATATCTTAGTCAACTAGGTTAACATGAAGAGATTTGAATTTAATTCATCAGTAAACTTATATATGCCCTAACTTATTCTGCAAAGTACCTGAAACAGTAAACATTGACATTTATATGGTGCTTTATACTTCACTGAGTATTTTCACTTCCATTATCTTAACTGATTCTTACAAAAGATCATGTGAGGTAGGAGAGCATGTATTAGTACCCCTAATTCACAGATTAAAGAGCTCCAAGAATTTTAAGTGACTTTTTTTAAGGCAAATAAGTAACCAAATTAGAACTGAAGAAAAGAGCTACAAGAATTTTAAGTGACTTTTTAAAGGCAAGCAAGCAACTGAGTTGCAACTGAAAGCAGAAATTGGGCATGTGAATATTGCTTCTAAGACTGAAGTTGATTTTTAAAATTAGCATATAAAACATAAATCTTAGGTGTTCTTGCTATTCATTTAACAAGTATTTATTCAGTGCTTACTGTATATGAGGCATTGTTTTAGATGCTGGAAATACAGAGGTGAGCAAAATCAAGTCCCTGTCCTCATAAAGTTTGTATTTCTTGTTTCTTTTAAAATTGCAGCAAATTGGCATTTACAGTATTGAAAATCACCAGAAAAGGGGCTTATTGCTTAACTGATTTCTAACAAACTGAGCCTATATCCAGTATATCTGTGATTCATCTTTCCTTTAATTCAGAAGTCACTTGAAGGATTTTTGCGGTGCCTCAGGGTTACTATAAAGATCAGTTATAACAGCATATTCTTATTGTTACAGATGAAAAGGGGGGTATATAAATAACTCTTAAGTGCTGTGTTTTAAATAATTTCCATGTTTTTACTTTTTTTAATTCATCAAATGATGAAAAATTTATCAAAACTCAGTTATCATAGATTTCTCATTATTTTTATATTAACCTTTGGCTTATTCAGAATTGTTTTTCTATTTAGTGGAATATTTCTAAGAGGCTTAGATATATTCAAGTGTAATTTTAAACAAATTTGTATAGTATTCTGCCTCTTACATTGTAAAGATACTTTTCAAAATTGTTATGTTTTACTGTAGAAGGTGAATGACTTAAGAGAACTCTAAAATGCAAGGCAGAAGTTTCTGTTCAGTTTTTTTCTTTTTCTTTGGTAAGATAAGATCATTCTTTTCTTTTTTCTTTTTTGCTTCCCCTCCTTTTGTCCAACCTGCATTACTGATCGCTAAAGATATTTCTCATCCAGCTAAGGTTTATTTGGGTAAAAGAGGTAGAAAATACTCTTCTAATACCTTGTATCAAGAGTTAATCTCATTTCTTTATCAACTTGTTTTCAAATATTTTGTAATGTTAACAGTAACTGTTATTTATTGAACACTCTTGTGCCGGGCACTATGTTAACCGTTAACATGCACTATCTTATTTAGTTCACAAAACAGTCTTAAGATGTAGGTATCGCCAGCATTTTATAGGTGAGGAGACTGAGGTTCAAAGAGTTAGGTAAACTGTCCAAAGTGGATCCGAAGCCAGATCTTCTGAATCCAATGGTTATGATTTTAATTAGTATGCCAGACTACTATTCCTGGACTTTATTAATCAATCACTAACAACTTGTCAATTGGCAGCTCTTAGTTTAACTGTGATAACCAAGTTCTACCGTACTGAACGGGACAAAGAAATAGAAGCAAAGAAATTTGGTATTTCAGTTAGCCCTTGGAATTCCTGAAACAGCTCAACATATAAATATCTAAGAAAAAAGACCCTCAAGAGGAATACTTACACATGAACAATCCAAATAGCCAATAAATAGTTTTAAAGGTCAAACTCACTGAAAAAATGCACATTAAAATAATGATGCTATTTTCATTTGTGTTTTCCTAGGAAACAAATACACAGCTTCTGGGAGTGTAAAAAAAGTTTTATAAAAGAAGGGTGAGCAGAATGTATTGAGGACTGTGTACCTGTATAACTTTCTACACAGTCACTCAACTTTATAGAAAATAACTAAGGAAATAAACTGATATGTAAAAGCTTATAGATACATGTTCATTGCAGTATAGCAATGAATATATAGTAATGAATTTTTATATTAGCAAAAATTAGAAGTAATAGGGAATTTTAAAATAGATGGTATACGTAGTGGAATAGTTTGTAACCATTAAAAATCTTGTGGATATAATTACATTGACAGAAAAAGCAGATTATACACAGTATATATGGTATATTTTATAAAACTGTACATTAAAAATGTAATCTACACAAACATAAAAAGTACAGGTTATATGCCAATACTGGTTATTTCTCAATTCATGAGAGCATGGATTGAGGAACTTTAGGGGACAGATTTTAATGAATTTCTTTGTGGTGGGAAAAGCATTTTTAATTCTTAATTTTCTGTATTTTTCAAAGTTTAAATATTTTATAACTTTTGTTATTCAAAACAAGTTTCTTGAAGATGAAATAAATGATGTGTACACTCCTATTACTACCCATCACGTACTGGAAAACAGATGAGGAATCACCACTCTGGAGAACTCTCCCTCCACAGCCCATGTGGGGCCTTGGACAACTTAAAACTAGTTTCCTCATTGTAGCAGAATTTTATTTCAGTCTTTTTATTTGCCTAATGACTCACAGTATTACTGGGTTGAAGAGAAGAGAAAATGAGGGCATGAATTGAGAAGCTCAAGGGGACAGAGTTTAATGAATTTCCCCTGGTTCAGCAAACATTTATCAAAGCCAGGATTTGAGGATACAGAGACAGTAAATAATGGAGGGAGCTCAAAAACAGATTTTTAAAATTAAATAAATGCTGCTCAAATACAGTAAAGGAACACAGTCATAATAGCAAACACTTAAAATAGTGCTTAAAATATACCAAGCCCTGTTCTAAGTACTTTGCACACATTAACACTCTCCCTCCCTCCCTCCCTCTCTCTCTCCCTCCCCCCTCCCTCCCTCCCTCCCTCCCTCCCTCTCTCTCTCTCTCTCTCCCTCTCCCTCTCTCCCCCTCTCTCCCTCCCTCTCCCTCTCTCCCTCCCTCCCTCTCTCTCTCCCCTCTCCCTCTCTCCCTCCCTCCCTCTCCCCCCTCCCTCCCTCCCTCTCTCTCTCTCTCTCCCCCTCTCCCTCCCTCCCTCTCTCTCTCCCCTCTCCCTCTCCCTCTCCCTCTCCCTCCCCCTCCCCTCCCCCCTCCCTCTCCCCCTCCCCCTCCCCTGTTATTACCATAGAGGCGAACAGCAAGAACTCTGGAGCCAGGCAGCTGGAGGTAGCATCTAGAATCCACCACTTACGAGCTCTTTGATCTTGGGCAAATTACTTAAACTCTCTGTACTCAGTTTCTTTATCTATAAAAATGTGGACAATGTTATACCCACATAGGATTGTTCTGAAGGTTGTAAATTATTTAGAACAGTACATAGTTTGTTGTTATCAAATAACTGTATTAGCTGAAAAAAAAGCATCTCACGTAACTTAAATTCTTGCCCTTTGCTTTTTTGTGGATATTTTTGCATTAAAGAAGTCTGCTTAGTGCATCACACGGGGAGATCAGCTCAGTGCTTTGTGTCCACCTAGAGGGGTGGGATGGGGAGGGTGGGAGGGAGACGCGAGAGGGAGGGGATATGGGGATATACGTATACATATAGCTGATTCACTTTGTTACACAGCAGAAACTAATACAACATTGTAAAGCAATCATACTCCAATAAAGATGTTTAAAAAAAAAAAAGTCTGCCTAAAATTAGTTCAGTTCTTCCCTTTGGGGTAGATTTTGTTTAATTTTTTATTTTATATTGGAGTACAGTTGATTAACAATGTGTTCGTTTCAGGTGTATAGCAAATTGATTCAGTTATACATATACCTACTCTTTTTCAAATTCTTTTCCCATTTAGGGTATTACAGAATATTGAGTAGAGTTTCCTGTGCTATACAGTAGGTCCTTGTTGGTTATCTAGTTTAAATATAGTAGTGTGTATATGTCAATCCCAAACTCCCAATTTATCCCTCCCCCCACCTTTCCCCTTTGGTAACCATAAGTTTGCTTTCTAAGTCTGTGATTTCTAAGTTTATATTTTGTAAATAAGTTCATTTGTATCATTTTTTTTAGATTCCACATATAAGCGATATCATATGGTATTTGTCTTTCTCTGACTTCCTTCACTTAGTATGATAATCTCTAGGTCAATCCATGTTGCTGCAAATGGCACTATTTCATTCTTTTTTATAGCTGAGTAGTATTCCATTGTATGTATGTACCACATCTTCTTTATTCATTCATCTGTCAGTGGACATTTAGGTTACTTCCCTGTCCCAGCTGTTGTAAATAGTGCTGCAGTGAACACTAGGGTGTATGTATCTTTTCGAATTACCGTTTTCTCTGAATATATGCCCAGGAGTGGGATTGCTGGATGGTATGGTAATTCTATTTTTAGTTTTCTGAGGAACCTCCATACTGTTCTTCATAGTGGTTGTACCAATTTACATTCCCACCAACGGTGTAGGAGGGTTCCCTTTTCTCCACATCCTCTCCAGCATTTATTGTTTGTAGATTTTTGATGATGGCCATTCTGATTGGTGTGAGGTGATATCTCATTGTAGTTTTCATCTGCATTTCTCTAATAATTAGCCTTGTTGAACATCTTTTCATGTGCCTCTGGGCATCTGTATGTCTCCTCTGGAGAAACATCTATTGAGATCTTCTGCCCATTTTTTGATAGGGTTGCTTGTTTTTTTGATATTGAGCTGTATGAGGTGTTCCTAGATTTTGGAGATTAATCTCTTGTCAGTTGCTTCATTTGCAAATACTTTCTTCCACTCTGTGGGTTGTCTTTTCATTTTGTTTATGGTTTCCTTTGCTGTGCAAAAGTTTATGAGTTTAATTAGGTCCCATTTGCTTATTTTTGTTTTTATTTCCATTACGAGGCGGATCTAAAAAGATATTGCTGCAATTTATGTCAGAGTGTTCTGCCTATGTTTTCTTCTAAGAGTTTTATAGTATCAGGTCTTACATTTAGGTCTTTCATCCATTTTGAGTTCATTTTTGTGTATGGTGTTAGAGAATGTTCTAATTTCATTCTTCTACATGTAGCTGTCCAGTTTTCCCAGCACCATTTATTGAAGAGACCGTCTTTTCTCCATTGTATAGTCTTGCCTCCTTTGTCGTAGATTAATTGACCATAGGTGAACAAAAACTCAAGTTTATAGCTGAGGAAACTGAGGTACAGAGGGGTTTGCCAATTTGCCCCAGTTCACAGCGAGTGAGTGGAGGAGCCAGAAGTTGAACCCAGGCAGTCTGGCTTCCAGGCTCATGCTCTGAATCCTTACGGGATGCTGAGTGGCAGTAGACGCAAAGGAAAGCGTCTTGGAGAAGAGACTGGTGAGCTGAGTCTTACTGGATTAGAAAAAGTTATCCAGACCGAGGGGAGTTGGTTTGAGGTGGTCTCACAAAGAATGCTAAGGAGGAAGCTCTGTGAAAAAAGGAGGAGACGTGAAGTAGAATGGCATGCATGGGGCTGAGTGAGTAGCTAGGTCTTGTTGGAGTCAAGTGGGAGGCTCATAACGATGGGAAATAAGGCTGGAGAGATGGGCAGGACCCAAGCAGGGAGAAACTTGGATGTTGTGCCAAATGCCTATTTATCTGTGGATGGTGAGGATATAGGTAAAACTGGAGGCAGGGGGTGCAGTGAGCAAGCTGCTACAATAGTCTTAACGATATTTTGGAAGCCAAAACTAAGGCAATTAGCAGTAGGATTGGAAGAGACCAGGGATGGATTTGGGAAATATTAGAGGAGGTAAAATTGACCACAGTTAAGAGTTTGATTTGGGACGTCAATGTTACTAACAGAATATAGTGACCAGACACCTTTTTTGGGGGGTGGGGTGTGAGAAGTGTACTGAACTTGAGGAAAAACACAGCAGGCTGTTGGAAATTTGATGCACCTGGAGGTAGAATGAGAAAATCAGATGTGGGATTTAAATCACGCTCAGTACACTTAGCCCAAACCCCATCTTTATACTTCTTCATTTTTCCCACAAATTGAGTCTGTAATGTGCCAGGCACTGCATACCTGCAGCTGTGGACTGAGAGGCAGGCCCTCCCGGTGGCCTGTGCAGTGAGGTGACTAGTTCATTCCAGCGTCTGCAGGGCCAGGTAGGGAGCAGACAGTAAATGTTTGTTGCCCGTTTCACACCTGAGTTAATCACACACACGCCAGGCTGATGGCGTTTTTTTTCAGTTGCCTTTCGCAAAAGTGGACACGGAGGGCAGACATTCTGTATCCTTAGGCTATTTGAAGGGCCTCAATTAGTGCATTTGGCTCTTTTTTTGAATTAAGGATCTGCAGGAAATAAGTGGGGTGGCCCTAATCTCTTTTAAAACATATTGGAGAGAGTGAACTCAACTGATGAGGTGGGTTTTTTTCCCCCCCAAACAGAGTCATTCAAATGTAGTCCATTGACATTTGAAGTTCTCAATAAAAATATGACCTATGAGGATTTGGGGAGCAAGAGTTTTAAAATATGATCCTCTTCTCATCTCTTCATGGGCTCCACCTCTTTTCTAATCCCAGTAGACACGACCTTTCCAGGGAGTCTGGATAGCCCGAGTGCTTCTGTGTTGAGATGAGAGGGGCACAGTCCTCTCTTGCTTCCCTCAGAGGGGAGAAGCATTGTAGATTGACTGGGTGCTTTAAAGGCGGAGGTCTCCTCCGCCCCTTCCCTCAGTGCTGCCCTAGAGAAGCTGCGTAAAGGGCACCATTGAGCAGCGAGGCCTTGATCAGAGGGTGCGTTACTCATGAGGTCCGAATGTGTACTGCATCAAGTGTCATGCCATGGGGACTTGCTGTAAAAAACAACATGTGAGAAGATAAAAAGCCCAGTGAGGGATCCGTGTGTGGAGTGGGCTGCTTGTTGTGACCGTGAACCCCCTGTCTCTGGAGGTGCTGGAGCACAGGCGGGGTCCCAAGGATGCTGTTGGAAGCACCCCAGCTGTGCACGTCCTGGTCACCATCCTCTCCAGCTCAAGGGTTTGGGTGCTGCTGTAGTGACTGCTTACTCCTTGGACTGGTCTGGCACACGTTGCTCTCTGTTTCCCAAACTCCAGTTTTGCTTGTGAAATCAGGATCACATGGTGCCATTTCACAATAGAATTTTCTAATGAGACTGTAAGCTCTTCGAAGACAGGGATAAAGTAAAATCTTTTAAACCCCCGCAGGGTCTAGCTTGGTGCTAGGACTCTTCATTCTTGATTGATTAATCACATGGAGCTTTCAGTTTCTATGCGTTTTTGTTCAAAGATAATGATTTACAATTATATTGCTTTAAGAAACAAAAGATGGAATATGCCAGACGTGTCTTTTTCTACTGAGAAAGTAAGAAATATTTTCATGAAATATTAATTTTATTCTTGAAAATTTTTCATTGGTATAAATCTGAGGGAACAATATAATTCGGGTTCTCAAGTACCAGCAACTGAAAAAGGCCTGTCTAATTTAATTGTTAAATCTAGATTTATCTGTAGAAAAGCAATCATTTAAAAACTAGAGTAGGGACTTCCCTAGTGGTGCAGTGGTTAAGAATCCGCCTGCCAATGCAGGGGACACAGGTTTGAGGCCTGGTCCGGGAAGATCCCACATGCTGCAGAGCAACTAAGCCCGTGCGCCACAACTACTGAGCCTGCACGCTAGAGCCCGCGAGCCACAGCTACTGAAGCCAACGTGCCTAGAGCCCGTGCTCCGCAACAAGAGAAGCCACCACAATGAGAAGCCCACGCATCGCAAGGAAGAGTAGCCCCCGCTCACTGCAACTAGAGAAAGCCCGCGCGCAGCAACAAAGACCCAGTGCAGCCAAAAATAAATAAATTTATTAAAAAAAAAAAACTAGAGTAAATCAGGGAGCTATTAACGAGTTTTGTTTTATTATAGTTTTTTTTTGGATGAGGCATTACGTGTCTTTACACCCTTCCCACAATGAATGCTTTGTTTTATAAGCATACATTTTGGAAGCCTCCAAAGATGAATAGCTTTAAAAGAAGACTCAAGTTATGTCATCTGTAGATGTACTGAAAATTAGTTTCTGGCCTAGACTTCAGTTTTAGAATATATGTACCTGTAGTAGTTGATTGTAGTATCATAAATGAACCAAATAAGTGTCTGAAATTTTGAGTGCAATTGGATACTAGTTTAGTTTCTCAAGTAGTGATGGAGAACATAGTGAAATTATCAACAAAGCTTTTTTCCCTCAAATATTTGAAATTAAATCTGTCTGGGGACTGTCCAACACATTTTTGCTAATGGCAGGAATTAAAATTTTTTCCCTCTTAAAAAAGCTGACTCTTATCAACCCATTTCCTCCAGAAGCAGGATCACTGTGTACTCTCCTAAGACCGTGCCTTGGTCAGTCTTTGTAACTATGGGGTCCCATGTGCAGTGGTTACACATATGGTCATTTATAAATAGGATTTCAAAATTGGTATAAAAAAGTAAGATTTACCACAAAAAGGCAAATCTTCTAAACATCTAAGACATGAGTCTTTTAAATTTTAACAGAATGACCTATTTTAAGAAAACATTTTCTTAGGGATGATTATTCATATTATAAAAATATTTTCAGTTTTTTTAAAAAGCATAATTTCCTCCACTAAAATAATCTACTCATAAGGATTTGATATAAATTATAAATTGTAACATGCTAGTGGGTTGCACCTGTCCAGTGCTTGGTTCACTGCCTTTGCTTTGGTGGTTACTGACTAGATCAGTTCTTAATCTAGTGTGATGTATTTTGTGGGTTATACAATAATCTTTTAAAAATAATCAAACCTTCATAGTATATTTATTTCAGAGCCCAGCGACTTGACTCTGAAAATTTACAGAGCTGAATCATATGCTGGTCTGCGAGAGTTTAAAGCAGCCATAGAAGATTTAAATGCAGTTCTCTTTCAACTGCCAAATTGGCCTGAGGTAAAATTACTGTCTTACATTTGCGTACATTTACAAATTTCAACTGCAGGGACTATGCATTCAGTTATGGTTATAAATTATAATGGAATGGATTGGGTGATTCTTTAAATACAATATAGAGTTCTAGAAATCTAAGGTCAATATTTTGAGTGGATGAATATCATGACAGTTTTTTAAACTATAAGAAACCTTTGTCTCCTAACCAAAGAACAACCTGAATTCAAGGCACAGAAAAAAACAGACTTTAATATACAGCATTTCCTCAAAGAGATACAACTGGCCCTGTTGCAGAGCTGGATCCAAACTGGTTATCAGTGGAGGAGGTTTTATCAACGGAAAGAGAAGAGGTCCTTGAGGCTGAACAGTTGACTGAGGATTGTGATGGGAACTGGATGATTAGGCTGTGGTTTACTGTGGTAGATGGGGTCAAAGGAGGTTGCCTTGCCCATGCTGTTTTAAAAAAAGACTTGCAGCTTGTATATAATATATAATCAGTTTACTAATTCTCCTTTTTATCAAACTGCCAAGGCAAATTAGTTCATCTCCCATATATATTCTTTAAGCTAGAAGTCATTTTTTTATGTGACTTTTTCCTCCATTCAAAGCTGTGCCTTTGAGGACAGTATAGTAAGGATGCTCTAAAAGTTATAAATTAATAAGGAAAATGATTCAAAATCCCGTGATGGCATGTCTGGTTAGTACAAGTCCAATGAATGTTAAGAGGGAAAATGATCGTACGGACAGCTTTACAACTGTTAAAAAGAAAGAACCCTCTGGACTTATCATTGAAGGGATATAATTAGCAATGTGGTTTTGAAGTCATTTTCTGGGCCTCAGTTCCCCCATAGGTGCCTCTCCAGGGTAGGGTGTAAATATGCCTTTAGAATGCTTGGGCCTCCTCAGAGTCATTCAGAGTTTCAAAATGAGTATTTCCAAGCAGACTTTTTTTTGTTTTCCCCTTGATACTGATTTTTTTTTAAAAACAATTCCATCCGTAAAAGTCGTGTATATGTGCTTTTATTGAAGGTCTACTTCAGGAAAGGAAAAGTCCTCCATGATGCTGGTTTTTTAGGTGATGCCTTACAACTGTTTCTTCAGTGCTTAGCGCTTGATGAAGATTTCGCACCTGCAAAGCTAGAAGTAGAAAAGGTAATCAGTTTACCAACTATAATACTTCAAGGTAGGGCTACGACACAGGTCTTTTTACAAATGCCAATTAGAATCTTGGGGTAAGAACATAAGGAGTGTCCGTAAGTCAAATTCAGTAGCAGTTTGCCAAGTAGTTTTCAGGCTTATATACTTATTAGCATACTGAATTCTTACCGAAATCAAAACATTTCATTCAGAGATAGTTAAATGCATTATTTTTGCCTAGTTAAATTTAGATGTTCTCTAATAGTTTGTTCCATGGGAGCCAGACTAATCATCCTTAATTAAACATTGTTGTCATGATGTTCCTGCTCAGGAATTTTTATTGGCTTCCTTTGCCTCTCATTTCAGGTCTCAACTTTGCTTGCTTTCCATGGTTGCCAGTAGTATTGCCCCACTCAATTTGTTTTGCCTTAATATTCTCAGTACTGCATACATCCCTTTCCAAAGTTTGTACAGTGATGTGTCAGTAGGTGTTAATTAAGCGGAAAAAGGGAAGGGGGTTCTCTGATCAAATGACTTTGGAAAACATTGGGTCGAACCAAACCGATTTCTTCAGATTTTGTCAAGAGTTTTTGCTTTGCTAGCATGACAACAGCATTCAGCTTTTGCCAGATTTACCCACAGAGCATCTGGGATGACTAGAGTCTTTGAAAAATGTTTTGGGAAAATCTACCCTAATATAATTTCAGTGCCCTGTCATGATGCTCCCCTCGATGTCCCCCAAAGATGCCACATTATTTATTACCTTCGTAGTGTTTCTCGGAGTGTGGCTTTTTTTCAGAATCATCTCGGGTGCATGGTAAACACAGAGGTTCCTGGGCCCTACCACAGACCTTTGGAATTACAATCTCCGGAATTGGGGCATAGTTTAGTTTAACAAGCACCTTGGGAGATTCTTATGTACCTTGAAGTGTGAGAATTTTGAAATTTTTCTCAGATTCCAAATGCCTTATGAATACAGCTAACATTGCTATATCCTCTATAAGGTTTGTTTGCATACATGTTCTAGCCCACTGATTGATTTAACAAAAAATGGTTTACTGTTGTGTGTTTTCTGACTGTTCTCTCTTTGCTAGAGTGATCGCCCTGGTGAGATTGCAGACTTTTTAAGGGTTTATGATTTTGCATTTTCCATGCTGCTGGATATCCTTAACTTCTGTAAATATTTGTTAGTTCGTTAATAAGGTCAGGTGAATGCAAAATACCTACTGCCTTGAAATATTTATTTTTCCTCAGTATTTTTTTTTTGTAAATTGTGGTATAATTTACCTATAATAAAATGCATGAATTTTACAGTTCAGTGAGTTTTGAGAAATTATACAGTCACGTAACAGCACCCCAATCAATAGAATAGTTCCATCATCCTAGAAAGTTCCCTCATCTCCTTTCCAGCAAATCCCCAATCTCCCTGCTTCCAGAGGCAACTACCGTTCAGATTTCTATCACCATAGAATAGTTTTGCTATTCTACAACTTCGTATACATGCAATCATACAGCATATACTCTTTTGTGTCTACATACTCTTTTGTGTCTGGCTTTTTTTGCTCAACATAATATTTTTGAGATACATCCAGTAATTTTTTTCTTTTTTATTGTTTACCAAGTATCCCATTGTATGAACACACCACAGTTTGTGATATTCACAGTTAGTGGCGATTTTCATTTCGATTGTTTCCAGTTGATGCTATGGACATTCTTATACAAGTCATTTTGTGGACATACGTTTTTATATCTCTTCAGTAAATACCTAGGAGTGGAGTTGCTGTGTTCTAGGATGGGTGTGTGTTTAATACCTTTTTTTAAAATCGGGAAATGTAAAAACATACCCAAATTTTAAAATGTTTGTTCATTATAGATGGGGTATTGCTTGAGCACATACAGATACACACACTTTTGTTTACATTGTATATATTTCCTTTTTAATTACATTGTAAAGACTCATGAAAAATTCTGATTTTTGTGTATTGAGAGACAGTACAGCTGAAAAACCAAACCTCCAAATTGAGGCTTTAAGAAATCGTCTGCTGTACATATACACACAGCTTATTTGACAAGCAAACAAATTTGAATCCCTCTCATTTCCTTGTAGCCAGGTTCTTCCTCTGTCTTAACCACCCTGCTTCTTTGAGAGTTTTAGACATATTCCTGAGAGAAGCACCCAAGATTTTGATACTGCAGCTGCCTCTCATATCGGACAGCTGCCATTTGGTGCCACAATTAATGCTGGGCAGTGGTGACTGACTGTGCAGGTCACTTGTTCAGGGAGAAACTAAATTCATTGTAAACACATGGAATTTTAGAGTTTTGTAGTTAAAGGTCCAAGTTCACATAAACACTCTTAAGTCCACCTTAAAATATACATTGGGATGAACCATGAACTACTTTGACAGGATAGGACTCACTGATGTTCAAAGGTAAATATTTTCCACTTCTCTTAAGATCTCTTCTTTCTACAAACCTCATATTAAAACGTCAACCTTGGACTTCCCTGCGGGTCCAGTGGATAAGACTCCGTGCTTCCAATGCAGGGGGCACGGGTTTGATCCCTGGTCGGGGAACTAATAAGATCCCACATGCCTCGGGGTGCGGCCAAAATAAATAAATAAATAAAACGTCAGCCTTTACCTTGGGTACCTTCTCAGGCTACTAAACTCACCACCCCGTGCCTTCCTTTTGAATCATGTATTTGAGGTGATTTGACCCCATTGAGGCACACCTTGGTTTTGCAAGACTTTTTAATCAATATGGAAGTTCTGCTTTTTACTTAACCTTTTCCTTCCCTGCTCATTAAAAATAAAGTTGGCTACAAGTTTTCTTTCTTTTTCTTTTAAATTGATGGATAGCTGACTCGGAATATTATATTAGTTCTAGGTGTATGATATAGTAATTTGATATTTTTGTAGATTATACGCCATATGAAGTTATTTGCTACAAATTTCCCCCAAATTCTTAAATATTAGGTAACTTTATATTAAATTATCCTCAACCAAATATTTTATATTTTTCATTACTTTTTATAATATTTCTCTTACAGATTTTATGTGATTTATTATCACCTGAAAACTTAAAAGAAGGCCTGAAGGACTCTTCCTGGAGTTCATTACCATGTATTAAAAACAAACCTTTTGGTTTTCCTTCAGTAATAGAAGAGTCTCATTGTGCCAGTGAGCTTAGCCCAGAGCAGGTAAGGGGGTGAGTAAAGACAATCATGGGCCTAGTGTATTTCTTTACAAGATAAGATCTTCACTTTCTAGTTTCAAGTACTAAAATCTGTTTAGGTACTTTCAACCTAGTAAGCGTTGTCTTAATAGAATTTCATCTGTGGCCTTTTATTTTATACTGAAAACTTTTATGTAAAGTATATGCTCATTAATCACAAATTTAGGTCATTCAATGTCAGAAAACTTTCAGTCTCTTGGAAAATATAGAACACTGTGTTTATTTCAGTTTCCTTGGAGTAGGAACTATATTAGCATAACTGCTTTAACCTTATTATGATGTAAGCCAGCTTGATGTCCAGGGCTATCTAAGTACTGGCAAAAATCACTTACTTGCCAGGGTTTTAGAATTAAAAGTTGGTGCTGTTTAAATGAACAATAAAATGAACATTTTAAGACATCAAAATTTCAGTTTGGTTCTGGCGAGAATAAGGATAGTAAAGAAATACAGTTAGTTACCCTTCTTTGTTGTATTTTTTGTAGAATGAAGAAATAGCAGAGGTCACTTCAGAGACTGTCAAAGGAAGCCTAAACCATGCTCGGTCAGCACAGGCTATAAATTCAACAGACATGCCTGCCAGAGAGGATTGTTTAAAAAGAGTGTCCTCAGAACCTTCACTCTGTGTTCAAGAGAAAGGTGTTCTGCTGAAAAGAAAGCTGTCTCTCTTAGACCAGGATGTGATTGTAAATGAAGATGGAAGAAATAAGCTGAAAAGACAGGGAGGTAAAAATTTCACTACACTCATATAAAACACATTGATTTATTTAGAATGGCCTTCAAACTTCTTCCTAAAGAAGATAACCCCATCTCTGTTTTAATAGAAACTCCCAATGAAGTCTGTACGTTTTCATTAACTTACGGTGACATCCCAGAAGAATTAATAGATGTCTCAGATTTTGAGTGTTCTCTCTGCATGAGGTAAGTATGTACAGCTTTATAAAAGATGAATATTTTATATTAATGTAAATAAAGTACAGAGTAGATAAAGGTAATCTACTCTAATAACAGGCAATGTGAAGTAACAGAACAGTGGATTAAAAATCAAAAGATATGAATTTTAGTCCTAGGTTTCCCTTTCACATCTTAGGCAAATAATGTAATCTCTGAACCTTATTGAGCTTTTCCTTACTTAGAAAGTGGGGTCAGGGTTTGCATAGCCTATATTGAAGTCCTGTAAGAATCAGATGACTAAAATATAAAAAGTATCTGGGGAATTGTAAAGTACTATAAAAGCTCTACATGTTATTATTGAGACTCCATGGTTTTAGATTTGGGTAAGAATACAATGATGTATTGTGTGTATGTGATTCTATCTTGTTTGTATATCTATCTTAACTCTAAAATCTTTTTTTAAGTAACATTGGATAAGGATTTCCATTATGTAGAACGCTTGTAATTCTAAGACTGATAGTTTAAAAAGAACATTTTCCAGGTACATAAACTGTGCTGGAGGCAAGGGAACGGTGTAAAGCACCCGGCACTGTCCACACCAGGCGGGGGGTGACGAGAGGTATTTCTGAGCAAGTCCCTTAATTCTGAGTCTTGGCTTCTTCATCTGTGAGGCGAGGGGATTAGACCCAGATGGTTTCTGAAGTACCTATACATCTAACAGTACTTCTAGGAACTTCCAAAGTATCATGTTTCAGGAAATAATTATAATGTAAGAAAAATTAGTTTTTCCATATTGTTTGAATATTAAGCCTCCTATTTCTTTAGGATTCAATGGTAATAATTTAGTGGATTATTTTGTGAATTTCATATAGTAAGGCTTTTATAAGCTTATTAAGAAAACCAATTTTAAAGTGATGATAAAAGAATCTGTACAAAAACAAATGAGTAATTATTAATGATATAGTTTACATCATTAATTTTGCACTAAGTCTTTGAAATCTGGTGTGTATTTTAGATGCACTGCACATCTCAGTTTGGACCAGCCCCATTTCAAGGGCGCCATAGCCACATGTGAGTGGCGGTTATGTTAGTACAGCTCCAGGCCCCCAGTGCAGGGTACCTCTGTGGATGGTGAACTTTTAAACGCTTCAGGAGGATATACTTGTATTTACCACTACCGCTTCTCTCCTCTCCTGCCCACCAGACCCTCCTTCTTCCTCCTCTACTCTAAAGAGAGATTAGTGTTATGGTTCCATTATTAGTTCGTTCAGTTTTTCCAATGGATAGTTTATTGTGAAAACTAACATGTATTTTGGTTGATTTCAGGTTGTTTTTCGAGCCAGTAACAACCCCTTGTGGACATTCATTCTGTAAGAATTGTCTTGAGCGTTGTTTAGATCACACACCATACTGTCCCCTTTGTAAAGAAAGCTTAAAAGAGGTAAACATTTTTATGCTTATCTGTTTATTGGTCTTAAGTGTAGCAACATGGTTTGATTGTATTCAGCCATGGCAATGATTAATAGGTTCAGAATAAATTACATTGTATATGCTGAATGACCAAAAGGGGTTCTGTTTCGTTACCCGTATGCTAGTGTTAGAGAAAAGTGAGTTTGGAGAGGGGAGGAGAAAGCAGGGAGGGTCTGAAGGCCAAGACCCCTTACTTAATTTTTTAAACAAAGGAGGTGTGGTCAAGTACCTGGTCAGGAATCTATTGAATTTTAATGATGACAGTACTGGGGAAGCCCAACTGCCCTGCCTCCCACCACCATTTTTAGGCTAGATTTCAGGTCTAGTCCAATCCCCTTAACATCTGGAGCAACTGTGTCCAGTAGAACTTTCTGCATTGATGGAACTGCTCTGTATCTATGCTGTCCAACATGGTAGCTACCAGCCACATGTGTAGAAGGAACTGTATTTAAAATTTTGTTTAATCTTAATTAATTTACATTTCAGTAGGCACATGTGAGTAGTGGCTACCGCATTGGACAGCACAGCTCTAGAAAGTGGTGGCCTGGCGAGAAGAGAGGGGGGCACAGCTTCCCACTTCCCTCCTTGTCTAGTAACTGAAAAGCACTAATCACCTGCATTAGCAAACAGCTGCATCTCAGGTGGGTATCTTCCATAACCAGTGGGAGAGCAACACCCTCTCAGTCGTGCTTGAGTGACGTGAAGTCCCCAAAGGTGAGGCCAAAGCCTTCGAATTCTGAGTTCCAGTTGCAGTGGTAGCATTGATCAGGGAGAGTGCTTCTGTCCCTGGATTGTTTGAAGAAAAGAAGTGTCTTCCAGATAATTTAAAAATTGATAAAACCATTTTGCTATTGAAAACACAGTTATTTCCTACACATAAAACATAGCTCTGTACAGATATCCTATGGCATGTATGTATTGTTATAGCATAACCAGCCTATATGTAGTAAAACAGAAAACCACATAAAGAATGTTCACAAAGTCAGGAAACATAAGATAAAAAAACTTCCTTCTTAAAGAGTTTGTTAGTTATTTCAACTAGTATACTCAATGTTTTCAGGTGAAGTACTCTAAAGATGCTGTCTTTCCTGGTTTTCCAGAGTTTTTAGATACGCTCATATATTTATTATGCTTTTTTCAGATTAACATTTAGATACATTGCTTTAAATTTAGAGTTCTCTCACCTGAAAAAATGTCTGGACTTTTAAGGAAAATAAAATAAGGATATTATTTTAAAACATAACATACTGTTTAAAAATAACTTTATCCTTTGTCCTGACCTGAAGACACCCTGTATAATATAATTGGTAAAGTCTAAATATATATTTACAAGGATAAAATTGACGTGCTCTACAGTTTTCTACTTCTCCTACTTGTCATTTCATTTTGCTCATTTTTTCATTTGAATACATTTTAAAGCAGTAGCAGTATACTAGTCCAGTGATGTAACATTTTCCTATTGTTGGGTATGTAAGTTGTTTTATTTTGTTTTAGTATACTGTGGTTTGTGTCTTTTGACACTGTGGTTTGTGTCTTTGACTCTTAGGGTAAATTCCTGGGAGGAGAATTACTGGATCAAAGGATGTATATTTATAAGACTCTTACTAAAACCAATTGCCAAATTGCCTAGGTTCCGAGTAATGTACAAAAAATAGATTCTTACCAGTACTGTAAGAGAGGCTGTACTTCCCACATTTAATACATGAGTCTTAAATTTTAAAACATCTTAATTTAATAGAAAACGGTAATGAAACTGCTTTTATAGTATCTGTCATTTGATTAATTTTATAATAAACTCTTCAGTTATGTGTGTACATATTATCTGCTCAAGAGTACGTCTCTCCAGTCTACAGCCCAATGGTTCTCAAAGTATGTTCCCCTGACCAGCAGCATCTGTATCCCCTGGGAACTTCTTAGAAATACAGATTCTCAGACCCTACCCCAGAGCCACTAAATCAGAAACCCTGGGGTGGGGCTCAGCAATCTGCATTTTAACAAGCCCTGGTTCATGCTAAACCTTAAAAACCACTACTATAACCCATTTCCCCACCATTCATATTTCCTACTCTGTACTTCATTGGATAATGACAAAACTTTTTGCTGGATCTACAGAGAAAAAGGTGGCTTCTCTTTATCTTGTGATTGTCTCCCAAGAGTTTTTCCTCATTACTTTTATTAAATAATTGGTATTGGGCTTTTTTTTTTTTTTGGTCCAAAATCCTGCACACACACTGACCTGGTCCCTGGCCCTATGCAGTTCTTAGTTTAGTTACAGAGATATAATGTACCCCTGTCCATGTAATATAGTGTGGGGTATGGTAACTGCCTTTTATATGGTAAAGGTGGTAACTGCCTTTTATATGGTAAAGGGTTAAGTAAGGGATTCTTGGGAGACAAAAAAATAATTAACACTTTATGCAAAAGGTAAAATTGGAGCCAGACCCTGAAGGATAGTCAGATGGCTTTTGGCAGTTGGAAGAGAGAATAACACAAAAATGCATGAGGGTGGCAGTGTTCAGAGTATTAAGGGAGTGGCACAAATGGACCATTTTATACAGAGGGTGGCTCACATAGGAAAAGCAGCCTCTTAATAAGGGGATCATTAGTCATAGTGGGATGACAATGGAAGGAAAATCTGAAAGAAAAATTACCTGGAAACTCTGCCACTGAAATGGGGGACAGAAAAAGGGGAGTAGTTTTGCTTTTCTTAAATAAGGCAAATGCATCATTTTCTTCATTCCTTATCGTATTTTTGTTTCTCAATTCAAATGCTAGTTTCAGATACTCATGCACTGTGAGATGGAACTTGGCCTTTGGTGTGGGAGATGGCAGGGCAGCGCTGACTGCTGCTAATGAAGATGTATGATCATAGCAAGACAAGGGTCTTATATACAGAACTTGGTTCAGGTTGCAAGTATGTGTCTTTAATGCTCTTGAGCTAAGCCTCAGGCAGGTTTCCCTGTTTAGCACCATCCATTGTAATGGTCCCCCTCACTAATTAATTCAGAACTGACTGTATAAATATGTAAGAAAGACTTTACTATATCAAGTTAAACTGTTTTGCCTGTTTTATACTGTAGGAAAAAAAGCACTGGAATGTAAAATAATATTGTTTTTCAGTATCTAGCAGATAGAAGGTACTGTGTCACACAGCTGTTGGAAGATTTAATAGTGAAGTATCTGCCTGATGAACTGTCTGAGAGAAAAAAAATATATGATGAAGAAACTGCTGAACTCTCACAGTAAGTTTCTTCTCATAAAAATTAACAATCAAATTACGAACTACTACCCTTTGAAATAGTAAGGAGAAGCCTCACAGCAAGCTGGGTTCTGTCTTTAGTTCAACCCAGTGTAGTCAAAGGCATATTTTAAACAAATATTGGCCAGCTTCCCCTGTCCTCAACAGACGGAAGTTTTTAAAAGTTCATTTGGTAACTTCTAGATGTTCTGTTGGGAGTGACTGACTCAGCTCTCTGCCCTGAAGCAGTGTTTTAGGTGGAGGAGGGTTTTCCTCCAGTGACATCAGGCCCTGGAATCAATCGGGAATGGAGAGCAGTGAGGTGGTTGCTGGGAGCTGCATCCCTCAGGCATCAATCATGGTGGTGCAGGGGGAAGGTGGAGGATAAATGGCCTGGATTGGCAGGAGGGTTAGCCAATCAGAGGTTTGAAGGGGGTGGGACCTTGAGGCCTGAGACTGAAATTGGAAGGGGTGACTTAGGGGCTAAATTCTCAATTAATGAAGATATTGACTGTTAGCAGAAATGACTTAGTATCAGCAAGGTGAAAAACCTGGTGGTAACTTTGGGATTCAGTGGTACCACTAGTAAGAGCACATAAAAGCTAATTGGGGCTGGGTAGGTTGGACATGGTTTTGTTGCTCTGTATAGCTTTCTTCTACCTTTCTTTTTCCTTTCTCTTCCGCTGTCTTTTCACCAGTCTCTTCTTGAGTGTCCAAGTTTCTTTCATAGGTTTCTAATTTCTTTCTTTTAACTGGACACTAAAGAACAAAATGGTCATTTTTATATGCTGTTTCTATTTTTTAAAAATACAGATTAAACATTTTATATTTCTAACTTTCTAAGAAAAAAATACTTGTGCTTGCAGATTTTCCTTTTCAATATGTGTCTACCAAATGTCTTCATTGGGCCAGTGGCCTTCAATAGAAGAAAGGTTTCTAATCTTTTCTTTATAGAAGTTGATATTGATTTGTCTCCTCATGGAACTGATATTTTATTGGGTGATTTTATGATAGAAAATATTCTGATGTGAGGATTATAAGCCTTTTTGACCAACACTGCAAAAAGCTAGGATATAAGAATGCTTCGGATATATTTTTGAAATACTAAAACATAGTGACAGGACCAGACCCCTCACAGAAGAGTGGAAATCCATGGATGACAGAAAGAGTAGTGATGTGAGGGAAGCTGAGTGTGATGGAAAGGCTTCAGGGAATCTTGCTGTGTACTAACAGGGCTGTTATTTTAAGGGGTAGCTCATCCCCTGGTACTTACAAGTTTTGCTAATTAAGAGGTATACTGGCTTCCCCCCCCCCCCCCCCGCAGTTTTTATGTTCATAAGAGTGCTCAATGAAGGCAGAATATACAGTTTTAAAAGTAGAGGAACTAGGACTGGTATGTTAAACGTGTGTATTAAATATTGCCTTTACTTAAGTAATTTGTGGTCTTTTTGAAGAAACTAGAAAATATTAGTGGGGGGGGGGCATAATCTGTAACCCAAACGTAATCATCATTGGCATTTTGGCATATATCCTTCCCAATTTTAATGTATATAAATACATTTTAAATAAAGATGGGATCATTTTAATCCTATCATTTCTGTAACTTCCTTTTCTCATTAATCTGAACATTTAAATGTAGTATTTTATGGTTACATCATAATTTATTTTACTGGCCTTCTCTTTTTGCTTCTAAGTTTTGGCTACTGTACACAGTGCTATGTTGAACATTCTTACAGTACTTGCAGGAAAAAAGTGAGCCTTTTGGTTCAAAGGATATGAATCTTTTTGAAAGCGTTTGATGCATATGGCCAGATTCTTCTTCAGCATGGTTGTGCTATTCACACTGCCAGTTTTCCCACACCCTTGCCAAAGCTGCACACTGCCTTTATCCTTCACATTTCTTGCCAATATGGCAATAACAGTGTTGTCATTTTAATTATCTGGAAAAAATGTTATCTCATTGAATTACCTGTTTTTGTTAATATGAAAATATTTTAATGCCTAAAAATTTTGAATGATTTGCTTTTTGTCTTTTGTGGGACCTCACGTTTTCTTATTGTTATCTAAGAGTAAGAGTATACTAACTCTGTCATGTTAGAAATATTTTAAACAGATTTTAATATAAAATAGTAATTATAATCAATTGCTTTGTGATTCATAAAGATACTTAGCTCTGTATGATAACTTTGTATATCAAATTCAAATTTACTAGTAAGAGGATCACCAACAGATTTTTTAGGATTAATATTGTATCAGTATGAGCTTAAATGAAAAGGATGCTGATTCCTTTTCTTACCAAAAATAAAAATCACCTGATTTTAGAGTGAATTTGCCTATTATTTATTACTGTTGCAAGCTTCACTCATTTTTGTTGTATGTCCTGATATATAATAATGAAACTTTTTTCTTCTTCAGCTTGACCAAGAATGTTCCAATATTTGTTTGCACTATGGCCTACCCCACTGTGCCTTGCCCTCTTCATGTATTTGAGCCAAGATACAGATTGATGATTCGAAGAAGTATACAGACTGGAACTAAACAGTTTGGGATGTGTGTCAGCGATACACAAAATGGGTATGCTTTTTATGTAAATATTTTTATTGATTCTGGAATTTTCTTTGAATATTGCTGAGAACTTGCATGCTTGTTGCTTGAACTTTGATATTAATTGGAGTTTTTCCTTTAGTTTTGCAGATTATGGTTGTATGTTACAAATTAGAAATGTACATTTCTTGCCTGATGGGAGGTCTGTGGTTGACACAGTTGGAGGAAAGCGGTTTAGGGTTTTAAAAAGAGGGATGAAAGATGGATACTGCACTGCAGACATTGAATATCTGGAAGATGTTAAGGTATTAAAAACTATTCTTTTTCAGCATGCTCTGGTACACTGTGTCCTAGGCATTGTACACGCACAAAGGCTGATAGGAACATTAAGCAGTTCTTCCTGTCAGAGACCCTCAATACTTAAACAGATTAGCTCCAAGTTACCTTTTCCTCATCTTGCTCTTAACCATCGTGAGTTCCAAGAGAACTTGGGAGACCAGCACCGAGGTATATTGTTCATTTCTACTGGCTTGACAGCCAGCACAGTGCCTAGAATGTATGTGTGTATTCGCATGGTAATTGCTTAACAATAGCAGTGGATTCAGTTGAACTTCCAATCCATGTAAGTTATGAAACCTGCTAATTCCTACCCTTTTAAACTGAATTAATTAGTAGTCAAAGCTGATGTAATCATCAGTAGATTGAACTTTGACGTAAAGGTAAACACATAAAATCCTGGAAGAATTGTTCTATATTCAGATATGCCTAAGATAACCTAAAACTGAACACAGCACCCAACTGTGTCTCACTCTAGGGCATCACAGATAAAGCACTGTCCGTATAATTGTTGGTTGTTGGTGATATCTTACCTGTGGAGGGTTATTGTGAAAATTTTCTTAGGGTTAATGCTAATAGGGTTAATGCTGCCCTTTTGGTATTTCCAGTACTTACTCTACCATCTGCAGTTAGTTTAGGTACCAGAAAAATGATTTGTGATACTGTAAATATCAAATGAAAGGCAATTTTCTTTGGAAGGGCATTAGAAAAACATAGATCTTACACTCTCACTTGTTCATTGATCTGTTTGAGCCCTTCATCTCAGTCAGCACTTATTCAATGTTGGCATTAGGCATTTCTACAAACAGTGGCTCATTAAAATTTCAAAACGCTATGAGATAGCTAGCAGATGAGGAAAGAACTGAGGAGTATTAATTTGCCAAAGATCCTATAGGTAGTGTAAAAAAATAATTTAAAACCAGCTCTCTGGCTCCAAGTGCTATGTTTTATCATTATATCATATTGCTTCTCTGCTGATAAACTTGATTAATCGGATATTACCTGTCCTATCTTATTATAAAGATGTTATGGGGAAAGTCTGCTTTGTGTAGTGAGCCAAGAGTATTGTATGAGTTGGAATTTTGAGTTGACTGATACAGTCTGTGCCTTAGGAATATCTGGTTAATGGAATTATTTGCTAAAAGGTGATATTCTTTGTAAAACTAATAACCTTATTTTACTTTTATGTAAATTCACATCTTCATATATTGGATTTGCTGATAAAATTCCTTGAGTATGTGGCTAATCTTATGACTATATATAAATATATGACAGTGAATTAGCATATTGAGAGTATTATGGATTTGATGTTTAGGAAACTGAATTCTCTATGTCATTGTGGTCTTAGAAATGTCTCATAATTTTTCTTCATCTATATAATGATTTCTTGTTCATTCTGGAAAAGTTTCTCAAATTTGTTTTTTATATCAGTTGTTTTTTCCCTTGGTGTAGTAATTCTAATTTCTGTGACCTTTGATGACATTTTAAATTCTGTTATTGCAATGAAATTCCTTAACTTCAAAAGCTTGCCTTTAAAACTTCTGCCTACTTCTTAGCTCCTTTTTCTAACTCAGACTTTTATTTTTATCATTCCCTGTTTACTAGAGTTCATGGTTTGGTCCCTTGAATTTTGTAAAGGTAGAAAGCAGATACTTTTTTTTGGTAATAGTTTTTAACAAGTCACAAGTTTATTTTCTGGGGTTTTTTTTTTTTTTTTTTTTTTGGATCAAATTTTTTTTATTGAAGTATAGTTGATTTACAGTGTTGTGTTAATTTCAGCTGTACAGCAAATTGATTCAGTTACACATATGTAGACATTGTTTTTTTATATTCTTTTCCATTATGGTTTATCATAGGATATTGAGTATAGTTCTCTGTGCTATACAGTAGGGCCTTGTTGTTTATCCATGCTATATATATAAAAGCTTACATTTGCTAACCCCAACTTCCCACTCCATCCCTCTCCCAGCCCCTTCCCCCTTGGCAACCCAACCACCAGTCTGTGATTGTGTTTCTGTTTTGTAGATAGGTTCATTTGTGTCATATTTTAGATTCCACATAAGTGATATCATACGGTCTTTTTCTTTCTGACTTACTTCACTTAGTATGATAATCTCTAGTTGCATCTAAGTTGCGGTTATTTCATTCTTTTTTATGGCTGAGTATTATTGCATCGTGTATATGTACCACATCTTCTTTATCCATATTCCTCTGTCCACGGACATTTGTTTCCACGTCTTGGCTACTGTGAATAGTGTTGCTAAGAACATAGGGGTTGCATGTATCTTTTCAAATTATGGTGTTCTCTGGATATATGCCCAGGAGTGGGATTGCTGGATCATATGGTATTCTATTTTTAGTTTTCTGAGGAACCTCCATACTGGTTTTCCATATGGCTGCACCAACTTACACTCCCTCCAGCAGTACAGGAGGGTTCCCTTTTCTCCACATCCTGCCCAGCATTTGTTATTTGTAGACTTTTTAATGGTCTACACGGGCCATTCTAACCTGTGTGAGGTGGTACCTCATTGTAGTTTTGATTTGCATTTCTCTAATAATTAGTGATGTTGAGTAACTTTTCACGTGCCTCTTTGCCATCTGTATTTCTTCTTTGGAGAAATGTCTGATTAGGTCTTCTCCCATTTTTCAATAGGGTTACTTGTTTTCTTGTTGTTGAGTTGTATGAGCTGCTTATATATTTTGGAAATTAAGCCTGTGTTGGTCACATTGTTTGCAAATATTTTCTCCCATTCTGTAGGTTGTCTTTTTGTTTTGTTTATGGTTTCCTTTGCTCTGCAAAACCTTACAAGTTTAATTAGGTCCCATCTGTTTATTTTTGCTTTTATTTCTGTTGCCTTGGTAAGAAAACATTGGTACAACTTGTGTCAGAGAATGTTTTACCTATGTTCTCTTCTAGGAGTTTTATGGTGTCATGTCTTATGTTTAAATCTTTAAGCCATTTTGAGTTTATTTTTGTGCATGGTGTGAGGGCGTGTTCTAACTTCACTGATTTACATGCAGCTGTCCAGCTTTCCCAACACCCCTTGCTGAAGAGATTGTTTTTTCCAACTGTATGTTCTTGTTTCCTTTATTGAAGATTAATTGACTGTAGGTGTGTGGGTTTATTTCTGGGCTCTACTCTGTTCCAGTGCCAGTACCACACTGTCTTTACATCATCCCACAGGTCTCTTATATTGCTTTTTTTTTTTTTCATTTGGCTTCCTGTCTGCTGTTCTGATTAGATAATTTCCATTATTCTATCTTGCAAATCACTTATTCTTTCTTCATTATTCACTCTGCTATTCATTGTCTTTAGCTCAGCTTTTGTCTATGCAAATGAGTTTTCTAATTTCTTTGTTTCTCTCTTATAGTTTCTAGCTCCTTTTTACAGTAATCTGCATTTCTCTCAATAGCCTTTCTTAATTTCTTCCATATTTTCATTACCTCCTTTCTGACTCCGTGTCTGTTAGACTGAAGAAGTCAACTTCATTGTTCTTTCAGGGGAATTCTCTTGGTCTTTTAACTGGGAGTGTGGTTCCTCTGCTTCTTAATTTACTTATATTTCTCTTACTTTGTGAGTTTAGGAGAAACAATTATCTACTGTGGTCTGGGAGGTCTATTTATATGTGGGGCGTCCCTGTGTAGCGTGTGTGGGTTTAATATATTTGGTGCAAGGGTTGTTATATGCTTGTCGCCTCTTTCCTCAGTGTGTGCTGGCTGTTATCCCCTTGTTAGGGGTTGTGCAGATGCAGTCACTGGTGCCTGGCCCTGGGAGGGGAGGCGGGAGGTGGCTTGCACCCACTCCTGCTCCTGGAGTCTGGGAGGGAGGCAGTGGCAGCTTGTGACAGAGTCTCAAGCACATGCCGGCGGTATCCTGCCCTCTGCGAGCGCACACACGGGAAAAAGGCTACAATGGCAGGTCCCACCCCTCCCCTTGAGCACCCCCCAAACAATGGCACCTGGCCTCTAAGGCGACCCAGGCTTCCTCCTCATACACACTCAGCTGCGGTTGCACCAGATTTCTAGCTACCACTCCCAGGCTGTTTCCACACAGCCAACCCCAGTCCTCTCGCTGGGTCTGATCTCTGAAGCCCGAGTACCAGCACCCAGCCCCGGCTGACATGCATCTCAGGCTGGGGAGCCCACAGTGGCAGCACTGACCATCTGTCCTCTCTCCACTCTGGCTGCCACAAACCAGCTGCTGTGTTCTCCAAGGTTCTGAAGCTCCCTACTGTCCTGGCCAATCTCCTTGCCAGTGAAGGGGCTTCCCAGGGTCTAGGAACTTTTCCTCTTTCCCAGCTCCCTCCCAGGGGCACGGGTCCTGTCCTGAGTCCTTTCTCATTTTCTTTTTTTTCTGTCTTCTTTTTTTCCTACCTGGTTACATGGTGATTTTCTTGCCCTTTCAGCAGTCTGAGGTCTTCTTCCAGTGTTCAGTAGATATTCTGGGAGAATCATTCCACGTGTACTCATTCCACATGTAGATTATTCCACATGTAGAGTTTTGATGTATTTGAGGGAGAAGGTGAGCTTCACATCCTACTACTTCACCATCTTGATCCCAGCCCCACAAGTTTATTTCTTGCTCATATCAAGACCGATGTGTGTTAGCAGAGGACTGAATCTTGTATAGCCAATTCCAAGACCAGAATTCTTGAATCATATGGCTCTTCTACCTTTCTTTAAAATTTTTTCATGTGGTAAAATATACATGACATAAAATTTACCATTTTAACCATTTTTACATATGCAGTTCAGTGGCATTAAGCACATTCACATTATTGTGAAAAAGCAGATGCTTTTTCAACTTTGGTTTTATTTTTCATTTCAAATCCTTCAAAAATAAAAAGTATGTTCTTCTGTCTCTTGTGTGCTATAGTGTTACCTTTTATACGTCAGGATATTTTCAGAGTCCCATTGTTGTTTTTTATTGAGTCATTCTTGAAGTAGGAAAGGCTGACTCAGGCCTGGTATTTGTTCAGATGCATTAATGTATGTGAAATATAGTGCTCCCTGGCATGGACTGAGTGGGATATGAGTGTTAAAGAAATCAGTATGAGATGGATGAGTTAATGTTCCATCTTCCCACCTGTGTTTTATGAGACTAGTCTTCTGGATCTTAGGCTGGAAGGCTGATGCATTTAATTTTATATTTGCAGTTTGATGAACCAGTAGTCCAAAGGGCGTACACAGGGGATGGAGGTAGCCACAGCCTTGGGCCTTGACAGCAGCAGCAGTTCATCACTGTATAATGATTGTATAATGTATTCTCTCTCTTTTGATATTCTGGCTTTATATGCTAAGTTATTTGTTGCAGTTTTTTTTTTTGACCCAGTTCCCTGGTAAAAGGTGTAATTATGCTTTTCCTCTGTCCTATTACTGCTTCTGCTGTGGCACCTGCACCTTAAACCTCCCCCAATCTTTCCTTTCATTGTAGCAACTGTATTCCTCTGTTTTTTTTGTTCCACTGCTTTCAAAGGCCGCTGATCCATAAAGATGAATCCCCAGTCCCTGTAGACCTTTATCTGAGAACTAACTCTCCATCTTACCCCTCCCACTTAGGGGCTGTTAGTTGGCTTCTGCAGTGCTGCACTGCTAACTCAGCACGGCTAGGTCAGCTACGCTCAGAGGTCAAGGCTTGCTGTCTTTCTTAGTCTGGCCCATTGGCACTCTGTGAGGCAGAAACGTATGGTGTTTACTGCATAAGAATAATACTCTGATCCAGCACTGAAATAGGTATTCCCTATTTTTTATGGGTTTTTTTTCCATTTCTATAGGGATGGATGGGAAGATTAGACACAGACACCTTACTGACTGTTGTATTTCTAGGTTGAGAATGAAGATGAGATAGAGAACCTCCGACAGCTTCACAATTTGGTCTACTCTCAAGCCTGCAGCTGGTTTCAGAATTTAAGAGACAGATTTCGAAGCCAAATTCTTCAGCACTTTGGATCAATGCCCGGGAGGGAGGAAAACCTCCAGGTATGATGGCTTTGATATTGTTTCCAAAAGTCTCACTTTTTGTGTAAACCCAAATTGGTAGACTTTTTTTTTCTGTTATAAATTTATTTATTTATTTTTGGCTGAGTGGGGTCTTTGTTGCTGTGCGCAGGCTTTCTCTAGTTGCTGGGATTGGGGGCTACTCTTTGTTGAGGTGCACGGGCTTCTCATTGCGGTGGCTTCTCTTGTTGCGGGGCACAGGCTCTAGGCGTGCAGGCTTCAGTAGTTGTGGCGCACGGGCTTAGTTGCTCCGCAGCCTGTGGGATCTTCCCAGACCAGGGCTCGAACCCGTGTCCCCTGCATTGGCAGGCGGATTCTTAACTACTGTGCCACCAGGGAAGTCCTGAAATTGGTAGATTTTTAAGTTTCTTCATCTTCAGTTTTGCACATCTCCTTTGTCCTGTCTTTAGATTCATGACCATATTCTCTAGCACAGGGGTATCCACTGCATCCTATATAGAAGAGGATGGAAACAGTGTCAGGTGAGATGTGTATAGGAGCAAGTGCACAAGGAGAAAGCCCCCAGCTGAGGATTTTCCAGAAGGGAGGGATAAGGAATTAAAAATGGGACATGGGAGATAGATAGGATCAAGATGGCAGAGGAGTAGGACATGGAGCTCACCTTCTCCCACGAATACATCACAATTACATCTACATGTGGAATGATTCTCACAGAACATCTACTGAATGCTGGCAGAAGACCTCAGACTTCCAAAAGGGCAAGAAAATCTACACATAACTGGGTAGGACAAAAGAAAGAGAGGAATTGGGATGGGACCTGCACCCCTGGGAGGGAGCTTTGGAAGAGGAAAGGTTTCCGGACACTGGGAAGTCCCCTCACTGGTGGGGAGATCAGCTGGGACAGAGGGGGAGCGTCCGAGACACGGAGGAGAGCACAACCACCAGTGTGCAGAGGGCAAAGCAGAGAGAGACCTGCCCAGATGGTCGGTGCCACCGAGCACTCACCAACCTGAGACACTTGTCCACTGGGGCAGGAGGGGGCTGGGTGCTGAGGCTCAGGCTTCGGAGGTCAGACCCTGGGGAGAGGACTGTGGTTGGCTGTGTGGAGACAGCCTGATGGGGCTAGGGGTGTAGGGCCCCACGACCGAGGGAATATGGGAAGAAACCTGGGACTGCCAGAGAGGCAAGGTGCCATTGTTGGGGGGTGTGTGCAAGGAGAGGGTCAGGACTGCCATAGGAGCTTCCTTCTCTGAGCACACACTCTCAGGCAACAGGGCACTGCCTACATGAGCTCCAGGGGCGGGTGCAAGCTGCAGGTGCAGACCACTGCTGCTGCTGAGGGTCCCCCGACCGCGTGCCAACCGCTGCCCCCTCCTCCCTGGCAGCATACATAAGCCACGCACCTGCACACCCCGATCCAGGGGTCAACGGCAGCACACGCTGAGCAAAGGGGCAACAGGCATCCAAACCAAGAACAGCCCTCACGCCAAAGGGTTATTAAACCCACACAAGCTACGTAGGGATGCTCCTGCATATAAATAGCCCTCCAAGACTACAGTACATAATTGTTCTCCTAAACTGACAGAGTAAGAGAAATACAAGTAAAATGAAGACACAGAGAGACCACTCCCAGTTAAAAGACCAAGAGAATTCCCCTGAAGGAACAATGAAACAGACCTCTTCAGTCTAATAGATACCGAGTTCAAAAAAGGAGGTAATGAAAATACTGAAGGAATTAAGAAAGGCCATCGACAGAAATGCAGATTACTGTAAAAAGAAACTAGAAGGAAGAGCCAAGAAAAATTAGAAAATTCATTTGCAGAGATGGAAGCTGAGCTAAAGGCAATGATAGCAGAATGAATAATGAAGAAAGAATAAGTGATCTGCAATATAGAATAATAGAAATTACCCAATCAAAACAACAGACAGGAAACCAAATGAAAAAAACAAAAAAGAAAAAAAAAAGCAATGTAAGAGATCTGTGGGATAATATAAAGCTGGCCAATCTATGCATAGTAGGGATTCCAGAGAGGGAAGAAAGAGAAAAAGGGATTGAAAATGTATTTGAAGAAATTATGGCTGAAAACTTCCCAAACCTAAAGAAGGAAACATATCCAGCTACAGGAAGCACAGAGGGGGTCCCAAACAAGAGGAACCCAAACAGACCCACACTAAGACATATTATAATTAAAATGGCAAAAGTTAAAGGGAGGCTTCTAAAGGCAGCAAGAGAAAAACAGAGTTAATTACAAGGGAACTCCTATAATTCTATCAGCTGATTTCTCTACAGAAACATTGCAGGCCAGAAGAGAGTAGCAAGATATATTCAGAGTCCTGAAAGGGGAAAACCTGCAACCTAGGGTACTCTACCCAGCAAGATTATCAGTTAGGATAGAAGGAGAGATAAAGAATTTCTCAGACAAGCAAAAACTAAAAGAATACAGCAATACTAAACTTATCTTAAAAAATTATTGAAAGGTCTTCTCTAAATAAAAAAGCAGCAAGAAGATATAGGAAGGAGGAAATCACAATTGGAAAGTAAATAAACTAGCCAGTATACACATCAAAAAGAAAAAAAATAAAAAACCCCTATTTGTGAAAGCAACAATAAACACAAGGAATAGCAAAAGGATAAACATTAAGATGTATAAAAGGACATCAAAACCATAAAATGTAGAGAAGGAAAGTAAGAAAATGTAGATTCTTTAAGAATGTGTTTGAGCCTCCATGACTATCAGTCTAAAGCAAGCACATATAGGAAGGGGTTAACGTACTTGAAAAACAGGGCAACCACAAATCAAAAGCATACAATAGATTCACAAAACCCAAAAAGAGAACACAAGCATAAAATAAAAGGAAATCATCAAACCACAAAAAGAAAAAAGGATAAAAGAAACAAAGAATCAACTGGAAAGCAAGGTTTAAAATGGCAATAAATACACATGTATCAATAATTACCTTAAATGTCAATAGACTGAATGTTCCGATCAAAAGACAGAGTGGCAGATTAGATTACAAAACAAGAGTCTATAATATGCTGCCTACAAGAGAGCCACCTTAGGGCAAAGGACACACATAGACTGAAAGTGAGGGGATGGAAAAAAAGGTATTTCATACAAATGGAAATGACAAGAAAGCAGCAGTTGCAATACTCGTATCAGACAAAATAGACTTTAAAACGAAGGCCATAAAAAAAGGCAAAGAAGGACACTATATAATGATAAAAGGATCAATATAAGAAGAGGATTATGCGCTTGTCAACATATATGCACCTAAATACATAAAGCAAATACTAACAGATAAAGGGAGAAATTGATGGGAATACAATAATAGTAGGAGACTTTAACACCCCACTCACAATAAATGGACACATCTTCTAGATAGAAAATCAATAAGGTACAGAGATCCTAAATGATACAACAGTGAGACTTAATTGATATTTTCAGGACATTATATCCAAAAGAACCCAGAATACACATTCTTTTCAAGTGCACATACTAGAGCACAAAACTAACCTCAAAAAATTTAAGAGTACAGAAATTATTTCAAGCATTTTCTCTGACCACAACAGCATGAAACTAGAAATCAACCACAGGAAAAGAAATGAGAAACAATTACATGGAGACTACTAAACAACATGCTACTAAAAAAACCAATGGGTCAACAAGGAAATCAAACAGTAAATTAAAAAATACCTTGAGACAAACAACAATGAAAACACAGCCATACAAAATCTATGGGATGCAGCAAAAGCAGTTCTTAGAACAAAGTTCATAGCAATACAGGCCTTCCTCAAAAAACAAAAAAAATCTCAAATAAACAACCTAACCTATCACCTAAAAGAATCAGAAGAACAACAAAACCTAAAGCCAGCAGAAGGAAGGAAATAATAAAGATCAGGGAGGAAATAAAATAGAGGTTAAAAAATATAGAAAAAAATCAATAAAACCAATAGCTGGTTCTTTGAAAGGATAAACAAGATTTTCAAACCTCTGGCCAGGCTCACCAAGAAAAGAGAACCCAAATAAAATAAGAAATGAAAAAGAAATCTCAACCAATATGCCAACAACTTTGACAAATTTGACAACCTACATGAAATGGACAAGTTTCTACATACAACCCACCAAAACTGAATCAAGAAGAAATAGATAATTTGAACAGACTGATCACCAGAAGTGAAATAGAATCTGTAATTTAAAAAAAGCAAACAAAAAAAGAAACTCCCTACAAAGAAAAGTCCAGGGCCAGATGGCTTCACAGGTGAATTCTACCAAACATCCAAAGAAGAACTTATTCCAATTCTCAAACTCTTCCAAAGACGGAGAAGGAGGGAACACTCCCAAGGACATTCTATGAAGCCACCATCACCCTGATACCAAACCAGATGAAGACACCACCAAAAAAAGAAAAAAAAATTACAGGCCAGTATCTTTGATGAATATAGATGCAGAAATTCTCAACAAAATATTAGCAAACTGAATCCAACAACACATAAAAAAGATCATACACCACAACCAAGGGGGAGTTATCCCAAGTTCACAAGGATGGTTCAACATATGCAAATCAATCAGTGGGATACACCATATCAAGAAAAGACAAAAACCACATGATCATCTCAATAGATGCAAAAAAGCATCTGTCAATATTCACCATCCATTCATGATAAAAACTCTTACCAAAGTGGGTATAGAGGGAACATATCTCCATATAATAAAAGCTATTTATGACAAACCCACAGCCAGTGTAATACTAAATGGTGAAAAGCTGAAAGCCTTCCTGCTAAAATCTGGAACAAGACAAGGATGCCTGCTCTCACCTCTTCTATTCAACATAGTATTGGAAGTCCTAGCCACAGCAATCAGACAAGAAATAAAAGTTATCCAAATTGGAAAGGAAGAGGTACAATAGTCACTATATGCAGATGACATGATACTATATATAAAAAACCCTAAAGACTCCACACAAAAGCTACTAGATCTAATAAATGAATTCAGCAAAGTAGCAGGATACAAGATTAACATACAGAATTCGGTTACATTTCTTTACACTAACAATGAAATATCAGAAAGGGAATGTAAAAATCAATACCTTTTAAAATTGCACCAAAAAATAAAATAAAGGACTAAAGAGAATTCAAAGAAATGGAAAGATATCCCATACTCTTGGATTGGAAGGATTAATATTGTTAAAATGGCAATATTACCTAAAGCAATCTACAGATTTAATGTGATCCCTATCAAATCACCCATGAAATTTTTCACAGAACTAGAATAATCCAAAAATTTATATAGACCCATAAAAGACCCAGAATTGCCAGAGCAATCCTGAGGAAAAAAAACAAAGCAGGAGGCATAACTCTCCCAGACTTTAGACAATACTACAAAGCTACAGTCATCAAAACAGTGTGGTATTGGTACAGAAACAGACATATAGATCAAGGGAACAGAATAAAGAAATAAACCCATACACCTACAGTCAATTCATCTTCAATAAAGGAGGCAAGAATATAAAATGGGAAAAAGATGGTCTCTTCAGCAAGGGGTGCTGGGAAAGTTGTACAGCTGTGTGTAAATCAGTGAAGTTAGAACACACCCTCACAGCGTGCGCAAAAATAAACTGAAAATGGCTTAAAGACTTAAGACGACACCATAAAACTCCTAGAAGAGCATAGGCAAAACATTCCCTAACACAATTTGTACCAGTGTTTTCTTAGGTCAGCCTCCCAAGGCAATAGAAACAAAAGCAAAAATAAACAGATGGGACCTAATCAAACTTACAAGCTTTTGCACAGCAAAGGAAACCATAAACAAAACGAAAAGACAAACTACAAAATTAGAGAAAATATTTGCAAATGATGTGACTGACACAGGCTAATTTCCAAAATGTGTAAGCAGCTCATACAACTCAACAACAAAAAAACAAACAACCCAATCAAAAAATGGGCAGAAGACCTAAATAGACATTTCTCCAAAGAAGAAATACAGATGACCAATAGGCACATGAATAGATGTTCAACATAGCTAATAGAAAAATGCAAATCAAAACTACAATGGGGTACTACCTCACACAGGTCAGAATGGCCACTATTATAAAGGCCACAGGGCTCTGCTCTGCCAGTGGTTAAGAATCTGCCTTCCAATGCAGGGGACACAGGTTTGATCCCTGGTAGGGGAACTAAAATCCCACATGCCGCAGGGCAACTAAGCCCATGTGCTCTAGAGCCTGCGCCCCACAACTAGAGAACCTGCATGCTGCACCTGCTGAGCCCGTGCACCACAAGTACTGAGCCCACACGCCGTAACTAGAGAGAAGCCCATGCACCAAAACGAAAGATCCCACATGCTGCAGTGAAGATTCCACATGCCGCAACTGACCCCATGCAGCCAAATAAATAATGTTTTTTTAAAAAAAAAAAAAAAAAAAAAAAGGCCCCAAATAACAAATGCTAGAGAGGGTGTGTGGAGAAAAGGGAACTTTCCTACACTGAAGGTGGGAATGAAAGTTGGTGCAGCCACTATGGAAAACAGTATGGAGGTTCCTCAAAAAGCTAAAAGTAGAGTTGCCATATGATCCAGCAATCCCACTCCTGGGCACATATCCAGACAAAACTTTAATTCAAAAAGATACATACATCCCTATGTTCATAGCAGCACTATTCACAATAGCACACGTCACAAGACATGGAAACAACCTAAATGTCCATCGATAGAAGAATGGATAAAGAAGATGTGGTACATATATATATATAATGAAATACTACTCAGCCAGGACAAAATAATGCTATTTGCAGCAACATGAATGCAACTAGAGATTATCATACTAAATGAAGTAAATCAGAAAGAGAAAGATAAATACTGTATGATATCACTTATATGTGGAATCTAAAATATGGCACAAATGAACCTATCATGAACCTATCTACAAAACAGAAATGGACTAGCAGATGTAGAGAACAGACTCATTGTTGCCAAGGGGGAGGTGGGGAGGGAGAGGGATGGACTGGGAGTGTGGGGTTGGTAGATGCAAACTATTACATGTAGAATGGATAAACAACAAGGTCCTACTGTATAGCACAGGGAACTATATCCAATCTCCTGGGATAAACCATAATGGAAAAGAATATAAAAAAAGAATGTATACATGTGTATAATTGAGTCACTTTGCTTTACAGCAGAAATTAACAACATTGTAAATCAACTATACTTAAATTAAAAAAAAGAAAAGAAAAGGGGACATGGTACCATCTAGTAAATTGTGCCTATAAGAAAGCTATGTCTTCGAGCCTCTTAGCTTTGCTGTTATTCTTTTGAGAGTTGTATCATTTTCTATACTTCTAAAAAATCTTGTCACCTCTTCTGTTATCCCCAGCTTTTTACCCTGCCACTTTAATTCATTTTTGTCTCTTCATGTTTATACGTCACTCCTCCTGAAACTATTGTTCTTATGGTCTTGATCTGGAATTTAGGGTTTACATTTAAGTTGAATCTAATTAGCATATAGCAGGTGCTTTCTGGTCAAGCAGAGCACTGCAAGAGGCATAAAGAAGAGTTCCTATCCTGGAAAATCTGGTAATAGACCCACCAAAGCATTAGGCATAAGCATTTTTGAATTGAGTTGGATACAATGATTGTGGTCAGATGGGAATAGATTACATAAAGGAATGGCTGTAAATGAATATCAGATGGACAGAGAATTGATCCCCCTGTGATGGACACTGTCTCTCATTCCAGTTTTCAAAGGTCGGCCTACATCTGTCTGAATCTCAATTGAATCCTTCACCTGAACTTGAAATTTCAACATCACATCATCTCCAAATTGAGTTCTCATTCTGTGTCCAGCATAATATCAGTTGCCACGTGTTTGTTTTATCCTGGCTACCTGAATCTGATTGAACTTGATAGAAACAGCTTTTGATGAGCACAGAATTGAATAAGTACATTTTAAATGTTAACAAACCAACTTGTAGAAAATTTCAACATTACTTTCCAATCACCTCCACCACCCTCACTTTTATTATGCAGTCCTCTTCCACTGCTTTCAGTTAGTCATACTGTATGAGTCAGGATTCAGTCAGGAAAACAAAAGCAGCCACTCTATATATCCAGGAGTGAAGGGTTTATTGTTGGAATTAAAGTTGACACCCCCATTGGGAGAGCTGGAGGAGGGAGGATCAGATCAGGCCATCGTCAGCGGAGCTCAGGGACTCTCTTCCTGACACAGTGGAGCACGGGCTCAGGACTTCAGGGGAAGCTGCTGTCATCCCTGGGAATCCCAGGGCAGTCCCCACCAGTATCTCAGTTTGCAGTAGTGGAGCAGGTGGTTTTCAAGAATGCTCTGGAAAGCTTCTGCAAATCTCACATCTGCCCACACTTGGCAACAGCCTCCAGAGAACAATGGCTTCCTCTCCCAACTTCCAAATCTTGAAAGAGTGCCTCTCATTGGTCATGTTTAACCTGGAACCACCCCCCCACACATGGGGGGGAGGGAATCCTGGGAAATGTAGTTTCTGATGTCTCGAAAGTATGGAAGGTGGCAGTGATGCTGAGTTGACAACAGGCAGGACACAGATAAGTCCAGTTTGATTCTAGGAGGAGCTTATTGATATCAATTCATGTCATAGCTCCTTTTGTCATTCTGAAACTTCATGTTGTAGGTTCAGTAAAAAATCAATTCAGTATGTAGTAAAGGTGGCTTAAACGTTCTTGTATATAAGTTCCTAACTCATTCCATAGCCAGTAGTCAGCCCCTGCAGCATCAGATGAAGTTCTTTGCTGGAGACATGTTTATTTCTCAAATGAAACTGGAAGCTGAGACTTTTCCTATATCCTTTCTAGGATTCCACAATTCTTTGAAGACATTTAAAAATATCAATTAACTTGTCTTAATATTTTATTTATTTATTTTTTTGGCCATGTCATGTGGCATGCAGGACCTTAGTTACCCGACCAGGGATTGAACCCATGCCCCCTGCATTGGAAGCGCAGAGCCTTAACCACTGGACCACCAGGGAAGTCCCTTAGTGTTTTAAATATATATTTTAAGAAAGCAGTTCTCAACTGGGGACAGTTTTGCCCCTGTGGGACATTTGGCAATATCTGGAGACAATCTGACCATCAGAACTGGGGGAGGTGCTACTGGCAGCTAGTAGACAGAGGTCAGAGATGTGCTAAACATGCTACAATGCACAGGACAGTCCCCATAACACAGAATTGTCCAGCCCCAGAAGCCAGTAGCCTGAGATTGAGATACCCTGTTTAGGTCAGTGAAGAGGAAAGAGTGCTGGCTATGAGGCAGGTCGGGATTATTTGAATCTTGGCTCTGCCACATAATGAGCTGAGATCTCTTGGACAATTTGCATTATATTTATGAGCTTCAGTTTCCCCATTTTATATGGGCATAATAGTGCCCTCCTTACATGATGGATAAAGGATTTGAGATAGCCATTCTGACAGGTGTGAGATGATAGCTCACTGTGGTTTTGATTTGCATTTCCCTGATGATTAGTGATGTTGAGATATCACCTCATACCTGTCAGAATGGATATTGTCAAAAAGACAAGAATAACAAGTATTAGTGAGGATGTGGAGAGAAAAGGAAACACTCGTGCACTGTTGGTGGGAGTGTAAATTGGTGCAGCCACTGTGAAAAACAGTATGGAAGTTCCTCAAAAAAATTAAAAATTGTACTATCATGAGATCCAGCAATGCCACTCCTGAGTATATATCCAAGGAAAATGAAAACACTAATTTGAAAAGATACATGCACCCCAGTGTTCATAGCAGCATTATTTACAATTGCCAAGATATGGAAACAACCTAAGCCCATCAACAGAAGAATGAATAAAGATGTGGGGTGTGTGTGTGTGTGTGTGTGTGTGTGTGTGTGTGTGTGTGTGTGTGTGTGTGTGTGTGTGTGTGTGTGTGTGTGTGTGTGTGTGTATCTACAATGGAACTCTACTCAGCCATAAAAAAGAATGAAATTTTGCCATTTGTGACAACATGGATGGACCTGGAGATTATCATAATAAGTGAAATAAGTCAGAAAGACAAATACTGTATGTTTTCACTTCTATGTGGAGTATAAAAAAATAAAACAAATGAACAAACATAACAAAACCGAAACAGACTCACAGATACAGAAAACAAATGGTGGTTACCAGAGGGAAGTGAAGGAGGCGGAGGGGTAAAGGGGATTAAAAGATACAAACTACTAGGTATAAAATAGGTAAGTTACAAGGACGTAAAGTGCAGCACAGGGAATACAGTCAACATTTTATAATAACTTTATATGGAGGATAATCTATAATAATACTAAATCACTACGTTGCACACCTGAAACTAACAGTATTGTAAGTCAACTATACTTCAATTAAAATTTTTTAAGTTAGAAAAAGAATCTAACACCATAAAGTGCTCAATACAGATTAGCTTGGTGGTGGTTTTTTTACTGCTGTAATTACATAAATATTTGTTTTATTAACACTATACAATGTGGATTCTTTTTAGGCAATTCCTAATGGACCCGCCTGGTGTTGGTGGCTTCTTGCTGTCCTTCCCGTCGACCCCCGCTATCAGCTGTCGGTTTTGTCAATGAAGTCTTTGAAAGAACGGTTGACAAAGATACAGCATATACTGACTTATTTTTCTAGAGACCAATCTAAGTAACCAACTGCTTGGATCTTCCTCTAAAATTACCCTAATCTGGCTGTGGTGATGGCCAGATTGTCCGCTGCCTTTGCACATCCAGTGCTGGTTTGAGAAATGTAATGAAACTGTTCTTTTTTTTTTTTCTTTTTCCTTCAACCTCCTGAATCATGTGGTTCTGCAAACAAATACCTTCAACTAGGATTTAGACCACTAAGAACTTGCACAGAAAAACACACACTAAATGTGTGTTAAACCTCTACATTGTGATGAAGTTGCACTATGTACCATACTCTAAATGAGAACTCTGTGTGTGGGTGCGTGTGTGTGTGTGTGTGTGCGTGCGTGCGTGCCCGTGTGGGTGGTATGGGTGCATTTTCTCTGGCTTTAAAATTTTAAAAGAAAAAAAAAAAAGCCATAGAGAGCAGAACTTGCCGAGGGTCATTTATTGCCCAAGTTTACAACAGTAGCTATACAAGTTTTTGCAAATTGAATTTGCCTCAGATTTCTCTGTCCTGATGCTTAATTTGCACAAGTACGTAAGCTATGGTATTGAGTATCACTCTTTGTCGGAAATACCGCTCTTGCTGAACTGTCTTGACCATTGACTAGGACACAGTTTCTTATTTATGTAAATACTTGCATCCCAATAGCCAACAGGCATCGGATGCAGAACCTAGAGCCAGTTTTCAGGAACAATTGCAAACCTGACTTGGTACTGTGCATCTATTCATAAAACACTTAAAACTGTGAAAATATGGTTTACACTTAACTGTACATAAAGGTAAATGGCGAACTCAGTTCAGTACCAGTTAGTTTGTACATTTTAGGGGGCGCTTTTCACATTAACTGCCCATCTATGTAATTTATAGTTTGACATGATTGTTTGTTTAAAAAAATTACATAGTATAAACCCATTAAGGATCTAAGGGAAGAGAAGAAGCTTAATGTAGAACTAAGCTTTTAAAGTATGTTGGTTTTTTTTTTTTTTTTTTAATTTTCGTCTTGGTGCAAATGTTAGTTATGCCTTATTCATATCACAGTTAGATCACCATGCTGTGACATGGTCTGTATTCATGCTGCCCTAGATACTTTTGTAATTATTTGTTGCAGACTTGTGACTGTCCCTCTTAACTTTCTTTTATGTAAGTAATTTGTAAAAGTTTCTTAAAAATTTTGCTTTTGCTTATTTAATTTTGAATAAAAGCTAAATTCATAATACTTTTTTTTTCTTAATGATTAGGTTAATGTCAAAAAAAGATCAGCGGAGGAATCAAGCTATACAGAGTAGAGAACAGATGAGTTTTGCCTACTGTTTTGTGCTGTGAGATGTAAGCTATAGCTTTCAAAATACTTTTTTTTTTTGGTCATCTTTTGACCAAACAATGAAGTGTCTTAAGGAAAGTTTAGGCCTAGAACCATCCTCTAAAGCAGGGGTCCCCCAACCCCCGGACTGGTACCAGTCCGTGGCCTGTTAGGGACCAGGCCGCACAGCAGGAGGTGAGCTGCAGGCGAGCGAAGCTTCATCTGCCGCTCCCCATCACTCGCGTTACCGCCTGAACTACCCCCTACCCCACCCCAGTCCGTGGAAAAAGTGTCATCCACGAAACTGGTCCCTGGGGCCAAAAAGTTTGGGACCGCTGCTCTAAGGCACATTTTTCAACCTCTGAAAAATCCATTTCCCTTTAGGATAAAGATAAGGCTCTTAGTTACCCCCATTGGGGACACCTCTTGGCTAAACAGCCTTGATTCTTTCAGTCCCTGATTTCCCAGCTAGGAGTTTTAAAATATAAATAAATCATCTTTTAATATTGAATGTTTTAATTAAAAAGGCAGAAATGACTGCCTAGATAGAGAGCCACCCTTTGCCCTCACAATTATGCTAGTCACGAATCGTGAATAGTTCTACAGAAAATGTCTAAAGAATGGGCCATTCCCCAAAAGTACCTTATCAATAGTTTCTGCAGTGTTAGATTGAGCTTTCTTGTAATAAAAAACTATCAGATGCCTGTTAAATAGCTTAAATAGTGTCTGGGTGGTATAAATGAAGAGTTTACCTATACAGTTCTGTATAGGTCTCAAAATATGTATCAGACGGCAGTAGGAGTTACCTGGTACTGAATCTACATCCGTGGTATGTACTTGCGTGTGTCCACACATACACACGCACAAAGCAGCATTAAATGGTCTCTCTATATATACACACACATACTGATGGAAATTCATGGGTTTTATTTATCATTTGACCCTAGTTTTGTGGTAAATGATCTCTGATAGGTATTCTGTCTATAGATTTTTTTTTTTAATCTCTGGAAATCTTTTTCCTACTGCACTTTCCATTCAGATTATCAAAAAAAGAAGGGGTGGGGGGAGAATCTGACTTTTTTTTTTTCCCTTATCACTTTAAGTAACTAAGTTCTGTCATGAATTCCGTATTTCAAGCCAAGGTACCTGGTTGTTGATCTTCTTTCTTACACACCTGTCTCTACATATCCAGTTCTTCCTGTTCCTTGAGGTCAACTTGAATGCCTTCACTCAGCTAAAACCCTGAATCCATAGCACTTTCCTTGTACTTTGCTTATAGCACTTATGGGGGATATCTGAATTAAATACATAAACCCTCTCCTGAGTATCAAGACCAGTGTCTAGCAGTTTAGACAGATTTAATCTCCAAGACATAGGCTGACCACTGAACAGAGTTGAAATAAATGCCAGTTAAGAAGGGAAGTTGAATAAAGATGGTTAGACTGAGCAAATACCTCGTCTTACCTTCCTCCCCAAGTTCAAAACATGACAGTAAAGAAAATGAAATCTAATGGCATTGCAAAACCAAAGTCAGTGCTTTTTGAGGAATTTTTGAGATATGGAAACGGGATCTAATAGAGAAGATCAGAGGAGAGCATAGCTTTACCGAAATGGAGGGCACAGGGGAGCCCCAGACTGGTAGAGGGTCTTGGAAAACTCAGGCAGATTCCTTGGGGAGGCTGTACTTGACACGGCTGGATCTTTTGGCCTCTCCCCACTTGGCCAGGGCAGCAGGCAGCAACAGCAGCTGTTCTCAGGCCAAAGCACCAAATGTGGGCGTTGGGCCAGAGAAGACCATGAAACCTTTATTAGCCACATGGGATGGAGGGCTCTCATGCACAGACAGCAGGCTGCCGACCTCGCTCACACGGCGTGCGTTCCAGCGTTCCCCACAATGAGCAGAGGCAGGCCACCCAGAACCACACCAGCACCCACAGGAAGGAATAGAGCTCCCACATGACAAAGATGAGTAGACAGTTAAGTCCTACGAATTTGAGGGAAAACATTCTAAACAATACAACAAATCCAGTGCCCTTCGATTTGAGGATGTGCAATTCCAAAAATTATCTGGAGATCTAAAATATGTTCCTCAGACAGTCCCTGGCACCACAGAAGCATTCAATAAAAGTTTCTGGAGTCAGTGAATGAATCATACAAATAAACTAAGCAGACGAGTTAAATAGAAGAATGAATTCAGACAAAGGATGAAGGAATGAGGCAGAGCGTTGAGTTGGGGTCCTTTCCAGAACACAATGCAGAAATCAGTAGAGGCAGAGTAGGAGGGAAATATCGAGACGTGGAGGAGAGATTCAAAGTTTTAACATTCATCTGAGAGAAGTTTCTTAAGAATAGGGAAGAAACAAATAATGCAAGTAATTAGCTCAAGAGTAATAATTTATGTGCTTTCTTAGGTACCAAGTTGATCCATTTAAACAGGACAATAAGGCAAACTTAGATGACCAGAGGACAGACAAAACAGCAATAACTCAACTGTCTGGCTCATCGATCCACAGGGAAATGACTGGCTCAATGAGATGAATTTTCTTCCTAAGCCAACACTTAAATGCCAACATTTTTTACAGATAGGACATTTATGACGCGGCTTAATAAATGAGCTCTCTTACAGACCTGCCTTCAAATAGCTTTTGGCTGTTCACCAAAATTTAAAAGTATCCCTAAGGACTTTTTTGGGGGCGGGGGGGGCAGGTCACAGTAGGATATTGAAAAGCGCACAGACTTCGTTTCAAAATGTGGTAAACACGCACATTTAATCCTCAGAAAAGTCCTGTGAAGTAGGTGGTGTCCTTGTAAGGATGAGGAAATGGAAACACTAAGTAGTTAAGTAATTTGTCAAAGGATTACACAGCTAATGTGTGGTGGAACTGACCGAACCTGGGCAGTCTGGCTCAACCTTACCACCACCCAAGTTCTAAGGCATCTAAGAAGGTTGATATGTGAAGGGTCTGGAAGTGACTGACGTGACTCCCTGACTTAGTAGGCTTTACACTTGGGGGAGGGGTGCATTTTAGAGCAATAACATTAGGACTTATTTTTAAGCACCTCACCAAGATGGTGAGATGGCCAAATTGGGCTCAGCCCTATATTTTTGGGAGCAGTGTAAATTGCTAACAACCTTTTTAGAAAGTAATATTGCAGTTATGTATCAAGGATCATTAAAATGTTCATAATCTTCAACCCAAGCTCATACTGTGGCATCTTCTTATCCCCCATGTTTCAAGTCGCAGAGACCCAAATTAAAACAAAAACCCACAACAGAACAATGGTATATAACATTGAAATTGGGAAAATCTCATATGCTTATATACCCCATGCTTATAATACCTTCTGCATTCTTTGAAATGCCTTTGTTGCTGTGTACTCAATGATTCTCAAATCTTAATCTACTTGATTTAACTGTAAACCAGTATCACTGGAATTAGTCAAGACAGTCAACAAACTCTTCCAAAAAAGTAAAGGAAAGGAGGGAGGATGGAGTGTATAGGAGATTCCTGAAATGAATTTTCTTATCATCAACAAATTGAATATGAAGCTAGAGAAATAACGATGTAGCAACATACAGATCACTGTTGAACAGCCTAACATGCTAGAACACATCTAAGCAAGGACAGCAAAGAAAACAAAATGGCAAGGTGAAAGGCCAAGGCCTTTCACAAGGTAAGAACTCCTTGTGCAAGCCAGGGAGTGAAAGAAAAACATACCTTTAGTTCCAAGGACATTTCCACATCTGTGGAGTTAGAACAGACTTAGGAATTACCAGACTTAGGAATTACCTCTCGTACTCAAATGTCCAAGCCCAAGACAGGATGTTAAGTGGCAAGTAAAAACAGATGTGCAATAACCAGGTCTCTTGGTGTGGAGTAGTGGCCTTTGACTGAGCTCCTCTTAAGTACCAGACCCCATACTAGGCACATACATACATGTATGTCGCTGCTGAAAGTCTAATGCAAACCTGACTTTTGTTCTTTTAAGTGATCTAGGTTCTTCCCTGGCACCCCAATTTTTAAATAACTTCCCTGTTCTCTCTCAGCATGAAATAATAGTTGAATTTATTCAGTGTTTTGGACTTGGTATTTCACTGTAAATGTATTAAACTATGCCACAGATGCACATACATATATACACACATACATATCTCCAAATATACATTATTCTTTTTCTCTTCTTCTTTACCATTACATGTATATTAGCCCATTTGATATTCTTTCATAGCTCTCTGATGCTCTATTTTCCCTTTCTTTGCTCTTTGTGTTTCAGTTTAGATAATTTTTCTTCGATCTATCTTGGAGTGTGGGCATTGGTTTGTGTTGAGGGGTTCACTAAATTACTCCATAATACTGCTGCCTGGACATCAGCTTGTGCAGCCAAGTGCCCAGTGGGGGCCTTGAACTGACACTAGCCCTCCCATGGGTGCGTGCCCCCCATGGAAGCCTCAGAGTCACAAGTTGCTGATGTGACTTCTCCAACACCCCTGCTGATGAAGAGTCTCTCCTGCCTCCTAGCTTTCTCCACTTGTGCATAAGAGCCCCCTGGAGTGAGCTTAAACCCTGCCCTTTATGGTTTGAATTAACTGATCCAGCCTTAACCTGGGACCCGCAAAGCACGGCACCTGTGGACCCTAATAAAGCCAAGTGCCCCAGGTCCTGCTGGTCCCACTCTGCCTGCATCCTGCCTTAACCTCCCCATGTGGCCCCTCGAGGCTGCCATGGACCTCCGCCAGGACCTCTGAGTAATAATAGTCTTCTCTATTTCACTTTCCCTTTCAGTCTTTGTTAAACTGTGGCTCATCATTTGACTCAGTACCAAGGTTCTACTTAACAAATGTTAATTTAACAAAATCACAACAGTTTGCCTGAGGATTTTTCTTTATGTTGGTGTTTTATACTCAGTTTTATGCTTTTCCTGCTGCCTGTGCCTCACGGCAGTTTATAATTTTTCAGTGCTTACTTGCCTGGTAAATAAGGGGGTTTCTCTCTTATCATGGGCCCCCCTCAGTTGGAGATACTCCACTCCAGCATGAACTTTGAAGATGGCTCTGCCGGTTTTGTATGTAGAGAATAGGTTCCTACTGTTGAAAGCCACTCGGTTTGTGGTACACCGCAACCTCAGGACCTAATACAGCATTCAATTCAGGCTGACAACAAGGATTATGATGCAAAGGCCATGTGGAAGTGGGTCTGAAAGTGGTTGAAAACTTCCTTTTTCAGATATAATTGATTCTAGTAACTGGAGTTGGGAAATTTGTAGGTAAAGTTGACAATAATGAAGAAAGGTAGGGAATGAAAGACAAATCAACAGATGAGACTCAAAACAATTATGCCTTGACTCCAGAAACATCTATTCACAAACCCATTCAGACTAGCTGTCAAATATGAGACATTGTAGACAAGAAAATCATCCTCCTGATGTGGTGAAAAGGGAACCCTCCTACACTGTTGGTGGGAATGTAAGTTGGTGCAGCCACTAGGGAGAACAGTATGGAGGTTCCTTAAAAAACCAAAAATAGAACTACCATATGATCCAACAATCCCACTTCTGGGCATATATCCAGACAAAACTCTAATCCCAAAAGATACATGCACCCCTATGTTCTTAGCAGCACTATTCACAATAGCCAAGACATGGAAACAACCTAAATGTCCATCGACAGATGAATGGATAAAGAAGATGTGGTACATATATACAGTGGAATACTACTCAGCCATAAAAAAAGAATGAAATAATGCCATTTGCAGCAACATGAATGAAACTAGAGATTATCATACTAAGTGAAGTAACTCAGAAAGAAAAAGACCATATGATATCACTTATGTGGAATTTAAATTATGACACAAACGAACCTATCTACGAAACAGAATCATGGACATAGAGAACAGACTGGTGGTTGGGTTGCCAAAGGGGAGGGGGTTGGGGGAGGGATGGAGTGGGAGGCTGGGGTGAGCAGATGTAAGCTTTCATATATAGCATGGATAAGCAACAAGGTCCTACCGTGTAGCACAGAGAACTACACGCAATATCCTGTGATAAACCATAATGGAAAAGAATATTAAAAAACAATGTCTATATATGTATAACTGAATCACTTTGCTGTACAGCAGAAATTAACACAACACTGTAAATCAACTATACTTCAATAAAAAAATTTTTTAAATCATCCTCCCATCCCAAGTCAACATATCTGAATGATTCTAGCACATCATATGTGTACTAGTTACTCAATAAATACCTCTAGAATGACTGCCTATCTGAATATAAATATGAACAAGTGATTTCATGTTACTACTAAGTTGGTTTGATTTTCAAAACTGAGAGATCAATGGGGTCTCTTGGGAAACAGAAATTTCATGAAGTCAAGTTACTTTCATTCTTAATTTTACAGAGTCTTATGCTACTTCTGTACCATATTGTTGACAATATATGAAGGTTAAGAATGTCAGATGGTTAGAAAATCTAGATCTAAGTGAGACAGCACTGTTTTATTGTTGTTGGGCAAGGAATAGCGACTTTATTTGGAAAGCCAGAAGGCTGAGAAGACAGCAGACCAGCATCCCAAAGAACCATCTTCCCGGAGGCAGAACTCAGGCTTCATTTACACTAAAAGAGGAGGGGGTGAAGTCCTGGGTCCCGTCACACTTCCAAGGAGATGTGTTAATTCCTTCCTCCCTGCACCCGTTCACAGGACGTGTCAGGATGTTTCCTGTGAGCAAGAGCCTACTTTGTGCCACGTGCTCTCACAGCGACAAGGGACTTTGTGGAATAAAGTAAGTAAGGTCTGTGCCCTCAATAAGCTTCAAACACTAGACTGGGGCGGGGGAGAGACTAGATTAAATAGTCCAAAGAGTGGCCATAGGGCAGGTCAAAGGGCACTGATCCGGCACACAGTCCATCGCAACCAGCTCTCAAGCAAGGCTCACATCCCAGGGTCTGAGGATACTGAGCGGTCTTCTCTGAAGACCTGGGCTTCCTTTGAAGGAAGGAGGGAGATCTGCAGGCTTCCTGGATCCTACTCTAGTCCTTGAAGTCTCTGGCCAGGACAGACACGCCCATGGCTCCCTGAAGGTGGCGCACACGCGGCCCCGTGTGACCGCGACAGAGGGTGTGCCGCCCTGGGTCCAGGTCCGTGCGGCTCTTGGGAGCCCAGCAGAGACCAACGGGGTTAGGGGACAGCCGCCTCCACCTGCTGGCCCAGTACAGACCTACTGGGGCCATCGCACCTTCCACCAAGGCCGCGGGGAAGCTGGATGGGGCTAGGACGAGGAGGCTCACTGGCCCTCCCCACGCCAGGCGTGGTCCAGGTGGGGTCTGTGGCTGAACTCCACTCGTGGCAGTGGTCCAGCGTCCACTGCTAGACGCGCTGGAAGTCCTCCCAGATGGGGAAGAGGCCAGTTCTCCACACCACCTGCCGGCCGAAGCTGGGGAGGCCTCTGAAGCCAGCAGTCCTTAGCTTCTGTTTCTGAAAGTTGCCTTTGGGTCCACAGTCCTGCCTGCTCCGTCCAGGCTGCGAGAGCTACCAGGGCTCATGGTCCAGCAGCTGCGCCATCTCAGCCTCCTTCTCCCTGGTCACGAGGTCCTCTATCAACGTTGCACTGGGAAGCGGCTGGCTCAGTCTTTTTTTTTTTTTTTTAGAACTTTTTTTTTTTTAATTATTTATTTATTTATTTATTTTAGTTGTGTTGGGTCTTCGTTTCTGTGCAAGGGCTTTCTCTAGTTGTGGCAAGCGGGGGCCACTCTTCATCGCGGTGCGCGGGTCTCTCACCATCGCGGCCTCTCTTGTTGCGGAGCACAGGCTCCAGACGCGCAGGCTCAGCAGCTGTGGCCCACGGGCCCACTTGCTCCGCATCATGTGGGATCTTCCCAGGCCAGGGCTCGAGCCTGTGTCCCCTGCATTGGCAGGCAGACTCTCAACCACTGCGCCACCAGGGAAGCCCCTGGCTCAGTCTTAAAAGTCAGACTCCTTGGCCCCCATGGCCCAGCCAGTGTCTGAGCAGTAGATGAGAGGTTGTGCTTCGTGTGGGTAGTGGTGCCAGGGCAGGGCCACCTCCCTGCTGCTGCTGGACCAGACAGGTCCGGATGCCCTTGCACAGCATTCCTGAAGGCCCTTCAGGGCCGCCACCACAGCCGCCAGGATGACACTGTGAGGGCACCACTGCAGGCAGAGGAAGGAGTAAGTACAAAACCCTAAGAGGAGAATGAGATTGGTGTGTGCAGGTATGAAAAGGAGGCCAATGAGGCCAGAGTTTAGGGATTAAAGAGAATAGCAGAAGCAAAGAACAGAGAATTAGGCAGGGACCAGATTACGTAATATTTTATAGACCACAGTAAGGACACTTTGGATTTTCTTTGAGTTGGTTTGGGAAGCTGTTGGAGAGTTTAAAGCAAGGGAGGCATATGCTCCCGGTGGCTCCCTGCTGTGTGGAGAATGAGAGAGTACTATTTTCACAGTTAGATCTTTGGTTCCAACAATATTTATTAGCGTCTACCATGTGCCCAGAACCGTTACAGGTATTTGGAATACTTGTATCGACTCCTTTTAAACTTACAGTTTGGTAGAAAAGACAGATACGTCGCAAATGTGTTACGTGCATGATCAGTGTTCCAGGGTAGGCTGTGCTGACTGGGGAGTACATGGCCACTGTGAAGTCAACGAAGAATGGAAACTAAATGGAGAATTGATACAGACTAGGATTGGACCGGTGAAAAAAATGGGTGTGGGCAGTGGTCCAGGTAGAGTGATCAACATGGGATCAGAGAACCACACGGAATTTTGTATTGCTTATGGTGTGCCCAGAAGGAAAGTGGGTAAGGGGAGAAGTAGGTCTAGATGAGGCTGAGGTGGTAGGTGGGTGTCAAATCACAAAGGCATTAGAAAGAGCTAGGACTTTATCCAATGGAAAGCATCCCTTATCAAACACTCACTTCATCCAGATTTTTTCATACAAGACAGATCACAAAAGGCTGCCTCACTTTAGACCTAACCAATGTTATTCCTGCACTCAAAAGTTCACAACAAAATATCCATGGCCAGAAAAAAAAATTCAAAGTTAGTCTGATATCAAAATAGCTTTAATTAGCAGATGAAATCAATCAATATGCTATTTGTTGAACTTTTACTATGTATATAACATATAAATACTAAAATCTTATGCCTGTTGATTTTAAATCTCTGGGTGGTTCATAGGCATTAGGAAAAAATTATTTATATATTTTAGACTTTTAAATTCAAAGTATAACGCACATATAGAAAAGCGTACAGGATTCTGGACAAGATGGCAGAGTAGAAGGACTTGAGCTCACCTCCTCTCACGAAAACACCAAAATCACAACTAACTGCTGAACAACCACCGATAAAAAAGACTGGAACCTACCAAAAAAGATATTTCACATCCAAAGACAAAGAAGAAGCCACAAGAAAATGGTAGGAGCAGCACTTTCACAATATAAACAAATCCCATACCCACCAGGTGGGCGACCCACAAACTGGAAAATAATTATATTGCAGAAGTTCTCCCACAGGAGTGAGCGTTCTGAGCCGAACATCAGGCTCCCCAGACTGAGGGTCTGGCATTGGGAGAGGGAGCCCCCAGAGCACTTGACTTTGAAGGCCGGCGAGGCTTGAATGCAGGAGCGCCACGGGGCTGGGGAACAGATTCCACCCTTGGAGGGCACACACAGGGTTTCACATGCACTGGGACCCAGCACAGAGCAGTGACTCCACAGAAGCCTGGGCCAGATCTACATGCGGGTCTTGGAGAGTCTGCTGGGGAGGTGAGGGTTCGCTATGGCTCACTGTGGAGGCAAGGGCACTGGTGGTACAGGCCCTAGGGAACACTGCTCAGTGTGAGGTCTCCCAGAGGTCACCATTTTGGCACTGACACCTGGCCTCACCCAACAGCCTGCAGACTCCAGTGCTGGGACACCTCAGGCCAAACAACCAGCGGGGGTCGGGGGAGAAAACAGCCCCACCCATTAGCAGACAGGCTGCCTCAAGTCTTCCTGAGCTCACAGCCACCTCTAAACACACTCCTTGACATGGTCCTGCCCACCAGATGGACAGGCCCAACTCCACCCACCAGTGGGCAGGCACCAGTCCCTTTCACTAGGAAGCCTGCACAAGGCCCTGGACCAACCTCACCCACAAGGGGGCAGACACCAGAAGCAAGAGGAAGTACGATCCTGCACCCTGTGAAAAGGAGACCACAAACACGGAAAGTCAGACAAAATGAGACAGCAGAAAAGTATCTGCTGTCTTGTTCCAGATGAAGGAACAAGATAAAAACCCAGAAGAACAACTAAATGAAGTGGAGATAGGCAATCTACCCAAAAAAGAATTCAGAGTAATGACAGTAAAGAGAATCCAAGATCTCAGAAAAAGTATGGAGGCACAGACAGAGAAGATAAAAGAAATGTTTAACAGGGGGAGGAGTCAAGATGGTGGAAAAGGAGGACATGGAGTTCACCTCTCCCCACAAGTACATCAAGAATACATCTACAAATGGAACAATTCTCACAGACCACCTGCTGAACACCAGCAGAAGACCTTGAAAACCTAAAAAGACAAGAAAAATCCCCACACAACCGGGTAGCGTGGGACAGGACCTGCACCCCTGGTGGGGAGCTGAAGAACAGATGAGATTCCCACACCCGGGGAAAGCCTCCCTCACCAGCAGAGACATCAGCTGGGACAGACAGCTGGCGCACAATACAAGCAAACTGAACCCAACAATACATTAAAAGGGTCATACACCATGATCAAGTGGGATTTGTCCCAGGGATGCAAGGATTCTTCAATATCCACAAATCAATCAGTGTGATACACCACATCAACAAAAGACAAAAACCACATGATCATCTCAAAAGATGCAGAAAAAGCTTCTGACAAAATTCAACAACCACTTATGTTAAAAACTCTCCACAAAGTGGGCACAGAGGGAACCTACCTCAACATAATAAGGGCCATATACGACAAACCCACAGCAAACATCATTCTCAATTGTGAAAAACTGAAAGCATTTCCTCTAAGATCAGGAATGAGACAAGGATGTCCACTCTCACCACTTTTATTCAACATAGTTTTGGAAGTCCTAGCCACGGCAATCAGAGAAGAAAAAGAATAAAAGGAATCCAAATTGGAAAAGAAGCAGTAAAACTGTCACTGTTTGCAGGTCACATGATACTATACATAGAAAATCCTGAAGATGCTATCAGAAAACTACCGAATTCATTGATGAGCCATAGTAAAGTTGCAGGATACAAAATTAATACACAGAAATCTCTTGCATTCCTATACACTAACAACAAAAGATCAGAAAGAGAAATTAAGGAAACAATCACATTTAGCATCCCATCAAAAAGAATAAAATACCTGGGAATAGACCTACCTAAGGAGGCAAAATACCTGTACTCAGAAGACTATAAGACACTGATGAAAGAAATAAAAGATGACACAAACAGATGGAGAGATATACTGTGTTACTGGACTGGAAGAATCAATATTATCAAAATGACTCTACTACCCAAAGCAATCTACAGAGTCAATGCAATTCCTATCAAATTGCCAATGGCATTTTTCACAGAATTAAAACAAAACATTTTTACAATCTGTATGGAAACACAAAAGGCCCCGAATAGCTAAAGCAATCCTGAGAAAGAAAAACGGAGCCGGAGGAATCAATTCCCTGACTTCAGATTATACTACAAAGCTACAGTAATCAAAACAGTATGGTACTGGAGCTAAAACAGAAATATAGATCAATGGAATAGGACAGAAAGCCCAGAAATAAAACCACACACTTATGGTCAATTAATCTACAACAAAGGAGACAAGACTACACAATGGAGAAAAGACAGTCTCTTCAATAAGTGGTGCTGGGAAAACTGGACAGCTACATGTAAAAGAATGAAATTAGAACATTCTCTAATACCATACACAAAAATAAACTCAAAATGGATTAAAGACGTAAATATAAGTCCGGATACTATAAAACTCTTAGAAGAAAACACAGAAAGAACAATCTTTGACATAAATCTCAGCAGTATCTTTTTGGATCCACCTCCTCGAGTAATGAAGATAAAAACAAAAATAAACAAATGGGACCTAATTAAACTTAAAAGCTTTTGCTCAGCAAAGAAAACCATAAACAAAACGAAAAGACAACCCTTAGAGTGGGAGAAAATATTTGCAAATGAAGTAACTGACAAGGGATTAATCTCCAAAATATACAAACAGCTCATGCAGCTCAATATCAAAACAACAAATGACCCAATCAAAAAATGGGCAGATCTCAATAGACGTTTCTCCAAAGAAGACATGCAAATGACCAAAAAGCACGTGAAAAGATGCTCAAAATCAATAATTATTAGAGAAATGCAAATCAAAACTACAATGAGGTATCACCTCACACCAGTCAGAACGGCCTCATCAAAAAAATCTACAAACAATAAATGCTGGAGAGGGTGTGGAGAAAAGGGAACCCTCCTACACTGTTGGTGGGAATGTAAATTGATACAGCCACTATGGAGAACAGTATGCAGGTTCCTTAAAAAACTAAAAATAGAGCTACCATATGATCCAGCAATCCCACTCCTGGGCATATATTCGGAGAAAACCAGAATTCAAAAAGATACATGCACCTCAATGTTCACTGCAGCACTATTTACAATAGCCAGGTCATGGAAGCAACGTAAATGTCCATCAACAGAGGAATGGATAAAGAAGATATGGTACATATATACAATGGAATATTACTCAGCCATAAAAAAGAACAAAATAATGCCATTTGCAGCAACATGGATGGACCTAGAGATTGTTATACTGAGTGAAGTCAGAGAAAGACAAATATCATGGTATCACTTATACACAGAATCTAAAAAAAAAAAGGGTACAAATGAACTTATCTACAAAACAGAAATAAAGTTACAAATGTAGAAAATAAACTTATTGTTACCAGGGGAAAAAGGGGGGAAGGATAAATTGGGAGACTGGGACTGACATACAAACACTACTATATATAAAATAGGTAAATAATAAGGACATACTGTATAGCACAGGGAACTCTACTCAATACTCTGTAATGGCCTATATGGGAAAAGAATCTAAAAAATAGTGGATATATGTATATGTGTAACTGATTCACTTTGCTGTACACCTGAAACTAACACAACAGTGTAAATCAACTATACTCCAATAAAAATTAAAAAAAAAAGATACAGGCACCCAAGTGTCCACTGCAGCACTATTTACAATAGCCAAGACATGGAAGCAACCTAAATTTCCATTGACAGAGAAATGGATAAAGAAGATGTGGTACATATATACAATGGGATATTTCTCAGCCATAAAGAAGAATGAAATAATGCCATTTGTAGCAACATGGATGGAGAATGACAAATATCATATGACATCACTTATATGTGGAATCTAAAACAAAAAGATACAAATGAACTTACTTACAAAACAGAAACAGACTCATAGACTTCAAAAACAAATTTATGGTTACCAAAGGGGAAAGGTTGGGGGTGGGTAGGAATAAATTAGGAATTTGCGATTAACATATATACACACTATACGTATAAAATAAGACAATCAACAAGGACCTACTGTACAGCACAGGGAACTCTACCTGATACTCTGCAATAACCTATATGGAAAAAGAATCTGAAAAAGAATGGATATATGTATATGTATAAATGAATCACTTAGCTGTACACCTGAAACTAACACAACATTGTAAACCAACTATACTCCAATATAAAATAAAAACAGAAAAAGAGAAGTGTACAAAGCATAAATGTACAGCTTTAATGAACTATCATAAAATGAAGATATCTGGGTAAAGCAATAGAACACAACTAGTACCCAGAAACCCCTTCATTCTCCTTCCAAATTACTACCCTCACCTCCTCCCCAAATGTAACTACTACCTTGACTTCTAAAACCGTTGATTAATTCTGCCTGTTTTTCAATTTATATAAATGGAATCACATGATATATATTTTGTGCTTGTCTTATTTCAATCAGTATTATTATATCTTATTCATTTGCTTTGTTGTATAGTATTCTATTTTATGAGCTTACCACAATTTTTAAATTTCTTCTACTGTTGACAGACGTGAATTATTTCCAGTTTTTTTGCTATTATGATTCATACATTTGTTTATGTGTCTTAAGACACAGACACACATTAAGGAGGTTAAAAAAGGGTGTGAGGCTGAGTGTGCTGGAATCACTCTCAAGTGCTGTGAAAAGCCAAGAATTGGTTGGCCCTGAATTTTGTGTCATTATGATGTATTAAATTGATAGAATATTGTTTTGCAATGTAACCCAGAGTTAGGAAGGAATCAAATGTTTTTCAGTTATCCTGCAGGGGAGGGAAAGTCTGAGATATGTCTTGACTGTTCACCTGCATGGGGTCAACCTACAATTTGGAGTGAGGCGAATATGCATACACTATGAACATTTTTTATTTTATTTATTTGTTTGTTTATTTTTGGCTGCATTGGGTCTTTGTTGCTGTGCACGGGCTTTCTCTAGTTGCGGTGAGCAGGGGCTACTCTTCATTGCAGTGTGCGGGCTTCTCATTGCGGTGGCTTCTCTTGTTATGGAGCATGGGCTCTAGGCATGCGGGTTTCAGTAGTTGTGGCACACGGGCCCAGTAGTTGTGGCCAACGGGCTCTAGAGCACAGGCTCAGTAATTATGGTGCATGGGCTTAGTTGCTCCGCGGCATGTGGGATCTTCCCGGACCAGGGCTCGAACCCGTGTCCCTTGCATTGGCAGGTGGATTCTTAACCACTGCACTACCAGGGAAGTCCCACTATGCACTTTTTGATTGTTAACCTAATGCCTACAATCTTAACTATAACTTTAGAATTTAGATATGGGGATCTTCAGATAGAAATCAGAATGTCATCTTTTCTTAATTGAGAAAATAGAATTTCTTACCAAGGTAAAATTTTCTGATCTGTTTATAAAAACGTGTCAAGAAACACCTATACTCCATTTCTGCATGAGATAATCTGGTGATTTGTTAAATATCCTGAATTTCTAAAAATTACTGTCTAGATTGTTACTCAAATCTCTTTCCCTGCAAAGACACACAAGCGTCACCTGGTGGCCAGCAAGATCAACTCTAGTCTGAGATGTCATGCTTTTAGAAAAGTCTCATTCTAGCCTATTTTCCTGCACAGTCCCGTGGGGGGATGGAGGAAATAGGGGCACTTGCTAGTAAATATCAAGGCTCACACCTCCTTTCCTGCCTCACACTGGTTACCAGAAAGACTTGAAAATGTAGTAAAGAGTATTGCCCAAACCTAGAAAACGAGGGTTAGGCTGACTGCTCACCACATGGTGATTTAGATGACTGCTTTGATGGCTTGTTTTAATGTAATTACACATATATAACACATTTTTATAAGAAAATTAAGTAATACAGACATATAATAAGCAACAAGTAAAATTTCCTCACCTTTCCTTCCTAGCATTCCCGTTTTCCAACCATATGGGCTCTGATCACTGTTTGGACATGTTTTTAGATAGAAAAGGCTTTCTGGAGGTTTCTTCATACTAAATTAGTAGAAAGTTGGGGGAAAAAAAAACCAATGTAGCAGGAAGCTCCATCTGCCACATTTCCTCAGTTGTAGAAATAAGTCTCAATTAAGAAATCTAGGGGGAGGAGTCAAAATGGCGGTGTGGGAAGATGCAGGTCTTCCCACAACTAGGGCACCTGGTGGCTGCTGGTGGGGGACCCTGATGCCCAAGGAGACGGGAGGGAACCCCCAAGTGAACCAGTAGGACGTGCGGGGAAGAGGAGGGAGGAGAAGTGGAGGCCGGACAGGACTGGCACCCCTGAAGCCAGGGAGATCAGGAGAAGTAGGCGGGAGGAGCAGAGGGTGACTGCCCGCCCACTCGGGCCCAGGGAGCCTGCTGAGCTCCCAGGCCGGTTCCCTGCTCTCCAAAGCCCCCTCCAGGCCGTGTGGGTCCTTGGGGGCATAGGAGGGAGGCTGAGGGGAGAACAGGAGAGGCAGCTGGGAGGGGCCCTGTGGGACCGGAGGAGCAGCAGAGGAGCGGAGGGCGTTTGCCCTGCCCACTCGAGCTCAGGAAAGCCTGCTGGGCTCCCAGGTGAGGTCCCCCGCCCTCTGAGACCAGGGGTAGGGGGCACGCCTGGGCCCCTTCTGTTCCTTGAGCCTAAGCCCCACCCCCCACAGCCCCCAAGGCCTTTTCCAGCCCTGTGGGTCCTGAGCATAGGCCCCACCCACCACCCAAACCTTGCCCTTGCTTAGGCCCCGCCCTCCACAGCCAAGGCCTTTCCCCCCCTCTTTGTTTTCCTTTCTCTTTTCCCTCCTCCTCTTTTTTACTATTGTGGTACTGTTGTACCTTCCAGTTGTTGATTCATCTATATTTTTATTTTTTATCTGTTATTTTCCTAGTCTAACTTCACTTTTTACTTTGTTATTGTTCTCTGTTTTTGTGGGGGTTTTTTTTGCCACCCCATGCAGCTTGTGGGATCTTGGTTCATGAGCCAGGGGTCGGGCCGAAGCTCCTGTGGTAGGAGCTCTGTGCCGTAACCACTGGACTAACAGAGGACCTCAGACCCCAGGGAATATTCATCAGAATGAGGTCTCACAGAGGTCCTCATCTCAGCACGAAGACCCAGCTCAACCCAACAGCCAACACGCTCCAGTGTTGGAAGCCTCAGGCCAAACAACCAGTAAGACAGGAACACAATTAAATAAATAAATAAGACAGCATATATGTCACAGATGAAGGAGCAAGGTAAAAACTTACAAGACCAAATAAATGAAGAGGAAATAGGCAATCTACCTGAAAAAGAATTCAGATTAATGATAGTAAAGATGATCCAGAATCTTGGATATAGAATGGAGGCACGGATTGAGAAAATACAAGAAATGTTTAACAAAGATCTAGAAGAACTAAAGTAAAAACAAACAGAGATGAACAACACAATAACTGCAATGAAAAATACACTAGAAGAAATCAATAACAGAATAACTGAGGCAGAAGAACGAATAAGTGAGCTGGAAGACGAAATGGTGGAAATAACTGCCAAGGACCAGAATAAAGAAAAAAGAATGAAAAGAATTGAAGACAATCTCAGAGACCTCTGGGACAAAACTAAATGCACCAACATTCAAATTATAGGGGTCCCAGAAGAAGAAGAGAAGAAGAAAGGGTCTGAGAAAATATGTGAAGAAATTAGAGTCGAAAACTTTCCTAATATGGGAAAGGAAATAGTCACCCAAGTCCAGGGAGCACAGAGAGTCCCATACAGGATAAACCCTAGGAGAAACACACCAAGACACATATTAATCAAACTAACGAAAATCAAATTTAGAGAAAAAATATTAAAAGCAGCAAGAGAAAAACAAAAAATAACAAAGGAGTCCCCATAAGGTTATCAGCTGATTTTTCGGAGGGAACTCTGCAGGCCAGAAAGGAGTGGTAGGATATACTTAAAGTGATGAAAGAGAAAAACCTACAACCAAGATTACTCTACCCAGCAAGGATCTCATTCAGATTCGACAGAGAAATTAAAACCTTTACAGACAAGCAAAAGCTAAGAGAATTCAGCACCACCAAACCAGCTTTACAACAAATGCTAAAGAAGCTTCTCTAGGCAGGAAACACAAGAGAAGAAAAAGACCCACAAAAACAAACCCAAAACAATTAAGAAAATAGTAACAGGAACATACATATCGATAATAACCTTGAATGTAAATGGATTAAATGCCCCAACCAAAAGACACAGACTGGCTGAATGGATATAAAAACAAGACCCACTTATATGCTGTCTACAAGAGACACACTTCAGACCTAGGGACACATACAGAGTGAAGGTGAAGGGATGGAAAAAGATATTCCATAGAAATGGACAGCAAAAGAAATCTGGAGTAGCAATACTCGTATCTGATAAAATAGACCTTAAAATAAAGACTGTTACATGAGATAAGGAGGGACACTACATAAAGATCACAGGATCAATCCAAGAAGAAGATATAACAATTATAAATGTTTACGCACCCAACACAGGAGCACCTCAATACGTAAGGCAAATGCTAACAACCATGAAAGAAGAAATCGACAGTAACACAATAAAAGTAGGGGACTTTAACATGCCACTTACACCAATGGACAGATCATCCAAACAGAAAATAAATAAGGAAACATAAGCTTTAAATGACACAACAGACCAGATAGATTTAATTGATATTTATAGAACATTCCACTCAAAAGTGGCAGAATGCACTTTCTTCTCAAGTGCACACAGAACATTCTCCAGGATAGATCACATCTTGGGTCACAAATCAAGCCTCAGAAAATTTAAGAAAACTGAAATCATACCAAGCATCTTTTCTGACCACAACGCTATGAGATTGGAAATCAATTACAGGAAAAAAACTGTAAAAAACACAAATACATGGAGGCTAAACAGTGTGCTACTAAATAACTGAGAGATCAATGAAGAAATTAAAGAAGCTATTAAAAAATTCACAGAAAGAAATGAAAATGAAAACACGACAACCCAAAACTTATGGGATGCAGCAAAAGCAGTTCTAACAGGGAAGTTTATAGCAATACAATCTCACCTCAAGAAACAAGAAAAATCTCAAACAATCTAACCCTACACTTAAAACAGCTAGAGAAAAAAGAACAAAGAAAACCCAAAGTCAGTAGAAGGAAAGAAATCATAAAGATCAGAGCAAAAATAAATGAAATGGAAACAAAGAAAACAATAGCAAGGATCAATAAAACTAAAAGCTGGTTCTTTGAGAAGATAAACAAAATTGATAAACCCTTAGCCAGACTCATCAAGAAAAAAAGGGACAGGACGCAAATCAATAAAATTAGAAATGAAAAAGGAGAAATCAGAACCGACACTGCAGAAGTACAAAGAGTTATAAGAGACTACTACAAACAACTAAATGCCAATAAAATAGACAACCATGAAGAAATGGACAAATTCTTGGAAAGGTACAATTTTCCAAGACTGAACCAGGAAGAATTAGAAAATATAAACAGACCTATCACAAGTAATGAAATTGAAACTGTAATTAAAAATCTTCCAACAAACAAAAGTCCAGGACCAGATGGCTTCACAGGTGATTTCTATCAAACATTTAGAGAAGAGCTAACACACATCCTTCTCAAACTCTTCCAAAAAACTGCAGAGGGAGAAACACTCCCAAATTCATTCTACAAAGCCACCATCACCCTGATACGAAAACCAGAAAAAGATATCACAATAAAAGAAAATTATAGACCAATATCACTGATGAACATAGATGCAAAAATCCTCAGCAAAATACTAGCAAACAGACTCCAACAACCCATTAAAGGGATCATACACCATGGTCAAGTGCGATTTATCCCAGGGATGCAAGGATTCTTCAATATACGCAAATCAATCAATGTGATACACCACATTAACAAATTAAGGAATAAAAACCATATGATCATCTCAATAGATGCAGAAAAAGCTTCCGACAAAATTCAACACCAATTTATGATAGAAACTCTCCAGAAAATGGGCACAGAGCGAATCTACCTCAACATAATAAAGGCCATATATGACAAACCCACAGCAAACATCATACTCAATGGTGAAAAACTGAAAGCACTTCCACTAAGATCAGCAACAAGACAAGGATGTCCACTCTCGCCACTCTTATTCAACATAGTTTTGAAAGTCCTAGCCATGGCAATCAGAGAAGAAAAAGAAATAAAAGGAATACAAATTGGAGAAGAAGAAGTAAAACTGTCACTGTCTGTGGAAGACATGATACTATACATAGAAAACCCTAAAGATGCCAACGGAAAACTTCTAGAACTAATCAATGAATTTGGTAAGGTTGCAGGATACAAAATTAATGCAAAGAAATCTCTGGCATTCTTATACACCAACAATGAAAAATCAGAAAGAGAAATTAAGGAAACAATCCCATTTACCATCCCAACAAAAAGAATAAAATACCTAGGAATAAACCTGCCTAAGGAGGCGAAAGACTTGTACTCAGAAAACTATAAAACATTGATGAAAGAAATCAAAGATGACATAAACAGATGGAGAAATACACCATGTTCTAGGATTGGAAGAATCAATATTGTGAAAATGACTATACTATCCAAAGCAATCTACAGATTAATGCAATCCCTATCAAACGACAAATGGCATTTTTCACAGAACTAGAACAAAAAATTTCACAATTTGTATGGAAACACAAAAGACCCTGAATAGCCAAAGCAATCTTGAGAAAGAAAAATGGAGCTGGAGGAATCAGGCTCCCTGAATTCAAACTATACCACAAAGCTACAGTCATCAAGACAGTATGGTACTGGCACAAAAACAAATATAGATCAATGGTACAGGACAGAATGCCCAGAGATAAATCCACGCACATATGGGCACCTAATTTACGACAAAGGAGGCAAGAACATACAGTGGAGAAAAGACAGCCTCTTCAATAAGTGGTGCTGGGAAAACTGGACAGCTACATGTAAAAGAATGAAATTAGAACACTCCCTAACACCACGCACAAAAATAAACTGCAAATGGTTAAAGACTTAAATGTAAGATGAGACACTATAAAACTCTTAGAGGAAAACATAGGAAGAACACTCTGACAAAAACCACAGCAAGATCTTTTTTGACCCATCTCCTACAGTAACGGAAATAAGAACAAAAATAAACAAATGGGACTTAATTAAACTTAAAAGCTTTTGCACAGCAAATGAAACCATAAACAAGACAAAAAGACAACCTCAGAATGGGAGAAAATATTTGCAAATGAAACAACAGACAAAGGATTAATCTCCAAAATATACCAACAGCTCATGGAGCTCAGTATCAAAAAAAACAAACAATCCAATTAAAAAATGGGCAGAAGACCTAAATAGACATTTCACTAAGGAAGACATACAGATGGCCAAGACGCACATGAAAAGATGCTCAACATCACTAATCATTAGAGAAATGTAAATCAAAACTACAACGAGGTATCACCTCACGCTGGTCAGAATGGCCATTATCAAAAAGCTAGAAACAATAAATGCTGGAAAGGGTGTGGTGAAAAGGGAACCCTCCTGCACTGTTGGTGGGAATGTAAATTGATACAACCACTATGGAGAACAGTATGGAGGTTCTTTAAAAAACTAAAAATAGAACTACCATATGATCCAGCAATCCCACCACTGGGCATATACCCTGAGAAAACCAAAATTCAAAAAGAGACATGTACCACAATGTTCACTGCAGCACTATTTACAATAGCCAGGACATGGAACCAATCTAATTGTCCATCGACAGATGAATGGATAAAGAAGATGTGGTACATATATACAATGGAAAATTACTCAGCCATAAAAAGAAACGAAACTGAGTTATTTGTAGTGAGGTGGATGGACCTAGGGTCTGTCATACAGAGTGAAGTAAGTCAGAAAGAGAAAAACAATACCGTATTCTAATGCATATATACGGAATCTAAAAAAAAAAAAAATAATGGTACTGTTGAACCTAGTTGCAGGGCAGGAATAAAGATGTAGACACAGAGAATGAACCTGAGGACACAGGGTGGGAGGGGGAAGCTGGGGCGAAGTGAGAGTAGCATCGACATATATACACTACTGAATGTAAAATAGATAGCCAATGGGAAGCAGCAGCACAGCACAGGGAGATCAGCTCTGTGCTTTGCGATGACCCAGAGGGGTGGGATAGGGAAGATGGGAGGGAGGCTCAAGAGGGAGGGGATATGGGGACATATGTATGCATATGGCTGATCCACTTTGTTGTACAACAGAAACTAACACAGTTTTGTGAAGCAATTATACTCCAATAAAGATCTATTTAAAAAAAGAAATCTAAAAATTCCACCCATGAGCTTTCAAAGATCCAAAAATTGTAACAATTGACACTAACATATGAATAAATACCAAATCTCAAACTTCATGCTGTCTATTAAAACAATACCACTTAAAGACTACATGTAGTGAATTTTCACCCTCACCACAATCTTCTACTAGTTTATCTCCCATTTGGTTGAGACTTTCTTGCCACTGGTGTTAAAATATGAAAAGTCATAGTCCATTGTCAAATCAAACTTTTTAACAGTTCTCTGGTCCTAAAGACATAAGCATCTCTGTAAGCTAGTCCAACCACACACATCTCTCCTTTTATTACATTAACCTATTGACTAGATCCTGGTTTTAGGCTCAGGAAGATAACCAGAGGATACTCCCCCCTCAATGATCTATACCCTATTATGGTTCTTCATGACTCTTAACGATTGGGAGTGTATGTCACTGGCATTCCTGTGATCCACTTAACATCTTAAATCCAAGCCAGTCCTTCCCCCCTGCAATCTGAGAAGTCACCGAGACCCAGGAGAGCTCTGGCTACAAGCACCTGTAAATGTTCTTTCAGGGCGGTCATGAAGCCAAGGTCATGTCTGTTTTCATTCACAAAATGAGTGTCTAGTATGTCCTGCCAGATGCTTGGCAACAAAAATGAGGAACACCAATTCCCTGCCTTCAGGGATGTCTCATTATAACAGGGATTTTTAACAAAGTTAAAAGACAAAACTGATTAGAATAAAACATTGATAACTTCTAAGATAGAAGCCTCTGTCCAGAATATATAAATAGTTCCTATAAATCAGTAAGAAAAAGACAAATAATCCAATATAAATGTTCAAAGGATGCAAATGGCCAGTTCACAGAAGAAATACAAATGATTAGTAAATAAAACTGTTCAACCTTGATAATAGTCAGGAAAATGCAAATTAAGATAACGAGATGTCATTTTTTAATCTAATAGGCTGGAAAACAGTTTAGTAGATTATTAGCATCCAGTCTTGGGTATGGGGAGACGGCACCCCAAGCTCAGCTGGTAACAGCATAAATCGGTGTCATGAGGAAGGGGCAACCTTTGGATTTTAACTTAAAAATACTCATATTCTGTGATCTAGAAATCTTTTCTTGAGGTATACTTCTAAGGGAAATACTCAAACATCTGCAAGGAGAAGGATTACAGGGTGTTTATAGCAGCACTGTTTGTAATGCCAAGACACAGAAAAACACCTAAACGCTCACCAATGGAAAAATGGGTAGTTAAATATGCTATTTAGTTCTAGATAACAGTGTTATGAAGCATTTAAAAAGAATAAGCTCCGTTTCTGCTGACATGGAAAGCTCTGCCAGAATATTTGCTAGAATGATAACCCATAACTTTATTGAAAGACCTACTAAGTACCCACTGTAATAAACGGGAAGGGCCCTGCCAAGGTACATCACTGAAGGATCACACAACACCTCTTTCCTCTTTTCTCTCTTTCTGAAAATTCCATTAGACAGATTTTCCCCACTTAGATTTTTCTCAACTTCTAGTTTTCTTTTGTCTCCAATCTCTATCTACCTTTTTTCTTAATGTTCAACATTCCTGGAATTTCCTCAGCATTAGCCTTCAAAACTTATCGTGAATTGTTATTTCAGTTACCATTTTTATAAACTGCAAAGAATTACTTTTTCTGTTTTCTCTTTTTTTTTTAACATTCTCTTCTGATACTATTAAGTGTAGCTTTTGTCCCCTTCCTGCATCTTCTGTTTCCACTCAGCCTCTTTTCCCCATTTGCTGGTTTTGGTCTTCATTTTTCATGTCAGAGCTTTTCCTTGAAAGTGTGATGACTTCTGGCCATCCATTCATATTTTAGAGAGACTCACACAGGTAGGGCTGGGTTTGTTAAAGGCTGGTGTAAAAAATTAATGAACAGAAACCTCAATTAAACAGAATCTGGAGACCAGAAGGGGGAGCTCTCAGGCCCTATGACCACAGCAGAGCCCAACAGGAAGAAGAAAGATTCCTCTTCTTTCCTGGCAAGGACTCAGCTAAGGAAAAGCCATGGACTCTGTTTGCTATAACCCTCCCAACTTCCTTTTCCCCCTGTAAAAGCGCTCTTCTTCCCTTGCCATGTGGGAAACTCACATGCTGCCCATCATGGTTGCAGCCCCCGAACTGCATTTCTCTGCTGATCCTGAATAAACCCATCTTTGCCCATCTTTGCTGGAGAAATAGCTGTGCATTTGTTTCAGGCCAACACTGCCGTCACAAAGGACAGCAGAGAAACAGCCTTCTCCCTGAGGGACTTCTGTGGCTTTATTTTTCTCCAGCGTTCTTCAGTTTCTCCAGAACGGAATGCAGGTGTCGCGTGTGGGAAGGAGGTTGAGGACCCACCATTCAGGGTGCAGATTTTTCTTCAGTTCCTGCCTCTTTATCCTCCTGGTCTAATGCAGGCCTGATGTCCCTGAGATCAGCACCTTCGGATCAAATCCTCTTGAGTGTAAACCTCCTGAGCATGGGCAGCAGGTGAACAGATTAATTCACACCCCCTCCCCACTTTTCCAGCCCTCTTCACAAATCAGACTGCCTCTAAGTTCTCGGCCCCTCGGGCCACCTTCGGTTATCAGTTATCCCCTCACGCAGGCCGTTGGCCTGAACTTTCTCTGTTCTGTTCAGTCATCACCTTCTGTCCTCTTTCTGTCTTCTTAGTATTTGTTGAGAAATTTTTCCAGGCAAAGGAGATAAACATATTTGGTCATCTTATTTTGAATTGGAAGCCCCAAATTAATCTGTCACTCTTAAAAACGGGGTTAGTTGTCCAAAGAAGAAAACCATTCACTAGGGCTATGTCTTTCTTTGCCACTAGGTGGTGCTGCCACATCTGAAGATGAAATGGGGCCAGTCACCTCAGCTTCAGAGGGAATTGGATCCCTGTTCTTAAGGATTTTTCTCTCATTTGGACGAAACATATGCTCTTACATAAGGCCATTGTGCTTTTAAAGTTTTTTTTTCTGTTTTAGAAGAATATCCTCCATATTAGCAGGGGCACACTTTTTTATCCATAATCTTTGAAGCCTGAATGATAAATGAATATTTTTACTAATATTTGCTAGATGTGAAATCTTCGATGAGTTCACTTACCTTTTCCAAGCCTCACTTCTCTCATCTATAAAATGATGAAAATAATAACTATATCTCATATTGTGTAGGAGTTAAATATTCATTACATATCTCACAGGGGCATAGGGTGGGTACACAAAAAAATGCTAAGAATGGCAACACTGTTAGAATAAACATTAGGCTTTTGATCACTTCAAAAGTCAATTTACAAACCAGGAAGAAATAGAAAATATGAACAGACCAATCACAAGTACTGAAATTGAAACTGTGATTGAAAAACTCCCAACAGACAAAAAGTCCGGGACCAGATGGCTTCACAGGCGAATTCTATCAAACATTTAGAGAAGAGCTAACACCTATCCTTCTGAAACTCCTCCAAAAAATTGCAGAGGAAGGAACATTCCCAAACTCATTCAATGAGGCCACCATCACCCTGATACCAAACCAAAGATACCACAAAAAAATTACAGGCTTATATCACTGATGAACATAGACGCAAAAATCCTCAACAAAATACTAGCAAATCGAATCCAATAATACATTAAAAGAATCATACACCATGATCAAGTGGGATTTATCCCAGGGATGCAAGGATTCTTCAACATCTGCAAATCAATCAGTGTGATACATACACGACATTAAAAAACTAAAGAATAAAAACCACATGATCATCTCGATAAATGCAGAACAAGCTTTTGACAAAATTCAACACCCATTTATGATAAAAACTCTCTAGAGGGCTTCCCTGGTGGCGCAGTGGTTAAGAATCCGCCTGCCAATGCAGGGGACATGGGTTCAAGCCCTGGTCTGGGAAGATCCCACATGCCGCAGAGCAACTAAGCCTGTGCACCACAACTACTGAGCCTGCACTCTAGAGCCCGCGAGCCACAACTACTGAGCCCGCATGCCTAGAGCCCATGCTCTGCAGTAAGAGAAGTCATAACAATGAGAAGCCCGCGCACCACAACGAAGAGTAGCCCCCACTTGCTGCAACTAGAGAAAGCTCGCTCACAGCAACGAAGACCCAACACAGCCAAAAATAAAAAATATAAATAAATAAATTTATATTTTAAAAAAAAAATCCCCAGGGACTTCCCTGGTGGTCCAGTGGTAAAGAATCTGCCTTACAATGCAGAGGACGCCAGTTCGATCCCTGGTCAGGGAACTAAAATCCCACATGCCATGGGGCAACTAAGCCTGCATGCCACAACTACTGAGCTCGCGTGCCTCAATTAGAGAGCCTGTGTGCCGCAAACTACAGAGCCCACGTGCCCTGGAGCCTGCGAGCTGCAAGGAAGAGCCCGCATGCTGAAACGAAAGATCCCGCATGCATGCCTCAACGAAGATCCCGTGTGCCACAACTGCGACCTGATGCAGCCAAAAATACATTTAAAAATTTTTTTTTGAATCCCCTAGAAAGTGGGCATAGAGGGAAGCTACCTCAACATAATAAGGCCATATATAACAAACCCATAGCTAACATCATTCTCAATGGTGAAAAGCTGAAAGCATTTCCTCTAAGATCAAGAACAAGACAAGGATGTCCACTCTTGCTGAGGCAGGAGATAGATGGGCCCCAGGCTGAGCAGCTGGAATCTTCCCCTGTGGACAGATACTCCAGGATAAGGATAACGGCAGGAGCAAGGGGAGCTGAGTCCTGCTTGGAGAGAAGATAGAGAGACCACATACTTCTCATTCTTCAGGTCAAGGACACCTTCCCGACTGCGCATGCAACAGAAAGGTTCCCCAGAGGTCAGCGAAGGGAGGGGGTGTCAGACCATAATACGTTCTTCTTCCCAGAAACCCTTGCACTGGAATCCATCTTGTCTAAAAGATGCACACGCACACAGGGGAGGGCCCTGAGTTAGACCAACTATGGACTCAGAGCCAGGCAAAGCAGGATGACTGGCCAGAGGGAACCGGGAAGAACTGCCCCATATAAGTGATCTGAACTACCCCAAGGGTGCGACTCTTTCTCTGGGCCCACCCATGGGTGTCTATCCACATGTATTTTCTTTTCCTCCTCAAAAACACTACTTGTTTCCCTACCTTCCTTCTCTTTGTTGAAATTCCTTTCTCCAAAGCAGACAACCCAGGGCCTTGTAACTAGCCACTGGCCCTGGAGATCTAGTGGCTAGGATTTGGTGTTCTCACTGCCGCGTCCTGACTTCAATCTCTGGTCGGGGAACCGAGATCCTGCTTCAAGCCACTGCAGGGCGAGGCCACCCAAGATCATTTTTCGTGCCCAAACCTGGGAATTCAACATAAACCACGGGCTTTGCCCGGCTGCTGCTTGAGGCCCCTGACTTTCGCTCTTGCCCTGTTTCTCTCGCTCTCTGCTTCGCTTTCTTTTCAAGACCCACGGGGCCTAATCTCGGTCCACTCACTGCGTTATGGCTCCCCCAGGTGAGGGTGGCAGCGGATACCCCCCAGGCCGTGCAGATCCAGCTAACACTGGGGTGACTGCTGCCGCTGTCCTCCGGGACCTGGTGGAAACGTGATTCCTCACCGTGAAGGAGTCCAAGGGGTGCCTGCCTCTCTCTCCCCCTCTCTCCCTCCCTCCCTCCCTCCCTCCCTCTCTCTCTCTCTCTCTCTCTCTCTGTCTCTCTCTCTCTCCCTCTCCCCCTCCCTCCCTCCCTCTCTCTCTCTGTCTCTCTCTCTCTGTCTCTCTCTCTCCCTCTCCCCCTCCCTCCCTCCCTCTCCCTCCCTCCCTCTCTCTCTCTCTCTCTCTGTATCTCTGTCTCTCTCTCTCTGTCTCTCTCTCTCCCTCTCCCCCTCCCTCCCTCCCTCTCCCTCCCTCCCTCTCTCTCTCTCTCTCTCTGTCTCTCTGTCTCTCTCTCTGTCCCATATGGAACCCTCCTCTATGCTTTTCTTTCCCACCTCGCTCGTACAGCAAGGTCTCTTTCTCACTTCGTATCTCTGCACCGTTTCAGGGAAGGATTTTCTGGACCTCATTCCTAAACTGCGTCCCCGCCGCTGCCAAACTCACTGTTGCCTGCGTCAGATAAAATCGGGAAGTGCCTGATGATTTTATCTTAGCCTCCAGATAGATAGGGTAATGGATTTTGGGTTCTTCTGTTGTCTAGTCTTTCACATCAATGTCCAAAAATCTACTATGAGAATTTCTCTACCTCCCGGCCCCTTGGGTCTTGAACCTGTGCCATCTTCCATAGCGCCCAACTCCGATTTCTCCAAGGGTTCCTCTTTGCATCTACCAGACTCCCTTACTCCAGGCCTTGGCAGCCTACACACTGCTACGGACAGCCTATTGGGCTGGCCACTACACAGAAGCCTGCATTATAAACTTTGTAGATGCTTAATCACGAGGAATACACCCCAGCATAGGAAGACCTGACATAGGGCATAAGCTCTATAGACCACACATCCCTCCCTAAGGGGAATCCCGGCAACCGGTCTGCACTGGTTCAGATGTCCTCCCCTGGCCACATGGGGGACACCTTGCACAAGGTACCAAGGATGACTGGAAACGTCTGTTTAGGAGTCGATGGGGAAGTAGACGTTGCTCCAAACCCCATCAGCAATAAGACTGAAGGAAATTTAGAGGATGCTCTGAATCTCCTTCAAGCGCCTGCTTGTACTGTTTCTGGGACACCAAATTCCATTTCCAGGAGAGCTCTTTTGTTCTCGGTTGCAGGTTACCCAACATGGCAGGATCCCCTCCCAAGCCAGAAGAAACACCTCTGGAGTGTATCCTTAAGAACTAGAAACTTCTTTAAATAGACGGGTTAAGAAAGGAAAAAAAAATTCTACTGTAACACTGCCTGGCCTTTGTTTAAGTTCCAGGATGGAGAAAAATGGCCTGAAAATGGGTCTGTAAATTATAATACCATTCTGCAATTGGATCTTTATTGCCGCAAAATAGGAAAGTGGACTGGGGTTCCCTGTGTTCAAGCCTTCATGGTCCTTTACCAAAATCCCGCCCTAGGTGGCTCTTGTAATCAAAAGCCTGGGGAACTAGAAAACCCTCGCGACATTTTAGATGATCCCCTCCTAACTCCCAACTCTCTGGGGGGAACCGAGCTCCCCCTACTCCTGACAGTACCCCTACTTCTTCAGAGCCACCCACTTCTCTGGTGTCACCTACCTCTCCAGAGCCCTCTGACCGACCCCAAACTCCACCTCCCTATGGCCCTCTATACCCTCCAATACCCCAAGAAAGAGAGACTAGTCCCTCCGGGGTAACTCGCAGTGGAACCTCCTGTCACCCAGGATCAGGGAAATTATCCCCTCTTAGGGAAGTGGCGAATAGCAAAGGAACAATCGGAATATATGTGACCTTCTCTTTAATTGATTTAGCCCAATGCAAACAAACACTGGGCTGATTTGCTGAAGACCCTAGCTTGCTGAAGGGTTTCAGGCCCTAACTCTAGCCTTTGATTTAATTTGGAAGGATGTCCAAGTAGTCCTATCTACTTGCTGTACCCCTGAGGAGAAACAGAGAATTGGGGAGCAGCCCAGGGACACGCTGACCTGCTGGCCAGGGACCAACCCGAACATTCTGTTACGGGTGGAGTCGCAGTCGCAAATCAGGAGCTCTGCTGGAATTATGATTCCTGGGAGGGGACAGAAGCCAGGAAGCACATGATCCAATGTGTATTAGAAGGGATAAGAAAGTGTATCAAAAAGTCAGTGAACTATGAAAGGGTTAAAGGAGTGACTCAAGAAGAAAAAGAAAATCCAGCCCTCTTTTATGGACGGCTTGTGGAGGGTTTTAGAAAATATACTAACATTGATCCCTACACTCCCGAAGGTCAATCCCTGCTGGGACAACCCTTTATCTGCCAATCTGCCCCTGATATTAGGTAGAAACTCCAAAAGTTACAATTAGGACCACAAGCCCCCATGCCCCACCTCCTAGAGGTGGCCTTTGGAGTATTTAATAATCAAGATCAAGCTGAGGAGGAAGAAAGAACCAAACGTGAGAAAAGACAGGACAGGGCTCATGCAAAACTGACAGCCGTTGCTGTCAGCCACGCCTTGCAACCTCAAGACAACCCAAGGGGGCCAAGAAAGTTCAACTATCTGTCTGGAAGTAAGACCAACAAGGAGGAAGGCTCCAAGTGCAAGTCAACAGGCCACTGGGCCCAAGAATGCCCCTAGGCCGTGCCCAGCCTGCTAACAAACAGGTCATTGGAAGTGGGACTGCCCTCGGTCCCAAAGGGGAAGGGGGGCCTCCACTCCTGAGATTGCCATGCTGGACAAATCCCCCCATGAGATGTCTATCCCCATCAAGGAGCCCCGGGTGGTCCATGATATGGCAGGTAAGAAGATCGATTTTTTTAACTGACATGGGAGCCACTTACTCTGTCCTGATTTCTCATGCTGGGCCTCTTTCCTCCAAAAGCTGTACTGTGACTGGTGTCCAAGGAAAGCTTCGCCCCCATTACTTTACTGGGCCTCTCACTTGCCAATTTGAGCAGCGTTTGATTTCACATACCTTTTTAGTTGTCCCTGAGTGTCTTACCCCACTACTGGGGAGAGACCTTCTGGGCTCCCTCGGGGCCACATTACAGTTAGGAGGAAAGCAGCCCCTTATCTTGACCCTGACTAAGGTAGGTCAAGGGCCTGTTCCCAGCCGTATTCTCCAACCAGTGAACCCTGCAGTTTGGGACAAAGGAGTCCCTAGGAGGGCCATAAACGCCCAACCTGTAAAATTAGCTTTAAGCCAGAAGCTGCCTACCTTAACAAGAGACAATACCCCATAAAGTTGGAAGCAAAGAAGTGTTTACAACCCCTTGTAGATAAATTCTTAAAACATGGCCTCTTGGTGTCCTGCCAGTCTCCACGCAATACTATTTTTCCAGATGTTAAACCAAATGGGGAATATAGAATGGTACAAGATCTTAAAGCAGTAAATGATGCTGTGGTCCCTATTCACCCCCTCGTGGCCAATCCTTATAACACATTAGCCCAAATCCCTGACGATGCTAAATGGTTTACTGCGCTCAACTTCAAGGATGCCTTTTTTTGCATCCCAGTTCATCCCTCCTCACAGTATCTGTCTGCCTTCGAGTGGACTAATGCCCTCTCAGGCCAAATGCAACAATACACCTGGATAGTACTGCCTCAGGGGTTTCGGGACAGCCCACACTCCTTCGCCAAGGCCCTAGGAAAAGAACTAAGGGAGATAACACCTAAAAGGGGCTATTCTACAGTATGTAGATATTGATATATTAATATGTAGTCCCTCCATGGAGGCCTCAAATCAGAATACAATTGAAGTCCTTAATTTCCTCGGGGCCCCGAGGTTAGAGTCTCTCGGACAAAGGCACAAATCTCAAAGCAACAAGTTAAATATCTGCACTATATTATAAACCTCGGAAGTAGACAGTTATCTCCAGATAGAAAACAGGCTATTATTAGGCCTAAGCACTCTAAAGACAAACACCTTTTTTGGGCATGGCAGGATTTTGCAGACTTTGGATTCCAGGATTTGGGATAATGGCCTAAGCCCCTGTATGAAGCCACTAAAGGCCCAGATACAAAACCATTACTTTGGACTGGGGAACAGGAAAAGGCTTTTAATAATAACAAGCAGACCCTCACCAGAGCCCCTGCTCTGGGTCTCCCCAGTCTGAAAAAGCCATTCATCTTATACGTGACTGAAAAGCAAGGGACAGCTCGGGGGGGTCCTAGTACAGAAGCTAGGGCAAGTTCCTCAGACTATAGGCTATTTTTCCAAACAACTAGACTTGTGGCCCAAGGTTGGCCTGGCTGCCTTCGTGTCGTAGCTGCCACCACTTTAATTAGTGGAAAAAGCTAACAAGCTTACCTTTGGACAGCCACTGGAAGTCCAGACCTCCCATCAAGTACAAGGGATCCTGGAGATCAAAGGCCACCACTGGCTAACTGGAGGTCGCCTTACTAAGTACCAGGCTTTGTTCCTCGACTCCCCAGAGGTAACCCTTAAAACTTGCTGCACCCTCAACCCAGCTACACGGATACCTGCTGACAGCCCAGAACTAATACATTCCTGCCTCGAAACCCTTGACCAGGTCTATGCCTGTAGGTCTAATCTAACAGATCAAGCCATAGAAAACCCTGAGGAAGAATGGTTTACGGACAGCAGTAGCTTTATTAAGGACGGGGTCAGGAGGGCAGGGTATGCTGTCATGAGCGCTCATAATGTCACAGAAGTGAAACCTTTGCCGCCCAACACTTCAGCCCAGAAGGCTGAACTGATAGCTCTAACCTGAGCCTTAACCCTAGGGGAAGGAAAAATTGTAAATATATACACAGACTCAAAATATGCCTTCCCTGTTTCACATGCCCACATAGCTATCTGGAAAAAAAAAAGAGAATTTTTAAATACAAGAAATTCCCCTAAAAAATGAGGCTGAGATTTTACATCTCATAGAAGTGGTTCAAAAACCAAAACAGGTTGCACTCATTCACTGCTGCGGGCACCAAAAGGGAACTTCTCAAATTACCCAAGGGAACAACAGGGCAGATCAGGAAGCCAAGAAAGCAGCCCTGATACCCACAACAGAAATGGCATTGATCCCATCCCTTGCCCCTTCTAACGTTATACCCAGATACTCAACTTCCAAAGAGACCTGGCCACGAGACCAAGGGGGAACTAAGGGAATAGATGGCTGGTGGCACATAGATCAAAAATTGCTCATACCTCTTTCTGACCAATGGAAAATTATTAAAGGGCCACATGATTCCTCCATCTGGGGGAGAGAGAATGAGAGAGAAAACCACTCCATGCCTGCTGTGGTCTTCCAGCTTTTTACAGGAAAGGGCTCCCAGAGACACTCAGAAGGGTTACTCGAGCCTGCGCCCTCTGCACCACCCATAATCCAGAGGCAGCCTCAAGCCTCACCCCCTCCCCCTCTCGTTAGCCCAGCCCAGTGACGTGGGACTTACCCAGGAGAGGACTGGCAAATGGGTTTCAGTCAGGTGCCCTCTTTCCAAGGCTTCAGATACTTATCAGTATTTAAAGACACTTTCACTGGATGGGCAGAGGCCTTCCCCAGTAGGACAGAAAAGGCAACCGAAGTGGCTAGAGCACTTCTATCAATAAAAGAAATCACTCCTAGGTTTGTGTTACCCCGCCACCTCCAGAGTGACAGTGGACCCTCATTCAAAGCCAGGGTTACCCAACAGCTCTCACAGGCCTTAGGAATCAGATACCACCTGCATTTGTCCTGGAGACCTCCGTCCTCATGAAAAGTAGAACAGGCTAATCATACCCTAAAGAAAACCGTGGGCAAACTGTCAGGAAACCAGAACCGTGGTACCGCCTGCTGCCAATAGCTCCCTTAAGGGTCAGGGTGGCCCCTAAAACAACCACAAAGTTAAGCCCCTTTGAAATGACACATGGAAGGCCACTCCTTACCCTGGACATGCTAACTGGCCCAGAAACCCAAGCCCATCTTAAATACATTATAAACCTAGGCCAGGTCCAGAGGGCTATACAAGAATACGGCAACAGAACCCAGCCCGCGAGTGGAGATTAACCAAGATGGCGGAGTAGAAGGACGTGCTCTCACTTCCTCTTGCGAGAACACCAGAATCACAACTGGCTGCTGGACAATCGTCGACAGGAAGACACTGGACTTCACCAAGGAGGATACCCCACATCCAAGGACAGAGGAGAAGCCACAGTGAGACGGCAGGAGGGGCGCAATCAGAGTAAAATCAAATCCCATAACTGCTGGGTGGGTGACTCACAGACTGGCGAACACTTATACCACAGAAGTCCACCCACTGGAGTGAAGGTTCTGAGCCCCACGTCAGGCTTCCCAACCTGGGGGACCGGCAACGGGAGGAGGAATTCATAGAGAATCAGACTTTGAAGCCTAGTGGGAACTGATTGCAGGACTTCTACAGGACTGGGGGAAACAGAGACCCCACTCTTGGAGGGCGCACACGGAATAGTGTGCGCATTGGGACCCGGGGGAAGGAGCAGTGACCCTGGGGGAGACTGAACCAGACCTACCTGCTAGTGTTGGAGGGTCTCCTGCAGAGGCGGGGACTGGCTCTATTTCACCGTGGGGACAAGGACACTGGCAGCGGATGTTCTGGGAAGTACTCCTTGGCGTGAGCCCTCCCAGAGTCAGCCATTAGCCACACCAAAGAGCCCAGGTAGGCTCCAGTGTTGGGTTGCCTCAGGCAAAACAACCAACAGGGAGGGAAACCAGCCCCACCCATCAACAGGAGCTCTGACCACCACAGCAACAGTCAGCTCTACCCACCACCAGTCCCTCCCATCAAGCCTCTTAGATAGCCTCAACCACCAGAGGGCAGACAGCAGAAGCAAGAAAAACTACAATCCTGCAGCCTGTGGAACAAAAACCACATTTACAGAAAGACAGACAAGATGAAAAGGCAGAGGGCTATATACCAGATGAAGGAACAAGAAAAACCCCCAGAAAAACAACTAAATGAAGTGGAGATAGGCAACCTTCCAGAAAAAGAATTCAGAATAATGATAGTGAAGATGATCCAGGACCTCAGAATAAGAATGGAGGCAAAGATTGAGAAGATGCAAGAAATGATTAACAAAGACCTAGAAGAATTAAAGAACAAACAGAGATGACCAATACAATAACTGAAATGAAAACTACACTAGAAGGAATCAATAGCAGAATAACTGAGGCAGAAGAACGGGTAAGTGACCTGGAAGACAGAATGGTGGAATTCACTGCTGCAGAACAGAATAAAGAAAAAAAAATGAAAAGAAATGAAGACAGCCTAAGAGACCTCTGGGACAACATTAAGCGCAACAACATTCGCATTATAGGGGTCCCAGAAGGAGAAGAGAGAAAGGACCCGAGAAAATATTTGAAGAGATTATAGTCAAAAACTTCCCTAACATGGGAAAGGAAATAGCCACCCAAGTCCAGGAAGCGCAGAGTCCCATACAGGATAAACCCAAGGAGAAATACACCGAGACACATAGTAATCAAAGTGGCAAAACTTAAAGACAAAGAAAAATTATTGAAAGCAGCAAGGGAAAAACGACAAATAACATACAAGGGAACTCCCATAAGGTTAACAGCTGATTTCTCAGCAGAAACTCTACAAACCAGAAGGGAGTGGCATGATATACTTAAAGTGATGAAAGGGAAGAACCTACAACCAAGATTACTCTACCCGGCAAGGATCTCATTTAGATTTGATGGAGAAATCAAAAGCTTTACAGACAAGCAAAAGCTAAGAGAATTCAGCACCACCAAACCAGCTCTACAACAAATGCTAAAGGAACTTCTCTAAGTGGGAAACACAAGAGAAGAAAAGGACCTACAAAAACAAACACAAAACAATTAAGAAAATGGTCATAGGAACATACATATCGATAATTACCTTAAACGTGAATGGACTAAATGCTCCAACCAAAAGACACAGGCTTGCTGAATGGATACAAAAACAAGACCCATCTATATGCTGTCTACAAGAGACCCACTTCAGACCTAGGGACACATACAGACTGAAAGTGAGGGGATGGAAAAAGATATTCCATGCAAATGGAAATCAAAAGAAAGCTGGAGTAGCTATACTCATATCAGATAAAATAGACTTTAAAATAAAGAATGTTACAAGAGACAAGGAAGGACACTACATAATGATCAAGGGATCAATCCAAGAAGAAGATATAACAATTATAAATATATATGCACCCAACATAGGAGCATCTCAATACATAAGGCAACTGCTAACAGCTATAAAAGAGGAAATCGACAGTAACACAGTAATAGTGGGGGACTTTAACACCTCACTTACACCAATGGACAGATCATCCAAAATGAAAATAAATAAGGAAACAGAAGCTTTAAATGACACAATAGACCAGATAGATTTAATTGATATTTATAGGACATTCCATCCAAAAACAGCAGATTACACGTTCTTCTCAAGTGCGCACAGAACATTCTCCAGGATAGATCACATCTTGGGTCACAAATCAAGCCTCAGTAAATTTAAGAAAATTGAAATCATATCAAGCATCTTTTCTGACCACAAAGCTATGAGATTAGAAATGAATTACAGGGAAAAAAAACGTAAAAAACACAAACACATGGAGGGTAAACAATACGTTACTAAACAACCAAGAGATCACTGAAGAAATCAAAGAGGAAATCAAAAAATACCTAGAGACAAATGACAATGAAAACACGATGACCCAAAACCTATGGGATGCAGCGAAAGCAGTTCTAAGAGGGAAGTTTATAGCTATACAAGCCTACCTAAAGAAACAAGAAAAATCTCAAGTAAACAATCTAATCTTACACCTAAAGAAACTAGAGAAAGAAGAACAAACAAAACCCAAAGTTAGCAGAAGGAAAGAAATCATAAAGATCAGAGCAGACATAAATGAAATAGAAACAAAGAAAACAATAGCAAAGATCAATAAAACTAAAAGCTGGTTCTTTGAGAAGATAAACAAAATTGATAAACCATTAGCCAGACTCATCAAGAAAAGGAGGGAGAGGACTCAAATCAATAAAATCAGAAATGAAAAAGGAGAAGTTACAACAGACACCGCAGAAATACAAAGCATCCTAAGAGACTACTACAAGCAACTCTATGCCAATAAAATGGACAACCTGGAAGAAATGGACAAATTCTTAGAAAGGTATAACCTTCCAAGACTGAACCAGGAAGAAACAGAAAATATGAACAGACCAATCACAAGTAATGAAATTGAAACTGTGATTAAAAATCTTCCAACAGGGCTTCCCTGGTGGTGCAGTGGTTGAGAATCCGCCTGCCAGTGCAGGGGACAGGGGTTCGAGCCCTGGTCTGGGAAGATCCCACATGCCGCGGAGCAACTGGGCCCGTGAGCCACAAATGCTGAGCCTGCGCGTCTGGAGCCTGTGCTCCGCAACAAGAGAGGCCACGATAGTGAGAGGCCCGCGCACTGTGATGAAGAGTGGCCCCTGCTTGCCGCAACTGGAGAAAGCCCTCGCACAGAAACGAAGACCCAACACAGCCAAAAATACAAAAAAAAACCAAAAAACAACAATCTTCCAAGAAACAAAAGTCCAGGACCAGATGGCTTCACAAGTGAATTCTATCAAACATTTAGAGAACAGCTAACACCCATCCTTCTCAAACTCTTCCAAAAAACTGTGGAGGAAGGAACACTCCCAAACTCATTCTATGAGGCCACCATCATCCTGATACCAAAACCAGACAAAGACACTACAAAAAAAGAAAATTACAGACCAATATCACTCATGAATATAGATGAAAAAATCCTCAACAAAATACTAGCAAACAGAATCCAACAACACATTAAAAGGATCATACACCACGATCAAGTGGGATTTATCCCAGGGATGCAAGGATTCTTCAATATACGCAAATCAATCAATGTGATACACCATATTAACAAATTGAAGAATAAAAACCATCTCATTAGATGCAGAAAAACCTTTTGACAAAATTCAACACCCATTTATGATAAAAAAATCTCCAGAAAGTGGGCATACAGGGAACCTACCTCAACATAATAAAGGCCATTTATGACAAACCCACAGCAAACATCATTCTCAATGGTGAAAAACTGAAAGCATTTCCTCTAAGACCAGGAACGAGACAAGGATGTCCACTCTCACCACTATTATTCAACATAGTTCTGGAAGTCCTAGCCACGGCAATCAGAGAAGAAAAAGAAATAAAAGGAATACAAATTGTTAAAGAAGAAGTAAAACTGTACTGTTTGCAGATGACATGATACTATACATAGAGAATCCTAAAACTGCCACCAGAAAACTGCTAGAGCTAATTAATGAATTTGGTAAAGTTGCAGGATACAAAATTAATGCACAGAAATCTCTTGCATTCCTATACACTAATGATGAAAAATCTGAAAGAGAAATTATGGAAGCACTCCCATTTACCACTGCAACAAAAAGAATAAAATACCTAGGAATAAACCTACCTAGGGAGACAAAAAACCTGTATGCAGAAAACTATAAGACACTGATGAAAGAAATTAAAGATGATACCAACAGATGGAGAGATATACCATGTTCTTGGATTGGAAGAGTCAACATTGTGAAAATGACTACACTACCCAAAGCAATCTACAGATTCAATGCAATCCCTATCAAATTACCAATGGCATTTTTTACGGAACTAGAACAAATCATCTTAAAATTTGTATGGAGACACAAAAGAGCCGGAATAGCCAAAGCAGTCTTGACGGAAAAAAAACGGAGCTGGAGGAATCAGACTTCCTGACTTCAGACTATACTACAAAGCTACAGTAATCAAGACAATACGGTACTGGCACAAAAACAGAAACACAGATCAATGGAACAAGATAGAAAGCCCAGAGATAAACCCACGCACCTACTGTCAACTAATCTATGACAAAGGAGGCAAAGATATACAATGGAGAAAAGACAGTCTCTTCAATAAGTGGTGCTGGGAAAACTGGACAGCTACATGTAAAAGAATGAAATTAGAATACTCCCTAATACCATACACAAAAATAAACTCAAAATGGATTAGAGACCTAAATGTAAGACTGGACACTATAAAACCCTTAGAGGAAAACATAGGAAGAACACTCTTTCACATAAATCACAGCAAGATCTTTTTTGATCCACCTCCTAGAGTAATGGAAATAAAAACAAAAATAAACAAATGGGACCTAATGAAACTTCAAAGCTTCTGCACAGCAAAGGAAACCATAAACAAGACGAAAAGACAACCCTCAGAATGGGAGAAAATATTTGCAAACGAATCAACGGACAAAGGATTAATCTCCAAAATATATAAACAGCTCATTCAGCTCAATATTAAAGAAACAAACACCCCAATCCAAAAATGGGCAGAAGACCTAAATAGACATTTCTCCAAAGAAGACATACAGACGGCCACGAAACACATGAAAAGATGCTCAACATCACTAATTATTAGAGAAATGCAAATCAAAAGTACAATGAGGTATCACCTCCCACCAGTTAGAATGGGCATCATCAGAAAATCTACAAACAACAAATGCTGGAGAGGGTGTGGAGCAAAGGGAACCCTCTTGCACTGTTGGTGGGAATGTAAATTGATACAGCCACTATGGAGAACAATATGGAGGTTCCTTAAAAAACTAAAAATAGAATTACCATATGACCCAGCAATCCCACTACTGGGCATATACCCAGAGAAAACCATAATTCAAAAAGACACATGCAACCGAATGTTCATTACAGCATTATGTACAATAGCCAGGTCATGGAAGCAACCTAAATGCCCATCAACAGACGAATGGATAAAGAAGTTGTGGTACATATATACAATGGAATATTACTCAGCCATAAAAAGGAATGAAATTGAGTCATTTGTTGAGATGTAGATGGATCTAGAGACTGTCATACAGAGTGAAGTAAGTCAGAAAGAGAAAAACAAATATCGTATATTAACGCATGTATGTGGAACCTAAAAAAATGGTACAAATGAACCGGGTTGCAGGGCAGAAGTTGAGACACAGATATAGAGATCAAACGTATGGACACCAAGGGGGGAAAATTGCGGTGGGGTGGGGATGGTGGTGTGCTGAATTGGGCGATTGGGATCGACATGTATAAAGTGATGTGTATAAAACTGATGACTGATAATGAATGAATGAATGAATAAATAAATAAATAAATACATACATACATACCCAGCCCACCCCAGGTAAGAGCCCCAGTCACTCCATTGTAAATCCTGGGGACTGGGTACTCTTAGAGACCTGGAAAAATGAGTCCCCCGGCACCCAGCTACTCCCAAAGTGGAAGGGTCCTTAACAAGTCCTGCTGAGCACCCCTACAGCAGTTAAGCTCCAGGGAGTCACGAGTTGGGTCCGTCTGTCCAGGATTAAACCTGCCTCCACTGATATGTTACAGGAACCCGAAGACCCACATTCCAGCCATTCCTATGAATCCACCCCTTCCCGCAAGTCTCCATAGGACACGGAGGACCCTGGACAGCCTGAAAAATCCAGGTGGACGAGGAAGCCTCTCCAAGACCTAAAGCTCTATTCAGGAAGGACAAAGAGACTTCTTAGACCCAAGGCTAAGTACCCGCAGCCACTATCTTCCTTTTTGCCTTCCAGAACACTAGTCCACTTACAAAATAACTGACATGCTCTGGTAGAGTTAGATAATCACTGTCCTCCGTGCTCTCACGTTTGCTTTCGGAATTTATTACGAGTGTCGCTGTAGCCCTGCACCTATGCCCGAGACAGAATTCCTCTACCCATGCTGGGTGGTTTAATATGACTCACCTGAAACCTCAGGACCCATACTTAACCACTGGGTTTCAACTCACTACAACACTTCTTTTAATGCTCGTGCTTTCCAGTCATTTTTCAAGATCAAAACTCTGATTGAAAAAAAAAACAAAACAAAAAACACCAACTCTGATTGGTGCAACTATGAAGGTATTAATTACTTTAGATTTTCTCTACCTCTTTCCCTTGTCCACAGGACAGACAGACAACTCCCTGGTTCACACCCTGCAAACTCTTGCTTCCTCCCCTCAGTTGACAGAATGCTGGATGTGCTTACCCCGCGAGCTAAGTCCGTCATCGACCATAGCGACCCCTTTGTCCGTCCCGTAAAGAATTTTAGCCAAGTTCCTGAGGGAAAATGGACTTTCAAAGACCCAAGACTCAGTGCTGTGATGTACAGAGTCAAATTGTTCATCTTCCCATAGAAAAAATTCTCATGTCTCTTGCCTACCTCTTCCTTAGCAGCAGCAGCAGAACATGAGGTCAAAACTGGGGAATGAAAAACTGGCATTAAGACACCCCAGTGTTTTATGATGCCCCTCGCCCAAGCCAGAGGTCCAGTTGCCCGTTTGTGCTCAAACCCTAACCCACTACCTGATGGAAGAAGGATCCATACTGGTGGAGCAATTGACAGAACGGAATGGATGGAGTGCACTGGGTATATGGTTGGAAAATATTTCCACAACGAAAGGATTGGATGGCTAAGCTTTAAAACCTTAGGCCAGTTAGTCTATTGTGCCCCAACAGGATACGTCTTTGGATGCCACGTAGATAAACAACCGTGGGCTACTAACTGTCTACGCAATCATTCCACACCCACACAGTGTAGGCTGGGAACCTTGATTTCCCCTTTCTCAATCCACTCCTCAAATGAATCCAAGCACTGGGTCAGTTCATTAAAACCATTCACTGGATTGACTCGAAACTTACCCGGGAATATCCCAGATGGAGATGCCTATTTCGTTGGGTATGCACTGTTACCATGGTGGGGGGACAGCTGCCCACCAATACGTCCTTCAAAACTTGCCTCGCACTCTTACCACCACAGCCAGTGAGACTGCTAAGTCTCTTGTTAATTTACAGAGTCTCTAGATTCCCTGGCCAAGGTGGTACTTGACAACCGACTGGCCCTGGAGTATCTACTGGCAGAACAAGGAGGAGTATGTGCAACCACCAATGCTTCCTGTCGCACGTGCGGTAACACCTCTTCCCAGCTAGAAACCAACACTGAGAAAATTCAACAATAAGCCACCTGGCTTCAGCAGGTGATTGATTAACCATCAATCCTCGTTATTCAATATGGGCGGGAAAACTGAAAACTGGTTCTCTAGTTTGTTCCCTCGGATCCCACAAGGTATTAAAAACTTTTGGACAGGTTTCCATTTTCTTATACCCCTCCTCTTTTCAGTCATACTGATTTATGTTATATTTCGCCTAGTGCTTTGTTGTCTTCCATACTGTTATAAATCTATAACTAAGACCTTTCAGCCCAAGTAGGAGGGCTGGGACCAACAGGTTCAGAACTTCCATTTTAGAAACGGAGAAACATGCTAAATTTTAACCCTGAGATTAACAAAAATATGTTGACCATGTATAACCAGATTCTTACCCCTGCTTGAGTCTCGGATTATAACTGTCTTTCACTAGTCTTTAGCCCCTGCTCCTCTAATCTACCTATTCAGCTTGTTTCATCGAGGGCACAACAGGATAATGGTGATGCATGGATTCCAGCTGCTCCCTGAAAAAGACCCTGCCAGAATAACAGCAGAAGTCACCCTGGGGTCCCTCAACAAGATATGGCAAGAGTTGCATGGCTCCAGTTAGGTAGGGTCTGTAAGCCCCACGCCAGCCTGAAGAAGCTACAGAAGATAGACCTTCGGCCTTCATCTTCCCAGTAAAGATTTCGTGGGGTCCACGTCTCTCAGGGGGAATTTGAGGCAGGAGATGGATGGGTCCCAGGCTGAGGAGCTGGAATCTGTCCCCTGTGGACAGATACTCCAGGATAAACATAACGGCAGGAGCAAGGGGAGCTGAGTCCTGCTTGGAGAGAAGATAAAGAAACCACATATCTCTCATTCTTGAGGTCAAGGACACCTTCCCGACTGCACATGCAACAGAAAGGTTCCCCAGAGGTCAGAAGAGGGAGGGGGCACCAGATCATAATATGTCCTTCTTCCCAAAAACCCCTGCACTGGAATCCATCTTGTCTAAAAGATGCACACGCACATAGGGGAGGGCCCTGAGTTAGACCAAATATGGACTCAGAGCCAGGCAAAGCAGGATGACTGGCCAGAGGGAACCGGGAAGAACTGCCCCATTTAAGTAATGTGAACTACCCCAAGGGTGCAACTCTCTCTGAGCCTGCTTGTGTCTGTCTAGCCACACGTACTTTTTTTTCCTCCTAATAAACACTTTACTTGTTTCACTACCTTCTGTCTCTCTGTTAAAATTCTTTTCCACAAAGCAGATGACCCAGGGCCTCGGAACTGGCCACTGGCCCTAGAGGTCTAGTGGCCAGGATTCGGCATTCTCACTGCCACGGGCTGGCTTCAATCTCTGGTCTGGGACCTGAGATCCTGCTTCAAGCCACTGCAGGCTGAGGTCACCTGAGATCATCGCCACTTCTGTTCAACATAGGTTTGGAAGTCCTAGCCACAGCACTCAGAGAAGAAAAAGAAATAAAAGGAATCCAAATTGGAAAAGAAGAAGTAAAACTGTCACTGTTTGCAGAGCACATGATACTACACATAAAAAATCCTAAAGATGCTACCAGAAAACTACTAGAGCTCAATGAATTCAGTAAAGTTGCAGGATACAAAATTAATACACAGAAAGCTTTTGCATTCCTACACACTAAAAATGAAAGATCAGAAAGAGAAATTAAAGAAACAATCCCATTTACCATCACGTCAAAAAATACCTAGAAATAAACCTACCTAAGGAGGCAAGGGACCTGTACTCAGAAAATTATAAGATACTGATGAAAGAAATCAAAGATGACACAAACAGATGGAAAGATATACCATGTTCTTGGATTGGAAGAAGCAATAATGTCAAAATGACTATACTACCTAAGGCAATCTACGGATTCAATGCAATCCCTATCAAATCACCAATGGCATTTTTCACAGAACTAGAACAAAAAATTTTTAATTTGTATGGAAACACAAGAGACCCCAAATTGCCAAAGCAATCTTGAGAAAGAAACACAGAGCTGGAGGAATCAGACTCCCTGACTTCACACTATACTACAAAGTTACAGTCATCAAAACAGTATGATACTGGCATAAAACCAGAAATATAGCTCAATGAAACAGGATAGAAAGCCCAGAAATAAACCCCACACCTATTGTCAATTAATCTACAACAAAGGAGGCAAGAATATACAATGGAGAAAAAATAGGCTCTTCAATAAATGGGAAAACCAGACAGCTACATGTAAAAGAATGAAATTAGAACATTCTGTAACACCATATACAAAAACAAACTCAAAACAGATTAAAGACCTAAATGTAAGGCCAGATACTATAAAAGCCTTAGAGGAAAACATAGGAAGAACACTCTTTGACATAAATCACAGCAAACATCTTTTTGGATCCACCTCCTAGAGTAATGAAAATAAAAACAAAAGTAAACAAATGAAACCTAATTCAGCTTAAAAGCTCTTGCACAGCAAAGGAAACCATAAACAAAATGAAAAGACAACCCTTAGAGTGGGAGAAAATATTTGCAAAAGAAGCAACCAACAAGGGATTAATCTCCAAAATATACAAACAGCTCATGCAGCTGAATATCATAAAAACAAACAACCCAGTCAAAAAATGGGCAGAAGATCTCAATCGATGTTTCTCCAAAGAAGACATACAGATGGCCAAAAAGCTCATGAAAAGATGCTCAATATCACTATTAGAGAAATGCAAATCAAAACTACAATGAGGTACCACCTCACACCGGTCAGAATGGCCATCATCAAAAAATCTACAAACAATAAATGCTGGAGAGGGTGTGGAGAAAAGGGAACCCTCTTACACTGTTGGTAGGAATGTAAATTGGTACAGCCACTATGGAAAACAGTATGAAGGTTCCTTAAAAAACTAAAAATAGAATTACCATATGATCCAGCAATCCCACTTCTGGGCATATATCTGGAGAAAACCATAATTTGAAAAGATACATGCACCCCAATATTCACTGCAGCACCGTTTACAATAGCCAGGACATGGAAGCAACGTAAATGTCCATCAACAGAGGAATGGATAAAGAAGATGTGGCTTCCCTGGTGGCGTGGTGGTTAAGAATCCTCCTGCCAATGCAGGAGACACTGGTTCGAGCCCTGGTCTGGGAAGATCCCACATGCCACGGAGCAGCTAAGCCCGCGTGCCACAACTACTGAGCCCGCGTGACACAACTACTGAAGCCCGTGCACCTAGAGACCGTGCTCTGCAACAAGACAAGCCACCACAATGAGAAGCCTGGGCACCGCAACGACGAGGAGCCCCTGCTCAGCAACGAAGACCCAACGCAGCCAAAAATAAACAAACAAATAAATAAAAGAAGATGTAGTACATATATACAATGGACTATGAGTCAGCCATAAAAAGGAATGAAATAATGCCATTTGCAGCAACAGGGATGAACCTACAGATTGTCATACTGAGTGAAGTAAGTCAGACAGAGGAAGACAAATATCATATGATATCACTTATACATGGAACCTAAAAAAAAGGGTACAAATGAACTTACGTACCAAACAGAAATAGAGTTACAGATGTAGAAAATAAACTTATGGTTACCAGGGGGTAAGGGAGGGGGGAGGGATAAATTAGAAGATTGGGATTGACATATACACCCTACTATATATAAAATAGGTAACTAATAAGGACCTACTGTATAGCACAGGGACTCAATACTCTGTAATGGCCTACTTGGGAAAAGAATCTAAAAAAGAGTGGATACATGTATATGTACAACTGATTCACTTTGCTGTACACTTGAAACTAACACAACACTGTAAATCAACTATACTCCAATAAAAAATTTTTTTAAAATGAACAAACATAACAAAACAGAAACAAGCTCATAAATACAGAGAACAAACTGGTGGTCGCCACAGGGAGGTGGGTAGGGGGGGATTAGGAAAATAGGTGAGGGAGGTTAAGAGGTACAAACTTCCAGTTACAAAATAAATGAGTCACAGGTATAAAATGTACAGTGTGGGGAATATAGTCAATAACTATGTAATATCTCTGTATTGTGGCAAATCATAACTAGACTTATTATGGTGATCATTTTATAATGTATAAAAATATCAAATCACTATGTTATACACTTGAAATTAATAAAATATTGTAAGTAAATTATATTTCAATAAAAAAAATGATACAAATGAACTTACTTACAAAACAGAAACAGAATCACAGACTTAGAAAACAAACTTATGATTACCAAAGGGGAAAGGTGGCAGGGGAAGGGATATATTGGGAGTTTGGGATTGACATATACACACTACTATATTTAAATTAGATAACCAACAAGGACCTACTGTATAGCACAGGGAACTCTACTCAATATTCTGTAATATCCTAAACCAGAAAAGAATTTGAAAAAGAATAGATATATGTATATGTATAACTGAATCACTTTGCTGTACACCTGAAACTAATACAACATTGTAAACCAACTGTACTCCAAAGTAAAATAAAAATTTAAAAAATAAAATTTTAAAAAAGTTTTGTTTGTTTTTGTAAAGCAATGACTTTTTAAAAATTTGAAAACGATTATACATAAAAGTGGTCTGTGTATGTGATATATCCTATAGTCAATGACCCACTTGAACTCTTACCACTTTGAGGAAATGGACTCAGATCCTGTGGGCTCAGTAGGTCATCTTATAGACATTTCTGAGGGTGTATGGCCAACTTGTGTGGATTTCCCCTTCTGGGGCAATTGTCTTTGATCCTCAGAGATATGTGTTTTTACTATGAGACACTGTCTCAAGGCCCAGGTAGTCTTCTTTGAGTTCCATTAGAAACCATAGTATCCTTACAATAAATTCCTAAGCCAGCTTACCTTAGCTTCATTTGGATTCTGTGACTCATAATCAAATGAGTCTTAACTAGTGCAGCAAGGTGAAATAATAAATTATTTTAACAGCACCAGAATTTCCCTTAGGGATGGAACTTTTTTTTTTAACCTGAGAAAAATACCTTGAGAAATAGCTTAGAACTTATGGTGAAATTCCTAAGGCAGAACTTGGCAGGAGAGGGCTGAACTGCAAAAAAAAGGGAACGAGCGGGGATTTGAAGGTGGAGAGCAGTGCAATGTGTTTGCTGCAGCGGTGGACACATGCAGTGCAGATACCCACAAGCTCAACACTTCAGCAAAACTGGAGGGTGCTCCAGAGGTGACCCCAAAACGCTGTAAACCAGGCTCCTCTGCACAAACCTGGTGGGAACTGGGGGGGAACTCTGAGATCCCACTGCACGTGGAGTAGATTTAAGCCAGTTTTACTTTGATTTCAAAGGTTAGGCTACTTCTGACACTGGAATTACACTACCAAGACACCCAGAACTACCAACATTTCCGAACACCCCCTAAGAGGGTGAAAGCCATGAGAACTGACTGTCAACCAGGCACACAGCAATAAGGGCCCGGTGCGGGTGAGTGCATGCTACACAACGGGACACAGCGGTGAGACCACTCACCACACTGCTCGTCCGCCCCATCCGGGCACTCCTGCTCTCCGTTGCAGAGCCAGGCCACAGGAATGCATCTCCCACCACATGCAGCTTGCCTTGTCATCTGACACTGTATTTCATCTGCAATGAAGGACCAAGAAGCAAAGCCATCAGAGTTCTTGGATTCCTTGGGTCCAGGAGACCTTCTCATGTAAGCTGCATTCACTGTTCTCTTTGGAAGACCTTCCTTCAGCTGTTATCTAGGAGAACGCTAGGGGGGTTCAGTACCCTGAAAACCCATGCAGGTTCTCCAGTGACGACCCTTGGGGGCCATTCTTTCTGATGCTGTGGAGTTGCTGCTGGAGAGCTGCCATTCGCCTCCCCGTTGTCTTGTTAGAATGGCTCAGACTTACACTTGTGCTTACAAAGATACAACTATTCTTCCAGGCCTGATTCGGTCTTACAGACTCAGAGTATGAAGCGTTGCAAGTTTAGAGATCTAGGTTCAAAGCACTTAACTTTAGTTTCCTTTTAGACATGGGTTGATACAGCTTCAAATGAAGTTAGGGTGTGGGGTCCTACATGCCATCTTTATAAGAATACCTCTAATAGCCTGGTTATAAATACTTAAGTTTTCAGTTATCACAGGACACTGATTTATATTATCAGTTTTATTCAAATCATGAACTTGTGTTTCTCAACCCTGAATGATTAATGGTCAAAAATAAGCCTGTTATGGATGTGGTGCTCAGAGAAGGCCTGGTTGTACTTAGTTTACTATTTTGTCCTAACTTTCAAAGAGAAAAAGCCAATCCTTGGTTCCGAGAAAACATAAGCCACATGTCCCATTTGGCAGAAGTCTCTGTAAGACGCAGTGAAGACCCTACCCCAGGGACAATGTATGCACATGGGATGGAAAGTCGTGTGCAAAGCTATGTGATGGGAGTTGACAGTGGAAGCCCACCGCGCAGACTACACCTTCTCTGGTAAGGAACCAGACCTCAGTCTTACTTGCATCCCTCTAAGACAGTGCTTTTAGCATAGTTACTCAATGTTTGATTTTAAAAGGCTGGCTTATAAATTGCATTCTAAATGAAAGACTCAGGAGGTACTGGTTATTAATGAATAGCTAACAACTTTGCCAGCTACTCACATACCATCTGGGCAATCCCACTTGACTTGACCAAAACCATTCAATTGAGAGCAGGTGAGGTCAGCAACCCCTAAGATGGGATCCCAGGCTCAGTCGTCAGGCTACTAACTAGGTTGGAGTTTTGGTTAGACCACGTACTAACAACATCACCTCGGGAGAGTTACTGCCTCCCTCTGGACCTCAGTTTTTCTTGTCTGTAAAGTGAGGCTAGTAAATAAGTGGTTCTAAGAGGAAAATGCAAGGATTAAAAGAGTACAAAGTCACTGGGCACAATACCCACCAAATAAATGCTCCCAAAGTGTTAGCTCTTTTGCTACCTCTTCTAGCAGATCCTTCCAGAAGGATCCCAGTTAGGGCTGCAGGCAACCCTCAAAGACTCACACTGCTAGGCGAGTCCCACCTGGAACACTATTTGCCCTGGTGATTCTCAGTCTGGAGACCCAGTGTGCACATGGATTCTGAACACCGTCTGTAGATGGGTCTCAAACATTACTTTTCAAATTTAGGTAGATGCTTGCTGTGAATAAATAAAAAATGTACTTATTAATCTATTTACATATTAAGTTCATGGTAGCTTTCTCATAGTCTGTCAACATACAAAGTACAATGATCATGGGCTGTTCTACAACAGACATCACAAAGATGTCTTCACACCAGAAGATCTGGGCGAACACTGCTTAGTGAAAAAGGCAAGTAACTTTAAATCCTGTTTCCGGAGTGGAGCAAACAGACCACTGTTTGGGATTCCTGCGCAGAGATGCCCCACCAGGTTAGGCAAAAACCCTGAGGCTCAGAACCCCTCCTGGAGGGCAAACAGCTCAGAGACTAAGTGACATCTCCTCCTAACCAGTTAACAGTACCTTGACCAACAAAGTGTCTGCATAAGTTAAAAAATGAGTTAAAATCTGCCTCCATCCATGAGGGCCAACTGGGAGCACCTGTCAGGAGAGATGGGCAATTCTGCAGGCCAGGTCGTTTGACAAACACTGGGCACCTCCTGCACCTGCCCAGGTCACCAGCCACCAACCCTACGGGAACTCAGGGTGTCTTAGTCACCCTGGGACCCCGACTCAGCTCTCCTCTGCCTTGGGGTCCGCCTACACCTGGGTGGTATTAACAAGCGCCGCTGGAAGTTGTTTGCTAACCGCACCTGGGCCCAAGCTCCGTTTCCCCGGGGCTGTTTCTGGAGGGAAGCACCTCTTCCCAAGGTCCCGGGCCTCCAAGAGGCTAAATTTGCTGCCTGGTTAAACCTGGGCGGCGGGCCCATCAGAGACCAAGGCTAGAAAGCCAATTCCACTCCCTTCGATGTTGGGAAAAGGAAGAACCTAGAAGGGAGCGTAGTGCGGAACGAGCTTCCTTTCCCACCGGCCTGAGGGCCAGAGAGGAAAAGACATCCAAACCATCCGCTGAGCCCACCCACCAGGCAGGCTTGTTAAGGAGTAAAGGGCTGAGAAGCAGGGGGCCCCTCCAGACAGTCTAGCCTCGCCCTCCCAGACGAAAGGTCACCGCAGGACGGGGGACACGCCGCGCACACCCAGCGAGGGCGCCCCAAGCTCTCCTCCGCCCCCGCCCGGCAGCCGGGCAGCCCCGCGCCCCGCAGCCTGCAGAGCGGGATGCGGTCCCTCCCGGGGCGCCCCACCCGCGGGCCCCACTCACCTGTCGCGGAGCCCCCGAGGCCGCCCAGCGCGGCCAGCACGGGCGGCAGGAGCAGAAGGAGCGCCTGGCGTCCCACGGGCGCGAGGAGACAGCGCGGGGACCCGGGAGCGAGGCGCGCTGCGCCAGGACGCCACAGGCAGGTGGAGCGCCCAGGCGGCTTTAACTCGCGCTCCCGCCGCGCACGAGGAACGCCGGCGCCGGTGGGCGGGGTGGGCGGGGTACACTGGGAGTTGGCGCCGCCCAATCACGGGGAAGAGCCGCCGGGAGCGAGAGGGGCTGCAGACCAGGTCGTGGTGCCTCCCATCTCTCTCTCTCGGGGTTCTCACTGGGTACTAGCGCCTGGGACCCCGCGCCCCTCCTGCAGTGGGACAGCAGACGCTCAGCCGATTCAGGGCCCCTGTCACACTCAAGATCAAGTTAAGGTTGGTCAGCCATACTTAAGGCTTCTTAAACTTTTTTAATTTTAATTGAAGTATAGTTGATTTACAATGTTGTGCCAGTCTCTGCTGTACAGCAAAGTGACTCAGTTATACACAGAGACATTCTTTTTTAATATTCTTTTCCATTATGGTTTATCCCAGGGGATTGGATATACTTTCCCATGCTATACAGTAGGACCGTGTTGTTTATCTGTTCTAAATGTAATAGTTTGCATCTACCAACACCGAACTCCCCGTCCATCCCTTTCCCTGCCCGCCCCCTTTGGCAACCACAAGTCTGTTCTCTATGAGAGTCTGTTTCGGATTTGTAGATAAGTTCATTTGCGCCATATTTTAAGTGATATCATATGGTACAGTACTGTATGGTATCTTATGGTATTTGTCTTTCTTTTTCTGACTTACTTCACTTAGTATGATAATCTCTAGTTCCATCCATGTTGCTGCAGATGTTACCAAACTTGGGTCTGCTTGCACATGGGCAGTAAAGCCAAGTGGTGAAGGAAAGCGTTCGTTGCAGGGCCAAGCAAGGAGTCCAGGGCAGCTAGTGCTTAAAATACCCAAACTCCCTGAAGGCTTTCAGGGAAAGGGTTTTAAAGACAGGATGAGGGAGGGTCGTTGTGGGGTGTGTGATCAGCTCCTGGACATTCTTCTGATTGGTTGGTGGTGAGGTAATCAGGATCAACATCATCAACCTGGTTCCAACTGGTCTGGGGTCTAAGTGCTTGTGGGCAGCATACAGTTAACTTCTCCCACCTGGCAGTGGTTTCAGTAGCTGCAAAACAACTTAAACAGTGTGGCTCAGAATAGGATCTATAGCCCTTGAGGAGGAACTTGACTTTGTTTAATGGCTAAACTGTTATTATTTTGTCTTGCTTGACTGTTTTCCTTTCTGCATTTTTTTCATTTCTCTGATTAAATTTACTCTTTGACTAAAGTTTTTCTACAGACAAAAGACAGGCAGAGGACATGGGGTGGGGGGCTGTTCTGGGAAGGCCCCAAAGGGTCCTGCTCGGTTACACAAATGGCATTATTTTCTTTTTTTATGGCTGAGTAGTATTCCATTGTATGTATGTACCTCATCTTCTTTATCCATTCATCTGTCAATGGACATTTAGGTTGTTTCCATGTCTTGGCTATTGTGAATAGTGCTGCTATGAACATTGAGGTGAATGTGTCTTTTTGAATTAGAGTTTTGCCCAGATATATGCCCAGGAGTGGGATTGCTGGGTCATATGGAACTCTATTTTTGCCTTTTTGAGGGACCTTCATACTGTTTTCTATAATGGCTGCACCAACTTACATTCCCACTGACACTGTAGGAAGGTGCCCTTTTCTCCACACCCTCTCCAGCATTTGTTATTTGTGGACTTTTTAATAATGGCCATTCTGACCGTTGTGAGGTGGTACCTCATTGTAGTTTTGATTTGCATTTCTCTAATAATTAGCAATGTTGAGCATCTTTTCATGTGCCTGTTGGCCATTTGTATTTCTTCTTTGGAGAAATGTCTATTTAGTTCTTCTGCCCATTTTTCAATTAGGCTGTTTGGGTTTTTTGTTGTTGTTGTTGAGTTGTATGAGCTGTTTGTATATTTTGGAAATTAAGCCCTTGTCGGTCGCATCATTTGCAAATATTTTCTCACATCATTTGCAAATATTTTCTCCCATTCCGTAGGCTGTCTTTTTGTTTTACTTATGGTTTCCTTTGCTGTGCAAAAGCTTTTAAGTTTGAATAGGTCCCATTTGTTTATTTTTGCTTTTATTTCTACTGTCTTGGAAGACTGACCTAAGAGAACAACAGTACGATTTATGTCAGAGAATGTTTTGCCTACGTTCTCTCATAGGAGTTTTATGGTGTCATGTCTTATGTTTAAGTCTTTAAGCCATTTTGAGTTTATTGTTATGTGTGGTGTGAAAGTGTTCTAACTTCATTGATTTACGTGTGGCTGTCCAACTTTCCCAACAACCCTTGCTGAAGAGACTTTTTCCCATTGTGTATTCTTGCCTCCTTTGTCAAAGATTAATTGACCGTAGGTGTGTGGGTTTATTTCTGGGCTGTCTATTCTGTTCCATTGATCCATATATCTGTTTTTGTGCCAATACCATGCCGTTTTGATTACTGTACCTTTGTAGTATTGTCTGAAGTCTGGGAGCATTATGCCACCTGCTTTGTTCTTTTCCCTCAGGATTGCTTTGGCAATTCTGAGTCCTTTACGGTTCCATATAAATTTTAGGATTATTTGTTCTAGTTCTGTGAAAAATGTCATGGGTAATTTGATGGGGATCACATTAAATCTGTAGATTGCTTTGGGTAGTATGGCCATCTTAACAATATTAATTCTTTCAGTACAAGACAAGAACATTGGATAGTTTTCCATTTCTTTGTTGTTGTTGTTTTGTTTTGTTTTGTTTGTTGTTTTTTTTGGGCCATGCTGGGTGGCATGCGGGATCTTACTTCCCCAACCAGGGATCAAACCCGTGCCCCCTGCAGTGGAAGCTCAGAGTCTTAACCACTGGACTGCCAGGGAAGTCCCTCCATTTCTTTGAATCATCTTCAGTTTCCTTTATTAATGTCTCATAGTTCTCAGCATATGTCTTTCACCTCCTAGGTTTGTTCCTAAGTATTTTTTTAATGTTATTTTGAAATGGATTTTTTTTCTTTTTTTACTTTGCCTTTCTGATGTTTCATTGTTGGTGTAAAGAAATACAACCTATTTCTGTATGTTAATCTTGTATCTTGCTACTTTGTTGAATTCGTTTATCAGTTCTAGTAGTTTTTGTGTGGAGTGTTTAGGGTTCTATATGTAGTATCATGTCATCTGCATATAATGACAGTTTTACCCCTTCCCTTCAGATTTGGATGCCTTTTATTATGTTTAAGTTTTTGAATGGATACAACGTTCACCCCTGTGCAGCCATCTTACTTCCCCACCTCCACCCCCAGCAAACACATAGGCACTAAGCAAGCACTAAGTTGGTCTCAGTCCAACTCGGGCCTCCTGCACAAAGGCTGCACTAATCATGGGCATGTTTCTGTGGCCGAATCTCAAAAGCAGCAGGCAACAATTTAATTAGCTCCAAGTCAATAAAGCTCCGTGAACCCCAGCAAGTAAACCAAGCCTCACTAGTAATTATCAGCAAAAGATTATTCATGTAGAACTATGATGCGTAACATTTGACAGTACCCAACGTAGAATATTTGTAATTTTCTGACAATGACTAACAATGAAGAGTGGCATTAAAATGCATCAGAATTAATTCTGCTACAATCCTTGATTTAGAAGGAACTCCCACAAAAGGCTATAACACACAGGAAAACCCCAATTGATAATATGGTCAAGGGATAGACAATTCGCAAAATAATTTCACAGATGCTTTATAAACTTTTTCTCAAATAAAGTGACTGCAAGAATATTTTATGTAGAAAAAGGCTAATGTTGGTGGAATGGGTCACAGTGCATTACTCATATCTGTATTACATATACTACCCATCATATAATTCCCTCACTTGAATAATTCCTTATATTAAGCAGCCCTTGGAATCTGCCCCCAAATCTCATTTATGATGCTAATCACTCTTTTGGGTTAAGAGGTGATTTTTGGCTTCGATTTGAGAATTTGTGAGAGTTTCAGTCAAAGAGATCTAATGAGATAAGCCAGATGAGCATGTGGACCAGGCACCCAGGCGCCTCCCTCAAGGTACACAGACTAGCCCACCGCCACCGCCCGTGACACAGGACAATTCAGATCCAGCAGTGTACCCAGTTCTTCAGGGCCAACCCCTTGTCTGCCTATAAAAAGTAGAATGTAGGAATTTTCTCTACGAAGTCATAAAAATAACTACAAATTTTCAAGAGTGGTAGGCTAGTGGAATGTTATTTTTCCTGCATTCTCATAGGCTCGATTATTCTCACTGTCTGATCTTTTTAGAGTTTTCACAGCCTAGTCCTGCTGACCTGGCTAGTCGGTATGGATTAGGTTTGGCTGTGAGTGATGGAAAACTCAAAATAACATTTTCTTAAACAAGACACAAGACTCCAAGTAGGTGGTAAAGGGCTGTGTGGTGTCCGCAATGGCTCCGTCGCGCTGCAGGACCTGACAGGCTCAGGGTTCTGGAGACGAAGAAAGGGGTCCTGGATGCTTGGCAGGGTCTGCTCTGGACCGTGGACGGATTCAGTGAGAATCACACGTAAAGTGTTTATTCCTGGGTTGGACTTCTACCAATAATTAATCAATATTAACTTGGTGAAAGGGCAGTGGGGGAAGCTTCTGTAGTTCTAGAGAAACAGAAAGAACCAGTGCATTCAACTCAACTCAGTGGCATTTGGTATAAAAATCCACTGTACTCGTTCCCCAGGAGTACCCCACTCCATAAGAATAAGCCTGGCCGAGGGCAGGTACTTGGGGCAGGGCGGGGGGGGGGGGGGGGCAGGAGGAGCTGTGACGCCCGGAAAGACCTCTGGAAAACCCTTTAGTATGCTGAGGGTCAAAATAAGTCATAAACGGATAGCTGTCCATCCCTAAAAGAGGACATCTCAGTGGAAGATGCCTGGGTCTCCTTCAGAATCTTCCAGACCGAACGCATCAGAAACCAGAGGCCCACTCGGGCCCTTGAAGCTTCACCCCACGGCCTCCTGTCCTCAGCTTCCATCCCGACCATGCTCCACAGATCCCTGCTGCCCCCAGCCTGCCACAAACAGCTGACCTTGAACACTCGATTCCCATAAGGGCTCCGGTAGCTAATCCACTGTGACCATGGGAACCTCCTGCCACCTTAGAAATGCAAGCTCCAGACTTCTCTAGAGCCTTCCACCAGGCAAATCTAGGGAGGCCCTGCAGGAGAAAGCCTGGGGGGCGGGGGGGGGGGTGTTTCATTCTGAACCATTTGAGTGCTTCTCAGTGCAGTCAGCCTGACCTCAAATCGCTGCCTCCTTGGGCCCTGCCTGATACTCCCATTCAGCTGTTCTCTCTTGTTTTGCTAATCCATTTGGCGCCTTACCTTAGCTCCCACTTGTTACTTGGCCCCCAGGCTTGCTGACCCAGCTTAGAATGTTGATTTTGGCTCTGACTTGCATTCCTTGGGGACTTGACTTTCAGTGTTTACCTGTCTGTGATTGCATCAGAACTTCCAGGGACAGAAAACCCTCATTCCTCTGCCCCATCCCAACCCCTGCACCAAGTGGGGCCCTTTGCCAGCCCCGCCTGACCCAGGAAGGCGATTACCGAAGAGGATTCTGGTGGAGAATCTACCTGCTCTCCTTGTACCCTGTGCACACCACTGGTCCTGCAGGGCCCTGGAGAGGGAGGGGAAAGGGACCTGACTGAATTGATTCCACCTCCTGCATGAATTATTAATACCCATTGAACCGTCAAGCTTATATCTTAGATGTATTTCTGGTTTTTAGAAGTAAATAAATGTCATGAAACAAAGTGAAGTACTCAATATTTGGGGTACAAAGAGCCTCAGGCTGGTGTCAGCCCCTTCCTCCTGGAGGTGGAATCGCCCCGAGGCTGCCCTCAGCTGCATCTTATTTTTATCTCTCCCTATTCCAAGTCTGAAATCATAGATCCCATAAATACTTCCATTTTTCAAATGACTGCTATGGCTGTCACAGTGGGTACACAGATACGGGAGAGTATACATACTTTGTTTTTTGTGCGTGATTTGGGTGTTTTGGTAGCAAATCATATATTTGTTTTATGTTTGATTCTTTCCTTTTTCCTTTGGGTGCTGGCATATGGAACTGTCTGCTTCCAATTCCACCTTGAACAGTGGCTCCAATGATTACCTTTGGGTTTTCTGTCCCCACTCAATGGAAGAGCTCCACAGATTGAAAACAAGAAGGGGATATATCTGACTTACCTTTAAAAAAGCAATAAATTAGGTTTTAAAAAGTAAGATAACTGGGACTTCCCTGGTGGCGCAGTGGTTAAGAATCCGCCTGCCAATGCAGGGGACATGGGTTCGAGCCCTGGTCCGGGAAGACCCCACACGCCACAGAGCAACTAAGCCCGTGCACCACAACTACTGAGCCTGTGCTCTAGAGCCCATTGGCCACAACTACTGAGCCCGTGTGCCACAGCTACTGAAGCCCGCGTGCCTAGAGCCCGTGCTCTGCAGCAAGAGAAGCCACCGCAATGAGAAGCCCACGCACCTCAACGAAGAGCAGCCCCCGCTCGCAGCAACTAGAGAAAAGCCCGCGTGCAGCAACAAACACCCAATACAGCCAAAAATAAATAAATAGGAAAAAAAAAAAAAAAGATAACTGGTGTCTTGAGTTTTAGTAGATATCAAGTAAGGTTCTATTCCTTCCTTATACCTTGTTACAAAGAAGTGTTATGAACTGCAGGTAAACAAAATCTGCTGCTGGCCGGGCTAACATTAGGGCAGATATTTCTAAAGTAGTCTAACTAATGAGGTTAGTGCAACACTGTGATATGATAATCAACATATTTTTTGGTCTTTGTCCTGGGCTCCTGGCCAGAGCTCCCCAAACCTTTGTAATGTCCTAAGTGATAAATGTGCTAGGAGCATCTTTTTTTTTTAATTGATTAATGAATTAATTTGGCTGCATCAGGTCTTAGCCGCTGGCACATGGGATCTTTGTTGCGGCGCGCGGGCTTCTCTCTAGTTGGGATGTACGGGCCCCAGAGCGCGCGGGCTCAGTAGTTGCAGTGCTCTAGCTCAGTTGCCCCGCGGCACGCGGGATCTTAGTTCCCCGACCAGGGATCGAAACTGCGTCCCCTGCACTGGAAGGCAGATTCTTAACCACTGGACCACCAGGGAAGTCCCTAGGAGCATCTTTTATCCTCATATTTGGCCTCTGACCCCAGTTCCTGACGCAGAGCTCCTAAATCCCTTGGAATTTCCTGGGTGATAGGAGTGTCTTTTGTCCTAATAAGGCGACTCTTAGTGGCTTCCTCCAGAGGCTGGGGCTGGTCACCAGGAAGACCAAGCGATGGTTAGAAGCTTGGAATTTTCATCTGCACTCCTCATCCACCAGGGAAGGGAGGGGAGCCAGAAACTGAGTTAATAACCAATCACGTTTTCATGATGAAGCCTCTATAAAAATCCCTAAACTACAGTGTAAAAGAGCTTCTACACATCCACGTGCTAGGAGGGTGACGCACCCTAAACCCACAGGGACAGGAGCTCCTGAGCTTGGGGCCCTTCTGGATCTCGCCCTGTGTATCTCTTCCTCTGGCTGTTCATTTGTATCCTTTATCATATCCTTTATTAGATAATAAACTGGTAAACGTGAGTGTTTCCCTGAGTCCTGTGAGATGTTATAACAAATTATTGAACCTGAGGAGGGAGTCTTGGAACCCCCAATTTGTAGCCAAGTTGGACAGAAGTGTGACTGACCTAGGGACCTACTACTTAGGACATCGGAAGTGGGGTCTGTCTTGGGAGATGGATCCCTTAACCTGTGGCTCTGATGCTGACTCCAGGTAGACAGTGTCAGACCTGAAATTGAATTGTAGGTCACCTACCTGGCGTCAGAGAGTTGGTCAATGTGGGAAAAAACCCTACACGTCTGGTGTCAAAAAGTGTTGTGAGTAGAGAGTAGAGGAATAGAGTTTTTTCTCTCATTTAGTGAATTAAAGTCATCAGGGACTTTACCAGGTAATATCTGGTTATATATACAAACCACATGTGGATCCCTGAGTCAGAGATGCATATGAAATTTTGTGTAGTTTTGGAAACGCTAAGGATATGGAAATATTTGTAATTAACCATTACCTGCATTTCCCATGAAAACTTTACTGAGAAAGCCTGCCCAACCTCTAAACCCCAGAACAGGAGTCTTTGAAATGATCTGCACAGAGTTCTCTCGATAACTGTCAAGTCCAGGTCATTAGTTGTAATAAGTCTAGATGGTTTTATAAAGCTGATTAATAAAAGCCTTAAGTAATCATATATAACTTCCTACAGTATATAAGATCTGTGTAACTCTTATAACATGAATGGATGTGATTATGCTATGGAAGCCAGCAAAGGAAAAGACCTGCTTTGGGGTTTCATTTGGTATCCAAATGCAAGGTCACTGGAAGATGACTAAACTCGGAAAATTTCCATGAGCCAATGGACAATTTTCTAGTAACAGCTCAGGACTAGTGATACTGAGTTGTATATGAGGCCAGAGGTTTATATCAATATCAAGTTGGTATTAATATCAATTTGCAAGTTTGTTTTGGTTAGATGAGCTTCAACTGTGAGAATAAGCACATGGTGGTGTAGGATGTTTATCTTCCTTCCTAGAGTGATATTACTTTTGTTATCTGAAAAAAAAGGATAATTTCTGGAACATTTATCTGTTTACCATGGCAAAGCCAGGAAATGTGTCTATTGACATTCAAAATAAGAAATACACTTGTAGTTCAAAAAAGAAAAAATAGTTTCCAAAATTGGATACCTTTCAAACATTTGTAGATTTTTGTTTAATTTGAGTCACTGACAATAGTTTGTCAAACAACATTGCACTTTTTATTTTCTGTTTGAGAAGCATAGACAGAAAGGAGCCAAAAGACTGAGAAATTGAAAACTACTATAAAACTGCCCTCATTTTTCCTAATTAAAGAGTAGACTAGGGGATTCCCTGGTGGTGCAATGGTTAAGAATCTGCCTGCCAATGCAGGGGACATGGGTTCAAGCCCTGGTCCGGGAAGATCCTACATGCTGCGGAGCAACTAAACCCGTGCGCCACAACTACTGAGCCTGTGGTCTAGAGCCCATGAGCCACAACTACTGAGCCTGTGTGACACAAATACTGAAGCCCGCGTGCCTAGAGCCTGTGCTCCGCAACAAGAGAAGCCACCGCAGTGAGAAGCCCATGCACCACAACGAAGAGTAGCCCCGGCTCGCCGCATCTAGAGAAAGCCCACGTGCAGCAACGAAGACCCAATGCAGCCAAAAATAAATAAATAAATAAATAAATAAATTTATAAAGAAAGAAAAAAAAAAAGAGTGGGCTAGTCTGATTCAGAAAAGAGCCTGAATCAGTGAGGACTTCCTAAAAATGTAATTTATGGCAGCCCTTGACAAGGATAGGAGAATCAAATTTAAAGCCTTAGAAAATTTTAAAAATTGTTTTAATAAAATAAAGACTAATCACTTGTAACTCCTTGGTTTCTCCTTCTTCTGTTTTAATGCATTTGCTTTAGCACTTGATGGACTAAACACACACACCCCTTCTTTGATTATTGCTGGCAATGTGGCCTCTCTGGAATGACACAAAATTCTAGATTAATAGAATCCAAATTAATAAACTATCTTGGCTTTGCCTTTATAATGTCAGTTAGAGATAGATCAGTTGCTGGCTTTTGGGGGGGGGTGTTTTTTAACATTCCCAGAAAAAGAAGTTACAGCTGTATGACAAAATGATTGTACATTTCTACTGATGGCCGCCAGAGGTCTACTCACCACTGCAAATCCTCCAGGCCTTGCTACTGAAATGTGAGCCACGGACACGCCGGGTGGGCATCCCTGCTGGTAAGAAATACAGACTCTCCAGCCCTCCCCCAGAACTACTGAATCAGAACCTACACCGTAGGTGATTCGTATGTAAAGTTTGAGAAGCACTATCCTAGGTTATGGGAAGAAAACATTTGATATTCAATATATGATCAGAATTAAGAGATCAGAAAGCTTGGAGGATCTCGCCATCCAGTTCCATGCTCAATCTCCTATCTTCTGATTTGTTGGTTTTTCATAAAAGCATTACAGCTCAAAAACATTTTTTCTCAAAAACAATCTCCCTAAAGTGTTCCTTTCATGACACATTCTAATCCCATAAGTTATCATAGTCGTGAATATGTTTTATCTAATCTCTGATTTATAGATTTGGGGAGTTGAAAGAGCCCTTAAATATGATCTAACACTAGTCTAAATTTTCTCATTTTACAGAAAGAAACCCTTGGGCAGGGGATTTTCAGAATGTGATCCAAGTGAGATTCCCTTTCCCTCTGCTCCCAAATCCAAAAGACTTTCCTCTTAAGAGCCAGGACCTACAGTGGGAGTATATGAGGGTTTGGGCTCTCCATATGGATCACTCCCCACCCCCGCTTCTTTGCAAAAGAAGTGGTGCTGAGCGGGGTGAGCTTGGAGAAGGGAACAGAGCTTGTCAATCAAGATGTGCAGAACCCTAGCATCTATTCTTTCCTACTTGAGTGTGCCAGGGTTCCCTAAAGGGACATAGAGGTTTGGACAAGCCCTCCCTGCCATGGGTGCTGGGAGAGCCCAGGATGATGAGAGATCAAGGATGCTTCCTCTCGATGTCTTAGAGGGGGACTGTCAGTTTCTATACCAGGACCACAGGGAGGGGATCTAGAAGAAGCTTGGATCTAAAGGTGTCCAGAAGCCAAAGAGGACACATAGAAACAACATTCAGATCTTACACCCAATGGAACAGACCTACTGGAGCAGACAAATGGGTTCCTAAAAACTAAAATTAAAAAGAGCACTTAAGAACAAAACTATAGGACAACAAATAAAATTTAAAAAGACTTCCTAGAGCTTTAAAAAACCTTACCAATTCAGCATATGAATCAAGCGGGTAGATGGTAGCTAATGAGGATCCTATTCGTGGCCTAGAAGGTCGAGGACCATCAACATCACAAATCCCAGAGCAAAACATGCAAAGAGATGGCAATCACGAGGGAAAAGGAGAAAGATTTGGAAAATGGATGCAGGATTCCTATCATCCGAATAATATACATTCTAAAAGAAGAAGAACAGAAGAAGTAGAAGAAATAATTTTAAATAACTTAGGAGAAGATTTTCCTAAGCCAAAGAAAGACCTGAGTTTTCAGAGTAAGAAGGCTCAGAATTCTTGGCTGGATTGAGGAGACAAACACACACTTAGGCATAACCTGGTAAAACAAGTTTCCAGGATTTCCCTTTTTTGACTGCTATTGGACTTCTTACCTGCAACACCAGAAGCTAGAGGTCTGTGGATTCGTACATTTAGGCTAGTGAAAGAAGCTCCCAAGAATCCTATATCAGGCATTTCAGTTGTTTACCTGTTAGGTTGAAAGAAAGATATTGAGGACATGGACTAATTCAGAGAATAAATCACTGAGTTTCCCGTCTTAGGTAAGCAATTGAGAAAAGGACCTTTCCAAAGACCAAATGTTATATACATCTAGCAATCATCTATCTATATACACATCTATGCTTATATAAATATACATCTAGCATTTTTAGGTGAGTTATACTTAAAAAGGTATATCTGAATATCCCGTCTGCCATATTACCAGAAATGGAAGTGGTCTGTGTGTGCGTGTGTGTGTGTGCGCGAGTGTGTGTATGTGTCGGCTTTTTTGCTCCAGGAAATCTAACCCTTCACAGGGCCTTACCTTACTGCATGAATGACTTCAGTGTCTCAGCTGGGCTGCCTCAGCCTCAGAGCCTCTCTTCTACCCTATCCGGCTACCTTGAAAGCATTCTAAGACAGATTTTTGCTTTGACTGGACTTTTGTCATATCTGGTAGCAAGAATTCAAAGGTTGTTTTCCAGTGGAAATGTAAGGTAAGAATCACATGCTTCAGTGGATTTCTGGGCTACTGAATAATTTCATAATTATGCTAACTAATAAATGCCTGCCAAATACAGAAATAAAGGCATGAAAAGAAGAGGTAGGTACATGTCAGTAACTGAAAAAAAAAAAAAAAAAAAAGAAATCCCTAGGTCTTGTGGGACACTGGGATACTGATCATTGATGACTGATCGTGATTGGTATTAGATAACTTTAAAATTACACTCAAGCTAAGGTCGTTTGATGTAAACTTGAAATAGTGGAAAGTAGCTCCTGTCTGGATTAAGGAAACATCTTTCAACCCCTACAGACTCACACTCAATAGCAATTCCAGCATAATATCTATAGTTTGTTCGATAAAGTAATTGTTTGAGTTACACTGAAGGCTTCATTCTTAATTTCTTATTTCATTTCCTTACTGTTTGTTCTCAGTGCTCTCATGTTCACAGTCACTTTCTGTCTGAAGCCACCTCAGAGTCTTCTTTTTATCCGAATTGTGCCATCTACTTAAAAGAATGATAATTCTATGTGTACAGCTCTGTCTTAATTTCAAGGCAATATTTATTACATTTTCCCCACTTTCTTGAATCATGTGTTGTAATGTGCTTGTCTTCAGATGACTTTTTCCCCCCGAAGATGCTGAACTTTCAGTATCATTCTGCTGATTCATTTGTGTTGCGTCATTCATCGCATGCCTTCTATGATTGATACTCAAATCTAGTAAATTAAGGAAAGAATTTCCAGGAATTAAATTGCCTCAAATCAAATGAAGACATTATCATGGGTAGGTTTTTGTTTCCTAGCAGACGTATTGGATGTGTGGCAGGGTCATTCACTGAAGCATTTAAAATGGGTTTCTCCTAAGTGTCCATAGACAGATGAGTGGATAAAGAAGATGTGGCACATACATACAATGGAATATTACTCAGCCATAAAAAGAAACAAAATTGAGTTATTTGTAGTGAGGTGGATGGACCTAGAGTCTGTCATACAGAGTGAAGTAAGTCAGAAAGAGAAAAACAAATACCATATGCTAACACATATATATGGAATCTAAAAAAAAATGGTTCTGAAGAACCTAGGGGCAGGACAGGAATAAAGATGCAGACATAGAGAATGGACTTGAGGATACGGGGAGGGGGAAGGGTAAGCTGGGACGAAGTAAGAGAGTGGCATGGACATATATACACTACCAAATGTAAAATAGATGGCTGGTGGGAAGCAGCTGCATAGCACAGGGAGGTCAGCTCCATGCTTTGTGACCACCTAGAGGGGTGGGATAGGGCGGGTGGGAGGGAAACTCAAGAGGGAGAGGATATGGGGATATATGTATAGGTAGAGCTGATTCACTTTGTTATACAGCAGAAACTAACACAAATTGTAAAGCAATTATACTCCAATAAAGATGTTAAAAAAATATAAAAAAATACAATGGGTTTCTTCTTTCGGTTTCCCACTGGTGTTCCTAGCTGCTGGGTGCTGACCTTGCCTCAGGCACTTTGCACTTCTGCAGAAAGCAGAAGCTGATGGAGGACAAGGTCGCTACCTTCCCTTCACACGGGTTGGCGATCACTGAAGGCAATGTGTCCTGTGTCCCAGGGAGGGAAGAAAGAGACACTTTCTGTTGTTCTTATTGTTTTCTCCTCCCTCCCTCCCTCCCTCCCTCCTCCCTCCCTCCCTCCCTCCTCCCTCCCTTCTTTCCTTCCTTCCTTCCTTCCTTCCTTCCTTCCTTCCTTCCTTCCTTCCTTCCTTCCTTCCTTCCTTCCTTCCCTGTCTTTCTGTAGTGAGATCATTCCAAGTGTCCTGGAGACCCACACCCCAGCACCACTGGAGGAATCCACGTGATGTAACTAGACACACCAGGCTTCATGGCAAAAGAGGAAGGTGGTCTTCTTGGGCTGAGAGTGAGGAGCAGCTCACTTCTAGGGACCACGGGCTCGGAGAATTATGTCACGGGGCAGCCGGGATGCACACTGAGAAGCACATGTGAATCCTTCTCCCTTCTGAGTACCATTCTCAGTACTATCTGTGTTTCAGAGAGGGGAGGGGGACATTTGTAATGATAGAAATGGAACTTTCTGCTGGTCCCCTCCGAATGGAAAGCCCAAATCAGAATTAAGCTGAAGTAAGAAAACAGTTACATTTCTTGGATACATACATGGATTAAGGTTTGCAAACGCACGTCCTCCACAAATATCTATCACAGGATAGCAGCACTGTACTGGCCCCACTGCCATGACAGAGTTTTGATTCTTGAGACTAAGATACCTGCAGACCATGTTGATTCTACCCACCTTTGAGAAAATATATGTGGAAATCTGTGCAAAGTAGAAAGTGCTGGAAGCGATTATAATTACTAAATAAAATAGGTGTCAGGTATTGCTTAAAGGACTTGGAGTGAGAATCCCTGTGAAGCAGTATTGAAAATTTGAGGAAAAAAAATTGAAAAGTTCCTTTAGAGATTTACAAAACTGAATTTTAATACAAAACATCACCCAAAAAATCTTTAATTTCAGGGTTGCCTATAGCAATGCACTCTGAATCTCAAGTTTGGCAATTTTGCTGCACTTCATTTTCTTCATGTGTTCGAGTTTGGTTGAAACTATGAAATTGCCATTTTGTGGGACAAAAATTGTCGACTGTCAATGATTTCATGTAGTTTATTTACCCAAATAAGTGAGGGGGCTTCTGGTTTCTGGTCAGACGTGTGAAGAGTGTGAAAGTCCTCATTCCTGTCTTCACAACAAGAAAAAGGCTGAACAAAGTGAAGAGTCACAACTCTTCTTAGATCCACCCGAGAACTGAGGTCACAGGCCAGCTATCGCCCCTAAACCTGGAAAGACAGACAGGTGGAGACAGTGGGTCACATCTTCCTGGGAACAGAAGCCCAGGAGCAGAAAGGTGCAGTCAATATGGATACGAACACTAGAAGGGGGTAATTGACAAGTTGCTGGAGGCTTAGTGTGGGTGCCTTGAGGGTTAGAACCTCCTGGCATCCCAGCCTCAGGGAGACCCCCCACCACCACCACTTTCATGAGTTTTACCTCCAGGAGCTCTGCCAAGTTCTCCTGTGAAGATTGGAGAAAAATCCCCTTGTCTTTCTGGCAGGTGGAGGGGCAAACAAACATTGTGAAATATACCCAGAGCATCCTGTTCTCCTTAGCAAGAACCACCCTCAAGGGAAACTATTCTACCCAAGGCTCAACGACCAGGCTGAAGAGAAGTACCAACTCTAGCCCCTTCTAGTCCTCAACGTGGGGAATGGGAAACGCCCGAGACAGGCTCAGTAAAAGGCTGAGACCTAATCATAGGACTGTAAATGCCTCCCCTCCCCACACCTCACCACCACGTGACAGAGCTCCTGGGCTGTAACAGGGGAATACGGATTAAGAACTGCAAGCCTCAAGACCCTATTTAAGGAGTCTTTGGGGAAACCCAAAGACAATAGGGGAGACAAAAACAACCGCACTAGAGGACATTTTAGCCTTGGACAACGCAGCTATAGGAAACAGTAAACAGCCTAACTCCTAGCCAGATAAATGTAAAACCTCACGCATAGCCTCTCTACCTCAGCTCCTTCTAAGGGTAAACTAGAGGCATGGATAGTGAGGAAGCACCCAGGGAATCTCTTAGAGGGGAGGGTGGGGATACACTGAATCATTTCCACGCGTTTTTATACAAGTCACCCCCAGGCGGTAGCAGTTAATCCTGTGCAACACTGCCAAAGATTCACAAAGAAACATGACCCTTCTTGAAAGATTTACAGATTACCAGTGCTGAAAGGATTCATCTAGGGCTGGTCCCACCCTTATTTCCTCAGATAAGAGCCCTGAGTTCCAAAACCGATGAGCACTGCCCTGCGCAATATAAATAAGGGGAGAGTCACATCTGGAACCCGGCTTTCCTCACTGAAGAAAACAAGCAAATATATTGAACAGGAAGGACTCTTGGGATGTTATCTGAGAGCTGAGTTTATTTTTTGTCTCCCACCGTTCTGGTATATTTGCTCTGCAGTGGAAGTTCTTCCCTTACCTCTGAAGGAAAAATACATCTACTGTTAATCAGCAGGTTCTTGATGTAGTAATTTACAGTGTTCAGACCTACATAATGAGCAAAATTTCGATCCGACTTAGAGGAAACATCTCACACTGTCCTTCCTTCCGCTCATACACCCAAGCTGGGCCTGCTGAGCACGGACCCCCTCAAATGGGAAAGGAGGGAGGGGTCATTCCCTCTCTTTTCTCCTCCTCCAGCAACAGTGTCTGTCCCTGTGATGTTGTGGTTTATAATAAAAAACATATATTTCGTCTTCATCCCTGGTTCTGACACAGAGCTCCTAAAACCCTTGAAATCATCTCCTAAATGATGAGAGTGACAAATGTGTCTTTTACTTATTTATTTATTTATTTTATCTTTGGCTGCATTGGGTCTTTGTTGCTGTGCGTGGGCTTTCTCTAGTTGCGGTGAGCTGGGGCTACTCTTCGTTGCGGTGCACAGGCTTCTCATTGCGGTGGCTTCTCTTTGTGGTGGAGCACAGGCTCTAGGTGTGCAGGCTTCTGTAGTTGTGGCATGTGGGCTCACTAGTTGTGGCTCACGGGCTTAGTTGCTCTGCGGCATGTGGGATCTCCCCAGACCAGGGACTGAACCCGTGTCCCCTGCATTGGCAGGTGGATTCTTAACCACTGCGCCACCAGGGAAGTCCCAACAAATGTGTCTTTTGTAACATTGATCACATAACTTTTGGGTGCATCTAAGGATGGGGGCTGGTTGCCAGGGAACCAACCATGTGGTTTGAGGATTGGCACTTTTGGCCCCCCCCCATTTTCCCTACCCCAAAAAGGGGAGAGGGGCTAGAGATTGAGTCAATTGTCAAAGGCCAGTGACTTAATCAACCATGCCTATGTCATGAAGCTTCCATAAAACCCCAAAAGGATGGGGTTCAGAGAGCTTCAGGGTTGGTGAACACGTGGAAATTTGGGGAGAATGATGCAACTGGAGAGGGCATGGACTCTCCGAGCCCTTTCTTCATACCTGGGCCCGTGCATCTCTTCCATCTGGCTGTTCCTGAGTTAAATCCTTTTATAAGAAACAGGTAATCTAGTAAGTAAACTATTCCTCTGAGTTTTGCGAGCCATGCTAGCAAATTAATTGAACCCAAGGAAGGGATTGTTGGAAGCTCAGATCTACAGCCGGTGGATTAGAAGCACAGAGAGCAAACCGGACTTGCTGCTGGCGTCTGGGGAGGTGGGTGGCAGTCTTGTAGGACTGAGCCCTCGGCCTGTGCGATCTGACACTGTCTCCGGCGGGATAGTGTCGGAACTAAGTTGAATGGTAGGACACCCAGCTGGCGATGGAGAATTGCCTGTTGGTGTGGAACTCACCCCATCCCCTGTTGGAACTGATGATCAGAATTGTTTAGACCTGATTAGGTTGATGCAGGGAGAGCAAGAAGTAAAAGGCGATGGAGAGTTTTTACTTGAATGGTAATGTTTTAAGGTGGTTTCGTGCTCTCTGAGTCCACTCTCTTCCTCCTGAGGCACTTCTGAGAGTTTCTGAGACTCTTTCCCAGCGGTCAGCAAACATGTTCTGTAAAAGGCCAGGTAGTAAATGTATGAGGCTTTGCAGGCCCTACGGTCTCTGTTGCAACTCAACTCTGCCATTATAACGCCATAGACAACATGTCAAAGAATGGGTATCCTGTGTTCCATAAACCTATACAAAACAGGCAGCGGCCTGCGGGCCTTAGTTTGCCAGTCCCTGACCTCTGCAACCCTGGGAAGCTCCCACTGAAGTGCCTTTGACCTGGGCAAATGGACTTTATTTTGTGGCTGTTCACGCCCCTCTCAGGCCTTTGGGAAGAGCAGAGCCCTTCACCTTCTCCTCTCCTGAAGCCTGGTGCTTTCCTGAAGGCCACCCAAACAGGTCCTAAGGCAAATCTTCATTCCTTCTCTTGGTCGTAGGCTCACCAGATCAGGCCCATGGGAAACACTTACAAATCATCCCCCAATCCCCCCAAAACTGAGCAGCCAACCCTCAACCTGGCAATCTACTTCACTCTGCCATCAAAACAGCTGGCCAGGCAGTTCTGGACCTTAGATTCCTCGGGCACAAGTCAAATCCAAGTCCACTCTGTCTATCTAGATGTAGGGCACAAGTGTTCTGAGTGATCCTTCAAAGACCCCCTGCCCACCCTCTCTGCTTGAGGTAAGAGGCATAGGTAGAACTTGTAACATGCTGATAGCCATCTCCAAATAAATGATCTCCACAAGCCCCTTCCATCTCCAACAAAGCGACCTCCTTGACCCTTAGTGTAGATGAATCATCTGACAAGCTTTCCCATTTCCATGGGAGAGTCAGTCTCACAAAGCACCTGGAACACGGCATCTACTGTCTTCATGCCTCAGATAAACTGAGACAGGAGATGCCAGTTTCACATTGTGTGAATAAAGCACCATCCCCTGACTGTGCCCAGTGATTCAGTCCCCGTGTTTCTCTTCCCTCCATCTGAGTTCCAGTTCTCCAGCATGTCTCAAACTGGGGTCATCTAGCTCTCTCACATAAATTTTAATTTTTTTGTGATGAAACTCTAAAAGTTGTGATGAACACACACAGCAAGTTAACACATGCATGTTCACAATCTCCCTTTTTCTTTCACTGCACTCGTGAAACAGTGGGGAGGAGCTGCCAAGAAGGAAGAGGACAGATTTGAGGGGAGAATGAGGAGGAAGAGAGAGTGAGGAATCGCTTGGAGCCGGGGACAGGGAGGAGACCCTGGGGTGATGGATGGGGAGGAAGGATTTTAGGATGCTTGGCTGTGTGTGTGATGCACCCATTTAAAGCACTGAACCCTCCTTCTAAGAAAAGCCGTAAGAAATATCTATATTACTCTTTGAGGTTTCTGGAAGAGTCTGCTCCCCCCCCGCCACCCTTTCCTTTGTTATTGTTGGTGGGGAAGGTTGGCATCAGCAGGCAGAATTATGCTTCAAGATGGTCCAGCTATATTCAGGCTGCATTCCAGGTTGGTGGATAAATACAAGTATTGCCACCTGATTTCAGTGCCCGTGTCTGTCTTACCAATGACAGACCACCCTTAGGTAGGGTAACCCTATGGCCGGATTACCCAGAGCAGTCCCTCTTATTGTCTGTTGTCCCAGCATAATAAGAGGGTGTTATTACACCCTCTTTCACTTTCAAAAGTGTCCTGATTTGCATGATACATTATCTGGTCACTTTGAGTGACAGCTTTTAACTTTATTGCAGTGCTTCTCGCTGCTCGTGTTGCTGAAGATTAAAGTATGTTTTATACTATGAAAATAGAAGTCAGTTATTTCCATTGACAAAATCAATCTGGGACTTAAAAAAAACAACTGTTCAGAGAGTTAGTCACACATTGGATCCTCATGGTTCCAGAAATAGGAGTAATTTAATTAGCCTCTGTTGCACAGGAAGCAACGACTGGGATCCTACATCACTGTGGCACCAATGTTGTTATGGTTCACCAGCTTGGCTATCCGTTAACATTGGTACCCAGAGAATTTATTCTTCTCACCTTCTACACATGGGCAGTTCCAGGCATGAACACCTCCTGTCTCCCTTCCTCCTAACCAATATATTTCTGGGACTTCGCAAATAACCAGACTGTTCACATCAGAACCCCCAAGACACCTGCCATATTCCTCATCTCCTCCTCTTGTTTTTTCCTTTTCCATATCTGCTGCTTACAAAGGTACTTGAAGGAGCCACCTTCTTGCTACAGCTGATGGAATCACAAATAAGGCCCAAGGTCAGTGCAAAGGTGACCTTGCTCAGTGCTCCCTAAGCTGTCTGTCCTCAAGGGGTCGCTGCAGAGCCAGCTCCGTGGAGAACTCAGGAAAGGATCCCTGCTGGCTCCAGTTGGTCTCTGGGTCCAAAACCCAGCCCATCCTATCACATAAGGACTTTCTAATAAGTAGAACTGTTTGAAAGTAGAAAGACGTGCCTGGTTAGGTCATGATTTGCCCATAATACTGGCAATATTCAAGGAGTAACTGGATCTGGGTCATTCCCAGGCTGTTATAGAAAGAGTCTCTTCATTGGGTGAGAACTTAGACGTCAAGGCCACCAGGATACCTGCAATTCTGGGTCTGCTATTCTGAAATTAAGTTACTTACTTAATTAACATCGACACACTTAGAGATATGAAAAGAATTTTTTCAATCATGGTACATTGTTTAGATCATGCGATTTATAAACTAGAAAAAGAGCATGGACAAAAGATGTGTTCTCTAAGCAAAGCTATCTTTTTGGTTTACGTGATTATTTTTCTCCCCTCTTAACTAATACTTTGGTTTGGGACAAGACATTCATTTCGGACTCTTTATACTCTTGGCTTACCTACTTAGATCTGAATGTCAAACACTTTGATACCTACACTTTATAACAGAGCTGAGGCTGTCTACAGCTGTTAGTGATGACTGGACCCAGACCCGTGCTGTGGTGTGCGTGGCAAGGCACCTGGTGAGCAATCACTCAACGCCCCACCTTCCCCTTCAAGGAGATGGGGTTGGTAGGTCTCTCATCACTTCCCGGCTTCCTGTCACGCACTATGCATCAGGGCAGGATAATTGACAGGATGTATACCGAGTTATGAGTAATAGTCTTTCCCCAACAGTACCTAATCTTTTATTTGGTTGCTGTTGCCCTATCATCAGCATTTCTTACAAGGACAAGAGGTCTGCCTAGCGGAAGAGCTGACACATTTGTGGGGAAATAAAGTTGCAACCAAGGTAGCTACTTTCATTCCATTTGCAGAAAAGTTAGGACTTTGGAGAAGCAAAAAACAAACAAACAAAAAACATCCCAGGCAACCAAAAAAAACAAACCCCAGCACAGTCTAAATCATTTTTAAAGGCTTAGTTATGCTCTCATATTTAAAAATACAATGTTACATAAGCCATGCATATGCAAAGTATATGTGATATCCAAATCCATTCCCTCCTCTGTAAATAAAGGGGTGTATACAACCTCTGTGCTCTCTCTCCACCCAACAATTTGATATGAACCCAAGCCTTATGAAGATGGAAATAATTAATTTTAGAAAATGTAACTAAACACATTTAAATGTGTTTATGTATACACATATTTGCATTTACCCTGCGAAAGCAATACAGTCAAATATTAAAGAATACATATCCTCTCACAGGGAAATAAACTGGGAGAGTGACTTTGCCTCTGCTGGTGCACAGTGACATGAAAACCTTTCCAGCTCGGCCAGATCTGGCCAACTAGCCTACTGTTGCTTGATGCACCTCTTCCTTCCTGCACCTTCCCTATTACACTCTTCCATTCCCCACCCTGTTTCTAAACCTTCTTCAGTTTGTAACTTCATAGGGATACATTTAGAATCTTGCAGCTCTTTTTATGGTTTTATGACCTCTTGGGAGAAAAGCTCCTCTAAAGAGAGAGATGAAACCATACCCTGAAACTTACAAGGCCCATTATTAGGTAGAAACAAAATGATTAACTGAGACCCCCCCCACCCCCGACAGGCTTGCCTCCAAAAGTACCAGGGAAAGAGCAGGAGTGGAAACAACTTGCTAAGGGCGCATTCGACTGGGCATGGCACAGGAGCATTGAGGGACTAGGATAAGGACAGGAAGCTTTGGCTATCACAGGCTGAAAAGCCACCGCGTGGAACACATGGAACACCCTCGCCCCCAAAATTGCACACACGACCCAAGAAGAGGCATGAAGGCAGCCGCACCTGCGCATAGAACTCTTGAAACTTACACTTCCCACCAGTCATTTCTGAGCCCCCTCCCCATCTCGCTCCCTACGCCCAGGGTAAATACCCCACTCAAAAGCTGATTGGGGAGACAGATCTGAGCATTGCCCCCATCTCTTTGCTCAACTGCCCTGCAATAAAACCTTTTCTCTCTCTGAAAAAGACCATTGCTTCGGTATCTGGTCTTTCCGTTGTGCAACGGGCAGTGACCCCGTTTGCTCCATTACAGAGAAAGAGAGACAAAGTTATTCCCCTTCATTCCTTTTGTCTTTATTACCATAGATTTCTTTCTCCTTCCCTGTTTCTCTAACCTTGCTGTCTCTTTAAAACTGTTAAAACGATTTTATTAAGTCTAAATACATGAGAAAAATGTATCTTATGGTTCACGACTTATGCAAAAATATTTAATCGTTAGCCAACTGGTGGGACTGAGACAGAGAAATATTACTCTGTATTTTTTTTCTCCTCTGCCCACAAGTTTCTATCACCATTTGGGTACAACACAGGGTACTGCAAAGAGCACTAGAATGGGTCTTAGAAGACCAAATTTGGGATTCCTGTTGAGCTCCTACTAGGTCTGACTTCCTCATTTCATTTGTGCTATGCAAATTTAAGATATATGCAAATATACATATGTATGCACACACATACGCAGATATACACACGTATTTTTATTTGATCATGTAATCACTGCAAACTTCATTCTCTTTTTTTGCTTTATTCAGTATAAATTGATAAAGACTTGTCTTGCCAAAACTTTTACACAACGGAAGTTGATTTTTTGAGGGTATAGTAATATTGTTTTTCATTTGGCTTTCAAATAATCAATATTAGGAATCAGAGGTATAAGATATGTATAAAGATGTGCTGTCTACAGGGGATGTCAGACGTATGCTAACCCTCCATTGTGTAAAGAGATCATCTCTAAATCCCTTGAGTGACTGTTTAGCTAACGTTTAGAATCTCTTAAGCTTATATTTGATGCTAAACCAAATAGGCCCTTAGGGAAGAATTAAGAACAAGCCAGACAGTATAAAACTCTTATTTTGTTAAAGTTGAATAGTATTTGTTGCATTAGGTATAACCAGGGTGATTACTCTGAGGGTTAGTTGAGTACTGTCTGCCCGCATAGCCTCTAAAATAAAGAGACCCAGGTACACATGTGGACTAAACGGATTAAACGCTTTTATCTTATTATTTGCCATTCGGAGGATCGCCCTTTCAGTAACCAGAATGTCATTCAGATTAATAGACAAGGTCATGCCTCCACTACCACAATGAATCAAAATTGTGGGGGCAGGGGCGGGGGGAAGAGGTGAGGAACAAATCTTGACCTAAATGCCATGAACTTTCTTTTTGTATTCTTGAGGCTTGGATTTTATCCATAGAAACACTAATATTATTCAAACAATAGGAAGTAGAAAAGATTCATCACTATTTAGCAAAACTTTAAGGAAACAAAAGTCAACAAACATTCCTAAAAAAACAGATTTTTTAAACACTAACTCTCCTTTGGGTTAATATTGTGATAACCTAATATATGTTCTTTCATTTCAGGAAAATTATTCATGAACATTTTTTTTTGTTAAAACACAGATTTTGCCTAAATTCTAAGTTAAAGCAATGCAAATACTTCTCTGTAAGGCTAGTTGAATTTTTTTTTTTTTAATTAGAGGTTACATGTTCAGTAATCACTTGTATTTATTGCTCTTGCCACAGTTTTTTTTTTTCCGGGATTCTTTGGAGTTTTTTCTTATATTTATTCATGAATAAGATTATTTCTCTTTTTCCCATTTCTTCTGTTTGGACATAGCTCTGCTGGGTGCTTCAGTAACTGCCAGGTCCCACCATCACTTCCAGGTACCACAGCAGGTTTGGTACCAGGGTTCTGGTCGGGACCTGCTGCCTCTCCTAGGCAGCATGCTTTGTGCACGGGGTGCCCAACCACACTCCTGCTGAGCTGCCAGTGCTATGGTCTCTGCCATCCTCCTGGCACCATTGTTTCCCACTGTTCGCGTTTACCCCCCAGGCACCCAAAGCTGGATGTATAGTTGGCCCTCTGTATCCGCAAGCTCTGCATACCTCATGGCCACTATTTACATAGCATTTACATTGTATTAGGTATTATAAGTAATGGAGAGATGATTTAAAGTATATGGGAGGATGTATGTAGGTTATATGCAAATACTACATCATTTTATAAAAGGGACTTGAGCATCCATGGATTTTGGTATCCGAGAGGCATTCTGGAACCAATCCCCCCGTGAGTACGAAGGATACTGAGGGAGGACTGTACTTCAGGCTTAAGCTGGCATACACTCTGTATAATGTAACCTCCCCGGTAAGAATAGGAAGAGAGTGAGGGGAGAATTTTCCCAAACCCCTTAAGTAAGCTTACTCGTGAACTTCTGTTATAATATATGTAGACTGTTAATTCTTATCCATTGCATGTAGCCGTTCTTTACTTCTTCAGTTCCTTTACTTCTCTGTGCTTCAGTCTCCCCATCTGTAAAGTGGGGATAATAATAGTATTCATCTTATAGGGTTTCCGTGAGGCTTAAATGAGTTAATAAATGTTTCATGCTTAAGAAAGGGCTTATAGAGTGACTGCTATTTAAGTGTTGGCTGTGATTATTTTCCTAGCTTATTGTAATTCATTTTGTCGTATCCTGTATTTCATTAGCTAACTGAATGGTTTTCACAGGTGACCTAAGTTTGTTTTTCCCTTTCTCTTTTTTATTTTTGTCTCCCTACTTCCGATGTGAGGATTTTCCTTTGAAATATCCTTCCTGCTTTTGTTTAGCGCTTTTGCTAGGATTCCTGATGTGGTTGATTTCTCATTCATTTACTGGCTAATCTCATTCAGCTTTTCCATCCCTTCCTAGGCAAAAATGGAAGGGTAGGTGGTGCTTAAGAGTCAAATCACGGATAAGCCAGATTTGTGACAAGTGAGGCAGGATCCAGAAGAGGAGGATGTAAGAATAAATTATCCCAGAGGCGGAGAGGATGAGGGGGGATGAGAGGAAGGTGTCCCTTGCTCCCCACAGCCTCCTCCCAATCCAGGGACTGTATGAGCCTTTCAAGGCTTGATGGAGAATCAAGAAATGGAAGTCCCTCCTGCCCCCACTCACCCGGTCCCCCATCACTTCAGCCAGCTCACGGTGCCCTCAGCTGCTATCACTCACCAAACGTGACATGCTTCTCAAATCCCAGGCCTGTGTGCACCCCTGCCTTCTTCCCAGAAAGAGCACCATTTCCTTCTTTGGGAAAACCATCCTCCACCTCTCAAGACCCAGCTCACAGCGTGGTCCTAACTAGCCTCTGAGAAGCCTTCCCCTCCCCCCATCTCCCTGACAGGGGCCCTGACTATTTGTCCCAACTCTTCCTTCCTGTTGCCACCAGCACAGAACTTACTGGGGTCTTCATGATGAACCGGGCTTATTTCTCCAATTTGAAAGTGAGCCCTTGGAAGGCTGGGACTTTTTATCTACAGGCCTGCTAAAGGGCCTGGCACCTGGTAACCAAACCAAACCAATGGTGGTTACATGACAGACTAAATGACAGCAGAGGGAGGAGAGAAGAGAAAAATTGATAAGAGGTGAGATTGTCCGAAAACTCCCTGTAAGTACAGGATAGTAAAATATTGCCAGATTGTAATAAGTAAGGGAGAACACTGGGAACAAGAAATTGTTAGGAAGAATTCAATATCTTTCCTTCTGTGAATGAGGCACTTGACCCAGCTGTACCCTGCGAACCTCTGTCTACCTGGCTAGTTCAGCTGGGGCTGCTACACCTCACCCCCAGGGCTAGACATGACTGAGGTCAGGTTCACGGCTCCGCATTCACCCCTTCCTGAGTATGCAATTGGCCACTCCCAGGAGGGTGAGGGATCCTGAGAATGGAGCATGTAAAGTGCTGTGTGCATGAAGAGCCAGGGAACCAGCTGATCTCGCCAGCCATGTGCCGGCTTCTTTCCCTGCCTCTGGGCGCTGTCCTTCACGTCCTTCACAGCGGTGACTTTAGAGCCCTTCAGAACTGGGGGCCCCCAGCTCAGTGCTGTAAGCAGCCTACTTGCTTCAGCTCCAGGCTTCGGGCCCCCCAGCCTCACCCTGGTCCTAGGTCTCAAGTTCAAGGTGGGGTCCCGTCTCAGTCAGGCCTGTGGCACCTCTGTGAAAACTACTTGTTTTAAAGTCACAGGCCATGTTCCACAATCAGGCCTCTGCCATTCTCTCTCAGCTGCTAGATCCCATCTTTGGAAGTGCTGAGCCCATGGGTACCATTTCTGAGTCAGTGAGTTAATTGTCTTGAGTTCCAATCCATTTTGTTGAGAAAATGGGCCCCTGCAAGCGTTTGATGGGGGACGCTTCTGCAAAGTGGTGCAAGAGCAGACCTCCCACTTCTCAGCCCAGGGAGTGAACGTCATTGATGGCCTACTATGTGCGGGGGGCAAGGCACAGCCTCGCCTTGTCCTCACCAGAACGGCGTCTTCCCTCCCCGTGGAGGTGGCTGGTAGAGGCAAGCGGCTTCCTCCCACTCGCTCCCAAGGAGCCCAGAAGAGCAAACCCATCCAAGGAGCAACCAAACGTTCAGTTTGTTCCAAGAAGAGGATGTGTGGGACTCGGTGGAAGAAACCTGTGCTGAGTCCCCTGCCCGCACCCCGGGGCCCAGAGCAGAGCAAGGGACCTGGCGGGGGAGGAGGGCCGCCCGGCTTCCTCCTTTCCTTGGCGCTCGGTGTGCAGTCTTGCTCGCCTCCAAGTCTCGGCGTCGGGATCCCTCTGATTCACCTCTTGCTCTGACTGGGAGGGTGTTTCCAGGGCATTCCATCGGCCTGAACTCAGCGGCAGCCCCGGCCTCGCCCACAGCCGGGGCGCCCAGGGCGCTACTTCCTGAGTGGCCTGTCACCCCTTCACCCCCTCTTTCTGCGAGGAGCCCACTTTCCTGGGAGCCGGGCAGGTCACGCCTTCCCAGAGGCCTTGGCCCGTCCACACGGAGGGAGATTTTGTGCAGAGCCGCGAGACCGAGCTTTCTCTGAGTGTCCCCGGACCAGGGAGGGGAGAAATCCCGAGCTGTGCCTCAGGGCTTCCACTCCACAGGGATCATCTGTGGAACAAGAGGACATCTTCTCAGTCGCAGGCACCCGTGTGGTGCAGGGAGGCTACCAAGGGACCCTTCCCTTCAGCCAGGCCGGGAAGGACACCGGGAGGCAAAGCTGGCCGTGCGGAAACGGGGGTGGGGGGCCGCCTGGGGGTGTTTCTTCTCCATCTTCAGGAGTCGGTGTGGAAAATTCCAGTTCAGGCATGAAAACGGAGCCCTCAGAGGGGCCATGGAAAAATGTAGATTGGCCCAAAGGACATAATGAGATCTCCTGATTCAGATGAAACTTCCAAAGAAAGCTAAAGGTTTAGGCCTTCACTGAGTTCTGTGTAACCAGATGATGTGGTGACTTTGATGCCCTCCAGCTCCCTTCTTTTTTGAAATGGAGTTAATTGTATGTCTTGCCATCCCCCAAAAGACACAGAAGGAGCATAAGCACTTAGACGGTGGTGACATTATAGTAAAAAAAAAATCACTAGTGTTCAGTCATCCCAAAGCAGGACTTGGAGCGCCTGGGAGAGACCAGGTGCCGAGACCAGGTGGAGAAATTCCTCTCTGAGCTTTAACTACAGGGTTAGGGTTTCGGGTCTGAGCTCTGCCTGAGAAGGTGCGCAGACTCAGAAGGGAAATGAATGGTGTCCCCTGAGGGCTGACCACCTAGACAGGGTGGGTGGGTCAGCTGGGAAATTCTTATGGATGGGGGAACTCTCGGGGCAGTATTTTAACAAGTGGCAATGTCTCCCCACTAATGGAAGGTGGAAATCAAGAAAAAGCCAAAGAGGGTGAGAGAGAAAGATCATGTGAGACGAGGAAAGAAGAAAGAACCAATGGGTAGTGTAGAGGGACTCAGTGTCAGGAGAAAATGAATGTTAACATTCCAAAGAGTCTCTGCTACAGCAAGCCATTCAGCCACCTTGAGAAAGCCTTAACCTCTTGGAGAAGTGCTTCAGCTAAACACAAAGACTGCGGATAAATACTCCAAAGGAATGATGGTTAGAAAGAGAACAGGATAGAGGCTCTGCTTTAGTGACCGTAATTGCTAATAGTGGCAGTAGAAGATCTTAACCATTCATATATTTTAATAGCTTTAATCATAAGTTAAAAGAATAGTTGTATCTATTAACAGCTTATCACGTACCTCCTCATTTTGCCCCAAAACAAGGCCCTCAGAGCACTTACAAAGCACAGAAAAGACCGACCCAGATGCCACCCTAGGACCACGGACCACAGAGAGGGCTCCAGTCAAAACAGCCAGATTCTAATTCTAATTGTCATCAGTGTCCCTCTGATTAGAGTTGCCCAGTGAGCCAGGATGGCTTGTCCTTTGTACACGGTCCTCAGCTGGGTCCGGCTGGTGTTTAAAGACAACAGTCATGTTCAGTCCCCTTTTCGGTTGGAGTGAGCTGATTGTCCGAGGAGACAAACCCCAACATACTGCCAGACTGTCTAAATGAAGGATCACAGTTAAAACTTGACAGGAAAAATAAATCCCTGAATTCCTAGGCTAAATGTCCAGGTACCATGCTGGGCCTGCATTAATAATAAAGTTCCTGACATCTGTGAAAGGGCGGAAACCTTCACCGCTTACAAAACAGGCGCAGTCATCATTTGTTTATTTAAGGGGAAATAGCCTCTGGAGAACCACAAAACTGGAAAAGACATCACAGATTATCTTCTAAGGTAACCCCTGGGCTAAATTTTTCCTCAAAAGATTTTAAATGGACTGATTATAAAAAATAAACATATTTATAAGTGATTACTAATAGTGAGGTCATGTTTGAGAGACGGAAAAAGAAAAGCTGTAGTTTTAACCAAGCTTTAAGAAACTGCAAGTGTAAAGACAGAAAGTAGCTTCGAAGTTGTCCGGGCCTGGGAGGAATGGGCGCTTGAGAAGGGATGGCTAATGTGGCAGCGTCTTTATGGAATAATAAAAATGTTCTAAAATTGATTGTGGTGATGGACACAAAATTCTGAATTTACTAAAGGCTATTGAACTGTACACTATAAACGGGTGAATTGTATAGTATGTGAATTATATCTCAATAAAGCTTTTAAAAAGGAAAGCATTTGTATGATAATTGAGTATTTCGCTTATAGCCTGGGGATCTAGAGAACTAAAAGGAGTACAGCAGCACTTCCCAAACGTTAATGTGCAAACAAATCACATGGGGATCTTCTTAAAATGCAGCTTCTGATTCAGTAGGGCCTGGGTAGACCCTGAGGTTCTACATTTCTAGCAAATTCCCAGGGATACAGATGCTGCTGGCTCATGGGTCACGTTTTGAAGGATGTCAAAGATGTAAAGGATAACGTCATTTTCCCTGAAGAATTTGAACAAAAATTGGTGAGACAAGGTTCCCAGAAACTACTGATTAAAAAAGATGTGTTTGGGGCTTCCCTGGTGGCGCAGTGGTTGAGAATCTGCCTGCCAATGCAGGGGACACGGGTTCGAGCCCTGGTCTGGGAAGATCCCACATGCCACGGAGCAACTGGGCCCGTGAGCCACAATTGCTGAGCCTGCGTGTCTGGAGCCTGTGCTCCGCAACAAGAGAGGCCGCGATGGTGAGAGGCCCGCGCACCGCGATGAAGAGTGGTCCCCACTTGCCGCAACTGGAGAAAGCCCTCGCACAGAAACGAAGACTCAACACAGTCATAAATAAATAAATAAATAAATAAATAAATAAAAGAACGTGAATTAAAAAAAAAAAAAAAATTAAAAAAAAAAAGATGTGTTTGAAAAGAGGTGTGTGTGTGTGCAAACTTTAAGTGCTATACAATTTTGTGAAAATTATCCAAATTCCAGCCCTTAGAACGCTCTAAGAAAATGAACATAACTTTTTTCAAGCCCTGACTATCCCCATCCTAAGCCCATAATCCTTTCTTCGCGTCTATGAGTCTCATGGATAAAAGTCACAGGACATGGTCATGTCATTGATCTCTGTTTTTTTCCCATATGGCTACCCTGTTCCTTACAGGATAGGATGCTGGACAAGTGAGTGGGGGGTTCTCACCTGGGTGTAAAAGCGACTTAGGGAAACTTTCTGAGATTAGCATAGCTCTTAGTTGCTGAACAGTGCTACACATTTCTGTCAGTCAAAAAAGCAATGACTTGAGGACATTACTTAGGGCTTGGGGCATCCAACAGTGATTGCATTACAGCTCAGTGATTGACAAAGAGAAAACATGACTTCTCACCCTAGGATTGTGGCTTGTCACATGTTTCATTGACTTTTTTTTTTTTTTTTGGCTAAGCCAAAAAACAACGCAGGATCTTAGTTCTCCAGCCAGGGGATCTTAGTTCCCCAACCAGGGATCAAACCCATGCCCCCTGCAGTGGAAGCACGGAGTCCTAACCACTGGACCTCCAGGGAATTCCCTCATTGACCTTTTTTAATGCAGACAAATTTCCTGAGGAGATCTATGGATGCAAGAGTGAGTTAAATAGGAGTTGGAAATGTTTGTACCTCTCATGTGTTCTTAAAAAAAAAAAAAATCTAATTTCAGCATCCTGCAAGATCCCAGATTTTACCAAGAGCTGGATATTATCAACTCAGATAGAAGCTTGAAAAAGGTTTTATGATCTTTATGGCACACGCGGCAGCCTCTGCCCACTTTGGAGACTTTCAGCTCTTGTCAGGGCCCTTGTATTGTCTTAACTTCCTCCGCCCTTTCTGGATGATGGGAGCTCGGGGAAAGGCATAGCACCCACAAATCCACCCGGCTACAGCCAGAAAGAGTCCGTCGCAGTCACCCCTGACTCCGGATGCAAAGAATATAGTCATTCTCAGCTAAAGCAAACACTTCCCCATCTGGGAGGCCCACTGAGCGACAAGCAGCTTTTGATGTAGACATCACTCCCCCAGAGAGCTATTTGTTTGGAGGCTTTGGGGGGGAGAGGAAAGAAGCTTGTCTGCCAAGATGCCGTGCTATCATATTTTTGCTTCCTGCAATGCGATCCTCATGGGTTTGGGTAGAAGCGGTTACCCTGGCACTTTCAAAGGAAAGTTGCTTCTGAAACCAGATTCTTCCTGCCAGAGCCCTGACATGCCTTTATTAAGGCTGATGAAATAATCTGCTGAGGATTGAGCTCACAGATCTTTCTGGCCAGAAACGGACAGAAACCAGGCATAGGTCTGAACTCCACCAAGTGTGGCTGTCAGGGACACTGGGCTAGGTTCATGGAGCCTTTATGCCAGAAAGACTGAGAAATTATTTTGGAAAACTGAATTCCTGCTGTAAGAACATCACACTGAGAAGCAGCTCAAAGGGAAGGCACCGTTGGGCCATTGCCAGGAAAGGAATTGTGTCTTAAAGCTGGTCCGAATTTCAGGAAACCCAAACAGAGCACTACATAATGGAAATTTTTCTCAACAGTATTCCTTAAAAATCACTGATAAACATTTAAATGATTTGTAAACTTATGCACACTTACGAATTCAGGTGATTCTCATTAAATTTCTTCCTACATTTTACCTAAACATTGAAGAAAAATGCACCTCATATAGAGGAACTCACATGAAATTCTCTATTGCAAGTAACTAAGATGACGCGTATCCAGCCTTTCAGCGCTGAGCCCCATTTCAGAGGTTCAGTGCTGGGGATATTGGGACAGCCTCATTAGAAACCCTATGGGCCACCAAGCTGGCGTCTCAATGACACTCAGACTCAGCCTTAAGGAGAAAAATCTCCCCAATGAAGAGTGAAAAATAAGCAGCTTGAGAAGTGTGAAAACTCTTGCTCCCTTTCTGCCCAGGGAGCCTCAGTTCGGGGCAGAAAATGGAATCTGGTGGTTGGAGCCATGTGGCAAAGAAACCACACTGCTCTCTCTGTCCAGCTGTCCTGCCTGGAGCTGGGCGCCAGGGTGACAAGCCCGAAGTAGGGAGACACCTCAGGAGAGTGACTGTGGCGTCACAGCAGTTTCAATGTGAGTACCTGCCTGGGCCATCCCCTACGTGCCCGTCACAGGCCCCTCACCCCCCGAGGCCTCAGCACAGGGGGGCGGCAGCTTGGCAACCAGTCAGGGCTGAGCAGAGGGTCTGAGGAAAGAGAATGTCCTCCTCTGGGTACCACGGAGGGGGGCATGATCACTCTGGGAGTGCAAATAAGGTAATTCAATTGAAAATGGCACTAATAAAACTTGTGTGCATCTGTTACTACCCACCTCATTCCTACACATTTTAGAGGGACAGATAGTGTTGGCATGACGTGCCAGAGAAGTTGTAAAATGTTCCTTTGAATTTAACTTTTAAATTTGTTTTATTTATTTATTTTTGGCTGCGTTGGGTCTTCGTTGCTGCGCGTGGGCTTTCTCTAGTTGCGGTGAACGGGGGTTTCTGTGCGGGCTTCTCATTGCGGCGGCTTCTCTGGCTGCAGAGCACGGGCTCTAGGTGCGCAGGCTCAGTAGTTGTGGCACATGGGCTCAGTAGTTGTGGCACGTGGGCTCTAGAGCACAAGCTCAGTAGTTGTGGCACATGGGCTCAGTAGTTGTGGCTCAGGGGCTCTAGAGCACAGGCTCAGTAGTTGTGGCGCACGGGCTTAGTTGCTCCGCGGCATGTGGGATCTTCCCGGACCAGGGCTTGAACCCGTGTCCCCTGCATTGGTAGGCGGATTCTTAACCACTGCGCCATCAGGGAAGCCCCGAATTTAACTTTTGATATTAGTTATGGAGCTCAATGTAGTCACTATTGGAATGGAAAAACAGAAAGCAGCTTAGGTGTAAAAGACAGAGGCTTTTCGGTGGGGATGGTCCCTGTGTGAACAGGAGTGAGTCTTTCTTCAGAAATGTGGAGGCAAGACCAATGGGTTTGACCACAGAAGATGTGGTTCCAGTCTGGGTCCTGTCACTCACCAGCCATAAGGACTCTCCGGCAGGTCACTTCCTTTCTCTGAGGTTCACTGTGTGCACTGTCCTTGGGGAAGGTGTACCTCCTTGGAGGGCTGGTGTGAGATAAGACATGTGAAAGTGCTTTGCAACTGTACGGCCCTGGATGATGAGTGGGGCATCATTTTTCCTAAGCAGTGGTCCCAATCATCCACTGTAAACTGTGCATCATAATCAGTTCCATCAACACATTTATTAAGCACCCACTATATACAATATAAGGGGCTGGGGTCGTTTCAGACATGGTCACTGCCCTAAAGGAGCTCATGGTCTACTTAGTGAGAAAGAATATACTCCATCGCCACTCTTATTACAATGAGATAAAAAAACAGGACCCGCCTCTCCATGAGTGAGCCAGGAGTGAGTCAAGAGTACCTGGTCAAGAGTGACCCAGGAGGGACTTCCCTGGTGGTGCAGTGGTTAAGAATCCGCCTGCCAATGCAGGGGACACGGGTTCAAGTTCTGGTCCGGGAGGATCTCACATGCCGTGGAGCAACTAAGCCCGTACGCCACAACTACTGAGCCTGTGCTCTAGAGCCCCTGAGCCACAACTACTGAGCCTGCATGCCACAACTACTGAAGCCTGGGAACCTAGAGCCTGTGCTCCGCAGTAAGAGAAGCCACCACAATGAGAAGCCCAGGCACTGCAACAAAGAGTAGCCCCTGCTCGCCGCAACTAGAGCAAGCCCGCGCGCAGCAACAAAGACCCAACGCAGCCAATCCGCCTAAAATGTAGATTTCCTGTCTTGATTCCTACATACAACAGAGAAATGTTCTACAGAGGTAAAATGATATTTCAAACACAGGACTTGAAGTCTTTTGGAACAGAGAAATCAGGTAAACAAGGAGACTATTATTATGTCATTCATAGTTTTCCAATATTTTCATTAGACACCAAACTAGAAACTTCTGTTTATACAACCCAGGGAGTTCACGAATGAAACGTTGCCCAGATGAAGGCATTCCTTTCTCGGTGCTCAGACCACAGGGGTGTGTGAGTGAAAGCTGGACAAAGAACCTGGATTACATGGCCGGTTTCTGTTCACTAAACATCGGGGTGTCCGCTTACAGACACACTGACAGCAAACAGAGTCCCGCGGTAGCATTCCCAGGGCTTGTGACATGCTCTTAACAGAATCATTCCAGGGATATTAAGTGTCTCTCTCCGACAGCCTTTCTTTCCCTTCATGGTAACGTTAGAGGTACCACAGAGGAGAAGTTCCAGACCTTCCAGGGCTTGTGCCCTGGAAGGTGATAATCCTGACTCTTCAGCAAACTGCTCCTAGAGAGGAGCTCCCAGAGAAAGCTCCTTTGTAGGAGCACTTGTGAGCTGGGCATTGTTCAGCAATGGTTATCCTACCCAAAGGACATCAATGCCCATGTCACAATGCCCTTGGTTTTCTTCATTCCAATGCTTTCTCCGATGGGCTGCTGCCTTTCCAGAGTTGAAACAAAGGGAGCTGCGCAACGATCAGGCAGGGCCCAGCAGCTGGCTCGGGGCTGTCTGCAGGCTGAGGGCTGCAATCAAATGTGTGATTCATAGCTGGGAGGAGGCTGCCAGCTCCAGCTGCAAGGGTATCGTCGGCACTGGCCGAGAAGGCTCTCTCTGCTCTGTGCCCTTGTGTGCCTTCTGCGCTGGAAGCATGGCCCGCACACTCACCCCACTTCTCTACACCAGTCCCTGTTTCCATGTGGAGCTGTTCCACTGAACAGAACAGCCAGCGAGCCCCTTCATTCTGTCCATAGTCAATCAGGTACTTGAAACAGCGCATGACTCATGCCGAACTCGGCCAAGACCAACAGCATCAGGCTCCTTTTGTTGAAGAGTTAACTCTAAGTTCCATAAACAATTTCCATTAGTGGAGTTCTTCTTGCTTACATGGCACTGTCTACAGTCAGGGAAAAGCCACAGAAAAGCCAAGCCGCAGAGTAGCACAATCTTTTCCCTCCTTGAACACTCTTTCTGGAAGATCATTGTGGAAACATTTTCCTCTGCGACCTGGCCATGGTCAGCAGGTCGAGTTTGCGGTACGGGCTCAATGCAGAGCTTATCAAAGAAGTGCTGGGTTCCAAGTGCAAGAACCAGCAGTGCCACTCCAGAGAGGAGTGAGGGTCAAGGATAAAATTCATCATTAAACTCAGGGGTCTGCTCTCAATGCTGACTGCGGTTTGGGGCAAACCTCAGGATTTCTATCTGGGAGGAAAAACAGTCCATACCTCTCCATGGCAATGAAATGGGTTGTCTTAAGAACTGAGGAGCTATAGCACTAAGGGATCTTTAAAACTTTGGTGGATGAATACTCTTCAAGCTGTGCAAATGATGTTTTTAATACCTGGGTCGAAGGCGATGAAACCCTGTCAATTCTCTGAATCAAGTGAGGGATCAAGTTTCCTCCTCAATTTAAGAAAGCTTCTGTTGACACACCGCTAAGAGAGAAAACCAAAGTGCTCTTGCATCTCCAGTCTACTAACTTTTGTGTGAGACAAAAGAAATATATTTGCCTCTGCTCATTTGGTTCATGGCCCACAGGAGGGATAAAGAAGAAATCAGTGAGGATGGGTGGGAGCAGGGTGGAAACGATGGAGGGATGGCGACAGGAGATGGGGGGGGGTGATACTTCTCTGAGTATATTTTTTTGGAATAGTTTGGGCTTTTAGTGCCATGTTATGTTTTACATTCTCAAAATAAATAAAGCCAATAAGACTGAGGGGTAGGGGAGAGGCAATCTCTGTCACTCCTTTAGGAAAACCAAAAATTGTTTCCATCATCATGGTGATAGGAATGGTCAGTAAAGAAAGGACATAAATAAAGGGCACAATTTTTTAAAATTTATTTATTTGTTTATATTTATTTATTATTTTTGGCTGTGTTGGGTCTTCATTGCTGTGCGCAGGCTTTCTCTAGTTGCGGCGAGCAGGGTCTACTCTTCATTGCGGTGCGCGGGCTTCTCTTGTTGTGGAGCACAGGCTCTAGAGCGTGCGGGCTTCAGTAGATACAGCACGTGGGCTCAGTAGTAGTGGCTTGCGGGCAGTAGAGCGCAGGCTCAGTAGTTGTGGTACACGGACTTAGTTGCTCTGCGGCATGTGGGATCTTCCCAGAGCAGGGATGGAACCCGTGTCCCCTGCATTGGCAGGCGGATTCTTAACCACTGCGCCACCAGGGAAGTCCCAAGTCTTTCTAACTTTTAAAGGAAACTGCTATAAACTTGGAAATTGAAATCTACGCAATCTAGAGTTCTATAGTTTCCACATGGCTGGAGCTCTTTGAGAACAGAATAGTGTCCATATGATCCCAGTGAAGGTCTTGACAAGAGTGATGCTGTGGACTGAATGTTTGTGTGCCCCCCTCTCCCCCCAAAATTCATACATTGAAACTCAATTCCCCGTGTGATGGTATTAGGTGGTGGGGCCTTTGGGTAATAATAACGTCATGAGGTTGGGGCCTTCATGAATGGCATTAGTGGTCTTATAAAAGAGACCCCAGAGACCTCCCTTGCCCTTTCTGCCATGTGACGATACAGTGAAAATATGGCCGTCTATGGACTAAGGAGTGTGGTATTACCAGAACTGAATCTGCTGGCACCTTGATCTTGGACTTACCAGCTTCTAGAACTATGAGAAATAAATTTCTGTTGTCATAAGCCACCCTTTATGGCATTTTGTTATAGCAGCCCTACTGGACTAAGACATAAGAATACCTTTTTGGGGGTTGTGGGAAGTCCTCAGGGCTGGATCCAGGCAAGTGATAAAACAGGTGGTTTGTCTCTGAATCTTGTCTTCTCATTTCCTGCCTTCTCTTCCACTCTTAGATGAAGAGTTCAGTTGCCATGCTCAGTTCCCTTAACCTGTCTCCATTCCTGATTAGCCCTGATAGGGCATCAAGTCAGGAGCCTGAAGAATGACCTTTAGGTCCTAATACCATACATAAATGTTTTGGTAGTCTAAGCACATCTGGTGTTCAGGACAGTGTTTTTGTAGGAAATAGCTGTAATCACTTCTGGTAAAAGATCTGGAAAGATTTGAATCCAGCATTCAGAATATATGATAAGTGTACATGTTCAAGTCCTACTGGGATAGCCCAATACCAAGTTGGCTTGCTGGCATGCAGAAAAACCCCAAGTAAACTTGACTTTGCTTCCTCCACTCCAGAAAGTTGGGATGGATGTAGTCAAGTCCCAGGAGGAAACATGCAGATCAGAGAAGACTGAATACCCAGGACCCAGTAAGTTTCCAAACTGACCATGGAAGTTCTGGCCCATCCCCAGTTCCCCCTCAATCAATGATATTGTGTTTGGGTTAATTTGGACTCCTTTCCTTAAGATGACCTCCTTTCCAGGGCACAGGTCCTCCGAAGACATCTCTTGCCTGGAGTAGGTTTCCTTGACTGTCATTAGCCACATAATTAGCATTGGAAAAGAGAAGGAAAGAGTAATTTGTCAAGACTTTTGTCCCATAGACCTTACCCCAGATGTTTTATTCTTGTCTTTTATTTTTAGCAATGACAGCAGTTGGTTTAAATTTTGGTTTCTAATAAATCAATTCCATTTACCTCACCCTCTATTAAATATGCCAAGCAGATTTTATGTTATAAATCTACTATTTTAATGAGATTTAATGAGCTTATCCTTAGATCTTCAAAGATTTATAGACATTCATCAGAGTGGGAAAGGGCTGCTTCCTTTATTGGCTGTATATTTAAAGAACACATTTCAGAGAAGTCATTAAAGTAACGTGTGTCTTCCCTCTTCAAAATCTTCATAACTGTTTTGTGTACATGTGTGCATCACAAAAGAGCTTTTTCCAGCCCCAAGCCTTTGAAAACCAGGACATGTCACACAGTGATAACTACAGCTCCCCAGAGCCCTGTCTTTTTAGATCTGAGCCATGTGTTTTGATAAATAAATCATCCCTGAAGTGCTTATCTTGCTTCTGGCAAGGATATAATAATTTAGATGCCTGCTTTGTAACGCCTACAGGAAAGAGAACGATTCCACATCTTGGCATGAGAAAGGGAAAGGCCGTTAACAACCCAAATTACAATGTGGAAAGGATATGGGGACGACTTGACTCAGAGTTGGAGGGAAAAAACCCTGGAGATTTAAATACCAGTAGTTGGGTCTAAAGCCAAGAAAAAAAGGAGATGAACTCACAGATAACAGAACTATGAAATAGCCATATGTTACGAGACTGTCATCATATAAAGGTCCCTGCTTATTTCTGAACCTCAGTCTGTGGAAGAAACTTTTGTTTCTGGACTTAATCCATTCGGTGCTTGAACTTTCTGTGAGGTAAAGCCATGTATCCCAGGTGTATTTTGGGGTAACAAAAAACCAGTTATATCGAGCCCCTGAATTTTGTGTGAATGAAGCTGTTTGCCAAAGCTAATATTTGTAGCTACGTGACTTACTGTTCACAGAAGAGGTGGATCCATGGGGATGAGTGGGTGGCCAGTGCCCTGCAGAACTACCTCGATGAAAAGAGGCCTGAACACTCCACACCTGGATTTCACCAACTGTGGATAGAAGAAATTGCCCTATCTAGAAAAATGTTATTTTGTATATGTGCTATTGGGAACATTATTCGATGCCTTCAAACAAGGAAATCCTTGGCAAAGTCCCTTCAAAACCAAGCACCAGGAAAATGTTTGTTCCTCCCGATGAACAGTTTCCTAAAATTACACGAATTCTGCAACCGGTTGTTTTCTACTTTTCTAAGTTGGTGGACAGCTCAGAAGTAAGTTTTATGTTTGATCGCTATCATTCTTCTCAATTAGAATTTATTGCTATAGTTCCTTTTCTTTCCACCTTTATTTTTGGGTTCATTTTGGTTCCTAAAACCTTTTCTACCATCTCAGTTGTTTGTTTGTTTTTTCCTGAAGTGGGTGGCATATAAAAAAGGTGCAGTTAATTCAGAGGTTTAAAATGTGCCTCTTGAGACGTTTATTTCCAAATAGCACTGCATTCCCCTGGCAGAATATTTGTTTCCTCCCTCTCCATTGTTTATTTATTTGAAGTGAGAAAGAACAAGAAAGCAAAAGACAGCAAATCGAATTCAGAGGGTTTGCCTGGAAAATTCCCAGGAAGAAACAACTGACAAAATAATACCCCCTGAAACAGACAGGTCCTATGGAGAATTATGATTTCCATGTTCAAAACTCTTTCTCTTGTACAAACATAGTTGGAAGTTGGTTTTAGCCACTTCTTCCCTCAATGCTCAAGCAACAGTTGAATGACAAATGTGCCCTGAAGCCCCAGGTTTCACCTCAGATGCTTGGAAGTGTAGGTGTGTTTACCTGGAGTCCCAGGCTGGAAGGCTTGTAAAAGGAGTGAAATTAATATGCAGAAGGTGACCTGGGAGATTTCCCCATCCTGGTTGCTAGCCACATTCCTAGATTTCTAGGACATTCATTAAGATCTTTGCATTTGTTTTAAAATTGTCCATAGCTATTAACAAGGTTTGAGAAATTAGTTCACATGTTGGAAGATTACTCTTTAGGTAGAAATACAAGGGTCTTGGGCTGTTTCCCTTCAAATGAGTATTTAGTGACTTCTTGTGAGTCTAGTTTTGAGGAGGAAAGATCTGCTGCTTCCTAATTTTCTTTGAGTATTTTTAAAGTATTTTGAATGAGTTTTTGAAAATGGAAACCCAAAGGAGCTTAGAACAGCAGGGGGCCTAGCGGTCTGAAAGTGGGAACACCGGAGTTCTATTCTTGCCCTGTCCTTATCTAGGACAGCAGTAACGGTGGGCTGTTTTCCACCTAGCCCTCCATCCATTCTTCTCGACCCTGCCCAGGGAGGCCAGTCCTGCAGACTGTATCACCCAGGCCCCCTTGCTGTCTGGCATCTCACTGGTCTTGGCCTAGGGATGACAGGTGGGAAACAGGTTGAGTGAATCCTCCCCATTCCTGCCCTTGCTTTTGCCTCATCATCCTTTGTTTTTCTCTTAACCCTGCCCACAACTCTCTAAGCGGTCCCCTGTTAAGGTCTTGTCATTTGAACCATCTGGGGTGGCTTCTGCTTTGAGCCGGGCTTCTGATACAAATGACAACCAGCTTTAGCAAACTGGAAATGGGCTTCAAGCAGTGGGATTCAATTCTGAAATTCTGGGATCACACCAGAGCTGTGCCTGGATTCTTCCTAAGAGACTTGTTAGGTGGGGAGAGAGCAGGGAAGATTAACTGGTCTCCGCATGCCTGGGGCCCTTGCGGCCTGTTGCTCTATCTTACGAGAAGGGTAAGATAGAGGACAGTTCAAGTGGTCTTGAAGCCACTGCTTCAGGGGCTTAAAAACAATTTTACCCACCAAAGGTATTAACGCACTTGGGCACTTGAGGATAAAAGAGCTTTACTCATGAGTCAACCGAAAATTTTAATTAAAAATGGAGGTTTTTTTTTTTTTTTTAAATAGCCACTTGACAAGAGGATAAAGAGATCCCATAATGGGGTAGTGAGACCAGAGTCCAGGCTTCACTCTGCTGGCCACACTGTCCTCAGGACCTTGCAATAAGCTAGAAATGTACATAATTGCAGGGGAAAACTTCAAGACTAGGGGAGGAGAGGAGGCCAGACCAGGGTGGGCAGTGACATCCTCAGTCTTTTGTATTTATATCTTACGTATATATATAACACATAATATATATATTACATCCAAGTACAACAGTCATTTGTACCATTTCCCAGGAGACAAAGATGTTTCCAAGGCAAGGCAGGGCGGGGCTGGGGGCAGCGCGGGGGCCGGGGGCCGCCTCACAGAAGCTGCAGGAGCTTCAGCGATTGTAAGAGAGCTCCGGGCTCCGCCGACGCCAGATACTGGCAGCAGAGCCAGTCCTCCAGCTCCACCCCGCGCCGGCGGTCCACCGCCTTCTCGGCGAACTTCATCATCATCAGGGCCCGCTTCATGTCGATCCAGTTGCTGAGCGTGGCGCACAGCACCTCCTCCGAGGGGCCCGGCTGCTCCACCAGCTCGCGCCGGGGTCCCCACAGGAGGCACTGCAGCACGCGCTTGGCCTCGCCGATGCGGATGCGCTTGATGGGGTCGGCCTGCAGCAGCAGGTGCGCGAGCCGCTGCAGGCCCGGCGAGTAGAGGGACAGCGCGGGCAGCGGGGGCAGGTCCTCCTGCCGGTAGTCCTGCTCCCGCAGCTGGGCCCGCACCTCGAACGGGTTGGGCTGGTGGAGCAGCTCGTAAATGAGGATGCCCGTCTGGAACTCGTCGAACTTGCGGTACTGGGAGGCAGACACGATCTCTGGGGCCAGGCGGGCCTGGCTCTTTTTCTGCTGCAGGTTGGTGGTACCGCCCGGCTTCTGCTTGGCCTTCAGGAAGTTGCTGATGATGAGTCGGGGCAAGTGCTTCTCGCCGGGCCCTCCCTGACAGGCGGGGCCAGCCGGAGGGGTCGGGGTGACGCCGGCTGGGAGGGCGGCAGAGGGGCAAGAGGAGGGGGTAGCGGCAGGGGCAGGGGGTATGGTGGTGGGAGGGGCCCAGGAGGTGGCGGAGGAGGGGTCCGGGGAGGCCTGCGGGGCGCAGTGCACCAGCAGCAGGTTCTCCAGGCACAGGTCCCGGTGGATGATCCCGTGCTCCTTCAGGTGCTCCAGCCCATTGCAGAGCTGCAGAAGCAGGAAGCACACGCGCCGCTCGTAAACCTCGGGCTCAGACTGGTGGCTGGCGGCTGAGTCTTGCACGAAGTCCGAGGCGGTCTGGTGGGGTACCTCTCGGGTGATGACCACCACGCAGTCCTGCTCCTGGGCGGGGGGATGTGAAGGCAGGGCAGACAGGGGGTCCTTGGGCGCATCGGGAGAGGTGAGCATGCTGGAGGGCACCGAGGCGACAAAGTGGCCGCAGTCCTGCTGGATGTTGAAGTGCACGGGCACGGAAGGGCTGCAGTATGAGGCTGCTTTGGGCTCAGGGGTTTTGCAGATCTGTGGGGGAAAGGGGCAGTGAGGTCAAAGAGCCAGAGCCATCATTCGGTTCAGCAACTGGTGTTGGGACACTTAGATATCCACAGGCAAAACGGTGAACTTAAACCCATATCTCACACCGTACACACAATTTAACTCAAAATGGATCCCAGAGACCTAGGTCAAAATGGAGAGACTTAGATGTGAGAGCCAAAACATACACACTTTTGAAGAAAACACAGGACAGAATCTTTGAGACCTTAGGTTGAGCAAGGATTTCTCAGATACCACACCAAAAGCATGGTCCATAAGAGAAAAAAATGGACAAACTTGACCTTACCGAAATTCAAAACTTGTATGCTTCAAAAGATACTAAGAAAATGCAAAGACAAGTAATAGTGGGAGGAAATATTTGCAAGACACATATCCAGTAAAATGATTTCTATCCAGAATTTACCAAAAACTCTTGCAACGCAGTAATAAGATAAATTACCCAATCAAAAAGTGGGCAAAAGATATTAACAGGCATTTCACCAAAGAAATATAGAATTGGCCATAAACACATGAAAAGATGTTCAACATCATGAGTCATAAGGGAAATGCAAGTCAAAACCACAATGAGAGACCAGGTGAGGCCCACCAGAATGGCTATAATAAAATGATAATAGCAAGTGTCTATGAGGATGTGGAGAAATGGGAACTCTCATTTATGGCTGGTGGAATGTAAAATGGTACCACCACTTTGGAGTAGAGTTTGGCAATTTCTTAACAAGTTAAACCTAAAATTATCATACAACCCAGCAAGAGTGAGTTCCCTTGGTAGGAAGACGTCCCCATGCCCACAACGTAGGCTGGACAAATTCTCAGGAAGCCAGATAAGAGCTTACACAGGCAGTCAGCCTCACTCCCCAGCCCTCGCACCTGAATTGGCAGCTACCTTATAATAGATGTGTTCGACACCTGGGATGTTCCCTTCTTGGGGAATCTCGGGGGCAGATGCAGGCCCTAAACCTCTAGGACTTGGTCAAATTCTCTTAGGCTGCCCTAGTTTCTAGATCCAGGTACATATGCCATGCCCACCAGCTGGCACAACCTGCGGGGCTGATTTCAGTGGAGCCGCTAAGTGGAAGCCACGAGCTTTTCCTCCAAGGGTGAGTCAGAGCAGCTGAAAGAAAACAGAAAGCTCTCCAGAGAATAGGGAACCCAGAGGGCCCAAAGGCACCCTCTGAACCAAAGGTGGGAATAAACAGATGGATGATCTCAAGCTCCTTTGGGGAGTTCCCAGTGTCTTTCCCACTGCTTCTACATCTTCTTGTACTAACGACAGCGACTGCCACCTAAGGATCCTGAGCAACAGGAACCCTCATCTGGTGACCACACAACTGAAGAGTCTTGAGCCAGACACAATGGCCCCGTCAGGCCTCAGTTTCCCTCTAATTACACTGAAAGGGACGGTAGATGGTCTGTGAGTGCCCCTCTCAAAAGGAGATGATGCAACCCCAGCCGTACTTTGTAGAAAGGTAAGGATCAGTGCGTAATCCTGAGAAGAAAGGCATTTCGCCTCCATCTATAAAATATCATCCTGCAAAGAATCCCAAAATAACCCTTTGGGGTGCTGCGTGGCTGCACTCAAATGAGTACAGCAGTGTTCATGGGGCACCACAATGCTTACAGGTGATGTTTTCAGAAGTTCTGTTGCAAGTACCTTTTCAAAGAGATTTATTTATATTGCAGCTCTACAAAGCTCAGCATAAAACCTGGCATAAAAGAGCTCAGCTTCTGAGAAAACTTTTTAAAAGATAATTGGAGGGCTGGGGGGAGAGAACACATTAATTTATTGATCCCTCTATTAGAGAAGTAGAATAGAAATAAAAGGGAAGTACATTTTATCCCAGACAGTGCCTCCTATTACACTAACAAAAGTGATTTCAGAATGCATGCCTAAAAGGCACTGCTGCAGGCTCTTTCTTATCCGAACACACCCAGCTGTATTCGGTTTTTATTTTTGGCTGTGTTGGGTCCCCATTGCTGCGCATGGGCTCCCTCTAGTTGAGGCAAGCAGGGGCTACTCTTCGTTGCGGTGCGCGGGCCTCTCATTGTTGTGGCCTCTCTTGTTGCAGAGCACAGGCTCCAGAGCGCAGGCTCAGTAGTTGTGGTGCACGGGCTTAGCTGCTCCGCGGCATGTGGGATCTTCCCGGGCCAGGGATCGAACCCGTGTCCCCTGCATTGGCAGGTGGATTCTTAACCACTGCGCCACCGGGGAAGCCCTGTATTCAGTTTTTAAATGGCAGTCTTCTGGAACACTATTACACGAAAGGAAATTTGGGAGGGGTCCTCAAAAAATAGTCTTGCATATAAATACCAACCACCGTGTATGGACCCGTCTGCTGTGCCATCCATGGATACTGATGTCATCCCCTCCAGTGAGGGCTTCTCAACTACAACATATACCTACCAATCTTGCACCATGCCTACAAAGCATTTTTTCATGTAGTGTCTCGTTAAATCTCATTGAACAACTCCATGAGGTAGATGCTACTACAGAGGAGGAAACTGAGACTTCAAGAGGTTAAATTATTTGCCCTAGATTATACAGCTAAGAAGCGTTCTGGAGGTGAAAAGTATGGGCTTTGGAGTGAAAAGGACCTTAGTTTAAATATAAACTCTGCAAACATTGGCAACTTTCCCTTGATTCTTGTTATTTGTGGTCGTTATGTTCTGTTAAGTAGCCACAAACACTGAATGCATGAATGCTGAACGACTGCTCCTGGGCAAATACAATGTGAAGTGCTTGCAAGCCTCTGGTCACAAGATGTTCACCAACTGATCAATACGTAACCTTGTTGTATATTGTGTGTGTGTTTCTGTTTAAAGACGCCTTATTCATAGATACTGCTGATGCACTAACACTGACTCACGGCCGACAGCAGTGTAACTCATGCCTGAACTAAGCTGATCTAACACCCTCTCAAAGGTGCATCACATCCTTCCTGACCTTAGGAACACGAGACAGGACTTCAGCGCTCAGCGTGGCCATTTTAAAGAGTGAAATCACCAACGAAAAGCACAAAAGTGTGATGATGAGGCACTAAATAGACACAAAAAGTACATCTGTGTACAGTATGAGAGCTGAGACAAGAAGGCGGAGGGTCCCCTTGTGCCACCTCAGCTGAAGATTTGCAAGTCGGATGACCCGGATTTCCGCCCCCGCACACTGTGTGCCAGTTCAGTAATGAACCCCAAAGCCCTCCAAGTATTGATGTGGGGTTACAAGTAAGTTTCAGCATCGAATTCACAAATGCAGAATCCACGAATACTGAAGATCAATGGTATTTATCTCCAAGTGTGTTTCTCCTCTGTATCTCAGGGGCAGTGTCCCTCTTCACAGGGTCACTGGGAGCATTAAAGGACACAACACAGGTGTGGCTTTCAACACAATGCCCAGGCGAGCACCCACCGGGAGAGGTTGCTATGGTGACTGCCCTTGCGGGTCTGGCTGTAGCCGTGCGGTGGTGCTGGGCAATCCAGAGCTGGCTGGCTGTACAAACCCAGAGGGCGCAGCTGCCGGGGCCTGGGCTGTGTTTCCAAGGATCCCCTTTCTCCAGGGTGTCAAAGGCCCGGGCCAGCAAACGCTCTCCTCGGGAGCTCCAGGCACTTCGCACAGAGACGTGAATGAAAGAGCAGAGTAAATGAAAAGTGGCCTGAATGCATTTCAGAATCAGTGAGCTGGTCCCTCTGGCAAGACCTGCAGCTTCCTCACTGCCTCGAACAAAAGACAGAGTGCAGTTATCCAGAGGGGCAGCCCCGGGCGGGGCCCCCAAGATCATTCTGCAGTGTCTAATTAGGGGTGGGGGGAGAGGAGGGGGCGGAGGGAGGGGACGGCTTCTTTTCCACCCCATCTCCCCTCACCGCCCCCCAAGTTCATTTTCAGGGAGTCTGTGCTTGAGTTCTGGCTCAAGACCTTCACACAGACCTTTGGTTCAGCTCAAATTTCAAACGTTTCACTGAGCCAAGTCTCACTTTAAACTTCGGTGCCACGGCCTGATTCGTGGTTGAAAATCTGGGCTAAGTCACGTCTGTTAAATAAAAAAGGCCCAGCCCGCTTAGCACGGGTCCCTAATTAGCGGAGTTCTGGCTGACTGAGGCATGAAACAGCTTCGAAAGCACACACAATTAAGGCTTTTTTTCCCTCCTCATACTCGTAGAGCTGGGCTACAGGAGCTGGCTTCACCTCCTCGCGCTACAGGGTGCCAAGCCCACAAACGGAGGGACCAGCGTCAGCCCGAGCAGGTGCGAGCCTGCAACCGAAGCTCCTGCTTCCCAGGCACGGATGGAGCAAGCTCAGCCACAGCCAGGCGGTGCGGGAAGGAGCCCCGCTCCCCACTCCTGGGGATTCAGCCGATGCAGATGACTGTATTCCATCTAGGACCAGCACTAATGAAGTGCAACAGCAGAGTGGAAGGATGCTCCGTGCCCCGCCCCCCACCCCTCCCCCCCAGGCCAGGCACATTTGCAAATTGATATTGTTGTTCCCCAGACTCTGAATACTGGAAGCTCTTCTCCAGATTTCCTTTTCACACATTACAGAGATAGTCCCTGAGCTGCCAAGGCTCCAGCAAAATCAAAGAGGAGACCCCTGGGACTCTCTTCCTTAAGAGGACCAAGGTCTATCGCTGGCTTCCTTATGGTTTAGATTTCAAATGGAATGAACGATGCTGCCTTTTAACATCCTCTGGAAATGCTGAATTTTCTGCACTGTTCTTGTGAGAACTGGCTAATTCTACATTGTTACAGGAGGTCCTAGAATCCAACGTGCACATCACCATCACGGATATAAAAACCAAACCCCTTTGCCCGGAGGTTCTGATCCAGCGGCAGATCTTGCACCAGGTGGCCTCTGGGCCATATCACTTTCTACCCCATGGGCAAGAGGGATTAAGCCTGTCCCACCAGGCTCTTTCCTCCTCAAAATGGAAAAGTCAGCTGTCCCTTGACAGTGAAGGAGCCGCCCAGGTCCAGCCCAAGGAGACGGGGGAGAGTAACACATGCACTTGAACACAGGAAATGTTCAGGGTGGAAGCAGAGACATTATTCACAGATCCCTTTCTCAGGTCCACTAGGTTGGCAGAAGCAAAGAACTTCCTAAAGGCACCTCCATCCCCTTGACTTTCAAGGAGCTCAAATTTACATCCCTTTCATTGCATGGATACAGACCCCTGGCTCTGGGCCACCAGGGATGACCAGGCTGACCACGTCCAGCTCTCTGGAGGGTCTACTCACTCTTCCTTTACTGGATACAGCACCTTCCTAATAGGAAGGGAAACGCTGGGGTTGTTTCTTTTTCTTTTAATTGTGGTTGTGGGGGGTGACCAGGAAGGGTAGCTCAACAAGAGAGCAGCTGCTGAGTTCAGATATAAAGAGGCAATGAAGTTCAAGAAATCTATCTAGTCTTTTGGGGCCTTGATTTCTGACAATGAACTGGATCCTCCTAATAGCTACCTTCCTGCCTAGTTTTTTTGCAAGAAGGCAGCGAGTAATTATACAGAGCCCCTTGAACAAATAAATCAGGGGTTCCCAATCTATATTTTATGGTAGTGTCACCAATTTTTTAAAAGAAAAATCTCAAAGTAAAATTCACTGCAATTTTCCTTGGCTAATAATCATAGTATTAAAAAAAATCTTACTGGTAAGAAGGAAGCTACCCCGCCAAGACCATTTCATGTTAGTTCACTGTTTGCATTTTTTCTAATTAGAAATAAAAGAATGTCTTGGGGCAGGTGATGGCAGAAAAGAGTTCAGGGTTCCCTTCTCACTCCTCACAAAAGCCTGCATTTATAGAAGGACCACAGACCACCAGGTACTCAAGGGACACCAAAAGAAGATGAGAAAAGGGGCCACCAGAGGGGCCAGATGGATACAGACAGCTCCACCAGCTTACTCAGAGCTGTGCCCCAAAAGAGCAATGGGGTGTGCTAGCAACAGCCCTGGTCCAGGGCCAGCGATTAAAGAGCTGTGTTACTTTGGACTAGTCACTTAACTTCCCTGAACTTCATTTTTCTTAACTGACAGGGTGGTAGCATAGGCTTTGAGACAAGACAAAGAAGAGTTCAAATCCATCTTAGCCACCTGCCAGCTGTGGGCAGATTATTTAATCATTTTGAGCCTCAGATTCCCCACCTGTAACACCTACCTACCCTGTAAGGATTTGAGGTCGTGTAGTTAACACACCCATCCAAGAGTCTAGTTGTATACTGACTGCTCTATCAATAATATTACCCTTATTGTTCAAGATGATGCTTGGGTCTAACTCTCCTTCCGGCTCTATTTTAAGAACTATATCTTAATTGCCTATCTCCCGAATTAGATTATAAGCTCCACAGGAACCATATGTTCACCTCTATATACTCAGATCTTTACAAAATACCTGGCTCATAGTAGGCATTCAACAGAAACCTGCTGAATAAATGAATGAGCTCTCCGTCCGTTACATTAAGAGGCAACTGTCTTAATCCAACTCGATCATGTAGGTTCGTTCCTGAAAGCACAGAATGAACCTTCTATTCATTGTACAAATCACATTGCACCACGTCCTGGGCCAGGCAGAGAGTGAGATCACCGAGCATTTCTAGGAAACTAGCCTCCTCCGGGAGCCGGCTGAGGGGAAATGACTTCCCCAGCCATAGCGCTGCCCCCCAAGACAGGACCACAGTGCCCAGCTGGTAGCACTGTGGAATGGGAGGAGGGGGTGGTACCTACTTTCACAGCGTAGGTGCTGCCGGGGTCCTCGGAGCAGGTGGCACAGTAATAAATGGCATCCCCCGAGTCGCAGCAGGGCTTGTTACAGGCCAGCTTGAACAGGGACCAGTTATTCTCGCTGAAGTGCAGCCCCTTTTTCTGGCTGCCCATGAAGAGGTCCTCGCACCTGGCCACGAGGCGGACCAGGGACTGGGCGTAGAGCCCTCCCAGCTTGGTGTAGGTGCCCTCCTTGCTGCCGATGCTGCTCAGGAGGCTGTGGAGCTGCAGCTGGGCGCTGCCCGCCGAGGCCTGGCTGGACACGCTGAGCTGGGAGGCCGCGGCCGAGGACACCCCTTTGCCCTGCAGGCTCTGGCTGCCCGCCAGCCCTGGCGCTGGGCCCCAGGGGCCACTGTCTTTGAACGTTTTCTCCAGAGGCTCGGAAGCAGAGAAGATGTGCTGGTGGCGGCTGCCGGGGCCTGAGGAGTAGCTGAAGTGGGACTCGTCATGGACACAGACGTTGGTTTCTGAGTGGCTGAGGTTCAGCTTGGGACCTGCTGTTCTTGGCTTGGGGGAGCCTTGGGTCCAGAAGAAGCCATCCGGGGAAGAGGCCGCCCGGCTCACTAGCTTCTTCTGGGGGAGAGGCGGGGGCTGCAGGGGGCCACCGGGGGACACATCCTCAGTGGAGCCCGAAGGGAAGGGGACAGGGCTGAAGAGCTCCTTCCCACTGCTGGTGGGCGAGTGAGTCGCCTCAGATGATGGACCTGAAAAAGAGAAACAGAAACCATCAGACTGGGGGCCCATGCCACTCAGTTCCAGGGTCCCGTGGGCCTTTTTTTTTTCTTTCCGTCAAAGCAATTTATTTTATTTTGTTTTTATCTAGAAGAGACAACATATGCACAATGAACACAATTCAAAATGCAAAAAAGGTATACAATGCCAATGAAGTCTCCCTCCTACCCTGTTCCTTAGCGCCCAGACCCTCTCTTCAGAGGAAACGTGGCTGGCAATTTCCCACGCATCCTTCTGGAGATCTGCCAAACAACCCAAACACAACACACACACACACACACACACACACACACACACACACACACACACACATGCATTTACACAAAGGAGAGCAAACAGTGTCCACTGATTGCAGTATTCCTTTTCTTCACTTGCCACTATGGCTTGGAGATATTCCACATCAGATGATGTTCAGGTCTATCTAATTCTTTTTAAAAGCTATCCCATACTGTATCATCATATGCAAGTACCATAATTTATTTAACTGGTCCCCCATGGATGGACACTTAGGTTGCTTCTAACATTTTGCAAACAATGTTGCAACAGCACCAACAAACTTGAACATGTGTGGCTTGGCTGGATTTTTTTCAAAAAGTCAGTTTATAGAGGGTACAATTTAGCTACAGTATAATTCCTTCTTTTTAGTGTGTAATTCTCTGAGTTTTGACAAACGCCCTGATGGCCTGGGGGACAGGGCAGGCCCACAGACATTTCAGAAGGCAGAGAATGTGATTTCATAAGAAGAAACAGATCTCAAGGGAAAGAGAGTGGTTCCCAGGCCCCACAGTTCCCAGAGGTGCAGGTGGATATTGATGTGATTTGGGGAAAGTTCCATCACTGCCTCAGGCCTCCGCAGAGCATGGGGACCTTCAGAAATGTCACAGACGGTGAGACAAGAGCGAAGATTGGACTCACTCTTTATATCAATGTATGAAATGGAGAGTTCACAATGAAACAAGAGTTCAGGTAAAAAATATATAAGAAAAGGTACTGACATCAGAGACAAGAAGGGGCCAATTGAAAATAATACTCATTTCTTTCATTCTAAGAACTAACTCAAAGATGTACCCAATATTTTAATAACAGCTTTTAAGGGGATTAAAAAAAAGAAACATTAACTGTATCCATACATTGTAAAATACATCCTATTATCCTGAAGGTTAAAATGCGAAAGAAACATGGGTGTCAGATTCAAGGAAATAGGCAGTTATGATGTGTGCCCCTCATTTAGTTGACTGTGCATGTGGCCTAAGGGCGGGGCACATAGTGCCTCTCTGGACTCCCTCCCACCTTAGCAGGACGACCAAGATGCAGGACGCACAACAAACACAGAAGCCGGAGCCAAGTGGAGAAAGGCCCCAAAGGAAGCAAACTGTCTGTTAGTTTTGTGTCACTTCACTCAGAGGCACATGGCCTTTGCAGGGCTGCTTCTGAATGGGTAACAGCCGTCTCTGCCTGAGTCCCTCTCTGCTTTCTCCAGCCAAAGGGGGACAGAATGGGCTGGCACCAAGCCTCTCCCATCAACACAGGGGCCTCCTTACTTGGGGTGCTCCACAGGCAGGAGGGAGCCAGGTGGATGACCATGTCCTCAGGTGCCGATGTCCGTGCCTCAGCCCCATTGACCAGCATCAGTAAGTGACAGCAGGGGCCTCCTGCACAGGACAAGCTCCAGCGCAAAGCCCCCAGGAGGACAGAGTTGGTAAACACAGCTAGTTGAACACAGGAGCTGGGAACCAGGTTTGTGCAAAGAGATGCATTATCACCACACAGAAGATAAGGGTTGGGGAGGGGGCAGAGCGTGGTCAGAATCCCGGTCAATGCTTTACTCAGCGCCTCCAGTCTCCCTGTCCAGACAGGGACAGCCTGCCTATGGTCAGGACTCCTGGTCCCACGTCCAACCCGCCGGGGAGGTTTTTGACAAATCAGTTTCATGGTTAGTCCCCTCCTTAAGCCTTATGCTTATTCCCACCCCCTTATTTGGTTTGCCTTCCTGGGCTTCCCCCTACAGCTCTCCTTGACGCTTTCAACACACCCCTTTCTGCCTCTGGTCTGATCTGAGGGCGCACAGCGGGATGAACCCTGATGTAAGCTGTCAGTCTTACTCGGCTGAATTTCCTCATTTAAAAACTGACCGGATTGCATCCCTGCGAAGGCTCCTTCCAGCACTAATAGTCTATAATTTCAGCCATTCTCTCCATTTGCAACAACTCCTCATGTGCATTTTGTCTCAAAGCTGCCCCTGAAATAAAATACCTCTAGGCAGATGGTTATCTTGCTTCCACTGTTCCTCTATCTCTAGTTCCCACAAGCTGCCGCTGGAAAACTTTTCAATCTTTAAGGATAGCAGGACTCTTAAAAAAAAAAAAAAAAAATCGGTAACACTTCTTATTCCCTAGATCACCAAAGAAAACCAAGAGGTTGTGCTTTAAGCACAGAAAATAACGCATGTGTTCAGGCAGTTGGAAGGAAGTGATTTTCTCCTTTGCCCTGTGTGTGTTCTCTTGCTTTCTTGTGGGAACTGTGAGTGCGTGGCTTTGATCAGATCTATATCCCATAACCACTTAGCTAAGTCGGGGCAGGAGTACTGGGTATTAGAAGGAGGCGCGGCTTCAGGGATTAGCATGTGGGCTGGTTCATTTTTCTTTATTTCTTAGATGTTAGGTGTTTCTCACCCAACAATCACTGCCTAAAGCACACAGTAATCAGAGGATGGCACTGCGTAGGAAGGCTCCTAGCCATGCACTTCCCCAGAGGTTGTAAAGGACTGCATTACACAGACCTCATCTGGTGAAGTGAGGCTCATCTGAAATGTGCACTTTCTCTGTATAACTGGGCATTACATACACATATTGTGATTTTTTGCATTAAAAAAAAATCGCCTACTTGGGTAACAGGTACACCATCTTCTGACCATTCTCCAGATGTGGACCCGCACCAGGCGAAAAGACCATAATTCACTCTGATCACCCCCAGGCACCCCAGGACCATATAACATCTCAGCTGTTAATATTCTTGGCTGTTAATATTTGGAGGGAGATGTCTACGTGTAGCCCTTCTCGATGAAACTGATTTCTCCAGCATGAGACAAGCAGTTAGCTGTCTTCTGCGGGATCAGAGAGCACCCCAGAAGACCCGCTCTGGTTCTGTTGTTTTCTTGGCTCTTGCATGGGGCACCTCCTCACAAACACAGCTGTGGGCCCCACAGAGGCTAGATTCTTACTGTTTGCAGCAGCTGCCACGCTCTGCATTTAGAAGAGCCAGAAAGAAGAGGGAACAAATATGCCTTGACACCTAAAACAGTCTCAAAATTCACAGGCAAACCACTGGTTCAGAAAAACGTGCCTAAAAAAAATCGTGAAAAACTCTGGCCAACAGTCCATGTTCTCAGGACTCAGATCCAAGGGTGCACGAGACGAAGTCAAATATATCCCGGTTCTATGCCGGTGTTAGATCACCCTGTTTCCAAATTTTGGCTTACAATTAAGGGTGTAAAAAGGATATGAATGGAAAATACTTTGCTGGGAAGTCTGCCTACATCATAGTTACATCATTGGTAGTTTTTTTTTAATGACTTTGAGTCCTAATTGGGCCAGAGAGCTACAAATCCCATTTCCTAAGTTTTCCTTCCAATTTCCAATTCTGCATATCAAGCCCGCAGCCCGCTATAGAGCAGAACACCTCTGCATCTCCTTAGTGCCTGTGCTTCAGAGAAGAGAAAGTGTTTCTAGGAAAAAACTACACATCACATACGGTGCACTGGGTGGGATCTTAAAATGATGGAGAGGAAAGTATACTAGTTTGGTGCCATTATATTTATAAAGCAGAGAAGAGAAATCAGGATTTCAACGGTGGGGAAAAAAAAGCTTAACTCCTATGCAGAAATGCAGGCCAAAAGTTCAAACCCAGCACTGTGAGGTTTCCTGATTACAGAGTCCTCTCTTCTGGCTGGGTTTTAATAGGTACTTTCACTGTTCTCTATAGCCAAAATGAGAGCTGGGCTTCAGGAGGAAGTGGTCAGTCCAGTTTTGAACCGTATAAATGAGCCCGTGTGGCTTGCTTGGCGCCCGGCTCTGCCTCCTGACGGCAGCTGGGCCAGAACAAATGTGGGGACAAAGGGCAGGGTCCCAGCTAAGAGTCCCCCAGCTCCAAACTTCAGCTTTGGTGTCTGACGATTCTCCAACTTAAAGTAAAGGAAAGCAAATTGAATTTTCTTTTGTTCAAAACACTTAGTGTTCTGTGGATCATTTTTAAAAATGAGGATAAGAGATTTGCCTGGAAACGGCTGTATAGATTAATCCATTCATTCACTCAGTATATCTTGAGCACCTACAAAATGCAAGGCAGAGGGAACAAAGCAGATGGAGAAAACCTCGCCCACACCCTGTGGCCTGGTTCAATCCCTTCATGTTCAAGGTGAGAAAACTAAAGCCATCTGTGTAGGCCAGGGTCACACAGGAAGTGGCAGTCTTACTGATTTTGGCCAAAACCCCTCTTCCCACCCCCAGAAGACGTGAAGAGTGGCGGCAGAGGGGATGTTCTAGCCTCACGGAGTAATTTTTTCCTCCAAAGGAAAATCTGGTCAGAATAGACTAAACTCTATTTTTTTTTTAAAGGAAGGCACATAGCATTCCTTCAGGAGGAACCCTTGCTTTTTCAAGAAGGTAAACGTGGTCTGAAAATGGAAGCATAGTATTAGCATTTTACAATTGGATGGAAAATGTGGCATTTGTGAGAAGTCTCTCCAGACCACTTAATCATCCCAAGAAACAGTGATCCAGATGGGTAGGCAATTGACATGCAAAAAAGGAGAAGCACTGTCTCAGTTTGGAAAACAGGCTCGTGGAAAATATTCCATGTCTAAAGCCCATGTGTGGTTCCAGAATCATGATCTTTCCCCTGTTATAACAAAATCATTATGGGTTTTCTTCCAAATTAACAGTAAAATTAAAAGTTCAAGGCACTTTCACATGCTGTTGACAGAAGCATAAACTGACATTTTTAGAGGTTAATTTGGTAACATCTGTTTAAAAATGCATATACATTTTGACATATCCATTCTACTTCTAAGAATTTATCTTACAGATATGCTCACCAAATTATCTTAGTGTACGTCACAGGATATTCCTGCAGACTTGTAATGAAAGTAACCTAAACATGCATTGACAAGAGAAGGGTTTAACCAATTTATACAATGAAAAAAATATGCAGCATGAAAAAAAATGAGGTAGACTTAGAGGTTTTGATTTGAAGGACTTCAAGATACAGTAAGTACAAAAATGTGTAGAACTGAAGTTTATGATATTTAAAATATGGAAAAGAATTTCTGGGATGATGTAGAAAAAAATGTTCCAAGTTGAGGGGGAGCTGGGAGTCTGAAGACTCTGACTTTTCACTTTATATCTTTCTCCATTGTTTGGATTTTTATCATAGACATGTATTGACTTTATTGAAGTAATAATATATTTTTAAAAAATTTAGTTTAAAGGGAATAGCTCAAACTAAAATGAAGCTTCACTTCAGTGATATTGTGAGGGCTCAGGCCACAGACAATCTTACAAATGAGTATTTTTTCCTTTAGGATAACTTCTCCTTCCTTCAGTAACACATCTCCCAGAATAGAATCGGTGACTCTGTCTCCGTGGGGGATGGGAGGGTATACTGTGTTAGAGCAAAACATCAATGTAATATATTAGACTGAACCCACCAATTTAGGATCAAGTGCTCTAACAAGCCTGCCTAATTGTCAGAAAGCACACTATTTTTGGCTAGAGAGTTTTAGATGCCTTTTTTTTTTTTATAAATTTATTTATTTATTTTTGGCTGCTTTGCGTCTTAGTTGCTGCACGCGGGCTTTCTCTCTCTAGTTGTGGTGAGCAGGGGCTACTCTTTGTTGTGGTGCGCGGGCTTCTCATTGCGGTGGCTTTTCTTGTTGCAGAGCATGGGCTCTAGGCGCGCGGGCTTCAGTAGTTGTGGCGCGCGGGCTTCAGTAGTTGTGGCACGTGGGCTCAGTAGTTGTGGCTCGCGGGCTCTAGAGCACAGGCTCAGTAGTTGTGGCGCACAGGCTCCGCAGCATGTGGGATCTTCCCAGACCAGGGCTCGAACCCGTGTCCCCTGCATTGGCAGGCGGATTCTTAACCACTGCGCCACTAGGGAAGCCCTAGATGCCTTTTTCAGGACCACCTTTCCTTTTTCTTTTTTGGCTGTGACGTGTGGCTTGTGGGATCTCAGTCCCCTGACCAGGGATTGAACCTGGGCCACGGCTTTAAAGCCTAGAATCCTAATCCACTATACTGGAGTATAATTGCTTTACAATGGTGTGTTATTTTCTGCTTTATAACAAAGTGAATCAGCTATACATATACCTATATCCCCATATCTCCTCCCTCTTGTGTTCTCCCTCCCAACCTCCCTATCCCACCCCTCTAGGTGGTCACAAAGCACCGAGCTGATCTCCCTGTGCTATGTGGCTGCTTCCCGTTAGCTATCTATTTTACATTTGGTAGTGTACATAAGTCCATGCCACTCTCTCACTTCGTCCCAGCTTACCCTCCCCCCTCCCCGTGTCCTCAAGTCCATTCACTACATCTGTGTCTTATTCCTGTCCTGCCCTTAGGTTCTTCAGAACCTTTTTTTTTTTTTAGATTCCATATATATGTGTTAGCATATGGTATTTGTTTTTCTTTTTCTGACTTACTATACTCTGTATGACAGACTCTAGGTCCATCTACCACCTCACTACAAATAACTCAATTTCGTTTCATTTCATGGCTGAGTAATATTCCATTGTATATATGTGCCACATCTTCTTTATCCATTCATCTGTCGATGGACACTTAGGTTGCTTCCATGTCCTGGCTATTGTAAATACAGCTGCAGTGAACACTGTGGTACATGACTCTTTAAAAAATACAATTTCTTCTTAGAGTCTCAGGTAACAGCCTGAGTAGGTGAGCAAGGGCTCAGTGAGGGTCAGGCTGTCACTCATTCTGACTGACGTCTTTGTGGACTTACTGTCTCCCCTTGACAGGTGCTCCCACCTTTCCCTGGCCTCTTCCTGGCTGACTTTTCCCCATAGCACTTACTGCCATCTGACACACTGGCTACTTTAGACCCTTATCTTCCTCATTGCCCATCTCTCCCCACTGGAATGTGAGCTCCATGAAAGGAAGGGACAGGGCATTTTTTTGTTACTGCTATATCTTCAGCATCTAAAACTGTATCCAGCCCATAGTTTGTATTCAACAAATATCTATCAAACTAATGATTGAATTAATGTCTATATTTCAAAAATCTTCTTGGCATTATTGTTGAGAAACACAAGCTGACTACTGTCAAGATATTTAATTAACTTTCTGTGTTTCTGGTTTGCCAGTTACAAAAATCAGAACACAAACACTGCCTTGGTGCATAGCTTCATGAGAGTTTATAAGTATATTCACTACTGTATAGTTATTTAGGCCTCTCATCCATCACGTCTGCCCATATTTTCAGTTCAACACAGCACTAATCTCCTTTGGGAAGAGGGGAACCTGGCATCTATGATCTTTGTTTAACTGTGGAACTGAGTTGTAATGTTATCCTAAATCAAAAGGGAAAATGATCTTAATGCAATTATGAGGTCTGCATATTTAAAAGTAACCATTTAAAAGTACAAGAGTCTTCTGGTGATCATTTCTGCTGATCATTCCCCCCACGCCCATCCATCCATCCACTACAGATGACCTTTCCCTTGGCAGCATTCATGGATCTGTCCTAATACATGCAGTTTGTCCCTCCCCAACCAAGCATAAACCCGACAACTGCTTAGATGGATTTTTCCTTTCACCGAGTTGACCCACTGTTCAATGGAACTGCCCACATGGACAAATGGGATAACAGATGTGCTTGGAGGATTATGGAATGTGATACAAGCACAAAGAGCTGACATTAACATTGATACAAAAATATTTTGTCAACGTAAAGTTTAGACACACTCGTTTTTAAAATGCAACCAAGTTATAGCTTTCGATTATGTTTATTTTACTTAGAAAATTTAAAACTATATTTTGGGAGACCACAAAACCTGAACAGTAGAAAACTAATTTTCACCATTAACCCTGATGAGCTTCCAAGAAGTTAACACAAACTACTACTATGCTATGCCCTGGAATGACTTTGTCCTCAACTCACCCAGGCCCACCCATACCACAGATGCACAAAGTCCACAAAATGCATTGTTTCCATTACTGAATTCTTACTGAAAAAATCAATGTATAGTTGAATGGTCTCTTTTGACTTAATATATAATATTAAAGAGGTGGACGCTACATTCTTGAACTAACTCTACCTCTCCTATTTGGATTCCCTCTCTCAGCTTTGGCGCTAGATGCCAAATAGTAACAAAAGGCACGATGGGTCAATATTTCAGATACGAGGTAAAAGTGAGTAAGGATTCACAGGATGGAAAGCTAATTGTTCAGTAATAGATTAAAGCCAGCTGTCTTGGCTAATGATGAGTGGCTGAATGAAGGGTTTCTTACATTTCATGACCTGCGGTTCTGGATATTCTCCAGCTTAATGTTTAAGAGACATAAAAAAGGAAAAAAAGAAGAGAGAGAGAATGCCTGTGGTCTCTTGCCAGTTTCAAAGCATGGTTCTGGGTACAGAGCCATAAGTAGGAGCAGCAGATAGAAATTGGTTTGCTCTGAGGAGTCAGAGTCTGGTAAGAAGTTATATACCTTTTTGTTGATCTAGGAATCTATATTTCGAGGTGCATTTCCACTGAATAACTCGTTCGTGATAAAGGACTAACCATGAAAATATATTCTTTTTTAAAAATTGAAGTACAGTTGATTTACAATGTTATCTCAGTGTCAGGTGTACAAGAAAATACATTCATTTTAATTCGAAAATGACTGAGTTAAGTGTCACCATTGTACTCATAAACCCTCAAGTGGCTCTCCATTTCCAAACTCCACAAACTGGTTTTGAGAGCTTTGTACAATCCAGCCCCCAGCCTCCCACCACCTCATGTCCCACTGCCCCTCATTTGCTTCCGCTGAAGCGCGTCGGGCTGGTCTGACCCTTTCCCCATGTGCACCGCTAACCCTGGGCCTTCTCTCCTCTTGAATTGTTTCCTTAACCTGCAAAGACCCCTCCTCCTCCCTCTACCTTCTCAATTTTAACCACTCTGGAGACAAGAGCTGAAGTCCCATCTCCTCAAAAAGCCTTCTCTGGGACTTGCTTGGCAGTGGAGTGGTTAAGACTCCCTGCTTCCACTGCAGGGGGCGCGGGTTCAATCCCTGGTCAGGGAACTAAGATCCCGCATGCCTCAGGTGCAGCCCAAAAGAAAAAAAAAAAAAAGCCTTCCCTGAACCCTACATCAGCGCTCATTGATTTCTCTCTCTCTGGAAGCTTTCATAAGCACTTCTGCTCTGAGCAGCCCAATTTCCTAGCTTAACCCATCCACCCACATGTCAGGTATTTTAATCTTACCTTCCTGGCTAGACCGTAAGAGCCCTGAGAGCAAACATCATAATCTGCTGGTTCTGAGAAGCAAAGTGCTGGGGCAATTGAGTCCAGTTCTCACCAACACCAGCTGGCGAGTGGAGGATGAAAGACCCCTCCCTCAGAATTGCTCACAATCCCAAGAGAGCAGGTCAGGGCTGACCAGCACAGGGACTAATGGTTCACGTGCCCAGCCCAGCCTTCGATGGAATAATGTGCCTTGTAGAATTTCTGCACAATGGAATGGGAAAAGGAAAAAGACAGAAACCCAGGAAAATCTGCAGAGAAAGAAAATCCTCTTTTGCCACGTCCCACCCAAATCAAGGCTAAGATATTTCCTGTTTTGAAGTCAGAGCTGTCAGAAGTTTCCCATCAGAACACACCACAGGCTGACGTACAACATATGCTTTTGTCTTAGCAGCGCTAATCTTTTAGATAGAAAAATGTTGGTGACAGTAAATTCACAGTGGAACCCTCTACTCCAAAAATGCCTACTGAGAAGAAATACTTCCTTAGGACTGAGAAAGAGAGTCATGCTAGCACATGTCCAAACCTAACATGCTAGGGCAAGTCAACGAGAAATGCAGGAGAGGACACACACACACAAATGTTAGAGGGTGAAGGTTTTAATACTACCCATCACAACTAGAGGAAAGCAAGAGTTCTTTTTTTAGGAATACACTCGTCCCTCATTATCCGCGGGGAACTGGTTCCAGGAATCACCTCAGATACCAAAATCCATGGATGCTCAAGTCCCTTATATAAAATGGCGGAGTACTGTCGGCCCTCTGTATCCACGGGCTCTGCATCCGCGGATTTAACCAACAGTGGTTGGAAATTCTTTGAATCCGCTAATTCGGAACCCGAGAATACCAAGGGCCGACTGAATACCCAGTCAGGACTTAGCCACATATTATGCCTTAGAGCTTAATCCAGAAAGTGGGATGGATGGTGGTCTAATGAAGCCTGCATGCTTTAATTCAACACACACTTATGTAAACACCTGTTGCGTGTCCAAGTGTGTGCATATATATGTGTGTGTATGTGTGTGTGCCCATGAAAGAATGAGAGAGACAGAGGGTGGGGGAGGGGGAATTTGTGGTTGGCACGCACCCAATCCCCTGTAAACTAACCCTGAGGACAGAAATGGAACGCAGACCTATACACAGATGTCTCATTACCCAAGGAATCTGGAGTCTTTCGATATGCTTCCGACTTCAGCCTCCTCCCACCTTGCTGCCATGCGGATGCGCTGTGTATAACTGGAGAGGGAGATATGGGATGAGGCACCTTGTCATAAATTCAATAGGGAATAAATGTCAACTGCTCTTTGGTAGAGTCTACTTCACAGGGAAAGTGGGACCAAGACAGTAGGTCTAGCTCGGCCCTTCCGAATCTAGGCAATTAACCCAGGCTGGCCTTCCAGACTCAGGGAATCTAAGCCTCTCCATCAAGGTCAAGTCTGTTACCTCCGTCGCTGCAGGTCCTGGAGTCGGAGGCCAGGCTGTCCGTGGAGCCCGTGGTGAAGCTGACGTGGACGCCCCTGAAGGATGGGCTGAGGCTCTCAGCAGAGCCCTGGCTCACCTTCTCCAAATCAGAGCTGCTCTTGTTCATTTTTAACAGGTGCCTGGAAAATGTAGAAACAAATGATAGAAGTAATTAATTAGGTTTCTATTAAAAAACCAGCTGATGGATTATGAACCTACTATGCTCCTGAAGCCTGATCAGTGCCAGTAAGTTTTAAAAAAACGATTTGGGGAAGAGAGAACAGGGACTCTTCTGAAACCTTATGCACATGAATGGCAGGAGATTTCTCAAGCATGGTTAAGGAGAAGTGAGTCTATTAAATTTAGAAAAGCACCAAAATCATGATTTGGGAGGAATTGCCTTCATATTCTGGCCCCGTCTGCCAAAACATTTATGTCATCTACTATATCCTATGTATCATCTCTACAAAGAAAAATTGAACGTTATCATACAAGCCAATGTATAGAGATATACAGACATTGGGTAGGTTTTGCAAGATCACAGGACAAGGGAATTGCAAATTCAGACCAAAAACAAGAGATTTCTTTTGTGCCTGGTACTCTCTTGACATAGCTTCAAAGGGCCTAGCTTATTCCTTGGACTTAAGGTCAATTTTAACCAGACATCTAGTGCAATATTTAGATGGAACCATGTTAACGTAACCCTTATTCCAGAACTATGGAATGAATCTGCCCTTAGGCTTTCTATGAAATCTTTGGTTGCATCTCTAAGACAGCATGACCGATACATCAGGGACAGGAATACCAAGTTCAAGAAAAAAGAACTCGCCTTGGAGAAAACAGTTGCATTATTAAGTAGAAGGTTTAGCTTATTGATTTCTCTTTCCCTCTTTCCAAGGACTACACGAATATTCACTCTGACCTGACATTTTCCCCACGCAGTGGGACAGACCACAATCAATCCAGCCCTTTCGCTGTTGGTGGTAACCCAGATTTGTCTGAACTGATATTTCCTGATTACATGCCTGCTCCCACTACGGCAGATCTATATCTCAATATCTGCTGTAGGAAATACACAGTACAGTATTGATTTGGCATCAGAACTGCCTCATTTAATGCATATGACCTTACAGCCAAGAATGTACCGATCGTTCTTTGTGTTCAATACTGCGCAGCCCTGTACTGGTCCTCACAGGCACTGGAATCCCTTGTTCATTAACAGAAAAGTTTAGAGAAAGTTCGCTCCCATGAAACGTGCTCTCTAGAAACATGTCTGCCTCCCCACCTCCAACTCTTAGAACCAGATTAAAAAACGTTTTAAAGCTGTTACACCTAGGTGTGACAGTGATGGCAATGTTACAACTAATAGTATTCTTTTTTTAAAATAATTAATTAATTAATTAATTATTTATGGCTGTGTTGGGTCTTCGTTTCTGTGCGAGGGCTTTCTCCAGTTGCGGCAAGCAGGAGCCACTCTTCATCGCGGTGCGCGGGCCTCTCACTATCGCGGCCTCTCTTGTTGCGGAGCACAGGCTCCAGACGCGCAGGCTCAGTAATTGTGGCTCACGGGCCCAGTTGCTCCGCGGCATGTGGGATCTTCCCAGACCAGGGCTCGAACCCGTGTCCCCTGCATTGGCAGGCGGATTCTCAACCACTGCGCCACCAGGGAAGCCCCAATAGTATTCTTTATATTTCAACATCACTGTAGGGACCGTGGGGATATCAAATCTTTTGGAAGTGCTATGGCAGTATATTATCTTTATTTTACCTTCTGGCAAAATATAATCATAGAAAGTTTCATAAAATATTTTTATCCTCATCAGATCCATCAATAATGGCTTTTGCAGATGAAGCCAAGGTATGAAGTTGTGAATAACGACAAGTCCTCAGTCTAGGAAAAAAGCCAGATCTATGGCAATCCAACTACGCTGCCCTCTTCAAAGTGGCCCCTGGAGTCTCTTGGTTTTCAGGCTCAGAAAGCTGCCAAGGGAGAAACTCTAGCACCATAGCTGCTGAGCTGGTGCAGAAAAACATTAGATGAAATGTATATAAATAGATGAAACTAAGAAATACATAAATGTGTGTATGTATGAGTACATACAGATACACATATGCGCACACACACACAATTATTTAGTATAACAGTGAAGCATTAAAAGAAAGAAAAATGCGCAGGTGCCAGATGCAAAGGGAACAATATTTTCAAATGAATAGTAGTGAATGAATGGCCAGGTCAATTTCATGAGTCAAGGCAGTTTACCAACTAGCAGTTTATTTTAACAAGAACAGACCAGAAAAAAAAATGAAAATATAGAGTAAGGATTTGTGAAACTTTGTTTTGTGGAATTTTTGTTTCGTGTGTGTATGTGTGTTGGATCACAATATTAAATATACTTATTTAAAATATATTTTAAAAACCTGGTTCAAAAAAGGTTAAATAGGGATAGACAAACTTTTCCTTAAAGGCCAGATGGTAAATATTTTAGGCTCACAGATCGTATAGTCTCTGTTGCAAGTATCAACTCTGCTGTTGCAGCAGGAAAGCAGCCATTATATGTAAACAAATGGGTATGTTTTCTAGCAATACTTTATTCACAGACATATAGATGGCTGGCCTGTGGGTGGTGGATTACTTACTCCTGATCTATTGATAGAACAGCCTTATTCAATAGAAATATAATGCAAGTCATGTATCTATACATGTATATATATAAAATTAAAAAAATTTTAGTAGCCAAATTATAGATGAAATTAATTTTAATGTATTTTATTTCACAAAATGCATAAAAATATTGTAATTTCAACATGTAATGAATATAACATTATTAATGAGATATTTTATATATTTTTTTCATTCTAAGTCTTCAAAATCTGGTGTGTATTTTATATTTACAGCACATTGCAATTTAGGCTCACCACATTTTAACTAGTGGCTGCTGCACTGTACAGTGCAGATCTAGAGAAACTCATGCACGGACAAGACTGTTCACAGTGTTACTAACAGCAAAAACAAAATCATAAACAGTCCAACGTCCATCAATAAAGGAACGGATACACTGTGGTATAGTCTTGTAATGGAATACCACATAGCATTCAAAAATAACTAAACTTGATTTTAAGGTATGAAAATTATTCTTAAAATGCTGAATATTAAAAGTAGATTGCAAAAGGCTCATGTAAAGTGTGATACCATTTATATACAATTTTAAAACACATAATGATGCTATGTATTTTTTATATATTACATATATGTGGTAAAATGGAAATAACTTCATCAACTTCAAGATAGTGATGACTCTGGGTAGCAAGGGGAAATTGAAATGGAAATTGGATGGAGAGGGATCTTCCACTGTACCTGCAATATTTTATTTTAAAAAATCCGAAACAGGTAACAAAATGTTAATATTCGAAAAATCTTAGGGGGACACATGAAAGTGAGTTAAATTATTCTTTGAACTTCATTGTATGCTTGAAATACCTGATAAGTTGAAAATGAACATAGAAATGTTCATTTCTAGAAAGAAGGAAAGAAAATCACTAGGGCCTAAATGAGTCCAGGTTGGCCATTCCTGTTGACCTGTTGCTGAGCCTCTGAAAGGCAAGGAACACAGAGATGACCCAGTGAGATTTCCATCAGTCCCCATGGGACAGACAGGCTCTACGAGGATTGGTTCCACCACAGGATAGACTCATGGACGGAAAAAGTTATTTCTCGTGTGTGTGTGTGTGTGTGTGTGTGTGTGTGTGTGTGTGTGTGTGTATGTGTGTGTATGTGTAGGGAAGTGGGAAGCCTCCAAATGCAGACTTTGGTCAATCTTAGTCCAAGCCACAAGTGGAATTTTCATGTTTCCATGGTTTCTGGGGATATTACTACTGTTTCTCTACCAAAAAAGCTCAAGAAGCCCAGGTTCCCGCCCAGTAACTAAAACCCAATAGGCAGTTGGGATGCTTAGATGTAAATAAGGAGGAAAGGGGTGACCCCTTCTCTTAAATCTGTCATATGAACTGCATCAAATATCTTCCACCTTGGAAACCTGTATGATCTGCTATCTTAGAGAATTGCCACTTTAATTATTGAATGAACAAAAACACACCAGATTTGAAAATGAAAGGGGAAGCTGGCCATCAAAGCAGACTGACAATCACATTGTTTTTGTATCTCCAGTCTGTGTGTGCAATAGATTTCTTAAGAATCCCTGCAAAAGGCTTAATATTCCGAAGGTGACTTTTCTGAGCCCTAATGGATTGTTCTGTCAGATGCAAGGCCAAGGCCAATCCGAATGTACTCAGCAACGCATAACAAGACTATACTTACTTTTTTAAAGGCACTTTTCCCTCATTAATGATAGTTTGATTTGCCTTTCATAAAACCAGTGCAAACCATCTATAAGATGAACTCTGATGTCATGTAATTTAAGGAAGTGGTTTCATGGGGCCAAAACCACATACTCTAGTCTTTCCTCTCTGGGTGGCAAATAACACTCTTATCAGCTGCAGCGAGAGCCCGGCCCGCACAGATGTCTTTGCTCCGCACTGTGATAAATGACTTGCTCTTGCTCAGACTTCCTTCCCTGCCTCCCCACGTTGATTAGACACAGTCACAGGAGAGCAGCGTGAAATACACAGCCAGTGGCACAGCGTCCTTAGAGATCTGAGCCCGGCAGCTGCTGCCCGGTGTTTGCAGAATGGCTTTTCCCCCCATTGTCCTTAGAGAAAGAAGCCTTGCCAGAGTTTTCTCCATACTGTATTAGTAGAAAGCTGCAAAAAATAATAATAATCCAGGCGGAAGAGCCATCTGCCAGACTTCCTCATTTGTAGGAAAAAAGCCGAGTCTAAAAATACCCCGAGTTTTCAGAATGTCCGAAATTTTTAACGGATACTGGACCCCAGTGTCGGGCAGAGATTGTATATCAAAGTTCACATGGCTGCTAGAATCCTCATACGGCAGCACAACTTAAAGTGTGACAGAGGCAGATTTTCATTCTCACGGCCGACTTTGGCTTAGTTCACATCCATTTGGTTGAAAACTTTTTGCCTCTGGAGCAGAAGATATGAAAAGTCACATAATGCCAGCATGCAGTTTTAGACTAGCTCTCCAGACCCTGGTACACAATCACACCACCCCGTCTTTGGATTGGTCAAGTTCACTGCTAAGTTTAGTCTTTTGGAGAAGCCCTTGCAGGTAGCTCTGAAAGCACAAACATGTTAGAAAACTCTATATACCTTGTTTACATTACCAAGAAGTGAAAACAGACTGGTTTAGATGCGAATAAATCAAGTCATGCCTAAATCAAAGAATGAGAGCCTCTTACCATCCCGGACTCCAGCCTGCGGTGCTGTGATCATCCGCATGGCCCCCCAGAGCCTGGGGATGGGCTGTGCCAGTGACCGTGGAGCAGCCCTGAGGATGAAGGGCCAGCTTCAGAGGCGGCTGAGAGTGCCCTGTCAGCCTGCTGTGAATTCACCAGCTCAGAGCTCTCCGTTTCCCCTCAGTTCCTCTCTGACTTTTCTATAAAATGCACTTCCTGCAAAAGCACAGGAAAATAGGGACGGCTTTGCCTCTGTGACCTGCAGCTTTTAATCTCCAATTGTCCTGTTGGGCTGCATCATTAGAAGCAATTCAAATACCCTCTCAAATACACTCGGTTTCACCCCATTCATTCTCTACTATTTGGCCACATCCTAAAGTCAAAATCATTCAATGATTTGAGCTAAAACACGGGGTTTGCTTGGTGAATAAGAGCACCCCGTTTTTATTTATCTTATGCCTGTAGGACCTGCAGTGCATCCCCCATCCTGTCTCTTCTGACTCTCAGATTTTCCAGCGAATAAATATTGACTGCCTGCTGCGTGCCGGGCACTGTGTCAGGTCTTGTGCATATGATAGTGAGTAGAGGTGACACCGTCTCTGCTTCAACAACCCTTCCCTGGTGGCGCAGTGGTTAAGAATCCGCCTGCCAATGCAGGGGACACGGGCTCGAGCCCTGGTCCGGGAAGATTCCACATGCCGCGGAGCAAATAAGCCCGTGCGCCACAACTACTGAGCCTGCGCTCTAGAGACCGCGAGCCACAGCTACTGAGCCTGTGCGCCACAACTACTGAGCCCGCGCGCCTAGAGACCGTGCTCCGCAACAAGAGAAGCCCACGTACCACAACAGAGTAGCCCCTGCTCACTACAACCAGAGAAAAGCCCACGTGCAGCAATGAACACCCAATGCAGCCCAAAATAAATAAATAAATAAATTAAAAAACATATTTATCTACAACCTGGTAGATAAATATTGATCAATCTCCTTTAAAAAAGTATATACAGGGTTCAAGCCACATCTTCCAGAAAGATCTGCAGCCTTGCAGATCCTCAAAATCTTTCCGAAATTCTACTCTCATAATGATGACCAACCCTGAAGAGCCCTACACAGAGCTCTTGTAAGTATTCTTGACCTCGGCAGCCATACTAGATCAGCTCTGGTCCTCTACGGTGACAGAAACACACACCCCGGATTTTCTTTGACACTCCCTATTTCAAATATTTCCCCACACGGTCTGTACATTAGAACATATGCCTAGTTTTTTGTTTGGAAAAAAATTATCACCATTTTGGTTAATCAATACCTATTACTTATGCTCATATATACTTTGCTCTAATGGGGCTAGTCTCCCATTGTCCCCAAAGCACCCTGCATTCCTGTCCTTTCTCCACCTTGGCACAGAGGAAAACATTCTCTCTCCCCTTCAAACCTTTTCCATCCCCAAGACCTAGCAGCAGGATCACTTACCTAAAAACCCTTCCTAAGCCATCTCAATCTTCTCTGACTGGTCTCTCCCCTCTGGAACTCACACCAAACAGTCTGATTCACATCACTGAGCATTTGGTTATAATCCTGGGTAGATTACTCTGTTTCATGTGAAACAGGCTTGTTGCCACCACAATTATAAACTGTTTGAGGAGCTGTGTCAGTCAGGACATGCTGGAACACAGAGTAATTATTAAATACTTCTTGATTAAGTTTATCTGCCTCTGTTTCAATAACTGGGAGGCATCTAGGAGGATAAATGTTTCCTTTTAGAAAAGAATTACACTTGCCCAGCTACACTTGCCCAGCAAAACTTGCCAAAGGGGCAAAACTTGCAAAAGGCAGGAACACTGAGTAAATAACAGCCCTCAGCAAAGCTGGACTCAATAGGTGAACCTTTCTCATATCTACAAAATACAACAGTCCCAAAATATCCTGAATTTACACAATTGTAGTTAAAAAAATTTTTTTTTCAAGAGATGGGATGAGAAAGGCAGATAGCTACACCAGAAAGGTTCTTACTGTTTTTATCTTTAGTGCTCTTTGATGAAGATGCTATGGGAGTTATTTTGCAAGTGTCTAAGTGCCAAATGAAGGAACTAAAGGATCCAGTCTGCTCTGGGGCAGGTTTCCCCGCTGATTTATTAGCATGTATAAAGATAGGAAATCAGTTTCATTTTGGGTCAGATGACCTTTATGGTCCCCATGGTGCAGACTTGTTAATTTGCATTTGCAGTTAATGCACTGGTGACTGCTGGGGCTCTTCAAGCTGAAAAAGCCTTTGGTTCAACCCAAAAACAAATGTGCTTTGCATTCACTGGAAACCATTTAAAAATAGAAATAAAGCCATGCTTATTTTTAAAGATAGTGGTAAGCGCGCCTGTGCACGCACGCACGCCTGCACCTACACACACATCTTTAGGTTACTAGTTAGCTAGTATAAAAATGGATAAAAATGCTTAAATTGGTCAAATGGAAGTTTGGAGCCATTTGCCCTGACTATACACAGATATACTTTCGCGTTGAGAGACACAAATGGTTTTAAAAGATGACCTTTCCTGTCTTGGAAAATCAGTCTCTTATTTGTGGCCGCAAGTCTGCATGGCTGTGTCCTTCCCCAAGGAGGTTCTGGTGCAGGAGTGAGAAGGGCAGATGTTTGCAGCTACCAAGCGTGGGGAGGTTTCAGCTAAGGCTGAGGATGGGGAGACCAGCTGTTGAGAGCAAGTAAGAGAGTGCGGAAGAACACAGCGGCTGGACCCCATCACCTGGTCCACTACACTTGCACCTCCAATCCCATCACCTGAGAACGATAAGTCTTCAACTCCTGGCCTGTTAAGCCAAGGTGGAAGCTCTTACAACTGTTCACACAGGGGCAGATGGGAAAGAAGACGATGAATAACCACTGGAAGTGAAGACTGAACAACTGCAATCCACAGAGGGGCCCCTCCCACCAGCTGCCCTGCCCACAGGCCAGCACAGCGTTGAAGGACCCTCGGGAGCCTTTGGGAACAACAGCAATGTAAGCATTTGAATAGCTTCCCAGATGGATTTCAGAGTCACCCAGGAAGGCCACTGATGTAGTTAAGAGCATGAACACTGGGGCCCCGCTGCCTGGGTTTGGGGTCCTTGCTCCACTGCTTACTGGCTGCGTGCCTTGGAAAAGACGCTTAATCTCTCTGTGCTATAGCTTCCCATCCATAAAATGGAGATAACAACACTACTTACCTCACTGTGGGGGGAGGAGAGTGGTTAGGAAGATTCAATGAGTTAATATTTAAAAAGCGCTAAAAACAGCACCAGGTACATAGAAGGTACTGGTTATACAGAAAGATGGGTGGATGGGTGGATGGATGGATGGATGGGGAGAGAGACAGAGAGAAGACTTTAGCAGCCTCCAGCAAACCCAGTAATTCTTTCTGCTACCTGGATAGAAGCAGAAAGTAGATGCGCTAGAGATTTCACTCTTTTGGTACTTTGAAGAGACCCAAAAAAGAAAGTTCATCAGGGTGATTCTTTGAGGACATGCATTATTCTAAAATAACTAGGAAGAGTTGACTTGTCCGTCAACCAGACCTCAGTTTGAATCTACATATTCAAGAGCTTGATAAACTGTAGTGTAGCCCCAGGTTCAGGGGCTGACATAGTCTTCAGATGACCAGGTAGCTTAGCTCCATTACACAAAAATTTAGAAACAGAAGAACCAACCTCTTTTATTATATTAGCCTGCCTCCCCACTGTAAAAAAAGAACCTCCCATGATTCCTTCCCGCTTCACACCACCTCCCCACCCTCTAGCACACAGAAGACTCCAGTGATGGACTGAACTAAAACAGTACTGAGTTGTTGCTCACCAACCTGGGAATCACTGCTGTTCTAGTCCTGACCTATTCCTGTTGGAATCCATCCACCATAATGATCTCTGCCTGGCCAGAATCTTTTTGTTTCTAGACTACTGATTTTGGCAACCCCGCTTTTAGAATGATCTTTCCCTCCTTCTCTTGACTCAGCAAATGCTTCAAGTCCGCTTTGTTGACCCAGCTTCTGAGCCCAGCTATTGGGCTTAAGAAATCTCTGTGTATTTATGTTAGATTTCATTCCTACCCTCCTGACTTGGGAGATTCAGGCTATTTGTAACTAAGCTCCTAGGATGATCTACTTCTCTACTCTCCACTCTGGTCCAGCCTGCTGCCTAATAAGGATAAGGTTCCCCTCCTACTCCCGGGTCAGTTCGTCAGCACCCTCTTACCTGCTCCCCAACAGCTTCATCTCCTGTCCACAGGCTTAGCTGAACCCTCCCCACCGCAGGTAAGGGTTCTGGTCACCCAATTCCAACATGGGATGGTGTGCTCCCCACGCCATCAATTCTTGGACACCAGCTGGGTGTTCTACCATTCAACTCAATTCTGACACTATCTACCCAGAGACAGCATCAGATTCCACAGGTTAAGGGCTCAGTCCCACAAGACCGCCCTCTGTCGCAGACGACTGGCTAGGGTTAGACAGGTTGGAGGTTCCAAATTGGCTGCAGAAGCTCACAGAACACAGAGAAACATTTTACTTAAAAGGACATCACTCAGGAACAGCCAGATGGAAGAGATGCCTCGGGCAAGGTATAGGGAAAGGGCGGGGAGCTGCCATGCCCTCTCCCAGTGCCCCACAGGTCAACATGTGCCACTTGCTTCACCAACCTGGAAGCTCTCTGAAGCCTGTCCTTTTGGGTTTTTATGGAGGCTTCATTACATTACGTATGCATGACTGATTAAATAATTTAAATCATCGGCCACTGGAGACAGATTCGACCACCAGTCCCTCTCCCCTCCCTGGAGGTGGGGAGGGGGGTGAGACTGAAATACCAACCCTAATCAGTGGTTGGTTCCCCTGGCAACCAGCTTCATCCTTAGGTGGGGTCCAAAAGTCGGCTCATTAACATAATAAAAGACACCTTTATGACTTTCGGCACTTAGGAAATTCCAAGGGTTTTAGGAGCTCTATGCCAGCAATGGGGAGAAAGACCAAATGTAGATTTCTTATTATAAATCAAAATATCACACTAGGTAACTCCAAACATCCTCACTCTCCACTAGGCAGCCCAGTGCTTCTCTAGGAAAGCACACAACCGTGCAGACTGGGACCATAATTAACGCATGCGTCCTGACCAGCTAGCTCTTGCGGCTCCCTGGCACCCTTTCACTGGACCTCCCATTCTCCAAAGCAAGACTGCTATTAAGTATTTCATCGCACACACATTTTACTTCTCTGTTTCTCTAGAGATGAATACCTGGGTTTGCTCCAACTCCCTGCTACTATAAGCAATGTTGTAAAGATCTTCACTGTATATGCCCCTAATTGGTCTGTGTGTGTTACCCTAAGGCATCGCTCAGGAATAAAGACCGTGGGGACACAGTGTGTTCTCATACTTAATTGTCCTGGGTAATTCGTTTTAGCTCCACTTACACCAAGTCCTCAGTACTTGGTGATTAAATGACTATCAACATCAAGAAAGTCTCAGACTCTGCACTGTTGGAAGAGTCTCTTTCATTAGCTTTCCCTGCTTTCACAGGAAGTGCAGACCAGTATTTAAGGTAGGCCAAGAAGCTGGATCAAAGGGCTGGATTTAGGATTTACTGCACAGACAATTCCCTGTTTCAAGAGAACACAAATATAGAGAAGGCATTTTGAGAGATTTGAAGGGAGGTCACCAAGTAAACATAACAGATCAGCGAATATTCCTGTCCCGGTTTTCTTCTACTTTCCTACCTAGGGAGATGCGTTTTGTCCTCACGTTGAACATTTTTATTAAAAAGATGGCCTTGGGCTTCCTTGGTGGCGCAGTGGTTAAGAATCCGCCTGCTAATGCAGGGACACGGGTTCGACCCCTGGTCCAGGAAGACCCCACATGCCGCGGAGCAACTAAGCCCGTGCGCCACAACTACTGAGGCTGCGCTCTAGAGCCCGCGAGCCACAGCTACTGAGCCGGCATGCCACAACTACTGAAGCCCACACATCTAGAGCCTGTGCTCCGCAACAAGAGAAGCCACCGCAATGAAGAGTAGCCCCCGCTCGCTGCAACTAGGGAGAAGCCCGCGCACAGCAACGAAGACCCAACGCAGCCAAAAAGAAATAAATTTATTAAAAAAAAAGATGGCCTAACTTACCACGAGTCAAAAAGACTTGGAAAAATTATATGTAACATTAATTATGAAAACAATAATTTGTTTTCAATCTTCAAAATTTAAATTTATATTATAATATTTAATTTCCAATTTCAAACTATTCCTCCAAAAGATTCTGACATACCTCCTGCCCCGACCCCCTTACCCCTCAATCTGGGACACAGAAAGTCAGTGCTATAAGTCAAAGAGGGTGAGGCTAAGTGAAAATTCATTGTTTAACGAGATTTAAGGACTGAAAATGTAAATTTAAGGTCTATAAGGAGAAATAATACTTTAAATATTGGATACTAGACTTAACAGTAACTGTTGTTTACTAAAATAGAGTTCCCAAAATGCATGGAATATTCATAATCACTCATTAAACGTCACAGAATATTCACAGTCACTCATTAAGAGAAAACCAAACATTTTGGCACAACAGTCTGAAATTGAGGCTGTAATCAGAAAGGAAGACCATCTTCTGCAAACTCTTTGCTTTGGGCCATGTGGGCTGGACAGACCACACACCCCTCCCAGGTACGAACTTTTAAATTAGTATACGAAACAGTTATTGACCACCAATGATTTTGCATCACCGATGGTAAATTTTAGATTCTGAAGCTGGATTGGCAAGCAGCTGGCACACATGTCTGCACTCCCCCCTCGTATAACCTGCAGACAGTACTGATGGATGATGGCAAGCTCTCCTGCAGGGTGGGCACGTGGCCTCACTGTTTTCCATGAGGAGCTCCAGACTGGTACTCCAACTGATTGCAGTTGGTGTGGAGGATGCAACATAACTTGTGGTGCAAGAATATGCAGTCACGGGCTTCCCTGGTGGCGCAGTGGTTGAGAATCCGCCTGCCAATGCAGGGGACATGGGTTCGAGCCCTGGTCTGGGAAGATCCCACATGCCGCGGAGCAACTGGGCCTGTGAGCCACAATTACTGAGCCTGCGCATCTGGAGCCTGTGCTCCGCAACAAGAGAGGCCACGATAGTGAGAGGCCCGCGCACCGCGATGAAGAGTGGCCCCCGCTTGCCACAACTAGAGAAAGCCCTCGCACAGAAACGAAGACCAAACACAGCCATAAATAAATAAATAAATAAATAAATAAATAAATAAATAAATAAAAGAATATGCAGTCACAAAACCCTCCTTTTGATCTGCACACATTCATAAGGGTTATTTTAAGTGACCTCCTCACTATGACTGATTTTAAAATTCCAAGGACTCTTCTTCCCTTTCTTCCTGATCTTCAAGGTCTTATTACTAATTAATGTGTCAATTTATCTCAGCTATTCTTGTTTTTATCCAAGGTGGCTGGATTTTCATTCATTTTGACTGTCTACAGAGCTCCTGAAGTCAGGAGCCATTCTGGAGGGTTTCTACAACTCAGGGACATACGGTGCACACACCGCCAATTACGTGCCTAAAACACAAGTTTTAAACTCTAGGAAAAATTTTTATAGCACGTGCATAAATGGGCACGAAATGGCTAAAAACCAAACTGACAGGAGGTCAGGGGGATCATTTGATAGTGACAGATACTAAAATTAACTGGAGAGTAAAATATCTGAGTAAAAAGGGAAGGATTTTTTTAAAGTAGTCTTTAATGTGGAACTTCCCCTTTGCCACCAATGGAGAACACTTGTTTATATAAGTCTGCCTGTTAACAAAGTACAGAGAATAAACTGTCCAGGGCATCAGACAAAAGCTAGTGGAAGCAGGGGATTTTACAGAGCTGTATGGGGACTGCACGAACACCCTTAATACCCAGCATTTTTAGGGATCTGCCCAAAAGCCAATAGAAAGAAATGAGTGATTTTAGCACAGAGGATGAAGACTCTGATCTTAAACTCTGAAAAGTATTAGCTGCAGAAATGGCTGCTGAGGATTCTTTGTAGTTGGTCTATCTACCCTGATAGAGGGAAATGCAAGTCTTTTCATGATCGCCAAACAACAAATTTCTTGCACTACAAATAGAGAAAATTTCTCACCAGTTGGTGAGTTTCACACCTCAAAGGTAGGCTGGCTATTCTAGGAACAAAGTGCCTTTGATCACTTGATGGGCAGAGGGGGCTTGATCATATGACCCATGCTTGTGTTTCCCAACCCACCTCCGAAAGCATGGAAAATCTATTCTCAGAGAAATTAAACCACACCCTAGAATTCCTTGCAATTCATGGGTGGGGAAAAAAAGTCCTTAGGTGATTACTGCCTGAAAGGAACATTCTTGTGGCAAGAGAGGGCTGGGCTCCACACACCTGCTCAGCTTTAAAAAAAAAAAAAAAAAAGTGCAAATGTACAATCGTTGGAGAGTAATTAATCCATGAAAGGATGCATTGTGCCCTCATGGTGTTTGCCCACCTTGAAGCATTAATAATTATTAACCTCAGTTTCTTTAACTCAAGGCGACAATGTTCTATTGAGCAAGGCTGGCCACAGAATTATAATGGGGTGTCCAGTGAAAAATAAGGCCAAGATCTGTAGTTCCCTCTGGCCTTTTTTCCCCCTAATTCAATAATCCTTTATTGAATACCTACTATGTCCCAAGGTATCCTATGGGAAAGTCAAAGAAAAATGTATAAAACATGGTTCCTGTACTCCCAAGAGTTTACAAGCTTTCAGAGAGATATGAATATGAATCCAGTTTAGTTCAAGACACTGTGTTAACTGCCAAAACAGAGGCAAGAAAAGAGCACTGGGGCAATCTGAAACCTGGGTATCAGAAAGATACTTTGATACAAGTATTTAATGATGCTACTTGTTCCTTTTTCAATATTTCTTCATGTGCAAAACATAGAGTTAGGTGCTTTTGGCCATAATGAAATAAACAGGGTATGGCCTCTGCCTACTACTGTCTATTGAATAAAAATTTCTTGAGCATCTACACGTGCCAGGCATCAAACAGGGTATTTTGGAATTACATATGGTTAAGCATGCTTTTCACCTTCAAGGAGCATCTGGATTTTTTTTTTTTTTTAATAAACGGTTAGTATATGCTGTACTATGTGTGATCTTGTATCAGGTCAAAAGACCTTAAAGGAAGGACTATTTTTTCACTACTCCTGGACACCAAGCCGAGCTTACCTTGGCCGTACTGAATAGAACAAGGAATCTGGTGAGCATCCAGCTGCTATGGTAAACAGTCTCATCAAAAGCAACCAAAGCAGGAGTGAACCTTTCATGGTCATTTTGCACATCTGCTGATTTAATTCATACCAACTCAACCCTCAGGGGCCTTAAGGGGCAGAACCCCAGTCACTGGCTTTTTAGCACCTTGCACAAAGTGTAACAGAAAGTAGGCAATTAGTAGATATCTGATGAATAAAATAAAGAATCTCTAATCCCTAACCTTCACCATGGATGCCTGCTCAAAAATGGAGAGAATATTGTAAATATTTCATATATATGAAAATCAGTGATTTTTTAAAAAATTACAGAATAGGAAGATAGGAATCAATTTGATTTCTCCCTGCTTCAGCATCACTAGATGTCCCATGTCAGGTTCTGCCCACAAACTCATGGGAAGAGGCCAACTAGTAATTTCCCCCTGGCATGGAGCAGGATATAAACTTGTATTGTTGATACATGTGCTTTGTTCTGTTTGCCAAACTTTGTGTGTGTGTTGGGGGCGGGCAGTGTGGAGGGCAATTTCTCCCCCTGAAGTATGCCCAGTATTCAGTCTCCCCTGGACCGACTCGACCTCCAGCTGACTTATTTCAGTTTTGTCAAAAAGGCTAAACATGGAGAAGATTCTTGAAGCACATACAGTGCTTTCTAATACAAACTGTGATCTTCAGAATGCCACCCAGAAAAACCCGTTGTACATGAAGACTGTGGGATTTCTTAGTAAATTGTTGCCATCCCATTGTAATCCACTACAGTAGAAAGTGCTTCAAGAATAAAGCATTTGGAGGTTTCATCAGATTGGATATGGGGTCTGGAGACAATGACCCGTCTCACTCATCTGACTCCCATCCTCAAGGTCATGCTAAGAGATCATGTGATTGAGAGACCACACAATGAAGTCGTTTTGGTTCCTCTGGATAGCAACGTGGCCACTTCTGTGTGCCGAAAAGACCTCCATCTTTGACACCATCACCACCTGTCTGCTGAGAAGCCATGTGGGAGGGAGGGAGGGAGGGGAATAAGGAATGAATGAAAGTCCAGGACAGACTCAGTCTCTGCCCCCAGAATCCCTGCAGAGGAGGAGGAGAACTTAGTAGTATTGGGTTAAAATTACAATAAGCATGAGTGGTAGCTTTAAAACAAAGTCGTCCCTCACTTTCTTGGGGAAACGTTTCTTTCTTTTGATTAGTCTCACCTGGGGCCAGAGCATTTGGAAACTAAAACCCTATAAACCTGTCTTATTTCTCAGTCACCTGTTGTCCTCTAATTCCACCTCTGAGTTCAGGTCTACCAGCCTAATTTGGGGTTTCTTTGTGAAATGCCTGTTCTGCACTAATCAGATGATTTTCCCTCAACTGACCTTGTCGTTCAAAAGCCATAAGTCATTTAAAACGCAGTTTGCATCCACAAGGAAATAAAAGGCAGAAATAAATTTGATTTTTTCGCATCTTAATTACTCCCCCAGGCACTGGATGCTCTCATTAAACTGCCTTAAGTCTTGAACGTGACATTTAAACTAAGAAGTCCACACTTCTTTCCTGCAGGTTTTCGTTTTCTAACCAGCAGTATTTGTTGACCCTCACCTTCCAACTCTGCTCTAAATTGGAGCAGGGGTGACCCAGAGACTCAGTGGGGTCAGTCAGTCTGAGTAGGTGTGAGCTTGTACAGGTAGGAGGTTGCCTTGGCAGCAGCAGGTAAAGAAGGACCCAGGACCCTTACCTGCCCGGGAGGAGGGCTGGGCATATACTTAAACACCTCTAAATGGATTTCAGGCATTAAATGAGTATTGAGAGCCTTCGTCCTACATGGCATTACAGCAAGAGTTTTCTCAGGAACCCTAATGGGAGTTTACAGAGGATGATATCTCAAACAGACAGATAAGCTACTGCCAACCATTCAAAACAAGACCACAGGAAAGCCAAGCCACTCTCAACATCTACTTTTTTCTTCCCTCCAAGTGAGTCAGTTTTGTAAAACAGGACCGTAGGAAAGCCAGCAAATGATTCTTTGTTCTTCCATAATGGCCCAAGAAAGCAGGTGGATCTGCTTAAGTAAGTGTTAGTAAAAAGTAACACCACCTTGCATGCAGCAGCCCCCTTCTCTAGAGCTGTGCGTGTACATAATACACATCGTGACAGCTGTTATCTTTGTTCACAGGTGAGGTTGATCCTTAGAAACAGGACCCACTGAACAGATGACCCATGTGAAGAAATTAAGTTAACCTGGGATGTCTCTCAAAGACCTTCCAGCATTTTTCCATCTTGGAAAACTGACATCAGCCTGCAATAGTCACCAATGTGGTGCTGGTATCGGTACTGGATCAACTGTGGGCTGCACTCTCATCAATACTCTGATGTGCCATTACGTGGCTAGGTTTGAAGGCTGTGGGTTCCTGACACCCTCCTCAAAGGAATTCAGTACGTACAGTACCGAGTTCCAGAAAAAGAAGTCAATTTATGGTCCTGAGCCTGCCCTCTTATCTCCTCATGGGAGAGATGTGATGATTCAAAAGAGAATGTTGGTAATGCTTGAAAAATCTTCCTCAAATGAATATATATATACTAGTTTGATTTATTTTAAATGGTACCAGATGCTCTTTTCTTTTTTCTGTGTTCCCTTACGCTAATTTTATTTCTTAGATTTTTCTCCCCAAAGTTCTGAAAATAAAAACTTTTTTTTAAGAGCTGGCACCTAGAACCTCTGAGATTCCCACCTGGTTTAAGTTGTATATAATCCAATGGTTTTGTCATAACAAACTGGCCCCCAAACTTGATCTCAGTCAACCCAGATGCTAATGAACATTCTACCTGAGTCACACTGTTACAGTGGGTGACCGGGGTTTCTCCAAACCCTATGATTCTCACCCAAGAAAGTTTTAGTTCCTTCTCCAAGGCTCAGGTGGTGTTCCTGGGATCGGCCAGGCCCGTTCCTACAGGGTGTGTCCCTGCCACTGTCGACAGCTTGGGGCGGCTTTTGCCTACATAACTAATCTCTGCATTGGATTCTGCTCATCTCACTTAAGCCTTTCAACAACAGGGTGCTACAAATGTGTTGTTATTATTAGCCCATTTAGGACAATAACTTGGAGGCTCGTTCACAGCGAGTGGCTTGCGCAAGATCACTTAACCTGTAGGTGAGACAGCCACAGCATGAACTCGATTTTCTGACTCCAAAGCCTGTGCTTTCCACCAACCTTCCCAGGCCTGAGGCAGACAGATACAATGCCCACGTTTTACTCGCACGCCCTGCCTACTCCCTAAGCCGGCTGATGTGCCCTAGGTGTTTGGAAGTACAGACTTTGCAAGCAGACTGCCAAGTATGGCCGTGTGACCTTGGCAGGTTACTCAGCTCTTCCTATCTCTGTTTCGTCATCTGTAAATGGTAATTCCTACTTCCCAGAGCTGTTCTGAGCATCAAATGAGTTAATATGTCTAAGTCTCTTAGCTCCCTGCCTGGCCCATAGTAAGTGCCACATAAATGGGAGCTCTTCTGAGCTGCCTCATTCATTTAGGGAGTGAAAACTGTAGCCCAAGAGTCTGCGGTCACCCGAGGATCTGGAGGATGGCTGTCTACTCCGCATAGCAGGCGCCCAACTCAATACCAGAACAAAGTAGTGGTCCCAGAAAAAGCCCATGGTAGAACGCATCACAGCCCGTGATGCTTTGATGTTCAAAGTCAAGTGTCACAGCCACTTCCCCCTGCGGTCAGTTCCCTGCTTCTGACATAAACCTGGAGGCACATGAGCTGAAACAGAACCAACAGAGATGACCCGACTGAAGAAAAGTCTGTTCGGAAAGGCTGTCAGCTTTTGAAAAACAGCAGGTTGTTCCTTTCCCGGATAGGAATCAGTTTTGCTCTAATAGAGGGCCATTTTTACCCCCCAGAATTTGAATTCCATGCACAACTCAATACCTTAAAAAAGGCATTTATTTTTCTCGGGCCTTTGAGAGGGACTTTAAACTGGACTTTAAACTCGGGCCTTTGAGAGCAGTGAAGCAGTGGAGAAAGCTGTGAGTTTCAGCATGCTACCATGACACTATATATATATATATATATATTTTTTTTTTTTTTTTTTTTTTTTTTTTCTTTAAAAACCCACATCTGAGGGTTCCAAACCATGTGCAGCACCTCCTACTATTCTGCTTTTGGCTCCAAAGCCTAATCGCCATCATGGTCACAATTTAGGAGCCCTTGCTCCTTGGCCTCCCCATCTCTGCCTTTTGAGATTCTGTAGCAAAGCCTCCTGGAGCCTTCTTTTCCATGTTTAAATAAATGGGGAATTTCAGGATTTGGGGGGAAAAGCCTGCTGAAGACACTTCAGAGGGATGGAGAGAAAAAAAGAGTACCAGATTATAAGAGGACGGGCACCAGGAAAGAGCGACAGCTTGGCAGTGCTTCTTGGAAAGTTGCCTTCCGAATAGCCAATCACAAGCAGGGCACTGCTTGTAGGTTTGTGTGCTGAGCACCAAGTCACAGAAATTTCCACAAAGGCACAAGGGCCTTTGGGCCGACACTGGTGCCTGGAGTTAGGACTCTGAGCCTGGGCCTGATGGCTTCGGTACAGGTGGCAAAGACCAAGGTTTCTGGAAGAGGCCTCGGTCCTGCCAGACGAGCCCCGGAGTCACGCACACACACACAACTGTACTCACCGTGACTTTGGAGGCGGCGGGGGAGGCGAGAATGCCTCGATCCCACTTTTGTCCTTGGGGAACTCAAAGGCAAACGAGGCCGATTTGCTCATCCCGGTCCCGGCTTTGCTCTTCTGCCCAGAGGAGCCGTCTGTGGGGCGGAGGCGGTGCCAGGTGGAGGAGCTGCATGGGTCCGCGGGGCCATTGTCCGCCTCCCCCCCCCAGCTTTGACTCAGCAAGTCCTGCTCCACCTCCTCCTCTTCCTCTATCCGGCACTGGCGGCTCCAGGCGCCGGTCTGGTACCGGGGCCGCCTCTGGTCCAAGGCTGACGCAGCAGTGGCAGGCGGAGGGCCCCTGGCAGAGTCGCTGGCAGGGACACCGTTGGCCCGGCAGGAGGAAGCAGGGTCAGCGGGGCCCCTGGATGGAGGCTGGGGCCCAGTGACACCCGAGTTGCCTTCGCTGAGGTTGGACTTGGGGGAGGCCGATAGGGACACTGGGGACCCTCCGGGGCTACTCTTGGACAGCTTGGGAGGGATGGCAGGCCTCCCCTTGGGCGTGCTCTCACTGGCACCGTGATGGCGGCTCTCCCTAGAGCTGAGCCCCTGCCCAGCCGAAGGATCCCCTTCGCCTGCCTCAGGGGCCTGGCTCAGGGGCCCGCGAGGCCACTGCACCCCCACCGAGGAGTCGGGGCTGCTCAGGTAGATTGTCCGGTGGTCTTCTTCTGGGTGGGCCGCCATGACTGTGATGGTGGCCGCCACCTGGGGGGCCACCTCTGGGCCTTCCCTGTCCTGGCCCCAGCCAGACGCTGTTTTCTGAGCCCAGGTGTTAGCCATCCTCACCTGGCCCTGGCCCTGGGCAGCTGCCGCCTGTTCTGCCTTGGCCTGTGGCCTGGAAGGCACTGGAACAGCCTTCTTCCTCTTGGTGCTCTCAGCATAGATGGGTTCAGGCTGTGCGGTCTCCCCGGGGTGGGCTGGGGCATGGGGCTCCCCAGTCAGCCCCAGGCACCTGCTGGAGGCCACCCCGTGGCAGCCAGAGTCCTGAGGCTTCCCCAGCCCAGGTGCCTTCATGAGGGAGCAGTAATCGCTCTCGTGCTGGGGGACCAAGGGGCTGCTGGCGCGGCTACTGGCACTCCCACAGGAGAGGCCATCCGAGGAGCTGGCGGCCTCTGAGGTGAGGGACTGCTTCTTGGGGCCCAGGCGGGGTGGGTTCTCTGTCGGGCCCTGGCTGCGGCACTCCCTGGGGACGCTCAAAGCCCGCCTCTCCTCCTCGGTTGGCTTCGCGCACACCCCCTGCTCCCAGCAGGCCGGCGAGCAGTCCCCGCAGCCCTGTCTGCGCCCAGGGTCCGCGGCCTGTGAGGCGTCCTGACCACCTGGGCCCCCAGGGCAGCAGTCCAGGATGGAGCAGTATTCTCCCCCTTCGCTGTCCCCCGAGGGCGAGCACCTCTGATCGCTGTCATCCTCCGAGGGCAGGGATTCCCGCAGGGGCAGTGCAGAGGGGTAGGGCCTGGGGCCCTTGTGGCAGCCAGATGTCATCTCAGCAAAGGCAGCCAGTTTCTGGCGGAAGCTCTCCTGAGGGGAGGTCAGCTCTTGGTAGGGAATCGTGGGTTTATCTTCCCGTCCAAGCTTCTCATCGGGGAAGCTCACTGGGTGGAAGGCGACACTCCGTTCCCCCCGGGGCTCTAGGCTGTGCAGGCCAACCATGGCGTAGGCAGGGGGGCAGCGAGGGTGCCCCCCGTCTGCCGGGGCCAAGGGCCCAGCAGGCTTCTGGACGCCTCGGAAGCTGCCCAGGTAGACTACTGGCACATCTTCCTGCTTCGGGAGGGGGAGCTTGCCGGGGGCTCGTCTCCAGATGACCTACACAGCCCCAAGGTTAAAAGACTTACATTAGACCTTGTCAGAGAAAAAAGGAAGAGAGAGAAGGTGAGAGGGCAGGGCCATGACACTGTAAACTGTCTTCCGAGCCACCGTGAAGCAGGCGGGCAGCGCGCCTACCCTCTGACCTCCCCACAGCCTTCTCGTCATCGCTGGGGCCCCGTGGAGCCACTGGGCTTCCCATACACTGCACTCCTCACCCCTGTCTGTAATTCTTTTGGCTTAGGTCCGTGAGGCAGGGGGAAAAAAATGCTAAAGAAGAACGTTTTGCCTTCTCCCTCGAAAACTGCTGGAGGAGGTAAGTTCTCCCAAGGGCTTTGAAGTAGAGTTTGGGGTTTTGTTTAATTTTTGCTTTGTGTTCATTAGTCTTTTGATAACAGTGTCACAGCACAAAGAAAATAAAGTGATAAAGCTTTTAAAAACACTTTGGGCGGGTGGTGGGGTCAGAGGGCAGCAGGGTGAGGGGTGGCTTCCGAGCTGGGTCCCGGCTCCCTTGCTTCGCTGTGAGCCGTGCTCTTTCTCCCAGTTACAGGCAGTGACCTCAGCCGAGGCTGCCTAAGTGGCTGGACTAGTCCAGCTAGAGAGAGCGACGTGGGGTGGCCATTCCCATCACTGAAATCACTGTCCCCTCCTCCTTCCCCTCTAGTCTCCCTTATCCCCACTTTTAAAGCAGCCTCAAGGCAGGGTCTGCCTCTGGCTCCCGTCCAAGATGATTCAGAACAGAAAGAGTCCCTGGTTTACATCTGTGAAGGTCAAAGGTATCGAGAAAGGCCTGGGGAATGGGTGTAACCAGCTTCTGCAAAATGGAGCGGCTTTGAAGGGGACAGAAAGCTGAATGCAGCCCCAGGAGATGGCTCACCTCAGTCAAGCCTCCCTTGATTTAAAACTGACCTCTGATTTCACATAAGCTCACACGCCCTTCCTGACCCACTCACGATGATAGTTTAAGGAAAACTAGAACGGGCAAAGAGGTCAAACAGGTCACAAGCAGTTCTTAGAATATGCCCTAGAAATGCAGATTCCCAGAAGACATGTCTAGAGGTAGCAAGCTACATGTGCCCTTTAAATAATTCCACCTTGGTCAGGGTCACCTGGGGGATGAGCGGAAAGGTCTAATCTCTAAGGATGTAATTGTCTTTAGTAATCCTAGATCAAAGCTGGAAAAACACAAGCTTCCAAATTGGAAACATGAACACTGGCTGGGAATTGGATGACATTACGGAATTACTGCTGACATTTTTAAGTCTGATCATGATATTTTGTATAAAGACTTTATTTTTTAAAGAGGTACTGACGTGATGCAGTATGTGGGGTTTGCTTTAAAACCCCAGGTGGGGAAGGGAGGGTCGGGGCAGGGGTAGAGATGGAACAAGATTGGTCATGAGTTGGTGATTGTTCAAGCTCATGCGGCAGGGTGGTGGATGCATGGGATTCGTTAAGCAATTCTTACTACTTTTGTATATATTTAAAATGATCCATTAAATAAAAAAAAATTTTTTTTAACTTTTTAGAAAAAGCTTCATTCTGGTGTGCCCTGATACAGTCTTCAAACAAACTTGGGGGGACTGCATTGATGGTTCTCAGCCTAAAGGGACAGAGAGAAAGGAGGGCAGAGAGAAAAGAGAGGGCGGTAGTCGGGAAGGAGCGGTTTTGGGGCGAGCCAACAGGAAGCCACCCTGCAGGAGTCCTGCTGGGACAGCCCTCCTTGGCTGCCCGCCAGTCACCGGTGTTACAACAGGAGCAGCCTCGTAAAAATACCACGGGGCTGAGTCAGCCTCACCTGCGCGACGTCGGCACTCACGCCAGCCTCTGTCCACCCATCGGAGGCTTCGGAGCTCATCATGGTGGGCTTCACGGCAATGGTGGGCTTGGAGTAGGGTGAGCTGCTCAGGCCTTCATCTTCCGGGCGGCCGCTCTCGGGCCTGGAGGGCAGGCGAGGCGGAGGGGGCAGGCTGCCGGCTCGGGGCTGGGGGCGGCCAGGTGCCAGCTGGTGGTCGGTGCGCAGGCAGAAGCAGTTTTTGCAGGACCCGGGCTTCCAGATGTGCTCCACAAAGTCGCTGCACGCAGACATTTTCGGGCGCTCGGGGTTCACTGGGATGGTCTGGTGCATCTTGAGCAGCGGGCGGGGTGCTGGTTCATCTTGCGCCTCGCTCCCTGGCGTGGTCTCAGGGGAGGCGGATGGGGCTCACAGGGCGGCTTCCTGGAAAGGCAGAACACTTGCCTCATCAGAGCTCTCCCCTGCCAGAGGACGGGGGCATGATCAATTTGAGTCTGACGATGTGACTGGGGAGCAGAGGGGGGAGCAGGGGGAAAGGAGGAGAAAGAGGTAAAGATGAATATTCTATTTATTCTGAGGCCCTCACCCATTTGTCATGAGGCTCTTAATCCCTTTCTAGTGGTGTGGCCTTAGAAAAACCGTAAAAGCTAAACACAGCTCTGTTGCATGAGTAGAGAGTGTAAAAGACACTTCAGTCCCCTAAACTCCTGAGCGCTTGGAGGTTTGGGGGCAGTTAACGCGAAGAAATCACACAGGGCTGGTGATGAGAACCTTGTGGCTGACCCGTGCCTCCCCTGCTGCTAGGGGTCTCGAGCATGGGACTCTGCCCCAGAGAAACAAGAACTACCAAGTAGGACAGCAGATAAAAATCGTGGCTTCTGGAAGATAAGCCACAATTTTTAACCAAGAACGATGTGTGTGGGAAGGCAGGCCCGGGCTCTGAAATCAGCACTGTAACCCATACTTATGAGGATATGGAGACAGAAGTGGTGAGCAAGGGGGGAGGTGGGGTGCCGGCCTGACCCCCAGGGACCTTTGTCGGGAGGTCTGGCATCTTGGGAATTCGCCCTCCCCGGCCCCCCTTTCTCAGTATGCCTCATTCAATCCAGGGCTCAGTGAGATCAATACAGCCAGAGCTGCAGGGCCAGGGGGAAACCGCAAGAGAGATTCATGGTTACAGCAGCCCTGTGGTCTAGGGCTGGTTAGGCTACAACAGAAGGAAGAGATGATCACAGTTATTTTCCCTACGAGGTCCCTGAAGGGGAGGCAGTGAGCTTGCTGAAAGAGTTTGTTGCCTCTGACAGTAAAAACTGAAGGCTGAGAGTTTGCACCATAGAATTCACTCAGTAAATTCACCATTGAGGGGGAACTCGAAGGGTTGCAGATTTTAACCAGTTAACCTGAATAACATCCATCAGGTAGCTGTCATCCCCATTTTACAGATGGGAAAAGAACGGTAGCGACATCAACTAAGACCTGGCCACAGACACAGAGAGTTCGGGGGTTCTAGAAAAAGAAGCTAACTTTGCTGGCAGCGCCTCATTATCACCTCACTCATCACCGCATTCATTACACTGAGTTGCTCGCCATTATCTGTTTGCTGCTTTTGCTCTTCTTTCCTCATTTAAATGAACTGACTTCCTCAAAAGGAGAGCGTTCAGGAGAAAATCGTCCTGAAGAATCTACAGTGAACGTGCTCTCATTAAACAGGGAGGGTTTGGCCCTGGGATCTGCTTTCCACTTTCCTCCCGTGAGAGCTGGCTCTGAGGTTGATGCTCTCCATACCGTCAACAGGACTAACCAGGTGGAATAAGCCAGGAGCCCCAAAGATCATTCCAGAATCTCTGTGGGAAGAGCTCTCTTTCTGGTCTCCCACACTCACAGAGAAGGGTGCTTATTCAACAAGAGCTGAAGCTGAATTAGCCCCTTTTCCTCCAAAGTTAACCAGGAAGCCCACTGCATCATCTTTAAGCTAAATGAACTCTCTGAAATAAAAGACAAGTATTTGTCTTTTAGTTTGTGACCGTTGTTAGGATTTATGCATCAAGATGATTGCAAGTTGGGTTCTCCTCCTCCTGCTACACCCAAGTAGCAGGTTCATTCCCTGCCAAGTTCCCAGAAGAGGTCACTAAGCTTCAACAAGCAGAGGAGAGCAAGGATTTTTCTTTCTCCTACAATCCCAGGCCACGGAGAGCTCTAGGCTCTGCTGCTAGATGGTGGAAAGAGGAAAAAGTGGAGGAGGTGTTTTGGTGTTCAGTAAGGCAAATCTCCATACCCCTGCCCCGAGGTGAGGACAAGGTCCGTTCCTGGCCCCCCTCTTCTACTGCAGGCAGAGGCTCCCACGCCCCAGGTGGGATGGAGGGAGAGAGCTTGGGAATCGGTTCTGTGTGGGCTCGTCTCCTTCCTGCAGCTCCTCACAGGGCTGGGCTATCTGAGCACGGGGGGCATCCTACAGATTCGCAAAGAAGCCGCTTGGGGTAGCCACGCCTCATTTCCTGCTCAACAGGCAAATGACCCACACTTGTCATGGTTGCTTGGTGCCGGAGGTTCCCCTCCTGTGCCACAGATGGCCCACTCCAGCCCTGGGACTTTTGGTAGGCTCTGGATTACCAACGTTCGGGAAGCTTCCAGAACTCCTCACCAGTTCAAGAGCACTCTCCTTGCTCCCATCCTCAGCTCTGAAATTCTCTGTGAGAATTTCAGTTGTACTCGGTGAGTACAACTTCTACCACACAACTGCTCAGAGACTGGAGAGGTTTTTCAGGAAAAAAGAATGAAGACGAGAACAGAATAAAGCCCTGGGCTCCTCACCATCGCTGACTCACTACACATCCTGTTAAAACTGGTTTCTCAGTCACAGCAAACAGAATCTATCACTACATCAAGCCAGAAAGGATTCTCTCTGTCTAGAGAGGTTCTGTGCTTGGAATTATATCCAATTTGTTTTAAGTAAAAGATCGTGGAAAACTCAAGTGGCACTCACAAAGCAGGAGCCCTGCCTGCCTGCCGGTGCCAGCTCTCCACAGCCTGGGAATGGCACCTTTCCAGCCCACATTCCTTGCCTCCGAGGGGAGGTAGCCCCCAGAATTATGCAAATTCCTCCATTTCAGTGGGAGGCAGCGGTGTAAGATTAGAAAAAGATCTCAGCATTCTTTCTGATCCAAGTCATGATAAAATATCTTTGCCTCTGCAAACTTCTGCACCAGATTTGTGGCTAAAATGTGCAAGACCGAAGCTGTCAGACACACACCCACCCCACTGGAAAAAGAACCCGAAGAATGGTGATGAGATCCATAAAATGAAATCTTTGGGCTCCAAATGCCCCTCATACTTGCATCGAAAGTTGCTCACACCTTACCCTGAAGTGACAGAATTCCAGAAAATATTCCCCTAAAAAAATTATCTATATTACAATTAAATGAATGCAACACCAGAAAAGAGAACTATTTATGCAAGTGTTTGTCTGGATTTCAACACTCCATTGACAGAGGTTGCCCCGGCAGAAAGGAGAAAGTGACAGCCTTACCTCCCCCCTCCCCCCCCACACACAGAGGGTAAGTCATGATATTCACTCAACTTTTAATTTTCTTTTTTCCTTCTCCAGTGCAGTGTAATCTAATCTTAGCAGTAGGAATGTGGTTTCTGTGGGTTAGACCCATTAGTCTAAACCAGTAAGGAAGATACCCGCGTTCCACAAGACCCCATGCTGATAGCGAAATAACCGCACAATTTCCCAGTGCTTCCTGTCAAATTTCCGGCTCAAAAAGGGAAGGGGTTGTTAAGGACAGTTCAGGCCAATGATCTATAGGGCCTTCCCAACCTGACTCTGGGCTGGACGCCTTGCAAAACTCCTCCCTCCTAGACCTTTGGGCTTTGCTATCGGCTCTGCAAAGCCATGTGCTTGCTGGCTGAGCTTCACCTGAGAGAAATATACAGAGCCGGCCCTGCCTCCATTCTCAGTGGAGAGGTTCTATTTTCTAAGTGTGTGTGTGTGTGTGTGTGTGTGTGTGTGTATGGCTGGGGAAGCGGTAGCACAAGCAAAGGTTAACAACGTGCCCACAGTAGCCTTTCAGAGGGCTCTGCCACGGCTCAAGAAGAAGGCATCGTCTCGTTCCCCTTGAAGACCCCCAGGCTGGCATCCAACTCGGGGCTGCCTAAGAGGCAACTACTAACTTGGGGCCCCAAAGCATCACCCCCGGGGGCCTGGTCCGAGGCGCGCGGGCGGTCTCTCCCTCTCTGCTCCTTTGACAATCCTGCGGCCGCGGAAAGGCAGTCTCCACAATAGCAATCCCCAAAGCGCTCCGGTCTCCTGCCCCAAACCCAGCAGCCAGACCAGTGAGACCGGCAGAACAGTCGGTTCCCTTGCCGGAACTCGGAGGAAAGTTTCCCCGTTCGAAAGAGCGCGATTCTCGAATGAATCGAAAACACCCCTCCGGCTCCCCGGTCCTCCGGGATCGGCGCCTCCACCTCGGGCGCAACCCGGGGCGCACGCGGTCCGGACGCTCCACCCTCCCCCAGCGGCCGCCTGTCACCCCGGGGGACGCCGACTGGGGTCGCCCGCTCGGTAACCGCCGCGCTCCCCCGGAGCTTCCCTCTGCGGCCACGTTTGCCAAACAAAAAGAGGCAGGCTTTGGAGAAGGCGCCGCGGGCTCACCTCGGGGCCGCGCTCCCCCGGCCTCGCCGCTGGTCTCCGAGCCGCCAGCCGCCCCGCCGGGCGCCTCGGAGCATTGTTTGGAGAGTGTGTGCGCGCGGTGCGTGCCCGGCCGCGGGCGGTGTCGTCTGCCTGGGCCCGGCGGCCGGGTGGCAGCTGCGAGCGCGGCTCCGCCCCCTCCGCCTCCGGTGGCACCGCCCGCCCAGCCCCAGCCGCACCTCCGGAGTCCTTGCCGCCGCCCCACGCCCCCCGCCGACGGGCGCGCTCCCTGGCCCCTGATTCCTCCCGGAGATCCACGCCCCGCCCCTCCCTCACGCTCCCGACGGAGGCTCCGCCCCCAGCCCGAGACTTGGAGGCGTCCGACCCCTGAGCGAGCGCCCGTTTGCACCCCTCTCCAAGGAGGGCCCGCGGGGTTCTGCAGGGGCGAGTTTCGGTGTCTAAAGCCTTCCTTTTCCCATGATGTGCGCATAGGTATGTAGTTGTCTTGCGTTCCTTCATCCTGCCTGCTCTGCGAGACCCTGAGAGGACCAGAGAGGCGTGGAGGGTACAGCCCCAGAGCTGGAGCGGGGGGAAGGAAAGAGAGGGGTCCGGAGGGGAATGATGAGGTCAGGACCGAGACGCGTTCCGAAAGCTGCGTGGGCACCGAGATTGTCATGACTGTTGCAGGTAGGAGGAGGCTGACGCACGACCCAGCCGGACTGGGAGTTCTGACAGCGCGTTCTGGGTCCTGCTCAGTCCCTCGACTGAGGCCTCAGGCAAATGGCTTAACCCCCTTGAACTATAGTTTTCTGAAAGAGGAATACAACGGTTGGAGTGGAAAGAGCTGGTCTTCCTCCACGCTGGGACAATGAGGGCTTCCGCAGGCCAGTATTACACCTGTGTTTACACCGTTTCCAGTAAGTGACTCATTCACTGAGATAGAATGAGTTCCAGATAGTCCTCGGGCTAAAAATCTTTTAACGGAGAGTATGACAGCCTACGACCCAGTCAGTCCCCTCCCTTTCTCCTGCTGCCTGCAGCAGGCTTGCACCTTGACCTGGGTGTTTCCTCAAGGAGCCCGCACCAAGGTCACCACCTGGCACCGGCCTGGTTTGGGGGAATTCGCGAAGACCCCAGAAAAACACCTGTGGCCTTCTCTCTGCTCCTTCCGCCTCCCCAGAGAGGCAGCGTATAGTAACTCCAGCGGGAGTCCTCCTCCAGGCAGCCCACCACGATGCGCCTGTGAGCCTCTGCCCAGCTCCGAGCAGGAAGGCTGGTTCTCCTTGAGATTCCTGAGTTCTCTTAGTGATCTGGTGGTGACAGAGCAGGAGTAGGGGCTGGGATGAGGGTGCGGAGAAGACATGTATTTGAGGTTTGGTTTCTGTGTGAGAAAAGGAGAAAGTTAGAAAGGATATAAAAAAAAAAATACTTCTTGTGCTCCAATGTCACTGATTTCTCCTGAGTATGAATAGAACTGGGGAGAAGGTTTAGAGAGAGGAAAGTAGGTTAAATACCTACCCTGTGCCAAACAACCCCATGAGAGGGACATCATCCCCATTTCACAGAGAAGACCAGGGCTCAGAGGGCCACATAATTTGCCAGGGCCCATGGGCTGAAAAGTCGTGGTCCTGGGGTTGGAACCAAGAGCTGTCTGACTCCTCTGATGGGCAGTTCCACTCTGCCCTCCGCTAGTACTGGTTGTCCAGCTCTATTTTTCTTTCTTCTCGAAGTGAAGGGAAACCATTTGAACAAACATGGAAGGAAAACTCTGTTTAGGCTCCATCATCATCCAGCAAAACTGAAGGGTCAATCCCACTCATTTACAGAGAGACCAGGAGGGGAAGGTGTTGATAAGCAGGTAGGGACAAAGTGGTTGTCGCTGGAGAAATACAAAAATGATGTCAGGAGGTGCATGCAATTCAGTTACGATGGAAGAGGGCAAACCCGGGTGTTTGACAAGTTCCTAGTTCCCATGATTCAGGTGGGATATTTCCGTTCTTCCTCTGTAAAGCCTGGTGGGGACACCCACCCCGCAGAATGGAGCATACAGGAGGCACTCACATTCCCACATTTTTCCTTCTCTTTACTTAATTTGTCTTTAATATATTAACAGGCTAAAGAACGTAATTATAAGAAGCAAAGGCGGTTCTGTGGCATGGTACAGCAGTTGAATGGTTAATTCAGTCCTTCTGCAAAATAAACTGTGTTTTCAAGCGTTTTGCTGCGCTCACACAAAGTAAATGCATTATACTGTAGTTGCTGACATACAAAGTGCATCTTTTAATGCCAGCGACATGGCCTTAAAACTGGCTTCATCTTGCCTAATGAAAAGAATAAAAAAATACTTCAAAAGAGTTGCTTAGATCCACACAAAATACCCATTCTCTTATGCAGTGCTCCACCAGTGACTGTTAAGTATGTTATCTCCTCGGTGAAGCTACAGTAAGCTCATGCATTTTAATAAACAATTCTTGCTTGAACTTCCAAAATTCACCCTGCAATGCATGTGCAATTTGTGTATACACAGCATTCTGCGTCTACCCACTTATCAGTTCATTTTCACGACATTTTTAACTGCAGGGCTTGGCTTCCCCGATACAGGTCAGACCTCGAAGAAGAGTGATTCCCTTCAGGGTTTTGGTCCTGGAGCACCATTCTGTACAAGAGAGCAGTTAAATTTGGGGAAATTAAGACAAAGTCTGGGGCAGGTGATGCTTTGAGGTAAATAGGGTAAAGTAATTAGGAATTAAAAAGGCAAAAAGGTAGGATTAAATTATACAGAGAAAATAATGCTAGCTGGGGTACTTGAGGAGTTAGCATGAAGATTGGACCAAAGTAATCCAAGCCTGTATCTCCCTAGCTGGAGAAGAGACCTCAAATGATAAAGAGGTGTTCAATTTTAGTCAACAAACATTTATCTAGTGCCTTCTCCTTATGAAGCACAGGATGAGGGAATATAGGGGGAAAAAGAAAGATGAAAAAAAGACAGAATAGAAGCTCTATGAGAGGAAGATAAGCTAGGAGCAGTGAGGATTCAAAGGAGGAAAAGACAAAAACACAAGAAGTGGTTTCAGGGAGGAAGGGGCTTTGTAGGATGAGAAGGATTATAATTTGCGGACAGTGGGGACTTTCCAGACGGAGAGAGTGGTATCCGCAAAGGAATGGACGTGGGCGAGGCAGAAGACTTTTTGAGAGATTTCTTATCCAGTCTGGCTGGAGCATGATTATTGGAGACAAGCCTGGAAATGGCGTGGGGCACTGGACAGGAAAGGCTTGCTTTCTAAGTGAGCCAATGGGAGAGGATTGACATTTCTGATCAGCTGAACGATGCTCTCCAAGTTAGTTTTTCATTTGCTCTATCTGGATCTTATATCTCAGGCAGATTAGGAAGTGGGAGAAGAAATTGGAGACAAGGAGACTGGCTTAGAGTTTCTAACCCTGGTCCAGATGGGAGGTCAGGGCTTGATAAGGGACATAGCAGGGGGAATGGAAAGGATGGATGTTGGAGGGATGGTTTTGAAAGACATCAAGAGGGAGATGTGGGAACCGGATGCTTCCTGATCACTATGAGCAGTAAGACCTTAACTAATCATGGCTTACAGGACGGGGTGCTTCCTCTGTGTCAGGCCCTGTGTGCTAAATGGTTTACGTACTTTCTCTCACTTAAACTGCAGAGGAGCTCTGAGGTCAGTGCTGTTGCTGAGGGAGAGGAGGGAATCAAAGATAACCAACAGAACTTCCGCTTCAAGAGACTGGTAGAAAGATGATGTCATTAGTACAAATAAGGAAGTCAGAGGATTTCGTTTGTGGTGTCTGGAGTCTGAAGTGTATGGAGCCATCTGGTGAATGAAGTTCTCCTGCCAGAGTGGTGTCTGGAGCCAGAGGAAAAATGAAAGAGCTTGGAGGGGTAGGTGAGGAAGGAGCAAAGATGAGGCGAAGAGAGACATGGTGATCTAGAAGGCCATGAAACAGAGGAGCTCTCTTCCAGACCTTGTGTAATCCGGAGCAGTGTGAAGAGAGGTCTCTCGGAGAGGATGGAGGAAGCATTGTCAAGGGAATTCCAGGTTTCTGCTCATTGCATGAGGTGGGGTGTGTTCAACACCAGCTTAAACTCTTAGTTACTTTGCTTATATCAGCAGGTGTTTCCAGCAGACCCCATGGAAGAAGTAGATCAAATGGGAGCACAGATGGGATGGGAAAGGCGGGCTTGATAGGGTTGCAAGTCGGGAAAAGGCAGATTTAGCAAGGGGAGGAGGGTGACGGCAGGTGAGAGAGGATGAAACTCCTGGAAGCCATGGGTGTGTGCCGGGCCTGCCTTGGTGGCATCTGGAGTCCCAGAGTCATCATGGAGGGGATTGCCAGGGTAAGGAGAGAAGGAAAAAGGTCTTCTGAAAATTTGCTGTGAGGAGCCCTTCTGGGTTCCCTCTGTCCTGCGAGAAGATGGTATTCTCAGCCAGCCAGTAACGGTTCCTAGGCATACACGGCCCCAGTCCTCTTTCTTTTTCCTTCCAAGTGATAATCAGCTCTTTAAGTTGCCAGCCCTCAATTCTCTCTTCCTTCTCGAAGGTGTGGAAACTCAAGTAATCTGATCAGTTAATCCTGGTCCTGTGGTTATGGCATCACATCCTTGTGTCCCAACTTTTTTTTTAAACCATTCCCAACATCCCGTTCTTCCCTGTCTTTAGTCCCAGGCAGTGCTACCCAGGATAAGCCATGTTAAATAATTTACAGTATTTTATCCCAAGCACTGAATAGATTCCCCCCTCCAAACTGAAAGCTATTATTTAAATAACTGCAGATGTCAGAATCTCAACCCACATGGGACTGAAAGCCGAGGGTTCAGGATTGTTATGTTTCTTTGTGCCCAAGTGCCATAGAACTCAGATGTCAGGTGTTGAAGAAGGAAAACACTTTTTTCCCCTTTTATAGTATAATTTCAGTTAGATGTGCATTCAGTGACAGATACCTTATTGCAAACCTCATTTTTTTCCAAAATGTTACTGTTATGGATTGACTTGTGTTCCCCTACCACCCCCCCCAAAAAAAGATATATTGAAGTCTGAACCCCCAGTACCCCCAATAAGGTCAGATGTGACCTTATTTGGAAGTAGGGTCTTTACAGATGTAACCAAGTCTAAATAAGGTCATTAGGGTGAGTCCTAACCCAATATGACTGGTGTCCTTATAAAAGGGGGAAATTTTGACCCAGAGACAGGCACACAGAGGGAGGACAGTGTAAAGACGTGATGAGAGAAAGGCCATGTGGGTAAAGTGATGCATCTACTAACCAAGGAAGGCCATGGATTGCCAGTGCACACCAGGAGCTGAAAGACACAAGGAAGGATTCTTCCCTGAAGCTGTCAAAGAGAGCTTGGCCCCTGCGACACCTTGATTTGGGACCTCTAGCCTCCAGCACTGTGAGACAATAAATTTCTATTGTTTTGAGCCACCCAGTTTTTGGTATAGCCAGCCCTCTGTTTCTAAGGCTTTAGATCCACAGTTGGTTGACTCCAAGGATGTGAAACCCAAGGATACAGGAGGCTGACTGTATTCATTGAACTACGTCATTTTATATAAGGAACTTGAGCATCTGTGGATTTGGGTATGCGGGGCACTGCTGGGACCAATCCCCCGTGGATACCTAGGGACGACTGTACTTTGTTAGAGCAGCCCTAGGAAACTAATATAGTTCCTAAAATAAAAATGTTCCAATGAGTGATATACACTACTGCTTCTAGACAGATGATCAATATTTTTCACAAATCAACTCAAGAGAACATGACCTACAGAGGCATGTTAATTAATGCCCACCATGAATGTAATGCCAGACAGTTCACTGGAATAGGAAAGTCAGAGTGTCCCTTCATTCAACCTGCCCGAGGAAGAAAAAGGTCATTCTTTCATCTGTAGCTCCCTCTTTCTCCAGTTTTAAGGTCCATGGTTAGGGGAAAGTCCCAGTTCCTTAATTGAGTTTGTATTTGCATGGTTGAGAAACTCTTTACCTCCACACCCAGGCAGTGTGAATTAAGTATCTCGAAGCCCATCAAGGGATTGTTCTGGGTCCACAGACAGTTCCAGAGATGCCCTTAATGGACATTAGAAGTCATCTTGGTCTAATCCGTCACTGACACATGGGGGCCCTGAGGCCCTAGATGACCAATGTGACTTGCCCAAGTTCTCATAGAACATTTCATAACACTTCTTCTGAGCTTTCAAGGTTGTTTGATTTTAATGTGAACTCAGCTGTGAGTTAAGGATGTGAAAATGAGAACTATTTGAAGAATTAATTCATCACGCCCACTGCTTGGCTTTCTGACTGAGCTGGGGTCAGAGTTGAAAAGCAGCAGAACATTTTACATTGGGAAGGTCACAAAGGAAAAACAAACCCATTTGAAAGATGTGTTTACTTACCCTCAAGCAAACCTCCTGATGGCACAGCCACTTTGGAAGACAGTTTGACAGTTTCTTAAAAAGTTAACTGTAAACTTGGCATACGGCCCAGTAATTCCACCCCCAGATATCTACCCAAGAGAAATGAAAATATGTCCACACAACAACTTGCATACCAATGTTCATACAACATTATTCATAATAGTTAAAGAGGAAAACAACCCAAATGCCCATCAACTGGTCAATGGATAAACAATATGTGATATATCTGTATAATGTAATACTATTCAGTAATAAAAAAGAATGAAATAGTGATACATGTGGCAACACAGATGGACCTCAAAAACATCATGCTAAGTACCAAGTGAAAGAAGCCAGACTCAAAAGACAACTTAATGTATGATTCCAGTTCTGTGAAATATCCAGGGGCTTCCTTGGTGGTGCAGTGGTTAAGAATCCGCCTGCCAATGCAGGGGACACAGGTTCGAGCCCTGGTCTGGGAAGATCCCACATGCCGCAGATCCCACGTGGAGCAACCAAGCCCATGCGCCGCAACTACTGAGCCTGCGCTCTAGAACCTGCGAGCCACAACTACTGAGCCCACATGTCACAGCTACTGGAGCCTGCACATCTAGAGCCCGTGCTCTGCAACAAGAGAAGCCACCACAATGAGAAGCCTGCGCACCGCAACGAGGAGTGGCCCCTGCTCGCCGCAACTAGAGAAAGCCTGCACGCAGCAACAAAGACCCAATGCAGCCAAAAAGAAAAAAAGAAAAAAAAAAAGAAATATCCAAAAAAGACAACTTTTCAGAGACAGAAGGTAGATCAGTTGTTGCCTAGGGCTGGAGGTGGGAAAGGGGTTGGGGAGTGAGGATGAACTGTAAATGGCCATGGGGGGATCTTATTGAGATGATGAAAATGTTCTAAAACCAGATTGTGGTGATGATTGAACAACTTGACAAGTTTACTAAAAATTATTGAATAGCACGCTAAAAATTGTTGAACTTTATCGTATATAAATTATACCTCAATAAAGTTGTTTATAAAAAGAGAAAGATGGAATAGTATTCAGCCTTAAAAAGGAAGGAAATTCTGACACATGCTACAACACGGATAAACCTCGAGGGCATTATGCCGAATGATGTAAGCCAAGAAGACAATTGCTGTATGATTTCACCTAGGTACCTAGAGTAGTCAAAGTCATAGGGACAGAAAGGAGAATGGTGGTTGCCAGGGCTTTTGGGAAGGAGGAGTGGGGAATTATTGTATAATGGATACAGTTTCAGTTTGGGAAGATGAAGTTCTAGAGATGGATGGTGGTGATGGTTGTACAACAATGTGAATGTCCTTAATGCCATGGAATCGCACACTTAAAAAAAGTTAAAACGGTAAATTTTATGTTACATGTATTTTATCACAATTAGAGAGATCACCCATGTCTCTGTGAGAGAACTGCCTGTGTGTGAAAGATGAAGCAGGTCTGAGAAATCTCACGTATCTTTAGGTCAATGAGCCTTAGTCATTCAGAAGGCCATAGGGTTTAGACTCCTGTAGCAGATAGATGGATCCATAATTCTCTAACATCACAGAAACTCCAGGCTGATTGCTGCCTGATAAATCAGGTCAGGGTTGAGAAAACATCACATGCTTTACTGTGGTTCAACAGTTGCTTCCCCCTTGTCTTCCCCAAGGCAGCTTCGGTTTCGGTTTTACTAGGTCAGTAGGCTTCCGAGTGTCCTGACCTCTGTGTTGTTGTTGACTTTGACAGGAAGCCTTCTGCGTAACCTTACCTCTGAGACCTAGTTATCAGTTGCCAAAACCCAGCCATAAGGATGTCATTCCATGGACCATATCTTAGAGGTTTTCACTTACAAAGGTAAGCCAGTACTCTAAATCAGGTTTTCCTGAGGATTTTTTCAATGGTAGAATAAAAGGTTTCTATTTATGTAAAAAGAACATGTCATTTGCCATCTGTAGTAAAGTTGTCTAAACCTGTTGAAAAACTGTTTCCTTTGCTTAGTCACCCTTGAAGTGAGGTGGCCTTTTCTCTTTCCCTTCTTTTTTTTTTTTCCTTAGCTTTTCATAGAAAATATACCACAAAAGGATCTCAAGACAATTTTTGGACACAGAGCATTTTACCAATAAACAGCCTTGGCCCTTTGCAGGAGTAAAATCCCATTTTAATACAGCACAAGGGACGCTGGAGAGAGGTCTTATTTCTCTCCGCGGTACACCACATGGTGAAACCAAAAAAAGACTTTAACTTGCTTCCTCCTTTCAGGTTTCTGAGTGCATGCACTCAGTCCAGAGACATATGTTGCTTGATTCCTGCATGGGGTGGGGTGGGGTGACATGGGGGAGCAAATAAACCTCCCCTGTAGGACCTGCAGGTACCTGTGTAGCCTCCTTCAATTTCAGGTCCACAGTACATAATTGACACAGAGTATCTATCTATGCCAACCCCTGCACCTTCTACAAACACTGACTCTTATTAGTAAATTACCTCTTCCCAAGTCATAAGGTCACAGAATTAACATTCTCATTTTGCCTCTCTGTCAAGTAGTAGGGGGAGGACTTGCCTAGGCAGACCAGTTAATAATCAAGTATAGAAGATTGGAGGGAAAAAAACATGATTAACTTGGTCTTCCAGATCCTCTGTATAAAACTCCCAGATAGTGTCGCATGCAGTGTCACCAGTGCTGCACTTTGTGGAGTCGGGATGATCAGCACAATCCTGACTGGTGCTGGCATATAATAATGGTGGCCGAGAGGCTCCTGGCGGGACACTTGGTGGAGTATATCCAGTGACCGCAGAATGTAGCAGATTCAACAAGCTTTGCAGTGACCAGTGAATGGGGAAAGGGGGGCATCATAGCTAGAAGAGAGAGCAGAGCAAAAGCTTGAGCTAATTTAGTGGAAAGCCCCAGGCCTTGTTAAGGAATCTTTATGATAATAGCTCTTTTGACTGGCCGTTCTGTTTCTTCCCTTTTAGAAGTAGCAGTGGTGGTTGGCTGGGAAAGATGTGGAGAGAGCAGGGTAGGAAAGGGGTCAAAAGACACGTGACAGGGCTGATTAACAAGTAGGCTTTGTGAGCATTGGCCAGGGGACACCTGCAGCTCTTCCAGACATGCCTGCCCAGTAGGGGTGGTTTGAATGAGAAAACAGCTTCCCAAAAGATGTAACACAAGAGCATAAAAGGAAAAGAAAACTGTGCATTTGTGAGATGAGGGAATTGTAGAGTTTTATCTCTGATTCTCCTTTAAATAAACCTTTTACTATCTAATACTCTCACCCGTAGGTCAGGGCTCACCAGATGACGAGAGAGAGGACTCATTACCAGGGCTCCAAGCTGGTGTTTTGCTCAAAAAGGAATTTGCTTTCAAACAGACATGTATTCACTAATCTCTTTTCTTAAAAAAAAAATAAAATAAAACAAACACAAAATCTCTTCCAACTCAGCTGACTAAGTCTGAGTGGGGATGACAGCAGCATTCACTGGCGTGATCCCACAGAGCAAGTGTCCAGAATGAAAATAAATATGACTTTTCCTATCAGGGCACAGTGGTGCTTTGTTTGTAATTCAATTAAAGAACAGGAGTTACAATGCTCTTGTATGACAGAGGAGATAATAAAGAGATCCACATCTTTGGGGCTGAAATTCAGCTAAACCTGTGCTTGACAAATTGGAATCAGTATCTTAAGAGAGCCAGAAGGGGACAGTCCTTGGTTTCCAAGGGGCTATACTTGGGGGAGGGGGGAGAAGCAAAAGAAAAAATCCTCATACCTTCCATGTTCAACCAGCTTAGCCCAGCTGTATTCTAGATGGTTGTTTCTCAAATTTATTGACATTTTCCATAGCTAATAGAGCCTTGATGACTATCAATTGTGTGATCATATTGTGAGATATTAATTCATCTTTCGGTCTATCAATCTATCTATCTCTCTCTCCCTGTTGAAATGGTAAGTCACCAAATAAGGTCATCACTTAAATTTGGTTTTAGCAGGACTTGGAAGGAATTAAGTGAGGTGTCATCACTGTCACCTTTGGAAAAGCTTTCCTGACTGTGGAAGCTGAGTTGGATATCCCTTCTTCGCATTTTCACTGGCTTCAATTTCCTTGTCTGTAAAACATAATTAGTGATACCTTCCTCGGGAAGTTGTTTTGAAAATTAAGTAAGCTAAGTTATGTAAAATGCCTAGTTCAGAACCTGGTGTCTCGGTCCATTCAGGCTGCTATAACAAAGTACCATAGACCAGTGACTTATAAGCAGAAAACATTTCTCACCGTTCTGGAATCTGGGAAGTTTGAGATCAAGACACTGGCAGTTTCAGAGTCTGGTGAGAGCTCACTTCCTGGGTCATAGAAGGCTGTCTTTTTGCTGTGTCCTCACATGGTGGAAGGGGTGAGGGAGCTCTCTGGGGTCTCTTCTATAAAGGCACTAATCCCATTCATGAGGGCTCCACCTTCATGACCTAATCATCCCCAAAGACCCCCCATCTCCTGGTACTATCACCTTGGGGTTGGGTTTCAATACATGAATTTTGGGGGGACCCAAACAATCAATCTATAGCACCTGGCATGCACTCTCAATAATTGATGGGCATTGTTAGAGCATGCATCAGAAAGCTAAATCCATTCATTTACTCATTTGGCATGCTTTTTTTTTTTTTTGAGGACACACCTTGTACTAGGCGCTAAGCAAGCCCCTGATGATAACAGCAATCAGCCAAACAGATATGCTTTCTGACTTTCTGAATCGGACAGTATAATGGAGGGGAGAGGGGTAGGCAATGACAGAGCCAAACAGGACCATGCACTTTTGATGACAAATTGTGACAGGTGCTCTGAACGGACAGTGCTTTGTAAGGTCACAGTGCAGGAGAACTCCATCATCTAGGGAGTCAAAGAAGTCTTCCTTTTGAATGGACTTTGTTGCCAAGTTTGCAAGGATAAGGGTTGACGTGGAGGGTGGGACATGAGACAGAAGCAGGATGTGAGAAAGGGTATCTGTTCTGTTGTGGTTTAATTTCATACTGTTGGAGGATCAGGAGATTTACTGATGTGAACTTAGAAGACTAAATTCCTCCAGTGCCTTTTCTGGCATGAGTTGCTATCCTCTGGTATCACAGGGATATGTATGAAGGGAACACAGACAATGCAAGGGAGATGATTTAGGAGTCTGCGGGGAAGACACCTGGCTGGCAAATAGGAAGGAGCCAATAGGATCGTGGAGTTAACACAAGGAACACCGGGCTGAGAGGCAGGAGAGTTAGATCTTGTCCCCAGCTAGCAGTTGTAGTTTACAGATGAGAAAACTGGGCTTCAAGAAGATTGTGTATTTACCCAGGATATACACCTGATAGGTGGTAAAACTTAGACTAAAATCCAGGCCTTTTTATTCCAGGTCTCTTGACTATACCACAAATGGAAGGATTTGAGAAAATAATCGCTGAGGTCCCTTCCAGGTTTAAAGTTCAATATTATGAATGATCCCCATGGTGCTTCCTCAATAGTAAAGAAAAAGAAAGAAAAGGAGGAAAGGTAAGGTCAACAAGGATGGAAGGAAGGAAGGAAGAATGGAAGGAAGGGAGGAAAGAAAGAAAAAGAAAGAAAGAGAAAAGAGATGAAGACCCACAGAGACAGACAGACAAAGAAAAAAGAAAAAGAGAGAGAAAGGAAAAGAGAAAAGAAAAACATCTTACATTTTATCTATGATTTTTCTACTTTGGAATATGTCCAACTTAATCATTTATAGAGCCGTTAAAATCCACATCAGAGCGCTTGCCAGCTGAGTGTTCTGTCTCAAGCCCACCATCAGGGCATTCACTAGGATAGATGTGAGACTTCCCTGCCATATTATCATAATGTTTATTCTAGCCAATGCTTGATTATATGTGCCAAATACAGGGCAAGCCATGGAGACACGAACCCCTGAGAGAGTTCAACACGGTTCTGAGTCATTAGCTCCAATATCCTCACAGCTCCAAAAGCGGCCCAGCTGGAGGTTTCTGCTGAGCTTCATTGCCTTAACCTCGTCCATGCTATTGTGTTGAGCCTGTAGATTCAGAAATGAGACATAACACCAGGCAAAGAAACAATTTACTTTGCACCCAGGGCAGACAACAAGTTAAGTCACCTGGCCAAAATTAGGGTCTCGAATGTAGGCAGTGCCTTGTCCTTTTATTTTTTACACCAAATCTCCTTTTGGCTACTCCAGGTATAAGGCAAATTTGCTTCTCCTCAAAGCCTTTTGGACATTTCCTTTTTCGCTAAGCCACGGCGACCAGACACTGTTCTTCACGCCAATGTCTGCTTCACTGCCCTCCCCTGTCACACACACACAATTTTTCAGTTTATGCTTTTGTAAAAACTTTAAATGTGTTGCCAGTTAAACACAATATCAAAGGCCCCAAGTTGTTTATTTCTGTTTCTCTATTAGAAGAAAGGAATCATGATAAAAATTGTGCTTTGTGGTTCTAATGGAATTTAAATATGTTTTTAAACAAAATGTTGGTAAGAGACACCTATCTCCTCACCAAAACCCCACATTTTATAAAACAAGTGTTTAAAAAAGTTGGATCTATTTTTTTCTGTGGAATAGAAACTCAGGAGTGACATTGAAATTTGTTGTTAGTAATACATAGCAACAGCTCCCGGGCTCTCTGTGGTGTAGAAAGAGCAAGCTAATGACTAAAATTGAGGTATTCTGACGTGATATAATACATACAAAAATAAATTGTCTCTAAAAACAGCATATTAATAGCACTCTCATTTTTAATCAAAGTTACAGTAAAACAGAAGGATCTTCTCAACACTTATCCCAAATTCCATTATTTAAGTATTTCCAAGGACTGGAGGAATATCTAGAAATGTACAGACCAGAAAGTACAAGAGAGTCAAGAGAGAAAATAAGGTCAGTTCTTCCTGACACACAACCTACTTCAAAGGAAACTGGACATCTTTTAAGGAGCAAGGGACTGTCTTTTGGCGTCTAGGCTATCAGAAGATGGTTCTGTTCAGAAATGTCATCTGTGTGTCATGGAATCCCCAGTCTAAGATTTAACTCAAGACTGGCTACAGTGGGTCATGTCATTGGAGAGTAACCTATGTTACTTTAGAAAAGATGTTTTATTTTTGGCCTCGCAGCATGTGGGATTTTAGTTCCCCAACCAGGGATTGAACCCACACCCGCTGCATTGGAAGCACAGAGTCTTAACCACTGGACCACCAGGGACGTCCCAAGATATTGTGTGTGTGTTTTTTTTTTAAATTAATTAATTAATTAATTAATGGCTGCATTGGGTCTTCGTTTCTGCGCGAGGGCTTTCTCCATTTGCGGCGAGCGGGGGCCACTCCTCATCGCAGTGCGCGGGCCTCTCACTGTCGTGGCCTCTCCCGTTGCGGAGCACAGGCTCCAGACGCGCAGGCTCAGAGTTGTGGCTCACGGGCCCAGTCGCCCTGTGGCATGTGGGATCTTCCCAGACCAGGGCTCGAACCCGTGTCCCCTGCATTGGCAGGCAGACTCCCAACCACTGAGCCACCAGGGAAGCCCGATATTGTGTTTTAAGAAAAGACATTATTGCCCTTTGTGATGCTAACCCCCTGTTCAGGATACAGACACATCCCTAGTTCCTCTTAATGACCTATGATGTGTGTATAAACTCTGAGTTTGTATTCACACTTTTGAATGTATATACATTTAGTCTGTATCTTTCAAGGTTATCAAGTTCTATAAGGTTTCCAACTACTTTGCAAAGTAATACTTTATTTTACTTTCTCCAAATGCTCTCATTTTCTATCTCCAAAAGGTGATCCTACATCCCCTATGGGCTCCAGGGAAGCTGTTCATATTCTTTCACTACTTCTGCAAGCTTTTTTAAAAAATTAATTTATTTTAAAATTTTTTTAAAAATTATTTTATTTTTGGCTGTGTTGGGTCTTCGTTGCTGCTCGCGGGCTTTCTCTAGTTGCGGTGAGCAGGGGCTACTCTTTGTTGTGGTGCGCAGGCTTCTCATTGCGGTGGCTTCTCTTGCTGCAGAGCACAGGCTCTAGGCGCGCAGGCTTCAGTAGTTGCGGCATGTGGGCCCAGTAGTTGTGGCACTCGGACTCTAGAGCGCAGGCTCAGTAGTTGTGGTGCATGGGCTTAATTGCTCTGCGGCATGTGGGATCTTCCTGGGCCAGGGCTCGAACCCGTGTCCCCTGCATTGGCAGGCAGATTCTTAACCACTGCGCCACCAGGGAAGCCCCTGGCAGGCGGATTCTTAACCACTGCGCCAGCAGGGAAGTCCCTGCAAGCTTTTTTTTAAAATCTCTCTTGGTCTCGCCCAAGTTTCAGTACACAAGTTCGTCCTAGACATGTCCCCTTAAATCTGACATCATCGATGGAATGCGTTTACCCTACCAATGAGTTTTTCCTTCCATATTTTCTATTCTAATCAGTTCTAATTGTTCTACCCATAAAGTTCTTTCATACCACCCTCCCCAATCTAAATTCTGTTCATTCTCCAAAGTTCATCTTTAGGTCATTCCCCCCACTCCCCCCACCATGCCCTTTTCCTCTTAATCCAATCCACTCCAAACTCCAAACTACTCTACCATTTCAACTGGTCCCCTTCAGGCCACCTCCAAGCCTCCTTTCATTGTTCTTAACCATTTTAGAGTTTTCTCTCTTGCTCTTGCCTTGACAGTGAGAGACCAAAGGCCAGATATCCCAATTTAGACTTGTTCTGTAGGAGGGAGCTTTGCATCTAGGAAGAGCCATACACTGTATTTTAGAGCCTTTAATGGTTTTTCCCTGGCAATCTTTGTCAAGAAAATATTTAGTCTGTCCTCTTGCTAAGTTTATTCCCCACCTGGATCGCTTTTGTTGCATCTATACACACCAGGACACACCTATTATAACCATGGAAGCTGGTTATCTCAATATGAAGCAGCAGGAAGGGGATTCAGTGGGTTATCATGCTGATAGATGAAGACTCTGCAGTCTTTAGAGCATCTACAGACTTCATGGAGGTGTTTGACTGAAAATTTTATGGTGTCTTTGGGTAAAAGAAGGGAAATAAATTGTGCTGAATCTGAGCATATCTGGATCCTGAAGCAGTCATTGCTCATTCTGAATTAACTCACTGGCCTTCTGGATTTTATATACTGTACAACCTCACAGGCTTGTCCTGCCACAGGCAGCATGATTGACCTTCAGGGTACTAATAAGGTCAGCATTCGCTGCCCTGGTCAAACCCACCACGCGTACTTGGTTCTCATCACCGCTTTTCTAAGCCAGGGACCTCATCTTTTCCTTATGTAGTTTCTATCATCACAAGCTCAGGGTTAAGCCAACAACAAGGTGATGTGTACCAAAAAAAGTCAGTACAATCTTAGACTCATTGCAGCTTTGGGTGATGGCATCCTGGGCAGAGCTGACGTTCTAGCAGAGCCAAGAGTCTGGCCACTGTTGATAAGAAACAGTTTAAAAGGCTGGAAGCTGTATCACCCAGAAAAGAGGATGAGAGCGAGCAACAGAATTCTCTTTTTATCTATACGGGTTAGGAGGTAATGTGGAAGTGGGACTTTGTTCGTATGAAAGCTAGGACTAGTGAGGTTAAATTATAGGGAAGCTCCATAAGTTTAAAAATGGAAGGGATTGCATTGTAACTGGTGAGCACGCTCCTAACACTAGTCAGATGTAAGGACTTGTGTTCAATGGTTAATCAAGATATTATGGAAGAGATGCCTGCATTACATGAAACTAAAGAGATGCAAATCAGCTCCAACTCCAGCCTTCTTTGAATCTGTGATGGTTTCCAATTCATTTATGTCTTTCAAGAGATGTAGCACCTGAAACAAGTAAGACTCTAGATTTCATATGGATGAAAAGACTTTATGCAAGGGCAGGATTGGGAGGGGGGAATGGGCAGGGGGAAGGTTTGTCCAATATTAATCTTGATGGTTTTGTTCTAGTAGGTCTATCTTGAAAACAGCAGTGGTCAGTCACAAGGCAATACTAATTTTGTTCCCTCCTTCACGACCAGTACACAACTCAGTACAGTCACCCCTTACTATTCATGGGGGATTGGTTCCAGGACCCCCACGGATACCAAAGTCCACAGATGCTCAAGTCTCTTATATAAAACCCGGTAGTACCATCAGCTCTCTATATCTGCGGGTTCCGCATCTGCGAATTCAGCCAATCTTGGATTGAATTTCGACTATAAGTACACCAGGATTTCAGGCATTCTAAAACCTTTAAAAGTTTGAAAAATAATGTTTGGTTGCTTTTTCATGTCAATTTACAATGACTAGGAGTACCAAATAATTAGGCTTTTGGGGAATTATTCTTTGGAGAAAAAGTACCTTTTACTGAGTTGCTTTCGTACATATATCACATTCATATCTAAAATAATTCTACAAGGTATGCATTTTTATTCCAATTTTACAGTTGATGGAGTTGGGGACGGCAAGCAACTTATTCAAGTTCACATGACCATAATGCTGCTGAGCTAGTCTTTGAATCTGGGCCTATATGATGCCACAGCCCTTTCACAGAATCCCATGGCTCTAATCATATATCCTGCATATTTTTGAAAAATGGAAGGCAATGTTTAGAGAAGCCTGTTACTTCTGAAAGACATGACTTGGCTTTACAAGGATGGAGGAGTATTTGCTTAGTGGGTGGGAACTCCAGCTTTGGCAATGCACTAGCATGGGTCTGAATATCAACTCTTCCCTCTAAATCGCTGAGTGCCCTTCAGCAAGTTCAATAACTTGTGTAGGTCTCTATCCTTATCTGAAAAATGGCAGTGCTAACAGTACCTTCCTCATTGGGCTGCTTTTAATAGTAAATGAAATAATATATGGAAAGCACCTAACACAGTGTGGACATGGTAAGTTTTAGCCATTGTGAGGAGTATACAATTGACCCTTGAATGATACAGGTTGGAACAACACTGGTCCACTTATATGTGAACTTTTTTCAATAAATATATTGGAAAAATTTTTGGAGATGTGCAACAACTTGAAAAAACTTGGAGATGAACCGTGTAGCCTAGAAATATCAGTAAATACAGTACAGTATTGTAAATGTATTTTCTCTTCCTTATGAGAGATTTTCTTAACCTTTCAAGATATAGTAGTTCTATCACCCCCTCAAAGTTCCCTCGTGCCCCTTTGTGGTCAACCCCATCCTGCCATTTCTGGCCCCTGGCAATCACTGATCTAGTTTCTGTCCTTATAGTGTTGCCTTTTCCAGAAAATCATATTAGTAGAATCATACAGTATGTCACATTTTGAGTCTGGCTTCTTTCACTTAGCATAATGCTTTTGATATTCATCCATGTTGTTTCATGTAGTAGTATGTTTTTTTTAATGCTGAATAGTATTCCATTATATGGATATACCACATTTGTTTACCCACTCATCAATTGACGGACATTTAATTTCTTTCTGGGTTTTGGTGATTTTGAATAAAAATTCATTTTGAAAGGGTTTTTTTTTTTTTTTGAAAATTGTCAACCTTGTTTTTTAGCAACTTACCATAACTTACTCATGTAGCAATTAGCAATTAGTACTTTTAGTTTGATTTGATACTAAGGAATTATCTTTTGCCTTTTCAACTGAAGCATTCGTTCTGAAATATGATGGTAACTAGGGCAGGCTGGTCATGGGAACTTAGCATAGATGCTCCAATGGGTAGCCTTCTTCCTGTACTTGTCATTCCAGGCCTGCAACTTTCCTCGTGGAGAATAGAATGCCACTTCTTCTCCGTATCTGAACAGGCAAATATTCTGCTCGAGGAAGGGATTCAGAAGGTAGTGGCTGTAGCTGCCTGAGATCCAGTAGTCGCCCTTTGCAATAAGGCTGTGATATAAATAATCGTATGTGAATGGGTTTTCAACTTTACTCATGGGAAATTGGAAGCCGAACTTTAGTTCTTCAGACTGTTCCGTTTTGAAAATTACCTATCTGAGAAGAAGAAAAGGGCATATAAAGACATCAAAGTTCTAAGATAGGTGAGTGCTGATTTATTACTTAGTGTATTCACTGAAACTGGAATTTGTCTTTTAGATTCATTTGCCTCTGGCATCACAGTGCTGCAGTGTGCTGCAGTATCACATTGCAAAGCTATGGCTGTTGAAACTTCTCTCTCTCTCTCTAACATCCTTCTTTTCCCAGAAAAAGGGCGGGGGGCGGGGCGCGGAGGAGAAGATGAAGGAAGGAAAAGGGGGTAAGGAGTGGAGAAGAAGGAAATAGAAACCCTGGGTAATTATATAGCACCTTTGATGTTAGAATCTCAAAAGTTGTTTTCAAAATCAACTCACTTGACACTACTTGACTGTCAGGATGGGGGAAACCAGGCAGGAACTGGAATGGGTTTTTGTAGGGAAACACAGCGCAGTGGTGAATTTTATGTGTCGACTGGCTGGGCTGTGGGGTGCCCAGATATTTGGTCCAACCTTATTCTGGATGTTTCTGTGAAAGTGTTTTTTGGTGGAGATGAACATTTAAATTGGTGAATTTGAGTAAAACAGATTATTTCCGTAATGGGAGTGGGCCTCATCTAGTCAGTTGAAGGCCTGCATAGAACAAAAACTTGAGCTCTGGAACAAGAGGGAATTCTGCCAGCCCACTGCCTTGGGACTTGAATTGCAGTTCTTCGTTGGGTCTCCAGCCTGCCAGCCTATCCTGCAGATTTTGGACTTATCAAATGTCCGTAATTACATGAACCAATTTATTAAAATTTTTAAATAGTTATAGATAGATATAGATAGATACACACACATATCCTCTTGGTTCTGTTTCTCCAGAGAACCTTGACTAATTCACACAGCAAGTCAGTGGCAGAAGGAGAACAGCCATCTGGATGGAGACAGGAGAGTCCAGTGGTTAATGGTAAAGGCCCTGGAGCCAATGAACCGCCTTCAAATTAAGGTTCTGCCAATCATCAGCTGTTTGCTCAGTCTCCTTATCTGGGGAGCAATTCTACCTACCTTATGAAAATGTGGGCTTCCCTGCTGGCGCAGTGTTTGGGAGTCTGCCTGCTAATGCAGGGGACACGGGTTCGGGCCCTGGTCTGGGAGGATCCCGCATGCGCGGAGCGGCTGGGCCCGTGGGCCACGGCTGCTGAGCCTGCGCGTCTGGAGCCTGTGCTCCGCAGCAACAGAGGCCGCGATGGTGGGAGGCCCGCGCACTGCGATGGGGAGTGGCCCCCGCTTGCCGCAGCTGGAGAGGGCCCTCGCACAGAAACGAAGACCCAACACAGCCAAAAATAAATAAATAAAATAAAAAAATAAAAAAATAAAAAAAAAGAAAATGTGAAGGAGTAAGGGCCCTGGAAACCCAGCTGCAGTTACCGTTATAATTAATATCTGAGTCCTAGTGGCACCCGTTTTCTAGGTCTGCTTTCACACTACAATGGCAGAATTGAGTAAGACCGGCAAAGCTGAAAATATTCACTATCTGGCCCATGCTTGAAAAAGTTTGCTGACCTCTGAACTATGGTATGGGAAAATCTGACAGTAATACTTCACAAGTAATTTGACTAGATAATGTTCTTTTTAATCAGAAGCCACGTTCTTGCAAATCTATCTTGAAGTTGGTCTCTTTGTATTAAACTTTAAAAAATTTTAGAGGCATCAAACAATCTTGCTAAGTCTCTGTGATGCAGTTTATCATGTTTGAGCAGAAATTAGTCATCCTTATGTTTTCTTGAGTAGGCTCCTTCTGAATCTATTAAAATTGCCAACATCATGTGTAACAGACTTCTCAAAGATCTTGTTTTTGATTAGTTTGGGAGTTATTTGGCCTAACCACCTTTGAGAAAAGGACAGAAATAATTACTTTAAAACTTGGAACATTTTCTGGGTTTGGGAGTGACAAGGTAGGGGATTTTGTTGGGATTATCTCATTTGAATTAGTGCCAGTCGAGGCATGCCAAGAACATTTCTCTTAAGAGCAAAAGGAAACATGTCTAGGGTGGCTGATATTTACTAAACGATGTATATGCTGTAGGCATAGATATGCATCCACACATATGTCAGGTACACACACTCACATGTACGCATTTCAGGCACACCAGTCTTCTTCCTGCTGAGATTTATTTTGTTATAATTTTTCTCTTGCTTCCAAGAGACAGAGACAGCCCTGTCTTCATTCTGTGACTCTTATAGTCCTAGACTGACTACATTGGTGACCACAGTGGTGATTTCAGAATAGGTTGCATTCAGCCTTGCAAGTCCTCCTCAGCAACAATTTCCCATCACCCCTTTATCACCATTCTCACTTGTCTTTAAGTTTGTTTACTGGGCAAATGTCCAAGCAGTGACTGGGAGAATGACTCACGATGGGGAATGACATCATAAGGAAGATTCAGGGGGTGCCCATCCACCCAAGGGGGGTACCTGCACAAGCTGTGATGGGAACAGGGTGGTGGGGATGGGGAAGACTATTTATCCTGACACAAGGGATACTTCCTGGCAGATGCGTTATCTGATTAGAATCTTAAAGGGTGAGTAATGGCTATTGCCAAGAAAGTGAAGAGGAACAGCAGGGAAGGGATGAGTTTGAGTCGAAGGGTGCAAATGGTCAGAAGTCCCTAACAGGTACTCACTGGTCATCGGTTCTGCATCGCTTCCCCCTGTTTAAGTTCCTGCCTCCCCCTACTGCCCACTGCCACCCTGGATGTTTCCAGGGGAAGATGAATCAAGTCAACCCCGTAATTGAGGAAGTGCCTTCTGACCTCTGGTCTCTGTGAAACTCTTAACTTCTGTTTCTTCCTCTGTAACAGCGTCTTGAGGTAGGAAGCACCACCGTCAGTTCATTCCTCCATGGGGCGCCTTGCGTGGCAGGCTCGCCCTGGGTGGGGCGGGGTGTAGCTCTTCCACAGAACACTCTTTATCTGGATTAGATGAGAGGCTTGATCTGCCAGTGGTGCTGTTTAACCAAAGAACTGCCTTCAGGACTTTCCTTAGTTATTGAAACTATTGTTGACAAACCAAAACTGCATGCAGACTCACACCCACAGTTTATTCAAGCCAGGTAATTAATAACGCTAAGCACATTGTGTAAGTAACAGTTTCTTTCTTGTCAGAAGTCGTGGGCTCAGATGTCAGTCTGGTGGTTTCATAAACATCTTCCATTAAGATTCATTGTTAGCCAAGTGTCTGCAGGATCTGATTTAAACGTGCAATAAAACACAGTGGGGCATGTGTAGTTTACATGTACATGTAATTTACATGTATAGTTTACATGTTTAATTCTTTCCTGAATTTTTTCCTCTACTGTTCACAAACTTAGACATATCTCTTTCTTGAATTAAATAGTAAGTAAGAATTTTAATAAAGCACTCCCTGAATAAAAACTTTAGAAAGTCTACTGCTAAATTTGATGGTTGGAAGATGGAACTGGTACGTCAGTCTTGATATTTGCTGGTGGTCCTCATCTCGCCTACATAATACGGTTTTGTGTAGGGATGTGAGCACTGCCTTACACAGTAATATGACACGATCCTTGATATTCAGCACAATTTTGGAGCAAAAGCATGACACTAAGACCCTTCTGACAGGCTTCTACTTTGCCCTGTTCAGCATTACAATGGGGACATTCTTTTTCCAAGATAGTCATTGAGACCAGCACTATCAGATTATGGCTTGATAGTTATTTATCACTTTGGGTTGATGTAAAAAGCAGGCATCCCTAATCACTCACAACTTTAAAAGGCCACAATGTTATCAGAGAAGAAAGTTTTAAAGAAATATTTTAAACATTATTTCACAAACTTTCTAAACCCTTAAAGAAATCTGGCTTTCCATTGCAAATATTTAAATAATACATGAAGTTGTTAAATTTGATCACTTTTTACGTTTTTTTTTCTTTTTTTAAAATTTATTTATTTATTTATTTATTTTTGGCTGTGTTGGGTCTTCGTATCTGTGCGTGGGCTTTCTCTAGTTGCGGTGAGCGGGGGCCACTCTTCATCGCGGTGCGCGGGCCTCTCACTGTCGCGGCCTCTCTTGTTGCGGAGCACAAGCTCCAGACGCGCAGGCTCAGTAGTTGTGGCTCATGGGACTAGTTGCTCCGCAGCATGTGGGATCTTCCCAGACCAGGGCTCGAACCCGTGTTCCCTGCATTGGCAGGCAGATTCTCAACCACTGCGCCACCAGGGAAACCCTGATCACTTTTTAAATTCCCTTCTGTTTTATGTGTTTAATGTGGAGAGGGCCAGGGGACAGAAAGAATTTCACTGCTCCTTCTAGGATTTAATCACAATTACCTTGTTTTTTTACTTCTGGGGAATATTATAAAGGGAAGTTGGGATATGATAAGAAAGGCTTGGTTGATTCGATTATATCTGATGCATTTGTCAATTGATTGAAATTATCAGATTTCAGAACTACCTAGGACAGAGGAAGCAATCTCCTGAAAGTGATAGCCCAGTGCTGGGTGAGGGAGGGGATTGCACAGAGAGGACTTCTCCTTCCCCCATATGAGTAACAGATGTTCTGTGCTCCCATCACAAATGTCTTTTGCACATCCCTAGTCTGATATTCATATCATGAGGTTTCACGATCTGCCCATTCCATTCATTTGTTTCTACTAGACTGTGAGCTCCTTGATACCAAGCATGTGTTCTTTATACTGTTTTCCTAAATCCTGGGTAGAGTAGATGTTCAATGAGCATTTTGGAAGGAAGGAAGGAAGATAGGAAGGAAGAGAGGAAATGAGGGAGAGAGGAAGGAAGGGAGAGAGGAAGGGAGAGAGGAAGGAAGGGAGGAAGAGGCAAAAGCTTACATATAATGTTTACAAAGATATTCAACAAAGTAGAACATGTACTTAGTTTGATGAGTCATTTGATTAATAATGAAGTATGATTTATTTAAGATTCAAATACAAGTTATAATTTAATGGGTACTCTGGGCCTGACATAATGAAAAATAAGTGCAATACATTTTAAAAGGCTTTCAAGTCTCAAGTATAAACTAAACAGATGAGATTTTTCAACCTTAAGAATTACCTGGGATATTAGCTTTGGAAAGTGCAAAAGGCAGAAAGAGGGAAATTGCTGAAATGAAGTCAGGGGGATTATTTGCATAAATATGTACAGTCACTATAAACTTCCAAAGGAATTTAAAATCACAATATAAACTTCCAAAGGAATAAAAAGGAATTGCTAAAAGAAAGCAGCTTTACTTACTGTCTTTATGTATTAAACCAAAATATTTTAGTAAGTCTTACTGATAAGTGGTTGATTTAATTCTTTGTAAATAAAATTATTTTTTTAAAACCTGGATAATGTAAATATGTTGGTTAATCATTGGAGAACTCCCAGTCTTCTTCTTTGTTCCACTTCTTAAACAACCAGAAGATTGTAAATCCTTGAAGTTTCCTTGGAGTTATCTTAGGTAAAGTCCAAAGTTTAAGGTAGTGTTCCATAAACCATAAATCTCACCACCAAAGTCCCCTAAAGCAGAGAAGGGTCAAAGGACACTCAGCATCCTAGGTTAGTCCTTACTTAGCCTGCCTTCAACCTGTTTCTTTAAAGATTCATCATACTTGGCGTTTCACCCGTGACCTATCCAGCTTTTCTTTAAAATATACTTTTTTTATCTTAGAATAGTTTTACTTATTTATTTTTTTAAAAAAATATTTATTTATTTATGTGGCTGCATCAGGTCTTCGTTGCAGTGCATGGGCTGCTCTCTAGTTGTGGTGTGCCGGCTCCAGGGCGCACGGGCTTAGTTGCCCTGTGGCACGTGGGATCTCAGTTCCCTGACCAGGGATCGAACCCGTGTCTACTGCATTGGAAGGTGGATTCTTAACCACTGGACCACCAGGGAGGTCCCCCAGAACAGTTTTACATTTATAGAAAAATCACAACAATAGTACAGAGAGTTCCCATACACTCTGTACCCAATTTCCCCTATTATTAGCATCTTACATTAGTAAGTTACATTTGTTACAATTAATGAACCAGTATTGACACATTCTTATTAACAAAAGCCATAGTTTACTCAGATTTCCTTAGTTTTAGCCTAATATTCTTTTTCTGTTCCAGGATCCTGTCCTGGGTACCACCTTTCCTTTCGCTGTCAAATTTTCTTGGGCTCCCCTTGGCTGTAACAGTTACTCAGACTTGCCTTGTCTTTGACGAACTTGACAGTTTTGAGGACTAGTGGTTAGGTATTTTGTAGAATGTCCCTCAGTTGGGATGTTTTTCTCATGATTAGATTACAGGTTTTTGTCAGGAAGACCCCAGATGAAGGGCACCTCTCAATACATCACATCAAGAGAACATACTACCAATGTGACCTATCACTGTTGATGTTGACCTTGAGCTCCTGGCTGAGGTAGTATCTGTCAGTTTTCTCCATTGCAGAGTTAACTCTTTTTCTTCTGGTTCCAAACTGTCCTCTTTGGAAGGAAGTCACTAGGCACAACCCACACTTAAGAAGTGGACAGTTATATTCCACCTCTTGGAGGGCAGAGTACAGAAATTATTTGGAATTTTCCTGCACAGCCAATTTGTCTCTTCTCCGTTTATTTATTTAATCATTTATTTATATACACATTATGGATATTTATTTTTACTTTTGGTTGTAATCCAATTCTACTTTATTTTCTTGCTCAAATTGTTCCAATTTTGGCCATTAGGAGCTCTTTTAGTTGGCTTCTGTGTCCCTTTGACATATGTCTATCATTATGGGGTTTTCTTATCACTTTTTAAAAAAACCTTCTGGCACATTAAGATACTTCAGACTCATCTTTGGTGTTTCCTGCCCCAGTCCTAGAATCAGCCATGTCTCCAAGGAGTCCTAGTTCCTTTTACTGGAGGATGCTATAAGAAACCAAGGTTTGAGGTCTAGGTATTCTTGGTGTCATTGCTTCTAGGTCCTCTCAGCTGACAGAGAAAGGAAATTCATGTGTGTATATTAACTTGTATTTATATGCATGTCTATAAATATTTTTGTATATGTAGCCATACAGACACATCTATACCTCTATTCAGCTAAACATACATGTTTCCAATGTGGATCCATTAACACATGGATCATTCTAGCCTTCTCCCTTTGCTTATCTGTAAACTCTAATGCCAACAATGAGAAATCTGACTCCACTGTTGGTCATTCATTTACTTAATTGTCAATTTCTAGCATGCAGGTGTAGCAAATCTGAATTGTTCATCTGTACCCCTGTGGGAAACAACTTTATCAACTCAAGCACAAAGCTTGCTTTCAGTTTCTTTTGCCTTTGGTCTTACAGACTCCACTTACTTCCAAAGTTACTAGGGTCAACACCAATTTCCCCCAAGCCCGAAACCCCTTGATAGATTGTTTTACACATTTACAATATAGTTAACTTGTTTCCTCACATTCTGCATTCCATCTCTGGGATCCCCAATCTCCAGATGATTTTTTTGAATTTGCATACATTGAGGTTCATGCTTTAGTATTAAAATAATGTTTTAAATTACCTAACATCTAGCAAAACTGATAAACTATGGCCTACCTTGTGTCAGGCCCTATAACAATGTCATTCTGTGGGGCTTTATCTTGTAGTCTCCTCGGAACAGCCCTGATGTGTCCCTGAATAATCAAGGCCCAGGCACCCCAGTCTAGGAAGCACGGACTACGGAAACTGCCTTGTGATATTTATGGCCATATCTCTAAAATTCTAGGATTCCTTAGATTTGTGTAACCACATTTCTCTTAGCGGTTCCAGAATCTGCAAAACATGATCTATTTGGAGAACTGCATTTACATAAAGTTAGAATTTTTTTTCTTGCTGCTCTTTTGCTCCTAGGAAGAAAGTAATTTAAACTGCAGGGGAGAATAATAAGTACTGAAGTCAATACTAGCTTTTGTCTAGAACAAATGCCATCAGCGCAACTTAAATTATAATCCCCTTTGTCAATCTGGGTTTGCTGAAAACAATTAAGTTGCTCTGCACTCACAAGCGATCTGCTATATTGTTTTTTTATGGGCTTTATTTGTTGCACCAACCACATTATCCAAACAGCATGTGCAAAATTATGCCAATAAAGGAAGGAAAGGCAATGGTTGTGCATTGCTGTTATTGTTGGGTGGGGGTGAGGGATAGGACTGGCTGGAATTAGCACATTAACAAATAAATTGTCGTCCTGAAGGACATTCATGCTTTGTAAATCTTTCCAACTTCATTTTACCTAACTCCCAGGATGATCATCCACCACATGATGGTATAAGGTTGTCCCCAGTGGGGAATATTTATTTCTAATGCTGCCATGACAGGTTGAGGACTTGGGAGGAGTGATGCTCTGGAGTTGTATGATTGAGCTGAAAAGTTTAAGAAAAATATACTTAAAATCGTAACACTTATGTAGTAAGGCACTGGACTGTATCTTTTTGTTTGTTTGTTTGTTTAAGCTACTATTTTTTTTTAACATCTTTATTGGAGTATAATTGCTTTACAATGGTGTGTTAGTTTCTGCTTTATAACAAAGTGGATCAGTTATACATATACATATGTTCCCATATCTCTTCCCTCTTGCCGGACTGTATCTTTTTTTTAAAAAATTATTTATTTATTTATTTTTGGCTGTGTTGGGTCTTCGTTTCTGTGCGAGGGCTTTCTCTAGTTGCGGCAAGCGGGGGCCATTCTTCATCGCGGTGCGCGGGCCTCACTATCGCGGCCTCTCTTGTTGCGGAGCACAAGCTCCAGACGCGCAGGCTCTGTAGTTGTGGCTCACGGGCCTAGTTGCTCCGCGGCATGTGGGATCTTCCCAGACCAGGGCTCGAACCCGTGTCCCCTGCATTGGCAGGCAGATTCTCAACCACTGCGCCACCAGGGAAGCCCCCGGACTGTATCTTTTGATGTGCAGAATACTGCCCCACTGAGAGATTGCAAGCATCCCTGGGGGTGGAACCTCCCCTGTGGTAGGAGGGACTGCTGGGTGGGAGTTTTCTGCATGTTAGTTATAGATCAAACAGCCACCTGTTGTGCAATGGGAAACTTGGAACCCAGAGAAGGAATCCAGAAGCAGATGCTTCAGGTTGAGATGTCCTTTGGCACTTAGCAATGTTGATTAGGTATAATAACAGAACTCCACGTCTGAAGAGATAGAAAAAGGTTTCCCCCAAACTTTCCAGAATATTATTTTTGTTCACGGAAGGTAAGCATACTTTGTCATCCAAACACTTGGTTTTGAACAACTGGGAGGAAAAACCAGCTTAGGAAGGACAAGCTTACCTGAACTTCTGTTCACTTCAGGCTGGAGGAAGGGCTGAGAAAAGGAGTGGCTGGGCTGGGTCATGCAGCCTGGACTGTTGTCACGGCCCCCACGAGTGGTGATTTCAGGTGAAATGTGCCTGACATTGGGAGGGTTCTCAGGACTCCCATGATCGCCATGCCCGAGCTCTGAGGGTCAGACTCTACCTGCTTAAGACAAGGGTGGGATTTCACCCAAAGGGAAGAAACAATGATCTCTTATCCCAGAGGAAGAGGAGGCTGGGTTTGGACCAGGCTGGGAAGATTCTTCTCTTTTTTCTGGAACCGAGTTGGGCTTGGACTCCGAACTGCGGAGGTGGGGACGGTACCAGGGGAGGCCCATGGAACCTAGACCGTGGTGCAGAGGTTGGGTCTGAGCCTGAAATCCTGTCAGTATCCAACTCTACAAGCAGTTGTGAATTTCGCCGAGCTTATGACCAAGTCTTCTGTAAACTTTTATGAAAAACCTGATCTCAGATGTACTATGTATAGATGTATTGCAGGGGGTTAAGGAGAATCAGGCGCCCTCTTGGAGGCGGGAGAAAAGGATGCTATGAGGACAGAGATGCATGGCCCAGTAGAGTTGCACTCTTATATAAGAAGCAGCAGCAGAAGGCTGTAGGCCAAGAAGCATGAAAAAAGCAACCCCCCAAAACTTACCCCTGAGAACATATGTGATGGCACCTTGAGAAACCTCAGATTAGCTGGGAGGCATGGGGTGAGGGTGTATGTGGGTGTCGGGGAGCGGGGGCTACATCTAAGTAACTAAATCAGGAGGAGCTCATGCAGTAATGTCTTGGGAGGGCAAAGATGGGAACCTAATTTCAGTTCAAGGTCACAGTTTGGAAATGTGAAGGACACAGAAGTCCCACTTAGTTTTCTTCAGCTCCTAAGCATATTTCTATGAATTTTATCCCATGAAAGGAATGCTACTGCACATCAGAAACAAATTCAGTGGCTAATTTGAAAAAGCAGTTATTTAAAAATAGAACAATATTTCAAACATTTTAAGCTGACGGCAGCACATAGGAGTCACATTGCCCCCTTTCTCTTCTTCCCATAACCCCGACGTATGTGCTTTCTTTTGCACACAAGTTCACTCTTCTCTCTCAAACATCCTTAGCACAAGTGGAGGACTTATGTTCTTTACAATCCTAAACCTTCGATTATAACCCACGCTAGCATAACAAAGGTAATAAAATGTGGAAGCTTGCCAAACATTTGTAGAGTACTGTGCCATTCATAATGCACTTCAAAGGGGAAGGGTAAGATGTGACAAAGAGAGTGGCATGGACATATGTACACTACCAAACGTAAAATAGATAGCTAGTGGGAAGCAACCGCATAGCACAAGGAGATCAGCTCTGTGCTTTGTGACCACCTAGAGGTGTGGGATAGGGAGGGCGGGAGGGAGGGAGATGCAAGAGGGAAGAGATATGGGAACATATGTATATGTATAACTGATTCACTTTGTTATAAAGCAGAAACTAACACACCATTGTAAAGCAATTGTACTCCAATAAAGATGTTAAAAAAAAATTGATCTCATTGGAATAACACAATTTCTTGCCAGCGTAGCTGTGTAGGTTTCTTTCCATTTTATTTTATTTTATTATTTATTTATATTTATTTATTTATTTATTTATGTTTAAGCAACAACTCATTTTTAAAGACTGGGCAGACATGAGCTCCCACTAGGTTTCTAGATTCAGCACACAGGAAAACAATGTTCAGTTTCCTTTTTTGGTATCACATCCTCGATCTCTAAACAATACATGAAGTGGGTCTCTAAACTCTGAGTGGAAGTAAGCTAATCATTGACATTCGAGACACTTTGCTACTTGACACACTCAAACAAAAAATGCCCAGCCGCTCTGCAAACTAAGTTTCTACTCTGGAGAAGAATTATCCCCTTAAGGGGCCCACACAGCTCTGCTGAGGTTCCTGGTAGACTGTGACCTGTCTGCTTGTTTTTTTTTCCAGCATCCCTTGGAGTACCCCGCTCAGAGACTGGCACAAAGGGAGTGGGTATCGTTGTTGAACAGGAAAAAATAAGGTAATTGCCACCAAAGGAACACTCCCTCAGTCCCAAGCCTTTGCTAACAAGTGACAGATTGAATTCTCTTAACTACCATGTGATGATATATTGATTATAATCCTATTTCACAGGTGAAGAAACTGAGGCTGTGATAATGTGATATAATAAGAAATATATATTTGGTCTTTGTCCTCGGTTCCTGGCACAGAGATCCTACAATCCTTGTAATTTCCTGAGCAATAGGGGTGATAAAGAGCATATTTTGTTATCATATTTGTTGTAGTCCTCAGTTCCTGACACAAGGGCTTCTAAGCTTTTGGGATCTCTGGAGTGATAGGAATGTCATTCTGTATGCTAATGAGATGACTGGTGGCTGGGGTCCTCTAAAGAGCCTCAGGATGGGGGCTGGTCACTGGAAAGACCACAATGAGAGGATCGGAACTTTCATCCCCACCCCCTGACTTCCGGGTGGAGGGGAGGAGCTGGAGACTGAGGTAATCAGCAGTGGCTGTGATTTAATCAATCATGCCTATGTAATGAAACCTCCATAAAAAGCCCTAAACTGCTTGGGGGCGGGGGTTTGGGGTGATTTAAAGAGTTCCTGGTTGGTAAACCGATTGAGGTGCCAGAAGGGTGGTGTGCCCACAAACCTTGTCCTGTGCATCTCATCCATTGACGGTTCTAAGTTGTATCCTTTATAAGAAGCTGGTAATAATAAGTAAAGCTTCTTCCTGAGTTCTGTGAGCTGATCTAGCAAATTACCAAACCCGAGGAGAGGATGGTGGGAATCCCCGATTTATAGCCAGTGGGTCAGAAGTATGGGAGGTCCAGAGCTTACACTTGGTGTCTGAAGTTTTGTGGGACTGAACCCTCAGCTTGTGGGATCCGATGCTAACTCTGGGAAGCTAGTGTCATAACTGAGTTAAATTGCAGGACACGGTTGGTGTCCAGAGACTTGGAGAATTGCTTGGTGTTGGAAAACCCACACTTGGATATCACAACTGTTATGAGTAAAAATGGTTTATAGAGGCTCAGAGAGATTAACTTGCCTAACTCCACACAGCCTGAGAGTGTAAAAGCTGGGATTTGAACCGAATTCCTCAGATTTTAATTCCGTGATACCATGTTGTCTACTGTTTTATCTGTTTAACTTCTGGAACATTCTTATTAATCCTGGTGCTGATAAAAAATGTATTTCATGAGAAACCCACAGTGGCACTTCAAAATGAACATTTTTGTAATCTTTATGTGAGAAAAACAAAGCATAAATACACCACCGAATGTCACAGTGAGTGGCTGAAGTGCTACATCTGGAAATTAAGTCTCTGGTCCCAGGTTCACTATGGACTAAAAATATTAATTCTGATAAAATAGGTGGCCTCTGACTTTTGCTCATTTTCTTTTACTCTTTCAAAACCTAAGCAACTCATTATCTGTGTTTTTGCTTATGAGATAATATGAAACTTCAGGAAACCACATTGTTCACTTCAGTGGAACGAGCTGGGGAAAAGGCATGATAAAAATTAGAAGGATCACTCCCGCTAACAATAATTCCACCACCAGCAGCAAAACCAACAGCATAATCATCACCACTACCCTACCACCAGTAAGACAACCACCACCACCATCACCATCAGCATTAGGTTTTCTTGGGACAAGACAGAAGGGGTCGATTTCTCTTCCTTATGTGGATGTCACATTTATGACTTCCCTTTCACTAAAAAGTTATGTCCCATCACTATCCAAGCCTATTCAGACTTCAAACATTGAAACATGGTTTTGACAGGATACAGAGTTTTAGTAAGTAAAAACGAAGAACTAAGCCACATTAATGGCAGAGGTAGTTTACAAACTCTTTTTGATCAGTCAGATTCTTCTCATCATTTATATAGAGGTGGTCAACTTTCAAAAATGTCTTTGAAGTAAGTTTGAATATACGCTTTTTCTGACTTACCCCCCACACCTCCGAAAACATGCGCGCGCGCACACACACACACACACTCGCTCACACACTCGCTCACACACACACACACACACGCTCAGACACACACACACACACTCATGTGATTCTATAATAACATTTAGCTCTTCCTTATGAATTTATGTTATACAAATACAAATGTCTCTCTCACTACTTGTCTTTCGAGGCCCTAGATTAACACACTGTATGACTAATAAACTGGGGATCAGACTTTGCTCTCTGCACAGCGTAGTTTCTAATCTATAGTGACCTGTGTTATGAGCACAATCCCTATGTTTAAAAACTGTAACAAGTAGATATGGCTAAGATTAATTTTCTTAATCAACCAATTAGACTTTGAGCACACAAACAGATATTGTCCTTTTCTAGATATCAGTATAAAATCTATTAAGAATCCATCTGAAACTGTTCTCAAAGTCTATGACATCTCTTATTTTATGATGGTAAACTCTCCCTATTCAAAATGGATTTCAGTTTTGAAAAAGACCTCATTCAGAGGCAGGCTGTTGAGTAAAGGGATTAATCAAACTGAGTGTGAAACTGTTTGTTTTTTGGTTAAAAACAAGCTTTTACTAAAATGTAATACAGTGATTCTGAGTGGGTAAGTAAAAATTCTGGGGATGGTGTATGTGTTGGTTATTTTGAAAATGCATTCTGAGATGGCAGATTGAAAAAGAAAATTTCATTAAATAAACAGTAAAAAAAATTTCAACTTAAGTTTAAACTTTCTTGGATGGCATGATAAGTGTGGTGGGGTTTAGGACAGAGGATAGCTGACGGTCTTTAAATTTTTTTTTCACATGTCAAAAAGATGTATGAAAGGTTAAAAAACATTGTTGTAAGAAGACTTTTTTTCTTGTGTGGCTTCTAACTTGATTTTAAAAGCAATTCACAAAATAAGACTCCAGAAATATTTTGAGAAATGGCCTCTGCAATGAAATAGAGGTATAGTCTTCTTAGGGCAACTGTTTTGAAGGTTAATGCTCATTTTAATATTAAAGTTCTAGTATACTCACTTAAAAAATTAGATTAATACTTGATAGTCATCTTTCTTATCCAGCTGTCTCCCCCAGGAGTTGAAGGGCTTTGCAGATTTTAGACTACAATTTTCCACAATCCTTATGAAAAAATAGCAAGTTATATGATATATATAGGTTCTCAGGTTCTCTGAAATTTCAGGTGCCAGAGAAATACCAAATGTAATTTACCACAGTTTAGTTGTTTTTTATTGTTGGTGTTTTTAGCCAATACATGGTCCCAGGTGCTATGGTTATAAGACTGCGATTCTGTAACTTCTGTTGACATATCTAAGTGGGCTCATGATTTCTTCCGAAGGAAAGTGGATCTCAGAACCCCCTTTGCAGGCTTTTCCTGCTCAGATGGAATCAGCTGGTGTTATCCATCACCATAAAAAACATTGTGATAGAATCTGGATAAAGAAAGGCACATATGCTGGCTCCTACTCTGTAGTTTCTCTACTGTCTAATCTGAGAGGCAGGATGGGCACCCAGGTGTGATGTGTTACCACACACCCCAAACGGAAAGAGCAATATATTTCCTGCTCAGCACAACTCCCCTATTCTGGACGTACAGGTTTCACCAATGTCCAATTTCTTAGACAAGAAAATAGCTGGTCCAGTGGAGGTTCACTAGTGATCAGTGTTTCTGAAATCTAAGACCCTTTGTTTCAGCCCCGTATGGCAGTCTTGCATCCCCCCAGGCAGCTGTGCATTCATGGGAATCCACTGAAGTCATTTGTCGGGAAGGAATTCCCTGATTGGGCTTGGAACATGATGCAGCTATTTTTAGGGTTTCAGCTGGTGTCCTTACCAGTTCCACATGATCTAGAAGTTGCTCCACTTCCTTCTATTGAGATAATTTGGGAAATGAGTGTTAGATGGAATTTCAATCTCTGTATCTATCATTACTGCTGCTTTAAAATAAACAAGTTCTTAGAATTCTTTCCACCAACCGGAAAAAATGTAGTTGCCGCTTCAGGTTTGAGTGCCTTAGGAAATTATGGGAAAAATCAGCTAAAGTGAGTTGAGAATCTTGGGCCTCTATCACTATGCGAGTAAGTCAAAGAAGGAGCCTCAATTGGGACCAGCTTGCCAGGTAATTTTCACACTGGACTCTGCTGAGCAGCACTGTAAAGGATGACAGGTTGTGAGATGGTAGGGCAGAGTCACATCCTCTACATCCCCTGGGGTGCTTGTTAAGATTTAGACTCTCAGACTCCACCCACATCTTCTGATCAGACTCCTCAGGGGTTAAACCCAATAACCTGCATTTCTTGTGGACTCCCAGGTGGCTCTTAAACACACGCAAAAGCTTCAGAACCACTGCCGACTGTCCATAGATTTAGGAGCTGGAAATTGGGGTTCTGGGCTGCCCCCATCCCCATTCCACATTCGTCTACTTTACATATGGGAAGAAACACTACTGTGGCCAAAAAATTTAAAAAGTTAGAAATAACTATTCCAGTGTAAACATCTGAAAAAGACCTTCTCATGCTTATTTTCACGGATGATTTCTTTCTAGTTAGAATACAAATGAATGCATAAGAAAGTGATTTTGTCCAGAAAACTTCAGGATATAGAAAGCCACTTACTTCATCTACCGCAAGGACCCAGTTCTGCATCTCCAGCTGCAACTGATCTGTAGGATTCGGGAGACTCCCAGGAGTGTTGGGCCAAGGTGTCTGGGATTAATGGTCGGCCACCATTGCACATCCAGGACCCTACTCCCCCATCCACTTCTCAGATTTGGCCTTCAGCCCAAGAGCTCCTCATTGCAAAGTTTAAGAATGTGACATATACAAACATGATCACAGAATGCATTCCATATGCTGGCTTTCGGGTCACACAGAATGAAGACATTAAGAACATGTTAATATGGTTGCTTGTAAGACAATTTTGTGGTTTTTGCTGTCCTAAATACCGGAAGTAAGTCTTTCTTATTGTGTCAAATTTAGCAAGAAATCTAGAAGATGAAAGGAAGTAGTGGAACTAAAACTTCCAAATTTTAACTCATATAATATACCATTGAGTTTCACATGTTATGAAAACTTATTACTATGATTCAGATAAGTTTGGTAGGGTGAAAACTTCAAATCCATAAAAATACAGTACATAGTAACTCACAAATGTTAATTAATTTATTAAGCATCTGTTATATACAAAGCTCCATTCTATATATTATGTGAGAACTACAAAGGGGATAATACATTGATTCAGGCCTTCAAGGAATGTACGATTGAACAGAGTGTAAAGGAGAGGAGTAATGCTCATATAAGACTCTGTAGCAAATGCAAGGATTAGAGCTCTGTCGTTATATATGAGAGAAGGGAAGGTCTGAGTGCTCCTTTTTTTTTTTTTTTAATAAATTTATTTATTTATTTATTTTTGGCTGTGTTGGGTCTTCGTTTCTGTGCGCGGGCTTTCTCCAGTTGTGGCGAGCTGGGGCCACTCCTCATCGCAGTGCACAGGCCTGTCACTGTCGCGGCCTCTCCCGTTGCGGAGCACAGGCTCCAGACGCGCAGGCTCAGTAACTGTGGCTCGTGGGCCCAGTTGCTCCGCGGCACGTGGGATCCTCCCAGACCAGGGCTCGAACCCGTGTCCCCTGCATTGGCAGGCAGACTCTCAACCACTGCGCCACCAGGGAAGCCCCTGAGTGCTTCTTTTAAGCTGTTTTACTTTCACAAAGGTATACTTTTTAAAGATGGTATCTTTTGCCATGGATTCTTTGCTGTATTTGTGTGTGTGTGTGTGTGTGTGTGTGTGTGTCTGCCTTCCTCTGAGTATTTATTTCTGTATGTTTTGGCTCTGGCTTTTATTTTATAGGTTATTAAAAGAGTACATATGCACTAGAATATTAAAAAGTTAACCTAGAGGCAATTACTATTGTCAGTTTCCTATATATCTTTTAGAGATATCCTATGAAAATATAAGCATAATGTATGTACATATTCTTTTCTAATCCCTCCTTTTTAAAAAGCAATAAATATTAGCACATGATATGCACCATTTTTGCTTTTACCTTGGAGATTATTTCCAAGAAATACATATATAGTTATTGCACTTTAAAAATGGCTGCAGAGTATTGTATTATCTTAATTGTGTTCATAGTATTCTATTATCCATAATTATTTTAACTAATTCTCTACTAATATTCATTTATAAAGTTTCCAGTTTGTTGCTGTTTCAAAAATTTCTAGGAGTAGGATTGTGGAATATATGCATTGTATTCCTTTAATGGTTACCTTGGAAATTTTTAATATGAATGTAAAGTCTAAAGTTAATGAATACCTTTACCACCCACCCAAACAATCCAATGTATAAACACTTTAACTCCAATCACCTCCTCCTTACTTCTATACCATTGCTGTATTTTAGTTTTATCTTTTTTGTTTAACTCTGAAAATATATTATTATTGTTGTTTTCCACATTAAAAGTTTGTTTATGTATACCCACAATTTTACGTATTTCTTTACTCACCATTCTTTCTTTCATCCCAGACATTTTGTCTAGGATTAGTTTCTTTCTATGTGAAATGCTTATTTGGAAGTTCTTAAAGCCAGGGTCTGTTAGTTGGAACCTCTGTTAGTTTTTATTTACCATAAAATATCTTTATTTCATCCTCATATTTGAATGATAGATTTGTGGGTATAAAATTTTAGTTTTTGAGTTATCTTTTTCTCAGCATATTGAAAATATTATTCCACTATCTTCTGATTTTCATTATTGCTGCTAAGAAGTCAGCTGCCAGTATAATTGTTACTCCTTTGCAGATGATTCTTCTTTTCTGGCTGCTTTTAAGATCCTCTTATTATGTTTTTTCTGCAGTTTGATTATGATGTGTATAGTTGTGGATCTTAAAAAACTTAATCTTCTTTGAAAGATTCATCTTTCAAATATGAGAATTTGAATCTTTTGACAGTAACAGAAAATTCTTAGCCATTTTCATTTTGAATATTGCCTCTTCTCCATTCTCTTTATTACATCCCTCTGAAAATCTGATTGTGATTTTGGGATTCTGAAACTCACTCTATGCTACAAGATTCTTAATATCTTTCTAATTTTCAGCACTTCATTTTCTCTCTCTGCTGCGTTAGTGTAATTTCTGCTGAACCATTTTCCATTTCAGTGAATCAGTCTTAAACTGTGCCTGTTGTGTAGCCTGAAAATTGAGCTTTGACTTTCAATCACTATATTTTTGTTTTTAGACATTCTTTTGGATTCTTTTTGAATTTTCTTGATTGATTTTATAATCTCTCATTTGTGACTCCTGTTTATGTGTTTGTTGTAGTGCTGACTATGGACTCATGTTCCTTGGAACTTTATCTGTAGCAGTCTTTGAAGCCTTAGTTGAAAGTAATTTCCTTCAAAGATAATATGCATTTACTTCTACCTCGCACAGCAGGGCACTACCCACCAGGGGCTATTTTAAAATCAGTTCTAGATTTGAAGTAGTGTGAATTTGGACTGAAAATTCCCATGAAAACTAGATTATGGTTATGAATTCTCAGGAGAGAGATTTTTCCCTTCAACCCAGCTCCAAGGTTGAGAGACACAAGCACTTTTTAATGGTCCCTTCTGTGGGTTCTTAGGTTTGTCTGCTGTTCCTAGATTACTCATGGGTTTTCCTTTCAGACTCCCCCCTTTGGTTGCGCATGAGGATTTGTCTTATGCCTCACAGTTTGCACAGTTGTCAAAAACAGGAGCTCAAAATAATCATGATTTAAAAGATTTCCCCAGAGCAAAAGCCAGATTCAGTGCTTAGTTACCTATATATATTTCTCCTTTTAATTAACTTTTACCCTCCATTGATTTTCTTTTCTCCGTTGTTCATGAGTGCATTTTAAAGAGGTTTATTTTTTTAAATAAAAGCAGCATCTATCTTTGTTGTTTTCAGTGGAAGAGCAGATCAGGTTATCTCTCTAAAATTATGTCAAGAAACAGCAGCCCATAAAATTCTCAAGAGCTGAGCTTCAGTTACTTCCCACAGACACTTCAATTCTTGTCTCTCTGAGGCATACACTAAGATCACGATAATGGGGGCAGTTACAGTGCAGTGCAGTGGGGATGCTGGTGCCTTTCTGATGGAAAAGTGAGGGCTTTCACCTCTGCTGTAGCAGCAGGACTGCACTGGCCCTACATTCCTCTGCTCGCGCAGGTCAGGGGGATGTTGTGTGAGTTCCTCTTACCTCCAAACATTTCTGGCACCACCAAAGTTTCTCACCTGATACTAATTGTATGACCAACTTAGAAGAAAGTATTAACCTCAAGTTGAATGACTATATCTACCTGTGTTTATAGCGCTGGGGTTACAGGAATAATCTGGTGAGTTTTCCGAGAGTGGATTTGTCTGCTCTGGTTGCCATAACAAAATGCCACAGACTGGGTGGCTTGAACAACAAAAATTTATTTTCTTGTGGTTCTGGAGGCTGGAAGTCCCAGATCAAGGTCTGGCAGGGCTGGTTCCTGGTGAGAACTCTCTTCCCGGCTTGCAGATGGATGTCATCTTGCTGTGTGCTCACATGGTCTTTCTGAGGTGCAGGCTTGGGGGAAGAGAGAGATGGAGAGGGGGAGACTGAGGGAGAGAGAGAGAGGGCTCTCTTCTGTCTCTTCTTATAAGGGCACCAAACCTATCTAATCCAATTGGATTAGGGATCCACAGTTATGACCTCATTTAACCTTAATTACTTCCTTAGAGACCCAACTCCAAATACAGCCACTCTGGGGGGTTAGGGCTTCAGCATATGAATTTTGGGGGGGAGACACAAACATTCAGTTTGTGAATGACCTCACCTATATGAATGTCGGGTGTTAGGGGACTATTACAGGTTACAATCTGAGGCAGTGACAGCCAGTTTTAGCCCTTGGAGGACTTTGCTCTGATGTTTACCTGCTTGGTGATACACTAGGCCTGTGTTTCAAAGCAGGGTGTTTAAATCTCAAAGGGGTGGACAGTGCATTAGGAGAAAGGATAAAATATTAGAGCCCTATTTATAATTATTTCATCTTATCATTTTACAATTTATTTTTGTGTTTGTTATATATATGGAAAGTATTTTACTACACTTATACATGTATGTAGTTTATATAATCATAAATGTACTCATAACAAGGAACATGTCTAGAATAATTACTGAGGGGTAGGGAATCACAAAGGCTCAGGGATCACTTGCAAGGAAAGAAGATGGCCCTTTTCAAGGTATAGGAATCCATGAACACAGTTAGATATAAAACTCGATAATAAGAATAGATCACAAGAAAAAATCATCGGAGAAGTAGAGACTGTTGATAGAAGGAATGAGAAGGATAAACCATGCCACCCCAACCCAGGAGGAAAGGAAAAGAAAAATGAGAATGAAGAAAGTATTGTTATTATTTCCCAGTAGCTTTTAGCTGTCTCTGCTGTGTTTGCCCTACTGATTCTTTCATTGTTGTTGTTAAAGATTTTTCTCTTTTTTAAAAAATTAATTAATTAATTTTTGGCTGCGTTGGGTCTTTGCTGCACGTGGGCTTTCTCTAGTTGCGGTGAGTGGGGGGCTGCTCTTCGTTGTGGTGTGTGGGCTTCTCATTGCAGTGGCTTCTCTTGTTGTGGAGCACGGGCTCTAGGCGCGTGGGCTTCAGTAGTTGTGGCACATGGGCTCAGTAGTTGTGGCTCACGGGCTCTAGAGCACAGGCTCAGTAGTTGTGATGCACGGGCTTAGTTGCTCCGCGGCATGTGGGATCTTCCTGGACCAGGGCTCTAACCCGTGTCCCCTGCATTGGCAGGCAGATTCTTAACCACTGCGCCACCAGGGAAGTCCTGCCCTACTGATTCTTAATAATCCCATTGGTGGCGTGACTCCAGCTAACCACAAGTGATAATCATGTAAGTGTTTGCCCTCACAGAGTACCATGATTTCTTGCAGAGGGCTCTGAGTTGCTCACAGAGTTTATCCTGAACCATCTCTGTGTTTCCTTCATAGAAAGAATAACGTTTGGCCTTGACCCAAACATCCTCTCTGCTGACTGATTCGAGAATTGAAAAGCAGAGTTAACTGCACTTCACCAGTACTCTTGAGGTGCAGGAAAACGCATTAAATTGTTTTCTTCGAGAAGGTATTTTAAAACTTGATGTGTTGGATTCCCTTCTGAAAAGGGAAAAACCAGTCAGGGCATTGGCTACCCTGCAGTAATGGGTGAGAAGGAGTCCTCTCTGGGGTTATAAAGAGGCCCAGAGCTTCGGTCCTTTCCTACCTGGCCCCCACAAGGACGTAGAGTTTTATGTGCAGCCCCCAAATTGCCTGAAAATCAGAGTGGCCGCTTCTACTCAGATCCCAGTCAGTGCTTGTCTCTCGGAGGCAAAAACACAGGCATCCATGCACAAAGAACAAATGTCCGTGTTGGCACCAGGCATTTGCAGAGAATCTGGGCTGGATAAAGGGGAGGGGAAGATTTTCCGTGTCTCATGATACACAGAGAGTCAGTGTGCATGCCGGGACCAGCGTGGAGGCAGGGTGGGTCTAACTCAATGAGTTTATTCTCTGCTAGGTGTTGAAGGTACAGAAACACATAATGCAGTTTCCCTTCCAGGAAGAGTTCACACATAGTACAGGGCTCAGTAATTTGCCTAAAATTTTATGCCAAATTATGTGTGCGTTTGGATACAAGCATTTGTTTTTTCTGGGGATGTACTTCATAGATTGCAAAAAGGTCTGTGACCCCCCAAAATATTAAGAATGGTTGTTCTACACAAATGCTTTTTCTTGGGCATCTTTTCATTCAAAAGGGATGTTAGTTCTTAGAATTAGATAGAAGCATCCAGGGCACACAGAGGGAGATATATAGAGTTGGCAACACCTTTTCAGAGGTCAGGTCCTCTAACTCTTACCCTGCTGCTGAGGGGCCTGATAAAACGCTTCCAGGCAGATTGAGCTGGTGGCGTTGGTGGTGGCGATGGTGGTGGGAGATTCTGTTTTTTAAGGACTTCTAGGCTTTTATCTTTTTTTTGACATTCACATGGATGACGGATAGATTTCTCTTCAAGATCAAAATTTGTTAAATCCCAGCATAAGCACTTTGAGTAGAAGGAGAAGTTTCCATCATAATATTTTTAAACTTTTCTTTTCCTATACATCTTCAAGGAAGACAGATCAATAACAAAAATAGCGTGTGTGGCAGGGTGTTTGTTGATCAGTGAGAAGCTGTCATTTTAGTGGTTAAGGGCACAGACCCTGGAGCCAGGCTGCCTGGGTTCAAGTCCCAGCTCCTCCAATTTGTCACTACTTAATCTCAGTTTCCTCATCTGCAAACTGGGAATAATAACAGTATCTGCCTCATTGGGTGGCAATGATTTGATGAGCTAATGTATGTGAAGACCTTAGAACAGTGCCTGATTGATTATAAATGCTACCTTAGTGTTTGCTCACATTCTTAATAATACCTCTGCCTCCAATCCCTCTAGACCCTACCCCTGCTCTCCATTCAGTAACTAGATGGTGGTAGGTGATCACTGTCTTAGGAAAGCAATGTGAAAAGAAAGATCAGAGGAAGAAGTCTCCTCATGGCCTTTGAGTTTCAGAACAATAGGCTTTGAGGAAATGGAAACAGGACAGAGGTAACAGACTATCAATCTCAGATGAGTCGTCGGAAGGGCCCTCGCTTCACCCTCACGTACACACTGGCTAGAAAAGGATGCCACAGACTGGAAGGAGAGTGAATTGGATCGGGGAGTTATGAGAGCTTAGATGCTGGGAGGTCCCCAAGAAAGGAGGCCATGAGCCCTGGTTCCACGTCAAGTGTGAGGGATGCTGGAACCTAAAACCAACCCAACAAAAAGAGAACAGAGTGAGCCCACGTCCTATTTCTTTAATGTTCTGGGGAAGTGACGATGACTCTATACTGTGACTTGGCAGATGTGGCCTTACAGAGTTCTCCTGGCCTCGTCATGACCCCAACATGATTTCTTGGTCCCCAAGCGTGGCAGAGAGTACGGGAATGAGGCAGCCTCAGCGACCCCCAGGGCGGACAGGGTGTGACATGAGGTGGTGCTTCCCAGCAGGAACCAGGATGAATAGACGACACTGAGGATGAAGACCAGGTCTGCCCTCACCCCGACACCACATTAACCCCCTGGTGCTCAGATGCCAGCCTCGGGAAAACGGAGGGGAGACTCACCCCGCCATCTCAGGAAAAAAATGGAACTTGAAATAAAAATTAAATCAAGTTGTGAAAAATTCAAGATTCCTTTTTAGCACATTCGAATTTGCAGACAGAGACTCATACCTGCTCTACCTGTTCCTTTGTGACTCAGTCATTGTCCTCATTCGGGGAGAGTGAACTAAGTTTTGGCTTGAAAGATTTAGTTCAATATCCGAGTCAGCAGGGTGCATCTCCTCTGCCCGTCAAGGCTGCACAACACTGAGAAGAGACAGGGAACTGGGGAGCGGTGGACCCCTGAGGTCACAGTCACAACACGTCAGGCTGGGGGAGGGGGTGACAGATGAGCAGGTGCTGGGAACCACTGGGAGGGACGGGGAAGGGGAGCATTGCTCCGGGGGCTGGACCTCTATCCAAGGCAGGGACTGTGGGAACATCCATACCCGTAAGATGGGAGTACTGTAATCCTGGCTTCCTGTTCTGTTCCAGCCAGGATTCTCTACACAAGCATTAATGGATGTCTACTCTGTTCCAGGCATTGTGTTGGATGCAGGGAACATTCCTGGGTGAATGAGAGGGGGTCTCTGCCCCCAGAGTGTCCATTTGTAATAGGGGCGGGGCAGGCACATGGCTGTTAGCGAGCCACCGGTAGTGGTCCCGCTCAGCCATTGGTCGGCCTCGCAGGGGGCCCCTCCCCCAAGCAACTGACCGTTAGTGAGAGACCCTTAGGGACCAACCGCTAGGGAGTGACCGTTAGCAGTCCTGCTCGGCCATTGGTCGGCCTCGCAGGGGGCCCCTCCCCCAAGCAACTGACCGTTAGTGAGAGACCCTTAGGGACCAACAGTTAGGGAGTGACCGTTAGCAGTCCTGCTCGGCCATTGGTCGGCCTCGCAGTGGGCCCCTCCCCCAAGCAACTGACCGTTAGTGAGAGACCCTTAGGGACCAACCGCTAGGGAGTGACCGTTAACAGTCCTGCTCCGCCGCTGGTCGGCCTCGCAGGGGGCCCCTCCCCCCAAGCGAGCGACCCTTAGCGAGCAAGTGTCAAGGAGCCGCCGTTAGCGGTCCCACTCACCGTTAGTGAGCTACCATTAGGGAAGGACCCGTAGCGAGTAACCGTTAGTTAGTGAGCGAGCCTTAGCAGTCCTGCTCAGCCATTGGTTGGCATCGCAGTGAGCTCCTCCCCCTCCCCTTTCTCTGTGTAAAAGAAACCCAAATTTGGACTGAGGGAAGATGGTTTTTTGGGACACTAGTCTGCTATTTTCTCAGTCTGCTAGCTTTCCCGTTAAAGTCATTACTCCTTTGCCTCAACAACTTGTCTCCCGACTTACTGGCCTGTCGTGCAGCGAGCAGAGCGTGCTTGGGCCGGGTAACACATTCCGGGCTCACAAAGACCTTTCCACGTTAAGTCGACAGTAGGTAAGGTGGGAGCACAAGCTGGGGAGGGGGAGTTCGTCCAGTCTGAGAGCTCCAGAGCAATTCCTAGCAAACAGGGCTCCTAGGTCTTGGGAGGATAAATGGGTGTTCATGTAGGAGACGGAGATGCAGGGGACACAGCCGCATCGCAGGTGCGCAGGGAAGGAGCGGCAGAGGGCACGGAGCACAGAGCATTCGGCATCTCTGCACTGTCGGGTCGAGTCACCGAGTGGAGACGCGAAGTCGGAGATGGAAGTTGGGGCCAAGTCACAGAGGGCCTTGGAGGTTATTATCGGGAGTTTAGCCTCAGTTCTGGAGCCAATGAGTAGCTGCTGACAGGTTTCTGGGCAGACGGCGCTATAGCCAGGTTTATATTTCACAAAGACGTGTCTGGGGCAAATGGGAGAGAACTCGAGGGGTGGCCAGAATGTTAGTTAAGATTGTCTGCAGGCCCTCATTCACCAACCAGCTCCAGCAGGTCCCCAGATTGGACCACTGGCTCCACAGACCCATCACCAAGTCTCGCAAGTCTTGCTTGTAAAGGAAGGTCCAAAGGAGGTTTCCGACTAAATGGGAACAGTGCAGGAGCAGACACCTGAGAGCTGAGGGCTGGTACTTAGGCTGGTTTCTGATGAGTTAGAAGAGCAGCAGACAACTCTCCTTGGCGTCCAGACTCCTGCCTGTTCCCCCTCCGGCAACCTCAAGATCCAGAGCCCCCACTCCCCTGACCTTGCTGCCGGGTGGGAGCTTCCAGTACCACACCCTCTAGCCATCCTTGTCTAGCTGCACCCAACCCAGGGTGGAGGTGCTATTCTTGGAATGAGGAAGCAGGCCATCTTGCCAGTGACTGCATTAGTCCCTCAGCTCAACGGGGTTGGCAAGTGTCCCCGCACCTTCCAGAACTCCCATTTTCAGCCCAGAGCAGGGTATGACGCTTCCGTCAGCCTTAGGACAATTGCAGATTCATACTTTATCACAACTGCATTTTCATAATTACCAGCGTGTCCGGGGCTTCCAGGGATTGCAGTAACTCCATCCCGCCTCTTGCTAAGTCATTTGGCTGCATTTCGGAAATACTGTCTCAGTTCCGACTGGCTTCAGTCTGCCTCTTCCAATTCATTATTCATGCCTGTGGCTCAGAGTTTCACATCCTCACAGCCATCGGTGGCCCAGCGATCTTGGTTGGGAAAGGGAGACGTGGGAAGGGAGGGTGAGAGCATACAAAGTAGGGTGAATGGGAAATGAGAAAAAAAAAAAAAATCATGCGGAGGGTTGGCGGGGGCGGCCCAAGGTGGGGTGGGGAGCAGATCTGTGGATGACTGGGTGAGGGGATGGATGGGTTAAACAGGAGTAAGAGGGGAAAAGCTCGGAGAGACAAGAGAACAGGGCAGAGGGAAGTGTGGCACTGTCCTGGAAAAGGAAACTATGTGACTTGACTGCAAGATCAAAAGCATTCGGGGCGGGGGGCGGGGGTGCGGGTTCGATCCCTGGTCAGGGAGCTCAGATCCCACATGCCCCATGGCCAAAGAACCAGAACATAAAACAGAAGCAATATTGTAACAAATTCAATAAAGACTTCAAAATTGCTCCAAGTCAAAAAAAAAAAACCAAAAAAAAACAAAAAAATGCAGCTCTTGCTATTGATTAAATTCGTTTATCTTTGCAGCACAGCGTGGGGCTGCAAAAGAGACATCGTAACTGGGTGTGAACAGGGAAATGAGCTCACTGTGCAGAGTTCCCAGCAGCTTTGATGCTGTCCCACAGGTTTCTTAGGAACCACTACGATTCCCTTTAAACAATCCTTCCCTCCCCCCACCCCCCCAAATCCTCACTCTTTAGTTTGGGTAGTCCAGTTAATGATGTTGACTGTTTCCACAGATCCTGTTGGAGCTTCGGCCCTGATGACTTATGCATCTGGAACGTTCCATGGGATGGAGAACGACCGGGCAGGGTGGACTGCTGAGGACACAGAGCTGACCCAGCAGACACCTGATCTGACGGGAGCAAGTCCTGCAGAACCCGCGCTGGAGAGATTTTGGCGATCACCCAGCCGCAGTTCACCACCCTGGCTGCACCTAGACGCACCTGGGAGCTTAAAAAAATATTCGTTTCTGGATTCCATCCCTGGGGGTTTAATTCAAGTGGTCTGGGGTAAGGCCCTTGCATCATTATTAAAAACAAGAAAATCAAGCGAGGCTACTGTGCAGCCAAGAATGGAGACCCCCGACATAGTTCAGACTTTTCATTTTACAGATAAGAAAACCAAGGCTCCCAAAGGCAACGTCAGGTGCCCTGATTTTCACAGATAAGGAGTCAAGGCTCTCCTGGCCCCTCAGGTGAATGCTGGCTCTGCCAGGCTAGGAGCATCTCAGCAGGAGTGCCTTCCCAGCATTACTCCTGAGCCTTACTCCCTAACATGTCCATCTGGGGTTCAGCACCCTCCGGAGAGGTTCATTCCAGCCTGCTGAATATTTTGTAAGCGCCCGAAGACAGGTTAGACACATAAATAACTCCTTTTGCGAGGGAACACACACACACACACATCCGTGCCCCCCATCCCAGTGCATATGCACACACACGTACAAGCACACAGACTCAGCCTTCCCTCATTTGTGTTTGAAAGCAGGTGGCTTTGTTTCTGAAATGTAGTCACTGCTAACAATAAAAAACGTGAAGGGAAAAAAGTGAACAAAGGGAGCAGCTCTGCTGATGTTCCATTCCAGAAGCATTCTGTTTGATCCTGGCTGGAGCAGGGCATTTCTTAGGTGGCTTTGGACTTCATATACATTTGACTGAACAAGGGGTGCTGGAGATGGTAAAAGTGAACACTGAGCCTGGTGAAATGAGGCAAAAGGATGCATGCATCTCTTTACAGGAAAAATCCAGTTTATTAACAGTTTGTGGAATTTCAAATGTAGAACACACTGTATAGTTTTCTCTTTTTAACATCAACTCCAAATGTTTTTTTCCTTTTTCTTTCTTTTTTAAATAAATAGAATAGCTTTGCTGCCTAATAATACTCAGGACAAATATTCTCTGGTAAATTACAAATAAGAGAAATCAATTTGATTTCATACAAGGCTGCATTTCATTTTGGAAGATCTTTTGGTCACATTTAAGTGCAAGAGAAAAAGATAACAGATGAAATAGCTTCATATGGAAATAGAACATTCTTGAACATTTGTTTTAATTCATTCCCACGTCCAGCTGAGCATGATGCAGAATAATGGTTTTCACAATGACTCAGGGCATCTCCCTCCCCCTGCCTCCAAGAATGTTTCCAGTTACATTAAAAACCTCAGATGAGGGAGGATGAAAATAGCATCTTATTACACACCTGTTGGGTGGCAACATTCATTCCTAGGAGAAATATCTCCCCCAAATGTTGCAGCAGGAGGCTTAATTTATACACACCACAAAATTCATATTCATGTGTGCTCCATTTAGGCTTCATTATGTTTACAGATCTTCTGATGAATGAGAAATCAATAAACCGAGGAACTGTAGACGTAGAAACAAAAAAAATAGAGTTCACCATCCATGACAGTAAGTGCCAGCCTGTAGATGCAGTTGTTATGGGGTCTAAAACAATGTCAAATTCGCTTACACAGTTACTTCAGGGTATATTTTCCAACTATTTATCTTAAAAAGGGACACTGGAAAGTTAAACTACAGGTACATTATAGAGATTCTTATGGCTTCAATTTCAATACCCCGTCTGGAAATTTTCCAGGTAGAACTCCTTCTGCAGTTCTATGAGAAAGAAGAGCTAAATGTCACCCATGACTGCAGACGTCCCTGGGGCCTCAAAGTCAGTGCAAGAGATGAAACAGCACCTGCAGGCTGAACAGGTAACGTTATGCAAAGGCGTGCCATCCTGTCTCATCATTATGCTTTTTATCATTACAACCACTATTATTTAGAAGTTTGAGACTTTTTTAAAAAAAAGATATTCTATGCTTGCAGAGGCTAAGTACTCTCGGCATACATTTTTGAGCTTTGATGACCCATTCTTTGTGTTTTTAGTGTATTCTTTTTTTATTTTTTATTTATTTATAGTTTGGCTGCATTGGGTCTTCGTTGCTATGCGTGGGCTTTCTCTAGTTGCGGCGAGCGGGGTCTGCTTTTCATTGCGGTGCGCGGGCTTCTCATTGCAGTGGCTTCTCTTGTTGCGGAGCATGGGCTCTAGGTGCATGGGCTTCAGTAGTTGTGGCACACGGGTTTAGTTGCTCCGCAGCATATGGGATCTTCCCAGACCAGGGCTCGAACCCACATCCCCTGCATTAGCAGGCGGATTCTTAACCACTGCACCACCAGGGAAGCCCTAGTGTATTCTTAAAACTGTTTTCTGAGGAATGTCTTGATTTTCTTCTGTACTTTTTTTTTTTTTTGGAGGGTAGGGCATCTATTCAGATACAATTCCTGATGGGCTTCTTAGCTTTCATAAGGTGATGCAAAGACCCGTGAACATGAATTAGCACTGTTGAGTTTCTGCATTTCCATTTCTCGCCCCAAAGTCTAACCCTGCATGTTTTCCCACCTGCTGTGGTTCATCGGACCCCTCCTACTTGAAACACTCAAGGTCAGGGGCTGATGGATGATCCAAACCCTGCTTGTTACTCTACTTCATGGTTCTAGACCCAGTGGTTGCTCCAGCAGGTGGATACGTGACCCAAGCTGGCCCAATTTAGAGCTTGTCTATGGATCTTCTACATTTGATGTGGAGAGTATGTTTTCTCTTTCTTGCCTCACGGGCTCTGAAGTGCCTAGAATTGTGCCTGATATAGATTAAGTGTCTCTTCTCATTATTGTTAACGGGATGTGCCTTCGGGGCTGCTAGTGGCCATGGCCCCTTCCACATGAAGGAGCCTGGAAGAGTGAGGGCAAACAAAAACAAAAGCTGAGATGAGAGGTGGAGAGAGAAATCTGGTACCGTTCCCATTAATCCATCCTTTTTTATGGTTTGGTTCCATGAGCTAATACATTTCTTTTTCTCGTTTAATTTGAGTTTTGATTCTGCCATTTGTAATAAAAAGTTCTGATGATGAACATAACATGATGTTATTTAGCAAATGCTTGGAAGTGTGGACTAGAAAAAAGTAAAGATTGATGCAGGAGTTTCTAGTAGGATAGACTCAGAGACTAAGACAGAAAACGCAGGGAGACAGGTTTGAGGGATGATTATGAACTTAACTTTGGACGTATTGAGTTTGAGGATCTTTGGATTTTGCCATGTGGAACTGCCCGTTAGGTTTTTGGAAATAAGGATAGAAAACTCAGGAGAGAGTTCAGAGGTGGGGATATAGATGTGTGGTCAACAGAATGGAGCTATAGCTGAAACCCATGACACTGGATGGGGTCCAGAGTGAGACTGGAAGGGGCACAGGAAGAAGAACAGGCAATGGGAGGTGATGTGGTCCAGTGAGAGGACAGGAGAGTCAGGGTATATAACATGAGAGACGTCAAAGAGGATAATCCCAACAACACCCTCAAATGATGCCAAGAGGCTTGAGTGGGTGAGAACTCAGAAGAGGCATCACATTTTAACAGGTAATTTATTGGTACCACTTGAAAGAAAATTTCAGTTTAGCAGGAGCAAAACACAGACAGTACAGGGTTGAGAAATGGGTGGGAGAAATGGATGGGGGGTGTGGTCAAAAGAGGGAAAGGTGTGGGAATTCCACAGTTTCAGTGGAGTCAGATCACCTCTTTTTTTCTTGAGAGTAATTGTGATTTAAGCATATTTGCATGTTAAAGAGAAATCAAAAGGCAGAAAAATACATCTGATGAGTACTGATGGAAGAAGCATGTTAAAAGAGAAAGTGATAGAGGGTAAAGGAAGAAGTCTCAGAGAGAATAAAATACATTTCCTTATTTAAGACAACAGGGCAAGAGAAAATGACCACGATGAGCCTGGGAGAATTTAAGGTAGGAGGTGAACGGTAGCTGGAACTCCATCCCATGATGTTGAACCCAGGAAGGTAGGTGACAGAGTCATGCACTACATGGTGGGTGGGTGAAAGAACTTCATTGTGGACAGAATTTAGAACCACTATGAGAAATTAACTGAGTTTATTATAATAATTTTGGAGCAGCACTGAAGTTAGAAAGAACAAATTGGCAGTGGATTCAGTCAATTGCTACTAGCAGCCCAAGATAAGGAATAGCAAAAACCAAAGATGCATTTGCCCAATTCAATAGAAAGTCAAGGAACAAGGAAATCTAGGATGCCAGGGAGTCTTACTGAGTGAGGAGAGCACATTTGTCTCACTAGCTTGCTTACTGTGGACTTGGTGCAGGACAGTATCCAGCAATTAAGGGAGATGCAATAAAGATTTACCCACTGAAAAAAAGGCACTCGTTAACTTTTATGATGTACTCTTTCATCTAGTTTCAGCTCTGAAACACAGGAATCACTTTCCTTTCTTCTTTGCATTTGCTCTTGTGTGATTAAAAAGAACAAGATGTTTCTGGAATCATCCCTGTGGAGAGAGAGGGTGGTGATGGCCATGGGAAAAATGGGAAGTAGAAATTCTCGAAAAATAAATGAATGTATCTGCATTCGCATTGTGAGGAAGGAACCAGGTGTGTGTGTGTTCTAAGCACAAGTGCTGATGGTTTGAGATGAGGCAGTGCATGAGTCAGACGGAAGGAGAGGATTTATAAAGTGATGGTGAGCAAGGAGATCTGGGCAGGATATAGGGAGACCAATTGTCCCAGTTGCCCAGGATGGAAGGTGAATATGGGACTTTTAGTGCTAAAACGGGAAAGTTCCAGAGTGATCAGGATGTTTGGTCAGCCTAATATGTGCAGAGAAACATGAACAAGTATATTAAATATCCATTTCTCTTTAAATAGAGTGGTTTCCGAACTCCTGGAGACTTTGTGGAAGATGGCACCCTAGGGAGCCCCTGAGAAAGAACATTTGAGTTATATCAGCAGAGTAAGATTGTTAACTCCAGGAAATGAACACATTTTTAAATTGGGCTTCTTGAAGATTTCTAAAACTTCCAAGTAATTGATCTGCAGCTAAAAGTGTAAGCCTAGCCTTTATGATGACATCTTAGGTAAACTATCCTATTGCTCCATTTTAAAACATATTTTTATTAGAACCTGGAACTGTCATTTAAAGCGACTCACCAGCTTTCTTGCAGTACAGTTCACAGGATACTAGGGGAAAGAATTGATTTTTTTTTTCCTCTCCACCCTCCCCCAGCTGAGGAAACACTGTGCTGGGGCCCATCCACTGTCTCCAATTAGCAGGTGAGATGCTTGCATGTTTCAAAGGCTAAACAAAACATAAACCAGGCCTTATTAGCCTGCTTTGGTGCTGATCTGGACCAAAAGCTGAATAAAATGTATGAACATAATAGGAACACTGTAGATAAATCCGACACAGAAGAAACACACATATAACAGAAACATAATTGTCTTCAATTTGCAGATTCACACTGGATCCTAAGGACCTGGAATGAATGGAGCCTTTTCTTAGATCTTAGCTTGAGTCAGTGATTTCAGTAATGTTAACAATTGGATGGTGGTAGCGGTGGGTGAATGGGTGGGGGGACAAGTGTCTTCAGAACTTCTCTTGGAGGTGCAGAACCTGCAGAGGATGACTGAGGAAGTAGTGGTGGGAAAAACAAACACAAAAACTCTGAGCAAAGGAAAAGGTGGTAACTCCCAGCATTCTGAGTTGATTGATATGCTCACACACAAATGCTGTGAATGACTTACTGCTTCATTCAAATTCTTGCTCCAAATCAGTGGGTCTCAGGCTTGGCTGCACAGTGAAATTACCTGGGGAGCCTTAAAAAACCTGGTGCTGGGGTCCAATCCCGGAGATTCTGATTTAATTGCTCTGGGTTGTAACCTTGGCAGTGGACTGCTTCTGTGCAGCCAAGATTGATAGCCGCTACTGTGCTGTCAGTCAAGAAATCAGGAGAAATGGCACAGGCCAGCGGTTCTCAAATTGTACGTGCCTAAGAATGGCCTGGAGGGCTTGGTAGAATCTCCTGGAGCCCATCTTCAGAGGATTTAGTAGGTCAGGGTGGTGGCTAGAGATGCTGCATTTCAAAGGGCCAAGGACCACACTTTGAGGACCACTGGCTTCGGTGGATCTTCTGTTACTACATCCGGAGACAACTAAGCCATTCAACATTCCTTGTGTACCCCTGAGAGCTCTGTGAACCCTCATTTATGTGTGCTTGGAGGGCACATCCGAATTAATTTGCCCCACTCTCTCAAGCCAGCCGATGGGAAGCAGCCTCTTTTTTTTTCTAGCCTGGAAATGTAAGGGCTTTATTCTTTGCTGATCTTGTTGATTTTGGGGAAAGCCATCTAATTATTTGTGGGTGTCTGGTAATCCCAAGGAACACAGTGTCCTGGGCATGCGCCAGCCAGCTCCATGGAGTCCCTCAGACCTCCTGGCACGCCAGCTAGCCGGGACACCCTTCCTCCTGTGTACCCCTCCATTCCACCTTGGAGCCCTCCCTCTGTGCTCTAGGCCTGCCCTCATCCAACAAGCAGGACCCACAGTGCATTTGGAATCCTGCCCCATTGTGCTCAGAGAACCGTGGTGGCCCAAAGAATAGTAATAAATCACAGCTACTGTTTAGGAGGGCACTTATTCTGCCAGGAACTGTGCTGGCACTTCACACACATCATTTAACTTAACCTTCATGTCAACCTTCAAAGATGAGAATTATTATGCCCATTTTATAGATGAGGAAACTGAGGCTCAGAGAGTATGACTTGCCCAAAGCCTTAGGGCCATTAAAGGAGAGATGGGATGTGTGGCTGGGCCTGGCTCCAAAGTCCATGCTTTTCCCCCTACCCTTCTGCCTCCCTGGCACAGATGGACTAGGGTGGCAGAAAGAGCACTGGATCCCAGCTGGTAAATGGTCTGGCCTCCACTCCCAGACACCGCTGAGTGGACAGCCTTGGATAGGTTGCTGGCCCCGCCCCTAGTGCCTCTGTCCTCAGATCTTTATCTGTGAAATGAGGGGTTTGACCAGATGGCTAAGGTCCCTCCCACTCTTACTTTCTCACAGTGTCTCTGTGACTAACGCAATTGTGCTTCCTTTCCCGGGACTCTGCCCTGCCTGGTGATCACATCATATGTTCAGCAGACCTGTATCCAGGGAGAGCATCTTCCAAAGACCCAGGTTGAGTTACTGCGGTGCCACTCAGCCAAGGTAGTGGGAGGTTATGTCTGTCTGAGAGCTCCCTAATGACAGTTTATAACCCACTTGTAAAATGTCCATTCTCTGGTGAAACTTGACGTTCAGTAGTCTGAGTCGGTACTAGATCGAAAGCTGGTCACCTAAAACCTGAGGGGGAGGAGGACAGGAATCAGACACACTCCACTGCGTGTCCCCTTGCCTGTCGGTCCTGGAGCAGTGGCCTCGGGGGTGTCCCCTGCCCAGAGGGAGGCCAGAGAGATGTGCGCTGGGCTCCGCTTTCTGTAGCCTTTCTCCCAGGGCCCCAGGGGGCGGGTGTGCGGAAGGAGGTTGTCCTTACAGCTTTTTATTATGATAGTTACTAATATTATGGTTATAGACTGATGTGCTACTTTCCCCCAGGTAGACAAAATCTGACCTGAAATTAGGAACCTTAAATTGTTCTTTCATATATTTTTTTATTGAATTATAGTTGATATACAATGTTGGATTAATTTCTACTGTACAGCAAAGTGATTCAGTTACACATATATATATTCAGTTTTATATATATATATATATATACACACACATATTCTTTTTTATATTCTTTTCCATTATGGTTTATCATAGGATACTGAACATAGTTCTCTGTTCTGTACAGTAGGACATTGTTGTTTATCCATTCCACATGTAATAGCTTACATCTGCTAACCCCAGCCTACCACTCCATCCCTCCCCCAGCCCACTGCCCCTTGGCAACCACAAGTCTGTTCTCTATGTCTGTGATTCTGTTTCTGTTTTGTAGATAGGTTCATTTGTGTCATATTTTAGATTCCACATATGAGTGATATCATATGGTATTTGCCTTTCTCTTGTTTTTTTTTTTTTAAATGTCTGGGGGTTTTTTTTGTTTTTTTCTTAAATTAATTAATTTATTTTTGGCTGTGTTGGGTCTTCGTTTCTGTGCGAGGGCTTTCTCTAGTTGCGGCGAGTGGGGGCCACTCTTCATCACGGTGCGTGGGCCTCTCACTGTCGCGGCCTCTCTTGTTGCGGAGCACAGGCTCCAGACGCGCAGGCTCAGTAGTTGTGGCTCACGGGCCCAGTTGCTCCGCGGCATGTGGGATCTTCCCAGACCAGGGCTCGAACCTGTGTCCCCTGCATTGGCAGGCAGATTCTCAACCACTGCGCCACCAGGGAAGCCCTGTCTTTCTCTTTCTGACTTACTTCACTTAGTATGATAATCTCTAATTGCATCCATATTGCTGCAAATGGCATTATTTCATTCTTTTTTATGGCTCAGTAGTATTCCATTGTATATAGTACCACATCTTCTTTATCCATTCACATCTGTTGATGGACATTTAGGTTGTTTCCATGTCCTGGCTATTGTGAATAGTGCTGCTATGAACATAGGGGTGCATGTATCTTTTTGAATTATAGTTTTGTCCAGATATACGCCCAGGAGTGGGATTGCTGGATCATATGGCAACTCAATTTTTAGTTTTCTGAGGAACCTCGTACTGTTTTCCATAGTGGCTGCACCAACTTATATTCTCACCAACAGTGTAGGAGAGAGGAACTTTAAATTAGAGTTGATTTTTTTGTTCAAATGGGCCTCATTTCTCATCTGTAATGTAGGATGAAGGGGTGAGATGGACCACCGATCTTCAAGTCCCCTCCCATGCTATGTGAGATTCCATCACAGATCAGAGGGCAAGCAGACGCAAGTAAGCAAAAGGGGACACAGAGCAGGTGGATGCCAGGAAACCTGCTTTCTAAACAATCAAATAATACAAAGATTTTGTTGTTGTTGACTATATATTTATTTTAAAAATTATGGTCAAATACTCATAACATAAAATTTACCATCTTAACCACTGTAAAGAGTTCATTTCAGGGGCATTAAGTACATTCATATCGTTGTGCCACCATCACCACCATCCAACTAGGAACTCTATTTATCTATAAAGATATGTTAACAGTGTTCACACAGCACTAAAAATAGCATCTCCAAAAGCAATAATATTTTGAATTTATAAACCTCCTTCGTAGAAATTTAAGGCATTTCACAAACATTGTCTTGTCTGTCCTTACGATGACCTTATATAGAAGCAGAGAGATCGGAGAGTGGGAAGATCAGACAAAAAGAAGGAAAAAGACCCGGGGGGACATGCAAGTTTGCTCAATTTCATTGTGACCCACAGAGACTCAGTGACCTATCCAAGGTCTCATAGTTTTCAGGTAGCTGAGGATCTTAGAACTCGGATACGTGCCTTTAAGTTCAGTTTTTAGTTTTCTAAGACTGTGATAACATCAACCAGAGAGGGAAGTTAGAGGACAGTACGGGCTTGCCCTGCCTCGAGGGAGGAGTTTTCTTCACAGATATGTTGTTGGGATGGGTGTATCAGTGTGGGAGTGGGGACTGGTGGGGCAGGGATGCTTTGGCAGAGGTGGGGTGGCCTGGGAGGTTCTCGGGTTCTGTCGGTTTCTGGGCAGCTGCTAATAGGGAGCTTTGGGTGGAGAGGGCTGAGACCTGGTTTTAACACAGAGAGGAGTGCTCACAGGTGCAAAAAATTTCATGCCTGGGAATGAAAGCTCCACTGTCTGGGCTGTGTGTGTGTGTGTGTGTGTGTGTGTGTGCATGTGTGTGTGAGTGTGGGGGGGGTGGGGGGAAAGCCAGGTGGAATTCAGATATAAAAGATATAAAAGAAAAAGTATGTGATTTTTCCTGACTGTGGATGATGGGTCAGATGATGAAGTTAGTCATCAAAGTTAGTAAACTGCATTCTTTTTTTCAATTTGGTGATTTTTTTTTAAAAATGATATTTTTTGTTGGAGAAGAAAACAGAAGAAAATTGTATTCGTGGAAAGTTGTATTTCAGTTAGATTCAACCTTTTGGCGACTGGAAAATTTCCAGTGAATTTCCAGGAACAAGAAAATGGCAGTGTTCCTGGTGCAAAGTCTGAATCCTCAAAGTCCAGGAACAGTCATGCATAAACTGTGATTAAAAGACAGAAAATGAACTTAAGAAACAATCTAACAATTAGAGCCTGGCAAGTAAGATGCTGTCATTTAGCCTGGAATATACTCATCAACATGTGTAGGAGAAGGGGCTGCTTCTTCGTGAACAGAGTGGATGATTAACTGGTCTGGTGGTCTCCACTCAGCCAGTTATATGTCATTGGTTTCCCACTGAAAGCACATGGACTAAGTATTAGCTTTGATGTTGTTTCCTCTGCAATTGGCCACATTCTGGTGGATCAACAGGGAGGCCAAGAGGAGTTGGCTTCAGATATTCTCCCTTCATTCACTCCATTTCTTAATAGCCTGCTTTGTACCAGGCACTGTGCTAGAAGCTGCCGGGCAGGGCTCCAGCCTTGACCTTGGATGAGTTTACAGACTAGCAGAGGGAGGGAGACAAGTGTCATTGGTGCCATGAAAGGAGTGTGTGCAGAAGATGCTCAAAAGGTACAAACTTCCAGTTATAAAATAAATTTCATGGGGTGTGATGTACAGCACGGTGACTATAGTTAGTAATTTGTATTGTGTATTTGAAAGTTGCTAAGAGAGTAGATCTTAAAAGTTCTCATCACAGGGCTTCCCTGGTGGCTCAGTGATTAAGAATCCACCTGCCAATGCAGGGGACATGGGTTCGAGCCCTGGTCTGGGAAGATCCCACATGCCGCGGAGCAACTAAGTCCTGCGCCACAACTAGTGAGCCTGCGCTCTAGAGCCTGCAAGCCACAACTACTGAGCCCATGTGCCATGACTACTGAGCCCACGTGCCACGACTACTGAGCCCACGTGCCACAACTACTGAAGCCCACGTGCCTAGGGCGCATGCTCCGCAACAAGAGAAGCCACCACGATGAGAAGCCCGCACACTGCAAAGAAGAGTAGCCCCCACTTGCTGCAACTAGAGAAAGCCCAAGCGCAGCAGCCCAATGCAGCAAAAAAAAAAAAAAAAAAGTTCTCATCACATGAAAAAAAAATTTGTAACCTTGTGTGGTGATGGATGTTAACTAGACTTATTGTGGTGATCATTTCACAATATATGCAAATATCAAATCATTATGCTGTATACCTGAAACTAATGTAATATATGTCAATTATATCTCAATTATAAAAAAGAAGTGTGTGTAGAAAATACAATGAAGGGATTGATTAGCTTGTTTGAATGGTGTATAAGGAACAGGGAGGGCTTTTGGAAGAGATGACATCTAAACTGTGTTTAAAAAAAATAAATCGGAATTTTCCAGGGAGGGGGGTTTTCTAGCAGGAGAGGTTAGATACACTGAAGGGAATGGGGAAGAATTGAAGTGAAGGTTTGGACTCCATATACAATCTTTAAAAAATGATTACCGAATGGCATGGGGCACTGGCAATCTGAATTGCCTGAAGGGATTTGGCCACAGATCCTTAGAAGACAAAGGTGAAATTGAATAACAGAAAGAAGGAAAATGATGAACAAGTACATGAGAAAAGTTGAATGGGAAAGGAGTAAAGAAAAGTAAAAAGGTTAAAAAAATCATATATTAAATCCCAAACAAAGAACAACAAAGTGGTCAGACTTGGAGCAGATGATCAAGAGACAGAGTTTTCCAGTCTAAAGCTGGACGACGTGGTCTACATCGGACAGAAAACCACCTAAACAGAACTAGGAGAAGATGGTGCCATTTGGTGGCACAGTCTGTAAAGACCAGAAGCCTGGTCCCAATGCCTGGTGACATTGAACCTGCACAAGGGAGGGAGCCCCCAGATGGCACCATGGGGCAGCAGCAAGGCCCATCGTGTGCCCTGGGCCTGAAACCTCCCTCAACTCCTCCCCGAGAGCTGCTCCCACTCTCGCTCCCTCCAGGAGTGGGGACAGGGCCCAGAGGCTCAGACGGCAGAAAGGCCACTGGAATCTGGCAACCCCTGGACAAACAGTCGTCTGCCTTCACCTCCTTTTATCGGGTCTACCATGGCAGACTTTGTCCTAGGACATAAAACCACAGAACCACAGAATTTCAGTGAGAAAAGAGCGTAAGTATCTCCTAATTTAATCATTTCCAAACTCTTTTGATCATCTACCCTCAGCAATAAAAAACAATTTGAGCATGTAGCTTCAATTTAAGCGTATTCACTCATTTTTAAATGACATACTTAGCCTTCTGTACTAATATATTTATTTTAAAACATACACAAACATTATATTTACAAATAAATAAATACAAGTTATATTATTTTCTTCCTGTCCTCTAACATATTATCTTTGTTGTCTCTGGGGTACATGAAATCTATTTTTAAGACAACTCATCAAATTCAACCAGATGTTTTCATCTCTTCTGTAACCCTCTTCCAAAAAAACAATCTTTTTCTTGAACACCTAGAGGGACACCGTTCCATTTTTGGGAAACTTCTAGGAGTTCCCTGGTTACTGTGTCCCAGGTGGCCAAGGAGGGGGGCTTCTGTACAGGATCACACCAGGAGTTTGGGTCAGAGCAGAACGCTTCTCTGGGAAAGAGCCCTGGTTCCGCATTTGGCTCTCCCTGGCTCTCACCACGATCTGAGCTGTGAGGACAGCAGGAAGGCCTCTCACTGCCACAGTAAATATTATGGTTGCCTCTGGTATGCAGAAGAGAAAGAGGGGCGGCTGCATTTGCTGCTTCCAGGTGGCAGACCGACAAGAATGAAAGCAGGCAAGGAGGAGCTGGAGGGGCATCTGGGAAAAAAGAGAACAAGAAAACCTCACTAGTGTATGATATTTACTATAAACAGCCCAGGGTTGTTTGGGGTGAGAAACTGTCAACATAAATCAGTTCTTTCTCAGCGAGTGTGGGAGCAGGTGTTCCAGGGGAAGGATGAGCATGGCAGCTGTGGTGGGTTCCGTGATCAGGCCCTGATTGCACGGAAGTCCCTGGATGTTAATGTGGACAGGGCGCAGGTGCCCCTGCCATTTGTAAAACTCGCTTTTCAAGATCCTGCATTACCACAATGTGTAAATTCTTTCAGATCATGGATTGTTTCCTCAATTCTTGAGCAGAGTTTTTCCAAAGCACACAAACGTTAGTGGTGGAGCTGGTTTGGGGCCAAGAATCCTTAACTGACCAAGAGTGCAGAAAGGCCCAGGGAAGATAAAAATGCAGGCCGGCCTTGCTCTAAAACATCTTGGGATGCTCAGAGAACCAACTGGAAATGCTTCTTCGCGCAGCTCTTTGCGAAAACATTTGAGAGAAAATCTCTTTCAATAATTAACCTGGGCGGCTGGGGCGGAGGGGGGATTGGAATCAAAGATCTTTCTGGCAATTCGAGATGAACTTTCTCTCTTCCCCCTCCCCAATCCACCTGCTTTTGAATGACAAACTAAGTCGGATACCGAGGCCAGATTTAAAATCACTGTGACTTTTAATTTGAGTACTTACTGTTTGATAGCGAAAGAAAAATATTTCTTTTGAGGTAGGTGCCCCAAATTGAAAGCTGCTCTGAGTTTAGGGAAAAGGCAGAGTCTTCAGGGTCCATAGGAGTTGGATAAAACTCAAAGGGAAAATAATTTGGGTTTCAGTTGCAGGGGAGGGGTGCTTAGATGGTGGTAACAGTTGGTATTTGCTTGTCTGGAATGCTTTTCCTAACTCCCGATTTCAGTAACTTGCCCTGCTGCCCTGGCCATGGAGATAAGTGTGTATCCCAGGCCTGGGCAATCATTATATCCCATCTTCCTGACAACAGTGACTGGTACAAGGGTTGGATCCTTGACTCAGACAGGGCTTTGCTGAGGTCTGATATATAAATAGGAAGTAAGCTTCCATGGCCGCTAAATGGGAGGGTGTGGATTTGGGGCTCTTGGACATCATATTATCACCTGCCACGTGGAAAATTAGAGTGAAGCCAAGAGACAGGCAGAGATGGAAGATGGATGGACACATGCTTGAGGATGGCTGGGGAGAGAGAGAGTCCTGGTAGCAAGGCATCAAACATGACGCTCGTAGCAGCCCAGGTGGGATCCGTCAGCACGTCCTTTCATCTCCACCTTTGAACTGGAACCTGATCCTGATAATGTGACAGGGTCTTATCTCCATCATAACAACTTTAGGTTCAACCTTCATTGTGTCTCCCCTGGAAAATGACAGTAGCCTTTTCCTTGTCCTCCTGCTCCTGCTTTGCCTTGATGCAGTCCATTTTCCATGCAGCAAAGAGGTCATTTAGTTGTCTGCCTGTACAGCGTTTTGAAACGTTAATTACACCTTGTCACTGCTCTGCTCAAACCCTTCAAAGGATTCTCGTCTCACCCAGAGGAAAGCCAAAGTCTTACCGTGGTTTTCCCTACAACCTCTGTCCCTTCCTCCTTGGAGCTCATCAGCCTCCTCAGCTCCTGAACAATTCCTCTGACATGGCTGTGTTTTAATTTTTGTGCACTATATATTACCTCTCTGGTTTTTATTGTTGCTTTCATTGCTGTGTCCCGCACGTCCTGGGGGGACCCTGGAACACAACGAGCACCACAAATTCTAGTGCTGGCCTCCAAGGCCTTCCAGAGCTGGTTCCCTCTGCTCTTGCCTTCATCCTATCCCTGATCCCTTCCTGCCTCCTGAGCCTACATATTCCTTTTATTTTGCTTAAGTTAGTTTTGAGTTGTGTTGGAAATTTTTAACCAGGAGATTTGGGGGAGACCTGTACATCACTAAAGCTGACATAAGTGAATTTTTCCCCAAGCTTTTGATGTTGGTTCAACCTAAGTGCTCTATAGATACCACTTGTTGAACCACCTCCCGCCAAAGCTTAGAGGTTATTAATATTTTTCATAATGTTTTTTATGCTTAAATAGTGTGCTCTTAAAATTTTTACTACATTCTTAAGCTTAAGCCTTAGTATATTTTAGGGTCAGCATTCTCCTATGTCTGAAATCAAATCTAATTCAGTGAGCAAATGGGTTCAATTTAGAAAACTTCGGTGTAGAGTCAACTTTCTAGGTGGGTAACTACTGTTTAGTAAAATGAGAGACACTGTGGGGTTAACACTCCATCTTTTTATCCTCTGGACGGTATAGGGCTGGAGGGAGATGACTGACAAGGAAGCATCCAGGGATCATCTTTTTTTTAGCAATAGTTATGTTGCTCACCTAGCTGGCTTCCTCTAGGCTGTGGACCACTGGTTTCCCTTTACTGAGTGTTAGTGTCATCTGGGTAACTTTTCAAACTCTCTATGCCTAGGCTACACCCCAGACCAATTAAATCAGATCTTTAGGGATGAGAAAGCAACAATAATGAAAACAATAGTAGGTAACATTTATTGAGCACACACCACGTGCCGGGTTCCGTGCTACATGGCTTCACACGCATTACCTCATTTCACCCTAACAACAATTCTATCAGGCAGTACTGCTATGATTCCCTCTAAACATATGAGGAAATAAATCGAGTCACATAGAGCTTAAGTAGATGGCCCAACATCTTACAAGGAGCCAGTGATGAGAACCAGTTACTAATCCAGGCAATCTGATGACAGAGCCTAAACTCCTTTATAATTTGGTTTTTATTTTTTATAAAAATTCAGTACATGTAGTTTCAAGAGCCAGACAGTTCTCAAAGTTCATTACTAAAAATATCAGCCTATCAATCCCGTAGCACCACACCCAGCTGTCCTACTTCCTCATTCTCAAGGCTATCACTTTCAGTTATTTTACTTTTTCTTTTCATATTTACATACGTGTCTCTTGCTATTACTGTTCATCATGTGATCTTTTTCTTTTTTCAGTTTTAAGCATTAGCTCTTACCTTCCCATGTGGAAGATTAAGGCAGAGTTTTACTGCCCATCACTGCTCACTTCTCCTAGTATAGCTGCATCATACTTTGATGATATCATAGCAGATTACATCATTTGGATTGTGTAAATCCTGTTTACAGCTGAGCTATATGGTACGCTCCCTACGTGGTTATTTCTTCCATCCTGAAACAATTCTATTCTTGTTTTAAGCTGTATTCTCTGTTGTTACCTCTCTGAAAGTAACAGTGGCAGTTTTCTGTTTGTTTTTGACAAGGGTGGGGAGTAATTTTCATGTCCTTGCACAGTTTCTGTTTACTTCAAGTTACTTTTTTCTATTTGTCTGTTCTGGAGTTTGCCTTTCATATCTGAGACTTGCCTCAGATGTTCTGTGATCCTTGGCTGTTTGTTTCCGGATGTTAGAGGGGGGCTAAAAATCAGACTGGGAACCATGTGCACAAGGGCATTTATGGTACGTCACTGGGCATTTGAATCTCAGGCCGATCGTGTTTCCCAGAGGAGATCTTCCAGTCTCCTGTCTGAAGAGTGTTACCCTGGATGCCAGCATTTTAGGAGTAGAGTCAGGGAGGGAGGTTGGGGATTTTCAGTTAATCCTTCTGTTTTCAACCAAGCGCTCTGGCCTGAGTACTCAACTGGTCTGGTGTCTGTAGATCTTCTGTTTTGTCCTCCTTAGAGAATAAGACTCCAATCTTCTGGGGAGGGGGGTGGCAGGGAGGGACACTCACCCATCCGTGCAGAGTTGAGGAGGGGATCTGTGCACCTTACTGCTTTGTAAATAGACTTTTAACCAACTGTCTCCTTTTCTGCCCCTTGTTTACCCTCACTTCTAAAAGCACCTGTGCTACCAATTCCTGAGGCTTCTGAAGGTTCTGGATGCAAACTGAGTTGTTTCTCAGCTTCCCGCCTGCTAACTTAGAGTGATTCTGCCTAGAAATTCTGAGCCAGTTATCATTTGTCCTTCTGCTTTTAACAAACATCACACACACACACACACACACACACACACACACACACACACAGAGATATGTGTGCATGTATTTGTTTTATTATCTTCTGCCCCAGTCTCTTTGTCCTAGTAACTTTATTCCGAATCCTTATTTTGTTGGGAATACAGACAGGAGTGGAGTTAAATGAGTGTGTCCAATCATCCTCCTTATGGAGGGGTCAGAGCCCTCAATCACCACCTCCCTTGGAATGATAGACGATGAGCTATCTTCACGCTCCTGAATGCGTGTATCAGCACCGTCATGATTTTTGTTTCATTGGCTTTTCTCAGCCTAGTTAAACAGGTCATGAGGCTGTCATATGCCCATAGCACAGATGAAGGATGACATGGAAACAGTAAGGGACTGTGCCAGGACCGCACCACATGCCTTCTGACTTCTTTCCAATGCTGTTTCTGCATTTTCACAACTGTGTCCTGGCCTATACTGAGGAGACCGTCTGCCACTAGGAAGCATGATGCTCTCGGATCCACCAGTGATCCTGGGAAACCATGATTCAAATTTCAGGTTCACTGCCTGAGTCTACAAAGAAGAGAAATAGAAGAGGGAAGTGTGGTATACAGCTCTTTTATTCCATTCTGGGCTTCCTTTATCTGCTCCAACTGTTCAGGCTGCTTAACATTTAGGAGCAGATAAATGCAGAGATGACTACATTTGGAGGAGCTACAAAGGATGCTAAAAAGGCATGGGGCTTCCCAGGACTGGAAGAATGAGTAAAACAGTAAACTTTGTTCCCAGGCTGAAGAAAAATGCTGTACCGAAACTGAAATTGGCCCTTGGGATGACATTTGGAAGCCAAATGAACTGCAGCTCTTTAAGCAGTGAGGTCAGTGGCTCAGCTAATTGTGGAAACGTGGGGATTCCCCACTGACCCAGAAATCCTTGTCATCCATGGCTAAGGACATACACTGTGAAGGCGATGTGTGCAGTTGATCTTTGAAAACAGGAAGACCTGGGCAGCTCTAGCTAATGCACATGGCTATGTTGGCCTTCTCCTGAAGCTTAGGATCACTGGCAAAATCCAGCTCCATGGCCTAAAAAATAAAAGAGGACCAAACGGTGAAAAGAAATCCAACATTATGGTGAATGGGCTAGACTTGATAAGGTGCACACAGAAAACTGCATTGTTTTGTCTCTCTCTAGTGCAGTTGAATCCCTTCTGTAATTCTGTAGGCAAGTTCATTCCCATTGCTGGGGGAAAACTCAGGCAGGTCCACTGACTTTGTCACTGCCAGTAATAAAAAGTCTCTGGGTCCTTTAGATCTCAAGATAAGTCTCATTTCAGAAATTAGGCATTTCAGTAATTAAATGTATGCATCAAAACTCGAAACTTCATCCAAAGTTAAAGCTTTTCTCCTGCTCTGTGTCTGCCATGGGCTCAAGATCTGATGTTGGGATTTTTCCTCCAATTTCTTCCTCCTGACACTGCTCCTGGCTTCCCTGGAGCTGGAGCTGGGGCAAGGGAGGTGTGGAGGGAGACCAAGAGGTCTTTCCTGAAGGACCCAGATATAATCAGACAGTGGATCGCACATGATCTTAGGTGACTGTCTGCTTCTCTCTCATGGGGGCCCTTTCTGACTGTGGACCGCGTGGTGAGGACAGAGCTGTTCTGCTGGCTGGTCCTTACGATGACTCCCCCTCAGTCTTGGGGTCTCTGCATGGCGGTCCCTCTGTTGGAAGGCAGTGCCCCTCCAGAAAGCCCTGTTGGGTGTGGAGGGGGTCTTCCACGGCCTGTGAGCTGTGCTTCCCCACTCAGCCCAGGCCCACCTCCCTTTCCCTCAGCTCTTCCTGCCCAAGCCTATGGTCATAGCTTCTGCCCTAAGGTTTCCCAGGCAGGAATGAGGTGCCAGTGTCTGTGTTCTGCACACTCCAGGGAGGTGCAGTCACATTAAAAACTCTGTCACCATGCTGCATTCTGTTCCGGTCAGCGCCTTACATGGCCTGGAAGAGGGGAAGGTCCTCTCTCCTCCGTGGGGGTGGGAGGAAGTGAGTGGCATCCTGGTGACCCTCTCTGGCCTCTCTAGCATCCACCTCTGGATATCCAGGTGGGTGATGGTATCTGACTTCTTTTGTAACCTTTTTGGATGCTTTTTGCGTCCTACATTGGCCTGGCACCTAGTGATTTGTTCTTGGCCTGTGGGAGCTGTCACAGCTGAAGAACGTTCCCCAAAGATATTCAGTCCTAAGCCCCACAACCTGAGACTGTTACCTTACATGGCAAAAGAGAGGGTTAAACTAAGGATCCTGAGATGGTATTATCCTGGATTATCTGGGTGGGCTCTTCATGCAATCATAAGCAGTCTTCTACAAGGGAGGCGGAGGGAGATTGGACACATAGGGTTAGGAGGCAATGTAATCGTGGAGGTACAGGTGACAGAGCTGCAGGCACAAGCCAAGGAATGCCAGCGACCCCCGGGAGCTGGAAGAGGCAAGGAGCCTATCCTCCCCTAGCGCCTCCTGACGTGGTGTGGCCTTGGCCTTGATTTCAGCCCAGTGATACTGATTTGGGATGTCTGGCCTCCAGAACTTGGAGAGAGTAAATGTTGTTTAAGCAGCCCAGTTTGGGGTAATTTGTTACAGCAGCCCCAGGAAACTAACACAGGACTGTCAGCCAGAAGTAAAATGGGAAGAATCCCATTTTAAATTATATTGTAAAAGAAATAAATTTTAAAATTATCCCAATGCCTCTGGAAGGGGCTGCTTATCACTCTTGCTGGTTGTGTTGATATATTTGACTTTTAACGCGTATGGATCAGCCTGAGGGACATGGTTGGACCGGGGATGTCTCCGCATTTGTATTGCCTTTGACCGAGGGGCAGGGGCACCACCCCACAGGTGCTTTGTCACTTTCTGACCTGTCATTCTTTCTTTGACATAATCTCTGTAGATAGAACCTTCTTAACTGTCCCATTCTCAGGCAGCATTCTTGACCCATTTATGCTTGAAAATCACTGTCTATATACACATCTGTTTCTTTCCTTGAGAGGTTTAGTATTAATTTTTCCCCAGGGGAGCTCCCAGGGGGAACACGGAACAACATGCCCAGTGCACTCCCTGCGGAGGGAGGAGGATTGCCTTGCTGGAGATAAGAGATGTGATTGACATCTCTGATGCATGACCGGCTCCCAGTTCTGGCATCCTTACTGTTGACTCATAGAAACTTAAGAACCTGAAACTGTATAGTCCAGCTCCTAGAGTTTTCAGATGAGGCCCCCAAGGCCTGCTGAGTGTCCCGGTGAGTGGCAAAGTCAGTGTTACTCCCAGGCCAGCCTGGGTCACACAGTTCCCCTCCCTGTGCTCATTTCCTCATCTCCAAGGATGAAGGGAAGGCGGGATTGGGGAGGGTCATTTGCTCATTCAACAAACAGTTGTTGGGCAGCTACCACAAGCCAAATCTCCTGCCAGGTGCTGGATACCAACCAAACTGTCCCAGACTAATAGGACTCAGCCTGGTGAGCTACATACTCCTTTCAAGCTGACTTCCATGGAAGTCCACTGTATATAACAAAGAAAAGCAGAAGGAGGGCAGGTGGGGTGGGAAGAAGGGTGGAGACTGAGAAACTGGGTGCACCATAAGCTAGGTACCTCCCACCCCCCGACAGTCCCCAGTCTTAGGAACCCTAAGACTCAATGGTTTCTCAGCTTGAAAAATGCTATTTAAGAGCCCAGCTTAGGGCAGAGGCCACATGTTCTGACTCTGAAGACATTCTGCTTGGTTTCTAATCCTGACATTGCTGCTTCCAAGGGTTGGGCTCTTGTTCAAATTACCTAATCCTTCTGTGTTCCAATATCCTCATCAGTAAAATCAGGATAGTACCTAATTCTAATAGTTCCTAACTCTTTGGGTGTAGAAAAGATTAAATGAGCTCATTCATTCACAGCAGTGCCTGACACAGTTAGCACTCAAGAACTGCCAGGTGATAGAAGTTATGTGTTTATGAATTGCCCTTCGACTCTCCACTGTCCTCCATACGGTCCTCATTCTTCGATCAGGGTAGACGGTGTCAATGGAACACACTTGAAAGTTTAGGAAAATTCTACTCGACTTCAAAGCACTATGATGAATGATCATGTAATTCCTGCCTTCTGTTGGGCAGGACTGAGCTTCAGCAAACCCTGGACACTGACTGGAGTGAAACCCGGTCAAGGGGAACAGAAGGGAAGCCATGTGGGGCTTCATCTCACTCTGCCAGGGAATGGACTTGTCTTCGCAAGTTAACAACCAGAGAGTCAGAGGGAAATTGCTTTTGTTGGAGGGTTATGCCTTTGCCACTAGAAAGTTTTCCCTCCTTGCCAGTCCCTTAGCCAAGATCCAGCAAGAACATGAATGACAAAGGCTGGGAGTGTTCCAAAGCAGACCGGAGAGGAAATTTAATTTTGGAGATGGGGTAGGAGTTGGGGGAGAGGGCAGAAAGGAACAGGAAGGGAGACAGGCTTGGGCAAAATGTCAGGGATGGGAGGGGAGGAGGTGAAGGAGGCTGCATGGGTCTGCTCAGTACGGAAGCCCATCTTGCAATATAGAGTCGGTGCTCAGGGCCCCAGGAGCCTGCATCGTGGACGGTGGCAAACAGATGGGGCCTGGAGGGCCTGCAGATGACTCTGGGGGAGCTTCAGCTGGTGGCAGATGCAGCTGGGGCCAGTGGCCACCTGTGCTCTGGCGCCCTCGCTCCCCACCTGGCCCATCTGCATTTACTCAGTCTGCCAATTATAGCTGCAAAGCCCCAGGGGCTCCAGATCACGTTCCTAAGGAAGGCTGACACCAGACCCAAGGAAGGAGTGCTTCCTTTCTGGTGCACATTCTAACCAACCATGCAGCCTGTGGCAGGCTTCCCTGTGTTGCAGAAACTGTGAGGAAAGTGAGCCTGGGCTGAGTGTTCCCAGTTCTCACCTGGGTGCCCTAGCATCTGTTTGTTCCCAGCCAGTGGGAGGAGGAGGATGGAGCCGGGGGTTGCCTCAAATCCTTGACCCTGCTGGAGAATAACCCCATGCTTCCTGGGGGAGTGTCACTTTCACATATAAAAAGAGAACATGGACACAGCAATTGGGGATGAACCAACAAGAAGGAAGGTCAGCCTACCCGGTATTGAATATCTACAACATCCCAGACACTGGATCTGGAAATTTACATGCATTCTCTGGCTTATTCTCAGCAGTGATGCTTTAAGGTTGCGATTACATCTTTACTTTACAGATGAAGAAACCCAGGCTCACTGATTTCAATCATCTTTCCAAGGCCATGTAGCTGGATTCAAACCCAAGCCTGTCCTAGTCCAAGGGAGGAGTTCTTGCTATCACCTGAGTGGCTCCCAAATGTTAGACTGGTGTTGGGGAGCTGCTTAAGGCTACACATGTCCGGTCTCATCTCTAGAATCAGAAATTCTGAGGTGAGGCTGGGGAATCTGCCTCCGCAGATGTTTTGAGGCCCTCCTGGTAATTCTGATGCTCAGCAACATCAGGCACCAGACCACTGCACCACACTGCCCTTCCCAGCAGCACCTCTGACTGCCGCTTAAAGCAGCGCTTGTACTTGTAATGGGCCTTGCACCTGGGGGAATTCCATCACCAAATCTGCCTTGACCTGTTATAATTCCCTTTATCCTGGATCCCTAACTTTCCTTGGGAGGACTTTGCTGACGTCTGGTCGACCTGCTTCCTACTGGGTCCCTCTTATAGCCTCCCTAAAGATGGGATCTGGCCTCTCTGTAAACTCAGTCAGGGATTTCTTCATTTCACAAACACCTCTATAGCAGTAACTCTGTGCCTGGTGTGCTTTAATCCTTTACATATGCGATCGAGTCTCATTTTTGCAGTAATTGTGTCTTTAAAGTCACAGTGAACACTGAATTAGCGAATACTGTACTATCCGTGTTCCTGGGAAGATTCAGGGTTACGTTCCTTCAAGCCTCTAGCCGCAACATTTTCATCAGCTGATCAGTACATAACTTGTTTTTTCTGGGTTTCTGTTTAAAGACACCTTGTTTATAGATATTGTGGACCCATTAACATCGAGCTTATAGCCAACAGCACTCTCAGGCGTGCCTGGATAAAGCTTATCTAACACATATATTTTCTCTGAAAGATCCTTCCACAGCTTTCTGTACCTACAAACACCAGTTCGCACTTTTCAGTGCTCTGCTTAGGGGCCACTATATACAGCAGAATCATTAATAAAAAGCACAAAAATGCAAAAATGTGGCCCTAAATAGACTTCAAAAATGACACTTGTTTACAGTCTGAAGCTGAAACAAGAAGGCAGAGTGTCGTCTTGCTCCACCCCACCTGGAAACGTGCATGTGGGGTGACTCAAATTCTTCACCACCTCGCATGTCCCAGAATGACCACGAAAGTGCCATGAGTATTGATTTGGGGGGTTACAAATAAATTTAGCAAGTTGGCAAATTCTTGAATTGTGAGGATGAACTGTAGTAACGTGTCTAATCCTCACAACAAAAATATGAGGTAGGCACAATCATTGCCCTTTGCCAATCCTGATGACCTTTAGAAAAAGTTATCAGCAAATGCTAAAAATGTCATTCCCATTATAACAGATGAAAAAACTGAGTCACAGAGAGGGCAAGTGACACAGCTAGTAAGTGTCAAAATCTGGACTTAAACCTAGTATATTTGGCTGCACAGTTAACCAGATAACCATGCTGCTCTTTAGGGATTGCAAACTTATCTGTGGACTGCAGAGCTGACCCAGCCCAGAACTTGCCCACCAGAGGGATGCTGGTAGACTTAAAAAGGGAAAAAAATGAATAATTGTGTACAGTTGGTAGGCACTACTAGATATTCATTATGCCTGTTGCCTGGGTTCTCTTAAATTTGGGTTTCTCAAAGTATGTTCCAGGACTCCTGTCTTCAGAACCATTTGTGTAATGCAGAGTGTCAGAGATTCTGATTGAACTGGTGTGAGGTGAGGGCTACATTTTTAGTAGGTCCCTCAAGTAAGTCTGATGTTTTAGGATTTGGAAAGCACTATCTAAAATTCAGTACCACCTTGAATAAAAATTACACATCAAAAATAATATTTGTGAAATTTGTAGCATTTCGAGTTCTTCAGACTTTTTTTAAGGCCATCTCTTTTTTGTTTGTTTGTTTTTTGTTTTCTTAATAGGATGGTGGGGGGAAAATGGGTCCAATAAAGATTATTGGAAACTCAATTAAAAATTAGAAAGAGTATTTTTTAAAATGAGTTGCTTCAAGATTTCCATAATACCAAAAGTTAAAGAAAATTCAGCTTACCCAGAGATCTTATTTCTTTCTGAAGAGTGAATTCTAACCTAGCTCAACCTCCTCAAACACTTTGGCCTAGGGAGAAGCAAGTTCTTAACCTTCTCTGTTTATCAACTTCCCCAAGATCTGGCCTTTAAAAGAAAAGAAATTGCAGGTTTACTTGAAAACAGAGGAGAAACAAGATTAGCTTGTTAATATTACTTTTAGAAATCTGAGTACTTAAAAAAAGTGAATAACTGAGTGATCGTTGTATCAGTGTGTGCATTTGTCAAAATGCTCTTATACACTTGTGATTTATATACTATACCATTAGTAAATTGTAGTTCAATAAAAAATAAATCTACAGAAATAAACAAAAAAAGTTAATGACTGCTTTTGCATTATTCTACTCCTTGATTTCTCTCCTTTTTGACTTAGAAGACAAGATCTGTGTGTGCACCAGCTTTCTTTGGGGATTTTGTTCTCACTTGTTTAGTCCTGTGCAGAAGTCAAAGGAGTAATAGCTAGAAGGGCTGCAGAAATATTCACCAGCTTAATGTTACCTCTGGTAAGAAGGGATGGGTATGGACTTGCCATGCCTTCTGCTGTGTTCCTCTTTAAAAATGGAATGCACTATGATTGTTTCAAAGAAACAGTTATGTACCACATCAAAGGATCTAACTGTAAAACCAACTACCATCCAAGGTTCCAGGCAACTCAATGGTCACAGAGCCTTGGCAAAGGGCAATCTCACGTCTATGAGATTTTCTGTCCAGACACCAATCCGCTGACCTCATTTTCCTCTGTTACACCAACTCATCCATCATCCAGGAGCTTGGAAAAGGAACACCTTGCAATCATTTGTGACCATAAACTCTGAACTATGGTCCCAGATGGAGCTCTTTTCCATATACATACAGTTGACCCTTGAACAACACGGGTTGGAACTACACATGTTCACTTATAGGCGGATGTTTTTTTTCAGTGGTAAATACAGTACTACACGATCCATGGTTGCTTGGCTCCGCGATTGCGGAACCGCGGAGGTGGACTACTGCGCCTGAGCTTCTACAGAGTTGGGTGTCTGCGGTAGGTCCTGGAACAAATCCCCCGAGGATACCAAGGGACGACTGTACTTCTCTCGTTAGCAACGGTAGCTCTAGAGGTTAAAAGATGGAGCAGGTTGCTTTTCATGTAGAAAAGGAAGTCCACTGACCCTGGCTGGCTCATGAGGTAGAAGACTGATGCTCACGGTGTTCTCTCCCTTAACCGACTTCCCAGAGAGGAAGCAGCCACAGTGGTTGGGTGACCGACCAGAGTTCAGGATGCAGACAGCAGTTGGTTTTTGTGACAGGGGAGCATATTCCCCAACCAGTGAGCTACTCCTGATTGTAATGCTTTTCTTGGGCTAAGGGATTTGTTCTCTGGCGTTTTTGGCTGTTGTGTAACAAGGCTGGACGTGTGGCAATCATCAGCATAATTACTGTTTCACATTTGTGTTTCCTATCTCTTGTCAGTTTATGCTCCCAGTTAGAGAGGGTTAAGAGGCTCAGCCCTCTGATAGCCATAGCCATAGCTGGCCTTTCAGAATCTAACACCGATTACTATGAATCATCTTCAGATTTCTTATCCTTTCATTCCCGATAACCTGGAAAGCAGGATGGGATTTTGCTTCAGGAACTATTCACACATTTGTTTTCACGAGGCCAGTGACCTCCTTTTGAACTCAGGTGTTCCACACACCTGGATGATAATATGTTTCAGAGTTGCCTGACAAAAAAGTTGCCTGATCTGATAGCTTTGAGGGAATTAAAAAGGACTCAAGCACAAGTAGATAATTAGCAATTGTACCAGTAGATGTCAAAATACCTAAAATGTTCTCAGTTGGATGCCCAAGTAGAAATCTGATTGAAACTATTTCCTTAGCACATTTGTAAAATGTGGACATGAGTGTGACTGTATTTTTTTTTTTCTTTTTTGCTTGTTACTACATTGCAAATTGGTTGGGACCTGAATCAATGTGTTAAAAAGTGGGCAGTAAGGAGAAGTATGTCTTGTGCTGCAGTTTGGGGCCACCCACTTAGTTATAAGGACCATGCCAGCAAGGAGGTCCGATTAGCAGATAGTGAGAAAGCAAACCTGCCCAGAGCGTAGGCCAGGGCTGCTCTGACAACAGCTTGGCAGTTCTCTCCTTGGAACCACTCCCTTCTGAGAGATGCAAGAGCCACACAAGCCTTCAGCCTCAAGAAAATTTACCAGCGCTCATGTTAAGAAGGAAGGGACGGGGGCTTCCCTGGTGGCGCAGTGGTTGAGAATCTGCCTGCCAATGCAGGGGACACAGGTTCGAGCCCTGGTCTGGGAAGATCCCACATGCCGTGGAGCGACTAGGCCCATAAGCCACAATTGCTGAGCCTGCGCGTCTGGAGCCTGTGCTCCACAACAAGAGAGGTCGCGACAGTGAGAGGCCCGTGCACCGCGCTGAAGAGCGGCCCCCGCTTGCCGCAACTAGAGAAAGCCCTCGCACAGAAACGAAGACCCAACAGAGCCATAAATAAATAAATAAATAAATAAAAATTAAAAAAAAAAAGAAGGAAGGGACGAATGCTCAAATTATCAGTTCAAAAATTGGGCATATTAAGTGAATACACACAGCACCGAGCTAGATGGTACACATAATGTACAAAAAAGCAGAATTTTTACCTTCCAGGGACTTATGATCTAATATTTCTCATATAAACCAAAGACAAAAACACAGTGCAATCTTTCTTCTCCTGAGGTGAGACGTCAAATGTTGAGGGGGACATGTAAGCGAGGGAAAACAGCAGTTTGGAATGTAGAAATTTGCATCCTGTCCCTGTCATGGTCAAAGGGACCTCTGGATGCCAGTGTTCTACCTAAAAAGTGAGGAAGGTAATTACATGCCTTCTCAACCTCCCTTCCAGCTTCCGGAGCTCTGATTCTACTGCCTCCTATTTCCTATGCTAGCAACAGAATTCAGGAGAAATGTTGGATAAAGAACATTCAGTGAGATGGTTAAGTCATTGCCATCAAAGACATCATCAGAGGAGAGTGACCAGTGACATAATCTAGCATAGTATGTTAGAAAAATATCTGTAAGAACCTGAGGTCTTTAGAAATAAAACACTCTAATGGTACCTTTGGTGGATTTCTTGGTAGATGGCTTCACCAACAGGCAAAAGAATACAGAAAGGACATGTGAGATATCTCTTACCCTTTTAACTGGGTACTGAGAAGTTTTATCACCCATACTTGCTTGATGGGTCCTCTGGTCCTTCATTGCTCCATTCAGTGGTCTGCTGCACATTTCTGCAGTTTAAAAGGCAATAAACAAACATAGTGGGTAAAGCAAGAACTGTCAGCGCCAAATCAACATTTATTAAAGATCTACCATGTGTCAGTCCTTGTGTTAGAAACCAGAAGGATATGTGTCCACATTCCCAAAGAAGGAAGCTAGGATTCTCCTCGAAGTAAATTGCTCGTGAAGTATGAGAAGGTTTCACGAAAGTAGGTGGCCTCACTTTCTACCAGACCACTTCTTTGTTAAATACAGCTAGACCTCAGCTCACACTGAAAGCTCCTTCACAGCCATAGAGGACTATTTTAGCCCATTCCTATAGGACTGGAAGCTCTGGATAATATTTTGCAAGTCGTGAATCAATTAAGCCTGGACTAAACAGCCTCTGAATGAATTTTCTTCATATAATCACGTATCCTAACATATTTATAAATGAAACTATTAATTTAAATTAAAATGATTAAATGAGTTTTGTCTGGTATATGGTATTTTGGGCTAGAAGAAAACCAGTAAAAGCCCTTCCAGCCCTTAGCTTCTATACTTTCATTTCGCTTGTTGTGGTTTTAAAAATATTTATAATTCATTTTTAAAGTTAAACTTGTTATTTTAAAATAATTATAGATTCACATGCAGTTGTAATAAATAATACAGAGACATCACATATTTCTGTTACCCAGTTTCCCCCCATGATAGCATCTTGAAAACTGTAGTACATTGTTACAACCTGGATATTGATATGGATACAGGCAAGGTAGGAAACATTTCCATCACTGCAAGCATCCCTCATAGCCATACTCACTTTCCTCCCACCCCATTACCTGTTTAACCCCTGGGAACCACTAATCTGTTTTCCACTTTAATAATTTTGCCACTTCAGGAGTTATGTAAATAGAATCATACAGTAAGTAACCTTTTGGTTCCTTTTTCACTGAGCATGATTCTCTGGAGATTCATCCAGGTTGTTGCCTGTATCAGTATTTCATTCTTTTTATTGCTGTGTAGTAGTCTATAGTGTGAATGTACTATAGTTTGCAGGGCAGTTTATTTAACCATTCACCTGTTGAAGGACATCTGAGTGTTTCCAGTTTTTGATTTCTAATAAAACAGCTATATAGGCTTTTATGTGAACATAAATCTTTATATCTCTGGGACACATGCCCAGGAGTATAATTGCTGAATGGTATGGTAATTGCATGTTTATGGTTTTAAGAAACTGCCAAACTGTTTTCCAGAGTAGCTGGACCATTTTACATTCCTATCAGCAATGTATGAGTGACCCAGTTTCTTCACATCCTTGCCAGTATTTGATGTTGTCACTATTTTTTTTAATTTAATTTTATTTATTTATTACTTATGCAGCAGGTTCTTATTATCTATTTTATACATATTAGTGTATATATGTCAATCCCAATCTCCCAATTTACCCCCCCCCTTCCCCCCTTGGTGTCCATACGTTTGTTCTCTACATCTGTGTCTCTATTTCTGCCTTGCAAACCAGTTCATCTGTACCATTTTTCTAGATTCCACATATATGCGTTAATATACGATATTTGTTTTTCTCTTTCTGACTTACTTCACTCTGTATGACAGTCTCTAGGTCCATCCACGTCTCTACAAATGACCCAATTTTGTTCCTTTTTATGGCTGAGTAATATTCCATTGTATATATGTACCACATCTTCTTTATCCATTCGTCTGTCGATGGGCATTTAGGTTGCTTCCATGACCTGGCTATTGTAAATAGTGCTGCGATGAACATTGAGGTGCATGTGTCTTTTTGAATTATGGTTTTCTCTGGGTATATGCCCAGTAGTGGGATTGCTGGGTCATATGGTAATTGTATTTTTAGTGTCACTATTTATTTTTATTTTAACCATTCTGATAGGTGTGAAGTGGTATCTCACTGTGGTTTTAATTTGCATTTCCTGAATGGCTAGTGCTGATGAATATCTTTTCATGTGCTTATTTACTATATGTATATTCTCTTTGGAGAAATGTCTGTTCACATATTTTGCCCATTTTCTAATTGGATTGTTTTTGTTGTTCTTTTTTATGTTGAACCCTAAGAGTAGATTATATAGTCTAGACACTAGTCCTTTGTCAGATATGTGGCTTGCAAATATTTTCTCCCAGTTTGTGGCTTGACTTTCACAGGACAAAGTTTTAAATTTTTTTTTTAAATAAATTTATTTATTTATTTATTTTGGCTGTGTTGGGTCTTCGTTTCTGTGCGAGGGCTTTCTCCAGTTGCGGCGAGCGGGGGCCACTCTTCATCGCGGTGCGCGGGCCTCTCACTATCGCGGCCTCTCTTGTTGCAGAGCACAGGCTCCAGATGTGCAGGCTCAGTAGTTGTGGCTCATGGACCCAGTTGCTCCGTGGCATGTGGGATCTTCCCAGACCAGGGTTCGAACCCGTGTCCCCTGCATTGGCAGGCGGATTCTCAACCACTGCGCCACCAGGGAAGCCCCAAAGTTTTAAATTTTGATGAAGTCCAATTTATCAGTTTTTCTTTGTAGAGATTGTGCTTTTGCTGTCAAGTATAAGAATCCTTTACTTAGCCCTAGAATCAGAAGATTTTCTCCTATTTTTTTCCTAAAAGCTTTATAGTTCTATGTTTTACATTAAGTCTGTGGTCCACTTTGAGTTAATTTTTATGTAAGGTGTCAGCTTTGAGGTATATATTTTGTCTATTGATGTCCAATAGCTCCAGGGCCATTTGAACTGTTTTTGCACCCTCGTGTCAGAAGTCAGTTAGACATATCTCTGTGGGTCTATTTCTGGGTTCTCTACTGTATTTGTTTGACAAGGCAGTAAGTATTTAATTATTTTTTAAGAGAATGCAAATGGTATTTCTAATTTCAGTGTCTATGCGTTGATTGCTAGCATATGGAAATACATTAATTTGTATATATTTATTTTGTATCCTGTGTCCTTGCAGAACTCACTTATTAGTTCTAGGAGATTTTGGCAATTCTTGGGATTTTCTACATAGACAATTATGTTATTTGCAAACAGGAATAATTTTATTTCTTCCTTTCCCGTCTGTATGCCTTCTATTTCCTTTTTTAATTGGTTAGAACTGCCAGCACTATGTTGAATTAGAGTGGTGATCAGACATCTTTGCCTTGTTCTTGATCTTAGGAGAAAAACATTCAGCCTTTCACCATTAGGTATATGTTAGATAATCTTTATCAGGTTGAGGCAGTTCCCCTGCATTGTTCTTTTTTCTGAGAGTTTTTATCATGAATGGATGTTGAATTATGTGAAATGCTTCTTTTGCATTGATTAATATAATCAATGTAATTTTTCTTCTTTAGCCTGTTAATGTGGTATATTATTGGAGAAATGTCTGTATATTGGAGAAACATATATTATATTGGTTGATTTTCAAATAGTGAACCAGCCTTGTATCCTTGGAATAAATCCTGCTAGGTCATACTGCATAATTCTTTTCATATTTTTCTGAGTTCTTTTTCTTTCTTTTTTTTTTTAATGAAACTTTCAGTATTATTTTATTTTTATACTATAAGCAAATATTACATTGATACAAATAAGAATAAATACAAGAATAGGACAATCTGTACAGATTCTATTTTAATATGATCAAATTTTAAATACCACTGTAAGCCAAAAAAAAAAATTCTATATTTGGCTTATTATTGCAGACATGTTAATGTGAGACATTTTATTTGATAAACATCTGACCTGGAAGGTACAAAATTATGTTAATTTATTAATTCATAATAAGATGATAGACTTTAAGATATGTATTTTTTAATAGTTTGTACCTCTTTTTTTAATAAATTTATTTTTTTATTTATTTTTGGCTGCAGTGGGTCTTTGTTGCTGCACATGGGTTTTTCTCTAGTTGCGGAGAGCGGGGGCTACTCTTGGTTGTGGGACACGGGCTTCTCATTGCGGTGGCTTCTCTTGTTGTGGAGCACAGGGTCTAGGCTCGCGGGCTTCAGTAGTTGTGGCTCTCGGGCTCTAGAGCGCAGGCTCAGTAGTTGTGGCGCATGGGCTTAGTGGCTCCGTGGCATGTGGGATCTTCCCAGACCAGGGCTCGAACCCGTGTCCCCTGCATTGGCAGGCTGATTCTTAACCATTGTGTTACCACGGAAGCCCCAAGATATGTATTTTTAGTGTTACTAATAGTAGTAACTTTAAATGTTCGGCCATGAAACTCATATATTGTGGCAGAGGGGAATATTCCCCTTTTTCCCCTTTCTTTTTTTGGCTGGAAATTAAAATGACAAGGCAGATATTAGCAGGAGATAATCAAATTTATTATGTATTGTGAAATAAAATTCATATTTTATGACAAGAAAAATTGAAACAAAAAAATTTTCTCTGCCCTTTGGCCTTCTCTCTCCTCTCTACTGTGCATTGTGTATCTGCATAGATCAGACCTCTCCCATCGGCAGAAATACCTGCTCAACCATAAGGAACAACACTCTCCTAGCACCAGCAAGACAACTCCTTAAAGATAACATTCCTCCTTGATCTTATAAGGGGCGATGATAATGCTTAGATCTGGATTGTGTAAACTGTCAGTAATACATATAATATACAGCCCTCTGTCTAAAAAAATTTATATGTAACTGTGCCTTGACTTCTAACAGAACAGTTGTCAGAGCTTTCTGAGATGCTGTTCCTGGGTTATAATCTTCAAATTTGGTTCGAATAAAATTTCCCACTTCTTTCATAGACTATTGATTAATTTTTGTTGACAGTATATATGGTGAATTCATACAAGCATGAAGGGTTCCAAAAACAGTAAGGCGAGATGAGGGATATTGGTCTGTAGGGTTTTTTTTTCTTTTTGGTACTGATTTTGAAATCAGGGTAATATTAACTTCATACAATGAATCGTGACATGTTCATTCCTCTTCTATTTTCTGGAAGAGCTTGCATAGAATTGATGTTAATTTTATAAACATTTGATATAATTCTTCAAGTGAAGTTGTCAGGACCTTGATATTTCTTTTTTGGAACTTTTTAACATTATGAATTCAATTTACTTGACGGTTGTAGGGCTGTTGAAATTGAGGTGGAGTCTGAAGGCCGGGCTCTCCACTCATCTCCCATGGACACCCGCGGCAGGAGTGGTGGGGGCTCCTGTTACGCTGGCTGGGAGTGGGAGTCTTGCTCCCTTTGTGCGCCTCATTAATGCTGGTAGACCTTGAAAGTCCTCATCTCCCCCCCGGCTTCCCTGGCACCACCCCACACAGTAAAGGGATAGATGCCTGATTACTGTGGGTGAGGAGGAAGGACCAGGCTCCCTGTGTGGTCTCCACCTGATGCCACAGGGGGACCTCACTGCAGGCTTTCTATTTGGCTTCCAAAGGGGGTATTGGGGCGCCTTGGGACAGCCTTGCATGGGTGGAAGTCCAGGCTCTCCACTGAACTATATTGGCATCGGTAGAGATGGGACCACAGCTCTTTCTGAGTTATTTGGCTGGAGAAGAGAGGTTATTGTATGCAAGTTTTCTGTCTTGCAAGTTTTCTCTCTTACAGGTTTTCTCCTTTCCTATAGTCCTTTGGCTAGAGAGAGTAGGCTTTCGTTGAGTTTCTTTTGTCTACACTCTTGGGCATTTCTAGGTTACTGGCTTCTTCAGCTCCTAGTCAGAGATATATGAGGACAAAAGAAAACTGAGAGAACTCACCACTGTGTTGTTCCTTAGGCCCTGGGTTCCGCTAGCTTCTCTGCCTTCCTTTCCCCACCTTTAGAGTCTTCTATGCTTGTTTTAGTTGCACTGAGTAGGAAGAATAAGGAAGAGACCTTTATTTCATATCCTTGGAAGTGGAATTCTCTGTGCTACCTTATTTTTACAAAGGTTTTTTAAAATTTTTATTGAAATATAGTTAATTTACAATGTTGTGCTAGTTTCAGGTGTACATCAAAGTGATTCAGTTTTATATATATATAGTTTCATATATATGTATATATAGTTTTATATATGTATATATTTAGATTATTTTCCATTATAGGTTATGACAAGATACTGAGTATAGTTCCTGTGCTATACAGTAGGTCCTTGCTGGTTATCTATTTTATATATAGTAGTATTTTAATCCCAAACTCCTAACTTATCCCTCTAACCCATCCTCCTTTGGTAATCATTTTGTTTTCTATGTCTATAAGTCTATTTCTGCTTTGTAGATAAGTTCATTTGTATCATTTTTTTAGATTCCACATATAAGTGATATCATATGATATATATCTTTCTCTGTCTGACTTACTTCACTTAGTATGATAATCTCTACGTCCATCCATGTTGCTGCCTTTTTTAATAGCCAAAACCAGAATACTTCTTTCAAAGATTCTTTAAGCTTTTATTCATTTATTTATTTAACAAATATTTATTGAGCATCCACAATGTACCAAGCAAGGCCCCCGCCTCTGAGAAGTGTACATTCTGGTGATGGAGACAGCCATTAAACCAGTAATTGCACAATTATTCTGATGTGGTCTGGAAGATAAAAGTCAGCTTGTGAGTTATTATCATTGCTATCATGAAAGGACATTCATTTAGGGCTTTGTTGCACATAGGCTGTACAGAGGAAGGAAAACCCAACCAAATGTCTGATTCTACTAACTTAGTTAAGAAGCAATTTTAGTCTTGGCCATGTTCAGAAGGCTATTGCAAAAGTGATTGTTTGGGTTTCCCTGGTGGCGCAGTGGTTGAGAATCTGCCTGCTAATGCAGGGGACACGGGTTCGAGCCCTGGTCTGGGAAGATCCCACATGCCGCGGAGCAACTGGGCTCGTGAGCCACAATTACTGAGCCTGCGCTTCTGGAGCCTGTGCTCCGCAACAAGACAGGCCGCGATAATGAGAGGCCCACGCACCGCGATGAAGAGTGGCCCCCACTTGCCGCAACTAGAGAAAGCCCTCGCACAGAAACAAAGACCCAACACAGCCATAAATAAATAAATAAATAAATAACAAAAGTGATTGGTTTTATGCATCTAAATATAATGTCAATGAAAGAAGCTTCTACCCACGTTTGATGACAAAACCGTGGTTAGTTCCTTAGTATTAACCACTTAGAGCATGCAGATGATTTCCACGCCCACTCCCTCGACCCACTCAAATGCCAAAAAAGTCTAGTTTCCTTTCAGTCTTCCCATTTCTGAAAACAGCATGTCCATACACCCCCGTTGTTCAAGTTCCAAGCCTAAAAATTGTTCTCTTTCCCTTGCCAGCCCCCTACCTCCATCCAGGCCAGCAGCAAAACTTGTCAGCTCCACTCCCTAAATATCCTGAATCTGATCCCTTCTCACCATCTCACTGCTGCAGCCCTGGACTAAATCACCACCTTCTCTGGTCAGGACTGAAACAAGAGCTCCCAGATGGGTCTGCCTGCGTTCACTCCTGCCCCACGTTCATTGTCCCACAGCAACAGAGTGTTGTTTTAAATCTTCGGCCAGATCACGCCACTTCCCTGTGGTGAACCCTCCTAATGCTTTTCTCACACACTTGGAATAAAAGTCAAGCATCCTACCCTGGATTTCCAAGTCTGTCTTGAATGGTCCTCTGCCTCTGTTTCTCTTGCTCTGCTTTCATCTTGAGCCTCATCTCCTTTGCCCCCCAAACTCCAGTCATAACAGCCATCTTTCTGGTTTTTAAACACCACCATGCTTGTGCAGCCTTAGGGCCTTTGTACTGCCTGGTCTTTCTGCCTGGAATGTTCTTCCAGCTAACCTTTGATGGCGGGCTGCCTTTTGATTTTAGATCTCAGCTTAAATGTTACCTCCATTTAGATCTCAGCTTAAATGGTACCTCCTCTGACCATCTAATTGGACTGATGGATAACCCCTCTATTATTCTTTATGAAGTCACCTTTACAAAAGTTCTCAGGCATAACACGTATCATCTGTTCCTTTTCTTGTTTATTTCTTTGTCTGTACTCTATTTTGCCCAGTAAAATATCAATTCCACGAGAGAAGAGGGACATTCTCTGCCTTCTTCACTGTCCCTAGTAGTTCCTTAATAAATATGTACAGAACAGGTGAGTGAGGGATCATGGGCCCTTTTCTCATTGCCATGGACTACCAGATGAAGAATTGATGCAAATGACTGTGGAAAGATATGAGAATAAGTCATAGGAAGTGGTTACTAAAGGCAAATGTTCTGAACCAGTAAAGTACATTGTCTTGTGGGAATGTAAATTGATGCAGTCACTATGGAAAACAGCATGTAGTTTCCTCAAAAAAATTAAAAGTAGAACTACCATATGATCAAGCAATCTCACTTCTGGGTATTTATCCAAAAGAAACAAAATCAGAATATTGAAGAAATATCTGCACTCTCATATTCATTGCAGCATTATTCACAAATAGCCAAGACACAGAAACAACCTAAGTGTCCATCAACAGATGAACTGATCAAGATGTGGCGTATATCAATATATACAGAGGTATATTATTCGGCTATGAGGAAGAAGAAAATCCTGCCATTTGCAAAAAAAAACATGGATGGACCTTGAGGGCGTTATGCTAAGTGAAATAAGCCAGATAGAGAAAGACAAAAATGATCTCACTTACATGTAGAATATTAAAAAAAAAAAAAAAGTCAAACTCATAGAAACAAAGTAGAAAAGTGGCTGGTGGGTGAGGGAAACAGAGATTGGCAAACAGGTACAAACTTTCAGCTATAAGATGAATAAGTTCTTCTTGTAGCTTATCTCAGGCCATTTCTAGACTCTGGGGACGTGACTGTGAACGGCAGGAAAATAGGTCTGAAAATGGACTCAAAGATCACACTGTGCTTCTTCAATATTGATGAAAATGATCACACAAGTCCTCCAAGACTCTCTCTTGGAAAATTATGTGTACATTTTCTTTGTTGCTGTTGGTTTAAGTTTAGGTGGCAGATACCAAAATAAAAACCAGACTAGATCGTAATCAACTCCAATAAAAATCTAAAGAGAAAAAAAAGAAAAAAGATGAATAAGTTCTGAGGATCAAGAGTAAAACATGGTGACTATAGTTGATAACACTATATTGCATAATTAAACTTGCTAAGAGAATAGAACCTTAATTCCGCCCCCCTCCACCACACACACACAAAGATAAATATGTGAGGTGATAGATGTGTTAATTAAGTAGATGGGGGAAATCTTTCACAATGTGTACATATATCAAGTCACCACAATGTATACTGTAAATATTTTACAACTTCGTACGTCAATTATACCTCAATAAAGCTGAAATTTTTCAAAAAGTAGAGAGATTAGTAAAACAAAGTCCTGTACACACATTGTCCAATCTTAAGTCATCAATCTACAGCCAATGTTGTTTCATATCCCCCCCCCACTCTTGTCCTCAGCTTCATAACTGCCTTGAAGCAATCCCAGACACCAAATCATTTCATCAGTATATTAGGAATCTAGTTTCTCCAAAATTATTTTACTTATTTATTATATAAGGAGATATACTACTGAAAAGGTTAAAACATGAATTTAACCAATCTGTTTAGATTCAAATCCTGGCTTTGTCACTTAACTGTAAAACCTTAAGCAAGTTACTTACAGTGTGTGCCTCTGTTTCCTCATCTGTAAAATGGAGATAGTTAATCGTACCTATCCCATGGGGCAGCTGTGAGGATTAAATATGTTAATATTCACTGTACATCTAGAACAATCCTTAGACCATGGCAAGTGCTTATGCGTGTTAGCTATTATTTTCAGAGGCAGGTGAATGGGTAATATGGCCTATCAAAGTCTCTTCCAGTTTTACAAACTAAAAGAAACTTGAATTTAAATTTTATTAAAACTGAGTGAAATTTGAAATTTAATGAAAACAGATGCTGCCATTTATTCCTTTCTTAGTATGTACAGTGGAAAAAAAGAATCAAGAGTTTTGATTTTAAAACTTTGGGCCATTCTATGACTGCATTTTATAGCCTTGAGAATATCACTTAATCACTCTAACCCATTTCTGAGATGGAAACAGCAACTGTTACCCTTCTCCCTGCGAGCAGGGTTGGTTCTAGGACTATTACTGCAGAGGGTAAATACCCATCTAACTGGCATCCCCTTCCCCTAGCTGAGCTCTGCCTTCATCCTTCTCCTCCATGTTCCCCATCCAAATGTGCTCTCAGGAAAGTACCAGACGAACTCATCACATGGAGGTGAGTGACAAGGGTGGCTTCACACATCAACATTACCAGCATCATTTGCGTTTGAACTGTTTTAAGCTTTCCTTTTGCAGAGCATCAGTCATTAATAAGCCAAATAAGCCTTTTGGGCATCCCCAAACCCATTATCTGTGCATAGCTGCCCACATAGACACCTGCCCCAGTTGTGAAAACTTGTCACAAATAATCCAGATGAGCACTCTACAAGGCAGACCTCCTCTCTCACAGACCTGTGCTCCTAGGGATTTATCAACAACCATGTGTACGGGAGCCAGGGTGACCACACTTAGAGAGTGAAGGCATTCAGAGGGGTGCAAATAAAGTGACACCTTGGAGGGAGATCTTTGGCTATGGTTTACAAGTATTTGAAAATGCCAGAGAGATTTTAGATATAATTGTTCAAGTCATGAATACAGTTACCTTCCCAATAGCTCGAATGATTACGTAATGGTAACACAGAAGACATTTAAAAATAAATGGAAAGAAAAATTGAAGTGTATTGTGTGGAGGTAAAAGTAAGAGTTAGGTGTCTCCCAGCTTTTACTGTTCTTTCCCCTGAATGTGAAGAGGGTCACGGTACAGAAACTGAGCTTGGACAGCTCCATGGATCACAGGAGAAAGTTAGACAGGAAAAGATTTTGCAAGGACCTGTCAAGTATTCCCTGAACAGAAAGGGAGCAGCCTGTTTCCTCAGAATGGTCTGTCTGCCATCATGAAATCCAGTACCAAGAACCAAAATTAGCCCAAATGACCCTCAAAATTAGCCACATCAAGGAGTTGAGCTTAGTTATATCATGAATCATATCTTCAACAGTGATATTAGCAAAGCCTTCTTCTTACAAATCAACACTCTTTGGGGATTTTGATGGTCTAATAATAATAATAATAACATTAATAACAATAATATCTAACACTTAACGAGCACTACTTGTGCCAGGTACTCTTTCTGAGGGCTTCATTATTAGTAATAATGTAAGTTAGTATTTATATTAATAATAATATGGGAATATTAGCTAGAGGGACAGTAACTCACTTGATCATTCAGGAGTTACAGGTACTTTCAGTCCAGTGAGAGCAGTGGGTTTTGTTGGTTGCATTTCATAAACAGCAGTGTGTTGGGCTGTGTGGTACGGGTGAAAAGAGGAAAAACTGTTAAAACCTCTGACCAGGAGATCTGCTCTACAGTGAGACCACTTCAGGGGCTCAGATAGAAAGGAATTCTGCATGAGAATTCAGGGACCTTGTTTGGGCTCAATCGGAAAGAGGCCTTGGTTACTCCTTTCGCGTGTTGGCCATGGGAAAGGAAGAGGAAGTGGGGACCAGCTGTTGTGCCAGGCACATGCCACACCTTTGCCACTTCCGCCTCAGGACTTCTCTAACTGTTTGAAATAGTGTCTTCTGCCTACTTCTAAGGAAGGAGTGGCTATTTCCATGGGAAGCAAAATTCCACAGTGGCAAGAGCACAAGGTCTAATCTGGTTCTAAAATTAGAACAGCACCAACAGAACAAAGATTTTTGTGTGTATGTTCTGGTCATCATCCGAAACACTCACACACAGTGATCATATTGTTCAAAGCAAATTTCATTACCCACAGTCCCAGCCACGGGATGCTTTTTTTAAAACCTTCTTTGTTTCAGATTTGCTGAGTTATTCAGACTGTTAAAAAGCTCAGTGCATGTAGGAGCTCTAAATCAAGTCATCTGTCTAGAATATTTCCTTTGAGGAAAGTTCCTTTTTTCATTCTATCTCTCACCCTCACCACCACCACCACCCGCCCCCGCCTTTTTTGGAATAAAAAGACTTCAAAGGGTAAATTGCTTTATTTTTCCTCTAATGGTATCCTGGAAAGAAGAGGCAGCCTTTTGAAATACATGTCTATCTGTAAATGCCAGAAAAAAAAAAAAGTGCATAGCTGTTATCAGTTCCTGCCATCAACATTCTTTAATTTAAAGAAGTATTCAGCTATCTGAAATTAGGTTGCAGACTCTCGGGTTGCATATTTTGTGGGTGGGATTTCTTGGTGATATAAAACAGCATTTAAGAACTGATATGCAACTTGGGATGGGAAAAATACAGACAATGAAGAGTAGAAGATACACTGTGTTGGGAGAGAAGGGAGGGTGTGTGCGTGTGTAGACGGTGAACGGATTAGAAGGGGGAAGGAATTGCCCACAGAGCAGACATTCAGTGACACCCATTTCAGACAGGTCAGAGAGCTACTGCTGCCTCCTTCCATAGATTTTGGTAGAGGCGTCTAGAAGTGGGCATGCCCTTAAGCTTTCTCAACCAAGAGATGAACTTCTGAAAAAATATTCACTCCTTCCACACAGACCATCATTCCAATTTTCCCCTCTAGGCACTGCTTTATAAAAATCATATTGTCATCCAACACAGGAGTCCTCCACCTCGACACTACTGACATTTTGGGCTGGATAACTCTCTGAACAGGGGGCAGGATTGTGCACTGCAGGATGTTTGTCCACAACCCTGGCCTCTCTCACGCTGGTAGCACCGCACCCCCCCCCCCGGCCCAGGACAACCAAAAGTGTCTCCAGAACTACCGAGTACCTTTTTTGGAGACGAAATCACCCGCAGCTGAGAACCACTATTCTAACCCAACGAACCACACACTACTAAGAAAAACACAAATTGCTGAGAAACATCTAATCAGCAGATAGAAGCCATTGCCATCATTTTTTAAAAACCCACCCAAGGAAGGAAAATGACCTCCAATTTCTAACTGAAAACAGATCACTCCTTTCACTTAAATACAAGAATGATAACAAGGCAGAGCTTAGCTCTGTACAAAGTGCTGTGAATTTTATTTGTGACTTTTGTTGTGGAATAAGTTAACATGAGTCAGTCACAGCTGGCAATTCTTAGGGTGAGACACAATGATGGGAAGAGGGTCAGGGTAGCTGTTGGAACCAACTTCACTGATTTTACTCCTAGAGTCACCATTAAATAGGGTCCATGGATGTGTTGCCTTTACAATTGTGGATCAGAATGTCACCTTGTGAGATCAGTGGGAGATTCACCCATGGACACAGCATGAGAGTTGAGCTCCCTCTCTCACCTTCGTGTAGACTAAGCCACAGTCACCTCTGTGGCCCCACCGTGCTTGGCTCAGGTGTCAATCTCTTGTCAGCACCTGAAGCAGTTTACTGCCCCTCTCCCCTCTTTTTCTCAAACATACTCTTCCTCTCCAGAAGCATAATCTCCTCAAAGCCTAGAGATTGTGGCTTATTTTACGAGCACAATGCCGGGTAGGCTCTTAATAAATATTGGTAATTGATTAAGCCCTTACAAAGTCACTCTAGGTAAATTCAAATGGCCCCAGAGTTCCTATTGTTTTATAAAGTTACTTCCAACAGTAAGTTAATACTCCAGAGCTGAAATTGTCTAAAATTTGTTGGAAATTATAAACACAGATAACATCTTTTCCTCCATATATATTTTGTGAATAAAGACAAAGCAAATAAAATGGCTTCCAAAATGTATCTATGTGCAGACCTAAAATAATTACATAAAACATATATATATTTTTGTGATTTATGTGCCTACATATACACTGTGAATCTATTCTATAACTTGTGAGGGCTGTTTGTGTTTGAGTATTATTCATTTGTTTGTGCTAATCAATATATATTGAAATGATATGCTTAAGAATAATAATAAGACAATGCATGAATAACTTTCTTTTTATGCAAGACATTTTTGAAGCATCAAATAAACGTTCTTTGTAAAAACACACATTTCCCCCTCATATCTTGCATTTACTGACATCTCAAATAAACCCAGAAAAATAAAGTACTAGACCGCTGGGAAATCCCTTTCACTTTGTTAGAAATCTCAGAAGAGAAGGCTCTGGTAAACCATAGATATGACAGTGAATTTCAACAGCAACTGTCAAGTACTATGCATGTTTCATTAACACGAGAAGCTGAATTGGGATTCCACAAGACTGTGACTGAATTAATAAGCCTGGCTTCCTTTGTGATGATAGTTCCTTCAGGGCATGCTAATAATGGGCCTCCTTGTTCAGCTCCAGATAGGGAATGTCAGAACAACAGTTATAATAAGACATGAGATGGGAAGTGGCCTCTACACTTTTCAGTTTTGTAGCAGGCTGCTAAGGGTTTAATGAGATACATGGTCAGAGTGACCCTTTCTGCTGAGGTATGCTTTCAGCCCCTCCACGGGAGCTACTGTACGCGACACAAGTGACGGGGGGAAAAGTGATAAAGTTACCTCCAAAAGTAAACCACGTTTTAAATGTATTTCTTTTGGAGAATGGATTTATAGCACGATGGCAGGAAAGCTCAGTTTGGTATTGGACTGGTACCTCATGATCTGCCCCTGACCATGAGAGCGTCCATTATCCAAGTGGATGGTGAGTCAATCACAGGACAGGGGGCCTCCTGCCCCGCAGTGCGAAGTTGAAACAAAAACAATTGCAGTTTGTTATGTGGTGTATCACATTGATTGCTCTGTGGATATTGAAAAATCCTTGCATCCTTGAAATAAATCCCACTTGATCATGGTGTATGATCCTTTTAATGTGTTGTTGGGTTTGGTTTGCTGAAAAAAAAAGAAAGAGAGAAAGAAAGAAAAACAACTCCCCCTGCCTCCTCCTCGCCACCACAAAAAAACCCCAAAAAACAGTTGTGGTTATGCACAGAAAGAGCAGCACTGACTCTAGACGTAGCGCACACAGCAGCAGGGATAAGGCATGGTCCTAAAGCAGAAGAACTCTAGAAATGCTGATTGCATGGATGGGTGAGTATGTATCAAGAAATACCCCTGAATCCTGTTTCAGAGTAAATTTATTACATGAAAAATCAAGCTAATAAATCAAGCATCCACATTACACAAAATTTATCTGTATGCTTTTAAAGTTTTTTTTTTAATTTATTTTTTAAAGTTTTTATGTTCCCCTAGGACATTTAAAATGCAATTGATTAAACAGTGCAAGAAATTTTCTTCCTTTGTTTCTCTTTTTTATATTTTTTTCTGAAATAAACACATATTTCTTGTTTAGAAGGAAAAATAATAAAAATTATTTTAGAAACACAGTTTAATTTACAAAAGTGGCATTTCCATGCACACCATTTGAAGTAAATTATTCGAGTGTTAGAGCTGGTGCCAGCTCCACTTGTGGTTAGCAGCTGTGCTTTGCCTTGCCTGACTCTGCAGCCTTTTTGTGGGACAAGAAAGCTGAGGTCCAGGGAAGGTGAGCTATGTACCCACAGGGACAGATGTGACTAGAACAGGTGGACTCACAACCTAGGGATCCTTTACTGAGAGGGACACAAATAAAAAGAACAGCAAGGTTGAATGTAAAAGACAGTTTATGCTAAACTGAGTTACTGGACTCTAGAGTGTTTCTATTGTTATCAGATAAATTATGCCACCTCTTCAGTGTCTTTGGATGTCCAGACATCTGTGTGACATCAAGTGGTAAATAATAGTACTATCACCATCATGTTCATTAGCAGGTACTTGACTTGAATGCCTGCAGTTATAATTAAGCTTTTCCTTGGGAAAAATTTCAATACCATGTTCAGTTTTCTGTATCGTGTTAGCCACGCTATGTCTGCAACCATCTTATGTGGTACAAATCAATTCACCAACACCTCCAACATGGAGTTTTCATGGGGAAGAAAGCAGTTAAGATTTAGAGCAGGTGCTGCTTTGACTATTAATTATAAACCCTGTAGAACACATTGAAATGTGCAGTATAATTCTGAGAAACATCTCATTCTAAACTGGAAATTTTTTGTTTTGTTTTTTCTTTTTAAAGAGACAGCCTTAGGCAAATTCAAGGTGTAAATATTTTAATGGATGCAATAAAAAGTTGAGACTTTCTGAAACTTAGGTTATGAAAGCACTCAGTTCTATTAAATGACTCCGGGAATGAGTAGGAGGTTGTGAAGGATTCTGATCCAGCAGAATATGAAATAATAATATCAGTATTAAAATTTTTGATAGTCATAATAAACTTGGGCTAAAATAAATGTAGTCCAAGGACAGAGAGAAGAGGTCTGTTGTCCCTGGCGGGTGTAGATCTGGGGTGGTCCCAGCTCCCAGGGGATGCAGGGAACAATAGAATGAGAGGTTGGGATACTACAGCATGGCACGTGGGACTGCTTCCTTCAGTCCCATGTAGGAGCCGTGAACATGGGCACTCTGGCCCCAGGGAGCAGCTCATATATAGCTGGGGGAACATGATATGCCAGGCCCAGAAGACCATTTATTAATGAACACAGCACGTTGAGAGTACACTCTGCTTTCCCCTACATCACTGGAGACAAGCCTTGTTAAGAAAGCACAGTATTCACAAATAGGCAAGAGAGGGTCTCAAATGCAAATGTGAGTCCACACCAGAGTTACCTAACATGTTAGATAAATAAACAACCTGGTGAGACACTAAGACTTATAAACAAAAGAACTGAAATAAATGAAAACAAGAGTTGAGAGAGGAAAGAGATGCAGGCATTAAAAGAAATGTTATTATGAATAATATCTTCAGAGGAAATAACAGAGATTACACATCCGTAAAACAAAATCAGGTTATATGAACAATCATCAGGGAAACTGAAAATAAAAATCACCATTATTGAAAGAACCATTTCAATAGATGGATGGATAGTGAAAGACAAAGCTTAAAAGTAACACTGTAGAGAGTGGAGCTAAGAAATTGAGAAGATAGTTCAAAAGAACAAAAAGATGAAAAATGGGAAAATGGAATTGAAAGGCTTAGAGAACATCTCCAAAAATTATAACATCTATCTTAAGGAAGAGAACAGAAAGAAGAAAGGAAAGAAAATCGTCTAAAAACAGTACAGGAATATTTCCCTGGGTGGAACTATAATACCAATTGGTTAGATTTTATTTCTACTCTCAGAAATTAACTATATCAGCAGTTACCATAAAATAATTCACCTGCTAAATACTCTTAGAATGGGTAAAAAACAAAACCAAGATAATTCAACTATATGCTGCTTACAAGAGATACAAACATGGCACAGAAACAAATCTTTGGGGAAAAAAAAGTCTTTGAAAAAGATTTACAAAATAGATGGTAGGGGCTTCCCTGGTGGCGCAGTGGTTGAGAATCTGCCTGCTAATGCAGGGGACACGGGTTTGAGCCCTGGTCTGGGAAGATCCCACATGCCACGGAGCAACTAGGCCCGTGAGCCACAACTACTGAGCCTGTGCGTCTGGAGCCTGTGCTCCGCAGCAAGAGAGGCCGCGATAGTGAGAGGCCCGCGCACCGCGATGAAGAGTGATCCCCGCTTGCCACAACTAGAGAAAGCCCTCACACAGAAACGAAGACCGAACACAGCCAAAAATAAATAAACAAATAAATAAATAAATAGAATACCATGGCCAAAAATTAGTAAAAATATTAAAAAAAAAAAAAAAACAGATGGTAACAAAAAATCCTTAAGTGTGATAACATTATATTAGACAAAACAGAATTCGAAGCAAAAAAAAAAAAAAAAATCAAAAGAAACAAAGAGGGTATATGTCATATTTTGAAGAGGTGCAGTTATCCAGGAAATTATAACATAAATCCTAATGTAGCCAACAAATTGCCTGAGTTACATAAAGCAAGAACTGGGATAAGTACAAAGAAAAATAATATTGACAATGCTAAAGGGAGATTTTAAAATATTTCCCAATAAAATGGTCAGATAGATACAGATACATGGGATTCAAATGACATAATAAACTTAATTCAGTATACATATATGACTGGTTTAAAAATATTTACAAAAAACCCCCCAAATTTTATGTGTGTAGATATAAAATACATACACATACTTTTAAAACATACATGGAACATTCCTAAAACTGTCCATGTATTAACACAAAGAAAATCTTCACAAATTCTGAAATTCCTAATCAAGCAAACATTAGACAGACCACACTCATTGATCATAATGCAATACGATCAACATGAAATAGAAACAAAAAACAAATCTAAAAACAATCCAACTTGATTTTAAAAACTCTAAATCCTTTCAAGTTAAAGGAAAAATTTAAATAGAAATTGCTAGTTATTCAGAAATGAACTACTATAAGAAAAATATATCAAAACCTGAAGCATGAACAGGCAGTGCTCAGAGGAAAATATAAGAATTCAGTGCTTTTATTGGAAGACAGTGTTGGATTCCTTAATTTATGAAGGTCTGAAACCTAACCAAACTGGCTTAAGCAAATGGAAAAACATATTGGTTTATGTAATTAAAAAGTCCAGGGTAGACTTCAGGCATGGTTAGATCCAGGTGCTTAAAAAAATCATCAATTCCTGTTTCCTCAGTGTTGCCTTTATTCTCAGGTAAACTCTCCCCATATGACTGCAAAATAATGGTCAACTGCAGGGCCTGGCATATATATTCTCAGTTCAGCAACCCCAAGAGGAAGAGAGCCTTTTTTGGCAAGAGGCAAGAGTCCTCGGACTCACTCCAATGTGATCACTTTGAATGAGAAGTTGGTGTGCCCCACTCAAAACAGAAATACTAAGTAGGGATGTGTAGGAATAAAATCTAATTCTATAGGAAAGATTAAAAATAAACTAAGGTTGTACTCAAGAGTTAAAAAGATAATGTAGGGCTTCCCTGGTGGCGCAGTGATTGAGAGTCTGCCTGCCAATGCAGGGGACACGGGTTCGAGCCCTGGTCTGGGAAGATCCCACATGCCGCGGAGCAACTGGGCCCGTGGGCCACAACTGCTGAGCCTGCGCGTCTGGAGCCTGTGCTCCGCAACAAGAGAGGCCGCGATAGTGAGAGGCCCGCGCACCGCGATGAAGAGTGGTCCCCGCTTGCCGCAACTACAGAAAGCCCTAGCACAGAAAACGAAGACCCAACACAGCAAAAATAAATAAATAAATAAATTTATAAAAAAAAAAAAAAAAAAAAAGATAATGTAAACCCTGAGAGTAAAAAAAAAAAAAAAAACAACTAATTAAGCAAAATGTTATAAAAAGATGAAAAAGTAGTGGAATTTATGAATAAAAAAACTGCTTTACAAAATAGACAAATCTTTGGCAAATCTGATCAAGAACTAGGGTGGAAACAAACATAAGCAAAATTAGGATTGAGAAAGAACAGAACTCAGGACATGGATTTCTAAAACTGTAAAAGAATACTTTTTATGACTTTGTTTTAAATATCATAGAAAATATAAGTGAAAGAGACGATTTTCTATGAAGATAAAATTAATCAAAATTTGGCTTAAGAAATACACCTGACATGAGAAAATCACCCTCCCCACCACACACACACACAACCTGAAAAGGGCAGTCAAAAATATATTCCTAATAAATGCCACTAGGTTTGGAATTTTGACAAGTACAGTCTACTAAGCTTTCAAGAAAAGATACCTCCAATATTGTATAAACTGTTCCAGAGCTTAGAAAAGTATGCAATACCTCCCAATTCATTTTATGATTTTGGCATAATTCTGATGGCAAAACTAGGCAAAGAAAGTATGAGGAAATGGTATGCAAATCTCACATATAAACAAAGGTGCAAAAACTCTAAATAAAATATCTACAAATAGACTCCTGTATTTAATACGAAAGTTCCACAAGATACATAGATTCAAGATTTCCATATAAATGTAGATAACATTATATTCACTGATAATAACCATTAAGCATTTCAATGAAAAACTCCTGTTTTCAACAGAAACAAAAGATAAAATGCTTAGTAATGTCCCAGCTAGAGCTATGCAAGACCTAAATGGAAAAATCTGTAACATTTCCAGAAAGCCGTGTACTGAGAGCCGAATAAGCAGAGGTAGTCCAAGGTCCTGTAGGAGAAGAGGAATTTCCATCATCTCCCCTTTAACCTCTGTGCTTCTAAGATCAGCCACCCACAGATGAGGAAGTTACATCCTAGGCTGAGGGATGGTCCTCAGCCCAGGGAACCTGAGGCCCGGGGATGCCTTCTGCTTCCCGGGGCCTCTGCTGTAGGACAGGTGGGGCAGGTTCTTTGGGCAGGTTCTTGTTCAGTATGTTACATCTTTTCCATATCAAGCTGCTTTGTTCTCCCCCAGAAAGCAAAATTCTTCCCTTTTTTCCCTGCATTTCTCAAGGCAGGTCTTATGTGGCAAAATGCCCTTTCTCAGATTTTCTGCTTTCCAACAATTGCATGCCCATTTGGGGGAAACGGGGAGTCCCAGAAGCTGCTTTCAGGGACAAAATGATTCTCTATTCTGCTCCTTGTCACCCTTCACCCTTCAGCTATTTCTGAAGATCAGTGAAGAGTAGGGGAGGGAGGAGGGCAAGGACCCTTAGTTACCCCTCGGAGCTCTATGTGACCCGGTCAAGGCCATTCCTGGGCCTCTCAGTCACTCTCTGTCAACTCTGCAGGGCACACTCAGTGGAAGGAAACACCAAAATGCAAAGCATCAGCCATCCTGTGGACCTTAAGTCCCAACTGCTATCCTTCAGGTCCCAATCCCAATTCTAGCACTGACCCCACTGTTGGTAGAAAGGATGTCATCTGGAGCGGAAGAAAAGGAGCAGGGCTCTGTTTGCATTTAGGTAAGAATTCCTCAGCAACTCTTCAACAGCCTGGAATTATACTTTGTGGAGACTCTAATCCACTGGGAAAAAAGTTTGTTTGTAATAGTCATTAATAGTCACTCCGTGGCTGCCCTTGTCTTTTTCTCCTGACTAGCTGACCCTCGTGCCTCTTAAGTTTTCAGTCACTCATCTTTCTTACCTGCTTCTCCACTGTCTTCCTGAGCCTCTTCATCCCCCGCCAGATTCACACACACGCTGCCCTTCCTGTTTTTTGTTTGTTTTCATTTTTGTTTGTACTTAGGCTTTTTCCCCCTTTTATCCTGCATCAGGACCTAACTCAATTCACAGTTTCTTGAATTGGGGCCGATAAAGATGCTGGCTTTGGAAGCATCCATCCTCTTTTCCTCCTATCTAACTCTTCTCTCCAGTCCCTGCCCCACTTTGGGTCCAGCATTTTCTGGGGTCAAAGAGCCAGCACAGGGAGAGGGCTGCAGGGGAGGCACAAGGGTGGCAACCCAGATCCTCCTGCCCTGGGTCCAGGCAGGTGATAGGAGCTTGTGGATGGACCAGATGGCAAGCTGGCAAGTGCATGCCTAATGAAAGGGAGCAGCTGCTGCTCAGCTCCCCTGATTGGTGCCAGGTGGGAGTGCGGGCTCAGAGCTGCCAGGGCTTTCGATGTTTAAGAAGCCAGAATTATCTTTGTTATGAGAAACAAAGGCTGCCCAAACACTGTATAACTTTTCAGCTAGATCTGGAAACCTGCAGGAGGTAACTACCAGCTGTAGCTCAAACTTAGAGCTTGTTAAAGATTGTTATCTCCCACCTGGGGATTGGTACCCAAACAAAGCAGAGAGCAGATGGGTGTCCAACAGGAGGACCGGCCCTTCCTCCCTATCCTCTCTTGGGACAGACTGGCTGATCTCAATCGTGCAGCTATGGTGCATGTCGGGCCCTGTGTCAAGCTTTTCACGTGTGTTATCCCAGAGAATCCTCACAATAACCATGAAAGTAGGGCTGCAGGATAGCAAATAAAACCACAGGACTCCATCAGATTTGGAATTTGCATGGGACATACTTGTACTGAACAGTTATTTGTGTTTCTGAAATTCAAATTTAATGGGGCATCCTGTGTTTTATAAAATATGTTTGTCCTGGAAGTATCCACTGAACTAGCGTGGCAGGACTGGGAAGTCTCTTCAGCACGCAAAAATGTTGGGCAAAGTGACCATGACTGCGATAGGCTCTAACTTGTGTGTGACCTCAGAGGAGGTTATTACTGCTGAGCTTCCTAATTAAGAACTTGTCCGGCCCCTTGAACAGCAAGTGTTGCCACTGGGTGCCCTCCAGGCACATGCCTGGTCATCATCTGTGAGTGTGTTCCAGCCTTCAAAGGTAGGAACAACACTGTTACTCCGAGATCTTCCCATAACTAGGCATAAGCAACGGCCATGGGGAGAAGAGGAAGGAACGACAGGCAGAGGAACTGCACAGTATCCGAAAGCTGGATGGAGAGATAGCACTGAATACAGTAGTGGCAGGGGTAGGAAGTTGCCCTCAGGTGGCACTTGGTAGCATTTGTGCTGTAGATACAAGTGCTTCCCAAGAGTGTGTCCCGAGATAGAGAGTAGCCCCCATTGCCAGGCGACCAAGCATGCTTGGGTGGCTAGAGACCCACAGCTGGTCATCTCCATTGGAAGCAGTCTTGTTTGGGTTCCAGATTACCTCTGGGTGACATCAGTGTGACACACGAATGTTGCCCTTTTTTCATGTAATGTGATCTGAAAAGGATACCGTAGAATTTTTATTTACGTTTTCACAAAAACAGCCAACCAGACCCAAGGTGCCCTTGCCAGTCACCACTCAGTAGCTTAATCTCCACATAAGAGGAGTTTTGACTCCAAGGCTGCAAGTTTACATGGCTTTCACGTGTGAAGGACTAGTTACATGCCAAGTTTATACCACCTAAGTACATAGCCATGTTGAGATAACCATTATATGCGTCATCTGCAAGACACATCATTATTTTTTCTCATGGGTCCCTACCGAGTAGATTCACTGCAAATATGATGAGTTCACTACCCAAGCCACATCCCATAACTCAGGTAGGATCCTATCAGGGAGACTGAGGAAATAATTTTCTATCTGCTTGAAGCGCTTTAAGATATTCAGTGGGGGAAACGTGTGGTCCCTTTAAACATTTTTTTTAAATCCCAGTCTTTGGATTGGAGCTCTTAGTTTCTTTCTTTTTTTTCTCCCCTTTAAACATATGAACAACTTTTAGAAATCTAATCAGGTTGTTAAGAAGAAAAACATTTTAATGCACAAACAGGTAATCTGCGAGTACAGTGAGGCGGAATGCCTGATAAGAGAGGAAAAAAATGATCTCAGCTGACCTGGGGAAGGAAGCTGGGCATGCGCCAGATAACGTGTGTGATCCTATGTCTATAATATGCTTCTTCTTAGGTTTTTTTTTTTTTTTACCACAGGGACTGTTGATGCTGAGTATAACAATAGCCTTGGGTAGCAAGGAGGAGGATCTTGGAGGAGGGAGTTGGCCAGGGGCTGCTTGGCAAGGATTCAAGATCATGAGATTAGCAAATTTCCGGAAGGGATCTGCTGCAGTTACTTCAGCCTGACTGCTTCACCACCGCCAGTTTCTCTGCCACGATTGCATTTGTAAATGGGCCAAAGGCCCTAGACATTCATTCGGCAGCAATTCAGGGAGGTAGACAGTGGGTGGAGTCCAAATGGAGCCAAGGAGTCCCCAACCAAGCGGAGAGAGAGGTGCCTGGAATACATGAGATTCTAGGGATTTGAGTCAAGAAGAAAGGAACAGGCTGGAGGTGGGACCTCATAACATAAGGAGTCCACTCCATTGTCACAGTAGTGCCACCATCGTGACCTGAGCATGGAGGTTAGCCACCTTCTACCCCACTCCTTGCTGGGTGTGGGGAATCTAGAGTTGGAAAGTGTGTGCTGACACTCAGAGAGGGGCAGGGTTTGCCATGAAGACCTCTGAGCCCCTGGGACAGGACAGAGAGAGGGACTCTAGCAGAGGTTAGGTCTTCAGGGAATAGAGGTGGTGAGTCTTTCAGGTGGAAGTTCCAAAGGACAAATGTGGCCTATCTTGCAAGATTCAGAGAGAGGCTTTCCTGTTAGAGCAGGACTAGATATAGTCTATAGCAGTGCTTCTTAAATTTTAGTACGTGCACGAATCACTCGGGGATCTTGTTAAAATGTGCTCTGGAGCAGACCTGAGTCTCTGCATTTCTAACAAGTTCCCTGATGATGCTGGTGTTGCTGAAAAAAAAAAAAAAAACTCTGACCAAAATGCCAAAATATAGAAGACTTCAAAGAAAGATTTTTGAGCTGAAAAGAAGTCAAAGACAGTCAGTAAACTAGTTTTACCTGGGGCCTGAGTATGACCAGGATTGGATTAAACAATGATTTTTAACAGGTTAAGAATTGTTGCTAAGGGTAACAAATTGGTCCTAGGTGCTTGTATTTCTTTAGCATTTGCTCTAATGGTAATCAGTTTGTAAATACAATATTTTTATGTCTGCACTTAGTTCATTTAGAAAAGAGTTAAGTTCTTTTAAAAAACTGGTGCATAGGAGCTGTAAATATAAACATTTACTGAATAAACACAAACAAACAAGTGAATAGGCATTGTACATCCTGACTTTGTCAAGATAATGGGAAATACTTCATTTCAGGTTGAAATGCCATAACCCATACCTTCTCCTGGTCCCTCTCAGCTTCTGCATTTCATTGTGGACAGAGAAGCAGTGAGAGGGTATCTAGCTCCTTTCTGGGACAATGTCAGACTACAGCCTCCTTCCGGACTCAGGGGCCTTTGCCTCTGGAGCTTCAGGCGTGGTGGTCACACTCAGCATCCCCTGCATCCTTTGCGCCTCTGGATGTAGAAGCCAGGCTGGGCTCCTCACCCAGAGGGAAGGGCGCATCCTCACCCCCTTCAGGCCTCTCTCCCTTTCCCTCCTGTCAACTCTACTTTTCACTTTGGCACTTACCTGATGACCTATTATCTATCTTCCTCTGTAGGTTGTGAAACCCTCGAGTACAGGGACTTCTTTCACTGCTGTATCCCCAGCTCCAAGAAGAGCACCCTGCATACAATGGTGCTAGATAAATTTTTGTCAAATGAATGAGTTTGTGAGAGAATGAAGTGGGCTCATCGTGAGGGTCTCACCTTCTCTTCCCTTCACATGAGCGTGTGAGGTGACTTCTCAGTACCCATTAAACAAATTAGTTCCATGCAGGCAGCTCCCACCAGCACATCAGTCTTGCTTCCGCTCCACCTGGAACCTCCTTCTGGATCAAGACACTGTCCTCCATCCCCACCCTCTCACCACCCCCTGGAGCCTTCCCAGCCCTAGTGATGAGGATACCCTTTAGCTTAGCCCTTTATCTGTCTGGCCAAAAAAAAAAAAAAAAATAGTAACTTTGATTTCTAGTGTCTAATCTTCTTAAAAAGAAAAAAAAAACAAAAAACCAAATAGTGAAAAAGAGAGAGTAAATGATCTGGGGAGAGCATTTGTCAAAATTTATTTTTCTCAGAGTAAATAGAATAGAAACATGTCGGCGTGAAGGAGACAAAAGAAATGCGGTACTTGTCTAGAGAAACCACTCTTTTATTTTCAAGATAAATTATTATTTTATGACTAGGCTTTAGAGCCTTCTCATTATTTGATTTCCTTGGTTGCATTTGCTGAGTTGTTGTGTAGCTTTATCTCCTCTTGATCTCTGTAGGTGTTGACTTTAGTGCCTCCACGCCTCCCCTAAAACTGCCTGTGTCTTCCTACGATTTCTAGAACGTGCGTCTCAAACATGGAAATGTCCCATGTGTCTCTATAAAAATCTCTATCTATAAAAGTCAAGACCTGAAAGTTGCTGACATATAATACAATCAGGAAGAGTGATTTTTTAAAAAATTGTAATTCCTGTAACATTTAATTGTTCCTTTCACTCTGCTGTTTCCACCACATCCCTCTGTCCCAATAAATATTTAGATATGGAAATGTGCCTTCACAGATGCCATAGTTACATTTCCTCATAAATATGCATCTGTTAGCTTTGGGGATTTGGTTGGGGAGAGAGCATCTGTCTTGTGGAAGGAAAAATTCTCCAAATGATTTCCCTAAACAAGCGAAAGTCACGATGAACTTTTTGTCACCTCCTGCCCAGCATCCCTGCTCAAGGAGCAAACTTTTGTCTTGGCAGCTGAGTAAGACCATGAGGAGACGCAGCGAGAGCAGGAGGAGGCCGCTCTGACAAAGAAAGAGGCAGGTAAAGTTCAAGGAGAGAACAGCTCTGCTCCCCCAGAGCCTGCGTGAAGTGCTTCGTATGTATTTATTTGCTGACTTCTTAGATGCGCTCTGCTCTGAGAGTTACTTTCTAGGGAACCATCCCCGCAGCAATATCTGTGTTCAAACACGGTTTCTTTACACATGTATCCCCCTGGGTATTGCTAGAGCCTTCCCAGAGACCACCCATGTCACCGTGCCGGCACAGGTCCTGCCCCATCGAGCACCACCTTCATAATCCAAGGATTTAAGTTAGATGAATACAAGCCTTCTGCCATCAGCAGCCTAACAGACCATCAAGTCAAAATTAGCAAGACTTGTTAGAAATTCAACTAAGCCAAGGAGAGATCTCCCCCCTCCCCCACAGTCCTCCACGATTATATTTTAATAAGTAACATAAAAATGTTACTTTTAAAAAGGAAGAAAAAATTAAAATTTTGTGAAAATTATCTTTGCTTTGGTAAGAGGTGGTGCTGTTTGCATCTTTCTCAGTGCTGAAAGTAGCCTAAGTGTTGACTTTTCCCAAGGAATGGAAACATTTGCGTCAGAATTTTTGGGAATAGAACTCAGATACTCCGAAACTGTGGTCTAGTCCAGGGCCCTGGGTGTGCGTCAGCACAGTGCCAAGTTCTACTGCAGCCTTAGCATCAGAATCTCAGGCTCAGACTGGCCTCAGCCAGTGGTCTCCACAGTGGGCTAGAGGGATACAGGGGCTGCAGTAGAGAATTCACTGCAGGAGGAGTGAAAATGATTCGAACTTCTATTTTTATATATTTCATCTCATTGTCTGAAGTAGTATTTATTATATATGTTCAAGATACACATATGTTTAAATATACATACATATGTTTGAAATATACATATCATTTATTTTATATGGTTAAAATATACACTTGCCTCTCTATCACTTATAGGTAAGTAGTCATATTTTGGAGTCCATGCTCAAAAACTTTTAGACAAGGGTGCATGACTAAAATTTTGAGCTAGCCAGGGACCTAGCTCACAGGCACAGCCTCTCAGTGGTCTGCCTCTGTCAGGCCTGAGTCTCTTAATTCCCTCTGCTTGTCATCTGACTGTTGTCACATGACTTGGTGGTTTCCCAGTTCCCTCAGGAAAGTCGTATCTCATCCACCCATCTTAGGGCTGCAGGATCTGGTTTCCTTCTCCAAACTCCTTTCCCTCCGACATCCTCACTGTACTCTACATCCAGCTTTAAGGGACAAACCCCGCTTCCTGAACATCCACTCTGGCTCTCTTTCCCAGGCCTTTATACACATTGTTGCTTCTCCTGGGATGTTCTCTTCTTCCTACCAACCTTACCTGGTCAGCTTCTGTTCAACATGTAGTACTCAGTTTAGATGTTATTGTTTTGGACCCCAAAGACTAGGCTAGGTGTCCCACCTGGGTGCTGCCATAACGTGTAATAACTCTCTTATATCCAGCTGTACAGTAAACTCTTGGCAGGAAGGTTTATCTGGCTTGTCATTGTAATTCCAATGCCTAGTAGATAATAGATATGTCAAATATAAGTGGAAACCATTCCACTGTTATTTTTCTAAACAATAAAAGTGGGTCCACTTTTAATGTTTAGTTCCCTCCTCCCCACCTTTTATGATCTCATAGGAAAAACAAGGGAATTCACAGTTTCCATATTTCCAAAATGCACAGTCCCAGCAGACTAAATTGTGTGATGAAGAGATAAAATAGGGAATGTGTGAATGAATCTCTCATCCAGGCCACCACATCTCATCAAAGGACATTTTGACCATTGGAAAGAATAGAAGAAAGAAAAAGAAAAGAAAGGGAGCAATGGAGGAACCATTTTCATCTACTTGGAAGTGAATCTTAAAATATGTTCTGTTCTCTCTCCAACCTCAAATACGAGGTGGAAGTTGTAATTGTTTGGTAGCACTGGATTGTCCGCTATTCACCACATAGCCTTTAATACAGAAAGGTCATTTAAAAGGGGGACAATAGGATCACTTCCCTGCCAACAACAACTTATAAGAACACAAGATAGACAGCCTTGGTGTCCACCCTGGGTGGAGACAGCAACTCTCATAGGAGGCATTGTCATGAGTTTTAGTTTATATGGGAGACTGGAGCAGAGGTTATCAAGTGACACAAATAACATATCACGTATCAATCCCAGCTAATCCCAGAATGTTATTGCATCCAAGGTTTCCTGACGTTAGAAATATAAATCCAGATGGGTCAGAATTCCCCAGATAAGTTCACATGGGCTCAAGACCAGCCCGCAATTTGAGACCAGCCCCAACCCAGGACTGTTAGCTCTGCATTCCAACTCTATCACTGCCCGAGGGAGCAGAGGTTCTGGAATTTCCATACCACTCAGTGACATATTTGGGGTCACAACAAACACCGACTGCCTATCCATTTCCTCAAGGACACCGTGCTTCACATTCCTCTTTAATTTAATCACTGCTGTACATCCAAGCCCGGCATCCCTGCAGTCATTATCAGCTCAGCCCTCATCCCCACACTGTCCCCCATTCTGAACCAAAACTCCACCCCAGCCCTCCCCTCCAAGCCGTCCACGTACCCCCTGAAGCCCAGGAAACTCCGCGACACCTTCAGTCACATCGCTGAGCTTGCCCTTCAGTCTTGGCCTTCTCAGAAACCAGACTGCCTCCATGGGCTCTGCAAAAACCTCTTCCTCTGGTGGCCAATCCACGTGGAGGACATTTCCCCTTCCAGCCCCCTTTCCTGCAGAGTGGAGGGAGAGCTCACGATTTCCTTCTTGAGCTGGCTGCTTCCAGACCACTGTCCACTGGTTTCTTAGCAGTAAACAACAGGAACAGATGGCAGTGTCCACTCTGAATCCAGTGGAACCTCCTGGGAGGCCTTCCTTCTCAGAGAAGGGTGTAGCTACCAAGAATAGGAGCAAAGTATTTGAAGTGGGTCATTACATGTCCTAGTGAGGGGTGTCATTCCCACTCCCCATCCTGGTTCCCAGACTTATTCTGGTTCTGGGAGAAACAACCCTGTATATGTGGAAAAATCAGATTTCCCAGTTTTTATGTCTGTCATACCAGAAAACTACTCATGGCACCCCTGTAACTCTGACACCATTCTGTCTTCCAACTACTCAAATCTGAATGCCTGACTCCCACCCTCTACTCTGACCTCAGATATGTTCTTTTCTCCATATCGACCGTCTCAACAAACAGCCCTCCAACCATCCGGTTACTCAAGCCTGAAACCCGGGTGTCATTCAGATCATCTCCCTCACCCTCATCCCCCATATTCATCAATAACCAAGTTATACTTCAAAATATCTCACAAACACTCCCTCTTCTTACCTCCACAGCCCCCTAGCCCAAGCTGTTATTATCTTTCCCTGTATTACTGCAGTAGCCCCCTCTTAGCTCACTCTACATCCATTCTTTTATCATTGTTATTATTATTATTTCACATCCAAGTTATTTACTCTGTGCCGCTGAAGAAATCCTCTTGAAAAGACCAATTGGGTTATGTTACTCTAACGCATAAAACTCTTCAAAGGCTCCTCACGGCATTTTGAATAAAATCCAAATTCCTACAAGAACCCGTAAGATCCGGGCCCTGCCTGTCTCTTCGTCTCTCGCCAGTATCCCTGTGCCCAGCAAGCTCGCTCCGCACTGGCCTTCTTTCTGTTCCTGAACCAGGGGGTGTGAGTTCTCTCTAACCTCAGGGTCTCATCATAGATTGTTCCCTGTCTGGACGCTCTGGCTACTTGAGGCACCATAACCCACTCCCTCAGGCCTTACTTAGCTTCCAGCTCTTAGAGAGAAGCCGTTGTTCTCTTTGACGCTACTCAGTTTTTTTTCTTCCTTTAGAGAAATCAGCACAACTTGTAGTTGTGTATTTTTCAGATTCTTAGTAATGGCCTGTCTCCACATTTGAGGGCAGGTTCCATGTCAGGGGCTTTGTTTGTTGCTCTCTCTACTATTCCAGTTACCTCCCCAGAGCCCAACACGTGGTAAAGGGTTAACAAATATCTGTAAAATTCATCAATGTATTTAACAACTACATTAGCACTTGTTAGAAATACATTGTACATTCAAGAGGCTGCAATTCATTCCAGAAATACCTACCGAAATCTGTTATGCGCATAGCGCCAGGTACTGTGCTAGGTGTTGTAGATGCCAGGAGAGGGAAGCCTCAGAGGACTGACAGTCTACGAGGCGACTGGCCAGTGGCCTGGGAAGTCTCATTAGAGGGAAAACTCAGGTTTCTAACGGGCCCAGAGGAGCAGCCAACTCTCTCTTGGGGGCCCAGTAAAGGCTTCCCAGAGGAAAGAATGTCTCAGGTGTATCCTCTCAGGCAGAATCGGTTATGTAATTTGCAGGGCCCAGTGCAAAATGGAAATGTGAGGTCCCTTGTTCAAAAAATAAGAATTCCAAGATGGCGACTGCAGAATATGAAACCGAGTGTGAGGCCTTTCTGAGCACAGGCCCCAATGTGACTGCACACGTCGAATGCCCGTGAAGGTGGCCCTGCTCTCAGCATCGTGAGGACATGGGTGAGAGTGTTTGTAAACAGGGTTTAGGCAACCACACTACCTAAGATTTTAGAGCAAGAAAGACCCTCATTTGTCCAGCCTCTCATTTGAGAGAAGTTATATATTCTCTTTTCATTTTCAAGTTGTTTTCTGAGGCTCAGCCAAGGTAAAATTACCACTGTCTCAAAAAAAACAACAAAAAAAGGCAGTAACATTAAGGTATTAGAGCCATGCTTCCACCAGGACAAAACGTTTCTCAAGGAAAGGACAGACAGTACTCTCTCCAGGTTTCTTGTGCAAAGCCAGCGCATCCCGAAGCAGCCTGAATGTTTTCGGCTGGGACCATCCAGGCAAGCAAGCATGTGGGCACCGCATACATGGTGGCTGCCAGGAGGAATTCCCCAGTGACCAGTGAGACTGGCAGAGTTCACCTCTAGCAAGTGTTGGCAGTTTTGCCTTTGCTCACTTGATGTTCTCCCTCCATTGTGTGGCTCCTCTCTGACCCTCAGCAAGACATTGGGAGGTAAGAGGCTCAGGCCCTTTCTTGAGGGCATTTGAGTTTCTTTAGAGACTCAGTGGAGCCCGTTATGGTGAACTTCAGGCGTTTGCAGGTTGGTGGAAAACACATCTCTGGCTCCAGATGTCTTCCGGCCTCAACCCTGCTGCAGAGGCAGCCCGCCGCTGCCCACATTCCCGGGCGTACCTGCCCGCCGAGACAGCGCCAACACCAGCCTCTCTCCTCCGAAGACTTGCCTGGCACTCCCTGGACGCACCCAGACTCAGCTGAATAAGACCAGCAGGTGTGAACGAAACAAGCCAGTACATGTCCCTGGAAAGAGAGAGCTGGAGCTTGACTAGGGGCTGCCAGGCAATTCAGGCCACCTCTTCCTCTGTGGGAGCAACATATGACTCTCAGAGGAAACGCGGCCTCTGGCATGGTTGCTGAGACGCTGAGCAGATGCCTGTTTTTGTCAGGGGGCTGCAGGACTCTTCGGGGGTCAAGCAGGATGAGAAAACGCTGTGACTTTGGTTTAATTGAATGGAGACACAAAAGCTTTAAACTTCAGGCATGTGTGTCACACCCCAAAGTGAGTGCCAGGAAGGAAGCTTCACATTTTCCATGCCCTGCAGCTTCTTTGCCTTAAGATCATCCCTGACTCGCTACCTCTTGCCAAGGAAAACCAGCGCCTTCTATAGTCATTGGTACAAGACAGAAGCTCACCTGGGACAGACATTCAGTGAATGCATGGATGAATGAATGAACTAACAAATGAATTAACGAATTCACCACTGTTGGGCTTGGCCACCACCAGATGGAAGCAGATGGGGGAGTAGACTGTCAAAAGCATGTTAGATTGCGCGAGTGCGGGTACCGTACTGACTACGGGAAAGTTCAACTCTTTTACAAGTGCTAATCAGATTGCTCACATTTTTCATAGTGATAGACTTCTGAAGTCTATTATATAGTACATACATTTAGAAAGAGGAATGCTTTCATTAACGTATTTATCTATTTTATTAATAATGATATAATGTGTAAAATGCTATGGGATTCACTAAGATGAAAGTAAGCAATATAAACGTGAGATATTATTATGCTTCTTATAATTACACCGTGTGTATACACAGCTCATTATGAGTGCTCCTCAAACAACGTACCCTATCATGCTACTGTCACAAAAGACAATTGTTGGAAGGGTTCACCAAGGCCAGAGGATACCATTTTAAAAGGATTTGGGTTGGCTCACTGTTTATAGGAACACTTTGGTGTGAGTCAGGTGCTTCAGATTCCATTGGCCCAGCCTCGAACATGGATTAATTTTTAACAAGTTCAAAGAATAAAAACCAGCTCTTCCTCAACTTCCCAGGAATATATTCATTGCATCTCCTGAGGCAGTGAGTACTCATAGCATGAGAAAGTTCTCCGTCTTTCTTATGTGCAGCCTGAGTCATTTCAAAGCTGGAGAATGAGGGTGGAGGTGGGGCAGTGAGGAGGGCAGCAGGCCCCTTTCATTGCTCATCGTCCTATGGGCCTAGCCTTGCACTGACTCAGCGTGAATTTTCCATGAAGCCCGTATGTCCCCCAATAGAGCAAAAATTGATTTGTGGGAGAGCAAAAAAACCTCTTAGCCTTTTTATATATAAAGCACAGGTATTCATAAACTACATTAAGAATAGCTCTTAATAATGTTTCTGCAGTGTGAAAATTTCAAGGAAGAAATTAGAAAAAAGTGTCTAAAATGGCTCCTTAGGAGGAGTGATAATGAAAAAAAAAAAGTTGAGAAACACTGCTTTTGCTCTCTAAGAAGAGTTTAACAGGTGAGAGTCAAGCTTCAGGGTGACCTTGGAACCCTGGAAAGAGATAGATCCTCCTAGGAAACCATCTTCCTGCCATTTAATGGAAAGCTGGCATTCCACAATTATGGATTTTCTCCTGTGACCTAAATTTTGAATCCTTGCCAAAGTGAAAACATCTCTGGGTGAGGTAATACTTTAAATTTTATAATTCACTTTTATCTTGGTGTAAGGATCTAGCAATTCCTCCTCTAATATAAAAATTTTAACAGGAGAGACTATGAGGGTATTTGGTACTTGGGGGAGGGAAGGCAGTACAATTGAGGAAAGGATGAAAATATAATTGGGCCAGTTACAGAGGTCAGTGTACCATCTCAGTGTTCAAGAAATATGTTTATTTTATAGAACTCCATGTAACTTTTTAAAGATTTCATTCTGCTGGGGTATCAGAAAAACGTCACAATAAATTCAGCGTTCCCTTCATTTCCTGGAATAAGGCTTGAGCTCCATGGCAACGGTGGAGTGCCGAGGCCTGGCCGATGGCAGGTCATGCTGAGACAGGTCTTCAACATCATCCATCATCTCATCAGTTCCTGCGGGTCAATACTGAGTCACCCCTGCCGGGTCCTTCACATTGACTCTACCTCCATGCTGGGAACTTGGTGAGATGCTCTGGCCTCATTGGTCCAGGTACATCACATTCTCTTGGACTTGTCTCCTCTCTAGGGTTCTACCCAGGAAAGGGCACAGGCCTTTACTAATTCCCAGTATCATCCCAAACTTATCTGAGATTTTCATCCCTGCCCCTCACAACCCACCTACGGGAGGCTTGGTTTGCCAGGGGCAGAGCACAAGAGGTATAGAAGCACCTAAGCTCTCATTACATCTGCTCCAACTTCCCTCCTTCCTGTAGCCCAGGGAGTGGCTGTCCAGTTTCCAGGCTGAGGCACTCCCTCAACAGTATTCTTCCAAATCCATTGCTTGTGCACATCTGTCCTTTCTGGCTCCCTGAAGGCCTTGGCTGTTGTGACTCAAAAGCCCTCAGGTGACTCCTCTTTTCTCTGTTCTCTGCTCTCTGCTTTCTCACACCTGCCCTGAGGCCACGTGTGTAGAAATGCCAAGCTGACTGGACAGGGACGGGCCAAGAGGAAGAAGGAAATGCCGGCGGAGCAAAAATCGGTTACTAGTTCAAACCATTTTACCACCTTAAAAAATAAAAAAGCACCGTTTCAGAATTTGGATGATCCACTACCGAGCGCTGGTTGTGTGGATTTCCATTCTACACTGTATTCAGAGAAATCACCATATATTTCAGTCATACAAGTGTATCATTCATAACACAAACCTAGTGAAAGCCGTCTCTCCTTTTTGCTCAAATGCACTCCTGAGATTGTCATAAGGTAGATTGTCCTATGTATTAACAGGGTTAAAATAATAAAATTGGCATAAAAATCATACAGGTGACAACACATAGCAATTTTAAAAGTCTGTGATTACTTGGGTGTGAAATAAATGCCGTTGAAATGAATTTTTTCAGGTCTGGTAAGAACAGGCTAACTTGAGATGTTGCTTTGAAGTCAAAACAGATTGAAAAAATTACAAAGCCTTTCTAGTGGTCCAAACATGAAGCATGTTGATCATTTTGCCACAGAAGCTACTGATGCTGCTTGTGCCAGGTGACGAGAGAGACGAAGGGCAGAATCTGAAGCTGCAGCAGCCACAAAACCACAGTCTACAACGTATAAGCTGAGCTAGTCTGGATCAGTGTTATGTGCGCTCAGGAGTGTTTGTCCTTGCTGGGTATGTTGTCATCACGGGATAAATCTGGCTTTCACACAGGATACTCCCAGTTCACTTGGTGGATTTTTTCTTCCTCAAAGTGGTACTTCAGATACGAGCCTTATCCTTGTGCTTTCTACAGTCTGCCGTCTCACATTTACGATCCACGTGTGTGCCAGAGGAGGACTGCAAGGCGTTCTCCCATGTGTCATCCCGTTCCTCCCTTCGGAGACTTTGACGGGGGCTCAGGGGGCGGGAGGGGAGTAAGATAGTAAGAGTGATGAACACTGGATTTAAAGAGGAGCAAACACTGAGGTACAGTGAGATTTCTCTTCCATGGTCACGTTAGGAATAAGAGCACAATCTCTTCCTTTCACTCTCAGTCAATCCCATAGTCCTACATGGAGACGTTTTCCAATTCTTTGTTTCCATCTTGGACCTTAATTTGGTTCCAAACGGAGAAACAAAACAAATGAAACAAAAATCAAATCCAGGAGACAAAAAGAAACCCACCCATTTACCTGACAAACAAATGATTTTCAAAGTTTAGCTTTCAGAATGTTTTGCCAAGCTCACTGTTCTTGCCACTAAGATGGAATGACAATGCAGTGCTTGGAAGTGCTGGCAAACAAGTATGTCACCCCGAGTTACAAAGAAAACAAAGACACCAGAGAATCCTCACCAAGTTTTAATATGTGGAAACAGCAATGCCCTGAACCAGATCCTTGGAGGCGAAATCAAGGGGAATAAAGCAACGGAACAGCTCATTTCCATGTGACAAACCAGCCCTGGGAACTCAGATAAGGCTTTAGTTTCATAAATGCTACAAATCCGTTTTCTGTTTTCCTGAAAGTCCTGGCAAAGATTCAAAGCCAATCCATGAAACAGACAGGAGGCCTGTTTCTGACCAAAGTCTGTGACAGCAGAGGCTCTGGCTCCAGGCAACATGAACAATAAGCATCTTCTTTCTGGGTGGTGACTGAGTTCTCGCATGGAGCCATTGTATGTAAAATAATTTCTAGTAACTAGAATCTAGCTTCAAGACAGCTTCACTAGTGAGTATGATGATAATAATAGCTAACATTTATTGAGTGCTTACTATATGCTAAGTATTGTTCTAGGCATTTTACGTTATAATCTCCCCTAATATTTGCAATAACCCTATGCGATGGTATTATTACAGGCCCCATTTTATTGATACAGTAAATGAGGCCCAAAGAAGTTAAGTAATTTTTGTTCAGGATCCTATGGCTACTAAATAGTATAGGTGGATTGGACTCCAGAACCGATGCTCTCGATCACTACAGCATATTGCAGTGATCGTAATAGCAAATATTATTATCCTCCTCTACGTGTATTTGAGAGGTAGCATAACCAAGTAAAAAAAAAAAATACAGTTACTGGTAGACTACTTAGGAATGATTATTCTTCCCTAGATGCTAGTCTGAATGTGACATGCTGATACATAAGAAACAAAACGTCAGCCGGTCAAGATGTTAAAACCGGTCCAAAGGGCATTTGGAAAGCTGCGTATACATAGGCGATTTAATAAATTGCTGGGTTAGCTATAAAGCTGGTTAATGTTCAGTTAAGTTTAAATGTAATGTTTGGGGTTATCTATTCCACTAGGGAGAAATTATTTACATCTCTACTCAGCCAAAATTTACAAGTTGATCTCTGTCCTTACAAAGATATAAATTAGATCAGTCAATAGAAAGTCAATCCTAGCACTGCTAGGAGTTAACAGTGCTAGGATTTAACCAGTTTTAACATGTTACTGGTTCCCTCATTAGTCAATAAGTTGAATAAAATCTTTTGCACGTCTTCATTTTATAGTTGTATGAAAGTCATCTTTTTCAACCCTTTGAAAATTATGCTTTGACTGGATGATTGTATTCTCTGAACAAAAGTTTGGCAACTGTTTTACCTTGCTTTTTCCCCCTCAGATTTTAATATTGATTTTAAAATCCTTACGAAGGTAGGGGAACAAAACCTGGTGTCTAGCCAGCTCAAAATGGGCCAAAAAAAAAAAAATTATCCAGAGAGTAGGTAGGAAGTATGTTTTAAAACAATAAAAATAAGGCTTCCCTGGTGGCACAGTGGTTGAGAATCTGCCTGCCAATGCAGGGGACACGGGTTTGATCCCTGGTCTGGGAAGATCCCACATGCCGCAGAGCAACTCAGCCCGCGAACCACAACTACTGAGCCTGCGTGCCACAATTACGGAAGCCCGCGCACCTAGAGCCCGTGCTCTGCAACAGGAGAAGCCACCGCAATGAGAAGCCCATGCACTGCAACGAAGAGTAGCCCCCGCTCACCACAACTAGAGAAAGCCTGCGTGCAGCAACGAAGACCCAACGCAGCCAAAAAGAAAATAAATTAATTAATTAATTTAAAAAAAAACTTAATAAAAATAGATTCTGTTCTCTGATGATCAAAAAAAAAAAAAAGCAGCCACAGGGAGGGGAGTAGGAAAAGAATAAGAAGAAAGGAAGAGCAAAAATCTTAGTTCTCCCTTTTGCTTTAGCACAAACTATAAAGGATAGTGAGCTCATTTTCTAGGCAAAGTGGTCAGTAATCAAATTTTAAAATGAGAGGGGACAGATTATAGAAGTCAGTATTTAGTGTAGGTCCTCTATCTCCTTTTAAGTCTCTCAGCTACCCCTTAAATGCCACCCTTCTTTTGATCAAAGTAAGTCTTTGATTCTACTCATTTAAAGAACATGAAATTAAATAGGTTAATTTATCCAGAGTGGTGTAATCTGATAATAATCCAAATCTCTGTTTAACTTGAACTAGTTCTCACTTTTGTTTGTGGTACAGGTTAGGAAGAAATGTGAAGCTCTTCAGGAACTAATTAAATATTTGCTAATTCTAAGGGCTTAACGTAACATACTCCTGATGTTGATACTTAATTTGTGCTGACATTTTCTGAGCATTCCAGGAGATTTTTGAAGCTGGACTTCTAAGATAACAGTTGCCTATTCCTGTCCTCATAACTATGACTTATCTACATTGGACTGGTTTTTATTCAAATTGATATATACAGTAGTGTTCCTTTTTTTTTGGTCCTGCATGAATGAAATGCCAACTCTTCCCTCCCAAGAAAATAAACCTAAAATGTCCTACTTTGGAAAACTACAACTGGATTAATTTCCCATTGAACAAGGTTAGCTGTATAATTTTTAGCCTATTCTAGAATAACTGGACATCAAATCCTCATCTTCATTGCATGTTACAAGCATCTCTCCCTCCCCCAGTTCTATGAGATCTGGAAGCTAAGCTTGGAAAAGAAGCACGGCTCATCAACTCAGCAGCATTTGTGCCATTTCAGTAGGAAAACATGAGTTGATAATATTTATCTCTGTAAGTTTTCAAGGTGTTTTTACTACAGTATTTTTTATACTGAAATATTTGAAAAAGTTTTCAATGAATATTTAGCATTCTTATAATGGGAAAATAAGTCCATACAACTATTTTCACTTATTTAGTCCTTATTAACTTGATTTTTTAAAAAAGTTCAGACTTTTTTTAGAGCAGTTTAAGATTCACAGCGACACTAAGAGAAAAGTATAGCAATTTCACATATAGCCCCTGCCTCTCCCATTATGAACATCTCCACCAGTGTTACATTTGTTACATCATAATCACCCAAAGTCCATAGTTTACATTATGATTCACTCTTGATGTTGTACATTCTATGACTCTGCACAAATGTATGATGACATGTACCCATCATTATGGTATCACACAGAGTATTTTCACTGCCCTAAAATCCTCTGTGCTCTGCCTATGTGTCATCACCCCTTAATCCCTGGCAACCACTGATCTTTTTACTGTCTCCATAGTTTTGCCTTTTTCAGAATATCATATATTTGGAGTCATACAGTGTGTAGCCTATTCAGATTGGCTTCTTTCACTTAGTAAAATGCGTTTAAGTTTCCTCCATGTTTTTTCATGACTTGAGAGCTCATTTCTTTTTAGCCTTGAATAATACTTCATTGTCTGGATGTACCACAGTTTATCCAGTCACCTACTGAAGGACATCTTGGTTGCTTCCAAGTTCTGGAAGTTATGAATAAAGCTGCTATAAACATCCATGTGCAAGTTTTTGAGTGGACACATGTTCAGCTCCTTGGGGTAAAAACCAAGGATCCAAAGAGTGCCATTGCTGGATCATATGGCAAGAGTACATTTAGTTTTCTAAGGAACCATCAAACTGTCTTCCAACAGTTTCTTCACACCATTATGCATTCCCACTAGCCATGAATGAGTGTTCCTCTTGCTCCTTGCCAGCATTTGATGTTGTCAGTGTTCCAGTGACAGTGTTCCAGATTTTGGTCATTCTAACAGTCTATCACTGTTGTTTTGATTTGCATTTCTTTGATGACATATGATGTGGAACATCTTTTTATATGCTTATTTCCCATGTGTATATCTTCTTTGGTGAGGTGTCTGTTAAAGTCTTTGGCCCATTTTTTAATAGGGTTGTTTTTTTCATATTGTTGAATTTCAAGAGTTTTTTTTATATATTTTGGATAACAGTCTAAAAACAGATGGGTCTTTTGCAAATATTTTCTCCCAGTCTTCTCATTCCCTTGACATTGTCTTTTGCAGAGTGGGTGTTTAATTTTTAATAAAGTTCAGTTTATTGATTATTTCTTTCATGAATTTTGACTTTGGTGTTGTATTTAAACATTCATTGCCAAACCTAAGCTCATCTAGATTTTCTCCTATGTTACCTTGTAGGAGTTTTATGGTTTTGTGTTTCCATTTTGATCTGTGATCCATCTTGAATTGATTTTTGTAATGGGTGGATGGAAGGTCTGTATCTGGATTCATTTTTTTGCATGTGGATGTCCCGCTGTTCCAGCACCACTTGTTGAAGAGACTAGCTTTGCTCCATTGTGTTGCGTTTGCTCCTTTGTCAAAGATCAGTTGACTGTATTTATATGGGTCAGTTTCTGGGCTCTCTATTCTGTTCCATTGATCTATTTGTCTATACTTTCACCAGTACCACACTATCTTGATTATTGTAGCTTTATAGTAAGTCTTGAAGTCAGGTAGTGTCAGTCCTCCAACTTTGTTCTTCTCCTTCAGTGTTGCGTTGACTATGCTGAGTTTTTTGCCTTTCTGTATAAAGTTTAGAATCAGTTTGTCAATATCTGCAATTACTTGTTGGGATTTTGATTGGGATTGCATTGAAATTATAGATAAAGTTAGAAAGAACTAACATCTTGACAGTATTGAGTCTTCCTATCCATGAATGTGGAATACCTCCTCATTTACTTAGTTCTTCTTTGATATTGTTCATCAGGGTTTTGTAGTTTTCCTCATATAGATCTTGTACATACTTTGTTAGACTTTACGTAAGTATTTCATTTTGGGGGGTGCTAATGTAAATGGTATTGTGTTCTTAATTTCAAATTCTATTTATTTATCACTGGCAAATAGGAAAACTATTGACTTTTATATATCAACCTTATTAATTTTTTAGTATGGAAACTTTCAGACATGCAAAATTAGAGTAAGAGTAACTATAAAAAAATTTACCCACATCAACCATATCCTTCCCACCCTCAGGTTTATTTTGAAGAAATCTCAATATCATATCATTTTAGCCTTATTTCAGTAAGCATTGCTAAAAGATAAGAATTCTTTAAAAATCAGTAAACACATTACCACTTTCATAATGTCCCTCCAAATTAACAATAATTCCTTCATATCACCCATTACTCAGTCAATATTTAAATTTCCCTGATTGTCTCATAATTTCTTCTCTTTGCTGTTCCTAGTTCAAGGGTAAGTACATGTGCCTTTGCTCTGGATGACTAATAGGAGGAGTGACATCCAGAGAATGAAAACTGGAGTTTGGGCTGACTCTGGCCTAAAACACAAGAGAGGAGGGGAAAAAGGGCCTCGAGGTTTCTTCGGGCTCAGCCCAACTCAGCAGTCTACAAAAACCAGCAAAGTTCTGGGACAAAATCTTAGCCAGGATAAAATGCAGATATCTGATTGACTATGTCTTGCATTGCATCTCTCAGGAATCTAATCTTGATTGTATATGGGCACATTAATTACAAACCCTGCCATCTGTCATGCTTGATAACATTTGGGTAGGTAGTACTTGGGCCGGTAATGGAACACTAGCTCAATGGAGAGTCTCCAATGATAAAGGCAAGAGTATCTACGTTTTCCCTGGACTTTGTACTATATGGAGAGAGTGATACTGCAGCATTAGCAGAGGCTCTTGATTTTGGTGTAGATTGCTAATGTCACACAATGACATTGGCTACTTCAGGGTATTGCTGCAGTTATTACTGTTGTTAATGTTGGTAATAATATTAATAATAGTAGGCATGAATTACTGCTTCTTCTATGAGAAGGATGTCCTTAATCCCTTATGGAGAAACTGAGACACAGAGAAATTAAGCAATTTGCCCAAAATCCTGCAGCAAGTATCAGAACCAGATTTTTAATTAAATTATTTGAAATCACCGTCCTGTTTCTCCTTCCTATTTCTGCATTTCTCAGCTAGTAGGGAGTGATCAAAGTGCTGTTTAGGAAGATTACCCCTGTCCCTCTAAAAAGGGCAATCTGACACAATAACTGGCATCTGGAACCAACAAGGGAGAAGCAGCAAGAGTGAGTTTTTAGGATTCTTGTGCTTTATCCACAGATTCTCAAAGGCACCTGACCATGAGCTTTACCAGTTGAATACCTAAGATAAGTCAATTTCTTATACTAGACTGGACAGTAGGAATATACGGGATGAATATACAAAAGATGGATCCGCTGTGGTCTCTACTGCTAGTGTGAGCTGTTCAAAAGCCTCCTCCCCTTCCCGCAGGCAAGGTTCCTGCTGGCCTAGGATTCTCAGTGAAATATAAGTAAACCCTGATCAAAGGGTTGGAATCAGGATTTTTACCATAGAAGCCTTGAGGCATTTAATCAATGAGCAGATATTTTAAATGGGTGTCTCTCTTAAATGGGGAATTAAGCATTTTTCTTAGGTGAAGGTTGAGGAAAAATTCAAGGAATCAGCACAACTCCAAGAGCTAATGAGGAATTTAAAAAATCTTACCCACACAACACCGTGTTTCTGAGAATTAGGTTTGTTCAAAAGCAGAAGAGTTTGTTTTCTGTGGATAAGACATCTTCAGAGACTGCACACGAACCCAGGACCAGTACTCGAGAGATAGCTGGCTTTGGAAAAAGAACAACACATTCAGAGAAAAGTGGTATTGGATATAAAAATATAGTTTTATTTTCCAGTTAGGACAGAAAGAGTAGAAACATGCAACAAAGTGCGGAGGAAGATAGTAAGGTCAGGCAAAAGTCTTGAGGAAGATAGAATTTAAGGGTGTGTGTGTGTGTGTGCACATGTGTGTGTGCGTATGGAGAGAAAAAAAGAGACAGAGAACAGGTGAGCTTCCTATGTGCTGACACAATGCTAGGTGCTGGGAGATGAGAGAGTTCTAAGGGTCCAGGATGACACCCCGGTTTCTGATATTGCAAAAGGGTTGGATTAAGATGTCATCACTGAGGTGGGGCAGTCTTGGGAAGCAGTTTCCAGAGGTGGCTCTTGTTAAGAAAAATGTGGGGATTATTTTTTCAGATGCCAAGAGTAAAGAATATATTTTTTCAAGAGAGGAAATTCTTTTAGATTTGACAGCTACTAACCTAAGCTACCAGCCTGTGCAGGAGACAAGAGAGAGGAACTCAGGAGGCAGGGATAAGACTTGTTATCCTGTCTGGGCCCTGACAGTTTCTTGTGCTGAAACTGAACAACATGGTTTTCTAAACCATCACCCTGAAACTTTTAACTTCAAAACGGCGGTCGTTGATTTTTGATGACCGTGACTAGCAGGGTTGACAGCAGAGGGTAGGTTAAACACTCCAGTTTCATAGATGAGACAACCAGGGCATGAGAAATCAAATGATCATGGGGGTTGATGGCAGACCATGGTAAGAGTCTGTGGCTAGAAAGTTGGCTTCTCATCTCAGAGACATCCTTTCAGTCAAATTTGCCCTGGATATTGTCAAATTTGGAATGATGCAAAAAAGGCAGGCTACACTGGTCATGTAAACTTGCATTACTGAGAGCTTCTATATAGTAGTGAATATGTGATAGCCAAAAATTCGTCAACAGAGTGACACTTTAAGAGCCCCATACAACTCTTGACTATGTTCCTTACTCTGGATTGATAGACATCCCTTCCCTCTGGCCGTTTCTGTCCTTCCCTCTTCCACAACTTCTCACTCTTCTTCATCACTGCTTTTATTCCTATACTCATGCCCTCTGCATTTTGAAGATTAAAGCTCATTTACTTCCATGGTGAATAAGCAGGCACATTAAAATATTCCCAGGGTAGCGATTCACTCCATTTGATCAGATGTAAAATGTCTGGAATCCAGACTAGCCTTGCAGCTATGGAAAAGAATTTCCAGGAAACCCTGACCATTAGTCTAAAAGCTAATGCATTTGAGCATTCCTCTGGATTATGAAAATGGAAATAATCTCATTCCCCAGGGAGCAAAGAGCAGCCAGAACATCCTCACCAAATGATCATGCTTTCTACAAGATATACTCATAATTATGCACATGATCCCGTCATTAATGGGATCTTGGTGGATTTTCTGAATGGAGCCTAAAGTCTTGCCTGGAAGTCTCTTGCTTTTATTCCTGTGGATGAGCAGCTGCAAAGACACAGCATAAGTTCAACTTCCTCAGCACTAAAATTCTATTTTGAAACAAAAGACTGGAAGATAGAGGTTTGAGCTCTCAGCCTAGGGGACTTTTAGGAGAGGGTCCTGTTTGAAGTGGTGCTAACCTGGGGTCCAGCAGGGATGAGATATTCCATTACTGGTAGGTCCAGCGTAGTGGGGACCTGTGGACAGAGCTACTGAAAGTTGGAGTGATCAGATCAAGGGTCATGTCCAGAAGGCAAGCTGGGGCTTGTGGAAGACCCGGTCAATTTGAGACAGAGACTCAAGGACAAGATGCCATCCCAATCAGAAGGCAGGCTGAGACTGGAAAGACGAGGCTGGGGGCAAGTCACTCAGCTGATCTTGGAGACCATCTGTGAGTGCTCTAGGGAACAGATGTGCCCATGGTTTGGGGTCCTCCATGAATTTTTTGGTTTTGTTTTCTAGTTTGATTGCTTTTGGCTCACTCTTAGTGGAGCCAACTATTCTTAAACCTCCAGGTCTATTGACACGTGCAGAAAGGACTTACTGAGTGATCTTGACCTTTCTATTTGGGTCTAAAGAAGAAAAAGGAGAAAGGAGTTCAACCTTTAAATTGCTTACTACATTTCACGTTTCTTCTCAAGAATTTCCTCATAAATTCTTATCTTTAGGAAACGGAAAGTAAGTATTCTTATCCCTACTTCAACACAAGATGAAGCCAAGGATTAGAGAGTTTAAATAAGTAGGCAAAAATCAACAGCTAGTAAGTGGAAATTCCAGAATCAAAAAGCAGCACTGTGTTCCAAAGGTCATGCTCTTTCTTTCCTGCCATGTTTCTACATCTTCTGGAACAGTGGTTTCAAGCAGCATGGTCTCAGGACTCATTTACATTTTTAGAACTCATTGAGGACCCAGAAAAGCTTTTGTTTATGAAGGTTATATAAAGATTAATATTAGAAATTAAAACAGGGAATTTTAAACATATTCACTTAAAATAATAAAGCCATTACATGTTAACAAATATTTTTATGAAAAATGATTATATTTTCTTAAGCAAAAATAAAAGAGTAACATTATGCATTTTGGCAGGTCTTTTTAATGGCTGGTTTAAGGAAAGATAGCTGAAATTTAATAACTGCTTCTGCATTCATTCTGCTGTGATATGTTGTTCAGATTGAAGCATATGAAGAAAATTCATCTTCATGCAGACGTGTAGTTGAAAAGGAAAGAGTATTCTTTTCAGAGAATTTGGGGTATTTTTCTTGATGAATGTTGCAATGTGGACTCTGACACCATATCCATGAAGGTTCCATACTCTGTTACATTAAAACTTCTTTTTGATCTCTTTTTAAAATATTTTAAAATCTTTAAAAAAAGTCTCTCTTGCACTTTGAATGAATCTCTGACCCATGCATGACTTCGTAGTCATCTGAAAATACTGGTTTACTAACCGACGCCAATGTCAGCACACTATTACCCACGACCTGAAAGTCACAATGATTAATATCAACTTTGATCTCTTCAGAAAAGTTGTTAAGAATTGGGATGCTGTGAAGCTCAAGGTGCCAGATACAAGTTTTCCAAAGTTCAATTTTCACTTGAAAGGTCAAATTTTATCACTGGCAACAAACACTGTCAGTTATTCTTGAAGTGACAGTTTCACTTCTTTCATTTTTGAGAACATGCCAGGTCTCCAAGTCTGAATAACTGTCATTTGCCTGTCAGTCATTTTTTCCAAGTAAAAAATGATGTTCCACAAAAAAAGCATCCAATTCAACTCACAACTCAATCATACAGGTGCTTTTCCTCAAAACAACCATCACCCTTAGGTAACGCGGCAGAAGGTGCTCCCCCTTTACGTGTACTTCTATTGTGCCACACACAATATTAAAAATACATTGCAGCCAAGTCAAGCTCTTCAAAATGAGTGATTTTTGTGGCTTTACCAAGGACATTCTTTTTTTTTTTTTAACATCTTTATTGGAGTATAATTGCTTTACAATGGTGTGTTAGTTTCTGCTTTATAACAAAGTGAATCAGCTATACATATACATATATCCCCATATCTCTTCCCTCTTGCGTCTCCCTCCCTCCCACCCTCCCTATCCCACCCCTCTAGGTGGTCACAAAGCACTGAGCTGATCTCCCTGTGCTATGTGGCTGCTTCCCACTAGCTATCGGTTTTACATTTGGTAGTGTATATATGTCCATGCCACTCTCTCACTTTGTCCCAGCTTACCCTTCCCCCTCCCCGTGTCCTCAAGTCCATTCTCTAGTAGGTCTGAGTCTTTATTGCCATCCTGCCCCTAGGTTCTTCATGACCTTTTTTTTTTTTTTTTTTAGATTCCATATATATGTGTTAGCATATGGTATTTGTTTTTCTCTTTCTGACTTACTTCACTCTGTATGGCAGACTCTAGGTCCATCCACCTCACTACAAATAACTCAATTTCATTTCTTTTTATGGCTGAGTAATATTCCATTGTATATATGTGCCACATCTTCTTTATCCATTCGTCTGTCGATGGACATTTAGGTTGCTTCCATGTCCTGGCTATTGTAAATAGAGCTGCAATGAACATTTTGGTACATGACTCTTTTTGAATTATGGTTTTCTCAGGGTATATGCCCAGTAGTGGGATGGCTGGGTCGTATGGTAGTTCTATTTTTAGTTTTTTAAGGAACCTCCATACTGTTCTCCATAGTGGCTGTATCAATTTACGTTCCCACCAGCAGTGCAAGAGGGTTCCCTTTTCTCTACACCCTCTCCAGCATTTATTGTTTGTAGATTTTTTGATGATGGCCATTCTGACCGGTGTGAGATGCTATCTCATTGTAGTTTTGATTTGCATTTCTCTAATGATTAATGATGTTGAGCATTCTTTCATGTGTTTGTTGGCAATCTCTATATGTTCTTTGGAGAAATGTCTATTTAGGTCTTCTGCCCATTTTTGGATTGGGTTGTTTGTTTTTTTTTAACATTGAGCTGCATGAGCTGCTTGTGAATTTTGGAGATTAGTCCTTTGTCAGTTGCTTCTTTTGCAAATATTTTCTCCCATTCTGAGGGTTGTCTTTTCGTCCCAGGGACATTCTTAAGTGAAACTGGAATTTTATTTTATTTCCTTTCAGTTTTACTATAATGAAAATAACGATTAGTTCAGTTTGTTACACAGTCTTGATTCATAGTGAGGCACTAGCAGTTTTACCTGTTGTTGCTTTTGCCCTGTCAGTACAAATGTCAATACAGTAAAAAGGCAAATAAAACCTCAGTATTATTATTATGACTATTGGTTAGATGTTGTGAACCCACTGACATGGTCTTGGGGATTCCAAGGGTGTCTATGGACTATACTTGGAGAACCTCTATCCTGGAAGAACTGGATGAGGTCCTGGAGTGTGTCAAGGCTGTTTCTTCCTCGGGGCCTGCAATCCGATGTGACCCAGTCACCCAGGGGCAGGTTAGAGGCCTGAGACTCAGGATCTGAGCAGAATGCCCATCAGCCTTGGTCCCAAGAGACTTCCTCTTCTCAGATTACATCCTTTTCTGTCCTCATGGAATTTACATCTTAGTGAGGAGAGACAGCCAATGAACAAAATGAGTAAGTCAATTATGTAGTATATCAGAAGGTGATAGTGCAGTGAGGAAGAATAAAATAGGGAAAGGGACTGGGGTGGGGAAGAGTTTTGGGATTTTAAATGGAGTGATCACAGAAGCTTACTGTAGAGTCCACTTTGACTTTAACCACATGATGAGGCAAATGTTATTCCCGCTTTAGAGGTGAGGAAATGGAGGTGCAGCTGGATTAAGTGATTCATTCGGAGTCTCACAGGTGGTAAATGGCAGGTCTAGGATTCAAACTCTAAAGCCTGGCTGTCTCCACTGGCGTGTTATTCTCACAGGTGTGTAACAGGTCTCAGACACCCCAGCAAAATTCTAATTTAGTGACCCAACTTGAGAGTTCTAAACTACTTATTTAGGGAAAGGAGATGACAGCTTTCTAAAAGAAAAAAGAAGAACGAGTGGAAAAAACAACCTCAGGAGGCATGAAAATGTGAATCCTATTTTAAAATTATGATTACATTAGGAAAATCCTTTTTTTTTTTTTTAATATTAGGCTTTTGAATGGGTTTCTTTATGGACCCTGAATTTCTCCTCCTCATTTATTCTGTAAGTGATTAATAGGCTTTTCTCTTTGTCATGCACTGTGGCAGGTGCTGGGGGGGAAGGCAGTCCTGTGCTGAAGCAGCTCACAGTTTTAGAGGGGAGGGAAGAAGGGGAGAGGGGACATTCCAAAGGGAGGGAGAGCCTCTCTCAACCTTAACCAGTGGCATCAAAACATGCATTTAATTGGGCTAAGATTTAAACAGAAGTGCGCACACACACACGCGTGCACACACACACACACGCGTGCACACACACACATCTGATTCCTCTGTCTGAGGTTGAGGACCTCCTCACTGATATTGGGTGAAAATTTTAAAAGGACAGAAATGGCTCCCACCCCTGCATGACCCACACCCTCCCGCTTCCCTGGACCATGACGGTGGGAACCTTGTAAAATGGAGAAGCTGGAAACAACCCTTTTTAATTCCAGCAGTCAGATAAGGAAGATATTATTTGTATTTTACATATGAGGAAATTGAGGCTTATAGAGTCTCTTTGCTCTCTTTTGTTGCATTGATCAGGCCTAAGCTGCCACACGAATGTCACCAAGTCCCATAAAGAGAAGTGCCTGGTGTCTCAGTCCAGCTCGACAGGACATCCCTGGGCCAGTGCGGCCCATGCCCTCTTGGCTCTTCCCTTTCTGCCTTCCTTCCATTTCAACATTCCTCTCACTCTGTGGCTGGGCCTTGCATTTCCCAGACACTTGCTCACCTCTTCCAAGGGATGACGGATTTGGTTCCTCTGCTTGAACCCTTTGCCATGTCCCCCAAGCTTCGTTTTGTTTTGGTTTGTTGGTTTCTTTTCAACCTTCCATTTTAAACTGGTTCTGTCTGCTTCTGGTGAGCTGGGGTGAACCTCTGTTCATCCAGCCACCCCTCCTGAGCCCGGAGTCGGCCTCCTTGTTCAGGGCCCGGATTCTCTGTCACTCTCAGGGTTGTGCAAGCACAGGGTGTCTCTGAGAGTAAGGCCTCCTTGAATTTTACACCCTACACCTCTGTCTTGTGTCAGCCTGGCCTTGGGAAAATAGGATGCTTAACATCAAGAATTCCCAGGTTTGTTTTTTTTTTTCCCTTCAAGAACTGTCTTCTTCTGCAATTACTCACCCAGAAGAGGACTCATGGATATAAAATTACCAAAAGAGCTTAAAATAGGCACAACCTTCTCTGAATCTGCCAGGATTCTCCACTGTAGAGTTACTCTCTTCCCCTTTGTAATTAGTATTTAGGGGCAAGGATTTTGAAACCATGTGAATATTCTGTTCTTCCTCCAGCTTTCAGTGTATTTATTCATTTACTTCAGTGTGAACTTGTTTCTTACTTTATTCAAGTTGTTATAACCTGTTATATCATTATTTATTTTGATGCTCAAATTGTCTCTGATGTGGCCAGTGGAAGCCTCTTGAAGCTGGCCTTTGTGTTCTTTTCACGCCCTGTTGTTGTCTCAACATTTCCTTGCTTACTGGCACAACAAGTTATTGAAGACTCCATTTGTGCTTGCTTTGACTGGAATCAGCTCTTACTTGTTTTTAAATGGTATCTAGAAGCCAAGATCTGGGCACTAGGGTGGCTCATTGCTATAGAGGTATCATGTTCTTAGGTCCTCCCAGTGGACAGAGCTAGAGAACATACATACACACATATAATTATCACTATGGTAATTTCTATAGCTGTCTTATACATTGAAAGCTATGAATTCATCCTGATGCCTCTAATTCCAGTCCAACACCACTGGGTGCATTTTTTTCCCTTCCTTTTCATATCTGTAATGCCCTTCTCTGACAGTGAGAAGCCAGGCTCCCATTACTCTTAACAATAATATATATGATCAATCTCCCCGTATGTACACAATTTCCATCACTGCTGTTAATTCCCATCACTGAAGATAGCTTCCTCTCTCTTCTTGGGCTCTGACACCCTATACCAGGTTCCCCTTGCCCTTGGGGATGCCCTTCTCACCCTATTTATGCTCTGACTTCTGGTGCTGGGCCACCCATCTCCCTACCTGATTGCCCTCCTCACCCTCGTGGACTCCACCACCTTACCATCTTGCCCCTCTCCCTATATGAGCTTTGACACCCCACTCTAGGCTACTGTGGCCCCTCTTTCTCCTCTGCATATGGATACCTACCTAATGGCTTTAGGATTGAATTGTTCAAGAATAGAAGGAAAGGGGAAGGGGAAGAGAAAGATCTCTGATTATATTTTATATTAACAAAAATTTTTTATTCTTTCTGACCCCAATGGAAATATACTACCCAAATTAAGGTATAAAGGAACAGCCCTTCTTGATTGATAGATACCGTAACAGTCCTTAAAGCTATCTTTCGAGACTCTCTACTTCTCATTTATTCCTGTTACTCCTGATACACAGTGTAATTTGTTAAATGAGGGACAGGGAGAAAGTTTAAACTCCCGTGTGCCAATAACAGTAAAGGAGAGGAAATGGTCAACCCAAATGGCATTAAAGAAAGGAAAATGATAGTACTCCAGCAGCAGTACTCCTGCTGTACCTTGAGAACAGCAGATCTGATATATTCATTTGACTGTTGAGAAGTCACAAAAGAAGACTCATTGCAACTTGGCTAGACTAAGAAAAAAAATAGTATCCTCTTTTCAGGCTTTCAAGGGTTCCCAGAGCTATTCTGAAGGCCTTTTCTCCCTCAGATTCTGCAGGTCACAGACATCAGCACTGCCTTCTTTGCTCTAAGGCTGCACCAGCTGGACTGTGCTTCCTGGGCTCTCTTTGACCTTAGTAGATAGTTCTATTATCTCACAGGCACAGGCAGGGAAAGACATTTTTGCATGTGTCAGAGTAATTAGAGATCCCTCTAAGCGCTACCGATGAAGATGTGTCACCCCCATCAAGGTCTTTAGTAAGACTGCTCCTTTGCCCACATTCCCATCCCCAGGCGTTCCTTCTCAAAGCTGAATTCAGAGGAGCTGGCCTGGAGCAGACAGCCACACAGCTCCCCACTCCCATCAGGTCAACGTCTACAATGAGGGGCCTTTTAAAATTGAGTTTGTTCAAGTTCAGACATCATTGGATACCAGTATAGGAACCTAAAAATAAATCCAGCAGAGGAAACTTCAAAGACTTCCTGGAAGGTGGAAACAACTGGAGGTTACAGAGGGCAGTGGGGTGACTTCTAATGGCCCCGTGGAAGCCGTGAGGAATTCTCAAATTGCCAGGAATGTCACCAAGTACTGTACCATGCTGTCTTGAATGGGGACAGAACCCAGCATAGTGAGTATAATAGCTGTTTAGTGTTCAGAACAAAAGTGTGTGTGTGTGCGTGTGTGCTTGTGTGTGTGTGTGTGTGTGTGTGTGTGTGGAGGAGGGGGCCCTTGTGGTGTCTGCCCTCCACTGAGGGTTTGATGTAGGCACATTCCAGGTGCTGATGTCCTCTGAGGCCAATTCCAGCAAGAAATGACTTACAGTACTTCATATCTAGTAAATATCTGATGCCAGATTTTATATGCAATTCCACCTGCCTATAAGTGTGTTCCTTTCATCCCATTATGTGAAATTCACTATGTCTAAACCACACTCATAGATTTTCCTCACAAAAACTACATGAACTTTGGGCTTTTCTTTTGCCAATGACAGTCGTGCAGACTTTAAAACTTGGGACTCATGTTATATCCTTCCTTCCCCCTTATTTCTCCTTCCCTGCCAAGACCTCTCAGTCACCAAGTCTAGGAGACTCCTCTAAAACATCTGTACCATCAACCCCTTAATTTTCTACTGCTTGGTTCCTAGTTCAGGCTCTCATTGTCTCACACTGACTGCTCTAATTTAGACTCACTTTTTAGTAAAATATTTTTAACTTAATGCCTAAACCTTTACATCTATTTAATAGAAAAGTTCTATAAATTAGTAATATAACTGTTGGGTCATTATGGGTTAATTCTTTAAAGAATTAGAACCAGTAATTAGCATAAAATACCCTCTCCATTATTTTGTGAAGTGTCACGTGCAGTCATATTCTATTGATGGAACAACAATTTATACAGATTAGAAGAAAATTATAAGATACATACGAGTGCCACGTTTTCCCACTCACCAGTTTTCTTCATCATCTCATCCAGTCTGCCTAGGTGAATTGAGCCATAAGAGGAGGTGGGAGGTGAGGAAGATTTCCAGTGGTCACTGTTTTTTTTTTTTCACATGACCTTGACTCGTATCTTCATACATGTATTTACAGTTAAAGGCTGGTATTGTCCATTATAACCCAATGACCATCGTCTTGCTTGGAATATGGCAATATTTATCATATACAATATTATGATCATAAGTTTTGATTGTAAAATAGCATCTTCCCTTGTAAAATCTGTGTTAGTTTTATAAGCTAAGTAGCAGGTTTGGAAGAACATGGAAAAGATGGACTCTTGGAGCCAAATGAGGCTACTTCTTCCTCTTTTTCACATAGTGCTGAGTATTTATACTGTCAAGAAATATTTAAGAGGCAGAAAAGATTTGGTGATGGGATGGATGACACAAAATAGAAATGAGGTTTTTGTTTTATTTTGTTTTTATTATTTTTGTTATGAAAAATAATACTGAATCATCATTACAATAGAAACAAAATTGATTGGAAGGCAATCAACCCATCAGGCACTTAAACTGTGTAATGAAAAATCTTACTCCTTCTAGCTCTGCCATTCCCAGCACCTTTGGAAAAATAACTGATTTACCTTCGCATTTGAACATTTGACTTGATCCTATTTGCCACCAAATATTGTTGCAAAATTCTTTATGACCTCTTGTGAAAAGTTCTGGTGAGATACAAGAAATAGGACATCCCAGAGTACCCAAATAGGATGCTTAAACTACTAAAAGAAAAAAGGGAATCATTTGATACATTTTAAAAGTTGTCGTCAATGCATTTATAAACAAATTATAATAAGCATTTTTATAAGTCACAATGGTATTTTGTTGCTAGGTATCTAATATTAAAGAAGTGTATTCTTTTAACTTCATTTAAATTTGAAGACTGTAAGACTATAAGAGTATAAAATATATTGGAAATTTTGCATAACTACTGTCATTCTTTTTTAAAAACTGTCTTTATAGGTTAGCTAAATGTTTTTGAAGCTTAGTTGGTTGTTATTTTAAGTCTCCAAAATACAATTGCTTTGACCTTTAGGATATTGTTTTGAGTTTAGTTATCACAGTGAACTTTAAGAGTATAATTTTGTTTTCTATTATCAAATACCTCTTTCTTCCAGCCCCAGAATAAAGAGTCACAATCCTTAGCTCCAATACCAAATAGAATAAATATGACTATAATTTCACACAAAGAGTGAGTGGCAAGGTCAGATTTTAAAAGCCACGTGGAGATTAGATTGGCACAAATGAAAGTGTGCATGTATTATATTCAATTGAATAAAGTCAAATTATGTATGTAGTGTGTGCATAGCAATGGGTACTTTAGGGAAGCTGCTCTTAGGTAGGAATTAGCTGTGGTTGACTAAGCTTGCAAAGTACAGAAAGGTTATTAAATAAACAATATAGTAAGACATTCCACTTAACCCAGATTATACATGAAGTCAGTTGCAGGCTGTTCGTGAATGAGATGTGGCAAGCACGAACTGCACGTCTCTTTTCGAAAGTGTGCCCATAAAGAGTAGAGATACATAATCATTACTAATAAGCTTGCACTTTATTATTATGCTACAGAGAGAGAGAGAGAGGAAGAAACTGTGTCATTCATTGCTCAAGGCACCCAAATCACAAGGGTTGCCTCAAAGCTTCCCTGCTGGTTATAGTTATAAAAGAGACAAGTTACCTTCCAGGGCTTTCCTTCCAGCAGGCAGCAGGTCCATGCAGAGAGAGAATCCCCATAGAGCAGAACAGACCACAGCACCCCTCATTAATGCAGCCTGTCTGGGACCATGCAAATGCTTTGGCAGACCAGTTTTACACTTCTGCACAGTTCATTTACAGAATTTACATGGAGAGGGGATAGTTAAGGAGATGGGGCCCTCTTTGCATGGGGGAATCTGATTATACCAAATGGCCAAAGCCTCCTGGAGTCCTTTAGTTATATGCTCACTTGGGAGGAGCTTGTGGAGATGGGCTCTGAAGAAGTCAGATTCTTTTGTTTGTGGGAAATAAAATGGAAGGTCTTGTTAAAGCGACCCCCTCAGTCAACTTTCCTGAAGCCTGGAAGCCTCAATGATGGGGTAGGGTCCGGGGGAGGGCAGCGGGATAGAGGACTTCACAACCAACTTTCTGATTGGTGTGCCTCTCTCTTTAATGAGGGAGTCAATCAACCTAATTAACCTCGTTAAATAACGCATACAGTGCAAACTTAGGTGTTAGAGAAAAGCAGAATCTGTCAAGACCTCATCACAGAGATATCTAACATGAAGATCCAGGAGCAGAAGATCAAGATTTGTTCACAACCAGGTATGCTCATGACTGGCTTCAATTCTGATTGGACAGTATCCTGGTGAAAGTCTGTTCCGATTGGTTGAGGCTCACGTACCAAACGTTAACTATTTTGAACATCACCTCTACTGGAATTCTTGCCAGTCCATGGCCCTTACGGAGCCTGGAAAATTCACAAAACTCTTAGCTGTAATTATTCTGATTTGAAGAGAGAGAGAGAGGAGAGAGACAGAGACAGAAAGAGAGACAGAGAGCAAGTTGACCATACATTTTGGATCCAAAGATGCAAACAATTTAGCCATCATTTTTCTGTTTGGAAAATTAAGCATTTTGCTCCAGCCAGAGCCAAAGGCAAGAGGGGAAAGGCCTGGGAGAACCATTGTCGATGGCGTGGTCCTCCTGAAGCATGCGTCAAAGAGGAGTGACTCCCATCACCTGTAAAGCACTTTCCCTCAGTTTAGTTCTAATCCTTTGTCCCCTAGCATATGCTACTTTTTACTATTGGTCATAGTTTTACAAATGTGTACGATCTTTGAAGGCAGGGAGGAACCAGATCTTTGAAGACAGGGAGGAACCATGTCATATTTTTTGTTGCCTTTGTTTACCATGCCTTGTATATTGCATATTTTGTTGACTGATCAATTAATACAAATAAATATGGTCTTGCTCCGTGGATTTTCTCCCTAAGGTAAGTAAGACTCCAGAAAAAAAGTATCTCCCATGTCCCACTCTTTTTTCCCTACAGTTTCCTGAAAGATGAAGTCTCTGCCAGTGGCCCCGGCAGGGTCCAGGTACAGACCCAGTGTGTGGTTGTGTGATCCCGTGGTGGTCAACCACAGTGCCTACTGTGGGGAGGAATATGGGGATGGCAACATAGCTGCTAATCCACAGATTCCAGCAGAATGACTCTTGCTTTCAGGCAGAGAAGTGGGTGGGTGATTATTCTTCGCTGAAACATCTCCAGGGAAAGAACAAGGACTGACAATCTCCAGTGAGCTATTTCAGTTTCTAATTAATCATTTGGACAGGAAATTCTTGTCATGTATAATCAAAATCATTCTGCCACAAATGAAGTCAAATGTTCCTGGTTTTCTTCTTTCTAGAGGTAGATCAGAATTAGGCACTATCCTGCATTTTGCAACCGGTTATGGCTAAAAATACATGGGATATCTAGATTGTTTATTTAATAACATTTTATTAAAATGCCTTTGTGACCAGGAATTCCATTTGAAGCCTACTGGTCCTAGGGGGGAAAGAGAGCTCACATCTTGCTGTGAAAGTGTGTTGAATTTACGAAGTGGGGAAAGAGAGGTGCCATGGGATGATATTTTCTTTGACATGGTCTTGGATGTTCTGTTTTATGTTGTTTGGGTAGGTTGTGTGGGAGTTGGGATGGATTTGTTCAGCTGGCTTGGATGTTTGAGGTGGGGATGTGAGGGGGGTTAGGTGAAGCTTCTATGTGATAAAGGGCAAAGACTCTTACAGCTCTCTCTTCCTTACCTGCCTGTGTTAGAAAAAGCACCCAATCAAACTCTGTCATCAAGGCAGTGACTTTTACACAGACAGGAACCATATGAAATATTTAGACAAGATTGTCGTTGTGTGGAATCTGTGGAAACCAGACCACCCTTCCTATGGGTCAGCTGCCAAAGTCCTGAAATAGCTCTCAGGGCCAGGGCCTTCCGTTACGGTATTTCCTCTTTCTGCATAGAACTGTGGGGGGGGATGGTTTTACTCCCATCTTGCTTCACCGTAGCCTCTCCTGCCCCCAATTTATTACCATGCCTTTATTTCCTCTCACATTCTTTCACCTGTTTAAACTTGGGAGAAAAACAGGGAAAGAGGAAAGAGGAAGGGGGACCAGGACAGGCCTTCAACTGAGAAGCAGCTGTTTGCATTGTGTGCTACTGGCAACTCCAGTCCTTCTGGAGCATCTCCAAATACCTCTTCCAAATGCTGACTGATATAGAAAATTCCATTTTGTTCTCCTTCCAAATTCAGATCTCCACCATGGATTTTGTCATTTTGCTTTATCTTTTTGCAATGAATTTTATCCTCCGCCCCCCCCCCCCCAAAAATCCCCTTAAAATAGTTTACCTGTAATATAGAATTATAATAGAAACATACAACACATCAGTGAATACTCGAGATTATGACTACTAGAAGAGAATTTAGAGATAATCTAATCCAACCCCCTCACTTTTCCACTGGGAGGCTCAGAGGGGTAGAATGACCTACCCGAAATGAGGCACATAAGAAATGGGAGAACCAAACTCGAAATTAGCACAAATGCTTTGTGTAAGACTGTCTGTAGGCCCCTGCAGCAGATCAGTGAGCAATAAAAATAACAGTGATGTGACTTTGAAACAAGATATTAAAACTCTTAGTAATTAAGAATGATGGGAATGAAGTGAGAGAGTGGCATGGACATATATACACTACCAAATGTAAAATAGATAACTAGTGGGAAGCAGCCGCATAGCACAGGGAGATCAGCTTTGTGCTTTGTGACCACCTAGAGGGGTGGAATAAGGAGGGTGGGAGGGAGACGCAAGAGGGAGGAGATAAGGGGGTATATGTATATGTATAGCTGATTCACTTTGTTATAAAGCAGAAACTAACACACCATTGTAAAGCAATTATATTCCAATAAAGATGTTAAAAAATAAAAAAGAATGATGGGGACAAAGATGAGGAAGAGAAGAGTTGCCCCAGGCTTAGGTACACTCTGAAATGTTAAATCTGTTGAAACCCAAAAGAATATTAATGAAGGAAGCTTTATTCTGGGAAGAAGGTACCTAGATGGCTATGGTCATTGTCAAGACAAACTTCTGACTTTTCTGTCTGTCAAGTTTTATTGCCATGATTTAAATATTACGAAGCTTATATGAGCCATTATCTGTATTTCTCTTTGTTATAAATTACACTGAGAATGTTCTGTAGCATTACAAGAAGAAAAAAGGACCATTACCAGTAGGACATACAGAGTCTTGTTGGTGCCAAAGGGTTATTTAACAATGGATAAAAATTCACTCCCTCAAAAAACATGTATCCCTGCTAGGATGCCCCATTAACTCCTGCCACCATGGGGTCAGTGTAGTGCTTCTTTCTGTGGAATCCTCTTGAGAAGGTGTATAACTAACAATTTTTTAAATTAAAGTTTTCCACTAATAAAAAAAAAAGCATAAGCAGCAATGGAAGTCAGTGGGTTCCTCTGATACTGCACTGTACTGAAATACAGTAAGATGAATTACGTTGGGCTTCTTTCATTTTTTAAAGGGTTCAGAAATCCATGAGCTTCAAATCAGTATATAAAAATGTCCCATTATCTTAATTATCAGGGGTCATGCTTTTTCATGGAATGCCTTTCATTTCAGAGATGGCGCCTGCTTACTCAGCACCAGCAAATGTTAAGGGACACATCTGAGCTAAATGACTATCATCCAGCCTTCATGGATAATTAAAATCCACATTTTTTCCAACTCTCTTTTATCCTTGAGGTAATCAAGAGGTACTGTCAATGAATTAATTTATCTCCCGGCCAATCACATATTTTCCCATTGCTTCAAATCAGTAATTCTGACTGATGTAGTTTTCATCTGCTTAACTCTTCGATCCACTTTTTGGCAGGGGCATGATGTCATAAAGAAGATATCAGTTCAGAAGCCAGGGCATATGGGTCCAAGTCTTATCCTTGAAATGTACTAGGGAGCTCTGACAAGGCACTTCACCTCTGAATCTTTTTTCCTTCCTTCATCTGTAAAATGAAAGCGTTGGGTTAGACAAACTATACATTGTCTTCTAGTTTTAGCATTCATTGTGTCTGAAGTGGCAAAGAAGGAGGAGGAGGAGGAGGGGAACAAAAGGGCCAAGATATGGTTACATTACAGATATTTAATGCCTGTGTAGTTGGCAGTCAGCAGGACCAGAGAAATCAATCCCTGCCTGCTGGAATCATTTTAACCTGGAGTGAGGGCATTTACTTCCTTACTAGGACAGCATCATATTATATATCAAATACAACAATTCCCTTAAAAGCTAAATTTGAATTAGTCATATGCAAGCATCCCAAGGTATAATCCGGATTGGATCACAAGTCAGTCACAAAGGGAATTACTTAGTCTAACTTCTTCCAGGATCATTTTCTATATTAACCCATGAATTCTCATCTCTTTTATTGTCCTTTTCTAGACCATCATTTAACCTGGTTTTAAGATAAAGATGAACTAACTTCCTGCCATTGTACACTGTAGTGTGAGGTACAGTTTAGCTAAGAGTCATCTTTCTAATCACTTAGCACTCTGGTAAATTGGACTCATGCATATTTATATGGAAATGTTCAGTCCTTTTACACCAAGAAATCCATACCTAGACATTTCCCTGGTGACTGGTTCATGAAAGCAATTTTCCACATTAGCTGTATTTCTGACAATCCAACCCAAAATAGAAGGTTGCTTTGCAGAGCTTAGGGCAGGTGACATCTAATAGGATCTCAGAATTAGAACTGTTCTGGAAAAACCCGAGGGAGAACTTGCCCTTGGCATTCTCAAAGAGGGAGCACAGCACATTTCTGTCAACAGTCCTAAGGCCTTTGTATCATGGCCTATCATTGTGGGGTTGTGACAGTTAAAACAAGAATCGGAACTGTGGCTTCCTTGGCTAAACTCCCTAGGATGGGGTCTGAGACAGGCCTGGAAGTTCATTTTGCTTGACAGCAGGTTATACAGTCTTGAAGCCCAAGTGCATTTGCCATTAAAATTCTCAGCAAACCACATCTACACCACTGGCCATTACTCTCGTGCTCCTGAGGGCAGCATGATGGAACATTGCATATCTAGTGCACAAATCTAGCACACTTTATTGAGCACCTGTTTTGTATCAGGCAGTGTGTTAAGGCCCTGAGAGCATTAAGTAAACATATGTAATCCTTACCCCTCAAAGGCATTTAGTTCACTCTGGGATCCACAGGAACCTTCCTGGAGCAACTGATGCCTGCACTGAGCCTTAAAGGAGAAGGAAGAGTTAGCCACGTGGACAAACCTAGGGAAACCTCTCTTAGGGAAACCTAGGAAGGAGCAGAGCCTTATCTCTGCAGGGAAAGGCAAGCAGGTTGATGGGAGCAGAGCATGGGTCCATGGGTAGGCATATTATCTCTGTAAAGGGCCAGATAGTAAATATTTCTGGCTTTGTGGCCCTACAGTACTCAGCTCTGTTGCTGTAGGATGAAAGCACCATAGATGATGGGACGTGGCAGTGTTCTAATAAACTTTTATCTCCAACCCAGGTGTCTGGAGATATCTGGCCAAGGGGCCCTGGTTTGCCGGGCAGGGCAGAGAGAGTGGGTTACTGGGAAGGTCAAGGGCCTGTTTTGGTGGGACTCCTTTACCAGGTCAGGCCGCTGGGGTTTAGAGAAGTGGGAAACAGTTAAGGCCTGAACTGCCCACAGGAAGCCAAAGGCCAGATGGTCTTAGTACCTCTTGATAAAACTTAGAAAGGAAAACCTACACCAAGCAAAGGCGTTGGCAATTTTCTCTCCCTTCACAGAACGCCCAGAGTTCCTCCAAGGCCTTGCCTGCTGGATTGGCACAGCAAGAGGTTCCAGCTCAGGCCAGGCTCTCCCCTGTGTGACTCTAGGCACCAGGGTCTCTTCCAGCCTTCCCCCCCCCACCACCCCCTAGGCCTCTGGAGATACTGGCATGATGAGATGTTTTATGAGGTTTGTTCAAGAGCAAAGGAAAGAGAAGAGGGGCTCCAGAGAGCACCAGAGATCTCAACAGAATATATGTATTTTCTTCACTCCCATAGAGATTTGGGAAATTACAAGCATTTATGCAAATATGTTTTCCATTACATTACCATTTCTTGTCTCCATTTGCAGGCTCCCACTCCAACCAAATTTGCTATGAACCAACCGAGAATAATATGGCTTATTCCTCCCTCGTGTGACAATTTGGCTGGCTCCCTGTCACACATTCAAGATGTTCTTTTTCTAAAACAAAGGCTGCTACAGCCAGAGCCTCATTCAACGTTCCCTACAACTGTGGACTAGGCTTCAAAAGCTAGGTCGGCACAATTAACTTTTCAGTTACATTTTTGCTTTTACAAATTAAAACAGTTCTTAAATTTATGAGTCAGCATCATGAAGATTGGATTAATATGTAAAGGTTATTGGCATGCAGTTTTCACAGTATTGTTAGAAGTCAACACTGAGTCATAGCCTCCCAGGTATGAAAAAAGGGAAAGGCTTATTCTGGGTTTGATGAGAAGGCAACCAAGATGGGGCTTTACTGTGGGTAGGGAGTGGAGGGGTTGGGGCCGTGTACTGGGCTAGAGACTGAATAATTTGAGATTCCTGGCTGCCAGCAGAGGCTTACAGCACCCTTGGGTCTTCTTAACTTGGTTGCCCACATGTAGAGCAAGCAGGGAAGAAGGGTGGGAGTCTGCAGTGGTCAAACATAAAAAACAGATCAGCCTCTTCATTACATGTCCTTTTTGTCCTCCTGGTTCTCAGTTCTCAGAGCTGAATCTGAGATCTCAAAGAATCTTCCAATGGATTCCTTTTCATATTAAGTTAACCAGACTTGATTTCTGTTGCTTGCAGTCAAGAATCTTGACTGATACCAAGAGAGCCAACAATTTTGTCATTTCAGGTTAAACAAACAAACAAGCCTTAAACTTTAAGCAGAGACAAACTGTGAGAACTGTTTCAAAGCAGTGAAACTGTTGGTATAGATTTCCACAAATGCGTGTTCTTCTTTCTGCAGTAGTGATTACAGCAAGTCAATATTGGAAAACATCTTAGGAGTTCTTTTAGTTCAGTCTTGGGCACAAAGATGATTCAGATACACAGAATTCTAGAGCTTAAAGAGGCCCAAGAGATTATCAGAAAAAACAAAACAAAACAAACCTTTAGTTACTGACGAGGAAACCACCACCAAGAACAAAGCACTTTTCCCAGTCATATCAAGAGGATCAGAGAGCAGGCATTCGAATTTGTAGTCAAGAGCCCCTTTTATCATAGATGGCAGCTTCTTGGAATTCAGCTCAAGGGCTTTCTCATGCCTTGGTGTTAGGAAGAACAGAATCTCTCTTCATTATATATGAAGGCTTTCTCCTATATCAATGCCACAATGCTCTGCTGCTGCCTGGCTCATTTATATAGGCTAGTGTATTGATGAAGCCAAGGTCATAGGCTTGAATTAGGAATGAGCAGTCAATCTGGCTCATGTTCCACAGCGCAGTGTCCAGAGGTTGGCTGGCTGTGCTGTAAAAATGGGACCCTGCTGGGGACACCTGGGCAAGCATGTGTGAATGGCTCCGTGAGGTCCATGACCACTGCTCAGAATGCGGGGCCGAAGCACCCTCCCAGAGCTTTACATCAGCTTTACATACAGAGGAGGTAATATTAGACCCTTTACTTTAGAAAAGAATGCATATTTGACAGAAACCAGTGAAGAATTCTATTTATTAAATAAAGCAGCCTTGCCAATTAGGAAACTTCCTTTGTAATAGGATAAATGCCAGGTATTTCTTCCCTTGAGAACTTTCCTACTCCTCCTCTGCTCCCTACTTCAGATCATGCCCGCCCTTTAAAAAGGAGAAGGGGACCAGCCCCAAGAGCATTCCATTGCCATGGCCCTACAGTTGCCAGCACGCACTCACCGATTTCTTATTGATGCGACAAGTTTGAAAAGAACCAGGAGCACCAAATGAATGCATATAACAGACTTAGTGAAGACAAAACAAAGATGTCACTGCGGGCTGAATTAATTAAGAATTAATTAGAGAAAGAACTGGTTCTTGAAGAACTTTTATGGAGTGAGAGCAGAATGTGAGAGGCATCCCAGTGTTTGGAGGAGCCGTTTATAAACAAAGACACCAGGGAAAGTGTGTACAAGGATGCTCTGGGCATCCCACGGAGAACTGATGGAAAAGGAAGGTTCCTTTAGGAAAGACGTAGGAGATGGGTTTCCAGAAAGCAGGCTAAGGCCATATTGTGGAGGGCTGTAGTGACAGGCTAAGCAGAGCCATCCTTGCTCTGCAGGCAGGGGGAACCACTTGAAGCTTTTAGAGCAGGGGAGGAGTGCTGATCAAAGCCATGGTTCAGGAAGAGGAATCTGACAGTGGCGTGTAGGCTGCATTGGAGGTGGGTGGCAGGAAGGCTGGAAATCGCATTTGTGATGAAAAGAGACCTGAAGTCGAATAAAGGGTTGATGATCCAAGGTCTGCATTCCTGATGAGTCACAGACAGGGAGGGAGGAGGATTCTTCTTCCTTGTTAGGAAGCAGCTGTGGTGTCACGACCAAGTCCCAGAAGACGTGACTTTGCTTCAGACCAGGATACCAAAGACCTCCTCTCTTCAATGAACCTGGCCCGGTGGATACACAGGCATGCAGCCGAGCGAGCCTGATCCAGCAGCGGACAGGCCACTCTGGACCACACGGAGTCTTTGTTAGATGAGCTGTTCTGATTACAGACAAAGTGTGTTTGACAGAAGACAGGGAAGAATCCCACGGGGACCTTCATCTACCTTGTCCTGTACCTACTCAACCAGATAGTGGCTGAGATCTGTGAAAACTGAGTCTCCTTCAAAGCAGGATGACAGGCTGATGGTCCCCGCACCTGGCCCCACAGAACCTGGCCCTCCAACCTACTGGTTCCCTCCAGATGAGAAGCTGATTGCACCTGTCAGCAGGCTGCTGGGCTGCAGGACATGCACACAGCTGGATGGGGCAGGGATGGAAGGAGAAAGAGACATTCATATCTTATGTAAAATTTTGTAACTAGACTACACGTAGATATTAAGAACCTGGGTCTCTTCCAGTCTGTGTTCATTCAGCCTACTGGTCAGACTATCTTGCCTGATTTAAATAGTCTTCTGAGTCAAACAAATGGCCTGATAGATATTTTACAGAACTGACCAAACAGTTGACTGTTCTGTCTCTTCAGTTCATGCTATTAAAAGACACCAGCACTTTAACTTCCTCAAAATCTGTAGGAAGACTTACAGCACCTGGCATCTTAGCACCACATTTTGAATAATAATCTTTTTTTATCTGTTACCACCTACATCCAACACATTTATGTGGAGCAAGTAAATTTTCCTTGTTACAGAGCTTTATAACCTCTGATTAGTTGCTCCATAAGCCCAAAAGGAGAATATAGGTATCAGTCTTGACAAAATTAGGAAAGGAAAAAACATGAGATAAAGGGAATTAAAAGATGTTTGTGATGTGGCTGTATAATTACGGCCAGCGAACACTCTGGGCTCAGGAAACAGAACAAGGAGGTCCTGGGTCATTGGATCCCTGACGCAAGAGCAAAAGCAAAGAGACCAGGTGACACAGGAGGGCTAAGAGCTGCTCTGCAAGGCCTGAGCTCCTGCACAAGCAGGTGCCACAGGAGCAGCAGCCCCCTTCCCCACTGAGGAGGGTCTGGAGGAATCCTGTGTCCACGGAGCAAGTTCTCCTCCCCAGCAGCCCCCTCCGCAGCCCACCACTGAGAGATCCAGGGGCTCAGGTGGCAGGAGCATTGCTGGCACGTGCGTGGAGCCAGAGGAAATCACCGCCTGCTCAAGCTTTGCTGGAATGTTCAAGAGGCTGGTTTCATATGATTAAAAGCTCCATCCTCCAGGAAAGAAGCCAGGTCAGTGGGGAGCCTTATTGCCAGCAGAATTCCACAGGGAAGCAGGAAGACAAGTGAAGGGCTCGGCTCTGCTGCTACCAAATACACAGCTGCGTTCAACCAAGGGGAGCCCGACCTTTCCCGCCCCAGCTCAGTCCTGGGTTCTCTGGCTGTGCTCTGGGCACAGTCCTGTGGTCCTCGTGAAAAGCCAAGTAAGAATATGTGGGTTGAGCTAAATCCATAGTCAGGGAATGTACTGGGCACATGTCCAAGAGAGAGCTGTGCTTGTTAGTCTGTTGTATTTTAGGTCCGTGCTTTGCATCCTCTGTTCTGCAGAGTAGACGGGTGACAAGGGGAAGGACATTTAGACAGGACTCTGCACCCTGCCCTGCCTCAAACAGAATAGCTCTGCCAGCGTCCCAGATGTCCCCTGGGCCCTCTCAGCCTTCCACAGCCAGGTAAATTGCCTGGGCAAGGAGTGTTCAATTCCAAAGCCTCTGACTCTGCAAGGTCCTCCCCAAGATTCTCCCTGGAGGGCTGACAGCATCATGGTTCTCTCGGCAGAGTGAAATCCTGCCTCCTTACAAAGTTCTGCATCTCTCTGCTGCACACAGGAAACTAAGCCACATCTCTGATTTCCAATGGGAACAAAAATAAACAAAACAAAACCCAGAAGCCTCAGGCATGAGAAGCACATGTGAGCACAACAGACTTTGAGAGAGGGCTGGAAGCCACAAGGAGAGGGTCATAGTATACCCAAAATGGCAAGAAACCCTAAAGGGTCTGTAATAGACATTCCTGTTCTCTAATACTGTTGCAGCCTCCCAGTGGCTGGGGTCTGCTCTCTTGGCCCTTTACTGAACCAGAGCTAAATAAGTCCCTTCCTACCAATGACTCCTCTCTCCTACCTCTCCCTTCTTTTCGCTTTCCTCTCCTTTTCCTGTCTCTATTCCATCCCTATAGGAACCAACTAATTTCTGCCCAGGCCCCTGGAGTTTCACCATCTAACTTAAGCCATTGTCCAGATATTTTTCCAAAGATGCATTTGATTCTTGTTATTCACCATAGTCGTGAGCTATCAAATCATGGCAAACACTGAAGTAGGGAACACTCCTAGGAGAAATAACTTAGGGTTAGGTTCCCATGAGGCTCTGATCGCAACTTTTTTGTCAATCAGTCAATACATAACTTCGTTTTATGTGTTTTTCTATTTAAAGACACCTTATTTAAGAGATGTTGCTGATTCAGTAACGATTCATTAATGACTGAACTTGTGGTCAACAGCACTGTAACGCATGCCGGGATGAAGCTTATCTATTTTCTCTGTAAGGCACTTCTGTGCTTAGGAACAATGGACAGAACTTCAGTACTGTGCTTGGGGGCCGTTTAAACAGCAAAATTACCAACTAAAAGCACAAAAATGAAAAAAAAAAAAACAAAAAAACAAACGGTGGCCCTAAATAGGCCTCCAAAAGGACGCTTGTTGACAGTACAAGAGCCAAAGGAAGAAGACAGAGCACTGCCTTGTTCAGTCTCAGCTGGGAACATGTACGTTAGGTGAATTCATTTTTTTGCTGCTCTGCAGATGTCTATGAATAACTGCGAAAGCACTGCAAGTATTGATTGGAGGGTGACAAGTTTTAGCAAGTAGGTAAATTTAAAAATATGGAATTGGCAAATAGGATCAATTGTATGTCCTTTTCTAAGAAGCATAATGGTGCCAACTGTTCAGATAACGGTTTTCCATTTTGTCACTTATATATATATATTTTAAAATTAATTAATTTATTTTATTTTTGGCTGTGCTGGGTCTTCGCTGCTGCTCACGGGCCTTTTCCCTTTGCGGCGAGCGGGGGCCACTACTCGCTGCGGTGCGCAGGCTTCTCACTGCGGTGGCTTCTCCTGCTGTGGAGCACGGGCTCCAGGCACGCAGGCCTCAGCAGCCATGGCTCACGGGCTCCAGAGCACAGGCCCAGCAGCTGTGGCACCCGGACCCAGTTGTTCCGTGGCATGTGGGATCCTCCTGGACCAGGGCTTGAACCCATGTCCCCTGCATTGGCAGGCAGATTCCCAACCACTGCACCACCAGGGAAGTCCCTCACTTACATATTAGTGTAGGATTTCATTTGAAAAATTGGTTCTCCTGTTTAAAGGAGATTTGGAGGGACTTCCCTGGGAAGATCCCACATGCCGAAGAGCAGCTAAGCCCATATGCCACAACTACAGAGCCTGTGCCCTAGAGCCCGCTAGCCACAACTACTGAGCCCACGTGCCACAATTACTGAAGACCGTGCTCAGCAGCAAGAGAAGCCACAGCAATGAGAAGCCTGCACGCCACAAGGAAGAGTAGCCCCTGCTCACCACAACTAGAGAACGCCCGCCCGCGCACAGCAACGAAGACCCAACGCAGCCAAAAATAAATAAATAAATTTAAAAAAAAAAAAGGAGATTGGGAAACCATTGCTTTGGAAAACCTGATCCATGGTTCATTCCAGTTGTGATTATCAGTCTTGTCTAGTAACAGGGAACTGATGAAACTTGTCAACCAGGTTGAGTCTTAATATCCAAAGAGAACGAGGTTTGCCCACATGAACAGAACAGAGAGAAGAGTCCGGAAGTGGGGATGTTACACGAAGTGGGGAGGTTACATGTTACTTTATAAATTTCTGCTTGGTAGAGAAGATAACCTCAAGGTCATGATTTTATTGTCCTGAAGGACATTAGCCAGTTTCGTATCCAATCTACGAAATCTTATTCTAGAGTACCTTTTTTTCCAAAATGCCTAGATGGTGGACCCTAAGAGTCTAACCTTCCCCTTTCATAAGCCTGAGAAGCATTATTCAGACCTTTCAGAGTCTCCTGGTATATCCTGCAGATTGTTGCAAACCTCGGGAATATTCTGTTTCAATTAAAAGACAAGAATTTAGATGTTTGTGTCGGAAATCAGCACCAGTTTCTTCTTCTTGTGAAAAGTTTACCCTGAGGCTCTGGGATCAGCACTGGGTGAAATGCAGTAAACTCAGACTGATGATAGGTTTACTGCAAGAGATTTTATGTTTTTGGAGCTTCACCAAGGTTCCCAGGTCTGTGCCATTAACTGCTTTCACAGTTCCCCTCTGTGTGCTTTCAGCTGTTAGACATAATTGAAGGATGGATGGGTGGGTGTGTGAGCATGGATGTTATTTTCATTTTAGTTATTTGAACAGCATTTACAAGCTTCAGGCTTTGTGGTCCACAGAGCATGATTCTTGGCTGTGGAAACCTGACACTGGCTGGCCCTCCAGCAGCCAATGGGCATGTGCAGCCGTCGTATTTACAGATGGCATTTCAATCACTTAGCTTACCCTAAGTCATCCTGACAGAAATGAGTTACACGTGCTCCATTTTGCAGACGGCTGAAAGGTGAGAGTGACCCACCCAGTTTACAGAGTGGTGACAGCAGTATCCACTTCAGAATCAGACAGAACAAAGAAACGATGCAGATGTGAATCAAAGTAGAGCTTTGTTAATTTGAGAAGTGTTTGATATATATATTTTTTTAGTTTGTTAAGAAAATTATCCCAAACTTAGAAATAAAGCAGAGTCAAGGACGTGTCCTCAGAATGTTGTACTGGAGCACCATTTAACAGGGTCGCTCAGAGATTCTTTCATTTTTTAGAGCAGTGGGTTTTAAACTTAGCTTCATGTTGGAAGTACCTGGGGACCTTCAAATATAGATGCCTGGCACCTACTCCTAGACATTTTAATTTAATGGCATGGGGTGATGTGATGGGCTAATTAATGGCCCCCCTGGGAGGTCCTCAACCCAGGTCTCAGAACCTGTGACTATGTTATCTTATGTGATAAAAGAGATCTTGCAGATGTGGTCAAGTTAAGGATCTTGAGATGGGGAGATTATCCTGTTTTATCTCATGGGGGAGGGGGGAATGTAGTTACAATGACCCTCATAAAAGGGGGCAGGACGATCAGCGTCAGAGAGAGAAGGTGGAAGCAGAGGTCAGAGGAGAGAGAGCAGATACGTGCTACGGGCTTTGAAGATGGAGGAAGTGGCCAAGGAATGCAGGCAGCCTCTAGAAGCTGGGAAAGGCAAGGAATGGATTCTCCCCCTGAGCCTCCAGAAGGAGCACAGCCCTGTGAACACATTTTAGACTTCTGATCTTCAGAACTGTAAGAGAAAAAAGTTGTGTTGCTTTAAGTCACTACGCCTGCAGTAATTTGTTACAATAAGAAGCTAACACAGGTGGGACGTTGGGCTTTAGGATTTTTTAAATCTCCGCAAGTGATTCTAACATGCAGCAAAGTTTGGGAACCCACTGATCTAACAAAACATACTTGTGTTTGGCTTTGACATTAACTTTTGATCAGAGCCAAACACTGCTGTGAGGTTACGTGTTACTTTATAGATTTCTAGTGGGTGGAGGAGATAACTTCAAGGTCATGATTTGATTGTCCTGTAGGACATTAACTACCTTTGTATCTAATCTAGGCATTTTATTCTAGAATTCCTGTTTTCTGAAATGCCTATAAGTATCCAGTTTTCAAAATGCTTTTGGAACCAACTTTACTATCATGCCAGTTCCCTCAATAAGTGAAATACATTTTGACACATTTATTCTATGTGTATGTGAATGTCTTGCTTTGAACTCTTTGAAAATATACTTTCAAGTGTTCAATAATAAGTATTTGTGAGAAGGCAAAAGAAAAATATGTGAGAATACCAGTTTTTGCCCTTTGGAAGAGCTTAAAGTAAGATTGAAGAGTTGCTTCCGAAGTTACAGTTTTAAGGCCAGAACAGTCACTGTTGCTGAAGCCGCAGAGGTCGGAGCTGGGAGGAGCCCACCTCCTGCCATCACCTTCCTGGTTCTTGGGGGCTGCTGGTAGATGGGGCTGGCTTTAAGTCCTCACTCTGTTGCTTAATAGCTGTATGGTCTTGAGAATATACTCTTAAAATCTCAGTTTCTTCATCTGAAAAAATTATAATCATCTACATCATAGCACCATTAGACGTATTCGATGAGAGATTACACGTAGTATTTAGCCCGGTGCCTGACACCTGGGACGTACTCAGTTTAAGTATCACCCAGGCAGCTGAGCAATGCTGGCAGTGACACCTACTTTCTTTACCTCTGGCCATGCCAATGACAGTAGTGATGCCACTGATGGTCACAGGGGTGAGGAGATTACGTTAAATGGCCGAAAGAGTTAATTTGCTTCCCAGAAGATCTAACTTTTGGCTGGGCAGAAATTTCAAGCCAAGGAAAAGCCTGACTCTATTTGCTTTGCACTCAGGTGACCTGTAGGACCTTTTAAGGTGATGGCCTACATTTCACACTGGGGAGATGTGCCCTTATTGGCCTGTTTTCCCTTTGGCATTTCTGCCTTTCAGGTATTTTCCTCTCACTGATATGCTGAGCCTGGCTTCAAATTACACGCCGTGGGGCAGTTAAATGGGAACTAATGGGCATTGCATTTCTTCCCATAATTATCTCTGAAAGGGTGGGTACTGTGTGCAGATGAAAAGATTCCATGGAAATACATTGAGTTTACAACTCTCCTTTGCTTGGCTCCAAGTGACACGAGTCCACACCAGAAACACATACGGGACCTCATCAGGGCTGAAGACGCTTGCACCTCTCCGTCCATGAAACTCTCCCCTGGGCGGCAGAGGTCGGGGTCCAGTTACAAAGGCTTGTAACATGGAGCTGGAAGGAAGTCAGACCCAGTGAAGTCAAATAATTAGAATCTGGAGAGATTGATTTCAGGGATTAAATACCTACTGTGTCAGTTGATCCAACTGTGAGTTGAGAGAGATAGGAATGATAACCATGCAAAGAATTTTGACCAGATAAAGTGCCAGATAGGTCAGGTCTCAGTTAGGGTGACCCCGAGGTTACTGGGAAAATAAGTGAAGAAAGACCACATCCATCACTAGACAGGAGAAAACAAAAACGAACACTTAACATTAATGCATAAATGAGAATAGTAGCCCCTCATTTGGGTAAATTATGTAGATGATCAGATAGGTTCATTTACAAGTCTGAAAAATTCATTAATGAATTCAGTTGGTCAGTTATTCAACAAACAGTTACTGACACTCTACAAATACCAGCCAAGCTGCTGAGTAAAGACAAGTAAGAAATATGCCCAATCTCAAGAGCCTGTAGTCTCTGCAATTAACATAATAAATGCTACTGGGAAAGGATATACCTGGCATGGTGGTGTCATAGGAATGAGTGATAGCATGTGAGAGGTTTTTAAAAATTATGATGATTTTATGTAATTTACCGTCTACCTCTGTAGAGTTAAGTAGCACTACTTTCAGACATCTAGAAATAAGCTCTTTTCTTTATTCCAATTTTAGTAGACTCTGACAAATGACCAATTCATTGACATCACAGGTAAAATATCACTTAGGGAAATTTTTCTCTGCTTCCCTTGAAGGATCCCTCGCTCCTATCTGGACCTTGACCAGGAATAGCTTGGGCCCCGGGAGTACCTGGTGGGTCCCACAGGTGCTATGAGCTCTGGGATGTGAATGGGCTCCCCAGCTGTAGGCTTGTGCCCTCACTGTAGAGAGAAGGCCCTGTCATGGGGCGGCTCCTGGGGCCATCCCAGGCTGACACATGTGAAGGTGAGCCCTGAGCCACACAGGGATGCATTGCTGACCACCAGTTACAGGGGAACCCACAGGAGCTGGGCCTAAAAGAGGGAAACGAAAAACCCCTGAGCTTGCTCTTCCCCTGTCAGGAATCAGCAGCTAATTGACTGTAGCCAGGAGATGCTTTCAAGTGAAAGAAGTAGGATCACCATGCATAACAGATTGGTTTTTTGTTTTGTCTCAAGGTAGAAGATGTGTTTATTATATTATTTGAGGATATTCAATTCTACTATAGACAGTAGGCATACATACAGGATGGATAAAACTCATCGGATGTGTTAGGTGTTGTCCTGGGTTGAATGATGCCCACCCCCAAAACTCATGTTTGCCTGGTACTGATGAATGTGATCTTATTTGGAAACAGGGTATTTGCAGATGTAGTTAGTCAAGATGTGGTCATACCAGATTAGGGTGGGCCCTAAGAACAACAGCTGGTATCCTTATAAGAAAGCCATGTGAAACATGAGACAGAAGAAGGCCATATGCAGACCAAGGGGGAGATTAGAGTCACGTATCTACAGGCCAGGCATCACCAAGGATGGCCAGCAACCACCAGAAGCTAGAAGAGGGGCATGAAACTGCTTCTCCCTCAGAGCCCACAAAAGGAACCAACCCTGCTGAAACCTTGATTTCAGACTTCCGGCCTCCAGAAATGTGAGAGCATAAATTTCTGTGAGACAGATTAGACACAGATAAAGTCAAGCATTACATGCTGAACACAGATGGAAATGGATGGAAGGCCCAAGAGGCACCAATATTCATGAACCTCTAAATATACATGAGGCACATTAGACAATCAGTACTCATGGGGTCAATGGCGGGTCATTGGTGACACTCATTCTGGCTCCATATATCCACTGTCCAAAATATGCAAACAAAAACCTGGGCTGCTCAGCAGGTCACTGGTGAGTTTTGGCTGGGGCCAGGTGTAATTGTCCTGCATCTGCCTGAGATAATGAGTCTGGCTTGGCCCCAGGTGTCTCCATCTGTTGGTCCCGTTTCCTCAAACCTCGCCTCTGGTCAGCAGGAAAAGGTACAATGCACAGAAGGAGAGGGTGAGGGTGGTGAGGGGGAGAAGCAGGGAGGGAGAGAGAGAAAATCTTCGAATATTGTGTAACTGGGATTCAGGTGGTGTGGTCCATCCTTCTTGCACTTTATCCTAAGGCTATAAACCAACTCATCTCTTTTCCCTTGTTTCTCACTGTTTGTTTTAAATTGATTCCATAAACCATGTGATTTTAGCATTGTAATCTGGTTGTGAGCCTTTCTGTTCCATGACTTCTGGGATAGCTTGCCCGGTAGTATATATGGAGACAACAAGATGATTTCCCATCCACACCAGGGGGAGCAGTTTACCTGGTGGTATTTCCTGATGACTAGTTATTTTTGAGCAAATGTTTATTTAAGACCTACTATGTGCTAGCCACCGTTGTAGGTCCCTGCTGTACAGTAATGAGCAGTGCAGACTTGGCTCCTGACCTGGTGACCTGAGTCCTGCAAGAAGAGAGATAACCAATGTCTAATGCACTGTGAGCATTTTCTGTGACCGTGGAAGTGTCCAGTACAACAGAGCACATAGGAGGGGCATATAACCCAGTCTAGAGCAGTCTGGGAACACTACCTGAGACCAGATGAGCAGATAAGGGGCAGAAGATGTGGAAGAATGTTCTAGGCAGAAGGAATGGAATGAATAGAAGCCCAGAGGTCAGAGATAGCACAGCAAATTTGGGGAACTGAAAGAAATCCAGTATGGTCTTGAGCTTAGAGAATAAATAGGAAAAGGTGAATGATGAAACTGGACAAGTGAGTGGAGACTTTTAAAGTCATGTACCTAGATTGAACTTTATCCTATGTCATTGGGAACATATTTTTGGTCTAATGCCATGTGAGGTTTCCCACATAGCGCCTAGTATGTTTCTCTTTGCTGCTGATGAAATGGTGTATTCAAATTCAGCCCCCACCCCCTCACACTTTATTTTTTACGATTGATATTTCCAGCTGCTTTAGTATTGATTAAACATGTTCATAATTATGGAGAGTCAATAACATTATCAAGCTTTCAGGGCTTGTGTTCAGAACAAAACCCACCCACGGTCTGCTTGTTGGGTGAGGTCTAGTTGGCTGTCTTTCTTCCTTCCCACTTCAGTTACACCATCTCTGGAAAGGCTCTTTCTCTAGTCTCTGCCTCAGTTCTCCAGATGTTAAATGGTTGTTTACCTCACTTATTCTCAGGAGAACATAATGAAATTTAAGAAGAGCAAAGAACATTTTGAATGTGATATAATTTAGTTACCTATTAAGGACTTTCTAACTGCAAAGATGGCAAAATGCTGATTCTTTTCCCCAAAGCTCCTCACCCTAGACCCATTTCCTTTTCTAGAGATTGTTAAACAAGAAATAGCTGTGATATGTGTGGAAGTGTTAGAGTTCAGAGCTGCCCAGAACAAACATGATAACTCAGATGACACCTTGAGTCCTGTCTGAATCTTTAAACTATGATTTTATAGATGTATCTTGTTTACACAATACAAATATTTCTAAAAAATTGTCTGGAAGTTGATTTTATAGATTAAATCATATTTTAGTTATACCTAATTAGCCTGCTTTTCAAAATATTCCTGTAATAAATACTTTGACAAACGAAGCACTCTCTAATTTGCATTTTATTTTCACGATGGACTTTAGAATATAAAGACGGATTTAGTTATGTTGTTAAATCTAATAATCAGTGTGAAACTATTTTGCAAATGTAAAAAACTATCACTGCAACTGTTGAGACAATATAGTAGTTATTTATTGCTGCATAACAAATGACCCCAAAACCTAGCAAGTTAAAACAACAAACATTCTATTTCATAGTTTCCGAGGGTCGAGATTCTTAGCTGGGTGGTTCTGGTTCAGGGTCTCTCACTGAGTTGCAATCAAGATGTCAGCTGGGGTTGTAGTCTTTGAAAGCTCAGCGGGGGCTGGAGGATCCATTTCCAAGTTTACTTCCGCAGCCACTGGCAAGAGGCTTCCTTTCTATGTGAGACTCTTTATGGGGCCCGCTCACAACATGGCTTCCCCCAGAGGGAGTATCAACATCAGTATCTCCATGAGAATGAGAGCAAGCAAGACAGAAGCCGAAGTGCTTTACAACCTAATCTTGGAAGTAATATTCCATCCCTTCTCTGTGTTCTGTTGGTCACAGAGACCAACCCTGATACAGTGGCACTACTCAAAGGTGTATGTACCAGGAGGCAGGGACCACTGGGGGCCATTCTGGAGGCTGGCGACCACAGAAAACAGAAGGATGAATCTTTCCAAAATCCTTGTCCTGTGGCTTTTTATACCTTCATGTTAAGATTAATGAGCCAGTTTCCCCCATGTAACTCCAGCTAGCCATAGAGTCAGAGCCATCAACCTGGGACAAAAAGTAACTGTCAATCCACTAGTGTAAAAATATGTTAAATTGAAATATTTGACCAAGGTAGGCAGAAAAGTATCCAATACTAAGATGAGTTGTGAGACAAGCAAGCATCAGTTTTGCAAAGGAAATAGCTGAAAACTGGTTACACAAGTCTTGGGCTTCTCACCCAAGGGCTGTTCCCACAGATGAGGTGTATAGAAAGGTCAAGAGAGGGGCATGCTGGAAAGAATAGGTGAGGAGGGTTTGTTGGAGAGAGTAATTTATTGCTATGAGTCCCAGCTAAGGGAGACAAGTGAGAGGCACTTTAATGGGACTGTTTTGAGAGGTTGAAATATGTACTCTGCAGCTGGAGAGCAAAATGGGTAGATGTCTGCCTGCCCAGGAAATCTGGAAGTCAAGGAGATGTGCGGGCGTGCTCTTGGGCACTTTGTGACGAGGAGTACAAGCTTGGGATTGCCCTGAACCTCCAGAACAGAGGAGGTTCTGGGGAAGAAGGAATTATCCTGGATCCATTTAACATCCAGGTAGAGGTCTACCTGAAGGAGGAGGAGACCAGCAGAGATTCTGCATGGCCTGAACCAAGAAAAAAACAAGAGCTGAGCAAGGAGGAGCCAGCGGGTGAAGCATCATTGCCCAAAGTGCAGGAATTGCGGGCAGAGGCACAAAGCAAGGGAATCTCCAAATAACCCATCAAATATCTACAGGTCCAGAGAGGGTGAGCCATCTTAGACCAGCACCAGAGGGGCAAGGACTTTCCAGCACCCCTTTCCTCCTGGTCTTCTTCCTCCTGGATCTCGGTTGGCAAGCTGGGGCAAGGGGTCTGGGCAGGAAAAAAGGGGAGGAGAGCCTTTTCTTGATGCCACACTCCAGCAGCCAGGCGGCTCACAGTGGGTCCCAGCTGGGGGTGGGGGAGGGGCGGGGGGCAAGGTGTAACCATAACTCCAATTTGAAGTTTATTACCTGGGACTAGACATGTTAAATTATTGAAATTATGCTGTGGGTCTTACAGTGATCGAAAGACTTTCATTTCCCTAAGAGTGACCAAAATAAGTCAGAAAAGTAGTCAAGGACCCCCACCTTGCCAAGGGCAGGGTTATAATGGGGTACTAGGAGACAAAATTACGTTATTTATGTAAGTATATCCCATGATTTTTTCTTGTTCAATTTATAAGTTTCATCAGCAATTGCCTCTGTGTTTGAAATTAGAGTCATTTTCAATATTAGGCTTCTGTGACTCTTCTTAGGTGAGTTACAGGTAGCACAGACTACATAGTCACAGGTGAGAGCTGGATGGAAAATTAAGTGACAGTAAAAGAAGCAAAATATCCATCTTGTCACATGCCGTGTGGGATTGAGGCTGTGATGGCAGGTTTTTCTCAAGGGCTTGTGATAGGTACTTATTCATCTTCTTAGGCCAAAAGCTTGATAAGCCCTTCAACTACTGGCCCTTCGTTCATTTGTTCATACAATAACCTTTTTTCAGAGCTCCTACCACATTCCTGGAATCCTTCCTTCCACTCCTCAGAAAACCGGTCTCACCATCTTTTGTATCTAGTTTTTTTCTCTCCATCGAAGACTCTCTCAAGTTCATCAGCTTTACTGAGCCAGGTGGCAACTTTCCTGTAAAAAAAATATTTGGATAGGGTTTAGAGAAAGTGGGTATTATATGTAAATGTGATAGGACACAGAAACTTTGGAGGTCTCTGATGCTTTCCCGTCATATGTATAATTATACACACACATATATTTTATATATGTAGAGCTACATATGTACAGACATCACATATTTATATTTACATATGTGTATATATATTCCTAGTAGCACAGTTAAAAAAAGACTTGCGATCTGGAAAGTTGAAATAAAAATAATATTTTATGTATTCATAATACTTTATACAACGTTACCTATTTTTTTCTCCTAAGAAAGTCGTCCTCTCTTTTTACAGCCCAGCCCTCTCACAAGCCAAAATCCATTATCCATCCTGGTGAGTACTGAGGAGGCTGCATCACTTAACACGTAGATAAACTAGCATCTTCTGTTGTATAGAGCATTTTAAAAAACATCTTTGGGTCTTATATCTTTTTTTAGGAAGATTTTCTGCATAATTAAAAAGCTGCCTTTTTAAATATATATGATGTTTATGTAATATAATACTTTTACTTCTATAACATGTATATATTTAATGTATTTGAAATTACTTTGGATATATGATAGCTAAGAATGTATTGAATCATCCTTTCAGACAAATGGATAGCCAAATTTTCTGAGTATGAATAGTCCATATTGCCCCACTTACATGAAGGGAAATTTTAACATATACTTAATTTCCATGGCTCTGTCTCTCCATTCTGTATTTGGTGCTATATCCATGCTGGTATAAAACTGTTTTATTTACTGTAGCATCAAAGTCCACTTTTATGTCTGGTAGCCACTCAGTGTTCCCTGAACACCCTGATTGCCTGAGCCTCTCCCCTCAACCAGAATGCCTTCTCCTCCTCTCCAAATCGCCCATCCTTGACTTTCAGCCCAAACAGGGGACACCTGGCTTAGCGGCAAGTTTCGGTGGAAAAGACAAAAGGGTTTTTTGTTGGATCACAGGTTTGCTACTTACCCGCAATGCAGTGTGGTGGCTGAAGTCTCAGGCAACGTTAAGCTGTTTTACTAGATGAATCACGTTCAGAGGATGATAAATTACAGTTGCGAGATCTTTGACCCCAGTACATCTGGAGTGCCAGGCTCCGGGCTGGGCACCGCCTTTGGCAGGAGCCTTCCCTGGGTAGGAAATGGGGCCAGAGGGTTGCTGGATCCTGAGTCATGGGGGGAAGCAGGGAGGACGGTTGGTCTGGAGAGGAGAGGATGTTGGGCTGCTGCTGGTTGTCGTCAGGTCTGAAGAGGGGTTGGAAGGGACTCTTTTGTCTGAAGGAAAAAAGACTAGATCTCAGCTCTGTGTTGAAGAGAATTTTCTAGAAAAAAGAATATCCTCACGCAAAATGGGCTGATTAGTGAGAAAAGGATTACTATCTGGGTAGGAAGATGAACATGGTGCTTCTGTGGGTCTTTTCTATCTCCCTAACTTCCCTTTCCCTCCCTTGAAACTTTTCAGCGCTTGCACCCTCATCCCAGCAAACACGGAACTTCTAGCCTGTGCCATACGTCTGTCTTGCAGCATTTCTTGAGCTGATTTCTTGCAGCATTTCTCGAAAATTGCGATTTAAATTTTTACTCTTCTTTTGGGTGCAGTGACTCTTCCTGAAAAGTCTTTTTTTCTTTCACAGCCTCTAGCCCAGTCTCTTGCCTTTAAAAGTAGCTTAATACATATTTATTTATTGTTCAACAGTGTGCTGACTGATGGGCTAATTATCCTGACTCAGATTACCAAGAAATTAATAATGCACTTTGTCAGGATTGATCCTGTTTCAGAAATAGCCACTGTTTTATGTAACTCTCTCTGCAAATTTCAGTCCTCATTCATTCCCGCCTCTTCATCCCCCTTTCCATTTTTTTTAAATGGAAGAATCATCTTTTGCTAAAATGAAACTCTTTTTTTGGTGTGTGTGGTCAGAATTACAGACAGGAAGGGAACAGATGGCTGAGTTTTGAGGAGACAATTCCTGGCCGCGGAGGCTTAACAAAGCTAATAAAAGGTAATTTACCAAAGACTTAGAGAGTCACGAGGCATCCGAGATTTTTTAAAGCCCCAAACCCCCGCCCTTGCCAACACCTGCCCACTGCTCTCCCCCCAACCCTTCCATCCTCCCCGAGAACGTGAGGTTGCCAAGCTGTCACTGATGTAGCCACTCGCAGGCTCCCCTCTCCCAGGCACTTTTGCTGGGCTGTCTGGGTAACGGGCTGGGGCACCGTTGTCTTTCAGCAAACGGTCTTGGCATCATTCAGCGGCCCAGGCTGTGGCCCCATGAACCTGGCTGGGCTCCCGGAACCCCCAGAGTGAAAGCTGCACAGACAGTGTAAGGCAGCGCTGGCGTCTTTATTCTGCTGCAGGGAGATGCCTTGTTTGGGTTCTGTTTCATTTCTTCCCCTCCCGAAAGGCCCAGCTTGATGCTTCCTGCATCTGCTCTGTTCCATTTAGCTTTTGTGTCCAAAACCTCTTTTTATTCTGCTCCTGATTTTCTTTGAATAGAAAGCTTACAAAATGGCCCCATCTGCTTCTCTCAGATTTTGTCCACAAAGGCAACCTGGGCCTCCGTCAGCCAGGATATGTCCCTTTGCTTCTCCCCTTGGGCTGTGGTTTTCACTGCTGTCTGCTAACCTTGCACAGGGCAGTCACCGGCACCACCCAGAGAAAATGTTGTTTGTGCCTTTGTTTTCTTACGTTCAGGAGACAAATACTGTAAAATGTGTATGACTCATCACAGAACCTCCAGGATGCTGGTGGGACCGCTCAGGGCCCAGGTTGGCTGAGGTGATGCAGAGAGAGAAAGGGAGAAAGTCATTAGCTACTTGATGCACTCACTTCATGTGACCTCTTTGGTTTTTCAGTGATGAAAGGCAATGCTGTCTCCAGAGATATGGCCAGGAGACCTGTGGACTGGGGTGGAATTTTGTTTATGCAAACCCAGCCTTTGAGCTTTCAAATCAGAGCAGCAAACACATAAGGAACCCTTATTGCTTTGCGTGCCTGGTAATGTGCTGAGTACTTGCAGAGGAGGAGAAAGGAGATTATACTCAGTTACAAAAGAGGCAGACACATTTCAGCAACAGATGATGATTGTTCCAAGGGGATGTGTACAGGGAACCCTTGGTACACGCAGGCGGGCACTCAGCTCCCCTTCTAAAAGAGATGCTGTCTGAGGTTGCACTAGAAATTGAGTTCCCATCAATCAGGCAAATCAGTGGAGAAGGGGGTTTCAGAAGCAGAGTGAGAAAATATGAAACAGCATTATCTAAGACCCAGAATCATGACCCAGCATGGAGAGTGCAAGTGCCTGTAGGTAGGGTAGTTTGGAATAGTTGTAAGGTAGAGCAGCTTGAAATTATGTCAGAAAATAAAGGCAGGGCCATATCACAAAAGGCCTCCTGTAGTAAATGAAGGGGATGTAGGTCCAGGGGAACTGCCGAAGGCTTTCAGTGAGGAGTGACAGGATCAGGTTTGCAGTTTAGAAACATTACTCTGGAAGGAGGATGGATTTTGAGGAGGGGGTCCTGGACAGAGAGCACCCAGCAGGTAAACCACTCAAGTCTCTTATCTTCCTATGCCTGACTCCTATACTTCTCTCACCATAACCCAGTAGTTCTTCCAGAAATTTCATTGGCTTTACTTTCAAAATATTTCCAGAATCTTCCTTTTCTCACCACGTCCACTGCTACCACCCTGTCCCAGCCACCCGCATCTCTTGCCTGCATTATTGCTACAGCCTCCTACGTGGTCTCCGTTTCGATCCTGGTTTCCCTAAGTCTCTTCTCAAGGTGACAGCTCAAGTGATCATTTGACAGCATATGTCAGATTTTATCATTCCTCTGCTCAAAACCTAGCAGTGACTCCTGCTCCCACTCAGAAAAGGCTGAACTTCATATAGTGAGCTCTGACCTGTTTTCTGACCGCCTCCCCTTGCTTCCTCCACTCCAGCTGGGCTGATGTTCTTGCTGCTTCTTGAACATACCAGCCACACTCCCATGTTAGGGTCTTTTCCCTCTGCCTGGAATGCTTCCCCCAGGCAACTACTTACATGGCTTACCTCCTTCATATCTTTGCTCAAATGTTATCTTCTCAAAGAGACTCACCCTAATCACGCTACTTAAAATGGCACTGCAGCCTTCCTGCCAAAAATTCTTCCCAACACTCCCTGCTCTAATTTTTTAATAGTAATTATTATTTTTAAAATTTGCTACGTAATTATCCATTTATTATGTTCTTATTACCCATGTTCTCCCCATCACCACTGCTAGAATATGAACTCTTCAAGGGTGGGGGTCTCTGTAAATTTTGTTTGCTAATTGTATCCCAAGTCCTAGACTAGTGCCTGGCCAACAAATACTTGTTGGATCAATAACCAGCAATAGTTCAAATGAGAGCTGATGAAGGACTTAACCACAACAGTGATGTGGGGAAGAAGAGACAGACTTTAGAGACATTGATAAGGCTTCCTGATTGATTGAAAATGCTGGGCGAGAGAAATGGAATGATCTGGAATGAATGTCAGGCTTGGATGAATAACTGGGGCAGAGGGTGACCGGGTATGGAGCGGGGTAGGGGGGGAAAGAAGATAATAATGAGCCTCATTTAGGACATATTGAGGTGGAGGTGGCTGTGCAATACTCAGATGAAGACCCAGAGGGCAGTTAGAACTCAAGCAAAAAAACTCACTGGAGAGGTCAGAACTGAGGTGTGGAATTTGGAGTCATTGGTACTTGCATATTGACTTGTAAATAAGCTAATGACACCCTAACTAGCTCGCAGGACTAGGTATCAGGAGCCAGAACACCTGTTCATTCTGTTATACACACACGGAGGAGAGAGAGGGTCCAGGCACACTTGAGAACTGTTGCAAAGGAGATGGTTAAATTATTATTATATTATTATTATTTCAAATTTCCTTCTCCAAGGGAAGTTCTTCCTGTGAGGCAGGATCTGTAATGTTCCAGGATGAAACAAAGTTAAAGGTAAAAGCATTCTTGGGGCAATTACATGTTGTTCAACTGAAAAGTGCTGAACACACACAAAAATAAATTTAATTGAATTGTTATCTCAGATAATTATCTAAACGTTGCTGCAGGAGCAAAGTATCATTTTTCCCTCTAGACAAAAAGCACCACTTTCCTCTGGGAATCTCATAGATTTTTTTTTTTTTTTTAAAGTATTGTATTAAGGCAAGTAATATTATCTCTCTTTACAGAGAGGATAAGGTCACAGAAAGGTTAAGATAATTCCCAAGGATTGTACAGAAAGTCACAGGGCAACTCCTGGAACAAATCTTCAGAATCTTGGATCCCAGGCCAGGGTCCACCAAATTGGGACCATCTTTCAGGTCATAAAAGCTTAGGCAGATTTATGAGATAATCAGAAGAAAAGTTACAACAACAATATTAGACTTCTTGGTTTGAAAGCTAATAGTTGCCCTTTTCTCTGGTATTTAAAAACTCATCTTTTATTTTTGCCTTTTTTTTTAAGCCTAAACTCTCTCTTCCACCTACATCTCTAGTCCTGGATCCTTCGGACCCAGAAGGACTGGGGCAGAGGATGGAGGGGGCTTCCTGCTCTCTCTGAAGTGGGAAAAGTCCTCCTAATTTTTTTTTTCTAACAACGCCGTGAAGCAGTGGAATCAGAAGGCAGGAACCTGGAATTCTGGGCAAGGCTCTGGTGCTAAGGTGCTGAACACTGGCCCTGGAGACCCCAGTTTCTCACACTGCAAAGTGAGGGAGCTGAACACCATCCTTTGAAGCTGTTTCTTGCTCCCGAAGTCCATAAGTCTATGTTAAGTGAAAAAGTCTATTTGAATGGTGTATCGAAATGTAGCCAGTTCCATTCCCATCAACCAAAATGAGTAAGGACATTTATGTCTGTGCTGTTTTATCCTCCAAAGTGCTGGGGACTTCACTGGACAGCCTGACCACATGGCATTGCTCCCCACCTAGAGGAAGGGTGGGAATTGAGGGCAGGGTGTCAGCAGTCCTGGCAGGGTCAACACGAGCGGGGAAGGGGGTTCATCAGGCGAATAGGCTTTGGGAGGGGCAGAGGGGCTTGTGGGGAGACTGTGTGGTCCACGATGGGATTCTCAGCAACACTTCAAATCTTCAGTTAAACATCACAGCACTCAGAGAGGGATCATAGTGCTTGTGGGAAATAGAGAAAAGAATCTATGTTCAGCTTTATGTCCGAATTTGACTCAATGTGGCACCAGGAAGAATTTGTGGGCTCAGAAATAGAAACAGAGGAAAGCAAAAGCAAGATGTAGCAACTGCTCCAACCCGAGAAGAAGAGTTAGAGTCCAGCTTGACCTAAATCCATGAGCAGTAAGGTGGTCCCGAGGGCCATGGAATAGTGTCTGGGTTACATTAAGGAATAAGAAATATTTCAGGCCCAAAGTCAGAACTCTTTGTCCAAAATATTAATATATTTATTGTACCCAAGAAAACGGCAGTTCTAATTTCAACCTAAAATAAGGCAAAATAATTAATATTAGTGATGACAACTTTGTTCACATCCAGTACTGAAACCATGACACATACATAATATAAAACATCCCTAAAATCAAGAACATGAAGTCATTACAAATGTTTATGTGTATCTATATTTATTGACAGGGAAGAACTACACTAGTTAGCGTTGAGAAAAGAAAACCAAACCAAAACCCAGATGGCAGAGCAATTAGTGTGAATCTTTTTAAAAAATACATGTATGTTTATATTTGCTTGGGGAAAATATCGAGAAGGATATTTACATATAATATATATAAAATATCCTTCTCGATATTTTCCCCAAGCAAATATAAATATGGCATCTATCTGTGCATGGTGGGATTGCAAGTTTTATCTTTAAAATGTTTATCAGTATATTCTAGCCTTTTTACTATGTTTGTGTTTAGTTTCAAAAAGTTCATTACAATCTGAAATCAGAGAAGAGAAACCCAACTGAAGGTGATTCCTCTTCATTGGCTTCTTCCCAAAGAAGCATGAAAAATCTTGTCTTAAAAACAAGTTGTCCCAACACCACTGTCCTCATTAGAGCCCAGACTTGATTCCTGAAACCAAAAGGCTGCCACCTCCAGGCCTGTCCGAAAAGAGTGAGGAGAGGTAACCTCTCTGGCCTGGGTCCTCCTCCTGCTCTCTCCCCTAGGACTGCAGTTTCCCACTGAGGACTCAGTAAAATCCCCTGTTCCTCAGAGTCTCCAATGAACATCTTGGTTTAAGTGCCCTCCTACCTCAGAATCTTCTCTTCACAATGGAAGGAGAGGAAGCCAAGCATAGTGGGAAAACTGGACAACAATTGTGGATAAAGGAAGGATGCATCATTGGAGGTCTGTGGAAACATGAAAATTGATGCAGCCTTTCTCATCAGGTTTAGAATGCCCCCACATTTAAATGAAGTGTTTAATGTGCAGTCAAGGAAGCCAGGCCTTGGCTTCAAAGATGTTGGAAGCCCATGGTTTATCAAAACAAAAAGAACAACTGTGATTTAGGATTGTTTCCGGGCTGCAGGAGGGCCAATAGTCATCTTGGATGAAAGTTCCATATGGCTCGCACTTCAAGCAGAACTCATCCATTTGGAATAGTCAAGGACATTTATCAGCAATCAATCAGTGAATATTTATTGAACATCTTGGACAAGAACCAGCTTTCTTGTTTAAAACAGTCATGTAACACTCCATAGTTTCATCAGAGAAGAACTCCAAAAGGAAATCTCCAAGTAAACAGAGGGAGATGTACCCTACTGTCCCTACCCCTCCGCCTACAGAAGTTAATTTTTTCCCTTAAGAATTTCAGTCCCTCCCACTATCATAAAACCCAGCTCTTCTTCTGCTAAACCCCTGGTTCAGACTTAGGCAAAAATGCCCTTTTCTTGGTTCTCTCAATAAAGTCTAGACAGCCTGACATTGGACAAGAACAACTACTAAATATTTGCACACAGCAAAAAAAAAAGTATTTTATGGAAAGTTCACCAGAGAAAAAGCAGTCATGACTCCAAAGTGGGTTAGTGAGGCCATGATAGCTACTCAGCCACAGATGCAGGATGGCTCTGGAGTCATCTTGCAGAAGCCTCCTCCCTCTGCTCCTGCCAGCAACCTCCCAATTTCTAAAGTCCCCAGTTCTCTTAGTTTCTATATTCTGTTCCCTAGGGAAGTACAACGTCTCTTTAACTGAAGCCATGATAAGAGTATAACAGTCTGAAGAGTATTAAAGAACATCTGTTCTACCTCCCTGCCTTTCTCCTCACTTTTCATGTGTTATACAACCTGAAGATAGAGCCCAGTTATCTGAAAGAGGTCAGTTGATACTTTTAAAAACCTCAGTCCAGGCTTAACTTTAGTAACCAATCCTAACCTCAAATAGTATGAGTACAGTTTTTAAATAGTTAGAATTGAATTCAAGTCAACAAATATTTATTTAATAACCACTATGGGCTAAATAATATATAAAATATAGAAAGGCTAACAAAGATAAGTAAAACTTGGCTTTGTCCTTCAAGAAGTTTACAGTCTAATAATGGGAATAGGACAAGTATAGCCTCCACTATAATATCAAACAGAAAGTAAGGACCATAAAAATATTTTTTAATGTGCTAAGGTGGCTTATAGGAGGAAGAGAATACATTTAACTGGAAACTGAGGGAGGACTTCTTAAGAGTTAGCATTGGAATGGGCATTGACAGATGAAGTGAACAGAAATGAATGGTTCTCCAAAAATGGGAATATTATTAGCCAAGGCCTAGAGTTCAACAAGCATGGCAGTAGTCAGGCCATGGAGCCCATATGGGAGATTAATCAAAGAAGAAGCTGGAAAGCAGATTCAGAGTAAAGTTTGTGCTTAATTCCATAAGTGACAGTAAACTGCTGAAGATTTTTGAGCGTGGGGATGCAGTGATTTGAGCCGTACATTAGGTGAAATAATTGAGCGTAAATATATGGGATAGATGGGATGGAGGCAGGGAAATCAGTTAAGGTCAACTGTAACATTCTAGGTGAGGAGAAATAGAGGTCTAAACAAGGGAGGTGTTACTGGGCACGAGAAAGGATGGTGTGAGAGCCCAGGAGTGGCAGCAGCATCGTATGTGGAGGGCAAGGAAGAGTGAGGAGCAAAATGACTCCAAGGTGTCCAGCCCAAGAGGCTGGGAGGGTGGTGTAGCCATCAACCTTGACCTTGGAGTATCAAAACTATAAAAAGCAACCAAATGAAGCAAGCTGAGGAAGACCTTGTAAAAGGAACAGAGTTCTGAGACAGCTGATCCCTTTGCTTTTCTCTTTTTCATTCTATTCAGTGTTCAAACACCCATCAGGTGTCTTCCTTGTAGGGAGGGAAGCTGTAATGCATACTTGCTCTTGTTAGTTCCCAAATAGCCTATCCATCTATAGACCAGGTTTGAGGCTCTCGGGAGATCTGATTCTCTCAGTTCAGCTCCAAGGATCCCCTAACTGATGAAAAAGGTGAAATACAGCCTAGAGATTAGGTAATCAAAGTACATTAAAGGAGTCATTGATTCAGAATCTCTTACAAAAACATATCCGCTGAGCAGAAATCTAACTTTGCAAATAGAATCCTTAAAGTAAGTGTCCAAGCAGAGAACAGAGTGGCGCACGAGATACTTCAGATTATAGACAAGCTCCCTCCAAAATCTCTGATCTGGAAAATCAATCCCAGTGCCAATATTACACAGAAAAACTGTCCTCCAGAGCTCCTTCCTATTCCCAGTGACAAGCAGGGCAGCAGATGGTCAGGCATTCGGGACCTCTTATATTTGCGATTACAGCAGAGAAAATAGCCTCCTGGGCAGATCCAAGTCAGTGCAGGTCTGTGTCGTGAACATTTCCTGCTTCAGAACTGCCCTCGATTACTGTCCCTCTTCCTTGGACCTTGGGAGTAGTGATGATATCAAATGCTGGTGAGGATGAGAAGAAATTGGATTTCTCATATATTGTTAGTGGGAATGTAAAATGGTGCAGTCACTTTGGAAATCAGTTTGGCTGTTTCCTTAAAAACTAAATATACCACTTATCATTCAACCCAGCAATCACACTCTGGGCATTTATTCAGGAGACATGACTACGTATGGCCACACAATAATCTGTACATGTATGTTGATAGCAGCTTTCTCTATATGGCTAAAAACTGGAAACAACCAAAATGTCCTTTAATAGGTTAAACTGTGGTACATCCATACCATGAAGTATTACTGAGGATGAACTATTGATGCACGTAACAACTTGAATGGATTTCAAGGACATTATGCTGAGTAAAAAAAAAAAAAATCCAATTTCAAAAGGTCACATACTGTATAATTTGATTTATATAGCATTGTCAACACGAAAAATGTATAAAGATGGAGAACAAATTAGTGGTTGCCAAGGGTTAGCGATGGAGTGGGGGAGGCGAAGGGTGTGCCTGAGGGGGATCTTTGTGGTGATGCAATAATTCTGTAGCTTGATTGTGAAGGTGGTTACAGGAATGTACACTTGGGATAAAAAGTGGCATAGAACTCACACAGCACACTGTAGCAATGTCAATTTCCTGTTTTGATATGGCACTGTGATGGAGACTTGTCACAAAGTGTCTCATTGAACCTTGACAACATCCCTATGAGTTGCGTTTTACTACCCCGGGAAGGTAAGACTCAGACAGGTTACCTTGCCCAAGGCAGGCAGCTGGCGAATGGCAGGGCTGAGATTCAAATCTAGGCAATCTGACCCTCAAACGTTTGTTTTTAATCTTGATGTTCAGCTACCCATGTCCTGGCAAGGAAAGCAGACAGGGAGAAAAAAATAATAAGCTTTTCATAGGATCATGGCTACAGGGATACAGGTAGAGGAACTGTCTAGGACTCATTACTTTAACCATTCAGCTCACAGCTACCATTTTGAGTGCTTACAGACTAAGAATTTTCCTGAAACACTTTATATGTGTTTCTATTTTTACTCCTAAAACTGGCTTTTGCCATTGTCTGGTCCTACCTTACTGGCTCTGAAACATCACCTCTGACCTTGGAGTGGATGCCACTTCAAGTGCTGCTCAGCTACTTAGGATTTAGCGCATTTGCAAAGTTTCCCTGCTTTGCTCACTCCTGGGTTTCTGTGAACTCCTTCCCTTCACTGAGGACCATCCACTACAGTCTTTGGTCCCAGGAATTCTGACCACTTTACTGGCCAACATCCAGCCCTCACTGGTGGGTGAGGAATATGATTAGACAGTCTGCACTGGCATCTGCAGGAGTGCACTGTAGGATATGTTTAATCCTTCACTAAGCATTCTGAACTACGTACAATGAATTTATGCTTCCTCCGGCACCAGCTATAGAGTGGAACTCAGTGAAAACCTGCCCTAGGTCACTATCAAGTGTGGCAGCAGCCAAACATCAAAGCCAGCCTAAGAACAGAGCACATGAAAATAATATTGTGTGCCAGGGGTCAGGACAACTAGCCAGGTGCCAAGTGGAATGCTAATCAGAGCCTGAGGTGAGAACCAGAATTCAGGTCTTGAGTTCAAGTCATGGCTGATTCAGTTTTATATTGGTGGACAATGTCATTATGTGAAAACTCAGAGCCAGAAGCATGGTGAAGTAGGAACCCAAGCAACAGCTCTGACTGGAGAATAACCTTAGTTTTTATTTTTTAATTGAAGTATAGTTGACTTATAATATTATATTAGTTTTAGGTGTACAACATCGTAGTTGAATATTTTTATAGATTATACTCCATACAAAGTTGTTATAAAATATTGACTATATTCCCTGTGCTGTACATTACATCCTTGTAGCCTATTTATTTTATACCTAGTAATTTGTACCTCTTGAGCCCCTTCACCTATTTTTCCCCTCCCCCCACTCCTTCCCCCACTGGTAACCATTGGTTTGTTCTCTGTATCTGTGAGTCTGTTTTTGCTTAATTAAAAGAAAAGAGAACATGAAGTCACTCAGTGAGCTTGAGAGAGAAGACTCCTGGGCTGGGACTTTGGCACCATTTTTTCCCTGATGTAAATGTTATGATCGTGCCGCAACGTGTGATTATGGATTCTTGAAGGTCTCCGATAATGATCTGCAAACGCGTTGTAAGCTAAAGCTGTGGGTGGAATACTATTCCAGAAGCAGCCAATATTATGATTTCTACATGGTATTTTGGGGTTCTTCAGACTCTGGTTCTTCAAGCAGCATGCCTGAGTCTCATTTTCACAGGAAATTCTCTCTGCAGTGTTCGTGCACTCCTTGTAAACTGAGAACACAGAGACGGCATGGCAAACCAGTCAAATGACTTAGGCATCTTCAGATCCAGAACTCATGGAAATGTCTCACTTCCTGGGGCTTGAAGGGGCCACGGTGGGGGAATAGCAGACCTGCTCGAGTCCTCTGGGCAGAATCTGATTATTTCCCACAGCCTCCTGGCCCAGACACAAGGCCTTTAGAACAGAGCCAGGAATGTTTCCTGGAGTTTAATGCAGCCCGGAGGTCATGGGTATGACGTTGCACAATGATTAATGACAGGGAACGCTTGCTTGGTCGGGATTATATTTAATTTATACTTAGGCGTTGGCAGTTTCTTGTAGACAATCATTCCTCCAGGACATCTCCTCGTTAGCTCTGAACCATGTGACTGTTACTGTTAGATGTGTCCTTGGGATCCCAGACCTTCATGAATACTTGATGGAAGACGCACAGGACTGCCTGTGTGTCCCCATCTGGCACCTGTCCCCTATTGTTCCTATGTTCATTTCTATTGTATTTCCTAAAATGGTGCCACTTTCCTCTATTAATAGAACTGCTCAGCTAATTGAATACCATCAAAAAAAGGAAACAGAACAAGGCGGAAAATGAGTATCCGCCCGTTCTGCCTTATTTGTGATCTCAAGTCCGTGAACGAAGTGTGTTCAATGGTTCTGTTACTTTATATTTAGTAGCCATATTTAATCTCATTCCTTGACAATTTTAGACTCAGCTCAGAATATAGATAATAATGTCAATCTCTAAGGTTTAAAAATAAATTTTGCTATAAAATCTGAATCTCTGGGCTTGCTTTTTAGAGGAGATGAGGTTTCTAGTGATTTCCTAAGGAAACTGGAAGTTTCCTAAAGTTAATTACTAAAGTTAATTTATTTGTTTAAGTAAATAAGCCATAAACAAACAAAGCATGGGGGAAATCACTCTAACGTGATCATTTTGGCTTCAAGGCAGAAATCCTGGGATCTCTACGAAAATATCTGATTAATATGTGCTTCTATTATGTTGAATTATTTCATCAGCCTTCATCACCACAATGCTATTATTCTTAGGTGAGAAGCCAAGTTTAGCACTTACGTGGCTTGGTCCTGGTTTATCATGTTCCCTAGGGGATCAGACTCCGTTCTGCCTCCGTGTGGGTCAATCAGATACGTGATCTACTCCTTCCTTTCAACACTGTGGCCGGACGATGTCCACAAGAATTTAGTCCCAATATATCCTCTCTTTTATCTACACAAGCTGATGCCATCACTTTATTCTCTTAATATAACGAGGGTAATTTAGTGTTAAACTATAAATGATTTAACTGTTTCCTTGTCAACTGACCTGTGAGTTGAGGGGAAAAAATCAGTCTTTAGAAATCTAAGTCAAATGTATCTTCTCAAAAGTTAGGCTTGATGCAGGGCCCTCCGACATGTGTACCACATCCTGGGGAAAGTAAGACCAACTGTGTAGAAATTAGTGTTTTAAAATAGTTGCTATTTTACACTTGGGAAGAGTTAATTGTCCAAATGTTTGCATCCTAAGTTTAATTATGAAATAAGACACATTATCATTATTGAAGCTGGAACTTCTGGCTTAATTTTTTTTTTTTTTTTTGGCTGTGTTGGATCTTTGTTGCTGCGTGCAGGCTTTTCTCTAGTTGTGGTGAGTGGGGGCTACTCTTTGTTGTGGTGCGTGGGCTTCTCATCGCAGTGGCTTCTCTTATTGTGGAAAATGGTCTCTAGGCATGTGGGCTTCAGTAGTTGTGACATGCGGGCTCAGTAGTTGTGGCACGTGGGCTCTAGTGCGCAGGCTAAGTTTGTGGCACACAGGCTTAGTTGCTCCGCGGCATGTGGGATCTTCCCGGGTCAGGGATCGAACCCGTGTCCCCTGCATTGGCAGGCGGATTCTTAACCACTGCGCTACCGGGGAAGCCCTCTGGCTTAATTTTAATTAGCATTACTTTAGAGTACCTAGTGCTATGAAAAGATAGACATTGCCTAGTTTAGGAAAGTGGAATGAATCTTGATTGTCTTCAGAAACTGTCAATACTGGCTAGCGAATTCAAGGTACACGTGAACATGACCAAGACTGACAGGATAGTTGGGAAAAAAAGGACTGGTTTTTGTTTATGTATTTGTTTTCACTTGTGGCCTTGTAAAACATATTTGGGTGATTTAATTAAACTCTCTGAGCCTCATTTATTCAGCTGTAATGTGAAAAAAATAATAGAACCTAACTCATTAGTTTACTGTGAAGATTAAATAGGAAGATGCTTGTGCTGGCACATGATAAGGGCTCAATAAATATTAGCTATTAATTTTTTAAAGTGAAGACAGGACAGTTACAGCCTGTGAATAGAGTCCCTCCCTCCATCCCAAAGTGTCACATACCATTTGCCTCAAGTCATACCATCTCACTTGAAGTTGAGGGTCACAGGCTTTTATTCTAGAACCACTCTAAAGCCCCCTAATACTGAAGTCAAAGTCAATATAAACAAAGCAATAGTTGGAAAAAAAAGTTTCCAAAAGATTTTGACCCTATTAAAATGATTCTGAGTGAGCTTTCTACTGCGTCCTAGTAAAGAAAAACAGATATAAGTTAAGCAGTGATCCATCACATTTAAAGCTTACTTGGTACTTAATTCTAAAGCATACTTTTAAAAAAGTTAGCATTTTATAAATCAGTTTGCCTTAATCTATACTGCCTTTAATCAATTTGGCCTTTAATCAATTTCTACATGTGATTTAGAGTTTTTCTCTTCTGCCCCACCCCACTTTTGAATTTATGGTGTATTTTAGAATCAATGTTGATGTAAAATGAAGTACAGGGTGGGCATATGTTATTTCTAAATTTCTTTACAGGTTTTATAATTTCTTTAGAAGTACCAATTTCTTTTGTAACAATTCATGGACTATTAACGTTTACCAGGGTAAAAGTTGCACATTTTACCCCTTTTTCATGTTAGCCATTTCCTCTGGAGGTGTGATTCATAAATACCTCCCATCACTTTGGGAATTCATTTTTTTCCTATGTGTCCTCCCTCTTGAAAAAAATGCATTGCTTATGATGAGTCTACCCTGTTTGTTCTAAAATTGCCAGTTCCAGTGTCAAGGTGGTAGAGAATAGTTATATAAATATATATAATACACAGTTAGAAATCAGGTATGGTGAGGGTGAGCCTAATCGAACCAACCACCATCACCACCAGCAAACATGTTGCAACCACCATTTTAAGGAAAAGTAAGATGGGTGGCAGGAAAAGCACCATTCATGGAAAGTTCCCTGGGGTCAGGAGACTTTCTGGGAGAATATTGGGAATCAAGAGTCATTATGAAGATGTGCCAGCTGGACAAGAGCCTCACTTGGCCTTTGTATGACCCCAATAGATGTTTCTCCACGGTCGTTGTTCTGTTCCCCCCCATGGCTATCTAGGTCAGGCTTCTCAAACTTCAAGGTGCGGATGAATCACTTGGGGATCTTGATGAAATGCAGACTCTGCTTCGATAGATCCGGGATGGGGGTGGAGGTTTTGCGTTTCTAGCAGACTTCCGGGTGATGCTGTTGCTGCTGGCCCAGGCCAGACTTGAAGTGGTGGGACCTGGGCGACCAGCATGAGGTGGGTTGGGACAGACACTCCACTTGATTCTCGTTTCATATGTTGCTTTTCTATAGTGACGGTCAGTGACAGTCAGTGACAACTCCCACCCCTTTGTTTCTTCATTGGCAAATTGTTCTGTTATCATGAAATTCCTGTATAGAGACTCCCTATCTTGGCTCTACACTATAATCCCCTGAGAAGCTTTTTAAAAATTTGATTCCCACATCACACATTAGTAAAACTAAATCAGAATCTCGGCGGGGGGCTGGGGGTCAGAAAATTTAAAGATCCCCGGGTGATTCAGATGCAGCTGAGAACCACTCACTAGGAAGCTGTAAAAGTTGGGGAAGAGCCTCAGAAATCTGGTTCCAAGCTATGCTGCCAACATGTTTAAGTCCGGGCATTTTCTTTGCCTTCAATATTAACCTGAGAATTGGCTGGAAATAATTCTCTCAGAAGCTTGTTTTCACATAGAAGACACCATTTCTGGAAACTAAGAGGTCAAACACCAGTGGAGGAAAATCTGTAGGGAACCTAGAGGATTAAGTTTTTCCTTGATTTCTCTGAGTTGGAATTATATCATAAATTCATTCAGAGTTTTACCTTTCATTTCTGTACCTTACAGACCTATTCTTTGAACCATTTTGGAAGAAATGAATGATTGTTTTCTTCAAGAAGGTGCAAACAGGTTAAGACAAAAATCCAACTAATTATCCAGGTAATTAAATAATTACAACCTTTACAGGTACCCAGGGAGCTGACAGCACTGTGAGACAGGGATTTCAAATAGAAGAACCATGAAAAAGAGAAAAGCCTTTTTTTCTCCAAAGTTGGCTAAAACAACTGAAACCATGTTATTTTAAAAGCAAAATTGAGATGAGGAAGAGTTTAAAGAAATATAAAACATGATAGTCATCACAGTTTTTCATCCATATTTTCAAGTATCTAATGATTCCCCAATTATTATGATTATGACTGCTTGCAAAAAAAAAAAAAAAAAAAGAGAAAGAAAAAAGAAAACTCCTTTTCTACAAGTCAATCCACATGTGATACATATTTTAAATACCTTTAGTTTGTTTAAAACTTTTTATTCCTAGGATTCCCCCAGTTTTTTTCATAATGTCCTCATGATACAGGTGGCTAGTATATCTGTTCTCACTCAACAGGAAGAAAAACAAGACATTGGTTGGGAAATGACCACACCCAGGCTGCCGAAAACAACCTCATCTCTCAGGAAACTAGAGGAGAGTTCACAGTTCTGAGCCAACATACTGTTCAGCCCATTGGGCATCTCAAGCAATGGTATTCACTTGATACCTGAAAATTACATTTTCGAAAATGCCCCAGAGCATACTCATTCATTCATCCATCCATTCATTCAACAAGTATCTATTGAGGGCCCCTTATATTCCAGGCACTAGTCTTAGGTGCAAAATGTAGAAGTCATGGCACTTGTCCTCAAGAGTCTAGCAGCCTTTGGGGGAAGCCAGCTTATGGACAAAAAGGCAGCGGCATATAGAGATGAAGAACTCAGGCGCAAGAGTCAGACAGGTAGATATTTGTGTGTGTGGAGGGGGGGCTTCCAGTTTTATTGAGAAATAATTGACACACATCACTGTATAAGTTTAAGGCATACAGCATGATTTACATATATTGTGAAATGATGACCACAATAGGTTCAGCTAACATCCATCTTTTCAAGTAGATATAGTAAAAAGAAAAGAAAGAAGAAAAGAAAAAAGGGGAAAACATTTCTCCTGATAAGAATTCTTAGGATTATTCTCTTAACTTTCCTGTTTAGAGATGGATATTTGAATTCCAGCCCTGCCACTTTCTTAGCTGTATGATCTTAAGTTATTTACATCCTCAGTTTCCACATCTGTAAAATCTGGATGAGCGTGGTACCTACATCAGAGTCGTGCAGACTCAATGAAATCTTCCATTTAAAGCCACTTAGCCCAGTACCAGGCATACACTAAGCAAGCCAGCCTGTGTACAGTTCAGTGGTAGCACACAGAAAGAGCAGAGATTGATGTGACTGTGGGGACGGTGGCGTTTCTGCTGCGAGATTTTACAAATATAAACCGCGTTGAAGACAGAGGGGAGAAATGTCTGGAGTATCTCTGCAGCTATAGAACATTCTACTGAGGAAAGAGAGAGATACCCAATTATCTGTGGGGCTGAAATCAGAGAGGATCTTGATTAGGCACAGAATGTGCAATAAGATTGGGTTTTTCCTAGCTCTCTCCTTTTAAATATTTAAATCCGGATAGTATACACTTCCTGTGTATGCATATCCTGTTAGAAAATAGATATCGTAATAAGGGTCTCATCACAGTGTTGTTACTGTTATATAAGAGAATGTATGTGAAATTCTAAACAGTAAAGCATTGCACAAAATAAATGATTGCACTAATTATGCAAAAAAAATCATAGTCTTCCCCAGTAGGGAACCTGGGCACAGCTGATGAAGGGAAGCCCTGTGAATAATAAGAAAGTTGAGTACAAATGAATGAGTTAAGAAAATTCCACAGACTGGTCAGAAGTTAGAAAGGGCTTAGGATTCCAGGATAGAAAGGGCTTAGGATTCCAGGATTCTCTTTCCCTCCATGCCCCTGGAGGGAAAGAGAAAGCATAAAAGGAATGAGTGGCCTCTCCCCTTGCCCCAGAAGGATAAGTCAAAGATCAGAAGATAAAAAATACACTTGCCTGATGGGCAAACACTAGCCAGAGCAACAGTGAGCTAGGACCGATGGGAACCCAAATCAAAGAGCATGCAACATTAAACAAGCAGCTTCAAAAGCTAGTGCCGTCCTGGGGCTCAAGCATAGCCTGAAATCACAGCAATGACAGTGTCCTACATGTGGGCACCGTCATTTTTGCCTGCCTGCCTGCCATCTGAATATCCGTGGGAGATCTACTGATGGATGAGTCTTGGGAGGACCAGAGAGCCTAGGATTCTGAGGTTGGAGCAAGTGAAACAAAGCAACAGGAATTTGTTTCCTGCCCCAGTGTGCGGGCATCCCGTGACCAGCAGCAGTAATGGCCCATCTTAACCAGTCTCTTTCTGTAGTTTGGCTTTGCTGAGCTTCTGGCTGCCAGCTGTCCTCTCCTCTGACCTGGGGATCTGGCCTGTGTATAGACACATAGCTTCTAAGAGTTGCCTGCTTCCTTCTTATAAACTTTTCACATCCCAACCCCCCACTGCACCTCTACGGTACCTTTTTAGACTTTTGTTTCCTGATCATCTCCCTGCCCCCACCCCCTCTCCCACCCCTTTGGCCATGAAATGTTACTACCATAGATAATATTCAGTATATCTGTTTGAATACAATGGCCCTTTGGAGGACTACAGACCACTGTATTATCTAAGTTTTTGTTTGCTCTGCCAAAAACAACATTCACCTGTTTTCTGGGTAAGGTCACTCCCACATGAATGAATGCATGTAGTCAATTCCCTTTCTGCTTAAGTGGACCAGAGTTGGTTTCTCTTATTTGCAACCATGAACCTTGAGTGGTACACCCACTCTGTGTTTTGGCACATTAAGGCAGAGGAATGGGGAAGTTTTATAATGGAAAAAAGGGAAAGCTTCAGGTGTGCCCTGGTTGGAGGCTGCTGGCGTGAGGAAGCTGTAGGCAGGCTAACTAGTAGGACATCCAATGTGATTGGCTAACGGTGGATGTTTGGCTTTCTCTGGTTGGTCCTAAGTTGGAAGCAGAGACAGATAGGGAAGCTGTCAGTTATCACCCAAGTTCTGTCCATTTGGGGCTGATTATTATGGAAGTTATTGTTTGGGTTCCTGGATTGTCACTAGAGATAGCAATCGGAACTTCTGTACATCTCACTTATAGCAGGCTGGCTTCCTGGGCTCGTTATGGTAGATAAGGAGGTGATTTCCTGGGCAGTTGCTGCAGGTGGTGGGTCAGAGCCTAGTTTTACCTACAGCCTGGTCATTGTCCCTTTGTATGTTCAGTCTCTCAATCTCAACCCAAAAGGCCACACAGCAGGACCAGTCATACCTTAGTGGCTATGAGTTTGGATGAGGAATAATCCAGCCTCCCCACAGCAGAGATTCGTGAGGATCCAGTGGATCTGCATGGATCTGAGAACACCCCTCCTCAGCCAATACACTGACTGAAACTGGAAAGATGACCTTCCAGAAAGGGTAGCACCAGAAGGTTGGTAAAGTTGTTACAGAGACTCTAGAGGACAGCCCACTCCTTTCCATGCCCCATTTTAGGCACGTGGGTTCTGCTGCTTGCTGGTCTCTTTTAGCTCAAAGGAAAGACTCTGATGTTGCTCATTTGTACTTTATTTCAAATTACGATGTGTATTGTTTACTACTTATTATTATATAATTATTAACTTATTTACTCATGAAACAGGAAGCTTGATCTAATTTTAAGGTTATAGGTCCTTTGTAGAACTCCTGAAATCACACTGCACATGCAGTCACCAGGCTTTTAGCTGACTTATTAGGTTGACACTTATGAAATTGCCAATATTCAGTAGTTTTTGCCCCACAAAATGGTGATTTCATAGTGTCCAACCAAAGAACAAACTAGTGTCATGAGTTTTATTCTACAAACCAACTGGGCGACTAGAAAACACTTGTAAAAAATTGTAAGGCCAATTTTAAATTTTTGTTTTTATTTAGGAGTTCCCCCCGCCCACCTCAGTAAACACACACACACAGACACACATGTGACTGAACCCTGCTATTAATTTTTATTTTACGTCTTTATTGGAGTATAATTGCTTCACAATACCGTGTTAGTTTCTGTTGCACAACAAAGCAAATCAGCCATATGCATACACATGCCCCCATATCCCCTCCGTCTTGAGCCTCTCTCCCACCCTCCCTATCCCACCCTCCCTATCCCACCCCTCTAGGTCATCGCAAAGCACCAAGCTGATCTCCCTGTGCTATGCTGCTGCTTCCCATTGGCTATCTATTTTACATTCAGTAGTGTATATATGTCGATGCTACTCACACTTCGCCCCAGCTTCACCCTCCCACCCCATGTCATCAACTCCATTCTCTATGTCTACCTCTTTATTCCTGCCCTGCATCTAGTTCATCAGTACCACTTTTTTTTTTTTTTTAGATTCCATATATATGCATACGGTATTTGTTTTTCTTTTTCTGACTTACTTCACTCTGTATGACAGACTGTATGTCCATCTACCTCACTACAAATAACTCAATTTCGTTTCTTTTTATGGCTGAGTAATATTCCATTGTACATATGTGCCACATCTTCTTTATCCATTCATCTGTTGATGGACATTTAGGTTGGTTCCATGTCCTGGCTATTGTAAATAGTGCTACAATGAACATTGTGGTGCATATCTCTTTTTGAATTATGGTTTTCTCAGGGTATATGCCCAGTAGTGGGATTGCTGGGTCATATGGTAGTTCTATTTTTAGTTTTTTAAGGAACCTTCATACTGTTTTCTATAGTGGTTGTATCAATTTACATTCCCACCAACAGTGTAGGAGGGTTCCCTTTTCACCACACCCTCTCCAGCATTTATTGTTTCTAGATTTTTTTGATAATGGCCATTCTGACCGGTGTGAGGTGATACCTCATTGTAGTTTTGATTTGCATTTCTTTAATAATTAGTGATGTTGAGCATCTTTTCATGTGTCTCTTGGCCATCTGTATGTCTTCCTTGGTGAAATGTCTGTTTAGGTCTTCTGCCCATTTTTTAACTGGATTGTTTGTTTTTTTGATATTGAGCTCCATGAGCTATTTGTATATTTTGGAGATTAATCCTTTGTCTGTTGTTTCATTTGCAAATATTTTCTCCCATTCTGAGGGTTGTCTTTTTGTCTTGTTTATGGTTTCCTTTGCTGTGCAAAAGCTTTTAAGTTTAATTAAGTCCCATTTGTTTATTTTTGTTTTTATTTCTGTTACTCTAGGAGGTGGGTCAAAAAAGATCTTACTGTGGTTTATGTCAAAGAGTGTTTTTCCTATGTTTTCCTCTAAAAGTTTTATAGTATCTGGTCTTAAATTTAAGTCTTTAATCCATTTTGAGTTTATTTTGGGGTATGGTGTTAGTGTTCTAATTTCATTCTTTTACATGTAGCTGTCCAGTTTTCCTAGCACCACTTAATGAAGAGGCTGTCTTTTCTCCATTGTATGTTCTTGCCTCCTTTGTCGTAAATTAGGTGCCCGTATGTGTGTGGGTTTATCTCTGAGTATTCTATCCTGTACCATTGATCTCTATTTCTGTTTTTGTGCCAGTACCATACTGTCTTGATTACTGTAGCTTTTTGGTACAGTTTGAAGTCGGGAAGCCTGATTCCTCCAACTCCGTTTTTCTTTCTCAAGATTGCTTTGTCTATTCGGGGTCTTTTGTGTTTCCATATGAATTGTAAGATTTTTTTGTTCTAATTCTGTGAAGAATGCCATTGGTAGTTTGATAGGGATTACATTGAATCTGTAGATTGCTTTGGACAGTATAGTCATTTTCACAATATTGATTCTTCCTATCCAAGAACAGTTTATGTCATCTTTGATTTCTTTCATCAGTGTTCTATAGTTTTCTGAGTACAAGTCTTTCTAATTCTTTTTAAAGTATGTCGGAAGAAACTGTAAAAGCACATTCCTCTCTAATTAGCAGAGAGACTTAACTATTACAGGGGAACAATTTTATGAACCATATTTTACGTCTTCTTTCATTTATCTACTCTTGAGTCGAGACTTTTTTTTAGATCTCAAAGTGATGCATTTGAATTCCCCGTCAGGATGGAGTGATAATGAAGAAAATTAAATTTAATCTCCTCTACGGAGAGTTGACCGAGGAAAGGCAGAGGGAGGTTGGAAACCATGTTATTAGCCTGTAGAGAAATATAGAAGCCAATATTAGGTAAACCACAGGTAGTTACACGTTTCTCCCTGGCTGTCAATTAAGGGGCAGCCATCACAACTGCCTGATGTTGAAAAGTATGTTTGCCATTGATTTTCTAACGTGCAGGTGGAAATCTTGTCAGCCACTGTCAATTTAAATCCCCCTGTAATTACACGTCTTGCAAGAGAGATTCTAATCTTATTTTCTATGCCAAAGCCTTGTCCCCAAATACTGTTCCATGGTAAATCAGAAGGGAGGTTGCAGCAATTGCTATCACGAGGAATGTGTAAGGCTCCCTGAAGAATTTTCCTTTAATTAATGAATTACATGTTACATCCCACTGATGGAGGTCATCTTAGTCATTTTCCTTTCCTACTGGAGTGAAAACCTTTCATGTGCGAGACAAGTTCAAGGTCGGGGACTGTTATCAGTGGAGTTACTAAAGTCCAAACTCTGAGCTGTCTACCAGGTGACATCACCTTTTTGAGATTATGGAGGTAAGGATGCTCTACAGACATAACCATGAAGTTTTGATTCCCCTCAATTCAGATTTTCTTAGACATCACACTTAGCATCCATTACTACTTCTTCCACTCCCTTGGTACTTAATCAAAAGCAGCCTTGTGATATCTCTTATATCTGTGATATCTGTTAATGTTTCTTATTTCTCTCACGTTGTTAATCCAGTGAGAGAAGAAACCATGTGTTCTACCCCAGAGCACCTATTTCAATGCTGGCTGTAATACATATCTGTTGAATAGTTAAGTGGACCTTCATCTACACACCTAGGACTCCATACTATTGACTGAAAAAAAAATGTACAACCTAAAAGTTGAGAATTATGTTTTATTTGGCAGACAAAACTGAGGACTCAAGCCCAGGACACAGCATCTCAGATAGCTCTGAGGGACTGCTCCGAAGAGGTAGGGAGGAGCGGGATATCTAGGAGTTTTTGCGACAAAAACCAGGTAGTCAGAACATCAAAAGGTTACTGTTCATTAAAGAAAACCAGACATCTCAAGTCAAGGAATTTAGCCCTGTTCTGTATGGGAAGATGCAAGAGTCTGGGCTCACTGAAGTCATTCCTTTGATATGCACCTCAGCTATCTGGGGCCAGTATCCTGTATTTTCTCATCCTGAGTCTCCTCAGGGTGCACCTTTGGGTGCGGGAGTGCTGCAGTGGCTGATGGCTTGATGGTGGGCATCCTGTTTCCATCCTGAGTTCCCTCAAGGCCCACCGTCCGGGCGGCTGTATTGTGATTGCATGATGGCTGCAACATCCTCTGTTTACTGATATGGCAGGCAACATTTTTCATTTACAATGCCAAGAACCCAGGATAGACCTCAAGTTGACATTATTTCTTAAAGGTATTGATTTGAATCCTGGATTCAAATTCCAGGTGTTAGCTTTGATATTTTCCTCAAAATAATGGGGCATTTTGGGGAAGCAAGTGGAAAGAAAGCTATTTTACCCATGGACATTATAGAGAAGCACACAGGACCTTAACCAAGGTTAGATGATTGTCAAATGCAAGTGCGAAGGGAAAGCAGAGGACGGACATAGACAGTGTCCTGTGTCCTCCCTTGGAAAGGAGCCCTGGGGTTCTGGCCTTTTGGCATCCCTCCCACTCACGACGCCTGCCGTGTGCTACAAAGCAGATTTTGCTCTGGCCCCTTGGCATGATCTCTTCCCATGAATTCTCTTATAATGTCTCTACAAGGCTTCTGTACACCAAAGAAATATAAAACCCAAGATATCCTAGGAAAAGTCAGAAAAACTCACCCTCTACTTCACCCCTGAGGGCCAAACATTCAGTTTCAGAGTTTGGCACTGAAAAAAGGAAAATGTCATGTAAAGAAAAACAAACCAAACAAAACTGGCCGACTGGTTCTTTGTCCCTTTTTGTTCCTTCTTTGTTCGAAATGGAAATTTCACTTCGGAAATCAAAAACAAATGAAATCCCCAGAAAACATATAAACCCCTCCTCAGTTTGCTTTAAGCACTGAGCTTCCCTCTGCTGCCCATTATAGGAGTAAAAACCTCCAAACCCTGACAAATAAATCATTCTGAAAGCTGGGGCTTCCCAAGGGTAACATCAGAGATTATCAGTCAGGCAGAAATGTTAACATCCATCTTCCCAACATTGTGAGGCCTTTTGTTAGTGCCGGTTTTTTTCTTTGCAGAAAAGGCACAGTGCCCTGCATTGTGGGGACATTTTATGCAAATAGCAGTTAACGTGTGAAACTGCTCTGTCAGTCTCTAACCCAGGCAAATGCCCCTTACAGAAGGATTTTCATCTTATTGTAGAGCCAAAAGCATTGATGCCAGATGTGTCTACTCCCAGGTGAAAATGGTCAGGCTTTGAACAGGCTGAGCTGTCAGTGGTGGCCCAGGAAAGGGGAGGCTCTACCCAACAGCAGGAGAAGGACTCTTCCCTGCCTCCTCTGTTCCTGAGGCTGAAAATCGGGTCAGATACTGGGTCAATCTAATACTGGGATCATGGGGTTTCAGAGCTGGAAGCACCTCTCCTTTCACGTACTCATACCAGTAGGGAAACTGAAGCCTGGAAAGGTTATGGGACTTGCCCAAGGTCAGAGAGTCCATTCATAGTGAATCCGGACCAGAATATATATTAGCTGGACCTTATATTGCCTACATTCATTCATTTCTTTAATCAGTAAAACTATCAAGGTTGGAGCACTGTGCAGGGTTCTAGAGAGAGAACAACGAATGAGATGCAATCTACGCCCCTGGAAGGTGCTCACAGTTCAGAAGGGGTGGCAGGAGTAAAAAGATAGATAGGATGGCAAAAGACTGAACCTCACTGCCTATCATCGGGGAACCGGTTAAATAACTTGTGGTGCATCTATATTGCAGAATAGCGAGCAGTGGTTCAAACAGTTCTGGGCAGACCTGCAGGACTGATGTATAAAGATCTTCAAGTTGTATTGGTGGGTGAAAAAAGCAAAGTATTTCTCAAATATAAAATGAGGGGTTAGATTTGATCAGAGGCTTTCCAACCTTTTTAAAACAAATTATGGTAAAACATATATAACATAAACTTGACCATTTTAACCATTTCAAGTGTATAGTTCAGTGGTACTAAGTATATTCACATTGTTGTGCAACCATCACTGCTATCCATCTCCAGAACTGTTTCATCTCCCCAAACTAAAACTTTGTACCCATTAAACATTAACCTCCCATTCCTCCCCCACCCCTTGCAGCCCTTGGCAACCGCCATTCTACTTTCCATCTCTATAAATCTGACTACTCTAAGTCCCTCATATAAGTAGGATCATGCAGTATTTGTTCCTTTGTGACTGGCTTATTTCACTCAGCATAATGTCTTCAGGTTCATCCATGTTGTAGCATGTATCAGAATTTCATTCCTTTTTAAGGCTGCACAATATTCCATTGTATGAATGGACCATATTTTGTTTCTCTAGTCATCTGTCGATGGAGGCTTTGGGTTGCTTCCACCTCTTAGCTATTGTGAATGATGCTGTTATGAGCCTAAGCATACAAATATTTCTTCAAGTTCTTCCTTTCAACTGTTTTGGTTATATTCCAAGAGTGGAAATGCTGGATCATATAGTAATTCTATTTTTAATCTTTTGAGGAACCTCCATACTGTTTTCCATAGTGGCTGCACCATTTTACATTCTCACCAACAGTACACTGGGTACCAGTTTCTCCCTGTCCTTGCCCATAGTGGTTATTTTCTGGTTTTTTTCTTTCTTTTTTTCTTTTTTTTTAACAGCCATCCTTATGGGTGTGAAGTGGTATCTCATTCTGGTTTTGATTTGCATTTCCCTAATGATTAATGATGTTGAGCATCTGTTCATGTGCCTATTGGCCATTTGTATATTTTCTTTGGAGAAATGTCTATTCAAGTCCTTTGCCCGTATTTTAATTGGGTTGTCAGGTTTTTTGTTGAGTTCCAACCTTTTAAAAAGCTGTGGAAACTCCTACCTTTAATGAAATTGTATATCAAAGCCCAATATACAAAATAGGAAGATTCATGTGAAGGGCCTAGAGCTCTGACCTAGACCCACCCAAGGGCTTCACATGCCAACTCTGTCCTTTCTGTTTGTCCTGTGCCTCCTCCCAACAGGAGGGGGCCTCTGGGACACCTCCATGCAAACCCCACGGTCCACAGAACTGAGTAGGTTTGAAAACCATTAGACTAAATAACCTCTAGATTACCTCCCAGGTCACAGGCCATGTTGATGTGAAAAACCACCGAAGTTTAATCTGCATAAAGGAGAAGCTATTTAAAGTAAAGGAACTTTCATCAATACTTATTTTCAAAAGGCTCACTGTGATGTTCACTTCCTTCCAGAAAGACCCTTTGGTTTAACATGTAAGTCAGATTCATGCAATATTCTGAAACACTGTGAAGATTTTGTCTTGGTCACATTACCAGATTCTTGTAGTTACCAGATTCTTTATCCCCTTATCTCAGCATACTCTTTGGTGTAAGTGCTTGGGTAAGTCTGTTGGCAAAGTGTTTAAAAATAATAATCTATAAGAAATATCCCTGTAGTACATGGATTGCAAAATTTTCCTTAATTTCTTCTCCCTTCTGTATATCCACCCCAGCTCCTTTGGCAATGTGATTCAGTGGCTCCTCCCATCAAAAAGTGGAGGCTCTTGTTCCATCCCTGAGTCTGGGCTGGCCTGCTGATTGGCTTTGATCAATAGAATAAGGTAAGGATGTGTTGGGCTAGTTCTGAGCCTCATTTCTGCTCTCATTCTTTTTTTAAATATTTATTTATTTATTTATTTATTTATTTATTTATTTATTTATTTATATTTTGGCTGTGCCGGCTCTTAGTTGAAGCATGCAGGGTCTTTTAGTTGCAACATGTGGTATCTAGTTTCCCAACCAGGGATCGAACCTGGGCCCGCTGCATTGGGAGCGCAGAGTCTTACCCCCTGGACCACCAGGGAAGTCCCTCTGCTCTCATTCTTTTTTTTAAAAATAAATTTATTTAATTAATTAATTTATTTATTTATTTTTGGCTGAGTTGGGTCTTCATTGCTGCACGCGGTCCCTCTCGAGTTGCAGTGAGCAGTGGCTCCTCTTCGTTGTGGTGCGCATGCTTCTCATTGCGGTGGCTTCTCTTGTTGCAGAGCACGGGCCCTAGAGCACATGGGCTTCAGTAGTTGTGGCCCGTGGGCTCAGTAGTTGTGGCTCGTGGGCTCTAGAGCACAGGCTCAGTAGTTGTGGCACATGGGCTTAGTGGCTCCGTGGCGTGTGTGATCTTCCCGGACCAGGGCTCGAACCCATGTCCCCTGCAATGGCAGGCGGATTCTTAACCACTGTGCCACCAGGGAAGTCCCTGCTCTCATTCTTGAAATCCTGTCCAGCCACAGTGAAAACAAGCCTAGCCTAGCCTGCCCGATCATGGGAATCAAGCGGTTCCATCACCTCATTGCCCCAGCTCACACGCACCTAACAGCCACACGGGCTAATCCCGTGAAGCCATTCTAGCTAATCCAGCCCCTGCCACCCTACCCACTGAGTACAGATTATGGGGCAGCCCAGTGCAGATCCACAGAACTGCCCATTTGGCCCATAAAGTCAAGAACAATGATGAATACTTCTTGTTCAAGGTCAATGAGATTTTGTGTGGTTTGTTCCATGGTGATAACTAACTGATAGTATCACCAACTACTTCTTTTTTTTGTTTTTGTTTTTTGGGGTTTTTTTTTTTTAGTTTTTATTTTTTTGATGTAGACCATTTTTAAAGTCTTTATTGAATTTATTACAATATTGCTTCTGTTTTATGTTTTGGTTTTTTGGCCCCAAGGCATATGGGATCCTAGCTCCCCGACCAGGGATTGAACCCACACCCTCTGCATTAGAAGGCAAAATCTTAGCCACTGGACTGCCAGGGAAGTCCCACCAACTACTTCTTATAACAAAACCAAACCAAAAGAGACAGAGGAAATAGTAACTAAGAGAGAACAGGTCTGAGATCCTATCAAATCCTCTACAAATGAAATCTTTCTCTCAGTAGAGTTCTTCAACAGGTTCTTTGTCTTTCACTTATCAAAAGGAAAACACTACAACTTGAGTTGATTTGGGGATTGCCGGAAACCACAGAAGGGCCTGGGAAGAATGTCTGATTTTAAAATACTCAGAGATGGACAGAAAGAAGTATTTGAGTCCACCAAGGAAATATACTTTGCAGGGGTTTGGTCCCCTAACCCCGTGTGCTTGCATTTGATAAGCCACGTTTCTATGTAGCATCCTCAAGTTTCAACAGCAATATTTCAAGAAAACATCATCTGAAGTCATTTCAGAGAGCATATACCTTTGTTTCTATTTGAATATAAACTGTAGTTAAAAACAAAAGCAAACAAACAACACTATATATAATGCCCTTTCCAAATCAGAGAGCAGAGGTCTACAGTTGATTAAGCTTTCAGCATCCCCAAATATGTGCTATCCCTGCAAAAATGAGCGAAATCCCCAAAATATGTTCTCTCTGAGGAGCAAACAAGGGTCTAGCCTTCTCTGTGTCAATAGCTCAGTTCATCCCCCTGCGGTCATTACGATGGCTAATTACAGGCCAACATTCCACAATGTCAGATGGTCACCACAGCTCAGCCTTCTGGCTCCCATCTTCCCAAAGGCTGGGAGGTCTTCCTTTTGAGAGAGTTAAACAGGAATAAGGAAAGTGAGACTAATTTATGCAAATGTGTGCGACATAAATCAGATTGTGTCTGCCAGATAGCACAAATCGCTGGGGTGATTTAGTGCTTTCCCACTCTGCACAGAAAGAGTTCCAGACACCAGCTCTTTAGTTTGGTGGCCATGTACCTGGGTCACCGACTAGATTTCGCCACAGTAATTTGTTTCTTTACCTTTTGAAAATAAACAGACACAATTCAGTATAATGTGCGACTTGAATAAATAAACCCATAAAGGGAGCTTCAGTGTCTGGAATAAATTAACCAGACCTGAAAAAAGTTAGAACCAGGAAAATTTTAACTTAAGCTAAAGTAGAATTAAAAAGAATTTTATAAGGGAAAAAGGAAAGTGAGAGCTTGGTCAACATTGATAAATATCACAGAGAGATGGGAGAATGGGGACCGGGGGCTACCTGAAAGGAAGCAATTAATTTTTGTGAACTTTATAAGCTCAATGGCAGTAGAATAATGGCGATCGAAGCCAAATAAGAGTGGCTTTAAGAAATTAATGGGAATTGAATAAGTAAAGACAGTGAAAATGTTTATAGGAAACTTAGGTAAGAAAGGTAAGAAATGCAGATGTAGCTTAAAGGGCATGACAGGTCAAGGAAAGGATTTTTTGTTGTTGAGCAGAGCAATGAGTCACAGAAGCATGACTAATGCAGAGCAGCGAGTAGATAGAGATTTCCAGAAGGAAAGGGAACAAAAGATTGTCCTTAAACAGGCAATGGGGATTCAGAACGTGTTTATACAGCAGGTCAAAACTTACACCTCAGGTGTTTAAACATGTAACTTTATCTCCTTTTCTGTAATGGAACCTAAATTAGCTCTTCAGCCCCATTTCAAAGCAGTACCTGTGTCACTTTTTGTTTAAATTAGCGTCAATTCAAGATTTAAACTCAGGCAGTTGAATATTAAAGATTGTCCTCCTCGCTCTTCTTCCCTCTTCCCAGGAGGGACCTGAGTTTTCCAGAGGTCTGTCTGCTGTCCTGGCACCTTGTCTCCGCTGCAGGGCGGGTGAAAGCACCTGGTCAGGGGCATCATCCTGATGTGCCAGATGCTGATGACGTCTGTGGTCCCACCACAGTTTCTGGTCTCATGTTGCATCTGCTCTGCATTCTCCTCAACTAGACCCTACTGCAACTTCCATGCTCAACCTCATTCTGGAAGACAGGACCCTCACCTGTCCCACGTTGTACTTTCAGGCCCACCTACCTACTCACCACACCTCTGGCATTGCCCATCCATTGCACACAAACGCTTCCAGAGTCCCCAGCTAAATCCAGTAAACCAAGTAATGGTCCCTTTTGTCTTGAATCCCTTGAACTTTTCTGGAGGTTTATGATGCTTCCCCATGAGCCAGCAGAATGTAGGGAGACACCGACATTCAGGCAGCCTCTAGCTATTTAACTCCAGCCATTTTCCTTCCATCCTCCCTGTTGGGCCAGTTGCAGGGACTTCCATGGCCATTCCCAGTGAGCAGATGCTGCTCTTTCAGTTTGGAGAAAAAACTGCTATAGTCAGTGCTTTCATGATTTAAAAACATTGACAGTGACTAACTCTGAATTCCACTCAAGAATCTAGAACAGAAGAAGCTAGGGGACTTCCCTGGTGGTCCAGCTGTTAAGACTCCACGCTCCCAATGCAAAGGGCCTGGGTTCGATCCCTGGTCAGGGAACTAGATCCCACATGCTGCAACTAAGAGCCTGTATACCACAACTAAGACCCAGTACAGCCAAATAAATAAATAATTTAAAAGGTTTTTTAAGAAAAAGAAACAACTAAATAAACTAAAAGCTGGTTGGAAATAGGCATTAGTTAAAAAAAAAAATGCAGTCAAATATGTTACCTACTGATTCCCATGGACTTTCCTCAAATCCCATTCTTTAGCCCTGGAGGCCCTCATCCTGTTCCAGAAAGCCATGTCTCAGTTGGCATCCCATCCATGTCAACAAAACTGTCAAGAACTGCAAGAGGTCTGAGATTTTACTCTACTTGCAAACTAACAAGTTAACCTATGATCAGGGATGTTGACATGAGATATGAGACTCCTGGGTCAGAGACAAAGAACTTTATTACAGCAACAGCAGTAGCTAGAGCATTAGCATTTTCTTGCACTGATTCTTCAAGTCTCAAATCCCACCGAGTGACACGAGGAAGGCTAGGTGCCTCCTTCACACGCAGTGGATTGAGTTACAGGAGAGGAACCGTGTTTATTACCATAGATGGAGGGAGAGGTTGAGAGAAGCTGCCCTTGAATAGAAATGTCGTGTGGAAATATAGTAGCCTTGTCTCAACCATGCTATGGGACCTAATGCATAAGATGTCCACATCTGAACCAAAGTCCTATAGGAGGAGAAAAGTCTCCCTAAGACAGCAGAAGAGGCACTGGTTTCCAGAGACAGAGTCCCCAGGGAAAGGTGAATCCCTGATTTGATTAAGCTGCTCTTTCCCAGAAGCTCCTCCCTCCATTTTTTTTTTTTTAATTAGCCAGCTTTTCTTTTTTTTCATTTTCTTTTTATTTTTTTTTGGCTGCATTGGGTCTTTGTTGCTGCACGCGGGCTTTCTCTAGTTGTGGCGAGCGGGGGCTACTCTTTGTTGCGGTGCGTGGGCTTCTCGCTGCGGTGGCTTCTCTTATTGTGGAGCACGGGCCCTAGAGCAAGCGGGCTTCAGTAGTTGCAGCACACGGGCTCAGTAGTTGTGGCTTGCGGGCTCTAGAGTGCAGGCTCAGCAGTTGTGGTGCACAGACTTAATTGCCCTGAGGCATGTGGGATCTTCCCAGACCAGGGATCGAAACCGAGTCCCCTGCATTGGCAGGAGGATTCTTTAACCACTGCGCCACTAAGGAATTCCCGCCTTCCTCCATCTCTAAGATGGCAAAATCTTGGTTTGATTTAAAGAGAAAAAGTGGTCCCCCTTCCATCATCAATCTAAATCGTCTTTAATGGTTTTCCCTCCAGAGTCCCTGAAATGTTAGTTACTCTACATTCCCATACCTAGCCCTCTTTCCTTTTCACTCTGTCTGATTTTAGTCGGCCTTATCTATTACCAGGAAGTCAATTACCTCGTGTAGATTGCTTCTATACCAGTGTAGTTGCTCCCCATATATTGACATGCGCAAGTCACATAGTCACTCCTAGTTCAGATGATTTACGAGGGTTTAGGTTGGTTTTATGATTTGCTAAAGGTTATGTCATATGACACATCCTCTCTAAATAAAAAGAATTAACCTTTCACATATGAACTTTGGCACATGTGAGCCCTTCGTAAGTATTTATTGAATGAATGAGTGAATAAGCTAGATAAGAAAATAAGGGACCTACGCTGATAGTGGTTAATGATAATATGTCTTTATTTGTAAATAGTGCTTTTATATATTAGAGTTTGAGATGAACTATCCTTCATACACATAAATATGCTGCTACTCCACCATTAATGCAGTCTCCTCCCATGCTGGTGATGAATCTGTAGCGAGTGATCTACCGTTACTCTTTTATCTGGGCTTCCTTGTAAAATGAACGGCACACACTAGTGGATCAATAGAAGAAGCTTCTGCCTCCATGCTTCTTCCTTCCCAGGGTCTGTCTCCTCCCGCTCTCCTTAAACACCACACACCAATTCAGTGGAGGATGGGGTAGTCTGATTATGAAACAGAATACAATTAACAGTGTCATGTGAGGATTGAAATCATGACCTCATGCTTATAATACTTGTAACCAGTGAAGAGATGACAAAGCTTTGCATTTATAGGAGTTAGCTAAACATTCAGCCTTTACATGAATGCCTTGGGAAAGGGCTTTAAGAGCTAGACAGGTAAATACTCTTTTTACTCACAACCAAATTTCTAAGCTGTATACTCACTAGTAGTAAGGAAAATCTTGAAATATCATTGAAGTCACCTACATTTCCTAAAGGTGTGTATCATACATCAGACAGAAGACACAGGGTAGGGGAGAGAAAGGAAAGAAAATGTAATTGAATTGAAATATGTGTGCGGTGTCTACATCTTCTGCCTCAGAAGTCTGTGTCTCTTTTGGCCAAAATTACTTTCAGAAAGTATTAGTTCCCTATAGTCAGCTTAAAGACTTCCTGGAATGTCATGGCTAAAAATGAGTCAAATTCCTGGCTAATTTCCTTCAAGACAACACAAAGAAGTTATTACACTGCTTGCTTTGGCCCAGAGCTCCTCTTATCTAAAAATAAATAAGTATATTTAACAAGAAAGAAATTCTAAGCCTTTAAAGAAATCTTGGTTTTACTTGTTATACGAAACTCTTGGTTGCATAGAGTCAGCTATATTTGTCCCAGCTTTGTCATAGTTTTAGGCACTTCTAGGCATACCAAAGAGACATCTCGGTTAAATTACCAAGGTTCTGTGCTTTTAGGAGACACTGGGTTAGGAACGAGACCCCTCAACCATACTCCTCCTGCTCTTTCCGAGCATGGGCACAACCTCCTGACAAGCTGGTAACTTCAAATGAATGTCAAGTATTTGAAAAGTGAAGTTGGTTGAATGCCACCTCCTCGCTGTTTTGTCACTTAAACCTTAAAATTGAGGTATACTTTTTTAACTATATTTTTTTATATTCCCTATATAGAAAATGTGTTTTCTATATGTTTCTATATTTTTTTCTATATTTCTGTATATCAGTGGACTCTCCATTCAGTTCATTTGTACCTCATTTTGGAAAGCAAGTTGGTAACTGTATCGAAAATCTCAGAGTGTTCACAGCTTTCCCCCCAGTAAATCCAGACCTGGGATTCTTTCCTAAACAAAGCATCCTAAACATCCAAAACATTACTGCAGCATTATAATATTGCAAAGGACCCAAGTGTCCAACAAGAAGGTATAATTAAACAAAGCATAATTACATTTACACAGGGTTTTTAATAATATTGGCAAATGTTTGTTTTTTTCTATTAACTGAAAGGTTGGATGCAAAGTTATTTATATAATCACAGTATACGTATCCTGGCAGATAGTAAGCGTTTTATAAATATTTGTTAAATGAACCAAAGAATGAATCACAACTATATTAAAAAGAAAAGACTTGCATAGAAAAAGAGGCTGAAACATTTTTTATATATGGATATGGTTATCTCTGGATGACAATCCTAGGCGTAATATTTTTCTATACTTTATAATTATAATTAACACCTAACCTTTTCATAACAAGAAACACAAAATTTATTTTGTAAAAGAAATATGTTCAGGAGCATATTCTGGAGATAACAGAGGAATTCAACTGAATATTTAAGCCTTCTTAGTGTGATAACTTTTTTAAAAATATGGTCTATAAGGCTAAACTACATTTTTTGAGAAATGTCATGCATGGCAGTAAAATAGTATTTATCATCATGATCACAGCTACCCTTTACTGAGTAGCTAAATTATGTCAGGTTACAAGATAACATTTTATTTGATTGTTGTGTGGTTCTCAGCCTATTAATGTGATGCTATCGGTTAGGAATGCCTGAGACACTCGCCTGGGCCCTGCTACTTATGGCAGCCCCCTAGACATTTCCCCAACTCGAAGCAGTGTTGTGGCTGGACCAGCCCTTGTTTTTTTTTATCATGATTGCAGCACACACCTCAGCAACAACCATCAGGGAACTTTGAAGGACAAGATTTATTATTCACAGGTCCTGGAGGGTACATGGCATGCCCAAGAGCCACACAGTGAGGTCACAGTGGAAGGGAATGCAGACCAGGAGCTCTGCCTTTATTAGGGTCCAAAGGTTGGGTATCTAGCATTTTGAGAATTCACTCTTTATTGGTGAATTTAAAGCTCAGAGCTGGAATGAGGGCGTGGGTAGGGAGAAGTGGGGTCACTCCAGTGATCAGTTTTCTATGTTACTCAGGGCTTCCTGAATAGGGACCTGCACGGGTGGGGGCAGCCTGGTTTCTTGTCTAGATGTTTTGATAATATCTGTGTCATGCAGCTGGCAATATGTTTATTTGAGATGAATGTCTTCAAAATGGCTGCCTTGGCAATAAAAAGCATACTGTCGGGCACTTACAACTATTTCATTTAAACTTTATTTTATTCATTCATTTGATACATATTTTGAGCACTAACTAAATGCAAGGCACTGTTTTAAACATAGGAATATAAAGATGGATAACAAAGAGTCTTTACCGTGAAGAAAATTGTAAGGAGATTAGACCTTGTAAAAATTAATAAGAAGAAATCTCAATTAAAATAGAATCAGGGAGCCAGACAGGGGAGCTGTCACTCCCTGAGAGGATAGCTGAGCTCACCAAGAAGAAGAAAAACTTCCTCTTCCTGCCTAGCAAGAGCTCAGCCAATGGGAGACTGTCACGACTCAGCCAATGAAAGCCACTCTGCTTGGAACTCTCAATTCCTCCAATGGATTCTTTGTTTACTGTGGCCCTCCCAAATCCTTTTTCCCCTCTTTAAGTGTTCCTTTGTTGTATGTGGTCTTGCACATGGCTCACCATGGTTATAAACCCTGAATTGCAATCTTTTGTTGATGCCAGTTAAACCCATTTTTGCTGGAGAAATAGCTGGCAGTCTATTTGTTTTAGGTCAACAACCTTAATCAGATAAGGACAGTAGTGTTCTGGCTGCTGACAGACATTTGTGGGGGCACAAAGGAGGGGTGCTTACATCCAGGTCAGAAATGTGGGTAATGGGAAGGGCTAACGATTGAGCTAAAACTATAGAATTAAAGCAAAGGCCCCTGTTGTCTGCTCCACCTGGTTGGAGGGAGGGAGGGAGGGAAGGCCAGTCTGAGACTCAGGTCAAGGCTACGAGACAAATGGCCTGACTCCTTCTTCAGAAACCTTTGGTCAGGAAATGGGCTTTCTCCACCTTCCAAGTCTCCCAATGCAGACATTTGAGAAATTTTCCATTTTCTAATATACATATATATAATATATATATATATATATATTTTTTTTTTTTTTTTGTATTTTCACATGCCATTTTACCAACAACATGCTTTTTTACAATCCTTGGTTCTCTCCTAGCAATCCTCTAAGTTTCATTGCATATTCTTAAATGCTTATAAAACACATGATTTTTTTTGAAAATAAAAATGGCCCCGAGAAACCTGTCTCCATAATGATAGAAAACCGTGACTTTAGATCTTGCTGCCAGGCTCCTGTCAGATATTTAAACCAAATGGTTTCCTTAAATTAAGGGCTAGGAGAGAAAGAAAAAATGGAAGGTAGTATTCCTGCAGATTTAAAACATTAGAGTACAGTGGACAGTTGTGACTTTTTGAGACCTAAATTTGTACTGACTACTAAATATATCTAGACTGATCATAGATTCAAGCTCATTTATTAATGATGACAATAATGCTACCTAAGATTTTTAAAGAACCATCTGTATGCCAGGCACTCTTCAAAATTCTTTATACAGATTACCTCCATCAACTATATACCAATGCTACAAGGCAGAAAAATCTTCTAATCCTCATTTTACCAATGACTAATTGTGAAAACTTTATTTATGTTAACTATTTTCATAAGGAAACAAAATCAGACATACTGTAAAGGGCGAAGCAGTTTCTAAACAAGTGATTAAGTTGCAAGTTGGCTCGAATCTTCTGTTTACACATTATGGATTCTTCTCAAATTATCAGAATCCACTAACTTTTAGTTAGCACTTATACACAGCAAATATAACATACCTTAGGCTAGGGGCATATTAATTGTACCTTTATATATTTGTAAAACAATCTGCCCTCAAACATGCTGTAATAAAAATATTCTTACAGTGATCCATCTTAAAAGGACATGGCCCCAAGGAAGTGACTTGAACATAAATAATAAAGTGAAGGAGGAGGAGTAAGCATTCCACAGGCTTTCTCACCTCCTGTTTGCATGGATTTTACCAGGGGCCATCCAGTTACTAACTCTGGGCTGTTTTCAGGAACTGCCAAGCACACTAAGTTCAGGGACCTCCTTCTTCCCATTAACTTTATTATAATGGTTTCTAGGGTTTAATAAACAAACACAGAGCTTAGCAAAGGAATCAGCTATCGTATTATAAATTATAACAGCCACAAAGCTTTACCATCTAAATAGATAATGGTATTCAAGTCAAGTATTTCTATGGGATGGATTTTAATAGTCATTGCAGAATGGAATTTTTAAGAAATAGAATGCCCTTAACAATGGACTATTACAAATCCTGGATACCTCCTCCAGTTTTTCCTGCAGGTAAATAAAAAATAGTACAGCTCTTCAGGGTGCTTAAGCCTCCCCCAACGAAGTGCACGTTCTTCAACAGACAGATGGAAAATTGAGACCCAGGATTGCAGGAGTCAGGCTGCTATAGAATGAATAGCTGACCAACTTTGCTTCCTCCGTGATTCTCTTCACAAAATAATAAATGACAGAGGAGAATTAGAATGTGTTACTCCCAGAGCAATGTCCTTCTGTGATACAACAATAACTGCTGAAAGACAGATGATGGGAAGGAGCGTGGAGACTTCATTCAGACTTGGGTCTGGGAAGAGCTTGGAATCAGTTATCCAATCAGAAGCAGAAGCCATGTTTGATGGGCAAGTGGCAAAAAAAAAAGAGTGCTGATCTTGTTTGTTTTTTTACAGGATGTGTGCTCTTGAAGAAGGGATAGAAAATAATAAAACCTATGTGCATCAGTGAGGGCCTTTTCTTTCACCTTTACATGCAGGAGATTCTTTAAAAATATGTCCACTATGCCTCTAATCAATAAAAACCAAAGATGTCCAATAAAATCTATTTGAGAAATCCTAATAGAACTTTTAAAACTTCTTTCCTTTTATAATTCCATTTGGTAGCCCTATCTTGAATACTAGGCTTATACATTTGTTAACCAGTGACGCATCAATAAAATAATGTTCTCAGGACTCAAGCTGTCCCTTGAAACAGAAGCCAGGCCTGTGAAGATCCTGAGGTATTTGTTAGTTGGTTGGTTGGTTAGTTAGTTAGTTAGTTAAGAAAATTATGGTCAATCCTCCTCAGACTTTTCACCAAGACAGTAAAATGAAGAAAAGTAAATTGAGATTGAAATAAGGCAGTTGTCTTCTCATCTGTTCACGTTGGAAAGGGTTGTTTGTCATCTGCATGCCCCTCATGACAAACATTTATTGAGAATCTATGGGCAAGACCCAGCTGGCCTAATGATATTAGATCAACTGGGTGATGGCCCCGTGGGGGAGAGAGCTGGCCATCCAGATACTGATGGGAGAAGAGATCAAAGACGCCATCCTGGAGGCAAGTGGCTGAGACAGTCTGTCCCACACCAAGCTACGGACCACAGGGGTTCAAAAGGAGGAAGCAGTACTTCTGATCCTCAAAGAGCTCATGGGCCTTATGTGACCCGAGAGAGTTTAGGTCAGCTTCCTAGCACCACAGGAAGGGAAAACTAGATCTAAGTCTAAAACTCACTGTCCCATAACTGCTATAACTTTTGCAGCACCTACAGGAGATGATCAATTTGAGAAAGGAAATGGCTAATTCCATCATCAGGAAATATAAAGGAGCACCTACATATTTTATATAATAAAATAGGTAGTACTTATTGAGAGCTTACCTTGTGCTGTATATAATCCTAAACACTTTACATGCATTATTTCATTTAACCCCCATAGTAATCCCATGAGGTAGGTACCATTGTCATTTCCATTGCATAGATGAGGGAACTGAACCACAGAGATATTATGTATCACAAGTGGTATTGTTTTCTTCAGAATCTGCTCTTTGACCCTTCTGCTGCTCTGTACATTGTTAAGAATAATAAATACCTAATGTGATTAAAATAATACTATCACAAAGCAGTTTATATAACCCCAGGGCTTCTAAGCATCTGCATACTAACTACTTATTTTAAGTAATATTAAATAAAAGCATGTCCTAATATAATTAGAAAAGTCATATACTCCTTGGACATTCCTAATAATGGAATCTGAATTATGGTCCAACTACTAATAATATGTTAAACTATCCAGAGGAAGAAGTCAAGGACTGAGGTGTCATTACTTTTTCCTTGGACGGCTAAGGTAATCTGACAAAACGAAACCCTCCAAACTACAAGTCAAGATGCTTGACAGGCTCTTCCTGGCTCTTCTAAAATGCAATTTTGGCAGCAACTTTTGACAGGACATCGTTTCAAATACACAAATAGGAGGACATGGATTATCACAAAGAGGACAATCCTGAGCTCAAATATTTCCTATGTACCTCTAAAATAACTTCTAAAAAGCTGTGATCACTCTGAAAATGTAGGCACTGTATGCTCTTAATTTCTCTTTGGAGCTCCCTCTGTGAGGAAACAAACATAAAGGAACCTAACCTAGTGCAGGAATCATCTCCAGGAGGCAACATTCAAATTTCTCAACTTGAAGGACTAAGAGTGGGGGAGGGGAGAGGAGGGAGGAGTATTCCTGGAAGAAGGAACAGTTGACACAAAGGACTGAAAGCAAGAAAATGCAAGTGAGGCTAGAAGTTTAGTGTAACTGGAGGTCAGTGCTTGAGAAAGAGCTCAGAGAGTGGAAGCAGACGCCCACTGTGGAGGAATTTATCCCTGGGGCGAAAGGAAGCTATTGAAAGATTTTAGCAAATGTTAAGCGTATCTACTATTTCCCAGGCTTGGTTTAAGGATTTATGAAACGGTGTTTGTAAAGTACATTTGCAGCCTTTAAAAATGAGTATGAAGGAAAAACTAAGTTGTTTCTATCTTTTCCCCCAGATGGCAAATGCAAAACGTCATCCATAAGGTCTTCAGGAAAGGAACTCATGGATCTCCTTTTAATTGTGAAGAGGTTCCCAGACATTTCCTCATGGCGCATTTCCTCATCCCACGCAGTCCAAATCATAGATCAAGAATCTATAAGATTTAAATGGCAAATATCCACACATTTATAAACGGCTTTGGTAGAATCATGCTTTCAAACATGTTTTTGCTCATAATTCTCTGGCAAGTGACAAAACCATTACCTTCCTGTGAATTAATTCTTCCAGAACATCTCAGTTTACCCAAGTAACAACCACGGAGGGCTCACAAAACATCCTTGGCGATTGACTTCTGAAGTACACGCAACAAACCAGGAACAGTATCCATGATCCACGGAGCCCCTGTAACCAGGTAAAGCTGCAGCATCTACTAAGCACTTGGGAGAAATGTGGAAAACTCCACTGTTGGAAAAGACAGAAGAATAAAACCCAATTCCAGGACCCACTGGGTCATCCTGCAACACACCTAGGTAATCACCACTTTGCCAGAAAGTACACATAATGGGCACAAATGAATCTTCATCTCTCTTTATCCTTTTCTGGCCTAAGGACAATGGATGGATGATTATGACCACTTCTCCCTGGAACTTATAATCACTATGCTTTTCATCCATTCAACAAATTTTACTGACCTTCTGCTCTGTTCTGGGCACCATGTTGGGCACCAGAAAAGAGAAGTTAAATAAGACTTGGTCCCTGACTTTGAATTTCTCACAGTGAGATGAAAGAGGTAGGCAGGTTATAGTTAGAGTCAGGGCTAACAGAGCACTGGACATTATTTGAAACTACGGGATATATGTTGTCCCCAGAACCAGGGTCAGAATGAAAAATAAACAGGAATTCCCAGCTGCAAGGTCTTACCAAACAATCCCCTTTCCCCTGGACAACAGTTAATCTTTAATAGGAAAAACAGGAAGCATCCTATTCAAATTCCTGGTTGATGGATGCAGGCTAAATATTCATTAGGGTGGGGGTGGAGGGGAGCAGGAGGGAGAAAATAGCAGGAAGCCAAGAACACCCATGGCATGAGACTTTTTCAGATTGTTTGTTAAGATGTGTTTCCTAGACAGCTTGCATGGAGGAGGGATGTCAGATTTTTCCTATCGTGAGACTACATATGACAATGATAATTTAGATAGTAAAATCGTCTTTAGCTCCTAATAATTGTCAGTTCACAAATTCTGTATACATTTTAACATTAAGGCATATGAAAGTAAAAGCATCATTTGCTTTAGGACTGTCACCTAAAGTCAGATTAAAGGAATATAGAGACAGTATAAAAAGATAATTATGATGTAGTGCAGCCACGGGAGCTAACAAAAAAGAATACACTTTCTTCTTGCTAGTTTTGTGGCTGTTATTAAGCTGCTGCTTTCCTGCTACTGATAAATACCATCCTTGGGCTTGGCTGGGTAGTTGGCGGACAGGTAAGCCTAGAGGCAGACTGCCAGAGATGGGATCATGTATATACAGTAGTGCTATAAGCACAACACGATAAAATAGCTCTAGAAGAATGGATGTCTGTCTTTTTCTCTCTACTCTTTGAAAAAGGCAGGAATAAATGCATATTGGCAGTATAATTAACAGTCAGATGTCTTGCTGGATTGAGACATCATCACTGAATGCAGCACCTCAAAGGGACAGCTAGGAAATTTTAAAGGTGACCTAAAAATGGGGTTTGAATATAAGAACTGAAAAATTCTTGCTGGCAATATTTAAGTAGAAGCTAAATGCATTTGGCTGTGCTGCACAAAGGAAATCAGTGTTCTCTATTAGCTAAATTTGAGGTCATTTGTGTTTGCTTTCCCAGCCCCTGAGAAACCACAATTCTTTCATAGTGAGTCACAGCCCTCTCACCTTCCTTCCTCTCCTTCCCCCACTCACTTCACCTCCAGCCTGCATCCTTCTGACAAACACCCAAAGCTGGGCCGGATCAACCCTTTGTGTTCAGGCTCCTTCTCGCACATCTTCCTCAGGGAATGGGATGAGGCAGTGGCAGCCTGACTCCCTCACAGTGTCACTCTGACACCACAGCCTCTTATACAGAGAACACCCAGCTCCAGGAGCGGAGGGTACATAGGAGCAAATGACACTGCAGGATCACCTGACATTACCGTCACCTCCCCTTCCTCCCGGAGGAACACAGGCAAAGCCTTCAGGGGATAAAAAGGAGTCACAGAAAGGTGGCCTGCTAGAGGGAAGGGTAGGTATGGTAGGGTGTTAAGGAAAGTGGAGAAGCCTAGAAGAGGGGATTATTGATAATTTGATGAATACAGATCTCAAGGCTTGTTGTTTGCACTTTTTCAAGGTGCCCCAGCTCCTTTCCTCCCTACCATTCTACCTGAATGCCCGCACACCCTTTCTAAAGAAGGATGGAGGAAACCTTTGGGAGGAAGGATGAAGTGGTCACATACCCTTTATACCCATAGGTTCTCTCCCCAGAAAATGAACATGCACGTTATATTTTTGCAAAAAAAAATTCAGTTTTGGCTCTCCTCAAATCCTTTCCATAGTTCACTTCTCCAAGTCAGAAATCCACCCCAGAGATCAACGTGAACTCAGCGGTCAGCGCCAGGATACTCCCAGGTGCAGTGCTGCCTTGGAATTCTGAACTGTCCTGTTTGCACACCTAAGACCCAACTAACTGCTTGTGCTACTTAGCAACTTTGCCCTTTATAAATCACTTACACATACATCATTCCATTGGGACCCTCTGGAACTTGGTGTGGTTGGTCATGCCATTTACAGATGAGACTCAGGGGTGTTAGAGCGTCGTGCCTGACATCGGCCCCCTAGTGAGAGTGGAGCTGGAACTCCAACTGCCTTTCTTGACTCCAGAGCCCCGCTTGGTCCTCCTTTCCTTGCACCTCGTTTTCAGAATCTTGTATATTTAATCCCTCACGACTGGGCGCTTAAAACATAATTCTGATCCAGATGTTTGCCCAAGAATTTGGGAACCCAGGAAGTTCCACCTTCAGGGTGAAAAATACTTTTTTTTTTTTAATTCAAAGCATTCTTTGGCATTTTATGGCATGAAAATAAATACTTTAGGTGCACACACCCTTCTCTATTGGCAGGTTTCACTGACACAAATGGGTCCTTCAACATTCTAGTGAGACTTGGCTTGGTGTTACTCTTCGACACCCCCAGTCTGCTACTCGTTTGTGGCCACTCCACCCCTGAGAATAGGGCATCCCCCAAAGGCCAACCTTAAGGTGGGTCAGGAGCATTGGATGTGAGGTAAGTGGCTGGCAGACAATTAGCACGTTGGCAGAATTAACTTCTCTTGGCTTCGTTCTTTTAAAGAATTGTGTAAGAAAGCAATTTCTTTGTTTAATAGATTTATTTATTTTTGGCTGCTTGGGTCTTCGTTGCTGCGCGCGGGCTTTCTCTAGTTGCGATGAGCGGGGGCTACTCTTTGTTGCGGTGCACGGGCTTCTCATTGCGGTAGCTTCTCTTGTTGCGGAGCATGGGCTCTAGGCGTGTGGGCTTCAATAGTTGTGGCTCGCGGGCTGTAGAGCGCAGGCTCAGTAGTTGTGGCTCACGGGCTTAGTTGCTCCGCGGCATGTGGGATCTTCCCGAACCAGGGCTCGAACCCGTGTCCCCTGCATCGGCAGGAGAATTCTTAACCACTGCGCCACCAGGGAAGTCCCAGAAAGCGATTTCAAATGAATCATTTCATCTCTCTGGGACATCGTCTCACCATCTATACATCAGGCCTGACTCTGGTTGGTCTTTCTGTACAAAGCTGAGTTGTGAAGAGGCCAAGAGTCCTTCCAAGGTTAGCAGGCTTCTGAGGTCCTGGGTAAAAGTGAGTGCATTAGAGTCCTAGGGCTGCCGTTAACAGAGGACCACAAACTGAGTGGCTTAAATAACAGTTTAAGCCACAAACTGAGTGGCTGTCACAGTTCTGGAGGCTAGATATCCAAGATCAAGGTATCAGCAGGGCCACGCTCCCTCTGAAGGTACTAGGGAAGGATCTGTTCCAGGCCTCTCCCCTGGCTTCTGGTAGTTTCTTGGTTTGTGGCAACACAACTGCAGTCTTCACAGGGAGTTCTGTGTATGTTTGCATGTGTGTGTGTGCGTGTGTGTGTGTGTGTGCGTGTGTGTGTGTGTTGATCTCTTCGTGTGGTGTTTATAAGGACACCAGTCACATTGAATTAGGAGTCCACCTGAAACAAGGATACAGTTCAGGTGCACCCTCTCCCCTCCTAGCATTCTCACACACATGCACATGCACTCATGTGCACACACACACACACACACACCTTTGCACTCAAGTAAGCCAAAGACCTTTGGTATATGCGCTTCTGTCTCTTGCAAAGCTGAGGTGTTGGAGCCCCCTATGTGTAATGCTGAGACTGGTCTCCACAAAGCTTCTGCCTGCTGGGGTGTAAAAGAACATCAAGGGTTAATGTGATAGTTGTACTCCTGTGAACATACTGCTAGAAAATAATTCCATTTTATTCTATCCATGTATCCACACATTCAGTAATATGCTATTATATGTGTGTGTGTTTGTGTGTTCACTGGAGCTTTTCTTTTATAATAAGAAAAATAAAAACTTAAGGGCTAACATTATGAAACACTTTAAAAAAAAAACCTTATATTTTATCCATACAATGAATTATGAATCAACTGATTTAAAAACATATTTTTGGAGATTTTTGCAATGTCTTTGGAAAATGCCCACAAAATGATTATTAAAAGAAAAAAGTAGGCTGTAAGACTATACTAAAATGATAAAATTCTCCAAAAGGTTAATGGTGTTTACCCTTGAATTTTAGTATTGTGAGTGTTTTAATTTCCTTTTTTAGACTCTTCTGTGTTTTCTAAGCTTTCTATAATGAATATGTATTATATTTACAAACAGAAAAAACAACAGTAGTGGAAGCATAAGGAAGAATCCATGCCTAGTTCTTTCCCTTATACCTTCCCAACCCTCCCCTCGTCCTCCCCTGGGGGAATTTCAGGTTTCTTTTTCCTGTGTTCATTTAAGAAGTAAACAATGCAGGATCCCAGGTCAGACTCGCTTCGATACAATAAGAGAAGACCCTCTGGCTAAATTCCTCTCCTCTTTTTTCCTCTCACTGCCCTTTGTGCTAACTCCAGTACAGGGCATCTTGACAAACACTGCAAACAGCAACCTGGTCTTTGCACCGTGGCCCTTTAAGGTTCAGATTGCTGAGCCAGAGTTAAATCCCAGGAGAGAGCGAGAGCAGGGGGTGGAGCAGGGGAGAGAGGAGGGGAGAGGAATAGGTGGATCTGAATTCAGGCTGATTCAGGCTTCCTGGATGGAATCTGTCCACTTCGGGCAGAGATGAATGAAAAACTCAGGCCCCTTCCCCCAGGTTTGGAACCCTGGCCCTGAGCCCTGAGCTGTGCATTTTATTTATCTTCTTTGTGGGCTGAACACTTTAGCTGAGGGAAGTGGCACAAAGTTACTTATGTATTAGATTAGCAGGATGCATCCATCAGACCGACCTCTGGACCACCCGATTCAGGAGACAAGTCCTCCCTGGAGCTCACAGACAGTGACAGGCGCTCCGGCTCCAGGCAGACTGGGTGGGCAGGCGTCCCTCTGTCAGTATGCCTGGCTGGTGGGCGGGGAGCTAGAGTTGATTGTTCAGCGATGTGCAGGAGATCACACAACTGGAGCGAGGAAAGGCTGGTTATTAGGACTTGAATTTCCATCTTCCCACCGCTGTGAGACTGTGACGTACAGCTCTGCTGAGACCTTTAGCATCTTCACCTCTCCAGCCAAGTGTGCAGTGCGAGACTCACCCAAGCAAACCTTTCCAGCGATGGTAATTCTTTATCCTCTTCTTTCCTTTAGCTCCTCCCCAACCCCACCTCCCTCCCTGCCCTCCCTCCCACAGACAATCAACCAATGAACAAAAAGCACGGCTTTGTTTCATCTCTCACCTGTTCTAATAGATCTTAGGCTGAAACGCCACAGGGCCCACCTCTGATGAATATTAAGATTAAACTCCTCTCCCTCCCAGCATCAATCTCTCCTACAGGCTCAGGAGTCAGCCTCCCCTCCCCTGCCACGCCGCTCTCCCCAGTTCCTCTTTCTCACACTCCCCCCCCTCTTTGGCCTACATCCTTTCCCAGACAGAGGCAATGTGTTAACTTGTCCCCACCTGAGACAAAGAAAGGGGCCTTTGTCATACCTGCAGGATCCTAAATATTATCATCATTTAATTACTGCCATTCTCCCAGGCCAACTTCTTGGCAGCAAGTTCTCCTTTAGTTAAATAGGCTTTTAAGTTTTCCCAGGGAGGCTGCATCAGAGATACTTTGTGAATGGAGACTAATTTGGGGCGTTGCTGCTGGTATAAAGAGGTCACTCCAAGGTAATCGAACCTTAAAAGACAAACTGTGAGGAAGTTTACGCATTTCCTCCGGGCACAGATCATCTTTTGGAAATGGCTGCTATTCTCAGATTCAACGTCTTGGGCACAAACCAGTGGACTGTGTTACTAACTGGCCTAGGTTCAGTTCTTTTCTTTTTTTTCTCCAAGGAGAAAAGGAGAGCTGGGTCACATTCATTGTGTCTTTGGTTGCCAGGAATTGTTCTTTTGGTTGTGCTCAGGCAAAAGGACAACTTGACTACAGTCTTCTGGAATGCGCATCAGCTGGGTGTGTCTGGTTGACCCTAAAAGGTGTCAGAACCTTTCAAGTTCTGAAATGTCGCTTGCTCTGTAAAAAGACCAGAGGATTTCACACCTGAAGGGACAACATTCCAGACAAAAATGGCAGGCTCCTGGCCTTTGGAAACGGGAACCCTGATTTGTTGCATTTGTTAAGGTGACTGTAGGAACACAGACGCATCTCATGCTGCCCAGACATTTCTAATTTCATGTGGTCAAAGTCGTAACCTTCCCATTTCTTTATGATGTTCTCACGGGAAGGTTCTGATGATAGGTTCCTTTAGTGCTGCCAGCTGGAGTGATCCTTCAGTTGTACTCATTTTTGGCCACCTAGATGGCAAAAAAAAAAAAAATCAGCACATCTCATTGACTATTCCCAATATTGGAAGACTGGAGAGAGTTATTATCTGCATGCCCAGATTGTCTCTGTCCTAATCTTTTTTCCTTTTAGTGTTATTACACAGATATAATTGGTATAAAGTGCAACTTTAAGGTGTACAACACATTGATTTGATACATTTACATATTGTAGAATGATTACCACCATAGTATTAACTACACCTCTACCACGTCACATAATTAACATTCTTTTTTGTGGTGGGAACAATTAAGATCTATTCTCTTAGCAACTTTGAAGTTTATAATACAGTTCTATTGATTATAATCTCTATGCTGTGCACTAGATCTCTAATACTTATTTATTGGTTGCAAGTTTGTAGCCTTAAATGACATCTCCCTAATTCCCCCACCTCCCAGCCCCTGGTAACCACCGTTCTATTCTCTGTTTTTACGAGTTCAGCTTTTTTAGATTCCACTTATACGTGATATCACACAGTATTTGTCTTTCTCTCTGACTTATCTCACTCAGCATAATGCCCTCACGTTCCATCCATGTTGTCACAAATGACTAATATGGTGAGTGGATTTGGAGTAGCATCAAAAACATGTTTTTCCTACATTTCCTCCCATATTCATAGATTCCTAAGGAATCTAGAAGATAATTCAGCAAATGATACGTGTACCTTGGAAATATTTTTAAAACTCAGTATGTTAATCCTAGCCTATAAGCACAAGAAACAAAATTTATTAGGCCAATCTAGAAGAAAGGGTAAATAAGCATATAACTATTAACAAAAGTAAACAGTTATAAACATTGGCACAAGTATCACTTCTTCTTTGGATCTTGGAGGCTTATTCAGAATCAAGGTGCTAGACAGTTGAGTTCAAAAAATTATCAAACCAGATCTTCTGGGTGAAAACTGAGCACTGAACACACCTACTTGCCCCTTCTCCTTCCTAAAGCTGCACAAAGTAAAAGTACAAGGACTTTCAAAGACAAATGCAAAGGACAACAGGAGAGGAGAGAAGAACAAAAAACTTTTGGAAGCCAGAGAGCAAATGAAAATTCACAGCCATGAAAATCCTGTCTTACTTTGCAGAACCCTCCAAAAGCTCAGGAGCTGATAGTACCAGATACTTCTGAAAGTGGAGGTAAAGACGGAGCTAAAGACAAAATCAGTTGTTAGTTAGTTGAGAAAAGAGTTAGACCCCCAGGTGGCCTCCCCAAATCCAAGCACCAGGCAAATTCTCCCTCCCTCACCAGGAGAAGACTTGAGGCGTATTCTCTAGACGGGGAAAAACAGAAGGTCTTGGACAGGAGATGCCAGGCCCATTGAGGGTGGGAGCCATACTGAAAATGGGGTCACATACCAATCAACATAGAGCTGCTCCAGCCTTCTCCCCCAGGGTGGCTCCCAAAGTGCTGGGAGTCAAGGTTAGATTCTGGCTTAGAAGTTTATTCTCTGATGAATGATAAAAATAACATGACCAGCTCAAGAGAGGGAGAGGGAAACTAAAGGTACCACATTAGGGATCTCCCCAAGAAAATAGTGCAGCAAGATCCCCCTACAGTGAAGACCACCCATGGGCACAGAGCTCTAGCCATCAGCCTTTTAGCCCTTCATACATAAATATGAACAGGAAGCCAAGGATCACCAGACTATGTGAGGAAATCCTATAAAGTAAAATACAAAGACTATATGGGTGTAAGAAAAATAAGTATTTAATATTAATATGGAGATAAGACAATATACTGGATCCGTAAAGCAAAAATAGATGATATACAAAATGAACATTGGAACACATAAGTGGTATTTTATTCACACAGTAGAATTTCATACATCAGTGAGACCAAATAATTATCGCTGTGTGTTGTGATGGATCTCAAACACGATGTTGAGTAGAAGAAGCCAGATACAAAACACATATTCTGTAATTCCACCTAGAAAATGTTCACAATAAAGGCTACAGTGTTAGAAGTCAGCATGGTAGTTACTTTTTAAAGGGAAGGAGTGGAGAAAATCTTACAAGTTTCCAATATGAAAATAAAAATAAAATAGGCTTTACGCAAAGGATCATGAATCAGAATGGCATTAAATTTCTCAATAGCATCTGGAAACTACAAGATAATGAAGCAATGCCTTCAAATTTCTGAGGAAGAATGATTTGTATATCCAGCCAATTATCAATTAATTGTGAAGATACACTAAACGTATTTTCAGACATACAAGGCCTTTAGAGACTTACCTTTCTTCCTTTTCTCAGCAAGCTACTGGAAGCTCTTGGAAGCTAGATACGCCAGAAATATACGCAGAAAAAGGGAAACAAGAGATCCAGGAAACAGATGAACCACTGAAGAGAGAAGCAATAGCAAGTCCCAAGATGATGGCCAAGGGAAAGCCTAAGAAGATGAATTCACAGAATATACTGATTAGAGAGGAAATTTACACAATTAGGGAAAGTTTAGGACTATATATATGTACTATACTATATGTACTATTATATGTATATATTGCATATGTGTACTATTATAATTAGTACATTATGCACATTATAAAACACAATATAAATAACAAAAGGATGAAGTAAAAATAGATATAAATAAGCGTTCTATCATTTTTCCCTCCTCCCAGTGAATCTCTGATGCACCTCCTGCTTGCACCCCATGGGGCACCCCTAATACAAGGGCTAAGTTCCTGATGTTAGTTGATCAGATTAGCCAGGGGAAATCATGCCTGAAGGAAATGGGCCAGAGAAAAGGTAAACGTTGACCCTGGGAGAGAGGATGGAACACTGGCCGAAGCCAGCCTCGTCTGTGGTGAGTGTTGCAAGGCACCACAAGGTAGGTTCTGGGAACCCAGACCAGCATGAGGGCCTGAGCCTCAGAGGGCTGGACCTGGGGACCAGAGAGCCATAAACTTTTGGAAAAAGCAAATGCCTTCAAGACCTTCTCAGTTACACCTCTCGTTTTACCAACGAGAATAATTTACACTTCAGAATCTTGCCTAAAGCTAGTTCTAAATCCACTTAACATATCTGCATATGGATGTCCAAATAAAGGTATGAAAAGTAAATATAAAGAGATCTTATGTATGTTTAATTTTCTGCCCTAATTGTCTTCCGACTACCTGTGCTGCCAACTCTCTTGTTTGCTGCTGTCCAGGATATAAGTTTCCTCTCACTCATCGCCTCTACAGTTCCTTTACTCCTCTGAGCTGGAGCTGGGCATGTGTCTTCAGAAAACATTCTTTGAAATATTTTTGAAGAGCTTCACAGAGTCCTTGTTATCTAATAGATAGGCCAAAAATCTGACTCCAGGCATGTTTTCCTTTTCTGTTCTATCAAAGGAAAATAAAGATGAAAAGCCTTTTTATATCTTATTAGGACATTTTTAAGTAAATAGTTTTAGTCAAAGATGTTAGAGGCAGTCTCCTCTAACTGAAGTGTATTTAAGTGGCTAGATAGAATAACTTCCAGCTTGCGAATTGAGCCCATTGACCATAATTGCTTGTGACAGTAAGTATGTGACACAGAGATTAGCATAATTGTAATTGTAACTCCTATTAGCATTTATAAATATGATTAGAGCCAAGTATTGGGCTATGTTAGGAAGTTTTCACTAAAATTTCTTTGGTGAAGAAAAGCACATGCTCCTCCACCTGGAGGGGCATCATGATTAGGGTGTGGACTGGCTCTGTAACCTTTAACCTCGCAGTGTCTCACTTTCCTCATCAGTAAAACATTGTGTGATTATTCAGTATTCATGTTAAAGGTGCACTGGTTGAAGAATTTTGCTTCTACTTAAAGGAGAAACAAGATCAGATTTGCCTACTGCCTGAAACACAAAAACAGCAAAATACGTGACACAACAGTTTTTGAGACACTGCTTATCAGGCAATGGAGGACAGTGATCCCTGAATGATACCGACCAGGGTTCTTGGCCTTCCCCAATCAAGAGAAATTGACTCGAGGCCAGACAAGAAATTCAGGCAAGGCTTTACTGGGGCCCCTGCGCCGGCTGCAGGAGGGAGTGAGAACAAGTAACAGGTTCCCCTGCTCGTTCCTTATATGGGATGAGGGTAAGGGCGTGTCCAGGGGTCGGGCTAGAGGGGTGACTTAGGTGGTGTGTCCACCCCTCTGTGGTGCTGAGGGCAGTGTGGCATGCACAGTACCCTGCTTTTGCTCCCTACACCCAGTTTTTGCTCCTGGCTCTTCAGAAATGGCAGTTGGGTTTTTTGTCTTTTTGTGTCTTTTGGTCCAGAATTTGCCCCAACTGCTTCATGCACACAGTTACTTTTAGTCCCTTATAGTTTCTTTGTATTTTGTAGCTCCAGGAGAGGTGTGTCCAGGTGCAAGCTTTGCAGCACTGCAGCAAAGGGTCCCAGGTCCCAGACCTGTCTCATGAAGAATAGGAAACAAATTAGGTGAGCCCTACTATTGTCCCAGCTTACTGCCTTGAGAGTTTCTGCTCTGTGGCATAGGAAGGGCAAGACCTGGGCAGAGCCTGGTGGACTCTCTGCAGTAGGGAGATGGGGATGAGAGTCCAGGGAGCCCAAGGCAGCTCAAGTACCAAACAGAGTGCCAGAGAGGAAACAGCTGCATGGAGAGGGAACCCTGGAGATGTGGAAGATGTCCCCTGGCATATACAGCAGAGTTCTGATCACTATATGCATGTGAGGATACTACCCCTTGCCAGAGGAAAAAGCAACCTGACAGGATTAGAGAAAAAGCACCCAATTCTCACAAAGGGCCAAGAAAGTAGCCTGTTCCCACTAGTCAGCCTAGAAAAAAAATCAAACTTTTTGGGACGCTGGGCAGAATACTCAGGAATGCTATGCCTCAGTAGTGGGAAAAATTTAGACCCCTACCAAATACTGTACCAGATCCACTTCACAAATTAGAACATTGACCCGAAGAGTTCAAATGACTTTCAAGTAACTTAATTGCATCCCAGAGCAAAGCTCAAGAATGACTATAGGAAAAGAAAATATCCAGCATCCAAAGAAAGTAATACTCACAATGGCTGGCATCCAATCAATGATTACCAGACATTCAAAGTATAAGGAACACATAACCCATAATGAGGAAGAGAATCAATCAATCAGAACTGAATTGGTAAACAAGGACGTTAAAACAGTTATTATAACTATAATCCAGATATTCAAAAAGTTAAGTACAGATGTAAAGAAAGTTTTTTAAAAAAAAACAAAAATACCCAGATTGAACTTCTACAGATGAAAACTTCAGTATCTGAAATGAAAAATAAACTGATGGGATTAATAGTGGATTAGACAGTCATAAGAATACATTTGTGAGGAGTAGGGGCAAGATGGCGGAAGAGTAAGACGCGGAGATCACCTTCCTTCCCACAGATACAGTAGAAATACATCTACACGTGGAACTGCTCCTACAGAACACCTACTGAACACTGGCAGAAGACGTCAGACCTCCCAAAAGCTGTGTGGATGAAAGGCTCTTGGTGCTCCAGCCAGGCATCAGGGCTGTGCCTCTGAGGTGGGAGAGCCAACTTCAGGACACTGGTCCGCAAGAGACCTCCCAGCTCCACGTAATACCAAATGGCAAAAATCTCTCAGAGATCTCCATCTCAACATCAAGACCCAGCATCACTCAATGACCAGCAAGCTACAGTGCTGAACACCCTATGCCAAACAACTAGCAAGACAGGAACACAGCCCCATCCATTAGCAGAGAGGCTGCCTAAAAACATAATAAGGCCACAGACACCCCAAAACACACCACCAGATGTGGACATGCCCACCAGAAAGACAAGATCCAACCTCATCCACCAGAACACAGGCACTAGTCCCCTCCACCAGGAAGCCTACACAACCCACTGAACCAACCTCAGCCACTGGGGACAGATACCAAAAACAACGGGAACTACGAACCTGCAGCCTGTGAAAAGGAGACCCCAAACACAGTAAGATAAGCAAAATGAGAAGACAAGAATACATTTGTAAACTTGAAAACATGGCACTAGAAACTACCCAAAATACAACACAAAGAGAAAAAAAATTCTTTTTAATGAAGGGTATCAAGTCAAGTGGCCTAATACGTGTGTAATTAGAATCACCCAAGGAGAGGAGAGAGAGAGGTCATGGAAATAATATTTGAAGAAATAATGGCTGAAAATATTCCAAATGTAATTAAAACTGGAAACCCACAGATCCAAGAAGCTCAACAAACCCCCAAGCAAAATAAGCATGAAGAGAATTACATCAAGGCCTATCTTAATCAAATTGCTAAAGAAACCAGTGATAGAGAGAAAATTTATAGTAGCCAGAGAAGAAGATGAGATGTTACACAAAGAGACACAAAGCTAAAGATGAGAGCAGATTTTTCACCAGAAACAATGTTAGCAGGACAATCTCTTTAAAATACTAAAAGACAAAAACTGTCAAGCTAGAATTTTACAACCAGCAAGGATATCTTTCAAAAACAAAGGTAAAATAAAGACGTTTTCAGACACACAAAAACTGGAAGAATTCACCAGCAAACCCACACAACAGGAAATGTTAAATGGTCTTTCAGACAGAAGGAAAATGATACCAGATGAAAATATGGATCTATACAAAAAGCACTGGAAATGGTAAGTATACGTGATTTTTAATTAAATCTCTTTATAAGATAATTGACTTTTTTTTGTTTTTTTAATAAATTTATTTATTTTATTTTATTTATTTTTGGCTGCGTTGGGTCTTCATTGCTGCATGTGGGCTTTCTCTAGTTGCGGCGAGCGGGGGCTACTCTTTGTTGTGGTGTGTGGTCTTCTCATTGCGGTGGCTTCTCTTGTTGCGGAGCACAGGCTCTAGAGCGCAGGCTCAGTAGTTGTGGCGCACAGGCTTAGTTGCTCCGCGGCATGTGGGATCTTCCCAGACCAGGGCTCGAACCCGTGTCCCCTGCATTGGCAGGCAGATTCTCAACCACTGCGCCACCAGGGAAGTCCCGATAATTGACTGTTTAATCAAAATAATGACATTGTATTGTGGAGTTTATAATATATATATATATATATAAGCAAAACATGACAATAACAGCATAACAACCAGGAAGGAGGAAATGGAAATATTCTATTTTAAGGTACTTATACTATACATGAAGTCGTAAATTATCACTTACAGGAAGACAGTGATAAGTTAGAGCTATATACTATATACTACACACTATATACACTATATTTTAGCAACCTCTGTGTGATAATTTGTAACACTGAAAAAAATCTAATACACTTAATCCTACATGAAACAGTGTTTAAAACAAAGTCTATGTCTGAGCAAATGTTATCTTGAAAGTGTTGATTTTTTTTCTCAACCTGTTTTCTAACAAAGCTCTTTGTTGGTTTTCCTTCTTCTGCATCCCCAATACAGTATTAAAGAAATATCTCAAAGTTACCAAGCTGCTCAACATCAACTCTCCAGCAGTGCTAAATGTAGCTATTCATCTCTGTACAATTATAAGCTGCTTCATTACTTTTATTTCCCTTGTCCTCTTGGTCCATCAAGCTTACTGAGTTATAGGGAAGAAAAGTTAATCCTATTATGTAATTACATTAATTATTGCTACATGAATCACTCAATAGGGAAAAATAGCAAGCCTGGTATAATGAGAAACTAAAAGAAGTGACCATTTGTAACCCCGCATCTGATAGGCCAAGTTAAAGTCACCATGAATTGACAGGTTGTTTTCCCTGAATTATGACAGTTGTCAAAAAAAGTGTGATTTCCAGGTGAGCTATGTGTGGTGTCATATCCACCTAATGCACATGGGGGACCAAAGGACCCATGGAAACAAGCAGCCTATCTCTTGGGATATTCCTTGAGAAAAAAAAAATCATAATCAAATTGTCTGCAAAACACTAAATACAAATCGACCCCTTTTAGAGTTTCACAACCTTTAATAAAAATGACCCAGGTTTCAAGATGTATAGAAATCATGACTGTTATACTGACCTAGTGGATCATTTATCAGTATGAAGTATTCCTCTTTCCCCCTCAAATACCTATTAGACTCTAGTTTTCCTAACATTAAAAAAAGACGATCCAGGTTTGTGCAGAAAAGAAACCTATTTAACTTGGTTTATCCCAGAATTTCCCAAACCTATTTGATATGTATTCTGTCCAAGTTTTATAGTTGAGTTCAGTGGGAGGTAAGTGGAGGTGTGTGTTTACTTCACATGGTCGGAGGAGTCATTTCTTTGGCACACCTATTAATCCCTGGAAACGCAAATGTTTTTGCATGGAAAATATTTAAGGGAAATGTGGGTCTAGAGATTAAATTCATCATGTGTTTATTTATCCTATCCCTTCTTTATGATGATATTTCACTCCAGGTCAGGGGTTGATAAGTGAATTTGTGAGAAGAATTCCCAGCGTAACTGCTCACAAATGGAAATTGCCACCTCGACCCCACCTCGAGGTGACATGAAGCACTGCTGCAGTCCACAGTCCGCTGAGATAAAATGCATCCACCGTAACTTAAGAAGTTCAGGCATCGCGGATCAGGCTCGGCTTATCGCTCTAAGGCATTCAGCAGACATTTTCTAAGCACCTACCTTGTGTTAGGCTCAGTGCATTACTAGCCTGCCAGCAGCACACTGGTCTTTCAAGCTCACAGAAGGTGTGGCCATGCCAAAGAAGGTATCCACGAGGGATGATGACTCACGGACCCCCGGAGGCTTCTGAGGAAGAGGATGGGTGGCTGGGCTAGAAGGTGACAGTCGTCTCCAGTACAGAGACCCTCAAACAAGGTCATGGGGTGGCACTGCCCTGACCACTTGTGCAGAACCTTGGATGGGTCTGGATAGGGTAGAGAACTCACCCACTCAAAAGCAAAGCCAGTTGACAGCAGACATTAAGTTAAATCAATCGCTGAGGGAAATTTCAAGAGCAAAGAAGTAGGAAAGAGGGAAATGTAAGAAACAAAAAGAATAAATTACTTTCCATTTTGCATTGATTCTAAGATGCACATTTTTTTCACATTTTGACATGTCTGAACTCTCTGAAATTGAAACATATCTTATAATCCCAAGCATCTTACAATCGCTGGCCTCCAGGCATCAACGTGACCTCGTTGTCATTGTCAGCATGTGCAAACTTGTTCACAGCTGTTGCTGTTGTCATCACTTCAGTGAGATTATGCGCATTGTTGGTACTACATGTGCCAGGTTTAATTGCCGTGTAAGATGTCTTCAGAAAGATTATACCATGATTCAGTATTGAAAAGAAAACTTACAGTGTATTCAGAAAGGCAGGGAGACAGAGCAGCGGGGCATAAATTTGTTATTTGTGAACTGAATATTCATTAGAAGAGAAATGATTGTAATTCCATTATCTCTTGCAAAAAAACAAAAACAAAAACCCAAGTGCTTTACACCTGCTACTCAAGATGTGGTCCATGGACCAACAGCATCACCTGAGAGTTTGTTAGAAATGCAGAATCTCAGGCTCTACCATAACCCGCCCCCCAAATCAGGAAGAAGCAAGGAACGAATTCTCCCTGAGTTTCCAGATGGAAAATATTTCAGACTTCCAGATTCCAGACTGTGAGAGAATAAATTTCCGTGGTCAGTTGTTACAGCAGCTACAAGAAACTAATAAACCCTCCTTTCACTCAGAGTCCAGTAGACCCAGACACCTTCACAAGAACTCCCCAGCCCCAGGCAAGTTGCAAACTGGAAGGAACAGATCTCTACTTGGTTCTCCTGCTTCCTCCACCTGGGAAAACAGAATGTCAAAGAGAAGAGCTGCATTTCATGCAGCTGCAACAAAGTGTATGTCCCAGGATGCTCCAGAAGACCCAGTGCTCAGATGTACTAGGAACCTTCCTGCAAACCAAGAAGTGTTCCATCTCTGCACCTTCTCCTACCCTCAAATCACCAATTCTATCTGTGCAGAGGCTGTCAATCAAGTTTTTAGTATAAATTGAGTTAGTGCCGGCAGAAGAAGCAATGAGGGAAGGCAGTCATGTTTCTCACCAAAAATGTTTTACTAATACTCTACTTCTAGAGGGTGCTATAGTTTACTTATTTATCTATTTATTTGTTTGGCTGCTCCTTGCGGCTTGTGGGATCTTAGTTCTCCAACCCAGGATCGAACCCAGGCCCTTGCAGTGGAAGCACAGAGTCCTAACCACTGGACCAGCAGGGAATTCCCTATAGTTAACTTTAAAAAGGAGCCTCACACATTCTGTGGCACTTCATCCTGAAAGGCAGGTAGGGCTTTGTTCTCATTTTCACAGCTGAGTAAGCGGTGGCCCAGAGAGTTTAAGCCACTTAAGAACCAAAAGTGACAGAGCCCTCGAAAGACTCTCCTGGTATTTAGACCCCAAGGTCAAGGAACTTTTGAAGAATGACACTCTACCTCTTTCAAGGAAACCTTAGCAAACTCTGAAATAGACACTGTTTGTAAATCACTATCCTTTTTCTTCATCCCTCTCCCCCACCCCCAATTTAGTGACAAAAGACCACATCTAGGGACAGTGTATTTTACTCCCTGAGATTTGCTGACACCTGCTGACAAGTGAAAGGATAACAGTGGTTAAAGAAGTTTTGTAAAAAAGGCTGTCGTACTGACCTGCCAAGCGAGGAGGCCAAGGTAACCATCACCCAGGAGAAGACGACGAAGGTAAGAGGTACGAGCAGCCTCCAGGTCTCTGGCCAGGTGGGTAGAGCCACAGGACCCCCAGTCGTGCCACATAAACACCTATTGCCCTGTGGGTGGTCTGACGCGAGGCATTGGATGTTCTGTGTTCTGGGCAACGTGTAATGAGCATTAATTTCTAACAACGAAAGTCGTAAAACTCACTGGAGTAACCCGAGGAAATTACCGCACGTCCGTGCCTCTGCTTTCCTATAGCACTCAGATGGGACACATTCTAGAGTTATGCTAAATAAGCTCTTATTGATACAAGGTATGTGTAGATTTATAACAAATATAAACATAAACGCTCACAAAAAAACGCCATCCCTTTTACTGATAACAGTTAGGTCTAAAGATGACCGTAAGATCCAGACTTTTCAGAGAAGGAAGTACCACTTCATTCCATTAGATGGAACCCAAAGTCAGCTGAAGTATATTGCAGGTCTGCCATCCTGGGCCTTGACAAGTGTCTTCCAGGTTTTTTCCAGCACTTGCCAAGCATTATATTTGTTGGGATCAGTGAACAAGGTAGTTGGGAGCCCATATCAATCCACCTCATTCATCTTCCCCTCACATCAGCCGTCCTTTTATTCATAACAATCTACCAAAACCACCTCACTATGTATAGATGAGACCTCGGACCTCCCACACCTTGCCTCCCTCCTGGTTGCCCTCACCGAGTCATTCTTTCTCCAATCTCAGGCCTAAAACTGGAAAATCAGAGTATCAAAACACCAAAATGTTCCACCTCACAGATGCTACTTCTCCGTCAACCCTGCTGACAAAAACCCAACCAACCAAACAAACAAAAGCTGTCTATTGAGTGCCTGCTATATTTCAGGCATTTTCATATGTCACTTGATCCCAATAATAATAGTAATGATCATAATAGCTACCATTCATTGGGCATTTACATGCACCAAGTACCATGCTGAGTGCTTACATACATGATCTCATCTAATTCTCTTAAGATCACTAAATGGTATCATTATTCCCACTTCAGAGCTCTAGAAACTGAAATTCAGAGAGGCGAGTAAACACAAGGTAGCACATTGGGGAAGGCACATCCCTTACATTTCACAAACCTCCATCTCACTTCTACTGTTTCTGCTCTTATGAGTCTCCTGCCCACACTAGGGCTTTCACTCCTGGACAAGGGTTCCAGGACAGTCCTGGACACTTGCATGTTTAGAAATCCACCAGGGAACGAGAGAGACAGAAAAAGAACTGTGCAGTTGGAGGAACTCCAGACAACAGTGAAGTCTTGGAAGCCTGGAGAAAAATGTGTTTCCAGAAGGACAGAGTGTTCAGCTGTGAAAATGCTACTCTAAGGACAGAAAATTGACTGCGAAATGACAGATAGAAGTCATGGGTGAACTTGATGGGAGCCATGTCCATGGAATGTGAGGGACAGAGAACTGACTGGAGGGGGTTGAGGAGAAAAGAGTGAGTGAGAACGTAGGCATGAGGGCAACTCTTTTGAGACCTACTTTGGGGAGAAGCCGAGTCCTGGGGCAGTATCTGGAAGGGGATGTGGGATAAGATGAAAACTCTAACTCTAAAAGATACATGCACCCCAGTGTTCACAGCGGCACTATTTACGATAGTCAAAACACGGAAGCACCTAAATGTCCATCGACAGATGAATGGATAAAGAAGATGTGGTATATTTATACAATAGAATATTACTCAGCCATAAAAAAGAATGAAATAATGCCATTTGCAGCAAGATGGATGGACTCAGAGATTATCATACTTAGTGAAGTAAGTCAGAGAAAGACAAATATATGATATCACTTATAGGTGGAATCTAAAAAATGATACAAATGAACTTATTTACAAAACAGATACAAACACACAGACATAGGAAACAATCTTATGGTTACCAAAGGGAAAGGCGGTGGGGGGAAGAATAAATCAGGAGCTTGAAATTAACAGACACACACTACTAATATATAAAATAGATAAACAACAAGGTCCTACTGTATAGCACAGGGAAGTATACTCAATATCTTATAATAACCTACAATGGAAAAGAATCTGAAAAAGAATATTTATTTATTTATTTATTTATTTATTTATGATTGTGTTGAGTCTTCGTTTCTGTGCGAGGGCTTTCTCTAGTTGCGGCAAGTGGGAACCACTCTTCATCGCGGTGCGCGGGCCTCTCACCATCGCGGCCTCTCTTGTTGCGGAGCACAGGCTCCAGACGCGCAGGCTCAGTAATTGTGGCTCACGGGCCCAGTTGCTCCGTGGCATGTGGGATCTTCCCAGACCAGGGCTCGAACCCGTGTCCCCTGCATTAGCAGGCAGATTCTCAACCACTGCGCCACCAGGGAAGCCCCAAGAATATTTTTATACATATGTATAACTGAATCACTTTGCTGTACTCCTGAAACTAACATGACATTGTAAATCAATTATACTTCAATTTTTTTAAAAAAATGAAGGGCTGTGGGATCAAAGGACAAATCTGTCATCTCGATTCTTTTTGCCCTGTGATACAGATATCATTGTCCTCATTTTACACCTCAGAAAACTGGAAACAGAAAAGTTAATTTTCCACTCATCAAAATTTTTAAAAATTAACAAACAGCAAGTGCTAATATTATACAAAACCTAAATTATTTCCTCCTGACCCTGACACTTGCTGCTAAAGTACAAAAAGCAAAGATTAAGTATTTTTTTTCCTGTACCACACAATGACACAGTGTAATGCCAAACATATAAGTGTAAATGACCTTATTTTTAACTTCATTTATTTATTGACTTAGAATCTTTCATTAAATACAGAAAGTTTTTGTGACATTTTAATCACTATTCCGTGTTTGCCTTTATCAAGTCTGAGTTTGGTTTCCAAGCTGGCAGTCCTCTTTTGGGGTTTACCTCTCAAATCTTCATAGGATATGACATAAGTTTTTAAGTCCTCAGAAGTTTCATGTTGTACTGTATGATCCAGCAATTCCACTCCTGGGAATATATCCAAAAATAAAATTAAAACACTAATTCAAAAGATACATGCACCCTAATGTTCATAGCAGCATTATTTACAATTGCCAAGATATAGAAGCAACCTCAGTGCCCATCAACAGATGAATGGATTAAGAAGATGCAGTATATACATACAATGGAATATTACTCAGCCATAAAAAAGAATGAAATTGTGCCATTTGGAACAATGTGGATGGACCTAGAGGTATTATGTTTAGTGAAATAAGTCAGACAGAGAAAGACAAATACTGTATCACTATATGTGGAATCTAAAAATAAAACAAATGAGTGAATATAAAAAAATAGAAGCAGACTCTACAGATATAGAGAAGAAACTAGTGGTAACCAGTGGGGAAAGCGAAGGCAGGAGGGGCAAGATAGGGGTAGGGGATTAAGAGATACAAACTATTATGTATAAAATAAACAAGCTACAAGGATATATTGTACAGCCCAGGGAATACAGCCAATATTTTATTATAACTTTAAATGGAGTATAAGCTATAAAAATTTTGAAAGGCATCATAGGAGTGATGGTGGGCCAAAGGAGCACCCTGGAGAGAGAACCTACCTTAATCGATGTTGAAAGAGAGGAAGACTCCGCCTGAGAAGATCGCCTGGGATGAAGAGGGCAGATGGTAGCAATCCTGACTTACAGGGAGTCAGAATAAGTAGGAGTCAGAGGGGCCTGGCAGGGGATGGTAGTTGACTGAGTCCAATGGGGGTCTCCAAGATCCCCACAAAATGCCCCCAGGAGATAATGAGCCCTTATTTGGCCATCTGCCACACGTAAGTGGGCAGATTATAACTGTCCGGGTCTGATCCAACATTTGCGGCCCCTCAGGTCTTCTCTCTCTCTCTTCCCTTGAATCCCAAAGGAGAACAGTAAGTAGGGGACACCGAGTAGAGAGGCCAAGTGAGGGAATAGAATGGTGCTAACCCTCTTCTGGCCACACTGCAGGTTTCCCAGCCTCAGCCAGGATGGACCTGAGGAGGGGAAATGCTGTGAGTTAAGTGTGTGGTTGGCATTTTGCTATTGGACTGTTTCATATCCAAAAGGGACAAGAAATGCTATGGCTTGGATATCCATCCAGGGGCAGGGAAGAACAACTCTATAGAAAAGTGTAATGATGCAGTGTTGAGACAGAATGGAGTTGGCTTCTGCTCTTTCCGTGCAGAGTCCAGCTTGGATGGGGGACTTTGGGAGGTGGGTGGGGAGAAGGGGAGCAGGCAACAGAGCAGTGCTCTCTCTAAAGGAATGCTCTCTCCCTAGACATTTTTAGTGGACTTTTCCACTTTCTCTTGTGTAGCTTGGAGGTGGTTGATGGGTGATGGTGGCAGAACTGGTTCTGCAGAGATAGTCTGGCTTCTATTGTTCTCTAGCTTTGAAACATCAGCCAAACACATGGAGAACACAGGAAAAGTCACATTTCACAGCCTGTTACAAGAGGATAAAATGAGTTGATGTGAGCTAAATATTTTGCACCTTGCCTGGTACACAGTAGGCACCAGGGAATGGCAGCCACTGTTGTTTCTTTATGGAAGATAAATAATCTCAATTATATAGTAGGCAGAATAGTTGCTAAAATTCACCAAAATCTTTAACTGTACCTATAATCTGAAATTCCACTCTCTGAATAATAACTTTTTTTAGAAAGTGGTTTTTCATTATGGGAATAAAAATGCTGAATAATTTCCTCTAAGTCTAAAATGTGTCACCTGAAGCATTACAATAGCTTCCTAAGCCTGCTTCTCTTCTCCCAGTTCTCTATTCTGCTCCAGAGTGATAGCTCAAAAACAAATCTCACCACCATTATTCAACATAGTTTTGGAAGTCCTAGCTACGGCAATCAGAGAAGAAAAAGAAATAAAAGGAATACAAATTGGAAAAGAAGAAGTAAAACTGTCACTGTTTGCAGATGACATGATACTATACATAGAGAATCCTAAAGATGCCACCAGAAAACTACTAGAGCTAATCAATGAATTTGGTAAAATTGCAGGATACAAAATTAATGCACAGAAATCTCTTGCATTCCTATACACTAATGATGAAAAATCTGAAAGAGAAATTAAGGAAACACTCCCATTTACCATTGCAACAAAAAGAATAAAATACCTAGGCATAAACCTACCTAGGGAGACAAAAGACCTGTATGCAGAAAACTATAAGACACTGATGAAAGAAATTAAAGATGATACCAACAGATGGAGAGATATACCATGTTCTTGGATTGGAAGAATCAATACTGTGAAAATGACTACACTACCCAAAGCAATCTACAGATTCAATCCAATCCCAGTCAAATAACCAATGGCATTTTTTACAGAAGTAGAACAAAAAAACCTTAAAATTTGTATGGAGACACAAAAGACCCTGAATAGCCAAAGCAGTCTTGGGGGAAAAAAATGGAGCTGGAGGAATCAGACTCCCTGACTTCAGACTATATTACAAAGCTACAGTAATCAAGACAATATGGTATTGGCACAAAAACAGAAACATAGATCAATGGAACAAGATAGAAAGCCCAGAGATAAACCCACGCACCTATGGTCAACTAATCTATGACAAAGGAGGCAAGGATATACAATGGAGAAAAGACAGTCTCTTCAATAAGTGGTGCTGGCAAGACTGGACAGCTACATGTAAAAGAATGAAATTAGAACACTCCCTAACACCATACACAAAAATAAACTCAAAATGGATTAGACACCTAAATGTAAGACCAGACACTATAAAACCCTTAGAGGAAAACATAGGAAGAACACTCTTTGACATAAATCACAGCAAGATTTTTTTGATCCACCTCCTAGAGTAGTGGAAATAAAAACAAAAATAAACAAATGGGACCTAATGAAACTTCAAAGCTTTTGCACAGCAAAGGAAACCATAAACAAGACGAAAAGACAACCCTCAGGATGGGAGAAAATATTTGCAAACGAATAAACAGACAAAGGATTAATCTCCAAAATATATAAACAGCTCATGCAGTTTAATATTAAAGAAACAAACAACCCAATCCAAAAATGGGCGGAAGACCTAAATAGACATTTCTCCAAAGAAGACATACAGATGGCCAAGAAGCACATGAAAAGCTGCTCAACATCACTAATTATTCAAGAAATGCAAATCAAAAGTACAATGAGGTATCACCTCCCACCAGTTAGAATGGGCCTCATCAGAAAATCTACAAACAACAAATGCTGGAGAGGGTGTGGAGAAAAGGGAACCCTCTTGCACTGTTGGTGGGAATGTAAATTGATACAGCCACTATGGAGAACAGTTTGGAGGTTCCTTAAAAAACTAAAAATAGAGTTACCATATGATCCAGCAATCCCACTACTGGGCATATACTCAGAGGAAACCATAATTCAGAAAGACACATGCACCCCAATGTTCATTGCAGCACTATTTACAATAGCCAGGTCATGGAAGCAACCTAAATGCCCATCGACAGATGAATGGATAAAGAAGATGTGGTACATATATACAATGGAATATTACTCAGCCATAAAAAGGAACGAAATTGGGTCATTTGTTGAGACGTGGATGGATCTAGAGCCTGTCATACAGAGTGAAGTAAGTCAGAAATAGAAAAACAAATATCGTTTATTAACGCATGTGTGTGGAACCTAGAAAAATGGTACAGATGAACCAGTTTGCAGGCCAGAAGTTGAGACACAGATGTAGAGAACAAACGTATGGACACCAAGGGGGAAAAGCGTGGAGGGGTGGGGATGGTGGTTTGATGAATTGGGCGATTGGGATTGACAAGTATACACTGATGTGTATAAAACTGATGACTAATAAGAACCTGCTGTATAAAAAAAAAAATTAAATTAAATTAAAAAATAAAAAAAAACTAATACTAAACTTTCTTTGGGTTATTTGTATGGAAATATGTTAATATAAATGTTTCAGACATTACATGAAATTCCTAAAAATCTTATATGTTCTGGTATAATGTTATAAGTCATAATTCTAGTTATTATTTTAAAATGTATATCTCAGAAATAACTAAAAACAAAAAACAAAAAAAAAACCCCAAATCAGAACATGGCATTGCCTTGCTTTAAAACCTCTGATACTTCTGTTCCCTGCAGAATGAAAACCACACACCTCAGCATGGCATGCGAGTTGTTTTGGAACCGGCCTTAGCAGTTTCATAGCAATGATGATGATGATGAGATCACACACACACACACACACACACACACACACACACACGTTTATACAAATACACATGGGATGACTCTCAAGAATCACTCTTCTGTGCTTTTGCTCCTACTGTTTCCTCTGCCTGCATCCTTTATCTGCCTGATGAAGTCTCATCTTTCAATCACCAGCTCACCTGTATCCCCTCTGCAGCTTTCTGCAAGGGGTCTCTTGCTCCCTGTGTTCCAGTAAGAGGGCTCACCACATCCTGTGATAGTTAGATATTCTTCTTCCTAAGAATCCAGCACAGGGCTTCCCTGGTGGAGCAGTGGTTAAGAATCCGTCTACCAATGCCGGGGGACACGGGTTCGTGCCCTGGTCCGGGAAGATCCCACATGCCGCGGAGCAACTAAGCCCGTGCGCCACAACTACTGAAACCCCCGCGCCTAGAACCCGTGCTCCGCAACAAGAAGCCACCGCAATGAGAAGCCCGCGCACCACAATGAAGAGCAGCCCCCACTCGCCACAACTAGAGAAAGCCCATGCGCAGCAACGAAGACCAAACACAGCCAAAAATAAATAAATAAAAAATAAAATAATTTATTTAAAAAAAGAAAAAAAAAGAATCCAGCACAGTACCTGACAGGATAATTGTGTGTGTCTAGAATGGCAGGGGCTGGGGGTGGATTATGCTACTCAACAAAATCAAAGAAACAAGAGGACATATTTTTTTAAATGACAAACATGGAAGCAAACTAAATGAATTTAAAATGTCATCGAGGGACTTCCCTGGTGGTGCAGTGGTTAAGAATCCACCTGCCAATGCAGGGGACACAGGTGCGATCTCTGGTCTGGGAAGATCCCACATGCCGCGGAGCAACTAATCCCGCGAGCCACAACTACTGAGCCCGTGTGCCACAATTACTGAAGCCCGCGCACCTAGAGCCCATGCTCCACAACAAGAGAAGCCACCGCAATGAAAAGCCCTCACACCGCAATGAAGAGTAGCCCCTGCTCACCGCAACGTGCAGCAACGAAGACCCAATGCAGCCAAAAATAAATAAATTAATTAAAATGTCATTGAAATGAGAACGAAGCATGTGCGGCAATGTGTACATACTTTCAACCCACAAAATAAGGAAACAAGATGATATCACGTCCTTCTTTATTTTCAAGTGGTTTGGTATGATATTCTATCCAGTTTTACTTTAAGCACTGGAATAGTATAATCCAGCCTTAAAATAAGAGCTATTTATTTCTATATTCACCAGGAACAAGTAATTTGTCAGGTGTTTAGAAAAGAACCTGATTTCCTTATTACTGTCAACAGCACAACCTCTGAATGAGGATGTGGGCTAGTAAAAATAAAACAATGTTTGATACATTTTTTCCTATTTATCTACAGGGATAAAAAGATTAGCTAGACTTTAGACTGGAATTTTAAAACTCCCAGAAAACACATTTCTCTAGTTATGTCTGTAGACAATGAGGAACACTGGGCCAAATTCCAATAAATGATATTCAGATTCACAGCACGGAAACTAAAGGGCACGTTTTGATGACACAGGGAGACGTGGTGAAGCAGAGTGGGTGTGAATTAGTAGGGTTCTCCTCTTCCATCTTCTGCCCAGAAGGAAATAAATCAGTTCATTTTACAAGTGCAGATTATCTCTAAAAGTCATGCTGGGAATTATGTTCACCTGTCTATTAGGATAAAATTAATCAGCAGCGAAACGTATGTCATAGTAAAGGCAGAACAGCAGAGAGGAGACAAAGTATAAATTCTGAACCCTCTAGCAAAATATTGCAAGATGCGTCCTTTTAAATTTACAGACCCTGGCGGGAACTTTTTGCAAAAAGGTTGGTGAAGAGTTAGCTGAAATTAGGATTCTCTGGGGGAGGGTAATCCAAAATGGATTGAAGAACTAGGTCCACAAAGGGCAAAGGTCAAATCAAGTCCTCCTGTCACCAGGCTGCAGAGTGCTCATGTTTCCCCAGACCAGGCTTCACTTAGACATTTCTGGGCCTTCGCTCCCTCTGTCTCTGCCTGGACTGTCCTTTCCCAACCTTCTCCGACTCACAACATCTTACTAATCCTTTATGACCCAGTGCAAAAGTCACTTCTGTGACCTTCCCACCCTGACCCTGAGTTCCCAGAAATAGCACTTTGTACATACCTTTCTTGTAGTGTCCATCTCTGCATCATGGCTGTTTACTTATAATTCTATCTTGTCTTCTGAACGGAGCCAGTTTGATCTTTCTGTTGCCAGCACCAGGCTCAGTGTGAGCACTCAGTGAATGCTTGGTGGAATAATGAATAAATTAATGCATTGATGGAAACTAGATTTCGGGACCAAGCCTGTCAATGTCATCCCTCATTTAAACTCTCTAATCCTAGTTTCTAATATCCCTTTGTTATAAGGGGATGCAATTCAATGGTTTTTAAAATAATTACAACCCTAGGATTCTATGGCAGTGTTCTTTATCAGTTAATTATTCTGTATAACAAACTACTCCAAGACTTAATGGTTTACTATTTATTATTTCTCTAGACTTTGATGAGTGCTTTTTCCTCTGGTCTGGTCTGGGCTCACTCATCCAGCTGCATTCAGCTGGCTGAAATGGAAGGTCCAAGATGGACTCGCACGTCAGGGGGACTTGGTGCTAGCTTTCAGCTGGGTGCCTTGATTGTCTTCCAAGATTCCTCTCATCCTCCATCCATCCACTAGACCAGCTTACTTACTTGGACAGGCTCCATTACACAAGCGTTTATCAAGCCTCTGTTTAGTTATACATGGTGTTCTCGTTGACCAAGGCAAGTCACATGGCCAACCCCAGCCAACGAGGGAGGGAACTTAATTAGACTCTACCATTTGATAGACAAAGTGGCAAAGAATATGTAGTCATTTTTAATCCTCTACGTCATAGAAATCCTATTAATTGTATCATTGTCGCTGTTGTGAATGGACCTTTTTTTTTTTTTTCTGTTTTACTTCTTCCTTCCAATATTTCTACCCTTCAATTTAGGTTCTTATCCAATTTCATTGGTTAGCCCTTCCAGGTCATTGTTGAAAACTAGTTCTGAACTTATCAGGAAAGCTTCTGCTATTTCACCACTTATAATGTTGGCTGCTGATTAAAGTAGATATTCTTTACCACCGAGGGAATTCTCTCTCCCTCTTTTATTTCACTAGGGTTTTTGTTGTTGTCGTTGATTTGTCTTAATTAGTAATTCATGTTGAGTTTTAACAAAAAAGAATCTTTTTGTATGATTATTTGTTTTCTTTTGATTTATTAATGTGATGGATTATATTATGGGCATTCATTCCATTTCTTAAACAAAGCCTCCCTCCCCCACCTCCCACCCTCTGCTGCCAGGTTTGTGTGCATGGTCGGGAGGGGGCCGACTGCCCTGAATACAGACTGTCCATTAATCCCAGTCTCCAATCCCCCTTCTCCCACTTGCTCCATCTGTTAACATCTCCATCTGTGCCGACCAGTGCAACGGCGACCAGCCGCAAGAAGCTGTTAAGCACTTGGTATGGACCAAGTATGAACTGAGGTGTGCCATGAGTGTAAAATACATATTAGATTTGAAGGCTTAGTACAAAAAATAGTAAAATCCTTCATTTGGAATTTTTATCATGAGGACATGTTGAAATACTACTACTTTGGATATACTAGGTTCAATATAAGTATAGTATTAAAATTAATTTTGCTTGTTTCTTTTTTATTTTTTTAATGTGGCCACTAGAACATTTTAAATTACTTTTACATAGATAAATACGTATGTACATACCTAACGACATATATCTGTATTGGACAGCACATCTAGCTGAATTCTACTCTTTGGTTGTAAACATTCCTGAGATAGTTTGACATTCCTATTCGAAGATGGTTAAACATACCTGTGATAGATGGTGGCAGTAATGGCCCGGATTTGCTCTCATCACACTATCCAGACTCCAGAAAATCCCTTCCCCACTCACTCTGAGCTTGTCCATGTGACTTAGCAAATGTGAGCAGAGGCTTGAAGAGTGCCTGTGCATCAGAGCTGCCCTCTATTGCTGCTAGAACCCTGAAGCCACAGGTGAAGCAGCCCCAGGCAGCCTCCTGCAGGATGACCCTACCGAGAGAGGCCATGCTGTGCTAGCCAACCCAGCTGTCCCAGCATAGCCCAGCCCCCAGCCCAGATACCACAGACGCGTGACTAAGCCCAGACAAGACCAGCAGAAGCATCACCCAGTCAAGCCGTAGGATCAAAAGAAATAATAAAATATTATTGTTTCAAGCCATGAAATGTTGGTATAATTTTTATGCAGCAAAGGCCAACCGATTCAGTATTTTCAGTCTTTGAGATATCATGCTATCTGTGGTCATAATTCACTTTAATTATATATAAATGTAAAACACACTGCCAAATTATCTCAAGTCTCTTACAAATGGATTTTAAACTAGCTAAATCTTCACCAGTATGTCATTTCTTACCAACGTTCTCTTTTTACTTTCACCTGCCTTATCACGCGGTTCAAAACGTACATTCCTTTTAGGTTTCTCTCAAGAAACTTCCTCCTCTCCTAACCATTTATAGATAAACACTCTCGCCTCCATGAGGTAGGTTTTATTGCCCCAACAATAAGTAACTTTTCATAGGTGGTGTGACGAACGATTTAGCACTTCTGAATTAGGTCATTACTTCTCCAGGGAGCCTTCCAGCTGACTAATCCTCTAAAGCCAGTCTCCTCCCCATGGGATCAGCAGGTGTTCCCCAGGCAAAAGAGGGAGCACACGTCTTTCAATTAATTAAATCTGTTATTTAGAGCAGAGCGACCAGCTAACTTGGCCAGCAGCCCAGTAACATCATGATCAGAATTGTTCATGAATTGTACTCTAATGAAATCAATTGTCCACGAAATTTAAAACATATTCAAATCAAATACCATGTGGCTGGGGTCTGATAACAGAAGAGGGTATCTATCGACTGACCATCCTCCAGGTTTCTTGAAGAGAGATTCCAATCCCAATGTGTTCACTTTCTTTTGATTCCGTCTTCCTCATTATACCGGCTGTGGCTGTATTTTGCATCCCCTTAACAAAGTATTATTCCAATTTGGAATTTTGCATTTGCATTGTCCAATTATATATGTACATTCTACTTTCAGAAATGCTCCATTACATTTTCAATGACTGAGAAAAAATATTTTAATATTTTAATAAGCTTTAGACTTCTGTATCAATACTGGCCAGATATTGGGAATTCCCTTGTGGTCCAGTGGTTAGGACTGGATGCTTTCACTGCTGTGGCCCCGGGTTCAATCCCCAGTTGGGCAACTAAGATCCTGCAAGCAGCAAACCATGGCCAAAAAAAAAAAATTGGCCAGAATCAACTTCTAACATTTTTATATAATTCCTTCTGCAAAACGAACTCAATTTTAAAAGCGTCTAGGTTTTCAACACTTGAATTTGACTTACAGAATGAATACCTCAGGTCTAAAGACAAAAGGAGTATGAGCCTAGGGTTCATGCTCTCACTGGTTTGCAGACTGGACACCCTTGTTCTAATGCCACTACCTCATATGTTGCCTCTTTATCATATATCCTGTAGCTACGGAAAACTAGATGCACCTAAATATTACCTTTTATTTCAAGTCACTAGCACATCACCATATGAACACACTGCTCTCCGCTATGCTCTTAAGACTGCTAGGTTCCCATTTTTATTATAAATTTTAGAAACACTATATAAAGAGTATAATGAGGTTTAAGCTGATATCACTCAAATACAGATTAATTCAGTTTCATTAATGTTAATAAAATGTTATTTTAAGTGCCTACTTTATGTTACCTATTTTATAAAGGTTATCTCATTCATCCTTATACCAATCCTGTTGAGTAGAAACTAACTGCTCCATTTTAACTTGAAGACAAAAGTTAAGCTTCTGAGAGCTCAGATGGGCCCAACGGTAAGCAATGCACAGCAGAGCCAGTTGACACAGAAGGTCTGCTCTGTGTCAAAGCTGGTGCCAGTTACCTTCACTCCATCACTCTGAAGTCGCCTCTCCTCTCTGCACCTCTGAATTCACATCAGGAAAATAAGGAGATTAGAGTCCCTGTTCTCTTGGTCCTTCCAGCCCCAACGTTAGCTTATTTACACATACCATGGTGGGTTTGCCCATTTCTCCATTGCTGGGTTTTGTCCACGTCTTTCTGACGGGTAACTGGGTCATGAACTGAAGTATGCCTGTCTGGTTGTAAACATTATGTGTTGTTATTGATCCAGGTGAACTGAAAAACTGATAAAATGCCTGACTGATGGCATCAAGCTTCACACTGACAAGTTTTGCAAGTTTAACAGGTTCTGTTCTGAATTGCTTCTACAAGATGGAGGTGGAGAGGAATGCTGAACTGAGGAGAAAATGGTCTTTCTCAAAAGCTTATGCTTAGAAAGGTCTCGATTTTTTAACTTTTGCTTCCTAGCCACTAAACAAATCTCATGCCAACCATAAAGTGAGTAATATGCATTGCTGCATGTTTCGATAGCCATTTAGATGTTAGTGATGTGTAACTCCTTTATCTCTCATATTTTAGTTGTTTCAGTGAAATTCACCCCATTTCTGTCTGCTGATGTGAAACATAGCTGTGCACAGGAGCAAGACAGGACAAAGAACTTTCCAGAACAATTCTACACTGTTTTCTACTCATCAAGGAGTGTCAGAAAACAAGTATGTTCTGCAAGTGTCCAGGCAAGGGGATTATCCTCAAATCAGGAGGGAGACCCTTTTTTATATTCCTTTTTCATTCCCAAGTCCAGAGGACCCTTCAGTCAAAACAACTGCTTGTTAAATTTATTCACTTTTACTTCATCCAAAATAATTAAATCTTATGGGGTGGAGCAATAGTTCCCCATAAAGCCACTATAGTTCTGTTCGATATTTTTAAGCTAAAATTTCCTCTTAAATCTAAACTTCCTAACTGAAGTTTATAGACTAAAAGTGTATGGTCTTTGCCTGTGTTACTAGGTTCAATGCATTTCTCACATGTATTTAGAATTCACATAGCATGACATTGTAAACGTAACATTAGGTCATTCATAGGATTGTCCTATCTGCTTAGCTACCACAGGAAAGTGTATTCAGAGTTCCAGGAAGAAAAAAAGAAAATATGTTTCTTACTATTTCTAAGTATACAGTACTCAGCACTACTATGAACAAGACATTAATAAAACTGACCTTCCGAAAGAAGAAATAATGTAAAAATGAGAAAATTTGTTGTATGGATACTCTGTTTACCAGTCTACAACATAGTTGCCAAATATATTCTTGAAGTTCAAAGTCAATGCCAAATGTGAATTGTGAGGCTCATGACTGATTTATATGTTGAATTTTGCCCTTACTATTTGTTGCTAGGTAAAGAGTGTTTCTGTATCATGCGTAAACATGAAAAATACTTGGAAATACAGAAAAATACCACCCAGTTTTTCTTTCTGGTATATGTGCATATTGTTTATTGTGTGTACATTTCTGTGAATGACTTGATGTGACATCAAAAGAGAATTCAGCTCTTCCACTTTTCACATAAGACCAGGCCTAGTTATAGCCATAGAAGACTGTACATTCACAATTATGGAAGAAAAATTAGTGTCATAAGAATATGGGACTTGACTTCAAAGTTAGAGAAATTGAGAAACTTAGTTGGCCATGAACTTTTTTATTTTTTTAAGATCTATTGATTGATTGATTGATTGATTGATTGCTATGTTGGGTCTTCGTTTCTGTGCTAGGGCTTTCTGTAGTTGCGGCAAGCGGGGGCCACTCTTCATCGCGGTGCGCGGGCCTCTCACTATCGTGGCCTCTCTTGTTGCGGAGCACAGGCTCCAGACGCGCAGGCTCAGTAGTTGTGGCTCACGGGCCTAGTTGCTCTGCAGCATGTGGGATCTTCCCAGACCAGGGCTCAAACCCGTGTCCCCTGCATTAGCAGGCAGACTCCCAACCACTGCGCCACGAGGGAAGCCCCGCCATGAACTTTTTAAAGTAATCTTTTTCAAATTTAAAACAATCTAGAAAAAGGAAATTTTGAAAATGTATAAAAGCTCAAAGAAAATAAAGATCGGTTGTGAATCCCATCACTCCAAGAACAGCTAACATTTTGGTATATCTGCTTCTAGTATTTTTCTATACACAATTTTTTTTAACTTAATTGGTTTCATGCTGCAGTACTATTTTATAATCTGCTTATTATAAAGGGCACTACGGTGAATATCCGTATAGCTAAATCTTTCCACATACTCTGTTTATTTCCTTGGAGAAAATACCTGGAAGGTTAATTGAGAAATCAAAGAGAAGGCACATATTTAAGGCTTTCAAAACAAACTGCAACGTCTCTTGTGAAATAGAACACTTACTCTACCTCCTCCAGTGACTTTTCCCCAAATCTAGCCAAAATTGGTAACATTTTTTCCCCTTAACTTGTCCAATTTAAAAGGAGAAAAAATGGTTCCCCCACGTTTTATTTTGCATTTATGTGAGTAAAAGGGTCATTTCGTTGATCACCTTTGAATATGCTTATTAGGTGTTTATTCTCTTCTGTGATTGTGCATTTTCTTTGCCCATTTTTTGTTGTGATATTGTGTTCTTATTGATTTACCAGAGAGATATGAAATATTAACCTCTTTTCTGCCACAAAAATGAAAAAGATTTGTCCTAATGAAACAGAGTAGGACCCTATAGTCCTTGCCCCTCATGTCCTCAACCTGCCTTTTGTCTATAGAAAAATTTAGCTAAAGAATAAGTTTAATCAGAGAAGTGAGAAAATGCAGAAACAAAGGAAAACAGTCCAATAAGACTAAATAATACTAGTTTAGTCATTAAGCAAAGTCAAGGACCTTTAGTCCCTCCTCAAGGGCTGTAGATCATATTCTGAGCCATATCCTGTGAGCTGTCTTATAGATGCCGAAATCCCCACCAGGTGGAAGAAATTAACTACATGATAACCAGGCTGTAGCATCACATAAGCTGCCACAATTCTGAGAATTGGCCTCAAAGTAATGGGAACAAATTGACCCTGGAACTGAAGATTAACTGTACTTGAAACAATCAAGATGAAACTGTTCAGACCACTGCATGACCATTTGAAGATGACTGTCAGAGCTGACTCTGCTGTTTCTGCATATAGTCCCCTCCCTCCGTCTATGAAAGCTCTTGCCCGCTGATTGTCAGTCGGTGGGGGAGGCGGGGGGAATCCGTCTTTGGACGGGAGTCCGCCCTCCCCTCCCAGGTTGCCGCCTCCGAAATAAAGCAGACTTTCCTTTCCACCAACCTTGCCTCTTTATTGGCTTTAGAGGAGCGAGCAGCGAGATCCCCACTTTTGGTAACAGTTTCTTGGGCTACCAACGTGAGGCTGTGCTCTCGCGACATCTGGCTCCCGGGGCTTTCCCTAAGCAGAGCCGCAGCCATGACGGCGCGCCGGGATGGCCGTGAGGAGCCCGCTGCTCAAGGCTCGCTGGCCCCAAAAGGGGGATTTTGGGGGACGTTGCTAGCAGCTGCCGAAACCGTGTGTTTCTGGGATCCTCCCTGTTTCTCCCCTGCTTGGCATTGGGTGGCAATGTATGCTTTTCCTTGGTGGAAGGGAAACAAGCCATCTGGACGAGCTGACGAGCTCCAAGGCCGAGTAAGTCCACCGGGGTGCACCCCGGCAAACTTCTCTTTTGAGCACGAAGTGATATTGGTCATTTTTGCCAGTTGGTTCTGAGGTGTGTCTACTGTTGAGGACCGTTTGTGAGCACGAAGTGTTACTTGGGCATTTTTGCCAATTGGTTCTGACTTGTGTTTGACTTCGAGGACAGTTTGTGAGTACAAAGTGCTATTGGTCATTTTTGCCAGTTGGTTCTGATGTGTGTCTGACATCAAGGACCGTTTGTGTTGGGGAAGTGTTGTTTGGGACTCCGTATTGGTCATTCTCTTGGCGGATTTCTGACAGTTCTGTCTTCCCTGTGTGAATGTATATTCCATTTGTGTGATTGCCACCTTTGTTGTCTTTTGTAAAATGGGAAATTCAGGTTCAATTCATTAGAAAAATTTTAGATATGAAATTTTGACCAAAGAAAAAGAAAGATGATTTTTTAAAAATTTATTTATTTTTGACTGCGTTGGGTCTTCGTTGCTGCGCGCAGGCTTTCTCTAGTTGCGGCGAGTGGGGGCTACTCTTCCTTGCGGTGCGCGGGCTTCTCATTGCGGTGGCTTCTCTTGTTGTGGAGCATGGGCTCTAGGCGCGCGGGCTTCAGTAGTTGTGGCTCGCGGGCTTAGTTGCTCCGCGGCATGTGGGATCTTCCTGGACCAGGGCTCGAACCCATGTCCCCTGCATTGGCAGGAGGATTCTTAACCACTGCGCCACCAGGGAAGCCTGATGATTTTTTTTTAAACAATGTATGGCAACAGTATTCTTAAAACTCCAGAGAAAATCAGTTAAGATGAAACTTTTGAAATTCCAAAACTGGTTCTTTTTGCATATGCAGTTAGAGAAAGCTAGCTTGATAAAAATACTGTTTTCAGAATTCTGACCCTGAGAGAACAAAAATATGCCTTTTAGAAAGCTTAAAGTTAACTCTTATCATGTCCTTGAAATACAAGCCCATCCCACTTTACCTGAAAGTTCAGCCTTGGGTTAATTAGTAGAACTTCAAAAGATGTTTGGGTTTATTAAACATGCATCTTTTTTTTTTAATTAATTAATTAATTAATTAATTTATGGCTGTGTTGGGTCTTCATTTCTATGCGAGGGCTTTCTCTAGTTGCAGCAAGTGGGGACCACTCTTCATCGCGGTGCGCGGGCCCTTCACTATCGTGGCCTCTCTTGTTGCGGAGCACAGGCTCCAGACGCGCAGGCTCTGTAGTTGTGGCTCACGGGCCTAGTTGCTCCGCGGCATGTGGGATCTTCCCAGACCAGGGTTCGAACCCGTGTCACCTGCATTGGCAGGCAGATTCTCAACCACTGCGCCACCAGGGAAGCCCAAACATGCATCTTATACCACATTAAAGAGAAATGATGCTATGAGAAAAATGTAAGTTTTTAGAGGTTATGGAATATGTTCTTAAGTTTGCCAATCAGTAAATGCTGGTATAACAGTTCAATTACTTGTTTCTTGGTTTTGTTAAGGCTTTTAAGGGTTAAAAATTGTCATATGTAATTAAAGCTACTAAAAATGACAAGGGAAGCATTTCAGTGTGTAAAGCAAGTAGGATATGTGTTGTTGGTGAGAGAAGGTACAAAGAATGGAGGTATTTTTGCTGAGGAAAAATGATGATAATAATTTTTTCCTAGCACTGGTTGTTTCAGGATGGGGAAAAATAAGGAACAAAGCACATGGATACAAAAAGTGATAAAAGGGTTATGGAAAAATGGAACTTTGAGAAAAGAATTTTGTACATTGTCAGGAGCGATTAGAATTAGATTGGATTTAATTAGATCACTGAACTTTGTTATTAATAGTAAGTTGGTACAAGACAGGAATTTGGTTTTCTTTCTCCCTGTTAAGAGAACAAAATTTTCCTGGAATACTGAGCTGCTTTTGATAACAGATTATAAGTTTCTTTCTCTAACTAACTTTGAGTATTCCAAAGGGCCCCTAAGCATCTTAGAAGAAACATTAAAGTAACTATGGTTATTTGGTATGTTAAATTATATGGAAAACATTTGATAACTTTCAGTTCGCACTGCTGAACTGGGTAAGAGATTTAAAGAATTCTAATGGAAAGCTATTGTTTTGCTTCAAATCATATTTTTGACCCCAATGTTCAGGATGGAAAAAACTGTCTAGTGAAACTGTCACAGCGTATAACTACTCATGATATGTATCACTGCTGGCTTTAAGTTTACTGCTAAACGCACATGTACAATGCTTGTGTGACAATTGGGTATAAGTGATAAAACATATAGCCTATAAAATATTTCTCCATCAGCATACCTCTGTACTTGTTTGTTATGTCTGATTAGTTTTCCCCCAATGTGGATAACTAGGCCAATATATAAACAAAAAGTAGACCTAGCACTGAGGGACATGAATGGACCCAGAGCAGGCAACTGAGCCACTCTGGCAAAGCTGGAAAAATATATTGATTATCAATACTTTCTATGGAAAGATTTGCAATTAAAAGGGGGAAAATGATGGAAGAAATTTTCACATAGTGAGGTATGGGGAAGTCATTCTGGCTTATACATGATTTAATTTGAACTTTAGCTAACCAAAACAGCCTGTCTGTGGCCTATTAAACATACATTGTATATCTGCTTTAACCATTAAGAGAAGAAAACACATTCCGAGAATAATACAAAGATGCATTTTGATTATTATCCTCATTGTAATATGCCTACTAATTTTCAACTGTTTGTTCAGGCACTATGAGAAAGTAATCAAAGAGAGAGGTAATGTTTTCATAATATAAAATAATGACCTAAATGAACCTAGTCTGTGGCCTGGTAAAGCTTCTTTCCCTGCAGTAGATGGAAATGGACAGGGTTGAAGAGAAGCAGGCTATGTAAGCACAGCTACTGATTCCTGGGACCAGCCCTTCCTCCACCATGCATCTCCACCTTTGTAAAGGAGGCAGCCTTGATGCTAGGCCAAGAAGGGTTAGAAGCCTCTAGAAGATAAAACTTAAGCAATTTTTTTTTCTTTTTAAGTGGCATGATATCCTGTGGTACCTTCTGATATGTACAAGAGGGATGGCAAGTAGATTCTTGCTTTAGATAGTCAATCACCACACAGAAATGATATAGAATAAATTTAAATTGATTTACTGGGGACTTTCCTGGTGGTCCAGTGGTTAAGACTCCGTGCTTCCACTGCAGGGGGCGCGGGTTTGATCCCTGGTCAGGTAACTAAGATCCCACATGCCACGAGGCCGAATAAAAAAATAAATAAATAAATAGATTTACTAATATGGCATCAATATTCACAATAGACAAAAGGTGGAAACAACCCATGTCCATTGATGAATGAATGAATGTGGTCTATACATACAATGGAATATTGTTCATCTTTAAAAAGGAAGAAAATTCTGACATGCTACAGCATGGATGAACCTTAAGGACATTGTGCTAAAAGAAATAAGTCAGTTACTAAAGGATAAATATTGTGTAATTCCACTTACATAACTTGCATACAGTAGTCAAAGTCACAGAGACAGAAAGTAGAACAGTAGTTGCCAGGGCCTGGGAGGACAAGAGAACAGAGAGTTGTTAAATGGGTAAAGAATTTCAGTATTGCAAGATGAAAACATTTATGTAGAGTCAACAATGTGAATGCCCTTAACACTACTGAACTGTACACTTAAATGGTTAAGATGATACATTACATGTTCTGTGTATTTTACTATGATTTTTTTAAATGATGTATGCTGTATCTTCCTTTTACTGTATAGGAATTTTACAAAATTTCTTTCACTTACTTAACAAACTAAGAATATTTATTGAGTACCTCCTACGAGCTAGGCACTATTCCAGGTGCTGACATATAGCCACAAACAAGACCAGCAAGGTCCCTAGAGTTTGGAGCTTAACAATGCAGTGGGAGAGACAGAATATAAATAGGTCAATACACAATAAGAAAACATTTGGTAGTGATAAGTTCTATATAGAAAATAAATTAGGGTGATGTGATACTGAGCTAATTGGGGGCTACTTTAAATTGGATGTCAAAGGTTATCTATTTATTCTCTACAATATTGGGCACACAAAACTTGAAACCAGTTGTCAGGTTATAGGTCAACAAGGAAAGCTAATGACATGTGGATGGTCTTTATTCACTTCAGGCTGTTTTAATGCTATTTAAAAAGAGAATGATCATAGTTTAATTTCTTTTCATGGTTTAATTTTTATTCTGTAACCTACTGAACTGGATTTGCCACTGGAAGACTAACAGCAGTGTTTAGGGCCTTATGTGGAGAGAGTAAAATATAAAGACCTGATATAGGGACTCTGAGGACACCCCATAACAGCACACTGATCTTTACTCCCCAAAGTTTGCAACGTGATGGTATGTAGGCTAACAGGGGCCCCAGCATTAGTCCCTTTACAATTAGTCGCTGGGAGCCCCCTATTATCTGGAAACATAGGGCACTGTAAATAGATTTCTGCCTTACCATAGGGCCTCTCTGCAGAAAAGAAAGCTATTCTAGGGCCTGAGGATCAGCTTACACAGATGGGTACTAATCTCAGCAATAATTCATTCCTGCCACATTGTGATTCATGCTTTGTTTCTCACTCAGCCTTGTGATAAACTCAGAGGCCCATGGAACAAAGAGCCCAGATCTAGAATCAGATGCCACACTTAGTGCAATCATCTTTTATTACCGTAGAAAGTTACCCCCACAGGGCTACACTTCTTTTGTCATAAATATTGGAACTACCCTATATCTCATTGTTTTCTATGCTGGAAAAAAAATAACATTCAAACAACCAACAACTTTACTAAAATGCATTAACAGTATATTTTGACCAGACAGTCATCTGTAAGAGAATTCCGTGGATACTATGTGAAATGATACATGGTGGAAAGAGATAAAATGGATTTGTTGAGTGGCTACTATGGGCCAGGCCATCAAGATGGATTTCAGGGCAGAACCAGACAACACTATCCCTACCCTCAAAGAATTTATCCTTGCCCTAGACAACTAAATGATTCAAGTAATAAGGAATGGTGGCAAGTGTTAGAACAGAAGAGGGTGTGTATAGAAGTCCAATAGGAAAAGTTAATCTATGGGATTGAGAAACCTCCCAGAGAAAATGGCATTTAAGCGAAGATCTGAAGGATGCACTGGGTTTGGGAAGTGGCAGGCAGGACTCTAGGGAAAGAAAAGAGCATATGCCAAGGTCTAGAGGCAAAAGGGAGCACAACGCTTTGGAAACAATGAGGAAAAAATCCCAGTTTTCCTGAGTTGTGGGGTGAGGAGGTGGCGGGGTAATTGGAGAAATTGTAACCCTTGTGTACTGTTGGTGGGAATGGAAAATGATGCAGCTGCTATGGAGAACGGTAGCGCATTTCTTCAAAAAATTGAAAACAGAGTTACCATATGATCCAGCAGTTCCACTTCTGGAGAACTGAAAGCAGGGACTCCAGAGATAGTACTGTACCCTTGTTTGTAGCAGGATTATTTGCAGGAGCCAAATGGTGGAAGCAACCAAAGTGTGCATCAAAGGATGAATGGATAAATAAAATGTGGTATATACATGTGACGGAATATTATTCAGCCTTAAAAAAGAAGGAAATTCTGACACACTATGAACATGGATGAACCTTGAAGACATTATGCTAAGTGAAATAAGCCAGTCATAAATACTGCATGATTCCACTTGAATGAAACATCTAGAGGCCTCAAATTCATAAAGACAGAAAGTAAAATGGTGGTTGCCAGGGGCTGGCGGGTAGGAGGGGTGTTGGTGGAATGGGGAGTTATTGATAAATGAGTAGAGTTTCAGTTTGGGAAAATGACAAAGTCTGGAGATGGATGATGGTGATGGTAGTGCAACACTGTGAATATACTTAATTTCAATGAACTGTACACTTAATGGTTAAGATGGTAAATTCTATGTTTATGTATATTTTACCACAATTTTTTTAATTTAAAAATTTTCAAAAAACAAAAGACCCATCCTTGATATTGTCTACTCTAGAATGTTCAAAATTACTTCAAACCAATGCTTAATTAACTTTGAGTTTTAGAAATAATTAAAATTTTAATCAATTATAAAGGTTAACACACTTCCATGGTAAGAAATACATAAAATGAGGAAAATATTGTTAAAGGATAATTTTTAGGAAACTGTAAAATCATGATTCTCACACAAATGTAAAATGAACGCGTGTCAAAGATTTTATTTAATTTATTAAGGGAACCAGTATGTTACAACCGATTTAAAGGACAATGCAAAGGACACACATATACAGGCAAACAGGCCTGCTAAAGTGAATTTACAAATCAATGCCAAAGCAGTCTGTATCCATCGGGCAATAATCATTAACATTCTACTGACAAACTCATTTGCGTTACTATGGACAAAAATCACTTGTGACGCTACAGGTTTTCTGTAATTTACAGAGTTGTAAACAGCCCAAAGACAATGAAAGTCTCAGGACCCTAGAGGTAGACAAACCTCAAAAGTGTGCTAGACAGGACACACACACACACACACACACACACACACACACACCCTTTATTTTTTCGTCAGTTTCAAAATATTTCAAGAGGCCGAACAAAGAAAATAAAATCCTCGGTAATTCCTCATCCCAGAAACACAGTCGCTTTGATTCTTTTCCATCAAGGTTAATCCGGAGTATGGCGTCTTTACTAAGCAAATTAAACAAAATACACAAGTGCAACACTCTGGGACACGCTTCTCGACCGGGAGGACCCTCGGTGCACACCTGCCCAGCGCATCTCGGGCGGTTCCGCCCACTCGGCCGTGGGTGGCTGCAAGCTAACAGCGCAAAATTTCGAGGGGCCATCGGATCCCCGCTGGGGGTGGAGGGAGGACAGGCTACAGGTGCAGGGTCGACGGGCAGGGACCGGAGAAAAACTTTAGTTACCGAGATCTGCTGAGAAGCAGGGACCTGCGCAGTGCCCGGGCCAGGTGTGGCCGTTCGGGCGGCGCCTCCCCTTTCCTTCCCCGCCCCAGGCCGACCTGGCCCCACGGAGCCGCGCAGAGGTGCAGGGGCGGGGCGACCTTTGCTCGGTCCGAGTCCCGCAGGTCCGCGCCGCTTCCTGCTCGCCACTCCCGCCCCTCCCAACCGGACGGGTTTGGCCGCGGCGGCCGCCACCTCTGCGCGCCCGCATCTCGGGCCGCGGTTTCGATCAGACTCGCCCGCGAGCTGGTTTCGATTAGGCGGCTGGGCGGGAGGTAGGGTGGAGCGGCCGGGACGCGGGGAGCGAACTAGGGACGGGCAGCGGAGCGCAGACGGCCCCGCTCCGGAGACAAAGAGCGGCCGGAGGAGAGCCGGGCGCAGGGCTCCGGGCGTGGCGGCGACGAGCGTGCGGACTTCAGGGAGCCGGAGTCCGGAGCGCTCTCCGGAGGCGCAAGGGCTCGAGATCGCAAGCCGGCGGCGGAGGCGGAGGCGGAGGCGGAGGCGGAGGCGGAGGAGTGGGCAGGTGCGCCGTCCAGGATGAGGACGCCGGTGGTGATGACTCTGGGCATGGTGCTCGCACCCTGCGGGCTGCTACTCACCTTGACCGGCACGCTGACGCCCGGCTGGAGGCTGGTGAAGGGCTTCCTCGACCAGCCGGTGGACGTGGTGCTGTACCAGGGCCTGTGGGACATGTGCCGCGAGCAGAGCAGCCGCGAGCGCCAGTGCGGTCAGCCAGACAACTTGGGTTACTTCGCCGCCGAGCCCGTGCGGGTGGCGCGGGGACTCACGATCACGTCGCTGGCCGCCACGGCCCTGGGGCTACTGCTGGCGACGCTCGGCGTGCGCTGCTGGCAGGACAAGCCCCACTTCGCGCTGGCCGGCCTCTCCGGCGTCGTGCTCTTCGCCGCGGGCCTCTTGAGCCTCACCCCGGTCTCCTGGTACAACCACTTCTTGGCGGATCGCGCCGTCCTTCCCGCCGAGTCCAGCCCGGTCACCGTGCAGGTCGGCTACAGCCTGGTGCTGGGCTACCTGGGCAGCTGCCTGCTGCTGCTGGGCGGCTTCTCGCTGGCGCTCAGCTTCGCGCCTTGGTGCGCCGAGCGCTGTCGCAGCTGCCGGAAGGCGCCCCCAGGCAGGGCGCGCCGCAGCAGCATCAGCACCGTGTACGTCGACTGGCCGGAGCCCGCGCTCACGCCGGCCATCAAGTACTACAGCGACGGCCAGCACCGGCCGCGGCCCGTCCAGCTCGGCGCCGCCAGCCAGCGCAAGGTCGGCTTCCCGATGCCCCGGCCGCCGCCCAAGGCCTACAGCAACCCGGTGGACGTGCTCGATGGGGAGGAGGCTCCCGACTCCCACCACGGCGGGTCCTCCCGCAGCACCCGGTCCTGCGGCAGCACGCTGCCCTGCGACTCCGACCTGTAGGCGGCGCCCCCAGCCTGCTCTGGCCGGGCCCTGTCTGGATGAAGGACTCGCCCCACCACGGTTCAACCTTGAACTTGGCTGTTACCTTTCAGCTGGAAACACCTGGCTCGGAGTCGGACCCCCGGACACATTCCTGTAACTGGTTTGGAGGGCGATCTTCCTTTCCTGGCCAAACTCGACTCCTTGGACGATTAGTTCAGGTTGGGTTTGGTTTTCTTTTTATGGAGTTTAGTGTTTCTCCCCCGAGGGATCAGGGCCCTCTTCTGGACGACAGCCTTTTCATACTTTTAGCTGGAGACATAGAAAGGGTGACTTTGCATTCTGCTGATAATAACAATGTCAAAATCAGCAAATAGAGGCTCAAAACCGATTTAACACCTCCAAACAACATTCTGAAATGCTGATGAACCTTGCATCAATATAATTATTATTAATTTATTTTCTGCTGCATAATTCGTTTTCACACAGACTCTCAAGAGACCGGTACCTTTCTGGTTATATTTGAACGGGGCTCTTAAAATAAACGTAGAGCCATGCAAATACCAGCAGCTTTAGTGGCTTTTATGGAATGAAATAACCTGATTAACTCATATTTACATTTCTTCATGTATAAATAGGATCTATCATTTTTATCACTTATTTTTGGTGTGACAGTTGAGGTCACTCCAGAGTTTCTCTTCTAGAAGCCAGAAGGAGAATGAAGGGACTGATGCTATATTGTTCTATTTCTTGGCTACCTCACCCTGGACATAAAAGACTATATATTAAATATTTAGAACAAAATGGAACCTGTTAATCACATTAGGCTACCCTACATGTATATATATCTCTTATTTATAAATAAAATTTGAAAGCAAGAGTTTTACTCAACTCACAAAAGTTTTTTTTTGTCTCCAGTATAATCTTTAGGAGTTTAAGCATTCATTACTAACAATTTTCTGGCTGCCTATACACTGTTTCTGAAATCTAGCACTCAGATCTTTGCACCTCTTAGCATAAGATTACTAAAAGTAGCCAGTGGGCCCCACTTCAATCCCTGATTGTTTTATTTTCAGGTTCATGCTGTTTTCTGTGCAAAGGCAAGTCTATTGTTGAAAAAACTAGAAGCACCAGTTTCCACATGAGGTGAGACTAGAAATCTTTTCCTCGTGTAACAGTGCTGCCTAAAATCACAGGTAGGCAACTGTGTGTTCCATGCTCCAGACTAAATCTCTAGCAGGACCGGCTCCAATTTCAATTAGTTGGTTTTAAGGGCGTCTTGAACTGAACTGAATCTCATCTTTAAAACCTGCTGTCGAGGGACTTCCCTGGTGGTGCAGTGGTTAAGAATCTGCCTGCTAATGCAGGGGACACGGGTTCGAGCCCTGGTCCGGGAAGATTCCACATGCTGCGGAGCAACTAAGCCTGTGCGCTACAACTACTGAGCCTGCGCTCTGAGCCTGCGAGCGACAACTACTAAGCCCGCATGCCACAACTACTGAAGCCTGTGCGCCTAGAGCACGTACTCCGCAACAAGAGAAGCCACAGCAATGAGAAGCCCGTGCACCACCACGAAGAGTAGCCCCTGCTAGTGGCAACTAGAGAAAGCCCACGGACAACAACGAAGACCCAACGCAGCCAAAAAATAAATAAAATTAAAATAAAAAGTTAAAAAACAAAAAAACCCCACACCTGCTGTGGGTAGCCAATTCAGAGGTAGGAACATTCAGTGCAGTAATTACTGACAACACAGCTATAGTAGAACTAACTAAACAGCACACACTGCTTGTTAGCAGTGGAAGGGATATTATAGATTCACTTCCCTTACCATTTTGTACTGGAATCACCTATTTCTTTTTGCATCCAAACTTCAATGTGCTGGCATATCACTCAGGGATCTTTTTCAAATTCAAATTCTGATTCAGTAGGTCTGGAGTGAGACCTGAAACTGATTTCCTAACTAGCTCCCAGGAGATGCCAGTGCTGCTGCTTCACAGACACCTGCTGGGGCTGCATGGCTTTCACTGGGACTGTGCCTCACTCAGATTTCAACCCCAACTGGCAGCACGTAATCAGACCTGTGGGAGCTATTGCCTAGATGAGTTAGGGGACTTGATTTAGGGAACAGAGCCAGAATGGAGAAAAGGCAACCCTGCTTTTTTCAGCTGAGACCTCAAAAGGCAGGAATTGGGCACCTGAGAAGTCAGGACTTGGCAGACAACATAAAGATTTTGGGTTTCTGGCAAGTACGGAATCTACTGAATCTTGCCTGCATCATAATTCCATTGTTTCTAGGGAATCTGTGGTAAAAACAGTCAATACTGGTGCTTTGTATGTTTTTACTTCTCCCTGCCCAGTTATCCTCCACTGGCTTATATCCAAAACACTTCCTCTTTGGTGATTAAGATTTGCTCTGAGTTAGAACTACATTTTTGCCTCATCCACAGAAATAAAACCAAAAATCCCTTTAAGAAAACTAAACTTTTTTGCTATAAAAATATTCAAGATGGCATGAGACTCCTGCATCAGGCAGGATCTGGGTTTGACCTGAGAGTCGTTCTGTGCTACAGCAGAAAAAAATGACAATGGGCTTGAGATTCAAGATGCTGGAGGAGGCTGGAGCCTCAGGAGTTGCTGTCGTCGGTGAGCACTTATCCTAAATCTAATACCCAACTAGCCAAGCAGCTACACCCCAGTGAGACTCTAACATGAACTAGTACTGCCTCCTGGCCTCAAGCCCTTCACACCTCTGACGCGCATCACGACTCACTTTTTTTCTTGTTAGACTCTTTTTTTAATTGAAGTATAGTTGATTTACAGTGTTGTGAGGACTCACTCTTAATAATCCTACTGACAGAGTATGTGTCCCCATTAATGGGTGAAGTCTTTTCAAGATTACTCAAGCTCTGCCTGGAGGAGTGAGGAATCTGTGAAAGTAGAGCAGACCCTGCATTAACACAGCTTCTGCTCTGCGCATCTGCCAGTCGGGCTCTGATCTAGACGCCCACCCTCACTAAGGAGAAGTAAGGTTTTTGGCACACAGGCTGTTGATCCCTTGTGGAGGTGCTGTCAAAGATGCTTCAGCAGCCACCCTCCTCTTCATGGCCTAGATCATTTGTAAGTTTGGGGGCACCTGTCATCCTGTCAGGACACCTTTGGATGCCTTGGAAAGCAAATTTATTCCAGGCCCAAGTTTGTAGAACTTGCATACTCTAGCATGAGAAAGATGTACAAGGAAAATGAAGAATAATAAACCAGGGTCAAGGACTGGAGAAAAAAGGCAGTTTTTTTAAAAAAATTAATTAATTAATTAATTTATTTATGGCTGTGTTGGGTCTTCGTTTCTGTGCGAGGGCTTTCTCCAGTTGCAGCAAGTGGAGGCCACTCTTCATCGCGCTGCGCGGGCCTCTCACCGTCGCGGCCTCTCGTTGTGGAGCACAGGCTCCAGACGCGCAGGCTCAGTAATTGTGGCTCACGGGCCTAGTTGCTCCGCGGCACGCGGGATCCTCCCAGACCAGGGCTCGAACCCGTGTCCCCTGCATTGGCAGGCAGACTCTCAACCACTGCGCCACCAGGGAAGCCCCAAAAGGCAGTATTTTAAGAAAGGTGGTCGGGAAGGAGAGGGGGCTTGCGCAGAGAACTGAAAGAAAAGATTGGACATCAGAGAGAACAGCAAACTCCAATTTCCCAGTAAAGAGATATTAGTGAAAACAGGTTTCCATAGTGGTCTTGGTACTGGCTTGCTTTGCTTCTCCTTCACTCTAGACAGAGGTGGCAAGGACAGGAAGAAGCCGGGGGTACAACTGAGTGAATTGAGGACCTCTTCTGGTCTAATAGCTTTTTTAGGAGGGAATACAGTCTGGATTCAGTCTGTTGTATAGAATGTTTTCAGAGTCAAATATAAACAATTTGATATAAGAATAGCAGGTGAAGAACATTCTATTCTGCCAACGTATAGACAGCCTCACAGCACGGTAGGCAGAGAAAGATCTTTCAACTTCAGAGCCTCATCACATCCGCAAAGTGATGGGAAAGTTTAATAACCAGAATCTCTCTCCCCACACTCACCTCACATCTTCACTCTGACCTTCCTAAAATGAAGGACTAATTCATCTTCAGAACTCTCAGGATCTTCCTTACCTATCATTCACTCTTAGCTTAAATTCCATTCATGATGTGGCCAAGGCTCAGGTTTTTCACCCTCATCGCTTTCTCCTGCACACACACCCTACACTACTTCCCCCGGCAGCTTACAGGTGTCATCTTTGAACATATCATCTAAATGTTCACATGTGTACTTTTCTTGGTGTGCTTTCTCATTTTACCTCAAAATTTAAGGTAGGGGCATGGACGGCTTCTATTTATTTTTGTAATCCTAGAACGGTTATAACACTTCTTCAGAGCCTGTTAGAAATTTAATAAATTAAAGTTGCCTCTAAAAGCCATTTCTGTACCCAAGTACTTCCTCACCTTATGCACAGCTTATCAGGTACTTGGAAAGTAATTTGTGGCCTGAGGCCACTGGCTCGAAACCCAGGGGCAAGGGCTCACCAGCACTGGTGGGGAGGAGGCCACAGGAGCAGCTTTGTCAATTAGGTTACGATTGGCTTACAAAGACCAGTAGAGCACAACTCATGCCTCCTCTATTCCCAAGACATTACAGATGAGATCTTTCTCCCTTTGGGAAGGGAGGAAAATAAGGAACTCAATCAATATTTCTTGTTTTTTTTTTTTTTTTAATTTGGCCACACCACGAGGCCTGAGGGATCTTAGTTCCCCGACCAGGGATTGAACCTGCGCCCTCAGCAGTGAAAGCATGGAGTCCTAACCACTGGACCGCCAGGGAATTCCCTTAATATTTCAAGTAAAAACTTACATGAAATTCTCACCCCATCTTCCCAACAAATTCTGCCCACATTCTGTTCTTTTTTCACTAAAGACAATAAAATGACCTCCTCCAGCAAATCTTTATGAAGCAGGACTGAACACAGGAAAACAAGGTTTAATTTGCACAAATAAAGGAAAATGTAGACAAGGCTGGGGGTAGGGGGGAGACAGTACTGACCAGAGGGCTTGATTCTCCAGTGGGGCAAGGGGAGAGAGCGGCTTAAGTACAACTCTACCGCATTCTTGTTCAGTGACCAAGCACCTTGGCCATCCATGTGACAGATGGTCTGCCAACCCTCCCTCACCACCATGGTTGCCGCCAAAAGAACTGCCACTCACCACAGGGCTGAAGAAACTGGAAAAGTCACTGCAATTTTTCTAGAACGTGGGTAACAATATATTCCCTAATTATAGCCTAAGCCCTGCTCTTGCTGGATTTCAGTTTCTTCAGCTGTGTAACTGGGAAGACTGGATTCAGTGTTATCAGAGGGCCTTCCTGAATTTAATATTCTGAGAGTGAGGGTTAAGAACTAGAGGAGGGGGGCTTCCCTGGTGGCACAGTGGTTGAGAATCTGCCTGCCAATGCAGGGGACACGGGTTTGAGCCCTGGTCTGGGAAGATCCACATGCCGTGGGGCAACTGGGCCCGTGAGCCACAACTACTGAGCCTGCGCGTCTGGAGCCTGTGCTCCGCAACAAGAGAGGCCGCAGCAGTGAGAGGCCCGTGCACCGCGATGAAGAGTGGCCCCCGCTTGCTGCAACTAGAGAAAGCCCTCGCACAGAAACGAAGACCCAACACAACCAAAAATAAATAAATAAATTTATTTAAAAAAAAAAAAAAAAAGAACTAGAGGAGGCTGAGAGAAGAGATGTGAAATTTGAACAGTGAACGTTGGGGAAGCTGATTGACCCATAAAATTAGTAACTGGCCTGAGCGCAACAAACTCCAGATTCTAGTTCTCATTTTTCCTGAATTTCCTAAGCCACCCAGCAGTTAAAACAGTTGGAACTTAGTACAGCCCACCCATCATCCATGACCCCTCCCCTAACTTGTCTCCTAAAGAGAATAAGCACAGTCCATTTTCCGTGTCTGCGGGTTCTGCATCCGTGGATTCAGCCAAATGCAAATGGAATATTTTCAACGCACAACCCATGGATACGGAGGGCTGGCTGTAAGGGCCTTGAGCATCTGTGGATTTTGGTATCCACGAGGATCCTGGAACCAATCCCTCGCGGATACCAAGGGACAACAGTATAAAATGCCTAATTTAACTCTTAATGGCTAGCAATAGACACAAAAGGTCAAGTTTTGTGTAGGGATCTTTGAGCCTAAAGCATAAAACAATTAACTTTTCCAAAGGTCTTTTTCTTCCAGAAGAAAACTCAAACCTATTTACCAGGTTACAGAAGTTCAGTTTCTATAAAGAAGTTCAAATTTTCTATCTTCTACAGGCTTACTGTTACGATTATTAGCTGTAGAGAAATTAAGAAATTAATGTAGAGATTATCACACTAGAAAGCTTTTATGCTTCATAACATGCCCGTTGCTCCAAATAGATAAGGTCATGAAATTGACATATTACAATCAATTTTGGGGATGGGATTGTTAGGAATTAAGTATAAAATCTTGTGTTCTTTCATAAAATTAAGCCTTTCTGGTGAAAAGGACATTGAGATATTTTGTGAATTCTTGAATCGAGAAAGCGTAACAGGATGTGTTAAGTAACTTCAGATGGGATAACACCTAGGCACACATTCATAAAGGACCAAAAATAGGAAAGATATAAATAAGAGTAGGCAGGGTGGAAGGAGTGCATATGTGACAATTTGGCTGCAGTAAGCTCCCTTTTCCCCAGGAAGAGCAGACAGGGGGTGTTTCTGGGGCCCAGACAGGAAATGGGTCTGCAGAGCAGAAGGGAGGGCTGAGAGTGCCATTCCAGCAGCGCCCACACAAGCGGACTGAGCCAGCCAGGACACCAGCCCTGCAAGTCTGGTGGAGGGTTAGGGTCTAAGGAGCCAAGGCAGCAGCTTAAGCATGTCCAGAAAGTGATAATTCTGTTGTATATCTTCCATACAGGCTTTCAATCTGGATGCTTTTGTGTCATTGGTATGCATTTTTGCAGACAGAGGCAGAGCCTTGCCAAGGGCAGACTTGGCAGTGAGGATGGCTCTTGGGCGAGATGGCAAGAGAAATGTGAGATTCACCCTGTGGATGAGAGGGGTCTAGGGTACTGTGAGGCTGAGATAGGTTCTCTCAAATACAGCTGAGCCCCAGAGGCAATTTGATGATGTTCCACGTGTCTCCCAGCCTCAAGGAAGGTGAGCCCCCAGCGTGTGTTCTTCAGGTCAGGTTGATCTGTACTTGGGAATATTTATACTTGACTGCAAAGCACAATTTGTTTTATGCACTACACCCCCAGTAATAAGCCTAGGACTTCTGTTTATCCTTGGCATCCTATACAAATTTATTCTGCAAGAAACTAAATATGAATAGTCTGGAAAAGCTCCAAGCAAGAAGTGTTCCAAATCATTGTGTTTATGAAAATTTAGTCTCATGTTATCAGCCTCAGGTACTAGGCTAAGCAGGCGTTTTTGTGTTTTAATTTGATACCCAAATGGCCTGATGTAGGTTCTGTTAATCCTATTTTTATCATTGGGGTAACAGTTCTATGATTAAGTGATTTGGCCAAGGTTGCTGCTGTTGAACTTTAGACCATACTCCTGCTTTGTTATCTGTGTCCCATCACAGATTCAATGCCCTTGATTCCTTATGTGGGTATGAATAAAGTAGTGATCCAGGAAGACACACAGAAGTATTGGCACAAAGGGGCTTTGGGATCTAAGTAGCGTTTACATGTTTCCCTAGCAGACATGAGCTGGTTGAGATGATTTCTGGTCCAAAGCCCCTTTGTGCCAATACCTCTGTGTGTCTAGTTTTAGAATCCAACGTGAATAACTAGGCCAAAAGATAAACAAAAAGTAGGCCTAGCACCAAGGGACATGAATGGACCCAGAGCAGGCAACTGAGTCAGTCTGGCAATGCTGGAAAAATACATTGATTATCAATGCTTTCTATGAAAAGATTTGCAATTAAAAGGGGAAAATGATAGAAGGAATTTTCACATATTGAGGTATGGGGAAGTCCTTCTGGCTTATACATGATTTAATTTGCACTTTAGGTTAACCAAAACAGCCTGTTTGTGGCCTATTAAACATACATTGTACATCTGCTTTAACCATTAAGGAAAAATGTATTCGTATTTAGTATTATAGATACTAAAACCCCCACCAGGTGGAAGAAGTTAACTACCTGATGACCAGACTGTAGCCATGACATAAGCTGCCACAATTCCGAGAGCTGACCTCAAAGAAATGGGAACAAACTGACCCTGGAACTGAAGATTACTGTACTTACAAAAGTCAAGATGACGCTGATCAGACCACAGCCTGACCAGTTTCAAGATGACTGTGCTCTTTCTGCATGTAGCCCCCTCCCTTCACCTGTAGAAGCTCTTGTCTACTGATTGTCACGGGGGGAGTTGGCCTTTGGACAGGAGTCCACCCTCCCCCTCAGTTGCCAGCTTGAGAAATAAAGCAAACTTTCCACCAACCTTGCCTCTTTATTGGCTTTTGAGCAGTGAGCAGCTGGACCCCACTTTTGGTAACAATCTCACTCCTGGGCATATATCTGGACAAAATTACAATTCAAAAAGATACGTGCACCCCTATGCTCATAGCAGCACTATTCACAATAGCCAAAAGACATGGAAGCAATCTAAATGTCTTTTGACAGCTGAATGGATAAAGAAGATGTGGTACATATATACAATGGAGTATTACTCAGCCATAAAAAATGAATGAAATAATGCCATTTGCAGCAACATGGATGGACCCAGAGATTATCATACTAAGTAAAGTAAGTCAGAAAGACAAATACCATATGATATCACTTATATGTGGAATCTAAAATATGACACAAATGAACTTATCTATGAAATGGAAACAGACTCACAGACATAGAGAACAGACTTATGGTTGCCAAGGTGGGCGGTGGGGGAGGGAGGGATTGGGGGTCTGGGGTCAGCAGATGCAAACCATTATATAGAGAATGAATGGACAACAAGGTCCTACTGTGTAGCACGGGGAACTATATTCAGTATCCTGTGATAAACCAGAATGGAAAAGAATATGAAAAACAATGTATGTAAATGTATAACTGAAACACTTTGCTGTATAGCAGAAATTAACACAACATTGTAAATCAACCATACTTCAATAAAATAAATTAAAAAAATAAAAAGCAGTTATTTTAATATGAAGTTACCATTTACCACAAACTGTTACAGAAGTTAAAACAGTACACAGTGAAATATATAAACAGTTTTTATTGAGATGTTTCAGCTCCTTTTTTGTCAGGTTAGTCAGTTTGTAAAGAGGTTAACAATTCCTGTAGAAAAAGAGACTTGAAATTAGAGAATACGCATTATATTAAAACAAAGCAAAAACATAGAGGTGGTTGAGCTATGTGGAAGTCAGCAGAGATCACGGGATGGGAGGGACATAAATTTTAAGGGTAATGTTAACTAACCCTGAATACACCTCACTCCACCCCACAATAGTATTGAACTCCTTTTGGAAGTCCACCAAAAGCCAAATTTCTTGATTACTATTTCATGTATGTTTCACTTTGGTTTGAACAACTAGAGACTGAACAGAATCTGAAATCAAAAAAGTTACTGAGCATTTATTTGGTCTACATGATAACATCATTCGCCAATAACAAAAAGCTCTTTAAGTTAACACTGCCTACTTTCACCCTGCTAGGATTTTTTGGAAGGGGCATTTTGTGACTGGATCTCACCACCTGTTTTCCTCAAAGACAGTTCCCAGGCATAACTCTTCATCATAAGCTTCATTGACAAAAGTCTCACTATTCATTAGATTCTCCTCTTCTTGGTCATTTTCTTTATGGCAGGTCAAATTCCTTGATGATGCTGTACTGTTTCTAGAAATCAGAGAAAGTCAAAAGAGTTGTTCCTTAAGGTAGAAGCTGGGAATGCGACATGGTTAGAAATGGCCAACTCATCCCCTATCAAAAGTTGTTATGGGAACTATGCCCTATTTTAATGTCCCTTTAACAAAGAACTGGCCTAGAATGGCCAGTACTTGAGTCAGTTATGATTTGTTACTAGGCATTCACTTAACCTCCAAAATGACACATCTTCTCAATTGAGAGGAAACTAGGAAATTGGAGTCAGTGAGAACTGAATCCAAAAACAGGTAAGTAGCAACTGGACACAGGTGAGTTAAGAAAGCAGGTTAACGTAGAAGACAGGCCTGACTGACAGTCAGAAGCCCAAGGGAAGCACCTCAGTTCATCTTAACATTAACCAGTTGGCTATTGACCAGTGTTACTTTAGGCAAAGATATATCATTTCTCCTGGCCCTTTCTTCAGTCTGCAAAGTGAAGGCTGGACAGAGGAAATGTAACTTTTAAGGATTTCGGTCATCTCTGTAACATCTCTCCGTACGTAGGCTGCTTAATGTCCTTTGCCAATATGTTTATCTAATCAATTTCTTCAGTTAGTGTATCTTCCTAAAGCTTATTTTGTCATCATTCTTACTCAATCATTTTTGAGTTATTCTTGTTTGTTTCTTTAACCCAATGACTCTTGCTCTTAGACAAAACTTTATGCTTTTGCCTTAAATCTCTCATGAGTTTATTTCACCTCCTGTCAAGGGCTATGTTGTGTCCCCCTAAAATTCATATGTTGAAGTCTTAATCCCTAGTACCTCAGAATGTGACCATATTTGGGGATAGGGTCATCAAAGCAGTAATTATGTGAAAAGGAGGTCATTAGGGTGGGCCCTAATCCAATAGGACTGGTGTCCTTATAAGGAGAAGAGATTAGGACATGAACATGTACAGAGAGAAGACCACGTGAAGACACAGGGAGAAGTCTGCATCTACAATCCAAGGAGAAAAGCAGACCTCAGCCTCAGAAGAAACAAACCCCACTGACACATTGATTTCAAACTTCCAGCTTCCAGAACTGTGAGAAAATAAATTTCTGTTGTCTAAGACACACAGTCTGTGGTACTTGTTTAAGCAGCCCTAGCAAACTAACACACCTAACAAGTTTTTCCTCCAAATGGTCACTGGCCCTAACTCTGCCTCGTTGGAGGGGACTCTCCTCACTTCATCCCTGAGACTGTGTCACTGACTGCTGTTGAGGCAGATTTTATCTGCATAAATGCCACGTACCCCTTACAACATTGTTTGTCCCAGGTCTCACTCAAAGAGATGGTCCCAAGTATGATTTTTCCAGGTCAGCATCCAGGCTCTGTTGCTCAGATCTTTTCTCAGAGGGCAGATTTCTAGAGTGGATTCATATCTCCAACCTCGTTAATCTTGTTTTAATTTTATTTAATAAGCCTTCTTTGGAATAAAATTCTCCCATGAGGACATTAGTAGCTGCTCACCGTTTTAATTTGTGTTCTCTTCTGAAATATACAAATGCTCCCAGAATGACCAGAACAGCTGACAGGGCTATGGTTAAGCTGAGGGCCATGTGGCCAGAGGCAGGTCTACGTGCTGCTTCTTCACAGAACTCTCCGCCGTATCCCATCAGACAGCTGCATTTTCTCAGCTCTCCTTCCATTGTACAGATTCCCCTCCCATTACAGAAATCACTGCTACAGAGCAGAAGTTTTCCCTTCTGTGAGTCCTTGGGCTGAACTCCTTCCTTGGTTTCTGGAGTCTTGCTCTCTACAGCAGGCATGAGAGGGGTTAGCGTTTTTCTGACAGGATAATTCATCGCCTCTGGACCTGGGAATTTAGCCTTGGTAGACTTGGTACCCTGGAGAGGTTGGGCAGCTTTTGGTGTCAGTCTTTTTCCAGCCTCTGACATTTTAGGTGTTGGTGTCGAATGGGTTTTATGTGGATAGGTACCTACAAAAACAGTAGGTGTGAGTGTGAGTATATACACAAGTTTGTCATTGTCAATTAAGAACTATTTCAGAAGAACAAGAATTGTAGTGAACTTAACCAGATAAGTTTGAATTTATGAAATCATGATCACTACCATTACTTTTGGCTAAACAAAAAACTATTAAAAGCTGATAAAAAACTACATATCTTAAGGCACTTAAAATACTTGGTTTCAGGACCAGTGTAGTCTATCATAACAATCTGTCTTCAAATGATGGTATGCAGAATTTTAGCCAAGGTAGATCCCACCAGTTACAAAAATGTTTTACTCTATAAGGATGAGTGTAGTAGATCGAAGTAGTAAATATCCAGACTAAAAGGATTAAGTTTATTGGTAAATATTTCAAATTTTTTGAGTCCAAGTAAACTAGGTTTATCAAGATGTACAAGTTGCAAATATTGAACCAGATTTGGTGGCAGTGTGGGAGGGGCACTCATAAAGCAGGGAGTAGGCAACAGGGTTCTAACCAAAGAGGAATCCAATAGTTAAGTTTGTGTTTAAGGCATTTCACCATATTCTCCATCATTGTTGGCACAAGTATTATTCCTCACATGGAAGACAGAAGTACCAGGAGTGAAAACAGCAGAATTAGCAAAAAAACTACTTCTTGCCTCTGCCCTAAGCTGGCATCACAGGAGGATTTTCACTCCTGGGCATTTAGGGTCCTTGATGGTAGGGTACATCCAGAGGAAGTCAGCCTAATTTTATACACCCAGTGCCATTTCCCCCAAAAAAGCTTTATGTAAAAGTCAGGGTGAAATCATTAAGAAGCAGAGTCAATACTTGGGCCCGGGTCATCAAGAATGGAAGAGCAAGAGAAGGCTAGGTTAGGTTAGGTTTCTGGTTTCATTTTAAACCAGAAACCTAACCTAACCTAAAGGGTAAAGGTGATAAATTTCTCACTCATTTACCCCCAATCCTGAGTCACTGCCAACACAGGACTTTTCAACAAAACCACCCTTATTTGCTAAAAAATAGAATCAACTCTGGGAATCAAAATCCCTTATCTTTCCTATTTAAGATGAAGTGTTTAGAGGTAATAAGTGGTCTTCCAATTACTCAGGTTTTAGGGAAACAAGAATTTAAGTTGAGAAGTCAAGGAGAACTCTTCACTGTAGGGCTCCTTTTCCAAATCTCTTCCTTTACTGGTTATGACCAGTTTCGGTACCAAGTCCACTGTCTCTTTGACTCTACAGCGAAGGGGACTTTGATACCAATGGGGCTATATAGCTGGTGGTTCCAGCAGAATTAGGTATTATGGTCACTCAGTTGACTGGCCACGGTGACATCTTCCCATGAAGATACGATTTGGAACAATATTTCTGTAACAACCATCTGAGGCTAGCATTTAAGTACTAACATGACGGTGTTATATACTAATATTATATACTAATATATAATATTATACATATATAATATGTATAATATAATTATACATATTATATACTAATATGACAGCTTTCTACACATTCTCTTGGATTCCTTAACAACTCTATGAGATAGAAAGTGCTATTTCCACATTAAAAAGGGGGAACCAAGACAAGTCAAATAGTTTGCCCAACTGCTTACCCCCTAGGCGATGCTCACTATTGTGATCAATTTCCATGGACTGAATCAGATCTGGGTTAGATGAGTGCTCTTTCAGACAAAATACACTGTTGAGCTCTGTGGAGCTCTGTGGAGCACACTGTCATACAGCCTACCCTAACACCAAATCATCAGGGACATAAGCTTTTCACAAAGAGTCCACATAATCTATATCCAATTGCCCACAGTTAGACGTTTCATATTGTTCAGTTTCAAGAGTACACAGTGAGAAGGAAGTAACAGTTTAAAGGATAAAATCTTGAGGGACACTGTGGAATTAGATATTACTAAAGGTAAATCACCATGGTGACCAATGGTGGGTCCTGGGTAGGAGTTACTCACAGTCCATTTCATCAGATCCATCCAGACAGTCAGCACGACCATCACAAACCTGCGCCACAGAAATGCATTTCTGACCATCCTTACAGGATTGTGACGGCGCAGAGCATCGGACAGCTTCAATACATTTCTTTATGTCAGCCAAGTAGTACCCACTGGGACATTTACAAGTCTGTCCTTCCGGGTTTGGTAAACAGATATGGCTGCATCCTCCATTGTCTTTTGAGCAACGGTTACTACCTGTGGATCCCCACCCCCCCCAAAAAAATATTGATTTAGACTATTTCAGAAGGGTCTTCTGCAAGCTTACAAATAGACTATCAGAGTTAGAGGACCCAGATGTTTTTTCCCAGAGTAGATAGCTTTTCAATTTAATTCGTTTTAGCCAACTAAGTACCAAGTGATTGGTGATTCTTCTTCATGGAAAAGGATGGTTTTAGAAGGCCAGGAGTTCAAAGGACCAGCTTAAGAAAAATTGAGGTGAACTCTGGTCCATCCAAGATCCACTGTAAGTTCTCTTTTCCCTTTGCACCACGTAGCCAACATCAGAACTAGAAGGGCCTTAGAGATAAAGCTCTCTTTAGATGAGAACATGGAGGATGTGGTCTCTCTCATCCCTCTAAGAGTCATAGATACAGAGAACAGATTGGTGGTTGCTAGGGGTGGGGGGTGGGGGGTGGGGGACAGGAGTCTGATTAAGTCAGCCATTTGTATCTAAGGCTTCTATCTCAAGCCTTGACTTCTAGTGAGGTTTTACCTCTTGACATATTCCAGGAATTCTGGAATAGATTATGGATATATTGAAGATAAAATGTACTTCAGAGGTGACAGGGACCCTCCTTCTGGTTCTCAGAAGTAAGTGACAGATCATCATCACTTGGATGACCATTTATTACACTGAAGAATTCTAAAAAGGTTCTCCCCACAAAGCCAAGACTTCAGGAGTTTAAGCATGACTCGTACTGGTTTATAAAGTTTAGCTTTCAAAAGCCAACCAGTGGAGCAGCACTCCCTTAAGACTAATACACCCATCATATGTGGTAGTGATAGGTATGGTTAACTATTTAACACTAATTATTGTTGGTGTTTATCTCAACTAGGAACAGATTTCATCTATTACTATGTTAAGCCCAGAATCACTCTCCTCACACACTCAGTTAGGCGTTTGTGTCTATAAGAAAGGTGGAGAAACACATCTGAGCACCTGGAGTTGATATTTCAAAGTTAACATCACAAGTAGATACAAGTGACAATGAGTAGAATGAAGACCAGTTTCACTTTGGAACTAAAAGGGTATTTTGATTATATCACAGCTGTAATTCAGTCTACAGTAAGAGAACTTAAACTAGAACCCAAGTATACCAAACCCCAGCCCAACATCCTTACCACCATTGTGTCTACTAGCTCCGTAGCGGGACTAGCTATATACCAGAACCAGACCATACATAATGCATAAAGATAAGAGAGTTATGCAGATCTACAGGAATGTGCCAGAGAAATATTTTAATGGGAAACACAAAGATATTCCAAGGAGATATTGCAGGATGGAACAATCCCTTCATGGGGAAGTTCAGTAGACTTCAGTATTGTTATAATCACTGCAAGGTTGCTTACCCTGTTGGCTAAGTTTACTATAAACTTTTAAATCCACAATCTTCTGGTCTACTTGGAACCACTGGTTTTCTGAAAGTTCTGCTTTGCTGTACCAAACTTTATTGATTTGGGCTGAAACAAAGGCCAGTGAACAATCATTAACAGAAGTGAAATTTTATCTTATGACCATTTCCTAGGCAAAGACCATTGCTCAGTATGAAAACTGTCACTCATCTGCAAAAATTCCAGGTGAATAACAAGAGTTTTAAGAAGAGACACGCATTTTTCTAAATCTTGTTTCTGGGAAGAAACTTCAAGATCAATAAAAAACAGTTCTATGGCTTTGCTGAAAATAAAGTCTGGTGGAAGTTACGTCCAGCACATTGATATACATCCAAATATAAAGACAGAAAATTAGGATACGAGACACCTAAATGCAGCTCGTGCAATTGATGGATAATGATTTTAAACATTGCTCCAGAACAATATTTCTGAAAATGGCTTGTCTGCAACAAGAGTCACCAGGGGATCTTAAAATAAATGGTAAAGGTCTCACCACATACCTAATAATTTAGCATCTTTGGGGTAGGATCTGACAACTTATTTTTGCAATTTTCACGAGACCAGCCCAACTGGTCAATGGACCAATATTGGGAAATATAAAGAGACAGATTTACTTTAAGCAGCATTTTCCAGTTTTACCAAATCTAGACTAGTCAGAAATAATATACTAGAGTACTGTGGTTTAGACAATCTCTTTGAATACTAGAAATACCTTGCAAGTATAGAATGCTCTACAGTTGACCTAGTACTTTCATGTGTACTTAGTCAACTGAGACAGGTACACTTCCTTCATGTTATAGGTAAGGTGTTACAGCTACTAACTGACAAAGCAGTTATACCACCTATTTCCAATTCCTGACCCAGTTCTGTCTGTACCATACCCCGGTGTCCTCCAAAGCCAGGAGCCTCATATGACAGCCAGAAATCTCAGGCAGAACAGGATTAAGCATATTCGTATATAAAGAATAACCAAATAAGTAAAAGCTCCTCTAAATCACAGAATCACTATTAACATATACATGTTAAATTAGGGAAGTTGCTTAGCTATTCTTCCAAAAGAAAGACACTGCCAAAGTTCAGTGCTAAGCAGTAGCAGCTTTGCTTTAGATACCCAGTAGTTAATTCAGCTCACAAAGACAATCAATTGTAGAATTAAGACCTACCATCATCCACTGTGCTCCAGAACATCATGCCTTGGCCATACGTAAAGAGGTTAAGGCCCTGAATTCCTCTTTGGTCTAGTCTGTATCTAGAGCCATCCTGTTGAATACTTTCTATGAGTCCTCTCCCTAGAAGGAGAGGTTCAGTTAATTTCTCGGAGCCCAAACAGCTGTACTCCATCCTGTAGCTCTTTATGTCTTGTCCTGCCTGCCCTCCAGGAGATCACTGTCTGCCATGCGTTTTTTGAAGACCAGTTCTTATTTATTCTACTCTAACAGTAATACACAAAGATTTGCTCATGCATATTTGTTAAGTTCTTGATTTCATTCCTTCACCAAAAGGCAACAGCAAGACTCTCTGGGCTACCATATGCTGCTCAGGATGGGGAATGATTGTATTTGTTTAGAAGGTGGTGCAGAAAATGTAAACTCAGACCTAAAAGCTATTTGAAGTTATAGCTGAAGACCAGAAAGCAGAACATCTCTTTCTCTGGCAGGGTCCCTCACACTCAGATTTAGGGTGTAGAAGATAACTGCTTACCAGGATCAGCCCAGTACAATCGGGTCCCTGCATCAGAAAAGGTCAGGCCCACAGGGACCTGGGGTTTCTGCCAGAGCACCTTCCTCTTGCTGCCATCCATGGAGGCACATTCAATGCTGGAGCCACGCCTACCATCATCCTGGGGACCCAGGTCCACAAAGCACATGACTGCAGTCGGGGGGTGGAGCACGACAGAGGTTGGGCGGTAAAGACTTTCACTGAGCAAGACCGTGGCATACTGGCCTTTGGAGGAAGCTACGTTGATGTAAGGATTCTCACTGCCAATCCAGTATATGTGTCCACTCAACCAGTCCACAGCAAGGTCAATCACTGTGCCCTCCACGGATATGATTTTCCTCCAAGAGAGCTTTCCAGATTCTTTGAGCCTCAGTAGCCAGATATCACCCTTATTCAACTCAGACAGGTAGAGTACCTTCTCCTGGACAAGGTAGTCCATTGATGCAAGCTGGTTCACATTGGTAAAGGGAAGAAGCCTATGTTCTGGTAAAGTTGCTTGTCCTCCTGAAGCGTCTAGATTTTTCAGATAAATCTATGGGAAAAAAATTAAGTGGATGGCATCAGTTGAGTCTAATTTAATTCTTCATCTTGATCTTGCTGTTAAGATACTTAAATTCAGATTTTCATATAGTCTATTGTCTAAAAGCAGATCATATTTCTCTCCCTTCCTGGAGCTTCAAGCACTTAAAATTCCTTGAATCCATGTGCTTTGAAGATTTACTCCTCTGTGAAAGGCCCTCCCCTTAATTTTTAAAATTTTTATTGAGATAAAATTGACATAACATTGCGTAAGTTTACAGTGTACAACATGTGGATTTGATACACTCACATGTTAAAGACCCTCCTCTTTAAATGAGATTCCACTTTTAAGATCTTACTGAAACTGAAGTCGGTCTTCCAACCCCAAAATATGTTTTGTCATTTTAAAATGCCGAAGTGGACAAGTCCTCTGGATGGTAGAAGGTAGGGGTAAATTGCTTGTTAGTACCTTTTATCCTCCTATGATTTAAGAAAAGTTCCCTCACAAAATGTACTTGCCCCCTAGGCTAGAACCCAGCCGAGTTGCTTGTATTTGGAATTACTCTACATCATCAGCTAGGTGCTTGGACAACTCAACCTAGTTAAGCACATTGTCAGATTCCTAACCTCATTGTGTTCTGAGGTACTAAGCATTTCTTAAGGAATTTGAGTAGAAGTGGTCTTCATTTCATAGCTACCTTATTTTGGTCATCATAGCTCCCAGCACACACTGACTATTCAAATTTAAATTGCATTTGAAGAATATTCCAAGGGGAATTCTCTTGAATTCAAGAGAATTCAAGTTACTCAAAGTCTGAAACAGACTGAGGCCCAAGCACAGACATGTGACAGGATAGGACAGTACCTGCATGATAACTGTGGGCAACCCAAGGAACAGAAACGCAGACTCCTTGAGTGGAACACAGTTGATGCCATCGTCTGCAAGCAGGAGTCCAACTGGGCAACGACAGCTTCCCTTGGATTGCGGGCTCAGAAGGCACAAGTGAGAACATCCAGTGTCCAGACAAGGATTCGAAGACCTGGGCTGTAGCACTTCGTGTATTATCTGGAAGAAAACAGCTAAATGTCACTATGCATTGCTGAATCCTTCAAAATGGCAAGTGGCTCAGTCTTGCCTTTTAGTCATTATAGATGGATGTCACTACAGTTTTGTCCTTGGGCAGCTCATACACATAGCCTTTCCAGGGAGGATCAGGGGGATATTTTGAAACGTAAACTACAGACCTTAAGTCCGTACGGCTGTTCCAAACGCTTGATGAGGACAGCCCTGTTCTTGCCCGTCGTCTTTTTCATGCGCTGTACTGTTCTCGTCTTCATTTCAGACCAGAAGACTTCATCTTCAAACACAGCAACCAAAAAGGGGCTCTTGATTTGTGTTAGCTGCAACATCTAAAATGGTGATGGTGAGGTTCCCGGGGTGAGTTTTACACAAGGCACATGACATCTCACACAAGCCTAATACCAAAAGAACACTTACGCTAATACCAGTACCGTCTAGATTGACAGAGCCAATGCAGTGAAATTTGTCATCAGACCAGAATATCTTCCAACTCAACTTGTCGAGAGCTATGCTAGTTGGCCAGCCAAGACCTTGATTGAGGAGTATTTTTCTGCTGCTCCCATCCATTCCAGCTTGTTCTATTTGAGGTTCTCCTCCAATTTCAGACCAGTACATTAACCTATGTGGATAAGTCAGCCTTGAGATAAAGTATTACCTCATGGAAAATAACATCAGTTCATTCCTTAAAACACTGATTTACAGCCTAATTATTTCTTTCCCTCAAAATTAAACTTGGTCTGTGCCTTAAGCATAATTTGTAAGGTGGTAAAATGTTTTCCTTGAAATTTTATGGTGATTGTTTATCATTTAGGGATAAAATATCTATAATGACAGCTGTGCAAAAAGTCTAAGAAATATATTAGTCCCTAGCCTGGAAAATATCAGTCTTTTCTGGGCTAGCCAATCTTTTGGGAACCTGCCAATCTTTTCTGGGCTAGCAAGTAGGCTAGTTCCACGTGCAGATGTGTGCCTCAGAACTCATTCTTGGCCACAAGTCATTAGATGCATCAGGAAACTCCTGCCAATTTCCTGAGAACTACGTTACCAGATTCCTGGTTGGAGGTATTGAAAAGGTGAGAAAAGCAGAGGGAAGGTAGCTGATCTGGGTCACCTCTGGATCCCGAGTTTTGCTCTGTCTTGTTCTTACATTTGATACACATGGCCATCCCAATCAGGGCTTAGCTCAGACAAGTTGGAAATGCTGTCTACAAGTTCCTGGCCCTTGCAGAGGGAAGGGCTCTAGACAAAAGAACCCAGGCTCCACCCACACACCCAATTACTCTGCCCCCATCACCACCACCAATCACATTACTGTAAATTAAACACAATCCTTAGTTTCATTCTCCCTCCTCCTGCCATTTTAAAGCCATAATAATTTTCCACTCTGAGGTATGTTTGTTTATGTTAGCAAAAGAAAGTATAGATGAGCCACGAAGTGAGCACACCTACATCTCACTTTCCTGAAGTAAAGGACTTTTTCCAGGAGCTTTCAAAGCGACTATGTATGGTTGACTCACATCGTCACAAGATCTAAAATAAAGTCAGATAAGGTTTCTATTCACTCGTTCTGTGTTGAGGGAACACAACCAAAGTAGAACTAAAGAAGAACAACAAACTTAACAGACTTGACCAGGCGTTGTGACACCTGGACTCACCCATTTAGGGGATCTAAAGCCAAAGACCGTGGTTGGTTCAAGTCATCGTCCAGGACAATCGTGTACTCAGATTTTCCTCTCCAAACAGCAGTCAACTGAATTGCCAAAATCTGACCAGCTGTCCCATCTATCCAGTAGAGATTCCTCCCAATCCAGTCAACCGCTATATAGTCTGACCTTATTCCTGAAGAAAGGAAACCATTCAACATGTGTACTTAGGTTAAATTATAGGTTTTTACAAGCTTGAAGCTCACAGGCATCAGACTTGCATGCCATGTTAATTCATTTTCCAACTGGTAGATGCATCTCCATCAGAGCAGTCTTCATTTAAATGTTCCCAAAGTACTATTTGTAGAGGAAGATGACCATTACGAGTAATGATCACTGACTTATCGTTGGACTCCATATCTATTGAGACGCATCTTCTCATTTCTAAGCAACTAGCAAGGCTTGATCCCTTTTTGTTAAGGAGGTATAAACCAATGTTTAGAAAGTTCATGGCCACTCATCTTATTTTTCATGCTACATGTATTTAGTAAGGGCAAGATGAGAGTCTCTATAAGGGGGCATACCTTTCACCACAGTCCCTTTCTTCGTCGTGTCCATGCTTATCCATCTAATACTTTCCGCACTGGTATCGGTCCAGAAGACTTTCTGATCCACTAAGTCATAGTCAATAGAGAAAATAATCAGGTTCTTGTCTATAGTTGCCAGAATATCTTCTTTTAAGCTCCTCAATCCATAGAGGAGTAGCTTAAACTGAATTGCCACAAGCAGGATCGGTTCAGTACCTGTCAAAAAAGAACTGCTTTCTTAAGGAGTTTGAACAGTGAACCCAGCACTGCTAAGGAATCAGAGGACAAAGTAGTTTTTGCCTTCTCATTGCCAAGGCTGTGAAACCATCTAGCTGGCATCTAAGTAGTTCTTTCCTTCATGTAATGGTTAAGCTAATACCCATGGTTTGAAGATACTCAGAATAAAGGCATAATTAGCTTAAATTGAAAACCACATTTACAACGAAATATTTGGGGGTAGTTGGGTAGGAAAGAAGTGCTTTTCAGGGCTTTGGATATTTATTCTAACTTCTGGTAAGGCTGACCCATGCATACAGAGGTTCAAGTTATGATTTTCTTATAATAATGCCTTATTGGTAGATACTTTCAGACTTGAATTCAGTCTGAAATATGAGGTATAAAAAGGGAGCTTTGGGATTGTGCAAGTCTTGTTCTGAAGACAGATAAAGCAGGTAGGAGCACTTACGACCTAAGAAAGAGAGATGTGCATTGGTTTTCCTGGACGATTTAGGACCTCCAAACTCTCGACCCACAGCTTAGGAGATACTCCCAGCTCCAGTTTACCTGTTGCTTTACAGGTATGGCCATCAGGCTCCAGTGAGTAGCCAGGATGACAGGTGCAGCTATAGGAGCCCTTGGTGTTGATACAGGTCTGACTGCAAGGCTGAGCACCCAGTCTCTGGCATTCATCCACATCCTCGCAGATTCGGCCACTGCTTTTCAGCTCAAAGCCTCGCTCACAAGCACATACCTGAGAGAGGTTGGAAAACATGAAGACTTTCTGAAGACAAGTACAATATTGATAAAAGGACCTCAGCCTTGAAATAAAAAGCACACGGCAATACAATCGATGTCAGCAACTCAAACTGTTCCTGGAACCGACTTCATCTCGAATGCAGTCACTCTCTCCATCTCCTGCGCACACCCCACACCCCTGCCACCACCAGGGGCCCCAAGTTAACAAAGGTGCCCAGTTCATCCCAGGACGCCCAGACCCCAGCAGAATCCGTAAGTGAGGAGACTCGTAGACTTCACTGAACTGGTTTTCTGCCAATAGAGATGTTACTAGGACCAGACATCAGCACGGTTTTCTTCCACTTGCCCATCAGAATCAAGTTCACCGTGTCTAGCCACCCAATAATACCAGGCCAGAACACGGACAGTCCTCCATTGAAGGGCAAGTCATATTCTAAATGCCCACACGGAAAGGACTTCCACATGGGTATGTACTCAATTTCCTGAGCTGCAACATGGTGGGGAGTTGCTTGGCTCTTGGGACAATCCCCCCAAAACTTGTTGCTTCACCCTAAATGTCACCCGGCGCTCATAGGTGGCATGGGAAGGACCACCATAGGAGAGTTTCTGGAGCCGGGTACTAGGGTTCCAGAAGACATGAGATAGGAAAGGCGCTAGACAGGACTCAGCAGAAAGGCTCAAGCACAGGGACGCGGGTGGATGGGTCAGCACGGCTCTGCCGTGTGAGACTCAGAGCGTAGGGAGCAGACATCCTGAATGAGGACAGCGCCCCTTTCCCTACACCGAGTCTCTAGCTGCCAGAGCACAGGAACTGAAGCAACTCACAGGCCCACGTGGGGATGGGTAGCAGGTGTGGAAACACTGTCTTTGGCTGCACACGGACGACGAGCACTGCTCGCCTTCATCGGAGCCGTCGGCACAGTCCTCCTTCCCATCACACACCAGGCTGAGGTCCAGGCAGGCAGAGGAGCGGCACTGGAACTCGGAACTCCCGCAGTTCTCCGGGGGGCCTGGCGAGGATGAATTTCTACCTTTACAGTCAAACCACCCCCCCACACCCCGCTCCCCGCCAAACATCCCTCCCACAGCAAGGCTCTCTCCCGTGCATACAATCAGGATGCCTCCATCCTGGCAAAGGGATGAATTTCAGGTCCTGCAGCATTTGCTCGCTGAGCTGGGTTCCCACACCCAGACGCAGCAAGCGGCAGGCGCCCCTCTGAAGCCACCTGCCTTCTCCCCCTGCACTTACACCCGGCCTCATCACTGCCGTCCCTGCAGTCACCCTGCCCGTCACAGTGCCAGGGCTCAGGCACGCACTGGTCTCCACTGGCACAGGGCCACTGCCTCGAGCCACAGCGAAGCTCCTCGGGGTCACAGTCCTGAGGAGACAGCGAGCGACTTGGTCAACACCACCTGCATTCAGAGCCCAGAAGGGTCCTCAGAGGACGAGGAAGCCTGGGTTACAAGACAACCCTCAAGTCCCTTCTGCAATGAGACCAGAGCCTGAAAACTCGGGTGACATGGATTATAAGAAACTCGTTCCACAGCTGGAGTTTAGGCAAGGAACCGTAGGTGATACCAACGTGGGTGGGAAAGTGGGAAGAAATCTCTTGTTTTGCAAACTGACCATCCAGGAAGTCTTAATTTCATTGAAGAAGCATAAGCAAAAAAAGTCTGCTCTAGAAACTCTTCTCTAGAATTCCCACCATTTCTAACGCACACTCCAGCATTTTGCACCTCATCTGACTTGGATTCTCAGATCTGGTGCAGGATATCTGGTAGAGGAGGGAAGGATATCTCAGATCTGTGCATCTGCTATACCCCAGCACCTTGAGGTACAGTCTCAGCCCCTCAGACACTACTCATTTTACTGATGAGGAAATAGAGCATCAGGGTGTAAGTGCTTTCTTAAGGCCAAACGCGAGCACTAGGTTCAAACCCGGGCTGCACTGCGTACGATGCAGGAGCACCACTGTACGTCTCGATGACTGTTAGGTGGAGCTTCAGAGCATCTCTCTAAGCAGGACATTTAAGCCACGACCATCAAGACCTAACACTTGCAAACCTCCCATAAAGACCTCTTACAGGTTTGACTTTCAACAAGAGGAACTTAACACTTTGGACACTTTGATGTAGTTATGAGTGGCTTTCTGGGCAGGAATTGTGGGAGACTTCTCTGTTCTTGTGTTTTCCCAAGTTTTCTATGAGGAGGCACGTGTTACTGTTACAGTTAGAAGTGTACTGTGTTTTTCTGAAAGAGAGTGGGCTACCTTCTCATCAGTTCCATCTTTGCAGTCTAAGTCGTGGTCACATATCCAGTCTGCCAACACACACTCTCCACTCCTCGGGCACTTCACCTCCCCTGACGGGCATGGCAGGGACCAGGCAGAACAGCCCTCTTCATCCGAGTGGTCCAGGCAGTCCCGGTTCCCATCGCAACGCAGGGAAGAAGATATACATTGGCCATTCTCACATTTAAATTCAGATGCACTGCATTTTTCATGAACTGAAAAACAAAGCTCTAGGTAAGAACTCAGCCAGATGGAGAAGCAATTTGATGGCAGATAAAATGACTTGAAGACTCCCAGTCTTCTGCTGTCACCTTGGGAACTAAGCCCCAGCAGGTATTAGGGCAGGAGGGTGATTCAACTAGAGTGTTAGGGCAGAAAAGGCCTACTAAGCTAGCCCAGAAAATCCTCTTCGTCCTGGAGAACGAGGGCTGAGGGACAGGGATGGGAGGACTGTAGAAGGATGCTGGGATAGGCAGGGTAGTGGGATTCCCCTCTGAAACCCTAATGTCATGCATGAAAAAAGAGATTCTCCCATAATACCCAACGGACCCTACAACTTATGTTCTTGGACTCAGTTCCTCCAGACAGAAGTTGATTGGCTTGATTCAAGAAAAAGAGTCAGGCCCTAGGCAAAACTATACATATGAATTGAAAAGTAAATTATACCTTGGGTTTCTGCCTACTTCCTTCCTGTACCTCTTGCCTCCTGATGTTCTTCTCTTAAAGCCCAAGTGCAGTCACATCCTCTGGTTACCCACTCAGCCACCTTCACATCCAAATCCATCATGGTGCCTTACCCGGCCTCCTCTTCTTTTCACTTCAATTCTCCAAATTCCCTCTTCTACCCTAATCCCACAACATGATTAAGGTCTTTGAAACATGTCTTTCGGAAGAATAAAGGTAAAGATGTGCATCCCATAAAAATGAGGGCAAAGCAATGACATCTATAATGAGGTGGTCCATCCCATGAGAAGACCCAGGACCAAAATCAAAATCTTCAAGGAGGTAGCTTTTTGCCCAATGAGAAATAATAATTTATTTTGATATGCAGACTGGTTGTCCACTAATAGAATTCTTCTTTCTTCTTGTCATGGAAAGGGGAATGTTACAGCATGATCACCAAGGTCCCTCTAACTCAGAAACCTTCATCTTAGTCCTAACTAAGTAGTTAAGTACAGTCGATCCTCATTATTTTTGGATTCAGTATTTGCTCATTCACCTACTTGCTAAAATTTGTAACCCCCCCGAATCAACACTCCCACACTTCCATGGTCATGTGAAGATATAACACAAAGCAGCAGAAATGTGAGTTGCCCAACGCACATCTTTCCAGTTGAGGCTGAACAAGGTACCGTTCTGCCTTCTTTTTTCTGTTCTCATACTCATATAAAAAAGTGCCCATTTCGGACGGTGGTTTTCACATTTTTGTACTTTTTGGTGATTTTGCTGTTTAAAATGGCCCCAAGCATAGTGCTCAACTGCTGTCTGGTGCTTCTAAGGGTAAGAAGTCTACGGTGTGTCTTATGGAGAAAATACGTGCATTAGATAAGCTTTGTTCAGCATGAGTTACAGTTTGCTGTTAATGAGCAAACACTATATGTTACGTCGTCTTTCAACAGAAACACACATAAAATAAGGTTATATACTGATTGGTTGACAAAAATGTTGTGACCAGAGACTCAAAGAAACCCACACTGTATTTTATCTAGGAGCAATGATTCAATATCCTTGAATTCAATGTTCATGGCAACTTTATAGAATATATAGTTATGTAGAATATAACTAACATGAATAAGGAGAATCGACTGTAATGCAGTTGGAAGTACTCCAAGGAACTCCCGTGGAACTTACTACATCCTTGTTCATCTTTTCTGTCAGAACAGTCAGGGTTGCCATCACACAGCCAGCTCTTGGGGATACAGCGGGTCTTGTTGTCACAACGCAGAGAGCAGTCTTCAGCAGGCTTCCAGCAACCCAACTCGTCCGAGCCATCCATGCACTGCCGGGCCCCATCACAGTGGTACTTCTCCTCAATGCACTTGTTTCCATCCAGACACTGGAAGACCCCTTCAATAGAAAGGGTCAAAAGCTAGCATCATATGCTCATCATACTGAAGATTTATAATTAGATTAACTCACACTCATTCTGGAGTTTGAGGGGTAAGTAGGCTGACCTTATTTGTTTGAGTTCTATATCTTAATTGATCCATAAGTGAGCTTTAATAAAGTACTAAGGTTAATTAAGCTGAACTAGGTTCTTGAAATACTAAGGCCTCATATTTGTTTGGTTACTTTAACAACTTGTTAAAACACTACCAAGTCGGTTATAAGTGGTTCATTTAGGTCACTCTGTGCCAAAATAAAGGCAGATATTGGAATACTTAGGCAAATTTAAGGGAGCAAGGAAGCAATAGTCAAATTATACCTGGCAAAACACTGTGGACTTAAATGTCATAAAATGGGCAATCATAGGATCCATGTTCTGACAGACTGGGACTTTTATCTATGAGAATTTATAGGGAAAGCAAGTGTGATTATAATAAACACTCTGGCAATTCATATCGTGCACCCAAGGCTGAATCAGCATACCTGGGACAAGAGGCTGAGAACAGGAGATGGTGACCCACCTGCTCTGTTGCAGAAGTGGGAACAGTTCTCTTCGTCTGAGCCATCCCCACAGTCCTGCTTGCCATCGCAGAGGTACCCCCGGGAGATGCACTCCCGCCCGTCCTGACACGGCACAGAAGATCGGGTGCAGAGGAGAGGGGGTGGTGGAGGGGGTGGAGGAGGGGTGGGTGTGGCAGCTCCTTTGACCTCAGGATCTAGAATAAACAGTGTGTCAGCAGGTCAGTCCATTTGGTGTCAGCAATGGAGATGTGCTTCTACTGCCCCCCTCCCCAAAAACCCATGTCATGGCTGGGTAGCTACGTTTTTCTATCTCATAGGAAGAAAGAATAAGGACCCTTGATCTTTTGACTACGTGTGTGGTGTGTTGGCCCATCATCTCGTGGCTTTGAATTTGGGCAAATTGTTTTCTCCTTTCAGGCCTATAAACTTTAACCTTAATTTTTTCACTGCCTGGTACTATATTCTAGGCATGCAAAATAAAGTAAGTTTCTGAAGACAGGGACTTGTTCTGTCTGGTTCTTGCTGTAGCATCTGATGGTCTAGGACAGGGGCCTAGAGATGCTGAGATGTCTAAGTTACACTACCAAAAGTTACCATTTAGTACTCTTCAGCAACTGTTGCAGTAACGTAATAGATTTGTTAGTAGAATAATCAAAATTGGATTGTTTACCAAACAGTTAACTTTTTATTAGCATACTTTACCACCTAAGAACTATGTTCGTATGCCTAACACTTCTTAGCCCCCCAAATCAGGTTAAACCAGTGAATCAAAAATTAAGGTAGTTTAGACAGCAGGGGGAGTTTAGAGACCTCTAGGGAGCAGGTATATAGGAGGAAGAACAGTTCTGTCCATCTTTGTTTCTACTCTTCCTTGGGATTTCCAGCTGCTTCTGGCAAGAAAGCCCCCTGAATCCTGTGATAGGATTTCTTCTTCTTCTGCCTCAAGATCCAGAATCAGAGTTTTTGGTGCCATGCCAAAGGCTTATATGAAAAGAAAAGAGTTAAACCAGCATTAAGCAGATTAACGTGAATGACCAAGGTGCAGCTTCAACAGAAGAGCTGCTTCTCCTGGTAACCAGGACCCAGAGCAGAGGGTCCCCTGCAAGATGTCACTGCTATGAGAAAAGGGGTTCCTTGGTAAAAAAAAACAGCTTGGGAAACTGGTTTAGAGCAAGTTAAATGGATCTCTTTACTGCCAGACTAAGAGCTTTAATATGCTAAGGTGAAAGATGATTCCCAAAAGGGGCTACGGTGTGCACCCTGCTTGGGGTATTACTCGGGAACTGGTGTCATTTAGCAACTTTGAGAACCGTGTTAGATTCTCACTCCTCCAGGACAAGGACACATCAGGGAGAAGGCCTGCTGAACTGTGGGTTGGGATCACTGCCAATACGAACTAGAAGATACTCAGGATTTTCTCCTAGAAAAACACACCGAGGGGACCCGGGTAAAGTGGAACCCCAAGAATAACCTCCCAGGGGAAGACTCACCTGGAACCTCCAGGTTCTCTGCCAGGATGATCATCTTCTGTATGTAGGGCTCTTTCGACACTGAGAAGGGCTCCGGCATCCTCCTGTTCCACAGCATGAGAGCTGTTCTGTTCAGAGTCACCAGGTAGGGCTCGTGGGCCACGATCATCCCATCACTCCAGGTCTTGTTCAAAGTGTAGGTTCTGTTTTTTCGGAGACTCAGACTTTGCAACCCTAAGGAAGAGTCAGGTTCTTATAAGCTGATACAGAACAAGTAATCTGTGACAGCAAGGAGGCAAGGCCACCATTGGATTGAAAGGTAAAATAAGCACAGATTCTTCTATTGAGTTTTGTAGGTTTTAGTTTTATAGTTAAAGATAATCCAAGGAAGCATTTAAAGCTCCAGAAACCTGAGATCTGCTGCATGGAAACATCAGATATGACTTGACCACCTTCCATGTACAGTCCTACAACCCCCGGTCATCAGCACACTGCTGCCAGGTCTCAAGGATGACTTCTGGGTGAAAAGACTATCACATTCTGCTACAAAGGTATAATTGGTACCTGCTGCAAGTTATAACTGGAGCACCTGTACTTCATTTGCAATGGAAGTTTGGTTCCATTACTTCTACTTACGGAAGTAGAAACAAATAGCTTTTTGCAGTGTTCAAAATTATGTTATTTCTGAAGTTTTCTATCTCTTCAATCATAAATCTAGACTTATAAATGAGAACAGAGTTTGAGGTCAGTGACTTGTGCCCAAGCTTTAACTATGAAAATCAGAGTTTGAGCCTATGTCTAACTAGTTCTAAAAATGGAATGATTATACTAAAAACGAGACCCTCACTCATCCCCTCAAGCTTCTTCCAACCTCACTTGTTGTGCAGTGCTTACCTAACCCTTTGGTGGTCCAGAGGATGCTAGACGAGCCAAGGTCTAAGGTCACGTGGGTGTCTGCCGTCCAGGTGCCTCTCCAGACTGCCCATCTGCTTTTGCCATCAAGGGTCATGCTTTGCAAGTGTTCCCCACTCTCCACCCAGTACAGCAGCCTCTTCGGCCAATCGAGAAGGAGATGCAGTATAACGCTGCCTGTTCTATACAGGGTATGGGTGTCTGGGCCAGCGATTCTAGTCCTCTGAATAGCACTTGTGTCACAGGGCAGCCAGTACAAGTTCCCAGTCGGAATGTCCACATTTGCTGAACAGACTGTGAGGACAAGTTGCTCCCATTAGAAAGGACACTCAAATGCATTCACATACTGTCTTAAACTTTGGGTCAAGGATAGAAGGGAGGCAATTGGGGGGATGCAAAGATCAGCCCCTACAAGCCTACACACCTTGTTCGCACGATGGTCCCATAATGCCTACTCTGGTTCCAGCACCTTGTCTGTCCTATGAGCTCATCTGATCCTTGACAACCCCTGGCAAGGTAGATATGCACTGCATTTTATAAGTTAGTAGCTAAGTGAAAGACTGGCAAGTTCCTAAGAACACACTGGCTCCACTGGGTTCTGTTTCTCTCATCCTTGTTGGGCTCTGCCCTCTGTAGGAAACACGTGGTCTCCTCTGGAGTCAGATTCAACCATGGCCAGCCCAGCATGCCAGCATCACAGAATGTTCTTAGAATGATTCCACAAAGGTTCTTAAAAATATGCACTCTTTCCTAAAACAGAATTTGAGGCCCAATCATTTTCGATTCAGAATTTCATCAGTATTTTCCAGCCTCAATTTTCTTTTTTCTTTTCTTTTTTTTTTTTTGAGATCTATGTAAATGTTTTTATTATTTATTAATTTATTTGTTTATTAAAAAATTTTTTTTGGCTGCATTGGGTCTTCGTTGCTGCGCGCGGGCTTTCTCTAGTTGCGGCGAGCGGGGGCTACTCCTTGTTGCGGTGCGTGGGCTTCTCACTCCGGTGGCTTCTCTTGTTGCGGAGCACGGGCTCTAGGTGCGCGGGCTTCAGTAGTTGCGGCACATGGGCCCTACAGCACATGGGCTTCAGTAGTTGCAGCATGTGGGCTCAGTAGTTGTGGCTCACAGGCTCAGTAGTTGTGGCGCACGGGCTTAGTTGCTCCGCGGCATGTGGGATCTTCCCAGACCAGGGATCGAACCCGTGTCCCCTGCATTGGTGGACGGATTCTTAACCACTGCGCCACCAGGGAAGTCCTCAATTTTCAATATGAGAACAAGATTAACACATCCAAGAGAAAAAACCACAGATGTCAGTGCACTTTGATATAAGAATAAGCTGAAAGCTGCAGGCCCACGAGTTGTAAGGAGGCTCTGAGATGTGCAAACAGGTCTTGATAGCAGAGGTCAAGCTGATTACTACCTAGAAAAGGCCTGCCTGGCTTTGTCAAGCTTTCCAGCCAACTGTATAGGACAAGCACTCCTGTGTGTCTCCTTTACTATACGTCAGTACTTGTGACACCAGATGCGTGTTTTTCCCCCCACACCAAGCAATTCTGCAACACAAGTGGGATGTCCTATGTAAGGAAAATAAAACATGCTGCCTGCTGCCATTCCAGTTCTGCAAGGATCAAGCCATCAGCCACCACAGTCGCCCACCAGCAGTGCTCCCCTAGAGGAATTCAGGATGGAGAAAAATAGGAAGCATTCTGTGCTTTGGATACTGGCCCCTAGGTAGTTAAGATACATTACTTAAGGAAAAATTTCGAAGGACCCCAGATTCCTGCATCTTCCCATGCACAGAAAAACACTAAAATCATTAACATGAGGTAGCTGCCCTTCGTGATTAGTAGTAATCTTCTGATGCTTGACTACATGTTTTTCCAGCTAAAAAATTCATATGTATCCTGGCTCCTCCCTTAGCTCTTTGGAACAGTTTCTCAGAGCTACTGAGAGGCTGTCTCCTGGGCTATAGTCTTCAGTAAGACACTGAATAAACTGGACTCATAGCTCTTAACATTGTGCATTTTTTTTCAAGTCGACACCTACAATTCAGTTCAGTTCAGACACTGTCAACCTGGAGTTAGCATCAGGTCCCACAGGCTAAGGGCTCAGTCCCACAGGACTGCCCCCACTTCAGACACCAGTCACAAGTCCCAGGTTGTCACCTGTACTCTGACCCACTGGCTCTAAATCAGGGTTCCCACAACCCCCTCCTTGAGTTCAATAATTTGCTAGAATGACTCACAAAACTCAGGGAAACACGTTTACAGGTTTATTATATAAAGGATACAGATGAACAACCAGATGAAGAAATACATAGGGCAATGTCCAAAGGGTCCCAAGTGCAGGAACTTCTGTCCCTGTGGAGTTGGGGTTCAATACACACAGATGTATTGAAGCTCTCTGAACTCCATACTTTGGGGATTTTTATGGAGACTTCATCACATAGGCATGATTGATTATTAAGTCCATTTTCAGCCCCTCTCCCCTCTCTAGAGAGTAAGGAGTGGGTCTGAAATTTCTTAGCTTCTCATCACGGCTTGGTCTTTCTGGTGACCAACCTCCTAGAGGCAGTGATAAGGTTTTAAAATTTTTTCTGGCCTTGAATCTGAGTAAGATAGAAGTGGACTTTAAATTCAATTTTGCATTGCATTGCAAAACCCACCAAGAGTTGTCTCATTAAAACAAAAGCTGTTCCTATCACCCAGGAAATTCTAATGAATTTAGGAACTCTGTGTCAGATGCTCCCATCACTTAGGAAATTACAAAGGTCTTAGAAGCTCTGTGCCTGTAACCAGGGACAGAGAGCAAAATCTATATTTTTTTCTATTATTTCAGGGTCACCTACTACAGAGACTCAATATTCACCACGGAGCCAGCTTAAATGAAATTGTCAGTCTCTTACAAATCCTTGGTATAATTATAACATAGAAACCAATTATCAAAGATTAGCCAGTGGGGGTAGGTAGCATTTGAATTAAACAGGAGGAAATCCATGATCAGGGTTTCCTAGACAGCCATCAGATGTACTGCAAGATCACTGCCCATTTCAGTTTCTCCCAAAAGTTCTTTCAGTCAGGTACTGAAAGCTCCTATGTGCCAGGCTTTGCTCTTGCCCACAGGGCTCTGGGTAGAGTCTGCTGCTCTGAAGGATGTCTCGGGAACATGGATTCCAATACAGCACTTCCTGTAGTAAAGCACCCATGGCACAGGCATTCAGAAATCAGATTACTCACCCTGGAACTCAAGTCTCAGTTTTCTTTTATAAAATAGATATTTACATTTAGGCTGAGTACAGGGAGCTAAGGGTGGGGTATGCCATGTAGGAGTGTGGGAGGGGAGAGAAAGTATATATTATCATATTAAGAAAATATCTTGCTAGTTCTCTCTGAAATCTGCATTGCAAATTGCTTCTAAATTAGTGTAAGAAAAATCTGCAATGCAAAGTTGAAGTATTTAAGGTCCGTTTCCATCCTATCTAGACTTAATGCCAGAAAAATAGAATTTTAAAAACCTAGGATTTTCCAAATCATGGAAGCCTTTTAAGAGTCTGCATACCCTTCATAAGAACAAGGGTAAATCAGAGACACTTAATATTTAAATCAGTTAAAAACCACTCTTTGGTATTAAGGTTGATTCAGATCAGGGACAGGTAGGGTCTTCTGGTGCGGGGGGGTTGGCCCTACTTAAATTTAGAGCCAGAAAATAAAGGAAAAAAATCCAAAATAATAGCCACCCCAACTTACCTGTACGCTCTGTCCAAATCTCTTGCTTTTCCCCTGAATAGCCAGTTGAGCAGAACAGATGTCCCTGGGTATTTGTCCAGTAGACGAGGTTTCTTTTCCAGTCAATATCCAGTAAATAGATGTTCCTTGGATGCTCTTGCACTAGGCTTCTCTCTATAGCAGTTCCCATAAAGCCAACTTTCAACAAGTAGAGACGTTTGCCAGAGGAAAACACTAGTTTTAACTCTACCAAGGAAAAAGGAGAGATGTCCTGTTTGACCATTTGTCAGAGAAGCCCCATACTCCCCTCTGGAGCAGTGCCCCTCTCTCAAGCTGAGGTTCCCCTAGAAAGGGATCTTATAAAGTTTGCTTCTGAAGCAGGTATTCACCATGAATGCCCTGGCTTCCTTAGAGAAGGGAGTCATTTGGGCAAATGAAAGCATTGTTCAGCTTTCCCAAGGTACCAAGTCTTTTAAATTTCTGCTGAAAGGTTAACACAGAATCCTGAGGATTAGGGCTGCAGGGCTGCACCATTTAATTCAGTAATGTCATCAAATTCTTGCCTGTAGCACACGAGTCTCAATACGAAGAATTTTAAACTCTACTGCCGATGTAAAGAAAAGTTACCTGGGAATTTAACTGTATATATCATGTTAAAAACATTTTAAGCTACGTCTTGAGTTTGGCACAATGGCTTATTACACCATAATCATGTTCTATGGCTACCCACTGTGAATTGCATTCTTCAAAGGTGGTTAGAACATGAACACATTCACAGCATTTATTCTTCTTAAAACCTCAATGTTCTATAGAAAAGAAGTCAAGACATTTGGACAGTGATATTCAACGGATTATGCAGGCTTTACCACTTCAAAAGACGGAACAGCAGCATGAGGAATTACGTTAATGCAGACGCTCTGCCTACAAACATGAGTCAGAATACACAACAGTCGTAAGACTGTAGAGGGTTTCTTTCTTATACTAAGTCATTAATCTTTCATGTAAAACTGAGTGGTATAAGCTATTTTTTCTTCTTTTAAAACTAACAAAACCCAAATATCCATTGATGGATGAATGGATAAACAGACTGTAGTATCTACACACAATGGAATCCACCTGAAAAAGGAAATTCTGATACATGTTACAACATGGATGAACTTTGAAGACATTATGCAAAGTGAAATAAGCCAGTCGCAAAAGGACAAATATTGTACCATTTTACTTATATGAGGTCCCTAGAGCAGTCAAATTCATAGAGACAGGAAGTAGAACGGTGATTGCCAGGGCCTGGGGGGAGAGGGGAATGAGGAGTTATTGTTTAACAGGAATAGAATTTCAGTTTGGGAAGATGAAAAAGGTCTGGTGATGGTCGCACAAAAATGTGAACATACTTAATGCCACTGAACGCTACACTGAAAAATAGTTAAAATGGTACCTTTTGTCATGTATATTTTAGCACAATAAAAAACTAATCAAGATCTTTTGATAACAAAACTGTCATTATCAAAGTAGGTTGTCAGGTCAAAAGCGATTGATCCAAAAACAGAAGCTACATTATTTCCAGACCTACCATGGAATGTGCCTTCTTAAGCCAAACCCATTTCACCCAGCGTACTTACCACTACATGTGCCCGAAGGTAAAAGAAACATCCCCTCTGGACAAACACACTTATAGCCCTTGGGATGGACGGGGGACAGGAGACATAAGTGGCTGCAAGAACCTGGAACGCATGCTGGGTATCTGTCTGTTTTAAAATAAAAACAGATACAATTAGGTTGGATACAATTTCAGATGTATTTATCCAAACTAGTTCAAAACCTAAGACTCAAGGGGAGTTAAGGCATTTTTGCTTTAAGAGGATCCCAATATACTTGTTACCCTCTAGGTTAGGCAGGCTGACCTTGAACTCCTGGGGCCCTGTGTCTTTCAGACAGTGACAATGACCTCTCTATATGAAGCTTGGGCCAAGAAAGCTTCAACCAACAGCATCTTCCCCCTTGGAGTTAAGACAAAATGACTGTCTAATTTGCTGATAGGAAGTAAATAGTGGTTCTAGGCTCTCCACTTTGGTTAGTTTCTTGGACCCACTGAAGAAGCATTATCTGAGCTGAAGCTGACATACAATTTCAGATTAACAAGCTTTTAACTCCTAGTCAATGGACATTTGACTTCCTCCTATAAACAGGATGTTGGGCTTGGTTCCATCTTCTGTTATCAATTGACGTGTCAGTGAGGAAGCTATTCTAGCCCTTCTGTGAACAGCGTATTCCCCGTTTTGTGTATCTCAGAAGTTATGTGTATTAAAATGCTGGTTGCTACATTAGACAAGAGCCAGGTACATGCCTGGAATGAGTTTCCCAGCAGATATTTTCATTCCGTTCATCTTACTCAGAAGTCCTGGATAGGTCTGGAATGATACCCAGAACATTTCCCCCCAAATAGCAAGTTCCAACAGACGGAGGGAGTAAATTAGGGGGTTTCCGTTCAGTATGCATTCTGGTTCATGAGCATTTTGAAAGCAAGCAATAACTTACTCTTAGGCTGCTGGGATTTGTGGAGCACCAAGAAGGCAGATATGGAAGCGTTTATCAGCACCACCCTCTCCTTTGGGTTGTGGGGTGAAGCATGAAACAGCTGTAGTTTATTTGTCCAGAAGAAAGAGTTCTCAAATACAGCCAGTCCCACTGGATCTTCACCTTCCAAGAAGACCTTGGGGAAGGTGTGCCTCCCAGCTCCATCCACGTTCACCGTCTCTATGGACTGAAGGGTGAGAGGGTCTCATGAGGGCAGGGCAGTGTTAGCAAGAGCGGCTGACCACCTTAGCACACCTCAGTTTCTTGGACACTGATTAAACATCTTTATCTGATATTAACTTGATAGAGATAAACTTATCTTGGGATCCACAGAGGCTAATGTCAAAGCCAATGGATTCGGCTGTTTCTTATATAAACTGGAGTCACGTATGTTGTACAAGTAGCTACTATAACTTAGTGTCTGCATCCAGACAGTGTACCAAATCCTTCCACTACATTCCCCAACCATCTTCTGAGGTAGGCATTCTGTCTTTTCAGAGAGGGCAATGGGAGCTCAAAGAGGTACCCTAAGTAGCCAGAAACCACAGCTGGAAGAAATAGGCTTAAAACTACAACTTCCAAACCTATGCTTTCAGCCCCCATGTCCTACTGGTCTTTTAGTTTGATGGTTCCAAAAATGAGAAAGCATGAACTGTAATATGAAGACCTAGAAATGTGAGTACAAGACACTGAAGTACTTAAGTAACTGCATACTTGCAAGGAAGAGGTCTGCCGTCGTAAAATGTTTTGTATCCCAGGTACCACACAGAACATGACCTAGACTACCAGGAAATTCCGGTGCTGAGTTTGACTGTAGAGAGTTTAAGAAAGTCACACTAAGTCTCCCAACCTACGTTGATACAGTCTGGTTCTACTTGAAGATTCTGTGCTCTTCGCGGTTTTCATGGCCAGAGATATTTTATTAAGACGATGCAAGACATAAGAGAACTCTGTACTTACCCACAGTCATACCAAGCCCCTACTAAATGGGTTTACCTTTTCCTGACCCATTGCAGTACCTCTTTATATGCACTGATCCAGTAGAGCCTGCCAGCCACGTGGTCTAGTGTCAGCCCTGAGGGTTCCTCCATGTTCACCACTGCCAGCACCTTCCTATCAGAGCCATCCATCCCTGCCGTTTCAATAGTCCTCAGGCCTTTCCCTCCTCTATTTACCCAGTACAGGTACCTGAGAAAGGCAAAGGCACAAGTGTTAGAGAATCCCCTCAGGAGTGTGTATACGACTCTGACCAGCCAGGCTCCCCTGGTCTCTTGCACAGACCTCACATCACTGCACTGCTAAGAAAGCTGCTCTCAGACTCAGTAGACTTTGAAAAGTTTGGCTCTATGGTGTTCAATTTACACTTCAAAATTAAGAATTTTTTGGAGCAATTGAGACCTAGGTTGAGAAGGTTGACGTGCTCTCTTATCAATTTAAATATCTAAGATAACCAATGATTTTGGATATATTCCAAAAGAAGCGCTACTTACTTCTTTGCAGGAAACACTATTAGCTGCTCTGGCACAAGATCCTTTTCCAGGATTTTGACGTAGCCTCTGCCATCACTTAAACCAGCACAGATGACCCTGGCAAAGCTGCTAGCCCAATACAACTGTCCCGTGAACCAGTCCAAAGAGATACTGTTGATTGCTTTAAGTTCTGGGGATACAGGAGACAGTATTATGTTTCTCTATTCCTCTATATCCACCTTACCTTGAAAAAAGAGACTCAGACAAAATTTTTCTACATCTTCTGATTTCAGGCCATACACTAAGGCAACACAAGGAATGAATGAGAGCCACAGCTGTGTGAGGTATTTCCAATATCCAGTGGACAGTAAGGAAACAGAAAGACCTCAGTAGAAGCACAACCAAGAAATCCAGGAGAATGTGACCTCAGTTTGGGACAATATTCATTATAGAAGTCTCTGGGGAACTGTTAATGCCTGCTACCTCTTAACTGCTGTCAGAGGATTTCTGTGTGCCCAGGACTATGCTAAGCACTGCTTCCCCTGCACTGTCCAGCATAAGCCTCACACCAACCCAGTGAGACAAGTGCTATGACCTTCCTCTTATACACGGTGGCTCAAAGGAGTTAACATTGCTCAGGGTCACACACCTAGTTATGGGGCTGAGACTAACCTTGGCCAGAGCCCACACCCCCATACTTCCAGTACTGCCTGACAGCAATCTCATCTCAGGTTACGCTCCACAAACCTCCTGTAGAACCAAACTACACAGACTTATCTCAAATCAAGATTTTATGTACTCTCATGATTCATGACAAGTGAGTCACAGAAGATGTCCAGATGAACACATATGCTTCTTACATTATGTTCAAGTAGCTTGAAGAAGCTAGGGCTCTTAATATTAAGAAAGATACCTGGATAGAGAGGAACAGAGTTCGGCTTCCCAAGAACAAACATATTTAAGACTTCATCCACCCAGAAGTACATACTTCTCTCCAGATCATATGCAACAGAAGTAGGCCTTGATTTTATAGGTACCAGAGTCTCATAGATGCCTGTTCTTCGATCCAGTACACCAAGTTCTCTATCTCCTGCGATAAGAATTTTAATAGCATCATCTGCAATAGAAGTAGAAGGAGTGGCATGTGGCTATGAAACTTTCTTTCACACCATTCTCCTTAACTAAAGATGTTGGCTCATGGCCCATGCCAAAACCTACTTATCCCTGAGGTCTGGACTAAGGTGGATCTAGAGGAGACCTGGCTGGCCACGTGAAGCCTCCATTCCTCCTCTGATCTCCAGCACACTGAAATGAATCTTTGGAACTTTTCTGCCTGATTTCAGATTAAGCCCTTCTCCCCTAGACAGAGGTCCTCTGCATGCCTTGTATACAGCAGCCAAATTAAGTGTCCCATTGTGAAAGCAGCACAGGACAAGTTAAGATCATCGATTGGGTCTCTGGAGCACCTAGCTGTAGATCCTGCAGAGAAACTAAATCATTTTAAAGACACGTAGTAGGAACTGACACTCAAAACTGATCAACTAATGTTATAATATTGATAGCAGCTTCCTTATGGAAAGAGTAGAATCACCTCTAATACCAGACCTTGAAGTGAATCATCTATATCACTCGTACCTATAAATGCTGCTAAGAATAGAGCAGGAGCTAGGCTTTGCTTCTGGTATTGAAACTCACCTGTAACTCGACAGTCGGTGCCATTGTGGAGCTGGTAACCTCGAATACACCCACAGGAGTAAGACCCTGGTGTGTTATGACACAGCTGGCCACAGGGACTGTATGCCATAGAGCACTCGTCCACATCTGATGATAGACAGTCGGAAATTAGGGAAGAACAAGGGACAATCTCAAGTATTTTTGTTCTTTTGGGCCACTTTTCAGATACTCATGGAACATGTATTAGGTGGAGATCACTGTGTGGTGCTGGGACAGAAAGTCCCTGCCTCCGTAGAATTCCCACAAATGCAAATGTATTTCAGCAGAACCATCAATACAGGGACCCTAGATGTGTGGCTGCTACAGAATACTTATTTCTGTTACCCTAGCAACATTCTTGGGGACAAGCCCCTTGTCAAGCCAGCCAGAGCCTAATTCAGAATGAGTGGCAAGGATGTGGAGAAATCAGAACCCGTGTGCATTGCTAGTGGGAATGTCAAATGGCACAGCCGCTGCAGAAAACAGTGTGATGGTTTCTCAGAAAGTTACACATAGAATTTACCGTGTGACATAGCAGTTCCCCTTCTGGTATACGCCCAAGAGTACTGAAAGCAGGGCTGAAACAGACACTCGCACACCAGTGCCCATAGCAGCATTGTCCACGATAGCCAAAGGGTGGAAACGACCCAACTGTGCATCAGCATATGCATGGATAAACAGAATATGATTACAGTCATCCCTCGGTATCCACAGGGGATTGGTTTCAGGACCCCCTGTGGATACCAAAATCCATGGATGCTCAAGTCCCTTATATAAAATGGTGTGGTATTGGCATATAACCTATGCACATGCTCCCATATACTTTCAATCATCTCTAGATTACCTGGAATCCCTAATACAATGTAAATACAATAGTTGCTAGCATGCAGCAAATTCAAGTTTTGCTTTTTGGAACTTTCTAGAATCCCACACACACACCCCAGTATCTTCAATCTGCAGTTGGTTGAATCTGCCAATGTGGAACCTGCATATACAAAGAGCAAACTGTATACATACAAGGAATATTACTTGGCCTTAAAAAAGGAAGGAAATTCTGACATATGCTACAACACGAATGCACCTTAAAGATAGGCCAAGTGAAGTTAGCCAGACACAAAATGACAAACACTGTATGACTCCACTTATATGCAGTACTAGAACAGGTAAATTCATAGGCAGAAAGTTGATAAAGTTCACCAGGGAGGGGGGACAGAGTTATTGCTTAATGAGTACAGAGTTTTTGTTGAGGATGATGAAAAAGTTCTGGAAATAGACAGTGTGATGGTTGCACAAAACTGTGAATGTACATCAAATTGCATGCTTAAAAATGATTAAAATGGTAAATTTTATGTTACTACAATAAAAAGTTGTAAAGATGAGCCTAATGAATTCTGACCTCCACAGCTCCAACCATCCGGCTGTAATCGCCATCCGGTTCCACATGAACACTGGACACCCCAGGCTGTGTCCCTGCACTGCCCCTCACAGCCCCCATTGGCCAGAGAGCAGTTTTTCCCTGGTAGAGACAGGACAGTGGTCACTACAGTTGAACATGGTAAAGAGCAAACGTTTTATAAACCACACTGTGTCACAACCCTGCACACTTGTGTAAGGAGTAGATGGCTGGTTAAAGATAACTTTTGACCCTGCCCTCTTACCTAGGAAACTGGAGGCTTTGGGGGAAGACCAGAGAAGAGGGAAAGTTAGGAATCCTGGAGCAGGGGAAAGGAGAACGGTCTGGACCATTTCAAGTGTTTGTGTATTGTTCACCCGTGGAGGAACCAGCGACCTCTTTTCTATTTTCTCTAGAATTTATGGACAGCTGGTACTTTTAGCTCAGGAAGTGATATAATAATTTTCTAATCCCAATGAATTATCTATACAGGACCAGAAACCTGTAGTTTGTGTCCCATTGTTTATGCTTTTAGTATCTCTTATTGTGTCTCCTTCATGAAAAGCTTCTTTCGCGGCCTTTAACAGTACTAAAAGAGCTTTCATCGTAATGTCTAAGACCAGATTTGGGGGGAAGTAAGAGACAGACGACCAGATGACTGGGGACAGATACCCACTCTCCCTCTGCCCCAGCTGGAAGCGACAGTGGTTTTCACAGTGAGAAGCACAAGGGTTTAGAAGTCAGAGCTGCCCGCTCAGAGGCCTCCTCCTCACCAGGAGGGTCTTCCTCGGTCCTTCTTGGGTTAAATCCTTAGAGAACCTACCTTTTTGTCTTGAACAAATGATTTGCTTCTTTGTGGCAGAGTTTATGTTCCTTATTCCAGAATTTTAGGAGCCATGGAATTTGAGGGCTTTAGCTAGTCTATGTCCGTAAAGCTACAACATGAGAATGGCCCTCAGTTTTTACAGCTCAGGTAATATTTGCTCACATTCAGGAGACCAAAGCCAAGGGCTGGAACTTGCAAAATATAAGGGATCCATCACTGAAGGATAATTGCTTCTGGAGGAGTTTGAGCCCAAGTGTTGTTTCAGAGAGTAGACCCCCATGTTAACTAAGGCCCTGAGTTATTTCATTTATTCTCCCTCTCCCATGTTGAGCCAAGCAATTGATTTCTTACCACATGTAGTGGGTTCATCGGTACCATCTGTACAGTCCGCGTCCCCATCGCACATCAGGGATTCTAGGATGCACTTCCCCTCATCACATCCAACCATGCCTTCTGGACAGGAACCTGTGTGGGAAGTTAAGCATTCCTTTCATTAATACTTGGGGTGGTGGTGAAAATAGACAACTCTTATAGTGGGCCAGGAAGGTAGCAATATTTCCATAACCCAAGGCAAGTCTAGGTAGGAAAGGACGTTTTCCTTTTAAGCAGAGTAATCAGGAACTGGGACTTAAGACTTGATAGCAACTATGTTAAGACATCAGGGCACTAGATTGAAATCGTATTAAAATTGAACTGAACTAGTATTAAATAGTTCTAATTGAAATCGTATTTAAGTCAGATAACACTAGCCCTAATAGAAGTATTCTCTTAAGAAACCAGGTTATAAATTATTATTAAAATGTTAGAATCTGAACACATTTGATATTGCAAATTTAACTCTGGGAAGAAAGAGTGAATGGAATTGTGGTTCACAAAAAAGTTGGAGGTTCCACTACATTGTGTACTGAGGGTAAAAAAAGGAATGTAGCATTCACCAAGTTTTGGGGGGACTTTTTTTTTTTAGTGAGGAATGTTCCCCTTCCATATTCACTACAGAAGGATGTAGGCATCTGTTAGAAGACTTCCTTTGGATACTGGTGCTCAGGTGTTCTGTGCGTTGGCCAGACTTGAATAGTGGAAACATTCTAGGCAATGCTTAGAGTGTCCATTGCAGAGTTACTATTTAAGCACTGCTTTACGTTTCCATGGATAAGACAATCTTGGTTATTGCTAGGAAACATCCCGTGTTTAGAGACAGCATGGCAGTCTCAGTCATAGGAATTAAAACACGACTTGCAGAAAGCAGCCCACATGGTCCAACCTTCCCTTTAACAAAAGGTGGGGCGAGGGGCAAGACTCACCACAGCCCTCCTCGTCTGAGGAGTCCCCACAGTGGTCGAAGCCGTCACACCGCCAGCGGTCCGGGACACACACCTCGTTCCTGCACTGCCACTGCCCAGCCAGGCACCGGTGCCGGGGGCAGTGCGCTTCCCCGAACCCACCTCCACAGTCCTCCTCTACATCACAGGGTTCCCAGGCATCACGGCACTGAGGATCTCCTGGACACTGGATTTTTGGATCTGGACATGCCGTCATTCTCTCTAAAAGGCAGGAGTTGGCTTGGTGAGGTAGAACCCCTGTACCACAGCCTTGTTTATTTAGGGATTTGTGGTTTGTTCATGAATTTAATCCATAGAAAACCAAGAACAGAAAGGATGGGAGCCATCGGAGATGTGGCCACAACTTTGTATTCTGAAGTTTCACCCCAAATAGGTTTTGTTTAAGTCAATAAAGCTAATAATCTTCTTAATTTTAAGTAGTTTTGGAAAATGGAGAAGTGAGTGAAAACAGTTACCCGTAATACCAGAGACAGTTTAACATCTGGGTTTAGCATGTATGGCATAAGGCTATTTAGTGATGGGCTTGTTTCACTTAATACTGTTGATGTTAATCAAAGCAGCTAATAAACAGAGAGTGTCACTGAAGGTAAAAATAAGTTGTACGTACCACAGTTAACCTCATCAGAGCCATCTAAGCAGTCACTGACACCATCACAAAGCCAGCGAATGGAAATACATCTCCCGTCATCACACTGCCAGGCCTGTGGGTGTCCGTGACATACTTCCTCTGCGGGCAGTGGCGGTGTCCAAGAAGAGGCAGAAAGGAAGAGATGTTTGTCAGGGCACTAGCAGCTTTTAAGTTTGGATTTCATATTAAGTACTTTCATTAGCAAAAGAATAATTAATTCCTGATTTGCGGCTGGAGTCAACCCTAAACTTGCCCGTCCTTTTCACATTACTTCTGACAATATCACTCAGTACCCCTACCTTAGGGACAATCACCTAGCATATCGATAAACATCTCCTCCCATTATTCTAGAACACCGTTGTCCACTAAAACCTTCTGTGACAATGGAAGCCTTTTACATCTATGCTGTCCAAAATGGCAGCCACCAGTCACACGTGGCTACTGAGCACTTGAAATGTGGCTAGTATGATACACAAACTAAATTTTTTAATTGTATTTATTTAAATAAATTTAAATCCTCACATGTGGCTAGTGGCCCCTGTATTAGTCCAGTTTTATGAGTTCACTTCTCTGAATTCCTTTGGTGTTTGAGATGATTAAGATCTATGGCAACCTGGGAACTGGGGTTTGGGGTTTAATAAGACGTTCAAGTATTTCCACTGAAGTCTGCCTACTGGCTGAAGCTAGTAAACTTGGGGAGCTGGGCTGAAGTGTATGGGGTCCAAGCACAAGGCATTTCTGCAAGTCTGAAATTTTACTGTAACCTGTAACAGCACACATTTTGATATCCACGGTTTCACGTTAAAGTAGTTACAGTAAGTGACCACCCCAGGAATGTGCGTGAGGGGTACCACTCACCAAGGGCTATGGGGGTTTTCCTCTTTTAATGAGGAAAGTTCCCTTCCACATTCACTGCGCAGGGAGGCAAGGCACCTGGTGAGAGGCTTTCCTCACATACTGGTGCTCTGGCCTCCCTTCTGGGGTTTTGAGCTCTCTTAGCACAGAGAATTACTAGAACTTTATTTCGGGAAGATATTTACCAAATGGCTGATTTCTGTTGGTTTTATAGTTTTTGTCCCCAGTTTGAAAGCTATTTTTTCAGTCGTATAAAATCTCTAAGCATGTAAGAGTTGAACTAGTTTATTGTATATAAAAGTAATTGTGTGCACTGGGGGCTGCAGGGATTTCCTGTAAAGGAATCCTTGTATTATTCCAGTTTGAGTAACACCGTCATAGATGTTTAGGTCTGAGTTTAAGATGAGGAGCCAGACTTTTGCTGGATTTTTCCACCCCAACTCGCCCTCTACACTTGTTTGGACAACAGTGCTGCCAACAATTAAAGAAACATGGCCGGCCTTCCCCACCGCAAGCCTGCGGCAACGCAGAGCACCCCGCATCTCCGAACGCCCCCTGAGAGGGTGAAAGCCATGAGAACTGACTGTCAACCAGGCACACAGCAATAAGGGCCCGGTGCGGGTGAGTGCATGCTACACAACGGGACACAGCGGTGAGACCACTCACCACACTGCTCGTCCGCCCCATCCGGGCACTCCTGCTCTCCGTTGCAGAGCCAGGCCACAGGAATGCATCTCCCACCACATGCAGCTTGCCTTGTCATCTGACACTGTATTTCATCTGCAATGAAGGACCAAGAAGCAAAGCCATCAGAGTTCTTGGATTCCTTGGGTCCAGGAGACCTTCTCATGTAAGCTGCATTCACTGTTCTCTTTGGAAGACCTTCCTTCAGCTGTTATCGAGGAGAACGCTAGGGGGGTTCAGTACCCTGAAAACCCATGCAGGTTCTCCAGTGACGACCCTTGGGGGCCATTCTTTCTGACGCTGTGGAGCTGCTGCTGGAGAGCTGTCATTCGCCTCCCCGTTGTCTTGTTAGAATGGCTCAGACTCACACTTGTGCTTACAAAGATACAACTATTCTTCCAGGCCTGATTCGGTCTTACAGACTCAGAGTATGAAGCGTTGCAAGTTTAGAGATCTAGGTTCAAAGCACTTAACTTTAGTTTCCTTTTAGACATGGGTCGATACAGCTTCAAATGAAGTTAGGGTTTGGGGTCCTACATGCCATCTTTATAAGAATACCTCTAATAGCCTGGTTATAAATACTTAAGTTTTCAGTTATCACAGGACACTGATTTATATTATCAGTTTTATTCAAATCATGAACTTGTGTTTCTCAACCCTGATTGATTAATGGTCAAAAATAAGCCTGTTATGGATGTGGTGCTCAGAGAAGGCCTGGTTGTACTTAGTACTATTTTGTCCTAACTTTCAAAGAGAAAAAGCCAGTCCTTGGTTCCGAGAAAACATAAGCCACGTGTCCCATTTGGCAGAAGTCTCTGTAAGACGCAGTGAAGACCCTACCCCAGGGACAGTGTGTGCATACGGGATGGAAAGTCGTGTGCAAAGCTATGTGATGGGAGTTGACAGTGGAAGCCCACCGCGCAGACTACACCTTCTCTGGTAAGGAACCAGACCTCAGTCTTACTTGCATCCCTCTAAGACAGTGCTTTTAGCATAGTTACTCAATGTTTGATTTTAAAAGGCTGGCTTATAAATTGCATTCTAAATGAAAGACTCAGGAGGTACTGGTTATTAATGAATAGCTAACAACTTTGCCAGCTACTCACATACCATCTGGGCAATCCCACTTGACTTGACCAAAACCATTCAATTGAGAGCAGGTGAGGTCAGCAACCCCTAAGATGGGATCCCAGGCTCAGTCGTCAGGCTACTTACTAGGTTGGAGTTTTGGTTAGACCACGTACTAACAACATCACCTCGGGAGAGTTACTGCCTCCCTCTGGACCTCAGTTTTTCTTGTCTGTAAAGTGAGGCTAGTAAATAAGTGGTTCTAAGAGGAAAATGCAAGGATTAAAAGAGTACAAAGTCATTGGGCACAATACCCACCAAATAAATGCTCCCAAAGTGTTAGCTCTTTTGCTACCTCTTCTAGCAGATCCTTCCAGAAGGATCCCAGTTAGGGCAGCAGTCAACCCTCAAAGACTCACACTGCTAGGCGAGTCCCACCTGGAACACTATTTGCCCTGGTGATTCTCAGTCTGGAGACCCAGTGTGCACATGGATTCTGAACACCGTCTGTAGATGGGTCTCAAACATTACTTTTCAAATTTAGGTAAATGCTTGCTGTGAATAAATAAAAAATGTACTTATTAATCTATTTACATATTAAGTTCATGGTAGCTTTCTCATAGTCTGTCAATATACAAAGTAGATGGTGTACAATATACAAAGTAGATCATGGGCTGTTCTACAACAGACATCACAAAGATGTCTTCATACCAGAAGGCCTGGGCGAACACTGCTTAGTGAAAAAGGCAAGTAACTTTAAATCCTGTTTCCGGGGTGGAGCAAACAGACCACCCAGGGCAAGGGCTTCCTGCTGCAGAGATGCCCCACCAGGTTAGGCAAAAACCCTGAGGCTCAGAACCCCTCCTGGAGGGCAAACAGCTCAGAGACTAAGTGACATCTCCTCCTAACCAGTTAACAGTGCCTTGACCAACAAAGTGTCTGCATAAGTTAAAAAATGATTTAAAATCTGCCTCCATCCATGAGGGCCAATTGGGAGCACCTGTCAGGAGAGATGGGCAATTCTGCAGGCCAGGTCGTTTGACAAACACTGGGCACCTCCTGCACCTGCCCAGGTCACCAGCCACCAACCCTATGGGAACTCAGGGTGTCTTAGTCACCCTGGGACCCCGACTCAGCTCTCCTCTGCCTTGGGGTCCGCCTACACCTGAGTGGTATTAACAAGCGCCGCTGGAAGTTGCTTGCTAACCGCACCTGGGCCCAAGCTCCGTTTCCCCCGGGCTGTTTCTGGAGGGAAGCACCTCTTCCCAAGGTCCCGGGCCTCCAAGAGGCTAAATTTGCTGCCTGGTTAAACCTGGGCGGCGGGCCCATCAGAGACCAGGGCTAGAAAGCCAATTCCACTCCCTTGGATGTTGGGAAAAGGAAGAACCTAGAAGGGAGCGTAGTGCGGAACGAGCTTCCTTTCCCACCGGCCTGAGGGCCAGAGAGGAAAAGACATCCAATCCATCCGCTGAGCCCACCCACCAGGCAGGCTTGTTAAGGAGTAAAGGGCTGAGAAGCAGGGGGCCCCTCCAGACAGTCTAGCCTCGCCCTCCCAGACGAAAGGTCACCGCAGGACGGGGGACACGCCGCGCACACCCAGCGAGGGCGCCCCAAGCTCTCCTCCGCCCCCGCCCGGCAGCCGGGCAGCCCCGCGCCCCGCAGCCAGCAGAGCGGGATGCTGTCCCTCCCGGGGCGCCCCACCCGCGGGCCCCACTCACCTGTCGCGGAGCCCCCGAGGCCGCCCAGCGCGGCCAGCAGAGGCGGCAGGAGCAGAAGGAGCGACCGGAGTCCCATGGCCGCGAGGAGACAGCGCGGGGACCCGGGCGCGAGGCGCGCTGCGCGAGGACGCCGCGGGCGGGCGGAGCGCATGGGCTGCCCGGGCGGCTTTAAGTCGCGCTCCCGCCGCGCACGGGGAAAGCCGGCGCCGGTGGGCGGGTTGCGCGGGGAGTTGGCCTCTCCAGATTCCAGAGAAGAGCTGCCGGGGAGGAGCGGGGCTGTAGACGGAGCTGCGGTGCCTCGCATGCCTCTCCTCTGGGGGTGCTCAGCGGCCATGAGAGCCTGGGGCCTGGGACCTGGCGCCCCTCCTGCAGTGGGACAGCAGACGCTCAGCTGATTCAAAGCCCTTGCCACACTTAAGGTAGGGACGGTCGACAATACTTAAAGCTTCTCAAACTTGTTTTTTAAATTGAAGCATAGTTGATTTACAGTGTTGTGTTGATTTCTGCTGTACAGCAAAGTGATTCAGTTATATATACATTTTTATATCCTTTTCAATTATGGTTTATCAGAGGATATTGAATATAGTTCTCTGTGCTCTACAGTAGGACTTTGTTGTTATCCATTATACATAATAGTTTGCATCTGCTAACCCCAAACTCCCACTCCATCCCTCCCTTACCCCTCTCCACCTTAGCAATCACAAGTCTTCTCTATGTGGGACTGTTTCTGTTTCCTAGATAAGTTCATTTGTGTGATATTTTAGATTCCACATGTAAGTGATATCATATGGTATTTGTCTTTCTGATTTATTTCATTTAGTGTGATAAGCTCTAGTTCCATCCACAGTGCTGCAAATGTTACTGAACCAAACTTGGGTCTGGTAGCTGGGAGCAGTAAAGCCAATCTACTATTTACTGACACCTGGTTGTGGTGAAGGACCAAGCGTTTGTTGCAGGGCCAAGCAAGGAGTCCAGAGCAGCTAGTGCTTAAAAGACCCAAACTCCCTGAAGGTTTTCAGGGAAAGAGTTTTAAAGACAGGATGAGGGAGGGTCGTTGTGGGGTGTGTGATCAGCTCCTGGACATTCTTCTGATTGGTTGGTGGTGAGGTAATCAGGATCAACATCATCAACCTGGTTCCAACTGGTCTGGGGTTTAAGTGCTTGTGGGCAGCATACAGTTAACTTCTCCCACCTGGCGGGGGTTTCAGTAGCTGCAAAACAACTTAAAGGATGTGGCTCAGAATAGGATCTATAGCCCTTGAGGAGGAACTTGACTTTGTTTAATGGCTAAACTATTATTATTTTGTCTTACTTGACTGTTCTCCTTTCTCTCTGCATTTTCTCACTTCTCTGATTAAATACGCTCTTTGACCAACATTTTTCTACAGACAAAAGGCCAGACATGGGGTGGGGGTTTGTTCTGGGAAGGCCCCATAGGGTCCTACTGGGTTACACAAACGGCATTATTTTGGTTTTTTATGGCTGAGTAATATTCCATTGTATGTATGTACCTCATCTTCTTTATCTATTCATCTGTCAATGGACATTTAGGTTGCTTCCATGTCTTGGCTATTGTGAATAGTGCTGCTATGAACATAGTAGGGGTGCATGTATCTTTTTGAATTGTAGTTTTATCAGGATATATGCTCAGGAGTGGGATTGATGGATCATATGGCAACTCTATTTTAGTTCTTTGAGGAACCTCCATACTGTTTTCCATAGTGGCTGCACCAACTTACATTCCCACCGACAGTGTAGGAGGGTAACCTTTTCTCCACACTGCATTTGTTATTTGTGGACTTTTTAATGATGGCCATTCTGACTGGTGTGAGGTGATACCTCATTGTAGTTTTGATTTGCATTTCTCTAATAATTAGTGATGTTGAGCATCTTTTCATGTGCCCGTTGGCCATCTGTTTGTCTTCTTTGGGGAAATATCTATTTAGTTCTTCTGCCCATTTTTCGATTAGGCTGTTTGGTTTTTGTTGTTTTTGTTGAGTTGTATAATCTGTTTGTATATTTTGGAAATTAAGCCCTTGTTGGTCCCATTGTTTGCACATATTTTCTCACAGTCTGTATGTTGTCTTTTCATTTTGTTTATGGTTTCCTTTGCTATGCAAAAGCTTGTAAGTTTGATTAGGTTCCAATGTTTATCTTTGCTTTTATTTTTATTGCCTTGGGAGACTGACCTAATAAAATTTATGTCAATTTATGTCGGAGAATGTTTTGCCTATGTTCTCTCCTAGGAGTTTTATGGTGTCATGTCTTATGTTTAAGTCTTTAAGGCATTTTGAGTTTCTTTTTGTGCATGGTGTGAGGGTGTGTTCTCACTTCATTGATTTATGTGTGGCTGTCCAACTTTCCCAACACCCCTTGCTTAAGAGGCTTTTTCACATAGTATATTCTTACCTCCTTTGTCGAACATTAATTGACTGTAGGTATGTGGGTTCATTTCTGGGCTCCCTATTTCGTTCCATTGATCCATATGCCTGTTTTTGTGCCAATACCACACTGTTTTCTATATGACTGTAGCTTTGTAGTATTGTCTGAAGTCTGGGAGGGTTTGCCTTCTGCTTTGTTCTTTTCCCTCAGGATTGCTTTGGCAATTCTGGGTCCTTTATGGTTTCATATAAGTTTTAGGATTATCCTAGTTCTGTGAAAATGTCATGGGTAATTTGATAGGGATCACATTAAATCTGTAGATTGCTTTAGGTAGTATGGCCATTTTAACAATATTAACTCTTTCGAGCCAAGCGCATGGGATATCTTTCCATTTATTTGGATCATCTTTGGTTTCCTTTATTAATGTTTTATAGTTGTGAACATATAAGGACTTTCACCTCCTTGCTCAGGCTTATTCCTAAGTTTTTTTGTTGTTGTTGTTGCGATTTTTGTGTGTCCACAAAACACCTGGAAACCTCCTGAATATGCAGACTCTGGTCCTGCAGGTCTGGGGAGGAGCCTGAGATTCTAACAGACTCTTAGGTGAAGCCTTTGTTGCCTCGCTTTGAAAAGCAAGGGCTTGATAGCCCCAAACTGAGGGCATCACTGTGACTCAAAACCTCTGGGCTCCTGTCCTGATGGAGCCCTCGCTGCCTCCTGTGTTCCCACTTGGGCAGTATAGGCCTTCTTGACCCCGGGTCTGTAACGACAGCACTGCGATTGCAGTCCCCTTTGGCTGGTGATGAGCACACTGTAAATACAGGGTAACAAAAGCCCTAAAAAACACTCTTCCCCTTTCAGCCTGTGTCACAGCCAGGAGGGGAATGCCTTAATGAGCAATTGGACATGGACGTGTATCAAATTTAATGGGTATGAATTAGAGTCGAACATAATCCCTGTAGGATGGTAGACTTACAGGACTGGAAGAATTTAGAGCTCATTTTACCCACATGCTGCCATTTAGGGATTAGACTGTGGATAAAAATGAGACCATGTGACACCTTCCAGGGAGGCACAGACCACCCTCTCTCACTCCCTTACTTAGCTAAGCTGTGACATTCCTTCTTTCCAGTCTACCAAGAGAAATAAGTGTCAGATTCTTGGAGAGAACACGATGGAGTTTGAATTTAGAATGGAAACTGGCAAGGAACACTTATAGTGTCTGGGAATGAAAGGCAGCAGGAAAACAGCAGGAAAAAAATAGAAAAGTGAATTGCCAAGTGCCTTCTTAGATTTTATTTGCAACACAGTACTCCAACAGCTTTCTTTTAAATCTTACCTCCTCTTCATGTTCACTGCTGGTCCCATCAAACCACACTTTGAAGACTTCAGAATGCCATATGCTCGGGAACTTTCTTTAAAGTCACTGCATGCCCTGATTGCATAATCCAATTAAAAGGACCCTTCTGTTTTTAACAGAAATCTAGATGTATTGATTCCTGCTGAAATGTTGCTGCTTTGAAACCAGACTGTTTGAGCTGCTTAATGATGTTCAGTGACACAGAGTAACTCAGAGGTATAAGAATATAGACCAGTTTTCCTCACTGGTCCTCAAGAAAGCATTGAACCTAGTGGTAAGGTACCTGGGACTGCAGTACCATAGACCTGTGTTCAAATCTCAACTAAACAAGATTATATAGACACAGAACTAGCAGCTTCATTGTTGTTATAAACAGCCAGCATCAGCTCTCAACGCATACCATCTGAGGAAGCCCCAGACACAGGTGATAGAAATAATAAGTAATATAAATAAGATTTTTATTTATCTCTAAATTATTATATTCTCCTTGTCAAATGTTTTAATCCAGGTCATATAATGACAAGCATTAAAATTCACACCTTCCTTGAATTCATTTAGCAAATTATCAAAACACCTTCTCTGTTCCAAGCACTGTTCGAGGCACTGAGGACACCACAGGGAGTAAAACGAATGAAACTACGTTCCCTCGTAGAGCTTGCGTTCCAGTAACGATTCAGGGGGGCAGTGGTTATGTGCAGTTTGACAAAAAAGCAGAACAGTAGGCCTAATGATGAAAGTAATCTACGTTGTGCTCTATCTTCCAAACACCTACGTTGAAAAAGCATTCTACCTGGAGGCATTTACCAAACCTGGAAAGGGAGGGGGAACACAGTGGTCTCAGGGGACAGAAGGACAGATGAGAGTCCAGGGAGCCTGAAGCAGCTGGATTGTGTGGGGGCGGAGTGCTGGAGAATAGGGCGCTACACAGAAAAAGAGTTTCTGCAGAGGGGTTCATTTGCTGAATTCTAAGCTGGACATGTACGGAGTGAGACTCCACGGGTACAGGTGAAGAATAACTACTGAAGAGTTAGTTATAAGCAGAACAACTCCTGACCTTGACAGAGTTCAAAGACATTTGGAGCAGTTATGGAACACCTGTAACATTCTGTAGATGCCTACAAGGCCACTAGCCTTTAGTAAAGACTACTCTCATAAAATTATTAAGGACCCCTCCCCCAACCAAAGAGGTTATGTTTATCAATATTTACCTGTATCTATCAATAGTTACTATATCATAAATTAAAACAGAATTTTAAACACTATTTAATTCAGTCAATATAATAATAAATGTATACATGTTAACATAAATGATGTATTTTTATGAAAAATAATCACATTTTCCAAAATACAAAAATGTTAATGAGAACGATGGCGGTATTTTACATTTTTGCAAATATCTTTAATGAGATTAATAGAAGGCAGCTGTATTCTCATGTGGTTTTGCATTCAATCTGTTACGATGTTGTTTCGATTGCAGTATATGGAGAAAAACTGGCCTCACACAGATATGTGTTGGCCACGGAAGTATCTCACTAGCCTTTCCAGGTCACTGTAAATATTTTTCTTTGATACTGTTATGCGTTCAGTAGTGCTCCCTGCAAAAAGGATATGTTGAAGTTCTAACTCCCAGGACCTCAGAAAGTTGACCTTACTTGGAAATAGGCTCTACACAGATTTAATCAAGTTCAGATGAGGGCATTAGAGTGGATCCTAATCCAGTATGACTGGTGTCCTTGTGAGAGGGAAATTCGGACACAGACATATACAGAAGGAAAACACGTGAAGAGAAAAAGACACAGGCAGAATGTTATGTGAAGTCGGAGGCACAGATGGGAATCATGCTGCACAAGCCAAGGAACATCTGGGGCCCCAGAAGCTGGAAGAGGCAGGGAAGGATTCTTCCTCTAGAGCCTTCAGAGAGAGCATGTACCTGCTAACACCTTAATTTCAGACTTCTGGCTTCCAGAACTGTGATGTAATACATTTATGTTCTTCTAAGCCACCCAGTTTGTGGGTTGTTTACGTCAGCCCTTTGAAATTAATACAGATACCAACGCCAACATTTAAGAAATGATAATTTCCTTTTTTAAAAAAAATTATTTATTTTATTTATTTATTTTTGGCTGCGTTGGATCTTTGTTGCTGAGGGCAGGCTTCCTCTAGTTGTGGCGAGCAGGGGCTACTCTTTGTTGAGGTGCACAGACTTCTCATTGCAGTGGCTTCTCTTGCTATGGCTTTTCTTGTTGCGGAGCACGGGCTCTAGGCGCACGGGCTTCAGTAGTTGCGGCTCACGTGCTTTAGAGCGCAGGCTCAGTAGTTGTGGCACACAGGCTTAGTTGCTCCGTGGCATGTGGGATCTTCCCGGACTGGGGCTCGAACCCGCGTCCCCTGCATTGGCAGGCGGATTCTTAACCACTGTGCCACCACGGAAGCCCAAGAAATGATAATTTCTTAAAGGTTAGCTGTAATGTGGAACCTGAAACCATATCAGTGAGCATTTCATACTGTCCTTATTAAAATCCGTTGGCCTGTCTTGTACTTTGAGTGGATCTTCTGCCCATACAAAACTGTAACCTCAGGTTGGCTCATCTGGAAAATATTGGTTCATTAAGTTATGCTGATATTCCAAATGTTGACACCTTCTATTATACAATGTTTAAAAAATCGTACTTGTTAACGTCACTACAAATGTCATCAGAAACAATTTTAACTATTGGGAAGCTATCAAGCTCATGATGATGGATTCTAATTTTACCTTGGAAGCTCAAATTCTATTATTGGGAACAAACACAGTCGTTTTCCTTGAAATGACACATACACACTGTTCATTTTTGAGGAACATGTCTGCCAAGCACTAGAGTCTGAATAACCAGATGTCTATCAGTCATTCTTTCCAGTAAAAATGATATTCTGGGAAAAGAGTGTCTAGGTATGCTTGCAACTTGGACAACTGCACAAGTTTTTTCCTCCTCAAACTTTGGCATTCAGCAGAAGGGCTTATGCAAACTTCCCATGTAGTAACAGATAGTATTAAAAAGCCATGCACCTCAGGGTTAAAATTTAATAAAATTAATAATTTTTACTATTTGATTGTGTCATCAAATACATTCTTAAGTGAAACAGGCATATTTTATTGGGTTGGCCAAAAAGTTCGTTCAATTAATGAATATGTTTGATAAAGTTCTTGGTGAAAATGAAAAATGTCTCATTCTTACTTAAAACCGAACGAACTTTTTGGCCAACCCAATAAAATTACAAGTGTGTGGCGGTAAAGGGTAAAATGACCACTAGTACAGGTTGGTGCCACCACCTTGATTCACACAAAGGAGTCAGTGGTTTTACCAGCTTTTAATTTTTTGTTTGTTTTTTACCATCAGTGCAAATGTCAGCACACACAAAAAAGGGTGCATAATATTTTGGTATTATTTTGAAAATAATTGACCTTATGGACTCACTGGTATCCATAGACCATCTCAGAAAGTTCTCATATCCTGAATATATAAAGAAACCTTACAACTCAATAATAAGAAACCAAATGACCACATTTTTAAAATGGTTAAAAATTTGAAGAGCCACTTCATAAAAGTAGATATGGGTGGGCAATAAATACATAAAGAGATTTCTGCATCTGTAGTTGTCAGGGAACTACAAATTAGAACCACAGATAGATATAGCTTACAAGCACTTAGAAAAGCTAAAATGTTTTTTAAAAAATTGATAGTATGAAGTGTTAGGCAGGATGTGAAGCAACTGGAACTCTCATCCATTGCTGATAAGTAGGGGAAGTAGAACAACAAGTTTAGAAAAAAAGTTTGTTTCCTATAAAATTAGACATCTACTTAATATATGACCCAGCAATCCCTCTTGTAGAGATTTAACCTAGAGAAATGAATGTGTCCATAAAAGACGTTTACACTAATTTTATAGCAGCTTTACTCATTCTAGCCCCAAACTGTAATAACACAGATGTTCATAAAAAGATGAGTAGATCAACAGTGTGTGGGGTACAGCCATACAACAGAATACTATTCAACAATAAAAAAGAACAGACTACTGATAGGTCCAATAATGTGGATGAATCTCAAAAACATTTGTGTTACGCAAAAAAGATAAACACAAAAGAGTATATATTGTATGATTCTATTTATATGAAGGTCTAGAACAGGCAAAACTAAGCTATAGTTTTAGAATTTAGACCAGTGGTTGCCTGAGGCTGGTGGGATTGACTGAAAAAGTATACAAGGAAACTTTTGGAGTTGATGGAAATATTTTGCCTCTTTCATGGAATGGTGATTGCATGCTGATTTGCTGAAACTCATTGAACTATTCATGTAAAATGAGGGCATTGTAAGCTATACCTAAATAGATGCTTTTTTTTTTTTTTTTTTTTAAGTATTAGACTCAGGTGATTTTTTTTTTTTTAACCTGAGTTCCAGCTCACCTTTAAAGGATAAATAATTTGGAAGCTATTAAGACTATTACAGCGCAGAGGAAAAAACTGAAAATAACTCCAGTTTGTCTTATGAAATTAGCATAATTTTAGTACTTCATAGTAGACAAATATTACACATGAAAATGGAGACAAAAGTCTAAAGTAAATTATATTAGATACTTAAAAAAAACATAATACTGAATAACAAGTAGGGTTTATTCTGGTAATGCAAAGTTGATTCAACATTAAGAAGTTTATTAGTAAAATTAGTTACCTTAAAAATTAAGGGATTAATACTACATTATCCACATGATTTGTAATATATGCTCAAAACCTTCAGTGAAATTCAGCCATTCCTAATTTTTTACGAGTATAAGTAAAATAGGAACAGAGAAATCTTCACAGATAGTCTAAGAACTAAATGAAAGCAACAGCAAGCATCATGGTAAACAATGAAATGCTAAAACACTGCTTTCATAATTATTCTACATTGTCTTGGAGATCCTAGCTAATGCAGCAAGGCAAGGAAACAAAATAAGCAGTGTATAATAAAATGTATTTTATATATAAAATATTTTCTTTCTTTTCTATGTCACTATATCCAAAAAACTTAATAAACACTAAGTTATACTGAAATAAGGGAATTGGCTAACATGCCTGTAAACAATATAACAGTATCTTTTTCTCTATGCTAGCAAAAAAGCAGTTGAAATGGAAAAGCAAAAAACATTTAGAAATAACAAAACCTATAAAATACTTAGAATAAAAAGGGTACATGATGTATATTAAAACTACAAAATCTTACCAGATTTTATTAATATTAAGTGTAATATATTAGATATATTTCTATAAATATTAATAAAATATATATGTTTTGAGATATGAAGACCTGAATTATGTAAACATTTCTTTGATTACCTGATAAGCAATATACTCAAAACATTGGAAGACTTTATTAAACAGCCAGGCAGTTTTTATGGGATCATGCTAACCACAGCTTCTGATGTTATTGTACAGTATTCATCTCTTTACATTTCTGTTCCCTAATACCCTTGAGATTCAAGACAAGAACCTTGTCTTAATAATCTTTGAGCTCCAGCATCTAGCACATTTTTGCTATATGATAGACAAAGAATCAATGATTGTTGTGTGAGTGAATGACTTCTAAACAGAGGAGCCAACTGTTCTCTTCCTGCTGAGGACAGCTTCCTTCTGTAACAGCTAAAAAAGCTGGTGTACAAACGCTTAACTGACCTTTGGTTTGGCCCAACAAGGTGCATCTTGCAGTCTGCTATTGGGGCTTCCTGAACCAATTGTGATGGTTAATTTTATATGTCCATTTGACTGGGCTAAGGGATGCCCAGGTAGCTGGGAAAACATTATTTCTGTGTGTGTCCACGAGTGTGTTTCCGGAAGAGATTTGCATTTGAGTCAGTAGATTGAGTAAAGATCGGTCATCACCAATGTGGGTGGGCATAATGCAATCCATATAGGGCCCCCATAGAACAAAAAGACAGAGGAAGGGTGAATGATCTTGCTCTCCTTGAGCAGGAATGTCTATCTTCTCCTGCCCTCCAAAACCAGAACCCCTGGTTCTTGTGCATTTGGACTCCAGCACTTGTACCAGCAGGCCCCCAGTTTTCAGGCCTTCATACTTGGACTGAATTATACCACTGGCTTTCCTGGTTCTCCAGCTTGTGGATGGCATATCATAGCTTATCTGGGCCCCCATAATCATGTGAGCCAACTCCTATAATAAATCACCTCTTATAAGCCTAGATATATCCCGTTGGGTCTGTTTCTCTGGAGAACCTGGACTAATACAGCTGTGTCATGAGATGAATGGATGCCATTCTGAATTTGAACTGTGTATAAAACCAAAATCTAGACTTCAGCCCCTGGGCCTCTAGAGTTCTAGTAGGTAATTTTTTTTTTTTTTTTGGCATGTTCAGGATTCTGCCTAGAAAAAATTTATATTTGTTCTATTTTTATACATATGCTAACAATACATTTGCATTTCTGGTCATATCCCAAAATTTCAACTTGTATAAACAAAACAAGACAGAAGAATCATGTAATATAATTTGCAATGCTGGACACTTAGAGTTGGGAATCTATTTATGCAGAAAAACCTAAAGTATTTTCATTCTGAAAATTTATATTTCACTGTTTTTCTGAAGTTCAGTGTCTAGTGAAAGTGAACCAATATCTTAGTAACCAGTGTCTTGCATATAGGATATACACAACAGATGTTAAATTGAGTTGAACTGCTGTCAGTGATCTGCTGTTGAGGTTTTTTTCCTTAATTCTGACTTTTAAATTTAATGCCTAAACTTTCTGATCAGATCTGGAAAATAAGTGTTGTTATGAAAACTAAAAGATGCTTTATGAATTCAGTTGATTTGAAACTAATCCTTCAAAGTGTCACGACCATCATGAGTAATAATAAATCTGCACTCACTCTCAGCTCTTGTTGATTTAAAGAAAAAAATGTGAAGTACACCACTCTGCTCCCTATGCGGTAGGCACTTCCGTAACTTTATGGAGCACCGAGCACTGGAGATTCAAAATAATTTAAGATACATGCCCTACAACTTCCCATCCCCATCACTGCAGTGCGGTGTGATACATGTGATGGAGGGATGTATGGGCATTCTGTGAAAGCAAAGAGGAGGAAGCAGACATGGGCCTGGGATAGGCTGATTGGGCAGGCTTCACAGAGTGCATGACATTGAGCCAATTTTTGAAAGGTATGTTATCCATATGAAGAACATTCCAGGCAGACAGAATAGAAAAACACCAAGGCCTGGAGGCATGTTGTGAGAACTTGCTGTCGGTGCAGAATCACTGGAGTGAAGGTTCTCATGGGGTGATGGCCGGCATTGAAGCTGGGCAGATCCCACCCAGGGCATGAAGTACCTGATGGGCCAAACCAAGGAAAGTTCTTGGGAACCTTTGGGACCATTCTTAGCAGGGAGGGGACCTAATCAAATTCACATTTTCCTAAGAACAGTTAGTATTCAAGGTATAGTTATAACATAGTGGAATTTCTTTCCTTACGTGACTTATAAATTGGTCCTGCAGAAAATTTTCGGAGTCCAAAAAACAAAATATAAACACGTTATGTTATGGAAACATCGTTAAAGTAAATCCTTAGCCTTCCGGGAGGACTACTTGGATGCCTCCTCAAAACTTCCCACGAGCAGTGGTTTAAAGAGGACACCTTGGCTGTCTTTTCCATAGTGTCTTGGGAAGGAGAAGCTAACTGAGCCTAGGGGAGCAAGAAGGAAGGAGAGAATCAGGAGGGCTGCAGCGTGGCCGAGGCAGAGCAATTCCAGTTGATAACCTGGCATTCTAAAGCCACGTCCAAGCGGGCGTACAAAGATTCCAACTAGGTCCAGGCTGAGCTGTCAAGAGGTAAAGAGGGGACCCAGCTGGGGTTATTATAGCTAGGGTTCTAATTAGATGGGGCAGTGGTCCAGCAGCTGAAGACAAAAAACCACACACACTGCAGGCTTCCCTCTCACCCCAGGAGAAGGGTAGAGCCACCATAAACGGGATCTGCCAGGAAAGAAATGGTCTGGAGGCAAGAACCGGCAACAACTTTTATTTCAAAATCCACTAGCCATAGAGTCTTTAATGACATTACTGTTCATAATTAGGACCTCAAAATATATTTTGAATTATCAAAGATATATTGAAATATTGTGAAATGGCAAACAAAGAACACGCCAGTTGGAGTGAGAAGACCTAAATAGTACTATAAAACAGTACTTTGTTAGGGTTTTTTTTTTCAGCCTTTTGGGATCCGGGCCCTTCCCAAGAGCACCTGAATCTCCTCCTGGAGAATTAGCTGCTCCCTGTCGTGGGGTGTCGTGGTGGGAGCCAGTCCCCGCCTCCCACCGATGCCCGTGGACAGAGCATTCCTCTGTGCTCCCCGGCCCAGTAGGGAGCAGGCATGTAACCCAGGCTTGGCTGATCCGTCCCCCGTGGGACTTGGAATTTGGAGCCAGTAATATTCCTGATCTTGCGGGAAAGCAGTCAGTCTTTGTCCATTACATGAGGTATTCACTGTGGGGTTTTCAAGACTCCCCTTAACAGCTGGAGCATGTTCCTTCTATGCTTAGTTTGTTCAGTATTTTTATCATGAAGGGGAGTTAGATTCTGTTAAATGCTTTTTCTGCGTCTGTTGAGATGATCATGTGATTTTGATCCTTTGTTAATATGGTGCATTATATTGATCTACTTTCAGATGTTAAACCAATGTTTTGGGTCGGTCTCAGTCTGTTAATAGTGGTGCTCTGGGCTCGACGTGCCTGGGGCACTCACCTGGGCTGTACTGCCGAGGCAGCCCCCGCAGGCGTTTCCTGGGCCAGAGCCAGTGTGGGGCTGGACGGCCCTTGTGGGTTTATTGTGACTGAAGGATGCACCTCAGCAACAACCACAAGAGAGAGAACTTCGAGAAGACAAGGTTTATTACTCACGGGTCCTGGAGGCACAGCGAGGTCATGGTGGAGACAGCGAATGTGGATCTGGGGTTCTGCCTTTATTGAGGTTGACAGTGGGGTGCCCACGGTCTTGAGAGTTCATCCTTTATTGGTGAATTTTAAATATAAGAGCAGGAATTAAAGCGCAGGAATGGAAAAGTAGAGTCACTCAAGTGGTCAGTTATTTAAGTCACCTAGAGCTTTCTAAAAAGGGGAACTGCGTGCGTGGAGTAGCCTGGCTCTTTGTGTAGTTATGTATCTGGCAATATGTTCATTCGAGATAGCAGCCTTCCAAGTGGATGCTTGGCAATCAAAAGCTTAATAATGTCAGGCGCTTATAGTAAAATAAAAAAAAAAAAAGCTAATTGTCAGGCGTTTACACTACAACCATCCTCGCATTCCCGGGATAAATCCATCCCACTTGGTCATAAATATAAATTTGTACTAAAGAAATATAGCGTGGTTAATGGAATATACCCCCCATTGACTCATGAGAACATGAGTGTGTAGTTAGCACAGTATATACATATAAACAGTAATCTATTAAATACTGTGACCATTGTGAATGCTGGGTACTGGCAGAAGTTCGAAAATGTGCAATTAATAATAAAATGATAGGGTAAATTGTGATGAAGCTTAATACTTTAAAAATTGATGCTAAAATGATTTATTTGGTGTTAGGTACATTTTATTTTCTAACTATAGAATTTGCTAATTCATGTATGTTTAAGCATAGTGAATCTCCATCAGCAAGTTGATTCACTAACACCTTATCCTCTGTCGGGCTGGATAGCAGAGAATTGTGTGGGTGTCCATTTGCATATCAAACAGCCAGAAGGAAGAAATGTTAAATGATGACATGCCAGGAGATATTAGCCTGAAAAGATTTCAGGAAAGAGGTGAAATTTAAGCAGCAATTTGAAGGAAAAAAGAACCCTGCTACAGAGGACCATTTATGCAGCAAGTCCAATCTGTGTTAATTTTCATAGCTGTTGATTTGGCAATGTGGCAAACTGAATTACTTTGGAAGAACCCATCTGTTTGAGTATAAATACCAGAGAATCACCTTTTCCAAGCCTCCCTTGCTGGTGTCCATCTGGGCCATCTGATTAACAGATTGCTAATATACTCTGGTGTGGCGTGAAACATTTTAAAAACTGCTATCCTTGTCCCATCCTAAGTGACACCCTGCTTCTTGATTTAACCATGTTTCTTGGGGAGTCTCCATTCAATTTCACTTCTTGCCCAAATTTGTGTCACTTATGATTTCAATTTAAAATGTACTTTTCATTTCTAAATAGCCTTTAAAATGTTGTTGTCACTGTTAAAAATGAGTCGTCCTAACTCCTTTTGCTGTTTCTCCAAAGAGTGTACCCCCAGGGACTCAACCTGAGATTCAGAGTAGAAGATCTCGAAGTCAAAGAGCAGGAAAAAATTGTATGGACCTCACTGTTGTTTCACTTATTGTGTTATTATTCTTCATCTTAAAAAAGAATAGTGGCAAATGTCAGCGTGGATCACCAGCAGGGACCACCAGTGGTACAAAGACTTCAGAGCCGCAGCCAAAGGATTGGGGTCAATGTCTGCGTGTTCTGTTCACACATTAAGTTTCTAACAAGAAAGACAGCAGTTAGTGACTTTCCTCTGTACTGTGCTAACCTTTGCCTTGCTCCTTCGGTCAGGTGTTCGCCAGGAGCTGTAATCCCATCTGTGGTACCTGCTGTCTCTCACCTCTGCCCCTCCTCCTTACGCCCATTGGTCCCACCCAGGCTCTGCCCTCAGTCCCTCCCACACGCCCTTCTCCACGGGTTTACCTTCAGTGTCTGTGATCAAAGTGTTGGGGAGCCATTCATTTCTCTGCAGCAGGCTACTCTCTGGTAAGGCTACAAGAACTCTTATATACCTTTTCACCTAATGAAAGATAGATCTTGGTTTACTCAGCAATTTTCTTTCTCTGCTTTTTACCAAATACTGCCAGATCGTGACCAAGGGAAAGATACAGCTATCTGATTTTATTAGTTTATTAGCTATCTGACTTTGAAAGTGTGGCTTCATACTTCATTTACCAGATGTTTTTTCTTCCTCCCTCCCCTCCCCTTCCCTTCTTTTTCTTTCTTTCTTTCTTTCTTTTTTTTTTTGTTGTGGTGGTTTTTGTTGTTTTGATTTGGTTCTGGTTTAGCTTTGTCCCAGTTATATTTGAAGACTAGTACTTGTTTGTTTATAGAACAACTACAAAAATTATTGCTCAGTAAGATGTGGGCAGTGAAATGAAGAAAGAAAGCAGTGTTCTAGAAATTCTTTTCTTGCCCTGATGCTTATTAGTTCTATGATATTTATTAAGCTTCTTAGCCTATGTGTTCATTTATACAGTCACATGGTGGAAACTGGTCCTCTTTCAGGTCTTTTTAAACTTCTGCATTCTATAAGTCTAAAACTATATTGTTACAAACATCTAACAACACACTTGAAAATCTATAACGAAAGGATTCTGAGAAAATGTCAGGTTAAGCATGTGTTTCTGGACCCTGCATCCTACCACCTCCTTGCTAGGGCCACTCAACAGCCAAGATAAGTGTGACATGCCAGCAAGTGTCTGTGGCTGGGGGCAGTGGCCCGGGGCATTTTTTTTATGCTTTAAGGTACAGACACATTATGTGGGTATCTTGTTATTATGAACATTTCTTGTCAGATCTGAGGTGGGGCATGAGATTCTACATTAAACTCCCAAGTAAGGTTGGTGCGTAGGTATCTAGAGGGATTCCTGGGTGCATCTGAGGATTGAATGCTGCAGAGAAAGGACAGGTGCAGAGACTCACTGTTGGGCTCGCTAGGTGGAGAGCGGAAAGTGCAGGCTAGTGGGGTACATTTGCCTCTTCAACTGAGACTCCAGATGATACAGAATGCTGATGCCGGGGCATCTGAGGGAGCCCAGTTGAAGACTCTAAAGGATCTTTCTGGCACTCTTGATGTTTGCTGCCCATGTTCTTCGAAGAGAATGAAGACCCTGCATCACATTGAGGAATGAATTGTTTGCAGCCTGTGCTCATCAGAGACTTTCCCTCTCTCCCCTGAGCCCCTCCCCCTGAACTTGCATCTCTTCCCATCCTATAAACAATAAGCTACACCCCCCATCCACCATAAAACGAACTTGCCGTCTCATTCACCACTTCCTGCCAGTTCACCATTTGCCATGGTTTTTCAACAGCCTGATTTCTGTGGGGCTGAGGGAACCCCCCAGGAAGAGGCAGCTGGTGAGGAGGGACGAGCAGGCTGGCTAAAGGGAATAGGTTTGTTTCTGTGGAGGTTCTGCTAGCAGACAAGACGAGAACTTTAATAAAAGCATAAAAAGATCTCCCAGGAGATGTCACTGGAGCAAAAAGAAGGCTTTCAGAAATTCAAAAACTGATTTACAAATTTAGAAATTCCATAGAGGACATGAGACACACAGTAGACCTGGCCTAGAACTGAACTGGAATTTGGGGAGAAGAAATGGAAGAAATAGAACGTTGAACAAAATACAAGGAAATAGAAGATACAAATGAAGAGATAGGAATGGACCTGGCCTGGGATTTTATTACATGAAAAATGAGTGTTAGAGGGAGAAAAAGCACTGGATGAAGAAAAATTAATGTTCACATAACTATATAAGAAAATTTTTCTGAGCCGAAGAGAGACTGTTTCTATTAGCAAATGGTCACCAATACCCAAGTAAAATTAATTGGAACAGACATACATGGCTATACGTCACTTAAATTTCCAAACCCCAAGGATGGAGAAAATACAACATTCAGATAGGAAAAACAGGTACTTGCGTAAAAAGAGAATATAGGCTAGTACCAAACTTTCCATTTGCAGACTTTTGATTACAAAAGAACTGTGATCTGTGAATCTTGTCCAGAAGCATAATATTCAAATGTGAGGGCAGAAAAAGGATATTTTTACACTTTTGAATTCTTGAACATGGATCACCCTTGTTTCATTACTAAGGAAAATCCACAATACTCTAAAAAAAAAAAAAAAAAAAACAGGAAAAATTAAATCTAAGAGCTAATGAGAGGGGGGAAAAAAACTAAGAATACAAAAGTTTGTGACAAGCATATATATTCTTGTAAAATGTATATTTTAAATTATGCAAATGCAAGAAATTACAATGCATAATGCAAAAAAGCACAAACAATATATATGCTATATGTATAATAAAGGTAAGATCATAAATCAATTAAATGGAAAATAGAAAAAATAATAGAGAAAAATCAGTGAAACTCAAAGCTGGTTCTTTGAAAAGCTCAACCAAATAAATGATAAAAACTCTAGCCAGACTCACCAAGAATAAAAGAGAGGACGCAAATTACCAACATCGGGAGTGAAGGGAGGAAGGGGTCACTAGAGACCATCCCCACCTCCAGACATGTCTTAGATAAAATAGGCAAATTCCTTAAAAGACACAAACTGTAAAGCCAAACAGAAATTTTAAGAATTAAAGGATGGGTAAAAATAAATCAGGCATATGCAAACCAAATAATATCAGATGAAATGAGATACAACAGCAGCAACTGTGATATCGGTTGTAGGAGAGCCATGGGTTTATAAGTGATGAGGAGTCATTTTATGCCCCCTGTCTCTTGCCTACCCCTTGGAGTGTCTGCGTTGTTTCCTTAACAACCCAGTCAAACGGAGAGAGTGTGTTCCAGCAGAAGTAACATGAATAATGGCTGTCACAGGCCATAATTTGGAAGCTATCACTCATTAAATGTCCAACTTAGCCTAAATAACGCCCTATTGCTAAGAAGGACATTCTGATTTTTTTTTTTTAACTTAACCATGAATACATGATTCTTTGGAGTTTGTGCTAGTGATCTCAGGTATCTCCATTCACGCTGAAGAACAGATAGGATGGCTTCAAATGGTGTGTTAAATCCACTAAAATTATAGCTGCTAAAGCTTCCAGGTCCTTTTGTGCAAGTCACTATAAGCAAATAGAGGGTCCACAGTTCCCGAGAAGCCTTTGTGGGCTGGCTTTTTTCCATGCCTGAGTTTCTGCTGCCACCTGCAGGCCCAGTCTGGGCACAGCACTTTGCCCAGAAAAATGCTACTTTTCAGACTTGCCAAAAGGTCCCTTAAATACGGTATATGTTGCAAATTGCACAGTGAATACAAATATGAAGACTCCAAGAATATGTTGAGTATTCCCTCTAGGAATTTCAGGCATATATGTACATGTCGGGGAAAGCAGTGGGATGATTGACTCACAGAAGGAACATCTTCCTTTGCCAGGCTCTGAGATGACCACAGAGTCAGTAATCCTGGGACCACACAATTTTCCCAGCCTGGAAATTCAACTTAGGCAACCATTCCTCAAAACACAAAGAGATCTGGTGTAATTGCTGCAGAGATGCCCAACTTAAAAAATAATCTGTATTGTCAAGTCTGTAAGGTTTAATTGGGGAGAATGATCAAATTATTTTACCACTTGGAGCCTCAGTTTCAGGAAACTAAATGCAGTAAAACACCATAAATGACCATCATTTCAAACTTTCATTTCAATGGCCAAGAGATGCTAGGCTAGTTGTATTTGCCAATACTTCACAGTGTCACTGAAAAAGATTTCTACACAAATTTGTCTTTCTAGTGACATGAGACTTTCTATTTTATCAGTTATAAATAATTGCTGTTGACAGTTTATACTGACAAGTGTTTGATCTGTTGTCGGTAAGATGTTCATTTTACTGATTTTTTTTTTTTGTATATCATGACTAAAATTTAAGTAACTCAGAGTGTAAATATTAATTGAGCTGTAACTCTTAGCTCCCTGATATGTGGCCACAGAATCAGCAGCTTTCCCTCTGAGTCACAGGATTATGAGGGAATAAAGGGCAGTGCTGCAGACAGGCTTAGGTTGGTATCTTAACAGGTTATTAAGAAACCCTAAGAACAGCCACAAGTTTCTTTAGAGGTAGTTATCAAAACCTCTCCAATGGGGGTGGAATGAGAATGGCAGATCAAAAGGTAGAAGAACTATGTGAAAGGTCTATATATGGAGCCATGAAAACTCACCCACCCAGCCCTTTCCTCTGCCCAGCTCCATACATCTACAGCCAGACTTACACCCTTCTGGCAAGAAATGGGGACATGCATCCTCCTCTGGGGGATATTAACATTGAGATGTTGCCCAGTGAACCAGTGAGGTCCCTTCCCAGTCATGCTACAGTAAAGCCTGCCAGACACTAGTCTCATAAGACACACAACTTACAATCAGCTCAGAAATACACCTCACTCATAAATGGCCAGGCACAACTTGACAGATATTTGAGGAGATGGTCTAAAACAAAAGTAAAGTAAAAGAGACCAAAATGAACAAATGGAAACCATGTGTTTGGAAGAAACAGAGACAACGCAGGGAGCAGAAGAAAATTCCATAGAAACAAATATGCTCAGAGAAATAAGCAAATATGCATACGTGAAACAAGAAGAGTATGTCTTTTAAAAGAACAGAACAAGAAAAGCTTTGGAAGTTAAAAATCTGATAGCCAATATATTTTTTTTTTAATCAGGGAAAGTGTTGAAAGTAAAGTTGAAAAAAAAAACCTCCCAGATGTTTTTTTAAAACTACTAGAGCTAATCAATGAATTTGGTAAAGTTGCAGGATACAAAATTAATGCACAGAAATCCCTTGCATTCCTATACACTGACAACAAAAGATCAGAAAGAGAAATTAAGGAAACAGTCCCATTCACCATTGCAACAAAAAGAATAAAATACCTAGGAATAAACCTACCTAGGGACACAAAAGACCCTGTATGCAGAAAACTATAAGACACTGATGAAAGAAATTAAAGATGATACCAACAGATGGAGAGATATACCATGTTCTTGGATTGGAAGCATCAATACTGTGAAAATGACTACACTACCCAAAGCAATCTACAGATTCAATCCAATCCCTATCAAATTACCAATGGCATTTTTTACGGAAGTAGAACAAAAAATCTTAAAATTTGTATGGGGACACAAAAGACCCTGAATAGCCAAAGCAGTCTTGGGGGAAAAAAATGGAGCTGGAGGAATCAGACTCCCTGACTTCAGACTATACTACAAAGCTACAGTAATCAAGACAATATGGTACTGGCACAAAAACAGAAATATAGATCAATGGAACAAGACAGAAAGCCCAGAGATAAACCCACGCACTTATGGTCAACTAATCTATGACAAAGGAGGCAAGGATATACAATGGAGAAAAGACAGTCTCTTCAATAAGTGGTGCTGGGAAAACTGGACAGCTACACGTAAAAGAATGAAATTAGAACACTCCCTAACACCATACACAGAAATAAGCTCAAAATGGATTAGAGACCTAAATGTAAGACCAGACACTATAAAACTCTTAGAGGAAAACATAGGAAGAACACTCTTTGACATAAATCGCAGCAAGATCTTTTGATCCACCTCCTAGAGTAGTGGAAATAAAAACAAAAATAAACAAATGGGACCTAATGAAACTTCAAAGCTTTTGCACAGCCAAGGAAACTACAAACAAGACGAAAAGATAACCCTGAGAATGGGAGAAAATATTTGCAAACAAATTGACGGACAAAGGATTAATCTCCAAAATATGTAAACAGCTCATGCAGCTCAATATTAAGAAAACAACCCAATCCAAAAATGGGCAGAAGACCTAAATAGACATTTCTCCAAAGAAAACGTACAGATGGCAAGAAGCACATGAAAAGATGCTCAATATCACTAATTATTAGAGAAATGCAAATCAAAACTACAATGAGGTATCACCTCACACCAGTTAGAATGGGCATTATCAGAAAATCTACAAACAACCAATGCTGGAGAGGGTGTGGAGCAAAGGGAACCCTCTTGCACTGTTGGTGGGAATGTAAATTGATACAGCCACTAAGGAGAACAGTATGGAGGTTCCTTAAAAAACTAAAAATAGAATTACCATATGACCCAGCAATCCCACCACTGGGCATATACCCAGAGAAAGCCATAATTCAAAAAGACATATGCACCCCAATGTTCATTGCAGCACTATTTACAATAGCCAGGTCATGGAAGCAACCTAAATGCCCATCAACAGACGAAAGGATAAAGAAGTTGTGGTACATATATACAATGGAATATTACTCAGCCATAAAAAGGAACAAAATTGGGTTATTTGTTGAGATGTGGATGGATCTAGAGACTGTCATACAGAGTGAAGTAAGTCAAAGAGAAAAACAAATATCATATATTAATGCATGTATGTGGAACCTAGAAAAATGGTACAGATGAACCAATTTGCAGGGCAGAAATAGAAACACAGATGTAGAGAACAAACGTATGGACACCAATGGGGGAAAGTGGCAGGGGGAGTGGGTGGTGGTGGGATTAATTGGGAGATTGGGATTGACATATATACACTAATATGTATAAAACAGATAACTAATAACCTGCTGTATAGAAAATAAATAAAATTTAAAAAAACAGGAGACAAAAGGTAAGTAAATTAGAAGATCATTGTAGTAGATGCCACAGCAAAAGTATCAGAATTCCAAAAGGAGAGGATGAAGAAGAGAGTGCAAAAAAGTGTAGAAAACAGTGCAAAGAAATTATCAAAGATAGAAGAAAACTTCCCTACAGTAAAGACATAGTTCTACAGATTCTGGACCCACTGCCTGCCCATGACAATAAATAAAGGTTCACATGACACATCCTCCTAAACTTCAGAGGTGGAGATAAAAAGAAATATCTAAACATTTCCAGATTAACCAGGACACAGATAATAAAAAGGAATCCAAATGGTATCAGACTTCTGAACGGTAACCCTAGTAGCAAGAAAACAATGGAACAATGCCTTTAAAATTCTGAAAGTGATTTTTTTTCAACCCAGAAATTAAGACCCAACCAAACTACCCATCAAGTGTCAGCCTATACTAAAGACAGTTTCTGTTACTCGGGCAAGTGTCATAACCTCTGCACCCCCGTGTTCCCACCTAAAAAAACAATGGAGAAGTAACACCCACCTAGCCCATCTCCCAGCGTCCTCATTAAGGTAAAATAAAACAGCTTCCATCAACAGAGTACTAATTTCCATGTAAGTTCTAAACTCTGGGGCAGCGTGTTTTCATCCTTGGACCCGCTAAAGTACCCAGGCCAGTGACTTACACTTAGTAGATATCAATAAATAGTTTTTGAATGAATATATAAGACTTGTAGAAAGATTTTCTAAATGTTGAATCATGGGGCACTTAACAGTAATAATATTTAGAAACTTAGTATATACAATACTGCATTAGAGAAAAAGTATGGTGTAGCCATGAAACAGAATATTGTGTGTATGAATAGACTGAGTGGTGGTGGTGGTGGTTTTGTCCTGGGACAGTGTTCATGATATAATGTTGCTGTGTTTATGGAGAATTTCAGGTCGGTAGGAAGTGGCATCCTACACACATACATACAGGCACACCCACACACCTGCTATATTTCCCAATTTAATTCACCAAAAAGAGAGAAATGAACAGAAACGAGGTGGCTCCCAGCAAGTGCTAGACCGTGAGAGGTGTGTCCTGGTCCTTGACTTCCCAGAAGTTCTGAAGGGGCTGGTGTCACCCTCTGTCCATGTGGGACCCGTCAGAGTTGAGAAAACAGCTAAATCCTTGCAGAACCACTGCCCTCTTATACTCAGGTTTGTGTCATCAAGCCAGAATAACATACACTGATCATCTATGTGCTTTCATTGGAAGAAATACTTACGAAATTTGATCTTTCCTTGTTTTTGAACCTGACTTACCGCCCACAATCCCCCCTCCTCTTCCATGTAGAAGGTCAAGGCAGTGCCTAGGGAGCCCTGAGTAATATCTCTGGGTGCTTGTTCTCCGCTGTCTCCCCACTGTCCACCCCTGCACTGATTCCATCTCAGTTTCTTGGGTGGTTCTCAAGCTGTGTTGGTTTGAGACCACATCATGAACCCAGATAGTCTATGATCTCAAATATTAAAAAATATAGACAAATAGAAGAAAATATAAAATATTCATGGTGGCTGCCTTTGAGTGATGGGATTGCCGTAAGTTTTTATTATTGACGTTCCTTTTATTTTGTGTTGTTTTATTTTGCTTTAATGCTTTTTCAGTACTGGTGCCTTTACCTTCAGTAAAGGTTCTGTAGTCAGCATGCCTTAGGCAGAGCAGATACTTATAATGTCCAGCTATCTGTGATCTTTCTGTGGATGAATCTGAAATCTCCAGCCACAACTTCTCCCTTAAATTCTAATCACACATTTCCAACACCCTACAGAATTCTCTAAAACCAATCAGTATCTATCAAATAACCATATAGGGCATTAGCTTATTCAGTGGTTTAGGGGCACATTTTGTGGCTGATCCCTCCTACTGTGTAGCTGGAGAAATTCTGCTGCTCCAAATCAGCTGATCTATGGAGGGTTACTGAGGTAGTTCTAGGAGGATGAGCAGCTGATTACGGATATGTGAGAGGCGTTTCAACAAAGAACTATGTCACGTTTCAGTGAGAAAGCTGCACGCTCCCTCAAGCATATGCTCATTTGTTGGAATGAATCAGTAGAAGCTTCATGAGAAGAATTCTCCTAGTACATCTCCTTTCAAGCAGACTTAATCATCTTCCAGTCCTCACAGATCCACAGTAAAATTATTAATGATATTCTAGGGATATGGACAAGTGATGCCTTTTCAGCCTTTTGTAAGATGTGAATTAAAAGAATAAAAGCAGCTACCAGAAAACTTTACTGTTTTTTGTGATCTGTAATATGCAATATAAAAACAATAAATTTCTTATGCAAATAAATGCAGCTTTCAGCCACATCCCCTACCCCACCCTCAAGGCTGTATCCAAGCCCCTCCCATAGAGAAATGCTAGAGCTGCACTGATCAAAGAGTGATCCTCAAACTTTTTTACTCATAGAATTGGGTAAAACCTACACACTTCTTGCACTTGGTTAAGTTGATATCAATATTTTTCATCACATTTAAATAGCTACACAAGATGTCATTAGTGATGTATTTGTAAATATTGACATTAAAATACTGGTAATAGTTTTATTTCTAATCTATTCAGTAGAATCCAAATACTATAGAGATTTAATAGCCATCAGCATCCATTTTAAAGATATACACGTGAACTCTTCTAAGATATTTGTCATTATTTCTTTTCTCCTTGACTGCGTTTCATTTCTACCAGAATTTTATCCTTTTGTAATGCTTTTTTTAAATTGAAGTATAGTTGATTTACAATGTTGTGTTAATTTCTGCTATACAGCAAAGTGATTCAGTTATACATATATATATATATACATTCTTTTTTTAATATTCTTTTCCATTATGGTCTATCACAAGGTATTAAATATAGTTCCCTGTGCTATAGAGTAGGACCTTGTTGTCTATCCATTCTCTATATAATAGCTTACATCTGCTAACCCCAAACTCCCAATCCATCCCTCCCCTACCCCCTTCTCCCTTGGCAACCACAAGTCTGTTCTCTGTGAGTCCATTTCTGTTTTGTACGTAGTTCATTTGTGTCATATTTTAGATTCCACATATAAGTGATATCATATGGTATTTGTCTATCTCTTTCTGACTTACTTCACTTAATATGATTATCTTTAGTTCTATCCATGTTGCTGCAAATGGCATTATTTTATTCTTTTTTATGGCTGAGTAGTATTCCATTGTAAGTACATACCACACCTTCATTATCCACTCATCTGTTGAGGGACATTTAGGTTGCTCCCATATCTTGACTGTTGTAAATAGTGTTGCTATGAACATTCAGGTGCATGTGTCTTTTTGAATTATAGTTTTGCCCAGATATATGCCCAGGAGTGGGATTGCTGGATCACACAGCAACTCTATTTTTAGTTTTTTGAGGAACCTCCATACTGTTCTCCATATGGGTTGCACCAACTTACATTCCCACCAACATTGTAGGACGGTTCCCTTTTCTCCACACCCTCTCCAGCATTTGTTATTTGTGGGCTTTTTAATGATGGCCATTCTGACCGGTGTGAGGTGGTGCCTCATTGTAGTTTTGATTTGCATTTCTCTAATAATTAGCAATGTTGAGCATCTTTTCATGTGCTTGTTGACCATCTGTATGTCTTCTTTGAAGAAATGTCTATTTAGTTCTTCTGCCCATTTTTCGATTAGGTTGTTTCTTTGTTGTTGAGTTGTATGAGCTGTTTGTATATTTTGGAAATGTATGCAAATATTTTCTCCCAGTCTGTAAGCTGTCTTTTCGTTTTGTTTATGGTTTCCTTTGCTGTGCAAAAGGTTGTAAGTTTGATTAGGTCTCATTTGTTTATCTTTGCTTTTATTGATATTTCTATAGCCTCAGGAGATGGACCTAAGAAAACATTGGTATAATTTATGTCAGAGAATGTTTTTCCTATGTTCTCTTCTAGGAGTTTTATAGTGTCATGTCTTTTTTTTTTTTTTTTTTGCATTTTTATTTTTTTGAATTTTTGAATTTTATTTTTTTATACAGCAGGTTCTTATTAGTCATCCATGTTATACACATCAGTGTATACATGTCAATCTCAATCTCCCAATTCATCACACCCCCTCCCCACCCCCCCTCTGCTTTCCCCCCTTGGTGTCCATACGTTTGTTCTCTACACCTGTGTCTCAATTTCTGCCCTGCAAACCGGTTCATCTGTACCATTTTTCTAAGTTCCACATATATGCGTTAATATACGATATTTGTTTTTCTCTTTCTGACTTACTTCACTCTGACAGTCTCTAGATCCATCCACGTCTCTACAAATGACCCAATTTCGTTCCTTTTTATGGCCGAGTAATATTCCATTGTATATATGTACCTCATCTTCTTTTCCTTTCATCTACTGATGGGCATTTACATTGCTTCCATGACCTGGCTATTGTAAACAGTGCTGTAATGAACATTGGGGTGCATGTGTCTTTTTGAATTATGGCTTTCTCTGGGTATATGCCCAGTGGTGGGATTGCTGGGTCATATGGTAATTCTATTTTTAGTTTTTTAAGGAACCTCCATACTGTTCTCCATAGTGGCTGTATCAATTTACATTCCCACCAACAGTGCAAGAGGGTTCCCTTTGCTCCACACCCTCTCCAGCATTTGTTGTTTGTAGATTTTCTGATGATGCCCATTCTAACTGGTGTGAGGTGATACCTCATTGTACTTTTCATTTGCATTTCTCGAATAATTAGTGATGTTGAGCAGCTTTTCATGTGCTTCTTGGCCATGTGTATGTTTTCTTTGGAGAAATGTCTATTTAGGTCTTCTGCCCATTTTTGGATTGGGTTGTTTGTTTTCTTAGTATTGAGCTGCATGATCTGTTTATATATTTTGGAGATTAATCCTTTGTCCATTGATTCGTTTGCAAATATTTTCTCCTATTCTGAGGGTTGTCTTTTTGTCTTGTTTATGGTTTCCTTTGCTGTGCAAAAGCTTTGAAGTTTCATTAGGTCCCATTTGTTTATTTTTGTTTTTATTTCCACTACTCTGGGAGGTGGATCAAAAAAGATCTTGCTGTGATTTATGTCAAAGAGTGTTCTTCCTATGTTTTCCTCTAAGAGTTTTATAGTATCCGGTCTTACATTTAAGTTTCTAATCCATTTTGAGTTTATTTTTGTGTATGGTGTTAGGGAGTGTTCTAATTTCATTCTTTTACGTGTAGCTGTCCAGTCTTGCCAGCACCACTTATTGAAGAGACTGTCTTTTCTCCATTGTATATCCTTGCCTCCTTTGTCATAGATTAGTTGACCATAAGTGCGTGAGTTTATCTCTGGGCTTTCTGTCTTGTTCCATTGATCTATATTTCTGTTTTTGTGCCAGTACCATATTGTCTTGATTACTGTAGCTTTGTAGTATAGTCTGAAGTCAGGGAGTCTGATTCCTCCAGCTCCATTTTTTTCCCCCAAGACTGCTTTGGCTATTCAGGGTCTTTTGTGTCTCCATACAAATTTTAAGATTTTTTGTTCTACTTCCGTAAAAAATGCCATTGGTAATTTGACTGGGATTGGATTGAATCTGTAGATTGCTTTGGGTAGTGTAGTCATTTTCACAGTATTGATTCTTCCAATCCAAGAACATGGTATATCTCTCCATCTGTTGGTATCATCTTTAATTTCTTTCATCAGTGTCTTATAGTTTTCTGCATACAGGTCTTTTGTGTCCCTAGGTAGGTTTATTCCTAGGTATTTTATTCTTTTTGTTGCAATGGTGAATGGGAGTGTTTCTGTAATATCTCTTTCAGATTTTTCGTCATTAGTGTATAGGAATGCAAGAGATTTCTGTGCATTAATTTTGTATCCTGAAACTTTACCAAATTCATTGATTAGCTCTAGTAGTTTTCTGGTGGCATCTTTAGGATTCTCTATGTACAGTATCATGTCATCTGCAAACAGTTACAATTTGATTTCTTCTTTTCCAATTTGTATTCATTTTATTTGTTTTTCTTCTCTGATTGCCGTGGCTAGGACTTCCAAAACTATGCTGAATAATAGTGGTGAGAGTGGACATCCTTGTCTTGTTCCTGATCTTAGAGGACATGCTTTCAGTTTTTCACCATTGAGAATGATGTTTGCTGTGGGTTTGTCATATATGGCCTTTATTATGTTGAGGTAGTTTCCTCCCTCTATGCCCACTTTCTGGAGAGTTTTTATCATAAATGGATGTTGAATTTTGTCAAAAGCTTTTTCTGCATCTATTCAGATGATCATATGGTTTTTATTCTTCAGTTTGTTAATATAGTGTATCACATTGATTTGCGTATATTGAAGAATCCTTGCACCCCTGGGGTAAATCCCACTTGATCATGGTGTATGATCCTTTTAATGTGTTGTTGGATTCTGTTTGCTAGTATTTTGTTGAGGATTTTTGCATCTATATTCATCAGTGATATTGGTCTGTAATTTTCTTATTTTGTAGTATCTTTGTCTGGTTTTGGTATCAGGGTGATGGTGGCCTCGTAGAATGAGTTTGGGAGTGTTCCTTCCTCTGCAGTCTTTTGGAAGAGTTTGAGAAGAATGGGTGTTAGCTCTTCTCTAAATGTTTGATAGAATTCACCTGTGAAGCCATCTGGTCCTGGACTTTTGTTTGTTGGAAGATTTTTAATCACAGTTTCAATTTCATTACTTGTGATTGGTCTGTTCATATTTTCTGTTTCTTCCTGGTTCAGTCTTGGAAGGTTATACCTTTCTAAGAATTTGTCCATTTCTTCCAGGTTGTCCATTTTATTGGCGTAGAGTTGCTTGTAGTAGTCTCTTAGGATGCTTTGTATTTCTGGAGTGTCTGTTGTAACTTCTCCTTTTTCATTTCTAATTTTATTGATTTGAGTCCTCTCCCTCATTTTCTTGATGAGTCTGGCTAATGGTTAATCAATTTTCTTTATCTTCTCAAAGAACCAGCTTTTAGTTTTATTGATCTTTGCTATTGTTTTCTTTGTTTCTATTTCATTTATTTCTGCTCTAATTTTTATGATTTCTTTCTTTCTGCTAACTTTGAGTTTTGTTTGTTCTTCTTTCTCTAGTTCCTTTAGGTGTAAGGTTAGATTGTTTATTTGAGATTTTTCTTGTTTCTTTAGGTAGGCTTGTATAGCTATAAACTTCCCTCTTAGAACTGCTTTTGCTGCATCCCATAGGTTTTGGATCATCGTGTTTTCATTGTCATTTGCCTCTAGGTATTTTTTGATTTCCTCTTTGATTTCTTCAGTGGTCTCTTGGTTATTTAGTAATGTATTGTTTAGCCTCCACGTGTTTGTGTTTTTTACGTCTTTTTCTCTGTAATTGATTTCTAATTTCATAGCGTTGTGGTCAGAAAAGATGCTTGATATGATTTCAGTTTTCTTAAATTTACCAAGGCTTGATTTGTGACCCAAGATGTGATCTATCCTGGAGAATGTTCTGTGTGCACTTGAGAAGAAAGTGTAATTTGCTGTTTTTGGATGGAATGTCCTATAAATATCAATTAAATCTATCTGGTCTATTGTGTCATTTAAAGCTTGTGCTTCCTTATTAATTTTCATTTTGGATGATCTGTCCATTGGTGTAAGTGAGGTGTTAAAGTCCCCCACTATTATGTGTTGCTGTCATAACACATAAATTGTGTTACTGTTAATTTCCTCTTTTATAGCTGTTAGCAGTTGCCTTATGTATTGAGGTACTCCTGTGACGGGTGCATATATATTTATAATTGTTATATCTTCTTGGATTGATCCCTTGAACATTATGTAGTGTCCTTCCTTGTTTCTTGTTAAATATTTTAAAGTCTATTTTATCTGATATGAGTATTGCTACTCCAGCTTTGTTTTGATTTCCATTTGCCTGGAATATCTTTTTCCATCCCCTCACTTTCAGTCTGTATGTGTCGCTAGGTCTGAAGTGGGTCGCTTGTAGACAGCATATATGTGGGTCTTGTTTTTGTATCCATTCAGCAAGCCTGTGTCTTTTGGTTGGAGCATTTAATCCATTCACGTTTAAGGTAATTATCGATATGTATGTTCCTATGACCATTTTCTTAATTGTTTTGGGTTTGTTTTTGTAGGTCCTTTTCTTCTCTTGTGATTCCCACTTAGAGAAGTTCCTTTAGCATTTGTTGTAGAGCTGGTTTGGTGGTGCTGAATTCTCTTAGCTTTTGCTTGTCTGTAAAGCTTTTGATTTCTCCATTGAATCTGAATGAGATCCTTGCTGGGTAGAGTAATCTTGGTTGTAGGTCCTTCCCTTTCATCACTTTAAATATGTCATGCCACTCCCTTCTGGCTTGTAGAGTTTCTGCTGAAAAATCAGCTGTTTACCTTATGGAAGTTCCCTTGTATGTTATCTGTCGTTTTTCCCTTGCTGCTTTCAATAATTTTCTTTGTCTTTAATTTTTGCCAGTTTGATTACTGTGTGTCTCTGCATGTTTCTCCTTGGGTTTATCCTGTACGGGACTCTCTGTGCTTCCTGGACTTGGGTTGCTATTTCCTTTCCCATGTTAGGGAAGTTTTTGACTATAATCTCTTCAAATATTTTCTCTGGTCCTTTCTCTCTCTCTTCTCCTTCTGAGACCCCTATAATGCGAATGTTGTTGCGTTTAATGTTGTCTCAGAGGTCTCTAGGCTGTCTTCATTTCTTTTCATTTTTTTTTTCTTTATTCTGTTCTGCAGCAGTTAAATCCACCATTCTGTCTTTCAGGTCACTTATCCGTTCTTCTGCCTCAGTTATTCTGCTATTGATTCCTTCTAGTTTATTTTTCATTTCAGTTATTGTATTGTTCATCTCTGTTTGTTCTTTAATTCTTCTAGATCTTTTTAAAATATTTCTTGTATCTTCTCCATCTTTGCCTCCATTCTTTTTCCGAGGTCCTGGATCATCTTCACTATCATTATTCTGAATTCTTTTTCTGGAAGGTTGCGTATCTCCACTTCATTTAGTTGTTTTTCTGGGGTTTTATCTAGTTCCTTCATCTGGTACATAGACCTCTGCCTTTTCATCTTGTCTGTCTTTCTGTGAATGTGTTTTTTCAGTGTCATGTCTTATGTTTAAGTGTTTAAGGCATTTTGAATTTATTTTTGTGGATGGTGTGAGGGTGTGTTCTCACTTCATTGATTTACATGTGGCTGTCCAGCTTTCCCAACACCCCTTGCAGAAGAGACTGTCTTTTTCCCATTGTATATTCTTGCCTCCTTTGCTGAAGATTAATTGACCATAGGTGTGTGGTCTTATTTCTGGTCTCTCTATTGTGTTCCATTGATCCATATGTCTGTTTTTGTACCAATATCATGCTGTTTTGATTACTCTAGCTTTGTAATATTGTCTGAGTCTGGGAGAGTTATGCCGTGTGCTTTGTTCTTTTCCCTCAGGATTGCTTTGGCCATTCTGGGTCTTTTATGGTTCCATGTAAGTTTTAGGATTATTTGTTCTAGTTCTAGAAACATGTCATGGATAATTTGACAAGGATCACATTAAATCTGTAGTTTGCTTTGGGTAGTATGGACATTTTAACAATATTCTTCCAATCCAAGAGCATGGGTATCTTTCCATTTGTTTGAATCATCTTTGATTTCCTCTATTCATGTTTTATAGTTTTCAGCATTTAAGTCTTTCACCTCTTTGGTCAGGTTCATCCATAAGATTTTTTATGTGATTTTAAAAGGTATGTTTTTTACATTCCCTTTCTGGTATTTCATTGTTAGTGTAAAGAAATGCAACCTATTTCTATATGTTAATCTTGTATCCTTCTACCTTGTTGAATTCGTTTATCAGTTCTAGTAATTTTGTGTGGAGTCTTTAGGGTTTTCTATATATAGTACCATGTCATCTGTGTATAATGACAATTTTACCTCTTCCTTTCCAATTTGGATACCTTTATTTCTTTTTCTTGTCTGATGCTGTGGCTGGGACTTCCAATACTATGTTGAATAGACGTGGTGAGAGTGGTCATCCTTGTCTTGTTCCAGATTTTAGTGGGAAGGCTTTCAGCTTTTCACCATTGAGTATTATATTGGCTATGGGTTTGTCATAAATAGCTTTTATTATGTTGAGATATGTTCCCTCTATACCCACTTTGGTAAGAGTTTTTATCATGTATGGATGTTGAATTTTATCGAATGATTTTTCTGCATCTATTGAGATGATCATGTGGTTTTTGTCTTTTCTTGATGTGGTTTATCATACTGATTTTCATATGCTGAACCATCCTTGTGAACTTGGGATGAATCCAACTTGTTCGTAGTGTATGATTTTTTTTTATGTGTTGTTGGATTCAGTTTGCTAATATTTTGTTGAGGATTTTTGCATCTATATTCATCAAAGTTGTTGGCCTGTAATTTTCTTTTTTGGTTGTGTCTTCGTCTGGTTTTGGTCTCAAGGTGATGGTGGCTTCATAGAATGTCTTTGGGAGTGTTCCCGCCTCTTAAATCTTTTGGAAGAGTTTGAGAAGGATTGACATAAGTTCTTCTTTGTATGTTTGGTAGAATTCACCTGTGAAGCCATCTGGTCCTGGACTTCTGTTTGTAGGGAGTTTTTTTTTTTTACAGATTCTATTTCACTACTAGTGATCAGTCTGTTCAAATTATCTATTTCTTCTTGATTCAGTTTTGGTGGGCTGTATGTTTCTAGAAGCTTGTCCATTTCTTCTAGGTTGTCAAATTTGGCATATAATTGTTCATAATATTCTTTATTTTTTTTTTTTTTTTGTATCTCTGAGGTGTTGGTTACAGTTTCTCCTTTTTCATTTCTTATTTTGTTTATTTGGGTTCTGTCTCTTTTCTTCTTCGTGAGCCTGGCCCAGGGTTTGTCATCTTTGTTTACCCTTCCAAAGAACCAGCTCTTGGTTTTGTTGATTTTTTTTCTATTTTTTAAAATCTCTATTTTATTTATTTCCTCTTTGATTTTTATTATTTCCTTCCTTTTGCTGACTTTAGGGTTTGTTTGTTCTTTCTCTAATTCTTTTAGGTGGTAGGTGAGGTTGTTTATTTGAGATTTTTCCTGTTTTTTTGAGGAAGACCTCTATTGCTATGAATTTCCTTCTAAGAACTGCTTTTTCTGCATCCATAGATTTTGTATGGTTGTGTTTTCATTGTCATTTGTCTCAAGGTATTTTTAAAATTTCCTCTTTGATTTCATCTTTTACCTATTGGCTTTTTAGTAGCATGTTGTTTAGTCTCCATGTAATCATTTTTTTCTCATTTCTTTTTCTGTGGTTAATTTCTACTTTCATGCTGTTGTGGTCAGAAAAGATGCTTGAAATAACTTCTGTACTCTTAAATTTGTTGAGGCTCATTTTGTGCCCTAGTGTGTGGTCAGTCCTAGAGAATGTTCCCTGTGAACTTGAAAAGAATATGTATTCTGGTTTTCTTGGATGTGATGTCCTGAAAATATCAAGTCTACTGTTCTGTTGTCTCATTTAGGATCTCTGTTGCCTTATTGATTTTCTATCTAGAAGATCTGTCCTTTGATGTGAGTGGGGTTTTAAAGTCTCCTACTGTTATGGTATTCCCATTAATTTCTCCATTTATGTCTGTTAGTTTTTGTTTCATGTATTTGGGTGCTTCTATATTAGGTGCATATATGTTGACGAGAGTAATAGCCTCTTCTTGTATTGGTCCTTTTATCATTATATAGTGTCCTTCTTTATCTTTATTTATGGCTTTTGTTTTAAAGTCTATTTTGTCTGATATGAGTATTGCGACCCTGATGTGAGTATTTTGTCATTTCTGTTTGAACGAAATATCTTTTTCCATCCCCTCAATTTCAATCTATGTGTGGCCTTTGCCCTAAAGTGAGTCTCTTGTAGGCAGTATATCGTAGGCTCTTGTTTTTTTAATCCAATCTGCCATTCTCTGTCTTTTGATTGGAGCATTTAGCCCATTGACATATAAGGTAATTATTGATAGATAAGTATTTATTGCCATTTTAAACCTTGTGTTCTAGTTGATTCTGCATTTCTTCTTTGTTCCTTTCTTTTTGTTTTTCCTTTAGTGGTTTGATGATTTCCTTTTATGCTTGTGTTCTCTTTTTGTTTTTTGTGAATCCATTGTGTGTTTTTGACTTGTGGTTACCCTGTTGTTCAAATATGTTCGCCCTTTCCTAAATCTGCTTGCTTTAGACTGATAGTCATATAGGCGCCAATGCATTCTAAAACAAAAAAATGAATCTACACATTTTTTAACTCTCCTCCCCCACATTTTATGATTTTGATGTCCTCTTTTACATCTTCATGTTTATCCTTTTGCTGTTCATTGTGGTTTTCATTGCTTTCACAAAAAATTTTTAAAAAGAATTTAATCTGTATACTGGCTTATTTAAGTGATTTTCTTTCTGATTGATTTTCTCTTTCCTATAGCTTCTTGCTTCCTTTCTATTTAGAGAAGACCTTTCAGTATTTCTTTTAGGATAGGTTTAGTATTGCTGTATTCTTTCAGTTTTTGCTTGTCTGAGAAATTCTTTATCTCTCCTTCTATTCTAAATGATAATCTTGCTGAGTAGAGTATCCTAGGTTGCAGGTTTTCCCCTTTCAGGACTTTGAACATATCTTGCCACTCCCTTCTGGCCTGCACTGTTTCTGTAGAGAAATCAGCTGATAGCATTATGAGAGTTCCCTTGTAATTAACTCTTTGTTTTTCTCTTGCTGCCTTTAGAAGCCTCTCTTTAACTTTTGCCATTTTAATTATAATACATCTTGGCGTAGGTCTGTTTGGGTTCATCTTGTTTGGGAAGTTTTCAGCCATAATTTCTTCAAATACGTTTTCAATCCCTTTTCCTCTTTCATTCCCTTCTGAAATCCCTACTATGCATAGGTAGGCCTGCTTTATATTATCCCACAGGTCTCTTATATTGCTTTCTTTTTTTTTTTCATTTGGGTTTCTGTCTGCTGTTCTAATTGGGTGATTTCCATTATTCTATCTTCCAGGTCACTTATTCATTCTTCTGCATTATTCATTTTGCTATCATTGCCTTTAGTTCAGCTTTCATCTCTGCAAATAAATTTTCTAATTCTTCTTGGCTCTTCCATATAATTTCTAGTTCCTTTTTACAGTAATCTGCATTTCTGTCAATAACCTTTCTGAATTCCTTCAGTATCTTCATTATCTCCTTTTTGAGTTTGGTGTCTATTAGACTGAAGAGGTCTTTTTCATTGTTTGTTCTTTCAGGGGAATTCTCTTGGTCTTTTAACTGGGAGTGGTTCCCCTGCTTCTTCATTTTACTTATATTTCTCTTACTCTGTGAGTTTAGGAGAAATGATTATCTACTGTGGTCTTGGAGGGCTATCTTTAAGTGAGAACGTCCCTGTGTAGCTTGTGTGGGTTTAATATTTTTGGTGCGAGAGCTGTTTTTGGTATGGATGCCTGTCGCCTCTCTCCTCAGTGTGTGCTGGCCGTTACCCTTTGATAGGGGGCGTGCAGATGGCGGAGGCTGGTGCCCGCTCCGGAACCACAGTGGTGGTGAAGTCGGCTGCTTGCTTCCGCTCTCGGAGCCAGCAGTAGCCTGTGGAGGCAGTGCCCTGTTGGCTGAGATCATGTGGGTGGAGAAAGAGGCTGCATGGTGGGCCCCACCCCTCGCTTCACACGCCCTCCAGCAATGGCACTTCTCCTCACAGCAGGCCTGGGTTCCCTCTGCATGTCCCCTCGATTGCAGCCGCACCACACTCCAGCCCCTCCAGGCTGTCTCCGTGCAGCCAATGCCAGCCCTCTCCCCAGGTCTGACCTCCAAAGCCGGAGCTTCAGCACCCAGACCCCTGCCTGCACTGGTGGATGCGCATCTCATTCTGAGGAGTGCAGGGTGGTGGCACAGACTGTCTGTGCAGGTCTCTCTGCAAACCGGTTGCCATGCTCTCCTCTGTGGCTCCAAAGCTCCCCCTCCGTCCTGGCTGATCTCCCCACTGGTGAGGGGGCTCCCCAGGGTGCAGGAACCTTTGCTCTTTCGCAGCTCCCTCCCAAGGGCGAGGGTCCCATCTCGATTCCTTTCTCTCTTTTTTTGTTTTTTTCCTTTTGTCTTACCCGGTTATATGGAGATCCTTCTTGCCCCTTCAGAAGTCTGAGGTCTTCTGCCAGTGTTCAGTAGGTGTTCTGTGAGAATTGTTCCACACAGAGATGTATTTTTGATGTATTTGTAGGAGGAGGTGAACTCCACTTCCTTCTACTGTGCCATCTTGATTTAAGCTCAAAAGTCTTCTTTCAACTGTGCTTCATATTTCTTGGCCACAAAAATATATGTACCCACACAGAAATTTTAATTTTTGTTTTCTATGGTCAAAGACCTCTAAGTATTAAAAATTTCTCTTTTGGATTGATTATAGCTAGTGGTACATAATTTTAACCAAAATAATCTAAATATTTTTCAAATTATGATAAATATTAAACATAAGAAGTGAAATTGCATTGCAAGTACATCATTTAATTAAATGAATGTGGCTTTTATTGCTAAGTTCATGTATCCATAGATTAAAGTTAGTTCAAATTAGGCCAGGTTCAGCATCCAGCTTCTTCCTATTTTTTCTTATGGAAGATCTAAGTGATGAGAAACGTTATTCATATAAATAAGTGAAATAGAAGGTATGTTGTTACTGCAATGTTATTCAAGTCTTTACATTCCTTTGGAGTGATAGATCACTCTGTAGCTCTTGGTATATCATAAAAGTTATTTCCAATCATCTATCAGCTGACAAATCAATTAGATCCTCTTTCACTTTGCTCCTGACTTGCAAAAGCATCTGTTACCCGGGCATTAAGAGTCCTTTATATAAAACTGATCTTTTGCTGGTCCTCCCAGAGGTTTTTATACTCCAAGGCAATGAGTAGACTTGGGGGCGGGGTGGAGAAGGCTGGTTGGGAAGAGAAGCCCCCTGGTGGCCGCGCACCACCACTGCAGACGGATTTTAGAAAAAAGTACAAAGGAAGGGTACTCCCCTATAAACAAATGCCCTGAGAACCCTCTGACAAGATACCTTGCGAAGTGTATGTGTAACCTCAAGGCTCTGCTTCCCCCAGTGTAAAAACTACTGATTCTGAATTCCAGGACTACAGGTTCTTGCTAAGAGTACAGCCTGCTAAGAAAAGGGCTATTTAGGCAAGATGCCAAAGGGACTTGGAAACTATCCACCTCTAAGGGGATGTTTCTCTAAATGGGGTTCCTGGACCACCTGTGTCAAATATGATCTGGGTGTTTATTTAATATATTTCGTATGAAGATTCCTAGACGCTGCTCTGAACCAGTTGAACTGAAATCTTTAGGAAGAGGGACCTAGGAAGCTCTTTGTTTATCAAGCAACGTATGTGTTTCCTAAGCACAGTAAAGTTTGAGAAATGCTCTCTAGGCAATCTAGTTTCTATATTTTTGGATCTAGCTGAAGTATCAGGAGGGTACGTACTTAGCTACATATTTTGCCCATAACTGTTTTTACTGAGGTTTCACCTTACGTCCTAGGATTTTATAAACATCACAAACAGATATCTGCTGGCACTATTGTATCCATTTATTAAAATATCATAGTTCTTGTTGTTGTCTGTATCACTCAGTTTCCCCTATTGTAAGCCTGTTAAAGATTTTAATTTAGAAAGCAGTGCTTAGAAATATTGTATTTCCCTTGCTGGTCTGGTATGAGACCCAGTTATCACAATAAAAATTGTGCTGGTCCCGTTTTTCCTCTGTGCCCTAACTGCCAGAAGCTCATAAGTTAATGTCAAGTTTAATCACAGCCATGTTTAGCTTAATAATTAAAAGAAGGATATTCTCATTTTTATTGATTCTGAAATTTTACTTCATTTTTTAAAAATGTAATTCTCTGTGCCTTTGTAACAAACTCTATTCAAATCTAAATCTTTGTCAAGACTTTCTATAAGTAACTTAGGCCAGAAAGTTCAGTTATTTCCTTTTTATATTTTATGACAGTTATTATTTTTTGTTTATTAGAATAATATAGGTTAATTATACAAAACTGTAGAAAGCTTGGTAAAGTATAAAGAAGAATTGGTCCATAATCTTACAATTCCGAGGTAGCCACAGTTAACATTTTCTTGCGTTTCTTTTCTTTTTCTATACATATGGAGTTTCTTTACAAATTTGGAATCATACCATACACTGTGAATCCAGATTTTTTTTTACTTAACATGATTGTATCTATCAAAAGCATTTAACCATGTCATTAAACTTCCTTGATAAACATGATTTTAAAAATTTATCCCTTTTCTAGATGTATCAAAATGTATATATCTCCTCTGGTTGTTTCTAGTTATTTTCTGCTATACCAATACTGTGATAAGCATCTTTTACACACATTTTATGCTCATTTGTGATTATTTTGGGATAAACCCCTAGAAGTAAAATTATTGATACAAGATCAATGGGTAAGAACATTTAAATCTTGTTCTTGTGGATATTTTACCAAGTCACTTTCTAGGAATGCTCTCTCAATCTTTTTGAATTTTCCAGCTCCCCAAGCTCCACAGCAGTATAACCCATCAGTTCTCCTTCTGCAGATCCCTTTTTCCATTCCTGCTTCCCAAGTTCAAGCCCTGTCGTCTCCCACCTTGGCTGTGGGGAGAACCTCCCTGTCCCCAGGTCCCGCTCCCCAGCTACCCTTCCCTCCCCTTCCCCCTCCCCCTCATCTCTTCCTCTATCTCCATCTCCTCCTCCTTTTTAATTTGGATAATTTTTCTTTTTAGTATTTTTGCTTTCCCTTTGCTCACATCACCTTTTCCTTCTCTTTTATTGGTGAATAGCTGTTCATTCCACAGGACAGGACTTTCCAGAAGTGACTAGTATAACGAGCAACACTCTTTATCCCTTGCTAAAAATGTCCACGTCCTTACCATTTTTAGACGAGGAGCTTGAATTGCCCCATGTCCCCAGGTAGAAAATAAACCCACATCTGGCACATGTGCCCAACAAAGTTCAGACAGATAACTTCTTGAATCGTGGATCTGATTCTCTCCTTTGCTTAAAAACACTGAAAGGCTCACATTTTATTGCCAATTGCATGAAGTCCACATTTCCTGCATGGTAATTGAGACCATTAAGAGCTGTCCCCAGCCCGGTTTCCAGAGTCATCGCTTATTATTTCTGCCTCGTGAACATGCTCTCCTCTGGCCAACGAGCCCTGCTAATTCTGCTGGAAATCCTCCAGTCTGTGATTTCATGCCTTGACTCATCTTTCCCTGTCTTCTCCCTCCGTCCAAAGTCTGCTCACACCTCACGATCAGCTTAGGTGCTCCTCCAGGAAGCTGTCCCCAGTCCTTCTGCTTCGGCTTGATTGCTCTGGTCACTGGCACCCACGGAATGCTGCTTGGCTGAGGCTTCCAAATATATTCCTTTGCCGGCACCACAACCCTGAGGAGCCCTCAAGTGCAGGGTCTGCGTCTGGGTCTTACTCTTCTTTGATCCACATCTCCCAGCCGAGGGACCAGCACATGCTTGTGCCTGATAGACCTTAGTTGTGTGAATGAATTAATACCCAAGTAGGAGATACAAAAGTGAAGAAGATGGGAAGAATGGTTGACAACACCTGCCCCCCATGTAGGGTTAGGGCTCAGTTACATTAGAATCAATTACACTAAAGAGGTTCGTGATGTGGATTAGCACAACTACAAGGTAGCCTTCAAATCACTTCTGTCTCACTCTGTATTTTTATTATCTTAAAATTATGTAATGAGATAGGGTCCATGATGGCAAGAGCAGGGATTATGGGATAGAGGATAGGGTTATGCCTTCAGTTTCGGGAACTGTGAGGTATCAGGATGGAATGCTTAAAGATCTATTTGTTGAGAACCCTGTAAGCCTCGTAGAGAATAGTGACAAGAACTTTGGGATATTTGTTAGGACATTGGATATTCTGGTTAACATTTATAAGACAAGGCTGGAGACCCTCCCTGCTACTCTGGAGTTGGGGTGGTAGTCTCAGTGGAGAACAAAAATCCTCCTAATGTCAGGTGGCCTTTGACCCACTCCTGGGAGTTTATCTTAAAGGTCTTAGAATAGGAGATTGTAAACTAAAACAGTCAAATTACTCACTGGAAGCCTAATTTAGTAGCTGAAAATGCTAGAGGGTAAAGAATGTTCCCCATCTGAGAAGTGCCCTGAAGTCAGCCGCAGGGAATACAGCAATTGCAAGCTTCAACCACCAGGTGGCGCAGCAGACCGCAAAACTCTCAGCAGGCCAGGGCAAACCTACCCCTTGGGCTGTTCTCCACAAAGAAGAGTTTGGTAACCCCAGAAATTTGGAGGAGGGCTTAGAGTTAAGACACCGTTGAGATTGTAGCCCAATACCTTAATTTCACCCTTCTCCCAATTTTCCACTAAAAAGTACTTCCAGAAAATATATTATCTGATAGATAGAACTGGCTCTTGAGAGCCAATTGCTAAATTTTCAGGAATTAAAATATTTTTTTAATTAGAATTAGATCATATAAATTTACAATTAAGTAGATTATATTAAAACAAAAGTAACAGGGCTTCCCTGGTGGTGCAGTGGTTAAGAATCCGCCTGCCAATGCAGGGGACAGGGGTTCAATCCCTGGTCCTGGAAGATCCCACATGCTGTGGAGCAACTAAGCCCCTGTGCCACAACTACTGAGCCTGTGCTCTAGAGCCTGCGAGCCACAACTACTGAGCCCACGCGCCACAACTACTGAAGCCCGTGTGCCTAGAGCCCGTGCTCTGCAACAAGAGAAGCCACCGCAATGAGAAATCCGCACACAACAACAAAGAGTAGCCCCCGCTCGCTGCAACTAGAGAAAGCCCGCATGCAGCAACGGAGACCCAACACAGACAAAAGTAAATAAATAAAATAAATAAATTAAAAAAAAAAACCCAGAGGTATTAAATACTAAAACTCATTGTTATCTAATTATTTTATGACATTTTACTATCTTTGTGCTCTTTGAGGTTATATTGTATCTTTATAATAAAAATACTATATAATGGGATTATATTACACATCTCTTGGTAATTTGAAATTATCCACTTGGAACTTGGCCGTGGAAACTGGTAAATGCTACACATCAGCTCTTCAGAGGGCTGGTTGTTAAATATTTACCAAATACCAATGGATGAGGAAAAGGGGTGATCACCCATATACTATGCCGGGAGGCAAGGGAAAGGAGTTTGGAATTACAATTTGCCTCTAATAATAATTCAGAGATGACAAAATGCAGTAGCTAAAAACTTACACTCTATAGTCAGGATCAAGGCTTTGAATCTGTGCTCTGCCATTGATTAGCTGTATACTTTAGGCAATTGACTCTCAGTGCCTATTTATCTGTAAAAGGAATATAATAGTACCTTCTTCATAAGATTATCATAAGGATTAAATGAGTCAATACATATAAGTCACCTTAAATAGCTCTATAATACGTACTGGCTGTTATGTTTGCTGAAAGGCAATGGGATTATGAATACTCATGAGAGAAGGAATGTTGATGCAAAGAGCAGAGACACATTTGAATTCGAAGACCCTAAAGCCATTTTCCAATCTTGTTAGGTTTTTACATTTCATTTCACTCATGATTTACATTTATTTCCTGGAAAGAGACTAAACACAATGCCAGATTTCAAGACAGAATAATAAATGTTTACTGTCATACATTTCCTTTTTAATATTTAGAAAGTTAATTTGAAATTTCCAAGTTTTAGTTCTAAAGACTGTCTTGGTTTCTTAAATATTTTGTAAATAATCAGCAAATAAGTTGGGTTTTCCCGAAGAGCACACCATCTTACACAAGAATATATTTTGGGTTGAGTCAAATTGAGAGGTTGCTCAGAAATTGGGTTAATAGAAAATCCACGTCTAATTCTTCTAATGAGGGGTTAAGATTTGTCTCCATATTTGAATGGTGGCAGCCTTTGAGAATAAATTCAGAGAATGATCTCATAGTGACAGAAGGGAATGAGAAGAATCTAGAATAACTGAACACATGACTCTCTCTGAAATCACAAATCAAAGACCCAGCTTTGTGAAATGAAGAGTTTGATCTGTTAGGACTGAATTTTCAGTGATATAAGATTTAGGCTGTCTTTTGGCATAAAGTTGTGAAAGCTCCCTCTGGAAGTTTTGCAGAATGTTGGCACACAGCCTAACCCTCTGAGATGCTGACATGTTGACACTTTCCTGCCTGAAGCTGGAGGAAAACGCAGTGACCCACTAAAGTCACCTCCAACTGGCAGAAACTGGAAAACTGTTAAATAAATTGGTCAGAAACTGTCAAACCTATTGCATAATCCAAACTTTAAAACCCGGACTACAGAATCACACCAGTCACTCACACCTTTTTGATTCATTTTTTGATTAACTCATCTGAGGAACATTTCTTTGCTTTTATGTATGCCCAACACTGTGAGAAGTGCTGTTTTAAAAATTATTTTTAAAACTGTAACAGGGAAAGAATTTGGGTTTTCCAAGGCACCCAAAGATTGAGATGGCATGTTCTATCAGTCTGTAATAAATAATAATTTGCTTAAAAAACAATCAGTGACATGTTAACAGTGCAGACAAACTCCAAGTTCATCACTCTGGAACTCTTCTTCCACCAGAAAGTGACAGGGTGTTTCTGCACCAAAGAGTATGCATGTTGCCATTTTTAGAATTTCTTCTGTCATATGGTATAGTCATGGCCTCAGGGGAAAAACATGTGACACTTCAAGTCATTAGAGACTACAGCTGTCTTACTATCATGATCCCATTGAGGACTATTTTGGCACTGCTGCAGCTGCTGGCAGAGCCCAGATGGGTGTAACCAGGAGTCGGGAGAGTAGTGATATGGACAAGACAACTGACACTGACAAGGTGCCATCAGGACAGATCAAGGGCCATAGCCCTTGCTAGCGCTTTTTGAAATTGCAAATGTATGTATATTATGAGAATAAATACATACTAATGGTTGAATATGTGTAAACATAAAAGCATAAAAAAGATTAATTGTGTTTTATTATTATTTTTATTGCCCCAGTATTGAGATATAATTGACATGTAACGTTGTGTACGTTTAAGGTGTATGACATAATGATTTGATACAAGTATATATTGCAAAATGCTTACCACAGTTAGGTTAGTTAAGTGACCTTCACCTCACATAATTACCTTTTTGTTGTTGTCATTATGGTGAGAACATTTAAGATCTATTCTCTTAACAACTTTCAAGTATACAATACAGTATTGTTTATTATCATCACCATGCTGTACATTAGATCCCTGGAACTTATTCACCTTATAACCGGAAGTTTAGACCCTTTGACCAACATCTCCCCATCTCCCCCACCCCTTAGCCCTTGGCAATCACCATTCTACTCTCTGTTTTTTGGTTTTTTGGGGTTTTTTTCACACACACACACTGTATTTTATTTTTACTCTCTGTTTTTATACGTTTGATTTTTTGGGGTTTTTTTTGTTTGTTTAGATTCTACATATAAGTGAGAACATACAGTATGTCTCTTTCTTTGTCGGACTTACTCCACTTTGTATTATGCCCTCAGGGTCCATCCATGTTGTCACAAATGGCAGGATTTCCTTCTTCTTTAAAGGCTAAATAGTGTTCTATTGCATGCATATATATATATACACAAGTGTGTATAACACATTTTCTTATCCATCCATCCATCAGTGAACAGTGAGGTTGCGTCCATATCTTGGCTATTGTAAATAACGCTGCAGTGAACATAGGGGTGCATGTATCTTCTCCAGTTAGTGTTTTTGTTTTCTTTGGATAAATACCCACAAGTGGAATTGCTGGATCATATAGTAGCCCTGTTTTTAATTTTTTGAGGCACCTCCATACTGTTTTCCATAAAGGCTACATACACCAATTTACATTCCCACCAACAGTACACAAGGGTTACTCTTTCTCCACGTCTTGCCAACACTTGTTATTTCTTATCTTTTTGATGATGGCCATTCTGACAGGTGTGAGGTGGTATCTCGTGATTTTGATTTGCATTTCTCTAGTAATTAGCGATGTTGAGCACTTTTCACATACTTGTTGGCCATCTGTATGTCGTCTTTGAAAAAATGTCTGTTCAGATCCTCTGCCCAATTTTTAATCAGATTTTTTTTTGCTATTGAGTTTTATGAGTTCTTTAGATATTTTGGATATTAATCCCTTATCAGATATATGATTTGTAAATTTTTTCTCCCATTTGATAAGGTGATATTTTCATTTTACTGTTTCCCATTCATTTGGTTTCCTTTTGTGCAGAAGCTTTTTAATTGATGTAGTTCCGCTTGTTTATTTTTGCCTTTGCTGCCTTTGCAAGAAGATTAATTCTAAACATAATGTCCCACCATCTGGTTATAAACACTATTAACAGTTTTGCTACATTTCCTTCAGACATGTTTCTGTGTGTGGGTTTGTGGAGAGACAGAGTCAGAGAGACAAAGAGACAGAGGAGAGAGGGAGAGAGAGGTTGAGAAAGAAGATATTTTTTCTTTTTTTTTCTCACTATCTCTACCATTTATTTTGAAATAGTTTCAGGTTTACAGAAAAGTTATAAAAATAGTATAAAGAATTCCAAAATGCTCTTCACCCAGATTCCCCAAATATTAACATTTTATCACATTTGCTTCCTCTCTCTCTCATATGTATATTTTTTTTTTGCACCATCTAATGGCACAGTGCAAACTGATGCCCCCTAAAAAGTGTCTGCATGTATTCCCTAAAAACAAGACCAGTCTTATAGATACCCATACTGGGTTTAACAGAATCAGAAAATTAGCAATGATACTATTGTATTATTCAATCTACAGAATTTATTTCATTTCACCAGTTGTCTCCTTATTGCTCTTTTAGCAAAAGAAAAAAAAAAAAGTTCTCGTCCAGGATCCAACCCCGTATCACTTACAGCATTTAGTCTCTTTGGTGTCCTTTCATCTGGGTGGTTCTTCAGCTTTTCTTGTCTGGCTTTGACATCTTTGAAGAGTACAGGCCAGTTACTCTGTGAGAGAGGTTTGGGTTTGTCAATGCTTCCTCATGATTAGTTTCATGCCACATATCTTTGGCAGGAATACACGGAAGCAAGGTGGAGTTCTCCTCCAGGCATCTTTTTTTTTATTTATTTATTTATTTTTGGCTGTGTTGGGTCTTCGTTTCTGTGCGAGGGCTTTCTTCATTTCTGTGCGAGGGTTTTCTCTAGTTGCAGCAAGCGGGGGCCACTCTTCATCACGGTGCGCGGGCCTCTCACTATCACGGCCTCTCTTGTTGCGGAGCACAGGCTCCAGACGCGCAGGCTCAGTAGTTGTGGTGCACGGGCTTAGTTGCTCCGCGGCATGTGGGATCTTCCCAGACCAGGGCTCGAACCCGTGTCCCCTGCATTGGCAGGCAGATTCTCAACCACTGAGCCACCAGGGAAGCCCCCAGGCATCTTATCAAGGGCACATGTTGTGGTTTTGACACATCCTGGTGATGTTAACCCTGGTCAGTCGGTTAAGGTGGTATCTACCAACATGCTCTACCATAAATGATACCATTTTGCCCTTTGTAATTAAAAACTATCTTGTGGGGAGGTAACTTTAATACTATGTAACAATCCTATTAATCTTCCAATTTTTACCTACTTTTTTTTTTTTTTTTAACCATCCTTGATGATTCTTGCCTGAATCTAATATTATTATGATGGTTACCAAATAGCGATTTTCTAATTCCACCATCCCTCATTGTTAGTTTGTGTTCTACTATAAGGGATCACTTTCTTTCCTCCCCACTTATTTATTTATCCACTTATTTATATCAGTGTAAGATATAAATACTATAAGATATAAGATATTCATAGATTCTCATTTGAGTCTGATTTATAATCTGTTGCTGTCTTGATTTATTTTGATGCCCGGATTGTCCCACAGGTGGTCAGGGGGAGCCCCTTCAATATGGCTCTTTTGATAAGTCCCCATCATCCTTTGAGCACACCCTTATTTGCTTAGCAAGATGCTCCACCAGCCCTGGAACTAGCCAGTTCTCCAAGGAAGTAGTTCCTTTTAGTGGAGGATGATATTTAGACACCAGATCTGGGCACTAAATGCATTCATTGTTACTGGGATGTCATTGCTCTCCAACATTCTCAGCAAACAGAGCAGGGATGTATGTGTGTGTCCTGAGGTTCATATTGATTTCTATATTTATATATTTAAAACCATATGTTTATGCTAACAGCTTCAATTCCAATTCAACACCACAGGGCACATCCTAGCCTCGCGCTTTGTGTATTTGTAGTTCCCTTCTCTGATAGTAAAAACCTGGATCCCTTTATTTGCTCAATCCAAGAATATACATAAAGTCATTTCAGAATTGCTGGCGTACACCACTGTGAAAAACAAACTTACTAACCACAATAATTGTTTATAGTTTTTGTCTTTAGCCTAAGGGTATAAAATCAGACTACTGTGTTCAAAAATTACTTGATTGGTTCCCCAAGCTCTCTTTCTGTATGGTGGTTATTTTAATTACTATTAGGATTATTTGCTTCTCTTCATATTCTATTTGCAGTTTTTATTCCATATCCTCATTGATTCTGATTATTAATTAATGCATTTGTTTACTTATTCACTGAGTATGTGAAACAAATGTGGTTCTAAAAATCAAAACTGTACAAAAAGCTTACTTTAAAAAGTGTCACTTCCTTCATCCATTCTACCCTGTTCCCATCCATCTGCCCTGAAGGTTACCAATCTCAATTATTTCTAGTCTATCCTTCTGGGATTCCTTTTGCAAAAATAAGCAGATACGAGTATATTTTCTTATTTCCCCCACTTTTTTGTTACACAAAAAATAATGTATGATATTCATTTGCACACTGATTTTTTTTTTTTCCTATTTAACAGTGTGTCTTGGACACTCTCAGTTCAGAGAGACCCTCATTCTTTTTCACAGGTGCAAGGTACTCCACTGTATAAATATACCATAGTTGATTCAACTTCTTATGTACAGGCATTTAGGTTATTTCCAATACTTTGAAATTACAAACAATTCTGCGATAAATATATGCATATGTATTTTCATTTTGCTGGAGTTCTATCTTCAGGGTAAATTCTTAGAAGTGGAATTGTTTCATCAAAAAGTAGTTTTAAATAGATGTGCAATTATTAGATATTGCCAAAATCCCCTCCAAAGGTGGTGTACCAGTTTCCATTCCCACCAGCAAGGTATGAGAATATCTATTTCCCACAATTTCTTTAATAGAATGTGTTGCCATGCTTTTTAGTTGTCACCAATCTGATAAGTGAGAAATGGCATCTCAGTGAAGTTGTAATTTGCATTTCCCTAATTGAGTGGGGTTGAACATTTTTCACATGTTTAGGCTATTTTTAGATTTTTTTTTTTATTATTAACTATGTTAGTATCCTTTTCTATATAGTTTTTGGTCTTCCTTCCCTTAATTTTAAAGAGTTCTTTATGTATTAGGGACATTATCCATTTATCTGTGATAAATATTGCAAATATTTTCTCTCAGGTTTTTTCATTTTTTTGGGGGGGGTTTTTTCTGGCTGCACCACACGGCATGTGGGATCTTAGTTCCCCGACCAGGGGTTGAACCAGCACCCCTGCAGTGGAAGCGCGGAGTCCTAACCACTGGACCGCCAGGAAGTCCCCTTTCTCCCAGTTTATCAGGTGTATTTTGATTTTATTCATTTCCTTGGCAAAAGATTTCTATCAAACGATTTTTATCAATCTTTTCATTTTCCTTCTTTTCTTTTTTCTTTTTTGCTTCTGGATTTTCAATCTTAGAAAACCTTCCTCATATACATGTTATAATAGAATTCACCCCTGCTTTCTAATAGTACTTCAATGATTTAAGTTTACAAAATTAAGATAATGAATTTTTTATCCCTTTTTTAAAAGTTAACATTACATATGAAGACTTTCCTGTGTTGATTAAAAATTCTTTGAAAATGTGGTTTTTAAATGCTGCATTTTCTTTGAATGGATTGATTACAATTGCTTGATTTATTTCTTATTGTTGGACATAGCCTCTAATTTTTTTGATAATGTAAATAATGCTGTAATATATATCCCTATACGTAAATCTTTGAACAAATCTCTTATTATTTCCTTAGAATAAATGTCTAGAAAAAGATAATGGACAATTTTATGCCAGTTGACAGGTGAATGAATATATTATGGTTATATCCATAAATAGAATATTACTCAGCAAAAAAAAAGGAATTAATTAGATACATGCAACAACATGGATAAATCTCACAATCATTATGTTGAGTGAATAAGCAGCGACCAGAAAAAGGATGTACTGTATTATTTAATGTATATGAAATTCTAAAAAAAGTAAATTAATCTATGGTGACAGAAAGCACAGCAGCATTTACTTGGGGATGGAGATGGAAAGAGGGATAGATTATAAAGGGGCACAAAGAAACATTTGGGGGTCATTTGCTTGATTGTGATGATAGTTTTATGGGTGTATATGTGTATCAAACTTTTCAAACTGTTCACTTAAAATATGTGCAGTTTATGGTATATCAATCATACCCCAATAAAATTGTAAAACCAAAAAGATACAAGGCCAAGGGGACCAGGGGAAAAAAAGGTTAATAGGCACCTTTAAGGCACTTAATACTTACTGCCAATTGCCCACAAGGTCTTATACTTTATATAGTACAGTTGGCCCTCCATATCTGTGGATGCAGAATCTGCAGGTATGGAGAGCAGACTATACTGCACCGTTTTATACAAGGGACTTGAGCATCTGCGGATTTTGGTATGGCAGGGGTACTGGAACCAATTCCCCGAGGATGCCAAGGGACAGCTGTATATGTGTATATCCACTTCACCACACTCATTAGCAGGAATTCTGCATCTTTAAAAATCTTTGCTAGTTGGGTATGCACAATCATAAGATTGTTCTAATGTGCATTTCATAAATAATGTAGTCCAACATTTTCATATGTGTATTTGCTATTGGCATTTCTCCTTTTGTGAATTGTCCAGGTTGTTCAATCATTTTGCTAAATTTAATTGATTTTTACAATTTCTTTTTATTGTATACCATCTCTTCATGTATGTTGCAAATATTTCTTTAAATTTGTCTTTCACTTTCTTATTTTGTCTATGGTATTTTTAGATGGACAGAACTTTTAAAAGATATACATAATAATCAAATGTGGTGATTTCCTTTATGGCTCTTAGAAAATCCAACCCTATTCTGAAATCAAGTAAATATTCACTGTTTTCCCAGTGTTTGTTTAATTTTAGTTTTTACGTTTAACCTCCTTATTCCTCTTTGGAATTTATTTAGGTGTGTACTAAAAAAAAAAAAAAAACTTTTTTTTTTTTTTCTGACAAGTAGTAAAACATATTTCCAGGACCATTTTGGTGGTATTTCTAAAGAACAAATGCCATTTCAAAACAAAGATTTTTATTTATATTGTCCTGGTTTTCCTATCTGTAAACTGGGTATAATAATTTCCACCTCATCTTTTGCTCATCAGGCTAGTTCTTACATGCAAGATAAGCACTTTTAAAAGAGGATCATGAAACTCTGATGCCCTGAATTAATGTACAAACAAGAGCTTAAATCAACTCTACCTGTAACCTATCTGGAGGTAAAATGTAAAATGAAGCATTTGGGGGAAAACGTTCTCACGGATGGTATTCTCAGTGCCCTAAGTAGTATCCTAAGATATAGAGGAATAGAAATCAGATCAGCTGCAAGACAAGGAAAGGGAAAGAAACAACAAGAACAAGTGGGTAGTAGTATTCACCAGGTTAAAAGAGAGATCTACAAATCATTTCACCTGCATGAATTTGACTCCAAATTTTCCCCTCTCTATGCTGTTCTTATCTTTGGTCCTTAAACACACACATTTGTTCAAGAAAAAAATGAGGTAATGACATACTGACCCTCTTACAGACGTTCCGTTTTGCAGATATAACCCCTGACACCAATATGTAAAACTTCAAGTTTATATAAAATATAAATTAGAGAGTATGTATACTACTGCAAAACTGTATGCTCTATGGATCCTTTTAAAGAGTTAGCTGTCCTGGTACATTTAAACTCTGTCCCAGTTGACAAAATACAATGTTCGTGGGTACAGAAAATGAAGCTTGTGACATTTCTGTTTGACTTTTAGCCAGTATATAGCTGAACTTCTACCCAGGGAACACTGTAATCATCTTTTTGACCTTCATCCATAAAGTATTTTATAAGTGGCCTTACTATTTTAATAATATAGGAAGGCTTTGTAACATTTTATGATCACAGGCTTGGGTAAACCATTGGCTACATTTTGCACTTATAAAACAGACTCACTACACAGGGTCACTGCATCCTCAGCAAAGGCTTTACCCAACATGGTCAGTTTTATTAGCATTTCCAGTGTTGTGGGTGTCGGTCCTTGTCTTCCTCCCATGCCCAGAAGAGTCTCTGCAGGCCCTAATTGTGCTCATATTATTATCAAAGCCTCCTTCTTAAAGGGCTTGAATTTTAGTGATCTGTCTCACTAGTGGCGAGTTTATGCTTTCATGTGTCTAATGGTGTGCCTTAGTCCGTTCAGGCTGCTATAACAAAATACCATAGACTGGGTGGCTTATATAAAATAGACATTTATTTCTTACAGTTCTGGAGGCTTAGCAGTCCAAGGTCAAGGTATTGGTAGATTCCATGTCTTATGATGGTTGGCTTCCTGGTTCATAGACCAGGTCATCTTCTCACTGGGTCCTCATGTGGCAGAAGGAGCAAAGGCACTCTCTGGGGACTCTTTATAAGGGCACTAATCCCATTCATGAGGGCTCTACCCTTATGATCTGATCACTTCCCATTGGCCCCCACCTCCTAATACCATCACATTTGGGGTTAGGTTTCAACACATGTATTTTGGGGAGACACAAACATTCAGCCTACATCATGGCTTCAACACAGTTTTAGTACTTTGGGATCCTTTTTATTTTGAGGCCAATTTTTAGCCACCTACAGGTGGAAGCCTATCCTTTTTGGAAGAGGTAGAATATCTGATTTCATTGGAGCCTGGAAAATGATTTGGGAGGAGGTAGGAGAGAAATGGAATTGGGAGAATTCTGTCCCAGAGAGTAGCAGGAAAGGAGTTAATGGCTGTTGTCAGATCCAGAAAGAGGCAGCATGGTGGGCTAGAGATCTACCTGGTAAGGCTTCAAGGATTCCATGGACTGATTGCAAATCCTGCCTTGTGAGCCTGTCCTCTCCCTTTTCCCCCGTCCCCTCTTTCAAAGCTTTCAGTAGGGACGCACCATCTGATGGAGTTGCAACTCAGAGCTCCCAGAGCACCCTACCTACTATCTCTCTTTCAAGCATTTATAATGCAGTGGTCCTCCAAGGGTGAAGGCCCAGGTCAGCAGCACGAATATCATCTGGGATCAGACTGACCGACTCAGAAAGTCTGAAGATAGAGCCCAGCAATCTATGGTTTAAGAAGCACCCCCAGATGAACCTGATGCATGTGAAATTTTAAGAACCACTGCTGTACTATACAGTTGGCTCTCCGTATCCTCCGGTTCTGCATCCTCAGATTCAACCAACTGCAGATCCAAATCTGTGGATGCAGAACCCTCAGATACAGAGCACAAACTGTGCTGCACCGTTATTTATTTGTTTGTTTGTTTGTTTGTTTGTTTGTTTGATTGCTTTTTCGGCCATGCTGCATGGCATGCAGGATCTTAGTTCCCCAACCAGGGATTGAACCTATGGCCCCAGCAGTGGAAGCACGGAGTCTTAACCGCTGGACCGCCAGGGAAGTCCCTGCACCATTTTATATAGGGCACTTCAGCATCCTGAGATTTTGGTATGGCATGGGGCAGGGGGGCGATCCTGGAACGAAGCCCCCGTGGATATTGAGGAAGGACTGTAATAGTTTGTTAACTTGTCTATATTCTCAGCAAGACAGGAAGTTTCTTCAGGACAGACAAACATAGTTATAAAAATATTTGTGAATGAATGAATGAAGCAAATGAACTCTTGCACAGTCCTAACTATTTAATAAATGCTTAGTAAATAATTTTGACAGCATTGGGCTTGAGGTGGATCTCTAATGAACCAGAGCTAACAAATCACTGAGAAAATCCCTCCCCCTCCCACCCGGTTTCATCTTAGCTGTGAAAACAAAACATTTCTCCATAATCCATTGAGGACGCATTTTAAAAACTGTTTTTTTTTTCTGATGGGAAATGGAATGCAGTTTCATTGCAAAACAATTAGAAAATGCAAAGAAAGTATAAAAAAGAAAACAAAGATTGATCTCTTACTCCACCACCTTCTGAGTCTTTTCTATGGACTTTTATGCATACCCCTCAATTATCATGTTAAAAATAAAAATAACTCTTTTCCTTACAAACACAACACATACAAAGATTGGAAAACACAGGACAGCATCACAGGGAAAATAACAACACCAATAATTTTGTCATTCAGAGATGTTAATACTCTGGGGGATCTTCCTCCAGACTCTGTCTTTGAATGTATTTTAAAACCCCTGTATATGCTCTGTAACCTCCTCTTCCTCTGTGATTCCACCCCAGGCTCCAGCATTTCATATGTGATTTCTTCCTGTGCCATGTAACTTACAAAGCACACTCAGGGTTATCCCACGAGGCAAACTTCCAGGAAAGGCTCCTATGCTGGACTTGGCCCAAAGTCCCAAGGCTTGAATCTGCTCTCTGGTTTTCCTTAGCACTACCCTGACTTATTTTATTTTATTTTATTTTTGAATTTTATTTTATATTTTTTTTATACAGCAGGTTCTTATTAGTTATCCATTTTATACATATTCGTGTATACATGTCATCCCAATCTCCCAGTTCATCCCACCACCCCAAATGCCACTTTCCCCCCTTGGTGTCCATACGTTTGTTCTCTACATCTCTGTGTCTATTTCTGCCCTGCAAACCATTTCATCTGTACCGTTTTTCTAAGTTCCACATATATGCGTTAATATACGATATTTGTTTTTCTCTTTCTGACTTACTTCACTCTGTATGACAGTCTCTAGATCCATCCACGTCTCTACAAATGACCCAATTTCGTTCCTTTTTATGGCTGAGTAATATTCCATTGTATATATGTACCACATCTTCTTTACCCCTTCGTCTGTCGATGGCCATTTATGTTGCTTCCATGTCCTGGCTATTGTAAATAGTGCTGCAGTGAACATTGGGGTGCATGTGTCTTTTTGAATTATGGTTTTCTCTGGGTACATGCCCAGTAGTGGGCATGCTGGGTCATATGGTAGTTCTATTTTTAGTTTTCTAAGGAACCTCCATTACTGTTCTCCATAGTGGCTGTATCAATTTATATTCCCACCAACAGTGCAAGAGGGTTGATTCCCTTTTCTCCAAACCCTCTCCAGCATTTGTTGTTTGTAGATTTTCTGATGATGCCCATTCTAATTGGTGTGAGGTGATACCTCATTGTAGTTTTGATTTGCATTTCTCTAATAATTAGTGATGTTGAGCAGCTTTTCATGTGCTTCTTGGCCATCTGTATGTCTTCTTTGGAGAAATGTCTATTTAGGTCTTCTGCCCATTTTTGGATTGAGTTGCTTGTTTTTTTAATATTGAGCTGCATGAGCTGTTTATATATTTTGGAGATTAATCCTTTGTCCGTTGATTCATTTGCAAATATTTTCTCCCATTCTGAGGGTTGTCGTTTCGTCTTCTTCGTAGTTTCCTTTGCTTTGCAAAAGCTTTGAAGTTTCATTAGGTCCCATTTGTTTATTTTTGTTTTTATTTCCATAACTCTAGGAGGTGGATCAAAAAAGATCTTGCTGTGATTTATGTCAAAGAGTGTTCTTCCTATGTTTTCCTCTAAGAGTTTTATAGTGTCCGGTCTTACATTTAGGTCTCTAATCCATTTTGAGTTTACTTTTGTGTATGGTGTTAGGGAGTATTCTAATTTCATTCATTTACATGTAGCTGTCCAGTTTTCCCAGGACCACTTATTGAAGAGACTGTCTTTTCTCCATTGTATATCCTTGCCTCCTTTGTCATAGATTAGTTGACCATAGGTGCGTGGGTTTATCTCTGGGATTTCTATCCTGTTCCATTGATCTATATTTCTGTTTTTGTACCAGTACTATATTGTCTTGATTACTGTAGCTTTGTATTATAGTCTGAAGTCAGGGAGTCTAATTCCTCAAGCTCCATTTTTTTCCCTCAAGACCGCTTTGGCTATTCAGGGTCTTTTTTGTCTCCATACAAATTTTAAGATTTTTTGTTCTAGTTCTGTAAAAAATGCCATTGGTAATTTTATAGGGATTGGATTGAATCTGTAGATTGCTTTGGGTAGTATAGTCATTTTCACACAATTGATTCTTCCAATCCAAGAACATGGTATATCTCTCCATCTGTTTGTATCATCTTTAATTTCTTTCAGCAGTGTCTTGTGGTTTTCTGCATACAGGTCTTTTGTCTCCCTAGGTAGGTTTATTCCTAGGTATTTTATTCTTTTTGTTGCAGTGGTAAATGGGAGTGTTTCCTTAATTTCTTTTTCAGATTTTTCATCATTAGTGTATAGGAATGCAGGAGATTTCTGTGCATTAATTTTGTATCCTGAAACTTTACCAAATTCATTGGTTAGCTCTAGTAGTTTTCTGGTGGCATCTTTAGGATTCTCTATGTATAGTATCATGTCATCTGCAAACAGTGACAGTTTTACTTCTTCTTTTCCAATTTGTATTCCTTTTATTTGTTTTTCTTCTCTGATTGCCATGGCTAGGACTTCCAAAACTATCTTGAATAATAGTGGTGAGAGTGGACATCCTTGTCTTATTCCTGATCTTAGAGGAAATGCTTTCAGTTTTTCAGCATTGAGAATGATGTTTGCTGTGGGTTTGTCATATATGGCCTTTATTATGTTGAGGTAGGTTCCCTCTATGCCCACTTTCTGGAGAGTTTTTATCATAAATGGGTGTTGAATTTTGTCAAAAGCTTTTTCTGCATCTATTGAGATGATCATATGGTTTTTCCTCTTCAATTTGTTAATATGGTGTATCACATTGATTGATATGCATATATTGAAGAATTCTTGCATCCCTGGGGTAAATCCCACTTGATCATGGTGTATGATCCTTTTAATGTGTTGTTGGATTCTGTTTGCTAGTAGTTTGTTGAGGATTTTTGCATCTATATTCATCAGCAATATTGGTCTGTAATTTTCCTTTTTTGTAGTATCTTTGTCTTGTTTTGGTATCAGGGTGATGGTGGCCTCATAGAATGAGTTTGGGAGTGTTCCTTCCTCTGCAAACTTTTGGAAGAGTTTGAGAAGGATGGGTGTTAGCTCTTCTCTAAATGTTTGATAGAATTCACCTGTGAAGCCCTCTAGTCCTGGGCTTTTGTTTGCTGGAAGATTTTTAATCACAGTTTCAATTTCATTACTTGTGATTGGTCTGTTCATATTTTCTATTTCTTCCTGGTTCAGTCTTGGAAGGTTATACCTTTCTAAGAATTTGTCCATTTCTTCCAGGTTGTCCATTTTATTGGCATAGAGTTGCTTGTAGTAGTCTCTTAGGATGCTTTGTATTTCTGCAGTGTCTGTTGTAACTTCTCCTTTTTCATTTCTAATTTTATTGATTTGAGTCCTCTCCCTCATTTTCTTGATGAGTCTGGCTAATGGTTTATCAATTTTGTTTATCTTCTCAAAGAACCAGCTTTTAGTTTTATTGATTTTTGCTATTGTCTTCTTTGTTTCCATTTCATTTATTTGTGCTCTGATCTTTATGACTTCTTTCCTTCTACTAACTTTGGGTTTTGTTTGTTCTTCTTTCTCTAGTTCCTTTAGGTGTAACATTAGGTTGTTTATTTGAGATGTTTGTTGCTTCCTAGGTAGGATTGTATAGCCATAAACTTCCCTCTGAGAACTGCTTTTGCTGCATCCCATAGGTTTTGGATCGTCGTGTTTTCACTGTCATTTGCCTCTAGGTATTTTTTGATTTCCTCTTTGATTTCTTCAGTGATCTCTTGGTTATTTAGAAACATATTGTTTACCCTCCATGTGTTTGTGTCTTTTACGTTTTTTTCCCTGTAATTGACTTCTAATCTCATAGCATTGTGGTCAGAAAAGATGCTTGATATGATTTCAGTTTTCTTAAATTTACCGAGGTTTTATTTGTGACCGAGGCTTGATCACATAGACAAGATGTGATCTATCCTGGAGAATGTTCCATGTGCACTTGAGAAGAAAGCGTAATCTGCTGTTTTTGTTTGGAAAGCCCTATAAATATTAATTAAATCCATCTGGTCTACTGTGTCATTTAAAGCTTGCGTTTCCTTATTAATTTTCTGTTTGGATGATCTGTCCATTGGTGTAAGTGAGGTGTTAAGGTCCCCCACTATTACTGTGTTACTGTCGATTTCCTCTTTTATAGCTGTTAGCAGTTATCTTATGTATTGAGGTGCTCCTATGTTGGGTGCATATATATTTATAATTGTTATGTCTTCTTCTTGGATTGTTCCCTTGATCATAGTGTAGTGTCCTTCCTTGTCTCTTGTAACATTCTTTATTTTAAAGTCTATTTTATCTGATATGATTATTGCTACTCCAGCTTTCTTTTGATTTCCATTTGCATGGAATATCTTTTTCCATCCCCTCACTTTCAGTCTGTATGTGTCCCTAGGTCTGAAGTGGGTCTCTTGTAGACAGCATATAGATGGGTCTTGTTTTTGTATCCATTCAGCAAGCCTGTGTCTTTTGGTTGGAGCATTTAGTCCATTCACGTTTAAGGTAATTATCGATATGTATGTTCCTATTACCATTTTCTTAATTGTTTTGTGTTTGTTTTTGTAGGTCCTTTTCTTCTCTTGTGTTTCCCACTTAGAGAAGTTCCTTTAGCATTTGTTGTAGAGCTGGTTTGGTGGTGCTGAATTCTCTTAGCTTTTGCTTGTCTGTAAAGCTTTTGATTTCTCTATCGAATCTGAATGAGATCTTTGCTGGGTAGAGTAATCTTGGTTGTAGGTCCTTCCCTTTCATCACTTTAAGTATATCATGCCACTCCCTTCTGGCTTGTAGAGTTTCTGCTGAAAAATCAGCTGTTAACCTTATGGGAGTTCCCTTGTGTGTTATCTGTCGTTTTTCCCTTGCTGCTTTCAATAATTTTTTTGCCTTTAATTTTTGCCAATTTGATTACTATGTGTCTCTGCATGTTTCTCCTTGGGTTTATCCTGTATGGGACTCTCTGTGCTTCCTGAACTTGGGTTGCTATTTCCTTTCCCATGTTAGGGAAGTTTTGACTATAATCTCTTCAAATATTTTCTCTGGTCCTTTCTCTCTCTCTTCTCCTTTTGGGACCCCTGTAATGCAAATTTCGTTGCATTTAATGTTGTCCCAGAGGTCTCTTAGACTGTCTTCATTTCTTTTCATTCTTTTTTCTTTATTCTGTTCCGCAGCAGTGAGTTCCACCATTCTGTCTTTCAGGTCACTTATCCGTTTTTCTGCCTCAGTTATTCTGCTATTGATTCCTTCTAGTGTAGTTTTCATTTCAGTTATTGTATTGTTCATCTCTGTTTGTTTGTTCTTTAATTCTTCTAGGTCTTTGTTAAACATTTCTTGCATCTTCTCGATCTTTGCCTCCATTCTTTTTCCGCGGTCCTGGATCATCTTCACTATCATTATTCTGAATTCTTTTTCTGGAAGGTTGCCTATCTCAACTTCACTTAGTTGTTTTTCTGGGGTTTTATCTTGTTCCTTCATCTGGTACATAGACCTCTGCCTTTTCATCTTGTCTGTCTTTCTGTGAATGTGGTTTTTGTTCCACAGGCTGCAGGTCTGTAGTTCTTCTTGCTTCTTCTGTCTGCCCTCCAGTGGATGAGGCTATCTAAGAGGCTTGTGCAAGTTTCTGATGGGAGGGACTGGTGGTGGGTAGAGCTGGGTGTTGCTCTGGTGGGCAGAGCTCAGTAAAACTTTAATCCGCTTGTCTGCTGATGTGTGGGGCTGAGTTCCCTCCCTTTTGGTTGTTTGGCCTGAGGCTACCCAGCACTGCAGGCTACAGGCTCTTTGGTCGGGCTAATGGTGGACTCAGGGAGGGCTTACGCCAAGGAGTACTTCCCTGAACTTTTGCTGCCAGTGTCCTTGTCCTCACGGTGAGACACAGCCACCCCCTGCCTCTGCAGGAGACCCTCCAACACTAGCAGGTAGGTCAGGTTCCATCTCCTGTGGGGTCACTGCTCCTTCTCCTGGGTCCTTATGCGCACACTACTCTGTGGGTGCCCTCCAAGAGTGGAGTCTCTGTTTCCCCCAGTCCCGTCAGAGTCCTACAATCAAATCCCGCTAGCCTTCCAGGTCTGATTCTCTAGGAATTCCTCCCCCCGTCGCCGGACCCCCAGGTTGGGAAGTCTGACGTGGGGCTCAGAACCTTCACTCCAGTGGGTGGACTTCTGTGGTATAAGTGTTCTCCAGTTTGTGAGTCACCCACCCAGCAGTTATGGGATTTGATTTTATTGTGATTGTGCCCCTCCTACTGTCTCATTGTGGCTTCTCCTTTGTCTTTGGATGTGGGGTATCTTTTTTGGTGAGTTCCAGTGTCTTCTTGTTGATGATTGTTCAGTAGTTAGTTGTGATTCCGGTGCTCTCACAAGAGGGAGTGAGAGCACGTCCTTCTACTCCGCCATCTTGAACCAATCTCCTACCCTGACTTCTTTTAGAATGGTATAATTTAGGGGACAAAATGCTGGAACCTTCCTATAGTTCCAGGCTTTCACCAAGTAAAAAGCCTGTCCGAAGAGAAAGTGTGAAGTCACCAGGGCCTTCCTGGAGGATGGAGATGTGCTGGGATAGTCCGCTTTCATGTGGGTCTTGGGTGATCCTTAGGGTTTCAGAACTAAACAGTGGTCCATGGATGCCCATTTTGCCATGTTTATTCGTGTTGTCTGCAAAATATTGGTTTGAAAATAGATAGGATATTGCCCCCACCCACCCATCTTGGAACTCTCCATCAAACTTGTCAATATGGGCTGGGACATTTATAATCATCACCTGCAGAAGTGAATTCTGTGGCTTTGATTTTCTTATTTCCATTGCGTCTGCAGGGAGAAAGGCATGGTGGTGATGAACAGGGAAATAAGGTAATCGCCAATGAGGGAAGGGGTTGTCATCTAAGGGACACTCAGTTTTTTGTAATGATATTATAATTTCAAGGTAAAACTTATTGTGGGTAATTTGGAAAGCTGAGTAAAGTGGAAAGGAGCGGGGAACAACATCATCTGCCTTCCCAAATCTAAAGTAATCTGTTAGCATTTTGTCTTGCATCTTTTTGTCTGTGTATTTGTCCTCACAAGTGTTGAAAAAATATTATACATAAAACTTAAAACCTCCGTTTTTCACTTAAAATTGTAGCAAAATTTTTTCTATGTTATTATAAAACATTCTTAAGAAGCATCATTGTAATGATATTTCCTATCATATATTTCTACTGAATTATTTCCCCATTGTTGCTTTAAATTTTTTGCTAGAAACATTCTTATACATAGATCTTTTACCATATCTCTATGATATTGGGATAGATTGCTGAGAGTGGGATAAAATTTGGACACATTGATGCCTTTTGATAGCTATTCCTAATTGCTCTCCAAAGTGGTCCAGGACATTTCCACTGCCATGGCCTCAGCATATGTGCAAAAGAGGCAAACTTGAAAAGCACACTGTATGGGAATGTTTATAGCGCCAGATGACACAAGATGTCAAAAATAAGTTGTTTACTGATATGATCCCTCTTAGCAACTTGAGTAACATCTGTTTTTACAGTCCTGATAATGCAACCCAGGTCTGTTTTGGATTCTGTCTGGGAGTTTGGCCTCAGAAATGCCTCACATCGTAGTCCAGTCCGTCCACGTTTTCAAAACACAGGTTCCAAGAACAGCATTCTAGAGGGGTCCCAGGGTGTAAACATTTCTGGTGAAGCCAGATTGACTGTTTCCCTTTAGCTGTGTTGGATGCCCTCTCATTTTTACAAGGGGTCACCCTTGCACTGAAAATGGATCACTCCTCCAACCTCTCCACTTAAGAACTTGAACATTTAGTTCTTTTCACTTGAATTTAAAAATAACCCAGTGATAAAATCCTGGAAGGCCAGTGATCTCATGTATTGGCTCATTAACTGTCTTTTAGACTCTGTAGCCAAGGAGACGGCGGTTCTAGAGGCCGTTCCCCTAATACCATGTGTGAGTAAGAGGCAAAGTGTCACCACCCCAGCCAAACCCCATTACCTTAGGCCACCGTGTGACAGACGCAGGGTTAGTCACATGGAGAACTGGGTCAGAACGTGTGCATGGATCCGTGTGATTAGAAGATGACCCTCGTGTGGATGGGTCAGCTCAGTAATTTTGTGGTTGTGGGACAGGAGTCTAATGACCTGGCAAAGACTCAGCTCTAACCCTGGAAGGAACCTTAAGCAATTGTTGAGTATGCAGATAAGCAGTTTAAGGCCTAAAGAAGCCCAGGGACATGCCCCAGATCCATGGCTAGTTAGTGGCTCTCTGGGTCTTTAACTAGGCCTCCGGATTGCGAGCTCAGGGCTCTTTCTAATGTTGTGTTAGCTGCGTCTCTGGCCTATGTCCATGGAGTCTTGGCAAGGTCAACAGCACTTAGCAGAACTTGTTGAGAGAGAAGCCTGGAAACATGAGAAAACCTCCTTTATTATTATTATTTATGCTGCTGCCACCTGCACGTAGTTAGTGGAATTTTCTACTGGAGCCCAGATGCAGACAGTCATCCCCTTGCCTTTGTATGCGTCGCTCAGGAGGAAATAAAATTCACTTAAGGACTCCCTTCCCCACCCCTTTATTTATAGCAAGCCCCCTGTGCACGAAGGAATAGCTCCAAATCGAGATTCTTTTCCGATGACACGTAAACCAATCTGCAGTGAAACGTGTAAGCAGGGGACTATAATTTCCTGACCCAGCACCATTAAACCTCAGCAATGCCATCACATTAGCTTGTTTGCATGTAATTGTATAAACACAGTTTTGCCCGTTCAAAGCACTTGGAAGTATTTCATTATGCCTTCTTCCTGGCTGAGCGATACTGACCACATGCGAGGGCTGAAAAAATAACTAGTTTGTCTATGAGCTAGGGATGATTTGGATTCGGAGGAAGGCAACTGGACCAAAGTCTTTAGATACATGTCACCATTTATATTGTACTCTAGGAGACAGGGTGACAATGAGGGACTTGTGACCGTATGCTTGGATGTGGAAGCTGAGAATCAGCAAAGGGTGTATGTCCTCCTCACTTTCTCTCTCCCTAGCTCCTCACAAGTTGAATTTAGTTTGGTTTAACCAATATGCATTGGAGGGAGGATTCAGTGATAGGAATCAGGCCCAGTTCCTGTTCTCAACGAGTTCAAGTTCCTGAAGATGAGAGAGGCGTGTAAATAACTGTAACTCTGAGGCAGAATGGCAGAAGTGCCATGATGGGCGCAGAAGGGATAAGTTGTGTAGAAAAGAGGGGAGTTAATTTTGCCTGAGAGATCCTGGGAGGCTGCAGGGAGGGGGCGGCATTTAGCAGGTGAAGGGATTTCTATGGAGAGGAACCTTGCTAAACAGTGTGAGCCAAAGGCACATCTCGGGGAGTGTAGGAGAGCAGGGCACAGGGCTGGAGGAGGGTAATGCAGCGTGAGTAGCGAACATGATGGGCTCTGACCACAAGAAAACAGCTCTATGCAGAGGCCCAGTCTGCCTTATCTAGCGCCAAACCTCCAGTGCCGCACAGCACCTAGCGTGTAATGAGTGCCCAATAATTTTACATTTTTAAAATTGAAGTCCAGTTGATTTACAATGTTGTGTTAGTTTCAGGTGTACAGCAAAGTGATTCAGTTATATATATAGGTATGTATATGAAAAAAGAATTTATATATATAAATTTGTATATATTATAAATAACATTATATAATATGTTATTTATAATAGATATTTTATATATATATATAAATTCTTTTTCAGATTCTTTTCCCTTATAGGTTATTACAAAATATTGAGTATAGTGCCCTGTGCTGTACTGTGGGTCTTTGTTGGTTTTCTAGAGTGCCCAATAATTGAGTGAAGGAATTCCTAGGAAAGGGGTACTGCTGCAGCTGGGTATTTGGGGTGCAAATGCAGGGATCTATTTGAATTGCCTCTAGGAATGAGTGGGACTCAGGGGAGGTGTGTCACTTTAGGAATATATTTGGACTGGAACAATGGAGGCGACTCCAGGGACCCCTGTGTCCAGACCCAGTCACAGGGGGTGTGGTTCCTGGCATGCGTTTCTGCATTGTTCAGCCAGCTTCCTCTGCTTCAGCCAGCTCTGCGCACCATCTTAACCTTGGTCTGGAAGTGGCCATGATCGCCACCCTGACCAGACTCTCCATAGCACAGCACTCTCTCTGCTCCTACTGCTGGTTGGCTCAGCCTTCTGCATTTCCAGCAGGACGCTGGTTGGCCTGGACAGTTTTTGCATCCTAGGTGCCCAGATGCCCATGGCTGCTTCAACCAGCGATGCTGGACTGGCAGAGGGACAGCAGGTGCTGTGGGTACAGGTGTTTCCCTCAGAATTGGGTGTGGTTGCACTGATTGTCTCAAGCACACCTGTAGAGGGAATAGAGTGACCTGAGATTTATGCCAGTTGACCAAGGAGTTGGAACTGTATTCAGTAGGCACAGTATTGTGGAAGGGCTTTTGTTAGGGCACAGGCTGCTGGCTCTATATGCTTTCATGTCCTCAGACTCTACCATGCCACTGGCCAGCTCCCTAACAACTCATTGCCCCCAAATATTTTTCTTTATTTCAGTTTTGTGTCTTCACATGAAAGACTCATCATTCTATTCTCAATTTGACCCCATCATGCTCTGCCTTTGTTCTCATGGAAGCCCAGGCCCTCGGCTTTTACAACAGCAGATTGCCCTTCATTATGTGGGTGGGCCTCATCTAATCAGGTGAAGGCCTGAGTAGAACAAAAGGCTGACTTTGCCCTCTATCAGGAGAATCAGAATTCTCCTGATAGATGGCCTTTAAAATGGGACATTGGCTCTACAGATTTTGGACTTGCCAGCCTCCATAATCACACAATCCACTTTCTTATAATCTTTCCAATATATGCTGCTGGTTCTGTTTCTCTAGAGAACCGTGACCAATACATTCCTCCAAAAGAAACCCTGTACCCATTAGCAGTTATTTCCTATCCCTCCTCCCTCCAGCCCTAAGCAACCACTGCATATTTGCCTATTCTGGATATTTCATATAAATGGAATCGTACAGTATGTGGCCTTCTGTCACTGGCTTCTTTTACCCAGCGTTAAGGTTCCTCCAAGTGATAACATGTGTCAGTACCTGGTTTCTTTTTATTGCCAGATGATATTCCATTGTATGGATAGACCACATTTTAGTTATCCTTTCATCAGTAGATGCACATTTGAGTTGTTCCCACTTTTTGGCTATCAGGAATTGTGCTGCCATAAACATTTGTTGACAAGTTTTGGATGGATGTATGCTTTTATTTCTCTTGGGTATAAACTTGGAGTGGAGGAGTGGAATGATCCAGTCATAGGTAACTCTATGTTTAACATTTTGAAGAACTGCCAAACTATTTGCCAAAGTGTCTTTACCATTTTACTAGCAATATGCGAGAGTTCCAATTTCTCCACATCCTTGTCAACCCTTGTTATTGTCTATCTTTTTTGTTTATCATAGCCATCATAGTGGGTGTGAGGTGGTACCTCACTGAGATTTTGATTTGCATTTACCTCATAGCCAGTGATGTTGAGTATCTTTTCATGTACTTATTGACTACTTGCATATGTTCTTTGGAGAAATATCTATTCAAGTCCTATCCCCATTTTTAAATTGGGTTATTTATCTTACTGAGTTTTGAGAGTTCTTTATATATTCTGATAGAAGTCCCTTAACAGATATATGATTTGCAAATATTTTCTCCTATTCTGGGTTGTCTTTTCACTTTATTGATGTTATTGTTTGCAGCACAAGAGTGCTATTCTATTTTTTGGAAGAATTTGGGAAGGATTAGTATTAGTTCTTTTAAGATTTGGTATACTTCACTAGTGAAGCCATCTGGTCCTAGTCTTTGTGGGAAGGTTTTAAATTACAAATTCAGTCCCTTTTCTTGGATCTAGTCAGATTTCTTATTTCTTCTTGAGGTGGTTTTGATAATTTGTGCCTGTAGGAATTTGTCCATTTTGTCTAGGTTATCTAAGTCAGGAGTCCCTAAGCCCCAGGCCGCAGACCGCTACCCGTCTGAGGCCTGTTAGGAACCAGGCCGCACAGCAGGAGGTGAGCAGCGAGTGAGCGAAGCTTCATCTGCCGCTCCCCATCACTCGCATTACCGCCTGAACTACCCCCTACCCCACCCCGCCACCGGTCTGTAGAAGAATTGCCTTCCACGAAACCAGTCCCTGGTGCCAAAAAGGTTGGGGACCACTGATCTAAGTTATAGGCATACAGTTGTTCATAGCGTTCTCTTACAATCCTTTTTATTTCTATGAGGTCAGTAATGATGTCCATTTATTCAGGTTTTAGTAATTTGAGTCTTCTCTCAAATTTGAACTTTTCTTGATCAGTCCTGCCAAAGGTTTGTTGATTTCATTAACCTGTCCAAAGTGTCCTTTTGGTTTTGTTGATTTTTTTTCTGTTTTTCTGTTCTCTTCTTCTGCTCTTTATTATTTCCTCCCTTCTGCTTGTTTTGGGTTTAGTGTGCTTATCTTTTTTCTAGCTTCTGAAGGTGAAGTTTAGGTTATTGATTTGAGATATTTCTTCTTTTTAAAATAGGCATTTACAGCTCTAAATTTCTCTAGCATACTGCTTTAGCTATATCCCATAAGTTTCCATATTTTGTGTTTTCAATTTCATTTATCTTAAAGCATTTTCTAATTTCCCTAGTGCTTTCTTCTTTGACCATTGGTTATTTAGTACTGTGTTGTTTAATCTTTATATTTTTGTGCATGTCTCAAATTTCTTTTCTTTCCTGATGGATTGACCAATGCTCATAATAAAATGTGCCTCTTTGTCTCCAGTAACATTTTGTTTTCTTGTTTTAATATCCATTTTGTCTGATATTAGTAGCCACTCCAGCTCAATTGCGGTTGTTGTTCTTTGTTTTGGGTTGTTTTTTTGTTTGTTTTGTTTTTTTTGCCTGGCTTATCTTTTCACATCCTATTACTTTCCACCTATTTGTATTTTTAAATTAAAATCTGCCTCTTGTAGAAAGCATAATTTTTAATCCAATCAGACAGTCTGTCATTTGGTTGAGTTGCTTAATCCATTCACATTAGTGTTATTAATGATATAGCTAGATTTATGTCTGCCATACAGATTTTTGTTCTCTCTATGTCTCATAACATTTTGCTCCTCTATTCCTCCTTTTATGGCCTGCTTTTACAGTAAGTGGGTATTTTCTAGTGTAACATTTTAATTCCTTTAATGGCTTCTTAAATATATTTTTGAATTACTTTCTTAAGGATTGCTCTAAATCTTATAATAAACATGTTAACTTACCAGAATCTACCTCAGATTTATACTGGCTTAGTTCCAGTGAAATACAGAAACTTTCTTCCTATATAACTTCATTTCCTCCACCCTTTTCTGTGCTATTATTGTTATACATATTACAAAACAATACATTGTTATAATTATCACTTTAACATGCCTTTTAAAGAAGTGGAGAGAAGAAAGGAGTATACACTATAACTTTTGTTAGAAAAGCTTTCTTATTTACCCTTTTGGCTCACTTTGTTTCTTTCTTTGGATTTCAGTTACCATCTGGTATCATTTCCTTACTTCAATGCAGCTTAGTCCTACCTGCCTCCTTTGTGCTTTTATTATCATTATGTTATGGGACCAACAATACATATTATATATTGTTTTGTGCAATTGTTTTAAACCAGTCAAAAGAAGAAAGGAGAAGATGTATGCAATTATACAGTTTTTATCACTACTTACATAATTTCCTTTATGGGGGGGGTGTTCTTTGATGTCCCTGCTCAGATTTTCCCCCTTATTTTTATCTTTTAGCCTAGTTTCCAAGGGGTTGCTCCAGTTCTGCATAAGTCACTTGTTGGTCAAAAGTTGTGCTTCAGCCCCTTCCTCAGTTAGCTTCTTACCCCTTACTGTTGGATGTGTGTCTAGCTTGTAGGTTGCTATCACACTTCAGGGAATTTACATTTCTGGCTCCACATTCAGCCAGGGACTAGGAGCTTGGAATTCCCTCTCTGATCACTCCTGAGAGGGCTCCGTCTTGGACATGCAGTCTTCCAGGCTCCCAGGAATAAGTGTGATTTTTAGTTACAAACTTGGCTTCCTAGGAGTAGCCCCCTGGGTTGGAGTAGCTTACTGTTCAGTCAGTATTTTTTCAGAGGTTGTGTTGTGCCAGTGAAGCTTCTGCCCTGTGTTGGTGGGTCTGTGTGTTGGTTTGGGGATGCTTTGAAGTCTGTCCCATGTCCTGCTCTGATTACTCCTCAGTGGTGCAGCCTGAGCGCCCCCAGCTTGACTGTGATCCCAGGAGGACACTTCCTGGGCTTCTCTGGTTCTCTTGAACTTCCGGGCGCTCTGCTGTTTTACTTGCACCGTGGAGCTACCAGCCTCCTTTTTTTTTTTTTTTTTTTAATTAATTAATTTATTTATGGCTGTGTTGGGTCTTCGTTTCTGTGCGAGGGCTTTCTCTAGTTGTGGCGAGCGGGGGCCACTCTTCACTGCGGTGCGCGGGCCTCTCACTATCGTGGCCTCTCTTGTTGCGGAGCACAGGCTCCAGACGCACAGGCTCAGTAGTTGTGGCTCACGGGCCTAGTTGATCCGCGGCATGGGGGATCTTCCCAGACCAGGGCTCGAACCCGTGTCCCCTGCATTGGCAGGCAGATTCTCAACCACTGCGCCACCAGGGAAGCCCCACCAGCCTCCTTTAATGCTCTCCACCGGATCGCCATTGCTTTTGACAACACGCTTAGGTATGCAGTTCTCTGGGCTCTGTTCCAAAGGAAGTCAGCCTCCTCAGGCAGAGCGGTGGAGACCTTCATCTTTATGGCCTGCCTTGCCCCTGGACAAACCCCTGTGCCCTGCACTGGAACTGAGGGTGGGGACCCTCTTTTTCTGGGAGTGACACCCTTGCTCTACAAGTGGGCACTGAGGGAGGCAGAAATGGTAGCCCCTTGTCTTCTTGGCTCCTCCTGGGTGGAATCTCCACCCTACTTGAGAGCTGGGGCAGGAGCATTCAAGCCCCCGGTAGCCTTGGCCTGTCCTGCCTGTGGTGGAGCTTCAGCCCTACGAGTGCAAGGAGGCCCTAGTCTCTCAGCCACTCTTGCCTGGAATAGAGCTTCTGCAATAAAGTACTGGGGAGAATGTGAGATGCGGGCAGCCCGTCTCTCCCAAGGTGAAACCATAGCCCCAGATGGGGCGTTGACAGGAGAGAGAACCTCCATCTTCTTGGCCACGCCTGCCTAGAAGAGAGGGCACAGGGTAGCATTTCCAGAACATGGAGCTGTGGGTGGGGAGGGTTTAGGGAGGTCATGGCTCAAAGGTCACAGGTGCTGGCTGAGCTTAGTCTGGAATGACTATTTCTCCATTTGCTGTATGTCCTCAGGACAATTGTCAGAGATTTTTTTTTTTTAATAAATTTATTTTATTTATTTATTATTTTTGGCTGTGTTGGGTCTTTGTTGCTGCACGTGGGCTTTCTCTAGTTGCAGCGAGCGGGGCTACTCTTCGTTGCGGTGTGCGGGCTTCTCATTGCGGTGGCTTCTCTTGTTACGGAGCACAGGCTCTAGGTGCACGGGCCTCAGTAGTTGTGGTATGTGGGCTCAGTAGTTGTGGCGCACGGGCTCAGTAGTTGTGGCATATGGGCTTAGTTGCTCTGCAGCATGTGGAATCATCCTGGACCAGGGCTTGAACCTGTGTCCCCTGCATTGGCAGGCAGATTCTTAACCACTGCGCCACCAGGGAAGCCCCTTGTCAGAGATTTAAAAATAATGGTTTGTTGTCCTTTTTTAAAAAAAAATAACAATTTTCCCCACTTTATTTTGCTGGGGAGAACTTCCACTGAGCTCAGCTGCCATCTTGACATGCTTTCTGGAGCAGGAGAGAAAAGAAGGCGAGTGTGTCACTGGGTTGCCAGGCATTACATCTACCCCTCAGCACTCACTGGGCATGTGGCCTGTACCCAACTTAATTTCATGCCATGATTTCTCAAGGACTGAGTGTCTATAAAATGAATCCAAGCAATTTGTTCTGTTCGATGTGTACTAAATTGGTTAGTGAGATTTTGCTTTGATTTCTGATGAGTGAAACATGTGAGTTCACTTTTTCAGTCTGGCTTCAGTAAAATATTCAGAGAAAAAGTGTCATACCTATAAGGGCTTCCGAAAGCACATTAACATTTTCACAAATCAAATTTTCCCGAGTTTCAGAGTTGTATTTGTATGAAAAATTCGGCTGCACTGAAAGAAACATTTAAGAATGCAGAACTTACTTTAAATTTCAAATTTAAGAAATATTCACTTTCTAATAATCATTCTTCTGTAATCTTTCTGTACAATTTTCTAGCAGAAATTTTAAAACTGGGGGAAGTATCTTTAAAAGCTTTTGTGGTGGGGGAGGTCCTTCAGACTTCCGGGGAAATTGCCTGGTCCCTCTGTAGCTGGCATTAGGCTGCGTCCCAGAGGTCCCTCCATTACGTTACCCAAATGCTCATGTACCATCTTCATAATTTTTGCCATATCGTCACCATTTTTTCTATATTTGTGTACCACCTGCACTTATTCACTTAGTAGTTTTCTTTTTCATACATTTGAAGTATTTCTTTCTAAATGCATTTATTTTTAAAGCAGCTGTTTTATCACCAGTGTGAATAACCAGTTAGTAAATATGATGAAGACAAACAATGTTAAGAATTCTAGTAAGATACAGTCAAAGACTCAGAACCTGAGACCAGTTTTCCCGGTAAAAAAAGAGAACTATGCACATTAATAGAATAACATTAGTTGTATTTGATGACCGGTACTAAGCACTGTCCTAAGTCCTTTACACATAGAAGCTCATTTGATATTCATCACAACTGTATGAGGCAGATGGTTTTCTCCATTTTACACACGAGGACGCTGAGGCACAAGGTAACTAGATGGCATGGTGAGGATTCAAGCGGAGGCAGTCTGGAAGGGTGCTGTTAACCACCATGTACTCCCACCTCCTACGAAAATAAAAGGCCTCCAAAGAAAAGTGATTCTCTATTGGTTGGGCCTACATCTGCCTCACCTACAAGTGCCCCGGGTCTCATTGGCAGTAGACATCCTGTACTTTGGAAATACTGGTCTCAGAGAATGTCCACAGACACCCCTCCACACTCCAGCACCTGTGGAAATGCATTCTGTGCCCCTTTCGGACACTCACAATTTATCTCAGCATCTAAACGGTTCTGAATCCTGCAGCGAAAATTTAAGCTTTATAAATGCAGCTTTCTCAAACTTACTAGTTCTCAGAACCCTTTTACAGAGGAATATTTCTTAGTCACTCAGGAGACACAAATGTTTCATGGAGCCGTTTGGGCAATAATGACTTATTTCTTGTGTATAAAGATGAAGATATTTCTTTCTTGAGCCTAAATATTCAAATAGGGTTTCTGTTACCAGGGGAATTTTCTCATGCTGTCAAACCCAGATTTTAAAGGGTCATGTGCTTTCTAAACCTCTTCCAGTAACTCTGCATCCCTCCCTACTGGGTGCAACAGTGCAAGTTCTGCCAGGTGATGTTCTTCCTCCTTCCCAGGACTGCCAGGTAACTCACGGGCAAGGGAAACCCTGAGCTTTTGAATCCACCACTTGTGGGACACTGTATTCAAAGCAAACCAGGAATCTACTTCAAAGAGCTCACAATTAAACAGGAGACATAGCCTTGAGAGGGCAGGCTACATGTATGTGATGAATAATGCATTTCAAAGTGTCACCAGGGACGTCTGCTTGTCTGTGACCTACTTAGCAAGTTTAAAGAACCCCAAGCTTCCTGGTAAAGGAAGACGAGGCCCAAAGTGGCAATTGACGCTCCTTGTGTTCTCTCCAACTCAGGAGGGTTGGTGGCGGCACTGAATCTGAGGACTTTGCTTTACCTGGACACAGCTGTAAGAGCCAGCCCGTCCATGGGGGGCATACCTCTTCTTTCCCTACTTTTTCAAAGACAGTTTTTATTGGAGTATAGTTGATTTACAGTGTTGTGTTAGTTTCAGGTACACAGCAAAGTGAATCAGCTATATACATATATATCCATTCTTCTTCAGATTCTTTTCCCATATCGGTTATTGCAGAATACTGAGTAGAGTTCCCTGTGCTATATATACAGTAGGTCCTTATTAGTTATCTATTTTATATATAGTAGTGTGTATATGTCAATCCCAATCTCCTAATCTCTCATTTCCCCCTCCATTTCCCCTTTGGTAACCATAAGTTTGATTCTGAGATCTGTGAGTCTGTTTCTGTTTTGTAAATAAATTCATTTGTTTCACTTTTTATTAGATTCCACATATAAGTGATATCATATGATATTTGTCTTTCTCTGTCTCACTTACTTCAATTAGTATGATAATCTCTAGGTCCATCCATGTTGCTGCAAGTGGCATTATTTCAATCTTTTTTATGGCTGAGTAATATTCCGTCGTCTGTAGGTACCACATCTTCTTTATCCATTCGTCTGTCGATGGACATTTAGGTTGCTTCCATGTCTTGGCTATTGTAAATAGTGCTGCTATGAACACTGGGATGCTTCGCTACTCTGGAAAATTCTGATCAGCACGTGGTTTCAGCTTTCCCACTGGCAGAGGGAGACATGGATTCAGAGCACCCAGTGGCTTCACCTGCCTTCTCAGGAGTCTCAATGAGGGCCCTCCTAGTGGAGGGGGCCCTTTCTTCCCTGTGTCCCCAGTGCCCCAGCGCCTCAGGGCAGGGCTCGTCTGCACCAGGTCCTTCCCCAGAGGCTGTTACTTCTGCAAGAAGCAGCCACATGCTTTTCCTTTCCTTATCCTTATCTCAACAGTCCTTTAGAAACAATAACAAACAAACAAACAAAAAGCGGGGGAATAAAGTCTCTGACCCAGTACCCAAGGGTCAGCCCCTTCAGCCAGCAAATACAGACCCCCCCTCCCCCGGGGGCAAAGAAAGGCCAGGAGAAGGGAACTTGCAAACCAATCATAATTTTATAAGCTTTGATAGGAACATAGATCGCTGAAAAAAGGTTCTGATTTAAGAAACGGCCGATATTCAAGACCTGACCCTCCAGCCTGAAGGCGGAGGCAGAGTATGAAACAGATTCATTCGTTTCCTTCCTGGGAGCTCAGTCCACAACCAGAGCTGCTGCCATCCACCTCCTGTGGCTCAAAAGTGCCTTCAGAACTAAAAATGGAATATAGTGAGTTCCTAACTGATAAAACTGAAACAAAAACAGACAGAAATAACTCAACTCTGGAAATATAACTGCTTAACCATTTCTTTGTGTTTTTATTAAACTTTTTTGTTTTTTTTTTTTAATTTCTGCCTGGTTATGACAATTAAATAGGAAACCACAATTACAATTCACAAACTGTGGCATGAAAAAGAACACACACCCCATCAGGAATGACACCAAACCCTTTCCATTTTATTCATTCAAAAGAGTCCAGTGCACAAGTGTCAAATATGAGCACTGTCGTTTTTTTCTTGGAAGAGGGAAAAACATTTATTCTGGCAGCGCTTTTACAATTCCAGGAAGTGGTTTTGATACCACAAGATGCAAGAATAGAAACCATAACAAACTTGGAGGGCTTTTGTTTGCGAGGCAGGGACGACTTGGTTGGAAAAGATTCCCCTTGTGCTTATGAATTGCCTGTCAGCCTCCCCGGCTGAGTCTTCCCAGGTGTTGAAAGAGAAAATGGAATTTCCTGCATAAATGAAGAAAATTCCTATAGAGCAGAATGTTTTCTGTATCTCCGACCCTCCCCCAACCGTGAAGCAAGTTCTCAAGCTTTTCTGGAGCTGCTTTTGGTCACATGACCCTCTACCATGATGACCTTTTTGCTAAAGTACATGTGACACCAAAATTTCTTCTTATACTGCTTCTCTAGGGTTCAGATGACAGCACAAAACATCACTTGTCCAAAAATAGCAGATATTAAGAATATGGGCATCTATGTTCATGACAAGAGCACATACTTTGCAGGGTATGTCACCCAAAGGAGCTTTTTTTTTTTTTTCATTTAATATGGTCCCCTGGGGAGTTAGCCTGAAGTCATTTACAAGTCTTTTCCTGGTCAAAGTCGGTTAATTTGACAGTTCAGGAACTGTTTGTGCCGACTGAAAAAACTTTTATGCCCAATCCATAAAGCAATTAAATGTTACCATTCAGTTTACACTTACACACACACACACACACACACGTATGCACACATGCACAGGAGAACTGTGACAAAAGGATTAACAAGGTGAATCTCGTGACTGTTCCAAAAGAAAATGCAAATTTGAGGTGTCATATTCAAGTATTAAAATGCAGAACTAGTCTGATCCCATTTGATTTTATGATTATAAGAAGTCATACTTGTTTAACTGAGGTTCTGGAGTTAATAAAGTTAACTCCTGGGGCACAAAATAATCTACAAAAATTGATTCGCGATTTTTCACAATGCAGCCACTTGCTTCTTTGTTACTTCTGTCATATACTGTGGCATTCCAAGAGTCAATACTTTATAGAAGAAGTAAAAGAATAATACCAGCTGACTCACTTTTCTTGCCTTACACGGGTGAGAAACAGTTTTACACATTTTCAATCAACACGCAGAGGAGGCAGATGTAAACAGAGTCAGGCACACTCTTCAAAGAATGTGTTACTATTGCAGCAGATGCTGCTTGGCCCCGATGAGGAGGAGAAGAGAGAGCAGTTTGGTTGGTTGGCTTTTTAAGTTTTACCTCGCGGAGATTTTAAAACCAGGGTTTTACTAGTTCTTGGCAGTAGATCATCCAATCAGAGGCTCTGTATTTATAAAATAACCAATGTGGGCTTATGCTCTCCAGTTAGGCAACTCACTATCTTACGGTCTGACACCAGGTGTGGAGGGCTTTCAGAGTGCTCTGCTAAATTTCACAGACTCTGTTCTGGGGGCAGAAAAGAAAGGACTTATTAGCAGAGCTCTTTACATGCTTCAGAACTGACTGCTGATTATCTGAAGCTATTGCAAGACTCTGCTTTTCCTTGGATTTGTGGATCCCTTAATCCCCGTCCCCTGAAGAATCTTAATCCCCAGGCCTCCATCAGACTATCACCCAGTAACAACTCACCGTCATCACAAAGCCTGGAGCAAGGAAGACTCTGCCCAACACTAGTGATGTGTGGGGGCAAAGAAAAGGAAAAATCCTCCTACGCTGCCCAACAGTTTACAGGCAGGGACCTTTATTTAAAAGTACAGCCACTGCCTGATCTGAAATGCATGTTTAAAGTTCTTGCTGATTATCGGCAAACTCTATGAACCAACCCTTAATCCATGGGCAGAGAGATAGGTATCTTTTTTTTAATCTGCAAAGAATTAAAGAATAAACAAAAGGTCCTATGCTAAAACAAGAAATCAGCCCCATCTTGGCACAGTTCTCATCAGAATATTGCACCCAGTGTTAACTAACTCTAGAAGCTTCAAACTGTATAAATTTAAATGTATTTGCATATTATAAAAATAAAGATAAACATATACATATTTTACACTAGTTACGGAACAGCAATGAATGGTCAGTCGATCCCTCTTTCACATTTAACAGAACTGAAATCTGAGTGCTCTAAATACTGCCACCTGTACTGGAATTATGGCTTATATGTGCACGGAAAACAAAAATCCCTGAGAAGCCATTCGACTTTTTTTTTTTTTTTTTTTCTTCAAGTAGCGCTCTCCTTGGAGGATCACAGTTCTGAGGTTCAGGTTGTAAAACATTTGCTCCACATTCTCTCCCATTCTTCCCCGCCCCTGCCCCGCCCCTCCCCACCTCGTCTACAGGCTAGGTGTGCTTCCTCCCTGAAAGCACCCTGAACACACATGCACTCAAATTCACAGAACACGCCAGGGAGTGTGGAGGGTTTGCCGGGTACAAAAGATGGTCCAGGTGCGTTCTGATGCTCTTTTCTCCATGGAAATTCCACAGCCATAAAAGTCACTGGTTTCTGTGCTTTTCACCAACGTTCTTCCTATGTGGGTAGATGAGAAGAAAGCACAGAAATGAACAAAGGAAATAGGAAACGATATTCTCAATGATAAGAACAGCAAGTCATAGTATCTTTTTTGGTTTTTTTTGCACCACTGATTTTCATGTCTACTTCTACAGCTCTGTATAAAATTGTAAATGCAGGCAACTAATGTTCCTACAAAGGAAAGAGGCTTTTTACTAGAAACCTAGTCAAACATTTCTGTTTATGACATTAAGCTCAGACATAAAGAGAAAACTAGACGAATTAGCTATAACTACCTATTCCATTGTAATTTCACAGCTTAACTAGATTTCTGATTAAGAATCCTGAACTCTAAACACAGCACTGCTTCCTTTCAGGAAACACACATAGACACACTAAATAACACTGAATATATATCTGTACTAAGAAGTGAGAATGAGTGTCTATCTGGACTAAAAAGCATGATTTTACTTAAAGACTGCCAAACTAAAAGCTGGAGTTGGATGAAAATAAAATGAAGAAACTGCTGTATCATCAACTAATTAAACCAAGTGGCATTCAATTCAGACAAAGTGGTTAGACGAAAACATGTCAAATGCTCCCATCCCTTATTTTAGCTTTCCTATAATGACACATGATGTGATATTTTTAAAAGTGTTTTGACAACATTTAATAAAACATACAAAGACATAATGGGGTTATTACCTGCTTCTCCCACCCTCCACCCCGCATCTCTCTTAATGCTGCCTGATTTTTTTGTAACTGATAATTCAATATCTACCTAAGACATCTCTCTAGCCCACATAAGAATTGGCTGAGCATAATATTAATAACATCACCAAAAATAGGCACCTTCCATTTACTAAGTACTTACTACACACTAGGAATCGCATCATTCACCGTGTTGCATTATTTGATTAATCCTAAACTCATAACGCTCTATCAGGTAAGCTCTGCATTCACCAAGAAAGAAGCTAAGGTTCCAAGAGGTTAGATAACTTCCCCAAGGGCACACACCAGTGAGCAGCAGGGCCAGGCCTTTAAAGAGGGTTATTTGACTCCGAAGTATGCTTGACAGCTAAAAGCAAGGCTGGAATATTTGGGGCCCTAGGGGTAGTTTCACATTTCTTTGGCACTGAGGCATATGGACTTTTGGAAGGCCTATTAATAGAGTAAACTTCCCAGTAGAGAAGGTTTTGGAAACTGCCTCAAACTCAAGTAATCATAAATCTAAGTGTAAAGAGGATGGCAGTGTGAACACTCATCCCAACTAAGCAGTTAACTCTGGTGAAGAAGTTCCAGCTTCATGGGGGGGGAGGTGCTACATTACGCTTTTCTTACTGAATCTAACAAACCTTGAGAAACGCAGGCAGTTGTGTCTGGCTGTCTGCTCCCCTGAGCCACTAGAAAGACTGAGAAACACAAGGATATGTAATCAAGGGCACCTAGAGGGAATATTCCAGTGTTCAAGGGAGAAAAAGGAAAACCGGTTTGAGCATTTTTCCACGTGGATATCATTTTTCTTGTGTGGGCGCTTAGGGAAAGAGAAGAGCCATCGCATCACCAAACTTCCCCACCTCTCCCTGCTCCTCCATCTCAATAAACTCGCCCTCATCTGTCAAGATCCACCTCAAATGCTACTTCCTGGAGCTCTTCCTAATTGTCTGGCCGAGTTCTTTCTTCTCTGTGTCCACAGGACTTTGTCGATACACCTGTCGCTGCAGGTATCACATTTTAATTGGAATTAGACATTCACAAGTTTCTCTGGTTGTGTCTTTGGTTCCCATCCTCCCCACGGAAGCTATTAGATTCTTGTGGATCTCTATTATTTCTGTACCCTCAACAGTTGGCACAATGCCTCGTAGAGGGCAAATACTCAACAAAGATCTGCTGAATGAATAAGGAATAAGATGTGATGAAAAAGTCACAGGGAAAAACAGCCAAGCTACTCTGAGATCATTTCTGTAAGGGGGTGGATGAGAAGTATTAAGGAGATGTGAAGGAAAGAGGGTCTGAGTACAGTCAGAAGGACTGGGGGTGGCTTCTCAGAGGAGGCGACACATGTCCTGAGTCTTAGGGACGATGGGCCTTCATCAGGTAGGAGAGAAGGGGTGGCAGCTGGCTGTGGGCCGAGAGCCGGCCAGAGGTCGGGTATGGCTGGCCCTCCACAGTCAGGGAGCGTCACGCGTCCGGAGGGTGGCTGGGGTCTGCTTGGGAACCTTGTGTGTCATGCCCGGGATTTTGAACTTGCACCATAATCACCAGGAAGCCATTCAAGGCTTTCCAATAGAAAGTTGATGGGGCCTGATGTTGAAAAATCAATTGGTTTCAGGGACAAAAAGACTAGCGAGGAGGAGGCCAGTTGACACTCAGTCACAGGGATCTTGGCAGAGACAGGAGGACCTACAGGAAAGCAGGGGCCGAAGAGAAAGTTCCATGGGCAGATTCACTCATTCAAGACACACTGATGAGGTGGGGTAAGAGGTCTCAGTGGAAGGCTGACTGCACGCGGGAAGGGTTGAGTGGACAGACCCCCAGCCTGGCAGATGGCGCAAAGCGATGCCATCCCCGGAGACGGGCGGAGGCACGGGCAGTGAAGAGCTCCGGGGCAGGGGGACGAAATGTGCGCGTCCAAGGGAGCTGCCGGGCGGGACGATGGAAACAGGCCCGCAGCTGAAGGGAGGGGTCAGCTGGGGGGCAAGCCCCAGAATCCCCGCAGGTTACGGAGCCTGCTCTTCCTGGGACGCGGCAAACGCCTTCAGCGTATTTAGAAGCTCAGTGAAGCCACACCCTGTTGTACTGCTGTTAAGCGGGACTTTTCTGTCCTCTGCCGCCTTGCCCGCCGTGGAGAGACCGCCCCTCCCAGGCTCAGCCAGCTAGTGCCCACACGTAGTCAGCAAGTCAGACGCGAGCGTGCTTCTCATGCAAACCAGCGAAGCCAGGGTCCACACCCCTAACCACCCCGTTTATCAGGCTCTCACACTCCAGGCCACTCTACCTGCCCTGATCACACCAGGGCCGGGCTCCGGACAACTCGGGACTGTCTTTGTGCCCCAGAGCCCGCGGAAACTATCCAAACCGGCCCATCCTACGTGTGCTCCCCTGCCTTGCCCGTGCCTTCCCGCAGAGACCACAGCACAGGCCCCTCCCCCACTGCCTCCCCTACCCTCAGCCTCCAGAGGTGGGGCCCGTGGGTGCTTCCCCACGCAGCCCCGCCCCCGCCCCAGGGCACGGCGTGCCCCTCCCCGAAGGAACTGTAGTAAACTGTCTTTTCCCCGGCAGTCGTTTCCTGATCTGTTGGCCTCATCGTATCTCCAGTCTTCCATTCCCACACTATAGGAGTTTGTCCAGGCACATGGGCTCTGGCATCTACAGTATGAAAGGAATGATCCCACTCATCTCCTCTTTATCCCAGGAAGATGGGTTTAGGACACTGACGTTTACGAAGTAGCTGCAGGTGGCCTCATAAACAGATCTGCATGTACTTCACCTTGACCCCTTCGTGGTGGTGGAGGGGAAGGTGAGCCGGCACGCTCTCCTGCCTACTCAGCACACGCGTTTACCTGCCTTGCGTGGGTACCTCAGTTAATAAGCAAAACAGTCCTAGGTAAGTCAGTGAGTAGATTTTACTCTAGCATCTATATTTGGATTCTGAAATTTTGATTTTAATGATTACCTTTATGTTATGCATGGTGTACATACTAATATTTCTGGTAGAAATAACAGCAACTGGATTTATTGAGCGCTACTTAATCTGTGTAAGGAATAATGCTAAATGCTTCCCCTGCAACGGTCTCTAAATGCACAGAACGAGCTCAGGAGATAGTGCTGCTGTGATCTGCACCTGTCACAGCACTAACACATTGCCGGATTCAAACTCAGAGGGCATAACTCCGGAGCCTGTCGAACTGCCTTGAGAAAATAAATACCAACACCGCTTTTAAAAAGCTGTTTGCTGGGACTTCCCTGGTGGCGCAGTAGTTAAGAATCCGCCTGCCAATGCAGGGGACACAGGTTCGATCCCTGGTCCGGGAAGATCCCACATGCTGCGGAGCAACTAAGCCCTTGCGCCACAACTACTGAGCCTGTGTTCTAGAGCCCACGAGCCACAAGTACTGAGCCTATTTGCTGCAACTACTGAAGCCCGTGCGCCTAGAGCCTGTGCTCTGCAACAAGAGAAGCCACCTCAATGAGAAGCCCGTTCACCACAACAAAGAGTAGCCCCCGCTCGCCACAACCAGAGAAAAGCCCGCGCGCAGCAACAAAGACCCAACTCAGCCAATAAACAAATAAATAAATAGTCAATTAGCTACAAAGTGGGAAACTCAGGATTAAAAAAAAATGGTTTGCTGTGTTAATTAGCTTGAGCTTTTCCTGATGTTATATTCTTGCATTACATTAGAATGAGTTTTTTTAAATGACTTCTTTTTTCCAAAAAGGATTCTAAGGTTACTGATATATGCATTATAGTAAATTAGGCAAAAGAGTTGAGCAGTTTTATTTTTAATTCTCCAGTATGTCTTGATTCTGGATAAGTAAAAGATTTGTAATCTTAAAATGTCCTGCTGTATGGAATCTCTTCGTCCCAAGCCCATCCTCCCCCTTTTTTTCCTAAACTCTCCAAGTCCTTAGGAGGCCCTTACCTATTTAAGAAACCCTCTCTGCTTCCCAGACTTACCCTTAAACATTGGTGCTCCTAAAGTCACAGATTGGGTACAGTAAAAATGATGGCATAAGGGAAAGAAGCACTATCTTTTCCACTTAATTGTCCAAGAAAGTATGGAGATACCTAAGCAGAGAGGGAACAAATTCCAGTATCAATGTGGCTGATGGGAGACTAAATCAAAGAAACACTATTCCTCCCAGTCGTGAAAGCAACAAGGCAAGGAGCTGTCTTACTCCTTACAAAGAACAAAACAAATCAATGCAAATCAATGTGATACACCCCACAGGCAACCTCCACATTTAAGCCTCCTTTCCTTCTGAAATCCCATCCCATCACCACCCTTCATGTTTTACACTTCTGAGATCAGTGAAAAATTCTCCATTGTGATTAAGCCAAATTCATCCATTCCTTAAAAAAAAGGTTTTTTAATCGAGTCCGTACTAACTGATCTGAGTGCAGTTAAACATACTTTGCCTATTTATTTGGTGAGGTAAAGGCCACAGAATCTTCATCCTACTTTTTACAAAAGGCTTAATTGGTCTTAAATATCCTTATGTCATAACAATGTAACTGCCAAAATTCCTATGCAAAGTAATCACTATAGGTTTGAGAATACTTGCAAACAGTAAGTATCTAGAATCTTACTTGAATTGGAACGCTATAGTATATACACGCAATAATCCAAGTTTGAAATGCAGCGTGAGCCTTGTCCTTTATTATCGGTAATACTTTCTGGAAAGGAGAAAGCTTTGCCCAGCAATTTTCAAACCAGCTCATTTTTTCTAATTCTGTAACACATGACCTGCCAAAATCAGAATTTGCTTCCTTCTTCAGTTCCACCACTCCACAGACAGATAGGGTAGCACCACAAAAGAAATGGCAAGCGCCAGAAAATAAAAATGATACTTATCTGTTTCCTGCATGTTCAAGGACCAGTCCGTTAAGAAGCCACATGGAAGTGTAAGTTATATTCCAGTATGTCTTTAAAAAAAATTTTTATATTGGACTATAGGTGATTTACAGTGTTGTGTTAGTTTCAGGTGTACAGCAAAGTGAAACTGTTATACATATGCATATATCCACTCTGTTTTAGATGCTTTCCCCATATAGGCCAATAGAGAGTATTGAATAGAGTTCCCTGTGCTATACAGTAGGTCCTTGTTGGTTATCTATTTTAAATATAGTAGTGTGTATATGTCGATCCCAATCTCCCAATTTATCCCTCCCACCCACCTTTCCCCTTTGGTAACCATAAGTTTGTTTTCTATGTCTGTGAGTCTGTTTCTGTTTTGTAAATATGTTCATTTGTATCATTTTTTAAAGATTCCACATATAAGCGATATCATATATTTGTCTTTCTCTGTCTGACTTACTTCACTTAGTATGATAAACTCCAGGTCCCTCCATGTTGCTGCAAATGGCATTATTTCATTCTTTTTAATGGCTGAGTAATATTCCCTTGTATATATGTACCACATCTTCTTTATCCATTCATCTGTTGATGGACATTTAGTTTGCTTCCATGGCTTGGCTATAGTATACAGCACTGCAATGAACATTGGGGTGCACGTATCCTTTCGAACCATGGTTTTCTCCAGATATATGCCCAAGAGTGGGATTGCTGGGTCATATGGTAGTTCTATTTTTAGTTTTTTAAGGAACCTTCATACTGTTGTCCATAGTGGCTGTCCAATTTACATTCCTACCAGCAGTGCAGGAGGGTTCCCTTTTCTCCACACCCTCTCCAGCATTTATCATTCATAGACTTTTTGATGATGGCCATATTCTGACTGGTGTGAGATGATATCTCATTATAGTTTTGATGTGCATTTCTCTAATAATTAGTGATATTGAGCATCTTTTCATGTGACTCTTCGTCATCTGTATGTCTTTGAAGAAATGTCGGTTTAGGTCTTCTGCCCATTTTTTGATTGGGTTGTTGTTTTGTTTTTTGATATTGAGCCACATGAGTTGTTTGTAAATTTTGGAGATTAATCCCTTGTTGGTCACATCGTTTGCAAATATTTTCTCCCATTCTCTGGGGTTTCTTTTCGTTTTGTTTATGGTTTCCTTTGCTGTGATAAAGCATTTAAGTTTAATTAGGTTCCATTTGTTTATTTTTGTTTTTATTTTCATTACTCTAGGAGGTGGATCCAAAAAGATATTGCTGCAATTTATGTCAAAGAGTGTTCTGCCTATGTTTTCCTCTAAGAGTTTTATAGTATCCAGCCTTACATATAGGTCTTTAATCCATTTTGGGTTTATTTTTGTGTATGGTGTTAGAGAATGTTTTAATTTCATTCTTTTACATGTAGCTGTCCAGTTTTCCCAGCACCACTTATTGAGGAGACTGTCTTTTCTGCATTGTGTAGTTTCATCTCTTTTGTCATAGATTAGTTGACCATAGGTGTGTGGTTTTATTTCTGGGCTTTCTGTCCTGTTCCATTGATCTGTATTTCTGTTTCAGCACCAGTACCATACTGTTTTGATTACTGTAGCTTTGTAGTATAATCTGAAGTCAGGAAACTGATTCCTCCAGCTCCATTTTTCTTTCTCAGGATTGCTTTGGCTATTTGGGGCCTTTTGTGTTTCCATACAGTTTGTAAAATTTTTTGTTCTAATTCCGTGAAAAATGCCATTGGTAATTTGATAGGGATTGCATTGAATCTGTAGATTGCTTTGGATAGTATAGTCATCTTCACAATATTGATTCTTCCAATCCAATAACATGGTATATCTCTCCATCTGTTTGTGTCTTCTTTGATTTCTTTCATCAGTGTCTTATAATTTTCTGCACACAGGTCTTTTGTCTCCTGAGGTAGGTTCATTCCTAGGTATTTTATTCTTTTTGATAGGATGATAAATGGGATTTTTACCTTAATTTCTCTTTCTGATCTTTTGTTGTTAGTGTATAGGAATGCAAGAGATTTCTGTGTATTAATTTTGTATCATGTAACTTTAACAAATTCATTGATGAGCTCTAGTAGTTTTCTGGTAGCATCTTTAGGATTTTCTATGTAGTATCATGGGATCTGCAAACAGTGACAGTTTTACTTCTTTTCCAATTTGGATTCCTTTCATTCTTTTTCTTCTCTGATTGCCTTGGCTAGGACTTCCAAAACTATGTTGAATGAAAGTGGCAAGAGCAGACATCCTTGCCTTGTTCCTGATCTTTGAGGCAATGCTTTCAACTTTTCACCATTCAGTATGATGTTAGCTGTAGGTCTGTCATATGGCCTTTGTTATGTTGAGGTATGCTCCCTCTATGCCTACTTTCTGGAGAGTTTTCATCATAAATGGATGTTGAATTTTGTCAAAAGCTTTTTCTGCATTTATTGAGATGATCATATGGTTTTTATTCTTCAGCTTGCTAATGTGGTTTATCACACTAATTGATTTGTGGATATTGTAAAATCCTTGCATCCCTGGGATAAATCCCATTTGATCAGGGTGTATGATCCTTTTAATGCATTGTTGGATTTAGTTTGCTAGTGTTTTGTTGAGGATTTTTGCGTCTAAATTTCATCAGTGATATTGGCCTGTAATTTTCTCTTTTTTTGTGGTATCTTTATCTGGTTTTGGTATCAGGGTGATAGTGGCCTCATAGAATGAGTTTGGGAGTGTTCCTTCCTCTGCAAGTTTTTGGAAGAGTTTTGGAAGGATAAGTGTTAACTCTTCTCTAAATGTTTGATATAATTCACCTGTGAGGCCATCAGGTCCTGGACTTTTGCTTGTTGGGAGTTTTTCAATCACAGTTTCAATTTCGGTACTTGTGATTGGTCTGTTCATATTTTCTATTTCTTCCTGGTTCAGTCTTGGGAGATTGTATCTTTCTAAGAATTTGTCCATTTCTTCCAGGTTGTCCATTTTATTGGCATATAGTTGCTTGTAGTAGTCTCTTATGATCCTTTGTTATTTCTGTGGTGTCAGTTGTAACTTCTCCTTTTTCATTTCTAATTTTATTGATTTGAGTTCCTCTCCCTTTTTTTCTTATCAATTTTGTTTAGGTTTATCAATTTTGTTTATCTTTTCAAAGAACCAGCTTTTAGTTTCACTGGGTTTTTTTCAATTGTTTTCTTCGTCTCTATTTCATTTATTTCTGCTCTGGTTTTTATGATTTCTTTCCTTCTGCTAACTTTGGGCTTTGTTTGTTCTTTCTCTGGCTGCCTTAGGTGTAGGGTTAGGTTGTTTTAGATTTTTCTTGTTTTCTGAGATTGTAAGGTTGTAAGATTCTGAGATTGAGTAAGATTGTATTGCAGTAAACTTCCCTCTTAGAACTGCTTTTGCTGTGTCCCATAGGTTTTGGATTGTCATGCTTTTGTTGTCATTTGTCTCTAGGTTTTTTTTTTATTTTGTCTTTGATTTCTTCAGTGATCCATTGGTTGTTTAGTATCATATTGCTTAGCCTCTAAGTATTTGTGTTTTTTACAGTTTTTTCCTTGTAGTTGATTTCTAACCTCATTGTGTTTGGAAAAGATGCTTGATATGATTTCAGTTTTCTTAAATTTACAGAGGCTTGATTTGTGGCCCAGCATATGATCAATCCTCAAGAATGTTCCATGTGCACTGGAAAAGAATGTGTATTCTGCTGCAGTTGGATGGATATAAATATCAATAAGTCTGTCTGGTCTAATGTGTCATTTAAGGCCTGTGTTTCCTTACTGATTTTCTGTCTGGATGATCTGTCCATTGATGAAAGTGGTGTGTTAAAATCTGCCACTATTATTGTGTTACTGTTGATTTCTCCTTTTATGGCTGTTAGTATTTGCCTTATATATTGAGGTGCTCCTATGTTGCATGCGTTTATATTTACAATTATTATATCTCCTTCTTGGATTGATCCCTTCATCATTATGTGGTGTCCTTCTTTGTCTCTTGGAACAGTTTTTATTTTAAAGTCTATTTTGTCTGATATAAGCATTGCTACTCCAGCTTTCTTTTGATTTCCATTTGCCTTTTTCATTCCCCTCACTTTCAGTCTGTATGTGTCCCTAGATCTGAAGTGGGTCGCTTGTAGACAGCATATATACAGGTCTTGCTTTTGTATCCATTCAGCCAGTCCATGTCTTTTGGTTGGAGCATTTAGTCTGTTTACGTTTAAGGCAATTATTGATTATGTATGTTCTTATTGCTATTTTATTAATTGTTTTGGGTTTGTTTTTGTAGGTCTTTTTTCTTCCTTTCCTCTTTTGTTCTCTTGTGATTTGATGACTAACTTTACTGTTGTGTTTGGATTCCTTATTCTTTTTTGTGTGTGTATCTATTGTAGATTTTTGGTTTGTGGTTACTATGAGGTTTTAATACAGCAATCTATATAAAAACAGGATTGTTTTAAGTTGCTGGTCTTTTAATTTCAAATGCATTTCCAATATCCTGCATTTGTATTCTCCTCTTTTCACGACTGCTGGTTTTCATATCATTTTGTGTGTGGATGACTTTCTACCTTTACTGTAATGTTTGCCTTTACCAGTGAGCTTTTCCATTCGTGATTTTCTTGTTTCTAGTTGTGGCCTTTTCTTTTCCACCTAAAGAAGTTCCTGTAGCATTTGTTGCAAAGCTGGTCTGGTGGTGCTGAATTCTCTTAGCTTTTGCTTGTCTGTAAAGCTTCTGATTTCTATGTCAAATCTGAATGAGAGACCCTTGCTGGATAGAGTATTCCTGGTTGTAGGTTCTTCCCTTTCATCACTTTAAATATATCATGCCATTCCCTTCTGGCCTGCAGTTTCTGCTGAGAAATCAGCTGATTACCTATGGGAATTCCCTTATATGTTTTGTTGCTTTTCCCTTGTTGCTTTTAATATTTTCTCTTTGTCTTTAATTTCTGTCAGTTTGATTACTGTGTGTCTTTGTGTGTTCCTCCTTGGGTTTATGCTGCCTGGGACTCTGTGCTTCCTGGACTTGGGTGACTGTTTCCTTTCCCATGTTAGGGAAGTTTTCAGCTACTATCTCTTCAAATATTTTCTCAGGTCCTTTCTCTCTCTCTTCTCCTTCTGGGACCCCTATAATGTGAATGTTGGTGCGTTTAATGTTGTCCCAGAATTCTCTTAGACTGTCCTTATTTCTTTTCACTCTTTTTTCTTTATTCTTGTCCACAGCAGTGATTTCCACCATTCTGTCTTCCAGCTCACTTATCCGTTCTTCTGCCTCATTTATTTTATTGATTCCTTCTAGTGTATTTTTCATTTCAGTTATTGTATTGTTCATCTGTTTGCTTGTTATTTAGATCTTCTAGCTCTTTGTTAAATATTTCTTGTATCGTCTCTATCTATGCTTCTGTTGTTTTTCCAAGATCTTGGATCATCTTTACTATCATTACTCTGAATTCTTTTTCAGTTAGATTGCCTATCTCCAATTCACTTAGTTGTTCTTTTGAGGTTTTATCTTGTTCCTTTGTCTGGGACGTATTCCTCTGCTGACTCATTTTGTCTAACTTTCTGTGATTGTGGTTTCCATTCCATAGGCTGCAGAGTTGTAGTTCTTCTTGGCTTCTGCTGTCTGCCCCCTGGTGGATGAGACTGATGTAAGGGGCTTGTGCAGGCTTCCTGGTGGGAGGGCCTAGTTTCTGCCCACTTGTGGGTGGAGCTGGGTCTTGTCCCTCTGGTGGGCAGGGCCCTGTCAAGGGGTGTGTTTAATGGGCAGCTGTGGGCTCAGGAAGACTTGAGGCAGCCTGTCTGCTGATGGGTGGAGCTGTGTTCCCACCCTGATGCTTGTCTGACCTGAGGCCTCCCAGCACTGGAGCCTACAGGCTGGTGGCTGGGGCCAGGTCTTGGTGAGAAAATGGCAGCCTCCAGGAGCACTTGCACCAATGAGTACTCCCCAGAACTACCGCCACCAGTGTCTTCGTCCCCACAGTGAGCCAAAGTCGCCCCCCCTCCCCCCACCAGTAGGAGACCCTCCAATACCAGCAGATAGGTTTGGCCCAGGCTCTTGTGAGGTCACTGCTTTTTCCCCTGGGTCCTAGTGCACATGAGACCTTGTGTGCACTCTCCAGGACTGGAGTTTCTGTTTCCCCCAGTCCTGTGGAATCCCTGTGATCAAATCCCACTGGCCTTCGAAGGCAGATGCTCTGGGGGCTCCTCCTCCTGAAACCAGACCCCCAGGCTGGGGAGCCTAATGTGGGGTTCAGAACTTTCACTCCTGTGGGAGAACCTCTATGATATAGTTATTTTCCAGTTTGTGGTTTGCCCACCTGGCAGGTATGGGATTTGATTTTATCGTGATTGCACCGCTCCTACTGTGCTGTTGTGGTTTCTTCTTTGTCTTTGGATGTAGGATATCTTTTTTGGTAGGTTCCATCATTTTTTTATTGATAGTTGTTCAGTAGTTAGTTAGTTGTGATTTTGTTGTTTTCGTGAGAGGCGGTGAGCTCACGTCCTTCTACTCTGCCATCTTGTCCCCACCCACTGTATGTATCTCCAGTATTTCTTAAGGTAAAACATTTTCATAGCTAACCTGCCGAATCCTGTCTTTTAAATGAAAATCAGTAGACAAATTGAGTCAAGTGGCAGTTTTTCAGAATATATATTTTAATTGGTAAAGGAGGAAAATCTCTTTGGAAATGAGAAAGAAATATTCCATAAGTTATCTAAAAATGAAAGGCAAACAGCAAGCTGCAATTTGCCCAAAGAAGTTCACACTTCCCTTCTGAACTGGAATTTTAAGTGTCTCAATCTGTAAAGCAACAGGATGGAGACAGGAATTCACAAATAAAATTTTTTTTAATTAAAAAAAAAAAATCCTTCTATTGTACTTTTGCCTTGCTTTTCCCACTGAAAGTATATTTTTGCCCTTCATGATCCCTGTCTATATTGAAGGTCAGTTAGGCTGCCACTCAGAAGTTCTGAAGGATAAATACGCAACAGATGGATGTGTTAATTAACTACATGGTGGGAATCCTTTCACAGTGCATACGGATATCAAATTACCACAGTGTACACTTTAAATATCTTACTTATCTGTCCATTACATCCCAATAAAGCTAAAAAAGAAAAGATCAGTGGGTGCCAAGGGTTAAGAGGGGAGGGAGGGATAAAGAGGGGGAGCGCACAGGATTTTTAGGGCAATGAAAATATTGTGTAAGATACTGTAATGGTAGATACATGTCATTCTGTATTTGTCCAAACCCATGAAATGTACAACATCAAGTGTGAACCCTAATGTAAAGCGTGGGCTTCGGGTGATAACGAGGTGTCAGTGTAGGTTCATCACCTGTGACGAATGTTCCAGTCTGGGTGGGGAGGCTGTGTGTGGCCAGGGCAGGGGGTAGATGGGGTCTTTCTGTACCTTATGCTCGATTTCACTGTGAACCTAAAACTGCTCTTAACAACTAAGTCTGTGTTTTTAGAAATTGCTACCTATACTTTAGGTATAGGTAGAGTTCTGAAGGAGGCTGATTTCCCTCCAAGAAACTCCGTTTCCCTTCTACTGTTCAGTAAACAGGGGGCTGGCAGCGGGGGTGCACGTCCATTCACTGCCTTCAGACTGCACTGGGCCAAGGATAACAAGTGTTTGTACGAATTTCCTTAAAACTCACAAATCTGTTTAATACCAACACACCAGGGAGCAAAACCATTCCTGAAAGTGGCACTAAGAATTATTTATTTTCTGCATGGAGCTAGGTATTGTTAGGCACAGTGACTGCAGGTGAGCATGGGCATGAAACTTCTCTCTGGAATGATGAAAATGTTCTAAAATGAGGTTGTGGTGACAGCTGGACAACTCTGTAAATATGTGAACCATCGCTGAATGGGCAAGTTTTATGGTATGAAAGTATACCAAAGCTTTAAAAAAAATGTTTATCAGACAGAATCCATATCCTTAAGGAGGTCAGAATTTTTCAAAGCAACCCAGCAAATCTGCTACTAGATGAATTTTCATCTCATCTCCAAGGCAAATATCCTTGAAAATCAGCCCAGGATTGCCAAAGTATGGAAATGACTCGTATTTCTATCTGATAATCAGCAAAGGGACCAAGAAGTCACTCAGTTGATACATTTCTCCTCGGAGAGCGAGGTGCAGAAGGACAGGCATTTCATTGAATTCATGTAACTTCTTCCCCATGGAATGCTGGTAGAGACTTCACCATCATCCAAGGTGAATTATGAGAATAAGTCACTTTAAAAAAAAAAAAAATCACTACTTGCTCTTTATTCTCTGTCTGTAGGGGAATAACAAACCTCGAAATTTTAAAAAATGAGAAATAGAAAAGCTTGGAATTCATAAAGAAGATCCAATCAAATTAACAGTCATCAATGGTTTTTCTTTATAAAGTTCATTGTAGCACCATTATTTTACACATGGTCAAAGACAGGCCATTAATGACAAGTCTCATTTGACCTATAAAGGAGAGGAGTAAACTGGTCAAAGAAGAGCTTGGGATGCCTTTTTGAAACCACTGTAAGGTCTAGATCAATGACCTAAGAGTAGGGTGATTATTCTGGTTTTCCTGGGATGGTTCTGGTTGCTGCCTATCGTCCTGGCAAAATTATTACGAATTCTCCTGAAGATGAGACCCACTGGCCTGGGAGCCCTGGAGGAGAGCTCAACGAGCACAATGTCTGGCACACACATGACAATCATCTGAGTGACTCGTTTTCTTAAAGACTAGTGCCTGGCCCTGGAAATTCTGATACACACGTGCCTGATGAAGAAAGTCTGATCTTGACCATTGACCTGCATTTTAGAGGAGGAGAGAGCAGTAAAAGGTCACTCTCTAGTGACTTGCCTAAGTTAACTGGGGCTGGAGTTGCAAAACCAGGGCAATAACTCCAGTCTACCAATTTCTACTGTCCGCTGAGACCCTAAGTCTAACTCTCAGAAGCTCTCAGGCTCAGACCCAAGCTGTCTGGACCTAATGACCACCTCCTGGGACAGCTTTCCTCATCGATCCCCAAATCCCCCACTTCCAATACATTGCCATCCACTTGTAAATTAGAGTTTCCACTGGGCTGTGCAGGGCCTGACAGTTTGTTTCCATTTTGTTCTCAAGAATATTCCTTCATTTAGAATTGAGAGTTACCCTCTAAACCTGCCATCCATTGTATGAGACCTTTTATAAAAAATCCATTTCAAAATAAAACTGTTCACAGAGCTAGGTCAAAAGCAGTTCAGTCCCTAAAGGTATCCCCTCCAGCATCTAGAAGTCTCAGGTCATGTGGCTCTGATTACCCAAGGCTTTAAAGCTGCTTGTTCATTTCAGGTATGATAACCTGGAAGAGAGAGGAGCTGATAGCATTTCTGCAGGTTGGTATAAATGTCCTTTTGTGGCAGTACAACAGAAGCCCGTGAGAAGACACTGATAACTCTGGCTATCTTGCCTATTAAATGCCACGTAGCTATGGCAAAACAATAGGTTACCGTCTCTCCTGGCTCAGGAAAATCTACACCCATGCAAAGCCTATTGAACAATTGTTTCCCTCCATTTCCAGACCCTGTTTTTTATAATATCCCTTTATCCTTACCCTATGTGTGAGAAAGGCACCAGCGTATACCAATTCAGAGAATGGTAACATTTCTGATGTTTGGTATGCTCAGGACAGGGGAATGTTCTGGTTCATATTTAGTTACTGGGTAATCCTAAGAAGCATTTCAAAGTTTCACAATGTCATAGGGTTATATATTAGTGATAAGTTAACCTTAAAAAGCATTCTGAATAGAAGAGCATGAGAGAAGAATTTCCCTTGGGTGTTCCGTGACATTTTCCAGCAAAGATGGATTAGGGATGTTCTGTCTAGTGAGTCACCCAGTTTGGAGAAAGGGGACAGCTGCTAACGAGTGAGAAATCCCCAGCAGACCCTTGCTCTGCAGACAGCATACCGGGGGCAGGAAAGCTGCTACTTGCAGGGTCAGAGACATAAGTTCCTATCACACAAGCTCTCAGGAATGCAGCCTGACAGCAAGTTTCTCAAGATGCCGTAACAGGTCACCATTCTCAAATACGAACTTTCCAACCTCCCTATACAAAGCTTAGATATGGAAAAAATATTCTATGTGGTCAACTAGGAAGAAAAATGGAAATCTCCTTCATGAATACTCTGTTGATATCACCCAGAAGACCAGGGACTACTGCTTTTCAAGATTTGCAGTAGAAAGGTATTTCATCTCAGTCTAAAGTGGCCTGTTCAGTTCTTAACACTACAGAAAAAACCAAACAGATGAGTTTAACCTAAGTTTATCATCTGAGTTTAATGCTAAGCTAACCTTGTATCCAAAAGTTAGTTCACACGGGTACATTCTGTGTCTTTAAGTCCATTTTGGGGAAGGTGAGAAAAAACCACACTGCTTCTGATTGTCGAGGACTGATTGATAGAGAATCAGAGACCCACAAGAAAAAAGGATCTACTACAGATTTTCTGCCAGCTTTTCTTATTTAATGAGCCCTCGCTGTTTTCTGAAGTGAGGGCCCACTTCATACTACAATGACAGAATTATGACTCTCCATCAAAAAAAAAAAAACATCGCTCTTTTTGGTTCATATATCTGCAAATATACTAAAAAACAATGAATCATACACTTTAAACAAGTGAACTGTATAATATGTGAACAATATCTCAAAAAAGCTGTTTTAAAATGTTCTTTTATCAGCAAAAGTAAAAAACAAAAAATCACAAATAACGAAAAATGAAAGTTCCTAGTTTGTTGTATAAGCCATAGTTTTGCTATTGCCCAGATAACTAGGTCTGCCCTGGGGGAGCTTTTCCAGGTTTGATGAAAGGTACTTTAACCTGGACTTCTGTTCTCAGGAGTGAGGGACGGGGCTGCGGGTTCAGAACTCACTTGGAACATGGGCTGATCACAGTCGGTGTGGGTGGGTAAACCAAGGCAACATTCACTCGCTCGCTGCCATTCTTGGGGCATATGATCTCTGCCACGCCTTCTGGTCTGGGCTGACTCAGCAACTCCCCTGCAGGAGAAAGAAACATGCATTAGTGAGATTTGCCTTCAAAAATGGGGCCACCTTAGAGAGGGGGTGGAGGAAGCAGGGAGCAGGGCAGGTAGTGAGGACGACGGGAAGGGTCTGCAGACAGTGGAATCAGAGAACAAATGTGCAACCAGAGCAGAACTGGCTCTGCTCTCAGTGGCTCATCTGTATCACTGTGGAGAACATTCTAATGGTGATGGCAGGAAGGCTACCGTTTGGGACAAAGACAGCATCTGTTCTGCTATTTTCCTCACCTTCCTTTCCCCAGATGGGCTCCAGAGATCTTTATCTAGACGTCGCAGCAAACCGAGCCAGGATCCCTTGAGCCCGGAGAAGCGGGGCTGCCAAGGAGGTGTTCATAATTAGGATGGGGGCAGATGGAATTCGCAGCAGCCTTGCAACAAAGCCCTGTATTAATGATCTGGAAATGCAGCTGACTAAAGGTGTGTTATCAAGGTAAACAGGCCGGCTTCATGCTGGCAAGAGGATTTCCTGGGTAGGTATGTGTGCAGATTTGTAAAGGACCAACACAATGCTCTCTTATGAGTAATGGGAGCTAGTAAAAACACCCCAAGGGAAACCCGCGTACTCTGCCTGCCCCGGATACGATCTCTCCAACCAGATCATCAAACCCCTAAGAGCAGTGATGCCTTCCGTGTCTTGGTTTCCTCCCCGCCGTCCACTGACCCAGTAGCCTCCTGCCCTTTCTCTGTTTTCATGGCCAGCAGGGCGCTCTTGCTCAGAGAATTCAAAAAATAGCTTTTGGTGGACAATGGTGCATTATTGCCTAAATTCCCCTACTTATACCTAGAAAGTAAATAAACCAAACCAAGGACACAAAACATCTGCCAACTGGGGAAAGATGCTACTGGAAATAAAACATCAGCTATGACAGCCATCACTTGTATTACTGATTTGAAATTCTGGGGACCCTAAAGTATATGCCATCATGTGAGGATACAAAGAATCCTTTGACTCAAAATGCCGTGTATCTAAACGTCTCACCTTCAGCAAACTCACAATGATGGAGCATGGCCATGTGCCAGCACTGAACAGACAGCTTTAAACGTACATCTCATTTCATCTTTACAGTGTTACTATAAGGTTTATATCCTCATTTTGCAAGTGAGGAAGCTAACGTTGAGGGAGGTTATGTGATGTACCCAGAGTCAAGGCTAGCAAGGGGTGGACTCAGGCTGTGACCTTGGGAACCCACTTCTGGGGCCCTTACCTTTTGCTGCCACCCTCTGATACCCGTCCCCCCAAAGTGGGGACTGCTTCTTTACTCCAGAACACATCTCTCCTAGAAAAGTAATCCAAAAATGCTATTATTCAGTAATGAACTAACCATTGACATCTTTGTACTTTTATGAAAGACAGCTGTTTCCTGGTTTGAACAATTTTATATGGCTTTGCACAATATGAACCAAATGTAATTTGAGTTCCTTAACCAAACTAATGTAAACACCAAATGACTGCAAAAGTTAATTTAGCATCATTAGCTTGTATCATGGATACATGGTTATCAGAATTCTGCTCCGACACCAGCCAGGAAAAGATCTCAAAATATAAAAAGGCAAATTAAAAACGTAAACATTAAATGCTCTCGAAGTCATAAAATGAACCAAAGTAAGAGCATGTTGCACCAGACTGAGACTTGGAAGTCATCCAGTCCAAATACAAGTCAGAAGGTCTCTGAGTTTAACAGATTTGCTCTGAGTCCCACGGAGAGCTTTAAACCCACCACGCACCATGGGGCTAGAGCTGCACCAAGAGAATGCTCTGAACCACCCAGGCCTGTTAACACCCCCGGTCCCGGACCGCTCTCCCCTGCTTCCTCACCTGATGCTTTCAGTTTCTACTTTCTGTCCCAAGATTACCCCCAAGGCTTGAACCCAGACTGGGAATCTCTGGCTTCCCCCAAGAACTGTCTCCTGGCGGGAATTTCACACAGGCCTCTGCTCCTCCTGCCTGCAAGTGCCTGAGGGCCCAGGGTAACAAATGTAGATGTCAAGCCCTGACCCCAGGCTCCCGTTCCTGCACCGCTGGCTTCCTTGCTGGGAACAGTGTAGGTTTTGCCAGAGAACCGGAAATAATTCGCAGTCGACTATTAAGCATTGGCTATCAGTTTCTATTAAACCAAGAGCTTTAGTTTCCCCCGCCCTGCCCCAGATGCCCAGAATCACACAGGTCCAGGGAACTGTTTTGTGTGGGTCCTACCCCTGGCAGCACTGCCAGCCACTGAAACAGCAGGAAAGTCGAAGGCACTGAGAAATGTCATGCATACGAGAGATTCACTTGGTGCTGTGCAGATGAGCAAGAAACAGAACAGTTCACAAGCTCCAGGACATGAGTGCACTCCGACAAGCTACTGCTTGGGGCCAGATTCTGAGGATTTCGGACACGTGCCCAGTTGCTAAGTTAAGAAAGTAAGAGAAACAGATTTTTCCTCTCAAAAAAAAAAAACCAAAACACTATCTTATCGATAACACACAGAGTGGCTCCTAACATGTGTTGGCTACTAAAATAGAGGCTAATTGGCTCCAATTTCCGTAACACAAACTTGATTTTCAAACTAAAGCACAAGCTATTGGTTGAGCACCTAATCAGGGAGATATTACTGTGTGAGGAGCCGCAGGGATACAGGAGTCTAAAGCAAGGCCTGTGATGTGGAGGGTTTCGGCACTGGAGAAAGTCAAGTGCACAAAGAAGGAACTATGGTACTGTGCAGTGGATGCCCCCTAGGAAGTTATGAGATGCTAGAGAACGAATGAGAAGGACAGACCAATACTGATTTCCAGGACTGGAAAAGACCTGGAAGTGTGGGGAATTTAGATTTATTACACACCTGTCATCACTAGCAAAAGCTAATAAAAAAGATAAATCCCAAAGTTGGTGGCAGCTGCAAAAAAAATGTTATATTTACAGAAAATATGTTACCAATAGAGGAAGGAGAAATATTCATGTGACCTGGTATATTTCCATTTTTAGGAACTCGCTTCAAGGAAGTGGGCCTTTCTTACAAAAATTATACAATGATTGCTCATAGCAACAGTATTCATAAAACAGTGAAAACTTAGTAACCCTCTCAAATATTCAATAAAGGGGAGCTGATTAAAAACTATGACACAATTCAGAAGACAGAATTCTCTGTAGTCATTAAAAATTATGAGACCGATATTTCTATGTAGAAAGTAAATTTGAAAGTATGTTCTCATTAGAAACATAAACTGATAAGGAACACAACTGGATTTGGAGTGAAATGGGTCATTCAAGATTAAATGGTCCTGAGGTTATTTGTTTATTTTTATGCTTGAGTCAATTAAGAAAAAAAAAAGGCTAAGTATGCTTCACGCTGAAGAGAGATGCCAGCTTTAAATGCTGATGCTTTCTCCTCTGTTGCATATTCTCTATTCATGTGCGGTTTTTACACAGTCTTCCTGAAGTAGCAGAAACTTGGCTGCATGAACAGACCACTGCATCTACTGAGGCTGTATTAGGCCACTACACAGTCTCCCTGTGTCCATTAAAGTTATGAAAAGCTATTCTTACTTAATCACTCTGTCTCAAGATTTCTGGCATTAAAATGCTAGTGAATGCTCATTAGCTGTTTTTTCCCCGTGGAAGAATAGAACACCAAGTTTTATTATGATTTATTTTTAAACTACAGGAGATAAGTGAAATGAGATTGTCTTTTTCTGCTAATCATCAGAATTCACAAATATTGGGCACATTATGCAAAATACTAAAAATGTATCACTCTGACGACCCAAACCACAATATTAAAAGCCTAAAACATGTCTTTTCAGTATAAATAAAACCCAGTTCCTGATCCAGGGTAAAGATCTGAGTTATGAACATCCCTCAAAACAGCAAAAGTGGTCTGGAAATTAAAACAAGCAATTATATAGGTTCTATTAAATAAGGAATTATCTAGATTTCTTCAAGGCCTCTTTCAGCTTGAATGTTCTGAAGCTCACTCCTCCACCCCTCAAAGTCCACTGCTGTCTTTTAAGTGTGACTCTGGATGAGATGCAGTGATACACAAACGCATGTTTCCCACATCCCCTCAGGGCAAAGGCAGCATCCTCAGAAACTGATGAGCAGGAGGGCTCCCACTTTGCAAGCCCACCGAGTTATCAAAGGGAGCAAAGATGGGAGAACTCCATGGTCCCTTTTATATGAAGACGAACGCCAGAGAGAGATAAAAGGACATCCTGTCTTAAAACAAAGGCCAGAAAGTATATACAAAGGAGAGGTAAACACTGGGAACGTAAGTTAGTGCAGCCACTATGGAAAACAGTATGGAGGTTCCTCAAAAAATTAAGAATAGAACTACCATATGATCCAGCAATTCCACTCCTGGGTATGTATCTGGGAAAAAATTAAAACACTAATTTGGAAAGATACATGCACCCCAGTGTTCATAGCAGCAGTATTTACAATGGCCAAGATATGGAAGCAACCCAAGTGCCCATCAACAGACAACTGGATAACGAAGATGTGGTATATACATACAATGGAATATTACCGTTTGCAGCAACATGGATGGACCTAGAGAATATTATGCCTAGTGAAATAAGTCAGAGAGAGAAAAACAAATACTGTATGATACCACTTATATGTGGAATCTAAAAAATCATACAAACAAATGTATATAGCAGAACAGAAACAGACTCACAGAAAACAAACTAGTGGTTACCAGAGGGGGAGAGGGACAGTTTAGGAGTAGGGGATTAACAGATACAAAGTACTATATATAAACTAGATAAGCAACAAGGATTTACTGTAGAGCCCAGGGAACTATAGCCATTATCTCATAATAACGTATAATGGAGTATAATCTGCAAAAATGAATCACTGTGCTGTACACCTGAAACTAACATAATACTGTAAATCAGGTACACTTGAATAAAAAATAAAATAAGAAAAATGCACCACTGTGCACACTTAAGAGTGTGAGAAAAGGGAGCGGAAGGGATCTCTCAGTACCTATTGGTTCCCACAAAACCAACATTTGCAGACCTGGCCGCCTCATGCCGCTTCAGGGGACGGTCCCCACGGCTGAGCCTCATCACAGCACAGCGCCTCCCTCAGGACCACGGTTGGGCAGCTCCGGCTTGGCTGCTGTTCCAAAGAAATAAATAGACTAGGTTGTACTTTTTGGTAGTCTTGTTTTTTTTTTAAAAAATCCATTTTGTGACTATGAATTATGACTTTTTTTTAGAAGAGAAACTGATGTGCAGGAAGTAGCACAGCAAGCCTGTGTCAAGACAGAAACAGACCTGGTCCTTCCATCTCCGAGACCAGGACTGGGCCCATCTCTGGCCGACATCATTTTCACAGAGGTAAAAATTATGCACAACTATGGAAGTGTGATCTTCCCAACTTATAAAAGTGTCCTAAAGTGCCATTTTATAACAGTCACTTGGAATAAATGGAAACAATTTTAAGTTTAAAAACCAAAGGATATAGGTCATAAAATGTCATTGAATGTGGTATTTTCTATCATATTGAAATGAAAGGTGAAGTTTAAAAGTAAATTTAAAATCAAAATGGATTAAAGGTAACTTGGCTTTGGAATTGTTTTTGGAAATTTTACCATAACCTTTAAGTAAACAGGAGATATCAATAACTTGGAGCTAGGATAACTTTACGGGCAAAAGACATCCTGGTATAAATAAGATGTGAAACGAAAGAGGAAAATCTTATGTCCTAGGTCTGGTTCTGCCACTGAGTTCACTCATTCATTCAACAGGTACATAACAACCACCAACTAATGTGAGACAGCACCACAGACTCTGAGAGAACAGCAGCGAATAAGGTGTACACGAAGACCCCTGATTTCGTGGCGCTTATAGTCTAGAAGGAAGATTAGTAAGGAACAAACTGCATAACTTATTAAAAACTTGTTACACAGATTATTAAAACAAGCTAATGAGATAGGCAGTGACTGGTTGCCCAGGATGCCTCTCTGAGGAGGTGACGTTTATGCTGAAATCTGAGCGACACGGAGAAGCAAGCCGTGGGAAGAACATTCCAGGCAGAGGAAACCGCTAATGCAAAGTCATGAAAGTAGGAAGATGCTTGGCTGCCCAGAGAAGAATCTAGATCATGGGGTGAAGGGGAAACGGGACAAGATGAAGAAGCAAGGCAGTGAGGCCCAGATCATGGGGACTTCGCAGACCAGGGGAAAATGTTTGGTTTTGATTCTAAGTGGTGGGGAGCCATGTGGAAGGTTTTAAACAGAGTAATGACATCTGATCTAAGAAGATCCCTCTGGCTGCTGTGTGGGATGGCAAAATGAAGGCAAGGAAACCATAAGAAGGCTCACAGAGGAGCCCAGGTGAGAGGTGGTGGAGGCCTGGTCTGGAGAGGCGCCCACGGAGATGGAGTGACTGGCGTTATGTTTCATAGACAGTCAGCAGGACTTGCCAATGAATTGGATGTGGAGGTAAGATGCAGAGACGAACCAAGGATAATTCCAAATCTTTGGTATGGGAAGACGGCAGCTGGTGGTACTACTTGCAAGACTAAGCGAGAAGATGGTTTGTGGGAAGGGGAGAAATTAGGAGTTCTGTTTTGGCCAAGTTAGATTTGACTGTTAGACAACAGTGATAGATATTAATTGTGGAATTACACATTCAGTTCTGGATTTGCAGGAAAAGGTTAAGGCTGGAGGTAAAGATTTGGGAGGAATCAGCAAACACATGATCTGGAAAGGCATAAAAGTGAATGACATCACCCAGGAAATTGAGTAGATAAAGAAGAAAAAGGAAACAGAGCCTGGGGTGCTCCAAGTTTAGAGGCTGAAAAGGAGAGAGGCCAGCCAGGAACTGCCAAGGAGGCAGAAGGAGAACAAGAAGAACATGGCTTCACAAAGGAAACCAAACTCCTTCAAGAAAAGGGAGTGACCAGCTGTGCTCACCTCTGCTGAGTGGACAAGCAAAGTAACAACGGAGACGGGACCACTGGGTTTGGAGGTGACTGGAGGCTTTGACAGAAGCAGAAAGGTGGGGACAGGTGTGTGACTGAAGAGGGCTGAGGAAAGAATGGGAGGCGGAAGTGGGAACCACAGCCAGAGACAAATTTCCACAAAGCTGTGAATTATGTTGTACTTGCCACTTGTACTCTGAGCTGGGTATCCCACACCCGAAAAACACAATTAAGGAAATGGCCCTGTTTCTCTCTGAGTTTTCTCCAGCTCTAAGTCTCCATGTCTGAACTACTACAATGAACAGGTGGGTAGATGGAGGAGTGAGTGAGTAATAGAATGAATGAAAGATCACAAGGCTTAGAAGATAAAAAAGAGGAAGGAGGGACTTCCCTGGTGGTCCAGTGGTTAAGAATCCGCCTTCCAATGCAGGGGACATGGGTTCGAACCCTGGTCCAGGAAGATCCCACATGCCGTGGAGCAACTAAGCCCATGTGCCACAGCTACTGAGCCCACGTGCCATAACTACTGAAACCCGCGTGCCTAGAGCCTGTGCTCCACAACGAGAAGCCACCACAATGAGAAGCCCGCACACCGCAACAAAGAGTAGCCCCCGCTCACCGCAACTAGAGAAAGCCCACGTGCAGCAACGAAGACCCAACGCAGCCAAAGATAAATAAATAAATAATAAAAATAAATAAATTATTAAAAAAATGTTAAAAAAAAGAGAGAAAGGAGCCCAGTGCAAAAGCCCTGGAGGCCAAGGTGATGAACTGCTCTTTTGAAAAGATAAACAGGGGTCTCCATGTCTTTTCCAGAGTGGGTTATGTGGTAAGAAAGCCATCTGTATGGTAGACATTTCCATTAAAAAAAACAACAATGGTGAAATAACATGTGCTTGCTATTGAAAACAGATTTTTATCAAAAGTCAGTCTATGCAATACTTAGCAAATTACCAATGCCATTTTTTACAGAAACTAGAACAAAAAATTTTACAATTTGTATGGAAACACAAAAGACCCCGAATAGCCAAAGCAACCTTGAGAAAGAAAAACGGAGCCGGAGGAATCAGGCTCCCTGACTTCAGACTATACTACAAAGCTACAGTCATCAAAACAGTATGGTACTGGCACAAAAACAGAAATATAGATCAGTGGAACAGGAGAGAAAGCCCAGAAATAAACCTACACACCTATGATCAACTAATCTATGACAAAGGAGGCAAGAATATACAAGGGAGAAAAGACAGTCTCTTCAGTAAGTGGTGCTGGGAGAACAGGACAACTACATGTAAAAGAATGAAATTAGAACACTAACACCATATGCAAAAATAAACTCAAAATGGATTAAAGACCTAAATGTAAGGCCGGGTACTATAAAACTCTTAGAGGAAAACATAGGCAGAACACTCTCATACATAAATTGCAGCAAGATCATTTTTGACCCACCTCCTAGAGTAATGAAAATACAAACAAAAATAAACAAATGGGACATAATGAAACTTAAAAGCTTTTGCACAGCAAAGGAAACCATAAACAAAACAAAAAGACAATCCACAGAATGGGAGAAAACATTTGCAAATGATGCGACTGACAAGGGATTAATCTCCAAGATATAAACAGCTCATGCAGCTCAATACAAAAAAAGAAAAAAAATCAAAAAATGGGTGGATGATCTAAATAAACATTTCTCCAAGGAAGACATACACAGATGGCCAAAAAGCACATGAAAGGATGCTCAACAGCACTAATTATTAGAGAAATGCAAATCAAAACTACAATGAGGTTTCACCTCACACCAGTCAGAATGGCCATCATCAAGACGTCTACAAACAATAAAAGCTGGAGAGGGTGTGGAGAAAAGGGAACCCTCCTACACTGTTGGTGGGAATGTAAATTGGTACAACCATTATGGAGAACAGTATGAAGGTTCCTTAAAAGACTTATAGAGCTACCATATGATCCAAAATCCCACTCCTGGGCATATGTCTGGAGAAAACCATAATTCGAAAAGATACATGCACCCTAATGTTCATTGCAGCACTATTTACAATAGCCAAGACATGAAAGCAACCTAAATGTCCATTGACAGAGGAGTGGGTAAAGAAGATATGGTACATATATACAATGGAATATTACTCAGCCATAACAAAGAATGATGACATTTGCAGCAACATGGATGGACCTACAGATTGTCATACTGAGTGAAGTAAGTCAGACAGAGGAAGACACATATCATATGATCATTTATGTGTAATCTAAAAGAATGGTACAGAACAGAAATAGAGCCACAGATGTAGAAAACAAACTTATGGTTACCGGGTGGAAGGGGCAGGGGAGGAATAAATTGGGAGACTGGGATTGACGTGTACACACTATTATATATAAAATAGATAACTAACAAGGACCTACTGTATAGCACAGGGAACTCTACTCAATACTCTGTAATGACCCATATGGGAAAAGAATCTAAAAAAGAGTGGATATATGTATATGTATTACTGATTCACTTTGCTGTTCACCTGAAACTAACACAACATTGTAAATCAACTATACTCCAATAAAAATTTAAAAAACAAAAAATTAGTCTAAAGCACTTTAATCACAACAATCAATGTATATGAAACTGCTGGTCATAGAGAAACAATACAAAGTGGTTTGGTTCTGGAATCAGACAGCCTTAGTTGCAATCCTGGCTAAGACTTACTGGCTGTGTGGATCAGTCAGGGTCTACTCAGGAGACAGAACCACCGAGTAAGCTTTAACATAAATAATTATTAACCTATTACAGTGAATTTACTACCAAGAGGAAAGAAAACTCTAAAGGATAACTCCAGGGCTGAGGGAGAATTGCCCAGGAAGAAGAACTTGGGCGTGGGAGCGCCCTGGGCAAAGCTGAGATTCAGACCTCGTTGGTTGGATGGGGTATGGTACAGCCTCTGAGTGGGGGAAAAGCCTGCTGGGCTGCCCAGGCCAGACTAGTCCACAGTCAGCTGGCTAAAGCCAGCAGGGAACTGTCCCCTAGGTGCTGACAAAATTCCCCAGGAAGCTGTCTTTGGGGGGAAGGTGGGGATCATGCTGTTGAACTGAGGCTAGATGGGCACCAACTAGAGTCCCTGAAAAGCTACCCGCCCCCCCCGGCTTGCTGCTGAATCAACGAGGAAGCCAGCTAGGCCACCCTCGAAACTCTCGGGGGATGTGCCCTGGGGGATACTGCTGAACTCACCAGGAAATTGGCTGGGGTGCCCCTAGATTCTCAGGCATCTTCCTGCTGGGCCACAGGGAAGTCAGCTGGGGTGCCCACAGATACCATCCAGCACTTGGGCCTCACCATATACTCTTAGGGAGCTCTGGGACTCTGAGAGGGGTCCCCCAAACTGCAGGGATGCTGTGTTCTCCCTGTGACCAGTTTGCTTTTGGCTCAATTTGTTCCTCTTGGAAAGAAGTCAAATTGATAGGGCCACTTAATAATCGGATACATCCTAAGTTATGAAGTGCAAAAGTAGATGCAAAAACTTACACCATCAGACATTGTGACTGTCTTCCAGAACTGTGTTTTCACTTTCACCATATAGCCCTGCAGTTCTTCAAAGTATAGGAATCCACTGAGTTCCAGGCAATTTAACAGTGTAAAGGCATTTCTGTCTCCCAGATTTGTTGAATTCTCAAGTCCAGTTTTGATTCTAAATGCTGGGACTTTGTTTTTTTAAAAAAAATCACTCAGAAATGCCCTTCTGTGCCTTGAAGCTTCGGGGACAATTTGTAAAGTCTTATCACTAAGAGAGGACAACCTATAAGCAAAACAGAAGCAGGCCAGTTGGGGTTCTTAGAGATGACCTTGAACTAAGGGTATATATAACTCAGTACCTATCTTCAGTGAGTCTTCATGGTTTGTCATTAGGCTGCACTGAACAAACGAAATTTCAACACTTCAGCGTCTTCCCAACATCCTCCAGGGTGGTGACAGTGGTGACAGTTACAGGCAGAAGGAAAGACAAAGGCCACACTCTTGATTTCTTCTCTGACTCATTCCATGTTGCTAACCTGTGAAGCACTCAGACTTTCCTGATGAGTAATTCAATGGAAGCCAAGCCTCCCCACAAGCCAGGCACAAATGATGGACACTTTGAAATTTTTCCTTTTATGGCAGGTGCTCCATCTGGAGCAGACAAGCCTAGCTTTTCCTTGTTTAACCCAATTCCTGACAGAAGATGATTGTCCTCATAGTAATGTTTGCTTTTAATTACATAAAGCTTTTTGTTTGTTTGTTTGAGGAGCAGGAGGTGACTAAACATCTCAGGTATGCTAAACTAAGAAGAGTGGCATTTGGTCCAGGGCCCCTCCTGGATGGGTCATCACACAGGTCTCTTCTGGATCAAAAGAGCTGGGACCTCAGATCAAGCACTTGGCAAAAGTTCAACCAAGGGTGGGGGGGGAAACTGCTGACAACATTTCTTTGTAAATCTTCTTCCCTCACATTACAAGCTTACACTTCCTTTTCCTAACGTCTTTTTTTGTGTGTGTGTGTTTTTATTTGACCACATGCAACCCTCTGTCCCATTCTTCCCCACCACTTCCTCATAACTCAGCACTTTGAAATTCCCCTTCTACAGCCCCCCTATTTCCATCACCTGCGGTGGAACAAGAGTCCCCATCTTCTCCTCCTCCTCCTCCAGGCTGCTTTTCTGCCTGGATTCTCTCCACCTGCTGAAAGAGTCCCAGGGTCCCCAAGGAGTTTCCTTCCCCAAGTGTCCATCACAGAACTGGGATGAGATGCCAGGGAGAAACTTTGGGAAGATTCCCTGCTGAAGTATGAGACCCCAACAGACACAAAATAAACATTCCTGGAGACCAGGCTCCTGTGGTGCTTATTAATATGTAGCAGAATTACTCCAGGGAAGTTGCCAGAATCTGGGGTGCCTACACAGGGTTTGCTTTTGGTTCTAAAAGCAAAAAATAGCAAAATAATAGATTGCTTTATATCAACGTTCTATACACTGGCTGTTGTCAGCACCTTTATCAGTCCCAGACTAGCCCAGATAATACACAAATCGCGATATCACAAGAACGAGAGAGCCTGTCTTTAGATTCTGTACAAGATTTCTCGAGAATATCTGAAAGCGAATCATGCTGTATCCTAGAAATGTAGAACAATGAGGTACCACTTCAACAAGGTGGTTTTAGGACAAGAAAGCCTTCATATCAATGGTAAGCAGGCTTTAAAAATTCACCACCCCGGACTTCCCTGGTGGTCCAGTGGTTAAGACGCAGTGCTTCCAATGCAAGGGGCACGGATTCAATCCCTGGTCAGGGGAACTAAGCTCCCACATGCCGTGCAGCGCAGCCAAAAGAATAAAAAAATTAAAAATAATTAAATAATTCATCACCCTGAAATAAGTCAGATGGAGAAAGACAAATACTGTCTGATGTCACTCATATGTGGAATATAAAAAACTAATAAACAATAACTAAATGAACAAACCAAACTAAACAAAAACAAACAGGTAGATGCAAAGAACAGAATCGTGATTCCCAGAGGGGAAGGGATGGGGGGAGGGTAAAAAGGAGGAAATAGATGGTGATGGATAGAAACTGAATTTTTGGTGGTGAGCACACTGTAGGGTGTACAGATGTAGAAATATAATGTTGTACACCTGAAACTTATATAATGTTATAAACCAATGTTACTCAATAAAAAAAGAGTTTAAAACTCACTACCCATGAGAAATGGCAAGGGCTTGACCAAAAAGGTGTAGACAAATTCATGCAAGTAAAATCAATAACGGGACACACTGTGAAAAGGTCAAGCTGCCGAGGTTAAAGTTTCAGAGGACAGCTAAGGCCTTCCACAACCCTATATTCTTAGTGACGACAAAAGAAATAAAGTGACCTAATCATTCATATACATACAGGTATCTCACTGGAGTTATGATCTGGAGTTAAACTGATCCGTTGCTGGCTCAGCTCGAGCTGTTGTATAAACGGCCTTACGAACAAGCACATCCTTCAGCAAAATGCACGTGAGGACTTACACCACCCTCTCCTGACCTTTAGTAGGTCTGACCCATGTCAAAGCTGACCGGGGACAGAGGGACACGCTGCCCTGCCTATTCCCGCCACTCAGTCATTCCAACTCCCCGCTCCTCAGACGCGTGTGCTGGCCACTTGGCTCCATCAGCGTTGCTAAGGGTTTATATAAATACAAATCCACCCAAGAAAGGAAAAATATTTCCCCTTTTCCGGCTCTGGATAAAGTTCTAGCAGACTTGGCTGAGGATGAGACATGCTTCACAGATCAAAGTACGCTAAGGGGAGGGGGTGGGGAGGAGGGGGGAGGAGGGGGGGTGAGGAGGGGGCGGAGGAGGAACAGAGCCCAAACCCAGCTCTGGCCTGCCCTCTTCTCAAGACGCAAGTCAGGATTATCAAAAGCCCCCATGCTGCTGGGCTGGAGTGCTTTCAAAAGGTGACTCGATTTGGAGAGCCTGTCACCTCCTTCTTACTGGAAACGGCTCCAGGCTCAGAGGAGTGAGTGAATGCAGACAGTTTCATAAAAGCCTTCAGGCTAAAACTGTCTCCCTCCAACCTGAGTTCTCCTTTCAACTGAGAAACGGGAGGAACTTTTAGGACCTGACCTGAAATTTGAAACACTGGCCGGGCAGCCTTGTCAAAATCGACCTGGTTCTGAAGGACTAAGGGAGCCACCTGAAGTCCTGAAGAATGATCAGAAACCGTATCTTGGCTTCAGGTCTCAGAACGAAGATACGAATTCCTGCAAATCGGTTTTTCTTGGAGGAAGGGAGGGGGCAGGAGAAATGAATTCCTCTGGGTGAGGGGGTTGCTGAGAGACCCCACAGGCTTAGGGTCAGACCCACAGAGCCTTGAGGCTGGAAGAAAGCTTGAGGTGGTTCAGCCTCCTTATTTTGCACATGAATAATGTCTCCCACTTGCATAAACAAACACTACTGGGAACGTGTTCCAGCCAGGACCCTCTTCCAACACCAGCTTTTCTTTATCTACTCCCCCCACCCAAGTTTCATTCCCAGAAGATCCAGCCTGGACTTGAGGCCATTTTAAACAAAAAGCATCCCTGGCGTCCTGAAAAGTGTTAACATTGCAGGACCAATGGAAACCGAGCCCTCCTTAGACTCTCCAGCCTCTTCAAAGTTGTAACTGTGAATAAGAAAGAATTCTTATTTAATTATTTAAGTCTATTTTTTCTTATTTTTCAGGTACACCTTCCTGCCGACAGGTGCAGCTGGCTTTCAAATGAAGAAGCCTCAGTGCAAAGAAAATGTAATCATGAAAAGTGTGGACACCCATTAGAAAGTATGGGACCCCCAAACAGGACTGGCTTCATCAGGGGAAAGAACCATTTCTTGGGGTAGCTCAGTCTACTTCCCTGGCCGTGGTCTCAGGTCACCTCCAGTCCTGACTTCTGGCCTGAATATCAGCTGAGATCTCACTACCTATTAAACACTGTCACTTGGATACCGATGTGCCCAAAATCAAACTCCTGATTCCCACTGGCCTCACGCTCCACCAGGCCACTCCGTTCCCAGGCTTCCCGTGTCTGTGAGTGTCCACTCTGTCCTTCAGTTACTTTGGACAGAACACATGGGGTCATTTTTTCCGCCCTTCTTCTCTCATACCACACGCTGAATACATCGGCACATCCCGCTGCTCCAGCTTCAAACCCATCAGCATCTGACCACTTCCTCAGCTCCCTGGTCCATGCCACCATCAACCCGGATGTGTGGTGGTCTCCTAGCTGAGCTCCTGACCCCAGTCTATTCCCCACTGAAGCCAGAGGGGTTCCCTCCCAGGGCACGTCAGGCCATGCTACTCATCTGTTCAGATCCTCTGCCACCTCCTTTGTCACTCACACATCTGCAGGGTCCGGTGTCATCTGCTCCATTCTCCTGCCCCTCCTTCCTCATCCTGCTCTAGCCCCATTGGCCTCCTTCTAAAACACACTCCCACCTCAGGACCCCGTTTTCACCACTTAGGTCCCCCTCCCCCCTCCCCATACAAGCTTCATTCGAGTCTCTGCTCAGATGTCACCACCTCAAAAAGAACTCCCTGACCACCCTGTATAAATAGCACCCCCCAACCTCCTGGTCACCCACATCCCATCACCTGCTTTATTTTTCTTACGGTACTTCTGTCCACTTGACATATATTGGTTGATGGTGTGTCTCCTCTACTAGAATGTACGAGTCACGAGTGTGGGGATTTCTCTTGCTCACTGTTGGATCCAAGCATCCAGAATAATGCCCGGCCCATAGCAGGCCTGAGATAGATGGTGAAGAAGAATCAATCATTTGATGAGTCCATAAGTGGACGGCATATACAAGGCAGCTTCTCAAGTTCCCTCAGGTCTGTGGTTCCAGATCTGACACTGGTGTGGTGCACAGTCAGGCCGTCAGGGCCACAGTCTACACCCTCTTCTTCCCAAGGGCACACGAAGGCCCAGCTGGGCAGGTGTCAGACTTCTCGGCGTATCACTGTTCCTCCACATGCCAGGCCTGGCACACAACCCAGGAGTGCTCCGCTCTGGAACTCACTCTGCTTTTCCGTCCTACCTGGTTCTCGCATCTTTTACAAACTAAAAGTCTTGCCAAACTCAAGACCCATTTGGGAAGATTCTAATGCCAACATCTTGAAAGGTTTTCTAAATTCTGAGAATTACAAGACTCAGAGACTCTTTAGGAAGACCTGTTAAGTGTAGCTAAAAATGCCCTCTTCTGAACTATCGTTGGAAATGGGTTATTTAGAGAGCGGGGGCGGGGAATTGGGAACAGAGACGCCACAAGTTACTTAGCGCTCTGGGTGTGGGTAGGAGGAGCTGAAATGAGAGCTTAGCACCACCCCCTTTCCCCAGTCTCAGACAGTTTGCTCACACACATGTGCTGATCAGCACCCTGCTGGGTTCTCCAGGGAACCCTCTGGAGGTCCCTTCTCTCCAGTCCTGTGTCCTGCAAACTCCAGTCACCCTGGGCTCCTTAATTCAGAGGGTCTGTCTCAGCTCGGCCCTCTCTGCACCGCCGCCTGGACACTCTCAAGGCACTACGCTGGGCCAGTTATGGGACCCACCCATTTGTTTCCTGTATCTCGGGATCATTGTCCTTTGTCACCTGATGCTCAGGGTCTTGAAAATCATTATTTTATATACTTTGCTGGAGTTTACTCCCAGGTGCAAGAGTAAATACAGTCTCTGTTACTCTGTCTTAGCTGAAAGTAGAAGTGTTTTTATAAGTCTTAAAAGTACTTTTGATATTGTGAATAAAATAGTTTCTTTCTAAATGATAAGCCCGTCATCAAAGTTAAAAACTTACGTTCCTCCAAAGACAATGAATGAACAGACAAGACACAGACTAGGAGGAAAGATTTGCAAAGCATGTATCTGATAAAAGGGCTTGTATACAGAATATATAAAGAACTCTAAAAACTCAGTAAGAAGAAAAAACACCAATAAAAAGGGGGCAGAAAAAGTTTGAACAGACATTTCTCCAAACAAGGTGCACCAATGGTAAATAAGCACATGAAAAGATGCTCCACATCATTACTCATTAGGGAAATGCAACCAAAACCAGAACGAGATACCCTTCACATCTCTTAGGGTGTCTAAACAACAAAGGCTGACCACACCCAGCGTTAGTCAGCACTGCAGGAACGGGAACTCTCAACACTGCTGGTGGCATTTCTTGAAAAGTGGAAACATACACCTGCCACGTGATCCAGCAGGTCACTCTTAAACTTTCACCCAAGAGAAGAGAAAGCATAAATCCAATCAAAGATCTATATATAAATGTTCATAGCAGTTTCATCTGAAGTAGCCAAAATCCAGGAGCAACCCAAATGTCCATTAAAAGGTGAGCAGATGATAAACTGTGGTATATCCATACGATGGAATACAGACCAGCAATAAAAGGGAATGAACCATGGGTATACACAACACAGATGAATCCAGAAATAACTATGCTGAGGAAACGAAGCCAGACCAAAAAAGAGTGCATACTGTATGATCCCATTACATAGAATTCTAGAAAATGGAAACTAATCTATAGTAACGGAAAGCAGATCAGTGGTTGTCTGGGGTGGAGGTGGCAGACGGTAAGGGATCGGAGTGACCCAGAGGAAACTCCCGAGGGAGAGGGATTTGTTCATTTTCTTGATTGTGGTGATGGCTTTATGGGTATATACCCAGCTCAAAACTTACCAAATTGTATACTTTCAGACTGTGCATTTTACTGTATGCCACTTACATCTCAACTATATCTCAAATAGAAACAAACCCTATAGTTAACTAAAACCCCAAACTATCACCAAGAAACACCAACTGGTGTTACAGCATGACCACCCTCCCCACCAAAATGAAATGCTTGACAGATTTGGGAAGGATAAATTTCATTTACCATATCCCATGACATCCAAAATGAAAAATTAGGGAATCTCAGATCAAAGCCCTAGAAGGCAGTAATGTCACATAAGCATGCATCTTTTTTGCTGAGATTCTTTTTTCAGCTTTTATTTATGATTATTTCATGTGCGTCTCACTGTGATATTTGTAAAACAAAAAAAGTATATTCTGTTAGATGAAACTCAAACTGAAGCTATACTCAATCATATAGAAAATTCTAATAGTAATAATAGTAGATACTATCTAATACCTGATAATAATTGGCAGGTGACACTACCTACCCATGGCTATTAAATTAATAGATCAAAGTAGTTAAACACAGTTGATGGTTATAAACTTGCAGGGCATAGCAATAATATGGAAACACACCAGCGTCTGCTGCTGAGGGATAGACGTGTAAGAGCTGACACCTATGGCAGGGTAAGTCCAGGTAAACATACTCCCTCCCATCTCTAACCAGCTAGAGACCTGTAAGCTCCTCTTCCATCTCAGGGAATTACTCTCTGCCTATTGTAAGCTGAAGAGTATCATCACTTAGAGGTGAGACATAAGCTTCAATTCATCCAACACTATCCCCCAGAACTCCCCGGAGAAGACAAGGCTAAGGGCAAGAAGACATAAGGACAATGGCTTCTTTCAGTCTTGAAGCACAAAGTAGTCTAGTGACTGACTCACAACATTAGCTCAAAAGAGCACCATCTAATCTCCATCAAGTGGAAATTGCACCACTTTTGATTAAATGAACAGAAAAAAATGAGTAAGTACCATAATAACCTCTACCACTTACGAGAAAATTTACCCTGGCTTTTATGGGAGGAAAAATCTCCTTATGTCTTGAGCTGAGATATTACACCAAATTATATCCAAGCTCTTTAATTGAAGCCCATTTGTATCAGAGGTTATTAGTCTAATAAAGCCATTTGAAACTAAAAGTATAGACAGTTGCCAATCTACAAACATTTGACTTTCAAAAATAATAAATGGCCCCATTCCTGTTAGCAGTGACGCTTGTAACAATCCCACCTAAGCAAGCTTCCTGTCGCCCCGTATTTTGGTGTCAGCTCTCAGCCTCGGTGCAGCCATGCCCCCGAACCCCATCCCAGCTCACACATGTGGGAGCCATCGCGCTCCTATTTCCTCCTCACTGTGGCTCTAGCCTTTATCTAGCCGTACATCCTTCACCTGTGCATTCTGCTCTGGACTGCAAGTGCCAAGACATTATGGCCACCAATACTGTTTCAGAACATCGTAGGATTGCACGGGCTTTGCGCTTCGGTCAGAGCATCCCTGCCGAGGAGACACACAGCCTACCTGAATCACAAGGACTTCTCCAAAGGACAAATGAGGTTCTGATGCCAGAAGTGGAAGGAATGAATTACGAAGAAAAAGAACAATGGTAAACTATAATCTAGACACACATCAGTAAATACATAGGTTCCCTAGGGTTGTGATACGGTACAAACAATAAAAAAAGATGAGACGCATAGTAGAGGCGGCTAGATTCTGCTGAGGAAAATGTCCAGGGAAGGAAGAGTTTATTTAGTTATTTTTTTAGAGTCCACATATAAGTGACATCATGCACTATTTGTCTTTGTCTTATTTCACTTAGCATAGTGTCCTCCAGTTTTATCTATGTTGTCTTAAATTATAGGATTTTCTTCTTTTTAAAGGTTGAATAATATTCCATTGTATGTATATATGTGTGTGTGTGTGTGTGTGTGTGTGTGTGTGTGTGTGTGTGTGTGTGTGTGTATGTCATATTTCCTTTATCCATTAATCTACTATGGACACTTAGGTTGTTTCCATACCTTGGCTCTTGTGAATAATGCTACAATGACCATGGGAGTACAGATATCTCTTCAAATAATGATGATGTTTCCTTTGGATATATACTCAGAGTGGGAGGGAGGAAGAGTTTATGACACAAATTGACCATGTGTAAAAGATGTTGTAGGAATGAAAAACTCTGAACACCTAGGAATAAAGGGGGACCATGGAGTATTTGGAAAGGTCATTGTTCAAGGTCATACGTAGTTTAAAATTATGACATTTCAGTGAGCCTGTGTGCATGAAGACTTGCTTATATTTCGGGATTTAAATACAGTGCAAAGAAGTGTTGCCAAATTTTCAATCAACATCCAAAAAAGGGTGGAAATGTTTTTTATTATGAAACTGGAGGAAAGGCAAGCCTTATAAGCAGCATGCAACCCACTAGAATTTTCCCTGATGATAGTGCTAATTTAGGAGAAGAAGAAGGATCCAAGGCCATAGAACAATTGTGAAAGCAAGATAAGGCTGCTGAGTCTTAACCCAGTGTATGAGATTAAGTTTTAATGGCATATGATAAAGTGGCCGTGACACAGCTGGCAGAGCTGGCTGAGTTGTTGAAAATGGCTCTTGAAGCTACAGGAATTGGACAGTAGACATAGAAAAAGAACACGGTAAATCCAAAAGAGTGGAAGGACAAAATAAATAAAGAGAAAAGTCAAAAATAGAGTAGAAAAGCAGTAAACTTGACAAATAAAACCAAAAGAAAGACCAGTAAAATAAGCAATATTTGGCAAATATGATAGAGATGGGACTAGCTATAAAACAGAATTTTTTTTTTAATTACAAAAGAATACTATGCTAGCTTTATACCAACACATTTGAAAATCTGGACAAAATGGCTGATTATTGATAAGTTATATGCAGCCAATATTTACTCATATTTTGAGTAGAGAATACAAGTAGTTTTATGAAATTAGAAAATATAATCAAAGATATACACCTTAGAAAGACATCAGTTATTTTCCAATGTATTAAAAAAGCTAGAAGAGTCCTAATACAAAAATCAGATATGGAAAATTTACCCCAAAAGTAACTAGAAGCACATTTCTTTTAAGATCTTAAGTTCTAACTAATATTAGCAAATAGATTCCAGCAACATATTTTTAAAAAGTCATTATGATCAAGAGGGATATATCACCATAAAGCAGATATTTTAAAGTAGGGTAAAGTTGGAATGAGGAAAGAAATGTCCATATCCAATATCAAAACACACTCCAAATTTCAGTAGTTTAAAAAAATCTAATAAGCTATAACAGTACACCAGTATATTATTAAACCAGAATAGGAACCCATGTATATATGAGAAATAAAATAGAGGGTAAATAAAATACAGGCTGTCCTCACTGTGGAACTACAAAAATGATCATACAAGCTGAACTGTGCAAAGTTGATCGTAATGATCGACAGGGAAAATATTATTGTTCTATGACCTTAAAATCTTTCTGACAAAAGCACTAGAAACTTTTTTGTTGGTTATAAAGTTACAGATAGACTTAAAAATTTAGTAAACCTTATATTTAGTGCAACCTAAAATGTAAGAAATATTGAGAATTAACATGTTTTATTCCATTGTAAAAAACTTATGAGACTTCTAGTTTTGAGTCCAGCATGGAAGGAGCTTGGAAGTTGCCACTCTGTCCTAACAGGTAAATATCTGAACAAACTGAAAAATCAGCAGTTCTTCTTAGATTCATTAGAGAAGTGAGGTCACAGGAAAAATCACCGTGCCCAAAACTGGAGAGGCAGAATAGCAGATACAGAGAATAACAACTTACCGGAACAGAAACCCAAGAGCAGAAATCTCTGTGGAAACCAATAGTGAGGTAGAAAAACCTGAACTGTATTTGACGGATTGCTGGAGGCGTGTGTGGAAAAGTCTGTGAGGTAAAAAAACTCCAGGGAAGCCCCTATCCTTTTGCAAGTTTTGTCTCTTGAGCTCTACCAGGTTGTGACTACCAGGTGAAGGTCAAAGGAAAATCCCCTTGGGGTTCTGGCAGGGGGACGGTGACAGGAGCAATTTTGAAATACACCAGAGCATTCTGCTATTCTTCATAAGGCCTGCCCTCAGGAGAAACTGTTTCACCAGAGGCCTAACCTATGGGGTTTTGTCAGAGCCTAACTGACCTGGGGGAAGGGAAATATCCAGCCACTGTGTTTCACCTAAGGTGAGGGAAAATACTGAGAGGCAGTTGTGACATTCATAGCTGAGGAGCACATGCTCATTACCAGACTGAGACCTAATCATAAGACTATGCAATGCTTCTATAACACCACATCACTAAAGGACGATGCACTGCAGTTAATTTCACTAGTACGTCATGTCTGGATTTTCAAGGAAGAGAAAAGTGAATCATATAAAATGCTTGATTAAAACCAGAAATAGCAGAAAAAGAGTGGAATATAAAAAAGGAACAAAGAACAATGGCAATAAATATGAAACTAACAAATATGGTAGATATTAATCCAATGATATCAGTAATCATTTTAAATACCAATGGTATAAATACACCAATTAAAAGACAGAGATTGTCACAGAGGATCGATAAACAAGATCCAAATATAAGAAATCTACTTTAAATATGAAGGCACATATAGCTTAAAAGTAAAGGGTTGGGGAAAGATACATCATGCTAACACTAATTAAAAGAAAGTTTAAGAAGCTGTATCAATTTCAGACAAAGCAGAGTTAAGAGCAAAGAAAATTATCAGGCACAAAGAGGGGCATTCCATAATGAAAAAGGGGTCAATTCTCCAAGAAGACATAAATAACAATTCTTAATGCTTATGTGCCTAACAACAAAGCATCAAAATGCGTGAGACAAAAACTGATAGAACTGCAAGGAGAAAGAGATAAATCCACTATCATAGTTGGAGATTTCTACACCCCTCTATCATAAATGGACAAATCCATCAGGCAGAAAATCAGTACAGACATAGCTGAATTCAACAACACCATCAACCAAATGGATATAATAAACATCTACAGACTACTTCATCCAACAACAGCAGAATACACATTGTCTCAAGCTCACATGAAGTATACACCAAGACAGACCACATTCTGGGCCATAAAACACACTCTAACAAATTTAAAACATCAGAAATCATATAAAGTCTGTTCTCAGACCACAGTGAGGTCAAACTGGAAATCAATAACAAAAACAAAGCTGGAAAATTCCAAAATACTTGAAGATTAAACGGTTCAGTTCTAAGCAATACATGGATCTTGCTGTGTGTGTGTGAACCGAATAACATGCACAGTGACCAAGCACCTACAGACTTGGAAAGAAGGGCCCTGATTGTTCACTGACCATGCTACACATCTGTTATATCCCGGGTGATCTGTGGCCTTAAGAACTAGCTGTGAAGTTTGCACTTTATGCCCTTCCTCACAGTTAATATGGCAGTTACTGAAATTTGATTGTTTTGTTGTGGTCCTGGGATTATTTAACTAAATCATGGTAACTGAAATTCATGCATGGGCAAACTGTTCAGAGCGAGAACTGCATGTATAGCATACATTTGGTAATATTCTATTGCAAGAAACAAATACCTAGAAGAATGTAAAATAGGATAAGAAATCATATTCTTGTTATGAGGAAGTCTGTCCCTAAGCAGAACACGAAACTGAGATACCATAAAGAAAAAGGAGAGTTGATTTGACTTCATAAAAATTAAAGAATTCTGCACGGCAAAAGGCAATCCAAACATAAAGATAACTGACAAACTAGGAAACATAATATAAACATTTGACCATGGATTTGGCCAACAATTCTTTTCTTCACAATAGTATGAGGAGGGGAAATCTCAGTGAGTCAAACCTCATGAATCAATAGATGAGAGGTTAGACTAAAGTTCTCATATGGTGTGGATTTAATTTTATGGAATGCAAAGTACCTTCCAACAGAAAATGTGGAGTACTACCAGTCTTATCCAGATCCTTGGCAATGCAAGTAGAGAAACCTTGAGTAACTGTGTGATAGATGAATCTCTTTTCTGTTCTATAAGAGGAGAACAATGAACAGAATGTCTATTTCTCCAGGGCAGAATTCCAATACTGTCTCTGTACCACTGAGCCTTGCAAAACATCGAAACGCACAGTCTTTAGCAAATCACTCTTAAACAACCAAGAGGGAAAGAAATGGAAAGGCTAATGAACTTGACAATTACCTTTGTAGCCCCGACTGCTGAAAATAGCGATGATGGGAAACATGTGATGCCACGTATGTGAAACTTAAAGAGCACAGAGATTCAAATGGAGTAGAGTAGGGAAGAATGCCTCTGATAACCCACCCAAGTTGAATTATTTATAGTCTCAACTGGGAAACATTGATTAAGAAATGAGAGGATACAGGAAAGAGCAGCTCCTGAAATTGTGCCTAAATACCTCCAATATTCCTAAGGAATCCCGCGGACAACTGTGTCAGAGCGGAGCTGACAGATGGAGTATAGTAAGCGCAGAGGTCACGCCCTTGTCAGCCAGCATACGGAGAGCATTACTGATCCTCAGCAAATCATTACAGATCCTCAGGAAACTGTACTGCGACTGGGTCTAAAACCTGACTGGAATTTTCCATAGATGTGTGATACTGGAGATGGGTTTGCAGCTGCACTTGCCAGATCACCTTTGCAAAGCACAGTAGGCCACAGCCAGAGGAGCAAAGGCTGCTCTGCTCTTTCTCAAGCAGAAAAGGATCTTAGAAGTGCCAAGTTCTGTCCCACAAAGGATGGGGATAGCAGATTATGAGTCAGTGATCAGTACAATATCTGTGATCCCTCGGCTAATTTCCGTCTTGAAGCTGGGATATAAAGACTCAGGTGTTGGGTGATGAGCCACAATCCCTCTGAACAGGTGCTTAATCAGGACTGGATAGGATGAATTCAGACCTGGGCATCTGGCATCTGGTACCAGCCCTTTTTCTGGCAGGCTGCCTTTAGACATGTCCCTGACACCTTTGCATCTGTAGCTTTTCGTTGCTGTTGTCTGGTTGTTTAATTATGTAAAATGGTGATAACACTACTTGGTGGCATATTCTATTTTAAAAAACCTTCCATTACTCAGTGCACATCAAACAGTAAATGCTTTCTCTTAGTAAACCTGCATAACAATCTTCTGAACTCTTCTGCTCTGGGCAAGATTCATAAACACACCAGGCAAACAAAGTGAAAGAGGAGACAGTACATAGTGTTTTATTCAATTGGGTCTTGATACCTAAGTGTGACTCTTAACCAAGGATTATACAGTAGTTAAGGACACAGATTAAAGTTGTTTAGAGTGTGTCCTAAAGTCGCACTGCCAGAATTTAAATCTCTACTCTGGAAATTATAGACCTGAGACAAATTACTTCCCTAAACTTCATTTCCAGCATCTGAGAAAGATAATAGTATCTACCTTGTAGTAGACTGAATAATACCGTTGCCCCCAAATGTCCACATTCTAATCCCCAGAACCTGTGAATGTCACCTTAAATGGCAGAAGGGACTTTGCCAATGGGATGAAAGTAAGGGTCTTGAGATGGGGAGATCCTCCTGGATTACCTGGATGGGCCCAAATGTAACCACTGATGTTCTCATAAGAGAGAGGCAGAGGGAGTTTCTACTCCAAAGAGAATGTGATGATGAAGTTGGGGTTGGACTGATGTGGCCAGAAGTCAATGAATGCTGGCAAGGAAACAGATTCTCCCTTAGAACCGCTAGAAGGAAGATGGATGGCCCTGTCAACTCTTGGTTTCAGCCCAGGGAAACTGGTTTTGGACCTGTCTTCCAGAACCATAAGAAAATAAGTGTGTTTTGTTTTAAGCAAGCACATTTGTAGTAATTTGTTACAGCAGCCATAGGGAACTAATGCATACCTCATAGGAACTATTTCTCCAATTAAAATGTTGGAGAAACTGGAAACACACTTAGTGGCATGTCTGACACACGGTAGGTATGCTACCATATGCCATTCTTGGAAACTGAAGCCTTGGTTTTGAGGGATCATCAAAACCAGTACAATGGTTGCCGTTTTTCTCCTTGTTCATCCTGGTTAACAAACCTGGTAGACAGAGTTCCATCCTTCCCCACAGGACGCCCACCCCTATTACTTAGAGGGAAGAGGTTATGTCTCACTTAAGGCACCTTATTCTTTTCCTTTCTACTTTTTTTTTCATTAATCTTCATCCAACTAAATTCTAAATTTTAAAGGAAACAAACGCATTTCTCAATGGATTCAGATACTACCCCAAGTTAATATTCCAACCAAGTTCTTGTTCTTCTGGGTCTCATCACCAGAAATTTCTGAGCCTAAATCCTCTCTAGTTTCTAGGATCACTCATTTTCTCATTTCTCCCTTCTCCTTTTAGTTCAGAGTCTTGTCAATTTAGTCCCTTCCCTAAACACAACTTATAATAAGGTGACACAGCAAAGTGATGAAAGTCTAGACAGTCTGGTTTTAATCCTGGGTTTTTGCCACCTACTAACTGTGTGACATTAGACAAGCTATTCAACCTCTCTGGGCCTCAGTTTCCCAAAAAAAAGGTGAATATTACGAATAATACCTACCTATAGGGTTGCAATTACGAGGATTGAGTTAATATTTGCTAAGCACTTAGAATAGTACTTGTTATAGTCTAAGCACTACAATTGTGCTTGTTAATAAATGCAATTCCAAGCATACAACTTACTCAACTTTCTGTCATAACTTTGAGATATTTATTTGGTGAAATCAATAAAATCGTGTTTCAAGGGAAACAGAAAAGTATTTTTGAGTTGATGGTCCACGTGGCTAGCTTAGATATTTCACCACAGTCAGTGTTTCCAAGTTTCTATACAACAGCCTGGTCTAGTCCTGTAGTAAACTAGAAATTGATGGAGCTCGTGTTTTGAACCCTTTCTCTCAATGTCCCCCCCAACCCCAACCAATCCCCATATCTTTAGACATAAAATTTCATTTGTCCTCCATCTTCTGAAAACCTATTTCTAAGAAAGTTTCGGACCTCCAACTTAGCGTGAATTTAAGACAAAAGTCCTATTTACTTTAGAGAGACAATTTTTCAAGAGTGGTTATGTTTTGTTTGGTTTTTATGTCTCTCCCAGCCCCTCAGCCTTGGACAAATCCAGGAGATCCGTATTATGGCTCTAACACTTAGCACCTGTGGGATTCTCTGAGCCTCGGTTTTCCTACCTGGGAGGGGCATCTGAAAACCATCTGGATTTCAACCAGTACTCCAGGTAATTATGAGGCAGGTAGTCCTTATTCTATATTGAGCCACATAATGGTCCAGGCCATAAGTGAGATCTCACCAAGGGCCTCATGTATCTTGTAAGATTAAAAATTTTGTATGGCACTTCAGGCTAAAACTCTGGTTAGTAATAAGCAGGGTATTTTCCCTGCATATGTCTCTCAAGAATTAGAGAAAGTTCCTGTCCTGGGACTGCTGAGAGGACCACGCCCAGCTGTGTCTCAGGTAAAGTATGAACTGCTGGTCAGGCAGCCTCACTACATCACATCAGCCCGGGTTCACAGCAGTGACTGGCTCAGGGAGGGCCTGGGCGGTCTCCTAACAGTCAAGGGCTGTTCCTAGATCGCTAAAAAGAAAATATTTAGGACAAGAAAGACATGCATCTGTGAGTCTGAAATTCTCAAATCTTCCTCAAGCCACCTTCTAATTCTTGACATACAGAGAGAAGAAAATACAGTCCTACCATACTCCTGTCCCCAGGACTGAGCGAAACTTAAATAGTTAATATAACTTCTTGGTTTTCAACCCTTAGTGTCAACCTGTAGATAAAACACAGGACCCTTTGCTGTGATTGCATAAGAAAATGTAAATGTGATAAGCACAGACAAATGAAACAAACATGGTATTGACAGGAGGTGAGTTGTACAAGGGGAGAGGAAAGACAGAGAACTGTGGGCGCACAAATAGTCTCATGCATAAAGAAAATTATGAGATTAGGGGGAAAATTGATACCATAAGAAAGTTGATAGTATAGCTATATACTATAGCTAATATTTCTTGAGAGCTTCTGCATGTTGGATACTAAAGGCTGCAAAGGCCTTATTATTATTTGCATCATCATAAGCAACTCCATGCGATGGGTATCATCCATTTCCTCGGTTTACAGGTGAGGAAACAGAGGCCCAGGAAGGTTATATAAATTACTCAGGATTGCAGAGCTAATTAACCGAGGAACAAAGCTTCCAAGCTTCCCGGCCAGGTGGTCCATGTCCAGAACCAGTGCTTTTAGCTGCTATGCTACCGCTTCTCCCATCAATAAAGCTAGCAAAACAACATGAAGTTACAAAAGAGAAGCAGCATAAGTAATGAAATGAATATGATGTATTGGAAAAGAAGAGGGATGAGTAGTAGTGGGGGTAGGAGTTTATCTTCCTCCTTCACGTTAGGGTGTTAAAACTTATCTAAAATGGATATAGCAGGATAAACATAATGTTTAGAATTATGGGGGTACCACTGAGTAGCGAAAAACTGCCTCTGGAGAGGGGAACTGGGGTTAGAAGGGTTGAATTTCAGTATTATTTGAGTTGCTATCATGTTCATGTATTATTTTCATAAAAAAATATTTTTACTTATTTAGAAATAGCTTCAACTGTGTAAATGCATCAAAACATGAAATTCAAAATTATCTTTAAATCTCTCATACATTTGTTAAATGCTTGCCTTATCAGGATCGTTCTTTTCAGCTTTGAAGGCCATTTTTTAAAAATAAAAAGCCAAGAAGTATGAATTTTTAAAATTAAAAATTGTCCCTGGTAATATTGCCAGGCACCACAGAGAGAAGGTGTGGAACTATTAGAAGCAAACTGGATTTCAACCCTGCTTCTGGGAGGCAGTTCTGACTACAAAGGGCAGGAGATTCTCTGAAGCCGGGGAGCAGTTTTTTGTTTTTTGTTTTAACATCTTTATTGGAGTATAATTGCTTTACAGTGGTGTGTTAGTTTCATCAGCTATACATATACGTATATCCCCATATCTCCTCCCTCTTGTCTCCCTCCCACCCTCCCTATCCCACCCCTCTAGGTGGTCACAAAGCACGGAACTGATCTCCCTGTGCTATGCGGCTGCTTCCCACTAGCTATCTACTTTACATTTCCTAGTGTATATATGTCCATGCTACTCTCTCACTTCGTCCCAGTTTACCCTTCCCCCTCCCCGTGTCCTCAAGTCCATTCTCTACGTCTGCGTCTTTATTCCTGTCCTGCCCCAGTTATCCCACTACTGGGCATATACCCTGAGAAAACCATCATTCAAGAAGAGTCATGTACCACAATGTTCATTGCAGCACTATTTACAATAGCCAGGACATGGAAGCAACCTAAGTGTCCATCATTGGATGAATGGATAAAGAAGATGTGGCACATATATACAATGGAATATTACTCAGCCATAAAAAGAAACGAAATGGAGGTATTTGTAGTGAGGTGGATGGACCTAGAGTCTGTGATACAGAGTGAAGTAAGTCAGAAAGAGAAAAACAAATACTGTATGTTTTTCATACATGTTTTTCATATGTTTTTAGATTCCATATATATGTTTATAGCACATATATATGGAATCTAAAAAAAAAAAAGGTTTGGGAGCAGGAGTTTTGATCCTCTGGCACCGTAACAAACAACGTAGAGTAAATGAATCAGGTGGCTGGGTGCCTGGAGGAGTCTGGCAGCCTCTCTGTGACGGTGTTCTTTGTTTTCACAGGTCTAATCTCATAAATGTTGCACTAGGCTCAGTGCTGTGCATTTTTAGGCTGAGTTATATTTTTCCATGTGTGTACTTCATAAAAGCAGGCACTTTTATGCTCCCTTTAAAAAGGGGATCTCCCATTTGAATTGCCAAGTGAAAGCATTCAAAGGAATTCATTAAGCATACAGATATGTGCAGTATCCCCATCTGTAATCGAAGTATGTATGTATGTATGTATATCTATCTATCTATCTATCTATCTATCATTATCTCCCTGTTTACCTATCTGTATCAGTCTGCTCAGGCTGCTATAACAAAATATCATAGACTGAGTGGCTTAAACAACAGACGTTTCACAGAGTTCTGGAGTCTGGGAAGTCCAAGATCAAGGCAAATCCAGTTCCTGGTGAGTCCTCCTTTTTTGGCTTGTAGAGGGCCACCTTCTTGCGGTCTCTTCACATGGTGGAGAGAGAAAGCTCTGGTGTATCTTCCTCTTCTTATAAGAGCTAATCCCATCATGGCAGCTTCACCCTCATAACCTCTTCTAAACCTAATTACCTCCTAAAGGCCCCACCTCCTACTTCCATCATACATAATGGGATAGGGTTTCAACATAGGAATTTGGTGGGGGGGGCACAGAAATTCAGTCCTTAACTCTATTATCTATCTATCTATCTACCTATCTATATCTGTCTATCCATCTATCCTTATGTATAGAACAATAACAATGGCTTCTAAGTCACTTCCCTACATTATTTTATCCTTCCAAAACTCTTGAGAGGTCAATAGGCCATAGGAAAAGCACTGAGTTCACTGAAACACTTGGAGGTTGAGTTAACTGTGATCACACAATCAGTAAATGGTGATGCAGGGAATTCCACGCACATCTTCTCTGCCCTCCTTTCCTCCTTCCCTCCCTCCCACTTGCTGACTCTATTCCAGCCACATTATTTACTAATTCTTCCCTGAGGACACTGGCATCCTTCCTCTGGGCCTTGCAGAGGTTATTCCCATGATCCGGAATGCTTTTCCCTCAGATGTCTGACTCATCTGCCTCCCTCTAGACTGTTCAAATTCCACCTTCCCAGTAAGACTTATCCTGTCTACCGTTTAAGTTTAAAGCCTTGCTTCTCTCTGCCCATAATCTCAACTCACCATATACTGCTTAATCTCCATAGCATTTATTCCTGGCTAACCTACCAGATAATTTACATGGGTTTCTGTTCTCCCCTCCAACTGGAAGAGAGGCGGCACAGACTCAGGAATTTTGCCGTTATTAAACCTAGTGGAGGCCCAGCAGAACTCCAGGGTCAGCCAGAACTGGGCACAATTATAACTCTTGCGATTTGATATTTCAGCGGTTTAGCTCAGAGCCAAGCCAGTTATTAAAGAGGATCTTTTCTGCTATTTTAAGCAGCATGGTAAATTTGAGGTCAACTTAAATTTTCAATAATTACAGAGCAGGTATGAACTCTTCCTTTGTTTCTCCAGACACATGAACCTGGATGCCAAATCCATCCTCTCCAGGTGGAGTGGGAAAGTATGAAGATGACTGGCCTAAGTCTCAATTGAATAAAAAGATGCCCCAAAAGACATTTAAACATTTTCAAAAACTAAAATCATAAAGTGTGGTTCCTTATCACACATCAGGGATTATCTAGCCTCCAGTGTGGTCAGAGTGGTGAGGGGACAGAGACACATATAGAGAAGCCAGGGTGAGTCACGCCATCTCTACCTCCTCTGGACCTCAGTTCCTCCTGATTGTCTCTCCTTACACTCTAAACAGATTTCAGGAGTCAGCACGTGCAGCCGTAATATGTACCTAATTCCACATCCCAGTCACTGGGACACAAAATTTTGGGGCCTTAAGTCTGGCTCACACATCACCACTCACACATGTCAGTTCTTCCTCTACAGCTGAGCCAGTCACATAAACAGAAGCAGATTAATACGAACAAGGTTTTACTGACATATATATATGTACATAAAGCTGGGAAAGAGAAAGCCCCATTGAGGCAAAGGCCCAGGGGGAGAGGAAGCATCTGAAAACAGCAGTGGGCATCCTGCCAGCTCCAAGTCTAGGGAAAACTGGCCCGGAGCTTGGGTCCGCCAAGTTAACAGCCAAGCCAGGGATGGCACAGTGGACGATACAGGCAGCTCTCTTCCGCTCTCCTAACTGGGACTTCTCAAGTCTGGTGTAGTTCTGAACTGGGCTCATATGCTCCTCACCCTCCAACACAAACACACACACACTCTTGCACACCCCTGAGGTGTGGTCCTCCGGCTTGCTGTAGGAAGAGAGCAGGTTAAGTTTCACTTAAAGGGGCTGAGCCGCTTTCCAGTGAGGCAAAGTCCATTCATGGTTTCACAGTTTGCAGAATAAGATCTGCTCTTCATTTGTTGAGTTTCTTCATAGAAGAAAGGAAGTAGCTGATGGCTCCTATGAAGCCCTGGGCAGGTTATGAGGCTGCCAGACTCCCATGAGCACAGGCACAGCTGCCCTGACCAGGGGCCCTGCAAACACAATGCCGGCTCCTCTGAGCCAGAGGGGCGTCCTGACCTGGGGGCCCCAGTGTCCTTCCTGAGAGTGGAGCTTCCTCTCTAAGTATGGCTGCTGCTATCCCCCATGGCACCACCTGGGTTTTGGCCGGGGGGCCCCAGGTGCTTCGTATGAATGCGGCACCAGAAGTGTATCCAGTCACAGCAGGTGTGGTGCTGTCCCCCATCGCCCCCCCGTTCTCTGCACAGATGGCTTCCAAGTCTGATGGCAGTTATTGACACACGGCCTCCTGGCACCAGTGAGATGCTGTGTCCTCCATCCGCACCACCTGAGTATTGGCCAGGTGGGTCCCAGCTGTAAGCGGGAATACCAGGTCCTCCAATCATGGGCATGATGTTGTTCCCTCCTAGACGACCACCAACTGGATTGTGGGCAGGTGGGCCACTTGTGTTTGGAAATAAGGTAGAACTAGAAGTGTGTTGAAACCCACGGGTGGTACCCACACTTGTAACTCCAACAGATGTGGTGTGCTCTGATGGAAGGTGGAAACTGACATGTTCCTTGACACAGATTTCTTCTCCTTGGTGATGGAACTTTTAAACGTAGATTTTCTACGTCCAGATGGGCCCTGGGTGCAGTGACGGAAAGTGGAAACACGAGGGCCTCCCATCGTGGGGATGGTGTTGTCCCCTGCCATCACCGGACCACCTGTATTCAGCCCAGGTGGGCCCCAGGTATCTGGATTTAAGGGGAATCAGGTCTGTTCCCAAATGCTGGGATGGTGCCTGCCCCTCCTAGTGCAGCAGCCTTGCCGTGGTCAGGTAGATGGCAGGTTGTCTGGCCCAAAGTAGGAACAGAAGCGGTGCTGGGTGCCCCACTTAGTCCTGCCCCAGAGTTAAGTGGTCTGGATGCCTCTGAATGAGTGAGGCCTGGGGCTGACACACGGCCTCCAAGGCTCCCACCGGCCGTCGGGGCTGCAGGTCCCGTGAACAGTGGGCCCGCTGTGGTGTCGGCGAAGGGCGAGCTACTGACCCCAGTACTGGGCATCCTGGTGGCAACTCCAAAGCCAGTAGCAATGGACACAGCCCTGGGGAGAATGCCTGGGTTGTCGCCAAAGGCCGGCTGCGTGTTGCTGGCGGTGACAAAGAGGGAACCCGGCAATCCTGACTGCGCTGTGCTGACTCTTGGTGGCTGGGCCGCAGGAGAGGTTAGGACTTTATCTTGTGCTGGGGCTACTGGGTTTCCCAATAGAAAATAACCGTTAGGCCTCTGCCCATCGTTGGCCCCAAATGTGGCCTGAGACAGGAGACCTGGGTCCAAGAGAAGCTTGAAGTGTTGGTCTATTGGCCGACGTTGCAGGTAAATGAGTCGAGGTGTGGGCTGAGGCATTGCTGTCACTGGGTGGTGTGTTCCCAGAACTAGGAACAGCCATGTGAAATGGCTTTTGGTTCTGCCTGGAGACAGGGGCAGACTGGAAAATGACAGCCTGGGAAGGAGGTGTGGTGTCCATAACTTCGGTGTCAGAGGTGCCGCCTGCTGAAGCACTGATGATGGCTGAAGCCGTAAACGGGGGGCTGGGGAACAAAGGGGCAGAATGGAAAATGACAGCTTGGGAAGGAGGTGTGGTGTCCATGGCTTCGGTGTCAGAGGTGCCGCCTGCTGAAGCACTGATGATGGCTGAAGCCGTAAATGGGGGCCTGGGGAACACAGGGGCAGAATGGAAAATGACAGCCTGGGAAGGGGGAGTAGTGTCCATGTCAGTGACATCAGGATCTACAGTAGGCTGGAAGGTCAAACTTCCAGATGCCGTGACCATGCTGGTGGGAGGGATTGCCGTAGAAGTCATGGGCTGCCCAGTTAAAACAGGGGGATTGATGGTAGGGGCTGGAAGAGGGGTAGGCAAGTGTAAAGGAGGGGTAGAATCTACACAGATGGGTGTTGGGGGTTCCTCTTCATGGGACGGTGGCTGGAAGGAGGAAGCTGGGATGCTAGGAGGTGTGGGAGGTCAGAAGTAAGAGGTGTTGTGGCCATGACTGAATGAAAAGGGCCTTCATTCTTCTTGAGTGGAATTCCCAAAATGGGATGGGAAGCTGAAGGAGGGAGAGAATCCGCAGGAATAGCAAGAGGAGGGGACTTAGGGACCGTGTATCCTGTTTCAGGTGTCGGGGAAGGTGGAGGGACAGACAGGATGCGGGACCTGGAATACAGGTCGGCCAAGTCGGTGGTAGTAGCAGGGACCTCCAAAGTGTGAGTGGCCGGGGGCAGGGAGTCTGCAGTCTCTGAGGCAGGTGGGGAGAGAGAAGGGGCAGGCTGAGGGGCACTGCAGTCTTCCCTGACCTTCCTTATATTATTCAGGATCTTGTTCCACTGACACTCAGTGTTCTTCTCCAAGTGCCTGGGCTTTTGGCAAGAGCTAAGCACGGAAGCTTAGGAGGAGGGGGCAGCTCACCCCGATCCCATGTCAGTGGCGGGGACGACCTCAGCCCCGGCAGCGGCAGAAAAAGCGGCAGGGGAACCTTCCGCTTGCAGGGCCTACTGCTGGTAGATACCGGGAAGAGGAGCTTCTTGATGGGATGTGTGAAGACTTTTCACGCTGCAGCTCCTTCCCAGACATCAGTGAGCCTGGTGGGCTGGGCCTGTGGTCTTCACCCAGCACTTCTTTTGTTGGCCTCTCCGGCAGCAGGGAGCAGCATGGGGTTGGGGCAGAGAACACCGTGGCATGGGATTCAGGCTTCCAAGGAGGCAGGACCTCTCCAGCATCCCCATGTGAGCGGATGACATGGCTTTCTGAGGAGGAGCTCACTGGAGACATCTGGGCGTTCTCACTCAAGTTGTCTTCTGGGTGCTCGGGAAGGAGGTCCAGAGGCTCAGGATCGCACTTGAGGAAAGTGAGGACTCCACTGGCCTCCTGGGGCCTGGATGTCAATGGTGTATCCCCATTGCTACGGTGGCCCCTCTTCGATCGTCCTCTCCTTCGGTCTCTGTGTGATCCTCCATCTTTGCCATGCCTCTTCGGGGCTCTTCTTGGACCTTCACCTCGCTCTGCTTTGGGCAAGGAAGTGGGAGGTGACTGGACGGTACCGGCTTCCTGACCTTGACTGCCCGCTCAGGTGGTGAACGCAGGAGGGTAAATCTGCGTCCCGGTGGAGGAATCTTGATGGTTCTCGAGCGGCAGAACATCGTGGAATTACGAGCAGACAACACGGGCTTCTTTGGCGAGTCCCTCCTATTCACCAAGGGAAGAATCCGCAGATGGGAGTACCTGGCCTGCTGGATGGGATCCTGCCTTTTTGGCGTGTGTAAAAGCCGGTTTCTGAGCAGGGGATGCAGAGCCCTGACCCGACTGGATGCCGCACCCCACCATGTCCCTTCCTGGCAGATAGGTTCTTTCTTCACTTCTTTTTCGAAATTTGGTAAAACAACATTTCAACCTTCGACTGTTCTTCAGGGTATGCAGATGGTAGTGGCTTAGCCGGGATTCGCACCAAGCCTGTGTGATTCCAGAGCTCGTGCTCTGGACTGTGGTGCCTCCTTATCATATATGCTTCATGTGTTCCTTTTTTTTTTTTTTCTTGTACTCCTTATGGTACTGAGCCCTAAGTGCCGTACCTGTAATGAACACACACACTGCCCTGTAGGAGGTCTTCTTTTGTTCAACTCATGAACTGGTCATCCACCACACTGGGTTCTAGTCTCAGAAGATACAGGTCAGGGACCGCCAGCTGTCAGCATAGCACCATCCCACATTTCTAACTGAGGCTTGCAGCCCAGATTTTCCCTTTGGTCTAGTTTGAAGAATCCAGATATGTAAAGATTATATTCTAGATAAATCACGGGCTATCCTGAAAGGAATTCACCAGTGAATTACTCCATATGGATTAGAAGCCAGTTTCTCTGGCCTTCCTGGAGTATATCCAGTAAGGCATCTCATTCATGTCTAGAAAGCAAATATATCATTTACTGCAACTTCATCGTGGAGCAATGTATTAGTTTAAAGTACGAGCAACACAATTTGGTCATTGTGAGTATGCCAGCTGGGTCCACTCTTTACTACACATATGTAACTCTAGAGATTCTTATGCCCAAGAGAGGAGACATACTCTTGGGTATCTAGGACAAGGGAAACATGTGTTGTTATTCAGGAGCTGGAAGCTTCAGCATGACAGGAAAGAACTGAAAAACCCTGGTCTACACATCACTTTACCTTGTTTGAATCTTGTTTCTTTGGCTTGCTTCATTGGAGTGTTTTCTCTCTCCTGGGGCTGACATTGTGTGTTATGTATCACGCATGTGACATGTAGAAGTTTCAGAACCCAGAATCATATAGATCAGTAAAAAATTATTTATATATTTTAGTTTAAAATCTATTTAAAATAGCACTGGGCATAATTCATATATTACAAAATTAGTTTGACCCTCTGCTCATGAGCTTCTTTTTATGGTATGTCAAAGCAAATGTGACTTCCATCCCCAGTAAACTTTGAGGTTGGAGGACACAAAAGGTTTTGCTCAGACCTAAATTCCGTCGGAAAAAAAGGGTAAATATTATAAGCCCTTTCTAACCTCTCCTGGAGCAGAAATGATTTACAGCTGTGGCATTTCACCGTAATTCCTTGATCTCATTTGAGAAGAGTTCAGTAAGAAACAATCTCTTGATTTTTGTTTGTTTTGTTTGTTCCCTGTTTTCTTGTCTTGCTTACCAACAATCCATTGTAATTCATGAGTTAGTGTGGCAGCAGGCTGAGTGTTCCCTAGAGCTCATTAAATGAACTTTTCTTCCTAAAATGACTTTTTTCTCCTTGTTTTCAGCCCCTCTTCTTTCCTCTGCCCTTTACTATAACCAGAGCTCAGCAAAATCTGACTGGCTTTGTGCAGACCCTACTTAGGCTGTGTCTTCTCCTTCAGAGTTAAAGAAGTTTTGCAACACAGCCCTTTGTACATTAAGGACAATCCATATAATCCAACAGCAAACTTCCACTGTACACCCCACAAGTCTATTTAAACGACTCCTGAGGCACAAGCAATGACACATATTCCTAGTTCAACCATAAGTGACACCAGTCTTCTACATACCTAGTTCATTGTTCAGTGCATCCCTAGGTTTTCTGCAATGCTAGAGCTACAGAGATTACTAAATTTCTAAGAGAGAGAGAAGGAGAAAGGTCAAAAGAACATGAGCACTCTGACAAAGTCGGAAAGCTGGCTCTGCCACTTATCCACTGTGTGACCCTGGGGAAGTTACCTAGCCTCTCTGAGCCTCATTTTTTTCATCTGTGAACTGTGGATAGTAAATGTCAAATACATATCTCATGGGAATGCTACAAGAATTAAATGATATTTGCAATTGACCTAACCCAATGTCTGGCACATAATAGCAGCTCACTATATGTTTATTTCTTCCTCACGACTTTATTAATCTGAAACAAAAACCAAGGTTTGAGCAAAAATAACTTCTGGAAAGAGAAGTACCTTAGAGGAGCAGTTGAAAAGGTCCTGACTCTCCTAATGCCTTTCCTAAAATCCCTATTGCTGACTTTATATTATACCCACCTCCAAGGCAGCACTGTTCTCTAAAGAATACCTAGTACTTTTACATATTTCTGAAGGAAGTGTCAATTTGTCTCTCCTCTCTGCAGAGAAATTTAGCAATCCACTTCAAGATATTCATTCTGTGGATATACCCATAAATGTCGAAGGATATAGTCGCAGGTATTTACTTCAGCATTGTTTCCAAAGTAGGAGACTGGAAACAACTGAAATGCCTGTTCAGCAGAAGACTGGTTAAGTAAGACCAGCTTATAGAATGGAATATCATACAACCAGTGTAAAAGGAGTCAGACAGCTCTATATGTAGCAATATGTCCAATAAAAAGACCCAAGCAGTGTTTACATTACGCTGCCGTTTTTTTTTTGCGGGGGCAGGACTCTCTCTTGCCCTATTTTTACAAATGTACATTTGTAAAAACACAGAGCATCCTGAAAGGACGTGCAGGAATCTGGCAAAACTGGCTGACTTCAGGAGAGACAGATGGCTGTGGAGAGGAGACTTTCCTTTCCCCATACAGCCTTACGTACCCTTTGAGTTTTACACAATTTACACAGACTGCCCATTAGGCATAAAACTTAAAATAATCTACCCCCAGTGTAAATTAATTTTTGCCCTATTTCCTGCCTAGAACAGCTTTCTTGTTTTTTAAATATTTCTTTAAATTTATTGTTTTTAATTATGAAAGTTACCATGTACTGGTTTTAATAAGCAAATTAACATAAAATGTATAAAGAAGAGGCTATAATCCCTTTCCCCCCTTCCCCACCCCCCAAGTATCCAGGGATGGATTGGTGTGGACCCTTCCTTCCCTTTCTCCTGGCTCAGACATGCAGATAAAACATATACACACAGCAGGGACTTCTGGGACTGATTTCTCTTCCACCAGGCAAAATCAAACCGTAAGCATGAGTGCAACATTCCTTTCTTTCATCTGACAGTCGTGTTAAGAGTGAGAACTATATTTGTTCCCAATTTCTTTATTCATCACATCTCAATGTCTTTCTCTTCCTTGCCCCTCCCTCACTCCCACAAACAATTTTACACAAACGGACTCATGTCACACTCATTTTTTTGACGGGGTTCTTTTGTTTTGGCCACCCCCATTTCCTAAACAATCTCGCGGCCCCTTGGAGGGTGGGTCTGTGTGCCCACAAGGGACCCTGTGGTCTCCCCAGGCCCACCCCTGGGGCTGATTCCTGTTCTGGGGGCACCTCCAACTCGGGGGTGCCCTGTGGCAAACCTCAGCCTGCTGGACAGTCAGGGCCCCGGCCAAGTGTCAAGTGTGATTCCAGACTCCAGCCGAGGTGCCATTTGCATCATGGCATTAAACAATCTAGTAGGAGAAGCTACTGGAAGCTTTCACAAACCCAAAGCACACATTTGATTAAGAAAAAGTAGCACAAGTGACAGAGAAAAGCTCTCCAGCAAGTAAAGGCCTCTAGTTTCAGCATCCTTCCCTAGCTCTCCTCCCTTGAGGAGATGCGAGAACATGCTGAGTCAGGACAGGACCGGATCTGGGCGTCAGTCACACATACATTCATGCTGGCCGCCCGTCGAGGTCCGAGGCCACTGCCTGCCTGGCCTTGGGTGTGAGAGGAAGCAGCTGCCAGATGGAGCCGGAATGCACTGCTGGGGGATTAGTGGCTTCCCTTACGGGATGCCACCAAGGCCCCTGTGGCAGGAGGTCAAATAACGAGGAGGAAGCAGAAATGGAAGGTTACTCACTACTAAGCCTCTCCCCACCCGGCACCGCTCGGTTGTTAGATTTCATCACAGCAAATTTCACGGAATGCAGCGAAGTACTTACAACCTTTGTTCAGCAAGGAGGATAGTCCAGGAATGTTCACCTCACTGCAGATAGGCATACAATTCTCACGTCCATATGAAATCTTTCCTGATGCCAGGGGTTACGAAGAGGCAAGTCAATCAGCACTCATTATTCAAAATTTGATTTACGCGAGCTTCACACTTTCTTTAAAAGGGATGGAGGAGCTTTTAAAAATTCTGCAAACCAGTGAGTGATGTTTAAACCTTACTTAGGTGTTTCTACAAGGACTTGATCTAGATCAAAGAAATCCTCCTGGATCCCAAGCATGTGAAGCTGTTGGTAGATACCACGAGGGGCTCAAGTGAGGTTTTTATAAAATCCTATTGATATCAAGCCCATCCTGATAGCTCAGAAGCCTTAGGAGTAACATCCAAACTCATGCAAAAGACAGTACGTTTACTTAGCATCAGAGCGTTTTGACTTATTAAGGATCCACTGAGTAACTTCAGGAAAGCCCAGCATGAGGAGGAGGAGGGTGCAGGACGGCCTGTGGAGGCTGCCGGTCAGCCGGGGGTCCCCAGGCAATGGCTTTACCGGTGCTGGGCCCGAGTTTCCACATCCCTACTGGGGACGATACATCACAGGGTCGCTGTGAGGACCGAATGAGGTCACGTATGCGCAAGTGTTTAGCACGAGGCCGGCTTCCTTCCCCAGAGCTCCTGAGGCCCCCAGGACCCCGGCCCCAGAACTAGACCAGGGCCGGCCACCTGGCCACAGGCAGTCCATTCCTGAGTGTGGCAGCGACACGCCGCCCGGTGTGAAAAGCTGGAGGAGGTGTGTCGGAGGGCTCCCTGGGAACTGGAAAGTGGGGTGAGAGACAGAACTGGTCTGTGGGGCGGGGCGCGGGGTGACTGAAGCAGAGAGAGGTGGGCACAGCCACTCGGATCATGTGTGAGCTGCAGAGCAAGCTGGTCTGAGGGCAGAAGGGAAAACGGGTCAAGTCCATAGCGAGAGACGGAGCTGGCACTGAGGGGCGACCACACCTGAGGTGGGGGCAGAAGATGCGAGGGAAGCCAAGAGGGGGGACGGAGGCGGGGAGGTGGGACCAAGTCGGGGGCAGGGGGCCGGAGACGGGAGACAGGGTGATGGACGAAGAGAATGACGGGCCGCGGGTACCAACAGACTGGGCGGCGGGGTGAGGGGGACACAGAGAGAGCCTGGGGCACAGGGGCTTCCCTGGATCCTGGGGATGGCTCTACTCTTGACATAATCCTGCCTTTTCCCCCTTAAGTTAGCTCAAGAGCTCTTACCGGAACATAATAATTAACAATTGGCTTTTATTGAGAGTATCCATTTTGTGCATTAACTATGTTATTATTTGCCACGAATTATGTAGCTCTAATAAATTATTATAAAAACCACTTTTGAAACCTTGGCTTTAAGATTAACAACATATCCCTCTGTATCCAGGGAAACACTTTTGCAAAGGCAGGTGAGCATCCCTGCTGGAAGGGAAGGCGCCAGGAGCCTGGCAGCGAGCCCTGGGTTCTGACCCTGGTGCTGTGCTAAGTCCCTGCCAGTTCTGGCAAACCCCGACTCCTCTGGGCCTCAGGCCTTCAGCTTCAAAAGGAAGAAGCTGAAATGGTTCATCTCCAGGGTCTGTTCAGCTTAAAATAGTCTGTTCCAGCTTAAAACACTGTGAAAATGTATTTTCTACTGAATTTTCTAGGCTTCTCAAGTTAAACGCCTCGCAAATGCAGCATGAAGTAGAACAATCTCTTAAATAAGGCAAACAAACATGTCCCGGGCTCTCCGCGGCCACCCTTCCTCACTTCCCCAATTCATCCATCCCCCTGCTTCCACACGAGGTACTGAATCCCACTGGCACCAAAAGGAGTGTTATCTGCGAGCTCAGCCTCACGCTTAGCATGGAGCAGAGTCAGGGCTGATGAAATTATACGGCCAGAAAAACGCTCCACCCAGAGATGCGTCTGCCTCCCTGGGCTTCAAAGAGCTCAGCAGTGTCGGGCACAATGGAAAGCTGAGCGCTTGCATGAAAGGCCTGTTACTCTGTCCTCATCACGGCAAATCTCCCTGGCGTGAGAAAACAATGGTAAATCATAGAAAAAGTGGTGAGATTTGATTTTCCATATAAATAAAAGTCCTTTTCATTCCCCACTGAGCCAAAATCAGTACAGTATCCTCCAGGAGCTCACAGCTACATGCCACTTAGCCGGACCTAAATATTTCCATCTGTGCGGCTCTGCTCCGACACCACCAGTGCGTCTGCAAGGTGGGCACGCTACCCATGCAGGCTGCCCCATCCCACCCATGCCCTCTGCTTCCGGGAGAAGAAACTGGAAAACAGGCTGGCAAATGAGGCCTCCTCCTGAGGGGCTCGGCAGGGAGCAGAGTGCCCCCGAGGCCAGCCTCTGCTCACCTTCAGGCACCCGGGCGTCTCCTAGAAACGCAGGCCTGAGTCCCTCCCAGGGCACGCCCGGGTGCCTGGCAGTCGCTGCCCACTCCGGCTCAGAAAGTTGGCCCTCATTGGGCCCCAGGAAAGGTCGAGTCTCCCTTAAACTGGAAGACTGCAGGCCATTTCAGAGTCCTTTGGCCCCCGTCAAGGCCAAGATCCGGCTCAGACAGAGTGCTGGGCTGGAGAAGGTGTGAGACCCCAATGGGTGGGTGTGTGTGTCACTCACACACACTCCTTCCTGCTTCATCAAAAGTGGAATATATTCTTACCAATAGGTATCATAAGGTAACTCTTATAACACAGGATTCGCCCTCGAATCTCACCACCTGCACAGGTGCAGATCTTCCCTAAAAGGCAAAACTATTTGTGGTCAAGATGGACTTCTCAGCCAGAGGCCATGTGAAAAATCAAGAGCGCAGGAAAGCATCCATCGGTTTTGAAGGTCAAGGATAGAAGATGGATCAGAAAAGAGGCGAGCAAGCTGAAGGCAGGGTTCCAAGTAACCAGGAAGCGAGCTGTGCATGGCAATGAGGCCCTGGGGAGAGGCCGGCGCTGGCCTCACAGTAACAGACACGTGTTTCTTCCTGCCAGAGACCCAGCTCTGCTCCCAGCCCACGTTCCGTACTTCCAGGTTCCCTGGGGACAGGACTAGATGAAGTAACCAAGTCTACTGCAATCTCAAGCTATCCTGGAGATTCTGCAAAATACAAAACTATCCCCACAAAAGTTTAAAGGGACAGAAGACTGTATTTGTTTGCCAGGGCTGCCATAACAAAGTACCACAGACTGGGTGGCTTAAAGAACACAAAGGATTATCTCGCAATGCTGGAGGCTAGAAGCCTGAAATCCAAGTGTCAACAGGGTTGGTTTCTTCTCTGGCTTGTAAGTGGCTGTCTTCTCCCTGTGTCTTCAAATGGTCCTCTCTGTGTGTGTGTCTGTGTCCAAATCTCCTCTTACAGTCATACTGGATTAGGGCCCAACCTCATGACCTCATTTAACCTTATTACCTCTCTCCAAATACAGTCACATTCTGGGGTAGTGTGGGTTAGGACTTCAACATATGAATTTGGGGACTGGGGGGACACAATTCAGCCCATAACAAAGTCTAAATAAGAACCTGTTCAAGATGCTAGGTTTCTTTTGTGACTCAAGAAGCTGACTCTTAATCCCCTTCTCTGGTTCTTGGAGATTGTGTAATTAACTGGAAGAGGCTCAGACCCAGGAGTCCAAGATAGGATCTAATCTAACCTTTCATCTTACAGCTGAGGCTGAAGCCCCCAGGCTCTGAGGAACTGGTTGTACAGCTGTACCCAAGGGGTTCTGTCAACTTCCTTTCTTTAAAGTTAACACACATTGTTTTTTTACCAAAAAAAAAAAAAAAATCTCAGCAGGAGAGAACAATATAAAGTGAAAAATAAATGTCCCTCTTCCTTCTGACTGCCAGCCTATTCCGAAGAGGTAACTACTGTTATCCATTTCTCAGGCACCTTCCAGAGACACTGTAACACAGACACAAATGTACGTGTGGGGGCGGGGTGGTGCATACGATTCTGGCTGCCTACCGGAAGCTATTCCCTGTCCTCCTCTTCCACACTACAGGACCCTGGCTGATGTGTCAGGGAAGACCGTGTGCCTCATTCTTGCCTACACAGATCCCCTTGAAGGTCTGGGGAGCCGTGGGGCAGTTAGTCTAGTCAATGAAATGTAAGCAGAAGTCTGCTGAGGATTTCTGGAAATGTTTTGGCTTTCACAATAGAGGAACCATCCCTTCTTTCTACTTTTCTCTGACTATCTTTTCCTACCAGAAAATGCAGATGGGAGGCCTGATGGAGATTAAGAGAAAAAAAGAAACTTGAACAGAACTATCCACAAATGGTACAGATTTTCTCTAATGGGGTTACCCTCAGAGGTGTCCCGAGGACAGATGGTCTAGTGGGAAGGCCACAGAGACGATGCTCCCTGCCCAGCCTGATCAGTGCTTCTCAACCTTGAAGGTACATACCTGCGCACACCTGGTTCAGGAGGTCTGGGGTGCAACCTGATATTCTGCTTTTCTAACAAAATGACGCCAAGGCTGCTGGTCCAAGGACCACACTTTGAAGATCAGGGGGCGAGATGACCTCTAGCTCTCTCCAATCCTGGGATTTATCCATGGACCCTGATAGGAGAGGCAGCCCCACAGCCTCTGGTCTGCAGACCCAATAACCAAGAGTTAATAACTTGGGAAACACCAAGATAAAAGGCCTAAGGAAAGAATGACTGTAAAAGCTCCTAAAATAAACGAAAGAGTCCCACTGGCATCAAGATCTTCCTGAAGCACTTCGACTAAGAGCGTACTAAGTTATTATTTAGTGTCAGGCACTGCTTCCACGAAGCTATTTGGTTTTCAGTATTGTTTATGCTTGGCTATTTTAAAACCTGAATCACAGCAAAGCGCACAAGTAAAAGAGGAAATCGCTTATGATCCATCTAAGATGACAGGTTATTAGATTTAAATGGGACATTGCGGGGGACTATTCTGGAGTCAAAAGCTTCTCATTGACAGGCAAGAAAACTGAGGCCTAAGGTCATCAAATTTGGTGCTGAAGCAAGATCACTGCGCTATATCTCAGTGTACCTCCCTTGCCTTTAACGTCACTTTAATGTCCAAGACTAAGAAGAAATATGCTTACTTCCATTTTCAGAAGCAATAGGAATAAAGTATTTGAGAAAACAGTTTGATAAAAGAAATCAAACTTAAAAATACATCTTTCTCCATAACTTGATTTCAAAACTCATTGTAAATCTACAATAATCAAGGTATCATGAATAGACATAGATTAATGGGACAGAACAGAGTTCAGAAGCAGACAAGCACATCCATGGTCAACTGATTTTTGACAAAAGGGTCTAGTTAATTCCAAAGGGAAAGACAGTTTTCTCAACAAATGCTAGTGAAACAACCAGAAATCTGTATGGAAAAAAACCAAACCTCTACGTTCATTTCATGGCATACACAAAAAATAGCTTGAAGTGGATCCTAGACCAAAATGTAAAAGTCAAAATTATAAAACTTCTAGAAAAAAATTTAGGTGAAAATCTTTTTTTTTTTTTTTTTTAACAAATTTATTTATTTATTTATTTTTGGCTGTGTTGGGTCTTCACTGCTGCGTGTGGGCTTTCTCTAGTTGCAGTGAGCGGGGGCTATTCTTCGTTGTGGTGCACGGGCTTCTCATTGCGGTGGCTTCCCTTGTTGTGGAGCGTGGGCTCTAGGCACGTGGGCTTCAACAGTTGTGGCATGGGGGCTCAGTAGTTGTGGCTCATGGGCTCTAGAGCGCAGGCTCAGTAGTTGTGGCTCATGGGCTTAGTTGCTCCACGGCATGTGGGATCTTCCCAGACCAGGGGTCGAACCCGTGTCCCCTGTATTGGCAGGCGGGTTCTTAACCACTGCGCCACCAGGGAAGCCCTAGGTGAAAATCTTAACTTTGAGATAGCCAAAAAATAAAAAAGTACTAACTAGAAAAAACAAAACAAAACACTGATAAATTGGAATTTTAAACTATTGTTCTTCAAAAGATACTGTTAAGAAAATGAAAAGGAGAGCCATCAACTGGGAGAAACTCTTTGTCAAACATATATCTGGCAAAGGACTTGTACCCACAATATGTAAAAAAAAAAAAAAAAAAAAAAAATCTTACAACTCAGTAATAAGAAGCAACCCAATTGAATAATGGGCAAAAGATCTGAACAGACACCACGCACGTGCAGGCATGCACACACACACACACACACACACGCAAATGGCAAATAAGCACACTTGCAAAGATGCTCATCATTAGTCTTCAGGGAAATGCAAATTGAAACCATACTAAGATATACAACATACTCAGTAGAATGGCTAAAATTTTTTAAAACTGACAGTACCGAGTATTGGCAAGAATTGGAGCAGCTAGAATTTTCATACATTGTTGGTAGGAGTGCAATGGTACGATCACTTGGAAAAGCTTGGCAGTTTCTCATAAAGTTAGACATGCATTTATCATATGGCCCCAAAATTCTATTCTTAGAGAAATGACAATATGTTTCTGCCTTCACAAAGACTCACGCACGAATGCTTATTTGGTTTTGTTCACAGTAGCCAAAAAGTGGAAACAACTCAAATGCCCCCATCAGGTGAATGAAGATACCATGGTATTTCCTGAAATGGACTAGTACTCAGCAATAAAATAAAGGAACAAACTACTAACACATATAACAACATGAATATATCTCAGAAAGTTATGCTGAGTTAAAGAAGTTAGACATCTGGTTCCCAAACTCTGCACTATGTCACCCAGGGGCCCCACAGTGAACTCACAGGTACCAGAGGGTATTTCAAATTTTTGAGGGAAACACAGCAACAACTGAACACCATGCCAAGTACTTCTACTATGTTCTCTGGACCTAATGGAACTGTTAGGTATTGCTTTTGACTTGTGACTCCATGAAAAATTACTGATTCTCTAAAGGTCTTGTGAGCCAAGGAAGTTTGGCAACCTCTAAGCCAGACACAAGAGAGTACATACTCTGTGATTCCATTTACGTGAATTATAGAACAGGCAATCCCAATCTACGGTGACAGGAAGCAGATCAATGGTTGTCTGGGGTTCGGCAGGGGGAGGGTTGGGACACCTTTTGAGAAGATGGAAATGTTCCATATCTTGATTGGGATGGTGGCTGCATGTCAAAACTCATGGAATTTCTCATACGCTTAAAATAGGGGCATTTTTCCTATATGTAAATTGTACCTCAAAAAGGTTTATTTTAAAATAAAATACCCCAAAAAAGTTAAAACACATTTTAAAAAATATCCTCTCTCATGGGCCTTGAGCATCTTTCCAAGATGGTAAGTGCCTTGGAGCAGGAAGTATGTGACAGCCATCCCAGTAGATGCCCTCAGGGCCCAGTTAAACACCACAGTTCATGCTCAGGAAACATTTGTTCATTAATTCCCTAATTTTCCTCACAATGAAGATGTTTCCACAAGGAAATGAAAATTGAAAGCAAATTCCAAACTTGTTATATAATTATCTTTTCATGAGAACAAAATTTTGTCTCAGCAATTTAATTTTTAGCATTTATAAATATTTATAAAGCTTTTCTCCCTTACTCCCTCAAGATTCTAGTCACTGAAAAAGGTTTCAAATTAAAAATTTAAAAGATCATTTAACCCTCTAAGAATATTTGGGACCCCCAAAATACCACAGAGAAGAGTCAACATTTGGAGACAGCTCTCATTAACCATGCGTTGAGATTAAACTTCCCATGGCCTCCTGAAATTAGTTAGAACAGGGATCACCAAACTAGGGCCACTGCCTGCTCTTGTAAATAAAGTTTTACTGGAATATAACCATGGCCAGTCTTTTAACGATTATCCATGGCTGCTATCCAAGATGGTACAACTCTGCTTTTCCACTTTGCTACAACAGCAGAGTTGGGTAGTTGCCACAGAGACTCTATGACCTACAAAGCTGAAAGTATTTACTATCTAGCTCTTTACAGAAAAAGCTTGCTGAACTCTGACCTAAGATGTACCTGCTCTAAAACAACATATACCGTACAAGTCAAGGAGGAAGAGGAGGAGGAGGAGAAAACCAAACACCTAAGTAAGGGATTTCTTTTTAAACACAACTGAACAATTCTGTGCAGGCTCTGGTGCAGGAGGGAGTTTACTGTTTCAAATGCAAATTTCAGGCTATTCTGTTGCTTCCCACAAAATGTGTAGCTTGAGTAGTACCAGACTCTGGATTGTGTCTCACTCAAAAAAATCTACTTCTCTGGGTTGTTTCAAGTTGTTACTATCAATGGCTCTAGACTTCTTAGAAAAAAGTACCCAGCTTTCTATTTTAAACACTTGTTGGGTGTAGAGATTCGTCTATCCATGAACTCAAAATTTTTACGTGCAAGATTAATCCAGGAGAGAAAAAATAAAGTGGAGCTGGCTTTCTATTGTCCCCCTTTCTCCTCACATGGGTCTAAAAAATCTGACTGCTTTTCTCCTCTGAATTTTATCATTTTTCTGTAGGTGAACCAATCTTTCTTCCTTTTTCTTCCCCACAGTAATAGTCATCTCATTGTTTATCTACTGCCTCTTTACATGGGTATGAGTTTCATTCTGCCTAATGTAGAGAGTAAGAATAGTTCCATGTAAATTTTTTTAGATGTTTTTGTACAAGTTGGACTGAGTTAGGAAGAGCAATGTGGGAACAGTGGCCTGTGACTCTGTCAAAACATAACTAAGTTCTGTGTCTCTAAATATTCATGTGGCATTTTGACATAGAAACTGTTATCAATATGTAATTAGCAACTAGATGTTCGTAACACTGCAGTTCTTAAATGATGATGCAAGTACTCTGCTAATTGGGCAAGCTCTTCATATATATATATAATCATCTTTATTGGAGTATAATTGCTTTACAATGTTGTGTTAGTTTCTCCTGTGTAACAATCTTTATATATTCTTGATGCAGATGACCAAATAAGTTATCCTGCTAGGCATTCGGGACAAAATATTTTAAATAGCAACTAAGCAAATACTTGATTTTCTCCAAAGAAGATATATAAATAGCCAATAAGCACATGAAAAGATGCTCAACATCACTAATCATTAAGGAAATGCAAATCAAAACCACAGTGAGATACCACTTCACACCCATTAGGATGGCTACTATCAAAAAACCAGAAAATAACAAGTATTGGTGGGAATGTAAAGCGGTATAGCTGCTGTGGAAAACACTAAGGCGGTTCCTTAAGAAATTAAAAATAGAATGACTATATGATCCAGCAATTTCACTTCTGGGTATATACTCAAAAGAATGGAAAGCAAGATCTCAAAGAACTATTTCTAAGCCCATGTTGAGAACAGCATTATTCACAAAAGCTAAAATGTGGAAGTAACCCAAGTGTCCACTGACAGATGAATAAATAAGCAAAATGTGGTAAAGACATACAACAGAATATTATTCAGCCTTAAAAAAAGAGGAAATTCTTACACATGATACAACATGGATGAACTACGAGAATATTATACCAAGTGAAATAAGCCAGAAAAATACTTCATGCCCTTCCATTTTATCTCTACTATCTCTTTCTGGTTTGGCAATTTTGGATTTACAACTTAGCACGGTTTTAACCAACGTGAAAACAAACAAAAATAGGTTTGCACATAAGAATGTGAGAGAGAAAAAGAAGGGGTCTGTGTAAGAGAAAGAATAAGAGTGAAAGATAGAAGGGTACAGGGTGGACGGGGCAAGGCAGGGAAGGGGAAAAGGAGAGAGAAGGGAAGGTAGAGACACGGTCATTTCTCCCCTGGACGTCACCCCGTGCCCCTTCCCCATCAACACTAGCAAATCCACTCATATCTTATAGGCTGAAAACGAGAGACTAGCATTTCTTTTAAATTCAGCTTTTACACTAAGGTCGAAACTAAGGTTTGGTGAAAACAAACAAAAAATGGAAAAGTAGAAACTGAAGAATTATTTCTGTTTTATCATTATCTGGGGCAGAATTATGCATAAAGAGGACAAACTATAAACAGCAGAGACATTTTATAAATGATTGTAGGATCAATTTAAAATAACTGAAAATCTGCTCTTCTCTGGAGCCCTAACTGCATGGACATCTTGCTGAAAGGCATAGAGACACAGATTCTAATCACATGGAAAAGCATGGTAGATGGAGAAGAAATGAACACTGGACCACGGTGTCAGCCCCTCCACTAACCACCAGGGAAACCCGGGGCAGAGCTTGTCCTTTTCAGCTTTGTCATTCAAAGAAATGAGAGAGATCAGACTACATAGTCTCTAATAGTTCCTCTATTTCAGACCTAAAAATGATATGATTCTAAGTCATACGATCATCGTCCCAATATTACTACCTCTCTTAAAAATGGGAAAAATAACCCACAGGTGTTCTCACCAGAGGCTGGCTTCAAATGTGCTATTTGTTCCCTTTGGGAAACAGTACCACTTTCTTCAAATACCGCTCTATTCACACTTAACCAGGTTTCTTTACAAAAATACAAACAAAATATGCATGGGCACATACATCACTCCTGTCATTGTTAAAAATTAGCAGGACTCTTGCACCGGCTTCTTATCTGAAAAGATCTAAAACTACACAGTTAAAATGCTTTAATTCTGCAGAGGCACGGCTGGCTTCCATCCAGCTTCTCTGTCGTAAACCAGGAGGCTGGTGCAAGATCAGATCTCAGCTTCAGATGCCTCCTCAGATAATCCCACGCACTGCCCATTGCTCTCTATGTCCTGACTCTCCTTATAGTCACTCAAAGCTTAACTTGTATATTTGCATACTGGGTTACTGATCACCTACCCATCCCCCCAACACACACACCAAGCTAGATTTTCAGCTCCTGGACAGCCAGGGTGTTGACTGTCACTGCTGCATTCCAGCCCCTCAAACAGTGCCTGGCACATAGGATGCTCCATCAACACGGCTAAATAAGCAAATTTAAGTTCTAATCCTGGGCACTTCGGTTGCTTTATTTTTAAAAGAAGGCCCAAATACTATCAGCATTAATGAAGCAACTCTTGGGTGAAGTTATGAACAACAACAACAATAAAAGATGAAGGAGGAAGGAAAAAAACTCAATTGAGCTGGAATAAGAGGAAGACTATGAGGACATTTAAAACTGAGTAAGCTATAACCTCCCTTGCTATTTTAAATGAACATATGTTCTTTTTCCCTTCAAGCTAGAGATTTAAACCAGCTTGCTTTGAGCCATATGCAAAGATAATAAAGTGGCTTAAAAAAAAAAAAAGATTCTGCTTCAAAACTGCCATTCTTTCTCAGGCATGATCAGAACAAATAATGGAGTTTTCTAGGTTAGTTCATGTAAAAGGCAGAAACAGTTCCATTAAAAAACAACAAAAAAACTACTTTCACAGTGCAAACCCATATTAGAAACATGATTAGAATTGATCTATCTATGATGCATGGGAAAATCCATACTTCTTTTTGGTAATAATAGCCCCATTACTCAGCACGTCAGGTAACAAAGTCCAAACCTGGAACAAACCTGGAAACACACCCAGTTAGAGCCTAATGCACGAACAAAAGATCGTAAAGGGCTTCTTCTGTGAGGCTGTCTGGAGAACGATTCTCAGACGCCTGCAGTTTAATTAAATTGCCTTTTACAAGACCCTCCTGCTGGGGCCGCTATCAGGCGCCTGGGGATGCGTCTCCTCACTGGCTTTTTCTGATCTTTATCCGGAATTTTTCCTTCCTTGACTTAAAGTTTCCATACCTTAAGCTTAGTGTTGCCTTAAGATTTATTAATAAAAGCACACTTATCCCTGTGGAAAAGCACGAGGGAGACCGAATGAGACAAAGTTTTGAATAAGTACCATAATAAAAAAACTACATGGGCCCACACTCAACTTTTAATTTTTCTCATCAAAATTTCCCCCTCTCCCTGCCTTTCCCAGCTCAATAAGTGGCAACTCCATCATTCTGGCTGTTCAGGACAAAACTCTTTGTCTTTCTTTACTTCTTTTTCTCATAACCCAGAGCCTACCAATAAACCCTTCAGTTCCATCTTCCCATCAGATCTAGAATTTGACCACTGCTCACCAGCTCCACTGCTAGGATGCATTCCAAGCTACCATTGTTTCTTGCCTAGACTACTGAAACAGTCCTACCTCCCCTTCCATGCTTTCCCCCTTGCCTATTCACCACACCCCCTCTGTGGTCCTTTAAAAATATTTAATTAAAAATTTCCTTAAATTTTTTTCTTTCTCAGCTCCAATACCCCCATTGGCTTCCCAGCTCTGATAGAGTTGGTGAGATTACAAGTGATTTTTATTTTCTTCTTTCTACTTTCATGCATTGACAATAAATGTATTTTATCATCCCTGGAAGGAACAACCACAGGGTTTTTGTTTCCAATAAACTAGTTAGAAATGTCTTGAGAGAGAAAGATTCTCAGAAGTAGATAGGATTCACTTAAATTGTAGAAAGATAATATGGAATAGAATAGGAATTCATTATTGATAAGACAGTTAGTGGTTATACACTAAGAAATACAAACACCCTATCTTTAAAATTGTCATGAATTAACTGCCTGAATAAAGACACCTCATGGCATAAATTTTGCAGTAAATTCCCTTTACATTCTAGCACTTCAGAAAACATGTATTGACTAAAGTTCTTCCTGATCATGAATGGTGAAAGGAATATTTCTATTCCCAACCACTTCAAATAGCAGGCATCTAAAGTCAAATCATTCTTTGATGGCATATCCTGCTTAGTATAAGCAATACTCAGTATAGCCTGTATAGCTGAATAACCTCAATTTCCTATCACATTCATGCTTAAGAAAAACATCCACAGACATTGGAGGGGGGTGTATATTTGGTGTGGCACACACAGGTTGGATAAAGCGGTACACAAATCTCTCTCCCTATTTTGGGATATCTTCCCCCATCCTATGATAGAAGATGAGAAAAGACAGAACACAACATAGACATTGATGTAAGTGGGCTGCTTGCAAATTCACCCGGCGACATCCCCACGGCCAGGGCTGCACTGGCTGATCCCTTTCTTCTCAGTCTCTTTTAGTTGGACTCAGAGGGTGTCCCACCTGCCACCAAAAGGCTTGAAGCAGCCACTTGTTTCCTGCTGTATTTTACCTTTCTTTAATCATTTCCAGCATGTTTATCATAATAGCACTCCTCCTATTCTTCAAAGAAAGGACTATGACCCCAATTTACACACAGTTGAACACATTACCATTTTGAGGGAGTGACTCTACTCCCCATTTTATAAAGAGCCAGTCGGGCTGAAGCATGGAAAAAAAAAAAGTCATCCAATTTCATTTCCTTCTCCATCTCAAGCAAAGGAATAAAAATGAAAGCCATTAATATAAAGAGACACAAGTGAAACACCAAACGGAACTCCCGGGGAACTCAAAATCCCCTCACCATTTAACCGAAAACTGAGATACTGAAACACTTCATGAGTTGATGGGAAGCCCTCTGACTAATAACAGAGCTGGATACTCATTTTTAACCGATAAGTAAAATATTCAACAGAGAACTGAGAAAGCTTTTTGTCCTAATATTAGGACTTTTAAAAAATGCAGACAACTAGAGTAAGCCACCAGCCTACAGTTTACTTAACACAAAAAAACACAACTACTTTTATCAAGCACGGTCAGTGTGGGCCTCCCCACATGAAACTGGCTGGGGAAAAAAGTGGTTAAATCAAACAACCTTTTTTTTTTTTTGAAAGTGGGAGACAGACTTACTTCTGATTTCAAAGCACCATTACACTTACTTTCCTCTTATACTGCAAACTGACTGAATTTAGCATTTCTTCCCCAAATATCATGGTAAAGATACACAGCCGAAAACACAGCACTCTGAAACAATTAACTCTGAAAGTTTACAGTTCACTGACTTTTATTCCTTCATCCACCCATGGATGTGTGTGTATGTGTGTGTATCTATATATACCTACAGATGTATACATAATTCTATGTCAGTAATATTTATTACTATGATATAGCATAATATATAATATATAGTAATAATATATATTATTAATATATATAGTAATACATATTACTATATAGGAATATGTAACATAATATATAGTAATACATATTACTATATAGGAATATTTTACATATTATATTCTATTTTTTATATTCTAGTTATATATATATATATATATATAAAATGTGGGGTTATTATAAAGATATTTACACAGCCACACATTTGTACCTTTATTGTTCCCTCAGAATTCAGCCCAAATCTGGTACCAAAAGAGCCCTCCATGGGCTGAAAAATGCATCTGTGTCTCCTGGACACAAAATGAGCAGCCTAAGTGCTGCTTTACTGTAGTCAAGGGTGCTAGGTTTTTGTATAAACCACTCCTTTTTAAAAGCTGCAAACACATAGGGGTAGACAAGCTTTACTTTCTAGCAAGGGTGAAAGTTTCTCCTTTCCCTCTCTCTCAGAGGGAACCAAACCCTAGGAGATGGTTTATGGCTCAAAGCCCTGATTGCCTGGTGTGACCCAGGAAAAATTCCATTTTGAGAAAATGCACTTTCCTTAAATACTCTGAGACAGAAAGCAGCCAGGTCTCTGAAGAAACCACTAGACCTTCTCAGGATGGTAGAGACTTTTAGAAAAGCAAAGGAAATTAAATTACTTCAACATAACAGTTTAAAATCTTTACCTTGAGCAGCAATGAAAAGCCAATATTATATGCCTGTTCTTATGAAGATGATTTTACATGAATCATCTATTCTTGACTAGGTGTGGAGCTACCAAAACTAAAAATCAGACTGTAAACTTGTAAATCCTGCGGCAACTACCAGCTAGTAAACTAGTTAGCCCTTACAAACTGTTAACTCTGAGCTGCACCCCTTGGTAAAAGTTAACAGTCACTTAAAGTTCTCTTCCATTAACTGAAACACAAATAGCTAAACCCAGGTGCCACAATACACGTGAATAATTTCCCACTTTATACATTTTAGAAAATATTAGCAATAGTAATTTTTGCTGATACCCAATCCAAATATACTTCCCCTATTAGAAAAGCAGACTTCGGTGCTGATATTTTCCTAACACTGTGTTTCCAAGTGAGAGCAGAATTTTTAACCTGGAAGAGACTTTAAAAATCACTTAATCCAGCCCCTCATTTTAAAGATTAGGAGACAGGACCAGAGAGTTGAGATGTCCAAAGTCACAAAGTTTGTTAGTAGAAATAATATCGGAAGACCCTGAATTCCCAGGCCCCTGCGCTACACATTAGTCTGGCCCCTCACAACACATGTGATCTCCTTCTCTCCTCTCCTTCTCTCCTTCCCTGACTGGCTCCAACCAGCCCCACCCTCCTCCAGCGGGTCCCATACACACCCCGACAGCTCCATGAACAGTTTTACCATGCTTGGAACCAATCACCTCCAGCCGATCAGCTTTTCCTTACAGAGAACCTCTGTACTTCAGACTCCAAAAGTCCCACCCAGGGTTACGTGTGTAAGTTTCTCTCAAGGGTTTAGAAGAAAATTCCAGAGCTAGGTGAATTACAGCAAACTAAAAGTACCAGGTTTGCTTTCCTTTTTCACTAAGCTTTTGGTTGTTTTCAGGATGCCCAATTCTGCTGACAAGACTCTGTACTTCTCATTTGTGCTATGATTTTGACTTGGGTGTCTAATTAACAGGAACTAGATTTTATTATCTGATCTCAAATATTGATATGTAGTATTCTTCCGGCACTTAATATTTGCCAAGTTTCTGTCACTGAAACGAGTAGTATGCTGGCAGGTGAGGACACTGGGTCTCGGGACACGATGGACAGTCAGCAAATAGATGCCCCACGAATGCATAGGTGCACGTGAACCCTCCTAAAAGTGAGGTCTGGATTCCACCAAAGAGCCTCTGCAAACTCTCCATGTGGAGCTGCCATCTAAAGTTTAACCATATTCGTTAAAAAATGGAGTTTTAATGTGTTGTGAAACAACGAGGAATAGAAAGTGGAAAACACTTAGCTACTGTTGCAAACAGAACTGGAAGTAAAACTGTATTCTTGAATAATGTACCCCTTCCCCTTGCCTTATTTTTCTCTTTCCATTCACTTCATAACACTTTAACCAAAGAATGCGCTTAAAATAAAAACAAATGCAGGAAGTTAATCTGAGCAAAAACACTAGCAGGAATGTTAAAACTACGGTAAATGGAAAAATAGGAAGTTTTGATGCCTCCCATAAAACAAAGGTTTTTGGGCCTGTGAGACTTCAAGTGATCACCATGTCCTCCATTCCCAGTAAGTCCTCGGTGATGGAGAGAAAATATTTACTATGGGCAAAGTGGAAGCTTAGTGTAAATTCCCGGTCATCAAGATCCCTACTAAGGGCTGAATGTTCTTCAGAAACACCTCCGCAGAGCCCAGTTGTAGAGATGCAGGCAGTGGGGGTGGGATGCCAGCTTCCTGTCAAGGAGAGCCAGCTCCAGCAACCAAGTGACCCCACCCCCCATACCCTTTCCTCCAGAGCGCTGAGGATTCAGGAGTGCCTGGTGTGTTACATGTGACTAATGAAAACATACCACACCCAGTTCTCTTTTTTTTTTTTTTTAACATCTTTATTGGAGTATAATTGCTTTACAATGGTGTGTTAGTTTCTGCTTTATAACAAAGTGAATCAGTTATACATATACATATGTCCCCACACCTCTTCCCTCTTGCGTCTCCCTCCCTCCCACCCTCCCTATCCCACCCCTCTAGGTGGTCACAAAGCACCGAGCTGATCTCCCTGTGCTATGCAGCTGCTTCCCACTAGCTATCTGTTTTACATTTGGTAGTGTATATATGTCCATGCCACTGTCTCACTTTGTCCCAGCTTACCCTTCCCCCTCCTCGTATCCTCAAGTCCATTCTCTAGTAGGTCTGCATCTTTATTCCCATCTTGCCCCTAGGTTCTTCTGATTTTTTTTTTTTTTTTTTAGATTCCATATATAGGTGTTAGCGTATGGTATTTGTTTTTCTCTTTCTGACTTACTTTACTCTGTATGACAGTCTCTAGGTCCATCCACCTCACTACAAATAACTCAGTTTCGTTCCTTTTTATGGCTGAGTAATATTCCATTGTATATATGTGCCACATCTTCTTTATCCATTCATCTGTTGATGGACACTTAGGTTGCTTCCATGTCCTGGCTATTGTAAATAGAGCTGCAATGAATATTTTGGTACATGACTCTTTTTGAATTATGGTTTTCTCAGGGTATATGCCCAGTAGTGGGATTGCTGGGTCGTATGGTAGTTCTATTTGTAGTTTTTTAAGGAACCTCCACACTGTTCTCCATAGTGGCTGTATCAATTTAGATTCCCACCAACAGTGCAAGAGGGTTCCCTTTTCTCCACACCCTCTCCAGCATTTATTGTTTGTAGATTTTTTGATGATGGCCATTCTGACTGGTGTGAGATGATATCTCATTGTAGTTTTGATTTGCATTTCTCTAATGATTAATGATGCTGAGCATCCTTTGATGTGTTTGTTGGCAATCTGTATATCTTCTTTGGAGAAATGTGTATTTAGGTCTTCTGCCCATTTTTAGATTGGGTTGTTTTTTTGATATTGAGCTGCATGAGTTGTTTGTATGTTATGGAGATTAATCCTTTGTCAGCTGTTTCATTTGCAAATATTTTCTCCTATTCTGAGGGTTGTCTTTTCGTCTTGTTTATGGTTTCCTTTGCTGTGCAAAAGCTTTTAAGTTTCATTAGGTCCCATTTGTTTATTTTTGTTTTTATTTCCATTTGTCTAGGAGGTGGGTCAAAAAGGATCTTGCTGTGATTTATGTCAAAGAGTGTTCTTCCTATGTATTCCTCTAAGAGTTTTATGGTATCCAGTCTTACATTTAGGTCTTTAATCCATTTTGAGTTTATTTTTGTGTATGGTGTTAGGGAGTGTTCTAATTTCATTCTTTTACATGTAGCTGTCCAGTTTTCCCAGCACCACTTATTGAAGAGGCTGTCTTTTCTCCACTGTATATTCTTGCCTCCTTTATCAAAGATAAGGTGACCATATGTGCGTGGGTTTATCTCTGGGCTTTCTATCCTGTTCCATTGATCTATATTTCTGTTTTTGTGCCAGTACCAAACTTTCTTGATTACTGTAGCTTTGTAGTATAGTCTGAAGTCAGGGAGCCTGATTCCTCCAGCTCCATTTTTCTTTCTCAAGATTGCTTTGGCTATTCGGGGTCTTTTGTGTTTCCATACAAATTGTAAAATTTTTTGTTTTAGTTCTGTGAAAAATGCCAGTTGTAGTTTGATAGGGATTGCATTGAATCTGTAGATTGCTTTGGGTAGTAGAGTCATTTTCACAATGTTGATTCTTCCAATCCAAGAACATGGTATATCTCTCCATCTATTTGTATCATCTTTATTTTCTTTCATCAGTGTCTTATAATTTTCTGCATACAGGTATTTTGTCTCCTTAGCTAGGTTTATTCCTAGATATTTTATTCTTTTGGTTGCAGTGGTAAATGGGAGTGTTTTCTTAATTTCACTTTCAGATTTTTCATCATTAGTGTATAGGAATGCAAGAGATTCCTGTGCATTGATTTTGTATCCTGCTACTTTACCAAATTCATTGATTAGCTCTAGGAGCTTTCTGGTAGCATCTTTAGGATTCTCTATGTATAGTATCATGTCATCTGCAAACAGTGACAGCTTTACTTCTTCTTTTCCGATTTGGATTCCTTTTATTTCTTTTTCTTCTCTGATTGCTGTGGCTAAAACTTCCAAAACTATGTTGAATAATAGTGGTGAGAGTGGGCAACCTTGCCTTGCTCCTGATCTTAGTGGAAATGGTTTCAGTTTTTCACCATTGAGGACAATGTTGGCTGTGGGTTTGTCATATATGGCCTTTATTATGTTGAGGAAAGTTCCCTCTATGCCTACTTTCTGCAGGGTTTTTATCATAAATGGGTGTTGAATTTTGTCAAAAGCTTTCCCTGCATCTATTGAGATGATCATATGGTTTTTATTCTTCAATTTGTTACTATGGTGTATCACGTTGATTGATTTGCATATATTGAAGAATCCTTGCATTCCTGGGATAAACCCCACTTGATCATAGTGTATGATCCTTTTAATGTGCTGTTGGATTCTGTTTGCTAGTATTTTGTTGAGGAATTTGCATCTATGCTGATCTGTGATATTGGCCTGTAGTTTTCTTTCTTTGTGACATCTTTGGTTTTGGTATCAGGGTGATGGTGGCCTCATAGAATGAGTTTGGGAGTGTTCCTCCCTCTGCTATATTTTGGAAGAGTTTGAGAAGGATAGGTGTTAGCTCTTCTCTAAATGTTTGATAGAACTCACCTGTGACGCCATCTGGTCCTGGGCTTTTGTTTGTTGGAAGACTTTTAATCACAGTTTCAATTTCAGTGCTTGTGATTGGTCTGTTCATATTTTCTATTTCTTCCTGGTTCAGTCTCAGAAGGTTGTGCATTTCTAAGAATTTGTCCATTTCTTCCAGGTTGTCCATTTTATTGGCATACAGTTGCTTGTAGTAATCTCTCATGATCCTTTGTATTTCTGCAGTGTCAGTTGTTACTTCTCCTTTTTCATTTCTAATTCTATTGATTTGAGTCTTCTCCCTTTTTTTCTTGATAAGTCTGGCTATTGGTTTATCAATTTTGTTTATCTCCTCAAAGAACCAGCTTTTAGTTTTATTCATCTTTGTTATTATTTCCTTCATTTCTTTTTCATTTATTTCTGATCTGATCTTTATGATTTCTTTCCTTCTGCTAACTTTGGGGTTTTTTTGTTCTTCTTTCTCTAACTGCTTTAGGTGTAAGGTCAGGTTGTTTGAGATGTTTCTTGTTCCTTGAGGTAGGCTTGTGTAGCTATAAACTTCCCTCTTAGAACTGCTTTTGCTGCATCCCATAGGTTTTGGGTCGTTGTGTTTTCATTGTCATTTGTTTCTAGGTATTTTTTGATTTCCTCTTTGATTTCTTCAGTGATTTCTTGGTTATTAAGTAGTGTGTTGTTTAGCCTCCATGTATTTGTATTTCTTAGATTTTTTCCTGTAATTGATATCTAATCTCATAGCGTTGTGGTCAGAAAAGATACTTGATACGATTTCAATTTTCTTAAATTTACCAAGGCTTGATTTGTGACCCAAGATATGATCTATCCTGGAGAATATTCCATGAGCACTTGAGAAGAATGTGTATTCTGTTGTTTTGGATGGAATGTCCTATAAATATCAATTAAGTCCATCTTGTTTAATGTATCATTTAAAGTTTGTGTTTCCATATTTATTATCATTTTGTATGATCTGTCCATTGGTGAAAGTGGGGTGTTAAAGTCCCCTACTATGATTGTGTTACTGTCGATTTCCCATTTTATGGCTGTTAGTATTGCCTTATGTATTGAGGTGCTCCTATGTTGGGTGCATAAATATTTACAATTGTTATATCTTCTTCTTGGATTGATCCCTTGATCATTATGTAGTGTCCTTCTTTGTCTCTTTTAATAGTCTTTGTTTTAAAGTCTATTTTGTCTGATATGAGAATTGCTACTCCAGCTTTCTTTTGATTTCCATTTGCATGGAATATCTTTTTCCATCCCCTCACTTTCAGTCTGTATGTGTCCCTAGGTCTGAAGTGAGTCTCTTGTAGACAGCATATATACAGGTCTTGTTTTTGTATCCATTCAGCCAGTCTATGTCTTTTGGTTGGAGCATTTAATCCATTTACATTTAAGGTAATTATCAATATGTATGTTCCTACTACCATTTTCTTAATTGTTTTGGGTTTATTATTGTAGGTCTTTCCCCTTCTCTTGTGTTTCCTGCCTGAGAAGTTCCTTTAGCATTTGTTATAAAGCTGGTTTGGTGGTGCTGAATTCTCTTAGCTTTTGCTTGTCTGTAAAGCTTTTAATTTCTCCGTCAAATCTGAATGAGATCCTTGCTGGGTAGAGTATTCCTGGTTGTAGGTTCTTCCCTTTCATCACTTTAAATATATCATGCCATTCCCTTCTGGACTGCAGTTTCTGCTGAGAAATCAGCTGATTACCTATGGGAATTCCCTTATATGTTTTGTTGCTTTTCCCTTGTTGCTTTTAATATTTTCTCTTTGTCTTTAATTTTTCTCAATTTGATTACTACGTGTCCTCTCCCTGGGATCCAACCGAAGCCCGAGCCTCAGCTCCCAGCCCCCGCCCGTCCCTGCGGGTGAGCAGATGAGCCTCTCAGGCTTGTGCTGGAATCTCTCCGCTTTGCCCTCCACACCCGTGTGCCTGTGCTCTCCTCCGTGGCTCTGAAGCTCCCCGCCGCCGCCACCCGCATTCTCCGCCCGCGAAGGGGCTTCCTAGTGTGTGGAAACCTTTCCTCCTTCACAGCTCCCTCACACTGGTGCAGGTCCCATCCCTATTCTTTGTCTCTGTTTTTTCTTTTATCTTTTACCCTACCCAGGTACGTGGGGCGTTTCTTGCCTTTTGAGAGGTCTGAGGTCTTCTGTCAGCATTCAGTAGGTGTTCTGTAGGAGCTGTTCCACATGTAGATGTATTTGTGGGGAGGAAGGTGATCTCCGCGTCTTACTCTTCCACCATCTTGAAGCTCCTCCTCCTAGGGATCACCCCCAGTTTTCTATCTGGCATTTGCGGGTCTCCATGGCTTCAAAACCAATGGGAGCATTTTGTTTCTTTGCAAATTCAGTATTATCAGGACACCATCGCCCTTCATTAAGGCTGAGATTCCAACTGCCATGGCCATTTGCCACTGATGCTTTTAATAACCATACATTGATTTGGTGCTCAAGTCTAGAGAAAAAGCTTTCTATTTTTGCTTTCCCTAATAGGGTAGAGCCAACATAGCGCCCCCCGACCATGCAAAGCTCTAATGTGGCTGACAGCAGAACAAAGTCTGTTAACGGTCTCTTATATTAGGCTATAATTGCTTTTAGCACTAATGAGTCAAATTTACATTCTGGGAGAAGGGCATGAATCCTCACTTCCAAATACTTTAGGTCAGAACTGTTTATATTTCCACAAAAACATTTATACCCAGACCTATTTCAGAGCCTTACTTTGTGGATGGGAAGATAGCCTAAAAAACCCCATTAAACCCAAAGGAGGCAGGAGGTCCCAATTCTATTCTCAGCAACAGCAGCTGCCTGACTCAGCCTATATGTCTGCTCTCAAGCTGCTGACTTCACCCCTACCTGCTCCACTTTCTCCTCCTATAAAAATGGGGATTTACCACCCACTCATGCTTATTTACTTATACCGTGGATATATACCAACCCACACATACACACTCACACATCCCATGAAGTGATCCCATGACGTGATGTCCCTCTAGCTCAACAGATGACAAACTCCTGTCCTGCCTGCCCCTTCCCATCTTCCGAGAAGGAAGGGGAGCACTGGAGAGCTGTACTCAGAAGAACAGAAACAGCAGAAAGAGAGAAAGAGGCCTGTACCTCTTAACCACAGTTTCATAAACCCAGACAAATATTTTATTAGTTAATATGCACAATCTCCCAAAATGGCTGCTCATTATTACCATAAAAAACTTGGGTTAGGAGTGCCTGGCTCAGAGAAGGCCAGAAGCACTAGAAAACTCATTAATTCAGGTCCTAGCTACATTTTTCTATTATCAAGGGTATGCAGTTGTAGTAGGTGAAATGGTTCATCTTCCCAAATGCTATTTGTGAAGGAGGGAATTACTCCTGTTTGCAATTCCCATCCTACAAGCCCAGTGAACACCTTGATTTGCCTTAGTTGGGGTCACATTATAGAATTATACCTATTTGGGTTAAAAAATTGTTTCTAAGTGAGGGACATTACATAGGGTTGCCTGATTTAGCAAGTTTACAGGATAGCCAATTAAATCTGAATATTGCATGAGACATATTTACACTAAAAATTATTTGTTGCTTATCTAAAATTCAAATTTAACAATATATGTATATATGGGACCTACTTAGAATAAAATTTGCTTGCTGTTGATCTGAAATTCAAATTTCACTAAGCATCCTACATTTTATCTGGCAACCCTGACACTGCACTACGGCTTGGAAGAACAAAGATGAATAAGACATGGCATCTGACCCCAAGGAGCGCACAGTCTGGTGAGAACCAGAACAATACAGTTTACCATAGAGGATTAGAGGCACTTACCAAGTGCTTTCGGAAACACAGGCAAAGCAGCCATTAAATCCTAATGTAGCACACAAATATTCCTATTTTTCGCAATGGAAGTAAACATTTTTTATTCTAGAATTCTCTATATTCTACAGATCTACAATCCTGACACATGAACTTGCTAAGTGTTCTAAGTGTTCTCCCCTGACTGGACATCACCCACCATTCCTCCTTCAGGAGTAACATCCACAGGAAGAAGCAAACCCCGAGCTAAGCTGAAGCTTCCAAAACTTCCAGGAGTTAAGAACTTCTCTCCTTGACCCAGAGCTGTGTTGCTAACCTCACAGGAACCCACATAAAAGCAGAGAGCAGAGTGGCTTGCATGTGGTTCCTCACTAAGGGTCACGTGGATGAGGAAACCGAACGTTACCAAATGCACACCATCTCCAAGTGGAAACCCGGAAAGCTGAACAATTGTGAAGATCATTCATTCCGCTTTCTGCCATTATTTACACCTGAAGCAAGTTACTGTCGAGGTAATCTGGAGAGAGTTAGAGGATACTGGCCATAAAACAGATTTGAAAAGACAGATTAGAGAATAAACTGAGTTGTTTACAGAGCAAAATACTCTTCATCCTGGAGCCTGGGAAGCTCCCACAGTCTGGGAGCCTGTCTGTTCCGAACACAGTGTAGAGGACAGTCTTCCCCATTTCTGCTGAAAGCAGGGATTCCCCACATACTACTCATGCGCACAGCTCTGCAAGGAAGATTTTGGGCCCATATTTGGAAAACTAGCTCTCCTTTTATATCTCGAGCTGTCTTTGGCGCCAGCAGCCAAGGGAGCTGGGCAAGGCACAGAATCGACTGGTCAGGTGGGGTCAGGCAAGGACAGTGCCAGAGAGACCTGCCCGGCTCATGTCATTCTCAGAGGGTGCCCAGGAGGTGTGATGTGCACCGCCTGGCACAGAAACGGCTCTGGTCTAGAAGTCTCCTGCACCTTCTCGTGAAGAGCCACTTCATTACCCCTTGATTTCGAGATCATAGGAGAGAAAGCAAAAGGCAGGTTGGGAGAAAAGGAAGCTAAGAAAAAGGTGGTGTGTATGTATTTCCTGCTGGAATTGCCTTAGATCACAGAAAAGAGGGCGTGATCATTGCCAAGGGCATTAGGTAAGGCTCTGGGGTCCACTGGTGGGAAACCAAGGACATATATCACACAGAAGACAATAATTCAAAGACTTATAATTGGGTAATTAACTTTGTATCACTTTACTCACAAGGTCTCATAGTTCAGTGTTAAAAACACTAATACTTTAAAAAATGAAATTGGCCTCTTATTCCGAGCCTATTCATCTTTGCATCTGCAGAACTGAGCAACGTCATGGCACTTAGCACACACCTTGTAATGTTGATGAGTTAATGGATGGTGTTCATGAAGTTTCAACCCTATGAGCCAGATTCCCTACCACGGGCATGCATTCGTTTATTACTGCAAGCAGGGAACCTTGCAGCCACACAGGTCTGCTCATACACTTTCCTAACAACAAACACGATTCTCTAGGTGCTAAAGAGAAATGAGTAGAACTCAAGTTCTCATCTTTCAAGGCCTAACATTAAAACTTACTCCAAACCAGACACGTTTACAAGTCAGAAAAGTAAAAACACTATTTCATACTATATCAAAAAAGAAGCCAACCTGTTTATAATTTTGTTTTGGAGGCAGTGCAGAAGGAAACACTTTGGAAAGCACTGCCAAATTCTAAAAAAGGAAGGAAGGAAGGAAGGGAGGGAGGGAGGGAGGGAAAAAAAATCATAAAAAAGCCAAAACCAAATTCAGCCCATTAAACAAAGCAGGAAAAAATGAAACAAAAAAACAAACAAACAAAAAACTTTATCAATTCAAAGCAATAGAGGTTGAAACAGAAAGTTCATGAAAGGTCAATAGATAAATTCCAGATGTGCCCCCACTGTTTATCTATTAAATAGTCAACCCAACTTTTATCGGTTAACCAACCCAGGATAGGCTTACTTCTAATTTAATATCCCTTTCAGATCTCTGACTCCATAATTGAGATATTGTCCAAGCCAACATATGCAAACCTTTTCTGCCTTAAACATGTGAATCTTCTGGGCTTAGATATTTTCTTCTTCCTCCTATTCAGCCACAAATGGTCTAGTCACCTCAACCACATTTAATAATATACATAAGTAATGTATAATTAAAAACATAATATATATACACATAAGTGGTGTATGTATAATATATAGGTAGTGCATATATAAAATTAAAAACAAAAGTGAGAAAAAAAACAAACAAAAGTGAGTACAGATAATTAAGTGAGATGAATTAAAATGAAATTAATTCTAAGAATAATTTAATTAAAAATGAGTTCAAAATTAGTCTTCTGTTTTGTGAACTCAATAGACGTATATGACTTTTAACTATCTTTAACCCAACAAAAAGTGACTGTTACAAACTAATTTTAAAAATGCCTAAAACAAGGCATTCCCCGGCGGTCCAGTGGTTAAGACTTGGTGCTCTCACTACCATGGGCCCAGATTCAATCCCTGGTTGGGGAATTAAGATCCCACAAGCCGCACAGTGCAGCCAAAAAAAGCCTAAAACCTAAGGCAAGTTTTCCTCTACAGTCAGGAAAGTTCCATCTGCTGAACTGCACCATTTGTTGACACATACACATTGATATCAAGAACCCACCAACACCAACTTCCGGTAAAACATTTTCTAAACACTGAGAAAAACCAAGACGATTCCAATCCCTGAGCTGCATCAAACAAATGCTCTAATACAATGACCTGGGTCATTTCCCAACCTTTGAGCCTGACAACCCAAGCTAGAGCAATAGCCATGTGAACTCAAACTAGGGGGTAGGGAGTGGTTAAAGAACCAAGAAGGGAAGGAAATGGTTTAGTAAGTGCCTATAATGTGCCAGCCATAATGATGCACTTTTACACTTTTTAGTATCGTATTTAATCCTTTCAGTAGCTCTATGGAATAGACTTAGCTTTTGTATAGTGAAGGAAACACACTGAGATGTCCCCATGTCATCTAAGTATAAACATATCAAAGTACTTTTTTTTTTTTTTTTTACATCTTTTTACTATGCTTTGATATATGAGAAAAGTCTATTAAAATGGCCCATCCTGGGACTTCCCTGGTGGGGCAGTGGATAAGAATTCGCCTGCCAATGCAGGGGACACGGGTTCGATCCCTGGTCCAGGAAGATCCACATACCTCAGAGCAACTAAGCCTGCGTGCCACAACTCCTGAAGCCCACGTGCCTAGAGCCCGTGCTCCGCAACAAGAGAAGCCACTGCAACGAGAAGCCACGCACCACAACAAAGAAGCAGCCCCCGCTCGCCGCAACTAGAGAAAGCCGATGTGCAGCAACGAAGACCTAACGCAGCCAAAAAAAAAAGGCCCATCCAGTTTTGGAGGCTAAGTGGGTTCAATATTGAGTTATTTATTTTACTGGGACCTAAAGCTACGGACTAGGTCAGTGCTACTTAAAGTGACTATGTGAAACTATGATTACAACTATATTAAAAATGCTCATGCCTTTCAGGTGGATACGTTCATTATCTTGATTGTGGTGATGGTCTCGGGAATACACATAGGTCAAAACTTATCAAACTGTACACTTGAAATATGTGCAGTTTATTGCATGTCAATTGCACTTCAATAAAACTGTAAAAAAAAAAAAAGTTTATGCTCATGGATCAGACCCAAATAGGTATAAGAAAAGTGAAAATATCCATAATTGATAAAGTATTCTGAGTCAAAAAAGCCATACAATGGGGCTTCCCTGGTGGCGCAGTGGTTAAGAATCCGCCTGCCAATGCAGGGGACACGGGTTCGAGCCCTGGTCCGGGAAGATCCCACATGCCGTGGAGCAACTAAGACCGTGCGCCACAACTACTGAGCCCGCGCTCTAGAGCCCCTGAGCCACAACTACTGAAGCCTGTGCGCCTAGAGCCCGTGCTCCACAACAAGAGAAGCCACTGCAATGAGAAGCCCATGCACTGCAACGAAGAGTAGCCCCCGCTCGCCACAACTAGAGAAAGCCCGCGCACAGCAACGAAGACCCAACGCAGCCAAAAAAAAAAAAAAGCCATATGATGAATGTGAGCAAGATTTTTCTATCAGCATTTCTCAAAGTATTGAATATATTCTATATAACACCAGCTCTGGGGGATATACACAAGTGTTTTATGCACACACACACACACAGGTTCTGTGGTCACATAAGTTTGAAGAATACTTGCTTAAACTAGGCTCATCACATTTCTTAACTGTGGAACTTCTCAGAAGCTTCCTCATATGCTAAGATACTTGGTGTTTTTCAAAAACAGCTCTACAAAATACAGTTTTTCTGAAATTAATTTGACCAGAAACCCTTTTTCAGAGGATCTCCTGGGACTGATAATCTACACTCCACACTTTGGGAACCACAGCTCTAATTCACAGACTCCTAGAGTCTGCACTGGCTGGGTGTTTAGAGATCAGTGAATCTGGGGACCTCAGAACTTAGCCCAGAGAGTAACTGCAGCTCTGAACTCATGACAGGACCCTCTTTCGTCAGTAGCGATACGGGGCAGGGCGCACAACTTACAGGCACTGAAAAACAATGGAGAGTGTTGGGAGAGACTGTAAGTCAAGCCGAGCTAATGAAGTCCTCCTGATCCTTCCTGTATCGGTGCCCCATGGCAGCTGCCATAACAAAGGACCACAAATTGAGTGGCTTAAACCACAGAAATGTATTGTCTCAGTTCTGGAAGGTAGAAGTCCAAAATCAAGCTGTCCGCCGGGTTGGTTCCTTCTGAGGGTTTCAAAGGAGAATCTGAATCGGGCCCCCTCCTTGGCTTGGAGATGTCCGTGTTTTCCCTGTTTGCTTGTCTGTCTCCAGATTTCTCCTTTTTAAAATGAGGATGCCAGACAGATTGAAATAGGCCCATCTAAGGAATTCTTTCTAACTTGATTATCTCTGTCAAGACTGTCTCCAAATAAGGTCACACTCTGACGTAGCAGGACTTAGGACTTCAATATATGAATTTGAGGAGGACACAATTCAACCCATAATGCGCATCCTCCAATAGAGCTAAACTGGCCAGAGCTTCATGAGACGTCCAGTTTTCAGGGTTGCCCTACCTGTGGAAGTTGGAAACTGATCGATTATATTACCTATCTGAATGTCCTTCTGTTTTCTCTAATTTATACTCTGCTTTGGTAAGCTATCTTTATTCTATTATATAAATAGACTACAAAAATTTTCTCCTTCATCTGATATCTACATATAGGTGGCTTCTTACTGTGGTTTCTATGATCTACTGAGCCTATTATAGGTCAGGCACAGTATTCACCATCCTCGCATGCCTGTAAAGTAGGTATTTTTCATATTTAAAGAGAGGGAGAAGGCAGGTAACTTTCTCAAGGTCACATAGTTAGCAAGGAGCAGAATGTTGGGATTTGAACACACGTCTGACTCCAGAATCCCTACCCTTCCTTTCCACCACAATCTGGGATGGATGCATTACCCTCGTACTCTTACTAAAGTTGAATCAGCACTCAGAGAAGTAGCTTTGAGAGGGGAGAAAAAAATCAAGAGCTCTGTTTTAGACATGAGATGCCTATTGGACATTCAAGTGGAGATATAACACAGGGAGCTGAATATATAAGTCTGAAATTCAAGGTATAGTTAGAACTGAAAGTATACATTCTTCATTTATCTACTACGTATGTGTGATATAGTGAGACCAAGGTTGGATGACATCACTTTGTGATGTAGAGCAGGTATCAGCAAACTACGGCTGATTTTTTGTATGACAGGCTACAGCCTATTTTTATATGACCTGTGAGTTAAGAATGGTTTTTACATTTTTGAAATGGTAAAAAAGTAGTATTTCTTGATGCATAAAAACAATATGAAATTAAAGTATTAGAGTCCATAAATAGTTTTACTGGAACACAGTCGCACTCATTTATTTACGTAATATCTAGGGCTGTCTTTGTGCCACGTCACAGTTGAATAACTGTGACAGACTATGTGGCCCACAAAACCTAAAAGGTTTGTTAAAAAAAGACTTTTTCCAGAAAATTCTGCCAATCTCTCCTAGAGAAGAGAGAGCAGAAGTCTGAGGACAGAGCCATCCCTAGTGGCCTGTGACACTTCAAGCTGGGATGAGGAAGCACATCCAGCCAAGGGGACTGAGCACCCAGTGAGATAAGAAGACAGCTGGGCAAATGATGTCCCAAAAGCAGTGAAGAAACAGGATGCCTGGGGAAGGCAGTGTCTCCAGAAGGACGGAGGGAACAACAGCGGGGTCAAGTGGAGGGCACGCTGAGAACTGACCGCTGACCACACGCACATCACTGGAGACCAAGGCAAGAGCGGCTCTGGATCAACGGTGGGGACAAAGTTGGACTGAAAGAGATTCAGAGAAGGAATGGGAAGCAAGGACGTAAATGTGGAGGATGAACAACATTTTCAAGGAACTTTACTATAAACAGGGTAGAGACAACAGCTAGCGTGGACCATAAAGTGAAAACATGCTTTGGTTGTTTGTTTTAAGAAAGAACATGCTACAGTCTGATGATTTGCTGACAGGATTGATCAAGTAGAGGGGAAACCGGTGAAGCAGGAGAGAGGGGGGAGCACTCACTGTAGGATGAAGGGCTTCTGAGTAGACGAGAGTAGAAGGTGTCCTGCGAATAACTGGCCAGGGCAGGGATGGTTCATGTATCACAACAGGCAAGGCGGAGTAGGCATATGGGTGTTCATACAAGTCAGCTGGTAAATGTAGTGGTGGGAAGGTGACAAAGTTTCTTCCTATGCCTGCTTTTTCCTTGGTTGTTTTTCTGCAGCTGCGTTCAAATACATGAACACCAGAATGACTGTGCAGAATGGAACCTGGGCTAAGGGAACTGAGGTGAATAGTCAGTAATGGACCATGTGGTTTAAACTGGGTGAGGAAGTGAGGACATGAGTGGGGCTGGGAGACAATATAAAAGTGGAAAGGTCAGGAGGTCTCAGTGGGATCAGAGAATTTTTAAGTAGATTATGTAAATATGCCCTATGAATTTGGACCTTCAAATATCACATTTTTAAAAAATGTAAAGCAGAGTCTTATCTAGAGTTCAAGCTGGTATTTGATGGGAGTTTTCTCGGACAAAAACATAATCGGTTAAGAAGCAGTCACCCCTAACCACCTATCAATCATTAATTTCCTCCTGTCAAGGGAGAGGACTCAATGAAGGTACAATGTCATTCGATTCATATCTTCTCTGTGCAGCCATGAGTGAAAAGGCATCTGAGGAGAGCAAGAGGAGGAGGAGGAGGAGGAAGCAGGCTTGTGGGGGGAAGAAGAAAAGGCACTCATGAGAGAGGAGAAAGGGAGTGAGATGAGGTTGAGAGAAAGAAGGAAGAACAGTGAAGGCGACAATAATTGTAAAAACCACTTTTTAAAAGGAGTCAAGAAAGTACTGAGTTCTACACATGGAGGTGTCAGCACCAGGAAACGTCCACATCATACACTGAGTGGTCAACAGCACTAAGACTCCAAATTTACCAAATACCAGTGTCCTTTCTTCCTATACACAAAGAAACTGCCATTTAAAAATGGCAGTTTTTATTAAGGACAGTGTATTAATATCTTAGGGCTGCCATACAAAATACCACAAACTGGACTCTTAAACAACAGAAATGTATTTTCTCACAGTTCCGGAGGCTAGAAGTTCAAGATCAAGGCGTTTGGCAGGGTGGTTTCTTCTGAGAGTCGTGAAGGAGAATCTGGTCCATGCCTCTCCCCTAGCTTCTGCGCTGTGCTGGCTATCTTTGGCTCTTGGCATTTCTTGGCTTATAGATGCAGCACCCCAATCTCTGCCTTTCTCTTCACATGGTACCTTCCCCTGTGTGCATGTCTCTGAGTCCAGATTTCCCCTTTTTATAAAGACATGGAGTCATATTGGATTAGGGCCCACCCTAATGGCCCCTAATGATTTCATTTTTACTTACTTCTACAATGGCTCTATCTCCAAGTAAGATCACATTCTGAGGTACTGGGGGTTAAGGCTCCAATATACCTTTTTTTTTGGAGGCGGGGTACAATTCAACTCCTAAAGGACAGGAAGCCTTGTCTTAGTTTTGTCTCTTAAATTAGACTGCAAGTAACTTAAGGACAGATACCATTTTTCAAAGAACTCTGATTGCCTCAAAAGATGGAAGGATTTTATAGACAAAGCGCATATTTTACAACCTTGCTGGAGCTGATGTTAAATGTGGTACAAAACACAATTTTGCTAAATTTCATGTTAATGTTTGATTTCATTAGAAAGAATCTCAAAGCAGAGGACATGGTTTGGGAATTAGACTTTTCTGGAGTTTAGCTTCTCCAATGTGCAGGATTATGTAAGTATTTCCTAAGAAAGGGGTGAAGGGAGAAGAAAAAAATTCCATGTTGCTCTTTTTGTGCGTGCACACGCGTGTGCACACACACACACACATTCTCCTGTCACAGATAGAAAAGTGATTCCTGACATACGCATTTTTTCATCATAAGCTAAAGAGTTCCCTAAGTTTAGAGTGATATGAAATATAAATTAAGCATGATTTGTACCCCATGACCCTTTTCAAGAACAAGTCTTTGTGAAGGAGGAAGGATGTGATTATAAAGGGTCAGCAGGAGGGAGTTTTTGGGGGGTAATAGGATTTTCCTATACCTTGATTGTGGTGGTGATTACATGAATCTATACATGAGTTAAAAGTCATAGGATTATATGCTGAAAAAAGTCAATTTTACTGTATGATAATGTTTTTTTTTTGCTATGTGATAATTTTTAAAAGACTATTTTAAAAAGAATATTGGCAGTTAGTGTCTATTTTTCAACAGTTTTAACTGACATCAGTATTAATCCCACTTTTCAGATAAGGAAAGTGGCAGCTCAAAGTTAAACTACTTGCCCAGGATTATACACCTTAGGGTGGAGGATCTAGGATTGATCCACATCTGGCTGCTCTAAAACATGTACTCTCTTCCACTGCCCCACGAGGGCACCAAAAAAACTACTGCACTACTTAATTTGAGTATGCCTGCTCCCTCTCAGAACTGCAAATCCTTGATCAAAAGTAAAGGCTATTGTCAGAGGTAACACACACAAACAGCTGTGAGACTCCATAAAGAGTGCACAGAACAAAACATGGAAACCCATCCCACTTGTATAACATCATTTCTTGGGTACATGCTCTTCTGGGGCAGAGGTCCAAAAACAACAGCCTATGTGCTATGTATCAACTATCAACAATCTCATCTCTGACTGCTAGAATAGCTTCACTCCACATAAAAAGAATAGCCCTCTCAGTCCCCTGGACTTATTTAGGAAAAGAGAAGGAGGAAATACACCAGAGTTAGGAGACATAAAGCATGCGTTCTGCTGTTTTCCATTTTGCTCAGATGGGTCTCCACTCACAAACCTAAGAAAACAGGGCATCGAGTTGACCAGCCTGGACACAGTGTTGTATTGAATGCTCTAGACTATGTCTTTAGAAGTTTCCCAGGGTTCTTCATTTGATGCTTAGTGTGGCCCCTGTCACCAACTCAACAAACAATGAAATTTAGTCTTAGGATGAAGTGACAGCCACTTTCCCCACATCTGCACACCAAACAAAAGGCCACAAAGACACCCAGAAGCAAACCTCCTTAAGCAGTGCTCACCTCACTTATGACCAACAGCTCAATACAGTCAATGGATAACTAAAGAAAGAGTCAGTGTGAGGTCATCCACTAAGTAACGGCAAACAATACAGACTTTTCTTGAAAAACGTTAAGAGATGCTTGCTCTTGGCAGACTCGAATATTATGCAAATTGCTGACCTTGTTTCTAGTTTTTCTTTAGGCTCATATGCACATAGATTTATATATACACATCCACAGCACTTATTTCTTCAGTAAGAAAATCCAAATACCTTTCTATAATTACTACAATGGAGACAACAGTGACTAAGAGCTGTATTTCACAGTTGTGATTATGGCAAAGTCTATACATGTCTTTTAATTTCATCACCTAAATTCTTCCAGGCAAGGGCAACAAACTCATCTTTATATCCATCCACTGTAATTCCAAGTATAATGCCCTGAAAGCGATAGATACATGAAACATCTACTGAACTGAAAAAGCAAAATGAGGGAAAAGAAAATGCATAACTTAGAACAAAAATTTAGGCTTTTTGGCTTACAAAACTCTTGAAATTTGACCACTGCCACATAATCTTGAGCTGTAACCACTGCCAAAAGTCTTTCCAATGAATTAGAAAGCAAACAAAATTTCTTCTCTTAGTTGAACAACAGGAAATTGCCACTTTTACAGTTCAAAAATACTGGACATCAACAATTTCATATGGTTCAACATAATAGAATATAACCAATCACACAAACATAGGTGGGAAATCTGGATGTATCTTCATAACATGTTCCACTTATCAAAATATTCATATACAGGACTTCCCTGGTGGCACAGTGGTTAAGAATCTGCCTGCCAATGCAGGGGACACAGGTTCAATCCCTGGTCCAGGATTCCACATGCCGCGGAGCAACTAAGCCCGTGCACCACAGCTACTAAGCCTGTGCTCTACAGCCTGTGAGCCACAACTACTGAGCCTGCGTGCCACAACTACTGAAGCTTGTGCACCCTAGAGCCCGCGTGCTGTAACTACTGAGCCCAGGTGCTGCAACTACTGAAGCCCGTGCGCCTAGAGCCTGTGCTCCACAACCAGAAGCCACCGCAATGAGAAGCCCTTGCACCGCAACGAAGAGTAGCCCCCGCTCACTGCAACTAGAGAAAGCCCGCGCGCAGCAACGAAGACTCAACACAGACAAAAATAAATAAAAATAATTTTTAAAAATTAATTAATTAAAAAAAATTCATATACAAAGGATAGGATCACAAGGCACATACCACGTTAATGTGAAAAAATTTGTTTCAGGATATCGAAGGAATTATTTTAACCAGAACTTATTTTAAAATTAGTTTTAATGAGGTATAATTTACATATAATAAAATTCCCTAATTTTAAGTGTAATATTTGATGCAGTTCGACGAACATATCCAGTCTTGTCATCCCCACCACAATCATGATGTGGAATATTTCCATCACCCACAAAAGTTCCCTTGTAGTCCATCCCCTGCCCACACCATCAGCCCCTGATTTGCTTTCTGTCACCATAGCAGTTTTGCCTTTCTAGAATTTCCTACAATTGGATCAAGCCCAAAAGTCCATACATTTTTGTGTTTGGCTTCTTTCACTTAGCACAATGCTCTTGATGTTCATCTACATTGTTTCAACAGTAGTTCACTTCTTTTTATTGCTAAGTAATATACCACAATTTATCTATTTAGCAGACAAGTTGTTTCCAGTATTTGGCCATTATGAAAAAAGCTATTATAAACATCTGTGTATAAATCTTTTTATAAACACAGATTTTCATTTCTCTTGGGTGAATACCAAGGAATGAAATTGCTAAATTGTATGGTAAATGCATGTTGAAATTTATTAGAAACGACCAAACTGTTTTCCAATGGTTACACCACTTTACATTCCCAGCAGCAATGCAGGAGAGCCCCAGCTGTTACAAATCCTCACCAGCACTTGGTATGGTCAGTCTTTTTAATCTTTGCCATTCTAGCGGGTGGGTAGCTATATCTCCTACTGGTTTTGTGTTTCTCTAATGACTAGTGATGTTACTATCTTTTAATATGTTTATTTGCCATTCATATACCCTGTTTGGGGAAGTGTTTATTCAAATCCTTTGCCCAGTTTTTAATTTGGTTTTATAATTATTGACTTGTAAGGGTTCTGTTTTGGTTTTTATCAGGTATATGTTTTGCAAATATTTTCTCCTGAACTATGGATTGCCTCTTCATTTTCTTAACAGGTCTTTTGAAGACCAAAAGTTTTTCATTTTGATTAAGTCCTATATAGCAAAATTTTCGTAAGCACAGGAGTTTCTCCTGTGCTTTCTTCATAAGATTTTACAGTCTTAGCTCTTACATTTAGATCTATGATTCATTTCAAGTGAATTTGTGTGTACGGTACAAGGTAGAGGTCAAGGTTCATTTTTATAAATACAGATATCTAATTGTTTCAGCACTATTTTTGAAAATATTATCTCTCCCTCACTGAATTATTTTGTACCTTTGTCAAAAATGAATTAACCATATATATGGGTCTATTCTGTCCTACTGATTGATTTATCTGTCCTTACACCAATACAACACAGTCTTGATTACTGTAGCTTCAAAGGAAGTCTTGAAATCAGGTAATATACCTAAGTATATTCAACTTAGAATACCTATTTTTAAATAATTTAATAACTGGTGATTGATTCCCTATGGGACAATTCACTCCCAATGGATACAGCATGAGACCTCCAATTGACACTGTTGCTCACTCCATCCCCCCCAGCCCTTTCTGAAATTAACAGTGGCTCCTTCTACACATTCCAGGGAGCTTCAAAGCCCTACATCTACTTCCTGCTTAGGCGGGGGCATAAAGAATTCCTACCCAGTTGACCTCACCAACAACGGGCTCTCACTTATGCTCTTGTTCTACCAGCCATGACCCCCTGGACTCTTGGTCTCTACTCCTTAGATTTCTCCAGACCACATCACCAAAACGTTGCTAACCTCTGTGTTGACCATCTGATTCCTACTCCTATGGCCAGCCTTAGAGACCAATTTCCCTGGGGTGCTGTGACCTGGTTCCTTCTGAGTTTGGACTTCACCCCTAACCAGCTATAACCATAAATGAATAAATGAATGAACAAAGATATTTCTACCCACAAGCCAACCAGGCCTGTTGCCCATGGCCAAGAGGGCTGTTCAGGGCATGATGCCAGGGGCACTGCTCATGCTGCCTGCAGTGGAACTGTGCAACAAGATGGCCCTGCCCCCACTCCTCCGCCCCTTCTTCCCTCCAGCTCACACATTAGTGACACAGTGCCTTCATACTGAAAATTACATAGCAAAAATATGTTCAACATTCCTTGGACCAAATTCACATTCCAAATATTCTTCTGTTGACCTGGATGTGTTTCAGACAGGTCCAAATGTAGAAGACCACAAATAACTGTTCGGGTGAAATCACTTTTTACATTTCTTTCCCCTAAAATATTCAAACATATTTACATTGTCTTATAGAACTACAGTCAGCATAAAATTAGCTATTCCCTTCCTGTAATGTGTACCAGCTATCTACCAGATGCTTTTGAAGTTTATTTTCTTTATCAGGTAAAGTGAATTTTCCCAGTTGCATCCCAAGATAAACTCACCTACAGGCTCTAGGCTCTGTTTAAAAAAAAAAAGAAAGAAAGAAAGAAAAGAAAACAGGAAGAAAGGAAGAAAGAAAGGAGGGAGGGAGGGAAGAAAAACAGGAACTAAGATGAGATATCATAAAGTTATATAACACAGCACTGAAATTTTCTCATCCGAAAGATTACTTGAGATTTCTTTTGCCTTTATGTGTGAATTAGCTACTAAAAAGGATATCTAGGTCCCAAATAAGTCAATTAAGAGTCCACCTAAGTTAAAAAAAAAAAAAGTTTCAAAAAATGAGAAGCTTAGAAATTCTTTCCTCATAAAAACCTAGCTCTCCTTGAAGAAACTAAACTCAAAAGGCAGAATTGGAAACTCCTGGATACAATGATTAAAAATGGGCAGGGAACTTCAGACTATACTACAAAGCTAGAGTAACAAAGACAGTATGGTACTGGCACAAAAACAGAAATATAGATCAATGGAACAGGATAGAAAGTCCAGAGATAAACCTACACACATATGGTCACCTTACCTTTGATAAGGGAGGCAAGAGTATATAATGGAGAAAAGACAGCCTCTTCAGTAAGTGGTGCTGGGAAAACTGGACAGCTACATGGGAAAGAATGAAATTAGAACACTTCCTAACACCATACACAAAAATAAACTCAAAATGGATTAAAGACCAAAATGTAAGGCCAGACACTATAAAACTCTTAGAGGAAAACATAGGAAGAACACTCTATGACGTAAATCACAGCAAGATCCTTTCTGACACACCTCCTGGAGAAATGGAAATAAACACAAAAATAAACAAATGGGACTTAATGAAACTTAAAAGCTTTTGCACAGCAAAGGAAAGCATAAAAAAGATGAGAAGACAACCCTCAGAATGGAAGAAAATATTTGCAAACGAAGTAATGGACAAAGGATTAATTACAAGCAGCTCATGCAGCTCAATATCAAAAAAACATACAACCCAATCCAAAAAAGGGCAGAAGACCTAAATAGACATTTCTCCAAAGAAGATATACAGATTGCCAACAAACACATGAAAAGATGCTCAACATCACTAATCATTAGAGAAATGCAAATCAAAACTACAATGAGGTTATCACCTCACACCAGTCAGAATGGCCATCATCAAAAAATCTACAAACAGTAAATGCTGGAGAGGGTGTGGAGAAAAGGGAACCCTCTTGCACTGTTGGTAGGAATGTAAATTGATACAGCCACTATGGAGAACAGTATGGAGGTTCCTTAAAAAACTAAAAGTAGAACTACCATATGACCCAGCAATCCCACTACTGGGCATATACCCTGAGAAAACCATAATTGGAAAAGAGTCATGTACCACAATGTTCATTGCAGCTCTATTTACAATAGCCAGGACATGGAAGCAACCTAAGTGTCCATCGACAGATGAATGGATAAAGAAGATGTGGCACATATATACAATGGAATATTACTCAGCCATAAAGAGAAATGAAATTGAGTTATTTGTAGTGAGGTGGATGGACCTAGAATCTGTCATACAGAGTGAAGTAAGTCAGAAAGAGAAAATCAAATACCGTATGCTAACACATATATATGGAATCTAAAAAAAAAAATGGTTCTGATGAACCTAGGGGCAGGACAGGAATAAAGACAAAGACGTAGAGAATGGACTTGAGGACACGGGGAGGGGGCAGGGTAAGCTGGGACGAAGTGAGAGAATAACATTGACATATATACAATACCAAACGTAAAATAGATAGCTAGTGGGAAGCAGCTGCATAGCACAGGGCGATCAGCTCGGTGCTTTGTGACAACCTAGAGGGGTGGGATAGGGAGGGTGGGAGGGAGACACAAGAAGAAGGGGATATGGGGATATACATATGCATATAGCTGATTCACTTTGTTATACAGCAGAAACTAACACAACATTGTAAAGCAATTATACTCAAATAAAGATGTTTTAAAAAAAATGGGAAGGCAGACAAACAGGGTATAAACTGGTAAGGGCGGGGATTACGAGTTACCTTAACTCAGAAGGACTGCTAACTCAACAAGGGCCACGGTCCAGGAAAGCCCTGCAAGGGGGGAGTCACGCCAAAAAGCAGCAAATGACACATGATATCAATTACTCTCTGGACACCTTCTCTTCATTTTAGAAAGTGTCTGCTTAGTGCAATTTAAGTCACTCAGGTGTCAAATCTTAGGCTGCTCCAGGTGAGCTGCCTGTGACTTCTCTGAAATTCCTAGTAATTACATATAAAAATCGAGTCTGGGATAAACCATAATGGAAAAGACTAGAAAAAAAGAATGTATATGAATATGTATAACTGAGTCACTTGGCTGTACAGCAGAAATTAACACAACGTTGTAAATCAACTATACATCAATAAAAAAAAAAAATCCAGTTACTGCTATTAAACCTTATAGCCCCTTAATCCAACTACTTTTTGTTCCCAAAATTGACATTCAGTATCTTAGAAAAACTAAATTTTCATAGTCCAAAAAGGCCAAAAAAGGTCAGAAGCCTGGTTATTATAGAGAGCTGGTGTCCTCTTAGTTTACTGGGGAAGACAGGACAACGAGGACAGGGACCACTTCCACTGCAGAGCTGGCGTCCTCCACGCCCCACTGAGCTCACTTTGCAAGGAAGCACCGACGTGCCAGCCTCAAAAGGAGCTGATAGCGAAGATGCTCCAATCCTGGGTCTCCCGGGACTTAGCAATTTTGGGAGAGCTTTACTCCCTGCTGAAGTATTTTTATTATGCTCTTTCTTGAAGCAGGAAAATAGAAAAATATTCCCAAGGAACCTGGGGAAGCTCTTTACCCACTTACAGGTAAAGTGCCTTTGCCTGCCCCAAGCGCTCTCCTACCTGATCATTGTTTTTTCAGAAGATAAAACTGAGGCATTTAAATGGGGACTTAGAAGAGGGCTCTGCGATTACCCAGTAAAGATCACTCTTAGAGTTGGGAAAAAGGAACAGTGATCCTAAATGACCATTGATTGATCTTCTTTCTCCAGTCTCCAACATACTGTCACAGTGATTGCTTCATTGATTTTCTGCGGAAGATAGAACTGCCTTTATGTGATGGAAAATGTTCACTGTATAACTTGGATCTCTCCGGTCTTCTGAACCACCCGAATAAGCGATTACCTCGACGAATCCCAAAATAAAATCAAGATATGAATTCATGAATCAAGAAAGTGCAGCTAATTTGCATAATAAGGCTTCTTTAGAGAATAGGGAGCTATATATCTGATACAAGACAATTCTGAAAGTATAATCCCATCATTTGCAAATAACTAACTATAAATTTAGAAGGTGATACTGAGCAAAAAGAAAAAGAGGGAGAGAGAGAGAAATGGCTTGGTATGATCTACTTTCAGCATACGGTTCAGCTTCACATAATACAGTCACAATATTTCCTGTATTACTAAGACGCATTTGTATAGTAGAGAAGGGGAAACAAAACGGGACTCAGATAGAAGGAAATGACAATAAAGCAGATGGATTGAGCTCTTCAAATCTGTGCTAGCAGAGAATGCAATTAAACAAAGTCTATGGTTTATTAAAATCACAATTAAACAAAGGCTATGGTTTATTAAAATCACAATGGTTAATAGTGTAGGTAGACCCATTAAATTCTTCACCATATAAATCGTTCCATGTTTATAGCACAAATTAAAAATGTAATCTCACACTACTGGAAGTATGCCTTTAACTGTTCCTAGGATAGCAAAGAAAATAAATGTTCCAAAACTAGCGTAAAAATAAAAGGAGGTACATCATGTCCCCTGTATGTATCGCACAGAAAAAAAATTTAAATAATCAATGTTCCTACTCTTTTATTATTATTTCAATCCCAGGATTTGAAAAGCAATGTAAAGTATCATTACATGAGAACGGGCTAATAGTTATTCAAAAATTATGAATTACTGCACTTTTTTAGCTAACAGGTTAAAAGCCCAGGGATTTGACTGATGATCTCTCTAGAAGAAAAAAAGACCATTTGTAAATTCTTTGTTCACAAATGCCTTTCCCACCACCTGTAAGTGGAATTCTAGTTTCTCCATGACCACTCAGTTGGAAGGAGTCTCTTTCTCTACTGAATTCTCACGGTACAGGGTCTAGACCCATTTTACAATGTCTCATAGTGGTGCCCAAGCCTCATCTCCCTTTCTGGACCAAGGTCCTTGAGGACAGGCTCCGCGCGTGATTCCTGCTGGAAGTCCCCTGGTGCCCGGCCCTTGCTGGGAGGCCTCCGTGAATTTCTGCTGAATGATTACAGGATTAAGTGGATGCGCATCCAGACAAATTTCTGCCTATGTGTAACCTCCAGGCGTTATCCCATTTCTCTACATTGCATGAGCACTGTGTCGTGTCTTTTAGTTAATACTATAGACAAACCGAGTTAAATAGTTTTTCCTGCAAAGATTTTTTTTTTAAATTTTAGTATGAGCTAAAACCGTAATTAACCACTGAAATCAGAAGAGCCCCAACATTTTGCAACTATGACTACATTGGAACTCTGATGAATACATGGACCAGCCCTCGGTAGATGTGCACGTCCAGAGGCGGCCATGGGCCTTGGAGCCTCAATCTGGAGCCACTCCCAACTATTTCGATGTTTGCCTCTGAGCACCCCACAAACGATCATCTTAGGGCGGATGAGACAGCTCACCTAACCACAAATGAAATGCGGTGGGTAGGCCTTTTCTAATTGATTCTAGATGAGCCAGGCCTGATGTCTGTGTCTGGGAGGCTCCGCCCTCACAAAGTAGGTAGCACTTTCACTATAGAAAGGAGATATGAATGACCAAAATAAGCACTGTGACCACCAGCTTCCACTTACAGTCATTATGACTTCATGTATGAAATTTAAATGGTACCTTTGATAGCATACTCAGATTCTAAAGGAATCTTGGCCAGGGGAGGGGAGGGGAGGGGAAAAAAAGAGCACAAACTAATTTTCTGCTGTGTTTCATGTTTTTTTAATCCTCTCTAATTGCATTGAGAGTCTAGAGAAAATTAGTGGGAGAAAAGATCATGAGCATGTGAATAATTTATTCCAATTTATTTTATTTTACTATTATCAGGTTATAAAGTACTTAAGGCCTCACCTGCTTTTATACGGAGCATAAACCCGTTTTTACTTCATGGCGGCCCACTGCCTTGAAGAATTTAAAGAGGGTGCAGCTCAGAGAAAGAAGGGGGCAGGAAGAGAACTGCTTTAGAGATGCAGGGAACCAACAAGGGGTGTGTGAGCCCCCTGCTCTATCATTAGCCTGACCCACAGCTGTTAACTCCACAGGGGGTCCTCCGCCACTGTCCCCAGATCCCACCCTACTGCGGACCAATTTGATAATGAATAAACAAAGCACCAACAAAAGCAACTAACAGAACAGGATGGCAAAAAACGATCATCCTGCACCAAACAGATCTCTTTAATGGATTTGCTTTGACCTCTTCTTTTACAAGCACCCCAATGAAAATAAGCTAGAACAAAAGATGATTCGTTATGCACAGCCATAAAGAGCTCCAGGGCACGCCGCATCCATAATTCATGATGCACAGCCAGCCACCATCAGCATCACTTATCCTTTCAATATTTTAAAGTGGTGAAAGGTTGCTGGATACTTTTAAAGTAGCTGATTTCTACACGATCCTTCCAAATTGAGGAACAAATGGGGAACTTTACTCCTCTGCAAATGACATTACTTACAAACCTAAGACTACAAATCTACTAGAATTCACTTGGTTTCCATCATAGGGAGGGTGACTAAACAGCCCTAATAAAACTATTAAGCCAGCAGGCAACATATATCAGTTCTGCTGAAATTAATCTTATCAAATCACTTCTGCTTTCTGTTTTAAAAATAAACGCCCCAGTTTTCTTCTCACTGTGGTTAAAATCCATCCCATCCCATACACCCAAATCAAAGAGACATGCCAGGAAAGTGAGGCCCCGAGAGGTACTTAGCTTGACGGGAAAGTGAGGCCCAGAGATGTACTTAGCTTGCCCAAGATCTCCCAGCCAGGCGGAGAGGCCCTCATTAACATCCTGGACTGTCTCCTTCATTCCTAGGGACTTGCCTGGGGTCCCGTATCATATAACATCTGAATGACCTCAGAGTGATCCCCTGACTCTATTCCCACTCCATTCACGTCCATCTTCCATGCCGCTGCCCTGAGTGGTCTTACAAAAGGTACACTTGACACTTCCCCCATTTGACCCTTCAATATGTCCTTCTCACCCTAGGGGAAAAAAAATCATCAAATCAAATAAAAATATTTTAGCTTTATATCATGCTGCCAAGAATTCTGCCAAGAATTTTAGCTAATCAGGTAGATAGGCTAAAAAATATTGACATGGCATGTGCACTGATAAGTAAAAGAACTGGCTCCTGATAATCTGTACGACCCCCTTCCCCATCCCAACTCCATCGCACTTCAGTGGACCTGATGCTTTGCAGAAAGTCCTCTAGCATCACCTCCACTCAGCTAGAGACCTGCTCCCATCCATCCAACCCCACCCATGGGGTTCCAGAGAGCTCCCCTCCTCAGGCCTCTCCTGGCCCCTGGAGATCTTTTAACTTGGCATTTATTACACAGCACTGCAACTGTACATTGACTGTGTGCACCACTTCCCTAAACTGCAGCTTCCTGGGATCAAGGCCTGTTCACCCCGGACTCCCCATCACCTGCCCTGTCGTCATTGTAGATTCCCAGTTAACGCTTATAGTCCGTCACTGCAGAGTTAAACACACGTCTTTCACACATGTTATTCCATTTTGCACTCAACCAACCACCCGTTTATGGCAGGTGGAAAGCTATCATCCTCCTGAGAGACAGTATAGGGTGGTGGCAGAGAACGTAGGTTCTGGAGGACAGCCTGGGCCCTGCCACGTACTGCATGTACCCAACCAAGTTCCTCAGCCCTCCCATTCCTCAGTGTTCTGCCCCTGGAAACAGGGATCCTGAGCTAATATTTAGTGGGCTGGCCAAAAAGTTCATTCGGGTTTTTCATCACATCTTAACAAAAACCCTGAACGAACTTTTTGGCCAACCCAATACTATGTGGTAAAAACTACTCTGGACCCTTGGCGTGCATGAATTCATTTAATACTCGTAACATCTGAGGAGGCTGTGACAGCAAGAGCGAATGCTTAGGAAGTGTCAGATTACTTCTCCTCATTCACAGATGAAGAAACTGAGGTTCAGGGTGGCTTCCCAGAGATCCAGGCTTCTTTCCTCCCTAATCCACTGGCTGGGAAAGATAAAAGATGTAAGGCCTCTTGCTCTGATGCTGGTTTAGCATAACACAAGAAAGCCCCATGGCAATATTCATCTCTAGCTCTAGTTAAAGGGACATTTTTTTCCAATATCACCCTCCGTAGGAAACTATGTAGACTCCTTGGGATAAAGATCTGTCCCATTACAGAAATTAGCTAAGTCAGAGGAGTAGGAAGCAGAAAGGTATTCGTACCTTAAGTAGCACACACCCAGATTCCAAGCATTATCAAACGGCGCCCGGTGTGCGCCTGAGTCCTTAGAAGGCGAGAGAGCGTGCTTGTTGCATGGATGCGAACAAAGGCACCGACACACCACTAGATTCTGCAAAAGCAAATATTTGTCTACAAGCAAAGAACGAGGGTTCTTTTCTAACAAAGAACAATGTACACCATTCTAATTCCTGATTCTTTCTCCTGCTTGACAGCGGGCTCTGATTTCAATGGAGATCCCCCCACAAATAAACATGTCTTGAATCCCAGATGGCAAAATAAATCAGAAGATTTATGGACTGTAAAAAGGGATGACATGAGTGATCCAACCTTCATGGAACACCTGGGGCCGGGTGTGCAGCAGCTTTTCAATTCCTGGAAACAGTCACCTGTTTTTTTTTGGCTCTGCAAAAAAATTTTAACAGCCCTGGTAATCAACAAGACGCCATCATCCCTGCTATTTGGGTGAGATTTTAATGCTGCGCCCTGTCACACAGTCAAGGCTCAGCGGCATCAACAGTTTTCAAGAAGTGGTTGAGAGGCTAACACAGACCCGATAAGCTCTGTGTGGCTACAGGAAAGCCTGGTCCAAGAGCCCCAAAGGCAAATTCCTGAAATGACCAAACAGAAAACTAGTGAATTTTTCTTCTCCCTACACCAAGAATAAAAAGATGGAAACAAGGTACTAGCCAGTGAGAATGCACATTATATTATACAGTAACCAGAGGGTGAGCATGTGTGTTTTTCTCGGGGAGGGGAGAAGGCATACATAGTCGCAGAGGCTTAATAAAAGAAAGAAATTCAAAAGAACACCTGCCCCAGACTAGAGGGGGGCACAACCAGGGCCGTGCCACTCACTAGCCATCTGGGGGTGAGCAGTGTCAGCAAAGGGGACAGATGCATCCTCCTACAGGGGCTTTGCATCTCATTTTTTGTTTCTGTAACCTGGACACGAAATGGCCCAGCTCTCAGCAGACCAGTGAGCTGTTTGGGGCATCACAGCGTTCTAGAAAATTCCCATCTCTCTTTTCAGCTCTTCCCCATGTGATTCACCTGTAACAAGCCCCCTGAATCAAAGGCACCTCAGCTATGCCATGTCGATGTACAGCTAAGGTGAGTCAAGATCATCCCCACCAATATTTGCTTTAATAACATGTTCAGAAAACGTGGCTTCCTCTTTCCCTCCATGCTGTCTGAACCAGTTTGGACATTTACTATAAGAAGGAGGATTTTAAAGACCAAACACTTCATTGGACCCTGTGAACAATCTCTTTTCTCCAAGAACCTGACTGATGATGATTTTGTTTGCTTTAAGCAAAATACACAACTAAGTAGCTTTTAAGCAAACAAGCCACTCTACCAGGATTTAATTGTTTACTGTTCTTCCAGGTCAAACACATTTAGTGGGCTGGGTTAGACCCATTCTTTATTCATGACACACACACAGAGAAGCAGACAGTTCCGGGTAATCTCTTAAATTTTGACCCCTACTGGTCCCAGGATAAAATATCCAGGGCACATCTGTGCATAACACACCAAGCTGTATCTAGAAAATACAATGGTGTGGAACTCTGGGGCTAGTTACAGGGCAGAAATGAAAACGGCCCTGCTGGCACAGGTGGACCGGCCTCTACATGACAGTTGGGATAGAAAGGCATGTTTCTACCAAGTAATGTTTTGAGCCAATGAGATACGGTTCATTATCAATTATTTTTCATTAATGTCCCCCATGGACACAGCACTATTCGTGCTGCCACTGTCTTATTTTGATCAGTGGTATATTTATCTGCAGACATGCGAGATTTGTAATTATTGCTGTGTCTAAACATTACATCATGTTATAATGGATGAATTAAGCTGGGAAATGCATAATTATGCTGCAAACAGTGGTATTCCACTAGGCATCACAGAAGCCAATTAAAAAGATTACCCTTATTTTAAATGACAGAGTTAAGCTTTTATCATTCCCAAGCCCCTTTTTAAGTCCCACCATTTGACTCAGAGATTTGTCTTTTTCTAATTGCATCTCGACAGTGTCCTGAGCACAAAGAGGGGTCACCAACCCTGAGGGAAATAAAATTGAGTATTTCTCAAAATTCTGGAAGGTGGAGAGCTTAGTTTAAAATCTATAAAATAATCTGGAAAGAATCAAAGGTCTGTCAATATAGGACTAACTAAACAGTACATCCATTGGTAGAATATTATGCTATATGTGTATGTACACACACACAATAGGTTTATAACTGCTCATATGGAAATATCTCCAAAATATATTTTACGTGATCAAAAGCAAGGTGCAGAGCAGTGACTACAGCATGATCTCTTTCAGTTTAAAATATCTGCAAATACATGTTTTATTTTCCTTGAAAGCAATAACAAGAAACACTTTACTGAGGAGAAAGGGGCCTCGGGGAGGGGGCTGAGAGGGGCTTTTGCTTTTGAATATACCATCCACGTACAGGTATTACTTTTTTATGGTCAGTAGACATTATATGGGTAGAGAATTACGGTTCACTGTGTGATCCCTTCTGTTACCTCTCTGTATTTAGAAAAATAATAATGGTATTTCATTCAATCACAAAGGAAGCTATCAATACATTGTATCAAATGAAATTTAAAACTTCAGAACATCATAAGTTTTTTAAACATCGAAAAGGCAAAAACACCTTAAGGATGATGGGGTTCAGGGCAGGCCACCCCAAAATATGCCACTTTGACATATTATTTTGAATTAAAGTTAAACAGCCACTACAAGAAGGACACTCTGACCCTCCTTTGTCCCCACCCCACCCCCGAAAGTAGGAAATAAATCTCCCGGGTCGGGTGAAAGGTACCCTTCCTGTACCAGTAGGTAAAGAAATATTCTTATCGCCAGAGATAGGGAACTCAAGGTAGAGAAGGCTGTATAAACAAACTCTGCTTAGTTTCTTCATTAATTAGTACCCAAGCCTAAGTTTATCTTGTCAGTTCTTCATAAATTTATTGTTTCTTTGTCTAAAAGGTATATAAACAGCCTGCTTTGGTCAGTTCTTAGGTCCCCTATCTATAGCACCCCCATCCATATGAAATTAAATTTATTTTTTTCCTCCTCTTAATCTGCCTTGTGTCAACTTAATTATTAGACCAGCCAAAAGAACTAAAATGGGTAGAGGGAAGTGTTCCCCTCCCTGACAGTTTGATAGTCAACAAGTTATCATCTTTCATATATAAAGTGTTAATGTAAACTGAAATCTATGATTACAAGAAATCACTGTGATTAAAAAAAATACCAATAAGACGATCCCAAAAGACATGATCAGACAATTCACAAAAGAAGCAACACAATTAGGCAACATTCATAGAGGAAAACATGCATGTTCCCTAATTAAAATTTCATCTATCAGTGATATTTTGTTTTCCATTCACTGTTAGCGCATTTTTAAGATGATACCCAACGCTGAGGAAATGCAGTGAAATCATTCTAGCGCCCTCTGCAGGCAGCACAATGTTCCTCCAATGAGAAGCAGCAGAAGCATGTACTGAACCCTAGACATTCTTTGCCTTTGACTCAATGAGTCTGTTTCTAGGATTACTGCCCAAAGAAGAGCTTTTATAAAGAAGTACAGTCATCACAGAATTACTCATAACAACAAAACTTGAAACTACGCAAGTGTCTAATGTTTAAATAAACAAAGGTAAAAATTTCCTTGATGTACTATTATGCAAGCATTTATAATTACTGTGTAGCTACTAATAACATGAAACCATACTCATGGTAACTTAGGTTAAAAATTTTTTTAATTATTTATACAATATGATTATCACATTTTAATAAACCTAAACTTAAAGGGAAAAAAAACTGAAAAGAAATAGAGCAAAATGTGTAATTATGTTAGATACCAACTATGAGTATTTTTTCCCCTTTATACTCCAAGTTTGTAAATGTTTTAATAATGGGAAAAATGCATTTTGAAAAAAGCATAAGGTATTCACGAATAGGAATCACACTGTACTATACTCCTATGAAAAAAGACTTTTATCCATAAGCTTATCAGATTTCCAAATAGATCTTTAGACTTGTGCTTTCTGGAATAATGGTAGAAACAGCAGCAGCAGCAGCTAATACCTAAGGGACCCCTGCCATGCGTCAAGCATTGTTCAAAGCATTTCACTTGTATTAACTCAACATGCAGGGCCAGCCTATGAGACAGAAACTATTATGACATCCAAAGTCACACAGCTAACAAGTGGAACAGGGATTCGAATCCAGCAGAATCTCAAGAGCGCTTGCAAATAACCACTATATTATAATGCTTCCATTTTAAAATGCAACACAAAATTCCAAGTGTTTCAAGTCAAAATATTAAGCAAATATAAACAAAACAAAGTTTTTTAATATCTTGCACCTCCTAGGATTTCAATTAAAATGTAACTAAGTATATTTTGATAAATTGAGAGGCAGGGGAAGACAAACTCCAATGGTGATATGATGAAAGGTGCAAGAAAACACCATTACACCGTGGTAAGTGGAGTCCAAACAAATAAAATGCATAAAATATGCTGTTCCATCGGTGCAAAATTAATTAATGAAACAGTATTTGCAGTCAGTCTGTGGCGTCACAAGAAAGCCCAAAGTAAAGACAGGGAAACTTAGTCCACAATAAAATGCTAATTGTGTTACAGCTAAATTCGCCTTTATTGCAGGATCTGTTATGGTAAGATTTCAAGTCAGGAAAATCGATGTTCTGGATACATTCCTAGCGATCACAGAGGCATGCAGCCATCTGGCTGGGGGAGCAGCCAACGTGCGTGTTCTCTCTGGACTCAGATGCAGAGAACCGGACCAGGGGCACGCTTAGCCGGGGATCACACAGGACAGGTGCTCTGTCAGCCCGACAGTAACTTGATCGTGAGTCTGAGCAAATCATCTGAAACCACCCTTCAGCTCTCCGAGCCGTAAATCCCCTCCATGGTGTCGACAGAGCCCTGCCTGATGGACAAGGAATGAGCTAGGACAGTGCTCCCAAAATTCTAGTTCATGGGCCAGCAGTGGCCACTGGCAAACTCTGACCAGTCCATAAATGATACTTACCATCGAGAAGCCTCTTCTTTATGACAACTGCTAACTGCTTTCGTGCACACACACCCATCCCCAGGCATGGCCTGGTGATCTATCTGAACGCCCTCCGCCTTTTTAAGAGACATTCTAATTTGAAATACCCTTCCCCACTTCTCCATGCGATTGGCTGGGACTGGAAATCACACTCAGTTGCAATGCAGCCCTTTCAGGAACCCCTCTCTGAGACCATACCTCTCGCTGGCACCTGACCATGACCTCTGCTGACCTCTGCATGGGCAGGTCCCATGCCTTACCAGACCCTGTATGCCCAACACTGAGACAGTGAACAGCACGCAGTGACACAGAACGGACATCTAGGAAAGAGGGGGACAGAGGTGAGTTTGTGTATCCTGGAGGGTAGTGGGCAACCTGACCCCGAGGGGCAGAGCAGGACAGCGGGTAGGAGCGGAGGGTCGGGGCTGAAATCCCAGAGTGTTCGAATGCTGGGGGACTCACTTAACTTTCTGATACTCAATTTCTCCCCCTGAAAGTCAGGACAATGACAATATCGACCCCCTAGGGTTGCTGGGGGGATTCAGCGAGATCACCCATAAGAAGCACTTAGCACTGTCTCTAGAACATGACAGGAACTCAACAGTGTCACCGATTATCATATTTTCTCCCAACCCTATACCCTTAGAATGACTGATGTGATGATTAATACAATAATAACCGCTATGGCATGAAAAATAAGAATCTCATGGAAACAGTAATAAAGTTGATAAAACAACAGTACCTAGGAGAAATATTTTTTTGATTTTATATTTTTCTCCTCCATTACCTTTCTTTTTAAACATCCTCTTTTCAAAAAAAAAAAAAGAAAGAAAGAAAGAAAGGGAGGCGTGTTCTACTACCTCCAAATTCACTATTACTGTAACACAGTACTAATACAATGTTAAGATCACATGCTTCATTTTAGGAGTGGGGAGGATCCAAGAAAATTAACTCTTTAATTGTCTCAACATTTAATATGCTAAGAATAGTAAACCACCCCAACAAAGTGTCCCTCAACAAAGACATCTCTAAGTAGCAGCCATATCTTTTTAATATGGCAGTACCCGATTTAATTTAGACCGTCTTTGGAGGCAGTGGTCATGCAGTCGTTGGGGTTCAGAAATCACTGCTGACGGCAATCCCTCTCAAAACAGAAGCAAATCCAAAAATGACTCTGAAAAATGTAAAAGATTCCTGAAGAGGAGGCATTTCCCTCCTCTTAAAAGGCTGATTAGTTTTGGAAGTTTTGAGAAATCCTCAGAAACAATGCCTTTTCCTTTTTCAGCATCCTCTCGAGATCTGCCTCAGATTTCTTGCAAACAAATGATCTAAACTGTAAATAACTGAAAAGAATGACTATGTCAAGCAAATTCAAAATTATACCTGATTTTTTTCCATACGACCACATTTTCTTCTAGAAAATCAAAAGCCAGTTTTTTCCAGTCATTCCTCAAACATGCAATGAATTTCTCTATATACAGTCAGATTCCATATGTACAAGAGTCAACAATTACATCAACCAAAATCCCATCTCAGCTCCTCATGACCACGGCCAGGTACTTTATTTTATTCTCCTAAAAATCCCAGTTTGGTACAGACTTCTGTTTACAGAAGGTACTCAGCAGTGATTGATGACAGCATCCAGCTCATAAACGTATGGTACACTCGTCTGTCTAATCTGGTAACAACCTAATTTTGAATCAATGCAACCCCATCCCCTTAACCCTCATACCTGCCTATGGCCTTGCCAATCATTCCAGAACTCTACTCAAAATCTATATGGGGAAAAAGCACCGTACAGAAGACAGTAATTACACAGTACTTATTTGTGCTTCTCTCCTACATGTCCTTTGTGTGTCAGTCCCCCATTAAGTCACGTATGCACAGCACAGACCAGAAGTCTCCATGTCCTACGTTCTGTCCTCTCATCAACACTAAGCTAGAGAATTCTCATGGCAGCTGTGCTAAAAGACGTTCATCAACGTGGCATCTCAAGGCCTAGCTTAAAAATCCCTTCTCAAGTCATGTCTTAGAAGGAAAGTTGCCACAAAGAGTCTGGCAAAAGAATTCCAGAACATTCGCCCCAGGAAGAAAGCCACCAACCTCATTGGCTCCTTCCCTCCAGAAGCACCTGACTTACCGCTGTGGCTGCACAGCACGGTGAGTACACTAAACGCCAGCGAACTGTTCACTGTAAAGCGGCTCATCTCAAGCCTCATTCTAGATGCAAATGGGAACTGTTGTGCACGGTGTCCAGATATTACTGATGTGGCCACACTGAGACATAGGTTTTGTTTCCATCACAGTAAGTTTAGTGCAGTGGTGACAAGGAGACCTGTAACATGTTTTGCTAGGCTCGTGAGTGAAAACTGGATGTCACAAAACTTTTCAACATTAGAAATGATGAAGGAACAATATATTTTAGATCATCTGCCAAAATAGCAAGGTACTTCCTACAATTTAACCTCCAGGGCCCTAAAGTAAATTGCTTGAAGAAATTGGAACCCAAAGATTGCAGGTGGGGAATTTTTGAAGCATCTCCATATTCAAGTGGAGATCAAAGAATCCCAACTAAATAGAACTGTGGACTTACTAATATGACAACTGTGATCTGAGCAAAAGTTCTCTTTAAAAGGGCTACCTTGAAGATTATGACTCAAACATTGAGGAACTAAGGTGATTGGCAGTGGAGGGAATCATAACATGCGAATTCTTTAAATAAAATTTTGACTTTAATTTTGCCTATGTTACTCATAAAAAAAAAAAACCTTTACAATAAAAAAAAATGGTTGGGCTTCCCTGGTGGCGCAGTGGTTGAGAATCTGCCTGCCAATGGAGGGGACACGGGTTCGAGCCCTGGTCTGGGAAGATCCCACATGCTGCAGAGCAACTAAGCCCGTGAGCCACAACTACTGAGCCTGCGCGTCTGGAGCCTGTGCTCCACAACAAGAGAGGCCGTGATAGTGAGAGGCCCGCACACCGCGATGAAGAGTGGTCCCCGCTTGCCGCAACTAGAGAAAGCCCTCGCACAGAAACAAAGACCCAACACAGCCATAAATAAATAAATAAATAAATTTTTTTAAAAAAGGTTAATTTCATGTATGTGAATTTCACCTGGATAAAAAGGAGGAAGAGGAGGAAGAAGCAAGAGCAGCAGGGCTAGACTCAGTAAGCCACCCCACCCAAATAGCAGAAAGGCAGGCACAAAACAGGGAACCCTCAAAGAGCAGTCTTGATACAACTTAACACAACAACTTACACAACTTAACACAGCTTCCTTTCCTCCTCGCCCTTCTCCTAAGCACCCTTGTGCACAGATTTGCAAAAGCAAAGGAAACAGCTGGGACAGCCCGGGTGCCTAGGACTGCCAGTCCCGGGCAGGAAGTTCCTTCCTGAGGCGGTAAAACAGGCTCCAGGCTCGCAAAGCCCATGCAAACCCACCACAGTACCTCACCAGGACCCGAATGCCTCTCCCCTGCTCCCATGCTCCCACTCCCACTTTCTATCTCCTTCAGTATTCCTTGCCTTATGTGAACAGACAGCTAAAGAGAAAGAAGTTTGCTGATGGTTTTTTGCTAATTTACCCTTTAAGAAACAAGGCATCACTATTTGCAGCTAAGAGATTAGGTCGAGGAAGGAAAAATGAGAAAATATTTTCTTGCATTCTGCGCCAAAAATAAAAATAACTGAAAATGTTTTCTCCTCCCTCTCCATGAAGTCAGGCCCGCTGGCAGTGGTGTCTGGGAGTTGTTACCATAGAGTATAGCACACACGAACCATCGCTGCCTTCGTTCCAGCCAGCAACTCTTCTATGGTCTCCCCTGAACTCAAACCAGCAAGAAACCTGGAAGGAGCTTCTGGAAAGCAACAGCACTTGGAAGAAGGCAAAACAGCTGGGACACACCATGGAAAACACCTTCTTTCCTGCATCGCCACCATCAGACCTTCACTCTCCTTACCATTTATACTTTCCCACTTCTTAAGGCCAATGTCAAGGAAGGTTAGGGGGCTAGTTAGAAAGAAAGAGCTACGATGTGGAACAGAAGAAAAAAGAATGAAAAGAAATGAAGACAGCCTAAGAGACCTCTGGGACAACATTAAACACAACAACATCCGCATTATAGGGGTCCCAGAAGGAAGAGAGAGAGAGAACGGACCAGAAGAGATATTTGAAGAGATTACAGTCGAAAACCTCCCTAACATGGGAAAGGAAATAGCCACCCAAGTCCAGGAAGCACAGAGAGTCCCAGGCAGGATAAACCCAAGGAGAAACATGCCAAGACACATAGTAATCAAACTGACAAAAATTAAAGACAAAGAAAAATTATTGAAAGCAAAGAGGGAAAAATAACAAATAACATACAAGGGAACTCCCATAAGGTTAACAGCTGATTTCTCAGCAGAAACTCTACAAGCCAGTAGGGAGTGGCATGACATACTTAAAGTGATGAAAGGGAAGAATCTACAACCAAGATTACTCTACCTGGCAAGGATCTCATTCAGATTCGACAGAGAAATCAAAAGCTTTACAGACAAGCAAAAGCTAAGAGAATTCAGCACCACCAAACCAGCTCTACAGCAAATGCTAAAGGAACTTCTCTAAGTGGGAAACACAAGAGAAGAAAAGGACCTACAAAAACAATCCCAAAACAATTAAGAAAATGGTTAACAGGAACATGCATATCAATAATAACCTTGAAAAAAATAATAATAATAACCTTGAATGTAAATGGATTAAATGCCCCAACCAAAAGACACAGACGGGCTGAATGGATACAAAAACAAGACCCGTATATATGCTGTCTACAATAGACCCACTTCAGACCTAAGGACACATACAGACTGAAAGTGAGGGGATGGAAAAAGATATTCCATGAAACTGGAAATCAAAAGAAACCTGGAGTTGCAATACTCATAGCAGGTAAAATAGACTTTAAAATAAAGAATGTTACAAAAGACAAGGAAGGGGACTTCCCTGGTGGTGCAGTGGTTAAGAATCTGCCTGCCAATGCAGGGGACACGGGTTCGAGCCCTGGTTCGGAAAGGTCCCACATGCCGCGGAACAACTAAGCCCGTGCGCCACAACTACTGAACCTGAGCTCTAGAGCCCACGAGCCACAACTACTGAGCCCACATGCCACAACTACTGAAGCCCACACGCCTAGAGCCCATGCTCCGCAACAAGAGAAGCCATTGCAATGAGAAACCCATGCACTGCAACAAAGAATAGCCCCCGCTCGCCGCAACTAGAGAAAGCCCGCGCACAGCAACGAAGACCCAACACAGCCAAAAATAAATAAATAAATAAATTTATTAAAAAAAGAGACAAGGAAGGACACTACATAATGATCAACGGATCAATCCAAGAAGAAGATATAACAATTATAAATATATATGCACACAACATAGGAGCACCTCAACACATAAGGCAACTGCTAACAGCTCTAAAAGAGGAAATCACAACAATAGTGGGGGACTTGAACACCTCACTTACACCAATTGACAGATCATCCAAACAGAAAATTAATGAGGAAACACAAGCTTTAAATGACACAGTAGACCAGATAAATTTAATTGATATTTATAAGACATTCCATCCAAAAACAGCAGATTACACATTCTTCTCAAGTGCACACGGAACATTCTCCAGGATAGATCACATCTTGAGTCACAAATCAAGCCTCAGTAAATTTAAGAAAATTGAAATCATTTCAAACATCTTTTCTGACCACAACGCTATGCGATTAGAAATCAATTACAGGGGAAAAAACGTAAAAAACACAAACACATGGAGGCTAAACTATATGTTACTAAATAACCAAGAGATCACTGAAGAAATCAAAGAGGAAAGCAAAAAATACCTAGAGACAAATTACAACGAAAACACGATGATCCAAAACCTATAGGATGCAACAAAAGCAGTGCTAAGAGGGAGCTTTATAGCAATACAAGCCTACCTCAAGAAACAAGAAAAATGGCAAATAAACAATCTAACCTTACATCTAAAGGAACTAGAGAAAGAAGAACAAACAAGACCCAAAGTTAGTAGAAGGAAAGAAATCATAAAGAACAGAGTAGAAATAAATGAAATAGAAACAAAGAAAACAATAGCAAAGATCAATAAAACTAAAAGCTGGTTCTTTGAGAAGATAAACAAAATTGATAAGCCATTAGCCAGACTCATCAAGAAAAAGAGGGAGAGGACTCAAATCAATAAAATCAGAAATGAAAAAGGAGAAGTTACAACAGACACCGCAGAAATACAAAGCATCCTAAGAGACTACTACAAGCAACTCTATGCCAGTAAAATGGACAACCTGGAAGAATTGGACAAATTCTTAGAAAGGTATAACCTTCCAAGACTGAACCAGGAAGAAATAGAAAATACGAACAGACCAATAACAAGTAATGAAATTGAAACTGTGATTAGAAATCTTCCAACAAACAAAAGTCCAGGACCAGATGGCTTCACAGGTGAATTCTATCAAACATTTAGAGAAGAGCTAACACCCATCCTTCTCAAACTCTTCCAAAAAATTGCAGAGGAAGGAACACTCCCAAACTCATTCTATGAGGCCACTAACCCGCTGATACCAAAACCAGACAAAGATACTACAAAAAAAGAAAATTACAGACCAATATCACTGGTGAATATAGATGCAAAAATCCTCAACAAAATACTAGCAAACAGAATCCAACAACACATTAAAAGGATCATACACCATGATCAAGTGGGATTTATCCCAGGGATGCAAAGATTCTTCAATATACACAGATCAATCAATGTGATACACCATAGTAACAAATTGAAGAATAAAAACCATATGACCATCTCAATAGATGCAGAAAAAGCTTTTGACAAAATTCAACACCCATTTATGATAAAAACTCTCCAGAAAGTGGGCATAGAGGGAACCTACCTCAACATAATAAAGGCCATATATGACAAACCCACAGCAAACATCATTCTCAATGGTAAAAAACTGAATGCATTTCCTCTATGATTAGGAACAAGACAAGGATGTCCACTCTCACCACTATTATTCGACATAGTTTTGGAAGTCCTAGCTACGGCAATCAGAAGAAAAACAAATAAAAGGAATACAAATTGGAAAAGAAGTAAAACTATCACTGTTTGCAGATGACATGACACTATACATAGAGAATCCTAAAGATGCCACCAGAAAACTACTAGAGCTAATCAATGAATTTGGTAAAGTAGCAGGATACAAAATTAATGCACAGAAATCTCTTGCATTCCTATACACTAATGATGAAAAATCTGAAAGAGAAATTAAGGAAACACTCCCATTTACCATTGCAACAAAAAGAATAAAATACCAAGAATAAACCTACCTAGGGAGACAAAAGACCTGTATGCAGAAAACTATAAGACACTGATGAAAGAAATTAAAGATGATACAAACAGATGGAGAGATATACCATGTTCTTGGATTGGAAGAATCAATATTGTGAAAATGACTATACTACCCAAAGCAATCTACAGATAAATTACCAATGGCATTTTTTACAGAACTAGAACAAAAAATCTTAAAATTTGTATGGAGACACAAAAGACCCCGAATAGCCAAAGCGGTCTTGAGGGAAAAAAACGGAGCTGGAGGAATCAGACTTCCTGACTTCCAACTATACTACAAAGCTACAGTAATCAATACAATATGGTACTGGCACAAAAACAGAAATATAGATCAATGGAAGAGGATAGAAAGCCCAGAGATAAACCCACGCACCTATGGTCAAGTAATCTATGACAAAGGAGGCAAGGATATTCAGTGGAGAAAAGACAGTGTCTTCAATAAGTGGTGCTGGGAAAACTGGACAGCTACATGTAAAAGAATGAAATTAGAACACTCCCTAACACCATAAACAAATAAACTCCAGGTGGATTAGAGACCTAAATGTAAGACTGGACACTATAAAACTCTTAGAGGAAAACTTAGGAAGAACACTCTTTGACATAAATCACAGCAAGGTCTTTTTTGATCCACCTCCTAGAGTAATGGAAATAAAAACAAAAATAAACAAATGGGACCTAATGAAACTTCAAAGCTTTTGTAAAGCAAAGGAAACTACAAACAAGATGAAAAGAAAACCCTCAGAATGGGAGAAAATATTTGCAAATGAATCAACGGACAAAGGATTAATCTCCAAAATATATAAACAGCTCATGCAGCTCAATATTAAAAAAACAAACAACCCAATCCAAAAATGGGCAGAAGACCTAAATAGACATTTCTCCAAAGAAGACATACAGATGGCCAAGAAGCACATGAAAAGCTTCTCAACATCACTAATTATTAGAGAAATGCAAATCAAAACTACAATGAGGTATCACCTCACACTAGTTAGAATGGGCATCATCAGAAAATCTACAAACAACAAATGCTGGAGAGGGTGTGGAGAAAAGGGAATCCTCTTACACTGTTGGTGGGAATGTAAATTGATACAGCCACTATGGAGAACAGTATGAAGGTTTCTTAAAAAACTAAAAATAGAATTACCATATGACCCAGCAATCCCACTACTGGGCATGTACCCAGAGTAAACCATAATTCAAAAAGACACAGGCACCCCAATGTTCATTGCAGCACTATTTACAATAGCCAGGTCATGGAAGCAACCTAAATGCCCATCGACAGATGAATGGATAAAGAAGATTTGGTACATATATACAATGGAATATTACTCAGCCATAAAAAGGAACGAAATTGGGTCACTTGTTGAGACGTGGATGGATCTAGAGACTGTCATACAGAGTGAAGTAAGTCAGAAAAAACAAATATCGTATATTAATGCATATATGTGGAACCTAGAAAAATGGTACAGATGAACCGGTTTGCAGGCCAGAAATAGAGACACAGATGTAGAGAACAAACCTATGGATACCAAGGGGGTAAAGTGGCCAGTCGGGGGGGTGGTGGGGGGGAGGAGGGGATGGTGTGATGAATTGGGAGATTGGGATTGACATGTGCACACTAATATGTATAAAATGGATAACGAATAAGAACCTGCTGTATAAAAAAAATAAAATTCCAAAATTCCAAAAAAAATAAAAGAAAAAGAAAAAAGAAAGAAAGAAAGAGCTATGAGACAGGAGGGAGGGGAGTGCCCACTGCCTCAAGGAGAGCGACTGTGATGTCAGGTGGTGGAAGCTTTCTGTAGCCATCTTCCACGCTTCACTCACCTTCATCCTGATAAGCTGCCCCTCGCCCACTCCTCCCCCATCTCTGTAAGAGTCAGGAGGATGTACACAGAGGGCAGGGATTGATGTGGCAGAAAAATCCCATAGGAAAATTATACACGCTTCTATTAAAGTACACACTTTGAGATAAAAAACATCACAAGCAACCTAAAAAAAACCACTCTACCAAGGAATCAATTAAGAAACACTAGAATTTCTTGAGTTCTTGAAAAATTACGAATCCGCTTTGAGTCCCTTCTACCTGCTCGGCCCTGTGCCAGGCACCATGCAGGGTGCGATGTGCCATCACATGAGACATCAGAACTCAGAGAAGTGAGGGTACAACCGCAGAGCAAACTGCCACACCTTTCACGGAGAGGGTCTTGGTGGTTCAAGAAAGACATGTCATCATACGTATTCTGTGGCTGTCTGAGATGTCTGTCAATCACTCTGGGTTCTACAGGCCGTGCAGACTTGAAGCACTAAATGGGGATCCAAGGGTCAGCTTCACGAGTGCCGGAGCAGGTCTGGGGAAGGCAGGCCAAAATGAGGCCTCCATAGCCCTCCCCACTAAAGTGAAGGTAGCCAGCCCCCAGAGGACAGTAAACCTGACAGCAACCTGACACCTGGTTTTGCAATCAGAGCAGCTGAACCAGGGGAACAGAGACCTGGCTGGGCCTGCCCCAAGCAGAGCCTGAAACGCAAACAACTCTCCTCTCCAGCCCCGGGCCCAGGACGGCCTCGGCTGCAGCAGACAAGAGAGGGCAAGAGATGAGACCAGCACTACTGGTCCCCTGCGTTTTAAAAAAAAAAAAAAAAAAGCTCCCTGATGGATGGTCAGATCCTTAATCAAAACACTCCCATGGAGAGAAGCAAGTTGGTGGGTGAAGGGAGAAATCAACCAGAAATGTTCACTCCCATATCAGCCCTCCCCACCACGGCCCCCCTCTGGTACACGGAGCAGAAGCCCCTCACTTCCTCCAGACATGGGGGGTAACTGCTTTCCCCGACACAGTCTCTCACCTAATGCTCAAAACAACCCTGTGAAGTACACCCTATACATGTTCTAGGTGTTCAGATGAAGAAAATGAGTAAGAACTAAAATAGGTGAGGTTTCCTGGAGGATAAGACAAGCAGGTGGCAGAGGACGACACAAAATGTCTGTTAACAAATTAAAAAATACTTTCTCTAGGAAATTCTAAACTTGTGCAGGGATGGACTTGAGAGTTTATTCTAGAGTTTAAAGAAGAGGCACCTAATATTCAAAATAATCTGAACACTCCAAAGGCCTTTCAAGTCTTTGAATTCTGTTATGCAGGGAGTTTCTTTCGTCCACTGCATGATGAAGGTTTTGATGTTTCTATGAAACAAAGCCCAAGAGAGTTCAAAGAGGACTCTCCACAAAAACAAAAGCCGAGCGGCATCAGTATTAATAAAGCCAAACCAAAAAGATATTTAATAACCTTTGCAAAATTAAAAACAATGACTAATTCAATCTGAGCAACTAGGTCATGCTCAAATCTAAAACTGAGATAGAACAAGGCAAGAATTTTGCTTTGCTTCAGTGGTCAAAGTGAAGGGCTCATTCAAGGGCAAGGCCAGTAATACAGTCACGAAGAGAACACCAGAGGGACACGTGTGGGGGAGGGAAGCTGGGACACAGGACAAAGCGAGATGACTACAAGAGTACCACCTGGGAATCTGACAGAGTATGTGACTATCAAAGAAAACAAAAAAGAGATTTCTCACTAAGACCAATCATCCAGCAGACAGTTGAGAGGCTCTTACAGAAGCCACAAAGCCTCAGGCATGTTTCTTGCTTGGAGGAAGCAAGTGAACAAGCTAATCAAAGAGATATTATGACCTACACAAACAGCCACAGAACAAGGCAAAATTCACTGAGGGATTCAGAGAGGTACAGAGTGTGTAAGAAATTAAACAAGGACAAAAGGCACTTGACTAGGGAGAAGCGGCAGGGTGCTGAGCAACTGAGTGAATGAAAGGGATCAAATATATAAAAGATCATGTACCAATTCTCTGCCTACTGCTCTGGGTTGCTTTCTAATTATTCTTAAGAGTGACCTTGAATAATTTGGAGAGTAGGATATTTCATGAAAAATCACACGCGGCCCAAGTTCAACTCACCAAGATGCACTCTTCCAATTTAAAAACACACAGCATCCTTTCAAATACTGAAATGGATAGCAAAGCACTAGAATCTCGCTGTGGACCTCCGTCCACACCTCCACATCTTACATCCGTAGGCCACACATTATCCAACCTCAGGAGCAGTCAGCTCTCCTGGTTTAGATGTCATGTTGGTGGAAAAGAACGAGAGCATAGATAAATATCCCGCAAGAAGAAACTTACTCAAGGCCAAGAACATTCCACGGAGTTCCCTCGTTAAGGATGAGGAAGCCTGGCTGTCAGGTGCTGGCAGTAAAGTCGTTGCAGAAAGTAGGCAAAGACTCACACCTGACATGTAGGCTGCGTCATGGGCCTTCTTTGAGTTTCCGAAAGCCTCTCTTATCACTCAACCCATTTATCTCAAATGAAACAAACAGGTGACCTCTCTGACACAATGCTTAGATCTTTTTTACAAGAACTTTTCAAAACAAGTGGCCTGGTGACTAAGGATTTTCCAAAACATTGCATTTCTTTTGTAAATCAAAATAAGAAAAGAGAAATCTAGCGTTATACTTCCCTAGGCCAACTACCTCAGTGCAGCTCAGACCAGAAAATTCAATGTCCCATCCACAGGGACAGAGCCAAAATGGGTTTTTCACACACACACACAAACTTTTTAAGATAATAATGCAACTTTGTTTCTTCCCTATAAAATCAAAGGAGACACTTCGATTAATTTCCTATTTAATTTTAATGTCTTGAAGCTGAAACAAATTTAACAGCCAGTGTTTTTTCACCATTGTATATAAAATTGCTAGTTTACAAGAGAACTTGACACTTTAATAAAATGTAAAACTAAGTAACGAACTTTTTTCATGTCTCTAAAAAGCAAAATGACTTCTTAAACAAAAAGCTACCAAGAGATTCAAAGGTTTCTGCTGAGTTACAATATATTTTAATAATCCAGGGCCTCGTTGAGCATATTTTTAAATGTATGCCCTCACTAACTGAACACCCAACGTTATACGTTTGTTCCTACATCACCTTCTAGCTTTTCATTATTTTAGCTCTTCTCAAATCTTTCAGAATTGTGACAAATACTAACAAATGATGGCTATCACAGAAAATTATGAAAGAGGAAAATGTGGTTTTTTCTTTGTCTTCTTAATATAATAAATGTACTATAATCATCTTTTCCCACTACTCTGTACCCTCTGCTGCTTTTGGAAGAAATCAATCCTGAACGAAGCAAAAAAGATAATTTCTTTCTCTGACCATAAACAAAACAGAAACCTACAGTCCATATTATAAAAACAGCTGATGAGTTATTCCTACTCACTACATAAGATAATTTGACAATTTTCAATCATTTAATTGTTTTTTACGTTGAAAAAGCCACCTCTTCCCTATAGCCTGGATTGCAAACCAGGTGAACCTCCTTGAAAGACAAAAAGGCAAAACAATAACAAGAGAATGGGGTTGTCTCTGCATCTGGAGACAGCTTGTTTGTGGAATTTATGACTGTTAAAAAATAAAGAGCTGAGATTAGGAAAAAAAAAAAAAATCAGCCTCATTGTTTACTCTTCAAAGTTCTTCGAATTCCTCTGCACAGATCCTTACTTGTTCAATAACCTACGTGTTCCCCTTTGTTGTTAATAACATCAGTTTTATTAACGCTCCATCTTTGTGTTAAGAACTGGCTTTAAGTAGCTCCTTCAATAATCTGCTCTGTGAATATGTAATTCTCAACCACTTTCTTCAATTTCGTGGCACAACAGAGAAGAATTTTGCTTTCATGAATAAAGACAATGGCAAATATAAAGCAAACTGAAAAGGCTACCAAGTCATGAACTGTGAGGAGACACCAGATAATCATACAGAATGGACGGCTTAATTGACTGGTAACTGGATATGGTGGCTTTTTTCAGCTGATGAATTAAACTCAACCTAGATCTAGGGCAACGGGGAGATGTTACCTTCGGAAATATTGGTGTCCAATTCCTTCCCGATACTATTACGAGCAGCATTCAGACTAGGACAAAGATGACAGTGGCGTACAGTCTTCCATTTCATCACCCCCCTCAATGTACCCAGAGGTGGGGGACCGAGGGGAGAAACTGGCAGTGATGCTATTATTGGGTTTGTCCTTAGGACACCTGGAATGTTAACTAAGCCTGCTTCACAAAAATCAGAGCTGTTTAGAGAAGAGTTCCAAAGGGTGAAGAAATGGACCCGTTCCCAAATAGACACTTAGGATACCAATTAACCAGGCTTGAAAAACCCTACCAGTCCTGGAATTCTCCCACTCACCTGAAACAGTTAAAAAAAAAAAAAAAAACAAGTCTGCTGGAAAACACTCCCCAAAAGAGGAAAAAAAAACAAAAACAAAAAAACCCCAAAAACTCGTGTTTCTTGTCCCTTCCATCTCTTACAAAGCACCTCCATAAAGCTCCACTCTCTAACACTTAACCAAAAACCGGGCCTTAAGATGTCGGTAAAGCACAAAATTACCAGGAAATACCCAAAAAACTCCCCTTAAGAGATTTCAGTAATCTCTCTTTCATGCCCTAGAGTGCAGTGGGTGAAACAGTGATCCCAGGATTGAGTCATGCCTTACAGACTGACATTTTTGTCTTTACTAATCCATCATTCACCCCGATTACGAAACATTCTTCTCTGGAATTTCTTAAGAAAAAGGAGCAATAATTTCTGCATTATGGTCACACTCTGAAGTTAAACAAAAGAATATGAAACTAGACATCTCAAACTCAGAGCAGCCCTTCAAGATGTGTCTAATAAGCATTATAGCCCGGGGCTCGGCATCAGACACCACTCATCTTCTGTTCAACCATCTGAAGTTTCCTTCCAGGAAAGGCGGGCTGAATTGGGAAGAGGGAAAAGGAGATCCGAAATGTTTTGACTGGAACCCACTTTGGAAGTTTGAGTCTTTCTATTAGAAGAGTATGATACATGATACTGGGGACTGTATTCATATTGCTCACATACTTACTGCCTTTTGCTTGTCCCCAAATCCCCCTCTGTTTACCTTGAAAAGCTTTCCTGGGGAGCCAGTGAGGTTAAGCAAACAGTCTGCCAAAGGAGAAACAAATATCTTCCCCAAATGCATCTTAAAACATACCGCAAGGGAGACACATCCCTCTCCCCTCTTACCTGGGAAAGCGTGTGGATTGGGTGACCCTCTCTTAAGGCACTTAGAACAGAGAATGTGCACGGTGTAGTGCAGTCCAGGCCATTCCTGAAGTAGGACATTCAGTTCCTCTACTAAGGGGGTTATGGCCTGCCACGCCGTCCATATGTTCGGTAAGGATGCGTGGCTGGCAATGGACAGCGTGTCCGGCTGCAGGACCCCCTTGGCAGGTCTGTAACTCACCACCACAGGGACTTTCCCTCTGTATGCAAAGATCTGAAGTTTGCCATCCGACCTGTGCACCACATGGCTGTTGATCTGGACGCTGTAGCGTGCAAACAAGCTGGGTGGAAAGGTGAAGGGAAAGCTATATTCAATCTGCAACTGCTCAGCAACAAAGGACTGCCCGGCCAGGTTGGTCCCGTTAATCCAGGCCTCCGCGTGGGGCACCTCGTTCTGCACATAGCACGGGAACTTGTACCAGGCCGTGGACCCATTCAGAGGCTTGCCCTTGGCTTTGTTGAGGCAGTAACAGAGTCCCATCTTCTCCAGCAGCTCCAGCAGGAGCTGCAGGTCCTGCTGAGCCTGGATGTGAGGCTTCAGCAGCAGCCGGATGACGTGGGCCGGCAGGAGCCCATGCAGCAGAAAGCCCTCCACGTAATGATGGAGCTGGGTGGCCCGGAGAGCATCCTGGCTTGGGGCGGGCGGCGCCATCAGCGGGGAGCTTTCACCCCGGCTCTCAGCCTCGCCCTCGCCGCTGGTCCCCAGGAGCAGCTTATGCAGCAGCAAGGAAGGATCCCTCTGGAAGAATACGTTGAGGATGTCGATGAGGCGGGAGAGGTTGTGGAAGACGTGCTCCTTGAGGGCCGGGCTGTCCTCAAAGTACAGCAGCTTGCCGCTCTCGTGCAGGTAGGAGAGGGCGCTCTGCAGCCGGTCCTCGGTCAGGCCGGCCTGCAGGCCCAGGCGAGCCGAGTCCCACCAGCTGAGCCAGAGCCGCTGCGCCTGAGGGGGCTGGAAGTGCAGCTCCTCCAGCACCTGCCAGGACCGAGGCAGTACTCTGTGGAGGTTGGGGAAGATTTCCCGGTGCTCGGCCACTGAGAGCAGTTTGTCCCGCAGGCGCTGTAGCTGGCGTGGGTCCCTGCAGCTCACGGGCAGCACAGGGGAGAGGATCTGCAGCCGGTGGTTGAGCAGGTACTGAAAGTGGGCCTTGCGCCGCCGAAGGTTCTTGTCGGACACACCGTAGTAGGCTGCATGGGGGCTGGCGGAGCGGAGCTCAAAGTCCCGGGCCAGCGCCTCATCCACCACCTGGGCCAGACGGCTCAGGCCCTCGGCGTCACGCTTCTCCTGCAGGGCGATCTGGCGGTGGATGTCCAGACACTTCTCCTCCAGCTCCTGCTCCCCGCACAGGTCGGCGTGCGTGCCCACAATGCACACCACGGCATGAGGCACCCGGGCCCCTACCCGATGCAAGAAGGAGCCCACGGTGGTGGGAAAGCGGAGCGGCTCATAGGTGGCCAAGTTCACCACCAGCACATAAAGGGCCCCCGGGGAGAGGAAGAAGGGCTGGATCACCTCATAACTGTCATCCCCGGCTAAGTCATACACGATGAACCGCAGGCCCCGGGAGGCATCCGCTGTCCAGCTGGTCACCTCGATGCCCTTGCTCACGGGAGGAGGTGAAGGCGGGTGGCTCTTCTTGTCCTCTCCTCCTTGGTTCCCCTCCACTCTGTCCTCGGTGAGGCAGTGACGGAGCAGGGTCTTTCCTGCAGCTTTATAGCCCATCAGGAGCAGCTTGAGGCGGGGCTGGACCGCCGGCTGGGAATGAGCCAGCTCCTTCTGGTAAGCTGCGATGTAGGGGATCCCCTTCATACAGACCTCGTAGGGGGGCTGGATCAGCGGGTTGTCCTTGATCTTCCACAGGCCCACCCGGGAGAGCTGGCCAAAGTTGTCTGGCAGCACAGCGATCTGGTTCCCCTGCAGGACCAGCTCCTCCAGGCCAGTGAGCTCCACGATGGAGTCAGGCAGGTAGCGGAGCCGGTTGTTATCCAGCCACAGGGTGAGAAGACGGCCCAGGCCCGAGATCAGGGATGGCACTGAAGTGAGCTGGTTGCGACTAAGGTAGAGCTCCTCCAGACCAGCCAGGGGCAGCAGCGCGGCGGGGAACTCCTGCAAGAGGTTGGAAGAGAGGTTGAGCATTTTGAGTCGCTGCAGGCGGCTGAACTGGGCGGGCAGAGCCTGCAGCCCGTTGTTGTCCAGCATGAGGCTCTCCAGGCTGGCCAGCTCGCAGAAGCCGCTGGGCAGGGTGCCAAGCTCGGTCCCGCTCAGCCAGAGGATCTTGAGGGCCCGCAGGGCACTGATATCCTCAGGGAGGCCCCGCAGCCGGTTGCTGGACACGTCGAGCTCCTCCAGGGCCGCCAGCTGCAGCAGCTGCCACGGAAAAGCCGTGAGCTGGTTGTGGTCCACGTCGACGGCGCGCAGGCGGGAGAGGCAGGAGAGGGAGTCGGGCAGGTGCGCCAGGCGGTTAAAGCTGACGTCCAGCTCCTCCAGGTGGATCAGCGCGCCCAGCTGGGCGGGCAGGGCGGGCAGCTGGTTGTGGCTGAGGTTGAGCTTCCTCAGCTCGCGCAGGGCACTCACCACCTCGGCGCTTAGGACGCTCAGCCGGTTGTGGCTCACGTCCAGCTCGGTGAGGTGGTGGCCCAGCTCGGCCACCGCCGGGGGCAGCCGGGCGAAGCGGTTCCGGCGCAGGACCAGGACGCGGAGGCTGCCCAGCGCCGAGCCCAGCCCGTCGGGCACCTCCTCCAGGCCGTTGTTCCCCAGGTTCAGCACCTCAATGTCCCCGATGTTGGCCGGCAGCACGAGCTGGGGCGCGTCGGGAGAGTCGAGCTGGTCGGTCCCCGGGCAGCCCCCGGCCGCGCTGAGGGTGAGCTGGCGCAGGTTGCTCCGCAGCTTCCTGGCGCGCAGGGCGGCGTCCCGCCACAGCCTCACCGTCTTCAGGTTCCCGCTGTCCGTCCCAGCCATGGCGGGGCCGGGCCGACACCCTCGCGCGGGAGCCCGCAGCTACATGTCGCGCTGCGCCCCGGCGGGCGCCAGTCTCCGGGGCCCTTTCGCTCCCGCTCCTCCCTTCCTACCGGCCCTCGGCGACCGGCGGCGGCGGGTCCTAGCGCAGCCAGCGGCCGGGCGCCCGCAGCTGGGGGGCGGCGGCGACGCGAGCAGCTCCGGGGGTCGTCGGACGCACGGCGCGGGGGGAGGCGGCGGCCGGCGGGGAGCGCAGCTCGCATTCTCCGGGCTCCCGGGCCAGGGGCGCGCCGGGGCAGCAGGGCCGCCGCCCGCCCGCCGCGCCGCGGTGGATGCCTGCCGCTCCTCCTCCCACTCCGCCCGCCTTCGGCGCCTCGGGGCCGACTCCGGCCCCGCTACCCTTGCCGCCGCGGCCCCGCGGCCCGCAGCGTCGTCGCCTCCGCCAGCTCCACGAGGACGGCGGCGCCCGGCTCCGCGGCGGGCATCCTGTGGGCGCAGGGCCGGGCCGCCTCCTGGCCTCCGCTTCCCCAGGCTCCGGCGGGAGCACGATCGCCGCGTCCCCGGCACTGGGAGGGTGCGATCGGGAAGCAGCAGCGCCGCCCGGCGGAGCGGCCCCCACGTGACCGCCGGAGGCGCCGCGTGTTCCCGGCACCGCCCCGGGGGCGGGGGCACTGACCCGCGCCGGGTGTGGACTGGGGGCGCCTCGCCCGGTGCAGGCCGGCGGCGTGGACGGCGCTGGGCGGGAGGTGCGCTGGGGGCCCGTCCCGGGTGCAGAGCGCTTGGGTTCGCCTGCGTCTGGCTCTTTGTTGGCCCTGGGCCTCTAAGCATATCTTTCTCTTCCTCCCTCTCGTTTCGGATCCCTGGCCTCCCTGATTCCTCATTCCCCTTCCTCTCACCCTACATCCACACCCTAGTGGAACTGGCAGCATGCAGCGCCCTGGGTTTCTTTGTAGGAGCTTAAAAGGAGAGTGTGACTAAACAAAAGGAGAAAAGCAGGCAGCCGTTCATGCACTTGGTAAATATTTATTGAGTCCCTATTTTGTGCCAGACCGACAGACAGAAGGCTCTGAGCAGGCTCCTCGCCGGCCTCATTGGGGGTGGGGTAGGGGGGCCACGCCCCGTTTTATCTGGGCTATCCCATTCATCCTCCCAACAGCCCCGGAAAACAAATACCATACCCCCAACTCTACGGTACTTGTTATGCTGTAGGTTTAAGAAAACTGCAGCTATTTCAAGCAAAATTCGCAGCCCAATGCTCAACTTGAAGGTTTATTTTATTTATTTATTTGTTTGTTTGTTTATTATTTGAGGAAGTTTCTTTGAGATCACATCTATACTAAGTAATTTCTTCAGAATTTACCCAAACCTTGAAATCTATCAGGCCTCCGAATATCACCTCCATCATTGCCTCCAGCTTGGTTAATAATGAAGCAAATTGTTTTCAGACACAAAGCCGAATTTAATTGGTTAAATGCACCAGTTAACAGTCGTGGCTCTCCCCTACACATGACGTTGCTGTCATTTGGGGACCCAAATTCGGTGCAGTAGTAATCGTTTGTCTCTTCAAAGAGAGTGACTGAGCACCTCAAGCTGGAAATATGCCCCAGTGATGGTTATCCAGCCTGGGATGGTACATCCTGTAACTGGAGGACGCTCCTGGGGCCAGGTGAATCCCAGATATTCCAAGTACATTAACAGGTACAGGTGAGCTGTGTTCACCCTGCAGGGCTTCCTAGAAGATCAAACTGCTCAAGGGTTCCCCAGACCCTCCTGCCCCAAGGAAAATTCTAAATCACCTAGGCTAGCCCTTTTATTCTCAGAGGTGGCAACCCAAAAGAAGCAACCTCCCAACTGACCAGCCAGGTGAAGAGAAGAGCCAGGTGTGCTGACTCCCCTTGTGGGGTTATTCCCCTGAGTGTGTCACCTTCAAGGTATTCTTGAGTCAGACGCCACCTCCTCCGGGCTTTAGCTCCTGAGGAAGAAGACTGGAGAAGGCATCAGCTCCCTACCCCACATAGGGTAAACTGAAGTGGTTTGGGTTTGATCTAAATAACCCAGCCTAAACTGCTCCTTTTCAGAAGCTGTCAGAAGATTATATTTCCATCTCAAATGTATTTGAAAACTCTGCTTTTCCTTTGCCAGGAGATAATCTGTAATTTGCTTTATCTGATTAAAAAAAAGCTGGATAGGACCAGAGAACACCCCGTTTGGGGCCTCTCACTGGAGCACCGAAGCCTGCTGTGTTTGAGTTTGCTCAGCGGGAACATTCTTTCTGGGCTGTTCAGGCTGCTTGAGCTGTTACAGTCAATATTGTGGGAAGCCTTATTGTAAAGTCTTGTCCAAGAGTTATTTGAAAGTCAGACTGGGAGAATGCAGTGATAAAATATAACTGGAAAAAGATAACGTGTCCAGTATGTTTGTTAAACTCAGGCAAGAAGGATCCTGGCCTCGGCACACAAGCTGGTCCTCCTCTTGTGACACCACACCCCTTGTGGTAAGGTTTCTGATGGGCCAAGGGGTTAATGGATATGCCCCCTCGGCCTTCTGGAACACACTTGGTATGAAGGACCCTAAATTCCCAGTGCAAACAGCCTGAAGCCTGCTTGGAGAAGGTGGGCAGTATTTCATAGTCATTTAGGAGTTGCTGATGTGGACATCCCTGGGCCTCCAGGGTGTGGCTGGAGCTTGATTGCTCCTGTGAGCCCGCAGGCTCCTCACAGAGCCCAGGTTAAGATGAAAGGGGTGTGGGTGAGCCACACTTACTGGCCTGATGTAGCACATTTAAAGATTAGGTGTATGGTAGATAGGCCTCCATTTGTGCTCTCGCCCCAGACTCTGCCAATGTTAAGTGGCCCTGCATGTGTTGGAGTTTTCCTAAAAGCTAAAAACAATCTCAGTTTGGAGAATAGGGACTCTGATTATTCAGGGTTTTCTTGTCTTACGTATAAAAAATACTCTTGCTTCGAAGTCTTTCTAACACATTAGACTTTTAAATTTTTGCCAGTTGAATTCCACAAAATGGTATCTCATTTGCATGTCCCTCATCAATAATGAGGTTGAACATCTCTGTATTTTTGTTGGTGCTTATTCTTCTGTAAAAATCTTTGCCCATTTTTCTTTTGCTTTTCTTATTGATTTATGAGAGTTCTTTATGTGTTCTTCTTATTAATCCCTTGCTGTGTTTATGCCAATATCTTTTCTAAGAGTCTTTTCATTTTCTTTAAAAATTTTTTTGATGTAAGAAAGTTCTTAATTTTTTTAGAAGGCTACCTTTTATTGAGAAAAGAAGGACAATAAAAATACATAAATTTGTCTTTCTAAAAAAAAAGAAATTTCTTAAGTTTGATATAATAAAATGTCAGTCTTTTATTAAAAAAAAAAAAAAGGTTTTCTTGTCTTGGATGTTTACCCAATGTCATGGACCCAAGCTATAAACTTTCCAAAACTTTTACGTTTATCCTATTTTTCTTATTCTGACACTGTTTTCATTTTAGCTGCTGCTGTATGATTGCAACTGGCTTGCTCCCAGAGTCCATACCCTCTGCGACGGCACAAGTCATTTAAAGGAGTGGGAGAGCACATGTATAGAGGCCAGGTCTTGAGCTGGGCCTTAAAAGATGTGGCTAGCTAGAAGGGAGGATCCTGGACACGTGGGCCAGAGTCTTCCATTAAAATATTTCTCCATAACAGTCTGAATGGCCCAGGTGGCAGGAGTCCTCTGTTCTTGGTAGCAACAAGCTCCAAGTAAGCTTTCCATCCCTGGTTTCTTTTGTTCTGTCTTCAACACACTAGACTTTCCTCCACCTTGACAGACTTTTTTCTTGCCCCCTAGCTGCTGGCTCATTGGTTTACTTCCTTTCCCTGACATCTTACAGAAGTGGTCTCAGGCCGTCTGGAGCCTCTCCGCTGGGTCCCTCCTTGGGCCCAGTAATCTGGCTTCTGTCCCCACTGTGCCAGCAGCACTGTTCTCTGGAAGGTCACCTCACCCTTTTCCCTTTCTTGACCTCCCATCGTTGAAAATGTTAAGCAATTTCCTTTGGAAACTTTCTCCTTTCTCAGCCTGTAGGATATCTGGTGTCATGCTAAAGTTTGGGATTTCCAAAAGACCCCTATAAAGGCTAATTATTTCCTTGTAGGAAAAAAGTTCGCAATTAGAGTAAGTGCTACCAAATGAACCTCTATAACTGCATGGACAAACTGTCCAAGATTTGCCTATATATGGATAGCTTCTTAGGAGAGTATTTAGTCATTATGCTTTTTCTGTTTTTATTTATATTACTCCATTTATATTAAAGATATATAATTTGGAAAATAATATATAAGTACTCTTTCCACTGAATTTTAATTTCATCAACCACAACTTAAATCTTTATTTTAGGGTGACCAGATGTCCCAGTGTGCACAAGACTGAGGGGTTTCCCAGGACAGGAGACATTCTGTACCTAAAACCAGGGCAATCCTAGGAAACCAGTACAGTTAGTTAACCTACTTGGTCTTTATCTTGCTCTCCCTTTACCTTTCAAGAGTTCAGAAAACATAGCTTCCCAGAAATGCAGGACTTTTACTTACTTCAGCTACTTTAGACTTTCAAAATAGTTCTGATTTATTTACTTATGTATTTACTTAGGCTGACCTCGTTTTATTCCACTTCACTTTATTGTGCATCGCAGACATTATGTTTTTTACAAATTGAAGGTTTGTGGCAACCTTGCCTTGAGCAAGTCTATCAGCGCCATTTTTCCTACAGCATTTGTTCACTTCATGTCTGTGTGTCAAATTTTGGTAATTCTTGCACTATTTCAAACTTTTTCATTATTATATTTGTTATGGTGATCTATGATCAGTGATCTTTGGTGTTACTCTTGTGTTTGGGGGCATGAACTGCGCTCATATAAGATGGTAAACTTAATAAATGTGTGTGTTCTGACTGCTCCAATGACCAGCCCTTCCCCTGTCTCCCTCTCCTCAGGCCTCCCTGAAACACAGTAATATTGAAATTAGGCCAGTTACTAGCCTTAAAATGGCCTCTAAGTGTTTAAGTGAAAGGCAGAGTCGATCGGTGTGATGAACTTCATCACTGTCTTTACTATAAGAAATTGTCACGGCCACCCCAGCCTTCAGCAGCCACCACCCTGATCAGTCAGCAGCATCAGAATCGAGGCAAGACCCTCCACCAGCAAAATGATTAAGACTTGCTGAAGGCTCAGATGATGCTTAGCAGTTTTTAGCAATAAAGTATTTTTTAATTATGGTACATACATTGTTTTTTTAGACATAATGCTATTGCACACTTAATAGACTATAGTGTACACATAACTTTTATATGCATTGGGAAACCAAAAAATGTGTGTGATATTCGCTTTATTGCCGTGGTCTGGAACTGAACCCACAGCATCTCTGAGGTATGCCTGTAAATGCTTACTAACTTATCAGAGAGGACATTCATGGGCTTGAGGTTCTAACTAACTTTAGAGTGTCAAAACTACCCATCTAGTCTTGAAAGGAAATATGGCTATTCCTTAAGCCTGCAGTGTAAATGAGACCCAAGGGTGGGCTACAACATTTCATGAGAAAATTTACTTAGCTGTCTCCTTGAAGTCTGGAGAGGCTCAGTATATGCTGCCTTTATCATGAAAAGAAGAAAAGGGCTTCTCATATTTCTCCTTTCTTATAATTTTAGATCCAGTGAGTATTTTGCTTTAAATAAACAATAACAAAAATGCTCCCTACTATCTGGTTAAAGGTAAGTAAGAGAAAATCCATCTCCATGATTTTCATCAGACCACACCCTTCTTGGCTTGGTTTTATTGGAGGAGGAAATCAAGGGGAAAACAGAAAGAGGAAAAGGAAGGGATGCCCTCTAAAAGGTTTTAGGCTTATACCAAAGAAGAGGATAGAAATCAAGCCTTAAGAATTGATGCGGGGGACTTCCCTGTGCATCAGGGTTAGGAATCCACCTGCCAATGCAGGGGACACAGGTTCGATCCCTGGTCCGGGAAGATCCCACATGCCACGGAGCAACTAAGCCTGCGAGCCACAACTACTGAGCCCATGTGCCACAACTACGGAAGCCTGCATGCCTAGAGCGCGTGCTCCGCAACAAGAGAAGCCACCACAACGAGAAGCCCACGCACGGCAATGAAGAATAGCCCCCGCACCCGGCAACTAGAGAAAGCCCAAGTGCAGCAACAAAGACCCAATGCAGCCAAAAATAAAAATTAATTAATTACTTAATTTAAAAAAAAACTGATAAAGGACAGTTCAGGAAGTGGATCTTCGAGGTGGTGTCAGTTAGCTTTGATATTGGGCACGACTAACCAGGGTATCTAAGAATCATCACCGGTAATAATAACTAATATGGATTCAAGGTTTTCTACATACTCAGGCAAGGTGCTGTATGCTTTTCACACAGTATTTCATTTAATCTTCACAACAGCCTTCAACAGCAGGTCCCATCATTATCCTCCTTTTACAGATGGAGAAAAATGAAGGCAGAACTATTGAGTGGCAGAATCCAGACTCAAAAAAAGGTGGAGTCCAAAGCTCATGTTTAATTGCTGTGCTATTTCTCGGGGGGGGGGGGGGGGGTTGGACGGGGGTTGGGGGGGAGGGGAATGGGTCTTAGTTCTCTGTCGGCAGGCTGTGTATTTTAAGCTCCAGAGTGTGGTACCAGCTGGAGAGCAGGGATGAGACTTCATCTTCAGTAAAGATGGAACTTTGCTCTTACAATATTGAAGAATGTCATATTAGGCAACCAAAAGCTCTAAACAAACAGTATCCCCAAACTACAAGAACTGGATTGAACATCTGTTATTAAATGTTACAACAGGAAACAGAATTTCTATGTCATCTGTAGATAAGTTGTATTTGATTTGTTTGCTTTTCGTTTTAGAGAGAAAGGATTTAATACAAATGTCCATAAAATCTGTATTTCAATTAGAGGGCACTTCAGATTGTCTTTTGAGAAGAGCATTAAAAGAAAGAAAGAAGAAGATGGAAGGCTAAATTATCAATCTAAGATTAGATACAAAGAATCTGACATTTTTGTTTAGGTAAAAAAAAAAAAATCAAACTCCTCATCCCGCTTTCCCCAAATTTAACAAATCTGCTTTGGACTCACCATCTGATTTGAATGCAAGCCAGTTTATATCAGCAATAGCTAAGAAGTCTGAGAGTAGTCATTTAACTACCAACAGGGAACATAAAAAATGTGTTCAAGGCACTGACTCCCCCAGAGAGCAAAGGCAAAATCATACCAATATGTCTGTTGTTTTTTCTTTCCCTTGCTCTCCAGAAAACAGATTTATCTTGGAATGGGCAGCATTAAATTTAACATTGGATCTCTTTGTGTTTCCAGGTCAAGTGGGAACACATATGCTCCCTACTGAGGAAAATAAACTGCAATGTATTTTTAGCATCCGTTGGAAGTACTTTCAGCTGAAGATGTTCTGCAGGATCTAGGCGATTTCACTGAAAGCCAAAGGATTTGCAGCAGTGTCACCTAGAATTCCAGAACTCGCCCTGAGGGTCTGTAAATAGCACTCTCCCCGAGCCCCTCACGCCACCCTCCACCATTCTCAGTCCCAATCCTGGGGCAAACATCCTCTTTATGAGAAAATGGAGGAAAATCATTCCAGTGAAGGATAAATGAAAAACATCTGTGAAGTAGTTAGGACAAACGAAGCTAACTATAGCTCACTTGGCGCTTTGAGATGCGGCCCCGTGCAGGAGGAGGGGGTAGGGAGGTTGGGGAGCAGGCAGGTCGTTTCCCCACCCGCACTTTTGTGCCGAAGGTTGAAGGTAAGCCATGGACAGGGAGCCACCATACGGTGCATCTTTGTGAAAGGGGCCCACGTGTGCCTTTGTGAAAGGCGGACCAAGGCAGCACCCCCAGCAGACCTGCGAGAATCAGGTGGTTTCAGCTTCTGGTCCCTCCCTCCAAGGGTGGTGTGTGCAGTGTACAAGCTGTGTAGCCCGGGCAATGGAGTCTTAGTTACTAGTCTGAAATGTTTGTTCACGAGATTTGGTGACAGTGAGACAAATGGTTTCAGATCTTGCTTTTGTCTGCACAGTTTTACAAAATATTTCCCATTTTAAAAAACAAATTTACTTAACGGCTAGCTTTTAAATAAATGACACCTGGGATATTGCCTCCTCCTTGAGAAACACTATTTCTAAGATAGAAACAAAGTCTACGGTGACATAGTGTAACACATATCATAAAGCACAGCACAGCATCACAAATGTGAAGTCCTCCCAAAGAACTGTAATTTTGATGATGATTATAATAAAGCCATGTATTTATTAAAAGACAAGGAAGCCAAAGTTACCATTTATGTTCTTCCTGATACTTTATTACTTTTGTATTTTTAAAAAAGAGCTTCTGTTTACCCTTCTGTAGAACAGAACAATAAAACCTGACTCCCGATCTGCTCCACTTCATCCCACGAAATGGTGAGATGCTTTGGAATAATGGTGTGTCATAACACAAGCATCACAGCTGGTCATAACTTCATTATTAATTCAACACATATTTATTTAAGGCTGTGCACGGTGCCTGGATACAAGATAATTTGAGAAGGCTTCTTCTCTCTGTTGTCTTTGCCGAGGTATAAAAATAAAATATTGTCTTCTGTTGATTAAGACAGTCTTCAAAAGCTGTGGATCTCCCATCAGTTAAAAAGATATTGTCTATTTCAAAATTCTCAGAGGATTTGATGGAAGTCTAGCAGATGCCTGAGTTTTGCTCCTTTGTTCCCGCACCACAATGGCTCTTCAGATGCTAAAGAAGAATTTAAGAAAGCCTTTCCCTTCCTCTGTAAGGTGATACTGTTCCATGGTCTTGTGGTTCTTGAATACAGTTATATTAACACTTAATTTACATTTTCAAAACAAAGAGTATTAAGTTTACATATTGTATTAGGAGTTTGGGTAATGTTCTAGGGCAGAATACTAAGCTTATTGTTCTTTTTTCCTTACTTTGGTTTTTTAAAAAATAAGTTTTTGTTTAAACAAGTTTAACATGATGTACAAATTAAATGACAATGTGCCCCAAAGTAAAACCGAAAAGATTATTGGAGCTTTATCCTAGCAGTTTAGCTTTGTAGGGGAGGAAAAATAATTTCCCCTCTGACTCTGAGTTCTTAGCTGAGACCCCTGTAATAAAAGACAGAGTAACAAGAGAAAAGCAAACAGAAGTTTATTAACATGTATACCTCATGTATACACGGGAGATACCCAGCGGAAAATGAGTCATTCAAAATGGTGTCTTAGAACTCTGGCTTATATAACATCTCCAGCTGAAGACATAAGAGAAATATGGGGCAGACCAGTCTTGGGGGTGATGGGGGAGTGGGTTATGAACATTTAAGTCATTGCCTTCTCCATTGACAAGGGTCTAAAGTTGTCTCCAGGGATTAACCTTTGTCCTTCCCGGTAGAGAGGGGAGGAGGGACGCCTTTGTAAATATATGTCCTCCTTTTAGACAAATAGGGGGAAGATGGAGCTTTTCTTGTGACCATTTCTTCTCAACTGCCTTCAGCTCAAAATAATTGCTATGCCAAAGTGGCATATTCTGGGGTGATATATTCTGCTACCTTTCAGGACTGAAAGTAGAAAAGTCAGTCGTTCTGTGGATCCAGGTGTTAAATTGGAAATCATGAACTCCTATCTTAGCCTATCAGAGGGACTTGGGAGCAGAGGAAATCCATTCACCAAGAAAGAAAAAGGTAAAAAAAAAAAAGAAAGAAAGAAAAAGGTAGATGTGAAATGATCGCAGATTTAGCAAGAGATCATATTTCTTGGTTTTCCAACATTTTGGTTTCTTGCCTGGTATTCTTGAGTCTTAGCTACATTCCTTGGCCTAAAGACTTATAATAAATCCCCTTCTTTTGCTACAGTACCCTTGAATTGGCTTTTCTTCCTTGAAACGAAAACACTCTTAGCATAGAAATTGTTTTCTGGAAGTGAGTTTGCAAGTTACAGACCATCTAAGAAAACGGTTGTCAAAGCAGATGGGGTGAGAAATGGGTAGTCCTAGAAACAAAAGAGAGGATGATAAACTGTGTTCCGTCCTTGCAGCCTTTCAAGGAAGTACAATGAGAGCAAGAAGGAGAGAGGTTTGAGGCCAAGGCTACCCAACCAAAAGCAGACAGAAAAGCAGAGTTGGAATCCAAGTGGGTACCAAGATCCTTTCTGACCAAAGCCAGCCATCTAACTGCTCAAAGTCCATCTAAAAAGCATCTAAAAAGACAGATCAATACAACCAGATTCTGTATTGTGATCGTTTTTAAAACTAAAATTGGTGTGTTTATTAAGAAAATGTATAATCTCGGCAATTAGAATGGGAATATCTGGGAAAAACCAGATGCGCTAAGGACTTCAATCCCTGAACTCCAGCTTTAACTCCCCAAATCCTCTATGTGCTCCAACCCCACCATTTACCCCAACAGGTAAATGTGGTGAGGCCTGTCCCCATTGTAAAGCAGTTCAGCTCAAATCAATTTGGGAGCACAGGTGACATTTCATGATATTATACACTGGAGGAAAAAAGTGCCAACATAAGCTAAAGAAAATGACAAATGGGAAATATTTTCAATGCATACAACATAGGGTTTATATTCAAGATATATAAGGAATTCCTACAAATCAGTATGCAAATGATGAATAACAAAAAAAAAACAGGCAAAGAAAATAGTTTACATTAGAAGAAATACAAATAGGTAATGAATACATTTTATTTTATTTATTTATTTTTTTTTTAAAAGCACCATCTGTTTTTTTTAAAAATTTATTTATTTATTTATTTATTTTTGGCTGTGTTGGGTCTTCGTTTCTGTGCGAGGGCTTTCTCTAGTTGTGGCAAGCGGGGGCCACTCTTCATCGCGATGCGCGGGCCTCTCACTATCGCGGCCTCTCACTATCGCGGCCTCTCTTGTTGCGGAGCACAGGCTCCAGACGCGCAGGCTCAGTAGTTGTGGCTCACGGGCCTAGTCGCTCCGCGGCATGTGGGATCTTCCCAGACCAGGGTGCGAACCCGTGTCCCCTGCATTAGCAGGCAGATTCTCAACCACTGCGCCACCAGGGAAGCCCAATACATTTTAAAAATAGTTTAATCTCCAGAGTAATCAAAGTAATGCAAATTAAAATAGGATACCATATTTAGCCTATAAAATTGGCATAGAATATATCATTATTTTTTCCAGTTTTGTTGAGATACAATTTACATACATAACTGTATAAGTTTAAGGTTTAATAAGTTTAGTTAGCATCCATCTTCTCATATAGATACAATAAAAAGTAAAAGCAAAAAAAGAAAAAATGTTTTAACATGCGATATTAGTAGAAGAATAAGGAAATGGGGCATCCTCAGGTATTACAGCTAAGAATGTATTGGTACAGCTTCATGCAGGGCATTTAATAATATGCAGCAAAATCCTAAAGAAATGTTCTACTCCTGGGGATTGTTCTAAAGATAGACATGCCCCCAAAGATCTATCCAAGGATATTCAGTGGGGAAAACGAAAAACATCCTGATTTCCAGCAGTGGAATAATGGTTAAGTAAATGTTGGCATCCTATATGATAGAATCTATGTAGCCATTAAAAATTGCTTTCCAGGGCTTCCCTGGTGGCACGGTGGTTGAGAATCTGCCTGCCAATGCAGGGGACACGGGTTCGAGCCCTGGTCTGGGAAGATCCCACATGCCGTGGAGCAACTGGGCCCGTGAGCCACAATTACTGAGCCTGCGCGTCTGGAGCCTGTGCGCCACAACAAGAGAGGCCACAATAGTGAGAGGCCCGCACACCGCGATGAAGAGTGGCCCCCGCTTGCCACAACTAGAGAAAGCCCTCGCACAGAAACGAAGACCCAACACAGCCATAAATAAAATTAAAAATTTAAAAAAAAAAATTGCTTTCCAAGAAAATTTAAGAACTTAAAAAAATACCTATGTCATAACATTTGTTGAAAATATACAGTTCTTCATATAAAGCATAACCTCACGTTGATGTAAGTACATACACACATACTATTACCGAACCAAACTTGGGTCTGCTCCTAAGTAAAGCGAATCTACTGACACCGAGTTGAGGTGAAGGAAAGTGCAGCGTTTACTGCAGGGCCAAGCAAGGAGTCCAGGCAGCTAGTGCTCAGAAGGCCTGAACTTGCTGATGGGTTTCAGGGAAATGTTTTTAAAGAGGGTGAGGGAGAGGGTTGTGGGGTACGTGATCAGCTCATGGACATTCTTCTGATAGGTTGGTGATGAGGTAATCTGGAGTCAACATTATCGACTTTCTGGTTCCAATTGGTCTGGGGTCTAGGTGCTTGTGGTCAACAAGCAGTTAACTTCTTCCACCTGGTGGGGGTTTCAGTATCTGTAAAACAGCTCAAAGGATTTGGCTCAGAATATGATCTATAGCCCTTGAGGAGGAACTAAAGGTCACTGACTTTGTTTAATGGCTAAACTATTACTATTTTGTCTTGCTTGGCTGTTTTCCTTTGTTTCTGCATTTTCTCACTTCTGTGATTAAATTTATTCTTTGGAACCCAGTGAAGGCCTAGGAGGCTAAAGTTCTTCTACAAACAAGAGGCAGGCAGAGGAGGACAAGGGTGGGCGGGCAGGGGGCAGGAAGGCCCCATAGGGCTCTTCTCTGCCCGATTACAATACCTGTATGTATGTGTGTGTGTGTGTGTGTGTGTGTGTGTGTGTGCGGTGGGGGGAGTGGTATAAATGGACCCTCACAGAATAAAGCCTGAAAATATCACAAAAAGTACATCAAATTGTCAGTAGTTGTTATCTGTACTTGCTGGAATTACAATTTTTCTTTTCTTTTTTGTTTTCCAAATTTTCTATAATAGGTATTATCTTTGTCATCAGAATAAGTTATATTTCAAAAGAAAGTCATGCCAAAAAGTACACGTATTTTGCTCAAGCAATCACAAAAAGTGCTTGTTATATTTAAGTTACAGTTAAGGTTATATTTCTATATTTTAATTTGTGATTTGTTTGAGAGCAAATATGTTCACAAGGAAATCCCCCTCTTTCCTGGAATATGGATCTAAGCTTCCTTCTTGCCCTTAACGCAACCTTATTCAGCATGTGCAATTTCTCCAAGTTAATTGCATGAGACTCGTAAAACTGGGGATTTTTAAATACATTTCAACAATGTTTAGAATACGTTGCCCAGTAATTTAATACAAAACATTTCCAGAACTCTCACTTCTAGCTACAAAAAAACTTTGAATCAGTTGTATTTCTGAAAATGCTGCCTTTGCTTAACTTTAATCCTGATAAAGAGAGTTTTCTGCCTCACCCTTCTTCTTTTTTTTTTTTTTTTTTTGACACCATATTTCTCTAGCCCCTCCTCCTCCATGTTCTGCAGAGCTGGTCAGTTGGAAAAGTAGGCAAATGCATAAAGGCATCAAAGTCAACAGCAGATAAGGAGACCAAGAGTCTCAAAGGAGAATTCAGCATGAGAGAAAGAGAGTCTGGGCTAGTGACCCCTGTTATTCTCTGGGTGCCTTCACCTGGCATTTGAATGCAGGGCAGTGCTTAATGTCTTGTCCTTGTTAGTACAAGTGCAGTCAGGCTTTCCCTATCCTCAGGTTCCACATCTGAGGATTCAACCAACTGTGTATCGACAATATTCAGGAAAAAAGATTTCAGAAAGTTCCAAAAAGCAAAACCTGAATTTGTCATGTGCAGGCAATTATTTACATAGCGTGGAGAATGTGTGTATGTTATGTGCAAATACTACACTATTTAATATAAGGGACTTGAGCATCCACAGATTTTGTTATGCATGGGGGTCCTGGAACCAATTCCGCCTCGGATACCAAGGGCTAACTGTATATTACCTGAAACCCACACGTGCGAGAATTTAAGGCACTGTTAGAAGCTGGTTGGGAGATACTTTGGGGCCAATGGGGCCTTGTTTAGGAATTCCACATCAATCGCTTGCTTAACAATTTCATAACCAAGATAGTAAAAATCGCTTGTACCTAGAGTGAACTCTCTACCCTACCTCATTCTGTAGCTGTTGGCTACAAGTCACATAGTCACCATGACTCTCAATTCCATTAAGCATAAAAGGAAGGAGTTGAATTACATCAGATGCTTAACTGAGGCATCAGAAGGTCCATGAACATGTGAAATTATAAGCAAAATTATATGCATTTTTTGAGAGAGAAGATCCATAGCTTTCATTGGATTCTCAATTCATGTATCCAAAGAGATTATAGCCCCCTGAGTTATACAACCTCTAAATTCCATTCAAATTAATATTCCATGATTCTCCATTTATGCATATTTTGGATAGTGCTTTTACCTAATTAGAGAACTTTATTTTATACCATGCTTGATTTACTTAGATTTCAAATTGGTGAATATTATTATTTCCCCCAATAATAATAGTGGAATATGAAGTGAATATTATTTCCTCTCATGTATAAGGCATTTTGTGACAGGAGTCTGTACATATATATGTAGCCACAAGAGAACAAAATGCAGAAAACTTATTAAAACAACAAAAAAAGGATACAAATGAACTTATATACAAAACAGAAATAAACCCACAGACATAGAAAACAAACTTATGGTTACCAAAGGGGAAAGTGGGGGGAGAGATAAATTAGGAGTTTGGGATTAACAAATATATACTACTGTTTATAAAACAGATAACCAACAGGGACCTACTGTATAGCACACGGAACTCTACCCAATATTTTATAATAACTTATAAGGTAAAAGAATCTGAAAAAGAACATATAAAGAAAAAAATATATATATGACTGAATCACTTTGCTGTACACCTGAAACTAATACAGCATTGTAAATCAGCTATACTTCAATTAAAAGTTAGCCATCAATTATATTTCACATCAATGGTAGAAATTTTGCAATTACACAGTTTGCTGGTTTAGTTGATGTAATTAAAATATTTTAGATTTCATACATGTTAAGAAAACTTTTACACAGTGTTATCTCTGTATGATCCTGATGGTGACCTTAGGATAATATTTTTAAAGAGTAGGTTGCAAAGAAGTTGGGAAGCCCTAGAACTGTGATTCCGACATCCCAACCCCATCAACATATAATTAACTACAATGTTCAGAATCTTCAGATTTTCATTCCCTGCTTGACATCAATAATGCAGGATTCGACTCTCTGCCATTTACATAGTCTTTCAAGAGACCGCATTAGAAGTGACTTAATAACGGTGCAGGCTCATAGCATCTTGTTGCTCTACAAGCTGACTTCAGATGTGTTGGGAAATTCTGTCCGGGAACAAACACTGCAGCGTCTCTGCCAGGGGCACTGAATCAACACGCCAGAGCACAGTCCTCTTTCCCGACCAGCCAAGCTGGGCACACAGAGCCAGTCTCTCTGGTTCAGAGCACTCCGCAATGATGTCTTACTGTGGGGCGGATACCATATTCACTAAACAACAAAAGAACAGCCTGGCCCTGTTTTGGAAAGCAGGTTTTTTTTATTTTTGTTTGTTGGTTGTTTTTTTTTTTTTTTGGCGGCGCCGGATCTTAGTTCGCCTACCGGCGATTGAACCCCAGCCCACGGCAGTGAAAGCACCGAGTCCTAAGCAGGAAAAACAAATTCCCAAGCAGTTTGTTTTTATTTTTGAAGTGATTGACTTTGGATTGTTGGAGCTCCTAAAAAGGTCTTACAAAGGCTTTAAATTCTGTCATTTGATTCTTAGATTCCTCATCTCTTTGGGTTTTGAAAAGTATCACTACCACATATTCTATGTGCCCTTTTGCCCCCAAAGAATCCAGTGAATTTGTAAATAAAGCTGGAAATAAAACAGTTAAAAAGAATTATGAGACAACCGGATAAACAAAACGTGATCTATACATACAATGAAATATTATTCGGCCTTAAAAAGAAAGGAAATTCGGACACATGCTACAACATGGCTGAACCTTGAAGACATTATGCTCAGTGAAGTAAGCCAGTCACAGAAGGACAAATACTGTATGATTCCAATTCTGTGAGAGACCTAGAGTATTCAGACTCATAGAGACAGAAGGCAGGATGGTGGTTGTCATACTTCTGGGGGAGGAATTGGAGGTTATTGTTTAATGGGTTTGTAATTTCAGTTTGGGAAAATGAAAAAGTTCTGGAGATGGATGGTGGTGATGATTACATAACAATGTGAATGGACTGATATCACTGAACTGTACACTTAAAAATGATTAAAATGGTAAATTTTGTTATGCATATTTACTGCAAATTTTTAAAATCCATTGAATTTTTAAAAATTATGAGACAATAAGGGAAATTTGAACACTGACTGGATATACAATGATACAAAGGAAGTATTGTTCAGTGTTTTTTTTCTAAGACTATCTTTTTGAGGTACATAATTAAATATTTACAGATAAGATGATATGATAGGGACTTCCCTGGTGGTACAGTGGTTAAGAATCTGCCTGCCAACGCAGGGGGCCATGGGTTCAAGCCCTGGTCCGGGAAGATCCCACATGCTGCGGAGCAACTAAGCCCGTGCGCCACAACTACTGAAGCCCGTGCACCTAGAGGCCGTGCTCCATAACAAGAGAAGCCACCGCAATGAGAAGCCCACGCACCGCAACGAAGACTAGCCCCCACTCGCCGCAACTAGAGAAAGCCCACACGCAGCAATGAAGACCCAACGCAGCCAAAAATTAAATAAATAAATAAATAAAAAGAGAAGACAATAAAAAAATAATAATAAAATAAATTTTAAAAAATGATATGATATCTGTCATTTGGGTATAGAGGATACAGTTTTGGCTGAGTTGATTAAATTTTTAAAAAAGAAAAAAAGAAGACCAAGGCTATTTAAACATGCATTGCTGACGTGGATGAATCTAGAGACTGTCATACAGAGTGAAGTAAGTCAGAAAGAGAAAAACAAATATCGCATATTAACACATATATGTGGAACCTAGAAAAATGGTACAGATGAACCGGTTTGCAGGGCAGAAATTGAGACACAGACACAGAGAACAAACGTATGGACACCAAGGGGGGAAAGTGGCGGGGGGTCGAGGATGGTGGTGTGATGAATTGGGAGATTGGGATTGACATGTATACACTGATGTGTATAAAATGGATGACTAATAAGAACCTGCTTATAAAAAAATAAATAAAATACAAAACTTCAAAACAAAAAAAGCATAGGAGAGGACCTTGACTAGTTGGAGGCCATCTCTGAAAGCCCTGGGTCCCTGGGTCTGCCTTTTGGAGACTTCAGAGGAGGTTGGGGAGTTTTCGTCCTCACCTCCAGCCCCTAGGCAGTGTTTGCCACTATCAACTGTCAAGGGTTTCCAACTAGGGGCGGTACATCCCTCCAGGGGGTGTTTGACAATGTATGAGACCATTTCTTATTTGCTTTTGGTTATTACAAATTAGCACTTAATGAGCGGTGTCCAGGGATCTAATATCCTACAAAGTGCTAGACAGTCCTTCCCCACCAAGAACTTTCCCACTTAAAATGCTTGTGGAACCCCTGTTGAAAGCTGCAAGAATAAAACCTGTGAAAATACTCCAAAAAAACCCAAAAAACAAAACATGCATTGCTGTTAACCTTACATAAATGAAATCAAATATAGATTGTGGATTATTTTTAACCAAAATCTGTTATGCATTACATTATTATCTATACCTTTCGGTTTGCCTAAAATATTCAATATTTTTCAAATGTTTTCTTATTATTCTGATTATAAACATGTTAATATGTTTTACATATTAACATGTGTTAATATGTTAATATGTTTGTCAGTACTATATTCTACAAGATATAAACTTCTAGAAAGCATTCACTGTGTTCTTCTGAATAATCCTTCAGCCTAATCAAAAAAACATAGTGACTTGTTTGAGATCATAGAGAAAATAAAAATTAGTCCTTTGGAGTCTAATTCCAGTGTCATTATTTTTTAGGACTCACTTTTTTCTTATTATGCAACTTGGCTAGAATTAAAAAAAAAGGTGTAGTATCACCATAGAATCTGCCTAAACACTAACATAAACTTAAAACTAATTTAATTTAGTTTCATCTAAGAGCAAACTGAGGTATATAATGCTCTAGATTGTATACTTCTTGGGAACAAAATTTGTTTTTTTAATCTAGAAAATGATAAATATTTTTATTATTTAATAAAATAATAAATATTTGACTAAGAAAAGAATGTTCAGTTATAAGACTGGTCACAACTGAATATTTGTACTAATAAATATCTGACTAAGAAAAGAATGTCCAGTTATAAGATAAATAAGCACTAGGGATATAATGTACAACATGATAAATATAATTAACACTACTGTTCATTATATATGAAAGTTGTTAAAGGGAGTAATTCCTAAGAGTTCTCATCACAAGGAAAAAAATATTTTTTCTTTTTCTGTTATCTTGTATGTATTTGAGATGATGGCTGTTCACTAAACCTACTGTGATAATCATTGCATGATGTATCTACATCACATCATTATGCTGCACACCTTACACTTACATAGTGCTGTGTGTCAGTTATCTCTCAATAAAACTGGAAGAGAAAAAAATGAAAGAAAGAAAGAAAGGAAGGAAGGAAGGAAGAAAGGAAGAAAGGAAGGAAGACAGGAAGAAAGAAAGAGGGAGGGAGGGAAGAAGGAAGGAAGGAGAGAAAAGAATGTTTAGGACCATATTTTTGGAGTTCCTATGCTGATCTGTAAACCATCATCACATACTTGGAAAAGAAGTATAGTATTACTTTGAGTCAATGCGTAGATTGATATTAATTTAAAATAAACCTCCTCACTCCATCCCAGTTGTGACGGCCTTTGCATTATTCTTGAAGATCCTGAACACTGTCCACTTATGAATCCCTCTATTTGGAAATCTCTCTCCTAAGACATTTGCATGAAATTCCTTTCCGCGATTTTTCTTGTTACCTTCCCTAGAGACCTTCTCTAACCACCCCAACTAAATTGGCTCCACACTCCTACCCTTTTTAACTCTCTATCTCTTCACCCATCTCCTCCTACCCCCTCCTCAAGCACTACTTATCACTACCTGGATATGTTGGGTTGTTTGTTGTCTATTTCCCCATGCAGGACTATAACTTCAGAGGACGGGATTTTTTTCACCACTGAGTAACCTAAGCCTTGGCACATGGTAGGTCACAATTGAATATTTGTTGAGTCAATGAATGGACAAAGAGTTGAAAAGGCTCCCATTTAAGAGAGTCTAACTTCCAGCTTGAACAATGAGCTTCAGTCATATCTTCAGCAACTTCCATGGGAACTCTCATGGAATTTAATTACATGTATTTTTCATCTTCAAAGTGCATTATAAATAATTCTTTAATTCCTCCATGAAACAGATGTTAATACTCTGTTTCATAGTTGGGAAAATGAAAGCACAAAAAACTAAATCCCAAAAGATCAATGAGTGAGTCAATGTCAGAGACAGATTTAGAGAAGAATTTTGGATATTTAGTCTTGTGCACCTGACTCTCCAAAGTCATTTATCTATATCTTGCTTGTTACAACTCATTTAAAAGCATTTACTATTCCTGAATTTGAAAGTCTCTCAGGTAAGAAATTGGTGACAGCAGGTGACTCAGTTATTGTAAATGTTCTTTCAAGATCTTGTTCTTTAATCTGTAGCCAGTAATTCCCACAAAGCAAGTTGCTGCCTTAGCAGAAATACATGGTCTGTAAGTAACTACTAATTAGTTTCATTATGCCCATCCCTCATTTAATTATAAAATGCTTCCACCACCCCAAATCTATTGCAAACATGGGGAAAATTCTTTATGCAGTGTCTGTAAAAGATTTTCTCGAAGTCTAAGTTTGCTTTTGATTCTTCAAACGTTATTAGAAATAATGGGACCTCAAAATTCCATATGCCAGAAGGATCACATGACCTCATTTTCCATCAGGAAGTTCCTTTTTATATAGGGACAGTGGTTCTCAAATCTGACTGCATTTTAGAATCACCTGGAAATTTTACAAATACTGATACCTGGATCCTACCCTCAGAGATACTGATTTTTTTGATCTGAGGTGTGGCTTTGTAATTTCTTATGGAAGCTTCTGAAGTACACCCAAGATGGAGACTTTTGTAGAAGAGCCTTGGTTCATGGATCTCCTGACACGACCCGAGAATGGACTCCAGGAAGGAGGCAAAGCCAGAAGACTTTGTAATGGTCTCTAGATTTCTATGTAATTCTAGGTATTTAAAATTATTACACTATTATAAATATCTTATAGTATTCTCCATCCTGGGGTTATTTCTTAGAAGGATCTAGTTTTACTTTATCTAAGATTTAAGTTACCTCGAGCTAAGATGAAACAGATGTCAAGGTGACAACAACTGGGATGAAGTGTATGAAACACTTCTTAAAATTGTAACAAGCTATAAAAATGTGAGATACAGGGCTTTCCCTGGTGGCGCAGTGGTTGAGAATCTGCCTGCCAATGCAGGAGACACAGGTTCGTGCCCTGGTCTGGGAAGATCCCACATGCCGCAGAGCAACTGGGCCCGTGAGCCGCAATTACTGAGCCTGTGCGTCTGGAGCCTGTGCTCCACAACAAGAGAGGCCGCCATAGTGAGAGGCCTGCGCACTGCGATGAAGAGTGGCCCCCGCTTGCCACAACTAGAGAAAGCCCTCGCACAGAAACGAAGACCGAACACAGCCATAAATAAATAAAAATAAAAATTATTTTTTAAAAAAAAAGTGAGATACAATTATAGTAATCAAAATTTTGACATGCTACATGAGCCACACAGGACCAAAGTGGCCATTTGTATGACATAAACTGTCGCCAGAATCATTCTTAGTAATAAACAAAATCCACTAAAAATGTGTCTACTTTTATTTTGGACACACTGTGCCTTCATCATCAATCACTCTCACTGGCAGAAAAATGTATTTTGTTTTTCATGCCTGATCTTCCTACCCATTCTGATACCTACAGCTTCAAGTAAAACAGAACCCTATGGTAACATACTTGTTGTTACATTTAACAACGCAGACCCCTCCATCATGAAAGCATTATGAAGGGTCACACCCATATATGGTTTTCATTTGTTTTCTATCAACTTCTCATACTTGGTACTTATGTGGATTGCTTAACTGTGAATGGCAACAAAGGCAACACAGAAAAATGGATGTAAATGAGGAAAGAATTACTGAAAAAGAAATGCTTTGTAAAAAATCAGCAAGAAAAAACACATGAGCTTAGACCTATAAGAACTACGACTAGAGACCCTGTCTCTATCAGTGGTTCATCTTGCTGGGTGCTTCCAGAACCCTGTGCTCCTGTGACCCTCTCTCCCATCATTGGCTGTGGATCTTGGGTTTCTTGTCACTTGATTACCTAAGCTCTTTGAAAGACTTGTTTTCCCCTACTTGGCTCCAGGCTGCTGGGCTTGCATTTGGTATAAGTTCTCTGAAGCAGCAAGGCTGGTGTCATCATTCAGCACTCCTATTTAAATACTCCCTTAATTCCTCCTGTTTAGTCTGGCTCATTGGGTGTCACCCATAAAAACAGTTTGGCTTTTGTAGTCACTATTAGAGCAGAGAGTGTGACTAATCAGTCAGTTCACTGCAACTCTGTTATTTTCTGCGAAGTGAGTCAGTTTCAACATAAGATTTGTGCTCATATGTCACTCCCTACTCTCTGGTGTTCAAGTCCATATTTGTTCCAGACTCTAGATGCTTTAAAAAAAAAAAAAAAAAAGGCTGTTTGTTTAACTTATAAAAACATGTTCTATACACCCTCTCAGAAGAACTAACTCCACAGGAATTTGGAGAAATCCCCGTAACGCTAGCTCACTACACAGAATTCCCAGGACAGGGAAGACATTTGTTCCCTCAGTTTGGGGAACTGTACCAATAATACAACGAGCTCAGGTCAACACACACATACTGAATGTTTACAGAGTGCCAAGTACTTTTCATATATCATTATCTTAAAAATCAACAGTGTATCTTAGAGCAGTTTTAGATTTACAGAAAAATTACAAAGAGTACAGAGGGTTTCCATATATCCCACACCCAGTCTTCCCTATTATCTTACATTAGTATGATACATTTGTTACAATAATGTAATGCTACATTATCATTACAATATTGATACATTGTTATTAACTAACATCTGTATTTTTTTTTCCAGATTTCCTTAGTTTTTACCTACTGTCTTTTTTGTCCCAAGATGCCATCCAAGATACTACATGCCATTTAGTCATTGTATCTTCTTAGGCCTCTGCTGACTGTGACGGATTCTCAGACTTTCTTTTTGATGAACTTGACAGTTTTGAGGAATACTGGTAAATATTTTGTAGAATGTCCCTCCACTGAGATTTGTCTAGTTTTTTTCTCATTAGACTGGGGTTAACTATTCTTAAGAGGAAGACCACAGAGGTAGAATGCCATTTTCATCATATCATGGCAAGGGCAGATACCATCAACATGAGTTATCATTGTTGATGTTAACCTTAATCACCTGGCTGAGGTAACATTAGTCAGATTTCCCTATGGTAACTTTACGGTCACTTTGCCTTCTTTTTCCCCTTTTCCATTCTGTACTCTTCAGAAGGAAGTCACTATGCACAGCTCACACTTACAGAGTAGGGAGTTATGACCCACCTCCTTGAGGGCAGAGTATCTACACTAATTATTTGAAGGTCCTATTTATTCAGTCATTTTCTATATCAGTGTGGACTCAAGGTTTGTTTTTAAAATATACTTGGGTTATAATCCAACACTTTTTTTTAAATACAGGTTTTTTTGTTTTTTTGTTTTTTATTTATTTATTTATTTATTTATTTATTTATTTATTTATTTATGGCTGTGTTGGGTCTTCGTTTCTGTGCTAGGGCTTTCTCTAGTTGTGGCAAGCGGGGGCCACTCTTCATCGCGGTGCGCGGGCCTCTACTATCGCGGCCTCTCTTGTTGCGGAGCACAGGCTCCAGACGTGCAGGCTCAGTAGTTGTGGCTCACGGGGCCCAGCTGCTCCGCAGCATGTGGGATCTTCCCAGACCAGGGCTCGAACCCGTGTCCCCTGCATTGGCAGGCGGATTCTCAACCTGCGCCACCAGGGAAGCCCAATAATCCAACACTTTTTAATTTCTTTTCTTGCTCAAGTTTTTCCAGCTTTGACCACTGGGGACTCTTTCAGTTGGGTCCTTGTCCCTTTAACATAGTCCTTTATTATGGATTTTTTTTTTTTTTTAGCACTTCTTTAATTTCTGGCTCTATAAGATGCTCCAGGCTCATCTTGCATATTTTCTGCCGCAGTCCTCAGATTAGCCATTTCTTGAGAAGCCCCGGTTCCTTTTATTGGAGGATGGTATTAGAAATCAAGATCTGGATGATAAATATGCTGTTACTGGGATGTTTTTGCTTCTCAGCTAAAAGAGGAACTATATGTACATATACTAACCCACATATTTACACATATCCGTAAATATTTCTATGTAACCATTTGCATCTATATTAATCTAAACATGAATTCATACAGATATCTTCAACTCAAATCCATTACCATATTGATCATTATAGCTGACTTCCCTTGCTTCAACAGTGAGAAAACTGGTTCCTACCATCCACATCCATTTACTTAATTGTTCAATTCCAGTATACATGTAGAGCAGTTTCAGAATTATTGTTAACCTGCACCCATGTGGGAGGCAACTTTATCAGCTAGAGTGGTTTTCCAGAGAGTCTGGAAAACATTATTCTGGACAGCCATTAGCCTGGTATCATTCAACGATTCTCTATCAAGGAAGAAGGCAGAATCAATAAGGGAGGAAAATGAATGGTCCTCACCACATAACACATTGGAGTGGCAGGTCAGGGAAGAGAAAAATACAGTTGGTTCATTCTGAATTTTAGCTGAGTTTCTATGAAAAGGGCAGTTGTTTTCCTCCTTGGACTGCAAACTTTTGACACAACACTCATGTCCTTCCTTTGCCACTGAACCAGTTCCACCTTCTTTCAGCCTCCACAGCCATCAGCCATGATCAACAGAAGGGGAGCAACTTTACTGAGTATATTACAAAGTGCGAGCCGAGAGGGCACAGCAGGGTAATGAGGCAGCGAGGGATGGATAAACAGAAGTATCAGCTAGTTGTTGGGCAGCTGGAGGTAGCAGAGATTGCAGATAGGTACTGACAGGTCCAAAATATTAAAACAACAAGGGGAAAATGTGGGTGATGGAACTAAATTTTACAGTTGACCATTAATGAGGCCCCATCCACAGCTTTGACTGGCCTGTGCCCTTTCACTTATCTATTATCAAATCAGTTGTCAATGTGTTATTTTCATCCAGAGGCACTTGGCAATTCTAAAAACAAACCCTTCCATAGTCACTCTCCAGACCTGACCTGATATCTAGAAAGTATTAAGCCAATATATGGGAAAGAGCAAGCAACTCTACACAGGGAAAGCTAAAGTTTTCCCTATCATACAAGAAGATTCAGAGTTAAGATTCTTAGAAGAAGAAAATGGCATGGCAGAAGGAACGGGGGCTTTGGAGGTTCACTCATCTGGCTTTGATTTCAAGCTCTGCCACTTAACAGCTGTGCAACCCTAGGCAAACTATTTGCTATTGTTTATATTCAAATGATATTAAAATACTAAATTATTGGATATATTTAAAATAACATTAAAACAATATATTTTATTAATATTTAAAATTATATGTAACAAAACCATAGCATTTTATAGCACAAAGAGTGAATCTTAATGTATAAAAATTTATAAATCATTTAGGAGGGTGAGGGATCCTGAGATGGAATGCAGAATGTGACAAAACAATTTATCTGTATTATAAATGTATGAAGCAACCTCAATGGGGGGTGGGAGGGTCAAGTGTTAACCTAAGTAACTTTGGAAATGGGTGGAGTCTGTCAGACTACAGGCAACAGAAACTGTCCATGAACATTGTGGTCTAGTTGGAAGTGGGATGTGAAACTTCCAGGAGTGTCCTTAAAGGGAGGGGATGCCCTTCTCACGTCTCTTCTTTCCTACCGGGTAGAACAGGACACGATGTCCAGTGGGAACACTGACTTTGGACCACGATGTCCAGCGGGAACACTGATTTTGGACCACAAGGCTGATGATGATGGAAACAAAAAGAAGAAACCCATCTTCTTCTCATGACTTTGGAGCCACCATACCAGCTAAATTTACATGGAAGGAAAAAGAAACTTCTGCCTTGCTTAACCCACTCTTGTTTTGAATTTCCTGTCACAAAGGAATCTAACCCCAACTAATATAGATTGTACTTGTATCTTTTCCTCCCTGGCTTTTACTCTTCCACCAATCCCTGAATCCCTCACAAAGTGATGGTACATAACTTTTCAATATATAACTCTCCTTCTAAGACACTCTGACGTCTCCTTAAGCACCTAACTCTAGACAATGAAAGGGGTGGGGGCATAAAGTGGACTCTTGCTCACAAAAAGATTATGCCCTTGAATGGAACAATAATTGATCAGGAGCATAATTCGTATGAACTCATTATCCTCACAGAAGAGTTTTTAAAATGAGCTGAACGACAGTATAAATTTAGCTTTTGTTTCCTTTATATCAAAATTACACACTTACTGGATTTTGGGAGAAATGTTAAGAAGTATAACCTTTAAAAATTAAAGCAACCTTAACTCTGATCCTCCCAGCCCACAGTGAGGTGGGGATGTAAACTGGTGCAGCCACTATGGAGAACAGTATGGAGGTTCCTCAAAAAACTAAAAATAGAACTACTATATGATCCAGCAATTCCACTTCTGGGTATTTTTCAAAGGAAAACAGAAAGAGTAATTCAAAAAGACATATGCATGCCTATATTCATTGCAGCATTATTTACAATAGCCAAGACATGGAAGCAACTTAAATGCCCATTAGTAGATGAATGGATAAAGAAGATGTGGTATATATATACAATGGAACATTACTCAGCTACAAAAAAGAATGAAATCTTGCCATTTACTACAACGTGGATGGACCTAGAGGGTATTACACTAAGTAAAATAAGTCAGACAAAGACAAATACCATATGATGTGACTTATAGTGTAATCTAAAAAACAAAACAGATGAACAAACATAACTAAACAGAAACAGACTCAGATACAGAGAACAAACAGGTGGTTGCCAGAGTGGAGGTGGGGAGTGGGGAGGGGAGAAGAAGTGAAAAAAAGATGGTAACTGTGAGGTAATGAATGCTAATTAACTTGATTGTGGTGATCATTTCACAATGTATATTCACATGAAACCATCACATTGTACACCTTAAATATAAAATTTTTGTCAGTTATACCTCAATAAAACTGAAACAGGATTTTAAAAAAATAATAAAAGGCAAAAATAAATAAATAAAAATAAATTAAAATGTGAAGCAACACAAAATAAAAACACTAACACGTTGGTTGGAAGGTGGTAAGTATGTGGTCTAAAACAGTAGAACTATTAAGAAAATAGTCATTCATGACTGGCATTGTTGATTTTCTTTTAGGTATTTCCATAAATAGGCACTAGTAGTCTAAAATCTCTCTCCCCACCCCACCACCACCCCCGACTTTTGATGTTAAACAGGATTTAGGAATTACAAGTCTGTTCAGGGAATAATGAAGCAGATAAGGAGGATGGCAGTTAATAGTTGCTAGATGTCCATTTCAAAATGGTTACCTAGCAACAGCCCGAGTTTGTAGCTACAAGGACTATTGCCAGCAGCTTACAGTTAAAAAGCTTGCTTGAGCTACATACTTCCTCCACTACACATCTCCTCTGCCTGGTTTTCAAAATAAGAATCACCTTTTGGGGTCATGTGGGCTGATGTGCAATGGACCATCTGTTTTGTCTTATCTCGCCCTCTGACAGGGTTAATGTGCTTGCTGTGTTTATAGCAAACCACTCAGGTTGTGAAGAAAAAAAAATCTCGTGGTATTTGAAGCTAAAACAAAATCTCTTTCAAAGTTTCTAGATGCCAGAGATAGCAGCTATGTGAGTTCCTAAATAGATTTTTTTTAAGTCCATTTTTAAGCAAGAAAATTAAGTTTCCTGAAACCCAAAGAAGTAACTTCAAAGAGTTTAAATCAGTGTTAAGTAATTTTCACTAGAGTTAAGTATCATTCTAAGAGTACTCTAACCAACTCAGCCCCCCACGTTTTCATCTGTTTATGTTCAGTTCCAGGAAACTAAAACAAATATCTATAAAAGGAGAAATGCAGGATGTATTACAGAGGTTGTGGTATTTGATATTTACATCCTGTCATTAAGCTGCACTTTTTATTTCCTTTGTGTTAAGACTCTCTGCCTGTTTACACCTATTTTCTAACTATATTTCAAAATTAGAAAAATATTTCTTGGTAAAGTCTCTGGAACTCTATAATCTCTCAAAAGGAAAGCCTCTTGATAAGGTTTAAATACACATCACACATGCTGTATGGGTTAAGAATCTATTAAAAATCAAATTTGCAGGAACTTGGATATTTTTATACACAAACAGATATTTGTACATAATAATGTTCACAGCAGCATTATTCAAAATAACTGAAAAGTGGAAAACCTGTGTCCATCAACAGATGAATGGATAAACAAAATGTGGCATATATTAAAATATAGAATAGTATTCAGCCCTAAAAAGGAAGGAAATTCTGACACAAGCTCCAATAGGGATGAACCTTGAAGACATGACGCTAAGTGAAATAAGCCAGACACAAAAGGATAAATATTGTATGATTTCGCTTATATGAGGTACGTAGAATTGTCAAATTCATAGAGACAGAAAGTAGAACGGTGGTTTCCAGCGGCTGGGGTGGGAGTAGGGGCAGGGAATGGGGAGTTTTTGTTTGATGGGTAGAGTTTCAGCTGGGGAAGATGAAAAAGTTCTGGAGATGGATAGTGGTGATGGTTGCACAACACTGTAAATGTAGTTAATGCTAATCAACTGTACAGCTAAATTTAAAATGGTAAATTTCACTTATATATATTTTACCACAATTTTTAAAAAGCCAAAAGCATTTATTTAGCCCAGACCAAATGTTAACAATACTCTTGATTTTTCCTTGTGCTCCAGTGTCCTAATGGGAGATAATCACAGCAAGATAAAAATCTACTATGGGGATTGTGTCATGAACAGAGGAATAAACCACGTTATTGAAAGAGTAAAATCCTACCTGATTCTTGCTAGGAATTCTGACATCGGTTGAACCAAAAGTAAAAAAAAAAATAGAAAGAAAGAATGACTCTTTTGAGGGGAGAAAGGGCTGACATGTATCCTAACAAATATCCTTTGTGTTGTTTTCTCCTTGGTCTTGGTCTTTCTCCTTCAGTGACCAGACATTTAAATTTGTCTCTCCTGAAGAATTAAACAAAATATATTTAAAAGTGAACTAGAACTGAAATTATATTTTGCTGTTGCTTCCCCTAAGCAGAACTTTCATATACTCTACGTGGCTTTTGTAACGGATCCTGTTCAGCAGTGTAATGACAATATTACTAGTTTTGCTTGTTTTCTCATCTGGGCCCTAAACTGAAACAGTGAGATAACTATTACATAGAGATACTGCCATCCTAATTACAGTGCCCTGGGTTAATCACAATGGATCCCAAATGAAGACCAGATTAGACTTTTAGGCTCTTCTGAGTCCCACGTTTACGATGTGTAATTGTTATAAAGACATATCTCATTTAAAAGCATGCTTTTTATCTTTTGATATACATTGTCTTAAATTTTTATCCCTCTTGCAAAAGTAAAGTGTATCTATTAGAGAAAAATCAGGAAATGCATGTAGGCCTAATAAATCCTAGGGCTCCACATAATCCGGTGGCCACAAGGAATTCCATCAAAGCAGCATGGTAGGCTGGCCTGTCTGCCTGTAATGGTGCTGTGCCGATTATGTCCTGTTTCCTGCACCCCATTTCCTCCAGAGGCATTCCCCCAACCTCCTCTGTGCTGCTCCATCCTTTTAGAGGCTGAGCCTCGTACGTACACTGTGTCACCCAGGTTTCCTGCCTTCTGCTTGGGTTCAGCCAATGGGAGGACTGGTAGCCCCACGTCTCTGCATCCCGAAGAAGTAACTACTTCCCAGAAGAAATACTGAGTCTTATTTGGAGTTTGTCCCAGAGCAGATCTTGAAACAAGGACTTGAATGCAAGCCGTTTATTTGGGGGATGATCCTAAGAAGCAGTGGTAGGGAAATGAGGAAGAGAAGAAAGCAAACAAGAGGGTATATTGTCAAGCAAGTCACCCTACGGGCAACTGAAGTTTAATCTTTCGGGACAAGGCGGGGAGGAATCTTAGAAACAGTGAAGAATATGCACCTCAGAGCTGTCCCATGTGAAGGGTGGGAGTGGGTTACTTATCACCAATTTCCATCTGTCATTGCAGGTGGATGCCCCAGGGATAGTGTACGTGACAATGTAAGAGCTGTGCCCATCGATTCCTCCAAAGGTGTTTCTGGAAGGACAGAGTCAGTGGAGTGGCAGGGCTTGAAGCCAGAATGCTTCAGAGAAAGAAGTGGAGATGATGTGTTTGGACAATTCTTCCAGAAAGCTTGATCCTGAAAAGGAGGAGAGAGAGAAACCATTGCTCTAACCCCACAGCCCCAAAGGCTGCGGGGTTAGAGCGATGGTTTTCAAACTTGGATCTCTGAAAGTACTCTCTGTCCATAAGACCTGAGAATTTAAACACACACACACACGCTGTACACACTGTATCCCCTGGATGCCCACTGATAACTGAAAACTATTTGGGGATTTCAGTTCCTCTGGTCATATTTGTGTTTACAATCAAGTTGCAGCCAGGCGGTAATCCTTTAAAGATGACTTTCCAACAGAAATTGTTCCTGCTGTATGAGAAAAGGGATGGTCTCCATGGGAGTGATGTCCGTTTCTGTGTTGACAAGGAGAATCCTGATCCTGTCTTATGTGCTACTGGTTCCAGCTTTGGAGATGTTTGAATTAGAATGAACATTCCCAATGGAGAATGTTTATGTCCTGGAAAAGACACTGAGACTCAAAGAGAACAAAGAGAAACAGAGGGAACAAAATATTGGGGATGAGAGATTTGTCATATTAAAACAGGGACACAAGCTGAAAGCTTGATCACATGTATCTACCAAATTACTCTGGCTATAGGACACCTTTCCAGAAAGCAGCTCTGGCAACTTCCAACCCTGAAGGACTCAAGGACTTGATTTTCAGAGAGGAACTACTTTAGTGGGTATATAAGTGAATGTCTCAAGCAAGATTCAGTGGGAATGGGCTCCCCTGTGGCCATGGCAGCATTGTAGTTGGGGACGTAGCAGGTGGGCGAGATGTAAAAGCCACTTGTTTGGCCATCCCAGAGGACCTTCCTGCCTGTATGAGAATGCAGGCCATGAATATGATTTAGTGTGTATCTGCAAAAAGCAAAGACAACCCGTCACAGGTAATCTCAAGATTTTGATGTCTAATAAGGAAGCTGAAGAACTTGGCATCAATGATTAGGATAAATAATCTTAGAAGTATTCAGTGTTTAAAGGAGTTTTACCAAAACAAACAAACAAACAAACAAAACAAACCTGCAACCCCCCCCCCCCCCACACACACACACTCACAGAGGAAAAACACTCCGTTTTAACAGAGCAACTATTTGCAACTTGTTTTCTGGTCTTTCCAATCTTGATCTATATGCCTATGGTTTTTAAATTGTTGTGGTCAATGTGTTGAATACTTCATGAGTGATCTGAGACAAACCATGTTAACGCCACTAGTCTGTTTTTCTATCAGCAAATGGAGAGAACTGCTTCTATTTCACAAGGTTATGATGAAGCATAAGTGAGATAATGTAATATAAACACAATCTGTAAACTCTAAAGTATAAAATTATGAGGTATAATACTCATGCGATTGTTTCTTATATGCTTTTCTATGTATCATTTTCAATGGTTACAAAATATTCAAACTGAATTGCTATCATAGTTTATTTAACCATTGTCTAATTGTTGCTCATTCCTGCTTTTTGCTATCATAAAGTTGATTATAAACATCTCTGCATGGTGAGCATTTTTCCCTTCTGAAATATTTCCTTAGACCGAATTCCTGGAAGTAGAACGGCTGGGTCCAAATAGCAGCTGGGACATTCTTCTTGAGATGATGTACATCTTCTTAGTACAAACCCCACCCCCGCCAAGATCCGAAACCTAGTTAATTAGGATGTACCACAATTCAGATAAATTAAAAAACTAAATCTAATCCTGGTGGTGGCAGAAAATCAGGATATATAAAACCATATCATCATAATTTTCAGAAGGCAGATAGTTAAATTTTCTCTGATCCTGGAACATGTCTCCCAGTGGCTAAAAATCCTCTTTTTGAAACATGGCAAGATAGAGAATGAAATGCAAAGACCCTGACCTGGTAACCTTCTTTTCCAGTTTTAGCATCCTCTATTTACCTGGTTTTCAGAGGATGAATGTCTTCCCGTCTGAGGCTTCAGGCACCTTCTTCTCAGTTGGATTAGATTCCGAGCAAAGTAATTTTGGTAAAAGGATGGTTTGCTACACAGATTTTAGGTTAAAGTCAGGGACGTGAATTTTGTGCTGCATGTATACAAAATATGAGGATATATTCCTCATGATCTGGTTTCAGTTTTCTGGAAATATCTTAATATTTATAAAGTATATGCAGATTCCTGGGCTCCTGAGCTGTACACACTCATAACATCAATTATGTGATACTATTTTTGGAGGCTTAGATGCTCAGATTGGCAGGAGTTCTCTCTGCCTAAAAGATTCCTTTTTTTTTTTTTTTTTGTTAGCTTCTGCTTTATAACAAAGTGAATCAGTTATACATATACAATATGTTTCCATTTCTCTTCCCTCTTGCATCTCCCTCCCTCCCACCCTCCCCATCCCACCCCTCTAGGTGGTCACAAAGCACCGAGCTGATCTCCCTGTGCTATGCGGCTGCTTCCCACTAGTTATCTATTTTACATTTGGTAGGATTCCTTTTTTTGATGGAAATTTTGCTTTCCTCCAGGCCATTTCTTTACGGATGCCTGCAGGAATCAAAGAAGAAATATCTAACCAAACAAGTATGTTTCACTAGAAACTTTCCCTATGTTTCAGGGGAATTTTACTTAATATCGTTAATCAAGGGACCAGTATGGCTGATTATTGAATGATTAGTTCTACATGGATCTTTTGCTTCTCCAGATATTTCTTTTTGAATTTATTTTATTTTTTTATTTTTTGGCCACGCAGCACAGCATGCGGGATTTCAGTTCCCCTACTAGGGACTGAACCCCTGTCCCCTGCAGAGGAGTCTTAACCACTGGACTGCCAGGGAAGTCCTCATATATTTCTTTTTTAAATGGCTTGAGAGGGAGTTAGGAGGAGGTATAATGGAAAAGTGCTGGCTAAGAGTTAGATGCGTCTGATTTCAGCTTTGCCACTAACTAGCTGTATGACCAGATTCAAGTTATTGAACCTACTTGGGGTTCAGTTTCTTCAACTTCAACGTTGAATGTAACAAACGCTCTGTCATTCTATATGCAGGAAAGGCTATTTAGAGAGCCAAATAACATAGAAAAGTCTATTTCTAAATGTTGTGCTATTGTGGTTCATTGCGTGTGTGTGTGTGTGTGTGTGTGTTGGTGGAGCACTGGGTGGGAGGAAAGCTTCCTACTTCTCCACGTATCAGTAGTTGAAAAACAGGCTGGAAAAAAACACTGTGTTCTCCTATGTTTGGGCAAACAGGAATCAGGCCACCCTAACCTCACGGTCGCACGGAGATTGCCAGGAAGCCTGCAAAGCTCGTCCAACGCTGCCCAGACAGCCTGTTTGGCTGAGAGGAAGCTGGAAGGAGCAGTGGAGAGAGTTAATGCCTGTAAAGAGGTGAGCAGGTGCTGGCAGGGTGCTGCACGTACTAAGTGCTGCAGTGACACCTGCCTGACGGTCATTATTAGCTCCTGCAGAAACAGCCAGTAGTGATCTAGGGAGGGGCCTTAACTTACTCCAACCTCACTTCAGGAGCGTTAGTACTTTAATACGTCTACTACTTGTTAAGATTATTATTCCTTTCAGATCCAAGTTCTTGCAGCTGGGTATTTATATCTTTTTTTGGTATTTCTCTGGCATCGCTGTTGAAGCTAAGATCTCAGATGAGAGGATCAGGTTCTGCAAAGCACTACTATGAGAGCTCAGAGAAAGTGAGTCCCAGCGTCCCCGAGTCTGCCTTCCCTTCCTCTGGGGCCCTTGGAGTCCCAGGCCTGTGGGGCTGTGTGGCCATCCCAGCGGCCTCCGGCTCACCCAGCCTACACACCTCTGCTAATGCCTCTTACAGACACACTTTCATTTCTCCCTAACACTTCTCTGGCCCGGCCACCTGGTCGAACACTACATCCTGCTGCTGCTTCACACGCCCCTCAGCTCCAGGGAGAACCATCTGCTGTGAGCTTTCAGGTGCCCTTCTTTGGCTCTCTGCCTAGAAGGTTCTTGCCCCTGCTTGCTGGCCTGGTAAACTCGTAAGCCTGCCATCCTTCAAGACTCAGTTAAACTGTCCCTTCCCCGTGTTGTATTGCTTCCCCCTCCGAGCTGCCTCAGCACCCAAGACAATTACATCTACACAGGACAGTGTGAGTTTCTTGGAATCATACATTTTATTTTCATTTTTGTAGTTCCAGCACAGAATCTGGCAAATAGGTGCTCAATAAATGCTCAGTCCATATTTAGACATGCGTTCTAATCATCTCACCGGCATTCCTGTTTAGAACAGGGGGAGGGGAGGGGCTTAGATGAAAAAAGTTGTGTAAACTGACATGGGAGAATCTATATTAAAACATGTTCAATCTTCAATTTGCTTTATGTAAACTCATCTTTAATCAACGAAAACTGGGACCAGATGACGTATGGTCCCTTTCAGTTTCAAAGATGTTATCCAAAGGAAAGTCCCTCCATACTCAACCCCCAGCACACTGCCCCGTGAATTTCTCTTACACTTTCTATCAACCATGGACCCATTTAGGTTAACAAGTTACTCTTTTCAAAACATTACTTGCTAGGAAAGCTAAGCCTTATTTACCCCTTAGTGCGAACTACTCTAAATAGAAATTCTGCTGTGGACAGCCATGTGTTGAAGACAGTCAGTGTACTTTGTTGTTTGTTTGTTTATTGAAGTATAATCAACTTACAATATTATATTAGTTCACTTTGGTTTTGTTTATTGAAGCATAATTGACTTACAATATTGTATTAGTTTCACTTTGTTTTCATTTGTTTATTAAAGTATAATTGACTTACAATATTAGTTTCAGGTGTACAACAGAGTGCCCTGGTATTTTTGCACAACACAAAATGATCACCACGTGGAGAAGCGTGCTTTGAATGGAGGGCTCTTCGTAGGCGTACAGGTTGCAGTTCTAATGCTAATTAGTGCTCCTGAGAGGCAGTCCGCTCTTGGCCCGAATCCCTGGCCACGGAGAGCCACTCTCCACAGTGTAAAGAACCTGGGCATCCCTGCCAGGCAAAGCTGGTTTCAAATCCTGGCTCTGTCACATACTGGCCCTATGACTTTGGGTAAGTTACTCAACTTAGCAGAGTCTCTATTTTCTCACCCATAAAATGGTGATAATAACAGCAAATACCTCACAGGTTGTTGAGAGGATTACGTAAGATGATGGGGCTAAGGTGCTGCCATAGAGCAAACACACATAAATAGTAACTATTAGAGCTCTGCATGATTCTGGGGTTCCCTAGACTTGCCAGGAGTAGGTTTGGGTTGGTTGGCTGGCTGTCGGGTCTTGCTCTGAACTGGAGATGGGCTGCGGTGGGGGGTGGTTTGGTGATAGGACGGGAGGCCTGGTGAACACCCAGTCAGGTATGGCACACTGTGGGGCCCTGAGGTTTGGTCAGCTGGGGACATGCTATTCCAGGAGCTCCAGGACAGTCATTAACCCACAGCCTGCCAACGACCCTGGGCTCTGGGGGCTAGTCCCTCTTGCAGCTGAAGGTCTTTTCCATTCCTAGCCCGCTGAACTAGGGAAGCTACTGCACTTTATAAAGCTGTGAAACATACAGAAACTCTTATTTCAGACATGAAATAAAATGCCAGAATCAGTTTTGCATCTGTAAATAATCTATCTCACCTTTGGAAGTGAAGCCCATGGAAGATTATTTCTTTAAGTGGGGTGTTCAGAGCAGCTACACCTGAGCCCCATCTCAGACATGATGAATCAAGATCTCGGAGATGAGGATGAAGAGCCTACATTAAATCAAGTCCCCCACGTAATCCTGATGCACCCTGAACCCTTGCTTCTGCAACTGCGTTCCCACCGGCACCACTTGGGAGCTTATAAGAAATGACACTCAGGCCCTGCCCCGGACCTACTGAATCTGCACTTTTAAATAACTGCGCTAAAATATGCATAACACAGAATTTACCACCTTAACTGTTTTTTTAAGTGTACAGTTCAGTAGTGTTAAGTATATTCACATTTTTGTGCAACCAATTTCCAGAAGTCTTTCCATCCCGCAAAATTGAAACTCTACCCATGAAAACAACTCCCCATCTTCTCGCCCCATCCCCGCCCCAGTCACTGGCAACCACTCAGAACTGCATTTTAACAAGTTCCCCAGCTGATTCATATACCCATTAAAGGTTGAGAGACACTGCCCTAAGTACGAGAACCACACATCATAAAATCAGGAGCCACTGTGAGTTTCTTGAGGCACCCAGGCCATGGCCTTGGGCCAGGCCATGGAAGCCAGGCAGTAGAGCAACAACTAGTCCCTCTAGACAATTCTGATGCATGCTCAGGTGGTTTGAGAACCACTGCTTTGACCAGTGATTTGCACTCTTGCCTACATACTACAATCACCTGGGAACTTTAAAATTCATGCCTGAGACCCATCCCAAACCAACTAACTCTAGTCGCTAAAGGCAGAGCCCAGGTGTCTGTATTTCTGAAAGATCTCCCAGTGATTCTGATTACTTAGCCAAGTTTCAGAACCACTGGAGGGACGAAGGAGGTTGGTAGGATTCTGCACTGTGCGTGGGATTTAGGGGGGAATGATGGCTCCAGGGAAGGCATCATAACTGCTGCTTCATTTCATATTGGCCCAGCTACCCTGATGTGAATGATTGCTCCAAGGAGTTAAAAAAAAATAAACTGTCTTTATGAAAAGAAGTGGCTGTCTCCTTAGAAGCCCTAACACCCTCCCACTGCCTGTCATTATTTCCTATCACATTGCTCCGTTTATTTTCTTAATAGCATTTACCACAATTAGCAATTATCATGCTTATTGTCTGCCTCCTCTCACTAAACCAACACCTGCCTCTGTGTCAGAGCCAGGTTCAGAGCTCTGGCTCACCTCTCCATCTCACAGAGCCCCTGATAAATATTCAAGTGAATCAATCAACCCTGCTATGTCATGGAATCACTGTGGCTTCTGACAGTAAAAGAGACTGCTAAACTGTCAGGACAGAGAGAATCATGGTGGGGTGGGGGGGTTCTGCATGGAGCAGTCAAGGTCAGTGAGGGCGAGTTTTCCCAGAGGGAAGAGGCCAACGCGGGTAGTAGTGCAGATGGACTCACTGTGTGAAAATCAGAATTCTTAAATGAGTGATAGAGACTTTGAGCTAGTGAAATCTGAATATATAAATGTGACCTCATCCAGAACCTCCCAGCTAGTGAGGCTTGTATGACAACACATTTATACAACACTCTCCCACCCCGACTCCTATCCCGGGTGGAATTCTGTAATGGAAATAGCATACATTTTGGAACAGACCCGCATTCAAATTCTGCTCTCTCTCCTGGCTGGCTGCTCAACCGCAAGAAATTACTTATGTGAGCCTCAGACTCCTCATCTGAAAAATGGAGTAACAGTAATTATCCCACAGATTACATAAAGCACCTGACAAAGTGCCTGACACAGAGCAGAGCTCAAAAAATGTTAACTCCTCAATCTGCAATCTGGATTTCCTTACCCACTCCTTTTCAAACCTCTTCTTCCTTTAGTTACACTCTTAACTGCCTCATCAGGAGAACACATGCAATCACTTATAGCACCAATCCTCTATGCATTTGACTGGAAACAAAAAATCACACACTGACTTGTGGATTGTCTTCTATCACTGTACTGAGAGCTCTTGTATACTGAATACATGAAAAGTTGAAGGATTTATTAAACTTGTTTCCCAGCCTAAATGGAAACGCCTTTTGGGATAGGAACCTTACCTTCTGCTTCTTTCCGTCCTCCAGCACTGAATTCCACAGTCAAATGCGCAGATCTGATATGCACTTTCCAGATCTTCATGACCACAACTGTTCAAAGAGTAGATACTATCTTTACCCTATGTCCCAGCCAGCCCATAGGACACCCTCTCTCATCATCTTCCTCCAAGTTCTGCTTTTCCCCATTTCCCAATGACAGGGAAAAGAAGTGGTTGCTTCCTGAGTATTCTGCATCCCTCCAAGCAACCTCTGCTCAAATGCAGCCCATCTGTGCATTGCTGACACTATGAATCTGTTTAAATTCTGATGATTCACTATGCTGATTGAACTAGGTTTTACTCTTTTTTTTTATTAAGGTTTTTATGTGCTTTATCTTTTGACAGAATTCAAAGTATTATGAAGAGATATAACATCTTTAAATCATCATATTATTTATGTTAAGACCGTGGCAGGGAATGCAAATTTCTTCACCCAACCTAATCTCCCCTTTTCCTTTAGTAAGAGATCCCAAATTTTTAGTTGGTGCATTGCAGTCCAGTTAAAAGATGACATTTCCTATTCTCATGAACAGTTGACTGAGTCAGATGTTGGGGTATTTGCCATAGAGGTGTGAGAATACTGTGCAGCATTTCTGGGTGAAGTCTCCTTATTAAGTGTTTATGTGTTTATTCTTCCTCATCTGTTGCCAGCCTGGAACATAGATGAGATGGCTGGAGCACCAGTTACCTTCCTAGACCATGAATACCAGGCCCACACTTTAGAGATTATAGAGCTGACAGCCAGAAGGAGATTGAGTTCTTAAAGAATTTGGGACACCTGGCCACGCCAACCCCCAAACTGTCTAGTATTTGTAAAATCCCTTTGCAAGAGAAAGCAGCTAACTATTATATGCACTTGAACTTAATTTGAACTAATACAAGGTACAGTTAAATTATGCTTCTTGCATATTCAATTCACATAAATGAAGTTTAATCACACATAATTATTGCACTGATTCCATGATGATCAAATAGTTTACAGTCTACTAATTGCACTGAACTACTGGCTGAATGTAGCATTTGGATTTGTAATGCAAAATTAAAAACATGTTAAGATGCTTAAGGAAGTGTAGCTGGTCCAAAAAGCCAATTTTAGACAGCAGTAAATAGCCCTAAGCCTCTCTGGGCACCAAACATTACCACATAAGGAAAACATATGCAAAAAAGCATCATAATCTAGTTAAAGTATTGCTGTTGGTTTTATGGATTTTACTAGCTATTTTTATTTGTCTTAAGTTTTAAGTAGATTTTAGGCATATTTATTGTGCTAGAAAATTTTTATCACTAGTGAGAAATAAAGTCTCTGTCCTAGAAACACATATATGTAATTTTTGGTCTTTGCTTTTTGTCAGAAAATGAGTGGGAGAGAAACAGACAATATGAGATTAAGGGAATATTGAAGGGAATGAAGTGGAAGGTCATGATACTGGTCACTGGGAAACAGGGAAAAGCAGAACTTGGAGGAAGATGATGAGAGAGGGTGTCCTGTGGGTTGGCTGGGACATAGGGTAGAGATAGTATCTACTATTTGAATAATGGACTTCTGTTTACAAAGCCCATGAGTTATCTCACTCAGAGATAGGGGTAGGAACACAGGGAGGGTTGGCCAGGGGTTACAGGTAAGAGAAGGGATGGCTATAAAGGAATTTTAGGAGGCATTCTTTGGGATGATAGAAAAGAGAAAGTCTCTGCATTCCAACTGCCTGAGATAACCAAGGTTGGCCATAGAGTTGGGCATGTATATAAATATCAGGGAATGATTCCGATTTTGACCTCATACTTATGCTTTTCTGGAGACTCTCTTTATGAAAAATACAAAATTAAGTTCAGAGTTTTGAACAAGATCTCTGCAAGTGAGAGCTTCTGAGCCTTAGCCATGCCGTAAATCCAACTCTGATCATTTATCTATACTTTCAAAACAATCAAAACAGGGACCATACTATACAGACTGTTAGTAAACTTTTTCCCCTCAACTATAAGTCTCGAGTATCCTTCCCTGTCAATACATATGATTCTAGCTCATCTTTTAAGATAATTCTGTGGTTTTTCTAATAGTCATTAGATAGATAGATATTTAAATTATTTCCGTATGTTGATCCTCTCACTGGGGGATGCTTTCCCTAACAACAGAGCCTAGAATATGATAAGCCCTAAATAAAATGTTTGTTGAATTGGTGCCTTGTTCTGAGCACACATGTGTAGTTTCCGGGTTTGACAGGGTTAAAAGACGGTGATCTCTACTCTGAAGCGCCCCCTGGCTGGAGTGGGGAGACAGAGACCAAAGCACCAGTATTCTGTCTCGGAATGCCTGTCCCTCTTCTGTACATCCTCTCTCTCTCTCCCTCTCCCCCTCTTCCTCCCCACGCCCCCACTGGGCTGTCACCACTCAGGGCTTGTAGTGAAGGGTGGGAAACGTCACTGAACACGTCTGTTCAGGAAACACAGTGGTGTTTCAGGAATATGCTCTAGATTTCAAAGCACTTCTAACCTTAAAGGGAAAGTTTCCTGAATATCTTTCCCTGGATTGATGACAGCCAAGTCCCAAATTGGAAAGACAGTGGTAATCGGAGAGGCCTGAGTACATTTAGCTGCTGTGAACCTGAAAAACAAAGAATATTTAAAATGAATAAAAATTTCACAAGATCAAGGAGTGTGGGACTCTAGAAATAAAGTTCTCTTTGTACTCTTATATGAGAGAATGGATGGTGAATATATCGACTTTAGCTGGGCCAAAAGACATAGTTCATTTGTGATTAGAGACATTCTCTGGAAACAATAAACGGACTGAAAGTACCAGCTGAAGAAACAATAGGTTCAAAACCTATCATCCCAGAATAATGCATGGAGTTTTGGTCCTTTTTTTTTTTTTTTTTTTTTTTTTTTTAGTTTTTTTTTTTTTTTAGTTTTGGTCCTTTTAATGAGAAAATGTGTATGCTCATTTCCTTGAATAAATCTCTACATCATTCATGAAAGACAGTGGAATATTAAGCCTAGCAATTTCTCTTACTTCCAGCCTCTGTAGCCTTCTAACCTAAACTAGGACCTCTCTTCTTCATGGATTTAGTGATGTCCCCAGATTCAGGAGAATCTAAGGGACCCAAAGGCAGGTGCTCAGTTTAAAGGACAGAGTTATTGTTCCTTGCTACTTTCTCAGCTTTACACAGGTTTGCCAGGAACAGGGCTCTTGCTTCATTCCCAGCGCCTGAGTGCCTGGCAGGCACAAGTTTCAATAACCAGGTCACATGTCTCTCCCATAGTTTTCTCCAGATCCTTGAGCTATCTCGTCATCTCTTTTTGATATTCCATTTTTCTAGGATGAGGACCTTAGGTGGACATTGTTAGCTCACTAATCTGCTTCTACTTCCTAATAGTACTTACATTATCTCTCTGATATTTACCTCTTTCCCATGCAGTCCGGACATTTCAGGGAAAGCCGAGCCCACCTCTAGCTCAAGAGGTGGACTCTGGTGGGCTTGAGGCCATCAGCCCATTGCAGTCCTCTGGTCAGTTCATCTGTTCAGGGATGTGCCTGTTACTCAAGGTGAATCTCAGTGTCTTTCTTAGAATACAGGGACCGAGGCACTCTATTTTCATTGGAAATAAGCCAGAAAACATTTAGCTCCCATCGCAGCTGGCAAAAACTAGTTAAATATTTGCCAGTGTTCCCTTTTTTTCCTGGGCACACAGCTCACTACATTTTCCAGCCTCCTTGGCCATATGACTGAGTTCTAGCCAATGGAATGTGGGCCAAATCGATGTCTCCCCTTTCAAGCCTGCCTCTTCTCTAGTGATCTTCCTTTTTCTTTCCCCATCTGCTGGTTGAGTGGAGAACCACAATGGAGAGAGAGCCTGGGTAACCATTTGGAGGACAGCGTCTCAGGACGGTTGCTTGACCAGGAACACTGGACCAAACTGCATGGAGAAACAAATTTACATTGTGTGAAATCACCAAAATTTTAAAAAATATTTTATTTTTATATATTTATTTATTTATTTAGGCTGCGCTGGGTCTTAGTTGTGGCATGCAGGATCTTCGTTGCGGCACGTGGGATCTTTAGTTGCGGCATGCATGCGGGATCTAGTTCCCCGATCAGGGATCGAACCTGGGCCCCCTGCACTGGGAGCACGGAGTCTTACCCACTGGACCACCAGGGAAGTCCCGAAATCACCAGAATTTTAAAGTTGTCAGTTACAGTGTTAATCTCTCCTGATTAGTTCACTTCCTTACCTAGGAATCTTCCTTTTCATGGTCCCATAAATCCTCTTTACTGATTAAACATGCTTGCATTGGGTTTTTCTGTTACTACTTAGAACAGGATAACTGATACAGATCCTGCCTTGCACCCCATCTTAGGATTGCATTGTGGCTTTTTGGTTGTGCTGTTAATGCTTATTTGATTCAGTTCATTTCTGGCATTCAATGTCACCCTGCCTAGGGAGAGTGATCTTGTTTGTTAATGGCTTAACTAGTGATTGTGGCTAGATGCTCTACCTATTTTCTCCATTCACTAAAATAACTCTTGTTTTGTTTTGTTTTTTCCACTGCAATTTGCTCTCCATTTAGGGATTGAGGATAATCAGTACTGGCTCTATGCTGCTCCTGGTTAATAACGTAATGCTTCCTAATTACTTACTAAGGGGCTTAGTAGCCAAATAGTTTAACTAACAGCACAAGGTAAGAAAAGATATAAACTTGGACAGGAGCATCGCATCCTTACTTTCATGGGGGTTATATTTCTCCATGACCAGATCCAAGTATCCGCATTCCTTGTTCCCATGACTTCCACAGGGACCAAAAGACCTGGGAGGCAAGTGACAAGGGTCACAGGAACAATAAAGTGGTTTGATTTAGTCCTTTGCAGAGAATTCTCTATTTAGAACAAGCAGCCTCCTGTGTTAACAGCAAAGGCCACACTCATGTTACATCCACATTCATAAACAAACCAGTGTTGAGGAAGTGCCAAATATGACCACAAGCAAGATCTTCTCTTTTTGCCCCAACCTTTCTTTCTCACAATATTTTACTGTCCCAGCCAAGGAAGCCTTCCTTCCTCCATCAGACTAGATATGTTAAACCAGTATCACTCCAACTTTTTTTTAACCTATTAATCCTGCTTCCCATCTTTTCTACCTTCATTTGCATTGACCACTGGAATTACAAAAATGATTAAGCCATAATTTCCTTCCTCAAAGTGCTTACAACCTCATGAAGGAGACAAACACATATTTTAATGAAATGTGGGAGGTGCTGTAATAAAGTTATACACATGGTGCTATGAGGCACAGAAAAGGACCACTTAGCCCAGTATGAAGCTCATAAAGGTTCTCAGGGGGGGAAATGACGCCTAAGCTGAACCACAAAAAGCTGAATTCTACCCAAACATAAACCATGGGCGGAAATGCCAGCATTTGATGGGGGAAGGAAGGCAGGAGAGGCCAGGTCTTAGAAAGAACATCCAAGCATGTCTTTGAATTATTTATTCCTATTAGAATTTAAGTTCCTTGAGTGTAGGAACTTGATCCATCTGGTTCACTGGTGTGTTCAGTGCCTAAAACAGTGCTTGGTACTTAAATGGTGCTAAAAAAGTATTTGTGGAATTGAATGACGCCTGGAAGGAATGGCAAAAGATATGTATCTCAGAGGAATCTCTCCAGCAGGTGTGTGAAGCCGGCAGGGAGACCTGTCATGAGGCTAAGGCCACAGTCCAGGTAGAGAATGGGACCTCCATAGGGCAATGAGAGCAGGGTAAGGAAGAGGGGGCATATTTGAGAAATGTTTACAAAGTAAAATCAGCAGGACTTGGTAACTGGCTGTGGGAGATGAAGGAGAGACCAGGATGACTCTTAGTGATAAAGAATACAGAGCAGGAATAGGAGGAGGAGAAAACAGAAGAAACCTACATGGCTAGGAATCTGCTTTTAACAAAATCTCTCTCCCACCCATGACCCTCTCAGGGACCTCCTAGCCAGGTAATGTTCAAGTCACAGCCATACTGTCATGTTCATTCAAGTGACCTTTGCATAATTTTGGAATTATATAATTTATGATAAGTTAGGATATATTTATATATTCTAAATAATGTGTTATTTAAAAGTGTATGTTAGACCTCAGTGTATCTTTCAGGTCTTCTACTTTGTATTTTCTATATTTTTGACTCCCTATTCTAAATTCTTGATAAGTGTGTAATATATATATATATATATATATATATATATATATATATCTGTGTGGCTGTGTAATTTCAATAACATTGAAATTATAATCTGTGGAAGTTTTATTCTAAAGAAGACATATTTCTCTAACAGCTAGATGAGATAAACTTTTTCTTCTATTGTTATTGATTGTTAGGATGTAGCAAAAGATTATTTTTATTTAAATAGACAATTTGGATGTACTCAATTTGACATGTAAACAAATTTTGGGTTATTAATATTTAGTTCATAAATAACACATTTCTTTATCGTCCATTTTACTTTCTTTGATGTTTACTATTAGTGAGTTATAGTCTTTGTGAATGCCCAGACAGGGGACACAACACCTTTTGATTCCTGACTTTTAAGTAACATTACATATGGTTATATCCTACCTCTACAAGTCATCTATTTATATTTTCCTTTGTTAATTGTTATATTATGTAAGTATGATAGACATATGTAGGAATAAAAATAAATGACAAAATGAACACCTGAGTCTCCTCACCCAGCTTAAGAAATACCAATTAGATTTTTAAATAATTTTCTGATTATTAAAATAATATATATTTGTTGTATTTTAGAAAGTATAAAAAAGACTAAGGAAGAGGGAGAAAAATCATCTATGATGTTATTACCCAAGAGGAACCAATGTAGCATTTGTATAGGTTTCTCTCAAATCTTTTAATGTAGAAAATCATATTGTAGAAACAACTTTGTATCTTGCTTTTTCTTCTTAATATTGGACCATATGTGTTTTCTTCTATTACTGTATCATTAGACATCACTTTTAAAAAGCTACAAAATTTCCATTGTATGACTGAATCATAATTTTTAAGCTGTTCCCTAAATTGTTGGACTTGTAAGTTACTTCCAATTTTTCATTATTATAAAATTTGTTGTGTATCTTTTGCAAAATGACTTTTCTGTACTGTGATGCTGTGTGTACCGGGTGTGTAGTGTGTATTCCATCTTCTCTTGGATAGATTCCACACTCACGGAATCACCAGGCCAAAGGAAGTGAACACTTTGAGGTTCTCAAGACATACTGCCAAATTGCTTCCCCCAAAAGCTCTAGCAATTAGTATATTTGAGAGCACATCTTCCGCAATACTCTTGTAAACACAAAATCTAGTTATTTTCTGTTTTTAAAAAGCACATGGATGAGAAAGTATGAATGGGGCCATATTCTCCAAAGTATCCTTTTATCTTGATTCCATGCCCTGTTGATGATAAATATAAACAAAACTAATTTTTTAAATCATAGAGGAAAATTGTGTCAGTGGAGAAATTAATATTAGATAATTGATAGTGGTGATAATTTGATGGGGAGGAAGGTGGAAATAAGAGTACAAGGATGTAAAGACTTATTAGGCAGTGATTCAAGTCACATGCTTTTGTCCTTAATTGTGTGGCTCACTGCACTTACAGAATTTTATAAAATACAAGACTTTAGGATTACAAAATGCACATGAAGACTTTGCATCTCGAAGGTCACTTTTGATGATGTAGGATTTTTCGCTGGCAACTATTTTCTATTAGCATATTGAAGAGATCATACCACTGGTTCCTGGCTACCATTGTGGTTGTTCAGAAATCAACAAGTCCGGGGCTTCCCTGGTGGCGCAGTAGTTAAGAATCCACCTGCCAATGCAGGGGACACGGGTTCGAGCCCTGGTCCGGGAAGATCCCACATGCCGCGGAGCAACTAAGCCTGTGCGCCACAACTGCTGAGCCTGCGCTCTAGAGCCCACAACCCACAACTACTGAAGCCCGCATGCCACAACTACTGAAGCCCGCGTGCCTAGAGCCCATGCTCCGCAACAAGGGAAGCCACCACAATGAGAAGCCCACGCGCCACAACGAAGAGTAGCCCCCTCTCGCCACAACTAGAGAACGCCGGAGCGCAGCAACGAAAGTCCCAACGCAGCCAAAAATAAATAAATACAATAAATAAATTTATAAAAAAAAAATCAACAAGTCCAACTGTCCTTTCTTCAAAGCTAATCTGACTTTTTCTCTGGCTATTCTTCTTCCCTCTCCCCCTCACCCCTCTATTTTTAGCTTTCTTCAGTTTTACTCTGCTGAATGTAGGTGTGGATTTTAAAATGATCCTTCTTGGTATTAACTTGCCAGTGAGTCAGGGAATAGTATTTTTCATTAGCACTGGAAAAGTTTGTCACTATTTCTTTAAATACTGAATCTTCCCTATTATCTCTTTCCTTGCCTTCTGGGATTTTGATCAAAAACATGTTAGATGGAATAGATATTTGAAAGTATTAAGGAATTATTATAAATATTTAGGTGTGATGATATTGTAGTCATTTTCTTTTTAAGAATTCTTATTGTTAAAGAATGTCTATTTTTAAAACATGCGTTCAACCTTCTCTCTGTCTCTTCCAGGTTTCTTTCCTCTGTTGTTCATATTTTTGACTCCCTGTTGTAAATTCTTGATGATATATATTCTGAGTTATTTTTAGTTCACTAAACTTCTTCTGTTGTATTCTAGTATCCAATCTGCTGCCAAAGATGTCCAAATATATATAATTTATAACAAATACATAGAGTTTATAATAAATATATATAAATTCTGTTTGGTTCCTTAACCAATCTGTCTTATTTCTGTAGTTTTCTGTTTCCTGCAAACATTTTCAATATTGTCATTTATTTTTTTAAACCCAGTAAGCAAAGTGGCTTTATAATCTGAGCCTGAGAATTCTGATATCAGCAGTCTATACAACCTTTTCCTGCTGTCCTGTTTTTGGCTGATTCTCCCTCCTATTGTCTTGCTTTCTTGTGAGCTTGGTTACCTATAATTGCGCATTTGCCACTGACCTTGAAAACTGCCTGTGAGGTTTTCCTGTGGCCTGAGATGAATATGCTTCCTCCTCGGTGTTTTATATTTGCCGGTTAGATTCTTGGAAACTCCACTACTTGGAAACCAAGTCAAACCAAATTTAAGGCTTGACTTTCTCTGACTCCCTCAGATTGTATGTGCCCAAAATGCAAATGCCTGTGAGGACTGGTCTGTGGCCAATTTTCTACGGAATTTTTTTCTTTTCCTTCTTCCTTCTGTTCTGCTCACCTCCAAGTAGCATTTTCTAGTCTCTTGTGGTTGTGATGCAGAAGGGCATATTTAGTTCTGCTTAACTCACACTGATGCCGTTGCACTTTGGGGTTAAAGGCTATAGGGAAAGTCTTCCAGAACTGCCTTCCCTGCTGGACTTGACCTCTGTCCCTCCTACCCGAGCAGGGCTAACAACCTTGGTCAGCTGGGTGCTGTCTTCAATTCCCCCGCGGCATAGGCAGTTTTGACTCCCCACTCCCACCACCCCTTCCAAATATTATTCTGAAAACAGTCTTTTATCCAAAAAACTAGCCAGAGAGTCCCACTTGTCAAGTCTTTTCAACTTTTCAATTTTTTTAACAGGATCCAACTAACCTAACCCTCCATTTTGAGAAACAAGAAGTCTTCTGCTAAAAAATTTTAACTTTGTAATTAGCAAAAAGTAGAATAAGAGATTTTTGCTTTGGGAATCTGACAGTAGAAATGTAGATGAGTGGCAGCTTGACTTTACTAAAGGATAAAATGTTTATGATATGATGCAATGTTTATTATTAATGATTAACAACATAAATAATTTCAATTGGCATCATTAGTCTGTAACACTGTAACACCATATGAAATTCCACCTACAGCTGCCTCCCCTTCTAGACACCTGATACCCAATTGGCAAAAGTGTTTTGAATAATCAAGGACACAGATGGTGTCATCAACTAGTATCTAATCACATAAACTTCGGCTTCCATTTTCTCAGGGCTGAAATAAGAAGGTTGAACTCTGACCTCTGAAATGAGAAGGTCACTTCAGTTCAAAGAGTTATCTGGCTCTTTCAGAGCCAATAATCTGGGCTAACAACATTTCAGCTCTTTTCTCTGGGGAAGGAAGAGAAAGATAGGTTTATCCAGTTACTAGTTTTTTTCCTCTCCTCAGTCCAAAAAAAAAAAAAAAGAAGGAGTTTGTAGCAGCAAACAAAAATAAATCAATACAACAATACAGAAAAATATATTGAGATTTTAAAATGAGAGGAAGAAAAAAGAGATGAAAGCATTACTCCAAAATGTCCTATAGTTGGGTCATGAAATCTATGCAGAACTTCGCAGCATTTGCTAACTTAAGGAAAACATATACTATATTTCGTATATATTTAGTAGTTCATACACTAAACAGAAAGCTCCCACATAAATGAGATTTCTAGTACAGAAAAGACTTCAAGTATATATAGGCATTACTATGTTTTTATTCTGCAGTCACAGTTTTAGCAGATATCCACTGAGTTTAATGCTAATTGAGGTTCTACTACATATTGTCTATTTCAAATAGCATAGAAAAGATAGCACATCTTGCCTGACCCATTGATTGAGCTTGATTTTGGACTTATCACCAATCTCCATAAGAACACCTCACTCAAAGAAAGGATTTGTAATTCCAACCCCCTTAATTTTCAAAGAATATTTCCCTCAAAAGAAAAACCATAAAATTTTAGAACATCCTAAAAGAATTTAAGTTCTGTAATGTGTCTTTCCCATCTACATTCAATCAGGATAAAGGCAGTTAAAAGCAACTCTATTACATGCTGGAAGGGCAGTTCTAATGCATCACAGGATGATCTTGAACCATCTGACATTTTAAGTGCGTTTAAAATTTTGTCTTGATGTTTTGTGACTCCACTGGGCTAGCTACTGTTGCCAAGGCAATATGGGTTACTGCAGGGATACAAAGGGGTTTTTGTTTGTTGTTTTTTAAATATTAACATAACAAACATAGAAAAAGTAAATATAGAGAACAAATTCAGCCCCTTTTCTCTTCAAAATGCATGCAGTACAGATCCTCTGATCATATATCTGATTAAAAAATACAAAGACTCATGAAGTGACTTTCCCAACTGGTATAGAGACCTTCTCCCAATCAGTGGGGCAGCTACCATCAGAGTCCTCTTCTCATTCTTTGTTGTGGATTGAGGCCCCTCTGAAAATGTGGGACATTGATTATACACAATATTAACTACCCACCTCCAACATGTTTATCTCCAAATGGAAAAATCCTTTCTTTATGTAAATAAAGGTGGCTGTAAAGGTCCAGAGTGTTACATTTCAGGGAACTTGTGAAGAGAAGACAGAGAAATGCATGGTGCAAATCATATAAATACATTCAGTTGGGTTGCAAAAGACTCAAATGCAGATGAGAATAAAGATTCCAATTAACCCTTTTTTTTCTCTGTGATTATTCCTTCTAGTCAATATAATCTAAAGCTGTTCAGACACTATGATGGACTCCAATCATCTGATGATGGGATGAATCAAAGCCTCTATTTTCTGGAATACTACATGAAACTTTTCTGGAAACATATAACATCTTTGTTTCCTACTAACTGAAATGCAGTATTTTAAAATCAGAAGTCTACATGCAGATCAAGAAACCCTGTAGTACAAGGCACTTTTTAATCAAAATCTCCCAAAGCAAGGTCTCCTTAAGACAAACCAATGCTTCAAGCAAAATGCCATGTTGCTACCAGAGACCTGGAAATAAATAGGAAGTCTTTTAAGCGCAATTAAAAAACAACTCACAAACCTCAGAGCAACTATTTTTAAATAAATATTTAGAAGCTCAAGGAAAGTGCTTGTCTTACGCTTGGAAGCACACTGGACCCCATCGGCTCCTGCTCCCAATAAATTATGCTGGGAGTGTGTCTGGAAGAATAAACATGCGACTGAGCGCTCACAGGAACGGTATAGGGTTGATGTCCACGAGCACTTTCACATGCTGACACGTGAGCAGACCTTTGGTTCCACTGCAGGCAAGCTCTTCCTATCTGACCATTTAAAAACTATCCAGGATACAACAGCCACTCCTACTGTGGATGGATACTTCCACCCAGTTTTGATGCAGTTTCAGTTTGATCCCGTGAAACCATCAGAACTTCCCACCAGAGATAAATGAGGAGATTCTGGCCTTTATTAGTGTGCACAATTAACGCAGGTGACCTGGCTGTACTTGCCAACCTTCCTGCTATATATATTTTTTTTAAAAATAAATTTATTTATTTATTTATTTTTGGCTGTGTTGGGTCTTCGTTGCTGCGCGCAGGCTTTTCTCTAGTTGCGGCGAGCAGGGGCTCCTCTTCGTTGGGGTGCACGGGTTTCTCATTGCAGTGGCTTCTCTTGTTGCAGAGCACGAGCTCTAGGCACTCGGGCTTCAGTAGTTATGGAGCGTGGGCTCAGTAGTTGTGGCTTGCGGGCTCTAGAGCGCAGGTTCTAGAACGCAGGCTCAGTAGTTGCGGCGCACGGGCTTAGTTGCTCCGAAGTATGTGGAATCTTCCCGGGCCAGGGCTCGAACCCGTGTCCCCTGCATTGGCAGGCGGATTCTTAACCACTGCGCCACCAAGTAAGTCCCCTCCTGCTATTTTTATCCATCTCCCTACATGTGAGCACCTTTGACCTACTCTGAGCTCAGACCTCCTGATCTATTAGAGTGACTTTGTCAGTCTTTCTTTAAAAATGAACAGGCAATAAAACGAATTTAATCTAGAAGCAGCAGCTCAGTAACGGAAATGAAAACATCAGAAGTTATCTAATCACAGCCACAGCCATCCAGGGCTCTGTCTTATCTGCTGGGTAATAAAAATGGGACCTTCCTAAACTTGAAGGGCATCAAATAAAATAAGTAGTAAAGTTGTTGTTGCTTGCCTCTGGCTCTTGGGGGGATTGCTATGCAGTTTAACCAGTGTATACTAACTACAAAACACTGTCATGGGTTTGAAACACCTATGTTCTAGGAAAGTTTTTTGGGGGTGCAGGGGGAAGGTTGTTTCCACATAAAGCAAAAATTGAAACACAAACATCTTTGAGAACAGGGATTGTTAAGAGGGCAGCAGAAGGAAAGAATGGGCAGAAAAGAATATCTCCTTTGAAGTTAGGGTAGTTTTTCCAGAAGAGTAGGGTTCAGTCTCACTTTAAGGAGAACACTTTTAAATACCTTGGACAGCTCAAAACTGCTATTTGGGGAACCAAGAACCAAGTGAGCCAAGAATAGAGCAGTGCTTTATTTTTATTTTTTTTATTATTTCCGATTTTAATAGAATTCATTAGGTTCAGGATAAACTAGTATGATCTCAAAATTCATAGCAATTTCTATTCTTTACGCATTCTTACCTAGTGGCCTTTTCTTTTTTTTTTTTTTTTCACACACACACACTGTATTTTATTTTTACAAGAGATAAATAGACTGACACCAAGCATTGTACATGGAAGAGCAGTGCTTTAAAAATCCTGGCAGAGCAGCAAGAGGATGAAGAGTTGGTTTTGCATAGTTCTGAACACAGGAGTAAAGAAGCAGAGGCACCTCTTCCCAAAAGGCGCCGGAATCCTACGGCATCAATGGATCCGTCGCGGGGGCGGGGCGGGGGGGGTATTTCTCAAAGTCTCCCAGGGCACTCACCCCTCCCTACCCCGCCCCACTACTCCGTCCACCCTTCCTCCCTCCACCTCCAGGACCCGCCCCCCCCCCCCCCGGGGGTGTGCAGCACTTCTTAAGCTCTGGGCCCCGGGGACCACCTCTGCAGCCCGGACTCTTCCGGGAGCTTGTTAAGTTCCGGGGCTGAAAGCCAGGCTTGCACGGCCGCCAGGGGCCACTCGGGCCTGGAGGTCGGGGGGTGGGGTGTGCGTGGGGGAACTAGAGCCTTAAAGGCCACCCACTTCCTTCGAGGGGATGGGGAACGCATCTTCCTCACAGTACTTCTCAGGGGCCAGCCCGCTCCTCACTCGACGGTGATCCATACTCACTGGACGCGGCTCGGACCACCTCCTAACTGTGCCCCTGGACTCCGCCCTAAGGGTCCTCTGGCGTCTGTGACGGCGCGGGTCCCGACCTCTTCAGTCGGCTCAGGCCAGCGCTTCAGGGGTCCCTCCAGTCCCCTCCCCCGTCCCCTCCCCCCCGGCACTTTATCTAGCCGAGGAAGGAGCTCAGAGGAACTTGGCTGAATCAAGGGACCACCTGAGAGCCTATGGATGAGTTTTAAACCCGAGAGCCAATTAAATATTATTGGAACCCACTGTCAGGGCGGGGAAGGGGAGGTTAGGAGGCGGAGAGGCTGAGTCCCACGGCGGCGGGTCCAGCCCCGGAACCCAGCACAGCCCTCCCTCGGCCCTTCCCCGCCGTCAGGACGAGGGGCGCTGCCACCCCAGCCGGGACCCTGCGCCTCCCCGCCCCCGATTCCTCTCAGGACGCGCAAGTCGGCCCCTCCCCACCCACGCCGGGCCGAGCAAGCCGAACGGAAGGCAGGGGCGAGACGAGGGGCCAAAGTTCCCCAGACTAAGACGCCGCGCGCAGCTCTTCCTACACAGCAGCTGCGGCTCCGGGCGAACGCCTGCGCCTCAAAGGTTGGTCTCGCGCCGCAGCCCGGGACGGGTGCAGGGCCCACACCCTCTTACCTGACGCGCGGCCCCGAGGGCGGGCTGGGCTTCCGCCGCCGGGTCCGTCCCCAGGGCGGCGTGGCGGCCGTGGGCGGGGTCGGCGGTCGCGCCGCCCTCCCCGCGGGCTGCGGGGCTGCTCGGCGCCGGCGGAGGGAAGAGACTCCCCAGCCGGGAGTTCGGGCTCCGCGGGCACCGGGTCCACTCCGGGCGGCGGGGGCGGGGCCGCTTGGCCCTCAGTCACTCGGGGCGGGAGGTGGGGGCACCGGGGAGCGGGGTGCCGGCGGGCGGCGGGGAACGGCTTCTCAGCCGAGTTTCCACCTTCTGAGGAAACCCGCGCTCCCCCTGGCCTGGGCGCGAGCGCCCCCTGGAGGCCCCGGCGGAGGGCGCGGTCTGGAGCAGAGTGCGCCGCCTCGCCCCGCCCGGAGAGCGGGTCCCCGGACTTGGGGGCTCCCGCCGCGGGCGGCCGCAGCCCCGCTTCCACGCCTGGCCCCGTCGCTCACCCCGGGCGCCTAGGGACACGTCACCCTGAGGACCTCCTCTCCACTTCGGGGTAAAGCGGGAATATCTGGCAGGCGGTGGGAGCGATGCTTCTTTTCACACACATTATAAGAAACGTCTTGGATGGATGCTCAACTGCCACCAAAACCGGTGAGGATATCGCTCACTTCTGCATCCTCGGTGTCTACAGAGCGCCTGGCATATGGCAGGAGTCTGGTAATTATTTTTATCAAATAAGTGTATGAATAAATGAATGAACGATGCGGCTTTTTTTTTTTTATCCCGTAATGTCTTCCTGAATACATCCACTTCACAAAAAGTATAAGACAGAAATGCTTAGGGACCACCAATGTTTGAAAATAGACACACGCTGACTTATGTAAGGGGTAGCCACTACCACATGTTCTGAAGCACTTTAGAAAGAAAGCGTGGCTTTCCTGTTCCATACTTATTAAAAGTCGAATTCAGACAAATGAGTGCTAGAGGTCTGTATACTGTGCATTGATTGCGTCTGTTCCTGCAACGGTAGATAAACTAGACAGCTACATTCTCTCAGCATAGAGGTATTGTCAGAGTCACAAATTGGACTTCAGAATCCATAAGGTCCAGAAAAGGCTGTCTCTGTCTGACATTAGGATGGCACGGAGGATATTACACACAATGTGGACAGAGATACACGGACATAGGAGGGTCTTCCTCCCCATCCTCTTAAGACACATCTAACAAGACTTCTCTGACAACCTGGAGGGTGCATGGCAAGAAATAAACTCTTTCTGTCTTTGTTCGAATTCTCACTTCCTTTTATGAAAATAGATTCTATTCCGGATAGAACCCTTTCAGATTTCAGATTTACTTGTTCATATTCTATTAATAGTTCTACAGAATTCAGATATATTACTGTTATTTGGCCCATTTACTGATGTAGTATTGACAAGATGTGATTTATGTGCTCAGAATGACACAGCTGGAGGGCTATTTGACTGTAATTACTTAGGGGTTTTATTACCTTCCCTCCAAAGAGAAATGTGCAAATGTGAAAGCACCAATTGTTCCCAATTACTTGAGATACTTTCTGTAAATATCTAACCCCTTCCTGTATTTTTATTAGTTACATTGAAAGGAAAATGATCAGATGATTGTATAGAATTTTAAAGCGAACAATGTGCCTTTAAAATTGCTTAATAAACAAGTGGTGAAAATATCATCAGAGATATTATTGGAATTCAGTTAGGATGGTGTGTCACATCTGTTGGACAATGGAATGGTAAAAAACAAATCAAGTAAGTAAATGCTCACATAGAAAATACAACATAGCATTTTACGAATAACAGCTTATTGCCATAATAAGATATATAAAATTGACTTCATGGATATAAATAGCAAAAGAAAAACCCCAAAGCAAAACTCTTTTTAAATCATTTTTCTCTCCAGACCAAAAAAAAAAAAGCCTAAGAAGTAAAATAAAATAAAATTAGGAATTTACCTATTGGTCTGTGTCCTTCCAATGGACACAAAAATTTTAACATGCATTTGTCTGTAGCAGGCTGTTGACCTGTTTAACTAAGGGGAGGTGTTTGATTTTGTTCATGTAACTTGATGTGAATACAGAAGGGATAGAGCTTTTGAACCTGAAGATATTTCAAACTAAGAAGTAGCAACAAATTTTCAGGTTACTTGTGCTTGTTAGATTGAATTGCTGTGGTACACGGAGCTCACTGGAAGAGCAGTTGGCTAGTTGTCCCCTTCGGACAGTTTGTACCAAGTGGGTGGACATCCTGAAAATATTCAAAAGTATCCTAGAATCTCAGGGTCGCAGAGTACCTTCCATACCTATGAGTAGCCCGCATGTACTTACAAATGGGCTGTTCAGTGACCAAATTGTTTGTTTAATTATTGTATCAAAGCATAATCTAAACAGTGATATAGCATTTGGCCAAGTAATTCATGGTGTTTAGTAATTTATCTACGGGAGACTCGGCCCTGGTAAATAGTCCCCTCTAACCTACTTGATTTTAGGAATTTAGGAATATAACGAGACCATGTGATTATGCACTGGGTTGACTTTACTGTTCTGTCACCCCACCACTTACGTATGCCCTAATTTTTGTTGCACATGTGGGCTTAGGGATTTTACAAATAGAAGAGCCATTGTAGTATTTTCTTCCACCTCAATTCCTTATATTACACATGTAGTGGTTAGAAATAGAACAAATGTGACCATTTGCTGGTAACAGTGCTAGATGATTGGGGAAAAAAAAAAAGATCACCCCTAATCTCTCCTAATTATACACACTTATCTATACAACTTAGATAAATGAAATATTAATATTCCATATGCATCATATGAAACCCATCATTCTTCCCTTACTGTTAACTCCCTGGATAGTTTATATTTCCTGATGCCCATTGTTTGGCTTCTTTCCACTCTGCTTTCCACTTTTTTATTTAGTTGATGTTCAAGAGCCTACTGAAACAGACACACAAGAACTGAATGGAATTTCTCAGGCAGGAATTTCTTATATAAAGTGGCCTCTCACTGAACTATGGTTTTGCTCATCCACCAGACTTACAGAGTGCAGCTGACTCTGTGCAAAGGCTCTGTCAATGGAACCAACCCAAGTGCCAATGCAGGGGCTCATTCATTTACTGAGAGCACCCACTGAGAGGAGATCCTTTTCCCAACACAGTTTAATAAGACATGGTGTTCAAACCTGAGTATTCAAGACAGCTTTTAAAAGAATAAAACATCCTCTGAGAGGTCCAAAGACCCAGTGTAAAAACACTCATATTTTATTCTATAAAAAGATGTTTCAATTGTAAACGATCACTGCAAAAGCAATGGTTTATAAGAGGGAGTGGTTTCTGCAACTGGGCCTTCTATATGGAAATGATGAATATTTGGTTACCCTTTGAGCCCCTCCTATGGTTATTATTTCCCGTCTTGGAGTTTAGGAATTTGTATTATTTTCTATGCCCATTTTCCAAAGAATTGCAGATGTGCTTGGTAGGATAGATACCTGAGAGAAGTGCATAGGCTTAGAACAAAAACAAAAACAGCCTTTATGCTATTAGTACATGGGGAAATTAAAAGTTACCCCCCATAAAAGAATTTATTGTGCTAAAACTATACGAGAAACTCTGAGTGGAACTTTGGTTACCAGGGAAGAGACAAGTTGCTTCTTGGGGAAGGAGTGTCATCACCAAGAATGTAGTGAGAATAAGAGAAGATAAATGATGGCTGATCTAGGAATCTGCAGTTGGGAGTAAGATGAATAAGCCAACTTCCAGACTCTCTCCTGCTCAGGAGTGATATCAGTGTATTGCTCACTTAGTGTAGCTCTAGGGACCACGGAACAGGGTAACATTTTGGAGAAAGGGAATCAAAAGGCTCTATCCTATTGAAGATGCCAAAAGGAGGATTTAAAATAAGTGTTCCATTTGACTATATTTTCAAACGCACTTTCTCAAAAACAAAAGCAGGTCACCTTCTTTAGAAATCATTTACACATATATATTGCAAAAGGCATATATATTTTGTTACCAAAAAAAAAAAAAAGATAATATACAGGAATGCTTGTATATGAAGAGGAAGTAGTTAGAAAGATACATATAAAAATGTTAAGAGTGGTTACCTTTGGAGAGCGGGAATGGGGCTGGGGACTAGTGTGGGAGTGAGTGTTTGCTTCTCACTTTATATATTCCATATTTGAAAAAAAATGTTCACCTGAAGTGGGTATCCTTTTTTCTAATTTGGGGGTTTTTTGTTTGCTTTTTTTCTTGTGCTTGAGACTTAAAAATTGAAGTATACTTGATGTATTTCAATACAAAAGGAATCATTTTTATAATAATTAAACTTCTAAAAGTATTTCTTTGTGTACCTGACCTGTGCAAGAACAGAAGGCAGAAGAGGTGTTAGAACAATGTAAGAGTGACATCACAGTGTCCAAATGTGTTTGGATGCAGAATGTCATTGATAATCATGTTTGGCTAATAAATACTTGTATTAAGATTACTTCTGATTTGTAAGCTTTTAATTACAGATACTAAAAAGGGGCGATAACTAATTGTCAAAAATCAGAAGCAACCAAGATGTCCCTCGATAGGTGAATGGATAAACAAACTATAGAATATCCATACAATGGAATATTATTCAGTGATTAAAAAAAAAAACAAAACTATCAATCCATGAAAGACATGGAAGAACCCTAAATGCACACTGCTAAGTGAAGGAAGCCAATCTGAAAAGGCTACATACCATATAATTCCAACTATATGACATGCTGGGAAAGGTCAGACTATAGTGACACAAAAGATCAGCGGTTGCCAGGGGCTGGGAGAGGGATGAATAGGTGGAGCACAGGGGGTGTTTAGGACAGTGGAACTATTCTGTGTGCTACTGTAATGATCCGTACATGGCATTCATTTGTCAAAACCCATAGAACAGTGCAATACAAAGAGTGAACCTTAATGTAAACTATGGACTCAGTTAATAATAATGTAGCTATATTGATTGATCAATTGTAACAAACCTACTGCACTAATGCAAGATGTTAAGAGGGAAACTGGGGAGGGGAGAAGGGACACATGGAATTCTCTGGACTTTCTGCTCAATTTTTCTGTAAAACTGAAGTTGCCCTTTTAAAAAGTCTATTAATTTTTAAATAACTTAATGTTGGCTTTTAATATTTATGTGTAATAATAAATGGCCAATAATAACATAATTGAAAACTATCATTTCAAAACCAAGCCAGGACTATGATGCCCTAATCATATTTTATAAGGTAAGGCACTGAATGCCCTTCTTCCTTATCTAGTTTGTATATACAGCTATCTGGGGACCGGTCCAGGTCTTGCCTGGATCGGAGCTGGTGCGGACCTGATGCGCCCTCATCCACTGGCACGGCCTTGGCAAGAGCTGGCCTCGGGCGCCCTCCATCGCCAGGATCCCTGTGATTCCCACTAGGGTGCCGGGCACCAGGGGCAGCTCCCACGTGCTGGCAGGTGCCTCTTCTATCTGGTTGGTGATCACTGTGGCCACACGGCCGGGCCCGCGCATCCCACAGCGCCGGCTCCACCTGCCAGCCCAGCGCCGCGTGTGGCCACTGGCCGTGCGCACCACGCCCCGGCACCAGGGATGGCGAAGATGCTGAGCAAGCGGGTCTGCTCTGAGGCCCCCTCTGCGAACGGCGGCCGTGGCTAATAGGGTGCAGGAGCAGGCGGCCCGGGAGGCTGGGAAGCAAGCCCCGCACTGGTTTGTTTCCCTGCCTCCCTGCCCAGCTAACAGCCGCAAACCCGCAGTGCAACAGACGCACTTCGACACCAATCTGGACTTTCAGTCTGTCATTCCTAAAGCCTGGGTGGCAGTGCTTGTGGCCTAAAAATAAACTCCCGCTTCCCTTGGGGGCATTGGGATTTATTCTATTTAAATTGCACAGATTGTTTTCATTCCTCGGGGTTTGAAGCACTGAAGGCTGAAATATGCTTCTTAGCTCTTTGCCTGTATTTGTTTTAGTGATGGAGTCACCCTTGCAGCACACGCCGCTCCCATGGCAACTGCCAAAAAACAAGATCAGACTTCCACCGGAGTGGGGAAAGGAAGCCTCTCAAGAAAGCCAAGAGCTGCTTTCTTCCATGGGTGTGACTCTCCCTTTTAGGGCCTGGTCAGGAAGGGAAGGCCTGGTGAGCAGGACTTGAAGAAAGACCAGCATGACAAGCATGTTTTCATGATGAAGTCCTGCATGGTGCCAACTCAACTGAAAAAAATGTTAAAGTATGCCCTTCTCTTTGGGTTAGAAGGAAATGTTGGAATTAAGAGTTAATGCTTATTTCAAACAGTTACATGAGAGGAAAGTATTGCACCTTAGCTTGTATTCACACAATTGCATGCACTGTCCTTGATATTATAAATAGATAGATATGATATATATAGATAGATATGGCTAGATATATAGATGGATATATACATATACACAGTGCATACAATAAAATGCACATATAATTTATATAATTGTTGCATATAATTATATAACGTTCCATTTATTTTGAAATTTTGTCCTTCTGAGCAGATATTGTTTGGAAAACACTTGCAGCACTTAATATAACACTTTCTTATATTAAATACAGAGTTGAGGTTCAAGAGTCCTTTGGATCTGGCCTGAAAAGCAAGGCTTCATTTCCTTCTAACAGAAGAGTTCTCAACCCTATTAGACCTTGTGCTCACTTTTATCACAAATATTTTGTAATGCCTCCTTAACTGTCCTAAAATGCAATTCATAGGTAATGTCATTTACCTAAAACATAATTTAAAAAAAATCAATACAATGCTCTAACTAAAATATAAAGGAGAAATAAAAGGGAAGTCATTAATAATAATATGGGGAGCTTCCCTGGTGGCACAGTGGTTAAGAATCTGCCTGCCAATGCAGGGGACACGGGTTCGATCCCTGGCCCGGGAAGATCCCACATGCCGTGGAGTAACTAAGCCTGTGCACCACAACTACTGAAGCCCGTGCGCCTAGAGCCCGTGCTCCACAACAAGAGAAGCCACAACAATGAGAAGCCCGGGCACCGCAACAAAGAGTAGCCCCCGCTCGCTGCGACTAGAGAAAGCCCGTGCACAGCAATGAAGACCCAACACAGCCAAAAATAAAAACAAATAAATTTTTTAAAAAAGAATAAATTGTCTAAATAATAATAATAATACAGTACAGGGACATGATGTAGAGTCCCTTGCATGTAGAGTCACATATGAAAGTGACAGCCACAAATGAAGGCTGATATAGGTGTCTCATATTGGCAAGTAAAATATCCCAAATTGGTGATAGCATTTTCTGAAATGACAAATAACTCTTAGTAAAGCAAGTAAAACAAAGTGTGATCTTCCTCTTTTTACACTGTAGTTGCATTCATGAAATTCAGTGTATATTAAAACCATGCAAAAAATATTTTGTGTAAAATAAGTTGGGTTCTAGGCTCAGATAATCATAAATAGGGTGTTCATTTTATCTGACTTTCTTACACAAGTATCTGATGGGGTATTCAAAAGTTGACAGAACTGTCTCATGCCAACAGCACTACCCAAATATTGTGACAACTAATCCTCTCTCCCATACAGATTTCCAAAACATTCCCTAGGGGTAATTCCAAACCACCCTACCTTTGAAACCACTGTTCTAAAGACAGAACTCCAATAGGAACATAATGTTAATGTATTTCATAAATTGACTTGAGATTTGAATCAAAGAATGGAAGGCAAAATTGCTGAAAGCGAGACTGTCTTAAAGTCAAAGGGTGGTAAACTGATCACAATGAAACGAGTAACTTCCTAGAACTTGCCACTTCAAGAGAGGCTGAAATGACTTGCGTATTCACAAACAAAAAAGGGCTAGGTCTCCAAAAGCTTTTCTAAGCATTTTATAAGTGCAGCTGGTCCCAAGCCCAGGCGATGCCTTAGGAACTCAGTCATGGGGAATAATACAGTAGGAAAAAACGAGGCCAGCAATGAGTTGAATGAAATTGGGGCATGAGATGCAGAATTCTCAGCTTCTCCATCTCCAAACAGCTGCCTGTCTGTAGAAACCATGTCAAGCCAGCTCGAGCACAGCATCTCTTCTGCAGGGAAAAGTGCCATTTGCTTGTATGCAAATAACATAAATTCCAAGCAGATTCTATATGCTGTCTACCAAATAGTGACACGGAGTTGTACAAAGAAGGAAGACTGAGTTAAGAGGAAAGAGATGAGGCAAGAATTCTCAACCCTGGCTGCACACTGATATTGGAAAACCTTTAAAAAATATGGATGGTTAGGCCCATCCCTTTGGAATTCATTTTTTTCCAGTATGGGAACTAAAATATTGCCTGCCATATCAGTAAACAAAGGATGTTGCAGCCATCAAGCAAGCACATTACAGCCGCCCGGATGGTGAGCGCTGAGGGAACTCAGGATGGAGGCAAATGGGCTGCCGATTGCCAAGCACATCCAGCAGTCAGCTGCTGCAGCCACCCCCGATGGTGCATCTGAGGAAACTCAGGAGAGGAAAACACAGGATACTGGCCCCTGATAGCTGAGGTGCATACCAAAGGAATGATTTCAGTGAGCCCAGACTCTTGCATCTTCCCATACAGAGAAAAGCACTAAATTCCTTAATTTGAGATAACTGGTTTTTTTTTTTTCCCCTGTGGCATTATTTTTTTGAATTTTATTTATTTTTTATACAGCAGGTTCTCATTAGTTATCTATTTTGTACATATTAGTGTATATATGTCAATCCCAATCTCCCAATTCATCCCACCACCACCGCCCCCTTGTTTTCTTTTATTAACAGTAATCTTTTGATGTTCTGAATACCTGCTCTTTTGTTGTAAAAACTCCTATATATCCTGGCTATCCCCCAACCCCCTTGCCTCTTGGGAACAGTTTCTCAGCATTATCTGAGATGCTGTGTCCCAGGCTTGAAGTCCTCAGAATGTCCACCGAATAAAATATAATGCACAACTTTTAGGTGGTGCATTTTTTTTCAGTTGACGAGTAACTGTTAGCTGACTTTATTTAGTTTTATGTCCTTATTTTTGTCTACTATCCCCCTTAAGATTATTTTTGCGAATTGCCTGTACATTTCAATAGTTTTCTCCTTCCGAATTCAGGGCTCAGGATACTTATATAACAACCTTGTTATGAAATAGGAACCCAGTGACCCTACATTCGTTTCATCATCCAATATCCCCTCCACTCAACCTCCCACTCATCGAAGCTAAAAGCTGCCTGTGTAGCCCCATCCCCTTCTCCCTCTAACTCACATTCTCCTAACCATGAATCTACCATCACATTTTCAGTGCAATCTGTGGACAAAAACATGCTGCCTGACATTTCAGTAAACAAAGAATGTTGCCTGCCATCCTGGTAAACGTTGAATTCTGCCCATCGTCAAGCCGTGAGCTGCAGCAGCTGCCATCCCGGCCACCCCGCGGTGCGCCCTGAGGGGATTCAGGGTGGGGAAAACAGAAGACCGGCCTCAGGTAGTGAAGATCCATCTCAGGGCTTCCCTGGTGGCGCAGTGGTTAAGAATCTGCCCGCCAATGCAGGGCACACGGGTTCGAGCCCTGGTCCGGGAAGATCCCACATGCCACAGAGCAACTAAGCCTGTGTGCCACAACTACTGAGCCTGTGCTCTAGATCCCTCGAGCCACAACTACTGAGCCCCTGTGCCACAACTACTGAGGCCCGTGGACCTAGAGCCTGTGCTCTGCAACGAGAAGCCACGGTAGTGAGGAGCCCGTGCACGGCAATGAAGAGTAGCCCCCGCTCACTGCAACTAGAGAAAGCCCACATGCAGCAACGAAGACCCAACGCAGCCAAAAATAAATAAATAAATAAATAAGTAAATAAATTTATTAAAAAAAAAAGATGCATATCAAAGGAATATTTTCAATGAGCCCAGGCTCTTGCATATTCCCATACATAGAAAAACACTAAAATAATAAACTGGAGATGTCTGTTTGTGTGATTAGCAGTAATCTTTTGATGTTTGACTACTGGTTTGTTTTTTTTTTTTCCCCCAGCAAATACTCCTATGTGTATCCTGGCTCCTCCCTTACCTCTTTTGGAGCAGTTCCTCAGAGCTACCTAAGAGGCTGTTTCCCAGGCTATAGTCCTCAGTAAGGGCACCGAATAAAACATAACTTCCAAATTTTAGGTTGTGGGGTTTTTTTTTTTTCCATCGACAAATCTTTTCCCATCTCAATCGATACAGTTAGCTTAACTTGTTCCATACTGATATCTATCTAGCCACAGCATTCTGACTTCATTGGTGGGAGTAGGACTCCCAGCATCAATTTTACGAGCTCATCAGGTGATTCTAATGTGCAGTCAAGGTGGAGAACACTAAACTGGAAACTGGAAACAAAACTCCCTTTAGCCAGTCCAGAGATTTTACAAAGTAATTAAATACATATGGATGCTTCCACAAAGGAGGTTTGGGCTATGATGTTGTATTCATCCTGGAATATTAACTTCGTGGTATGATCTTGGGCTGGTTAATTTATCTAAGACTCAATGTCATCTGTCAAAGGAGATTAGTCATAGTCCCTGCCTTATACAGGTGTCAGGCTTAAGTGAGACAATATGTGTAAATCACTTAGCACTGTGCTTGATAGAAAGTATTCAATAAATAGCTGCTATGTCATCATCGTCATCTTATTATTATTATTTAATAGAATAAAAAATATTGAAGATTCATACACAACATTGCACTCCATGAAGAAGTACACATTCTAAAAGGCAAACAAAAAATCATTTCATATTCTTAGAGGGGTTTTCCTTTGAACATAGATGACGAGGGGGCTGAAAAGATTTTCGATGTTCATAATTGAATCTGTTCCCAGTCTTTTTTGACATTTCCAGCCTTGAACCTGTATCTTGTTAATCCTCCTCCACAAAAGCACATACTAGGCTTCATTATAGTTTCTCAGAATATCTTATATCTTAATTTCTATCCATTTATGTTCTATAAATACTAATCCCAGACTCGTGTAGCCAGCACTTTTCTGGCCCTAAGGGCTCCACAGAATGGACTAGGATGTTCATGTATAATGCATAGTCTACCTGGTGCGTGTAAGGGGATAAGGTGATCTGCGGTATTGAGATTGCAAGAACAGGGTGGGAGAGTCAAGCTGTTAATTCACTCCTTTCCTATCACCAGGAACAGAGAGAGAGGGGTCACAGATATATATATATAGAGAGAGAGAGAGAGAGAGCGAGCGAGGCTTTAGCTCTAAGCCTCTAGTGTGGTGAGCTGGGCTAAATGATGTGAAGGGTTCACTTGGCCGAGGCTACAGGCAGATCCAAGGGGCTGCCTCCTAACAGTGGGATGAGCAGCCTCTAGGGGCCTCCTTCCTCTAAACCCAGTTCAAGTCACAGCCTCCAGAGCCGCCCAATGTGATGAGGCAAATCCAAGGAAGAAGAGGGGAATGCACTCCCTCCCGAGAGCTAGATCAGAGTGCCTCTAATCTCTCAAATTGTACCTGGCAAGGATCTCATTTGCAAGTGACAGAATCCAACTCCGATAACTTGGGAAGGAAGAACATTATTCAAAGGCTACTCTGGAGCTCCCACTCCTGTGAGGAGGCTGGAGGAACAGGCTTAGAGACAGAGTCAAAGGACGCTGGGCGGCTGCCAGGACCACAAGCCAGTCCAACGAGGACACCACTGCTGCTGTCACCTACACAAGACCCCCCACAGCTTGCCCACCACTGATGCTGGCATGAGATAGCGGGCGCTGCTTCAGGCATTGCTGCCACCGCCTTTGGGAACTTGATGTTGCTCCCCCAGCTGCCCTCCCCACCTCCTGCAGGTGGTTTCTCCACCACCCTGCTTCTTGAAGTGGTGCAGCCCGCAAGCAGAAGCAGCTTCAGACTACCATGCTAGGCCGGCCTGGTGGAGGAGAAAGCAATTCCCCAACGGACTGAATCTCTAAACAGAGACCCCACGCCTATGACACTTAAAGTAAATACCCCTGCCTCTGACAGGGACACATCAGCATTCCAACCCCTGAAAGCTACGGTGGGAGAGGGCTGTGAGGAGGGCTGCTGTCCACATTCTTGGAATGATTCCTCCATGCATGACTTTTCTAGGGAAAAAGGCGTATTGTTTTTTAAAAACAGATATTTTCATAGATTGGGAAAGACATGATTTTTGTTGTTGTTATATAACTGCGGTCTCCTTTTATGTTTTCTTTTCCAAAGAAAGTTAAAACCTTCATTTGATTTGGAGTAGAAGATGTTCTGATTGGACCAGTCAGGTTCCAGCTATGAGAGCCTGGGATGAACGCTCTCTGAATCTCTCGGCAGCAACTTTCCTACTCCGTTAAGTGGGGAGCACAGAACTGCCCTGAGTAACTCCCACAGCTGTTTTCAAATATGTGTAAACATAGCAATAATATTATTTCATTATTAATGAAAGTACTTCAAGTACATCGAAGGAACAGTTTTTCTGTTGTGTTTGAATTAGTCTGCTAAAGATACATTCTACATGGAGCAGGATGAAACAGAAAACAAAGCCCCAGAGCCTGGAGCTTTCTGACTAATAGAAGCACCTACTTAATAATGTAAGAAGTCAATTAACACAAGCCGAGTGTGTTCAGTTACTTTGGTAGGCAAATTCCAATTTCTTCAATCAGCATAGTCTATAGAACAAAAAATTAATTCAATGTTTTTATAATAGCGTTGTCATCTTATTCTGTGACTGAAAGTCATTTCCTGGCGATTGAATGAGAGCTAAGTTTTTAACAGTTAAGTATCCTATGGATTATCTTGAGAAGCCTGTTTCTACTCAATAAATATAACAATAGTTGATTAGGTATAGAATTCTAAATTGCAAGCAATATTCTTTCAGATTTTGGAAGATATTGCTCCAATGTTTTTTTGCTTCCAAGGTTACTATTGAGAAGTCAGAAGCCTTTCTGTTTTCTAATATTGGGTATACTACTACTTCTTCCTGTCTGGAAATGAATAATATCTTCTTTTTACCCCTGGATTTCTGATATTTCACAAGAATATGCCTCAAAGCGGATATATTGGGCTAAGTACCTAGGGCTCTTTCAGTATGGCAACTTACATCATTCAATTCCAGGAAATTTTCTTGAATTTTTTCTTTGATTATTTTCTTCCCTCCATTTTCTTTCTTCTTTCTTTCTTTCTGGAACTTCTGTTATTCAATTGTTTGATCTCCTGGATGGTCCTATGGTTTTTTTTTTTTTCTTTTTTCTTTTTTTTCTTCTTTTCTCTTTGTCTTCTACTTCATGTGAGGTGTCCTCAAATGTACTTTCTCAAGTGCTAGCAATAGAACTTTCTGCAATGATGGAAATGTTCTATATCTGAGCAGTCCAACACCTTAGCCACTAGGCACATGTGGCTTTTGAACATTTGAAATGCAACTAGTGCAAATGAGGTGTTGAATTTTTAATTTTTTTAATTCTAAGTGATTTACTTTTCATTGAAGTGGTTAGTGGTTAGCATGTTGGACAGCACAAGTATTTGTTTTCTGCTACCATGATTTTAATTTCCAAGAGCCCTTTGCAGTTGTTGTTGTTTTTTTCCCACTAAATCTTCCATTTCCATAGCTTTGGTTCTTGTTTAATGGATGCAATATCCTCTCTTCTCTGTCTGAGGATATGATTATAGCTGTTGCTTTTAAGTCTTGACTAATTTTTGTTTCCTCCAAGATGCTTCTTCTGTTTGTGCTTGTTTGTTTTGGTCTCTATCTTCTATACAACAGGCTTTCATCAGCTATCTGGTAATCCTTGGTGGTCTGCTCAAAATTAAGATTGAGAAATTTAAAAACCGATTAAAAACTCTGAGCTTGTGACTTTCACTATAGGGTGATGTTGGTAGAGAGGCTGTTGGCAAAACCCTGACATCAACCTTTAAATGTTTTCTTTTTGGATGACCAGATTTCTCCAGGGAAGAGTCTTCCAATCTCCCACGTAAAGAGTAAAGATCTAGCTGTTACATTCTGGGGACCAAGTAGGGGAAGAGGTTGGGGAAGGGATGATCTCTTAATCCCCCTCAATAAGAATAAACATCCAGACTTCTACCAGGGTGAGGGAGGGTCTATGGCTCTAATTTCTTCTCAAGCAGTTTTAATCCTGGTCCTCCTTATATTAGCTCTTTTCTCCCTTTTGCCTCCAGTCCTGGAATTGTAGTCCTTACTTAAAGAGCCTACAAATCATGCCTTTTGAAGATTTTGCTGTGTGATTATTGTTGGTTTCTCAGCTTTCCCACTGACAGTTTGAGGTTTGTTTTCTCAGGTCTGTTAAATCACTTACCACTAGTCCATAAGTTTTTCAGCTTCCAGAATTTTGTTGCTGTTGTCTCTTCTCCTATTCTAATCCGTGTGGGCTTAGGTGCTAAAACACTTCTTATTTTTGTTTGTTCAAGAGGGAGGAAAATTAAATGCACATGTTCAATCCACCACCGTAACCTGAAAGTTCAGAGGAGTCTACTCATTCTGCAAGGTTCAATTCTTCTGTGAAAGAATTCTGTGCATTCTTCTGACCTATCTGCTTTTAGCAGAATTAATCCTGTCCTTCACAGCATTTGAAGATTTTTAGTGTGGTACACAAAATACTGGATCCTAATTCATTTGTTTATGTACGCCTCTTTTCCCAGAGAAAATATTAATCCTAAAATGTCAGGACCAAGTTTTATCAACAACACCTATTACAATTAACAGTAAGTAAGCACTCCATAAATTTTTGCTATATTCAGGAATGTATAATAATTAGGTTCCCAAAAGGGTAGTGATGAATCTTTTAAAAAATTGAACACTTATTTGGATATATTTTCTACTAACTAAAAGTTTTTTTAATTCTTCTTTTTCTTCTGTCTTTCCAAGTTAAAACTGAAAACCTGTCAGCACCTCCACAACATAGAAACCTGTTTATGAATCAGATAGATCAATTTTTGAACTGATCGCCCTCTGGTGGCATTTCAAGAAACTAACCTCTTGTACAGCCCGGGGGTGGCCTTTAAAGAGAGAATATCTGGTATTATTGCTATCAAATTCTCAATGGAATACATCTTTCCATTTTTAAAATTTTCCTAATTGAATATGCACGACTTTTTGCAATCATAGAAAAGCTATAATTTTCAAAATCATTTATGAGTTTCTGATATATTGGACATTAATATAAGGACATTAGGAAGCTGAACAAAAGTACAAATACAAATTATATGTGTTTTAAAAATACAACCTAGGGGCTTCCCTGGTGGTGCAGTGGTTGAGAATCTGCCTGCCAATGCAGGGGACACGGGTTCGAGCCCTGGTCTGGGAAGATCCCACATGCCACGGAGCAACTGGGCCCGTGAGCCACAATTACTGAGCCTGCGCGTCTGGAGCCTGTGCTCCGCAACAAGAGAGGCCGCGATGGTGAGAGGCCCGCGCACCGCGATGAAGAGTGGTCCCCACTTGCCGCAACTAGAGAAAGCCCTCGCACAGAAACGAAGACCCAACACAGCCATAAAGAAAGAAAGAAAGAAAGAAAGAAAGAACGTGAATTTCTTTAAAAAAAAAAGAAAAAAAAAATACAACCTATTTGAAATGTTTACTTTGTTTTTCTTATTTCTCAGTCTGACTCAGCTGAATTACAATAACCTTCAAATGAATCATTTATAATTCAAATGGTAAATATCTGATGTTTTTATAACAGAAAATCCATTTTATTTTATATACCAAAAACCCAAATTGAGTTTCTTCTGCTCAAATTCAAAATAAATCTGAAATCTTTAATAGGTAGGTTTAAGCATGTTTATTTAAACAAATATTTTAATATATTTGCACATATAAAAATGTGCAAAGTAAACTTTCTTGGATGATATATTCAAGGGGAGGGTCAAAATTTGTACACACCTCCCCCATCATTGAGTTGTCATGCTGGTCTGTGCTTGTCAGCAAGACTATGCAGGGGGATGCTGTGGGCAGAGCAGAGGACCCTGTTTGCTTGTGTTCAGGGTGAGATAGGACATGATTGGTACCAGTTCTCACAAATGTTTTGAGCAATTGCATAACACCATACAAGAAGAGAAACTACTAGAACAAGGCATTATTTAACTCACAAATCATATATATACATATATATTCATATATGTGGCACACATATGTATTTATATCTAAACTGAATAAAATTATTTAAACTTTCAAATGTTTTATATAGCAAAGACATTCATACCAAGCAAATATAAGAGAAACAGGTATTATCAGATAAGACCCACAGAAGATAAAGGTGGGAGAGACTCCCCCTCCTTTCCCCATCCCTCTGAGAGCAGAAACAGTGCTGGCCACAGGAGTTTAACCAGTCTGAGCCCAGAGTCTTTCCAGTTCCTGCTCAGCAGAATTAGTCATTTCTGTGGCCCAGTGACTGCCTATGTTTTCCCTTCCTTCCTCCTCCTCCTCTTTCTCCTCCTCCCCCAAATAAGCACTCTTATTACATTTATCCTGCTCCTTCTATTTCATATTGGGTATGATCAGAGCAGATAACTTGTCATTTGGTTTAGAAGTGGCTGGACCGAGAAGAGCCTGATCTGAGCCTGAAGAAGAGGACGGCGCATCCCTCAGAGACTGCAGACACTGAGCTGGATGCACTTGCTGAATAGAGTCCGGGGCTGGTCTCCACTGGGGAAGGGATGGGTGTGCTTTCTGTGCAGGAAGAGAGTGTGCGTGGATACGTGGGTTTCACCAGGATTGTGGCAGAAACTGTTAGCTGTCTGAATATTTGATCTCCCCTTTTTCAACCACAATAGACTTTCACTGTTCATAGTTAACTGTCCACAGAACCAAAACAACATTTTTCTCAGCTTCCTCTGCAACTAGTGTGTGGTTATGTGACTAAGTTCCAACAGATGGGATATAAGCATGAATAATGGGCATGACTTCTGGGTGTGACCTTAAGAGGAAAGGCCCATTCTCCCTTTCAAGTTTTCCCTCTTTCCACTGGCTGGGAGGCACACAGAGTGCTGAGCTGTCTGGAACGTGGGGATAATGATGGCGTACGAGGAACAGTGGGGCAACAAGACAGAAGGGCCCTGGGCCCTGGACATCTTTGTTACAGGGCCAAGGTTTAACTTCCCAAACTTCTATGTCATTTAAGCCACTGCCATTTAAGGTCTTTTTCTTACACAGTCGAATCTTTATTCTAAAAAAAAAAAAAAAACATGCCAAGGAAGGAAGCAGATCTCATAAAGAGCAGAATCTAACCAAATCTGGGGATTTGAGGGAAACATTCTGGAGAAGAAGTTTAATCTCTGATCTAAAGAATGAGAGGAACTAGGCTGGAAACACTTTCAGATAAGAACAAGCATGGGGTGTCGAGGTACCCAAAGAAGTTAAGTAGGGAAGGAGATAGAAGGTATTTCCTGCTAAAACTGCAGAGGTCAGCACAACCCACATCACTCGAAGCTTTGTAGCCTTTTGATTAAGGAAGGTGAAGAAGATGAAAAGTCAAAAGTGACTCCCCAAAGTGAATCCAACTATGTGGTTTTTAGAACCATTTACTGAGAAAAGAAATGACAGTAGGTTTTGGGGGTGAAGATGATGAGTTCACTTTTGGATGTGTGGACTTGGAGGTGTTCGTGAGTAGTCAATTGGTCATGTGGATCTGGTGCTGAGATCCACCAAGATCTTGGATGGAAATATGTTTAGGAGTCATTGGCAAGTGGATGGTAAACAAAGCTAGAGGAATGGATAATAACACCTGGGAATGGATAGGAACACCTAAAAAAGTCTAAACTGAGAAAAGAATATGAGAGAAGAGAAGAAGGTCTAAAATCCAGCCCTGAAAGGATTCCTGCATTCAGTGATTGAGTAAGAGTGGTGACGGACCAGTGAGACTGAGAAAGAATGGCCGGAGAGAAAGGAAGGAAGCCAGGCAAGTTTGTTGTCATGGAGACCAAAGTAAGAAAGTGTTTCAGTAAATAAATTATGGCCAATAATGTTGCATGCTGGTCACACAGGATGAGCTCTGATAAGTGCCTACAGGGCTTAACCATATGGAGATAGTTGATGACCTCGACAGAGAAAGAAAGGCCCTGGGCAGTGTGGGTGGAATCCAGATTAGGGTAGGCTGTATCGGGAGTGGATGGCACGGGAAAAGAGACACTACTTTCTACAGGTTTAGCTCCGAAGGGTAAGAGAGAGTGCGAGCAGCAGCTGCAGGGCTCTGAGGTTGAAGGAGGTGTTTGTTTTGGTTTGGCTCTTTAAGTTGGAAAATTTTGAGTTGAGCTCATTTAAATACAGAAGGGAAAGGTCCATTTGCAAGGAAAAGATTGAAGATACAGAAGAGAGAGTGGAAAGCACAAAATTCTAGGCTCCTGAGGAGGTGGGGTTGCAGAATTCAGAGTATGTGGTGAGAGTCAGCAGAAAATGGAAGAGGGAAGGAGGGAGTGAGGGATGGAGCAGGGCCGGGGCTAGAGTGAGGCAAATAATGCACTCAACTAGGGCACCAAATTTAGGGAGGCACCAAAAAAATAAACCCTCCGTAATTAAGATAAACACTATTTTAGTGCAATCTCTAAACAGATTAAAATTAATGCAAAGAATGTATGATGAATAAAATGTTAAAATATTAAACAAGGACAGGATCAGATATGGGTGGGTGAAGACTGGCTGGTGGAAAGCTAAAATAGTTTTCTTCAGAAAGTTTCTATTTTCTTTGTGAAGCAGGAGGTGAGGTCGGTTGTCTGGTGAAAGTAAGTGGGGAAGTAGATGGGAGTTTGGAGGTGAGAGCAGAGGTCCACAGAAGTCGTGGAGAGGGAAGGCAAGGTGGGGAAAGAAGCATGATAGTGCTGCAAGGGAAGCTGGTGACTATTCATTTCTCATGATCTGCCTGTTCTGTGATCTCCAAGGCATCTCTCAGAACTCAGGGCAAGCATAGGGAAGGCAGACAGACTTATTATCATGGGGGTTTAGTCAAGGAAAGAAATTTAGGATATTGGCGAGAGATTTAGTTATGATAATGGAGTAGGACCTTTGCTGGTGAGGGAGGAAGTCAAAATCAGAGAAGCTATGGTTGCCTTTGATGTGCAAAAGCTTTTAGTAACTTACTGAATGGGAGACAATATTTGCAAATGATATGACCGATAAGGGGTTAATATCCAACATACATAAACAGTTCATATAACTCAACATCAAAAAAACAATCTGATGAAAAAATGGGCAGAAAACCTGAATAGACACTTCTCTAAAGAGGACATGCAAATGGCTAACAGGCATATGAAAAGATGCTCAACATCACTAATCATCAGGGAAATGCACATCAAAACCACAATGAGATATCACAGGTGTGACCTGTCAGAATGGGTATCATCAAAAAGAACACAAACAAGAAATGTTGGTGAGGATGTGGAGAAATGGGAACCCTCATACTCTGTTGGTGGGAATGTAAACTGGTGCAGCCACTGTGGAAAACAGTATGGAGGTTGCTCAAAAAACTAAAAATAGAACTACTATGTGATCCAGCAATTCCACTTCTGGGTATATATCTGAAAGAAACAAAAATGCTAATTCCAAAAGATACATGCACCCCCAATGTTCATAGCAGCATTATTTATAATTGCCAAGATATGGAAACAACCTAAGTTTCCATCAATGTATGAATGAATAAAGAAAATGTGGTATATATATACAGTGGAACACTACTCAGCCATAAAAAAGAATAAAATCTTGCCATTTGCAACAACATGGGTGGACTTGGAGAGCATTATGCTAAGTGAAATAGGTCAGACAGAGAAAGAAAAATACTGTATGACATCACTTACATGTGAAATCTAATAAAACAACTAACTAGTGAATATAATTAAAAAAGAAACAGACTCACAGAGAGAGAACAAACTAGTGGTTATCAGTGGGGAGAGGGAAGGGGGAGGGGCAATATAGGGTTAGGAGTTTAAGGGGTACAAACTATTATGTATAAAATAAGCTACAAGGATATATTGTACAACACAGGGAATACAACCAATATTTTATAACTATAAATGGAGTATAACCTTTAAAAATTGTGAATCACTATTGTACACCTGTAAGATAAAGTATTGTACATTAACTATATTTCAATAAAAAAAATTTTTAAAGAGGCTTAAGAGTCACATCCACTAACATCAATGTATGAATGTGATTTTGATTCCAATTCCAAAAATAAATTTTAAAACTATAAAAACAATTGAAAAAAATAAAGGAGAAATAAGCTAAATCAAATGTGGAATTACAGCTCCATAAGGGAATGTAAACGCCATACATTATGGGCTGAGTTGTATAGTCTCCAAATTCATATGCTGAAGCCCTAATCCCCAGTACTTCAAAATGTGACTGTATTTGGAGACAGGGTCTTTAAAGAGATAATTAAGTTAAATGAGGTATTAGGGTGAGCCCTAATCCAATATGATTGATGTTCTTATAAGAACAGGAGATTTGGACACTGATAGTTACAGAGGGAAGAAAATGTGAAAACACAGGGAGAAGATGGCTATGTACAAGCCAAGGAGAAAGGCCTCCAAAGAAACCAGCCTTGCAGACAGCTCGATCTTGGTCTCCTAGCCTTCAAGATTGTGAGAAAATAAATTTCTGTTGTTTAAGCCACCCAGTCTGGGATACTACTTTGTTATCGCAGCCCTAGTAAACTAATATACCACATATCGTAATGTTGTAGAAATAATAATGTAGCTTCATAACTTATTAACCCCTCTCTCCCATGAACCCTGGAAAAATTCTAGAATTAAGAAAAAACATGAACTTGAGAAATGAATAATAAAAACAACAAAACAAGAAACTCCTTGGGAGTCTGAAGGCAGTTTTGAAATAGTGTGGGAGGTAGACATGTTTTTGAGGGGGCACGGAAATCTGCCTGGGGTGGTGGGCGACCAGAAGCAGCCATGAGACGGCCTGGAGGGAAGCAGAAACCCCAGCAACAGGCAGCAACAGGCAGCAACATCCCCAGCCTGTCCATGACTTATATCAGAGTAGAAGCATTAGTGCACTTGGCTGGGGAGACGGGTTGATGAAAACAGGCTGACCAGCTCCCCTCTGACACTGACTTCTTTGCCCCTCCCCCTCCAAATCCCAGGGGTGACGGATTATGAACTGGGGAGTGGGTCTCTCAAAGCTACTTCTTCCTTAGAGATCAACAGTGTAACCCTGAACAGAGTTGCCTTTGTTGAATGGAGTGAAAACAAATAAGAGTGATTAACACTAATGCTGTGGTGACAGGGGCTCACAGGCTTCCTTCTCAAATTCGTCTGGAGGATCACACATGCCTCCTCCCCAATCCACATTACCAGACACTCCCACGGGCACAGGAGCTCACAGGCCAAAATAACCCGGCACCTGTGGAGGAGCAAAGAGACCACGACGAAATGCAGACAACAAATTGAATCACATATACCAACTGAATCAGAAATATTAGAACAGATGAACCAAGAATTTCAAAGATGCATAATGAATATACTTAAGGAGATAAACGAAGATACTAGCAATCTGAACCAAAAATTCATTAGAAAATGGAAATATGAGGTCCCCTCGTTAAACGCTCACGGGTTTCCAAAAATCCACAAACTACTGTAATTGTTTTCTTTGATACCCCTATCGCGCTTATTCAAGCTGCTGGCTAACAACTATACCCCAAATATGTGCACACCAATCACTATTTCCAGACTGTGGCCTTTTTCCTCTCTCTTTTGTGTATTAAATCCGGTTTTTGCCTTTGTTTTTTAACAATAGTGTAATGACTGCCTTCCTCATGTGACTAAATTGCTGAAGCAAATTAACTAAAGGTCCCTGAGTTATTCTTTGACTAAACAAAATAGAGGGAAAATGTAACAAATATGAAAAAATGGCACGGAGGATACAGCTAAAGAGTAAGTTAGAGATTGTAAAATCAGATTGAGGAATTTTCCCAGGTGGCTGCAGGAAAAAATAAAGATATGGAAAACATAAAAGGAAAAATAAGTAATATGGAGGGTAAGGAAGGTAGAATCATGCCAATATCTAGATTTTATGGGTTCAAAATAGAGAGGGGGGAAAATTGGAGAAGATACATTTAAAGAGATAATGAAGGTAAATTTTCCTAAATTAAAGAAAAATGAAGGGCCTCAGATTGAAAGAAATCAAAGAAAACCAAACAGACAAAAAAGAAGATTCCCTACCTAGATACATTACTGTGAAATTTAAGAGTGTTGATGACAAAAATAAAATATGCAGAGTTCTCAGAGAAAGGGAACAGATATCTAAAAAGATCAAGAATCATGTTGATATCAGACTTTCAAAGCAACATTAGATACAAGAAAAAATAAAGTAATATTTTTAAGTACTAAAGGAAAAGACCTTGGAGCCTGCAGAAAACATTGCCTTAAATAGAAAGGTTTTATATGCAATTCCCATGAGTTCAGCACTGGTATCATTACTATTAACAAACTACTAAGGCTTCTGGGCAATGCAGTAAGAAAAGACAAAGATAGAGGGGTATAAAGTTAGGAAACGTAAAGCTAAAACATTCACAGAAATATGATCATCCATCAAAAACCAACAGAATAAAAAAACTATTAAAATTCATAAGGGAGCTTAGGTGTGATAAAAATCAATAGTATTTTTTCTCACCACAAATAACCAACCTAAATTTTAAATATAGTATAAAATAATATGCTATTCATAATGACAACAAAAAGCATAATGTATCTAGGGATTAACTTAACCAAGAATGGACCAGACCTCTATGGAGAAAATTATCAAATTTTAAAAACATACAACATGATCTGAATAAACAGTTATATTTTTCAACAGGAAGACAATATTAGTATGTCAGTTATCCGCAAATTGTTCTAGTGAATTCAATTTTAATGAGAATTTTTGTTGGATTTTCGAGGACCAGTAAATTTGTCCTCAAATGTACGTGAAAGGCTAAAAATCCTTAAATAGCTAAGCCAGTATTGAAAAAGAAGACTCAAGAGGGGGAACTTATTTTACAGGATATTAAGACATACTGCAGAGACAAGCAATAAAAACAGCATGGGAAGGGTATAAGAACAGACACCATGGACTAATAGAACAGAGCAGGGTGTTCAGATACAAACCTAAAGATATAGAACTAAATATACATTGGCACCAGGCAGCCATGGGTAAATGACTTAGAAACAAATGGCATTCTGCTCTGCAAAGGTCAAATATTTATTGTAGTTCAGCCTAGAACAATTTACAAAACCTGGTATTCAATACACAGATCTATCACTAACAGTGGATTAATCCAGGGACATTAATGCTAAATGAAAGACAGGTATGTTTTTCACTGGGGTTAATAAGAGAATAACTGATTCTAGAGCCTCTCTTTTAGGCTTGGGCCATAACTGAAACTTTTAGGGAGGCTCTCCCCTTGAGCTGTCCGACTAGGGCACTTATTTTCTTAGGCAGAAGGCACTGGCATCATTGGGACTTCTCCATCTGCGTACATGGAGAGTAACAGCAGTCACCATTTACGAAATGTGGGTCTCCTGCTTGCTGATACCATACAGTCAAAGGAAAGTATGGGACATGGTGGTATTTCTTGAACATTTTTGTCCACTATTTCTTCAAATATTTTTTCTTCAACCCCATCCTCTTTCTGGGTCTGTAATTATATATACATTAGACCTCTTTATATTGTCCCACAGGTTACTGAAGTTCTGTTCTTTTTTGCTTTTGTTTTTTAAGTCTATTTTCTGTGCGTCATTTTGGACTGTTTCTATTGCTATGTCTTCAGCTTTATTACTTTTTATTTTCCTGTAGCGCCTAAAGTGCTATCCATCCCATGTAGAGATTTAAAAATTTCAGATATTATATTTTTCATCTCTAGAAATTCTATTTGCTTCTTCTTTTTTAAAAAACTCTTCAGTTTCTCTCCTGTCATATTTTGTGTTAAATCCTTGAGCATATTAAGCTCATAAGTCCTTCTCTGTTAATGCCATCATTTTTGTCATTTCTGGATATGGTTCTATTGACTATATATTCTCCTACTTACTTGGCATGCCTATTACGTTTTGACTGGATGCCTGATATATTGAATACAATGTTGTTGAACCCCGGATTTTGTCCTAGTCTTTTAGAGAGTATCAGGCTTTGCTTTGGCGGGCAGTTAGGTTACTTACTGAGCAGTTTGACTCTATCAGGGCTTGTCTTTAAGCTTCTGAAGGGTCTAAACTAGCCCAGAGTCTAGGGCTAGTTTACCTCACTACTAAGACGTGACACTTCGGGGGTCTCTAAAGCATACTCCGTTCGACAACCGTATTCAACAGTCTCTCCACTCTGGCTCCAGGGAACTCAAATGATTCCCAGCCCAGTGTGAGCTCTGAAAATTGTTTGGCTTACTGCTCCCCAATAATTGTTCTTTCCTGGTCTTGTGGAGTTTCACAGAACATATTCACTGATTTTTATTCAGCTAAAGATGCAAGGGTGCGCCTATGCAGATTTCTGAAGCTTTTTCTCCATGAACTCCACCTCATAAATTCCAACCAACTTGGCCTCGCCAAATTCCCTAAAAAAAAATCCCCATCTCATTTGTTACTCTTCTCTCAGCTACAAAGGTCCGGAACTACCTGTCGTCCAATGTCTGAAAACAGTTGTTTCACATACTTCGTTCAGTTTCTTAGTAACTCCAGACCTATTGCTTCTTCTTGTCCAGCAGTGGGCGTCTCAAACGCCTTATGGAAAAACGTAGATTGTTTTATAAATGCTATTCTCTATGGTTAAAATTCACCTCTCTCTCGGATACTCCTCGTTTACGTCTCAGGAGATGGTGATGGGTCATTTCCTCTGGCGGCATCTCTAGGGACTACGGCCCGAACTCTGGCGTCGCTTCAACCCGGCGCACGCAGCATTCACTTTCTCCCGCGCGCGCCTCCCTCCCGCTTCGCTCCTCCCACCTCTCCTTCTACCCACCGCCCCCCACCGCCCGCCTCGGCGGAGGCGCCGGCGTTCCGCGCGGCGGCTCACTGCGCCTGCGCGGCGTGTGGACGCCTCACGCTCCCGGAAGTGGGAGGTGTCCACTCGAGTTTGTGTGGTCGCTGCCGCGGGAACGCGAGCACGGTAATTTTTCAGCGGAGGAAGGCGAGGCTTTCGGGCTTGGCCGAGTGAGAGAGCGAGTGGTGCGCTCCAGCAGCTCTCTTCTTACGTGACACGCGGCATGGAGGATGAGCAGAGCCACCAGCCCGGCGACGAGGCCGTGGCTCCCGCGCGGCGCGGGTCGCGGGGGTCGGAGTGCGGGGAGGAGGCGCAGCGCCCGAATCCCGAGGTGAGAATCCGCCCGCGCGCCGTTGTCTTCGAGGGTTTCCCTGAGGAACCGCAGCCCGTGCGCCCTGGGGCCCCAGCCCTGGCCGCCTTCCCCTGACCCCAACTCCGGGAGCCTTTACTCGGGGGTGGTTGTCAGTAAGCCCCCTCTGGTCCCAGTTACCGTCTGGAAGTGAGTAAATAGTCCAGACGAGAAGTATGCGAACCGCGGTTTTATTAGCTCTGCGTGGGAACTCTGCTCTGAACATTCTGGGCGCACGGTTACTGTTGTCATTCTGTGTAGCCCTAATCTGTAGCGGGTAGTTGATGTTTTTAGAAATACCACGACAGCTCAGCTCTAGCTGTGTCACTTCTTAAGACCTTTAAGCCCAGCTCCCAGCCTTGGCAAAAGGTAATTGTGCCTGTTAGCTGGAGCTTCGTCTCTGGTTTTCGCCCATTTACTCCTACCGCATATAAACGTAATGTATGACTGCTACCCGTAATGAGTTTGATAGCTCACCGATAGATCCTAGTTACAGTGGCAGAGTTGTAAAAACCGTCTTAAAACTTCTTTATTCATCTTCTTTGACACATACAATTATTGTTGACTGGCGCTGCAGAGTGTGAACGATCTAATACCCGAATTGGTCATTTTCTATTAATAACATACAAATGCGGAGCACCTCATAGTGTGGGTACTTGCATGAGGCTTCCTAGCTCTTGCTCTTTCCGTCTACAGCCCATTCCCCACATAGCAGGTAGAATGAGCTTTTAGTAACATGAATCTGACTGGTTTCTCCCCTCCCGAGTCTTCAGTTTGCTGCCCACAGGACCTGGCTCCTTTCTCCATTGTTAACTGCACCTCGTACGACTCTTCCCTTTTGCTCTCAGTGCCCAGCATCCTCGGTTTTATGGTGGATGATCTTTCTTGTTAAGGGTCTTTGTGTGCTTCCTTTGCTGTGCATGCTCTTCCCCTGGGTCTTTTGCATAGTTATCTGCCTCGCGTTATGATATTACTTTCAAAGAGGCCTCCATGTCCCTTCCGTCTAAAGAACCACTCTTCTATCCCGCCATCCCTCTTCAGTTTGAGATACTGTCAATAACATCATCAAGTGAGTCGGTTTAAAAATAATTTTTAAAACTTTATTTTTAATGAGAGAAGTGTGATTGAATACACTTCATTAGATTTGGCAGTCTTAAAAACTTTGAGATATAGTGACTTAAGGCCTGGGTTTATGTTCCTAGTTGATTTTACTGACCATCATATTTGTTAAAAACCTGTTGTTGGATGCTTTTAATAAATAATGATACAGTCCTTTTTTTTTTCAGGCTCAAGTAAGCAAAATATTTTGTTGGATTTCAGCTAAGTAAATTTTCATTATCCTTGATGTCAACGAAATTGTTTTTGTAAACTAATAGGTGTTGCATTTTTATATTTTTAACCAAGTAGGTTCAAATTTCATCAGAACTCTTCTTTTGGAAGGATTGTAACCAAGTTTAATTCTGCTTCTAAGTTTGTTTGTTTGTTTTTTATGTGTAGATGCAAAGGCTTTTTTTTTAAATAGGTAATGAGCAGGTTTTCTTTCTTTTTTTTTTTTTTTTGGCAATAAAATGATGGAAACACTTCCAGAACATCTATTTTCCAAATGTTCTTGCCACAGAAGAGGTTTCTCTTGATAAGCAGTTACTTGCTAAGTTATTGTTAAAACATATTTTCTTTCATCTTGAAACAAATAGGGTTTATTTAAAAAAAAAAACACACAACTTTTAAGGATCAAGCTATTAATCCCTTTCTCATCACAGAAAATGACAGCAATTTTGGAATACCTTTTTGTAAAAGGAAATATGTAACTCATTTGTAAGTTCAATAGCACTTTTAAGTACTTTTCCACAAGATAGTCAGCCTCCATTTGGTATAAAAGATTTTCATGGTCAATTCCATATTGTAAAGATTCCCTCATTTGGGATAATATAAACCGTGCAACCATTTACTGGGACGTGTGAAAATTGCAAAATGTCACAGTATCATGAAGGTGAGTATTCCCCCTTGTAGCGTGGAGTCTGTCCCTACTTTCCTCATTGTATGGCCGGTACTTTGTGACATGTGACAGATGGACACAGACATTGGGGAGGGCGCCATTATCAATCCATGTATTACTTAGTAAACTAATTCTGTGTTTTTGTAGATTAATAATACATACAGGGTTTTAAATATTTTCCTTCTGCTCCTTAGTGGATTGTCTTAGTAGATTTTCTTTGGAAACCATTAGTGTAGACCACAATTTGTGAGAACTGGACTTTGACCATGTCCTAAACTTCACTGAAGGAAGAGGGCTAGGGTTGTACCCAGGAGAGGAGGCAGAACTTTCTTTATAGAAATCATGATTTGTAGCATATCTAGAAGAGGCCTAAGTGTTACTTGTGGGTAATATTTGTAGCCACAGTTCTGGATAAGAATTAAGCAAGTGAGTCAGAGAGAGGATTTAGCCAAGGAGAAAATTTGCTTAAATTAAGTGAGACATTTGTTTTGGTAGACAAACTGTTACTCATTGTTGACCTAAATTTTAACCCAATTGAAGATGAAGTTTAAAATTCACTGTAAGTGTAAAGACAAAGGATAAGTCAGGAATCCTGATTAAATGCTAATGATAAAGTAGCCAGGCATTGTAAATTTAATATATTATTGAAAGCTAATTATTTTCTTATCTTAGTCAAATATCCATGTAATAAAGTTTTTAAAACATTGGTCAACAAGGAACCTCAGTATAATTATTCTTCAAGGGACTTCTCTGGTGGCGCAGTGTTTAAGAATCCACCTGCCAATGCAGGGGACACGGGTTCGAGCCCTGGTCCGGGAAGATCCCACATGCCACGGAGCAGCCAAGCCCGTGCGCACAACTACTGAGCCTGCACGCTAGAGCCCACGAGCCACAACTACTGAGCCTGCGTGCTGCAACTACTGAAGCTCGTGTGCCTAGAGCCCGTGCTCTGCAACAAGGGAAGCCACTGCAGTGAGAAGCCCGCGCACCGCAACGAAGAGTAGCCCCCGCTCGCCGCAACTAGAGAACGCCCACGCGTAGCAATGAAGACCCAGTGCAACCAAATAAATAAATAAATAAAATTATTTTGAAAAATTATTCTTCAATTTATGGACAGTTCATACATTGGAATTCCTGTCCTCTTTCCTCAGAGGAGATGGGAGAGAGTAATTCTTAAGTATTCTAGCACAGTATCTGCTAAATGTGTGTTGCATTAAATTGAGAGCTAAGAGTGAGAAATAGTCCCTGAACCATCAGGATCAGTTCCAGCTCAGGGACTGTGTCCTATCCATGGTTATCCCTCCTTAATCTGTCATTAAAGTTCACATGGGGACAATGTGGTAAGTTATAACTATGTTAACAAGCTTTTGTATGGATTGCTAGTGAATTCCAAAGTATTTTTGAAAATTCTGAAGCATACCTAATATTTGTAACATTGCATGTGGAAAATAACTTGTAAATGAATCTTTGGAACTTCACATATTAGTAATTTGGGACTACCTGTGGTGTGATTAGAATCGAATTATGTCTTTCTTAACATGGGTTTTCATTTAAGAAAGGAGGAAAGGTTTATAATATAGTAACTATAGTTCTCCTGAATAACTGAATATAAGTGTAACTTTTGGAAATTGTGTGTTTTGGAACTGAATTTATTTCCTTCTTTGCCTTGGGTACTAGCAAGTTTTGAGTCAGATTTCTGGTCCCTTTAATTTTTATATTGGCCAATTTCTGTTAACTTTGTGAAACGAAGTCAGGTTAAAAAATTCTCAGGAAGGCACTGATGTATACATGCGTAATGTTGTAAAAGTTTACTTAAAAATTGGTTCATTTGTAAATTTTAGAATACTGCTTGTGAAAAGGTCTGACCTACAGTCTGTGATGGTAATTAGTAAAGTTACCATTTATTAATAGCCATGGTGGATATGGTGTCAGGAACCTGCTATACTTGATCTCATTTAATCCTTATAATAATCTCTCCCAGATACTATTTATCATTACCAATACCAAATACCATTTGAGGCAGTTATTATTATACCTTATTTTATAGATAAGGAAACTGAAGATCAAAGTAATAAGTAATTACCCAAGGTTATGCTACTATTAAACAATCAGCTGGCTCTGTACTGAGGTTGCTCTGACTCCCAAAACCAGTGCTCTTTTTACTTAGCTTCATTTCCTGTAAGGAACCTCGTGACTGAGAAGAGAGCAGGGTAAATTGTATTGGAAACACATCCTCCTTCTTCCTAAGCAGTTTTTATTGAACGTATAGCACAAAGAGCCCTTAGGAGTTTGAATCTTTAAGATGTTTGTACTAATTATAAACTTTGTATATATATATATGTATTTTTTGTGTGTGTGGTAGAAAAAGCAGCGATGTAGACTTGATGGCCAAGAAACAAAAGGATCTAAGTTCATTACCTCCAGTGCAAGTGATTTCAGTGACCCAGTTTACAAAGAGATTGCTATTACGAATGGTTGCATTAATAGAATGAGTAAGGAAGAGCTCAGAGCCAAACTTTCAGAATTCAAGCTTGAAACCAGGTAATTAAAAATAACTTTTTAAAATTATAAAAGTAGTACGTGTTCATCTAGAAAATCTTGAAAACTCTGAAAAATATCTGTAATCCTATTATAAAGAGATAACCATTACTAACAATTCAAATAACAGCTGTAATTTACATTCTTATACATGAAACTTTGTGTGACTCTGATTATTTTTGTCAGTCTTTTAGACGATAGAGTAGTATTGCTGAGTTAAAGTTGATGAATATTTTGATCGTCTACCAGAAGTGTATAGGAGTGTCTATCATTTTATACCGAGTATGTTTAAAAAATTTCTTTAGTTGATCATTTAGTTGATAGATAATTATAACTTATTAACGAGATTGAGTAGTTTTCCTTTTTCTTGTTCATTTGTATAAAGAAGATTTCTTTGAAACCAGGTAATTAAAAAAAAAACAACTTTCACCTACTAAGAAGTATTTTTTCTTCTGTTTTAGTTTCTAAAAATATGCAGTATGATAGTAAGCGTTATGTTTAACTGTATATTGAATGAGAAAATAATGCAGCTTAGCCAACTCAAGAGTGTGTATGTGTGCATGTGTGTGTATCTTCAATGAGATGTATACATACTTAAGTTTTAATAACTTTTTGTGAAACAAATCACTTTATTTTGACTTGGGGCATGGGGCAGGAATGACCTTTGGGATCCGGAAAAACATGTAGCTTCTTGATACACAAGAGAATTGCCAGGCATCTAGAAAAAAATAACTACAGGTAATAGAGGAAAACGTATTGTTTTGGGGTCCCCCTGAATCCTTATTCTCTTATAAGCAGTATTCCTCCTCTTTGCTTTAAAGTAGAGCTTCACTGCTTTTCAGAAGAGCACACATGTATTTTTTTCCCCTTTCTCGATTGTCTACTCCATAATCTGTGAAGAAGATTTTTACCTCCTTTCCCCCTGACTCTTTCTATTCTGGAAATACAACGTGTAGCCGACTTAAGATTTTCTGGGCAAAATGTGTGTTCTTCCCAGGTGTGAAGATCAGTTGCTCACTCCTAATTTATGTGGGAGCTAGAGAGATCAAATGTATGTTTATACATTTAGTCAACAAACACTTACTGAATTGTAAGCACTTTACTAGGTAATAATGTTATAAAGGTAAAACAGATCTACTCCCTATTTTGGAAATCTCAGTCTTTTAGGAAAATACACAAACCAGTAATCACAATACAGAGTGACCAGAGCTGTATTGAAGGTCTGGCCAAGTACATCATGAGAATGCGGAAGAGTCTGTCTCAGGGATTCAGAAGTGACATTTGAATTGACTTAAAACAGAAAAGGGAGGGGGAGGGTATTTTGGGCAAAAAGAAATCAAAACTCATAATTTCTGTTTGTATATTTTCTGCTACATGATCTTGCTTTTTCTTTGTACAACCAAAGTTGTGGAACAGGAAAGCATACCCCATTTTTGGGACATGGCTTGTATTGTGTTTTGTCTGCAGTGTGCAGCGTACTGTGGGGAGGGGGAGCATCTGAAGAAGATGATGAAATGATAGGTCGTAGCCTAGTGGTGAAGGAACTCTGTGCTAAAGTCTGCGTTTTACCTCGTAAGCAGAAGGGAGCCACTGAAGTATTTCAGCAGGAAGGTGGTGCTAGTGCCTAGTTCTCGAGCAAGGTGAAGAATGAAGAGGAGGGCTGTGATAGTGGAGATGTTTGCCAGAGTCCAGGAAGCTAATGGGAGCCCCACCTGAGAGAATTCAGGAGAACCAGATTCTGTATGTTTCTCTGAGTTGGAATTGGCAGAAATGGTGATTGTTTGGATGTGGAGGGGCAAGGGAGAGGTTAAAGATAAAGTTTTCTCTCTGGAGTAACTGGTTATGTGTTGATGTTGCCATTAGGTTTGCAGACAAAAATTTTAGTAAATTACGTTTTACCTTTAGTAAAATATAGAAAGAAAGAAAAGAAATTAAGACAAAGTAATCCAAAGCGGTCACATAACGCAGACGTCACGCACAATACCTTAATATGAAAGGAGTTGAGGGTTTCCTTCCTAGGTTTTGGTAGTTTGGAAAATCTCAAGCAAATAAACATATTAACACATATTGTCTTAAAACAACTTGCTGGTTAATTATCAGGATTTTTCATGGATAAGATTCCTTTTTAGTGGTAGTTTAGAAAGGAAAACAAAAGGTTAGAAACATTTTTTCTAACGGTCACTAATTGGTGACGGGGCCAAAATGCCTTCCTTGTCACTTCCCATTAGTTACAGTTTTTAGATCCTCCTATTTTTACTACCATTTTGTATTTGCAGGCCCTTACAGGACTCAACCAAGTAACAGTGAAGGAAGTCTAAGTAATGGTTGCGACTTTTGATTTTTTGAAGTAATATATACTGTTTGACGAACGAATGTGACTGCCTTTACCCACCATTGTCATAAATTTAGAACAACTTTGCCCACCTCCCTTTTGTGGAACGTATATTTTTAAAATACCTGTAAAACAGAAATCTCCTGAATCAAATTCTACCCATGGTAAATTAAGAAATCTAATTACAATTAAGAATCTACTGACTATGACGGTGTTCTTCTGGACATGGTTTATTCTAGGGTCTCCTAAATTAGTTTTCCTAGTTAAATAGCTAAGAGACATTCAACTTTATATACTAGTAGGCTCATAATGCTTTCAAATTCATGTGGATTTTTTTAGTTGTCTAACTTACAAAAGCCAAAAGAAAGGAAAGAGAGAGCATAATATGTTCAATTTACCTGAATTTTCATTCTCTGAAATTTGTGTTTGGTCAGCAGAATAATTCAGTATTAATTTCGGTTTTTGTATCATGTATGTCATCTTATTATATAAGGCAACAGGGCTGTGTAGGTAGTGTATGCCGACAAAGGTTATGGTTTGAAAAACCAATATATAATATATCGTACTACAAAAATGAAAAGTTACCTGTGAATTAAAATATTGATGCTGTATTAAACGTTCTGTTTTAATTAGTTCTTTGCTAAATTAGCTTTGCTTTCTTTACATTTATTTTGGCTAAATTATGCTGTGATAATGCTGTCAGTGTTCAACCCAGTGCCAGCAGGTAAGAGTTCAGATTCTTGCCTGTAAAATTCACCTAAGCGTTAATTTTATTCTTATTTTCCTTAGAGGTGTAAAGGATGTACTAAAGAAGAGACTAAAAAACTATTATAAGAAGCAGAAGCTGATGTTGAAAGAGGGCAATTGTGCTGACAGTTACTATGACTACATTTGTGTTATTGACTTCGAAGCCACTTGTGAAGAGGGTAACCCACCTGAGTTCATACATGAAATAATTGAATTTCCTGTTGTTTTACTGAATACTCATACCTTAGAAATAGTAAGTGAATTGTTTTAATTTTATTTTTAGCAACAGCCATTCTGGGGTTGGCTACTAGGTCCCATTTGCTGTTTCAGCTAGAGTTAGAATTCTAAAGAGGGGGTGTTTGCTCTTGCTGCATACTTAATAGTTGGGCTATAATAAAATAATTTCAGAGTCTGCTCCTCTCCTTTTCCAGTAGCTAAAACAAATAAACAAGCAAAAAACAAAAAAAACTGATGCCTGGTCCTCGTCCCAGAGATTCTGATTTAGTTGTTCCGTGGGGCCCCTGGCATCAGCCTTTTTTTTAAAGCTTCTCAGTTGGTATACAGTCAGAGTTGAGAACCACTGTGGTAGACTAATGTATACTCTGATCTATAAAAATGATAAGGTATAGAAATTACCTTTCAACTTAAAACTAGTTAGCTTTCTGGTGAACAGTTTATGGGGGAAACAACTCTTGTAACCTTGGCTTCTAAGCCATATAACATATTTGCTTTAGATACTCATTGTCAGTGCATTGTTAGTGTAGGAGCTCAGCAGGATCCCTCCAGATTAATACGGTTTGCCTTGTAAATCCTGAGCAAGGACTGTAACAGCTCATCTACCCAGAAGTACCACGTCCGTGGTATCCCCAGTTGCCACCAGCACTCTGGGAATAAGTATAAAAAGGCTTGGTGCATGAAAATGCATACAATTTTTTCTTTCTGTTGTTTGAAGCCTCTTTTAGTTACAGTCTTAATCAGCCCATTTATATAATTTCCTTGTCCAAAGCAGATTAATGGTCAGTAAATTAAAAGAAAAAAATGACAGCTATGAAGGCAAATCATCTTGCATAACTCACTAGATCTTACTTCCTCTCTCTCACTCAAGGACATGGCTCTAGCCATTCTCCTCCCTCATTTAGACATGAATGATTCATTGCTTCCTACTATATCGTTCCCATCGCATACAAACTTGTTGTTTTTCACACCATAAAAAGCCTTCACTTGACCCACTCCCTGCCAGCTACCCCATGTCTTTGTTCCTCTACAGCAGATTTCTTTGTAAAAGTTATATACAGTTCTGTCTGTTTCCTCCCATTCTCTGTTAAACCCATACCACTTGTAGGTTTTTTTTTTTTTAAAACATCTTTATTGGAGTATAATTGCTTTACAATGGTGTGTTAGTTTCTGCTTTATAACAAAGTGAATCAGTTATACATATGTTCCCATATCTTTTCTCCCTTGCGTCTCCCTCCTTCCCACCCTCCCCATCCCACCCCTCTAGGTGGTCACAGACCACCAAGCTGATCTCCCTGTGCTATGCGGCTACTTCCCACTAGCTATCTGTTTTACGTTTGGTAGTATATATATGTCCATGCCACTCTCTCACTTTGTCCCAGCTTACCCTTCCCCCTCCCCATAGCCTCAAGTCCATTCTCTAGTAGGTCTGTGTCTTTATTCCCGTCTTACCCCTAGGTTCTTCATGACCTTTTTTTTTTTTTCTTAGATTCCATATATATGTGTTAGCATACGGTATTTGTTTTTCTCTTTCTGACTTCACTCTGTATGACAGACTCTAGGTCCATCCACCTCACTACAAGTAACTCAATTTCGTTTCTTTTATGGCACTTGTAGGTTTAAGTTATGTATTCCAGCCCATCACTCCACTAAAATCACTCCTCAGTGTCACCTTTGACCTTTACCTAAGTCCTGGTGGAATTGACCACTGTCTCCTTCAAGTGACTGCCAGAACCCCTCATTCTCCTGCATTTTCGCCAGCCTCACTGGGTTCGCCTTCACAGTTTCCTTCGCTGGTTGCTCCTTCTCTTCCCAACTTCCTAATATAGGATGCTGTATGTTCAATTCCAGGTCCTCTTCTCTATATAGATCCTCTCCCTTAATGATCTCGTCTATCATCTTGTTCCATAGCTTTTAGAAGCTACATGCTGATGTCTTCCAAATACATATCTCCAATCTCATCCTCTGTCCCAAGTTCAGACTGTTACTTAACATCTCTACTTGGACGTCTAAACAGACATCTTAATGTGTCCCAAATTTACCTGCAACCTGTTTTATCTTCAGCCTCCCTAGCTTGAGGGCTAGCAACTCTGTCTTTCTAATTGCTCAGTCCAGAAACCTTGGAGTCATCCTTAACTCCTGTTTCTCTCACATCACAATTCCAGGCCATCAGTGACTTGTTTGCTCTGCCTTCAAAATATATCCAGAACCCAGCCACTTAACCACACTGCTATGACTGTAGTCTGAGTCCCACTGATTTCTTGTCTGGATTTGTTGCTTTCGTTCATCATTTAACCAGTCTCTGTTTCTCTCCTTATTCCCTGCAGCCAATTCTCAACCTAGTGACCAGAGTGATCCTTATGAAATATAAGTCAGAGCATTTCACTCCTCTGCTCACGACTCTTTTATGGCTCCCCATGTAACTCAGAGTAAAAATCATATTCCTTATATGATCTGGCCTCTTGTTACCTCTGATTGCACCATATTGACCTGCTTGCTGTTTCTCAGAAATTCCAGACATGCTCCACCCCCTCACCTCCCAGAGCTTTAGCTCAAATTCCTTTCCTGCAGAGATCTTGCTGCTAATTCCCTTCCTCCCTCCTATCCTTCCTTCCTTCCTTCCTTCCTTCACTCTTGCCTTCTAAATAAAGTCTAACTGGTTCTCTGTGCAATAGTGTAGCTTGAATACCCCACAGACCCAATGTTTCTGATCCCTCTTATCTACTCTACTTTTTAAGAACCCTCATCACCTTTTAACTTACTATGTAATTTATTTAAGTGATTATTAAATATTTGGTCAATGAATGCATAGTCCTCTGGCATCATTCTGTTGAAAGTATTAAATAACAAATACAATTTTATTAATGTCACACTTAGTAGTACCTGCTTACAATGGTAAGGGAAGTTGCAGCATATTTTTTTTAAAGATTTTCATTTAAAATTATGAAACAAAATACTGATATTTAAAAGGATAGACTTCATTTATCTATGAAATTCAATTAAGTAGAATTTTTCCTTTTGCAATATGGTAAGTAAAGAACATCTATAACTTTTGAAGTTCAAATGTTCTTTGCTGGTCTTTTACTCTTTTATAATTGTTAGTAACTTGATAATTCATCTGCTTAATACACTAGTGTGTAAAAAGAATTTTATAAACACTATTTTTCTTAATTTTTTAATCTTCTACTATAAGTAACATTCTTTGTTTTTTTCTCCATAGCTACCTAGTATTAATAATTGCTGCCGATAAATCTTTAGGCTTTGAAATTGTCCTTAATTTTTAACAAGTGACTTAGTGTGATCTGGTTTAGGGAGGCAGCATTGGGCCAGAGGAAAAAATGCTTAGAGACCTGAGCCTGATGATAACCATGCCGTCCTTACTGAGTTCACAAAGTTGTTGTGAGCATAAAATAAGAAGGCAATCATGAAAGCTTCTTAAAGAGGTTAAACATTGCTAAAATAATTAGTAGTATTATTGCCCTTTAAATTACTACATATCATATAGTTAAATTTTGATTATTCAGAATTGAGTTTAGTGGAATCTTAATATAAAAATAAGGACTAATCAGGAGTAAATGGGAGAGCAGGAATCTGAACTAATTTAGTTGTAACTGCAGACTGGCATTTCTTCAGCATACTATGTTATTTTAAAAGCTCTTAATATCTTGAACTAGAGGTTGCATTAATAGGCTTTACAGTTTCAAAATATTATAAACAAAATCATTGACGTTTTGCTCCTCTGGTTAAACTTTGGTTTGAAGACTTGCTTTCAGGTACTTGTTCTATCTTAAACTTTTTTAAACTATGAAGCATAATTTTTTAATTAAAAAATTAGAGTACTTTGGGAATAGGGCATTATCCTTAAATTGTTAAAACTCTAGACAGGTCTGTGCCTTGAGCCATCTATAAGATTACAACCTTATGTGGCTGACATAGTCACGTTATGTATCATGTATCTTAAGTCATAGAAAATACTTTAATTTGCTATCCTTCCCTTGTAGGAAGATACATTTCAGCAGTATGTGAGACCAGAGATTAACACACAACTTTCTGACTTCTGCATCAATCTAACTGGAATTACTCAGGTTATAATTCTGTGTTCCTTTTTCTAGAGTTTGAAAGAAGTTTTGAAATTAGGGATTTATTTCATAGTTTAAAAAAATTATTGTTGTAAATAATTAAATGTGATACTTTCCTTGCTTGGTAAAGATCTTTTGTATTGTAATATTTAAAAAATAGAAAAGCACATTTTACACCTGGTAAGATGTTTTTTCAGCCTTTCCTTTTAAGGAGTTGTAAACATTTCATTTGTATGGAGCATTAGTGAAGGAAATGTTAGTTACCATGTTGAACTTGGAGATGAAGTTTTAAAATGTATCTGTTTACAACCTGATTTTATATATAGCTTAATTTTTTTTAGGCCTTTGATTTTTGGTTGTATTCTAATGTGGTAGGCCCTTTGTTCATTTACTTCGTTCCTTTATTCATTCATTCAACAAATATTTGAGGGCCTGCTATAATATTCAGTATTGGCCAAGCTACGATGGATACAAAGATGGTCAAGGCAGTCTCCCTCCTCAGCTCACTTAACAATCTATAAGTCAGGGGGACAGACAGAAAAAAACACTGGTCACAGTATACAGTATGGTTAGGAAGACTGACAGTCAGTGTTTCATTAGGGTGTCATGGGCATCTGTAGGAAGACCTCCCTCTGACAGAGGGAAGGGAGGGCTGTCCTGGGCAAAACTCAAGTTGGTGAACTTGGGCTGAGTCAGCCATAGGTAAATAGGTGGAAAAGAATGACTGGGCAGGCATTTCAGGTGTGAAGGGCAAAACTGTAAGTGGTTCGGGATAGTTCATGTGTATTATGGGCTAGTGAGAAAATGGTCGCAAATAAAGCTAAAGTGATAGAGGCGAGCTAGATCATGAAGGGTCTTGTGTGTCTTTTTGTCTGGAAGACCTTGGGGAGTGTTTGGAGGATTTTAAGTATGAGAGTGATGTGATGGATCATTCAGATGTGTAGTATGTTCTGGAAAGATGTGAGCTTCGAGATAGGGAAACCACTGTAGAGGGCTGTGGCTTTCAGCTGAGGAGAGATTTCCCTTTTCTCCCCTCTGGAGAAGCAGTAAGCCACTAGGTTGAGGCCTGAAAAAAGAGAACCCCTGAGGATGGTCTTAAATCTTAATCTGGGGAGGATTATATACTTCAGTTGAAAGCAGTCCCTAATACTTGGCTATAAACAATTTTTAATTGTCTTAAAAATGGAATTTTAGGTGAATCTTAGCCTAGGAAACCATGAAGAGTTTAAAAGATCATAGTTAAGACTTTCTCCTACTGTTTCTTTCCCTCCAGTGTTTGTTTGTTTCTGGGTAGAACTGCATGTAACTACCCAGATTTTTATATATTTTACTTTCATATCCTCAGGATCAAGTAGACAAAGCTGATACCTTCCCTCAGGTACTGAAAAAAGTCATTGACTGGATGAAATTGAAGGAATTAGGAACAAAGTATAAATATTCCATATTAACAGATGGGTAAGTATTTAGGAAATTTATCTTTTTTAATCTACTTTTTAAGATTAAAGATGTCCTAATTCATCCAACTTTTAGAATAACCACAAAAAATATTATTTACTAAAGGAGTCCCCACAACAGACAGTAGTTTTCCTTTTACATTCTTATTCCTGGTTAAATTTTAAGTCCTAGACGTCAGAGAGAGTAGGGAAAGCGGAGATAACAGTCTGATCCAGTGCTAGAAGAAGATTAAATATTAATGTATAAAACTTAAATGACTTTACTGAAACGCTGTTTTTATCAGGACACTTCCTTGCTCAAGAAAGTCCAGACTCTTCAGTCTGGCTTTCAAGGCTCTGTTGTCTAATCCCACCCTGCCCGTGTAGCCTAATCCTCCTGCCGTTTTTCTTTTTTACTCCAGTTAGGCTGGCCCATGAACCACACGGTTTATCCTTCCTCTCTGTACCCATACAGCTTTCCTCTCTGCTGGAAGGTTCTCTTCCTTGACTCTTCTTTATTATTACCCAGAGCCTACCTCATATTTTATTCTGGACACTACAACTCACATTGACCTTTTTCTTGAAGCCTTACAGCCTCTGTTATGTACCATGCATGTTGGCATCTGACTAAATATTCTGATATCTAAACTTTATGTGTGTAAGACCTAGGTTTGCAAGGAGATTAAAACTCCATTCAGAGCAAGGATTTTTGCTACTTGGTAGTCTTTCATATTGCTTACTATAGTGCTGAGCTCAAAATTATGCTCCAAAAGCATTAGTTAAATGAAAAGCCAAGTGGGGAGATGAGAGACATTAAAACAGAGATTAACAGCATTGTGCTGAGGCACCTCCTATACCCTATGCTATTAAGGTTGAAGAAGAAAGTCCTAATGAACTTCTGTTTCAAATTGTGGACAAAAGCTGAGGTGTCACCTAAGTGAAAGGTTTAGAGGCCCTCAAGTGCAAAAGGAGAAGAGCATTGAATTTAGGCCCATCATAATTGTGCTTAAAAATGGAAGTTTGGGAAAGTGTTGATGGACCTCTTTAGAAATCTGTTCCTGATTTTCAACATGAATGAGCAGTGTTCCTGCTAAAGTACACAGGTGTTTCTGTCATAACATGGTGTGTGCAATTCTGTAAAAAACCTCACATTCTGGGACAGATCATTCAAAATCTGTGCAATTTTGTAACCAGAGGACTAACAAAAACAATAACTGATACCTCCAGAAATAATTTGGACAGCCCAGGCAAGCAGCCCGGGGTCTGTAGAAGGCACCTCAGAGGATGTTACAAAGGCACAGAAGCCAGAGGATCGTGGGGGCAGGTGCTTGTTTTTAATTTTCTTAAAAGTGCTCCTGTTGCTGGCACAGCGGCCAAGTTGAGAGCTTTTTCTTTCCTGCTGAAGGTTATAATTTCTACTGCTGCAATTCTGACTCCCTTTGCTGAGGAAAAACCACATATGAGGCAACATAATTTACATGATACAGCCAGGATTCTCCTACTTAACTACATAGGTTGATTTCGTGTTGTAGAAACATGCTGTGGCAGAGCAAATTGCATTCTAACTACTTGATATCAGCTACGTTTGTTTCTCTCAAGTATTTTGTTCATTTGTTTGTGTTTTTTGTTTTATTTCAAAGCATACCCTCAAGAAACTTCCTAATGTGATAAACTTGGCATTAAAAGTAAGCTGAGCAGTTATTTTAGAGTTGGAAAAAAAAAAAAAAAACTCAACAAGATAGAGGTGTGCCTAGGTAATCAGAACCATAAAAATGGTCAAGATGAGCCCAATAAGAATTAGACAGAGTGTCCAAAAAAATTTAATATATCCAACTTCCACTTTGCTTTTTAAAGTTTGTTTTTGAATTATTATTTTGGAGGAAGAGAAGTTAATTTTCTAAGCTTGGTGTTATGTGTGAATATAAGAAAGGTGATGTGTAAATAAAAACAAATAGAATGACTTAAAATCCTCATTTTTAAGAATGGTATAGCATTTATTTAATCCAGTTTTTTTTCCTCTTTTGATTTAAGTTCATGGGATATGAGTAAGTTCCTGAACATTCAGTGCCAGCTAAGCAGGCTCAAATATCCACCTTTTGCCAAAAAGTGGATCAATATTCGAAAGTCATATGGAAACTTTTACAAGGTGAGATTTCTATATTGATTATACTGCTCTTGATAAATTTATTACATTTTGCATGTACATAGAGTTATGATTTACTAGATGCTTTTCACAGAAAAGGATCATATAATTCGTTGTTATTCTTCAGATTCCAAATAGTTATGTTCATGTGAGTTTAGAAAAATAAGCTATATTCCTCACTCAACCTGTTACTTAAATAGGGTAACTATATACGTATGATCTTCAGTTACAGAGGTTTGAAACTGTAGTGGTATTCAATATATGGATTGTTTGTGGAACAAATGCTCCCCACTTATTTTTCATTTTAATTTTATCAAAGTTAATACGTGTGTGTAGTGTAAATTTTTAAAAATAATATTGCAAGTCTCATAACAAATGGCAGTCTTCCACCATGGCCCTCACCAGTACTGGTTCCTATTCTCCCAAACGCTTTTAACTTTTTAAAGTTGTTTCTTCTCATATTAACCTTCCTGTTTCCAGATTATATATTTATGCTATTTCTTGAATTTTCAGTCTGAGGTATCTGTTGAGTTCCTGCAATGGAAAGTGAAGATTCAGCTCCATTAAACAGCTACCATTCCTGCCTGTCCTTCCCCTCCCTGCATCTTTCTTAGTTATGTTAGCTTTATAATCAAATCATTATTCGCTGTTTACATTTCTAATGATTATAGAAAGTGTTCACTCTTCCCCAGATTTAATAATTGACTTCTTTAGTTGTTTTCTTACGCTGTTACTCTCCATTCAAACTGTAAATCACTTCTCAGTACTCAAAACACTCAGGTGGTGTCAGTTTTTCTTTTTTCTTTTTCTTTTTTTTCCTTTTTTACCTTGGAGACTAGCTTTCTGGAACCTTTAATCCTGTTCTAATCTGAACTGTTCTTCAGGCTTCTTCAAAAATCATCCTAGAAGATTTCATTTGCTTCTCTATCACATGTTAGATCTTGGGTCATCTTTTTCCCTTTGCAACCACATTTTGGTGAAGCACATCCTTTCCTGAGAAAAGGTGCTTTTCTCTCAAAACATTTTTTTTTGTTTTTTTGTTTTAGCATTTTAAAATTGACAACTATGCGTACAGAAAAGTGGATTTTGACAGATTGTTTTTAGAGTGAAATCTCTTGTAAATTCCACCCACTTAACCCTCTTCCTTCCTCCCAGAGCTCCTGTAATCCATACTTTCATGGGGATAATTTTCTTGTTTTTCCTTACAACTTTTTTTTTTAATTATTATTATTTTTATACATCTTTATTGGAGTATAATTGCTTCACAATGCTGTGTTAGTTTCTGTTGTACAACAAAGTCAATCAGCCATATGCATACATATATCCCCATATCCCTTCCCTCTTGAGCCTCCCTCCCACCCTTCCTTATAGCTTTAATATTTATATGTTGATCCTTATAGCATATGTGGTTTAGTTTTGCCTGTTTTTGAAAATGATATAATTAGCATCATACTGGCTGTATTGTTTATTTTGCTTTTTTCCTCAACATTATATTTGAGATTCATCCTTCTTGTGTATGTAGCTGAAGTTCATTTATTTTATTGCTGTGTAGAATTCCATTGTGTTCGTTTATCTACTTTGGGTGGTTTTTGGTTTGGGGCTTTTTATGAACAGTGGTGCTATAAACATTCCTGTGCATATCTTCTGGTGCCTTGTGTGCTCATTTCTCCAGAGTATAAGCCTAGGAGTTGAATTGCTGGGTTATAGAATATGTACCACATTGAGATTACTTGATAATGCAAAAATCGTTTTCCGAAGTGGTTGTACCAGTTGGCACTCTCACAAGAAGAGTGTGTGATTTACTATTGCTCCGCGTCTTTGCCAGCATCTGGTATTGCCAGTCATTTAAAATGTTTGTAAGTGTGGTGGATGTGTGATGACATCTCATTGAGGTTCTGATTTGCATTTGCCTAATTACTCATGCAACTGAGCTCCTTTTCCTATGTTATTAGTCATTTGGATTTCTTTCCTTTGATTATATTTGGTAAATATTTTTTCCTTTTTTGTGGATTTTTCACTAATTTTGTGATTTCTTAAAAAAAAGTTGGTTATGAAAAATTACAAACATATACAAAAGTAGACAGATACAATGAACTCTCATGACTCAGTTTCAACAGTTATTAACTCATGACCAACCTTGTTTTCATCTATAACCCTACCCACTTTACCTTTTCCTTATCATTTTGAAGAAGATCTTAAACATTATTTCATTTGCTTTGTAAACATTTCATTATGTAACCCCCAAAAGATAAGGACTCTTTTAGAAAATAAAACCACCACACCATTATCACACCTAAAAAAATTAACAGGGCTTCCCTGGTGGCGCAGTGGTTGAGAATCTGCCTGCCAATGCAGGGGACACGGGTTCGAGCCCTGGTCTGGGAAGATCCCACATGCTGCGGAGCAACTGGGCCCGTGAGCCACAGCTACTGAGCCTGCGCGTCTGGAGCCTGTGCCCCGCAACAAGAGAGGCCACGCCAGTAAAAGGCCCATGCACCGTGATGAAGAGTGGTCCCCACTTGCCGCAACTAGAGAAAGCCCTCGCACAGAAACGAAGACCCAACACAGCCAAAAAAATAAAATAAATAAATAAATAAATAAGTCAGGAGCTCTTTAAAAAAAAAAAAAAATTTAACAGTAATTCCTTAATGTTATCAAATCATCATAGATATCATAAATATTTTGTTTTCTTTTACTCTTTGTGTGTTGAATGAGGATCAGAATAAACTTCACACATTTGCAGTTGGGTGACATGTCTTGTAAGTTTTAAATTTTTTTTTATTATGTTTTAAAATAAATTTATTTATTTTATTTATTATTTTTGGATGCGTTGGGTCTTCATTGCTGTGCGTGGGATTTCTCTAGTTGCGGTGAGCGAGGGCTACTCTTCGTTGCGGTGCACAGGCTTCTCATTGCAGTGGCCTCTCGTTGTGGAGCACGGGCTCTGGGCACGTGGGCTTCAGTAGTTGTGGTGCGTGGGCTTCAGTAGTTGTGGCTCACAGGCTCTAGAGCCCAGGCTCAGTGGTTGTGGCGCGTGGGCTTAGTTGCTCCACGGCATGTGGGAACCTCCCGGACCAGGGCTTGAACTTGTGTCCCCTGCATTGGCAGGCAGATTCTTAACCACTGCGCCACCAGGGAAGCCCCAAGTTTTAAAATTTATAAATTCCTTTCCCACCTCCTTTTTCCCTTTAGCAGTTTTTTTTTTCCCCCCAAGAACCTGAGCCATTTGTCCTGTAGAGTTTCCCATAGTCTGGATTTTGCTTGTTGTATCCTGTGATATGGTTTCAAATGTGCCTCTGTTCTCTGAATTTCATGTAAATTTGTAGGGGTTGATCAACTTTATGCTACAGCTCCCAGGTGGTAATGTGTTCTTATGTAAGGGGTCTTTCTCCAACCTTTAACTTAGAGGAATAATTTACTTATTCTAAGGATAATTATTAACAATTACTAAAACCATAAAAGAATTTTCAGGTCTGAGTAAAAATATCTACAGCTCATAGTACATGAGAGTGATCAGAAAGTTGTAGATACGTTAAGGCAAAATTGCCAGTGCTTTTTTGAGTAGAGAATTACATTTTTCTGTGGATCTGTTTATATTGGTCAGTTTCTTAGGCTGCTCTTTTCTGTGTGGTTTCCCCCCTTTGTACTAGATACCAGTTATAATGCTGATTAGTAGTGTAAGTTGAGGAAACTTACATTTTCCTTTTTAAAAATTTTCTTCTCCTCTTCCCATTTGTATATTATATTCTTTGGAGAAATGTCTATTCAAATTCTTTAAATCAGGTTGTTTGCTTTTTTTGTTGTTGAGTTTTAGGAATTCTTTGTATATTCTAGATCTTAATTCCTTTTCACATATGTGATTTGCAAATATTTTCTTCCATTCTGTGGGCTGCCTTTTTCACTCTGTTGATAGTGTCCTTTGATATATAAAAGTTATAAATTTTGTCAGTCAAGTAAAATAATACATTACAGAAAAATACCATGCCAAAAAATTAGTTTGGGTTAAATTTAGATGTTCAGAACAATGCATTTCCTTTCATAAATGATTTAAGGTATAAAACTGCAGACTTTTTAGATGTTTTAAGGATTCCATTTGTTTATATGTATTTTTATCTAAAACTCTAAGATCATTTTTTTTAAAGCTCTGAAGGTTTATTTATTTGCTTCATTTGACCCGAGAGTATTTGCCCTTTGCCTAACTTTATTTAGCTATTACTGTTCATTTTCAGCTTCTTATTTTTCCACTTCACAATGACTTATGGAATACTAAAGAATTATTTACTGAGCTGTTTATTTTTCAGGTTCCTAGAAGCCAAACCAAGCTGACAATAATGCTTGAAAAACTCGGAATGGATTACGATGGGCGGCCTCACAGTGGTCTTGATGACTCTAAGAACATTGCCCGAATAGCAGTTAGAATGCTGCAGGATGGGTGTGAACTCCGGGTTAATGAGAAGATGCATGCAGGGCAGCTAATGAGTGTGTCCTCTTCACTACCAATAGAGGGCACTCCAGCGCCACAAATGCCGCATTCCAGAAAATAACAGCATTTTTGTGCTTTTGCCCGTGGATCATTCACTCTAACTGGAGCTGCTACAAAGAGGTAGCAGATGAATACTTATTGAATTAGTCCTGCAGTGCAAAATTTAAGCACCTTAAACATTTAAAATCTTATTACAGTTATAGATATATGCATATGTATGTGAACAGATTCTGTGGGGAGGGCATATTGAATTCTTTGTTGAATTCTTTGTCACCAGCACTTTTGATATGAGCAGTATTTGTTACACAGTAACAGTTCCTGCTTAGAACTGAATTTTATAATTTAAGGTGTCCAAGATGTGTTCCTTTTGGTTTTAAAATGCAGAGGTTTATTGGCTCTCCCCTTGAATGTCATACCTTATTGATGTTAAAATATATAATGTGTTTCTACATTAACATCATTAGATCAGATCATTTCTTAAAATGCAGAAAAGATTGGAAAGGTGGGCCTTATCTAGCCTTTGGGTTTTAAGAATGTCAGTGTCCTTTTGATTTTTGAAATGTATATGTGAAGGTCAGTTGTGAGTGGTGAATTTCATAAAGTACTTGGTATACATATCTGCCTTTGTTTTTTTTTTTAATTTATAACTGGAAGATTCATGATAGATTATAGGGTCTGATTAAAAATTCAGTTACTGATGAGGTTAATGGAAATTCAAAAGAAAATACCATTTAAAGGAATATAAGGGCTACAGCTTGAACTTTATAATACATAGATAAATCATTGGGGTTTTTTGGATTTGGTTTTTTTGTTCCTCTCCCCCTTGTGACATATATCTATCTGCCTTGTTTCTTAAATCTAAGAGACCATGCTTTGAATTAGATTTAAAATTAAAGGTCACCACTTAATTTTGCATTTGTATTCAACATTATGAGTGAGGTTAGTAAAGTCAAATAATGCTTTCTACCATATCTTACGTTTCTATTACTAAAAACTGATTTTACATAGTGACCACTAAATGTTGAATAGTTAATTCTTAACTAATTCTAAAAACAAAAATGTGTCTGTGGAGTTGAGAAAGTAAACTCTCCTTATCTAGAAGCTAAAAATACATATTTTCAGAATTGGATTTCCCCCTATAGCTTTCCTAGAACAATTTCATTAACATTGTTTGCTTCTTTTCGTTTACTTCCTAATAGTAATTGTGATGCTACTTTATTTTAATGATTTATACATTATAATCAAATGAATTTTATAGAGGTCTTCCAACCCTGGTGCATAAGAGAAAAGTAGGCATTTTTCTTGGTATGAGAATTCTCCACACAGTGCTGTAGCTTTTTAACTTAAAAGAATGAATTTCTGCCTTTGAGCAGTAGTTATAGAATCAGCATAATAAAAAAATAAGTGGATAACAGAAGGCACAAGGGTGGACAAAATACACATTATAGTAAAACAAGGACATCTGGATGTTTTAGGTTTAAACAGAAAACTCTTGGGGTGAAACGGATATATGCTAAGATTTTTGTGAATCCCAAATAGCACCATACAGTATACCACAAAGTATTACTGGACGTTTTAAAGCATTTCCTTCAGATCCTTACGGAGGTACTGTGCCAGGGCCAAGCAGTAGAACATAGGAAACCACTGGTGAGGGGTGGGCGCTGGGCAGTGCACTCACGCTCCCTAGGCGAGCTTTCCACGTAGCCACCTCGCCGTAGAATTCCAATTCATGCCACAGCAAAGCTGGAGTCCTCTCTCACCAGCTTCCAGGGTTGCTCACAAGAGCTAAAAACTGCAAGTGGGAAATCTGACTATGGCAAGGAACTACTACGTTGCCCTCCTTTATTTTGTTTTTAAGTCAAGCTGCTCATCTCTTTGCCTGTTTTTCTTTTCGCCAAGTACCCAAGTACCAACAAGCTCATTTTATATTTCTTTTTAAGACCTTCAACATTATAAGCTCTCAGTATCCTTTTGGCTCAGCCAAATATTTTACTTGGTGATGCTTTACTGTCCTTATTCATGTTTTAAACTTTACTGAGGGATAATTGACAAATATAATGTATATATTTAAGTATAAATGTAGTGATTTGATGCACATTGTGGAATGGTACCAAGATCAGTTGACACACACATCACCTCATATAGTTAGCTTTTTTTTTTTTTTGATGGTGAGAATGCTTGAGGTCTACTCTCAGCAACTTTCAAGTATACAGTATGGTACTATTAACCATAGTCAAAATGCTGTATGTTACATCCTCAGAAAGTATTCTTTGTATAACTGAAAATGTGTATCCTTTGACCTATGTTGCCCCATTTCTGCGGTCCCCAGCCCTTGGCAACCATCATTCTATTCTCTGTTTCTATGAAATTGGCGCTTCTTTTTTTTTCTTTTTCTAGATTCCACCTATAAGTGATACCATACAGTGTTTGTTTTCTCCGTCTGGCTTATTTCACTTAAACCTCCAGGTCATCCACATTGTCACAAATGGTAGGATTTCCTTCTTTTTTATGGCTGAATAACATTCCTCTGTGTGTGTATGTGTTTGTGTGTGTGTGTACAATTTTTGTTTGTTTCAAGGTATTTTTCGAGTTCCCTTTTGAGTTCTCCTTTGAGCCACTAGTTGCTCAGAAGTGTGTTGTATAATTTCCACATATTTGTGGACTTCCTAGATTTCCTCCTGTTACTGATTTCTAGTTTCATACCATCGTGGTCGGAAAAGACACTTGATATGATTTCAGTCATCTTAAATTTGTTGAGACTGTTTCTGTGACCTGTGATCTATCCTGAGAATGTTCTTTGTGTGCTTGAGAAGAATATGTACAGGTGTACCTCAGAGATAGTGTGGGTTTGGTTCCAGACCACTACAGTAAAGCGATTATCACAATAACGTGAGTCACATGAATTTTTTGGTATATTTACAGTGTACTGTAGTCTGTTAAGTATGCAATAGTATTATGTCTTAAAAAAAAAACAATGTATATACCTTAATTAAAAAATACGTTATTGCTGGAAAATGCTAAGCATCATCTGAGCCTTCAGCAAGTCTTAATCATTTTGCTGACGGAGGGTCTTTCCTTGATGCTGATGGCTGCTGACTGATCAGGGTGGTGACTGCTGAAGGGTGGAGTGGCTGTGACAATTTCTTAAGACAACAATGAAAGTTTGCCACATCGATCGACTCTTTCTTTCACAAATGATTTCTCTGTAGCATGCAATGCTGTTTGACAGCATTTTACCCACCTTTCAAAACTGGAGTCAGTCCTCTCAAACCCTGACACTGCTTTATCAACTAATCTTATGTAATATTCTAAATCCTCTGTCGTCATTTCACCAGTCTTCACAACATCTTCACCAGGAGTAGATTCCTTCTCAAGAAACCACTTTCTTTGCTCATCCATAAGAAGCAACTTCCCATCCATGGGTTTTGTCATGAGATTTCAGCAGTTCATTCACATCTTCAGGCTCCACTTCTAGTTCTCTTGCTATTTCCACCATATCAGCAGTTACTTTCTCCACTGAGGTCTTGAACCTCTCAAAGTCATCCATGAGGGTTGGAGTCAACTTCTTACAAACTCCTGTGAATGTTGATATTTTGACCTGTTCCCATGAATCACAGATGTTTTTAATGGCATCTAGAATGGTGAATCATTTCCAGAAGGCTTTCAATTGACTTTGCCCAGAACCATCAGAGGAATCCTTATCTATTGCGGCTGTATCCTGAGGAAATGTATCTCTTAAAGAATAAGACTTGAAAGTCAAAATATTCCTTGATTCATAAGCTGCAGAATGGATGTTGTGTCAGTAGGCATGAAAACAACGTGGATCTTATTGTACCTCTCCATCAGAGGTCTTGGGTGACCAGGTAGGTGCATTGTCAATGAGCAGTAATATTTTGAAAGAAATCTTTTTTTCTGAGTAGTAGGTCTCAACAGTGGGCTTAAAATATTCAGGAAACCATGTTGTAAACATGTGCTGTCATCTAGGCTGCTTTGTTCCATTTATAGAGCACAGGTGGAGTAGGTTATCATCATTATTGAGGGCCCTAGGGTTTTCGGGATGGTAAGTGAGCATTGGCTTCAGCTTTAAGTGACCAGCTGCATTAGCCCCTAACAAGAGAGTCAGCCTGCCCTTTGAAGCTTTGAAGCCAGGCATTGACTTCTCCTCTCCAGCTGTCGGAGTCCTAGATGGCATCTTCTAATAGAAGGTGGTTTTGTCTGCATTGAAAATCTGTTGTTCAGTATAGCTACCTTCATTAATTACCTTAGCTGGATCCTCCGGATAACTTGCTGCAGCTTCTATATCTGCACTTGTTTCATCTTACACTTTTATGTTATGGAGATGGCTTCTTTCCTTAAACCTCATGAACCAACCTCTGCTGGCTTCACACTTTTCCTATGCGACTTCCTCATCTCTCTCAGCCTTCATGGAATTGAAGAGAGTTAGGGCCTTACTTTGGATTATGCTTTGGCCTAAGGGGATGTTGTGGCTAGTTTCATCTATCGGACCGCTAAAATTTAAACAACAATAAAACTGTTTCTTATACTTCGTGTGTTCACTGGAGTAGCACTTTTAATTTCCTTCAAGAACTTTTCCTTTGCATTCACAACTTGGCTAACTGTTTTGGTGCAAGAGGCCTAGCTTTTGGCCTATCTCGGCCTGTGACATAACTTTTTCACTAACCTTAATCGTCTCTAGCTTTTGATTTAAAGTAAGAGATGTGTGACGACTCCTTTCACTTGAACACTTAGAAGCCATTATAGGGTTATTAATTGTCCTAATTTCAATATTGTTGTGTTTCAGGGAATAGAAAGGCCCAAAGAGAGGGAGAGAGATGGGAACAGCTGGTTGGTGGAGCAGTCAGAACACACACAACACTTATTGATTAAGTTCGCTGTCTTATATGGGCACAGTTTGTGTGCTTCAAAGCAGTTACTGTAGTAACATCAAAGATCACTGATCACAGATCACCATAACAAATATAATAACAAAAAATTTGAAATATTGCAAGAATTACCAAAATATGACACAGAGACACAAAGTGAGCAAATGCGGTTGGAATAATAGCACCAATAGATTTGCCTAACACAGGGTTATTACAAACCTTCAATTTGTAAAAAGTGCAGTATCTGTGAGACACAATAAAGCAAAATGCAACAAAATGAGGTATGCCTGTATTCTGCTGCTGTTGGATGGAATGTTCTGTGTATGTATGTGCTAGGTCCATTATTTTCTTACTGATTTTCTGTCTGAATGATCTATCCATTGTTGGAAGTGGGATATTGAAGTCCTCTACTATTATTGCGTTGCTGTGTATTTTTGCCTTCAGATCTGTTAATAATTGTTTAGTATATTTAGGTGTTCCAGTATCGGGTATGTACATATTTACAATTGTTATATCCTGTTGAAGTTAATTCAGACCTCTTTATCATTGTATAGTGACCTTCTTTGTCTTTTGGTACAGCTTTTGAGTTAGTCTGTTTTGTTTGATATAATTATAGCTACTCTTGCTCTCTTTTGTTTTCCATTTTAATGGAATCTTTTTCCATACCTTTACTTTCAGCCTATGAGTGTCCTTATAGCTTTAGTGAGTCTCTTGTAGTGAGCATATAATTAGGTCTTGTTTTTATATCTATTCAGCCACTCTATGTCTTTTAATTGTAAAAACCATTTATATTTAGAGTACTTACTGATAGGTAAGAACTCATCTCCATTTTGTTCATTGCTTTCTGATTGTTTTGTAATTCCTTTGTTCCTCTCTTTTTTTTTTTTTTTTTTGAAAGGTAATTTTAAATTTATTTATTTATTTATTTATTTTTGGCTGTGTTGGGTCTTCGTTTCTGTGCGAGGGCTTTCTCCAGTTGCGGCAAGTGGGGGCCACTCTTCATCGCGGTGCGCGGGCCTCTCACCATCGCGGCCTCTCTTGTTGCGGAGCACAGGCTCCAGGCGCGCAGGCTCAGTAGTTGTGGCTCACGGGCCCAGTTGCTCCGTGGCATGTGGGATCCTCCCAGACCAGGGCTCAAACCCGTGTCCCCTGTATTGGCAGGCGGATTCTCAACCACTGCGCCACCAGGGAAGCCCTGTTCCTCTCTTTATGTTTGTCTTTGTGAGTTGATGACTTTTTGTAGTGGTATGCTTTGGTTCTTTTCACTTTATCATTTGTGTATCTATTATAGGTTTTTTTTTTTAACATCTTTATTGGAGTATAATTGCTTTACAATGGTGTGTTAGTTTCTGCTTTATAACAAAGTGAATCAGCTATACATATACATATATCCCCATATCTCTTCCCTCTTGCATCTCCCTCCTTCCCACCCTCCCTATCCCACCCCTCTAGGTGGTCACAAAGCACCAAGCTGATCTCCCTGTGCTATGCGGCTGCTTCCCACTAGCTATCAGTTTTACATTTGGTAGCGTACATATGTCCATGCCACTCTCTCACTTTGTCCCAGCTTACCCTTCCCCCTCCCCATATCCTCAAGTCTATTCTCTAGTAGGTCTGCGTCTTTATTCCCATCCTGCCCCTAGGTTCTTCATGACCATTTTTTTTTTAATAGATTCCATATATATGTGTTAGCATACGGTATTTGTTTTCCTCTTTCTGACTTACTTCACTCTGTATGACAGACTCTAGGTCCATCCACCTCACTACAAATAACTCAATTTCATTTCTTTTTATGGCTGAGTAATATTCCATTGTATATATGTGCCACGTCTTCTTTATCCATTCTGTGTTATAGGTTTTTGCTTTGTAATTACCATAAGGCTTTCATTATATAATTGATCCTTGAACAACACAGGTTTGAACTGTGTGGGTCCACTTACATGTGATTTTTTTTCAATAGTAAATGTTACAGTACGTCACAGTCTGCATTTGGTCGAATCCACAGATGTGAAACAGTGGATACAGAGGAACCAAGTATATGGAGGACCAACTATAGTTACAGAATTTCAATTACACGGAGGGTCAGCAACCCTAACTCCTGTGTTGTTCAAGGGTCAACTGTACATCTTATGGTTATAGTAGTCTATTTTAGGCAAGCTGATAACAGCTGCACTTAATTGCATAAAATCGTCACATTTACTTGCCCACCTACACATTTTATGTTGTTGATGTTCCATTTTACATCTTTTTGTATTGTGTATCCATTAACAAAGTATTGTAGCTACAGTTATTTTTAACAGTTTTGTATCTTAATCTATATGCTAGAGTCCAAACTGATCTACACACCACCATTGCAGTATTAGAGTATTTTGAATTTGAGTATATATTTACTTTTACCAGTGAACTTTATATTTTTTATATGTTTTCGTGTTCCCAATTAGTACCCTTTCATTTCAGCTTGAAGAACTCCCTTTAGCATTTATTGTAAGGCTGGTCTAGTAGTGATAAATTCCCTGTTTTTGTTTGGGAAAGTCTGTATCTCTCCTAAGTTTCTGAAGAACAACTTGGCTGGGTAAAGTGTTCTTGGTTGACAGTTTTTTCTTTTAGCACTTTGAATTTATTATCCCTCTCTTTTCTAACCTATGAGGTGTCTGCTGAGAGGTCTGATAATACCTTATTAGGATTCCCTTGTATATAATAAGTCTTTTTTTTCTTGCTTTCAAAATTTTCTCTTTTTCTTTGATTTTTGAGATCTCTATTACAGAGTTCTTTGGGTTGAATCTGTTTAGGGATCTCTGAAGCTTTATGTATCTGCATGGCCATATCTCTCTCCAGATCTGGGAAGTTTTCAGTCATTGTTTCTTTAAATAAGTTGTCTGTCCCTTTCTCTCCTCTCCTTTTTGGACTCCTGTAATGCAAATGTTGTTTCACTTGATAATGTACCATAATTCCCATAAACTGTCTTCACTATTTTTCATTCTAATTTCTTTTTTATCCTCTGGATAATATTAAGAGATCTGTCTTAAGTTTGCAGATTCTTTCTTCTGCTTGACTGAGCCTGCTGTTGAAGCTCTATTGATTTTTCATTTCATTCACTGTCTTCTTCAGCTTCAAAATTTCTGTTTAGTTCTTTTTTATGATTTCTTTTTGTTGAACTTTCCATTTCGTTCATGCATTGCTTTACTGAGGTCACTGAGTTGTCTATCTGTGTTCTCTTGAATTTTGCTACTTCCTTAAAATGACTGTTTTGAATCTTTATTTCGGGTAACTCAGATCTTCATTTTTCAGGGTGTGTCAGTTACTGAAAAATTACTGTGTTCCTTTGGTGGTGTCATGTTTCCTTGCTTTTTCATGTTTCTGATGGCTTTGGTTTGATGTCTGTGCACTGAGGGAGCAGTCACCTTTTCCAGTTTTTTTGGCCTGGCTTCTGTGGGAAAGACTTTCACCTGAAGTTGGTTGTGCAGGCACCGACTGGGTGGGATGCAGCATCTTGGGTTCCTGGGAGAGCACAGTGGTGTAGTCTCTGTGTAGCTCTGTTAGCAGAAGTCAGCTGTGGTGCAGACTGATAGGATCTTCTGTGGCCAAGGCTGCAGAGGTCCTGTGGTGGCTAGGGCTGTTGGGATCCTCAGAGGTGAAGATTGCTGGGGTCATCCTGTTCTTGTTTTTTTTTTTTTGCCCATGGGAGAAAGTTCTAGCCAAGGGGATACCTCTTGGCATTTGGTCTGGCATGCTGGCACTCAGATTGGTAGTGGAGTAGAGCCTTGGGGTCAGACACATTTGGAACTACTGCAGTGCCTGGGTCCTCGGGCACAGGTGCAACTGTAGGGTCTGTGGCGCTGGTATCGAAGGTGCAGGTATGTGCACATATCCTGTGGAACCAAGGTCTGGGTCTCTGGGGCTCATCTCAGTGACTCATATGGGGTGGGGGGAGAGATACAGAAGCAGCACAGGCCCTGAGATGATGGGGTGCAGTGGTGGCTTGGGTCCAGGGAACAGAGTGCAGTAGCAGCTGGGGACAGTGGGTCAAAGGCCCAACTCTGGCCCCAGGGGCAGTCTCAGAATAGCAGCAGCATGTCCCTGGTGGAGGCCTGTTAAAGCCACGCGTCGGGACCCAGGGGACGGTTGCCAAGCAGCAGGAGCTTGACCTCTATGACGATGGGTCAGAGTTGTGATGTGGGGTGGAGGCAGAAACAGCAACAGACATCCCAGAAATGGTGGGACAGACTTGTGACCGGGAGCTGAGAGCCGGGTGCAGAGCAGTGGCAGCCCTGGTTCTGTATATGGCAAGGCCCTGTGGCATCCGATCCTGGAGAGTGGGGCACAGCAACAGCTGGGTTCCCTGGGGGCAACTCTCACCTCAGGGCCAGCCCCAGGAGCCGATGGAGTGGTGAGCACCCCAGACAGCGCTGGCGAAGACTCTGTAGCAACTGCTGCAGATGTCCACAGCAGGGAGGCTCGCTGGGGTTCTGCTGCTCTCCTTTTCCCCATGGGGTGAAAGTCCTTTGAGGGCCTCCTTCCTGGAGCCAAGCTGCTCTGGACTGAGAGATGAGGGGACACAGCTAAAATGTTCCCTTCACTTTTCTGTGCGGTCGTCCTTGGTTTTTGAGCTCTGCAGGGTTTTTGCTGCTGCTTTGTTGTAGTCCAGAGCTTTCTCTGTTTTAAGGAAACATAGCTTTCCCTGTTTTTGTCTATTTGTAGTTGATTTATTGTTTTTGTGGGGGAGATGAGTGGGAGCACCTCCTAGCCCTCTATCTTACTCATGCTGCCACCCCGTTTTTAATTGCTCTGTTGAGGCTCTGCCCTCCTCTCCAATGTGACATGCCTTGTATCATATGGGCTTTTTGGGGGGATTTTGTTGAGACTAATCATGCCTATTCTGATGAGATGATCTTAAACATCAAGAGTACTGTTTTGGATTTTTGTTGTGGTCTGTTGTTTTTAAAGTATTCAATACTGCTAATTCTTGCAAGGAAAATGCTTATTCTTAAGCATTCATGCTGTTTAGTATTCCAGAAAATCAACAGTATTAATAATACTTTATTGTCAGTTTTTGTTTTCTATTAATGATATTATTGTAATATACACTATATACTAGAATGTTAATATTTTTGAATAATTATTATTTACAAACAACTATTTGTTTTTTCCCTAATCATTAGCTATGTTGATTTCTTGCTCTCTCTTTTTCACTTATGGTTACATATTGACATACTGGGTTTCTGCTGTATTATTTCAAATCCACAATCTTTAGAACCAGCTGAGGTGTATGTGGGAGCACTGTATTTTGTCTCTGTTTATTTTGTGTTCTTTTAGATAAAATACTTCAAAACACTTGCTGTGAAAAATCTTTTTCCTGAAATTTTTTTTTTGCCTAAAGATAGACCTGTTTAACCTGCTTCCCAGGGATAGGTTTCTACCTGGATTGAAGTAAAAAACTATGGAACCACTAACATGGTACCTATTAGAAGGGAGACGGTATCTTTGAAGAGTAGTTTAAATGAGTTTTTAAAGACAGGACTGATTGACTTGCTCTCTTTAGTACATCATCATGAATATTACCCCCAAAATGATCATGCAGAACAAAATAATTTGAAGGCAAGGGAGAGCACTGGTCGTAAAATTACTGAGGAGACGAGGAAGCAGGGTGGTCACAATCCGTGCACGTTTGGCGTGGGCTGTGGGTGGAGTCACCAAAGACACTCCCAGCCTCTTGTATGAGCGTGCCTGTGTATGCTGGAAAAGCCTGATAGGAGGTATTGTATTTTGAAGGAAGGCTTTCAGTTTCTAAGCTACTGTGGAGGAGTATAAGCTCCTTGAGAGCAGGGACTGTGGCTTCTGCATCTTTGATTGCACTGTGACATCTGCAACGGTGCGTGAGTCCAAAAATGTTCTGCATGTAACTGAGTCCGGTGTTAGTAAGTGAATGACAGCATTAAATATCCTTTTTCTATTATACTTAGAAGTTTCCTCTTCTGTGCCACAAACCGAATCCGTATTTCAGAACTCCCTGCCCCCACAAACTTCCAAAGCCCATCAACTTATTATTAAGTTTATTATGGAGCAGGGGTCAGCAAACTACCAACCCCTGGGCCAGTGTGGCCCACTGCCTATTTTTTTTTTTTTTAATTTATTTATTTATTTTTGGCTGTGTTCGTTCTTCGTTTCTGTGCGAGGGCTTTCTCCAGTTCTGGCGAGCGGGGGCCACTCTTCATCGCGGTGCGCGGGCCTCTCACTATCGCGGCCTCTCCCGTTGCAGAGCACAGGCTCCAGACGCGCAGGCTCAGCAGTCGTGGCTCACGGGCCCAGCCGCTCCGCGGCATGTGGGATCCTTCCAGACCTGGGCTCGAACCCGTGTCCCCTGCATTGACAGGCGGACTCCCAACCACTGCGCCACAAGGGAAGCCCACCCACTGCCTATTTTTGTATGGCCTTCGAACTAAGTATAGTTTTTACATTTCTAAATGGTTGAAAAAAATCGAAAGAATAAGTATTGGGTAGCGTGAAAATTATATGGAATTCAACTTTAAATAAAGTTTTACTGGAACACAGCTACCATGTTCATTTGTTTGCATGTTATCTCTGACTGCTTTTGTGCTACAATAATGGAATTGAGTAGTTGCAGTAGAGGCCACCTAGCCAGCAAGGCTGAGAATATTACTATCTAGCCCTTTGCAGAAAAAGTTCACTTACTCTTACCACTACCCCTTGATCTAGAGCAATATGTAAGTTCCATCAATAAATAAGTCAACTGTGGTAAATGATCACCTAGAGCTGGATGTTCAGGTATAATAAGAATCGTACCTGATTTTGAACACTGTGAAAGCACTTTCATCCATATTTAGCAAGAAGCCTGCAAGCTACACATTATCACCTCCATTTTACAGATGGAAAAATTGAGGTACAGAGAGGTTGACTTGCCAAAGTTTAAGTAGTGGGAGTTTGAGACTTAAGGAGTCTGCCTTGAGCCTTTGCACTATACCCCTTTTCTATGCCACCCCCCATTATAGACTTCAGCTCCCTTGATATTCTAAGAACAGATAGGGTGTCCTACATTGTGTGAACATCCTTCTGCAGTTTTGGGTTTTTTTTTTTTTGGCTGTGCTGCACAGCATGCGGGATCTTAGTTCCCTGACCAGAGATTGAACCGGTGCCTCCTGCAGTGGAAGTGTGGAATCGTAACCACTGGACCACCAGGGAAGTCTGTCCTCCAGCTGCAGTTTAAATTAGACATTTCCAGTGTCTGATTGTACTAAATATCACATACCAGGAAAGAATTTGAAGCTCATTCTTCGGATGGAACAAACATAAAAAATACTGTTCACAGATGACAAGCTTGGAAGGCTTGTTGGGGATGAGGGTCAGTGAGGAAGGAAAAGGATTTATGTTTATAATTTTTCCCATCATTTCTGGAGGCAAAGACTATAATGAGTCTGTAATGAGACATAGTGGTCAGAGGGCTTAAGCTTGGCTGATGAGGGGGCTGAAGGTGGAGGTGGTGGTTTTATGGATTCTGTGTCAAGACTTGTGTAAGAGACTGATGATTCTGAGGCTTTAAGCTAGATCTGCTTTTGGACTGCTAAATGAGTATTCTCAAGGAAAATTTCCTTAGATTTCTTTAGAATGAATGCTAGTAAATCATTATGTCATATAGTATGATTCTTTAGAGTCATTAATTCATGCAGTATGATTCTTTAGGGTGAATACCAATAAATCAAAAAGTCATGTAGTATGATCACTACCAAGTTTAGAATACTAACTCTTTTTTCCCGTGTTGAACAAGAGGACGTAGGAGAAAGCATATGATTTCCCATATAGCTGGTGATGGCAGATGAGTTGGAGGTTGGACTTTCCCCTTCACGTTTCCATTCCTGCTTGTTGACCCTGCTCCTTCGAACCTCGGGCTGCTTTCCCTTTGGATTTGTTTTTGTCAGTGGGACCATGATTATCACAGTCACATAGGCTTGAAACCTTGGAATTACTTGTGGTTCCCCCTCCCCTTTTAGCAAATTGTCGTTTGATTATTTTCCAGTCACAATATCCTTACCCCAGTCTCTGCTTCCATCCTAGTTCCCCAGACTGTTGCTAAAATTTAACTGACCCTTCTCTCTTCCTACATTCTACTGTCATAAAAAAAGCTCTCTAAAATGTCTCACAGTGATCTCAGAAACCTTCACATTTCTCGTGAGATAAGAGCCAGCTCTTCGCTGGCATTTAAGACCCTCCACAGTCTGGTTTCTAGCTACCTTCCAATTTTTATAGCAGCCATCTGCTCTGAGCTAATCACTGTTCCCATCATTGTCATACCTGCATCACACCTACACCATCCTATTTCTTTTTTTTTTGGAATTTTATTTATTTTTTTTATACAGCAGGTTCTTATTAGTTATCCATTTTATACATATTAGTGTATATATGTCAATCCCAATCTCCCAATTCATCACACCACCACCCCTCCCCCGCCACTTTCCCCCCTTGGTATCCATACGTTTGTTCTCTACATCTGTGTCTCTATTTCTGCCCTGCAAACCAGTTCATCTGTGCCATTTTTCTAGGTTCCACATATATGCGTTAATATACAATATTTGTTTTTCTCTTTCTGACTGACTTCACTCTGTATGACAGTCTCTAGATCCATCCACATCTCTACACATGACCCAATTTCCTTCCTTTTTATGGCTGAGTAATATTCCATTGTATATATGTACCACATCTTCTTTATCCATTCATCTGTCGATGGGCATTTAGGTTGCTTCCATGACCTGGCTATTGTACATAATGCTGCAATGAACATTGGGGTGCATGTGTCTTTTTGAGTGATGGTTTTCTCAGGGTATATGCCCAGTAGTGGGATTGCTGGGTCATATGGTAGTTCTATTTTTAGTTTTTTAAGGAACCTCCATACTGTTCTGCATAGTGGCTGTATCAATTTACATTCCCACCAACTTGCAAGAGGGTTCCCTTTTCTCCACACCCTCTCTAGCATTTATTGTTTGTAGATTTTCTGATGATGCCCATTCTAACTGGTGTGAGGTGATACCTCATTGTAGTTTTGATTTGCATTTCTCTAATAATTAGTGATGTTGAGCAGCTTTTCATGTGCTTCTTGGCCATCTGTATGTCTTCTTTGGAGAAATGTAGGTCTTCTGCCCATTTTTGGATTGGGTTGTTTGTTTTTTTAATATTGAGCTGCATGAGCTGTTTATATATTTTGGAGATTAATCCTTTGTCCATTGATTTGTTTACAAATATTTTCTCTCATTCTGAGGGTTACACCGTCCTATTTCTGCCCCCACCAAATTAGCCCATCAATCTTGTTCTCTTGATTCTGTTTTTTTGTTGTTGTTGTTTTTTGTTTTTTTTAAGACCTAATTTGATTCCAGCCCTCTCCTTCCCAGAACACCCTGACCTTTGGCAGTAACTCCGTCTATTCGTTCATTTCAGTTTCATCATAGTCATTGGACCCTTAATTTGTGCTACACAGATTCATATTTATCTCAGTGTTTTTTCTGTTTCATAAGGGATGCTCAGTCGAAAATAATTAGTGGTGGTAAAATATATTCCATGAAATCAGTACCTTTTCCTGAAACTGCAAAGAGTAGAGAGTTTAAGTCTTGACTAGTCTCTGGTCAAGAACGAGTTATTGCTTGGGCAGAGTTATGGATAAGAGCTGTTCCCTTTCCTCTTACGGTGTGCCATAAATCAGTTTTTAGGGCCTTTGACTCAATAACAGGGATGTTTAATCCCTCTCTATGCTTGGCTTTCCCTCCAGATGCCAGGAAAAGCAAACAAATGCTAAGCTCTCCTTCTTAGTTATTCACTCTATGCACTGGTGATAAAAAATCTGCTCCAACTATCCTTGGCCTTGAAAAGGTCATTGCTAACCTTTCTTCTGTCTAGAACAGTGATTTGCAAACTTTTTTGCACAAGTACTCCCTAATAGTTTTTTAGAAATCGTCTTAAAAGGAAACTGTTCCTTTGTACAATTAAAGCTGTTCCTAAGTTTAAATACTGGTAAAGGATAGAATTTCCAGCATAGTATAAATATTGACATTTTAAAACAAAACATTGCTCTTTCAGATATACCCAACGGAGGCAAAATATCATAGAAATTTAATACCATCAACCATATAAAAGATACATAAAGATATTGAAAATTTTACATCTTTCCTTTTTCTCCTTGAACTTGTATTTCATTGCAATTTCCCCACAGGATTTTATCCTAATATAATACAACATAATGCCTAGATGGGATACAAAAAATCGAATTGTGAAAATGCAGGGTCATGTTATTGCAATTATAATGAAAGAAAAAAAGTACATTTTAGTCTGTACTGTCACACAGAGGACAAAAGTAAAAGTAGTGAAATTTATTGTACAAACTGACCGACCATTCACTGAACTGAGCAAGTCCCCAGTGATCACAAGGCAGTCACTTTCTTTTGGGGGCAGGCCTGCACCGCACGACATGCGGGATCTTAGTTCCCCGACCAGGGATTGAACCCAGTCCCTTGGCAGTGAAAGCGTGGCATCCTCGCACATGCCTTCCCTGGAGAAGCTTAAACGTTTGGGAATAGGGGCCTGGACTGGAGGATGGGGCCAAGTCCATTAGATCAGATTCTCATATTCTTCAAGTTTGTTGACGTACGATTTTACTATATATTTTTACGCCCCAAAGTAATACTGATCATACTGTCATACATCTTTGACCAGAAAAAAAGGTATGTAAATTAACATTCTAAAATTTATTTATTGTGACCTTAAGGCTGTGCTAAATTTCTTTTATACTGAGTTGTTAAAATTATTTTACATAATTGATCAAAATATATTTAAAAGTTTGATACTTGTTAAATGAAATGTGAAATTGTTGAAAGTCCTCTTTTAATGAGAGTAATTTTCTGATTAGTTTATCCCTGGATAAATGTGGCATTGCTAGAATGAAAGAGGGCTGAATGTCAGTTCTGTTTCTGTCTTTCATTTCTATGTAAATGCTGAAAAACAGCCCCTAAATAAAGAAATGGGTGTGGAAGTAGCTTTATTGAAACCATTTTACTCAGTTCTTTAAATTCCATGCCAAAGATCACATTGTGTTTTTAATCATCCTTCAACTGACAATATGATTAGTTTATTGTTCTTTTTTTGTTGAAAACAGAGAATTGGTAGTTCTAACTTTTAGAATTGTTTGTTACTTAGAGTTATTCATTCTCAAATTTGGGGGCATAAACCCAAACAGCTTTACCGAGACTATCAAATGATTATTAATCGTACCCGTTACTCTTTCACTTAGAAAAACTTCATTTAATCCAGCTGGAAAATCCAACCTGTTACTTTCAAAACACCTTTTCAGAAATATTTTTTGATACAATTAGTGCTTTAAATATAGTTTTACCATAATACATATTTCATTAAGTATATAATTCATTCAAAACCTTTGAGCCGCAGGTTTAATCATTCAATTTATGTTAAATGTCTACCATATAATGAAATCAAGTCAAATATCCACCATTTCATCATTAAATCAGATAACCAAATCATATTTCCTTTCTGTCAGAAAAAGTCTGACTTGACAGTTCAAATGTTGTGTTAAAGAATTTTGAAGAATATTATAAAACTTATTAAAAACATCACAGAACACCTTTTGTAAGAGATTACTAAAAGCACTCAAGGTGTAAAATCCATAAACTTCACATATATATATATTTTTTTTTTAAAAAAATACTGATTATTTTTAGACACATGAACTTTTTAAAAAAATTTTTATTTATTTATTTATTTATTTATTTATTTATGGCTGTGTTGGGTCTTCGTTTCTGTGCGAGGGCTTTCTCTAGTTGCGGCAAGTGGGGGCCACTCTTCATCGCGGTGCGTGGGCCTCTCACTATCGCGGCCTCTCCCATTGCGGAGCACAGGCTCCAGACGCGCAGGCTCAGTAGTTGTGGCTCACGGGCCCAGTTGCTCTGCGGCATGTGGGATCTTCCCAGACCAGGGCTCGAACCCATGTCCCCTGCATTGGCAGGCAGATTATCAACCACTGCGCCACCAGGGAAGCCCTCACATATATTTTTTAAAAATGATGTAACTCAATATACAATTTCTCATTATTTAACTTTTAACAAGTCACAATCCTCTATAAGCTAAAATTATAAGTTATTAGGAAGCAAGTAGGTTGACAAGGCAAGATAATCTTTCAATAAAGGTATGCACATATATTGAACTAGTGTGTTTGGCTTTTGGTAGAATTAGGAATCAAAAAATAACGTTAGGGCCACAATTACTGTGAGCCACAGTAACACAGTAACACAATAACATGTGAGCCACAGTTACTGAGCCTGCGCATCTGGAGCCTGTGCTCCGCAACAGGAGAGGCCACGATAGTGAGAGGCCTGCGCACCGCGATGAAGAGTGGCCCCCGCTTGCCGCAACTGGAGAGAGCCCTAGCGCAGAAACAAAGACCCAACACAGCCAAAAATAAATAAATAAATAAATAAATAAAATAAAATAAAAAACCAAACACGTAATTTTATTAGGATCAGATTTTTCTATAGAATGTTCTATAGGATACTAAAAACTAACTGGTGTGGCAGCTAGAATCTAATTTATTTTCTGTTACTAGGTGGTGGGAAATATTAATCATTTCATAAAATACAATAAATTGAGATTTGACTATTTGGAATATGTATTTCATGATATGATCATGAAAAGTTTTGTCTGTAGGTTTTATTCAGCGCATCATGAAAATTCTGGTAGTCCTGAAAAATATCCCAAGTTATAATTAAAATAATCAGCATTACTAAACTGCTCCTGTTTTGACTGTTCAAAGGTACTTTTTTAGGGGGTCAGTGATTGTTCTAAGGATGAATATTTTAAATAGTAAAGTACTCATGAGAAAAGCTGTTCGTAGCATTCAGTGTCTCTTACAGGTACTTCTTGCTTTGCTGGTAGGGTTTCCATCAAGAGTGATCTATTTCTTCCTTGGCATGAATCTGGAAATGGAAGTAGCCAATTTGTTAAAGAAAAATCAGCATTACTTCCACATTACCCCACTTTACCACGTATCCAAATTTTGAACATCTTAACAATTCCCCAAATATCTCGTCTCTAAATCTCCCTTAACAGAAATACAGAACAGGGAACATTAGGCAGCCCCAAGGACTAACACTCGTGGACCCTGAAGCCCTGAATGCCTCAGGGCAGTGCAGCCTAGAGTGAGCTGGGAAGGTGAGTAGTGTGCCTTTAGTGTATAGAATGGAAGAAACATTGTGGATACAGTATTTTGTTGTTTTTTAGATTGCTCAGTTTGAGGGAAAGTTGTGTACGGAAGGTAAAGATGTGGAGGAAGTTCCCTTTAAAATTACCCTTTTGCTCAGGGACCCCTTGAAAGGCTTTGAGGGCCCCTTACAGGGTTAGACATACCCCATATGAACACTCTGGCCCAGAGTGTTGAAGATTTCTGTTCTTATTTCCATATGTTCATAAAATGTTTTCATCAGTGACATTGTGCTTTTTTTTTTTTTTGAGTTCCCCTGTGACGAAAGTTCTTATTTAGGACTTCCTTAGTGAGCACTGAGAAAACTGGGTTAGTCTTTCATAGGGGGAGTGTAAAACAAACTAACCTGCCCCTTCCTCGTTACTGTCATAAAGCTTATCCTTCAACCGGCCAACACCAAGCCTTTTGAGTTCCCTTTATCAGATAATGTCAGGAACACCTGGGTTATAGCATTCTTTCCACCTAAGTCTAGTGCTTATTCAGTCCGGAGCTGTGTTGAAATTGCATACATACAAGGTATAACGTTAAGAAACAGTTTTCAGTGCAGACAGCTGAAACGCACTCACTCACTCTGCTGAGTGTTTTGGTGATTACACTGCCCTTCTGCTTGCTTGCTTAAAATGTGTAAAGAACACTGCGGGGAACAATGACCGTGACTTTTGTTCATTCTCTGTGTATAGTGAGAAAAATGTGGCAACTCCAAATAGTAACTTAATGATGATTCAGGAAAGACAGGTAAAATAAAATAAATAAACCTTAAGTCATAAAACTTGCATTAAATCCTACATTCCTTATACAGGCAACTTCCTTGTGTTCTACCAATAGTGTTTGCGGAGGAGAGAAGGAAGGGGAGCTTTTAAAAAGTGAATCTAGTAAAAGTCCAACTAATAATTTCAAACATTCTTATAAGGGATTTTTTGCACAAATATTTGGATTTAATGGTGCATAATAAGAATCTTATGCTGTTTTAGATACCACAGTTCTTTATTTATGAGAAAGTTTATTAATCCATTCAAAGAACACACTGTACTACAAGACTTTTTATGGGCTTACTGAGTAAAGTCATTTATTCCAAGGCTCTATTTGACTGTCAGGTTTGGGATGAAAATTTCCTACCTTTTTTTTTTTTTATTAATTAATTAATTTATTTTTGGCTGTGTTGGGTCTTCGTTGCTGTGCGCGGGCTTTCTCTAGCTGTGGCGAGCGGGGGCTACTCTTCATTGCGGTGCACAGGCTTCTCATTGCGGTGGCTTCTCTTGTTGCGGAGCATGGGCTCTAGGTGTGTGGGCTCAGTAGTTGTGGCTCGTGGGCTCTAGAGCGCAGGCTCAGTAGTTGTGGCACACGGGCTTGGCTGCTCCGTGGCATGTGGGATCTTCCCGGACCAGGGCTTGAACCCATGTCCCTTGCATTGGCAGGTGGATTCTTAACCACTGCGCCACCAGGGAAGTCCCAAAGTTTCCTACTTTTGTCTAGGGTAGAAGGAAATAGAATAAGATAAGCATTAGGTATTCCTCAAGGCTTAGAGGATTCTCTGTACAAAGAAGAGGAAGGACTTGGGAACTGGGTACCAGAGTGCCTCATCCAGTGTGTGTCTCCCTAAGCTTGTGTCCGTGGTCCTTGCCTTGCTTTATTTTCTGCCTGGGATGCACAAGATTTTATCACCTTCCTGTAAAAGGTTCTAAAATCTAGTGCCCTGACCTCTCTTGAGTTCTATAAGTTCTTCATGAGTGTCACCAGCATCTTTAATTTAATACATTAAAAAAAAAAACCACGTGGCTGTTCCCCACCCCCCACCCCAGCCTGTTCTGCCACCTGCTCATCACTCATTTAGAATCTGTGGCAAAACTGCTAGTTTCCTGTTCTTTGGGCTTAAGGGGTGCTTCATTCATCACAGTGCAGGCACGCTGTGGCTTTCTGCTCTTGGAGGAAGCCTAGATGTGATCACCCTTTGCATCTAGAATGAAAAGTTTGCTAACAAAGCTGGAGGGAAGTGCTGTGCTTTTAGGAGGCGATGCCTGAGCCTGCTCCAATCAGCCCCCACTCCATTGCTCCCAGGTGTGGTGTCATATGTCTGCCCAGTGCCTCTGTCATCCCTGCAAGGCTCTGCAGCCCCTGGAGAGAAATGGCTCGGCCCCTGCCTCCTTGCAGTCTGTCTTTCATCTCTTCCGTTGGAATAGGTGGGGTTTGCCTCTGCTTTTACTCTAAGTGCATCTTTTTAGGTTTCTGGCCTTTGAACCATGCTTGGGTGTGGAGGGGGTGCATAATTCTAATTTCGTTGTTTTTTTTTTTTTTTTTAAAGATAGTAGTCATCTTTTCTTTTTTAAATTTATTTATTTTTGGCTGTGTTGGGTCTTCGTTTCTGTGCGAGGGCTTTCTCTAGTCGTGGCGAGCGGGGGCCACTCCTCATCGCAGTGCGTGGGCCTCTCACTACCGCGGCCTCTCGTTGCAGAATACAGGCTCCAGACGCGCAGGCTCAGTAGTTGTGGCCCACGGGCCCAGCCGCTCCACGGCATGTGGGATCCTCCCAGACCAGGGCTCGAACTCGTGTCCCCTGCATTGGCAGGTGGACTCTCAACCACTGCACCACCAGGGAAGCCCCTAATTTCTTTTTAAAATCGTCTTTGTACTTCTCTGCTTATAATTGATGCCAGTTATTTATGATATCCCGTAGAGCTTCTTAAAAATCCCCCCTTTAAGACAAGTGGTCAGTGCTTTCTTGTGTGAGCTGTCAGGTAGGTAGATGGTATATTTGGGAAACCTGTGAATGCGGTGCCCGCCCCCAATGCCCAATTCCAGACCTGGCATGTGTGACTCTTGTGACTCAGTGATGAGTCCTCTGAGATTCATCACTGGCCCCATCACCCGGTCTTGATACAGTATGTGGACATTTTCAGACCCTACCATGTAGGGCCCCACCTAAAACAAACAGCACCATGGAAGTAGGGCTTGGAGTTCAAGAATGCTTTATGAAAAATGAAGACAACTGTAGAGGATTCTTTCTCTCAGCCATGGTAAGTAGCTGGGATGCAAATAGGCCTAGGCTCACATTCTGTTGGAAACTTTTAAAAAGACATTTCTTGGGAGTTCCCTGCTGGTCCAGTGGTGAAGACTCCACGCTTCCACGCAGGGGGTGTGGGGGAGGGAACTAAGATCCTGCATGCTGCAGGGCATGGCACGGCCGAAAAGAAAGACACTTCTAGGAAGTCATTCCGCGCTTGGCAATTGGTAAGAGAAGGTTAGGCACTTCTTTTTTTTAGTTCAGATCATGACATCCCATCCATAATTATATGTGGAGATATATATATATATATAATTATGGATATATAATTATACCCATAATTAATAAGTATAATTACAACAATATGATTATACTTATTGAATATTTCATTTTAATTGGGACATTAAGGCGTACACAGGGAAAGATAGCTGACTGTAAAGCGGGTTTCTCAAGGGGCCTCAAGTGCAGCCTGGTGTTTGAGAGCATAAGGATCCTGGAGTCAGATCTGGGTCTTGATCTTTGTTCTGACACTGGTGGTGTGGCCGAGGCAGGTTACTGAACCTTTCTGACTCTCAGTTTTCCATATAAAGCTTTCTTTGTAGGCCTGTTGCAAGAGTTAAATGAGGTAATGTCTGAATCATGCCTAGTGAATTATGGCCGATGTAGCTAGAATATTGTAGAGTAAAACACAAATAAAACATCTGCAAAATTCATCATGGTGTTAAAGGGTAATCCTGATTGGCCTTGCATAATGGATGCAGGCCTACAGGTCGCCTTATTTTCCATGATTAAGGGATGAGTGATCCCAGAGCCTGGAATAGTACTAAGATTGTTGGCAAAAGCAAAATGGCTCTGACTGTGGGAATAAGGGGGATGTGAGGGACAGAAGGAAAGCCAGCGGCCAGATTAGCAGACACATCACTACCTCAGTTCAGTAGAAGGACAGTTCCCACCAACCCCCATACAAGTAGATCTATTTACCGAAGTGCCAGCTACCTGTCATCAAGTGGAGGTGATGGAGACGTAAAATGATTAAATCCATGTGGTTGAGATACACAGAGGATAGTATAAGGGCAGAAGTCAAGATAAACGGACTAGCGAGTCAGAGAACGCTTCTTCTAAGTGGGAACACAAGTGAAGTCTTAAAGAACAAACCAATAGACGTTAGAAGAGGTAATATTACCAAGCAGCAGAAACAGTATGTGTAAGAAAGAAAGGTGTGGGAACGTAAAACACAACTTGATTCTTTAAGATGGTATTTTCCCAGTGGAGTTCCATTTTTCTTTAGTATGAAGACCTAGGATCTAAACCTGTTTTGGACTCTTACACTGACCTGCATCATCTGCTTGGCTAACATTAAGGCAGATTTCACTTGGTAAGAAGTGTTCTTGTAACCTTGTCTAAAAGTCCTGACCGTGAAGCCTTTAAGAATAGTGATGTTAGATCCAGCTCTGAGCTGGTGTCTCAGATTTCCACTAGACTGGTTCTACAAGTGTTCTGTGGCTCAGGGAGCTCCCCACCCCACTCACGTATATTTGCACTGAAATGAATCGCTCACTCAAGCCCTACAGTAATAGCCTCCACAAATAGCAGACAGCTTAAAAGGCAGTCTCTCGTTAGATCTTAGTGGAAAGATTAATGGATACCAAAGTCTTGCATTTCAATGGCTCTCAAATCTAATTTATCATCAGAATTGCTTGAGGAATTTTTAATGCAGAGTTTCAGCTCCTACTCAGAGATTCTAGGATGGAGCCTGGGTCTGTATTAAAACAAAAGAAATCTCCCACAAGTGACTCGAATCATCAGGCAGATCTGAGAACCTTGGTTGAGAAGACAGCCACTGGGCTAACTGTCCAGTGACTACTGCTGATGGAATCTGACCAGTCAGGTTCTTCTTCCTGAGAATGGATACCGAAAGACACTAGTCATGCTCCTGAGTGGAAGTGGTGGTGCTGCCCTCTGAGTGGTAGCAACACTTCTCGTTGTAGGTGGAGGCAAGAGAAGCCAGTGAGCAGAGACACACAAAAGCAGCTCACATGCAAAGCTTCGCAGATGAGACATTGCAGACGTGTCCTGGCAGCTTTCCAGTCCCCTGTCCTTTCCTGAAGCCTGGCCACACTCCTTTCTTTGCTTCCCTGAGATGTTCCTTTATCCTTATAATAAATTCTCCTCTGTGGCTAAAGCCCACACAAGTTGTTTTTGTTACTTGCAATTAAAGAGCCCAACAACTAGGAGTCTAACTAAAATAGTTTCTCTAAAGAACAGTCGAGAAATTAATCCTTCCTTCCTTCCTTCCTTCCTTTCTTTCGAAGTATAGTTGATTCACAATGTTGTGTTAGTTTCAGATGTACAGCAGAGTGATTCAGTTATATATATACTTTTTCAGATGCTTTTCCATTATAGGGTATTACAAGATATTGAATATAGTTCCCTATGCTCTACAGTAGGTACTTGTTGTTTGTCTGTTTTATATATATTAGTGAATATCCGTTAATCCCAAACTCCTACTTTATCCCTCCCCCAAGCATACACTTTAAACACGCTCAGGTACAAAATATCAGCTTTCTTTCCAAACAAGTCTGGAAATGGGCTCAGGGGAGGAAAAAAACCAAACCACTCTTACTATTGCGTGGTTTATTTAGCTATTAACTTGGGACAAGGAGTACTCCTTTATGAAAAAAAAGAAAGAGAGGCTATATTGATAGGAGAAAATGACAGCGATGGAAGCCGCACATGAACCAGCAGGGTCCAGATGGGCCTCCAGAAGGGAAAAGGGACTACAGCCAGTTTTGTGGCATGGACGATCTCTGAGGCCGAGCCAACCTCCATTATGCTAATCCAAATCTGTACCTTCTGCCTCGTCCTCTCTGAGTCAGACCAAGGCTGGCAGAGGTCCCTGAACCAGGACGGGATGTTTGACCCATCGGGTTGAAAACAATCAACACTGTCCAAGAATCAAATAGAGCACAGCTGTTCTCAGATGGGGTAACAGGCAAGCTACTCTTTCCCAAAGGGAACATCCTTGCCAAGCCAGGACGCCCTCAGGGTCTTCCTGCCCAGGGCACTTAAATACTCTCTTACTCTTGAACAGGAAACGGTTCAAGCCTCCTAGCCACCACCACACAGCTAAAAACCAAGCAGAGACATCCAGCCAGCCAGGGGATCGGGGGTTTAGAGCAGTGTCTCTTGGGTGGGTCAGTGGGCTAAGTTAGTGGCTGCCTATTCCACTAATGAGCCTGAGGCTACAGAGGACACTTGGGCCAAGCAGCCCTACTCTGCTGGCTCTTGTGGCCACAGAGCTGTCCCTGAATCCAGCCAGCCGGATCCTGCCACCAGAAGAGAGATTAGAAATGGACCACGGCAGTTCTAAGGCAGGAAAAGCCACCCCAAACAGAGTGAAGTTGGGTCTGTAATGTCATAACGTCCCATACTAGTGGTTTTCAAATTATTTCCTAGAACCCCTAAGGGTTTGCAGACCCCTGGAAGAGAGAGTGAGGTCTGAGTCTCTCCCAACGCCTGGCATCCAAAAACAGTTCCACCTTTATTTATTCATTGGACTTCCCATCATTTGGCTGGAAGAATGGACACTTAACTAATAATACTAACAGCTCATACTGGGTGTGGAGGTGCATGAGGACCTGCAGGCACACACACGCCAGACACTGTGCTTGGTGTTTTAGATGCCTTACCTTGTGCCTTCAAACAATTCTATCGTTATCTCCAGAGCACAATTGAGAAAACGGAAGTCAAGTATCTTGTCCAAAGTCACAAAGCTAGTACATGGGAAAGCCAGGAACTGAGTTCTGCTCCCTCTGACCCTGGAGCCTGACTGTTACTGGTCTCTGGAAATGACCAAAGGGAAAACCAACGGAGGGAGGAAAATAGAGTGTCAGCCTTTCACTAAAGCCAGCTTGCCTGCACAGCCAGAGATACTGATTTCCTGGATCTGGGGAGCAGCCTGGGCTTAGGGATTTGTTTTTTAAAGATTGAGAGCCATTGCATTAGAGAAACAGTGATAGGAATTCAATAATTAAGATTACATGTCAACACTGATTTGAGGGTGTCAAAGATAGGAATTTCCCTCATGGCAAAAACCAACGGTGTGAAAAAATGTCCTTTCAGAAGAGAGAGAAACACAGCAGTCTCCACCCGCCCCCCCCCCCCGCCCCCACTGCTCAGCTATGAACTTGAGAGCATGTGGCGGCCACTAGTTCAGTGGGTCTGCATGGAGAGCAGCTAACGTGTAGAGGAGACAGAAAGGGTGCAGGAAAACTGTAAACTGGGAACCAGGGCCCACTGTCTGTGATTCCGAATGCTGTGTACCCAGTCCAGGACTGCGATTGGCGAGTGAGGTGCTCACCCTGGGCACAGATTTAAGGAGACTCAATAAAACCCCCCAAACTCAGTCATCAAGATAAATACTATTTTAGTGCCATATTAAAAAAAAAAAACACCCACAGTGAACAAAATGTCAAGGATTTAAATATAGACTGGATCCGACAGGGCTGGGGCGAGGGGAGTGGGGTGAGTGGTGCAAGTGTAGGCTTGGATCTTCTGAGTTTGTTTGTTTGTGTTATTTGGCCACACTGCGCAGCACGCTGGGTCTTAGTTTCCCAACCAGGGATCTAACCGGTGCCCCCTGCAGTGGAAGCGTGGAGTCCTCACCACTGGACCGCCAGGGAAGTCCCATGGATTTTTTGGCATTAATTTTGATTTTTAAAAATACTGCATGGAAGTATTATTTTTCTTAAATTTTGTGCCCCATCCTTTACTCAAGAAGAGTAAACAACTTCTTTTTGGCTTGTTCAGATCCTTCTGAATCGAGGGAGGGAAATATCACAGAAGCATCAGAACGTTAGCCTCCTGGAGGCCTGATGCAATTTCCTGCATCAAAGTGAAGATGTCAACAGAAAAATGACCAGCAGGTGAGAGAGAGAGAGGAAAACCATGCACAGAGAGGGTAGGGAGAGGGTGAGCTGAGTGCAGGATCAGCCCTTGTCACTGGGGGCAGCCTTGGAGTCCCTGTCTGTGGATTCTTGAGGCTGGGATGCATTCTGGACCCGAACACACAATTCCCTGTCATAAGGCTCCTTACTGTTCCCTTGGTAAGTTAACCCATTTAACCTTCAGTCCCCCTTATCTATAAAGTAGAGCCAATAATATACATTCCTCACAGGGATGCTTTAAGGAGAGATGACATCATATATGAAAATGGCTTCAGACACTGCCTGGTACATTCTAAGTGCTAAAAACATGGCATTTACTATTATATGATGATTCCATTTCTAAGTCTGTTCTAGAAGCTCTGCCTTCTTATCTCAGCCCACTTTTGGAACATTTCACTGCTCACTGATAACTCACCAGAGGGTGGGCCAAATCAGTCAATTTTGTTGCTTATAAATCTGGGAATTTGTCACTAAAATAGGTCAGGATTAGAGAAGGAATGGAGAAGCCTGGGTTCTAGTCTCAGGTTTAGGACTTGTTAGCCGTGTAAGTTAGCTATGTCGCTTCACATTTTTGGGCCTCTTTATTTCTTCCTTATGAAATGAGGATAAAAATGTTAGTATCTTTCTTGTTGTTCTCCTGTTGCGGGATTAAAGGGAAAATGGTGCAAAAGCAACTCATGCCCACTCAGAGTTGCCCACTCAGATGGAAATATGCTTTGTTAAGGTCTAATTCTTGAAGTGGGCTCATTTCTTTGAACTATTTCACCTGGTTCTGATACTGAACTTCAGTAATCCTTGGAAGTAGATTCTTTATTCAGGGCTTTAAAATGATAGCAGAAGGGATTAATTGAGAGTAACAAAATTTGGACCCTGGAATGAACTACGTACTATTTGCCAAATTCTTATTCTAAGTAGAGAGAACAGACCTTAGTTCTGGCCTTAACTATATTACTTTCCCATAGGGAACTGGGGAAATGTCTTCCTCCTCATCCTAGAAGTACAACTACTTCTTTTGCTGCCCTGACTTCGTATGTTTTGATCTTCTTAAATGTCCCATGTAGTTACATATTCTCCATGAGTATGTGTTTGAAGGACCACTTCTTTTTCTCAAAGCTCATGCACGAATTCATGAGAATTTTCAATAATTTTGACTGTAGGTGCTCATAATTCAAACTTTAACTTGAATGGCAGAGTCATGTTCCAGCCATCATTAGAGAATGAGTGCAGGGTGATGACTGAGAGCATGGGCTCTGATGTCATGCAGTGCCACCGAGTAAGTGGCCTTCCTCTGTTAAATGGGGCACAATAGCCTTGATCTCATAGGTTTATAGGGAGACGTATAAGAATGGGTGTTTATAAAGTGCCTAGCGAATAGTAACCACTCAATAAATGTTAACCGGTATTGTGCTGACCCTGTTCATGTTAGCTGTCACACTGGTCTGTGCAATTCTGTAGCTTGAAACTTGTTCTATGGGGCAATTTCTATGAATTCCAATTACTGATCCCTATCACACTTCCTGGCAATGTTTTTGTCTCTATTTCTTTGCTTTCTTCCTCTCTTTGCAGTGGCAAGGGGAAGGCTTATATAGAAAGACTGATTCCAGGAGGTCTTTCTCCTTCCTGTTGCTGCTGTAACAAATTACTATTCAATACAACTTAGTGGCTAAAAACAACATAAATTCACAGTTTTGGAGGTCAGAAGTCCAAAATGGGTCTCATGGGCTAAATTCAAGGTGTTGGCAGGGTTGTCTTTCTTCTGGAGGCTCTACAGGAGAATCCGTTTTCTTGGTTCAAAAAGAGAATTTCCGGGGCTTCCCTGGTGGCGCAGTGGTTAAGAATCTGCCTGCCAATGCAGGGGACATGGGTTCGAGCCCTGGTCTGGGAAGATCCCACATGCTGTGGAGCAGCTAAGCCTGTGCGCCACAACTACTGAGCCTGCGCTCTAGAGCCCACGAGCCACAACTACTGAAGCCCAAGTGCTGTAACAACTGAGCCCACGTGCCACGACTACTGAAGCTCGTGTGCCTAGAGCCCATGCTCCGCAACAAGAGAAGCCGCCACAATGAGAAGCCCGTGCACCACAACAAAGAGTAGCCCCCGCTCGCCACAACTAGAGAAAGCCCACGCACAGCAATGAAGACCCAACGCAGCCAAAAATAAATAAATAAATTTATGGGGAAAAAAAAGAATCTCCAAATGACCCATAAACATATGAAAAGGTCCTCAGACACATTAGTAATAAAGGAACATGAAATTTGAAAATGCAGTGTCTATCAACAATAAAATAGATGACTAAATTGTGATCTAATCATGTAATGGCTTACTATACAGATGTGAAAATGAATAAACTGCAAATGTATACAATAACATGGACTGTATATATATGCCCAAATGTAACATTGAGTGAAATTAGACAGTCACAAAAGACTACATAGTGCATGATTTTATTTAGGTGAAGTTAAAAGGAGAAATGCCACACTAAACCATAGTGTTGAAGGGTGAGCTCTTAGGTAGTAGGAATAGAAAGAGAAACAAAGCAGTCAGAATAATAAGGGAGGGGTAGTGGGGAGAGGGGATGATGCTGAAATCCGGCCTCTGTACACCGGTACCAAATTGAGTCTCGGAGACAGAGTTTTGGGTGAAGTGGAAAAGAATAACTTTATTGCTTTGCCAGGCCAAGGGGGCCACAGTGGGCTAATGCCCTCAGAACTGTGTGTCCTGACCTGGAGGGAGTAGTGAGGACTTTTATCATCATGGTTCAAAGAGGCTGTGTGATCAGCTTGTGGACATTCTTCTGATTGGTTGGTGGTGAGGTAATTGGGAGTTGGCATCAACCTTCTGGTTCCAGCCAGTCTGGGGTCTATGTGCTTGTGGGCAGCACAGCATTAATTTCTCCCACCTGATAGGGGTTTCAGTAATTGCAAAAGAGCTCAAAGATATTGTTATATGTTTCCCTTGAGGGGGACCAGGACCCTGCCCCAAGGCTACACTGTTGTTTCTTGACTGCTCCTCCCTTGTCTCCACATCCCCTCTCTTCCCTGATTAGCAACTGTTTGAACCTACCCATTGGAACCAGGGAAGGGCATGGAAGCTGAATGAAGCCTATTTCCTGTAATCAAGAAATGGGGCACACAGAAAGGCTGTTGTGCCTAGGAGCCCCACAGGGTCTGCTCGGTTTCAGGGATGTGTGGTGTTTGGCAGGAGGATGAAAGGGCTTTGGGGGCGCTGGCAATTCCTGTGTATTGACCTGGGTGGTGGTTGTGTGGGTATTTATCTTGAGATAACCATTGTACTGTATGTTTTTGTTTTGTACACTCCTTTGTTTTTGTATGTTCTACTTTACAACTAAAAAGTTAAACAAAAACAAAACACCAAGATGGTTCAAGACAAAAAGGGAAATCAGAACTCATTAGGAGGCATCCAGGAGCCTAGGATGGTACGGGAACAGTTCAGCACTGAATTTAACTTATGGTTTGCAGGGGCCAATGCGGAGAGGAAAACATGTTGTACCACGTAGTTCACATTGTCTGATAAAAATTAGCACGCATGTTTGCCTGGAGAGGTGAATCTTTCTCTGGCTCTAAACCATGGGCAGAATATTGGACTCGTTGTATAAGAAGTAAGAACAATGAATTCAGTGGCAGATTTTCGAAGAATAAAAGATGTTCCTTAAATGGTCATTTCCTATCTGAATTCTTGATAAAAGCTGAGTGCGCGACATTCAGTTATAACTCAGGGAAGGCATTTCTCAGGGACTCTAAGTTGACGCAGTCCTGTGGCTTTCTAGGGCAAGGACAGACCTGTGCGGTAGGAGCTCGGAAAGAATTCCAGCTGTTTCTTGACTGCAGCCTTCGGGACTCTTTTGCATGTATGCTCACAGAGAGGTGGCTGTACCCATCAGCGTCCCAGGCCGATCACTCTTTGTGGAGGGTTTCCTCCAACCCTTATCCTAGCCCTGGTTTTCTCCCAAGGCTCTGTTGGCTCTCTCTTCCTTGACCTTGACCTCGACTTGGCCTTGACCTCAGCTCCTCTACTGCTGAGCATGCCTGACTCCCCAGCTTAGGGTTGGGGCTGCTAAGAATTCCTAAGAGTGGCTGGCTCTGCACTCTGTCCTACATGCAAAGGATGCAGTGTCTGCTTACGTCTCCCCATTTAAGGCGCTGTGCCCCTCGGCCGCCAACTCTGCAGCACAGCAGAATCGATGACAGCACTGGCTTTGGATTGAGACTCTGTGGGTTTAAATCCTGACCCTACCACCTTATGGATGCAGTTTGTCGCTCATTTCTTCCTCTGTAAATTGGAGACAAGTAGACTGTTTACCTCACATGCAGTTTAAAACGTGAAGAGTGGGGGGACGATGTAGCACTGTGGTTGAAAGCATAAACTCAAGAACCAGATTGCCTGGTTCACATCCCAGCTCTACCACTTAGAAGCCACGTGGTCTTGAACAAGTTTCTTAGCTCTTCACACCTCAGTGGGCTCACCTGTAAAAAGGGAATAATATAGCACCTGCTTAAGGGTTGTTGTGAGGATTTAATGGTTAATATTTACAATACACCTAAAATAGGACACGTACCGAGTGCTTTATAAGTTTGGTAACTAAAGATTAGAATGATGCCTGGCGTATGGTAAATTTCAATAAATCTTAGATATTTTCATTATTTTCTCTTTATGTGACCCCTCCCTCCATCTCCCAACTACAGTGATTGATCAAGGAGTGAGAGTCTGGAGCCCAAGACTTGGGTATTTCTAACAGTTCTTAAGATGGGATGGCGGGGGACTTCCCTGGTGGTCCAGTGGTAAAGAATCTGCCTTACAATGCAGCAGATGCGGGTTCGATCCCTAGTCAGGGAACTAAGATCCCACATGCCCCAGGGCAACTACTGAGCTTGCACGCCTCAACTAGAGAGCCTGCGTGCCGCAAACCACAGAGCTCACGCACCCTGGAGCCTGCATGCCACAACTAGAGAAGAGAAAACCCACACGCCACAACTAGAGAGAAGCCCGGGCACTACAACGAAAAAGATCCCGCATGCCTCAACAAAGATCCCGCTTGCTGCAACTAAGACCCGACGCAGCCAAAAATAAAAATAAAATAAATAAATAATAAATAAATCTTTAAAAAAAAAAAAAAGATGGGGTGGCAGGAAGACTCTTTTGCCCTCTAGTCCCAAAGCTGTTGCCGCTGTGTCAAGGAAGAAGCTGATCAACAGAAGGAGAGAAAGCTAACAAAAATAAAAATAAAATTTAAAAAGTGTACAAAAATAAACAATATTTGAAAGGAGGGGAGCAGAGAGAGGGAAGAAGACAGAGACAGAGAGAAACAGACCATGAGAGTCAGAGACAGAGACCAAATGCTATTGGAGACATGGTTCCCATGTCTGGAGTTCCAGAAGTTCCTTGGTTTTCTGTCTATGGTTGAAGAAAGAGCTCTTCTTTTTGTTTTGTGAGCTACCCATATACATACATTTATATATATGTGTGTGTGTGTGTGTGTATATATATATAAAATTATATATAGAGAGAGAATTTGGGGGTTTTTTGCAATAAATCTCCCTTAAGCAAATTTGAGTCCAGTTTCTGTCTCTTGCTGCCAAAAGAATCTGGAAGAACACCACTAGGTTGGGACAGTCACCTCCTATTCTTAACTTAATGGGTCTAACTCTTTCTGAGCCCTTGGTCTTCTGGGATCCTGGCAATGCTTTCTCACTAACACCAGCAGGGTTGTGGTGTAAGTGGCACGTACCAGCACTATCAGTTAATTAATCGAGAACCCACGTTGAGGTGCATTCTTTGCGCAAAGAACTGTGTTAAGCATTGTGGTAAAACCAGAGTGGCAGAAACCTGGGTCATAGCTGTCTGTGAAGTTAAATATGTTAACTTCAGGTTACATTTTAGAAAGCTGAAGTAAAGAGATTTCAAAACACAAAACACATTTCAGAACTGTGGTATAATAAAAAATATATTTGGTCTTTGTCCCAGGTTCTTGGAACAGAGCTTCAAAACTCCTTGGGATTTTTCTGAGTGATAGGAGCATCTTTCGTTGTTCATAACAAGCTCCTTTCTGACCATCTGAGTTGATGCTAATGAGATGACTCGTGGTGGGACCCTCAGATAGATTCAGGGGAGGGGCTGACCACACCAGAAAGACCCAGCATGAGGTTAGAGGGTTAGAACTTTCAGCCTCACACCCAGCCTCCAGGGAGAGGAGAGGGGCTGGAGATTGAGTTCAGTCACTAATGGACAATGATTTACTCGATCATGCCTAAGTAATGAAACCTCGGTAAAAACTCTTGAACAGTGAGGTTCTGAGATGCTTCCAGGTTGGTGAACTCATCCTGGTCCTGGGACAGTGGAGTACCTGGGAGCTCTGTGCCCTGACCCCCACCCCACCCCTTACCCTCTGCATCTCTTTCATTTGGCTTTTTTTGTAAAACTATAATTATAAATATAGCTCTTTGCTGGGTTCTGTGAGTTCTTGCAGCAGATTATCAAACCTGAGGGGGGTCTTGGAAACCCCTCCAATTTTTTGGACTATTTTAAAAATTTGAGGTATAATTGACATATATTAGTTTCAGGTGTATGACATAATGATTTGATATTTGTATAGAAACCCCCAAATTTGTAGTCAGCAAGACAGAAGTGCCGGTGGCCTGGGGACCCTGTTAGCTGAAAAACTGGGTTCGCCTCTTGGTCGGTGTCAAGCCAAAAGAAACAAACAAGCCAAACTGGGGAGAAGGAAGGATTGATTAGTTGCAGCAATTAAGGAGAACACTCTTTCCCAAAGCAGTGTCTCCCCAAACAGCAAAATAGAACTTTTAAGCTAAGGGTACATGCATACTCATGAAGGGGCTTAAGCAGAGGAGAATTCAGCATAGAATAGATGGACAGAGTCAAGCTTTTGTTGATTGAAGTCACGAGGGTCAGAAAAAGTCAACATCATCTTCGTCAGGTTCCGACCAGTCTGGGGTTTCAGCAGGTAGTTACCATCTTCCACCCGCCTGAGGGCCTTAGTTCCTGCGGAACTCAAAGATATGTATCAGATACCTATCGTTAAGTATATCCCTCGAGGAGGAACTAGGAGTCTTGTTTCTTGACCACTTCTCCTCTGTTCCTGCATTCCTTTGTTCCCTTAAGATCATTAATTATGGAGATGTGTTCAAGGGCAAACATTGCAGCCAGGCTTAGATCACAAAATGGCTTAGGCCAAAAATGACTTCTCTTATGTGAAGAAAATTATGCCTGGTTCTCTTTCTCTGGGGACCCCCTACCTTACCTGCTTAACAGCCCCACTTGCGCTGGCATCTGAAAGGGGGGCAATCTCGTGAGACTGAATCCTTCACTTGTAGGGTCTAATGCTTACTCCAGGTGGTTAATGTCAGCATTGGATTGAATTGTAGGACACCCTGTTGGTGTCAGTGACTCACTGTTGGAACCAGATAAGAACTTTGGAGGAACTGGCTATAGGAAGTCTCTTTTGCAAAGCAGTCAAGCACTCAGTCCTCTGTTGCCTCCAGGAAAGTACTTCAAAACCTTTAAAGACAGAGCAAAACTTTCAGCAGATCCTTGTGAAGTGAAAGAAAATAGATCATTGATAGGTGAGTAAACATCTTTACCAAGTTCTAAGACCCCATATACTACCTGGTATGATAATGAGCTCCTGCCCGGGGCCACGGTCATATATGAAATTTATTGAATTTGTGGTTTTTTCCTGCTGAAGCTCCAGAGTGGATCCAATTATCTTACTGTGTAAAAACACCACCATGGAATTGGGTGTATCAAAGGTAATATAAATTGTAGTGGTAATGGCATTTTAGAAGTACCTGTGACTGAACTTAGCTGCCTGGCAGACTCCCATGAGAAAATACTTCTGAGGGCCAAACTATGTCCATCAAAGTATACCGTTACGTGCCCAGTTAGTCCTGATTCTGATTCACTCTTTTATAGGATTCAGTATGATGTTTCTACAGATACATTTGTTGTCTATTTAACATCCCTGTTCTTACATTTTTTTGTTTGTGCTTATTTTTTATGTATTTGGAGTGAGGCCACTGTAATTCATACCCGTCCCTCAGCAACAATGCGGTCTCAGAGCAGATCACGGGGTACCCACATGCTTAGGGTTCCTGGAGCCCCGAGGAGAGATAGTGACTAAGAGTTTGGAAAGAGTAAGGTTTCTGGGCATTGGAACTACTATTCTCAGGTGCGGGAAAGCAGAAGACGCTGTCTGAGGATTTGGGATCAGATGGATGGGGTCAAACAGCCTGGAATCCAGGAGCGCTGCTCTTTCATGGGCCTACCTCTGTTTATATTCAACCTACCTCCTTCCCACCTTTTTTCCATAATCTGTTGGGGTGGAGGTTCTATAGCATCACATTAGGACTTTCCCACATTGTTAAACTACTAACAAGTCATTAAAAATGGAATGGAGTTGATGAGCCATGTAGAGTTTGCTTAATCATTTTCTTACAGTGGGCCATTTAGGTGGCTTCCGAATTTGGCTTTCACAAATACAGCTGTGATAAAATCTTTGCCCAATAAAGCTATTTCCACATTTAGGATAAAATTGTACCAATTAATTCCTGAATATTTTAAGGCTTTAGACACATTAGCCAAATAATTTTCCAAAACGGCTCTATTTTCTAAAGGGTGGTGTGTAAAAGTACATTTTTCTCTGTTCCTTTGCCAATATTGAGTGTTACGATATTTTGAAAGCTTTGCTAACATAATACTTGAAAATTGGTCTTATTGCTCTGATATAGATTTCTTCGATTAGTCTTGGAAGTTAAAATAGTCTTTTCTCATGTGCTTTTAGCCACTTATTTCTTCTTTTCATATACTTTGCCCAGCTCTGGACCATTCTTCCGTTCATAGCTTGTAATTGCAGAATGAGGCCAATGCGTGTTGAATCAAGGATTGGCAAACACTTCAGTGGTCACATAGAAGACCCAGCATACAGCTCAGAAATCCAATAATCTGGGGGTCCATGCTTAGAAATCACACTTGTTAACTAATTTGTGTTAATCCTTGTGCAAGACAAGGATTAGGTATCTATATTCATTCACTTATTCAACCAATAATTCTTAAGGGCCTTCTATGTACTGAACACTGTTTCAGACAAATATCAGACAAAATCTCTCCCTTTATAGAGTGTACATTCTAGTGAGGAGAGGAAGAAAGTAAACATATTAGGTCTTATTTTGCACATTGGAAGACGTAAGTGCTGGGGGAAAAGAAGAGCTGAGTGAGGGGCGCTGAGAGCACTGGGGAGGAGGGGCACCTGCAGCAATTCTGAATAGGGTGGTAGGGCTAGACCTCAATGAGAAGGTGGCATCTGAGCAGAGACTTGAAAGAGGTGGGACAATGTGGCAAGGGTGGTCTGGGATAGATTGCTTCAGGCAGAGGCTGCAGATGGCTTCAGCCAAGGTGAAGGTCCTGGAGCAAGAATACGCCTGGTGTGTCTCAAGAACAGCAAGGAAGTTAAGTGGATTGGAGGGATGGAGGGAGTGGCGGGTAGACGAATAGAACCTGAGGCCAGAGAAGTCAAAGGGATGGGTCTTGTAGGCCCTCTGGGACCATGGTCAGGACCAGGGCCTTCCTTGAAGTGAGATGGGAGGCCCTGAAAGGCTTTGAACCAGTGAGGTGAATTGTCCATGCTGCATTAAAAATTGACTGCAGGGTCAAGGGCAGAAGCTGGGAGATCAGTTAGGAGACTGCTGCATAGATGCAGGGGCCTTGCTTGTCCATGGAGATGGGGTAAGGGGCTCGGATCCTGGTAGAGACGAGGGAGTGAATGTGGATTCTGAAAAAGGGTGGACTCAAGGACTCTTTCTTTTTAAGACCTCTTAGGCTACTCTGCACACAGTGGGCCTTTAATTAATGTTTCTGAACATTTCCAGATTTAAAATTAGAAACACATTTGCTCACAGACAGCTTCAGGTATTAAGGCCATGAGAATTAATTCCTGCCATGAGAACTCAGAAGGGGCAGTGGTTTTATCCATTTTAATGAGAGGACAAATAAAAATGATAACACAATTGTGGCATTTGGTCCATCCTTTTAGGATCATCATATATTCCTGTTTAACTTTATTTAATTGGATTAAAATAAATACTATTTTGGTAACCAATTGTGGTTCTTATACAGGATGTACGCCTGATGTCTTTTGAAGTCACCCACACTAGCAGTGATTTGATTGGGTGCTCACGTTGTGTTCAGATTTTTAGGCAAATTGAAGGTGGTGACACATTACAGGCAGAAAGAAATCAGGTGGATTATTTTGTGTCGATGTAGGTAGGACATTTTGTTAAAGATGTGTTCCGTTATGAATGACGGATGACAGATATATAACGCTAATCATTATTTTTAAATGAAAGTGTTTAACATATTTTATGTAGTCTATTTTCCTATCAAAAATTTAAAAGAAAAAAAGAAAAAAGCAGTCTTTGCAGACCCCCATGGCAGAGACAAAAAGGTCAATGCTCTGTGAGTTGATAATGAAGATGCTGGGTGAATATCTCTGTGATTGCTTCAATTTTATGAAAGTTTGGAAATTTCATTGCATCACTGTTTGGGTGTTCTCTGAGACTTCAGCTGTGCTTATGAGAATGGGCAGAACAGAAAGACAAAGTGAGAGGCAAGGGAAGTACCAGGCTTCCAGCATCCCAGCCGCCTCGCAGCATGGAACAGGAATCAGTGCTGGTGAATTGGGAGAAGGCCCATGGTCGACCCCTTGCGCTGTAAACTTGGGCAAATCATTTAACACATGCGCAGCTTAGTCTATTTGTAAAAAAGAAATAATTTGGATTCCCTATTTCTTAAATTAGTTCTGACGGTTCAGAAGTGAAAGTGATAGGACATAAAATTGCTTTGTAAACACTAATTATACAGATAAATGTAAGCCTCTATTATTGATCTAGCAATAAGGTGCATTATTCGTACATATAAGATGTGTTCAACCCAATGATCACAGACACATTTTTTCATCATCCTAAAATCTGTATTAAGTTTTCTGGACATAAATAACCATCATTTCATGATTGTAATTTTTTTTTTTTTTTTTTTGGCTGTGCCTTGTGGCTCGTGGGTTAATGCCCAGGCCAGGGATTGAACCCAGGCCCACGGCAGTGAAAGCGCAGAGTCCTAACCTCTGGACCGCCAGAGAATTCCCTCATGATTGTTATTTTTCCTCTCTGTTGACCCATTCATGATAAACTTCATAGTGAGATTTAATCTTTAACCTATATGTTTATGTGTGTGTGGGTGTGTGGGTGAGTGTGACATTAATAGTAAAAGGAAGGAAAAAAGAAATGTGGACCAGGCCTTACAGAGGGCAGATGAGGCCTTACAGATGAGCGCGTCCAGTTTCCTCATTTTAAGTAGAGGAAGCTGGCTGCGGTTGATTACCAGGATTACACAGCTTATTAGAGCAGAACCAGCGCTGAAAGCCAGGTCAATGGACTCCTAGTTCAGTGTTCTTTCTACCTTCGTTTACTTCTCTCCTGTATTATGCAATGTTTCTACACATATTAGCACAGAGTATTACACCACCTATATATAACATTCCTCCCCCAGCAGTCCCCTCCCCCAAGCAAGAACGTTCTACCAAACCTTGAACTATTTCACTTAAAGCTCTCCAGCTAAGTAACTAGAGGAAGCAGAGGGCATGTATTTTTAGAGCCAGAACTAAGCCAGAATTGCTTTTCTCTTTATCATCCATGTACTTCTTTCAAAATCCAAATTTTTTCCCTGATATCTCTGAAATCTTTTTATATGTGATTGACTTGACACTGTCTTCCTTATGCAGAAGCATTTCTAGAAGTTCCACCAAACAACCCGTTACATCTCACATGCCGTCCTGCTCTTCAGGATGGCCAGGGCAGATGGGTTTAGTTTTGTGTTTTCTTTTTGAGTTGGGGCTCTCTTCTTAAGGGTGAGAGGGAGGCTGGATATCGTCAGGGCAACAGCCTTTCTGCCACAGGGGGCTTTCTTGACACCGATAGAAACAAGTTCCTTCCTCGCCTGTAGGCTCCATCATATCCATGGCTTACTTCTCTTGCCAGGATTTACCACAGTCTGAATTTATTTTCTCCCTTCACCTGTGTGCTTATTCATTGTTTTGCTCTCTCTTCGTGAGGATGTAAGCTTCCTGAGAGCAGGGAGCTCACCTGTGTTGGTCATCAGTGTACCTTGAGTGTGTAGCATTTGATAGGCACTCACATATTAAAAGTATAAAAGAATTGTGGGGTCAGTGAGTTGGAACATTCATAAGATTTGGATCCATATTGTCAAATTGCCTCCCCCAAAATGTCAAAGTTCACATTCTCATCAGTGATGTCCAGGAGGGTCCTTTTCCTTGTATCCTCTCTGAACCTGGGTATTATAACTCAGTGAAAAGCCCTTGTTGATATCCTAGACAAAACACTAAAAAAGAATTCTTAATTTATATTTGTTTGTTTCAATGTATTTTAGAAAGATTTTTGTTCAAACTCATTAAAATTTTTTTCTTTTTTGATTATGGTAACATAAAGGGATAAACTTTAATGGTCAAGAAAATTCAGTTAATCTTCCCTGGGTAAATTAAAGATTACTGTACAGCTTCTCTCAGTTATGAAGATCAAACATGTTTGACAGCATTTTAAGAAGTATAAACAAGTTATGCAATCATAACGATTTGTTATGCTCAAGATGGGAGTGCAGAGGACACTGATGGTTTTACTCAGCATATTTAAAGTACTGTAAAGATATCTAGTTAGACAGTCGGGCCTTCTGTATCTGTGGGTTCTGCATCCTCGGATTCAACCAACCTCAGATTGAAAATATACATATAAAAAAAAAAATCCAGCAAGTTCCAAAAAGTGAAACTTGAATTTGCCACGTGCCAGCAACTATTTAGATAGCATTTACATCATATTTACAACTTTTTACATACCATTTACATTGTATTAAGTATTATAACTAATCTAGAGATGATTTAAAATATCCAGGAGGGTGTGCATAGGTTATATGCAAATACTATGCCATTTTATATAAGGGACTTGAGCATGCCTGGATTTTGGAATACTTAGTGGGAAGGGGTGGGGGTCCCGGCACCAATCCCCCACGGATACCGAGGGATGACTGTACTTGGTGAGACATTGGTGGTGTTCAGAACAACCAGTACGGACAGAAAGGAAGAAATTGATTGGTTCTCTTCCCAACTACTTATTCACCCACAGAGCATTCATAATGAATACCCACAAGAACTCATTGCTTACAAGGACCAATTAACCCACTTAACCAATGCATTTCGTCCTTGCTGATGCACACAGAAAGAGAATACTTGCTATCTAAAAGGATCTGGCTCCAGTCTCAAGGGTATACAGGTCAAAGTTAATTTTTTTTTTGACTGTGGTTCTGTGAACTGTTGGGGCTGACTTTCTTTAAATCCCTCTTTTTCTCAGCATGTTGGCAGACCATGCATGTGTGAAGGGCCCAGCGGGGATGACGCAGTGGTGGTCTGGGAGTGAGGGGAGAAGCTTTCAAGGGCATCACAATCTGCTGTCATCCTGAGCTCTCCAGAGACTGCAGGGTGACCCGAGTCAGACTTCTCTCTACTTCGTTCTTCTGGGTGTTTTGGTCTGTTGATTTTCCAGTGTCCGTAACCCAAAGCAACATATCTTTCTTGGCATGTTTGGAAAGGGAGCTGTTGCTAAGATTATTGAGCTCACAAGGGAAAGTTCTTATAGTTACACATATATAATACATTATTCTAAGCTGAAGATTGCATAGTTATAGATACCTGCTAGGTCAGTTTTTCTTAACCATTTTAATAAAACTAATGCTAACCAGTAAACTTGATGCAATCATTTCTCAAAGGAGCTTTGGGATTTAATAACTACTTTCCTTTTTCTAGCGTTTGTATTCTAGATATTACATTTGGAAGTAGAATGTACACCCATTATAAAATGCCTAACCTTTAAGCTCCTTCTTTGGAATTCAATATAATTAAAAACAGAAAGTATTTATTAAGTTTCTGGGAATGCCAGCCCTATGTGAGGAGTTTTGGGGGACACCCAAGAAGTCCAAGTCCTGTAAGTGATGTCCTAATTATGTAAAGGAATAAAAAACCTTTACCGGATTTCGGTTCCCAATTCGCTCATCTGAGAAACGCTTTCTCCAGATAGGACAGGATAATGATTCCTTTAATTGGACCCCCATTCTGCAGGGAGAGGTGGAAACTGCTCCCATCGAGCCATTCTCTGGCTGGTACCACCCTTTCAAGTGTTTGAACTGTAACACATTCATCACACCCACAGTTTGCGGGCTCCAACAGGGCAAGGTAATTCACCTTTGGAAATAGTGGTATCTAGACAATGACAGAGAGGCAGAATTCCCCTAAGAGGTGTAAAATATGGAATATGATGATTTTGAGTTTCCCTGTGATTCTTTACTTAGCATTTGATAATACCTTTCCTTTTCGGGGTCCGTTATACCCAAGGTTTTACCTTCTAGCCCTGGGAGGTTGCTGTGTTAAGGCTGGTTCTCATGCCGCATTGACCCGTCTCTCTAATTTCTTATAGGCTTAAAAAAAGGCTTTATTGGTATGTAATTCACATAACATACAATTCACTCATTTAAAGTGTACATTCAGGGACTTCCCTTGCGGTCCAGTGGTTTAGGACTCTGTGCTTCCATTGCAGGGAGCAAGGGTTCAATTCCTGGTCTGGGAACTAAGATCCTGCATGCCACGTGGTGTGGCCAAAAAAATAAATAAATAAATAAAAATAAAGTGTACATTCAGATATGTGCAACCATCACCACAGTCGATTTTTTATTTTATTTTATTTTATTTTTAATTAATGTATTTATTTTTGGCTGCGTTGGGTCTTTGTTGCTGCACGCGGGCTTTCTCTAGTTGCGGCGAGCGGGCTTTCTCTAGTTGTGGCGAGCGGGGGCTGCTCTTCGTTGCGGTGCGCGGGCTTCTCATTGCAGTGACTTCTCGTTGCGGAGCACGGGCTCTAGGTGCATGGGCTTCAGTAGTTGTGGCGCGCGGGCTCAGTAGTTGTGGTTCGCGGACTCTAGAGCACAGGGTCAGTAGTTGCAGTGCACGGGCCCAGTTGCTCCGCAGCATGTGGGATCTTCCCGGACCAGGGCTCAAACCTGTGTCCCCTGCATTGGCACATGGATTCTTAGCCACTGGGCCACCAGGGAAGTCCCCACAGTCCATGTTAGAACATTTTCATCACCTCGAGAAGAAATCCGACATCCCTTAGCTGTCGCCTCCGTAGCCTCCCACCCCCTCCAGACCTAAAAAACTACTGATCCACTTTTTTTTTTAAATCTCTGAAGCCCTCATGAATCAGCACTTTGATATAAATCTCCACTGTTTTTTGATCAGTTCTTCTCCAGACCTTGACGTATGCTCTCCCCTTCAGTTGGAGCCAGTACACTAGGGAACATGATGACCTAAAAGTAGCGCCACAGAGAGGTTAAGGGTTAGGGTTAAGCACAAAGTGTTCTCAGGTGAACTGAAAATCTTGACTCAGAATTTGGAGAACCTCCCCAGCCTAAAGTCTTTTCATGGAGATCAAATTGCAGGATTCCTCTTTTGCCTCTTGGGAAGTACAAAAACATGTTGTGGTCTAGCTTTTTGCTGCACCTTCCCTCTCTGGTTTTCTTTAATTTACATCCACCTTTTACTGTGCTTGCCTTTAGGATGTTTCATCTGTATCCACCACATTCATCAGGGAACAAATACATCATCCTTCTTCTGCCTTTTGCTGTCAGTGTATTGGAATACTGGTTGTCTTCTCAGCCATGAGGTTTATCACAGCTTTGTCCTTGGTTTTGGAAGAAGAGTGAATCAACATTATCTTCCCTGAAGTCTGTATCTTAACCACCTTCTAGTAGCATTAATCTGCCACATCATCCCAAAGATGTAAGGAAGGCACTGCATACTGTCTAAACTGAGACTTATTGTCTGTTGAAGGGTATCATGCACTCTCTTATTAAAATATCTCCACTCATGACCCTGAATACTTCCAAGAAGGGTGAGCACAAGAGAAGGTATACATGGGGACGTTTAGGTGGGGAGGAGAGCATGTTAGAAAGCAGAGCATGGTAGAGATCAGTGTAATCAGTCATTTATCATTTTGATGTAGAAGAATTTTGATGATTTTCTTTTGGTTTTCTAGTTCAATTTTTATTGTAACAATTACAAGTCTTTTAACCATTCTATATTCAATTTTGCTTTGAAGACACTTGATGTTAGGCTTTTTAAAATGTCACTGAATAATTATATTCTTCTGGTGTGAAAAACTTGTGGTATTAGAATAAGCCTCCTATTTCTTAAATAGCCTTAAACATACTTCAGCTGTTCTCTCTCTGATGCAATCAGGACTGTAGAGACTGGAATGAAACTGTATCTAGTCCAGTAAAACTTTTGTTTTAGGGTCTTTCACTTATTAATAATTCATTTCATGAAAGATTCAAACCCTGTAGTCTCTTATAAAATTCCATGATTCAGTCAATACTGTGCTTTATTTTTATTTATTTTTGGCTGTGTTGGGTCTTCATTGCTGCACGCGGGCTTTCTCTAGTTGCGGTGAGTGGGGACCACTCTTCGTTGCGGTGCGCGGGTTTCTCATTGCGGTGGCTTCTCTTGTTGAGGAGCACGGGCTCTAGGCGTGCGGGCTCAGTAGTTGTGGCTCATGGGCTTCAGTAGTTGTGGCACGTGGGCTCAGTAGTTGTGGCTTGCAGACTGTAGAGCACAGGCTCAGCAGTTGTGGCGCACGGGCTTAGTTGCTCTGCAGCATGTGGGATCTTCCCAGACCAGGGCTCGAACCCGTGTCCCCTGCATTGGCAGGTGGATTCTTAACCACTGTGCCACTAGGGAAGCACCGTGCTTTATTTTTAAAGTGGCCACATATATATGTATGGATACTTCCTGTAATATCCACCTCCCTTAAAATAAAATTCCTGAAGCTTTAATTGATAGAGGGCATAGTCTTCTTAGCTTATTTCAGTCCTTCTAAGGGAAAATCAGCATGTGCTTGTGTTCTTAATTTTCAGAGCCATAAGAACAAGGTTTACTCCTCCAACACCTCAGGAGGCAGCATGAAAGAGTGGCAGGGGTACCATACTTTAACTTGCATTCATCTAGTCCTGGCTGAGTTAGTAGGTTTCCCACAAAAGCCCATTTTTCCTTTCCTGAATCATTTTTGAGCCAAAGGCCCTATAAGGGAAAGATTCCCTGCTTTGTGATGAAATGCCAGCACATGACATTCTTTCTAATGAGTCACAGTCAATAAAAATTGTTCTCCAAATGAATCTGAGTATGCCTCCACACCGAGCTACATGAAAGAAACATCTTTTTGAAATCAAAACATGTCGTTTCATCCACTGAGTTCAGACAGACGTTTCACTTCTGTAAGCAAAGAAAATGAGTCTCCACACAAAGTGAAAATCCAGTCTGTCCTTATTTTTCCTTAGTTATACATGTTATGTAGTTTGACAAAATGAGGGAGACACATTGGAAAACGGTCTCGGGGTTTGGAGACTGAGGGGAAGCTACTGATGAATTTTGTGTATAAAAATAATAAAATGATTATTCATTAGTCTAAAGGTATTTTGAACTCCTGAGAGCTTCCATATAAACATTAGGTGATAGGATTTGCTTATATAGCATGATTGAACATGAAATTAACTTGAAATCTCACTGGCCCTGTAATTAGGGGAAGTGGGAATTTGTTAGCAGTGCATTTCTGTTGTGTTGCTGCTAAAGAGACTTATAGTGGGCCTAGTGAAGCCACAAAGGATCCCCAAAGATGTCCACACATCAGCCACAGACAGAAAGGCTGACCCTTCAGGCTTGGGAAAATGGAAATGAAGAAACAATGTAACGTTCGTCTAGAGATTAACTATCATTACACGAAAGCATAAGGAAAATTTTAAGGAGGAAATACAAGCAAGTCTGGTGACACATTTAGGGGACAACAGAGAGGGTGTGAATTTCAGGGCTGGCATTCATAAAAGGGAAGAATGTGCAACATGTAGGGTTCAACTTTAAATCCGAGCAAACCCAAGTCAGAATGAGATGAAGGATTTAATTAACTACAGTCAAGCCTCCAAGGGGTCACCCATAGATAAGTGAGAACCCACTTGGACCTTGCACTTGAACTTCTCTCAAGTACTCCCAGTAAAGTTACCCCATAAAGAAAAGAGGCGGGGCCGGGAATTAAATTCTTATCCAAACATCAAGAGTTTGTTTGCTTAAATTATCCAAGTGCCTTTGGTAATGCTGTGTGCTTCTCTTTCTATGGGAGAAACAAAATTATATGCAGAGAAGGGTAACCAGAATGGCAGAGAGAGCCTTTTAAATGAGAAATGGCTGAAAAATTCAGGTGTGCTTGGCAATAAGAAGAGAAACATGAATAAGGACAAGAGAGTTGCCAGGAAAGTTAGGAGGGAGAGGGGAGAGTGTGTTCTCCTGTAATGCTCCAGAAGGCAGGGCTGGGACCACAGCAGAGCTGCCCGGTGTTTCGAAAGGGCTCTCTGGGGGAGATGATGATGATTCAGAGGATTGGGATTTACTATAAGGCTACAGCAGTTGGGTCTGGGGAGGTGGATAAGGACCAGGGGTCGGGAGGGAGAGAGGGCTGTTAAGGAAAACTGATTCTTAACAGATCTCCCTGCCTCCACGGCCTCCCCATTCCCATCCCTGCCCGCCCCACCTGGCCGTGTCCACAGACCAGTGTTCCTTATCTTCTGAGCACGTTGAGCTGCTGATCAGAACCTTTCATTGGCTGCCCATTACCTACTGAATCATGTTCAGACTCCTTTTCTTGGTCCTCAGAGCTTACAGTAATGTGGCTTTAAACACCTTCTCCACCTGTATCATTAGATTAATCATCTTCCCATACCCTTCATCTCCTCGTATGTCATGCATTTTCCTGCCTTGCCCTTCACCTCCCTTCCCCACCCAATTCCCTGCCTGTTTTTCCTGAAGCTCCCCGCATCCAACCCTTTCTCATGCCAGCTGAACGCATCTTCTTTCTCCGTGTTCTCGTCACACTCTGACGGTCTCTCTGACACCGACCCCAGGCTGTGTTCTTTTCTACTATTATGTATTTGTACTTAATATATGTAATATTTGTACAGCACTTTTCAGCCACAAAGAATTTTCACAAACATGGGTATTATCTACCCAGGAGGTTTTTATTCATATTTTGCAGATAACTCAGGCTTTGAGAGTTTAAGTAACTTGTCCAAAGTCACAGAGCTAATATTTGGTAGAGCTGGAATTCGGCTGCAGGTTTTCTGACCCTCAATCCAGAATCTACTTCCCTCCTAGGATTGTGGTGAGGGCTAGTTAAAAAAAAAAAAAAAAAAATCTCTTAAGGATGAGAGCAATTTCCAAATGTAAGGTGCTGCTCAGATGAAAGGAGGAATCTATCCATCAGACTGCAGTTTTCTCAAAGCCAGAGACTAAGTCATTTTCATCTTTCATCTTTGCATATAAATGCAGATTCTCAGGCCCATCCCAGACCTGCTGAATCAGTGACTCCAGTGTCTTTGTGCTGACAAACCCTCCAGGTATTCTGATGCACGCTCAGCTCTGAGAACCAGGGCTGTGAGAGAGGATTAGTCTTTCTTTGTGGGTCCCTTGTCCTCCAGAGATGGGGCATTATCAGATCATTAGCAAGTAAGCAAACCTTGATTCTCAGAGGAGAGGATGAGTGAGCAAAGTATACATATATATAGTGCTGAGTGAGCGAAGATTTTATCAGGGATTAAACAATAAATAAATAAAGACTAAACTGGCAAGATTTTGAGCTGTAAAGGGTGTTGTCTTCCCTGGAAGGCAGGTGTCAAGTGGAGCTTTAAGTGATGGAGGTAAGAAGACAGGACTTTGAAAGGGAAATTCTTCATGGGTGTCAGAAAAACTCATGGGGAGGGGAGAAAAAGAGTTATTACGGAGTTTTAATTTGGAAAAGAAATGACATTAAAGATTTTTTTTTCTTTGAAAACAGCTGACAACAGGCCTTTGGTAAAAGAGTGGAACAACCCAGATGTAGAGAACAGGTAATAAAGTACTGAAGGGTGAGGTTAACCCCTTGGTCTAGAGAATGGACTTGGGTATTTGAGTTCCTGTGACCATTTTCTTTTGAGTTCAGCTATAGACTCTTTTTATTTTCCCTAAGCAATGCATTGTTCTAAAGAGAGAAAAAAAGAAAAACAAACTCTGAAAGGTTCCTGGTTTCTTTAAGCTATTTTGAATAATGCAAAATGCTGCTTGGTACCCTCATTTGAAATGTATACAGAATTAGCTAGTGAGAAAGAGGAACCTGCTAAAGTTCGCGGAATCCGAATAGTCTATCGCCAGAGTGGCTGTGTCCTGTAAGTCTCCAGGAACCCTCTGGTGTGAACTTGCATCTAGTGTCCTGAGAGCACGGCTTGAGTCATCCTTCAGTACGCATATTCTAGGAAGCCACCCCCCGCCCCGACCTTCCTGGAGGTTTCCGTGGGTTCCTGTTCCCTAGTCAACTTTGCTGTCGCCTTATTTCAGAGTCTGAAAGCATATCCCCAGGGTGGAACTTGGCCCCTTTTTCAATTCTCCCCCTCCCCAAAGCGCCACTAACTAGGCTCCTGTACGTAACAGGCTATGATATTGTGATTTATAATAAGAAATACATATTTGACCTTCGTCCCTGTTTCTCGCACAGAGCTCCTAAAACCTTTGGAATTTTCTAAGTGGTAAGAGTTATGAAGGTGTCTTTTATTACTCATAACAAGCCCCTTTCAACCCTGTCGACCAAAAAAATTTAATCAGTCATCTAAAAAGAAATAGAAAATTTTGTTTGCACCAAATAGAGGATTATAACCTGGGAAGCAGTCTTTCAGAAAGCTCTGAGGTCTGTTCTGCTCATTAGTAGGTCAAAACATAGTTATCTAAGTTTTTGAGACATAGGGCTGTATGTTAAATGACATATTATGGACAGTTTACACAATCCAGATCTAAGCATACAAAGTGAGTAGTGGGTCATGGGTCATCGTGGCCCCTTACAAGATTAAGAAGGAATGTTATCTTTTAAGGAGTTGTCTTGGTGCCAGGAGAATGTTGCTTTTTATGGTTGAGCAGGTATTTCTGCCGATGGGGAGGTTTGGTCCATGCATAATGCAGATATACAATGCACGGTAGAGGGGCGAGAGGAGGCCAAAGGGCAGAGAAAAATTATGTTTAAATTTTCCTTGACTTGCCTTAGTATATGAATTTTTATTTCATCAATCCCATCTGAGTTTATGTGAATGAAGTGACTTTTGGAAAGACCCTAAGGATGGGGGCTGGTGGCCAGGAGAGCCAAACACGTGATTAGAGGGTTGGAACTTTCAGTCTCATCCCTTGACCTCCGGGGAGGGGAGAGGGGCTGGAGATTGAGTTCAGTCACCAATGGCCAATGACTTAATCATGCCTCCATAATGAAGCCTCCATAAAACCCCAAAGGGCAAGGTTCCGACAGCTTGCAGGTAGGTGAACTCATGGAGGTGCTAGGAAGGCGATGTGTCTGCTGGGGGCACGGAAGCTCCGTGCCCTTTCCCACATATCTGGCCTCGTGCATCCCTTCTATCTGGCTGTTCCTGAGTTATATCCTTTTATAATAACCCAGCAATCTAGTAAGTAAACTGTTTTCCATGAGTTATGTGAGCCGCTCTAGCAAATTAATTGAACCCAGGGAAAGGGGGTTGTGGGAACCTCTGGTTTATAGCTGGTAGATCAGAAGCACAGGTGACACCCTGGACTTGTGATTGGCATCTGCATGGGGTGGGGGAGTCTCGTGGGACTGAGCCCTTAACCTGTGGGATCTGACACTCTCCCAGGGTGGGTGGTGTCAGACTTGAGCTAAATTGTAGGACACCCAGCTGGTGTTGCAGAATTGCTTCGTGTGGGAAAACTGCCACACATCTGGTGTCCGAAGTGCAGTCAGTGGTGCTTTAGCAGGGTTTTGAGAGTAAAGGACACAAGTGGGGCTGTGTCTTTCTTTTATACAGGCTTTTAGGGAGGATATTGGCTTATTTAGGGAGACAACAGCACAGCCCAGAAGAGGCTACTACTTAAAATTGAATGCTATACTAAAATGTTTACCCAGGAAATATGATGTCTGGAATTTCCTTCAAAATAATTTATGGGGGAGGGGTGAGTCGGTGGGGTGCTTTAGATGAAACAAGATTGACTGTGAGTTAATTGTTAAAGTTGGGTATGGTCCATGGAGGGTCATGATACTTGTCTGTCTACTTTTGTATATGCTTGAAATTTTTCATAATAAATAATTTTTTAAACGCATGCTGGGTACCCCTGAGCTGTCCTAGAATCCTCAGCCACCCCTGGCATGGGTGGTTTCTCTCTGGCCATCCTTCTGTCTATGGCCCTGCCTGTTGATGTGTCTGCTTGGATCCCCCTTCCCCTCTGCCATGCCTTTCTTCACTGCCCTCTTCCCTTCTATGACCCACTAAAACCCTGTCTTCCCCACCTATGGGGAACTCTAAAATAATAATAACAATTATCCTGTTCTATGCAAAGCAAGCAGTTTCTTTTTTGTTGAGACTTCCCATCAGGCCTCCACTGGAAGCAACTACTCTTTTATAACGAAACATACCCATTCATACTGTTTTTCTGAACAAAAACAGTTCTAACCTCATGAAGAATTCTGCCTCCCTCCCAGTCCATCTGGATCCTGCCACCAGCTTTTAAAATCACTGTATTTCTCCCATCAGAGCTCTCAAATTTGTTTAACTGCAAAGTAGAAGTCATGAATGGTAGATATTTCTATGACTTCAGGAAAGGGAATTTAGTCTCTGTCTAGAAACTTCCATCAGGAGAGGTTCGGCTATGAGACTTGACTCTTGGTTTGTCTCTGGTTGAGAGGCGCAGGCGAAGGGAAACTCCTACAATCTCCTAAAACTCTTGTTTTCTACATACTCCTCTTCCTTTAAATTCCCCTTACTCTTTTTACCAGAACTTCTGGCAAGTAACATGTTGACTCATGCTATTTTGTCACTTCCTTCCTCTGGCTCACCTCCAGTGGAGATGCAAAAGAGTTGTCAAGTGACCAATAGGCAAGTCAGGTTGAAAGCAACGTCCCGCTACAAAAACTTGATCATCTGGAACTGGCAGTGACAAACTGAGACAGATTTAGGTTGGATGAAGAGATCTCTCCTGCCTTCCAGCATGAATCACTCTTTCCCTGTTTCCTTTGGAGCTCAGATTCTACAGAGCCCATCTGTGTGTATGAAGGATGCAGCATCAGGAGTGACCTGTGCATCTCAGGGGTCTTAATTTCAGCCATGGTAGGAGCATATTGAAGGGAACTTGGGGGGCAGCTGGCTTTTAGGCAAATGGCTGCTCTCCTTCCTGACTTCTCTTTGAGGGCCAACGGTCAGGCTGACAGTCTGAACCTGTCTAGGGTCGGGAAGAGTGTCTTTCTAGGAATGTAAGGAAAGTTGATGGTGAAATACCCAGAGAGTCATAATTATAGGAGTCCTGTCTAATCACTCTGGGGGGAGGTGAGGTGTGGCATGAGTTGGAGAAGGGTGGGGAGGATGGACTCTCCTAAATTTTATAAGCCATAGAAATACAGTTGCTAGATAAAATATGGGATACCCACTTAAATTTGAATTTCAGATAAACAACAAATACATTTTGAGTATAAGTGTGGCCCAAATATTGCATGGGACACACGTATACTAAAAAAATGATACTTGCTATTTGTCAGAAATTCAAACATGTAGCTGGGTACTGCATTTTTATTTTCTGGAGACCCTGTATAGTAACCCAGTTGTTTTGATCTTTTTTTGCTCCATTGATGTAACAAGTCGTCATGGTGTATTTGTTCAGCGAAGCAAGCACAATGATTATGCCTTATCTTAATCGTGCCTTATCTTGGCCTACTTTCAGTGAAAAAGTCACCTATTTTTTCCCTTTGGGAATGTTGTTAAAACAATGATTGTGCTATGAAAATAACTCCCATCCAAAGGTCTTTCATTACGTCGTATATGCTTCTCGGAGAGAACATGCCATTGAGGGTTCAGAAATCATTACTTAACTCCGTGCTTTCCTGCTTTTGATGCCTTTTTAAATTTTATTTTTTTTTATTATGAAAAATTTTAAACAGACACTAAAGAAGAAAGAACAATGAACCTCCATGTTCACCCAGCCTCAACAATCATCAACTCAGAATCAATACTGCTTCATCTATAACCCCCCTATTCTGTCCATCCCAACCCCATTAATTTGAAACAAATTCCAGAGAGCTGGAGCTTTATTGTTTATAACTTTCTGCTCCTCACTGTACCTTTTCTTTCCCAGTAATGGAATCGTATGGATAGTGGTTCCCCAAAATCTTCTAAACATTGCTCCATATTTTTATAGTTCTCTAGTTGTTAGCCTTCCCAATATCAAATCCTCAAATCTGCCTTTTCCAGCCTCCCTTGCCCTCGTGGCCCATATGTGAAACTTGAAAATCAGACCCACCTGGCGTAGGACTTTGGCTGGGACTCAGGTTATGGGAGGAAACAGGAGGGGTAGTGGGAACATGCCATCAGGCCCACTCTGTAGTATCGCTCTGGGAGCTGTTCCTAGAAGCTGATCCGAGAACGTATTCCTCCAGCTATTGCAAAGAGCCTGAGCACTTTAACATACCTTAGTACATCCTTCTTTCATGCACTGTCTAGAGAGGATTCCACTGACTTTAACTTGCTACCTGGCCGAGACAAAAGCTAATAGTGCTTACCTTCCAAAGAGGTGAGAGAGGAGAGGCACACACAGCATTTAAGTCACTCAGAAGAGAACTGTGATGGTTCCTGTGAGTTTAAGAACGCACTTCGGGCTTATGGGACTGCCCTAGAGCAGAGGTGCTCAGAGTTTGGCCTCCAACCAGCAGCCTTAGCATCACTTAAAGACTCAAATGCTTGGGCCCACTCCCAAGGCCTAGTGAATCCCTTGGAGAATGAGGGGGGCGGGGGGTTGGAGGAGTCCAGAAATCTGTGTTTTCACAAGCTCTAGATGATTTAAATCTGGGGTCAGCCATGGCAACATGAGGACCAAATCCTGCCCACCACCTGTTTTTGTAAATAAAGTCTTATTGGAACACAGCCATAATCACTTATGTATTGTCCTGGCTTTCATGCTACAATGGCAGGGTTGAGTGGTGGTGACAGAGGCCATATGGCCGATGAAGCCTAAAATATCTGCTACCTGGCCCTTTACAGAAGAATTTGCTGACCGCTGATTTCGATTCATGCTAAATGATGAGTCAATAAAAGTTAGAGGGAGTCCTCCCTGCCCTGGAAGGACCAGGCATTCAACTCACTTCCCCACACCTCTCAAACCTTTATAAGCCACACATTTTCAAATGCTTGTTACCATATTTTAAAGTTTGGTTTAACATGCATGGAGTGCTTGCTATGTGCCAGATACTGTTCTGGGCTCTTTAAAACTAGAATCTCGATATTTTGGAAGGCAGCTATGCTCACCACTCTACCACCAACATGAATCTCAATCTTTCGTATGCAATATTTTATGTGTACGCTGGATAGGATGACATGCCTTTTAAGATATTAATGACACCTTTTTAAAAGATTAAAGTCTTTTATCACGAAAAAAAAAAAGAGGATGAGTCAATAAGAGTTGAACAGGAATGCCTGACACTAATTTGTGACTAAGTATAGCTGTTGGGATTGGCGTCCATGAAAGAGCAGTCTTCTACCATTTAGCTGAGGTCTGTGGAACAGAGAATAGCTGGTGATTTCTGACTTCTATAAATGGCAATCTTTGCTGCTGCGGACTTAAATTTAATAGAATCTTATTTAATCAAACTACTTTTTAAAAAAAGGTGCACGTGTCTCTGTGTGTGTGTGTGTGTGTGTGTGTATCTAGAAGACAAACAATCTGTCAAACAACCAGGAGCAATCACAGGAAAATCAGAGCAAGGCCTAATTCTATCCCTAATATGAGAGAAATAACTCTAGTCCTCTTCCAAATCCAGATTTCTTTACTTGTGTTGTCGGGGCATTTTTCACAAATGATAAAAAGTAGGGATGGTGGGTTTACAAAGTGAGTTCAGAGGGTGCGGTGAGTGGCTGGGGTAGATCATTTGAGATTGATGTAAGATACTAGAACTCTTCAGAAGCAAGTGTAGACAACTGTTACTTGGTCACGCTTCATCACTCTGCCTTGATCCTTCTCCATGAAGAAGAAGCAGCCACACAGTGAGGGCTCCACCCATTTTCTGGTCCCTCACTAAGTGAGCCCCAGGGCAGTGCCCAGGAGACTGTTTGCTGGGTACCATAGATCCCGGGCAAGGTGTCTTCCTCCCTGGTCATCAGTTTTCTCACCTGGAAAATGATGGGCTGGAACCAGATGATCTCTGAGATTCTTTCTAGTTCTAAAACTGCAATAATTGCTTTGCAGATGGTCTAATGCTTCCTCTCACACTGATTATGGTTTCTAAGATACCTCTTAGAGACCATGCAGCACTCAAACCTAGGCTTTTCAAGGAAGAGAGAAATAGCCATACTTATACACTGCTAGTGTGATAACTTTTCTGGAAGATGTGTTTCTAATATACATCAGAAGAGTTAACAAAGCAATCTCTTTGACCCACCAATTCCACTTTTAAGAATTTATTCTAAGACAGTAAGAAAGGGTGTATTCAATGATATAGCAACAAGCTTGTTGGATTCAGCACTGTTTATGACAATGAAAAATTGAAAGCAGCCTAAACGTCCTACCTAATCAATGCAGTGAGTAATCTGTGGTATATGCATATTGTGGAATGTTACGTGGTCATGTAAAATGATGTTGTAAAAGTATACTTGTTGACATGGATACATACTCATACTGTTGAAGGAACAATAGCTTCAAAGCATCGTTTTTTGTTACCATCTTTTTCTGGAATGGACTTACTGTTATTTATACCTATCTATATACCTACATTATACTTTATAAGGGTACATGTAAAAATTCTCAAAATGGTTACTGCTGGATGGTGGGATTATGAATACTTTTGATCCCTTTCTTGTCTTATCTTTATTTTAAATTTTTCTACAGTGATGATATGTTACTTGTGTGTGTATGTTAATGCACACAGAGGCACATGTGTATACGTACACACATCTCACTTCAGAGAAGTAACACAAAATTTAAATGGATAAATTTGGACAACCTGCCCTCTGTCCTAACTGACAGAAATGCCCTCCCCATGTGGCTAGATGGGAGCAGCAGGCCCCATAAGGGTTACAGGTTGCTCTACTTTTGTAGAGAAGGAAAGAGGCAGGGATGAACTAGAGGACCTGTTGTTCTGCCCTCATTTCCTGGCCAAGGTGACCAACCATCCCAGTTCACCTGGGGCTGAGAGATTTTCCAGGATGTGAGACTGTCAGCGCTAAAGTGGTGAAGTCCTAGGCAAACTGGGACAAGTTGGCCACCCATTTCCTGTCTGACTGGAGAAGAATGGCTGGTACTCACGCAGGTACATAGAGCCGCATCTTCTGACTCACTCTGTGGTATGCGATCTCTTGAAAGATTATTTACAAAACTGTTGCTGACTCCTGGCTCTCCTGGCTAGGAGAGGCTGTGAGCTCAGCAGGGTGGGGTCAGGACTCAGAAGAGCCTTTCTGACCCCTAAGAAAGCAGAGCTCATTTCAGAAGACCCCTTCTCTTTTCTTCCTGTATCCATCCATGCATCTGTTCTGTGCCTGAACCTCTGTAAGTAAAATGAAACGAAGTGTTATCTGAATAATTCAGGCCAAATTAGCCATTCAGTGACTTGAATGACTTTGAATTTCCGACTTCAATTATTATTAAACATTGAACTAATTAATGTTGCTGAAGTTGCATTAATTGTGTCCCATTAGCTCAATTGTGCCCATTCCACTAAAGCTCTCGACATCTTTTTATGAAAGTGAAAGAGAAAAGGGATCAGGAATGGGGAATGGCAAACCACAGCTGGTGTGGAAAGGAAAGTTGACATGTGATGAAAGCGGAAGTCTGTGTAAACTGCTGGGCTGTCAACATTGAATACCTCTCTCTGTGTGGTGCACATGGACACATTTGAAGGTGGTGGCCAAGATGGTGCAGAGTGGGACCAGTGCCAGTTCTACAGATGGACGTTGTGGGCTCATCTGCCTGTCATCGTTTACTTGAAAGTAGAGCACTTTTTGCACCAGCTCAATCAGGGGACGTCCTCCTGGGTAATTCCAGGGACTCTGAAATTACATCACATTCACATCATTCGCTTTGGATCTTAGGGTGCTAGGGTGCTCTATCAGGAATGTGGAAGGGTGAGCATCTCCACAAAACAGACTGAGCCCATTCCGTACTGGGTCCTCAGGTCAGTTAACAGTGTTCCTTCTGTCCTCTACTCCGAAGTGCAAAATTGCATTGTTTTCCTGGCCCACAGGGTCAGCACGTGGAGTGGAGTCGAGCAGCCCAGACTTGAGAATTAACCAGATTTAAGATTGAACCCCTTCCTAACCCTGTGACATTTGACAAGTTACTTAACATCACTAAGCTCAGTTTCCTCAAATGTCCAATGGGGATATTAACATTCCCACCCCATTCTCATTTTTCTCCTTTTCCGTTGAGTTTCTCTGACGGGTGCTCCTTTGTTGTCTGAAAAACATAAGGAAGGAGAGTAAGATTGATCCGGGGAGGTGGGGGGGATTCCAAGTGACTCTCATCTTCTGGTGCACAGGGGCCTCAAGCATAGAGCCTGCATCTTATTCCTCAGGGGAACTTTCTTTTCTGACAAAGAGTGTTGCAGGGGGTTGTAAAGCCTGTTCTGTGGACCATTGGTGCTTTACTGGTCCTCCAGGTGTCGTAAAATTCAAGGTGAGAACGTGCTTATGTTTCCCTGTAAGGAGGAAACACAGGAGTCCCATTGGCTCTGGGTGAGGACTCTTGGTTCTGCTTTAGAGCCCAGGGAAGATCCGATCTTTTTCTTCTCGAGTACCTGTCTCACTCTCACGAGAGCCCACATCTAATCCTTTGCTGTTCTCCCCACCTCTTCACTAGCAGCACAAAGTGATAAGGTTCGGTGGCGAAAGCAATCCTTTGGGTTTTGTTGTTTATTTTACACCACTAGGAAGAATAGGGGATTAAGTAGGAGAGGCCACTTAGCTTTTGGGTGATGAAATAAGAGGTGTGGTGAGATGGGCTCAGGTGTATTTTGCTGGTGGGAATGCAGATAAGATCCAGAGGAGGATGGTGTGAATGTGAGCAATGAGACAGATTCCCTGAAATTACCCAGGAGAACACCTCCTGACGTGACTGACAGACGGAAAAGAGGGTGTGTTGCTTTCAAATGAAGGATGACTGGCAGCAAAATGAGATCACAGCTTGCATTATTTTTGAATTGGCATTAGTCTCACTCTGTATCACCTTTCCCATCTGCACATGTGTACGTGTGCAACACACAGACATCCACATCTGCTAAAGAGCGGGTGACGAAAATCCAAGGACCCGAGACACTTGCTTGACCCATTTATCCAGAAACTCAACCGCTTCAATCTCCTTACATTTAGCGAGAGAGAAAAGGTGGATGGAGTAATGAGAGGACAGGTGAGGTGATCTCAGGTGTATTTTGCTAATGGGAAGGCGCATTGATACCACATATTAGAAGGTAATTTGCATGAATATAAACATCTTTAAAAGTTCTCATTCATTGATCCAATAATTCTAGTTCTAGGAATCCAGCTAAAGGAACTAACCACTGATGCAGAGGAGCATGTAGTATGTTAAGGGTACTTACTGTAACTTTATATATTGTAGTAAAATATTGAGAAAAAATGGACATGATCAAGGATGGGAAGTATTGAAACATTTTAGGTACACCTATCTGATGAAATTACACCGCCAGTGAAGGTGATGCTTTAGATGTATTTGTTTTCTAAAATGAAAAGTAATACATGCGTATTGTTTAAAGGCTTAAATAGCGCAAAAGAGCAGAAATAAGGAGGAGGTCTGTCTCTCATCTCAGACCCCAGTCCTTCTCTACAGATATGACTGCTGTCATCAGTTATAGATTGTGTTTTAGAAAAGAAAGCAGTGATATAAGAAAATGATTCTAAAGCAACGCTAAGTGGAGAAAAGACAGATAAGAACACTAACTTTTCAGTATAATTGCAATTTGAGAGGAGTGAGGTGAGGGTAATATGGAAAGGAAATATCCCAAACTGTTTCTGGGTGGTGAAATTAAGAGTAATTTTTATTTTCTGTGTTTTCTAATTATTTTTATGACGTGTAATGTTGCTGTCTAATACTCAGCATTTAGGGAGCTGAAGATTGCATGCAAGCTCGAATTCAGCAAAGAGCACAAATGATCTTTAAATAATAATTTTTTTTGAAAAAGCAAGGGTTTTTATATTTACTTATATGTTCCCCAGTTCTCGTCATGTGTAAGTTTAAAATAACACTGCAGGCCAATATGCTTTTGTTCTAGAAAACACAGAAAATCATATTTATCTCCCCACCAGCCCTTCTCCATCATTGCACTAAATCAACACACACTAGAAAGTTAGAGTTCTTGCTATTATTTGTTGGTCTTGTGGTCAAATAAAAACTTCCTCTTATTTTGCATGTGAGTGCCAAATGCTGGAGTTTGAACTTTGCCTTTGTATAAATGAATCCACCAGGGAAAGTAAATTTGACACTGGTTCTTAGGTCAAGGTCTAATGTTATGAGATTTTTCAAAAGAATCCCAGGGGAAAGTATTTGTCTGGTTTGTGTATGACAGCACTTAGGAACAAACTCTCCAAGTTCCCCAAAATGATACATGTACATTTGACAGTCCAGTACAATGGTATTTCAGAATCCACACATATGTTTTAAAGAGACAGACATTTTTTTTTAAACATCTTTATTAGAGTATAATTGCTTTACAATGGTGTGTTAGCTTCTGCTTTATAACAAAGTGAATCAGTTATACATATACATATGTTCCCATATCTCTTCCCTCTTGTGTCTCCCTCCCTCCCACCCTCCCTATCCCACCCCTCTAGGTGGTCACAAAGCACCGAGCTGATCTCCCTGTGCTATGTGGCTGCTTCCCACTAGCTATCTATTTTACATTTGGTAGTGTATATATGTCCATGCCACTCTCTCACCCTGTCACAACTCACCCCTCCCCCTTCCCATATCCTCAAGTCCATTCTCTAGTAGGTCTGTGTCTTTATTCCCGTCTTGCCACTAGGTTCTTCATGACCTTTTTTTTTTTTTTTCCTTAGATTCCATATATATGTGTTAGCATACTGTATTTGTTTTTCTCTTTCTGACTTACTTCACTCTGTATGACAGACTCTAACTCCATCCACCTCACTACAAATACCTCCATTTCATTTCTTTTTATGGCTGAGTAATATTCCATTGTATATATGTGCCACATCTTCTTTATCCATTCATCCGATGATGGACACTTAGGTTGCTTCCATGTCCTGGCTATTGTAAATAGAGCTGCAATGAACATTTTGGTACATGACTCTTTTTGAATTATGGTTTTCTCAGGGTATATGCCCAGTAGTGGGATTGCTGGGTCGTATGGTAGTTCTATTTTTAGTTTTTTAAGGAACCTCCATACTGTTCTCCATAATAGCTGTATCAATTTACATTCCCACCAACAGTGCAAGAGTGTTCCGTTTTCTCCACACCCTCTCCAGCATTTATTGTTTCTAGATTTTTTGATGATGGCCATTCTGACTGGTGTGAGATGATATCTCATTGTAGTTTTGATTTGCATTTCTCTAATGATTAATGATGTTGAGCATTCTTTCATGTGTCTATTGGCAATCTGTATATCTTCTTTGGAGAAATGTCTATTTAGGTCTTCTGCCCATTTTTGGATTGGGTTGTTTGTTTTTTTGTTATTGAGCTGCATGAGCTGCTTGTAAATCTTGGAGATTAATCCTTTGTCAGTTGCTTCATTTGCAAATATTTTCTCCCATTCTGAGGGTTTTCTTTTTGTCTTGTTTATGGTTTCCTTTGCTGTGCAAAAACTTTTAAGTTTCATTAGGTCCCATTTGTTTATTTGTGTTTTTATTTCCATTTCTCTAGGAGGTGGGTCAAAAAGGATCTTGCTGTGATTTATGTCATAGAGTGTTCTGCCTATGTTTTCCTCTAAGAGTTTGATAGTGTCTGGCCTTACACTTAGGTCTTTAATCCATTTTGAGTTTATTTTTGTGTATGGTGTCAGGGAATGTTCTAATTTCATACTTTTATATGTACCTGTCCAGTTTTCCCAGCACCACTTACTGAAGAGGCTGTCTTTTCTCCACTGTATATGCTTGCCTCCTTTATCAAAGATAAGGTGACCATATGTGTGTGGGTTTATCTCTGGGCTTTCTATCCTGTTCCATTGATCTATGTTTCTGTTTTTGTGCCAGTACCAAACTGTCTTGATTACTGTAGCTTTGTAATATAGTCTGAAGTCAGGGAGCCTGATTCCTCCAGCTCCATTTTTTGTTCTCAAGATTGCTTTGGTTATTTGGGGTCTTTTGTGTTTCCATACAAATTGTGAAATTTTTTGTTCCAGTTCTGTGAAAAATGCCAGTGGTAGTTTGATAGGGATTGCATTGAATCTGTAGATTGCTTTGGGTAGTAGAGTCATTTTCACAATGTTGATTCTTCCAATCCAAGAACATGGTATATCTCTCCATCTATTTGTATCATCTTTGATTTCTTTCATCAGTGTCTTATAATTTTCTGCATACAGGTCTTTTGTCTCCTTAGGTAGGTTTATTCCTAGGTATTTTATTCTTTTTGTTGCAATGGTAAACGGGAGTGTTTTCTTAATTTCACTTTCAGATTTTTCATCATTAGTGTATAGGAATGCAAGAGATTTCTGTGCATTAATTTTGTATCCTGCTACTTTACCAAATTCATTGATTAGCTCTAGTAGTTTTCTGGTAGCATCTTTAGGATTCTCTATGTATAGTATCATGTCATCTGCAAACAGTGACAGCTTTACTTCTTCTTTTCCGATTTGGATTCCTTTTATTTCTTTTTCTTCTCTGATTGCTGTGGCTAACACTTCCAAAACTATGTTGAATAATAGTAGTGAGAGTGGGCAACCTTGTCTTGTTCCTGATCTTAGTGGAAATGGTTTCAGTTTTTCACCATTGAGGACAATGTTGGCTGTGGGTTTGTCATATATGGCCTTTATTATGTTGAGGAAAGTTCCCTCTATGCCTACTTTCTGCAGGGCTTTTATCATAAATGGGTGTTGAATTTTGTCGAAAGCTTTCTCTGCATCTATTGAGATGATCATATGGTTTTTCTCCTTCAATTTGTCAATATGATGTATCACGTTGATTGATTTGCGTATATTGAAGAATCCTTGCATTCCTGGAATAAACCCCACTTGATCATGGTGTATGATCCTTTTAATGTGCGAGACAGACATTTTTGAATATCCCTAAAAAGACGCAGTAGCAAAAGTGTTAATTTCTGATGTTGGAAAGAGCTTTCTGCACTTATATTGGAGCATGTGTATGTGTTTTCATGATAAGAGTCCCATGGTGCTGTGAAAACCCTTACTGGAGAGGAGTTGGGAGGGTATCGACTTTTCATTCTGTTTAGAATCTTCTTGTCTACACCATTGTCTATGCTTCTTGTCAACACCAGCTGTTGGGTTCACCTGAGTCTGGGCTGGAACAAACAAATATCCTATTTATATCCACATGCTGGTTAATTGGTCAAGTAGATGATGATGTTAGTAACTCCGATTTGTCCTTTTTTTTTTCCCCTAATTTGTTTATTTATTTATTTATTTATTTTTGGCTGCGTCAGGTCTTAATTGCTGCGCATAGGCTTTCTCTAGTTGCGGCGAGCGGGGGCTACTCTTCATTGCAGTGCGTGGGCTTCTCATTGCGGTGGCTTCTCTTGTTGTGGAGCATGGGCTCTAGGTGCGCGGGCTTCAGTAGTTGTGGCATGCAGGCTCAGCAGTTGTGGCTTACCGGTTCTAGAGCGCAGGCTCAGTAGTTGTGGCGCACAGGCTTAGTTGCTCTGCAGCATGTGGGATCTTCCCAGACCAGGGCTCGAACCCATGTCCCCTGCATTGGCAGGGGGATTCTTAACCACTGCACCACCAAGGAAGTCCTCCGATTTGTTCTTGCCATAGATAAAGAGATGAGGACTTAACTGAAGATTACATGGCACCAAATGAGCAATGTTTTTCTTCAGTCCTTCCCACACTTGTTATTAGGATAAACATGAAAGCTGTGTGCGGGTAGTGCTAGCAGCAATGAGGAACCAGGGCTGTGGGCAGTGGTCTGCTACTAGAACTAGTTCAAATTTTTATTTCCTCGTATTTTGAATTCTTGATTCCTGGTGAGTTATGTATTTATAGATGTATTTTATATTCATTTGTTAGGGCTACTGTAACAAAATGGCACAAATTGGGTGGCTTAAACAACAGAAATGTATTTTCTCATAGTTGTGGAGATTGGAAGTCCCAATTCAAGGTATCAGCAGGGTTAGTTCCTTCTGAGTGCTGTGACGGGGGGTGGGGGGCTTTTCCATGCCTTTCTCCAGCTTTTGGTAGTTTGCTGGCGCTTTTTGACATTCTTTGGCTTGTAGATTCATTACCCCAATCTCTTCCTTCATGTTCACATCGTGTTTTCTCTCTGTGTGTGTCTGTCTCCAAATTTCTCCTTTTTATGAGAACACCAGTCATACTGAATTAAGGGCTCACTCTACTCCAGTATGGCCTCATCTTAACTAATCACATCTGCAACAACCCTATTCTATTCACCTTCTGAGGTACTGGAGGCTAGGACTTCAACATCTGAATTTTTAGGAGATACAGTTCAACCCCTAACATACAAACAGATGTGTGCATACATGTGTGTATGTGTAATATTTTTTGAGGACACATAAGCACAGTGAAGGCCAATTTGGCCTGCTCTGGACCCTGATTGAGTGATGGAGTCTTCCTTGAATACTACAGCATTACTGTGAAAAATGTGTGTGTGTTGTCAGTTACAGCAGTTATGCATTACGTGCATTTGTGGCATTGCCTTTGAATTTGATGTTTTGTGTATTGCTATGTTTTTGGCAATAATTATAGCTACATGTACATGTGACTAGCATATGGGCCAATTGAAAAGCTTATGAGGTGTGGTTTATGATTTCACAGAATTTCTTCCCTTTTGCACAGTTAATAGCATCATTTACTTCTTCATTTTGGTTTAGAAATGTATTTACTCCACACTAATCTCAACTTGGGCAATTGTGCATTGTCAGAGCAGACGCTTATGCTTTGGGTCAGGTACATGATAGGGTTGGATCATCTAGAACTTAAAAACTTCTACAGCCTTGTGGTGACTGAGAAAATGACATTTTATGGCATTTCTAGTTGGCCTAATCTCAGCAAGGAGCCCATGTATAACCACGGAAATTCTGTGATATTATCCTTCAGTTCTGATGATCCCTGCTCTCATCTGTTCTTTGAAGTCCTTCATGGAGAAACCGATGGGTACTGAGTAGCTATTACAAATTTCCTGGTACCAATCCTTCAGAGAACAGATCTGGATTAACCTCTTACCAGGGGTCAGGAAAACATCACATCTGTCCAAGAGAGCAAAGCACACATTTAGGGAAACAGAACATAAGTCTTTGATTTTTCTAGAGAGCCTTATCCACCAGAAAACAGTGGATGAGTATAGGGTACAGATATGAGGACACCAAATGAGAAGGCACAGTGCCCATATAAATAAGAGACTTTAAAAATAATTTTTTTTTCCAAGAGAGAGGTAGTTCTGAATTTTAAGAGAGAATGTTAATGTATTTTAAATGTTACTTATTATTCAAATACAGAAAAAACCTTTAAAAAATTATGATACCCACATACCTATCTGCTAGCTTCAACAATTATTAACAATTGTTATAAATTAATTGTGTAATCATCACATTCACAATAGCAGTTATTAGCAGTTTAAAAGTTTTGCTGAAGAATATTACAAATAGCAAACAAGGCATTGAGGAAAATGGAAATATTAGCTGGGATAATAAGCTCCAAATCCAACAATAATAGCCTATTACATTATGGACACTGAGGGTCATTGTGGACTCTTTCATAATGAATCCAGGCAGCCAGCAGAGTCTCCAGCAGCTGAGGACCTCACCCTGCCCTGGGCAACAGCCCAGAGGCCTCTCTACAGGACTTAAGGCTTGCTATTTTGCCTAGCAATCCCTCCTTCCGCAGTTGCTGTTTGTATCGAGTCTCTCAAACTTTTGTCTGTGAACCTCTTTGATGAGGCAAAAAGCCTCCAACCATCTGCCCTACCTGTTGGCTCTGAGCACAAGGGGAGCTTGCCTTTGCTCACTCTTTCTGTCCAGTGTTTTGATGGACGATGCATTTCCAGTAACCCAACTGCTCAGAACAAAGACCACATCTCCTTTTCTCTTTTCTCTTTGTGCTGGTCGGGGGAACAGAAATGTGTTTCTCATTATTTGGTCTGTTTTACAATGTGAGTTCCTGCTGGGGTTCATTGCTTTGGGGATTACTAGGTATTTCATCTCATACAAGACTGACCCTTCCTTAATGTTTAACAATGGCAGCCTGTCCCAAGACAGGAAACCCTGAAGTGCTTTGCTAAATTTAAAGACTCAACCAAACATTAAGGTTCAGAAGATTTTTCCTGTTTAAAAAAAACGTGTAATTTGCTTCTGGCTGGTGTGTATATGCATTATGAGGGTGTTGGGGGGCACTTGGAATGGGGTGGTGTGTGGTAGGATGGACCCAGAGATAATTCCTAGGTTAAAAGCCATTATGGCACAATGGAAAGAAAACAGGCCCTGGAGCCAGAAGGTCGGGTTAGAATCCCAAGTCTTTCTTTTTTCTTTTCTCTCTTTTTTTTTTTTTTTTTAATTTTATTTATTTATTTTTTATACAGCAGGTTCTTATTAGTTATCTGTTTTATACATATTAGTGTATATATGTCAATCCCAGTGTCCCAATTCATCCCACCACTACCACCCCTCCCACTTTCCCCCCTTGGTGTCCATACATTTGTTCTCTACATCAGATGTCTCTCTACATAGAGACATCTGTGGTTCTTTATTTCTGCCTTGCAAACCAGTTCATCTGTACATTTTTCTAGATTCCACATATATGCATTAATATATGATATTTGTTTTTCTCTTTTTGACTTACTTCACTCTGTATGACAGTCTCTAGGTCCATCCACATCTCTACAAATGACCCAATTTTGTTCCTTTTTATGGCTGAGTAATACTCCATTGTATATATGTACCACATCTTCTTTATCCATTAGTCTGTTGATGGGCATTTAGGTTGCTTCCATGTCTTGGCTATTGTAAATAGTGCTGCAGTGAACATTGGGGTGCATGTGTCGTTTTGAATTATGGTTTTCTCTGGGTATATGCCCAGTAGTGGGATTGCTGGGTCATATGGTAACTCTATTTTTAGTTTTTTAAGGAACCTCCATACTGTTCTCCATAGTGGCTGTATCAATTTACATTCCTACCAAGAGTGCAGGAGGGTTCCCTTTTCGCCACACCCTCTAGAATCCCAAGTCTTTCTTACTGGCTGCTGGAACCGCTAGTGACTTTGAGAAAGTGAATTGACCTTTCTGAGCCTTAGTTTATCATCTGCAAAGAAGAAGATAATATAACCTACTCCTGGGGATTGTTGTGAAGATTAAGTAAGATGCTGGCCGAGAGCACTGGTACATTCTAGGTGTTCAGTAAGTGGTACCTCTTGTTGTTATCATCTTCCTGTGTGATGGCGAGGAGTGTCAGCATTGCTAACATGGGGCCTGTGACCAAGGGTTACCTGAATCTGTGGAACAGATGTTTACAGTAGAGCTTTGCTCTGTGTTTAAGGATCATCTATAGGGGGCAGGGAGAAAGCATTGCTTAACCCAGCTCTGTGACCCAGGGCAAGTCACTTAGCCTTAGTAACCTCATTACTGAGGCCTTGCCTCCAGCTCCAGGGCACTGGGTCATCTCTGATATAGGGATCACAATAATCCCCATAGGGTTGACCTGGGGATCAGGTGAGATAATGTCTGTGAAAGTACTTGGTAAACTTGGAGCACAATCTAAATGCACTGCTGTGGATGTGAGGCAGAGGGAACATTTACTCTGTCCCATTCATGAGGTTCAAATATAAACTCTCCATTCCTCAGCATTCAGCAGAGAGCAAACACATTCTATTTGGCTTTGGCATTGAATGAAAAGTAAACAGTACCTTTTCAGTTGCTTTGCTTCCTCTCTTTGCCCTTCAAAACAAAGCCAGGCCCTTTAAGTGCTTCCTGCTGAGTTGAGAAAGAGATGCTGGATTACAAATCTAGCCCCAGGTCATAGGGCCTTGGAGGAGGGGAAAATTGGGATGTCAGAACAAGGACATCCAAAGACTCTGGTACACCTGGTTCTTAGTTAAGGGATTGGCCTTTTCTCAATCCCCAAACCAGGGCTAAGTACCCTCAAGACAATTGCCTTCTTCTTCCATGGGGGTAATGCCAGAACACATAGGAAAGCACTTGGACAATAGCACAGCTGGATTGTATCAAGTGTTACTATGAGGATGAGGCTGAGGTGCCCTGGGGCTGGCCTGGGAAGTTTGGTCCAGCAGCTTGACTTTGGATCATGCCTTTCAGGATTACTGTGAGAAGATTCCTAAGTGAATCCAAAGTCCTGTGAGTTTTGTCCTTGAAATGTCTGTCACTTCCCTTCTGTTGCCATTCTCCATCTGAGGACCTTCAGTCTCTTTCCTTCAATCTCACCAGTCCATCCTATGTGTCCTGAATACTGCCTTTGTGATGGGAATTAGGATCTTCACAATCTAGACTAGCCTACTTTTCCTGCCTAAGTCCCAAACAGACTCATGGCCCCATCACATCTGTGCCGTAGCTCTCACTGTCACTCCCTCTGGAGGTGCCCTTTTTTCTCTCTTACTGCTCACACCCTCACATCCTTCAGGACACTGTGTTTCCCTCCTCATGAAGCCTTTTGTGACACTTCAATCCCACTGCTCTTCCTGCCTTTCTTGGTGATCCTCCCAAACCATACACAAAATTGTGTATGTTTGTACATGTGCATTTTGGTGGGAAAATGTCCCTAGCTTCCATCAGATTTCAAAGAACTCCATGATTCAAAAACAATTCAGAACCACCATGAGACTTTTTTTATTCATTTAGTCATTCAACGATATTTACTGAATACCCACTATGTATGGGTCAAGAATTTTATACAGATAAACTCTGTCCCTCCCTGCCTTTAAGGAGTTTACAGTTAAGAGTCATGAGTAAAAAACTGCAGTGTGTTGTGAATTTGTGTGTTATCACAGTAATTACTTACATCAGAGAGAAAGCTTGTTGTGTGAAGAAGAAAGCAGAAGATTCCTAGAGTGGAGGTGAACATGATAGAATCATTGCAGGGAAAAGAGTCAGGAATCTAGGACATAAATTTCCTGACTTTCATGTGTTACTGGCAGTCAGCTGCTCCATTGCTGGAGAAGACAGTGCGGGTTCTGCCCTGGACAGAAGTGCCTGCCGATGTGTGTGTGTGGGGTGTGTGTGTGTGTGTGTGTGTGGGGTGTGTGTGTGTGTGTGTGTGTGTGTGTGTGTGTGTGTGTAAGGGGTGGGATGGGGAGTGAGGAAATGCACCTGGCTCTCCCCTTACCAGGTGGAGCTCTGCCTACCTCGAGGGGCTCTTTTTTCTAATTTGCCCAAATGTTCTGTGCGTGCTGCCAGCCCCATGTGGTGCTGCTAGACAGTGTCAAATTTCCCTTTGGTAGTTTTGCTGTTAAACTTTAAAGTGGATCAGCTCGAGTCCTGAAAAAAAAGTGTGCTCTTTACTCCATTGATCTCTTAGTGGACATGATCAAGATGACAGCTGGATTTCTGTGTTGACAGTGTTTTGAAAATAAAGAAGGTGTCTTCCAGGCAGTTAGCAAGGCGAATTGGAAAAATCCTGAAGCCGGAGGGGATTTGGGGTATTGTGTATCTCCGTCCTCTCATGTTATAGATGAAGACCCTGGGGCCCAATTATGTGACTTCTCTGAGGTTCCGCGGCTGTTCCTCAAGCACGGGCCGCCATTGATAAATAAAGCAGCTACCGAGCGGGTGGCTCATGAAGGCACACTCTGGATGATTCACTCTCATGGCTGTGAGCGCTGGACAGTAGGAAAGGGCCTCTGTGCGGTCAATCCCATTTCCGCCGGCCCTGCCCACGATGACTAGCTCCACCTGCCCCATCGCATCTCGGGGGCCAGAGCCTGTGCATGTTTATTCTTTCCAATTCCGCACTTTGCTCTTTTATTTTTACTGGCCCTGCGGTTGTGTTTGTTCCTGGAGCTCTCTTCATACATATTGCAGGCGGCCCTGTGTTTACTTGAGCTCAGGACTAAATATAACCTCTGCTATCGCCAGAGACATCCTTACATGTCAGCCCCTTTCCAGTGTGTGTGCAAACGCCACTGCAGCCTGCAGACCCGGGACGGGTACAAACGCTGCTTTCATTTCACGGGAGTTCACTTTAAAATGGAAACTGTGACCGCAAACACGGATGGCCGGGTTCAGGAAGAAATTAGTTCTTATCACAGGCGGCTCTCATGCGTTGTCTCTCGTGTGCAGAAAGCCCAGTCTCCAAATCATAGGTGGGACAGGGCCCTCTTCTCCATGTAACAGCAGGGCAGGTGCCCCTTCTCCACCCTGTGGGCCCTTCAAAGGGAAATAGAAAGTGTCTGTAGCGTCTGTCACATGCTTCCCTCCTTTAGGACCTTCTAAAGTATCCCTGGAAGTCTGGTTAGTGGCTTTCCATAGTGCCAGAGACCTGAGACCCAAGTTCTCAGGAAATCGCCACCGCAGTCCACGGAGCACCAGGACGAGCTTCCAACCCCACAGCTTCCCTCCGGGAAGCTCCCCCTCACTTTCCTATCAACCTTGCTCTCTGCCGTCTATAGCAATACTGTGCTGGTTAAAAGTTGTCTGTATGGTTCATAAATTATTTTGTGGTTTTAATCTGCAAAATGAGAGTGAAAGCTCATCAGAACTGTAGTCTGTGTCTCCTTACCTTTACCCATTCACTCTAGTCACTGCTGAGAAAACAGTTGCTTGCCAACTTCCCATCTTCTTGAGAACATGGAAGAAAATTCAAGCTGGCATTTCCCCTCTTCTCTGAATCTGGTAGAATCTGCTATGGCCTCCATTACAGGGCTGGTGAACTATGGGCAAGAAGAGGTGGCCTCGAGTGACGGCAGGACCTCTTCTAAAATACACTTAGTGAGAGAAGAAAGAGGGCCCTGCTCAGCTGGTCGACCTAGGGACAGTGGATAACAGATCTGGAAACCACATTGCCTTCATATCCTCAAAGTGGGTCTGAAATCAGAGCCGTTAAAATTTCTCCAAGGTTCATAACGTCAGAGATTCACTCCTTTGAAAGAATACTATATGCAGTGATATCATTTCCCAAACCAGCCTCCCTTCCTTCTAGCAATTATTCAGCATCTACTATGTACAATGCCCTGGGTCAGCAAGGCAGGCCAACATGTACTTCTTCTACTCATGGCGTTTACTATCTAGGAGAAAAGACTTACCCACCAACATGTTAGAAGGACATAGAAAGGACCATTACATAAGCTGTCTGGGCTGCTTCGGGGGTTGTCAGGAGAGCAATTTGGATGTTTAGAAGCAAAAGACACTTTGGCAGGGGTTCAGGGAGAGTAAGAAAGTAGAGAAAGAAGATGGTTCTGTTTGTTTGATTTTTGAGCTTGTTTCTACCCCAGGAAGGAAGCAAGTGGGGGAAGTAAGATTGCAGGTCCTGGGGAAGGCATGGGAGGGGCAGCAAATGTGATCCCCCCGGACAAAGAGAGAACACATGGGGGAGGGGCAGCACCGGCCACGCTTCGTGTGCTTCTCAGTCAGGATTATTCCTCATCGTCTTGGCTATAGATGGCTAACTAGCAAATTTTCTGCATGGCTGACCAGCCAGCTACTAAGCCTGTTCTTCAGAAGTTCTTCTCCATTTTTGTGTTCGCTGTGGGTGAGGAAGGGAAATCATTCTTGCTCTTTGCCCTCAGTTGTATTTACAGGGTCACCCTCCCTGCTATCAGGACCTGAGTGAGGACACAGTGTCCCACACTGTTCATCAGAACAACCGTCTGGTCAGTGTGCATCTACCACTGGCTGCAGGGCTGTTGCTGGGGATACGGTGGGTGCTGATGGTCAGAACTGGAGAGTCTCTCTGGCTGTGACATCCAACAGCAGACAGTGGGCCTCAGGGCGCCTGAGGAGGGTGTCCTTAGGTGCCACTGAGAACACAGAGGACGGGAGCCTGTTGACAAGGAGGTGGGGCTGTCTGTGAGCTCAAGATGGGGCCTCTTGATTTTCAGTGATTCATTGTCAGAACCGGAATTTCAGGGTTCCTGTGGCCTGGGATCTACATAGGTAGGCGTTTGAAAACTAGAATTACTGGGTCATTAGGTGGTATTCAGTGTGGCTATGTCCAGAGTGTGAAAGCTTTCCCCCAGAATACAAAGCAGGATCTTATCTCTACTGCATCAGTCAGACAAGATATTACACTGGCTGTAAGATAACAGCCCACATCTCCCTTGGAAACAGGCAGAAATGTCTATAAACAGTAAATGCAGATGAAAAATGCTCAGCTTGCGTTTTAAATCAGATTGAAGACCAATTCATTTTGTTCACTGGCATATAGTCTTTGTTATCCCACAGCCCACGTACAATGAGAAAACAGGAGTCGTGGGTAGCCCAGCACCTGGTAGATGCTTAGAAATGCTAGTTACCTCTTGACCCCCAACCCCATTTCGCTTGTTCCTGAAGGAAGAAAGTCTCAGCCCCATACACTTGGAGGCTTTTTTCACAACCCGCTTCCTTTTTTTTGCGTTCAGTAAAACACCAATTATGTGCTAGGGGATGAGGTGAAGTCCCCACCCTTGTGGAATTTAGATTCTAGTAGGAGAGAAAGTCAAGAAACAAAGTGTATAATGTCAGACAGTGAAAAGAACAATGAAAAAAAAAAAAAAAAAGAACAGGGTGAGGGGAGATAGCAACTGCTTTTATATCTTTATTGGGTGCATTTCAGCAATTTCTTTCCCCAGAAATGCTTCCTGACTCCCCTTACCCTTATCTCTCCCACCTTTGTTATGTTGTCATTGATTCAGATCTCATTGCTGTTTGGATTTTTCCATTTGGGTTCAATTTCCTTTGTAAAGTTCACCCTTTTCCTTGAGGGGCAGTGAGTAGTTACATTCTTCCAGTCTTTGTCTGACTGTATCTTTTTTATCTTTTGCTTAGTAGCTTAGACCTGTATAGATTCTAGATTAAAAGGGTTTTCCTGTGGCACTTCGAAATATTATTCCACTGTCTTCCACTGTCTCCCGAAGCTGGTGAGCAGCTTTTTATTAGGATAATTGCTGTCCTTTGCATAATTTGTCTTTTTCTCTCATTTTTTCTCTTCTCTTCCCTCTGTTTTTTTTTCTCCCTCACTTTTTCCTTTAGCTGCTTTTAAGTTTTTAAAAATTATGTGTGTGTGTGTGTTCTGTAGCTTCACCATGGGTCATGTTGGTATACATTTATTTTTCTCTGTTCTGTTTGGGACTAATGACTTCATATCTTCAGATATGAATCCTTATTCGTTCTCCCAAAGCTTAAACTCCAATGAAATGTCGGTCCTTCTTTTCTTCTTTTATTTCTTTTAATACGCTAATATTTTCTACCTCTTTATCTCTCTGGCTTCATAGTTGGTAATCTACGTGTATCTATTTCCCAATTACAAATTACAGTGACCTATTTTACAATTCACATAGTCTCTCTTCAGTTTTGCTAATCTGCAATTAAACTGTACATTGCATTTTAATCTTAATGATGACATTTGTTCATTTTTAGAAAAAAAATTTCAAATCTTTTCCGTTTTTTCATAATGCCTAATATTTTCTTGGAGTTTTGGCCTTTTTTGGAGGGGTCTATATTTAGTCATTTCAAATATTTCTTTTAGAGTCTCTTTCAGATTGATGTTCTATTCTCTAATGCCTAATTCTTCATTTTGTTTTGTTTTCTCAGTCTCAAAAATGGTGGGTTGTTTCCTTATGTATTTTATAATATATTTTTAAAATCTAATAGAGATTGTGTGTGTGTGAAAAGCTCCTGTGGCATGGATTTTGAGAACATCTTTCTCATGGTTGCCTCTGTTTCTGCCAAGGACTCTGGGTATCACTGGCCCAGAACCAGGTCTTTACATTAATTCCTGGACTTAGGGTTTTCTAGATCACACAGGTAAATTTGAATCCCTCATCTATGCAAGACACAGACTAGAGTTCCTGTTTTTCAGGGGAGACTTTATTTCCTCACCCAGAGTCCAGCCAGAAACAGAAAAAGTTTCTTGTAGTATCTTGGTACTGATGGGTAGATTTTTCTAGTCTATCTTTTACCTGAGGAGGGAAGTCTATTAGGGTCCCGTCTTAATGCAGGAATTTCACTTTCCAGCTCCACATCTCTATCAGACTCAAAAAGCCTTGTTGAAGTCTAATACATTGGCTAAATATTTACTTTATAACCCAGTGCTGCACCAGGGACCTCCAGCAGCATCTTGGAGGTCGTTAGAAACACAGAATCTCAGTCTCACCCAGAGCTATAGAATCAGAATCTTCATTTTAACAAGATCCCAGGTGATTCATGTGCACATTGCAGTTTGAGAAGCACTGGATCACCATGTTATATAATGCTCCTTCTTCCAACCCCTCCCCTAGAGAAGGGACAGTGTCAGCTCATGTGTTTTCTGGTTTTGTTTTGTTTTGTTTTGAATTTTCCTCTGCATTTTTGGGAAATGAGAATTTCACTGTCTTTCTTGGGAGCTCACCTATGCATTTAAAAACACTTGTGTTAAAACCTTCTTAGTCTGCCGTATCACCAGGCCTGGAAGGCCAATCCTACTGTCTTCACAGTCCGGCATTGAGTATTTCGCAGCTTCCTATTACCAGCCCCTTGCTTACTGCTTTTGTATGCAGACAATCAGTAACTGTAGCTGCCACATTCCAATGATAGGTTAGAACTGGTCTTTTGAAAGTTGCAGAGTAAAATGGATAATTTTTGCTTAGTTTTCTTCCCTTGCATGGTGGTCTCTTTTTTATATACTAATGCTTTTGAGACAGGCTGGGACCTGGGACACTTTACTGCAGTGCCTGCACCTGGACAAACGTCTCCTTGAGCAACACAATACAAAGAAACTATAAGGGACTAAAAATAACCGTGTGCATGCGCAGTTGGGGCAAATTGTGAACAATAAGATACAAAAAGGCCAAAACCTAACTGCCACTTCTGAGGTGCCAGGAAGCAAAAGCAGGATACTGTGCACAATCCCTGCACACAGCACCACCAAGGGGGTGGGCAGACCACCTAAGCACCCCTCTGGCCGGATCCATCTATCTGCTCCCACCCTCATCCCATTTAAGGAACCAGGTCACCCACTGCCTGGGGGAGTGAACAAGGGAAACTGTTACTTGTTTTCTCTCCCTCCAGTCCCAGTAAAGCCTTGCCTGAATTCCTCATCTGGCCTCTTATCAATTTCTGTTGGTTGATGAGTCCAAGAACCCAGGTCTGTAACACTTTGACCCATTACATCCTCTGGTCCTACTATGTACTTTTTTTTTTTAAACTTATTTATTTTTGGCTGCATTGGGTCTTCCTTGCTGCGCGCGTGCAGGCTTTCTCTAGTTGTGGTGAGCGGGGGCTGCTCTTCGCTGTGGTGCGCGGGCTTCTCATTGCAGTGGCTTCTCTTGTTGCAGAGCACGGGCTCTAGGTGCACAGGCTTCAGTAGTTGTGGCACATGGGCTCAGTAGTTGTGGCTCGTGGGCTCTAGAGCGCAGGCTCAGTAGTTGTGGCGCACGGGCTTAGTTGCTCCAAGGCATGTGGGATCTTCCTGGACCAGGGCTCGAACCCGTGTCCCCTGCATTGGCAGGCGGATTCTTAACCACTGCACCACCAGGGAAGCCGCCTACTATGTACTTTTTATAGAGCTGGGTCCGGCTCAAGGTTAGGCCCCCTCTCATGCACCATGGAATTTCTGTAGTGAGATAGGAGAAATCGGTTGTGCTCTCGGAGTCACAGACACCGAACTACACAGCAGGGGCCACTTTATCAGCAGACACCTCTTTCAGAGCCCCAGTTGAACAGTGGGTTATCTCAGCCCGTGCCCAGTCAGCCTACATGTGCAGGCCAGTAAAAACAGCTGTGGAAGCAGCTCTCTCCAAATTCATTAACAGGCATTAATTATGCACTCGTCTATGGCATTGCAGTGTCTCACACCTTAGGGAAACCTGAAGGGGAGGAGGAAGCAGCCCCTGACTTTGGGCAGTTTATCATCATGTGGTAGTGAGGCATCCATACCCAAAAGAATGAGAAGAAAAATCCCGAGATGTTAGATAAGCAAGTGCCTCCTGGAGAGGTAGGGGCTGTACAGAAATGCTGAGGGAACCTCGATGAAGAGAAGGAACTGCGGAGGATGGCGCAGGGTGACATCATCCCTTCACTTATTAAATTGCCACTAAATCCTTGTCCCCTGCCTGCTTCTTCTTGGGGCAAATCAGTCTCCTTTGTTTCAGAGAGAAGTTAAGAGCACCTCAGCCCTCCCCTGCCTGGGTAATCCATCACATCAACCACAGAGACCTTGGCTTTCTAACACCATTTGGGGGGCTCTGCTTGGCATAAAAAAAACATACCTTCCCTGCACGAGATGAGGAGAGATTTCTGCTTTCTTCCCACCTCCTGTAGGGTACATCTGGCCCACAGTCCCTGATCATTGTTTGCAGAGCTTTAATCCAAACGTGTACATTGTTTTTTGAATGGCAAAAGACTGGGCCAACAATAACCATAGGTCTTGATCTGCTCCGTTCATCTGGAGGGCAGGGTTATCATATGAAGCTCCCTTCCAGCCAGTCTGATGTGCTCTTTGTTTCCTGCGGAGCCAGGATCATTGCCTTTGAAACTTTGCTTACAGCGCACCCTCCCCTGGAATCCCTTACCCCATTCCTTTCCAAATCCTACCTGTTCTTGAATGCCCTCTTACACGGGTGACTTTGTATCTGCACTGATTTTTTGAAACTTCACTCATATTGAAGTTCATTAGGAATTGCTTTTTTGTCTTTCTAACTTATCTCCTGAAATGTATTTTAAGCTTTTTGAAGTCAGAGAACTTGTAGCATGCAGCACAGTTGGCAGGCATAGAGCAAGTTCTCAAAGATCTCAAGAAAGTCTCTTGATTCCAAACTCATAAAATGACTCATTTTCAATATATACGATTATTCCCACGCTCCAATGAAACATTTCTATATGATGCCCAGGTTGTTGTGGAAATCATACCAAAGAGTGGCTAAGAACGTAGGACTGTCTTGTTCATAATGGTTCTAGGAAATGAGCCAGGTTTTCCCTTGTAGGAAGTGGATTGCCTCACTAGTGCTTACCTAAACATAGTGCCCCCCTCCACCTGCCATCAACACTCCCTACCACCTTCTTTCTCATAATAAAATGAGAGATCATAAAATGTCACATCTTCCTCATTTTATATATTTGGAAGCTCTGTTATTAGGTGCATACACATGGGTAATTGTTATGTCTTCCTGATAAATTGATACTTTTATCATTATGAAGTCAACTTCATCTGGTATTACTGCCACTTGGCCTTGTTATGCTTACTCTTTGCATGGTGTGTCTTTTTCCATTCTTTTACTTTTGCTTGCAACCTATCTATCTTTACAGTTACAGTGCATCTCTTGTAGAAAGTGTGTATTTAGGTCTTGTTTTTTTTTAATCCATTATGACAACCCCTGCCTTTTAATTGGGATGTTCAGTCCATTAATACTTAATATAATTTTTCTTATGGTTGGGTTTAGGCCTACTATTTTCTACAGGCATACTTCAGAGATATTGTGGGTTGGGTTCCAGACCACTGCAATAAAGCAAATATCATAATAAAGTGAGTCACGCTAATGTTTTGGCTTGTGGATATAAAGGTTGTTTACACTATACTGTAGTCCATTAAGTATGCAGTAGCATTATGTCTAAAAAAACAATATATGTACATTAATTTAAAAAATACTTTATTGCTAAAAAATGCTAACCATCATCTGAGCTTTCAGTGAATCGTAGTATAACATCAGAGATCACTGATAACAGATCACTATAAGAAATATGATGATAATGAAAAAGTTTGAAATATTGCAAGAATTACCAAAATGTGACACAGAGATACAAAGTGAGCAAATACTGTTGGAAAAATGACACCTGTAGACTTGCTCAATGCAGGGTTGCCACAAACCTTCAATTTGTAAAAAGCGCAATATTTGCAAAGTACAGTGAAGTGAAGCATAATAAAATGAGGTCTGCCTGTAATAATGACAGTTCATATATTCTTTGCTAGGCACAGTGCTAAATGTTCCATAAGCATGATCTCATTTAGCCCTCTCCAAAACCTTTAAATTCAGTATAACTATTACTCTCATTATGCAAGTGAATTAGTGAGACCTAAAATGATCAAGTGATTTGTCTCCAGTCACAGAGCTGAAAGTGTACGGAAGAAGGACTAAAGTCTGGATGTGCCTAAATTTAAGGCCTCTTTTCTTGTAAGCATAGAGTGGATATGGGTTTTACTTATCCTTCCCTGTAGACAAAACATGGTAGCATAGTTCGCCATGTAAATATATACCCTGAATATTTACTTTTCTGATTCCCTTGTCTCCTTCCTAAGTAGAGAGAATATCTATGTCCAAGTGGCCCCTGCAGTGCCAGGAGCCCAAAAGGGAGGGAATCCCTGTGGATGGTGAAGACTTGCTTTCATCTGAGATACAGGGGGTCTGACTGCAGCCCTCATTGTTGCCAACTTCCGGTATGAGGTTGGGCAAGTCATCGTGCCTTTTTTTTTTTTTTTTACCTCTGCTTCCTCATCAGTAAGTCTGGAGGAACTCTGAGATCTTTCCCAAAACTACTTAGCCTAATTCTCAGGTTTATTTTTGGTGCCAGGAACTAGAAAGAAGACTCTTGGCAAAGTTTTGCTTGTGGACCATGAATTTAACAGTATCCATGGTAACTGTCCTTGATATCTTTAATACCCAGATATCTTCCAATAACTTAACTCAAATAATAAAACCAGGATCTCTCATTCTTAATATAGTATTTTTCAATCTCTGACTCCATCTAAAGCCTGCCTCCCCACCTGCATCTGTCATGTTCCACTTAGTGCTATTGGCCTATCTGTCATTGCTTGGGAGAGCCAGGATCCTGGCTGGGTCACTTTTTGGTTTTCGGGCTCTAATTCTTACAGATGAAGCAAACTTAAGGGTGCAGTAGCCATCCATCTTGGTAGCCTGTGCTCTGGAGTTGAGTGGTTGACCTTTCCACCTAACAGAAAAAAATCTACCTGCTTAACCTACTCAGGATGGGCAGAAAAGGTTGTTTACTTTTCCAGTTCCCTCGTGGGGCTCGGTTTCCATGCCTGTACTTCAGTCACCACTTGCAGCCCTAGACTCACAACACAGTAGGCTGGATGTGGGGCCTGTTCTCCGAGGACTTCATCAATCTACAGGTATTCATTAAGTACATTAAAGAATTAAAGTCCTGACTGAAACGACTCCCTGTCACCAGCATTGTGTCAGTTTCTGGAATCAATAAGGCCCATCTCCCCCCTTCCTCACCCCCACGTTGCTTTTTTTTTTTTTTTAAGATTTATTTGTTTTATTTATTTATCTGTTTATACTTATTTTTGGCTGTGTCGGGTCTTAGTTGCGGCACACAGGATCTTCACTGAAGCATGCGGGATCTTTCATTGCGGCGCACCGGCTTCTCTCTAGTTGTGGCGCGCGGGCTCCAGAGTGCGTGGGCTCTGTAGTTTGTGGCACGCGGGCTCTCTAGTTGGGGAACGCGAGCTCGGTAGTTGTGGCATGGGGGCTTAGTTGCCCCGCGGCATGTGGGATCCTAGTTCCCTGACCAGGGATTGAACCCGCGTCCTCTGCATTGGAAGGCGGATTCTTTACCACTGGAAAACGACAGTTTGGGCAAGAGCTGGTGGAGGCCTTCGACTTCCCGATCTTTCCAGAAATGGTTCTCATAGGAGGAGTGTAAACTGTACTTTCCTTCTGACTCACTGTGTAACTGTGGGAAATGAATTCAACCTTTCAGTGGTCCATGAGTGAATGATAGGTGCCCAGGTGTTGCCTCTCATAATTTTGTGACAGTGAAGACCCTTCAAATATTAGGAGAGTCTTAGAGAAAGAAAGTGACCTTACAAGGGTGACGTTTCTGGTCACTGCTTAAAAGGATAACAATATTTAAATAGGACTTTCTGGTTTGTCATCAGTTTATGGCCTCAATTTGCTCCGAGCCCGCACTCTCCAGGTCATTCTGGGGATGTCTAAATCAGATGTTGACATTTTACAGTCTGTGTGCCAGACACGGCAAGGACGGGACTTTCCCACACGAGGGGCCAGGTGTTGCCACTTTTGCTGATGACTTCTATTTGTCTTTTCCCTCTTCACACTTCTGCTGCTTCCCAGCTCTGCCACAGTTGCTAACCTAGACCTGCTGGGGGTTGGAGTTGCCAAACAAGAAGAGAAAGCCCTTATCTTGGCAAAACGTTTGAAAAGTTTCCACTTCCTTATCTAAAGAGGGAAAATATTCTTGCCTTAGAAGGAAGACTTAAGCTTTCCCAGGGCTGCTGAAGCAACCATCGGTGAATAATTAAATGCTGTCAAATTCTCACAGCAGGAATTTCCCAGAAGGGCAAAACGTATGCCATTTAACTTCTCTAGGCCTTAATTTTCTCATCCATAAAATGAGGCAATAGGAGGCACAGGGGGTCCAAGGTTCTTTCCTATCTCAACAGTCTGAGTCTGTCTTTTTACTATTATTGTGTTCAATTATCATTATCAAAGCTGGTGTTACTTAAAATTATTTATTTTATTACCTTTTTTTCCCCTAAACAAATTAATCTCCGAGCTCCTCTCCTTCCCCTTCTCACACTTTACTTTATAAAGTACTTTATAAAGTACTAAGATTAGTAAAAGCCCATGACTTCCGTCATGTTCTAGGTCAGCAGAAGACAGGAGGATTTCATCCTCCTAGGGAACTATTTCAGGCCTCATCACTGACTTGAGTTTTCCTTGGTATATATAGTATCGTGGGAGAATTTTTATTTCTAGCTAACACATCTCCTCTATGCTAAAGACCCACCCAAATATTCTAGCTTTATCTTCTCAGCAGAGTCCTATTCTTTTATTTCCAGCTTCCCATAGGAAATTTTCACTTAAGAAGAACATCTCACTCTAAGTCAATCAACAGGTATTTTTGAGCAGCTATTATAAATCCAACATTATGAGTAATCTAGAAGGTGCATTAGACATCACCCTTGCTCTTAAGGATCTTAAATTGAAACTGGGAAGAAAAAACTAAAGTACATCCAGTCAGGAAACACTTGTTGAGGGCCTCTTTGTGTGGGAAAACATGACGCCTGATGGGTAGTGTGGCAATATATCTCAATTTTCCAGGAACCGTCCGACTTATATATGTATTGGGATAATTATTAATTATTAATCAACCCTCTGACCTTCAGAAGCATCCTAGTTTGGGTGAAAAGTTATAAGCTTGCCTTAATGTTGGGGAATGACAGGGCCTTGGTATCCTCACCCATGGGAGTTAGAACAACAGAGACGACTACCAAAGCAACAGAGAACCGTGAAGATTAGTGCTTTGTTAACACAGGAAAGCCACTTTTTTAGTTTGGATGAGGCAGTTCCTTTCATTACCTGAGATATTTGTATAGGCTATATTGTGTTGTTGGTTAATGTAATGCAAAGGGTTATTTTCTCCAGGTTAAAATTCTGATCAGCATTTATGTCTCTGAGATGGGCTTAACCTATTGCTGAGACGTGTCAGATCTTTTATTTATGGGAAATAGACCAAGAAGAAGCCTTAAGGAATGGGCAAGAAGTAAATGGCAGCAGCTTGTGTAGTCCACATAATGAAAAGGGGCCTGGGGTCTCATCAGCTCAGTTCAACACCATGCCCGAGTATCTACTCCAAGCCAAACACTGGCTTTTACTCAATAGGGCAGAAGGAATTTTATGAGCAAAGCCTAGAGGTAGGAGGTAGTGTGGGGAATGTGGGGACCGCCAGACAACTTGGCATCGGTGGGAGGTGAGTCAGCAGTTAGCAGGCAATGTGGCTATGGAGGTAGGCAGAAGCCAGATGCTGGAGAACCTACATCAAGAAGCAAAGTGCTTTTTAAGTTTGGAAATGAAATGTTACCTCAGATAGAGCTCCATCCCTAGGGCTCTCACTGCTCCGGCAGCCACCACATTTGCAGCAACGTGATCTGGTTTTCAGGGTTCCTGATGATCCCTGAAAACCCTCTCTACCCACTCCAGGGCTCTGTTCACATACGTGCTGCTCATATTTTCAGACTTAACAGTGCTGATGAGATTGTTTCTGGAGATCCAGGACAAGCAATGCTAACCAGGAGGGACTAACCAGCCCGGGGCAGACAGCCCCATGTTTGATGTCACCTGCAAGTGCTACAGAGGAGCTGGAGCAGGAAGGACCATTGATTCACTGGGTCAAGGCGGTGGCGTTTGTGTTCTTCCTGAATGTGCCACAGTTGCTGACAGTGCTGGGCTGGCACCGAGGATCCTGCTGGTTCTTCCATGGTTCCCCCAGTTGGTGGACGTGGATGGCCCCAAAGGCCATGTAACCCGGCATGGTGCACCACCCCCAAGCTGCTGGATCCTGGAGTCCCTCCCACTCTGAACTGCAGTGTACCAGTCAAGTGATCATATTTGCCCTGGCAATGCACGTTCTCAGCAGCAGAAGTGGAGCAGTATGGTTTGGTGCATAAACACAGGAAGTTAAAAAAAAGCTCACACCAGTTTGGACTGAGCCAGTAGAATCCACCGAAAAGGCGAAATGTAAAACTAGCAGGAAGAACTGACTCCAATCGTGTGAGAGAGACACGCCAACAGAAATTTTGTTCAAATAATAGAATTATTAACGAATAGAAGACCAAGAACTTTTAAAATTGAATGCAGATGCTTGTTTTCCAGTTTGCTAGACACAAACACTAAGCATGATATTTGTAAGAAACCTCCCTTTTAGGTACAGGGGAGGTTTTCCTTAAAGTTTTATGAAACTTTTTCCCTTCGTTATTTCACTTAGACATGTTTCCTTAATTAGTGTTTTTTTTTCTCCATTGCAAGAATCTAACCAGTGTTCATTTGGTGAAGAATTAGTGATGAACTGTGGGAGTATGGAGAGGTGCTCCCTTCCTCTGAGGGCCATACAGATGCCAAGATGGAAACCATCCTGAACAGAGAAGGTCCATGAGGTTGTTGGTACTTGCAGCTTGCGCCGGGTCCCGTGGGTGCTGATCACTTTCATCCAGAATGTTTTGAGGAGTATATTCTGAACCGGACACTTGAGAATTATACGCTTATGACTATTTTTAACTGTGGCTCGAGAACTGGTGTGTTTGCTACCAAGCACATTATGAGTGAAACTTGGAAGGGTCTGTGTGGAAGACACACAGTTCTTTGTTCTATTCTTGCAACTTTTTTGAAGTTTGAAATTGTTACAAAATTTATTTTTTTTAATTAAGACAGATTAATAGTTACAGGGAGTGAGAGGGATGGACTGGGAGTTTGGGATTAGCAGATGAAACTATTCCATTTAGAATGGATCAACTACAAGGTCCCACTGTACAGCACAGGGAACTATATCCAATCTCCTGGGATAAACCATAATGGAAAAGTATATTTTAAAAAAGAATGTATATACATGTATAACTGAGTCACTTTGCTGTACCGCAGAGAGTGGCACAACATTGTAAATCAACTATACTTCAAAAAAATCGATCAAGACAGATTAAGAGTTATAGATTAGAAAGATGACCTGGGACTTCCCTGGTGGCGCAGTGGTTAAGAATCCGCCTGTCAATGCAGAGGAGACGGGTTCGAGCCCTGGTCTGGAAAGATCCCACATGCCATGGAGCAACTAAGCCCGTGGCCACAACTACTGAGCCTGAGCTCTAGAGCCTGCGAGCCACAACTACTGAGCCCATGCGCCACAACTACTGAAGCCCGCGCACCTAGAGCCCCTGCTCCGCAACAAGAGAAGCCACTACAAGGAGAAGCCTGTGCACGGCAACAAAGAGTAGCCCCTGCTCGATGCAACTAGAGAAAGCCCACACGCAGCAATGAAGACCCAAAGTAGCCAAAAATAAATAAATACATTTATAAAAAAAAAATGGTGACCTAAGTGACAGTCATTCTAGGAAATGTAATCTTCATAAAGGTCTGTTTAGATCTTGAGTTTCATGCCCTTGACCTTTATGAAGATTACATTTCCTAGAATGACCCTTGGCTTAGGTTTATCCCGTGCTTCTTCATGATTAGCCCCAGGTTATGCACTTAGAGCAGGATTGTCATGAAAGTGACATTGTGTTCTTATTGTACCCTGTCAAATGGCCTGTGATATCACTTTGTCCCGTTAACTTTGTGTCCCAGTGGTATCTCTGATCACTCGATTAAGAGAGTGTCTGTCCCATTTCTCCACTGGAAAGTTCCTTTTTTCTTTTTTAATTAATACATATCATGTAAATATCCCATTACTCATTCCACTTTCACATACTTGTTTTAGCACCCATTGATGTCTCTTGCCTGAATTTATTACCGTGATGTTTGCCAAATGGTAATTTTCTAATTGTATCCTTCTTACACACTGACTAGTTGGCATTCTATTGCAAGGAGGAATTCTCATCTCCCATTTGTAAATGTATCTGTTTATAAACAAATGAGTTATTATTCATTATAATCTAGTATTCAATGGGTTATTATCTGTTATTTTCATTAATTATTTTGATGCTCAAATTGACCCAGATTTTGACAGTAGGAGCTCTGCAAAACAGGCTTCTGTGTCATTTTGACATGGGCCCATCACTCTTGAGCACTGCCTTCACAACAAGCTGTTCCTGGCTTCTCTTGTACTTTCCCTGCCCCAGCTCTGGATCAGCCAGTTCTCTAAGGAAACTTGGTTCCTTTTCATGCAGAATATTTAGAAGCCAAGATCTGGGTGCTAAGTGTACGCAATGCTACTGGAGTGTTGCTTCTCCCAGGCCCTCCCAGTGGACAGAGCTAGGAAATATATGTTTTTGTTTTTGTTTTTTTAATATAGTTATTTATTTATTTATATTTATCTTTGGCTGTGTTGGGTCTTCTTTTCTGGGCGAGGGCTTTCTCCAGTTGCGGCGAGCGGGGGCCACTCGGACCTCTCACCGTCGCGGCCTCTCCCGTTGCGGAGCACAGGCTCCAGACGCGCAGGCTCAGTAGTTGTGGCTCACGGGCCTAGTTGCTCCGCGGCATGTGGAATCTTCCCAGACCAGGGCTCGAACCCATGTCCCCTGCATTAGCAGGCAGATTCTCAACCACTGCGCCACCAGGGAAGCCCAGTATATGTATTTTTATACACACACTCAGGCATGCACACATATGTATGTATGCATGCGTACCTTTACTTCTTTACTTCTGTCTGTTTCTCGGGGTCCCATTATCCTTAATATGCTTATTTGCTCAATCCGCTGTATGTAGCCATTCTCCCTAACTACATGAGGCTGCCTTTCCACGCTGCTCTGATACTATCCTTGTAAAGGTCATCACTCCTAGCTGTTGCAAGCCGCCCCTGTTAACTTGCTTTAATACCATCCTTGCCCAGGCCCTGTTAACCTCCTGCTTGTGCCTGCCCAATGACTGTTGGACTGAATTAGGAAGGAAGGGAAGAAAAGAAACTTTTTGTTTCTGTTTCTTTTTTTTTTTTTTAATTAAAAACATTTAATTTATTTATTTGGCTGCACTGGGTTTTAGTTGCAGCACACAGGATCTTCGTTGCCATGTGCGGGATCTTTAGTTGCGGCATGTGGGATCTTTAGTTGCGGCCTGTGGGCTCTTAGTTGTGGCACACAGGATCTAGTTCTCTGACCGGGGATCGAACCCGAGCCCCCTGCATTGGGAGCATGGAGTCTGAACCACTGGACCGCCAGGGAAGTCCCAAATTTTTGTTTCTTAATTAGAAGAAAAAGTAAGCAAAGGCTAAATGGAAATTATCTGCAATGGTTACTTTTTTGTTCACTAGTACACTTCAGGATTTAAGCTATAAGAAAGCCCATCTACCTTTATGGTATGACTATTGACATAAAAGGGTCTTAAGTGCCTCTAAGTCTACTTCAGGACTGTAATTATGAGCAGGAGGTAGGGGAGAGGTAGGTGCTTGTGCCTTCTGTGCTGTATTTTGGCCTTGGCTGTAATAGCAGGGAAGGGGCTGTCAGCATAGAATGCTTGTCAGCTTGTCTAGACATGCATCATGCCTAATGAAAGAAGAAAAAAAAACGATTGATTTTTCAGTGGTTCTCACCAAGAGGTTATACTTTTCACCTTCAAGGTGGCCTTGACCTCTGCTGAAATAAGCACCAGAAAAATGAACGTGTTCCCATAGTTGGTAATGACTGTTACCTAATTATGAGTTCACATTTCCTGTCACTTGGGCAATAAGTAATTGCCAGCCCTTCCAAGTCGATTGCAAGCTCCTTGAGGGCAAGGTGCAGGATGGTTACTTATGAAATCTCCCACAGAGACTTGCAGTTAGTGGCTGATTAGTAGCCGATGACTCAAGATTTGATTCTCGCCACCCTCCACCCAGCCAGACCATTAACCATAATACTGGGCAAAGACTCACACCTATTTTGCTGTAGTGGTCTAGTCACCTCCATTGTTCACATGTTAGAGATTATTCAAATCTGTAAACTTCTGAACTGATTAGGGAGGCAAAAGCAGAAGTCAACCCTTTTTAATTTCATCTTCTCATCCTCCCTTCCTCCTTGCCTCCCTCCCTGCCCCTGATTCAAAGGCTGGCAGAAGTTGATGCAAGAATGACCTTGATCTAGGTAAGAAAATGGCTCTGCTGCTGAATTGTGCTGAATTGTGCTTCAAGTTCAGAGCCGGCCAAGTGGCAGGACATCCAGGCTTGGGACTGCAGTCGGAGCCCTGGTTGTAGGCTGGCTTCTGCTGGGAACGCTCTTGTTCAGCTTTCATCAGGTCTCCCAACCTCCCTGGGCCTCATTGTCTGCATCTATAAAACTGGAGGTTGGATCTCATGATCTCTTTACAGCCTCTGGTTCTACAGTTGTCTTACTCGGGCCTTATGAAATACTGTGATTCATGGCCACATCCTGAACGATAGCACAAAGGTAGCAAAGTGACAAGGAAAACTGAGAGTGAAAGTGTAGTTTATGATAACACTAGAAAGACCATTCTCCAAAAACTCAAACCTAAACCTCTTTTTCTCAGTGTGTGTGTGTATATTTGCTTGCAATTACAGGAAGAACTATAGAAAGCCACTTACAGCTGCTGCTGGAGATTATTTTTTAATTTATATGGAAAACCAGTCCCTAGAATAGCTAAAACAATTGTGAAAAAGAAGAATAACGTAGGAAGACTCACTACCTGGTATTAGGTCTGACCATACAGCTAGAGCGATCAAGGCTGTATGGTATTGGAGGAGGGATAGACAAATCCATCAGTGGAACAGAATAGAGAACCCAGAAATAAACCACACAAATATGCCCAACTGCTTTTCCATGAAGATGCAAATTAATTCAATGGAGGGAAGAAAGCCTTTTCAGCCACTGGTGCTGAAACAAGTGGATATCTATAGGCAAAAAGAATGAACTTTGAGCTAAGCCTCTCATCTTATATAACAGTTAACTCAAAATGAATCATATATTTCAATTTAAAATGTGAAACTATAAAAATTTTAAAGGAAAACATAGGGGAAAATCTTTGGGATCTAGGGCTAGTCAGAGAATTCTTAGACTTGACACCAAAAGCATGATTCCATAAAGGGGAAAACTGATAAACTGATAAAAAGTAAAAAGTTTTGCTCTGGGAAAGTCCACGTGAAGAGGGTGAAAAGGCAACCTATAGATTAAGAGAAGATATTTTCAAACTACACATCTGACAAATAGTACCACCACCAAAATCTGATAGGTTGTGGAGAAACTGGATACATCACCAGTGGCATTGTAGAATGGGGCAGCCACTCTGGGAGACACCTTGGCAGTTTCTCATAAAACTGAACACGGGACTACCATCTGACCCTGTAGTTTCAGTGGGCATTTACCCCAGATCAATGAAAATTTATGTTTGCAGAAAAACCTGTACATGAATATTCATGACTGCTTTATTCCTAATAGTCCCAAATTAGAAACAACGGAAGTGCTCTTCAGTGTATTAATGGTTAACCAAACTGTGGGACATCTATACCATGGGATAATACTCAGCAATAAAAAGGAACACATTTGATCCGTGGGACAAGTTGGCTGAATCTCCAGGGAAGTATGCTGAGTGGAAAAAGACAGTCCCCAAAGATTACATACTATATGATTCCATTTATACAACATTCTCGAAATGACAAAATTATAGAGAGGGAGAACAGAAGAGTGGTTGCCAGGGCCGAGGACCCGGGCTGGGTGGGAGGACGGGGTGGGAGGAGGCGGCATGCCTATAAAAGGACATGAGAGATCCTTGTGGTGGTGGAAAGGTTCTGTTTTGACTGCACCAATGTCAGCATCCTGAGTGGGACATTGTATTACAGTTTTGCCAGATGTTCCCATTGGGGGAAACTCAGTAAGAAGTACATCGATCGGCTCTCTCTATTAATTTTTAAAATTTCATGTGAATCTACAGTTATCTCAAAATAACAAAGTTTAATTTAAAATAAAGAAACATTGGCTTCTCTGTCTGGGCTCAGTTTGATACAAGTAAATGGAGTTAAAAATGTAGAATTTGGGAAAAGAAAAGACTAAAATAACCCTTGGAGGGATTGTAAATAGCTTGGTGACGGTGATATGTCTTTTTCTTTCTATATTCCCCAGAGTACTTGGCCCCAATCGTAAGCTTACCCATAGAAGCACTCAGTAATGTTGTTCTATGTATCACTGTTAGTATGGAGTAGAAGTTGCCTTGTCAAGCAGTTTAATTTGTGTATGTAAATGTTAAGACATGCACATACCATAATAAGCAACTCAGATGTGGTTGGGTGTGAACAAGCCGATGATTTTTTGTGAAAGGTGATAATTAACCTTGATAACATAAACAAAACATAACTAAAGTCCTTTTGCATAATATGGAGTTAAATCGTTGTGTTTTCCTCCCATAGAGGGTGTTTGCTTGTTCGTTAGCTTGCTTTTGTTTTATTTTACAGGATATCCTTGACCTACGTTCACTAGCATAGGAAGCAGGGGCAGTGTAACTCTGTGCTCTAAGGCAAAGGTTCTCGCCTCTATTTCTGGAGCCCAGGGCTCTTAGGAAGTGTCTCAGGAGTCTGGGGTTGGGGGAGATGGCTGTGATCCCTTACTTCCAGCAGTATCCACCTTAGGCAGCTCTCTGTCTATTTTGCAAATTGGGTTCTTGTAAGATTTGGTTTAAGAACAGATTCCGATGCTTTGTAAAACCTTTGAACCACCCGTCGTTTGCCGTTTTGCAGGGCTGAGGTTGCAGTTGGAACCCAGTGTCTCCAAATCCCCCTTCTGGGGAGATGGTGGAGAGGCTGAGCAGCTAAGGGTGAGGGTGCTGTGTAGGGGTGAAAGCACCAGTGGCATCTGGCATCACTCTTTCTCTCCTGCTGCAGTCACTGCCAGCAGTGTTGTGCATTCAGTGTTGCCTTTGCCCTGGCTGGGACACCACCACCTGCAGAAGCTCTGAGGCAGAAGCTCCCCATTTCAAAGCAGAAAAATGAACCAGTGTGAGAGGGAAGTTTGCAGAGAAAATACTTTAGGATTTTTCTTTTCAGTCTGTGTGTTGTGTATGTGCGTGTGTGTGTGTGTGTGTGTAGTAGTAGTAGTAGTAGTAGTAGAAGTAACACACAAGTAACGTAAGTCATGAAGGACCCAAGGTGTGAGGTCATTGATCAGTTGATGAGAAAAGCAGCTGGGGACTGGAGAATTCAAACTAACAAATGCTTATTGCATGCGGAATGTGCAAAGCAGTGTGCAAAAAATTTATGAAAATATTTGGGGGATATTTCAGTGTTTGTTTCAATAGGTAATTGATTAATGGTGAATAATTAATACTAAAATAAACTTTAGTAAAATGATGTGATAAGAAGATCAGCAAAATGTCACTTGGCTAATTCCACATTCACATGGGACCAATATGTCCACCAGAGGGCAACTAACTAGGTGGCCCTGGGAGTGAGCCCAGCAGGTGGGGAGTCGCTTTCTGTCTGCAGTGCAGGTTGTGATGTGTGGTGTATCCATGTTCTCTGAAGAGGGATGAACCCGGGGAAGCTTAACCCACATCTGGTGGTGGAGAGCTCCCCTTGGATGTATCGGGGCTTCGTAAAACTTTTTCAAGTCCCTGCAGCACTAACATCGGGGTCCTCTCCACACTGCCGCCCCTCCTCCAGCACTGGGTGATGGTAAATGCCAGCCATAGGAGGTGACAAAACTTAAAACGAAGAGCATGTGTGTCCACATCGCAAAGATGGCCATCGGGGAGGAAGAGGGGATCTTCAGGGCCGAGGCCTGGAGCGTTTTGGAGATGAATTTCTACTTCTTTGGTCTCCTGTGGTGCTTAAGGCCTTTTGAACTTGCTGGGTCGGAAAGAGATGAGCTGAGACCCTGTAGTTTGCAGAATTCCTGGGAGCACTGAAGTGGTACTTTCTGGGGACTGGGGCTTGGAATACTGCGAGATTCAGCCTGTGTCCCAGTCCACAATGAACAACTTTCTCTGGGAGCTTCATGATGCCCTATTTTTGGGCACAAGGGTTGGGGTGGAGAGGTAGTAGGACATAAGCCCAAACCATTAATAACCCCTTTCCTTTTAAATTCTCTACTCTTAAGAGTGAATTGGCTGGGGTTTCCAGAGGGCTTTTGGCCATCAGCGCTACAATTAGGAAGCAAAACCTAACCAACAAAAACACATCTAAACCACAGACAAAATCACCACTCTGTTATAACCCATCCACCCAAAAGCACTACCCAGCCACAACTGATTCTGGCCCATGACTGGCCAGGGCTTTCTGAGCTCCCTGAGGGTCTAAGAAGATCCCAAAGGCCTAGGATAGGTGAGCCCGACAGGCCTGGCACAGTAGGGTTGGCCCAGCTGCTGGTTTACACGAGTGTTCCAGGGTCATTCCGAGCGCCCCTATTCATTCTCAAAAGCATCCCAGTTTGGACGATAAATTATATGGTCTTTAAACAAACAAACTAAAAAGTTGACTCCAGGCCTCAGCTGAGGGTCTACAAGTCACCTCTGAAGTCTCACTCTTTCTATGTGACTCTTCAATCGGGGTCAGCAAACTACGGCCAGCAGGTCAAGTCCAGCCCTTGGCCTGTTTGTGTATGACCCACAGCAGAGAACGGTTTTTACATTAAAAAAATTTTTTTTTAAAAAAAGAAGAATATGTGACACAGATCAAATATGATCTTCAAAGCCTAAAATATTTACTCTCCGGCCCTTTACAGAAAAAGGTTGCCGAGCCCTATCTAGCCGCCTGATCTTGCGTTTGGCGTAGAGGGCCAGGGGCCTGGATCATCATTGTCTTTGGCTCCAAAGAAAAGAGTATTATGTATCCCCATCCTACCTTGGCCAAACTCAAGTCCGGCAGAGGGCCTGGTGCCGGGGAAGTGCATCAGTGTCTGTGGAATGAGTGTCAGCTACCAGAGAATCCCATGTGGACGAAGACCTCTGTTGAGATTCCCTGTCTCCTCTCCAAGGGTGGGTGATGGCAAAGCGGGAGGAACAAGGGTTGGGGCATCCTGTGCTACAGGTGAAAGGCAGTGCTGGCCCCGAATCTGGCCCGTCTCCTCGAACACATGGGGAGCTACGGGGCCCTTTGGTGGTTTCCTTCCATCAATCACATCCTGCTGTCCAGCTGGGCCCTAGGATGCCCAAATCATTTAATGTTGACCTTTATGCTTTCGTGTCATCAGTGGTCCTTGCCATGTGCCTTTTGTGTATAAAGATGCATGTGTTCACCCCTCCCCTGGGGATCGCATCTTTCTAGCATGGGGAACTTCTTTTCAAAATCACCATTTTAGTCTCAGTTCTGTGAGAGAGACTCCACTTTGGGGTGACAGTTCTTGGAAAAAGAAAAAGAGACCCGTGTGCGTAGTCCTCTCAGCTTTGTCACCGACTGGCTCTGTGACTTCCGGGAAAACACCGAGGGCCTTCAACTCTTCACCCATAAAAAGCGCGCCCTGACAGCGCTTCCAGTGCGAACACTGATGGTTTTGTGAAGTCCAAGCTGTTGTATGGAATGCTCTTCGTTCCTGTGATCCTTACAAAGAATGCAAATAGTGAATGTGGCACTTCTTACAAGTTTATATTTAGAACTGTTTTAAAAACAAACACGTTGGCCAACTCTGAGAAGTACTCAGGGCACCGCCAGAGCCCCTGGTTACCTTATTCCCGCTGAAAACACTCAGAGCCCCGTCAGAGCAGTTGACAGGGGGCGGCAGGGTCAAGGCCAGAACCCAGGCTTTCTGACTGCTTATACCTCTGGTAGCACCACCCACCACTTTACACGGCCCCCAGAGGACTCACGTAAAACATGACTTTCTCTTACAGGGTTGGGTAGAAACAGCACCTAGAAACAGCCTTGCGCACAAGCAATAAATGTTCCACTGAATTATTTGGATATTTGCTATTCTGGGGACATTGCTCTAGAAAAGTGGTTTGGTGGTTTTTTTGTTTTGTTTTGTTTCCTTTTTACTCCAGACATCTCTGGGATGTCTGTCTCACAAGTTAGAATTATGTAATGATTATGAAAACCACACTGAATTCTAAGTAGACATTCATAAAACCAGTGTTATATTTTTCCCCTTCCCATTTCTGTGGAGGCAAAAACGTGGGCAGTGTTTGCCAGGCTTGAGAAAGGCGGTCATGCATGTAGCTCACTTTGGGCGCTTATTGACCGGGTGCTAAGATTTTAAATGCTCTGACGTTCCACGGCAGAACCACCGCTGCCTTTCCCGGCGTGGCCGAGACTGATTGGCAGGAAACATCTGGCAGCAGTTTACCTCCCCTGCATCCCATCTTCTGAACTTGGAAATAAAACATCTCTGAAATCTTACTTAGGGTGACTGTCCTGTACCCAATGGAGACAGGGCCCCACCGGGAGCTGCGTGGTTTTGCCGGCTGCAGAGTTTGTCTGATCAAGCAGTGCAAAGCTACGATAGCTGCTTAGTGTTCCCACTGCTGCATACACACTAAGTCAAAAATATGCTTCAAGAGCAAGTGACACGGTAGGAAGAGACCTGCCCTTAGATCATTAAAAATGATTCAGAACAACACGGGCCCCTGTACCACTTCCCTGGCAATCACTCTCTTAGGTGTACTAAGCCTTGGCTGCTGTACAACTTAAGCAATTACCCCCCCTTCCTCTGAAACTTACAGCTTTTCTACTTAGCCATTGATTTTGTCCTGTCCCTTTTGGAAACCGGCATTCTAGATGTGGAAATACACAGACTGAAAATGTTCCTCCCCAGCCTCTGACTCTAAGAAGAGAGTCAGTTTTAAAATAGGACACTTTCAGTTTTGTTTTCAACCTTTATTACATTTTTGCATTTGAGATTCAAACCACTCTCTTATACCACACAAAAGGCAACCATTCTTGTGATTTTAAAGTGCATTTCCCCTTTAACTTTGTGTACAAAAATATGTATTTTTTTAAAACCTGTGGAACTTTCTCAACAAGGCACTTTTAGGCATGAAAATGAAGATGAGTCTCCGTTTCTACATTCACATACATAGAAGGAAGAGTGGACCACCACCATCACAGCTGCATTCTTGCTTGGAGTCTTCACGGGTCCAGCCGACTCGAGGAACTGATAAACAAGACTGTAAAAACATTCACAACCTTACAACCTGGGCTGCAACGCTTTACAACCATAGCAAGGAAAAGCTGCCCGTCAGCACAGCTGTCCTTCCCCGTCCAGAGGTGTCCCACTTCAGGAAGCGAAGATACGCTGGCACATCGTCTGCGACGACCCTGGGAGATCCCACTGTGTCTGTAACATCTTAGCCCCAATGTCAGTGATCATTTCAGGAGAGACAGGCCGTCAGGACCTCCCAGAGCAGACAGCCATGTGCTTTCTCCAGCACACCACATCCATTCGAGGGATTTAACATGAGGAAAACAGGAAAGACACCGAGGTTTCCACTCAGTGTCCATTGAGAGGGAAGACCTAGCCAACGGCGCTTCTGAAAAGTGAGCACTTTTTTGGTTTATAAACATATATATACAAGCCATTTAATGTCCCAGTGACTACAAGTAACGCTTGTTTTAAAAAAAGCAAATTATATGCAAAGATCAAAACCACAAAACATTCTTTTAGCAGTTCAAGATTTACATCTTTAAGAAACATTGAGAGAGTAATGTTTTGCCACCATTAAAATTAAATCTTAGAGAGAAATAAACTCTACCTTGACTCTGAAATTGTTTTCATTTCTGGAGAACTACATAACTCCATTGTTTCTCACCAGCTCTCCTATAACAAGAATACTTAAAAAAAGCAAACAAACTCGCACAAATGCTTCACATCTTCCAAGAAACACTGAAAGCTTATTGTTTAAAATCTGTCTTTAGATAGTCTAGCTTATTTATTGCACCTAATTTGCAAATGCTCCCCAGGACATATGGGGGAATAAATATGAAACAGAAATGGAGCTGCCTCCCCATCCATGGACAGCTGTACCAGCGGCAGAAGGCTGGTCCTTTGGGGGCAAGTTGGGAAGGGGGCCACGTGTCATCATAACCAAGAGCTGTCTGAGGGTCAAACCTACAGGTCAGGCTGCATTCGTATCTCCAACTAAGAAACCTGTCACTTTCCACGGGGAGGGGGAAGGGTAAGCTGGGACGAAGTGAGAGAGTGGCATGGACATACATACACTGCCAAATGTAAAACAGATAGCTAGTGGGAAGCAGCTGCATAGCACAGGGAGATCAGCTCGGTGCTTTGTGTCCACCTAGAGGGGTGGGATAGGGAGGGTGGGAGGGAGACACAAGAGGGAGGACATACGGGGATGTATGTATATGTAGAGCTGATTCACTATGTTATACAGCAGAACACATCATTGTAAAGCAATTATACTCCAATAAAGATGTTAAAAAAAAAAAGGACAGCTGCAAAACTCATTGGTGAGCCTATTTTTGGCTAGGTAAATGAATCATGGGCACAGACAATATTAAAGTAATTCAGTTGAAAGAAAGCATACAACACACAAACTTGGGGGTAGAAAATGATTGTGGCCTTGAATTACCCACGTGCACAATCTCCTTTGCATGGAAAATTCCCTTTCTCCCTGCTCTTTGTCTGCTGTTGACCTGCTGTTATCAGTTCTGATTGGTTTTTTTCCCCACCTTTGTTTAGTACCAGTTGTAAGAATTATCAATTGAGTTTCAAGCTATTTCCACTGGAAGAAAAGAAAGCTGTATTTCTTAATTAAAATGGTGACATTATGACCTTGCAAGTGAGAAAAAAAAAAAAAAGAAACGGGTCACTTTCTGCAGTGTGTCACCTGTCTACTGCCGGTGAGCTAGGAACAAGGAGAAGGCCCGTAGGAGGAGCAGGTCCCGAGGCCATCTGCTGATTTCCTGGGACAGAACCGCCCCAAAAGGAGACAGACTGATTGGTAAAGAGGAGACAGTATTTTTCAGACGCTGCAACCTCATTGCATTACGGTGCTGACGGGGAACTCGGGCGGGCACTTACTTTAGTAGAGAAGGGTCTTTGCCAGCGGGTGAGGACTTGCCTGGTGGGGTGAGCAACCCAGGTGCACCGGCAGGGGGCTTGCAAGCAGTGCCCCTGGCAGAAAAGCAGGGGTCAGCTGGGAGGAAAGAGGGGTGGGGGAGCGTTTGTGGTGTGTTAAAAGACATACTTACCACTGAATTACCGTATTTCAAATTCTGACATAGGAATGCCTTAAGATCCTTATTACTGAAAACCATACAGAAGTCACTTGAGGCATTTTTCTTACGAACAGAGAACGATCTTGATACCTTTGGTCTGTTAATAGGGAAAGGACAGTACACCTTGTACCCTTCATAAACTGGAGGAGGAGGGTGGGGACTTCCTAAAGCAAAATAAATTCATGACCTATATTAAGATCAGTTTTGCTTCCCATGGTGTAGATTTACACTATTATATAATAGTTCTGATCACCAGATTTGTAACATAGGGAGTACTGTCTGTGTACTTGATGTAAGACATGCTTAGATAAAACCCAGTTCTGCCCAATGTCAGCATAAAATAAAAAATGTGATTGTCCCATAAATTATCATGTAACCCCCAGTGCTGCCCACCTAGAGAGACATAAAAAATAAAGCAGTAGATTGCAGACTAGTCACAGCCAGATTTAGGAACAAGAACTCCGTGGAACACCACTTAAGAGCATTTAAAAAGTCAAAACTTTTTAAAGTTCAAAAAAGAAAAAACCCAACCACAAAACTCTAGGAGCCAAGACACTCCAGACCTGCCTGATGCTAATTTACAAAGCCACAGAAGCTGGGAGGTCTCTTCCAACTGATCTGGATAATGCAAGCGAAAGAAGACTCTTTGCTTGCAGAGTCCAGGAGCTGTGCCCCCAAATCCAGGCAGTGGGGCATCCCTCTTCCTTCCTCCCTGAGGAAGACCTCACTTTAGTAAGGTCAGGCAAAAGAAAAATGAGGCAGTCGTTTAGCTAAGCTCCAAAAACAAAAACAGAACAGAAAAAGACCCCAACCTTCTACAAATACACATGTAAAAATATTTTTAAACACCCCCAAGGACCAACCAATTTTGCCCAAGAAAAGTCACAGGGTTTGGGGGTCCATCTGACAAGGAAAGTCCCAGGAGTCTCACAACAGTATGAACAACAGACTTTTAATGCTTTTAGTCCAATGTGGTTAAGAACAAATAATCTCTGATATTTCAGAGTTGGCAAACAGCGAAAACGACATCTGAGAACTCGGTGAGGTTCTTCTCCCCTATCCCTTTACGTACCCACACACCATAGGTAAGAACAACCAAATCAAAGTCCGTGGGGGCTTGTAAGGTGCTGTTTACAACGTGGATGTTGTAAATCACAGTCAAGATACAACCAAGCACTTCCTGAAGGTGCCGAGGATACACTTAATCTGCAAATCCAAACGTCCTGAGCACAGCGTAAAAGATGACTCTCCAGGAAAAGAGATCCTAAAATCCTTTTGTGAAGAAAGAGACACGGGCAAACCAGCTTGGCAAGTTACAGCAAGTCTTGTAATTGAGCCCTCGGGTGACTCAGGGTAAGTAAGAGTGCGTGCTTAGAAAGCTCCCCCCAGCGCCAAGAGGTGGAGCTAAAAGTGTCCCACTCCTGACTGTCCTGCCTGGCATCAGCCTGCCATGGGTGGTGACACCGCACAGGAGCCGGTTGACTTTTCATAGCTGGTGTGTTGTCCTCTGCTGGGATATCTAAGTGGGGTCAGAAAAAGGAAATGCTTGTCTCCGTCATGAGCTGATCTGCCTTTATTATCTTTTCCTGAACTGCAGATGAACTGTGGAAGAAAATCAAATGCACAGAGATAAAGTGTGAAGCCCACGTAGACACGGGGCAGCTGCAACAGGTGGGGAGGCCCTGGGTGGCCGGGGAAGACCACAAGAAGAGGGGGCTGGGGGCTTTCCAGGGGACTGACTTCCCACACCCGAGGGGAGAGGGGCTCCTCGTCACTGAGCCACCATCCTCCGGCCTGGCCAGCGCTGCCTGCAGGCCTGGGTCCTGTCCAGACCGTTTCCAGCACCATCCTGCTCAGACCCTCATTGCCACCACGTGGGTGCCAAACAGACCGGCACACCCATCTCCTCTGAGTGTGAACCCAGTTCTGTGATCTAAGCCTGGCTGGCTTGGCTGCTTGAAGAAAAAAAGTGACTAGGATCCTTTCTTTTCGAAAACTGTGCCCGATGGCAGTTCAGCTTTTCTTTGGGCTTCCATCTCCATCCTGGGGTGATGCAGCTCGGCTCCATCCCAGGCCGTCACTAATAGTAGGGCCCGAGCTTCTCGTATCCTAAATAACTAGGCCACTCCGGAAACAGACCATAGGAACACCGAGGGCTTCCAAACTGGTCAAAGGCTATTCCAAAATCTGGTCCATTTGGTGGCTGGGCTGTTCCCTGGGTGGATTTCAACTCTGCCCGGATGATCCTATAGTTTTTGCCTTTATTGCTGTCCCAGTACGTCTGTCCGTTGCACTCATAGCACACGGCAAACTCCATCCTCTCATAAGACTGAATTTTTTCAGGCAAGCTGATTTCAAAGGAGAACGTGTCCTTGTCTGAACCTGCGTACGTGTCCTTCACGTACCAACAGGGAAAGTCTGTGAAGCTTTTCCAGGTGTCGAATGTCATTCTGACTTTCACCATCTTCTCGAATGCGAGGTTCTGCACCTTCACCGTGCCTGCAATGGCTCTGTCCTTCAAGACGCAGTTCTCCAGGCAGACGTGGTCGGTCCGAAGCCGATTTCTGAAGTCCAGGTAGTCTGCAGAGGGCTGCGAGAAATCCAGCACAAAGCTCTCACTCTCCGCTGTTGTCAGACTCACAATGCTGTCCAGGAGCTCGGTGATGTTCAGTGGAATACCTAACGGGTCATCAAACTCGGAGAACACTTTGACCATTGTCAGGGCCAGCCCTTGGTTGTCTGCAAAGGACACCCGCTTCTTCACCTTCTTCTCCTGGACGGTCGGGGCCACCGTCCCACTGGCTTCATTCTTGCCGCTCAGCTGAATACAAGGCCTCAGGGGTTTGCTTGGCTTCGGAGAGATCTGGAAGGCAAACCGCTCTCTGCGCAAGGAGGGGGCCATGCAGCTGTACCTGCACTCAATGTCCACAGCCATCACGGGGTTAGAGCAGGCTAGAACCCTGGCCAAGGGGAAAGAAAGAAACAGCAAGGAGGTCAGAAAGATGTTCAGACTCATCCCAGGGACCAGCGAACTACGTTTGCCTTCATCGTTGCCCACGTGGCTACAGCTCAATATTACCTCAAGTGTGGTCCAGTGTGACCTTGGTTTCAGGGGAGATTAAGAGTGTAAAGTGGGGGGCAGGGGGAAGAGGCCCAAGGTTAAAACAAACAAAGAAGTATGGAACCACTGATTTTAAAACTAGTTCATGGGTTTCCCTGTCAGGACTTGTTGCGGCCTTCAGTATACTGATGGGCCATGGGGAATAATGAAAACAGCGTGCTGTTTGCAGAATTTCCCAAACTTATCCCAAACAAGGAAAGTCTTTTTTTTTCTGGTGGAGCACCTTGCTGAACGCAGTTTGGTAAATACTGCTTTCCTCCGATAAAAAGAAATTAATTCATCCCACAAATACTGATTGGTGTTTGCTCTGTGCCAGGCATGGTGCCAGAGACTGGGAATCAGGAGTGAAGACAGACCCACACCTGCTTTCATTCAGTGTACAGTAGATTTTTATATTCTAGTATATCTTACTTTTAAAAAGTGCCAGCAATTTAGTATTTTTAAATCTTTTATATCAGTGAATAATTGTGTTTTTCTACAGTGAAAATAGCCTCTATAAGAATAAAAAGCAAAGAGAATCATGCTAAAGATTAAATTAAATCTGACTTCATAGAAACAATGTTTTTCTATAAGTGAAAAGAATAAGTAAAACCAAAAAACCAAAGACTGGGAAAACATTTTCCAAAAAGCATAGCAGCAAACTGTCAATACTTTAATATATAAAGAGTTTTTATAAAACAATGACAAAGTCAAATATTCCATGTAGAAAAATGAGCAAGGAGCATGAATAGACAATTCATGAAAGAAATTTAAAAGTGCCTCATAAATATGCAAAATGTCCAGAATTACAAGTAATTTAAGAAATTCAGATTAAAAAACAATGCCTGTTTTTACCTAGTGAGTTAGGAAAGAATTTTAAAAGATAATACAAATATCTGTATTAGTCTTAATGGGCACAACCTTTCTAAATCATCATTTTGGGTTCTAATATCACATACAGGTATTAATCTTGGAAATAATTAAAATTGCACGAAGGTTAATGTACTAAAATGTTCAGTGCAACATTATGGGGGGAAAAGGGGTGAGAAAATAAACTAAATGACCAATAACAGGTATCCAATTAAATCAAGTACACCATATCCATGTGATACAATTTTATATCATCATTAAAACCATTATGTGGAAAAAGATTTAAATGGCATAAAAATTTATAATATATAATTAATGTAGAAAATGGAGAAGATAAATTGTACATAGAGACTAGACTTGTAGGGAAAAATATTACGTATATGCACAGAAAAAAGACTAGTGATATAGTTAAAACTGTCAGAATTTTCCAGGTGATGGGATTTCAGGAAATTTCTGTTTTCCTGCTTTGTACTTTCTTGTATTTTCTAAAATAATAGACCTTCTCTAATCAAGAAAACAAAATGAATCTAATAAAACACCTCAAATATCTTAAGATTTGCCAAAAACTCACCCAACACTATTGCCTCACTAAAGCCAAGCCATTTTTATTCTGATTACCATGGCAAATTGATATTCTGATTTGACAGTTCCAATGGGCTAACTGAAGAAGTCGGCGATGAAATCAGGATTAAAATCTCTAGTCTGAGAATCACAGAACACAGATCTGGATTAGTTGCCAAACACATCTCCCCTCACTACGGCAAAGGTGTCAGTGTGTGGTGGTGTGCTGGGGTACCAGCTCTCAGGCCTCCCGATCCCCCCCCCCCTCCTGGGAGGTGCTGTGGGGTGATGGTGGTAGTTCAGGAGAAAGACAGGCAAAATGTCACTCATCATCTGACAAGAGCGGGGACCACTGGTCCAACAAATAATATCAGTCCAATAAATAATATCTCATTTTCAACTTCTGATTTCGTTTAGTCAAATATATTTAAAAAATGAGAAAGGATGAAGACGTATTGGGCTTGATCCCATTTTTAAAAAAAACCACCAAAAAACCCAGCACTTCTCCAAGATTCAGGAATCACTTAGTGATGACCAAGGTGGAGAAACACAGACATTCAGAGACAAAACAATAATAATACAAATACCTGTATTAGTCTGAAAAGGCCCAACCTTTCTAAATGTTCTTATCTTAATTTATAGCCATAATGTAGTTATCTAGACATGCATTTTAAAGGATATCTTATCCTTTAAAAATAAAGGATATTTGAGGATATTTAAAGGATAAGATATTTAAATATCCTTTAAATATCTTATCCTTTAAATATCCTTAAATAGCCTTATAGTTTCTCCTCTAACAAAGTTAAATGAGTAAAAATTTTAGGAGCAAATTGGCTATTATCTTTTCTTTTGTTTTTTAAATTTATCTATTCTTTTATTTATTTATTTTTGGCTGTGTTGGGTCTTCGTTGCTGCACGTGGGCTTTCTCTAGTTGCCACGAGCGGGGGCTACTCTTCGTTGCGGTGCGCGGGCTTCTCATTTCGGTGGCTTCTCTTGTTGCAAAGCATGGGCTATAGGTGCGTGTGCTTCAGTAGTTGTGGCACGTGGGCTCAGTAGTTGTGGCTTGCGGGCTCTAGAGTGCAGGCTCAGTAGTTGCGGTGCACGGGCCCAGCTGCTCCGTGGCATGTGGGATCTTCCTGGACCAGGGCTCAAACCCGTGTCCCCTGCATTGGCAGGCGGATTCTTAACCACTGCGCCACTAGGGAAGTCCCTATTATCTTTTCTTATACCCATTCAATTGTTCTGGAAAGGAAAGTTCTGACTGAATTGGGGAAGAGAGCTTTTAAAAAAAAAAGTCAGTGGGTTCAACATAAAAAAACAAAACAAAAAACCTATACTTACAAAGTACTTGAATTTTTCTTTTCCCCGTTCATTGCAAAACGTTGTTAGAATGCATTGGAATCACATGTTCAGTTCTACTTTTAATACAGGTAGTTTTTGCTTTTTAAATTAAATGTTAATTAAAAATAACCAAACAGCAGGCAAAGCCTTGCATCCCAGCCCCTCCCATTCTGCCCACCCCTGACAACCTGGGTGTGAACTGAGGAAGGAGGGGTTCCTCCTCTGCCGTAGCCGCTTCCTCCCTGCCTGAGTCAGCACAAGGTCAACTGCAAGCTCTCTAAGAGTGTCCCGCAGGCCTGCAAACCACCCTCAGGCATGCTTTCCTGCACCACCTTAAAACAGCTCATTAGAAAATGACTGGGAAACTCGCAAGCTATTTTGGAAACAGAATTCTAAAACAAGGGGATCAGGCAAAGAATCTGCACACTTGCAGTCGACTGCAGTCACTCTCAAGGTCTAATCCTGCAGGTTAGAAAGGCTTAGTTGAAGGCCTTGGTAAAGTTTCACTGTTTGGACCCAGCAGTATAAACGTGCCCCTGAGATCCCTTTTATCACCAAGCTTTAAGGACTGGGGGTGAGGAGGTGAAGCTGGAGTCGGAGCCAGAGGTAATTAAACAATTCCACTGGCGCTTTCTGGAGCCGAATTGGTTTTGCAGCATTCTCCATGAAAGGCAAAAGGAAGGTGAACCACCTGGCGGCCCAGGCATTCTTCCCAGGCTCCTGCTCCAGGCCCATTGCACAAGCACCCCTACCCAGAATCCCTTCACTTTTTTGGTGTCACCAGCACTGGCGGGGAGGTCACTAACCCCGATGGCTTCAGAAGAGGGTGCAGTCTGACTCTTGGCTCCCTTGCCTATCCTCACAGGTAGATTCCAGCTTTTATTAACCAGATCGGTCTCCAAGAACTGGTGCACCAAAGTGCTGGTTTGGTGTAAGCCTTCCTGATCCTCTGCTCAGAAATTCCCACATGGACCATCACAGGGACGACCAACACCCAGATGTACTCCTAGCCACGGAGACATGCAAGGTAATAGTTTCCTAAGTCGCTGAAAGGAAGGCACCTGGACGAGTGTTTTGTCCTCAAATGGCATGAAAATTATCAGTTCCAACACAGGACGCATCAGGCTGTACCTCAGGGCCCCTCTTGTGACAGACTCTTTGGCCACTCTGCCCTTTCCCACGCCCAAGCCAGGGAATATGAGTCACCAAGGTTGGTCTGGGAGAAAAACCAGAATGAGATGTGGACACACAGTTGAACCAGCACAGCATGACATGGGACCTGGATACCAGTTTGTTGCAGGACAGGGTCACGAGACTGTGAGTAGCTGTTACTCAGACCAGTATGGATTCTCAAAACCTTTGCTTCCAAATAGATGCCTAGGAGATCAATTTTGCCCCATGAGAGCCTGGACATGCCCAAGGGTAGATTTCAGTGTTTCTGGTCAGAAGAGGGCAAACCCTAACACGCCATGCAAAAACAGAACATGGATAGTTTTGCATAAATGCTTTCCGTGTTCCTCTAGTGACAAACAACAGACCCTCTCAACCAGGATTAGATATTGTGGTGATTTTTCTCTAAAAACTATCAACTTGTACAGAAAATAACCCCATGACCTTCACAGTTCCAGGCGGCTGAGCTACTGACTCTCTGGCTGTGCCTTTTATAGGAAGCAAATCTTTCTCTTTTGTATTGAGGCCAACACATTGCCTCCTCCATTCTCTTGTACTCTGATAAGTAAAGACAGAAAAATCAGACGCACCAAGAACCCACCAGGAACACTGAAACAGCGTTAGGTAAGCGTTCGCAACCAGGTTACCAGGTATAATTTTTTAAAAGACGGGGCCACTTACCCCTTCGGCATTTCTTTATTCCCTCCAAAAAGGTTTGGCTGCCACAGTATGAGTAAAGTTGGCATCTTTCCCTTGGTACTCAGACCATGGAGCCCTTATTCACAGCCCTAGAAGCCACTTGGACTCCTCTATTCTGTCACCATCATCCAAAGCATCTTTGAGATAAATATCTGTGGATGAGGCTGCATATTATAGGAAAGAGATAAGTAAAATGGCAGTGTCTGCCATCTAAAAATGTCCAATGTGAGACACAGCGCACTGGCCTAGGAATGCCTGCACCTGGCTGTGCCACTTGGGGCAAGTCACTCAACCTCTCTGGGCTTGAGCTTTCTCCTCTGAGATCCCTTCCAGCTCTGACATTCCTGGTTGCTAATACTGCCTGATGGTTCTCTTCTCACTAACTTTTCCCTAAATACCTCAACTTTACTTTTGTGGTAAGTCCTCCAGCTGTCTTCACTTTAGTCTTGGCTCCTGGATAACCCTGCCAAGTGAACCATTTCCTCTTCTCTGCACCCCAGCCCCCAAAGCCCTAACGCTCTCTTCTCCTGGACCCTGGGTCTCCCAAGGAGGCCTGACCACGCAGACCACAGGCTCCAACATCTTCTAGCAACTCTCCAAGTCCTCAAGTCTCTCCTCAACTTTCTCCTCCTCTGCGGGAAACAATACCAGGACAGAGCCCAAATCTTCTAGTATGTTCTGGGCCCCCTACCCCCTCTTTTGCACTGAGTCCCTTCCACACCCCTTTCTCTGCATTCAAAAGGGTGGCACGAACAGGACACGGGGGCAGACCAGAGCGTCCTGCCCTCCGTGTCCCGGTCCCACCAGGCCCGGGCTGCACCCCGCCCCCAACCCCTCCCCGAGGTCCTTCGCCTGTCCGGAACCCACCTGTTGGGCCGCGGGGAAGCCCCCTCTCCAGCTGTCTCGCTGCATCGGAAAGCCCGGAGGGAGGTGGCAGGGGAGGCTGCCGCTACCAGACTACGTGAGCCTCGGTGTGTCCGGGAGGCAGGCCTTGGGCTGGGTTCCCGGAGTTGTGACCGGCAGGGGGAGGAAAACGACGAGGAGGAGGAGCCCTAGTTATCACACCAGGGCGGGGCGGCAGGGCCACCCGAGGCGGAGCGGCGCCACGAGAGCGTCCCCGCGCGGCCACCTCGCCCCCGCTGGCCCGGGACAGCCCGTCTGGGGACCGGGAACCGGAGGTGGCTCTGCTCCGGGAGGCCCCGGCCGCCGCAGCGCCCTGTGTCCCGTCGCCCTCGGCGGCCTGCGAGATCACCAAGTGTGTTTCCCTACGTTGTACCGGGAAATCGAGGCCGGGGGAGAGACGAAGCGACTTTCCCTTGTGCTGAGACCCCATCGCTCAACTCCGGGGACACCCTCTAGAAGTGTCGGGTCCCAGGTGGAAAAGCCTTGTGTCAGGTTCGAACTCGGCACAATAGGGAGTAAGAGTATCTTAAGTCCCAGCCCCAGCCTCCGGGCCGCCCGTCGCGGCCGGGACCCCCACCTCGGTGCATCACGTGGGTCCGGCCAGGCTCCATCCCACCTCTGGTCCCTGGATTGCCCTCCCCACGTGGAAGCAACAGCCTCCTCGAGCCCTTCTAAAGTGTCCCACTCCCAGAGTGTAATTGCAAGTTGGACGGAGAAAGTGTAGGTGGCACGACCAAAGAGGGTCCCCGCTACGCGCCCTCGCCGCCGTTTCCGCGGCCGGGCAGCCGGCCTTGCGGGCTTGGGAGGGACGTACCTGGTACAGCTCATAAGCCCCGAGGTGCGGAGGCGCCAGCCCGCGGCAGCATCCGCGCCGGGGTGGCAGGGGCAGCGGCGGCGACGGCAGGAGCGGGGACCGGGGCTCAGGTCGGCGCCCTTCGCGGGCAGCCGCATCCGTCCGTGCGCGAGAGCTGCCCGCCCGCCTCCTCCCTGCGGCCCCTCACCCGGGACTCGGCCTCCCAGCCGCCGCGCGGCTCCCTTTAACTTTCCGACCACCTCTCCCCACTCGGGATGTTATCCCAGACCCCCTTTCACGTGAACGCCCCCCACAGCCAATGGGCGCGCCCGGGACGCGCGCCGTCGACCAATGGCCGTGGAGCCGCGGTCCTCCAGAGCACCGCCGCGCCACGTGATCGGCTGCGCGCCCGGAGTGATAGGGCTGGCGTCCAGGGCCTGCGAAGAGGGCGGTGGGTCACAATTTCATCAGAAGCCCGAGGACCGGCGCCAGGGGGCAGAGGCACTTTCCTACAGCCTAGCATCCCGTTACAGCAAGAGGGCTGGACGCCGGTGGCTGGCAGAGTTCCCTCTCCCTAGGCAAAGTCCTAGCCGGGCAAAGTCATCCTACACCCGCGGACCTGGTTGCAGTTGCATTCAGCCGTCCCGCCGCCCCGCCTTTGTCTTACACTTCAGCTACCGGGGGTTCGCAGATGACCGTTACTTCCCCCATCACACGTGGAGCCCAGAGGAGCCCCGAGAGAATGCCAAATGCGTTCCCCTCCGTTTTAGGTGGAGCCTTTTCGGGATCAGTATCCCCAGGTCCAGTGATAGTGTTGGAAGTAAGTAATTACTGAACGCTTGCTTTGTGCCCATCACGGTCCAGGTGTTACTGTGAAAGGAATACAGTAAAATCCTTTTTATGAAGTTGTTATTGGGGCAAAGGACCAATACCCATCTCACAGAATACCGCATATATAGTTGAGGGTTTCTCAGGTAGGTATATTTTCGAGGAAACTACCTGAATTGACTCTTTATGAACAGATTCAGCCTGTACCACAGGGCCTCAGTGATCTCTGTGCTATGCCTTGAGATCTGTAGAGAATGAGGAGCTTAGAAGAGAGCTTAGAAGCCCCTTGTCCCATATGAGATCAATTTAAATATGCATGTATATAGTCATATATATCATCTCCTTGGTGATCAGCTCTGCGCTAGCCACTTCAGGGATGAGAATCCCAGTTTTCCACTTTTAATGAATTTTGGAAATTAATGTAGGATTGCCAGCTTTCTAAAGTGCCAAGTAAAGACACTAAAACAAACAAATCCTACCATCTTCTGTTACCATCTTTTATTTTTAAAAGAAGTACTCTTTAACAGCAATAACAATAAAATGCAGGAAGGGCATAATCTTGGAGTAGAGGCTAGTCCTTCACATTGCATATGTTTAGCTTTATGAAAATTCATTACATTGACTATGGCATATGGGAATTTCTGCTGTAGGAGATTTTAAAGCAGCTTCTAATTTTACTAGGAATGTAAGACAAAAACGCTAGTCCATACAATAATCCAGTCGAAGCCTTCAGCTCCGTGGAGAGCTTCCCCAGACTCAGTCTTCCTGTCTGAAGGGTGATCATTAGTCCTCTTCCTTCTCCTTCAATGGACAAATCTGATAAAGGACCACCTGTGAAATTAGCTATTGGTAGGCGATTGGCAAATAAAGTTTCTGTGCAATATTCCCTTTGCCAACTCTAAACCCCCTTTTATTAGCTGATGAGTAGGTTGAAGATTTATGATGCCAAGTGCTGGCTATGTTTCTCAAGTGGAGGGAGCATGCTGGAGGAGTGGGCAGAGATAAAGAGCCAACAGGTATTGCAAAATGTATGCAGGCAAAGGGCGATCTGAACCAAACTGGGAAGGAGTTGGGACAAGTAAATACGATTTTATAGTGTTAGGTTTTGGAAGCACCTTCCTTACATAGATCTAGGAAATCATCCCTGTGGTTTAGGTGACTATTTCAGACCGGGAGAGTGGGGCTAAACTTAGTTGTGGCACACCACAGTCTTGGTAGGTAGGAGTGTAGCGTCTATGAGTTTGAAAAGAGCACAGTCTTTGCTATCAGAATAGAGCTGGGATGCAAGCTCTGGAGAACTGTTCCAGTAGAATTCACAGCAGTCCCGAGTCCCAGAACCTGAGAGCTGGACTGGCCCTTAGACACAGTCTTGCTTCACCCTTTCATTTTATAGCAACAAAGAGGGAAACTGAAAATGGAAAATTTCAACCCTTTAGTCAATGCATACCAAGTTCCTTTTCTAATATCTGGCTTTGAATTGTAGCCTTAATTTCATTTAATAAGCCAACCCTCCTCCCCACAAAAACCAAGAAGCCTAACAGTGGCTAAGCATAGCTAATGATCATTTTGCCATAAGCTGTTCTTTTTCATGGCTGTTAGTAGCACTGTCTTCTTCTTGCACTTGGGCTCATCTGTGACTTTTTCAGTTCTCTCTTACACGTTTGTTCATTCATTCAACAGCACACTATTAACTACCGTAAACCTGGGTGCTGGAAATGGAAAAATGAGTGAAATATTATCTTACTCTCGAGAAGCTCTTAAGCTAATATATAATGATGTGGGATGAATGTGTGAAAGGCAAATCTCTCTTAGGGGAGCTAAGAGGAAGACTGTGCATGTCTGGCAGTGGGGCAGGGGAAGGGAAGGTCTGAGAAGGCTGACCTTTGAGAAGTGACCGTTGAGCAGGATCCTGAAGGGGGAGTTAGAGTTTAGGGGTAATGGGAAGAGAGCATGGCAGGAACTGGAAATGGCACAGAGTTCTATATGTTCCCCCAAAGAATTTCCACGCCATTGATTAAAAATTAGATCCTCTTTCTGGCTTAAATATTGGACGCTGCTTCCTTCTGCATGTGTAAACAGCAGCTTTTTTGCTCATCCAGAAAGTTTGAAAATATATTGTTAATGCCTTATCTCCTCCTCAACTGAACACATTTCAAAAACAGCTCAAATCATGCAAGATTCTGGAAGGGAAATCTTTTTCTTTCTTTTTTTCTTCTTCTTCAAATTCTAACATTGCTTCTCTTTGAATGAAAGTGATTGCAAAGTGAATCTAAATAAAAATAACCAGCATAGAGTCAGAACTAAAGAAGAGAACATTCTTTTGCTAGATCAGAATAGAAAGTGGGAAAGACTGTTTCCAAACTGCTTAAATCCATTTATATTTAGACGAGTGGAGTTGTTTGCACCTGTCAGAGCTGCAGACGTGCTCTGGGTGCATCATGTTACCTGGGGCCCTCTGCCCCTCTTTCAGACTTGACTGAAAGGGACTTGCTAGGTCATGTTTTATGGGACAGGCAGAGGAATACGAGCCAAGAGATTCTGTAAGCCTCTGTCTATGGAGAATGTGTCCTTAGCATGGGGAGAAGAGCTCGAGCAATTTACATGTCAAAGCTCCTAGAGCCCATCAGTAATTTACATGGTTGAGGGCTTCTGAGTTTCTCTATGATGCTGACGTAGGGACCACTCCTTTAAAAGTTACATATACAGAGCAGCTTTTATTCCCTAGCTTTATATCTTGTGCAGTGCTTTGTATGATCCAGATATATCTTTAATTTGCATTGTGTATTATTCTTATGAATATAAAATGAATACAAGATCACTGTAGACACTGTATTTTGTGGAAAATACAGAAAAATATAGAGGTGAAAACAGAATCAGTACCACCCAGCCATAACTACCAATGTAACTCACTGTCTTTTCTTTCAGTATTTATTCTGTGCATAAAACAGGATCATAGTATTGATACATATAAAATTTAATATCTTAATTTTTTAATCATGACTGCTCATTTTGAGTGTATTAGTATTATTATAATTTTTCTGACATGCTTTTTAATGACTGCATAATATTCCTTCATATAAAGAGACTATAATTTGTTTTCTTATTGTGGGATACTTAGATTTTTTTCCAAATTTTCTGTATTGTAAGTAAACTTTGATAAGAATCTTCATATTTAAATCTTTGTCCACATCCCTGATTATTTCTTATAAGTCTGTTTCCGACAGGGTACAGACATTCTTCAGACTCTTGACTTGTATTGCCAAATCATTTTTAGGAAGATCAGTATTGACTTTTTATTCACTACTGGAGCAGTTTAAGAGTTAAGTAATCCTAATTAGGTCTTGGTTTGTGGACTTTGGACAAATTATACCTCATCTTACCAAAAAGCCATATGAGAATTTTCACTAATGAATCATATACTCTGTGCCTGGGTGAAAATAGCTACACACTTGTAGCTTTGAGTCTCAAAATACACAGCCAATTTGTGTTATGAATGGGGACTTCATAACCCATATTATTGACTTAAATGATATTAAGTGGTGGCTGGTCAGAGAGAAAGGCAGAGGCTGAGAACGTGGGGTACCACTTTGCCGCAGGCTTAAAAGGAATTAGGCAGAACCCAGTATGTATTTATATTCTTTGCTGATTCATCCCCCGTTTGTGACTGGTATGATCATAAATTATATTTGAACATATAACTATATACATGTGATGCAACGTGTACCATCCAGAATATCATGACAAGTGGCATGCGCTTTTGTGAGAATGACATGTCAAGCTGCTTTGAGGGTTACGACAGGCTGTTTGGCCTTGTGTGCCTTGGATCTTCAGCCTGTTCGGCTGCATGCCTCTGCCTCAGACACTGCAAGCACTTGGGGCTTTTGTGTAAACGATTGTATTTTGGCTGGTTCCATCCTGATCTTTACAAAACTGGCCTGGATTGTCCTCTTAGAAACAGGCAATGATATAATTTGTATAAAGAAAACAATGACTCACTAGAGGGGTGAGGAAAAAAGACTATTTAGGTACAATAATTTCTAAATGTACACACTACGTTTTCCCACAACTTTACATTTCTATCACTCCTCTTTTTCTTTGAAATTTAGAGTCAGAAGCTGAACTGACTTCATGGTTTTCCTTCTGATCATTTGATATCCTCTAGAGAATTACAACTTAGAGACTGCATTCTTCCTTCTCTAAACTCAGGGTAATGATCTCTCCACACAGAGCCACAGGCTGTCGGGGCAGTTAAAGCTAGGAAGTCACCACATGTTGAGCATATTCTGTCTCTGCCCTCTGCCTTGCTCGCGTTCCCAAGGAGGCACAAATCTCAGGGAGCAGTGGGAGAGCCATCGTCTAACGTTGTTATTTCACCTACTGCATAATAAAATGCAGGGGACAATACTGCATTTGTTGTAAAGGCTACTCAAGCTTGTTATAAAATTACACTTCACCAAAAACAACAACCTGATAACTATTTGTATGTCTTACTTGGCAAGCAGCCAGGGCGATAAAATATACAAAGCCAAACTTTGACATCTAAGCCTTGGAAATTGATATGACCATATAGTAAACCTTAGCAAAGATATCTGGCATGATTCCTATTTTCTTCTGTTAATACTTTGGTCATCTTCAAATGCAGAGCCCCTTATAAGTAGGGTCTGTTGTTTCCTATTTTTCTTATTAATCCAAAATGTGTAATAACTTAAGCTTTCTTCCCTGATTTTGACCCCGGCTCTTTTTCCTTCCTTCTTTCTTTCTTTTTTGGTATTACTTTCTAGTTTGTAAAAATCTAGAAATTTCTCTCTCCTAAGATTAGTCAAGAAGCATTTCTCTTTTTTATAAATCAGCATTATCCATCAACTTTCAGGAACAATCCAAAGTCATAGGTGATGAGAAGAAGGAACATATTACAAAATATAAGAGAAGGTTTCTGGCTTAACTTCCTGTAAAGATTCCTAGGAAGACACATAAAAATATAAAAACTCATATAACCCTCATGCCCTAGACACAGTAAAATGTAGTTGGTTGAGAGCTCGGTCATCTGGTGGTCCTGGATTTGAATACTGACTCTGCCACAATGAGCCGTGGACCTTGGAAAAATTACTACCCAACTTTGTGCTTCTGTTTTCCTATCTGTAAAATGGGAATACTAATACCTGCCTGGCAGGGTTACACGGAAGATTTCCCAGAACACTTTCTGTGTAACCAGGATGACTCGTTCCACAAAACCCAAGTGCAATGAAAGTCACATTTCTGGATTATTCTAAATACAGTAAAATCTGGATCTGAACCCTCTACTTACCAAGTCCAGTAAGAAGCTTAACATCGGTTGTTGTGTGCAGCTTCTCAAAACTGGGAACAGGCCCTTTGTTCTTAGGCTCTGCGGTCACTGCCTGCTCCTTTTGCAGCCCACCTGCTGTGGAGGTCACATCCTCACCACCCACCCACTGCAGCTGCTGCTCAGGCAGGCTTCGGTGAGGCCCCCTTGGCAGGCCTGGCATGAAGGTCCTGCACTCCCGGATCTCAGCTTTTTCCATGTGAGCAGGATGTCAGCTTCCATCACCTGTGGAAACTTCAGATCCCACAGCTCCCAGGCTCTGGGATTCACCTCCTCTTCAGGGTGGATCTTTCTGTAAACCCATAGAAGCACCAGGCACTATACCCTCCCAGTCTTAGACAGTTCTGAACCCTTTCTGTAGGAGCCAGAATTCCCAAACAAAGGGTTGTATGGGGGCTATTTCTGCAGATGCTCCTGAAACTTGAAGGAACTGTTAGCACCTTGTTAGGGCTAAGAGTCAAGACTTTAGGGAAAAAAAGACCTACCCTTTTCTCTGCTTTAAGGTGTTGGGATATGTGAGAATAAAGCACAAACGTATATGCTGACATATTTGTAAACTACCAAGCACATGGTAGATATTCCAAGGACATCACTGGATTGCCAAATACTCCCTCATTTGAGGGTAGGTGAACAGAAACAACTAAGATATAGCTTAGGAAAAGGGGAAAGGGATATTCCTAAAGACTTGGGAAAGGAGCAGACCTCTGAAACAGGCTTACTACAGGAAACAAAAGAAAAATTTAAGGTATCTTTGATTACAAAAAGACATGGTCTTTGTAAATTACATAAAAAACTCAGATGAAAAGTTAGCAAGCTGATTTTTTAAAATGTGCATTTGTCCTGTATGGTTCATTGCTTTCTTAGATAGTTCTGCCATATAATAATTTTTGTAGTAAACCCTTAGTAAAGTATAGCATGCACTTTGAAAAGTCAACAAATTTTAAGTGTATAGATTAATAAATTCTCATTATATCCATCCTCTAGCACCACAGAAACCCCTTTTATTCCCAATTCTTCTCACTCTTCCCCACAGGGGTAAGAATTATACTGATTTCTAACACCATAGCAAGATGGTTTCTTACAAAGCTAAACATACTTTTATCATGCAATCCAGCAATCATGCTTCTTGGTATTTACCCAAAAAACTGAAAGTTGAAAAATTATGTCCACACAAAAACCTGCACACGATTTTTATAGCAGCTTTATTCATAATTGTCCAAACTTGGAAGCAACCAACATGTCCTTTAGTAGGTAAGCAGGTAAATAAACTATGGTACATCCAGGTAATGGAATATTATTCAGCACTTAAAAGAAATGAGCTATCAAGCCATGAAAAGACATAGTGGAAACTCAAATGCATGTTACTAGTGAAAGAAGCCAATCTGAAAAGGCTACATGCTAGATGATTCCAACTATATGACATTCTAGAAAGGAGAAGACTATGGAGACAATAGAAAGGTCAGTGGTTGCCATGGGTGGATCAGGTGAGATGAATAGACAGAGCACAGAGTATTTTTAGGGCAGTAAAAATACCCCGTATGATATTATAATAATGGTGGTATGTGATAACACATTTGTCTAAACCCATAGAATGTACAACACTAAGAGTGAACCCTAAGTTAAACACCCTATTCATTCTGGTTGATTGTACTATGTCCACATTGACTGTACTATGTCAAATGTACCAAAAATGGGACATTTTTTCATCGTTGGTAAAAAATGTACCATTCTGATGAGTGATGTTGATAATGGGGGAAGCTGTGCATGTGTGGGGCGGGGGTGTATGGGAGCTCTGTATACTTTCGTCTCAATTTTGTTGTACACCTAAAAGTTCTTTAAAAAAAATAAGGTTTTTAAAAAAGTTAATAACATGAGATATGAAGAGAGATGAGATACGAATGGATGGCAAAAATGCAATCAAACAGTTAAACTCCATTGTGGAAGGGGAAATAAGCAAAACTGACAGTGTAGAAGATGGAATCAGTGAGGGACTTCCCTGGCAGTCCAGTGGTTAGGACTCTGCGCTTTCACTGCCGAGGGCCTGGGTTTGATCCCTGATTGGGGAACTAAGATCCCACAAGCCATGCGGCTCAGCCAAAGAAAAGAAAAAAAAAGGAAAATCGAATCAGTGATTTGGAGGAAAATCTTGACAAGTCTACCAGAATGTATAGGAAAAGAACATTGCATTAGAAATGATAAGAGAAAAAGGAAGAATTGTTGAAAAAAGAAATAGATACTATGAAAGAGAATGGGAATCCAATTGAAGAATTACAGCACTATTAATGAAAACCCCAGAACAGTAGAAAAAGAAGTTATAAAAACTTTTATTGAAGAAAACATTTCCAAGATGGAAAGAGACCAGAGTATATAGATTGAATGGGCTCACATATTTCAGATAAAATCAATTTTAAAAGACCCACATCTAGACCCACATTTTTGAATTCCAAGGACAAAAAAAAAAAAAGGTGCTAGAAGTATCCAGGTAGGAAATAACACCCCGTGGAAAACAAATTATTGATGGAAGAAAAAACACCAGACTGACTTCTGACCTCTTCGTAGTAACAATACTAACTGTCAGAAAACCATGGAGAAGCATCTAAAAGAATTTTTTACTCATATACATTTTTATATGTGTACATGACCTCTCTTCCTAACATTTCCCAATTTTCTTACCAGATTTTCCCTGACATTACAAAATATACCAATGAGACTGAGTAGTACTCAGAAAAAGTTCTAGCTTATCCACCATGCGGATTTAGTTCCTTGATGAGTTTCTCACACTACAGGTAGAAGTCTATTTTGTGCTCCTCACTTCTCCTTGGTTTTAATCATCATCTTACCTGGCAGTGGGAGTGTTATTTGCTGCTGAGAAAAGAGGTCTGTCTCCCAGTGACGTCTTGAGCCTCCCCTCTCCCACTCCAAGGGCGGCCTATTGTTTTCCTTACCAGTGGGAATTTACACTTTGTGGGCGTGGTGTTTGCTCAGGTGGAAGAGCTTCACGTAAGTCTTGGCTCCTGAATTTCACTCCGAATGCCAAGACTTTCATTTATAAATTATATTGAAAAATCGTAGACTACTGGAGTTAAAAGGACTTTGTGTTTTCTAGTTCAGCACCCTCTGTTTACGGATGAGAAAGCAAAAACCCAGAAAGGTGCCATCGCTTGTGTAAAGTCCTAGATTCAGCTCCTGTTTGAGTTGGGCGAACTAGGCTCCTGGTCTCTCTGCATCCGCCTCCAGGCAGACTGATAGGCAAGATCTATTGAAAGGCTCACGTGAGCGAGTCTTTACAATGAGGGAGGGGCTCCTGTAGGCCAGTGGTCAAAGCCCACGGAATGGCCAAGTGTGAAACTAATGCCCACTACTCAAAAGGCCAGTGAGTTTCCAACAATCAGTGGAGACACACCTTCAACATGGCACCTTGAAGTAACCAAAAACCAAAGGTATTCAGTACGGAAGAGTCTGAGGACACAGGTGACGTGCCTCCAGCCAGGTCTTCCGAGTTCTTCCAAGTTTTAACTTTTAAGGGCTGTAGTAACAAGAACATTTCCCTTCTAAACGAGCAGACTTGGCTCATGATACCTGACATCCTATCTTCAAACACTGACCAGAGTCAAGGGTCAGGATCAGAGCCTGCACTTGTGGATCCCATAGCCTTTCGATTTGGTACTTGGGTGAGTCAGGAACTCATTAGACTGCACAAGTGGGAAGCCCCACTCCAACTAGCTTAATCAAACAACAAAAAGAAGAAGTAAATTGGTTCATATAACCAAATACCAAGAAGGCAGGGGTGGGGTTGTTTCTAGGATAAACTGGGCATCGTGGGGAACATGCCTGCTGGCTTCTGGGGGCCAACACCAACCCCACTTAGAGTGCAGAGAGGAAGGAGGGAATCTCACCTGATGCCGGCATACAACTGTACACGGGAGGACCAACAACTGTAGTCAGAGAGGTGGCCCAGCCCGGCTCCGTGCCCACTTCTCTGTGGAGGAGCATTTTCTGTCACTAAATTAAAGAGAACCGGCAGGAAATAGGTACAAGGCTGATGTAAACAATAGCCATTGTTTCTGTCATTACCCGTAGCGGGTTTGAGAATGTGGAGAAGATAGCACGCGCTGTCTTTCTGATGTTACTGCCACCTTGGATTTCCAAGAAGGAAAGAAAGAAATAATTCCCTTCCTTTGTCGTCCCCTTCACCACCATCACCAAGCGCGCTGCGGAAAGGTACAGGATGCTGTCTCCTGGTCAGGAAGCGCTGCTGAGGAGTGCAGGAGCTCAGCACCTGTGCTGGGTAATGAGCGTCTGCAGTGCTTTGGGGAGGATTTCTATCCGCTAGCAAGAGCCACTTCCATGGGTCTTGGTGACGTTCTCTCCCCTCCCCCAGATAAGATATTCGCCAGCAGGGAGAGCAGGAGAACAGGTTTACTTGGTACCAGGCAAGAAACAGACTCAACGTGGGGTCATTTCAGACAAGGCGGAGACATCCACGCTGGAGTTTCCGAGATGATGTCCTTCTGCCCTGTGTGCGTGGTGGTGCAGTCCCGGTGACCCGGGTTAACCCTTGGCTCCATCACCGTCCAGCTGGCTGGTACAACTCTAGCAAAGTGACAGCTGTGACCTCCACGGGGGAAAGCCTTCTCGCCAGCTCCTCGGCTTCATTTCTGTTTTTTATACTCCACAGGCCCAATCTAAACAGTAAGGACTTTCCTTCATTGAGCATTCCCTCAGTACCAGGCACTTACATACTCTGTACCAGTGTCCCGAAAGGTAGGTAGTTCTGTTATCCCCTTTTTATAGGTAAGAGGCTCAGAGAAGTTAAGTAACTTGCCTAAGATCACACAGCAGCCAATAGCCGAGTCTTGATTCAAAGTCAAATCTGTCTGATTTCCAAAGTTCAGGCTCTTTCCAGCACACCAGGCTGCAGCTCACAGCAACCAGATGAAAGAGGCTGAGAGTCCCACCTCAGGGATTTCTTGTCTTGCTCCCCCAGTCTGCTAAATTGAATTTTAGGGTCTTCACCCGGGCCCCAGCAGAATAAATTGTGAATTTTGCAAGCATAGCCCTTAATTTAATTTGGCCGCCAGGACAACTCCCTCATTCACAGGCAGGCAGTGAGGAAGGGGTGATTGGATTACTGTGGCTGGAGGAGGAGAGGATTGCAGTCCCCCTGGCCAGCTACAGCACAGGGGCAGGAAGGAAATCTGGGGAGGTGGGGCAGGAAACCGTAGGGCTGGAGAAAAGAGAGGAAGAGAGGGGACACATGGGGAGGAAGGTTTCGGAGGCTTGTGCGAGGTAAAAGGGAAAGGCCACACAATGGAGGAACAGATGCCAAAAATCCCTCTTTTTGGGAAAAAGCCAGACACAGAAAAAAGTTCTCCTACCCCAAACAATTCTCAAGTCCACCCCACATCCTGAGACAGCATACAAAAATAAGTAAATGAAACAACCTTCTAGAAATGCAGTGAAGGTAGAAAATTCCATAGTAACCAGGAAGGAGTTAAATCTATTCAGCCCTGCTTTGTGACAGTTGTTCAGGCTGGGTGACTACCTCGGGGCAGGGCAGCTAGAAATCTGCCGGCCTTTCTGGCTTTGTCACAACCTGGGGACACAGGGCTGCAGTGGGGGAAAGGGGTGTCACACTTGGGTCTGTGGTGTGTGTTCGGGAGAGGAGGCTCCGGGTGACTGACCCCACCCTCTCATCTCTGGGCCCCCCTTCCATGGCTCCCAGCCAGGACTGGCACTTGTCACACTGCATCTGAAGTGAGTGACTCTTGCAAGACGTCAAGAGAGGGGTGGTCACTGGGGAGGGGGACAGTTTGCCAGTGGGTCGTCTTAGACATGAATTTTATGTTCTCCTGATCTTTGTGCCTTGAGGACTCCTGAGATCTGAAAATAGACCATTTTCTCAAGGCGGTCACATAGCCTTAAAGACACCCTGCCAAAACAAAAATTAACTTTAATTCTAATTCACTCCAATTTAAAACATGAATGTGTGCCATCTGGCATTTTTATGAATAAGGAGAAACGTTGTAGAAGCAAGTAATGAAAATTTTAAGGCGCCAAAAAACACTGGGGAGTTATAAGTTAGGGCTATAAGGATTCTGGAAAAACCTTCACTGGGTTAAGTGTTTCTAGTGCTTTTCTGATCACTGCCGACTGTGGAACAACGTCACAGAGGCACTTCCAGACCCTACAGTCATGCTGCCTCCTGGCAGGGAAGCCCACCTCACCCTTTCCTGGGGAAGGCAGAACACAAACTGTGATCTCCCTCCTTATTAACAGCACTCAGGGAGGGGCCTGAGATTTCCCAAGCCGCTTTCTCTATTTGCCAAACACTTAAAGGTATTTAATTTAATTTTAATTGCAAATGTGTTCAATACCTGTTTGTTTAAGTCAGACTTTTTGATTAAGGGACAGACAAAATTGGATAGAGGAAAAACCAGGAAAAGAAAATCATTTTATATTTAGGGAAACATTGGTGAAAAAATGTGATAATGTAAAGAAACAAAGGAAAAACAACAAAGAAGATATATGCTATTGTTCCCCAAAGTGCCTTGGGTGAAACACTAGTCCCAAGAGAAAATCATCACTAAAAGGTTTCTGGGATCAAATAAATCTGGAGATTTTGACAAAGTGTCACCCTCTTTGGAGGTTCACAGTGCTTGGGAGCATATTGAAGGCTGACAAATCCCGCAGTGAGGAAATCTGGCTGTTTATTTAACCCGGCACTTCTCAAACTGCCCTGAGAACTCGTGTTTCCTGCAAAGTTGTATTTTACTGTATGGAAAGGAGTAAAGACAAAAAAAAAAAAAAATGAACATAAGTGAGCATAACTGAAACTTTAGAAATTCTAACGGAATGGGAACATGTATTATGCGTGATTTAATTTTATGTAATGTTAGCCCTCCATCTGGAGCAAGGACGGGAATAGTTCCAACAGACATGCACTGAACCCCTGTTCCTAGAACAGGACAATCAGGATGCCTTCTTTCACCCAAGCACAGAATCGAGTGACAGTGCAAGAAACAGAACCCTGAACCCCTGTTCCTAGAACAGGACAATCAGGATGCCTTCTTTCACCCAAGCACAGAATCGAGTGACAGTGCAAGAAACAGAACCAAGTGGAAGAGATTAAATCAACCCGTTCAAGGCTTATCGGTAAGGAATGAAGGCTTACAATGCAGACACACAAAGACCGGACGCGGGCTTCCCTGGTGGCACAGTGGATAAGAATCAGCCTGCCAATGCAAGGGACACAGGTTCGATCTCTGGTCCGGGAAGATCCCACATGCCGCGGACCGACTAAGCCTGTGCGCCACAACTACTGAGCCTGCGCTCTAGAGCCCGTGCTCCGCAGCAAGAGAAGCCACCGCAGTGAGAAGCCTGCGCACCGCAACTAAGAGTTACCCCCCTCGCCGCAACTAGAGAAAGCCCGCGTGCAGCAACGAAGACCCAACGCAGCCAAAAAAAAAAAAAAGACGAGATGCAGTGCTTCACTTGAGATCAGCCCTAGTCCTAGAAATACAACCACCCACATTAATGTTTTGTGTGGGTTTGAAAGGAAAAACTCTTACTTCTTTTAAAAATAGAGGAGTGTGGACAGAAACATAGAAGAGAAGGCCATGTAAAGACAGAGGCAGATATTGGAGTGATGCAGCCACAAGTTCGGGAACACCTAGAGCCACCAGAAGCTGGAAGAGGCAGGGAAGGGTCCTCCCCTAGAGCCTTCAGAGGGAGCGTATAACAGCCGACACCTTGATTTTGGACTCTAGCCTCCAGAACTGTGAGAAAATAAATTTCTATTGCTTTAAACCAAAAGAGAAAAATAGGGTAGTTTTTATCTTTGTAGGATCAAAATTCACTCATTCATTCATTCATTCATTTAGTACAATTGGTTGATTGCCTGTATGTGTCAGTCAGGGCTGAGGATGCAGGGTGAGCGAGTTGGGCTCCCTGCTGTGTTGGTTTTCACCATTGGGCAGAGGAGAGATGGAAACGACTACAGGCCAGTGGGATGGGTTCTTTGATAACGTGATGACTAGGGCTGCTGGACTGAACCCAGGATGCAATTTTAATTGAACCCAGCATATCCACTTTGATCCCTAGAGCAGTTAAATGGTGCTTTCTCAGGGGCTGAAACAACCCAGCAGATGGTTGTTTGTTTGTAAAACCAAACATTAACTACTACGCTTGGTAACATATCTCTTCTGCTGCAGGCCCTGGAAGCAGATACCAGACAACACTCTGGAAGGTGCTAAAAAACATCCAAAGATAAAATGTGGAAATTAGGATTTCAGTTTTGTTTTTTTTTTAATTTTTAAAAAATTGAAGTATAGTTGGTTTACAATGTTTCAGGTATACAGCAAAGTGATTTGGTTATACATATATGTATAGTCTTTTCCAGATTCTTTTCCATTATAGGTTATGACAAGGTACTGAATGTAGCTCCTTGTGCTATACAGTAGGTCCTTGTTGTTTATGTATTTTATAAGTAGTAGTGAGTATATATTAACCCCACATTCCCAATTTATCCCTCCCCCACTTTCCCCTTTGGTAACCATAAGTTTGTTTTCTGTGTCTATTTCTGTTTTGTAAATAAGTTCATTTGTATCATTTTTTTAGATTCCACATATAAGTGATATCATATGATATGTGTCTTTCTCTGACTTACTTCACTTAGTATGATAATCTCTAGGTCCATCTCTGTTGCCGCAGATGGCATTATTTCATTCTTTTTTTATGGCTGAGTAATATTCCAGTGTGTGTGTGTGTGTGTGTGTGTGTGTTGTACATACCACATCTTCTTTATCCATTGTCAATGGACATTCAGTTTGCTTCCATTTCTTGACTGTTGTGAATAGTGGTGCTGTGAACACTGGGGTGTAGCTTTGGCACTGCCCTGCTTCTTAACTTCTGTCAAATACGTCGGATGCCGAGGTTGTTTGTGTGGATCACAGGAGCACTGGCCGGAATGGCGAATGGCTTTCAATTGCTTATTATATAAATGGGAAAATAGAAAACTACTCACGAAACCCCTTTCTGGTGAAGGAAGATTTCTGTCAAGTTACCTGTTCAGCCAAAGATGTGTTTGGGGAATTCGACCCCTTCAGAAAGGGAACATATATAGTCTCCTTGTTCCTGGCCACATTTTAATGTTGGCTGCATTTTAGCCTGTAAAGGTTCTCTACACAAATACTGTCCGTTTTAATACAGCATTAATTGCAGTAATGGGCAGGGCACTTGAGTCAGTCCCAGCAGCACCACTCAGCCTCATCCTCTAAAACAGACAATAAGCTATTCCGCAACCACAAAGTTCTCTGAGTGTGCGTGCTACCCTGAGGACCCTGCAGACAAGGAGAAGCAGCCTGAGAGTCACCAAGGCACCTCGCCATCCAGCAGCCACCAGCGATCCCTGCGAACTGCAGCTTCAAAGGTCGCCATTTCCATCCATCCACCTCTTGATGGTGCTGCCATTAACACATTGGGAGCTGAACCCCAGCCTGTTTCTGAAGGGCCCAGATGAAGTGTCTACTCTAGTTTAGTGTGAATGTACTGAAAAAGCTGTGCACAGAGCCTGGCAGCCTTCCCCACACTTTTCCTTCCTCTGATAGTATCTTCCTTACCCTCCTCCATTCAACTGAAATGTCACAAGCTCAGAGAGGTCCCCGGACCACCCGACACCCTAGATCCTTCTTGCCTGTACCCTTCACAGCAGTTCTCACCATGTGTAATTATTTCTCTTCTATTTATTTTCTTTTTGGTGCTCTGTCCTCTCCAACTAGAAAGCGAGCCTTAGAAGGGAAAACCATGTCTCCTCACCTCACCTCTGCTTTTGCCAGAACGCAGACAGGGCCTGTTGACTGGATAAAAAAGAATAATGAGACAAAACTATCAGAGACAATTTTGTATGGAAAAGCAAAAGGAAGATTCCCTGCTGGTTTTGTTCATGGACGCTCATGTATTTTTATTCTCTCTTATCAAACAACTGACAACTTCTGGCTGTAACTGGATCAAAATGTTGGGCAGTCTGCAGCAAAGACAGACATCTAGGCTCCTGAGTGTCAACCAGAGCCAGGTGGGCACATCTATTTCAGGGAGTGCCTTCCACTTTGCTGTGCTGAACTAGGTGTCAATAGAGAGTCAGGGATGGAATGTATTTTTTAAAAAATAGTAGCTGACAATAGTGTCACCAGAATCAAGAGGGGCCCAGAGCTGAGGGTAGTCTGTCTGGAAGGCAGGCAGGCAGGGGTCAGGGAGTCTGTGAGAGTTTAAGGGCAGGTAGCAGAAAGCAGAATGCCACACACCGTCTTAAAGATTCTTGGTCCTGAGAGTAGCACTCCCTCCTGCATCTGGGCATCTTCTGGGGCCCACGTGGCAGGAACTAAGAGAAATGGTTAAGGTCCTCTAGCTGAGAACATCCAGTTGGCCACATTTAGCTAAAGGTAGGGAGGAGATGTGAGCTTAAGAGTGGAGGACAGAAAATCAGCAGCTACAGATGAACAAATATTTTCATAACCTCAGAAAAGCAGCAGGTCCAGCAACTAGATTAACATCCATCCATCCATCCATCCAACCATCCGTTACCCAGTTGGTGTATTGTAATGGATCCACAGTATTATGCCAGACCGTGGGGATACGGAGGCAACTCAATGTTGCCTTTGAGGAGCTCATGGCCTAGTGGGGGAAACAGGCATTTAAACAGATAAATACAACACAGTGATCTGCGCTGTAACAGAATCTGTACCGGGAACTGGGAGCACAGAGGAAGAAGCTCCTTTCTCCCCACCTGTGCCAAGGAGGTGGAATTTGAGCTGATCCTTGAAAGAGGACATGGAGTTTTCCAGGTGGAGAACATGGGGTGGATACTTTTAGACAGAGAAAGAAAAGCAGCTAGATGTGGGAGAATCTGGAATGTTGAGGGATGCACAGACGTTTCATGTGGATGAGATGTGAGGCATGGAGGAGAGCTGTGCGGGGTGTGGGGAGTGGGGGACTGCACTAGGGGTTGGCCTGGTGGTGGGAGCCCTCGTGTGCCTCGCCAGGAAGCTTGAGTCCCATCTTCTGGTCAATGGGAAGTCTCTGGAAAAGAACTGCATGACTAGATTTTGGGTTGTTCTACACACACATAGACAAATCTGGGTGGAAGAAAGTGTCTAGACGAACACAGGAATGGAAAGTTGGCTTGATAACAGGTCATGAGAGATGCTCAGCCAAAGGAATCTAGACCAAGCATCCAGATCTCCAATACCTTCAGAGACCAGATAATAACAAATGTGTGAAGTCTCTGGGTTTGATTGTTCTGTCTAAAGAATTCAAATTCAACATGTCAAGAATGCGCTTTGCCAAACCAATCACGTGAGTGGCTGATATGACTTTGTGAGTCTGTGATCCCTGCTGTGGAGGATGGGGCATCGGAGATGGCTTTTCACGAGGGGAACTGTAGCAGATGCTGTTGGGGCTCTCTGCTCAGAGCCCATTGGTTCACCCTGGGGGTCATCTGCAGATAGCTCCCTCCAAGCTGATGGCTTCCTGCCTCTTTCTGCCTGAGAGGATCCCCTGGCCAGGGAAGCATACCTGGCCACATACGGGGCCAGCGAGAAGTGTCAGGGCATTACTGCCCCATGAACAACCTTCAACCAGTGAGGACAGGAGTAGCTAGATAAGCACCCCCCAATTCCTTGCTCCTTGATGGGCCAGTGCTGAAGTCTACACAGTTTCTCAAAGGGCCCCCAGCAGGACTTAGTCTCAATTGCCCATAGCAGTACTTCACTCATTAATGCCACTTCATTGGCTGTTTCAGGAGGGGTTACCTGGAAGACAGACCCGGAAGTGGAGATCTGCCTGCAGGAAGTTTATTGGGGAATTCCCTTGAGACCAACACGTATGAGGAAGAGAGGAGGCAGGATTGGGTAGAAGGAGGTGTTGAGCTGCAGGGCACCTACAGCCTCAGAAGATCCCACAGGCAGCTCCAGAGCGAGGACAGCCCTTCAGAGTTGACCCACTTGAGATCAGGATGGGGGATGGGCCATTATATCCTCACATTGACTAGTCAGTGGATGTAGGCTGCCCCCAGGGGAGGATCGGGGTGCGGCTGCTCTCCTCTGCCCAGAGCAGTTCCCAGGGAGGGACTCAGCTAAGAGCCATCAGCTACCAATCCCCCTAGTAAGCTGGGAGGCTGAGTGTCTCAGGCCTGAGGGGGGATCTGGGCAGGGAGCCACAGCACCCACTATGTCCGGTGTCTTCCCTTCCCTGCCTTTCGTCTCACTCTCTCACCATCCTGAGGTCGTCTCCCAAATCAACCACCTGTGCCCAGATTCATGTCTCAGGGTCTGCTTTGAGGAAAACCCAAACAAAGACAGGAATCGTAGGAGCTGCACATTTGTTTCCGAAACCCAATCTGGTAGCAGTGTGTAAAATAGGTTGGAGGGCTGAGAGACTGCCTACATGGACCAGAGGAAAGATGACATCAGTCATCCATGTGAGAGGGATTACATTAAGAGGATGCCTAAGGGAAACAAGCTCAGTGAAAGTGAAACTGGCTCAGTGAAAATAAAGTATGCAAAGAAAGGAATGGTATGCAGATGAGAGAAGTTAATTTGGTTTTGGAATTTTTGCACTCGAGCGGCTGGTGTGCTGTCTGAGTAACGTTGTTTATCAGGCGAGTAGATATTCAGGTCAAAAGAGATAAACAGAAGAGTTGGGTACATGGCAGTGGTGGTTGAAACAATGGAAGATATTGTTAAGGGAGAGAGTATAGACATAGAGAAACCAACTAACAATCTCTGATCATATACAGTGTACCAGACACTATACTCAGGCGAAGTGCAGATCTGTAGAAAAGACCAACAGATACAAGATTAAAAAAAGGAGTCAGACAGTTGAGAATAGCACTCAGTGATGGCAAAATAGCAGCTCCACCAACCTCCACTCTTTCTCTCTCCACCTACTGCAGACATCACTCGTCGATCACCATGATTTTCTCCAGAGAGCTTGGATTTGCCTCAGCATCCTTCCCAACACCAGGAAGCAGCACTAATCGATCAGGTTTGACCCTTGAGAGAAAAACTCTATGCTATCCTTGGCATCATGGAAGCCAAGAGAAGAAAGGCTTGCCCAAAGAAGAGGGTGGGTGGGAGCCATGTTCAGTACTAGAGAGGCAGATGAGAACAAAGCCTGAAAAAACCAGCTAAGTGAAGTGGAGGTCCTGAGACTGTGGAGAACAGTTTTAGGAGCAGCAGGACAGCGACCTGAGTTCAGGATTCAAGCAGATGCTAGCATTTCCATCTGTTCTCTGCTCAAGGGAACACTGCAGTCGGAGCAGGAAATCATGGAGCTCCTAGTAACCCGCTGTGATGCTCTATTCTTTATCTCGAGAAATAAAAACAATTAGATTTCAGGAAGCAGTTAACAATTACGTCTTCTGTCTGGATAAAATTTTACTTAATTCTCCAAACCTGTTTTAAGAATACAATACACCCCTTATTTCTCAGAGACATTAGATTGGCCCATAAGCTGTATGCATTTTGTTTGCATGTTCCACGATTGCAGCGGGTGGGTGTTGGAAAGGGTTTTAAAAAAATCCCTAGTGGCTGCTGATGTGGGAAAAGCATTTGTCAACGATATCTTCTGCTTTCTATATTTATGACATTTGACATAAAACACAGAAGATAAAACCAGAGACAGCGTGGAGGTGGCTCGCAGGAGAAAATGAATAAGGGACTCAGCCCCAGGAATCATCCCAGCTCTGGCTCTAATCTAGGTTTGACCTTGGGCCAGTTGCTTCACCTCTGTAGTCCTTTGTTTCTTCATCTAGAAAATGAGAGTCCCGGCCCTGGGCACTCTAGTTCAGAGAAAGACTATGATTCATCTCTGGCCAACCCACCTTTACCCCCAAATTCATCTGGTGGAGTCCTCATCAATAATTTATACACACCTGCAGGTCAGCTCTGCATTATCAAGTTTCTCCGCCTTGTTCTGCTTTCAGTTGAATTAAAACTCCCTGTCCTCTGCCATCTGAAGACACCACCCAAAGTCTGCAATTTTACAGGTCAGAGTTGATGACATCTAAGGTGCTTTCAAAGTCCGACATTTCTAGGAAGGGACCATCCATATTAATTAAGTGCTGGCAGATCTTAGGATTCCTTAGTATTCTAAAATATGGGTAAGCTCACTCATCTGTGTACGCACAAGGAATTTGGATATAACTGCAGATCTGGTTACTGTATCGATTGGGCCGCATCCAAAGGCCACAATGCTCTGCTGCCTGAAATTCAAGTGTGTTCTTACACAAAATGTTGATGAATACCTAAAGACTTAAACTCCTGGCCAAAACCATTAAAGTCATTGGATAAACTTAAATGAAAGAACAGGGTATTATATTGTCGTTAATGGTAAACCAGATGTCAGGGTTTCGTGCTGGCCCATGCATTTCTTTGAATCCTGTGCTATGAGTCGCTGTGAGAGGATCCAGAGCAAGGAAAGCAGGGAAGCATCTAGACTCCCTCCAGAGCTGTGCTTCCTGCAGAGCTGCGCTTCCTCCAGAGCTGCGCTTCCTGCAGGGCTGCGCCTTAGCCCAGGGACAGGTAAGCTCTCGACTCTTGGCTCTTGGACTTGTCTTCTGCTTCTCTGCCCTCTCTTTGCATTCTTGTTCCCAGGGTCTGCTTCCTCTGGCCATCCCTCAAAGGCTGGTTCCTTAGGATTCTGTCATCACCCTCTTCCTTCATTACGGTGTTACTCTTCCAAGACTCACTCATTTTCTGGACTTAAAATGCCCGTGTTGCGGATGAGACCTGTATGTCCTCCTGGTCCCCAAGCATCCCCACCGGGAACACAAGTGGAAAAGCATGAGTTCGCCTGCCCTCCACACAACTTGAAATCTAAGCTCTGTGAATGGCACCACCCAGCCTTCCTATGTTCTGACCTAGAAACCTGAATCCACCTCAGACTTCTCTCTTACCTCTAACCAGTGACCGGGTCCTTTCTGAGCCACTTCCTTTCTTCCCACTGCCGTTTTCTCTCCACGTTAGCTGCTCCTGCCTTGCTTTGTGCTCTCATCATCCCTCAGCTGAGCTCTTTCGTGGCACTGACTGACCTTGACCTTGCCACCACCACCACCCCGCCCCCCGCCCTCTCCACTGGTCAGAGTGAGCTTTGTCAAAAGAAAATCAGATCGTGGTCTCCTCTCGCTGTGTCCTTCCTTGGCTCCACAGACAGGATCCTTCATTTCCACCTGCAGGAATGTCTTGCATCTTCCTGTGGCTGTTTCACACCTCTTCGCCTCATCTGCTGCCGCCTCTGCCTGGAGAACCTGCTCCTTTGTCTGCCTGGTGGGCTGTTATTCATCCCTCAAGATGCAGCTCAAGTTGTACCTCTTCACCCAGCTTCACCGCAGCCCACCCTCTTCTCCACAAGCCACGCTGTCTCATTCTTGTCTCCAGCACGTACTGGGGGTCCTCATGTGATGGGACGCAGACAGTGGCTGCGACTGGAATCATCTGAAGACTTGCTCACCCCCATGTCTGGCATGTGGGCTGGGAGGTCTCTAACAGCTGGGGCTCCTCAGGAGGGCTCTCTCTCTCTCTCTCTCTCTCTGTGTTTCTCCGTGGGAAAGTAGCATGACTTCTTACACGGCAGCTCAGAACTCAGAAGGTGTATGGAGAGAGACAGACAGAAAGAGAGAGAGAGCCAGGCAGAAGCCAGTGAGCCTTTGATGACCCACCCTCAGAAGCCTCACAGCATCACTTCTGCAACATTCCCTTGGTCCAAGCCGTCACAAAGACCTGCCCAGGGAAAGGGGAGATGACAGAGACTCCATCTCTTGATGGGAGGATGGCAAGATTCTGGAAGAGCACATGGGTCTGGAAATACGGTTGTCAGCATTTTTGGAAAGTACCATCTACCACACTCTGTTAACAAGACTTCTTCCTACTGAGAGTTCTTCGTGGTCGGCATTCCTTTGAACAAACACCCTAGTCACTAACCCTTCTGCGGATCTATGACTGACGGACTTTGATGCTGGAAAATGCCATCCAGAGTCACTGTGAGATACCTGAATAACTGCTGAACCACCAGAGAGCCTGAGGTTTTCAGAGTCACCCATGGACGCTATTCAGTTGCTCACCACTTGGAACTGAAAGAATTAGGGAGGCATTTTGGGTTCCCAGTGGATTTCGCCACAAAGCAACTCTATGGCCTTGGGCAGCCCGTGGGTTGTGGATTCCTCATGTAAAAACCGGAGCCTGACCTACATCCCTCCTGGAACCGATCTGTGGTTTGATCGGTATAAACGTGGTTCTGCCAAGTCCCAACAGTTACCACAGAGACATTTTCCACTCTGTGGCTCTTGACCTGGATTGTATAAGCCCTTCTTTACTTGTGGGAACCAAAGGAACCGGAGGCCTGCTAACCATGGACACCTGGCCTAGGCAGAGACAGGGAGCAACCAACCCAAGGGAGAGGAGCCACTGGAGGGAGAGGAAAGATAGGGAACAGGCAGACTGATGACAAGGTTGTTGAAATTGGCCTTGGCTTAGCGTCACCAGGGCAGGTGACCTCAGCTGGTCTCGGTAGCAAGATAAGGAAACTTTAATAAACATGGCTTCAGCTTGTCTCTCTCTCTTTCTTTTTTCCCCCCAAGACAGGTGTTTCCCCCTCTTCTAGGGTATAGTATTTCACATAAATACACAAGGTTTGCCAAGCCAACTTCTCCCATGGAGGGGACCCTCGGGTGGTTGGAATTAAATCAGAATTTTTGTTGCTGACTTGGCTTGAGTTGATATTTGCCACATCTGGTTGAAACGAGAGGCAAATGTTTTCTGTTGTGCAAATGAATAATAATAACAAAAAAGCTGAAGAATCAAAAATCAACTTTGCATACAAACTTAGGTGGTTCAAAATTCCTGAAGGATTTTAGGAAAAAATTAATTTCTATGTTGTCACTTTAAGTAGCATCATGGTGTGTTCTTCAGGTTTTACCTTTTTACTGGACAAATGGCCAGGAAAATAATTATATAGAGAAAGAATCTAATGAAAATAGTTTTAGAAGAGGAGGAGCAGTCTTCTACCAAGTTGGGTTGATTCGTCGAAGTGCTGTTGACAAGCCTGGTATCCTTATCTCTTTCTATGGATTATTCATTTCAATCAGCATATTTTTAAAAAAATTTGTTGGAGTGTAGTTGATTTACAATGTTGTGTTAGTTTTAGGTGTACAGCAAAGTGATTCAGTTATACATATATTCATTCTTTTTCAGATTCTTTTCTCATACAGGTCATTACAGAGTATTGAGTAGAGTTCCCTGTGCTATACAGTAGGTCATTGTTGGTTCTCTGTCTTATATATAGTAGTGTGTGTATGTTGATCCCAAGCTCCTGATTTATCCTCAAACAGCATATTTGAATGCTTTCCAGTAGGCCAAGTACTGGGGATGGAACCGCTAATAAAATGTTCTCCCCTCCCAAGTTTATTATGTCTCTTTTATATTATAAAATAACACATGTATATTAAGAAAATTTGGAAAAAAAATCCCCATTCTAATGTAATTGCTGTTAGAACGTTGATGTATTTTCTTCCTGGGTACATAAAATATGTATGTGGTTGTAATAATACTGAATATAAAAAATGTTATCCTCCTTTTTCTGAAAAAGACCATTTTATTAACGCTAGCAACTAGGATGCTAAAAGGCAGAGGGAGAAGTTTCTAGGAACATTCCAGAGTCAGGAGCAGGTGGATAAACGAATGCAAATGAGGGCCTTGGGTGTTCTGCGAAATCACCTTCAGGGTTTTGTATGTTTGTTATTCTAAGATGTTCACCACCCCTCTCCCTCATTCTCTGCAACATACACCCAAAGCAGTATTGTCCAGGGTGTCAGAACTGAGGAGATGCTAATAATTTAGAGGCTTACACCACCCCTTAGAGCTACATTATGGCCCCAAAGAGCTTATCTAACTTTTAATGTCTTGTCCCCTGGGCTGCCTGAACCCACGTGATGAGTAGCCCCTAACTCCGTGGTCTGAGGGAGGAGTTGGCCTGCTGTCTTGTCCTTTCCTGACATCACTGCAAATTCCTTTTCCTGTTAGAACTCAGAACATTTATGGATTTAAACTTTACAGAGGTTCTGTCCCTGCAGGTGAGCTTCTGCTGAGATCCGCAGGTATTAAATGGGCTGGTATAAGTGAGGTGCTTGCAACAGTGCCCAGCACCTAGGAAGTACATGTGTTTGTCATTATTCTTACTAATAGTCCAAGGGTGGTGGGGCTTGGTGATTCATAAAAAGGGCTTTCAATGGATTCCACATTCATCCATCGGCTCTGAGTTTTCTTTCCAACAAAGTGAGAACTATGCTTTTAAATGTCCATCCCCGAAGGGTGCAGAGCCCCAGAGGCTGACACCATATATTAACACACAGAACAAACAGTCCAAACAAATGGTCAGGAGTGGAGGTGGTGGTCTTTCAGAGAATCTCTGTTCTTGGCAACACAACCTAAGGTCTGTTCTATCAAGGCAATTCCTGTAGGTCTCACCCAGCCATATAACATTTGAGATTTCCTCTCTGAGACGATCAGGCTTCTTTTAAACCTAGTGCAACACATTGATTGTAGCACTTACTGAGCTCCTACTGTGTGCAGGGCTGTGGGCTAGGGGACAGGTGAGGTATTTGAGATCATTGTAACAAGACCTAAATTACATGTATCCATTAAGTGCCAGCTCACTATACCATCAACTAATTTTATGCTCAGAGCAGTCTTCAAGGTAGAAGTGATTGACCCCATCATATAAAAGGAGAAACAGAATCAAAGAGGTTAAATAATTTTTCCAAGGTCATATAGTAATGGCTACTGAAGGTAGGATTCAAACCTTTATCCCCTGGTTTAAACTGCACTTTTCTTCTTTTTTAAACCACTATAGATTTCTTCTCTATCCTTAAGGGGGATCATAGCCTTGGAGAAACAATCAATTGCTGTCCTGTTACTTCAGCATCCCTGTGTGTCCTTAATTTGAAAGGTTTTGAATCAAAATAAGTAACTAGATGGTATTATTTCCTGGATTGAAAAGCAGATGGGATTATAGATATTTCTTTGTTATTTCTAATTGATTTCTACTGAAGAAGCAGTTCATGCTCATTGAAGAAAATCTTTCAAATGCAGAAATTTATTAATACAAAAATAATTAGGTAGTCATGATTGGAGGTAATAATTATTAACATTTTGGTGTATACCTCATCTTATTTATGTCTGATAATTTGTTCATTAAGTTGATATCCTATTGCATTTTTTTCTAACTTAACGTTATATCGTAAATATTACCCTGATATATCAATAGTTAAAGAATAGTTTGAATATTTAAATATTAAAATACCATTTTGATGACTTCCTAATATTCCATCATATGCATAGACCATCATTTCTTGATCTGTTCCTTAATTTCTTTACTTCTAGGGCCAAGGCCTTCATAGAGGAGTATACATTTTGGTTTTGCACCAGGGTTTCTGTCTGAGGTGGGGGGAGGCTGGAATCCAGCTGGCATTCAACTCCTGAGGGTGTGTACCTGCACAGACTGCAGGGTGGGGTGGAGGAGGGGGAGTGAGGCCAGAGAACATCTTTTTCTAATTAGCACAAAGGCTTCAAGAGGCCAGCGGCAGCCTTGATGGTAGATAATACTCTGCTGAATGGAATACAGAAAGTTCTCGAGTATTATCTGCTATTGGCAATTGCTCCCAGCAGAACTTTCTATCACCTGCATGAACATCTGTACCTCTTTTTTCAAATGAAAAAAATTAAAAGTTCATATTACTGCAATTGATTTTTTTTACTACTAGTTCGATTGCACCATTTTTTCCCAGAGCTAGTTACTCAGAATCATGGTTCTGCAGGGAATGAGAGATTTTTCCATTCCCTTTTATTTCCAAAATGCAGTGCCATGGGTACTTTAAACGTGATAAAAAAATATACCCCCATTAAATATCATTTTTAGCAATGGCAGTTATTATTGACTGAAAGTGTACTAATACAGTATACACAATAATGCCAAATATTCAGGTTTCTGTAATTCCCGGGAATTGATGGGACTTCTGTACCTTTGAGAGATGTGATTGTAATGCTGAACAGTGCGGAACTTTCCCTAAAACTGGTATTGGCAAGGGCAGAGGTCGTCCCAGTTTTAGAGTGTCCTGCTCCATTAGAGATGCTAATGCAGAATTGTAAAGGGGAAAACTAGTGGTGGTTATGATGATTCTTTTTAGATTAAGAATTGAAATGACATTTATCTTGGAAGTGTTTCTCTAGCTGCCTTCGCCACGAGAAACTTGTTGGACGATAAATCACCTAATACGTTTTACATGTCCCTGAGTTTTGGCTAATGTACCAATCTCTTTATTGAAACGTCCATTTACATGATATAAATCAGCTCTGAGCACAGCTTGGAGACCAGACGCCCTGGTTGGGGTTACTGCCGCTGTCCCAGCTGGCATCTGGGAGCGGACCTTGAATCCTCTGCTTGGAGCAGAGGCTGCAAGCGTGCGGACAAGGGCTTGGTGCTTGCCTGGTGTCAGACTTGCATTTTCAACCAAGAAATGCCAGGGAAATAGAGATGAGTCATGACTTAATGGAAACGTTAAAAGTATGGACACTTGCCAGTAGACTGTAATGATAGCTACTTCATCTTCCTTTTCCACTAAGGAGTGTGAGTTTCAGACATTCCTAAAAGTTAAAGAAACACATGGCAGTAACAATAGTCTGTGAATCAGAATGGCGTCATGTAGTGCTTTGAAGAACTTCAGTTTTAATTCAATTTGCACTGCAAGAATAAACGTTGGCCTTCACATAGAAAATTGATGTAAGATAAGCATTCTGAGTACTGTTCAATTGTTTTAATAGTGAAGTGTGGTGTGTGTGTGTGTGTGTGTGGTGGGTCAGCCTCACTACAGCTTGTCAAGGGTTATAAGGAGCTTTCTGTATGTTTTCTTTCTTTTTATCTTTGTAAGGTTTACGTGTATGTGTAGTGAGCAGACCTGTGCCTAGGGTCTATTTTTCAAGCATTTGACGAGGCAGATAGAGGAAGCAGCAGAGTAAAATTTAGTGTCACTTATGAGTCAGGTGACTGTGATGAGTCACGTCAGCTCTTGAATGCAGTTTCTGCATCTGTAAAATAAGGATGCAAGTTATCAAAAGTATTAAAAGGTCAAAGTCCTACAGCAGTGTTGTTCACCACTAAATAGGGACAGGACATATCTCCATAACTTCCACAGGACAGGACTGGGAGTCGGTTCTTGTCCTCACACCCCAGCTCTCGCTGTTGTCACACATTACAGACATAGAGCCAGGAACCTGGGGCTCTGTCGCTTCGTTACCACCTTAAGACTGAGAAATTCCTAAAACCCCAAGACCTACCGGGGCTCAGCTTTCTCAATAATAAATGAGAGGGAAGGACTGGGCACTGTTCAGGGTCCTTCTGGAGACAAACTTCTATGAGTCTGGAAATCAATGCAATAGAGCTAACAAATGGGATTCTGCTCCCTCACCTCTGGGGATCAGAAGAGATAATGACTTAGCACTTGGCATTTTGGCCAATTCTGCTGGCTTTTCCCCAGCCAGCGTTCTTCTCCTCTGTGGTTTTCCCCTTTCGATTTTGAGCTGTCAGACAGTTGATCAATGATATATACTTTGTATGTTTCGTTTTGTCAATAGAAGGTGATTTTAAAAGGCCACTTTTTCTTTTCCTGTAAACAAGCGCTTGCTTATGAGTCCAGAGGGGATTGATAGGAAGTATTGTGTTCTCTCAACATACACCACCCCCAATCCCCGTACCCGCACACCAACAGTGATGATGTGCTTTGAAAGTCCAAGAAAGAAGATGAGTTTTATTTATTTCAAAACTGCCACTCAGGCCTTTGGGCAGGGTCACTGGGGCTAACTCCTCAGCCCACGGGGTGCTGGACCTTATTCCCCTTTCCTGTATAAGGTTCTGATTCCATTTCAAACTTTCTGCCTTTAATAACGTCCAAGGGACCTATGCAAGGTTTCAATAGTGTGACTTTCCCAGTGCTTTGTCCTGGGTGCCTGTGATGGCCATGTTGTCCTTGCCTGGACTTTCTAGGGGTGGAAGGCAAGCATTCGAAGTACTGTTTTATTCTTTTAACAGTTAAGGGTGTGTGTGTGTGTGTGTGTGTGTATCTGTGTGCTTTTCCAATCACAGAAAGTAGAGACTAAGTAACTCACCTTGATTTCCTCCTAAAGTAAAGGTCATTTACTCATGATCAGGAGCAGAAAATCCTATTTCCCTCCTCTGTCCATGGACCTTGTTGCCATCTGATAGGACATTTCAGTTGCAATGGTATGTAAATAGCTTTTGCTCTGACCCTGTCCCATCCACGTGGGGATGCAGGAGAGCCAACTCCTATCCCAGAAGAGCCTCCTGGCCCAATGCCCTGCTTTCAGCTTGCCTTTGACCTTGGGAGCCAAGGGCAGTCTGCCTTCTTGCACGCCTCCAGGATCCAAGATGCTACAGTGTTTTCCCATCACCTGCTGCAATGTCGAATGGGAACTTGTGTTTTTGAAGTGACGGTTTGGAAGAAAATGTTATTTTCTCCAACCCTGAAAAGACCATCTGAGCATTCCTAAGCACTTAGAGATAATTGTGTGGATGAATATCAGTGTAAATACTGCGTCTCCGATCAAGTAAAAAATAAGGGCAGGGGAGTAAAAGATGAGAACATCTTTCCACATTATAAACATTTTAAAAAACCAAAAACTGTTTGAAAAAAAATGTAAAAAAGCAAGACTCACCTGCCTAGCTTCAAATCCAGAATTTGAGCTGGAAAATCAATGGTAAGTTTTCCCAGCAACCGTAAGTCAGCCTCCTTCATAAAACTCCTTAATCCAAAATGCCCCTTCTGCTCCTGCCTGTACCGTTTACAGTAAGACCTTTTATTACAATTATGAGCATAGGACACGGGAATGTGTCTTATGTTTGGCAAGCAAAACTGTAATACTGTACGCAAGAATTGTCTTATTAAAATGCACATGCACTCAGACCTGAGATTTATTGGTCTTTTTTCTGGTTGCATTAAGTTCTTAAGCTGATTTTTGATATTACTCCTGTGGCATTTTAAAGCTTTTGTGCTTAAACTGCACATTCTGCTCCAAGCACAGATATTTCAAGATGAAGTAGGCAGTGTTTCATGGAATTTCAAAGAGATAGGGTGGCTAGATGATGAATGAACGTATTTACCATGTAACAGAGGAATGAAATGGGCCAAGATTTTTCTCCTGAAACCAGGCTTTTTTACCCTCCAATAATATATTTTAATATTTCCTCTTCTTTGGGACAATGTATATATGGCAGACTGTGCTTTACTCTTTTATTTTTCTTGACTTAGGGTCAGAGGGACAACTCATATGAACAGGGTCACCAACCTCGGCTCCTTGGCTTTCTGTGCCCTTTCCTGTCTGCTGGCATCTGTGTTACATTACTCCTGGGGACGTTTCAATGGCTTCGTTGAAGTTCTTCCTCTCCTTTTTGTTCAGTTTCCTTCCTTTAGCAGATCACTTGGTAATGGCTTTGAAATCTCTACGTTATTTGTTCTCATCCCTTGACCAGCCTGCAGTGTTTCCGGAGGTAATCTGATGAATTGGCTTGAATAGCTCAATTTGGAGAATAGCTAACAGGCAAGGGAAGAGATGGGTATGAATAACAGAGATGGCGGAGGCCCCTCCTTAAATCAATATATACAGTGAGGGAGGGGCCGGGTGTCAGGAAACACGGGGCCGCTAGGACTAATGTTGCTGGGTATTAAGTGTTGCCATTCTTAGAACTGAGGCAAGAAGAGGGAATGAGAATCCATGTTGCCATCCCAGGCCGTCTTGTGGGGGGAGGGCTCTCCATTTATTGTTTCACTGTTATTACCCTTGGAAAGAGGAAGTGTTGTCTGTGTTTTGCCTGGTGCTGCAAAATCAAATTAGCATTGACCTGAGCCCTGCTACAGGCTACAAGTGAAGTGGAGGTGCATCTAGGGGTGCAGGCGAGCACTAGCTCTGGGTAGAAGAGGTTTAGAAGCAATTGGTAACCACAGTGGAATTTCTAACACAAAGTAGCCTGTGATCAATTATCTGATAAATGTGACCTTGAACAGGCCTTCCGAGGTCATTGTCAGCAAGGAGGGGACAGAGCTGGGGCCCCAAGGATGGGAGGACTGAGATGGTGAAGGGGGAACTGAGACATTCTGGGTAAGAGGGTGGCAGCAGCAAAGTAGAAGGAGCCCCAGCCAGGGGTTAGGAGACCTGACTTTTCACCTGTACTCCATGTCTGTGCTCCAGCGTCCTGTGTGGCACGGGGCAAGCTACAGACCTTTCTGAAGTTTTGTTTCCTTAACAGTAAATGGAGTAGTTAGGTGATTCATTCATTCAAGGGATATTTTTTGAGCACCTGCTGTGTATCAGGCACCGTGCTAAGCACCAGGGGTACACGAGTGAGCAACATTGATTCATGCCTTCAAAGCGGGTAGTCTTCTGGGGGAAAATCACAAGTCATCAGGCGCTCAGATTACTGGGAGTTAAGTCCCGTGACTGAGAACAGTAAGATACGATGGGAATACTAGGGGGAGAAGCCTCCCAGGGAGGAGGCATTAGAGCTGAGATTGAAACGTAGGTAGAGGTTGGGTAGCAAAGGTGAGATGGCGAAGGGTCTTCTGAACCCGGGAGCAACACTCCTGTTTGACGGGAACGTGAAGTTCAAAATGGTAGAAGCACAGAGCTCTGGCGCTCTGGAGTGTGTGCAGGATATTGAGTATAGCTCCCTGTGCTATATAGTACGTCCTTGTGGTTAATCTAGTGTGTACAAGATAGTGGACGCTGTGTAATGTTAAGAAGACCCAGCAAGTTCTACCATGAACAGAAGTGCTACTAACTAGCTGTGTGAACTTGAACAACTCTCTTTACCTTGTAAAACCTAGTTTCTTAGTCTGTAAAATGGGGTACTAATGGCATGTACCTCATTGGAATATTGTGGATTAAATTAGATGATGTAGGTTAAACTTTTAGCGTAGTGCCTGGAATGTAGCAAAGTTTTATAAATATTCATTGCTGAATTCTCATTGTCTTTATCCCTTCGGGGCTCCAGGGATCCTGTGAGTCACCAGATGCCTTGCCCCTAGGGCCAGCTCACAACTTTCCCAATCACTGCAGCCCTCTCTGGGGAGTCGAAGTTCTCCATAATATCAGTTTAAGAAATTTCCGTGGGATTAATTCGGGAGCAGATGCTTGCACTACCTTAGCTTTCCCCCCTGTTTCTAGGAGTTACTGATTTAGGTTCATTTTTCCCTAGTATTTTCTCTCGTATTATTGTATCTAGGCATTTCCTATGTGGAATCCAGATAAAATATTGGTATATGTAGTTCTATGCTTATGAATAATATGGGTTTCTATCTCTATTGTTTTGACACAATGACCAATGAATAATTAGAACAACTGGGAAGGCTTGGAAAAATAATGTACTTTCTGCTGTTTAAAATTATTTTTGTCATCACTTTTCTCCTTGGCACTAAGGATAGAGTTATACCTGTATCTGCCTTCCCTCCCCCAAGTACAAATCTTACTTTTAGGTTGTTTGAAAGGTTAATTTGGCCTTTAAATGTGTTCCTTTAATTTTTTACTTCTACCACAAGTGATTTCTAAGATCGTCCTATCAGAGAAATGCAGCACTCTTAAAACTCTACTTTATTCTGGATAGACCACTTCCTATGTATTTGTGGAAAATGTGGCACAATTTTTAATCGAGTATGTACATTTTAAGGAACTGCAAACATGCTGTAAGTGTGAGCGGTTTTGAGAATCGAATCGTATTCAAAACTTAAGGACCCTCAAAGACATATTCAACGCTTTCTGGATTTCCCGGTCCTCCATACTCTGACCTTGAATAGTTCTTCGTTTACAGTTGACCCACGATCCAGCAGCAGCAGATGTATGAAATGTTGCAATAGCAAAAGGGGTTTACAATGGTTTGTGCTCTTTATCAGTGACTTGAACAGCATTCATTCATAAGGATACACCAAAATTCAGTAATGCAGATCTGGAGGAAGCAGGAACTGAAACAGGCAGTTTTATCTGAGGCCAGGTGGCTCTGTCTAGAATTTAGACACACATGGGATTTCTTTCAATGTGGCGCACGTGGTTTGATACAATCCCCACTTTCTCCTCCATCCACGCCATGGCCTTCTAAATGACTTCGGTTAAGCACAGTCTACTGTTCCTTCAAAAAGAAGAAAGGAAAAGCAATGGAAAATCTGGCAAGATGAATTGAATATGAGTCAATGCTTGGACTACTGGAAGTGAAAGACACGTCCAGAAATAAAAAAAAACCCTTTCAGCAAATTGAGAGCATTGATTGAACTTTGCAAGGAAGTGTTTCTTTCGTATTTTTCTTTTTTGATAAATGTCAGAGGTATTGAAATCAAGAGAGTAAATAAAAAACATTGAGTAAGGATGATGGCTATGGATGGTGGCATTAAAAGTCTTACTTGTAACTGAGTGTGGAATAATCAGGGTAGAAGCCTATGGGGGGTGGTTCTCTTAGAATCCGTCCTAATGGGAGCTAGGCTGGGGGCACGGGGCTGGGGGCTTTATAGGCACAAAACCACAGAGCTACGCCCCAGCTCGGAATCAGAGTTAACTTCTTCTTGTGGTTTGGTTTTCCATTTCAGTGCCCATGCCCAGTTCCCGCTGGTACCCACAGGATCGTCCCTTCTTATTGGCTTGGTTGCTTGCAGCAGGTCTGGCGCCCGGGACCAGCGGCCCCAGGTGGGAGTCTCGGCAGGTCTTTCTAGGAGGTGGTGCTTAGCTTTTCTTTGTTTTCAGTCTCCATCTTGATGAAAAGCTAGTAATGTTTTCACTATCAAAGAATACCTAGAGCCATGTGTTATAGACTGGTTCCATGTTCTAGCATGTTTTGAAAAGTTACACTTTTTTCTTCTGGAAGTTTGAAGGGTCACTGGGACATGGGTGTGCATGGGGCGTGTTCCCCTCCCCCATGTTATATTTAGAACCTGTGCTTTTAGTTCATTTCTACCCAAACGCTACAGGCACTGTGTCCCTGATTCTGTTCCAAGCGCCCCTAACAGTGTTCCCTAACAATTAGCTGCATTTGTGGCTAATTGCAGCTCAGTGCTTGGAATAAACATTTCAGTTCACTTCTCAGGGGCTGACAGATTGGAGCTGCTGTACTCAGTTTCTTGTTTTATATTGTCATCAGCATTACCAGGCAGCTTTTTTGGAAGATGGACATGTACTTAGATACAGATCGCTTACCCTCTAGAAGATCGTTGTTTTAGAACTTCATACTTGGAATCCAACCTGGAGATTCTGATTCAGTGAATCTGGGATGGGGCCCAGGAATTTGTAGTTTTAACAAGTATCTTGGGTGATTCTTATCATCAGAGAAGCCTGGAAAACACTGCTTTATTGTATACTCGACTTTCCTGTTCTCTCTCCCACCCCAATCACATAGACCTGCGAAATATTTGCATGTTGTCTTTGTAATGAAGCTGTATGCTTCTATTTGGCAGCGTGAATATAACATGGCGATTTTGAGCCCTTGTGATTTTTTTAAAATGGAGTTTTACCAGATCAGTCTTCTTGACACATTTAATTCACTGCTTGCTCCTTTATGAACTTTGAGTTGTTAAACAACTCTGATGTCTTCGCTTCTGTTTTTGTTTTTTTTAATCGGAAATTTATTTCATTAGAAAAACCTGCTAAGGCAGCTGTTCAAAGTAGTGATTGATGTTCTTTTCAATTAAAAATTGGGAGGAAGGGAGAAAATGGGAAGTTGTTTCATTGCTATAGGGGTTCAGTTTTCCAAGATGAAAAGAGTTCTGGAGATTGATTGCACAACAGTGTGAATATACTTAACACTACTGAAATGTACACTTTAAAATGGTTAAGATGGTTCATTTTATGTTATGTGGTTTTTTTACCACAATTTTAAAAAGTTTTGGGGAAGTGAACACAGGTTTATTGTCCAGATAAAGGACAGAAAATGAACATATGTACCTCTGATTTGGCCAGGCACTGTGTTAAGACCTTTTCTACTTTTTCAGTTTATTATTCTAGTCTTTAAATGACCCTGTCCCAGTTACACAGATAAGGAAATAGAAGGTCACTGAACTCAAAGGCCAGGGTCACTCAGATGTAGAGCCCAGGGTTCTGCCCAGCTCTGCCCACCTCCACACTCATGCTCTTTCTGGTTGTAAACTTCTGCCCTACCTAGGTTCCCTGACTCTTTCTGGAGCTTCAGAGAAGCATGAGTCCTGTGCAGCACACCTAGGCTGGAGGGGACCTTCTTCAGACACATCTCTGTGCAGTGAGCTTCTCCAATGGATGTCCACTCTGGGTTCCCCAATCTTGTGAGCTGGTAAGATTTAATGTTGGCAAACTAGGAAAGTTTAAGGCTTACCTTTAACAATTCTTTAGCTATGAGGGACTCTCTAAAGGGATGAGTTGAGAATGACAGAAGCCCCAGTTTGGAATGATGTACGTACAGTTCACCAATCCCCTTGACCAGTCCTGGGTGCATAACCGATGCCCACCAAAGCTCCCTGGGATTCGCTGTAGTCTGGTGATAGCTTCAGGCTCTGGGTACCACTGGGAAACCCTTAGCCCACAGTGGCTGAAGGCAATGTCTCTGTCATGTCCCATCGGGACCTTCCCTCCCTTGTCATGGTTTTCTGTCACTGCCACCCCTCCTCTCTGTCCCCTGCAGGTCAGAATCAGAATGCTCTCATTGACAGATCAGAGCTTTCTTACTATCTGCAAAAGCTTCCGTGCATCTGAGCGCAGTGGCATCAAATTTAGAATTTAATGTCCTGGTTTCATTAACTATATTTCAATGACTCTAGGGACTGCCTTCCCTAATTATGCCTACTCAGCTCTGTGCCATTGCTGGAACTTCTCCTATGTATTTGCTGCAATATGAGTCTCTTTTTGTCTCCTTTCTCTTTGACAACCCCCCGCCCACTCCCGCCAATAAAAGAGAACAACGTTTAGGATGAGGGCTTCCTGGAGAATCTATTCCATTGGACAGAAGGATTTGACAAGTCTGTGCTCACCATCAAACTTGACTTTCTGTTTCTATCCACTTAGGACCTGTATCCTGCCTGCCATCTGTTTTTCTACCATGATTTCATCTTTTATAAGTCACTTTACCTCTCTGGGTCCCACTTACTCATTTATTAAATGAAGGTCCCTTCTAGCCTGAGCATTCCAGGATTGCACTAATTTTTCTCTCTATTCCCAAGTTTATCACCCCTGGAATGCCTCTCTTCACTTGGAGCTCTGGTAACAGAGAACAGACTTTGTTGACCCAGCCCACTCTTGGCTTCTCCTACCAGGACCCCAAAGACACTCTGGCACCTCCCGGCCTCTGGGGCCAAGATGACTTGATTCTTCTTGATGCAGGTGGAGGCTGGAGCTTTGTTTTAGGAAGTGGCTCAGAATGACTGAATCAGAGCTCAGGAAATTCCAGTACTGACCTCACAGTGACTGGTATCAGAGGAGCCCTAATGATACACGCTGCCCCAATGTCCTTATTCACATTCCTTTGCAAGTCCCTACTTGTAAAATGAGGTTACGGTAATACCATGAAAACTTAAACTTACCTTCAATAACTTCTATCTTTTGCTGACAATCAATACTTTTCTTAAACAACTTTTCTTCAGTTCCAGCTGGTTTTGAGGAGTAGGGCTTTCCCCCCACCCCCCCACAGAGTTTTAAGAAATGCTTCCTCAGCAAATTGAGAATAAGAAGGTATATAAAATGTTGTCTCTCACTATCTCCAGGACTCATTCCAAAGTGTTAGTTTAGAAACTTTTGTAATTCAGATGAAAGTTTCAGAAAAATGACAACATATAAAATAGTCTGCAGGATCATTCCATAGTAGTCAAAACTGAAAACGGTCAGAACTAACATCTTTAAAGATGCCAGTAAAGTTGGTGATGGGTGTAGCTATGTCGTGGGTACCATGATCCATGGGAGAGACTGAGGAGTGTGTTCCTTCTCAGTTATGGAATATTAGAGACCACTCAGCCTTTACATGATGGGAGTGCTTGCAATGACAGAGCATAAATTCTTAAAGCAATCTTTTTTTTCCATTAATGTATTGGGTTAGCCAAAAGTTTCGTTCAGTTCTTTTTCCGTAAGATGGCTCTAGTAGCACTTAGTTGTCTTTAACGTCATTCGAAACAATTTTGTTAGATTGTGACAGCTGTCATATCAGCGTGCATTTAAAAAGAGGCTTATCAAAATCGGTGAATTTTTGTGTAGCCATTTTAATATTGAAGATGGAAGAAAAAAAGCAACATTTTTGGCCTGTTATGCTTTATTATTTCAAGAAAGGTAAAAATGCAAAAAAAGATATGTGCAGTGTATGGAGAAGGTGCTGTGACTGAAGGTGTCAAAAGTGGTTTGCGAAGTTTTGTGCTGGAGATTTCTCGCTGGATGATGCTCCCGGTCGGGTAGACCAGCTGAAGTTGATAGAGATCAAATCAAGACATTAACTGAGAACGATTAATGTTATACCAGGCGGGAGATAGCCGACATACTCAAAATATCCAAATAAAGTACTGAAAAGCATTAGCACCAGCTTGGTTATGCGAATCGCTTTGATGTTTGGGTTCCACATAAGTTAAGCGAAAAAAACCTTCTTGACCATATTTCCACATGCGATTCTCTACTTAAACGTAATGAAAACGTTCCATTTTAAAAACAAATTGTGACAGGCAATGAAAAGTGGATACTGTGCAACAATGTGGAACAAAACAGATCGTGGGGCAAGCGAAATGAACCACCACCAACCACACCAAAGGCCGGTCTTCATCCAAAGAAGGTGGTGTTGTGTATATGGTGGGATTGCAAGGGAGTCCTCTATTATGAGCTCCTTCCAGAAAACCAAACGATTAATTCCAACAAGTACTGCTCCCAATTAGACCAACTGAAAGCAGCACTCGACGAAAAGCGTCCAGAATCAGTCAACAAAAAACACATAATCTTCTATCAGGATAACTCAAGACCCCATGTTTCTTTGATGACCGGACAAAAACTGTTACAGCTTGGCTAGGAAGTTCTGATTCATCCCCTGTATTCACCAGACATTGCACCTTCGTATTTCCATTTATTTCGGTCTTTACAAAATTCTCTTAACGGAAAAAATTTCAATTCCCTGGAAGACTGTAAAAGGCACCTGGAACAGTTCTTTGCTCAGAAAGATAAAAAGTTTTGGGAAGATGGAATTATGAAGTTGCCTGAAAAATGGCAGAAGTTAGTGGAACAAAAGGGTGAATACGTTGTTCAATAAATTTCTTGGTGAAAATGAAAAATGTATCTTTTATTTTTACTTAAAAACCGAAGGCTATAACTGATTCACTTTGTTGTAAAGCAGAAACTAACACACCACCGTAAAGCAATTATACTCCAATAAAAATGTTAAAAAAAAAACCCCCAAAAAACCGAAGGCACTTTTTGGCCAACCCACTATTTGTTAATGATTCCTTGTTGATTCTGTATTGATTTATTGATTATGAATTTCATTCATTCCTGTACTTATTCATTCAAAATCATCCCTGAATTCTACCTGCCATGTGTCAGACTCTGGATGGAGCTCTGGCATTAATTAGAGCACTGAACAAGGCAAGGAAGCTCTCTGACTTCACAGAGCTTGCATTTGAGAGGAGGGTTATAAACCAGCTAGTAAATGAATTGAATAATAACAGATTTTGATAAATGCCACAAAACAATTAACATGGTATAACATTAATAGTCAAGCTAGAAATCACTGAAATCCTAATTTGCTTACCCCTTTGGTTTTCTGATTCTCTACTTTCTTTTCCATTGTTCCTCCAGACCAAGAGTTCCCTAACTCAAGTTCAAGTAACTAATGATCAAAAAACAAACAAGTAAATGCCTAAGGGAGCGGTTTTTGTGGTTGCAGATAAACAGGCCTCCTCACTAACCACTTCTACGTAGTACCTTTCTTGCATTTTGGGAATCTTCAAAGTAGGCCATTTTTAAAAAGTCACAGGATCCTCATTTAAAAAAAAAATTTTGATATATGTATAAAATTATGGTTCAAGACAGTTTAAAAAAAAGTTTTATATTTGACATAGCTCCATTCAAATTCATGATGTTAATTTTCTGAAATAACATTGGCAAGAAAAGATGAGAAATAAAATCAACCAACATCTAAACTGTGGGCTTACAAAGAGCTTTATGATTTCACCATGGAAAAAACAACTTGTTCCACTGTTCCCCACCCTCTGTCCTTTGTTCTGGCCTGGTTTTCTGGAACTCCCAGTTCTGATCTGGGTTTTCCTACTGATTGGTGAACACCAGCAAAGCATTTACCTTCCGTGTCTGCTTATCTCGAATTTGTCTCATTTGTATACATGTTGCCTGGTTTAGATGAGTCCAACCTGTAAAAATGCTCTCTCTATGGGTTTCTGTTATTGTTCTATATCTTAGAATATAAGTTAGAATTGCCTGTGTATTTTAGCGCTATCTTCAATTTTTGTTTTTGCTGCAAAATAATTAAAAAATAATGAGATTTGTACAAATGAAATTTAACAATCACGCTTCTCACCATAAAGCCTGTGCCAAGGCAATAAATTATAACGAGTGTTTAGAACAACCCGTCTGGTATTGAGGAAACCAAGCGGCTCTTTTCAAGTGGAAGAAAGACAGGAGAGGTTTTCTATATTAATGAGAACTCTACTTTAATTCTGTTGGGAGGGCTGCCGATGGCATACAAGGCTGTGTTTTATTGGGCTGAACATCTGTCACTGGCTTACAGAGCTGTTAATCATTCATTTCATATTCAGACTTATCAGTATTCATTAAAAACTCTCCATTTGAGCAAGTTTTTCCCAGAAGGAAAAAGTACCCTATTTCGGGGTCTTAGGTTTTTTTCTTTTCTTAAAAAAAAAGTTCAATTTTAAACATATTTTTTAGCCAGCAGCAAGCAGCAACTGGCAACAGGAGGTGGGAACTTGTCATACATGCAGATGACCAAGCAGCTTGGCCCTAGGGAAGGTTTAGTGTTGGTAGGAGCAGGATTCAAAATTAAAATTTAAAGTCACCAATTTCCATCTTGATTCCTCACCTCCAAGATAATTTCAAAGTCGGTGCAAATGGCATTCCATTAGCATCTCTCAAGAGTCTTGCATATTTTTCTTGGGAGGTTGTAGGAAGCCTGAGCCGAAGTCCCTGGATGGTTAGGGCAGCCCTCTCATGGCCTCACTTACTTGGGAATCCAGGCACACACACAGTGTCTGAAGGTCTAAACAGAAAATAGGATGTCCTGCTCCAGCAAAAATCGAATGATTTTCCATATCTGCAGCAGAAAACTAATCCAGCAGCGATTTCTTCCGCCAGACCCACTTTGCAGCTCTGGCGTGTATTGAAAATGCAAGAAATATGCACGGTGATCCATGGTTGCTTATTTCCCATTTATGAGACACGACTATTCCTAATGTTACCTGTATGGTCATTACCATACATCATCATACCCACAGTCTCTCAATGATTCAGAGAGGAATTAATGTACACTGCATTTTTTTCATGTAGGCAAGGATATTAGAATAAATCTATTAGGTTTAGTACAAAAGGAGCCCACAACCAAACAACTCATATCAGGAAAAACCAACCATTGGGTTTAAGGGAAATTATTTTCATTTAAATGGAATGAAATACCAGGCCTTCTGTCTCTGAGGAATGAGAATATAAAGTATAAACTTCTGAAACCTCTAAATCCCAGCAGAAATGCAGTCTTGCAGGAGAATGTGGGCAGCAACCAGAGGCCCTCGGAGGGAGAAGGTTTGGTCTCGGCTCTTGGGCGCTCTCCCTCAGCACTCTTTCCTGTCTTTGAAGCCTCCATGGAGGTGAGCACCTGCCCAGGAACCAGAATCAGTTTTATCCTGTACTGAAGGCAGATGCTTGGTCTCCTGTCACAGGACACCTGAGCGTTTATCTGTCCGAATACAGACTTTAGGCCAGCAGAATTTTTTCCAAGTGGGGGATGAGTGGCTGGGAGTCATATCCTGTCCCCCATCCCAGCCCAGCATCCGCAGGAGTCTCAACTCGTGGCCTGAACTTACTACCATAAGTGTCTTGTCAGGCTGTAGTTTAAAAAAAAATTTTTTTTTTAAATTTTGGCCGCACTGTGTGGCATGTGGGATCTTAGTTCCCCGACCAGGGATCGAACCCGCTGCCCCTGCGTTTGAGGTGCAGAGTCTTAACCAGCTGGACCACCGGGGAAGTTCCCTAGGCTGTATTTTGAAGGCATTGGACCTCATCTAGTTTTAGTTGCAGCCTAAAGCTGATGTGGCCAGAAAGCAAGAAGAAAATACAGTGAGGAAAAAAAGACAAGAATTTTGCTTGTCCCAGACTGCGTCTATGCTATGTATTACTTCGTCTGGACTCAGTCTCTGGGAGCCTAAACACATGGTTATAACTGCTGTAAGGTGTGGGGATCTCACAGCCCAGCAAATTCCCAAGTTCAAAACCACATGGAAAGGGCAAGAGGCAAGGATGTATTGCCTATCCACAGAAAAGTATTGCTGGGAGCATTTTTTTCCCGTTTTTAAACTCTTATTTTGAAATAATTTCAGGGTTTAAAAAATACAAAAAAGTACTGTATGTCCTTCACCCAGAGTCCCCAAATTTAACATCTGACATAGTCACAGCTATGGAAGTATTTTAGTACAACGATCAAAATCAGGAGATTAAGCTTGATACAGTACTAAGATCTAATATTTAGACATTCAAACTTTGCCACTTGGCCCATTAATATTCTTTTTCTGGTCCAAGATCCAATCAAGGATCTCACCTGGAATTTAATTTCCTGTCCCCTTAGTTTCCTTTTATCTGCAATGTTTCCTCCATCTTTCTTTGTCTTTCACGACCTTGACGCTTCTGGAGAGTACAGGCCAATTATTTTGTGGAATATCCCTCAGTTTGGGTTTGCCTGATGGCTCCTTGTGATGAGATTCAGGTTGTGTATCTTTGGCACATGTATCAGAAATGTCCCATTATTGGTGAGGTGCACTTTTGTTGAGGTGGTGTCTCCTGGGCTCCTCCTTTATACAGTTTTCTTTTTTTATTGAGGCATAGCTGATGTACAATATTATATAAGTTTCAGGTATGCAACATAGTGATTCACAATTTTAGAGGTTATATTCCATTTATAGTTATTATAAAATATTGGCTATATTCCCTGTTGTACAAGGTATCCTTGTAGCTTATTTACTTTATACTTAGTAGTTTGTAACTCTTAATCTCCTACCTCTGTCGTGCCCCTCCCTGCTTCCCTCTCCCCGCTGGTAACCACTAGTTTGTTCTCTATATCTGGAAGTCTGTGTCTTTCTGTTATACTCACTAGTTTGCTTTATTTGTTAGATTCCACATATAAGTGATATCATACAGTATTTGCCTTTGTCTGACTTATTTCACTTAGACCCTCTAGGTCCATCCATGTGGTTGCAAATGGCAAAATTTCATTCTTTTTATCTAGTTATTTTTTTCCCTTTGTAAACACTAAGTCTCTTATGAAGAGATACTTTGAGACTAAATATCCTGTTTCTCATCATACATTCACTTATTCCTTTTAGCATCCTTTGATGATTCTTACCTGAAGCAATTATTACTGTGGTGTTTTTCCAAATGGTGGGTTTCTATCATTCCTTCTATGTTTTTTAGTTGAAATTGTACAGTAAGGAAGAGCTTCCTTTTCTCTCATTTATTTATTTTAAAATTGTTCATATCAGTAAGGGCTCATGGATTCTTATTTTTTTTCTATGAGTTATCAATCCATTACTACCATCATTTATTTTCTTGTTCAAATTATCCCTGGGTTTGGCCATTAGGAGCCCCTTCAAAGAGGTTCCTGTGTCCTTTGTGACATGCCCCTATCATTCCTCGGGCACTTTCTTTGTTACTTTCTGACGTATCAAGATGTTCCAAGCTCATCTGGTTCTTTCCCTGCTCCAGCCCTGGAATCAGCTATTTCTTCAAGGAAGACTGTTCCTTTTCTTGGAGAATGGTGTTTAGAGTCTAAGATCTTGGAGATGGTTGTTCTCATTGCTGTTGAAGTGTCATTACTTCTAGGCCTCTCAGTGGGCAGAGCTAAGAAATATATATTATAGACACATTTGTTTCTATTAATATCTGTACACCTATTAAAAACCGCAAGTGCCTACTATCTCCAATTGCAATCTGAACCAATAGGGCTCCTTCTTACCTTCCTCCTTTCTCATTTGTAACTCCTTTCTCTGACAATGAGAACTCTAGTCCTCGTATATTTACCTACCTGTTCAATCCTAGAATATACATAAATTAGTTTAACATCTTACCTTAAGTGCCTGGACTTAGTTACACAAGTGAGAAATTACATGTGAATTTTAAAATGTCATTTAAAAAATCCTCACTTTTCCTTCTCATAACATCACCCTTAGTAACTTTCTATAGTAATGCAAATTTTACCTTTTATTCTTCCAGAGACATCACAAGGCTGTCTTATTTCTTACTTAGGATTCCACATTTATTAGAGGCTTTCTTTTCAAGTAACTTTTACAGGAGGAGCGTTGGGAATGGAATAAAAAATATGTTATCTTTTCTTTCTCTGATTTTACTTAGAGTATTTCAAACAGAACAAAAGAGGATTGTTAGCCAATCCATTTGTTTTCTTTCAATAGAGTCACCTTGTCTTTTCATCTAGTTTAATTTTCATATTAATAGAATAGGGAACCATCAGAGCTCTCAACATGCAAAGCACTGACTTCTGCCCAATTTCTGAAGAAGTTAGGATGATGAAGAACACGAAGGGTTTCTGGAGACCTGGAGATTTATTGAGATTATCCTGAGCAAGGATGCCATCCCCTTGTTAAAGAAAGACAGAATTGACAAATGCAGCATTCTCAGTATTTCTCTGTACTCTAATACCCTAAAATCGTTGGCCTGGCCCTTTAAGACAAGCTATAGAACAACATTGCTGCCACAGCAGTCATCACTGCAGAGGAGCTGAGATGCATGGAAATATTGTAAACGTAGTTTTTGCCATGAGAACATGGCCCACAGACCTCTACTCTGTGCCTCTACTTCATTTACGCATACGATGCCAACAATAGATCAAAGTGGAGGCAGTTAACCCCTCATTTGCTTGCCGCCCAAATTCACCAAAATCCTACACTTGTTCAGTGCAAAGCTGATCATTTTCTTCAGGACCAGCTCTGGCTAAAATAGGAGAGAGCAAGAAAAAATTTTATAGAATATATGAGCCCAAGCCCTCATCTGTCCAAGATATTTGTACTATATTTCTAACAGTTAGCTCAAGTAAGTGAAAGTAATCAACCTTAATGGGTTAAAATCCCTACCAAAACAAAGATTGTTTCAAAAACAATTTAGCTGCATAACTGTTACAAGGTTGTACAGTAAAATTTCACAATAAGTTTTAAAATAAAGGAGTGGGAAAAGGTATACTAGGAAAGCATAATAAAAATACAGCAGGGTGGGGACTTCCCTGGTGGTGCAGTGGATAAGACTCTGTGCTACCAGTGCAGGGGGCCTGGGTTCAATCCCTGGTCAGGGAATTAGATTCCACATGCATGCCAAAACTAAGAGTGCATATGCCAGAACTAAGGAGCCGGCCTGCCGCAGCTAACACCCAGTGCAACCAAATAAATAAATAAATACTGAAAAAACAACAACAACAACAAAAAACAGCAGGGTGGCAAGAATATCACACAAAGTAAAATTAAGAACAAAAGGATCTAAATGGGGCAAGATGATATTAAAAATGATAAAAAATACAATAGACAAAACCTATAGTTATAAAACCTCATGCACTGATTAACATAGCTAAGATGTACATAAGGCAATAAAACTATTGGGAGGCTGATAATAATTTAATAGATCACAATATTAGTGGTAGATTTTAATATTACTTTTAATATTTTAAATTATTTTTTAAAAAGTAATATTTAAATTACTTTTAATACTAATACTTTTAGTATTAAAACAGATTGAGTAGTTTAAAGAAGTTTATTTATTTATTTATTTTTGGCTGCATTGGATCCTCATTGCTGCGCGCGGGCTTTCTCTAGTTGCTGTGAGTGGGAGCTAGTCTTTGTTGCAGTGCACGGGCTTCTCATTGTGGTGGCTTCTCTTGTTGCGGAGCATGGGCTCTAGTAGCGCGGGCTTCAGTAGTCGTGGCACATGGGCTTCAGTAGTTGTGGCTCACGCGCTCTAGAGCACAGACTCAGTAGTTGTGGTGCACGGGCTTAGTCACTCCACGGCATGTGGGATCTTCCCAGACCAGGGCTCGAACCCGTGTCCTCTGCATTGGCAGGCGATTCTTAACCACTGCACTACCAGGGAAGTCCCCATAGAGGAATTTCTAAGAATAACGTGTCTGTCCTCTCTCTGTATCTTTCTCCCCTCGGAATGTCTGTTGAGTTTTCGAGAAAAGTCTGAGATTTCTTGGCTCTGCCCTTTCTGGTTTACATGTGCTTACTTGCGAGAGAGGCTCCTTTCTGGAATGCTTTCTTTCCATGTGGTATTGTATTTATCAGGGCAGCTGTGCCTCTGTGGAGGAGGTTTGCTGTTACCTGCCTTGACCCGGATGAGTTTATTTCCCAGGTGAAGAATTAGGAAGCCACCTGAATCCACAACGTCTACGCCACCTTGTCCAATTAGTCTTGCCAATTAAGCTGGTGTTCTGATCTGCTTCAGTCTGATTCTTGTGTTCAGAAAAGGTTCCAGACTCAAGGTGGGGAACAGATAGGGTGTTATTCACTGGTACCCTAAGACCCCCACTAATGCTAATAAAAATTCTCGGTATACTAGGAACCAAAGGAAGCTTCCTTACATAGCAGAAACCAATAGCAACTATCGTATTAAATGGTGGATTAACAAAGGAATTCCTATAAAAGTCAGGAACAAGGCAAGAATGCCCCCCAATTATTGCCAGCATCCAACCTTGTTAGGAAGACTATAGTCAATGGGATGACACAAACATGATTATTTTCTAATGATATATTTTCATACATAGAAAATCCTAGAAAATCAGCTGGAAAAATATTGAAACCAATAAGTATGATCAGTAAAATGTAGAGAAAGTTATGTACAAAAGCCAATTGCTTTTCATCGTATAGCAATTATCTGTTAGAAAATGTAATGGAAAAAAGATCCATTCACACTAGGGATAAAACTATAAAATACCCAGAATATGCTTAAAAAGAAACGTGAAAAATCTCTTTGAAGAAATCTACAAAACTTCTCTGGTGGAAATAAAAGGAAGAAATACCCTAAATCAATGGAGAGAGAACTAGCAGAGGTCAATGATAGCCTTATTCTAGTAGGACAATGTTTACTGTATTTCTCATTAGTGAAACAGAAAGGCATATAAAAGCACTATAGGATTCTTAAGGAAGTGACCAGAAAATATCATTAACATGGCATCAAAGTTCCATACTAAACAAGTTTCTGAGTTATTCAATACTATTCAACGTTTTTTATAGTTTTGGGGATTTGGATGAGGCCTGTGTCACACGTGGCCCCTTGACGACATTGTCAGTCTCCAGTGATCCTTCCTCAACCCTAAGTGGCAGGACAGACTCATCGTCACTGAGAGCCTGGCACAAAGCAGGAATCATCTACTGCACGGATCTTCTTCTGCTGGAAAATGGCCATGTAAAATTACGTGTGCAGCAAAAAGGGAGTTAACTAGGTTCAGCAAGCAGCATTTTCTCCCAAAGCTAAAGATTGGTTCCTCCCATGGAGTCAGAAAGCTGATTAAGCATCTGTCCTTTGAGATGCATCACCTTGTGTGAATCACCAACAGCTTTGAACAGCCCTGAACTGCTCTATAGAGCCTGTGCCAGTTTGATTTGAGACTCCAGAAAGATTCCAATAATACATTTACTCCTCATTTTGTGGGTCTTTGAGCTCTCAGACCATAATCTCTACTTACTAGATTATCTATTTTTGGTGATGAATGTTTTGTTCCCATCAGCAGTGAATGTGGGACTTCCCTGGTGGTGCAGTGGTTAAGAATCCGCCTGCCAGTGTAGGGGACATGGGTTCGAGTCCTGGTCCGGGAAGATCCCACATGCCGCGGAGCAACTAAGCCCATGCGCCACAACTACTGAGCCTGTGCTCTAGAGCCCATGAGCCACAACTACTGAGCCCATGTGCCACAACTACTGGAGCCCACGCGCCTAGAGCCCGTGCTCCGCAACAAGAGAAGCCACTGCAATAAGAAGCCCGCGCACCGCAACGAAGCATAGCCCCTGCTCACGGCAACTAGAGAAAGCCCGTGCACAGTAACGAAGACCCAACGCGGCCACAAATAAATTAATTAATTTTTAAAAAACCAAAAAACAGTGAATGTACCAAGACCTACACTTCAAGCAGGCAGATTCCATGATATATGAAGGTTCTGTGGAAACCAAAATATATGATTAATCAGGGGTTCCAAACACATTCCACTGGGGTCATTGTGACTCTTCTCTTCCTGTCACTCTCCAGTGCAATCTCTAAGTCTATCCGGTAAGCCTTACCTTCAAGATCTATTCCAAGTTCCACTGCTTCTTCACTACTTCTGTCGCAGCCCAAACCACCATTATTTTTGCTTAGATGACCACAGGAGTCTTCAGCTGATCTCCCTGCTTCCACCAGTGCCCCCCTTTTTTAAAAAAATGAAAGTCATAGCATGTTACGTCTTTGCTTTAAACCCTTCAGTGGCTTTTTCCTTTGCTCAGAGCAAAAGCCAAAACCCATATAATGGTCCATAAATAGAATGACCGTACGATTTATCCTATAAACAGGGACATTTTTAGAATGAAAGGGGGAGGTATGACAGATTATCCCAGAACAATAGGCATAAACAGGGCTACCTCAGGCAAATGAGATGTATGGTCACCCTGTCTATAAAGCCTTGTATGATCTGTCCACCCCCTGCATCCTATCAGCCCTCATCACCCACCAGGATCACCCTCTTTCTCTGCTCTGCCCAAAGAGGCCTCCTTGCTGTTCTTTGAACATGCTAAGCGTGCTCCCACCTCAGGACCTTTTGCACTTGCTCTTCCCTCTAAATGGAATGTTCTTCTCCCAGATAAGTGCATGTCTTATCCTTTCCTCTCTTGTGGACTCAGCTCAAATATCCCCTTATTAGGGAGACCGTCTTTGACCATCCTGTAAATTACAGCACTCTCATCCCCTCTCCCACATCCCCCAGTGCTCCTTATCCCTCTCACCCTGCTGACTTTTTCTTCTACTTTCCTTATCACCATCTGTCATGTTAGATATTTATCTTTTATTGTTTATGGTCTGTTTTCTCCCGCAAGAATGTAAGCTCTGTGAGAACGGGGACTTTAATTTGCTCATGATTATATCTCCAGCCTCCAGAACTCTGCCCAGCATGTAGGGAGTACTGTGACTATCTATTGAAGGAATGAGTGAGTGGCTGAAGTGAAGAGACATGTGTAAATCATGGTGTTCCCTGGGGGATGGCGCGAAGTATTTATGTTTCATCCCATCATGTGAAGTAGGAATAATTTGTCAGCAGAAAATATGGCCGTATGATCTTCGTAACATAAAATCATAAACACAAAAGTCCACAAGCAACATCAACAAAAATGAAACCCAGCAAACTATTGAACTACGAAAGATGGGCTATTTCCAGGTTTTTACGTTCATATTTGCTTGCATCTTGTTAATTGATTTTGTCCTTTTACTCCTGCAAGTGCTGAAGTTCTTATAAGAGATACGTTGGAGAAAAACATATGATTTTGCACATTTTCTCCTTTAGCTTGACTGTTTCTAAGGAAAGAAAGCCACTGGTCACAGATTTTGGTCATGGAACACCCTGGAGTGTTCTGCTGACTTGGGGCTTAAGAACTGGTGTAATAAATCACAATGAGTTCAACATAAATCGCCCTTGGAGAGCTTCCACATCCTTGCTAACACTGAGATCTGTATAAAATATCAGTCAATTTAATAAAGGAAAATTGGGATCTCATTTGTTATAATTTTGTTATAATTATCATTTTAATTAAATTACTTACTAGGGAGATAGAATATTTTTTCCATACATGTTTAATATTTATGTTTTTTCTTCTGTGGATTTCTATTAATCTCTTATGTCGATTTAGCTATTGTGTTAGTCTTTTTATTCTTGAATTGTTCGAGCTCTCTCTGTATGTAAGACCTCTTATGTTGTCAATGGTCATTTGCCTTGTACTTTTGTTTCTGGTTGCTTTTTGCTACATAGAAGATGGGTACATAAGTAATTTCCTGTATAATATTTTGCCTTTGATTTTATATTTATAAAGCTTTCTACACCTATGTGTATGTGGAGGGTTAGGGGAAAGGAGTTGTATGTGCGTTAGTGTGTGTATGTGTATCTTTGTTCCTCTTGTCATCAAGTGAGGCAAAAGTCCTGTGGGTAACAGTTTATTACATACACACCACCCTGTGTCTGTCAGTCAGTCAGTCAGGGAGTAAATCACACTGGCTTTCTTTGTGTATGTCAGATTGGTGTGAAACGAATGCTGTGGACCAGCAGGTGTCCTGCTGTGGCAGCCCTAGTCTTCTGTGCTGGGAGACAGCCAGTCTCAGAAACAGGAATGATGGGGTTCATCATTGTATGCTTTTCTGCCTTTCTTGTCCTTTCCCCTTATCCTTCCATTTTTCCATTCCAATTTCCTCTCCTTTGTAAGTTGCTGAACAAGTTTATAAGAACGAGGATTGATTTGTCTTAAGAAAAGGCAACTACAAATTACTCTGGAAGTTTCCCAAAGGCAAGACTATATTTTATTCATTTTTGAATCCTCAAAACCCAGAACACAATACATACACTCTACATTTGAATTAGGTGGCATAATTTCAAACTTGAAGCAAATGAGGAATTTCTTTGAGCATAGTAACAAGTATACACATGAAGTCATTGACCCAATTTTAATCAAAGTTGAGAGCGTTGAGTCAGACACAAAACAAAAGTAGAAAATAAACGGTAGAACAGTAACAGAGGGAAGTTTTGGAGTCTCTTTCTCTAAAATAAATAAAGAAAATGGCTCTGTTGGAGAGCTTCTGCTTTTCTTATTGGTCTTTAGATGGGGCCTAGACCAGCTCCTTCTATAGGGTTCTCCTGGATTTCTGATGCTGTCAAATTTGGCAGGAAAAACTGAGTGAGGCAAGATGCATTACTAGTGGGCATTCAGTCTTTGCAGCGTCCTGTCCTTTTTCTGTCGGAGCATGTGGCCTCCATCTGGGAGCCTGGCCCTGCTGCTGTCCTTCCCCTGGCAATGACCTTGACATAGACAGCAGAGATGGAAGGTTCTAGTACTTATATCAAATCCATTTTTGCTGATGACCCTGCCTTCCTTTGTCCCAAGTCTGGTGACTGACATTTGCCCTGTTTTCTTTTTCTCTGCATCACTATCATGTAAATCCAGGGGTTCTGCAATCTCTTTAAAATCTGGACTCTGATTGGATTGAACTCCATAGGCGTCCTGAACTCCATCTTCTTCTCCATTCAAGGTTTGGGTCTATGCTTCCTGCTGCACTGCTTATCTAATGACTGTCTGCGGGGAGTCAGGACCCCCCACCCCCGCCCCCAGCGTGTCTGGGGAGAGGACCCCATGCCTCATGTCAATCACAGGCAGCCTCAACACCAAGCACGCTGCCTGCTATGTTCTCTCTACCACACCAAGCTGTTTCCCCACACCTGCAGCAATTTCCCCTCCACCCCTCAGGGACCAGGTCCAGGCTGGTTGTGGCCCCTTCCAAACTGCTCCGTGTGACCATGGCTAAGTGGATTGACTCAGCTATGTTCCAGGATGCTGCAATGGTAAACAAACTAAAGGAGCATGACATCAGCAAACTCAAACTCCTGACTGAGAGGTTTCACAGTCTATAATGAGCAGGATGGTTGCCTTTGGCTTTTACACTGAGCTCTTACCATTTGCCACCATCTTAAATACCACTCCTATCTTCTCCATTTCTGCATCAAAATCTGTTCCTCTTTCACTACAGGTCTTCTAAAGAACAGCTCAGCAGAGTGAAAGGATAAGCAATTTAGAATGTGCAAAGGACACCAGTTTCCTGGAGAGGCAGGGGGAGATAGATCATACAGGCTGGCTTCTGCAGCTGTGGAATCTCAACGTAAGATTTATCTCCTAGGCTGGATGAAGCCGGCTCTGTTTACCTGTGTATCTGCCCCTTCAGCACTTGCAAACAACACACTTCAGTTATTGTAAGAAGAAAAGGAACTTATTGGTAGAATATGGGGTAGCTCACAGAGTTAACAGCGAGGATGGAGAATCCGGCAAGCACCAAGGGAAGCTGGGTGGTTAGCACAGGCTAGAACACAACACAACAGGTACAGACTGGTGAGGGTGCTTCTTCCAGCACTACTGCTTGCATGAGTGCCCCTGGACCCTGAATGGTGCCACCGGGATGAATTCTAAATTGTCGCTGCCCCTAGGAGTCATTGCTCTAGACTCAAATTATTAGGCAAGAGTCAATCATGGCTGTATTTTGGTTGTAACCTCATATCCTTGCCGCTTTCCATGAAGGCTCACACAAAGGCAGAACTTGAGAAGGGGGTTCAGATGCTGGATGGTCAAAAATATGGCAAATCCTTATTTCTCTTTTGACAACTTCCTTGAGAATACACATCATATATCAATAGAGGTTCCCAAGAGCATTGCTGATATTCGTCTAATTGGAAGACTAGCTCCCAATGGCCAAGAGGCAGGAAGTTGAAATGGAACGACCTGGAATCTGCCTCACACTCACACTCTTGGGCTTAGTGTCTGTCCTCCCCTGGATGGTTGACCCCATGAGGTCAGGGTCCCTGACTGGCTCGGTGGCATTACATCCCCAGTGCCTCTCAGAGGGTATTATAGGTTGAATTGTGTCCCTCTCAAATTCATATGTTGAAGTCCTAACCCATGTGAGTGTCACCTTATTTGGAAATAAGGTCATTGCAGCTGAATTAGTTAAGATGAGGTCATAGTGGAGTAGAGTGGGCCCCCTAATCTGACTTGTGTCCTTATAAAAAGGGGAAATTTGGACACAGATCCACATACAGGGAGAAACGCCTTGTGAAGAGTGGAGTTATGCCGCCACAGCTAAGGAGTTACCAGAACCTCGGAGAGAGGCTGGAAACAGATCCTTCCCTAGCGCCTTCAGAGGGAGCGTGGCCCTGCCTTGACCTCAGACTTGCAGCCTTCAGAACTATGAGACAATAAATTTCTGTTGTCTAAACCACATAGTTTGTGGTACTTTGATATGGCAACTCTAGGAAACTAACATGAAGGGCCTAGCATAGAAAATGACAAACATTTGTTTGAAAGAAAGTATAAAGAATTGTCCTGTCCCTTACTAGCTGTGAGATTTTGATGAATGAATATTATTCCATGATACGAGATGGAAGAAATGTCTCACTCATTTTATTTCTTTAAATCAAATGTATTCTGCTCCCCATCCCACTGGGTTGGTAGTAAGTTTAATGTTACGATGGGTTCCCTTCTGCCCCATATCCCAGGCCATTGGGAAGGTCCTTGAGGTCTTATATCAGCCAATACCTTTGGAGAGGACTTTTGTTCCTTGAGCACATGAAGAACCCAGTTTGCACCCGCTGGGCTTCTCACTGAGGCTGGTACCCTGGCCTCCCCAAGAACACCTAAGAAGCAAGCTCCTATGAGTCTTGCCCTCCCTCCGTGGTGTAGCAAGTTTCAGCTGATTCTCACAACTCTTGAGACCAGGTGTTCATCTCTCCTCGATGCCTCTCCCCCCAAATCCTCTTCCATTTTCAAGCTTGAGGAATAAAATCTCTCTCCTTAACTCTCACAGCTTCTTCCCTTCTCTTTCCAAGGCACTCACCTTTCTCCTCACCCCGTGCCCTCCAGAGACATCTCACTAGCTTTGGCTTTCTGAAATCCAAACCAGCAAGTTATGCTTGACCTTGGCAACACAAGCCCTTCTTGAGGCCAGTGAATGCAATGGTTGAACTACCATCTTCATTGGGAACAGCAAAGTTCACTGTGAATGAAACACAAATTAATATATGTGGTAGACTGTGTTATTGTTCACAATGATTTACTCTCTCTTTCTACAAAAGGGTTAGACACCCCACCCACTGCTATGTGACTTGCCATGCTCCCTTGTGAAAAATATGTATTCCCTGCCCCCAGTGATTTCAGGCTTAGCTTTGGCCAATGGGAGATGAGCAGACATGACATGATGATGTCTGAGCACTGTTTCCACTAGCCCCCTTACTTCTTCCCTTTGCTATGAAAATAGTATATTCCATACACAGGCATATCTCAGAGATATCACAGATTTAGTTCCAGACCACTGCAATAAAGTGAATATTGCAATAAAGCGAGTCACACGAATTTTGGGGTTTCCCAGTGCATATAAAAGTTATGTTTACATTATACTGTAATCTATTAGTGTGCAATAGCATTATGTCTAAAAAATATATATATACCTTAATTAAAAATACCTTCTGATAAAAAATGCTAACCATCATCTGAAACTTCAATGAATCTTTTTGCTGGTGGAGGGTTTGAAATATTGCAAGAATTACCAAAATGTGACACAGAGACACAAAGTAAGCAAATGCTGTTGGAAAATGGCACCAATAGACTTCCTTGACACAGGGTTGCCACAAGTCTTCAATTTGTAAAAAATGCAGTATCTGTGAAGTGCAATAAAGCAAGAATGATAAAACAAGGAATGCCCTAGAACTTTCAGCCTTGATTCTTGTGGAACAGACCCACAGCCAACTTGCAGTTTGTGCAGAGCCATAGTCTGGTGCTAACCCACAGGCAATGTGTAACACAAATGAGAAATAAATCTTTGTTATTGTAATCTACCAAGATTTGGGGCCTAGGATTGTTTGTAATCACAGGATTATCTAGCAAAATCTTACTAGTAAAATATCTAAATAATTATTCTTCCACATTGGGAAAGATTACTTCCCTTCTCTGAGCCTCAGTCTCATTACGTAGAGTTGATTGGCTGGACCAGGTGATATCTTCGGTTCTTTCCAGTTCTAATCTTCTAGGATTCTCAATCAATATGAGGGCTTCCCTGGTGGTGTAGTGGTTGAGAATCCGTCTGTCAATGCATGGGACACGGGTTCAAGCCCTGGTCCGGGAAGATCCCACGTGCCTTGGAACAACTAAGCCCGTGTGCCACAACTACTGAGCCTGCGCTCTAGAGCCCGTGAGCCACAACTAATGAGCCCATGTGCTGCAGCTACTGAAGCCTGCGAGCCTAGAGTCCATGCTCTGCAACAAGAGAAGCCACCGCAATGAGAAGCCTGTGCACCGCAACAAAGAGTAGCCCCCGCACGCCGCAACTAGAGAAAGCCCGCGTGCAGCAATGAAGACCCAATGCAGCCAAAAATAAATAAATAAATAAATAAATAAATAAATAAATAAATAAATAAATAAGACCAGCTTCCTTCTGCATCCTGGGTCCACAGGGCTCATCCCTGAGGCATCTGCTAACCTCTTGCCCTCTCCTCCCCACTACAACCTTCATTCTAACCCAGAGGTATATGACCAAGCAGGTAGCCAGCATTGTAGCGTAGAAAGAACTAAGGCTTTGGAAACACGCAGACTCGGTTCTAATCCCAGTAACTAATTACTATCTGTTTGACTGTATGTAAGAGTTAAGTTTACCTAACCTCTCTGAGCTTTCATTTTCCCATCTGTAAAATGGGAATAATGAGAGGATTGTGATGATGAAATAAGATAATATGTGTAAAGTTTCTAATACAGAACTTGTCACATATTAGGTATGCAATAAATGTTAATTCCCTTCTTCCTTTAAGGGTTTTCTTCACCTGAGAGGATTTGCAACACGTCCTAAGATAAAAGGAAGAAATTCTGAAAATTCATTTCAGATATCAGCTGTAGGTAGAGGAGGTGATGTTAGGAATTCTTGAATCCCATACATTAAACACATGGAGGGATGTGGCCTCTATCTCTTCCACTTACTTTCCATGGTCAAGCTTGTTGTGTCTAGGTTGAGAGTGTATAATCCTCTCACAGGGATAAGCAGTGAGTAGTTGGAACAATGGTACATCTACCACAAGGGGCCACACCCCTTTCTTAAGGAAGCCTAGGGAACAAAGTAAGTCAAGAAATAGGGGATGGTGAGCTAGATTAAATGCTGTTGAGAGGCTGAGTAAGATGAGGTCAGAGAAGTGACCATTGGGTTTGGAAATACAGAGGCCTTTTGGAAATAAGTCATTGTTCTAGGCTGACATATTAAGTACCTATTAATGTGTACTTTCTGTTCTAGAAGCACGTGGTGGCAATACTCTTGTCAGCTTGCCCCCTGAAGAACAATCTCGCTACATCTATACTCTGAAAATGGAGCTGATTAAAGATCAGTGATGAGCTGGAGCAGCTTGCAGGTCCAATAATCAAAGGTATTTGACCACAGAAGTAGAAAATGTTAATAAAACAAGGGGGCCATTAGACTGAGATGGTTCTAATACTTTAGCAGTCTGCATGAACAAACAAAAACCTGACCCTGTAGATGCCTCAGGTTATCCAATCACAAACGGCCAACTCGGCTTTTCCACGTAAGACAAAGGCTTAAGCCACAGCCAGTCAATTAATTTCCCGCCTTTGCTTGTGCCTTTTCCCTGTAAAAGTCTTGCCCCTGGCTGCTCTTGGTGGAGTGCTCCTAACCACTTACGGTTTGGCCGTGTCGATTCCAACCGACGTTTGCTCAAAAAAACTCTTAAAATTTCTAATATGCCTGTTTACTTTTGAACAAAGGTAACCTGAATTTTGATTTGCCCATAGTTATATGCATTCTTGGAGAGGAATCATTGGCTAAACAAATAGCAACTAGTAACCTTCTGACCAAATTAGTTTAAGGGTTTCTTTCTGAAGACAAAAGAAAGCGTTGACCGATAAGTTTGAGTTGCACGGAAGATTCTCTGCACTCAGAGAATTAGTCAGATTTTCCTGGACCATCCCTCACACTTCCCCCAGACCTAAATCTTTGCTTGTTTGCGGGGAGTCTGTGCAGGAGTTTTACGGAGTTGGGGGCGGGGGTTGTGTTGGTGAAGAAATGGTAACGGGTGTGGAACTGAAGTGCTGACTCCAGGTATTTTTTTCCCCTCAACTTGCTTGCGGTTGAGGATGACCCTCAGTGTCATTTTGATGTTTGGCAAGGTACCTGAAAAACCTGAAATTTCTCCATGTGATCTATATCTACTTTGACATTTTAAAAGAATGGCTCTTTTAAAATGTAAATTCTAACCTTTGAATTTTTTTTTTTTTTTGGAGTTTAGAATATTAAGGTTGGTAAGGAGAGCTCCAAGTTTTGAGGCTTAATCATTAAAAAAAAAAAAAAAAAGTGAGAATCTCTATAACCCTGACAAATTTAGCTGCCCTCTGCTTATATCTGGAGATGAGAGAGCTCATTGTCTCACTACCCAAGGGACAAAACCAATGTTCAACTAATGGAATTCTAATTTTCAGGAAGTCCTTTCTGATGCTTAATTAAAACTTGCCTCCTTAAAACTTCCTATCAAGTAATTTATGCTGGGAATAATGTAAGTGTGCATATTAGTCAGGCTTTTCTAGAAACAGAAAAAATAGGATATATAGAGACATAAATGTAAGAGAAGGTTTATTATAGGAACTAGCTCATGCAGTTTTGGAGGCTGAGATGCCACCTTCCGTCTATCTTCTGCAAGCTGGAGAACCAGGAAAACCAGTGGTACAATTCAGTCCATGTCCAAAGGCCTGGGAACCAGGGATCTGCTGGTATAAGTCCCAGAGTCCAAAGGCCCGAGACCCGGGAGCTCTGATGTCCGAGGATAAGAGAGGATGAACATCCGTGCTCAAGAAGAGAGAGAAAATTCTCCCTTCCTCCACCTTTTTGTTCTATTGGGGTGCTCAAGGAATTGGATGATGCCAGCCCACATTGGTGAGGGTGGATCTTCTATACTCAGTCTACTGCGTCAAATGATTCTCTTCCAGAAACATCCTCACAGACATACCCAGAAATAATGTTTTACCAGCTATCTGGACATCCCTTAGCCCAGTCAAGTTGGCACATAAAACTAACCATCACAACATGGTATAGTAAGAAATACATTTGGGGTTTGTACCTGGTGCCCTGGCACAGAGCTCCTAAAACCCCTGGAATTTCTTTAGTGAGAGGAGCGTCTTTTTTTTTTTAACTGAATTATAGTTGATTTACAATGTTGTGTTAATTTCTGCTGTACAGAGTGAGTCAATTATACATATACATATTCATACATACATTCATATATACATATGCATTTTTCATATTCTTTTCCATTATGGTTTATCACAGGACATTGAATATAGTTCCCTGTCCTATATAGTAGGACCTTGTTGTTTATCCATCCTATATATAATAGTTTGTGTCTACTAATTCCAAACTCCTAATCCTTCCCCCCCGCACTCCCCCTTCCCCTTGGCAACCACAAGTATGTTCTCTATGTCTGTGAGTCTGTTTCTGTTTTGTAGATATGTTCATTTGTGCCATATTTTAGATTCCACACATAAGTGATATTACATATAATTTGCCTTTCTCTTTCTGACTAACTTTGCTTAGTATGATAATCTCTAGCTCTGTCCATGTTGCTGCAAATGGCATTATTTCATTCTTTTTTATGGTTGAGTAATATTCCATTGTATATATGTACCACATCTTCTTTATCCATTCATCTGTCAATGGACATTTAGGTTGTTTCCATGTCTTAGCTATTGTAAATAGTGCTGCTATGAACATAGGGGTCCATGTATCTTTTTGAATTATGGTTTTGTCCATACACATGCCCAGGAGTGGAACTGCTGGATCATATGGGAACTCTATTTTTAGTGTTTTGTGGAACCTCCGTACTGTTCTCCATAGTGGCTGCACCAATTTACATTCCCACCAACAGTGTAGGAGGGTTCCCTTTTCAGAGGAGCATCTTTTGTTATTCATTCTGAGCCCCTTTCTATCACATCTGAGTTTCTGCTAATGAGGTGACTTAAGGTAGGGCCCTGGATCGCTTCAGGACGGGAGCCAGTCAAAAACCAAGCCAACATTAGAGGGTTGGACTTTCAGCCCCACTGCCCTGGCTCCTGGGAGAGGAGAGTGGATGGAGATTGAATTCAGTCACCAATGACCAATGATTAATTAATCATGCCAAATAATGAAACCTCTATAAACACCCATAAATGACAGGGTTGGGGAGATACCAAGTTGGTGAGCACTTCCCATGTGCTGGGAGGCTGGGGTACCCCAACTCCATGGAGACAGGCTTCTGCCCTCAGGAGCATTTCAGACCTCATCCTGTGTACCTCTTCGTCTAGCTGGTCATTTGTGTCCTTTATAATAAGTTGTTATAGTAAGTGTAGCATTTCCCTGAGTCCTGTGAGTCATTCTAGCAAATTATGAAAACTGGGGTGGGGGGCACAGGTGTGGAAACTTCTGAATTTTTAGCCAAAGTCAGACAGAAATTTGGGTCTTATGTTGGTGTCTGAAGTGAGGGCAGTCTTGTGGGAACTGAGATCCTTTACCTTGTGGGAATGGAAACTAACTCCTGGTAGTTAGCGTCAGAATGGGATTGACTGTTGGACACCCAGTTGGTACCCAGAAAATCAGAGAATAGGATAAATCTACTCCATCTTTTACGTGAGAATCCTTTCACTATTCTTTAGTCTTCTCTTATGTCAAACCTCTTTCGTTCTTCAAACTCTCACATGAGGTAATTGACAAACTGCTCATCACCCATGTCAACATTCTCCATGACTCATCAGAAACTCTAGTTTGTAAAAGTCTGTCTTAAAATGCTATACTTAAACTTCAGCACACTTCTCTAGCCATGACCAAAAGAGGAGGCTATACGTACCCTAGGCAGGTTAATAATTTTATGCCTGTTCAAATGGACATGCCCTAAATATGTGTCTGTTACGTGGAGTGGGGCTGGAAAGGTTGGCCAGCAGCAATTCTTGGTCCTCTTTATTACCCTGATCAGTTCAGGTCTTGCCCAATCATGAACACCCTACCTAGCAAGTACAAGTCCTATAGATAACAGCATCCACCTCCTTGAAAGCTAGTTAGTGACCCTCAATTATAGCTCAAACATGTCTTCAGAGAACTCAGTTCTCATGCCAGTGAGCTTATCAGAAAGTATCATATTCAACCAAGAAATCTGGTAAATGATATTTTCTCCATCTTCTTACGCATCCTATGATAGTGAGCATCTTATAGTTTGGAGGCCTGGACACCAACGTGGTTGACACACTCCTTAACTCAGCACTAAATCTGACCAATTATTTCCTGTATTCTGGGTTACTATATTGACTGGCAATTAAAAAAAAAAATTCCTATCACAGTATGGGTCTTAGGAGATTGTGGCTAACTTAAACACACATTTTTTTTTACATGAATTGCCAAGCCAGTCTCCTTCTTCTATATTTATATGTTTGACTTTTATGAGCCTGAATATAGAATTTTACATTTAGCCTAGTTGACATTCACTTTGTAAGAGTCAATGAACCATTTTAATTTGTCAAAACATTTTTGAATTTTATTCAAATATGTCAGTATAGGATATTTTAGGCAACTGGATTGCCTCATTAACAAAAACTTGGAGGTAGAAATTTGATCACTACATTAGGGAGATTTCTTTCTTTATGTTCTAGAGCTGTGCTAACTAAACAGTATTCACTAGCCTCATATGGCTTTTGAACACTTGAAATGTGGCTAGTACAAATTGAGATGTGCTCTAAGTGTAAAATACACACCAAATTTCAAAGGCTGAGCACAAAAAAAGTAAAATATCTCATTAACAATTAAAAAAATATCAATTACATGTTGAAATGATATTTGGGATATACTGGATTAAATAAAATGTATTATTTAATTATTTTTTTGCCTGTTTCTTTTTACTTGTTAAAATGTGGCTAGGTGAAAATTTAAAATTATATTTGTGGCTCACATAATATTTGTATTAGACAGTGAAGCTCTAGGGGTGGAAGTGACTTCTAGCTTCCCTCTTCTGGAATTAGATAATTAGAGCAGACCTGGGTTGGGCAGGAGGCAGTGGAAATTTTGATGCCAGGCTCAATGTGTTGGCATGTGAATGGAGGTGAGAGTAGGAAGCAGTAGTGGGCAGCATGTGTATGTTGTGTATATGAGTAGGAGGCTTGCAAAGGGGCAGGAGATGAGAGATAGCGTCCAGCCAGGCAGGGAGAGGACACCCAAACTGAACAGCAACTTTTTACAATTCCAATGCAATACGATATCCCCGGTGTTGTCTGGGTTGAATGAGAGTTTATCCGTAGGGCTCCCTGCACAGCTTTGCCCCCAGTCCACCCAATCAGGGAAGTCTAGGCTGCTCAGTCCAGCCTGGTACCTCCTCAGCTAAGCCCACCCATGCTTTGCCAGCAGAGGGAGGAAGAAAGGAGTGGAGACTCGTGCCCTGTTGTGTTCCCTCCTCTCCACCCAGGCAGAGCAGACGTTCTCCATCTGTGAGCCCCGTGTGTGGTGAGCATGCATGTCTCTTATACAAACACAAAATGCAAAGTCAAGCTAGATTTAATGTAGCTAAACCAGCACCCACACCTCTGTGTTGAAGGTAACCAGGTAGGCGCTCACACTAAATGCTCTACATGCTTCCATTAACTGTCAACTCCCATGCAAACAGGAGGTGTTAGTCCTATCCAAGATGGCAGACGTCTCACACTGGCAGCCTGAAGGCTGAACGTAGCCCTCAGGTAAATTTTATCTGGCTTTCATAATGTTTTAAAAAGTTGAGCCAACCTTGGAAAATCAGAACATCTCACATTAAACTCTAGAGTCTGAGCTTCCCTTGAAAACTCCTAAGATATCACTGGGTCAGTGTTCCCACAGGGTAACAATGGGCTGGAGTAAAGTCACAGTAGCCCCATTACCCCAGGCCTGTGATCAACCCTGCCGGGATCCCTGGGCACACGCACAGACGCCACCAAATCCACACATTGGGGCTGTCTAGCTGGCCCCTGGAGTCATCTGCACTCACTACCCCTAGGCGTTCCTGATCGGAAAGCCAGAAGGAGTATGCCGTCAAGAAAGTGACATGACACTGGCTTTATCGTGATGGTTTTATTGCCAGGGAGGTACAAGAGTTAGGTGAAGGTAGAGGTTCTAGAAGGGAGAGAGTAGGATCCTGGACCTTGCTCCTAACTGGATGTTTCCAGTAGAGCTGGGAACAAGGGAACCTAGTTAGCCACTAGCCAAAACCCATGCAACTGTTTCAGCTTCCTTACAGTATTGGACTTACCATTTAGAAGGATCAATTTTCCCTACTAATAAAAGGAAAAGACAGTGCAGCAACGGCCTGGGTTCTGTGTGGGTGGAACAGAGTGCACAATGGTTTGCTGGTCTTGCCAGCTGGAAGGAGGAACACCCCGATCTCGGAGGGGTAAAGGGCAGGCCGATCATGCCCAGGTGTGCTCACACATTCTGAGGTCCAAAGAGCAGGTCGGTCCCATGCCTGTATGTGGAGGCCTGGGAAAGAGGATGGAGAAAAAGCCTTCCTTGTTTAAAACAGTCATCTCCTATGATATTCCATATACTAGGCTTTTATTTTAAAGTAACAGAATTTAAAAAAATAACAATATCAGAATAGGGATGGTAACCGAAACACAACAGCAGCTTTTTTTTTTTTAAAGCAAATTTGATAAAAAGATATTGCTTAAGAAAGACCTGAGTTTCATTCACATTCCTGAGGTAGACTCTAGATAGCTTTTATAAACTTGAGTCTACTCTGGTTGCTGATTTTGGCCTCGTTTCCTTTTAGAGAAAGAAAAGACTTTTGAAAGGCCCTCAGCCCGTGGTGTGTTTTCTCTCCTTAGCAATGTCTAATTCAGGAGGCCAATTTTAGCCACACTGGGCAGGTTCCTGAAGGAGGGTCAGGTCTCACATGTTCTGTAATGACCAGTTTATATTGAGGACCAAACTGGACCCTTTTAAATGACTGTGCCCTTAGCCAAGATCTAGTTTCCCACTGACAGGGGTCGTAGTGTGAGCTGCTCATTAAGTCATATGTTTGTTTGCCTGTTTGTTTGGAGTAGGGATGGGGCTGAAAGAAAGACCTGTTAGAAGCTGAGAGATTGACTGAAATTTGACTTACATTTTATTACAAACGTGTTCAGTGATTTTCCCCTGAATCCCAAATCTGATCCATGCAATCTAACACAAACCAGTGAAAAACAAACAAAAATGGCTAGTCCATTTTATCCCTGTTTTCCAGTTTTGAAGTTTCTCCTCTCCATTTTCCTTGCCCTGAGTCCAGTCTACCGGGATAGCTCTGAATTCACATTTATTGCAGCCTTTAGTTCTAGAAGGATTGAATATTTTCCTTTAGGGCACTACATGGACATTTATAAACTATCACCCTATATCGCCCTATATCGCCTTTGCATTGCTTGTAAGTTTCATGGTGTGGTTTATCTTTTTTGTTGTTGTTGAGGTTAATTTATTTTATTTTATTTTTTTAACATTTTTATTGGAGTATAATTTTTTACAATTACTTTACAATGGTGTGTTAGTTTCTGCTTTATAACAAAGTGAATCAGTTATACATATACATATATCCCTATATCTCTTCCCTCTTGCGTCTCGCTCCCACCCTCCCTATCCCACCCCTCTAGGTGGTCACAAAGAACCTAGCTGATCTCCCTGTGCTATGCGGCTGCTTCCCACTAGCTATCTGTTTTACATTTGGTAGTGTATATATGTCCATGCCACTCTCTCACTTCGTCCCAGCTTACCCTTCCCCCTCCCCGTGTCCTCAAGTCCATTCTCTATGTCTGTGCCTTTATTCCTGTCCTGCCCCTAGGTTCTTCAGAACCATTTTTTTTTTTTTTTTAGATCCCATATATATGTGTTAGCATACAGTATTTTTCTCTTTCTGACTTACTTCACTCTGTTTGACAGACTCTAGGTCCATCCACCTCACTACAGATAACTCAATTTCATTTCTTTTTATGGCTGAGTAATATTCCATTGTATATATGTGCCACATCTTCTTTATTCATTCATCTGTTGATGGACACTTAGGTTGCTTTCATGTCCTGGCTATTGTAAATAGTGCTGCAATGAACATTGTGGTACATGACTCTTTTTGAATTATGGTTTTCTCAAGGTATATGCCCAGTAGTGGGATTGCTGGGTCATATGGTAGTTCTATTTTTAGTTTTTTAAGGAACCTCCATACTGTTCTCCATAGTGGCTGTATCAATTTACATTCCCACCAACAGTGCAAGAGGGTTCCCTTTTCTCCACACCCTCTCCAGCATTTATTGTTTGTAGATTTTTTGATGATGGCCATTCTGACGGGTGTGAGGTGATACCTCATTGTAGTTTTGATTTGCATTTCTCTAATAATTAGTGATGTTGAGCATCCTTTCATGTGTTTGTTGGCAATCTGTATATCTTCTTTGGAGAAATGTCTATTTAGGTCTTCTGCCCATTTTTGACTGGGTTGTTTGTTTTTTTGATATTGAGCTGCATGAGCTGCTTGTAAATTTTGGAGATGAATCCTTTGTCAGTTGCTTCATTTGCAAACATTTTCTCCCATTCTGAGAGTTGTCTTTTCGTCTTGTTTATGGTTTCCTTTGCTGTGCAAAAGCTTTTAAGTTTCATTAGGTCCCATTTGTTGATTTTTGCTTTTATTTCCATTTCTCTAGGAGGTGGGCCAAAAAGGCTCTTGCTGTGATGTATGTCATAGAGTGTTCTGCCTGTGTCTTCCTCTAAGAGTTTGATAGTGTCTGGCCTTACATTTAGGTCTTTAATCCATTTTGAGTTTACTTTTGTGTATGGTGTCAGGGAGTGTGTGGTTTCTCTTTGACTTGTATGTGCATTGTCTGCGCAACTAAACTCCCAGCTCGTTGAGAGTGGCGGGTATGTCTTGTTCCTCTTTGTGTTGGCCCTGGCTCTCTGGACAGTGCTAGGCACATGATAGGTGCTCAGAAACAATTGCTGAAGCAACAGCACCGTGATTGATTTGGAGCATAGAATTCATACAAAATGGTTATTATCTTTGCTCCTGTTGTAGGTAAATTCAGGGGACCAGGAGATTCATTCAAACAGAAACTCAGAATAGAACATCACCTGTCTTGAGCAGGTATTCTAAACCCACAGCCCTAGTAGATAGTCTCCTCCATGACAGCAGCATGGCTTCCACTGGCTTTTCTTGATTCTATTTTCCCTTATCTGTACACCCCTTACCACACACACACACACACACACACGCACGCACACACACACACACACACACCACATACACGTACCTCTCTGTTTTGGTTCTATATTCTTCCTCAGCTTCGCTTCTCTAGAAACATTCAATTTTATAAAAACTAAACTGAGGGCCTAAGGTAAAACCTATTGAGGTGGTATTTCCCAGGAACCACACATTTAGGGAGTGGATTCTTAAGATCCCCAAATTTTTTTTTAGTATTTTTAACTAAACACATCTAGGATTTAAGAGCATCAAGGCTTCAGGCATTGTATACATTGCTTTACCTTTTATGCAACTACAAATTTTATAAGCATTGGAAGAGCCAAGAAAGGAGAGACCTCTTGGGAAGGAAAAGTCTATTACACACGCTCCTACAGCACCCTGGGCTGTCTGGGGCATTCTGGACAACGGAGGCAGTTGAAGAATCCACATGAGTAGGCGATCTCTTACATCCTTACAAGGCATCTCTGGAACACCCCAGCACTGCACTTTCAGTTGGTCCTGAGACTTCCTTCCTCTGGCACAATCTTCCCGTCATGATGGGCCATGGTTCAAGGTCTTTATGCTGCACATGCCCAGGCAACTTTTGAATTTATTCTCAATGTCTTTTTTTTTTTAATTAACATGTTTTAAAAGAAATTTTTGTCTCCCACCCAACAATAGCAACAGAAAAATCCACTTTACTTCCAAGTACCTGTTATGGGCTGAATTGTGTCCCCTCCAAATTTATATGTTCAAGTCCTAACCCTGACTGCCTCCGAAGGTGACTGTGTTTGGGCAGAGGGTCTTTTATGAAGTAGTTAAAGTAAAATGAGGTCATGTGTGTGGACCCGAATCCAGTATGACTGGTGTCCTTATGAAAAGAAGAGATTAAGACACAGAGATGTATACAGGGAAGACCATATGAAGACACAAGGAGAAGACAGCCCATCTGTAAGCCAAGGAGAAAGGCCCCAGAAGAAACCAAACCTTCTGACAGGGCTTGTAACAGTCAGGCTTTGTAAAGTCCTATATATATAACACTTTTGTTTTCATTCTACAATTTTAAAAAATCGTTATTTGAAACAATAAACTTGATTCCTGTGGAACAGCAGTTCTCACCCCCAGCTTCACATTACAATCAACTAGACAGATTTGGAGGAAAATTACTGATATCTGGGCTCTACCTCCAGAGTTTCTGGGTTACTGGTTTGCGATGGGCACCAGTACCCCACCCTGGGGTGATTCTAATGTTAGCTAGGGGTGAGGAAAACTGCTATAAAAATCAGTTGATTAGTAAACCTCGGAGAATTTACAAAGAGAATCACTCTATTTCAGTCTTTTAGAAGACTCAGATTTCATAAATCATTGTATGTTGTTCCACCAATATAAAAGAGATTTCTTCCTCCAAATATCTCTCCATCCTTTCAGTCCCCAAATCATTTTAGCGTTGCTATTGCACCATTTAGTGAGAACAGGAGCTATTTAGTAATTTCTTCATCATTGATCAATGCAAGTTACAAAATGGCAGCTAGCATTTCAGGGAGCATTTTTAAATCCTCGAGTTTCAGGAAGCATCTACACCTAGAAGAAACTCTATTGGGATAGGGGTGCTCTGTATCACCCTAATTAGCAACACAGCAACACAAGCCCTATAGAGAACTGGCCTAATTTGATGGAGCTGGGTTGAGAGCCAGTTGCCTGGAACTTGGCAGAGAGTAGAAGTGCTATGGGCGCCAGTTAGCTGGAGTTGCCTTCAACCCCGAGCTGCTTAGTGGCAGCCTTTTAATGTTTGTTGGGTCTTCATTAAAGATTGATCTGACTCTGCAGATTTCTAATGTCCTTTTATTTGGTAGATCAATCCCAGTCTGGCAGTAACACATACAGAAGATGTTTTAAAAAGTCTTGGCAGAAAGTGACTTTCAAAATTCAACTCTATATTTCCGGAAGAGAAGGGGTGAAAAAAAAAGTGGTGGAGTGAGATGCAAGCCCCTCCCTCAAGGCTGTGGGACATGTGAGGGGGTGAGAGGCAGGGCTGCTCCTGGGCCCTGGGATGCGGAGGAGTGGAGAGGAGTGACAGGTCATCTTATGCAGTTTTCCCCAAAGGATAAAAATCTTAACGCTGTTTTCTACAATAGCTTTGAGGTTATTACGTCGGGTCTTTAATGAAAGGAAAGTAAGTAAGCAAGTGGCTAATTTGGCCAGTCAGAGAAGGAAAGAGAAGTTACAATAGTACATTCAAGCTTCACTTTGACCTTCATTGCCAGAAGCTACTGCAGCCGCCAGGGTAGACAAAAGTGCTTCAACTAGTTTCTTGAATATTCTGATTGGCTGGGCGATGTAACGCTTAACCAATCAGATCGAGCCTCTCTGGGGCAACTCCAGACTAGTTGGAAACCGAACCTCACAATGGGCAAGATTCCCACCGCCGATTGATCTTGCGTCTAACGAAGTATCCCGACTATAATTTCTGGCAGAAGCTGAAAATGAGAGGACTTGCTAACAGCCTCATTGATAACTTGCCCCAAGTGGGACTATTCTTCCATCGGTTAGGACCAGTGTTCCTGCTGTGGCGAACTGGACTGCCTGGGGCTGATAATCTGAGTTGTATCACCTGAGCTATGGCCAAGGACACAAAAAAATTTAAGACTGTCAGTCTAATCTTCTAAGGGCTGGGTAGAGCTTTGTTTAATATGGTTTATGTTCTTACAGCTTGAAAAGCCCTGCTCCCAGGGGTTCAAGAGCAGTGTTTGTTCATGCCAGCCTTTAATATCATGTCATATAGCGTATCATATCAATATCATATATATTGATATATACGTATACACACACACACATATATATATACTAGAAAAGTTAACAATAGTGTCTGTTAATGCCAGCCTTACTATATATATTATATATAATAAGCAGGACTTTTCAAGTTGAAATAAAGTCCTGCTCACAGGGGGTTAGTAACAATGTCTGTTAATGCCATAATTTACAGGGTATCTGTCTGCCATTCCCTCTGCCTGAAATGCGTTTCTCTAGATGTCTGTATGGCTCTCTCACCGACGTCTTCAGGTCTTTACTCACAGTCACCTTCTCCTTGATCATAAGATCTAAAACTTCAAAGCTCCCCCACTGCCCACACTTCATACAATTTTTTCTCCTTAGCACTTACACCATCTAAGGTACCATACATTTTATTTATCTGTCTTTGTCTTCCCCCACTAGATGGTGAACTCCATGAGGACAGGGATTTTGTGTAGCTGACACATAGTAGGTAGTCAATAAATATTTGCTCAATGAATAAAAGAGTCATAGTTATTGGGGGTGTGCTGTGTTCAAGGCCCCATGCTCTTTGCTATGGGAGATACGAAAACCTCTAAAACAGCCTGTGCCTTCCAGGAGCTCACCCACCAGTAGGCAAGGAAATGAGAGCTGACCGTATAAAACACTCTGGCAAGTGCCAAATGAATGATCTGGATAATAAGATGAGCAGCCTTCAGAGGAGGGAGAGACCTGACCAGGTGGTCAGGATGGGCCCTGTGGGTAAGGTGAGCCTTGAATTTGACCTTAGAAGAGGAAGGTGTTGGAAAAGTGTCGAACAAGTGGAAGGGTGTTGTTAGTGGCGGTTTTGCCTCCTTCAGTGACTTTGCTGATTAAGACACTCAGCCCTGCTAGTGCAAAAGCCACGAGGGGTCTCTGATTCATGTCCCAGCCTCCACATTGGGCTTGGTGCCATCTGGGCATCCTCAAAGAAACATGTGCCGGCGCCTTCTGAGTGTCTTGCTCGCCTCCAGGCTGGGCAAGCTGTGTGATTCTTCTTTTGTCATCTAATGACGAAGGGGAGCACTCATGCTTCCCTAGTGCTGGCCTTCTGTGGTGAGGGTATTTTAGGAGATGGGCAGCCTCATTTAGACAAACAGTGCACACAACACAGGCCAACTAATCCTGGGATTTTATCTCTATACATGAGGTAATGGTATCTCATTTAAAGGCATTTCTGGTATGAGTAATTAGGTATCGTGGAAGTTTACAGATAACTAAAGACTACTGTTTTTAAAACCAAGCTTTAGACCTATTGGGTGCATCACTTGTGGAACTGAAATATAAAAGTACAGAGGAAATGACTCTGAGGTTATTAGGCAGTGAGTCACTCACGAAATGCCCTCTGAGCTCTATGGGTTTTTTAGTTGTACCTGTTTTACAGCCATTTGTTTGTCTCCATCATCACTTTCAGCTTGTGGGTATCATTTTTCTTTTTTTTTTTTTTTTGCCTCGCCGCACGGCATGTGGGATCTTAGTTCCCCGACCAGGGATCGAACCCACACCCCCTGCAGTGGAAGTGCAGAATCTTAACCCCTGGACCGCCAGGGAAGTCCCGAGGTATCAGTTTTCATTCTCAGCCTTGGTTTCTGATTGTCTGTGGACTGGAAATCCAAATTAAGCAAATTATTTTAGTTATTATTGAAAAAGAACATAGGCTTTGATCAAGGTCTTGGGACCCCTGTGTGTGTCGCTCAGTGCCCGGACATGGGTCATCTCTGTTTGCCACTCAGCGCTCATCTTCCCCTCCAGGTCAGCCACTCAGAAGGCCCTCTTCCATACATCCTGATATTGACCTGTGGTCAAGATGAGTGACCAATGGAGAGGGAAGAAATTCTAGAGGCTGAAGAGGAGGAAGACTGCGAAGTGAGGGGTGTGGACAGTGAAAGTGCACAAACACCCGACAAAGTGGGATCTCTGTATGAATATGAGTTTCTAGTCTAAAAAAAATTTATTGAGATATAATTGACATGTAACATTGTATTAGTTTTAGGTGTATAACATAATGGTTTGATATGTGTATATATTGCTAAATGATCACCACAGTTAATCTAATTAACGTCCATCACCACACCTAGTTACAGGGTGAGTGCTTGTGATGAGAACTTTCAAGACGTACTATCCTAGCAACTTTCAAATACACAATATGGTATTGTTAACTATAGTCACCATGCTATACGTTTTATCTCCAGAACTTATTTCTCTTCTAACTGGAAGTTTGTACCTTTTGGTCACGTTCACCCATTTTTGCCCACCCTCCACTCCCCGCCTCTGTCAACCACCAGATTGTTCTCTGTATCTATCAGTTCATTTATAAAAATCATACAGTATTTGTCTTTCTCAGTCTGACTTACTTCACTTAGCATTATGCCCTCAAGATCCATCCATGTTGTTGCAAAAGGCAGGATTTCCTTCTTTTTTGTGGCTGAATAATACCCCATTGTGTATATACACCACATCATCTTTATTCATTCATCTGCCAATGGACACTTAGAGGGTTTCCATGCCTTGGCTAATTGTAAATAATGCTGCAGTGAACATGAGGGTGCAGGTGTCTTTTCAAGATAGTGTTTTTGTTTCCTTCAAATAAATGCCCAGAAGTGGGGTTGCTGGGTCATATGGTAGTTCTATTTTTAATTTTTCAAAGAATCTCCATACTGTTTTCCATAGGGGCTACACCAATTTACATTGCCACCAGCAGTGCACAAGTGTCGCCTTTTTTCCACATCCTCATCAACACTTGTTATGTCTTATCGTGTTGATAATAGCCATTCTGATCAGATATATGATGCAAACATTTCTTCCATTATGTAGGTTGCCTTTTCATTTTGTCCGTGGTTCCTTTGCTGTACAGAAGCTTTTTAGTTTGATGTAGGCCCATTTGTTTATTTTTACTTTTGTTGCTTAGTTCTTATTTTTTGTTGTCTGCTTTTGCCACATTGTGACTGACTCTTCTTTTGCCCAAGAGACAGGACACTGGCTGGTTAATTATGAAAGTAACATTCGCCACAAACCCAGCAGAAAGATTGTGGGGAAAACCATTTCAGTTTAGGGTTAGACCCACCAGTTAGCGTTTCTCTTCACTTGCAGTTGAAAACACATTAATATTGTGACAGATATTTAACAAGGATAAGATGATAGTGGGAGACTCCTTCCATACAAACCCAATCTCCCCTAGATTTGGAGTCTCAATTAGAAAAAATTATCTTCAAGAAAACAGTTTACCAAAAATGTTTAAGTTCCTAGGTGAAAGAGGCTTTCTTACTCTTTTCTTTTTTTCTAGGCTCTGACCCCATGGAATAAAAGAGATCCTATTTAGGGACAGTTAGTTTTGCTGCCCAAAAGATTCTCTCTTTTCTTTGGTGGGCTCTTAGAATCCTTTGGGTTACTTGAATCCCAAATTAACCCATGTTGTGCAACATGTAATCAATTAGGGAGATTTTTCAATGGAAATCATCCAATTTTGTAAGAATTGGTTGACACTTTTCCCCTTTCTAATATGATACACTTCCATAGCCTCATTCATTCCTCTCCTAATACTCTCTCAAATAGAAGTTTCAAATCATTTGCCATTTAGCAAGTGTTTTCTCCTACCATGTGATTTACTCCTGTAACATTTAAAGTAGACTCTACAGTTGACTGGAAGGTGTGACTATGATGCAAATTCCGCCCTCCTGGCCTGTTCACAGTGGAAGTTTTGCTGTAAAAGATGAATTACGATGTAATAGCTGAGTAGAACTAAAAAAGTCAATGCAGTTGCCCTTTGGTGCATTTGGGGGCTAATGATATTTAAGTCAATATGGCTGAAAAAGAAAAATAAATGTCAAGCCAAATACCAAAGAATGAATAACCTACTGCAAGATTGCTAGAATCATAAGCAGTTACCGATGCTCTAAGATTGCTCTGAGAACCCCGTCAATACACGAGTCTCACGGTGATTAAAAAATTCGAAAAAGCCAATACTTATTTTGTCAAAGACACAAATGGAGATCCAACCTGGAATGTGAACAAATTAACACAGAGTTCTGATTGTGCTCAAGCTGGGACAGTTAGCAATTATTCTTGAAAGAATATTTCTATCGAGAACTTTCTTCTAAAACTCAAAATACTAGAGAATCACACAAGCTGGAAAGGACTTAAGAAATTATCTAGCTGCTTCGTTTTATATATTTGGAAGCTGTGGCTCAGAAAAGTTAAGTGACTTGTCCATGGTCACATTGCCATGTGTGTGACTCTTGGCTGGCCCGGTGATCTTTAAATTTGCTTATCTTGAGGTCCTTGTCTTATGTATCATCCCAGTTCTCTCTTCTATTGTAAAAGAGCTCCTCCTTTAAAAAATATTGTCTCTTTGGCATATTAATTATTTTAAGCTGGTTATTTTCTAGGAAACAACGGACATGGGAAAAATTCTGAAAACTAAGTAGGAGTTACCCTTTTGTAAGAAACGTTTATATTTGTAAGGGAAATCTCTATATGCAAGGGTGTCTCCTTCCATGTACCAGGAAGAGAAAGATGACCAAATCTCTAGAAATTCTTAACCATGAAGAAGGCAATGACTTAAATCTGCATAACACCCTTACCATTGTTTACTGTGCTTTTCCTGATAACCTCCTGTTACTGACTCTCCCACCCTCAACATCCTCTTTTGTCTTTAGCTGAAGATGGTATTTAAGATGAGGGCTCAGTTCTCCTTTGTCTCTCCCTTTTGTTTGATTTTCTCCTGTTAATATGTCTCATGTCAATTTACTTCTTAGACCAGCCTGAAGAACTTAGAAGGGTAGAGGAAAATACCTTCCTCCTTGATACAATGTTATAATGTCAGTAAATATTGAATGGATGTCCCCTTGGCTCTAACACATAAATGAGTAAGGTGAATTCTACAGAGAGATTAAAGGCCATAGGGCTTTCAGTGAGGCCAGACTGGCAGCTCCTCCGTAGGAGCTGGATAAGGGCTCACAGGTGTTCAGTGAAAAAGAGGCAATCCAACATCCACAGCCTACACAGGAATAAAAGAAACCAAGGAAATTTAGTATTCACAGCCCTTTTAAATAAGAAGGCCAGGCCCATATCAAAAGCCAGAGAACAGAGATGGAAGAACTTGAATACCAAAGACAGGAAAATGGACTAAGATATCAGAAGAATGAAGAAAGAGGGTGACATCAAAGATGACCAGATGTTGTCAAAAGGCTGGGAGTAAAAAGCAGGCACTTGATCCCAAGCTGGTGAGTAAACAGAATGGGCCAACTGGTAAACCTTTTGGCCCTAGGATTATGTTGGGTCTAGTGGAGAAATCTTGGTCTCAAAGTCGAGTCCCAACTCTAGCCATGCCTCCTTCATCCATTGATTCGTTCATTTAATATTTATGAACACACATTGTGTGCCAGGAGCTCTATTACGTGCTAGGGGATAAATCCATGAATAAGACAGACATAGTTCCTGTCTTTACAGTCTATCAGAGAGACAGACATCACCTAAATCACTACACAAACAGTCATTTATTTACCTTTGTGGCAAAAGTTATGAAAGGCAAGCACAGCATACAGTGAGAATTCATAAAAGGGGCATCTCACTTTGCTTGAAGACACGGGGAAACTGTGGTATCAGTTTTTAAAATGGAAACAAATATCTAATGGAAGGCAGGTAATTTGCATTTTATGTTTATAAACACACCAACCATTACTAAACAGTAATATCAAACAGAAGCGTATACCTGAACGGACCATGTGTACTAGAAACCCAGTGAGGAGGGGGAGAAAGGGATTCCACTGGGGAAGCCAGAGGACACAGGAAAAGTTGGGTCCCCAGCGCTGCTGGATGAAAGCAGAGGTGAGGCTCCTTCTCACTTTCACTTAGAACCGGAAACAGGTCGCTGAGCATGAATAAGGCTGCAGTGCAGCGAGTCAGTCTCTGTCTGAACTCAATGCCCCGGTTCTGGGTCCCAACCCGCGTTTTGGTTTCTCTGGTACTGAGGACTGCCGTGCACCCTACTTCCTTCTCAGCCCGGTTAACCCAGCTTCTCTGAACTGTCCCCAGACTTCTGGATATTGCTCACCTATGTGCTGGATCTTTGCAGGTAAGAATCAGGACTGGACAAAGTCTGGGCTCTTACGAGGTGATCAGCATGCCTTGCTGCTTGTAGACTGATCCTTCTGTTTTTGATGTATCTTTGAATTCATTCTCCCATGGCCAAACCCCACAGCACTACAGAATTCCAAGGATGTCCACCCCTGTAAGAACAGGTACTAGAACTCCAGATTCTGCTACTTCAACTGGATTCCTTGGAACCTCATGACTGTGTATGACTTGATCCACAGTCATGAGTCTTTTCCTAGGTAAAGTGAGTAAATCAATCAATCTGTATTTTAACAGATACCTTCTGAAAACATGCTTCAGCCAAAAGTGGAATTCTAATGGTAGACACGTGGGCATGGTGGGTTGTTAGAGCAGAGGTTTGTGGGTGGGGGACTTTGGGTACCTAAGTGGCGCACCACATGCTGGATCAACAACCCCATCCCTTACGGATACAGCAGACATGCCCTCCAAGAGCCAAAGTCTCCTCTCTCTGGGTGTGCAGAACGCATGCCCTAGAAAGGAAGAGAACTTGGTAATGGTTTCTTAGGAGAAATAAACCCCAAATGGAAGTGGACATTTGAGCAGAGTTTTAAAAGAAAAGTCAGGCTGGCAAACCGGAAACCTCCTGGGGTGAGGTTGAACCTCTGCAAAGCTCTGGTTTCTCATTGACCATCTTGTTGTTCTCAGTTACAAATCAGTCTGGCCCTTCCCTGTTTTCTTTCATCATCCTCCATCCTTAGAGAGATCATCTCAGCCCAGAGACAAAGAGCTATTTTTCTGGCTTCTGGTTTGTATTTTGTTAACTGCCTGAGAAGATGTGCTGTCCGTCTCCTCGGGTATAAAATGGGGATAACACCCCTATCTTGGTATGGTTGTTATAAGGCTGGAACGTGAGGGGAATTAAACAAAGTTGGGTTCCTGCCCCCTTGCCAAAAATACTTTGACTAATTTCGAATACTTTGTTCATTCAGTGATTATTTATTGAGCACCTACTATGGGCCAGGCACTGTTCTGAGTACCATAGAGGTAGCAGTGGATAAGATAAAGTTCCTGTCCTTGTAGGGCTGACTTTCTATTGCGAAGAAATAGGCAAGGACCTGATAAGCAAATAAATAATATAAACTCAGATCATCAGTGAAGATAACAAATAGGACAATAAAGTAAAGAATGACTGTGGGGTTGGAAGGATCACATACACATCTTTCCATGCTAAGCTAAGATTTTAAACCAGTGTGCTAAATTTTCCCATAAGTGATCAAACTGATAAATACAGTGATTAATACTCCAGGACTGACTACTACCAGATCATCTTCCAGACCATGGGTCCTGAATTGGGGTTGCAGACCTTAGTCTCTACATTCAAGTTGTATTTGCGTAGCAGGATGATCAGAGGGCCCAGGTGTAACTTGCCATCTCAGTAGACCCTGACGTCCACAGAGGGGCCACATGAGGTTAAACCCAGGACCAGGTATTTCAAGGGTGGCTGGCAGGGCTCTTTGCCTGGTTGTACACAGAACACCAAAAGTTAAACTAAGGTCTCTGACCCCTTAGATCCTTGGAGCCCTGGAGAGGCTACTGCTTTGTGTAGATGAAGCTAAAGCCAGAATCGTGACTGAATTACAACCAGGAAACCACGTGTGGCAGCTGAACTGCTGAAGGTGTTGAGCCAGGACAGAGCAGCTCGTAAGTTTCTGGGACGCCTGGATTTTCTCAGTGTCTAGGACTGATGTAGCCCAGCCCATCAGCTCTGCATCCTCAGGCGAAGGTGCTGGAAAAAGAAGCCATGTGCCACACTGGCATGTTTTCTGTGTGTGTATGTAAATGACCTTGCTTTAGGGATGAAAAAAATACCTCTATGGTCACTTTTAGAGAAGAAGAGTCCTGTGGTTTGTTATTCAGGCCAAAGTCTCTCCTCTCCTTTTCTTATATAATCAAATCAAATAGAGTTTCATCCTGAAACTAGGGAAGAAGCAATAAGCTGGAAAACTCTTTGGCCAGTTGTCAACTTTGGGATGAAATTTTTTAAAAAACACACAAATTCCAGTCTTGCCTTTCATATGGAAATCTCGAGCTCCCTCTCTGAACTGTAGCTTTTGCAAGGTTATAGCGTATCAGTTCTTTGAGAAGATCTACTTCTTATCTCCCACCTCTAGTGTATTTATTCACAGATTTATTTATGTTTTAATCTATTGACTGACTCATATATGTTTATAATGGCTGTTGGTTGTAGAGCAGAGTTCTTGGCCTTATTAGGTTTATGATCCAGAAGGGGACATCAAACCACTTCACTTACAGAACCAGGGGCTATTGAAGTTGGAGTCTTTGATGTTTCTGCTGCAAAGGAAAACCAAGGGAGAGAGAGAGAGAGAGAGAGAGAGAGAGAGAGAGAGAGAGAGAGAGAGAGGGAGAGAGAGAGAGGGAGAGAGAACAGTATCTGGGAGAGTAGCCACTCAAACCTTTATCAGCTGAAAGAATCAGAGCATTGTTTGGGCCTCAGCAGAGCCCACTGAGAAGGCATGGGCCCAGGTGGCTCTGCCAGGGTTGGCTGGCAGCAGTGAGGTACAGAAGAAAGGACGGCTCCTGGGAGTGAGAGACCTGGATTCTAGGTCTGCCCCTGTATTTCATAACAGCTCCTAGAGCCCAGCTTTCCACCTGTGAAGTGAGAGACTCAGATGATGAGGAGGCCTTTCATTACTACGCTCTTCAGCCATGCTCATGGATGGAGTCACAGACTAACTCAGAACTCACTTTAATCAACATCCCACCCTCTAGCACTGGTGAGAAATGAGTTTTAATCTAGAAAGTTCTGTGATTGGTTGAGTGGTACTATCTACGCCTTACACAGAGAACAGTTTACAAAGGATTAGAAAACAATGCACAGGGCTTTTAAAACTATAGGAATGTAAGCTAAGTTTCCCTTGATTCATGAAGCATTTCAGGGCCTAATAACTATTCCCATCGATTTAGGAAAGGCCCAGCAGCAAGTTACTGTACCTAGTTAGGCCTTTTCCTCCTACTTGTTATGGAACTTAGGCCTTAAAAGAATCTCCATTAAAAAAAAAAAAAAAAAAGAATCTCCATTATCATCCAAGCTCAGATGAAGAAAAAGTTGAAGCAGCATTTCCAAGTTGACACAGCTAGTTAATGGAAAGCCAAGAAGGAGACGCAGTGCTCCCTGTTCTCAGGCCCTTTGTGTGCCTTGGTACTGTTTACAGACTTCACACAACAAATATGCTTTATGCTTTGCCATGGCCTGGCCCTGAGGCAAGAACCAGAGGGCTGTCATCCTTGTGGGGAAGATAGAAAATAAGTGGACAAGATCATTCCAGGCGGCCACAGGTGCTATGAAGAAAGCCAATCACAAGAATGTGACAAAACACTGGGTAGTTGGTTTGTTTGTTTTGTTTTTTAGTTTTTATTGAAATACAGTTGATTTACAATACTGTGTTAGCTTCAAGGGCACAGCAAAGCAATTCAGTTTTATATATATATATATATATATATATATATATATATTGAGTATAGTTCCCTGTGCTATATACAGTAGGTCCTTCCTTGTTGGTTATCTATCTTATATATAGTAATGTGTATCTGTTAATCCCAAACTCCTAATTTATCCATCCCCCCACTTTTCCCTTTGGGTAACGATAAGTTTGTTTTCTATGTCTGTGAGTCTATTTCTATTTTGTAAATAAGTTCATGTGTATCATTTTTTTAGATTCTACATATAAGCGATATCATATGATATTTGTCTTTGTCTGACTTCACTTAGTATGATAATCTCTAGGTCCAACCATGTTGCTGCAAATGGCATCATTGCATTCTTTTTTATGGCTGAGTAATATTGCATTGTGTATATGTACCACATCTTCTTTATAAACATTGGATAGTTTAGACTTGAGGTCAGAGAAGGCCTCTCTGCATAGATGCTCTTCAGCTGCGTTCATCGGTGAATTCTTAGACTCACTCGGAGCTCACTTAGGAAACATACTGCCATCCAGCGCTGTTCAAATCTGTAGCACGTTGTGATTTTCTGGATACCATCAGAGTTGAGGCATGAACGATGTGGAGCCAACCACGTGGATTCCTGCAGAAGAGTCTTCCAGGCCAAGGGAACAGCCAGTGCGGGGACCCACAGTTGAGGACAAAGAGGAGACAAAGTCTGGTGTGGCTGCGGTTTGGGGACCAAGTCAGAGAGTGGCATGTAATGAGGTCAGAAAAGTCAGCAGCGTCCAGAACTGCAGAGCCCTGCAAGCTATGGTACGGAGTTTGAGTTTTATTTCACGTGCAATCGGGAGACTTTGAAGGGCATTAAACAGGGTAGTCACGGGATCCAATATGTGTTTTCAAAAGATTGTTCTGGCTGTTGTGTGGAGAATGGACGTGGAGGGGCAAAGAGAAATAGGGAGACCAGTTAGGAGGCGGATGGGCGAGTACAAGTGAGGGTGATGGTGGCACGGATGAGGGAAGTGGAAATGCAGGTGGAGGTGTGAATGGAAGGATTTAGGGTACATGTGAGAAGTGGCACCGGCGGGACCTGCTGACAGGGTGTAAAGGAAAAGGAGAAATCAAGAAAGCCAGCGGATGCAAAGACTGGGGGGCAAACAGGTGTTTTAGCTGGAAATGACAAGTTCAGTTTTAAATACAGTAAGTTGACATTGCTTGTGAGACATATATTCCTTTAAACATTCTCTGATTTAGTCTAGCGTTTGCCCCTATTTGTCTGAATTAAATTAGCTTCCTGTGTCATGCTCTAGAAACTCCACTCAAGTTCCTGCCTGAGATTCTGGACAAGAGTTGGTTGTTCTTTAATGGCAACAGTGATGTCATAGACTTGAGAAGATGTCCTAATTTCCCATTTAGAGAGGCCCCTCCTGGTCTCTGGTTGTGCTCAGCTTTTCTTTCCCTTTATAGACCTCCCCGGGGCATCTGCATTGCAGATGGGAGAGGCAGTGGGGCAGGTAGACCAAGGACACCCAGAAGGCAGAGAGATAACTGGGTCATAGACCCCAACACGTGACCCTCAGTTACCCTGGATTGGGTGGTTAGCGTTTGGGCTTCTTTCTATTTAGGTTGGAGATAAACAGTGGATAATCAAAGAAAAAGAGAGCATATGAGATGAGATGTTTAGTTTGCAGAAAACTGAGGTGGGAGAGAAAGCCAGCAGCCCGTCAGGAAAGAGGGGTGGGAGTCAGGATTGCCTGTGCATCTGATGGAAAGAACCCAGCGGAGGGTCTTGAAGAACCAAATAGATGAGCTCATTTCCTCGAGGACCAGGAATCTGGAGAAAGGATGCATTCTAACTTGAGTATGGAAGATACAGGTTACAACTATGAAGAGATGTGAGCTTCCCAGATAAGCAGGTAGCGGAAGATCTGGGCTGAGGGTAGAGGGTAGATTTCAAGGACTAAGCAATGCAGTCTAGCTTTGTTTTCAGTTTTTTGTTTTGTTTTGTTTTGTCTTTTTCTGTTCTTGTTTTTTAGTGCAAACTAAAGCAATCTCTAGAGGCAACTGACCTGAATGCTTAAGACCATATATGTGGTTTTTCCTCAAGGATCTTTATATCACTGATATTCCTACTGTCATCCCATGGCTGGAATTTAGTGTCTGCTCACTAATTTCAATTCGTGAAATGGTAAAGACCATGGCCACTGGAGCCAGAGAGCCTGGGTTTGAATCCTGACCCTGCCATCTACTATGAAATTGGACATGTTACTTAGACCCTCTGTATCTCAACTACTTCATCTTTAAAATGGGGTCAAGGGACTTCCCTGGCGGCCAGTGGTTAAGACTCCATGCTTCCAGTGCAGGGGACACAGGTTCAATCCCTGATCCCACATGCCTTGTGCCCCACTCCCCCCCCCCCACAAAATGGGAACCTTGATAGTCCCTACCCAATAGGGCTGTGGTGAGGATAAAAGGAGTGAATGTATGTTAAGCCCTTGAAGTAGTTCCTGGCACATATTAAGCCCACTAAAATACCATTTCTTATAGGAAAAGAACAGAGGAGAAAACGGGCCAACAAGTTGTAGCTCCTTAGTCCCCGAAGTTTTCTGTGAGATCGAAGAAGAGGCCAAAGTAAACATAGGTGATTTATCACGTCATCTTGGCATGCTGGCACGAGTACCTGGGGACCCACTGGATCCTACATTAGAAGAAGAGGGTGACTACACTAGTCAATTACACAGCATGTGGAAAATATAAAAACAGCAGCACAATGTCCGAATCTGCCTCCTAAAAGCATTGTTAAGTAATTCACTGAGGCTGAGACATAGGCAGATGGTGGGATCCCTTGAAACGCCCCTGTGAAATGTCTGGAGGCTTTCTAGATTAATAGCATTAGAAAAATGCTGTTAGAAAAATCCTGCTTTAGAAACATCCAATGCCTGACTTTTACCACTATCCCCTTCAGTTTATGCCATCTCTCCCGAGGAAAGGAACTTTTAAAATTATTTTTAAATGTAAGAGGAGGAATTATCAATCCATTAAGGAAAACAAAACCATTCTAATTAACAGCCGTTCATGGGAGAAGAGCTTGCTGCTGCAGGACTAGATAAGTGCCAACCCAAAGCTACAGAAATTGAGCAAGCCACACAGTCAAGTTCAATTATATCTTCCTCACTTAGCCAAGTAATTGATATCTGATTATTTTGCCTGATGCGTGTTGATGGAGAGAGAGTGATTTCTCCCTGCACAGGACCAGCATCACGAGCAGCTCTGAACTGCTGCTCAAGGAACAAAAGAACAGACAGGGCAGGCTCACTGGGGAATCTGTCCCCAGATCAACCCACCTGAGGCAACGGACACAGGGCAGTCATCCCCTGGAATCCAAAGCAGAGATCACCCCCAGTCACCTGTCACCTTCTACTAAGCCTCTTTGACTGAGTAAAACCTTCCCATTCTGAATAGAGAACTTGCTGAAGCAACTTACTGCTTGGCAGGAAGAAACTAGGTGGTGATGTTTCCCCCTCCTGTTAGCAGAAGTAGTTATGATAATGACAATGAATGTTGCTTAAAAAAAAAAAAAAAAGCCTATCTTTAAAAGATTGATTGAGTCCTTTGTTTCACGACCTTGATAGCTAAATGGTTATTTAATGAAGGATTTGTAAGTGCTGTTACTTCATATTCAAGAATCGAGGGAAAGTATCCTTCAGATGCCCGTCTCCACAGTGAAGTGGAGATAATCTCTGAACAGCCATTTGAATGATCAGGGAATTTAATCCCAGTCCAGGGACATAGGATTTCAGTACTAACCCGAAAAAAGAAGTGAATTATACAGCTAATTATCAGCGCACAGGCAAATAAATTCCAGCCATTCAAATCTGCTTGCACTCAAAAGTGCTATTTGTTGAACTTAAATAATGCCTTAGGACTTACTGATATAAATATTCTTATTTGCTAGAAAAGCCTTCATAGAAACAAAGCTCCAAGAGTCAAGCAAAGACTGAGACCAAGAAACATCAAAGAAACACCTCATTGTATTAGATATTTCCGTGGAGCCTTATTGGACAGCCGACAACTGTGAGTCTCTGTCTTGCTTTGATGACAGTTCAGCAGGCAGAACTCTTAGACACCTGCTATATCAGCAAACTGTTTTCTCCCAAGAGATAATACCATATATTGGTCAATAGAACCCATACTGTTAGGATGAAAAACACACTCATGTGTTTTTTAGAGTAAAAGGTGATGACCTTCTGGTCCAACCCAGAGAGGTTAAGACCCTGTGTGCCCTAGATCACACAGAGGCAGACCCAGGACATGAAACCACCACGTTTTCCGGACTGCTGATTCAGTGCTCTGTCTACTTCACTGAGCTGCCTCTTAGGGAACACATTTGAATCACTGGAGTTAAAAAAAATCAACAGAAATATTCAACTTGCTTTACACTTGAGATAGACAGCTCTCAAGTGCAAGGGAAAAAGAGGCTCCATCTCTCAGAGCCCACCTTGCCCCAGGTTTGGAAGGAACTGCTGTTTCAGGGTGGGGTAAGGGGGGCAGGCAGCAATTTTGGCAAGTCTGAAAGCAGCCTGGAAGTGGCTTGAAAATGTCCTAGCGATCGTGAGAGTTTCAGGAAGTACTACTGGCTTGTGGCCCACAGACTGCAGGAACTGAGCGATAAGGAGGACATATTCCAGGTGGGGGGACAAGGTAGGGGGGACACGTTCTCTCCAGGAGGGGAAATCCACAGAAAAGCGAACTCTGTGGGTGTGATTGTTTCACTGTATAGCACACATTTACTGAGTCTTTTCTATGTGAAATGCATTGTATCTTTTCATGAAATGATTATAAAAGGAGGTGTGGGTAGATGGAAGTGAGGATTGAAGACCTGGAGTTGTGCTTAGTATAAAAGTCACTTTACTTGCCTTGGAGTTCTATGTCAGGTACAACAAAAGACCCACCATGGGAATAGAGAGAACTATGGCACCTGGTCTCAGGTGGAAACAGGAGGCAAGGCCACTTTTCTTGAATGTTTTCGATTATAAGTCACTGTAGAGGCAGAGAAAGAGCAGGAGGATGTTATCTGCTACTTAAAATTCCCAGCAACTTCCAGAAAAATATTCTATGTCTTCTAGATACACAGGAAATATTTGTTGAGAAATGAACTGCTGAACTGGTGAAAGAATGACTAGTCATATCTCATTTATTTTCACTCTTTGTGGAATTATGTTGAGTTGAATGATTTTTCCAGTTAACTAAGATTTCCTCCTATAGATGTGAAGTCACCTGCTTTTAAACATGTTGTATGGTCATGTTTTTAGTGCTTCAGTCATGTTCCTTTCTTCTTAAATTTTTTTTAAAAATTTACTTATTTATTTATTTATTTTTGGCTGTGTTGGGTCTTCGTTTCGGTGCGAGGGCTTTCTCTAGTTGCGGCAAGCGGGGGCCACTCTTCATCGCGGTGCGCGGGCCTCTCACTATCGTGGCCTCTCTTGTTGCGGAGCACAGACTCCAGACGCGCAGGCTCAGTAGTTGTGGCTCACGGGCCCAGTTGCTCCGTGGCATGTGGGATTCTCCCAGACCAGGGCTCGAACCCATGTCCCCTGCATTGGCAGGCAGACTCTCAACCACTGCGCCACCAGGGAAGCCCTTAAATGTATTTTATGGAACATAATTTTGCCTTTTCATTGGTTATTTTACTGTGTACAACAGTGACTTTGAGGTTTGGAAGTGTGAGCTATTTGCCTTCACCCTACAGTGATTTTTTTTTTTTTCGGGGCTTCTTCATTCTCCTTCCTTACCTTACCAATCATCACGAGTGTGCATTACCGTGAGCTAGACAGGCCCTAGGTACCTGGAAACAACAGTGAACAAGACGGATGCGGTTCCTTTACAAAGTTTCCAGCCTAATCTGGAATTCAAACAAACCAGGCAAATAATTACAATCTGCGGTGAATTCTTTTTTTTTTTTTTTTTCTGGCCGCGCAGCCTGTGGGATCTTAGTTCCCTGACCAGGGATCGAACCCGTGCCCCCTGCATTGGAAGGGCGGAGTCTTAACCTCTGGACCACCAGGGAGGTACCTGAGGTAAAGTCTATCAAGATAACTGCTAAGATAGAGAATAATATTAGAAAACAGGTGAGTATTCCTGTAGCACGGTGAGCCCTGAAGACCTTGCTCTGAAGGTGACAGTTAAGCCACATCCAGAAGGAGGAGGCCAGCCAACTGTGGGGAGAACGCCTGGCAACTGTTTCCACCCCTCTTTCCCCTCAATCTCGTTGCTAAAGTCGGCCAGCAAATATCAGAAACACACGTCTGTTAAATCATTAATCTCATGTTCACAGAAAATAGAGATGTTGCTCTTAAGGGGATTTCAGTCTTTCCTTGGGTGAAAATATATGTTTATGACAACTATTTTATTTACTCTTCATCCCACTTTGGAAAGACGTGCAAAGCACTGATCCGCAGGGGAATAAAAAATGAATGATGCATGGCCCCCCTCTACCTTAGGAATTGTGTTAGTCAAGGTAAGTGAGGCTGCTTTGCAATAACAAGTAATCCCCAAATCTCGGTGGCTTAATGTACTAGTAGTTTATCTCTCACTCACACAATTTCCAAAGTGGGTCAGCAGCTCTCCTGGGTAGCTCTCCTACAAGTTGTTACTCAGAAATCCAGGCTCCTTTCATCTTGTGATTCTGGCCTCTATCCACAGAAGGTGAAGAGTGCGCTGGAGGCTCATCAAGTATTTTAAAAGACCAGCCTTGCAAGTTGCTTACAATACTTCCACCCCATTCCTTCAGTCAGAGCCCAAACATATAGTCTCACTCTAACAGCAAGGAAGACTGAAAAATGAGGTCTCCCTATGTTCCCAGAAAGAAGAAACGGGATTGATGAAGATATAGCTGGCCTCCATTGTAGGAAGCTCTTAATTTAGTGGCCCAGAAAGTCCAGCAGACACTAAAGTATCTTTAGGAGGGGCAACTGTTAAAAGCATTAAATAGAGGTGGAATCAAAGATGGGAGTCCGCAGGGATGAGATTGATCAATTCTGATTAATCAATAAGGGATAGCTGATAAGGGAAGTCTGCTAGAGGAACTGGGTTTAATCAGGGTCTTAAAGGATGAATAGGTATTTAAATGGTAGAAATAAAAAAGTGAAGTTAGACAAAGACACAAAAATGTGAAAGTTCATACCAGCCAGAAACGGTGAGGCATCTGGTAAGACTGGAGGAAACAAGAGTGGGGAAAAAAGAGGGACCACATTCCCAAGGGTGTTGGATGTGAAGTTAAATAGTTGGATTTTGTTCTGTGGGAAATAGGACATCATGAAAGCTTTTTGAATAGGTGGTAATATCATGAGATTTGTGTTTAAAAAAAGATACTTTCTTTCCCATGTTATTTGGTTGTTGGCTGAGGTTGGTGGGAAGCTTAATGAGTGATAATTAGGGATGTTGCTGCTTCATAACAGGTAGTTCTTTTCTTCCAAGAATTGACAACACTTTATATGTGCTGGAGAAGCTCATTAATCCTCAATTTCTTCAAGACTAGCACAGATGAATTAAATATCCCTCTGTGACCTAAGTACTTTACCGAACTGAGAGAACCTCATGCCGGTGGCCCAAAAGACATATAAAAAATGTTACAGGTTGCATCATCTGTCAGCCTTGCAGAGAACTCTGTCCAAATTCTTTTGGAAGAAGCAGAGCCATGTGCCAGCTCCCCAGCGGAGCCCAGAATACTGACATACGAAGTCAGGGATTTTTGGCAACACTTTGGGTCTATTGTCATCAGTACGTTTGGGTTCCAGTTTTCAACTTGTTTCTGATCAGTTAATAACAGCCCATATCTTAAACTTTAACCTAAAAGATAAAGATCCATCTCTTCATGGATTCTCAATCCTACTGCTGTGTTGTAGTGTTGATAGTTAAATGTATTTCTCCATTACAGCATTTGTCTAAATGCATGGAAATTTCGTTTAAGTCCTAACATAGTTGAAGTATCTTTAGTTTCTTTGTAGCTCCTTATCCAAGGTCCCAACCCTTTTCATTCCCACATCCCCAACCTGCAGAACAGTTGAAAATACAGAAACGTAAAAACCGTGATGCTAAGTGGTCTTTCTCCAGAGAAGTTTAGCACACTTCACTTAAGTAGAAGTCTCTGTTGGTTCTGCATCCAATGGCCAGTTCTTTCCTTACTTACTCTTTGGTGTCAAAGCCATGATTTTGTCCAGATATCCTGGACTTTTCCCTAATCTGACTCAGGAATAAATCCAAATTAATCTAATCACAGCAATTTTGTGCCCCTTATCAGCGATGGATTTAGGGGTGACCCAGTGTAGACAATGATGCATGAGTACAGGTCTGCTTGGGGGTTTCTTGGAAATGTTGCCTTGATTTTGAAGAGCACCGATGCCAGTATTTGTTTCTCTTCTCCCACCGTCAAGATACGGTACCTGGAACAGCAGTGGCCACCTTGCAGCCCTGGGGAAGCCCAGCTGGAGCAATGCCAGTGCCCTGAGGATGACCGAGCAGGAGGACAAGAAAAGCTTAGGGCTCTGGTGGCATTGCAAAGTCACCGGCTTAACCAAACCCAAGGAGTTCTACCAGGGCCTCTTTTATGTGAGATGATTCATTTTCTTTACTGCTCTAAGCTGATCCGTTTGCACTTTGCTGTTACTTGCAGCAGAAGCACTGTAAGCAATAACAATGGCAGTTCACACCGTTTCTTACCATCCCAGTGAGGAAAGCAGGTGCTCAGAGCAGAGCACTCACGTTACATCACTCTAAGCTATAATGTAATCAGTGCCCCTGGAGTTGCACAAAGCAGGTTCCGGAAAGCAGCGAGTGAGCAAATGGCTTCATTTGAGTCACCGAGGGGATCAAGAAGAAAGGCAGGAAGAAGGCAGCCAAGACAGCGGCTTCCTCCTTGAAGGTCAGCTGGAGCGTGGAGCCTGGCTCAGCCAGCTCTGATTCCTTTTGCCCATAAACTTGGGCCACTTCACTCTACATCTCGAAGCTTCAGCTTTTCTCATCTGTAAGATATATGCCTCGCAGGTTGCTGTGAGAATACAAAATAATGCATGATAATTCATGTAGTGTGGTGCTTACAGCCCATGCACTATTGGCATTCAGTAAAGGCAGCTATTATTTTAACAAGCGTGATGATTCCCAAACTTTTTCTGCCTCAGATCTTTGATGGTAGCAAAGAACCTCTGGGTCATTTACCCTCTTACTGTCACTTGACACCATAAATTCATAGGCCAGAAGGGAAGGAGAGTGTTCCATGAATGAGACTCCATTTGCAGCTGTGATCAGTGAGTCATTACTTCATGCCTGAAACCCACATCCAAACAACTCCATCTCCATATGTGAAAACTCATATGCATCAGGAAAGATCCTGGGACCATACCTGAGAACACATTTTCTTTTTTTACCTCGGATTTATTGAGATATGATTGCCATATAACATTGTGTAAGTTTAAGGTGTACAATGTGTTGATCTGATACACTTATATATTGCAAAATGATTGCAACCATAGCTAACACCTCCATCTCATCATATAATTACTAGTTCTTCTATTGTGGTGAGAACATTTAAGATCTACTCTCTTAGCAACTTTCAAGTATATAATACAGCATTATTAACTATAATCACCATGCTATACATTAGATCCTCAGAACTTATTCATCTTATAACTGGAAGTTTGTATCCTTTGACCAACATCTCCCTATCCACCCCCCAAGGCCCTGGTGACCACCATTCTAATCTCTGTTTCTATGAGTTCAGCATTTTTAGATTCCACATATAAATGATATCATAAAATATTTTTCTTTCTCTGACTTATTTCACTTAGTGTGAAGGCCTCAAGATCTGCCTATGTTGTTACAAATAGCGGGATTTCCTTCTATCTTATGGCTGAATAGACATCTTTTTACGTATTCATCCATTGATAGCCACTTAGGTTGTTTCCATATCTTGGCTATTGTGAATAAACACACAGTATAGATATCTCTTGGAGATTCTGGTTTCATTTCCTTCGGATATGAAAAGGAAGTGGAATTGCCGGATCATATGGTAGTTCTATTTTTAATTTTTTGAGGAACCCCTGTACTGTTTTCCATAGTGGCTGCACCAGTTTACATTCCCACCAACAGTGCACAATGGTCCACAGAACCCATTTTCTTAAGCTGTATCGCCACCTACAAGCAGAGGAAAGCTGGGTTTGCAAGAGTCATTTCAGCCGAGTGCCGTGCCACTTACAGATGCGCCGCATTAATTTTTTTCATAACTATTTGTTAGCCTCCAGTTTGAGAGAAAGACAATTAAAAAAAAAAAACAACCCTGGAATGTTCCTGCTTGGAATGATAATTGCTCATTAGAACCCCATTTCATTATAATTGTACAATTCATTATGCTGAGCACTTCATTAGAAGTATTGTAAAACTCCTGACAACTTGAATATTGAAATGAATCTGATTTAGAGCTTTACTGTTTCTTGAGGGCATTTTCTAATTAATGGAAGTCTGAGAAACCAGAAAAAGTGAGAGTCGTCATATTTTCTTCTGGGGGTCATTACTGGAGATGTGTTTTTTAAAATATCATTTTGAATTAGGAAGCTTTCTTTAGCACAGAAAGAAAAAAATAGTCCATAAACCCAAAGTAGTCACAGTGAGGCCACATCTGTCTTTACAGATACAGATAGCTCAGAATGATCCGCAATTAATGCTAAACCAAATCTTTTTAGAGTGCTGTTAGGGACTTCAGGGTAAAGAGAGCGGATTGAACATTTTCATTTATCGCTCTTTCCTCTTGAAAGCCCACTGAAATGACAGCAACGGAAGTTTAAAAAGGTTTAAAAACCCACAAGGACAAAGAAAATGAAGGGGAAGAACAGAGCAACAAAGTCCTGGCAGCTGCAGGCAGAAGGACAAGGACTATTGACTTTTCAGACCCAAGAACCAGAATCCGAAGCCGACAGAGCAGGAGGTGAGATGCAAACTCATTGCACTCAGCACCCCCGGATATGCAGGAATTAGTGGTTCCAGAAAGTGGAGCTAAAGGTGGGGCTCTAGGAGGATCAGCTGAGAGTCTGCTTGGGAAGCATTTGGATCCCCGGCAGAGGGACGGTCACTCGTCTCCACTGGTACAAGTCAAGAGGTTTTTCCCTCTGGAGAGGGTGGAACAGAGGGTCTCTGGACTGGAAGATTCTAGAAATGGTTGATGGCAAGTCTACCATAATACAACAGGGGGATCAGATGAAAACTTACACATCTAATAATGAGACCTTCCCTCCAAGCCCTCTTAGGTTAGCAAAATGCCAGCAGCAGGGCCTAGACCCTGAGCATGAGATTGGAAGATGCTTCTTTGAGGAATCTGACCATCCCAAGGAGAAATAGCTAAAAATGGCTCTCTCAGGGAGTTCCCAAGAAAACAGCGAGTCAGAGCGGTGGCTCCCGAAGTGTGGTCTCCAAACCTGCAGTATCGGCATCACCTGGGAACCCGCTAAAGATGCAAATTCTCACGCCCTGCTCCAGACCTACAGAATAAGAACCACTAGGGTAGGACCCTGAGATCTACTTTAAGAAGTCCCCCACCTATTCACTAAAGTTAAGAACTACTGCTCTTCAGCAAAGCTCACCGTGGACACAAAATTTCCCTTCCTTATGAGCAGACAATCAAGGGTGAGCAGATATCTAAAGAAAGATGGAGAACAAAATAAATTGAAATAAATAACAATCTTGGAGGAAAAAGAGACTTTTCAGGAAAAATTAAACTTGGAAAACAGCTAACATTAATACCCTTGGAGGGGTAAGAAAAGATATTTCATCCATGAAAACAAGAAGAGGTGACTTTTTTTTTAAAGAAGGGGTCCTTTGAGAAACAATGAAAATGGGCTTTTGAAAATTTTTAAATATGGTAGTAGAAATGAAGAATTCAACCAAACACTAAAAAGTGAAGCAAAAAGTCAGAAAAAAAAAATGGGGAGAAAAAGAGAAGAATCTGAAGATTAGTCTAGGAGAGTGATCCGGACAAAGGAAGCAGAGGGGAGATATAATGAAAGAATTGAGAATTGTTTCCCAGCATTGAAGACCATACAGCCCTAGATGGGATCCACACCATGTCCAGACATTGGATGAAAATAGATTTGTATCCAGACATGTCATTGTCAGATTTCAGAATGTGGGAATAAAGAGAAGATCCTGCAAGTTTCCAGAAAGAAAACCTAGGTGCATACTAAGGATTAAGAACCAGAATGGCTTCAAACGTTTCTGGAGCAACATTGGATCCTGGAGGACAATGGAGCAAAGAAGAGAGAGCCTGAAGGAAGATGGTGTCCAAAGTTGAATTTTATACCCTGGTAGACGATTAATCCTATGAGGAGACAGAATAAGTATCATCCAATGTAAGGGTAGAATACAGACATTTAAAAACAGGCTCAGGGACTTCCCTGGTGGCGCAGTGGTTAAGAATCCGCCTGCCAATGCAGGAGACACGGGATCGAGCCCTGGTCCGGGAAGATCCCACATGCCGCGGAGCAACTAAGCCCGTGCGCCACAGCTACTGAGCCTGTGCTCTGCAACAAGAGAAGCCACTGCAATGAGAAGCCCGCACACCTCAACGAAGAGTAGCCTCTGCTCGCCACAACTAGAGAAAGCCCGCACGCAGCAACGAAGACCCAACGCAACCAATAAATAAATAAATAAATTAAAAAAATAAAAACAGGCTCAGTTTTCGAAGTTCTCCGATTGAGAGGTTAAATTTTATAATAAGAACTGGATAGTGGTCACTGTCAAAGTATTAACTTCTGATTTGCAGAGACACCTATCAGAGAAGTACTTAAACCAAGGACTTTGTGACGACTGCTGTTTGTCCTCTGCATCTATTCTCATCCCTCTTCCATCCAGACTCCACCTGTGACCAGAAAGTTCTCTCTCCTGAAGACTTGTCTCTCCAGCCTTCCCCTACATCCTTAGGATACTAAGCAAACCCTTTTGTTCTCAATGAGGCTTCATCTTGCCTCAGTTCTAGAATTTCTATCTAGAGGGGGTTGGATAGAAATCTAGATGAGGGGGGGGTAGGAGGCCAGCCCTGGGGTCTTGTCTGCAAGCTGCATTCTTAAAAACTTAGATTTCATAGCACTTTAAATAAAACTTTTCAATGAGATTTTACTTACTCTAAATATAAGGTTAAGAAAATATTGCTTGCCCCATCAAATGTTATTTTTAATTGGGGTGGATTGGAGGACTGATAGAGATTGGGGCTGTGAGCTCAAGGCCCCCGCTTCAGCCATCCTTGACCCTTCATCCTGGGATGATGGCAGGAACAGAGTCATTCTTCACAGTAGGTAACTTGGAGGCTGTTTGGATGCGCCTTCTCGTTCGTGGGAATGAATTACCTCAGGTCTGACCCACTCTTGCAGTGAACCTCCCTCTTAGAAGCTGCTCTCATAAGCTGCCCAGCTGGGCTCCTCCGAGCTGCAACACCGCTTTCTCAGACAACTACTCTTACAGAGATTTATTCAAAGATCCCTAGACTGGCCAGGGTAGGCATTCTGGGTAATAGCACAGGGACGCTCTCCTGCTTTCTCAGCTTCATTGGGCTGAGCCTTAAGGCAGGACCCAGATCCACCAGGTTTTGGGTGAACTTTTTGTTTAGCATGGTGGTTAAGAGCCTGTCTTGGAGTGAGACAAAAATGGCTTCAAGTCCTGGCTCTGCAAACTATCTGGAGAATGGGACAAATGAACCTGTCTCAACTAGTGGTGGTGGATTCAACGAGCTGACGTTTGCAAGGATTAAGCACGTTAAATCCTCCATCAGTGACAGTTCAGTAACAAAATTAACCAGAACTCTCTAAGAGTTTCCTCTGAGGAAAAAGCGCTGCAGAAATAGTCCCTCTGGGCTAAGGTATCTAGGAAATGAGACAAAAATCTCTAGGTTCTTTTATTTATATTCTCCCCTTCTCTTTTCCTTCCCTCCCCCAATATTGGCCCGGGGACACAGCTACAAATTAAGTCCAATCTCAGCACTAGTTCTAAAAACCCTATAACCTGAAATATAGAAAAACAGACATATTAGATGTTTAAAGAAAATTTAAAAGACAAAATGAAACACAATGTAAAGCTTTTCCTCCCCCCTTTTTTTCTAGAAGTGTGTCCCTATTTGTCTCTAACTTTCACCAGTGGGTAGAGTGATAATAATGCTAATTGGCGTTATTAGTCAAGAGCTTTCTATGTGACAGAGTATTTTCCAAGCATTTTACTAAGATTATCTCCTTGAACCCTTATGGGACTCCTAGGAGGTAGGTACCTTTCTTATTCTTTTTCGGAGATAAGAAAACTGGGGCTTAGAGATGATAAGTAACTTACGGGGAGGCATACAGCAGCTCACTGCGTGGAAGAACACCCCAACCGTTTGGGTTCCTGAAAGCATGGTGGTCAGCCTCGTACAGGAGGGATATCCATGGACTTCACCCTTCTTGTCCCTTATGGCTTCTAGGAAAAGTGTGGAAAAGGTCAGTTTTCTTCTTAGTCCCATGTAGCTAGCAGGGAACTTTCTGCATGTCCAGGGATATTTCTCTGTCCTCTGCCTCAACATACAGAGCTGTGCAGAAGGAGTTGGTCCATGAGAACTTAGAGGCAGAGACTGTCAGGGCTCAGTTCGACCCTCTGACTTGATTCCTATTCATCTCCCCACCCTCCAAACCCTTCAGAGGCCAGGACTGGGTCTCAGATACTCTTGCCTTCCCCAAAGGGGTGCATAGCAGAAGCGACTATTCTAGCTTTGCTACCCACATTTATTTCCTTTTTTTCATAACTCTTCGGTTCCCTCTTGGTAAGATTATTCCCAACAGGTATATCAGGAGGAAACCTTGACTAGATGATCTGCAAAGTTCCAACAACTCTGAAATTCTGTCATTCTGTTGTTATATAACTTAATGTTCTATAAAAGAGAAAGCTATGCATCACAGGTGTTAAGGGCATCCAGAAACGTCACTGGATATTAGTGCTTTCTGGGAATCTCTTTTAGGCATTGACAGTTGGGGTCACATTTCCACTAGGGTAAGGAGAAATCAGAAGGGAAATGACCTTGAGCTGGCCTTGTGTGGGCCACTCTGTGGTCGGCTGAGAGCTCCTCTTTGACTGCTGCCATCCAGCCCAGCCCTGCAGGGTCCATGAAGAGTGGCTAAGGACCACCCTCAGAGGGTACATCGTGGGTAGAGCGTGAACTTGGATATTAAACCCGCCAGGGTTCAACTCCCAGCTCTGCTACTGACTGGCAGTGTCACCCTAACCTCTCTGTTTTCTCATCTGAAAAATGCAGGTAATGCCACCCTCTTCCCTGGGCTGTGGTAATGCCCATCTCATGGTAAGCAGTTCATCATCAGTAGCTGTTAATAATAACATCACTAACTAGTCTAATTGCCCTTCCTGTTTTAAAGGCTCACAGCCTGTAATGCTGGGCTGGGGACCACTCTCACCGACATTGGGACTTTGATTTTTGACTACCACTGATTTGCAAGAACTAAGCTAAGAGTAGTTACGGCTATCCCCACTATCATTAAAAAAAAATCAGATTTAATTTTGTAAATTTGCATGTATTTTTAATTTGAGCTGCCTGTTATCATCAGTGACAAAGAATTTTCTGACAGGTAAAGTTAACCAAAGACGGACTGTTTGCTTCAGTGGTGGGAGGGCTCATCACCATAGCAGGGGTGGCTGAAGGGTGGGGCAGAGGACCGCCTGGATGGAACGTATTAGAGGACATTGAAGGGCTGGTAATGGTTTTTGTTGATGACTTAAAGTTTTCTAAAATTCCACATGTGCCTCACAGCTCTCTGAACAGCCCTGGTAATCTGTCGTTTTTGCCTCAAGTTTCTTTGGTCTTCCAGACTACCCATCAAGTAATTGAGAAATTATAAATAAACGTTAGAAGCAAGTCCCTAATTGATCAACTTTCAGGTTTCCCTTGGTGAGTTTTCTTGAAACTTGGTTCCTGTGTATAATTTGATTCATGCATCTCTGGGGGAAAGACCTCTCCCCTGATCTTTGAGGAGGGTAGCAAATGGCTGCAAAGTCCAGGCAAGGAGGTGGTAGTGCTACATTTGCAGAGCTAGCAGTCAAACCTACAAAACGAATACAGTTTCCATGCAAGGAGGAAGGAGGAGGACAAATGACTGCCAGACCTGTACATTTACCGAATCAACACCAGTCCCAGGCCACAGAGTCCCGTACTTAGATGCTTTGGCCAGATTGCTTGAGTACTGACATAGCCTTGTAAACTGAGACCCTTCAAAGGAGTGAAAAGAAAAAATAAGTTTAGAGGAACGTTTACATAGAGGTTTCACTTGGGTTCCAGCTGCCCAACTGAATTAGCATCAAACCGTTGCCCTGGAAAAGGGTCATGAGAAGTGGTTTTCCTGGCCTCACACAATGAGCACAGTCAGTATGGAAGCTGCCTGGCTTTCATCTGGAAGAAATTTACATCTGATCCCACCATTACCCCCAGACTTCTGCCTTCCTATCTGCTTCACCCTATCATTCTGAGGCCCATATATTTGCAAAAAGTGCCTCCACTGTCCTTTCTCCTGGTGACGTGGCTGTAAAATTCCTCTCCCTCAATCTTTCTTCCATCCCAAGCAAAACTCCCATTCTTGAGTTCAGACTAGTATCAATAAGGAGTTTGGAGTGAAAACGCTGAGTGAACTAATTCACACTAAAAAGCAAATAGCTGATAAATTCTTGGAGAGGTCCTAACACTTTTTATGAATTCAAGTATCTCAGTTATACAATTTCAGGGTTTAAAAGTTAACCTCTTGAATGGTGGCATCTCACTCACTAAGGTCAAGGGCAAAAAAAAGTTTTAACATCGTAAGAGTAACCTCCTTTCCTCCGTGTTGCTTAATCTGATACTAAGGAAATGTTGCATCTGGGAATAGCAGATGGTTAGCTCCCCAGTACTCAGAGATCCACCCTGAGAATAGATAAGAATCATGGAAGCCTCTTTGGACATACAAGAAAGGAAAAGCAAGCCCACACAGGGTCCTAGAATTACTGGTCCTTATCCTGGGTACCCCTGAGATAGGGATTCCCAGGGATGGGCCTCCCACCCCTATTATTTCTTTATTCTCCTTTCCTCCCTACTCGCAGTGCCAAATAAGGAGCGTCTTTGTCCTTTGGGAGTGCGGGCAGAAGGAGCACCCCTTGATGCTGGAGTTTTGACATTTAAATAATAAATGCTAAAACTTACCAAAGGGGCTTCCCTGGTGGTGCAGTGGTTAACAATCCGCCTGCCAGTGCAGGGGAGGCAGGTTTGAGTCCTGGTCCAGGAAGATCCCACATGCCGCGGAGCAACGAAGCCCGTGCGCCACAGCTACTGAGCCTGCACTCTAGAGCCCGCGAGCCACAACTACTGAGCCTGCGCGCCTAGAGCCCGTGCTCCACAGCAAGAGAAGCCACCGCAGTGAGAAGCCCGCAGACCGCAACGAAGAGTAGCTCCCGATTGCCGTGACTAGAGAAAGCCCGCGCGTAGCAACAAAGACGCAACGCAGCCAAAAATAAATAAATAAAATAAATTAAAAAGAAAGAAAAAAGAAAACTTACCAAAGGCTTACTACGTGTTGCTACTGCTCTAAATGCTTTAATTCATTCATTTATTCAACAAGTATTTACTGAGTGCATCCTATGTGCTAGTCACTTCTAAATGCTGTGTATTCATTTATTCATCCAGTGCTTGACCTGTTATGTGTCAAGTAGTGTTGTAAATGCTTTTCATTCACTCCTTCATTCATTCATTCAACAAGTATTTATTGAGTGCATTCTATGTGCCAGTCACTTCTAAATTCTGTTTATTCATTTATTCATCCAGTGCTTGACCTCTTATGTGTCAAGTATTGTTATAAAGGCTTTTCATTCATTTATTCATTCATTCAACAAGTATTTACCAAGAGCCTCCTGTGTGTCAGGCACTGATCTAGGCTCTATAGTGGTGAGCCAAACAAAGCTTCTGCCTTTACAGAGATGATACTTTATTGAGGGTTGCCAGGCAATGCACAAATAAACAAGAAAACATACAGTGTATCAGGTGATTTGAAGTCCTACAGAGAAAAATCAGCTGAGGCAAACGGGCAGAGTGCCGGGTAGATGTTTCTATATTTAGGTCTCATTGATGAGGTGGCACTTGAGCAGAGAGCGAGCAAACATGACAAAATCAATCACAGGAAACACCAGTACATAGACCCTGAGGTGGGAGTGTGCTTGGCCTACCTGAGAAAAATCAAGGGAGAAAGGGGTGACGGGAGCAAGGGGGAGAGGGGTGAACAAGGTCAGACGGAGCTGGGAGGGAAACTGAGCAGGGCCTCACAGGCTCTGTTGGATGGGGAACACAGTAGAGTGCTTTGACCATGGGAATGACTTGTTTTAAAAGCATCCTCCAGCTGCTGTGCTGAAAATAGACTAGGACATCAGGGTGAAAATCAGGGGGCCAATTAAATGGCTAGTGCCGAATCCAGGCTGGAGGGGCTGGTGGCTTGGGCTGTGGCAGCTACACTGGAGGTGGTGAGAAGTGGTCAGTCGCCAGCTGTCTCTGAAGGTAGAGCCCACGGGATTCGCTGGTGGACTGGATGTGGTATGTGAGGGGAAGAGGGAAGTCAGAGATGATCCCAAGGATTTTGTCCTGAGCAACTTCAAGGGTAGAGTTAACATTTCCTGAGACAGTGAAACTGCCGGAGGAGTTGTCTAGAGGAAGAGCTGGAATGGGGAGTTCAGTTTGGGATATTAGTAAGTTTGAGATGCTCATGACGATCTCAGTAAAGAACTCAAGGTGGGCATTTCGGTGTTAGTCTGCCGTTCCAGGGAGGCGTCCAGACTAAGAATATAAAAGTGGGCAGAGATGGTGTTGAAAAATCATAGACCAGACACATGAACTGAGCGTGTATGAGGTTAGAAGAAAAGTCCCAGCACAGAGTTATAGGGCATGCCAAGGTCTAGAAAAGGAGGCAGGATCCAGGTGGGAGATGAAGATGTAACCAGTGAGATGGAAGGAAAACCAGAATCAATGGTTATTCTGGAAACCAAGCCAGGAGGCGCTCGAGAAAGAGGGAACCATCAACCACGTCAAGTGCTTTGGGTAAGTCAGACCAGATGAGGCGTGACCGGTGTCCACTGGGAAGGTGCCCGAGGCCCTAACTGGAGCTGTTCAGAGGAGTGATGAGGAGGGATGCCCCATCAGGGCATGTCAGGAACAACGGTGTTTATATTTAATTCCATGAGGGATATTGTGTTATATTTCTGTTCTACAAATGAGAGAACTGAGGCGCAAGAGAGGGTTGAACACAGCTGGATTGGAAGTCAGACAGTCTACTAGCTCCAGAGGACATGCCCTTCAAAGTCTGGTGTGCTTGGAACTTGAAGGCTCTCAAATCACCAGGGGCAGTGGAGAGCCGGGAGAAGCCTGCTGGCATCTTAGGACAGCAATCACTAGGTAAAGGGGACAAGAGAAGAACAGAGAATGTGACCTCACACCCCACACCATCCGCCGCTGCCTCAAATTCATCTTAGCTTTTGGAGAGAAATGCTGGTTAAGATGGGCTGGGCAGGAAAGGTACCCTTTGCTTTTTTAATGGTATTTTATGTTTCTAGAAATTAATTCAGAATCCTTAGAGCACGCTAAATCTTCTAATAGTTAGAAGGTGTGGCATTAAATTGTCATCGGTAGTGAAGATGACAGTGGCTAAGGGTTGGTGCGACATAGGGGTGTCTTGCTGTGAACTCCGTGCTCACCCAAATTTATCCACGAACTGATGGCAGTCTCTGTGTGATGAGCGGCAGCAAACTCGTGTTTTCGGTTTTGTCTTGTTTTTGCTGGATAAACGTTCTGGTCAGAGGCGTGTTTCCACGTCCGTGAACAGAATCCGGGGGCCTCTGAGCTAGAACGGGCTTGGAGGAGGGTGGAGGGCAGGTTACTGCACAGGAACCAGGCTGGAAGGTCAGTGCTCCAGAGCGACCTTGTGGTCGTTCCTGCAGTGGGACCGAGGGAGGGGGCAGCTGGGAATACTCTTGCTGTCGCTCCAGTGTCAGGGCTCCTTTCCTGCGGACCGGGCAGGCTGTCCTCCAGCAGTTACGCTGTAAACCCTGGTCAGCCAAGCCTCCGTTACGTTTTCTTGGGATTGGGGTGTGATTGGGGTGGTGATGGCAATCTGGATTCCTGTCCTTGACGTTAGGAAGACGACCAGGTAGCTGATGGGGCCCCTGGAGGGGGCGCCGAGAGGGGGATGGGAGAGCCCCAAAGACCTGCGTCCCTGTTTCGCGTTTTGAGGCTGGTCTTTCCAGCCGGACGGATGGCAGGGATGGGCTCTAGCTGAAGTCTGCAGTGACCTCAGTAAGGCTCTTGTTCTCCTGTTCCTTCCAGAGGATTCTCCATCTTGCTTCTTTGGAGCCAGGGGAAAGCAGGAGCAGCCAGCATGCAGGCGACCATTTACCCTTTCCAGGCCTGGGAGAGAGAAAAATCAGGTGACGCAAGGCCCTGGGCCCTCAGCTCTCGTGAGCTGACATCCTAGAATCAGTGAGTTCTCTTTGGTGTTAAACTTTCAGCATTTTGAACAATTTCAACAGGATTTCCCAGTGGTTACATGGCTTTCTCTTTACAACTGTTTGTTCCACTGTACTTATTTTTCTCTATGTGTATCACACATACACACACACACACACACACACACACACTCACAGGTAAAGTATCTGTCTTTCCCCCTCATCTCATCTCCTTCAAGAGAAAACCTCTCTGAAAGGGGCCACAGTTTTGCAAATGAATTTTCAAAGCTGAGTACACAAACCATCCTTGTGGTCAAGGTCCGTATAAACTTGGGAGCTTCATTTTAGTCAGTAGAGCACTTCTGGCTAAAGCCAAACTTTCTCTTTTGTCCTTATCTGCAAACTCGAAGTATTACCATTGTCCTAAGGAGGGTCTCAAGCCCCCTTCCCAAGCATCCCAAACCAGAGCACTTTAACATCCCTAATGCACAAGAAAGAGCCACGGTTATGCAGCTAATCCTGTGGTCGTAACACTGAGCTGTAAGTCTAGCCCCTGCATTGGCAAAGAAAGAAGCCAAGGCTCAGAGAGGCAGTGAGATTTGCTCTCTATCACACAGCTACTTTGAGGGAAAACCATTTCTCCTCACTCAAAGAGATTTGCTCTTGCAGTCATGCCCTCCAAGTAATGCCCAATGGTTCCCATGTATGAATTCGTCATGAATTAATGGGAGGGCCAGAAGTTCAAGCCACCAGCATCACAGGGATGAGAGCTGACATGTACCTCCAGGAAATTTGATATGATTGGAGCCATGTGTAGATCTACTTTCTGGGGATAGAGAGAACTGAAAAGCTTGTTTAAATTATTAAGAAAATATGAATCTAATCTTTATCTGCAGTAAGCAAGGTGTGGAGCTGGGGAACGGAGCACCAGGGGAAGCTAGGTGATCTGTTTCAAGACAATGTTCCCCTGACAAAATGATGCTTGGAGAGAAATCTCCTGGAAGTATGGAATGTCTTCCTGCTATCTAGAATTCCTTGATTATTTCTTCTAAAAGATATTGGTTCTATGGTAGGTCATACATATTTGGAACTCAGAACTTAAATATTTGTTGCTTATTCCATGCCCAGGGTCTCAGAGGCACTCGAGTTTTTGTTGAATGAATGCAAGATGATTTGTGCTAAATGAATACACTGATGATACATTTAAACGTTTGAAAACTGCTAACTGATGTATTATGCTGAAATTAATAAGTTAAAATATAACAGGAGTGAATGTACAGCCATGTATTCAGTCTCCAAAAAATCAACAGGGACAAGAGGGAGGATATTTGTTTCAACAGCAGTTCAAATGAAACAGACGTGAGAGCTTTAGTTTACAACTTCGTAAGAGCCAAAGGTATGAAGCACGTACTGAAGAGCTGACGTGATATTAGACTGTTTCCATAAAAGAATGGTTTCTAGGTCAAGGCTGGACATCACTACACTGTGCTCTTAGATGATTCAACCTTACCTGGAGTATTGGAGTTGATAATTAGTTGTCACATCTTAAGAGGGACATGGATAAACTTAGACCATGTTCAGAGGATAGAGGGCATGGGGGCTAAAAGTCTAAATGCCATGATTTATTATGCCCTGAAAGAACTCAGAATGTTTGGCTAGAAGAAACAACCAAAAGTGACACCAAGATTGATTAGATGATACTCTAAAATTCATAAAAATTTTATGACTGTGAAGCAATAGCCATAATTTATCACCAAAGGACCTGGGGTAGTCAAAGGTGGCATCCCCAACACGGAAGTCTCTGCTCCCATCACCTGAAAAGTATTTCAGGTATAAATTAAAATGCTCTATGAGACATTGTTTTCCATAAACAAGGGGTTTAAATTATCCTGACCCACAAATAAAGATCATCCATGTTATTTACTCAGATAACCATAGTCTTGTCCGAAATGTTAGATCATTCCACCAATAGATTTTTTTCTATTGCTCCAAATCATTAATAAGAATTTTGACGGCAGTAAAAACAATAAAATAAATCAATCCTTAATAAATAATATATAAATGCTCCTCTTCTTTCAGCAATGATTTATTAATATCCACTCACAGAGCTGCTTATTCTCTATCGATGCAGGTTTTTAATCACGTATGAATTTGCCAAACCATCTTTCATTCAATTAATATACTTCTATCTGCTTTTAAGGAACTTTAACAAATGCTTTACTCTATCTATGATTCCCCTTACGTGCTAGGATATGAACACTGTGAAAAATAATGAGGTTAGTATTGCACGACTTCTTTTGTGAACGCTTAGCTCATTTTCTAAGAAGCTTCACTTCTTCCGCTTAATATTCAATTGTCAAATTGAGCCAAGAAATAACAAGCCTCCTGCTCCCATGTTTGAAATTCATCTTTTTGAAATTTGGAAGATCCTGTTCCCCAAAGAACGTCTCAAAGATTATGACCAGGGTTCTGGGATCTTTCCAGACTCTGTGAGACCTCGTCCGGACTAGGGAGGGGGAAACTGGCGTAGAAGAGGCAGCTTCACGGGGGCAGACAGGTTCACTTGGGGGTGATTGCCCGAGGGAGGCACCGTGCTGGCAGGATCCTTAAACCTTGTCCAGTCTCGGCAGGAAGTCATGCCATCACACCACGGCCATGTCTCTCACTGACCCCCATGAGAGGAGTGTTTGTGTGGGAACTCAGTATTTCCCATCTAGAGCTAGGTGTTTTCTTACTATTTCTTTACCATTCTAAGCTTTATTTTCCTTCAATGCATCTTTGTTTTACTTTTTTCATTTTGAAGACTTTTCGTATTAAGGGATAAAATTGAAGAAAAATTGGAGGTAATTAGTTCTGTTGTTTATTAGTTCTTGTCACTTTGGACAAGTTGCTTAACCCTACTTTATGGTGTTCAGTTTCATTCTTCCTTAGGCTAATCTTATGTAGCAGTGACTATCTATATCATCTCTGTCTTCTTAAGTTCTCTTTCTGTCCATGGATTCAATCAAAGGCACTTATTACCCTTTTAAAAACTTTTATTGCCGCAGCTTATTTTTTCCCAGTTTTACTGAGATACAGTTGATATATAACATTGTGTTAGTCCAAAGTGTAAAATGTAATGACTTGATGTATGTATATATTGCAACATGACTACCACAGTGCGTTTAGTTAACATCAGTCACCTCACACAGATAACAAGTGCTGGAGAGGGTGTGGAGGAAAGGGAACCCTCCTGCACTGTTGGTGAGAATGTAAATTGATACAGCCACTATGGAGAACAGTATGGAGGTTCCTCAAAAAACTAAAAATAGAGCTACCATACGATCCAGCAATTCCACTCCTTGGTATTTATCCAAAGGAAACAAAATCACTACCCTGAAGAGATATCAGCACCCCCATGTTCATTGCAGCTCTATTTACAACAGCCAAGACATGGAAATAACCTAAGTGTCCATCAACAGATGAATAGATACCCATTTAAACAATTTTAAAGGTTCCTTTCCTTAAAAATTTCTCCAGACTCAACTCACTCTCACAATCTCATGCAGCCAAATCTTTGCTTCAGATTTTGATGCCTACCTCACCCCTTGGACTGGAAACCTTGGGTTGTCCTGCGGTTCCCTGGACACCTTTTGCCAGGAACATAGCTGGGAGTTCCCTGTGCTTTCTGCCTGCACTCTCAGGCCAACCCCTGTTCACTCCTGTCCTGTCCTTTTCCTGACACCCTCACCCAGGCTGGACAGCACAGCTGCCTAGGGCCAGGAGGTCAGAGAGTAGCATTGGACTTGAAAGCAATCACGCAAGTGAGAGCACTGAAAAACCCATAAAACCTCTAGACAGCTCTATCATTACAAAATGTTCTCTGTCCTAAAATGCGATATGTTTGAAGGCAGCATCAGTTCAAAAAGCTTTTTTAGGGAAAAAATAATAGATGTGCGCTGGGATTTACAAGGGATTGGATTTCAGAAGTATTTTAATGTTAAAAAGAAAAAACGTGTCTTAGGATCAGGGAAACGCAGTGTTGTTCTTAGCGTTCGGCGCCTGCCCACACTTCCTAGTGTAACGGGTTATTGAACACGCTGGAGTGAAATCAGGAAAGAGCTTTGGGTTTCCCCACCGCAGTCGCCCTCAAACCCATCCTGTCAGCTCCTCCCCCCCGCCACCACCAGGCCTTAGTGTCGTCTTGGGCAGATTTTAGAATGCCCTGGTCCCCTTCAAGCCTCAGAAAATCCAGTAAAATCCACATCAATACTTCACTCCTCCTCCAACAGAAGCTTCTCCCTTCTCTCGCATCCCCACCTCGGCTCGGGTCAGACCTGCCCTTCTTCCTGCCCCTCCCCTGCTCTATCTGCTGCTACCAGGGCCCCGAGGGCCAGAGCCGGGCAGGGAAAGGCCTCCGCACTGTGTAATGTTCCCTCTCACTGTGGATGCACATATGTTGGAGAATTGCTCTGGGCGCCTTCTGTGGGTTGGTTAGGCGAACCTCCCCGCCGCTCTCACCCCGCCATCACCGCCCACCCTCCCTCAGACGTACGTCCAGGCTGCACGAGGACCCCAGTCCCCATCGGGGAAGAGGCACTTGGAGATGCCCTCTTAGGAGGCCCCTCGTCTCTTCCTCTCTGCACTTTGCTACTGGGTTCCCTTCCCCCAAGCCGCCAGCCCTCTTGGCTGTGGTCCTTTCCAAACTGGGGCCTTGCAGGTATGTCTCCCTCTGGCCTCTCTCCTCTCCCAGTCCTCAGCGGGGGCTTCAGCCAGCACCCTCCTTCAGGCTGCTTCGGCAGTGAGTCAGGCCCCAATTCTCACAACCAGCAAACCCAAGGGCCACATTTCAAGGCCCTCCCAGGAACCCTCCCGTGCCGCTCCAGCCACAGCAAGGGGAAGGCTGGAGAGTTTGAGGAGACCAGCCAGCACCTGGCCAGCGAGGGGGCTGTCCACCCCCTATCCTGAAAATCACTCGAATCTCCGCCAGTGGTTCTTTAAGGTCCCTCTTCATTTATCCTGGAGGCAGTGGGAGGTGGGGGAGGGTTGGGGGAACCACAAGGCTCTCCCTGGTCCTACCATCCTCTCCAAAGATTCCTTCTTCTCTCCTAAAAGCCGTGAGCCTCTTCAGATGCCTAGGAGGTTGCTGGGTCGCTTGGCCTCCTCTGTCTAACTTCAAAATGGACATGGTTGGCCCCTCCCTTTAGAAGGTGGATGGTACTTATCCTTGTCTTTGGTTTGGAGGCTTTGGCAAAAATAGGACACAGGAGGTGTCTCGATCTACCTGTTACTCTTGTTCAACTCAGTTTAACAGACTTGGAGTGTATGTTGCTTGCCAGGCGTTGATCTAAATGCTGGGATTACAAGGTGAGCAGAATGTAATCCACACCCTCAAAGGATCAGAGCAAAGCGGATGGACTCGCAGAGGGGCAGATGGGGGGGGGGTTGTTCTTCAGGGCGCAGTCTCCGCAGCCTGGGTGCCTGAGTCTGAATTCTTACCAGCTGCCTGCCATTGGGCAAGTTGCTTTAACTCTCTGCACCTCCGTTTCCCCACTTGTAAAGTGGGATAATCATAGTATAGTTATCGTGATGATCAAACTAGTACAAATATAAGTACATAGAACAGAGCCTAGCACACAATGCAGTTATTTGCGTTAAACACAAAACACCGTGCTGTCCTTACTGCTTCAGAAGCTTCGGCTCATCCTGGCCTTTACTTTTCCTTCTACTTGCCTTCCAGGTTCAGGCTCCTCCTCTGCATGAGACTCCGGACATTGTCTTCTCTTTCTAGCTTGCTGTCACGTCCTTGTAGCCCCCAACTTGACTGAATCCACACCCCAATCACGTTATAACTCTGTTTCTCAGAGCGCCTCCTAACCCGTCCCCCATTTTAGTTTCTCACCGTGGGTTCATTTGAAACGTAACTCGCCCCTTTGTAGTCTCCTTCCTAAAAGCATAAGGCACACATCTAATTATACCCAGTGTTCCCTTCAGAACACTCATACTGAGTTCAGAGCACTGGTCCTCGTGTTGCTTCCTTGCTCTTCCGAGAAATAAATCCAGGAGTTAAAGCAAGTCAACGTTTAGCACAATTAGATTTCTTGAAGCTCTCCAACCAAAAATGACTTTTCAGTACCTTTATGACAGTTTCCTAAGTAGTTACTGTAATGGGATATTCACGTGATACTCCTCCCGTATGGAAATTTGGGTGAGACCCCCAAGCTGAGAACTACCCTCAGAGGGTGTTAGATCATCTGTGGAGAGCTGGCACACGGGTGGTCCAAAACTTGTTCCGTCATCCACCTCAAGAGCTTAAAAGAGGAGGCTAGGAATTTATTAGGAGTTTGAAGCAGCCAGTGGCAAGGATTAGTTTGAAGAGAGTTGGCAGGAGTTGCGCATTCCCACCACTCCATCCCCAGCCCATCCACCCCCTGCTTTGGAGGAAGGGGGTGGATATTTCCCCATCACCTTAAGCAAAGCGAGAGACATAAGAAACCGCTCAGAGAGCTTTATCTGTGAGGCTCAGAATTGGGTGGGTGCAGACTGGTAGCTGCCTACCATCTGCAAAGCCCAAAGAAAAGATGTGATTGCAACTGCTCCTGCCAGGGAGCAGAGTAAAGAGACAGGGCTTGGGAGGGCAGGCACCCTGACTTAGGGGTGCACTAGGGGCTGTGGGCTAAGGGGGAAGTGGCCAGCTGGATGCGACTCTGGCTTCATTAAAAGAACTGCAGGTTGGAGACTCCCATGACGTTGGGCGAGGTGCCAAGGGAAGACCCTCAAAGAACCCATGAAAGTGCTAAGTAGGAGAAGGAAGCATCCTGACACAAGACTGCAATGGTCTCAACCAGGTGAGCCCATTCTCGCTCCCACCCTTTCCTTCACTCTTCTCCTGTTCTGGGGGAGCCTGAATCGAGAAGGAGTTTAAACAGTGATGGAGCCGACCAGCTCCTACACCACCGCCAGCTCCTAATCTTGTATCCGGGCCAAACTGGCAGGAAGAGAGGAGTCTAAATTGTATGACAAACTTGAATTCTGGATTGAACTGGACATTTTTATTATCTGAAAAATGGCGCTATTTGTTAATTCCATAGGACCTGCCTGAGATTTCATCCAGGAGCAAAGAAGAAGCATTCGACTTAGCACAGAAAAAAATAGTATAATTGCTTTCCGCTTGCACTCTTCTGAGTCCAGCTCATTTAAGGAAACGGTGACTCAGTAACAAGAAAGCAGAAGCCATATCCTCTAGGGTCTAGATGGTCTGTGGACACAGAGGATGATTTGGTTGGAGTCTTGGAAGCATGATCCTCACATTAAGAAGTTCTTGTGCATTAGGAACCCACGCCCTGAGTGATGGCCCTTTAATCCTTTCTCCTTTTAGTTTCATCCATATGCTTTGATCGTCCTTCATCATGAATAAAAGATGCTGTAGGACCAGGGGGAATTCCTGTTGCCATCCTCAGGAAGGAGCTGAGCGCAAGGGCACGACAGACATAGGAAACATTTGGCAAAAGACTGAACCCAAGGAGTGAGAGGGAAGCTTAGCCTCCAAGGCGGGACACAGGGTCTCTCTGGTGGGAGCACCTGTCCACAAGTTCAGCGCTTCCCAATGGCTGAGTGTGGGTGAGGGCTGTGGAAACCAGCAGGTGAGTAAGAGCTCAGGGTGTGGGGCCCCCAAAAAGATGGGGGGAAGTTGAGGGTGAAGAGAGGGAAGGAGGAGTGAGTGGAAGAGGAGGTCTGAGGAAGTTAGAAGGGCTCTGGCAGCGGGTTGCCAGACATAGCAAATAAAAATATGAGACGTCCAGTCCTTTGTTTTATCTGGTCATTCTACTCTACAGACTGTTATACCAGGGGAGTGAGAATCAATATCTTTAGCAATTTGCTATTGCGGCCAATGGAGTCATCCAGAATTAAAGAGAGCGAAACAGTGTGGAAATAGAGTGTTCTCCATGTGAATCAGAGACAGGGCAAACGTTAGAAATACTAAGATGCATCAACTATCATCACCAGGAAACAGAGTCATATGGAAGACACATTGCTTGCTTTGGTGATGTAAAAGACACTAGAGAGAGCAAATTTACATTACCTGCTTTAAAGAAATACGACTTAGATACAAATGACTCTAAGGGAAGTCACATAACAACGTAAAACATATTAAAAAGTAAGTACCTTCAGCCTTTAATTTTGAGTCAAATAATTGGGTTTAATGTATTCTTTGTGCAATGCATAATTTCAATCTTTTATTTTGCATTTCTGACAATTCAAATTGTGAGAGTATGTTGGCACAATTAATTTTAATGATATTTACTGTCTGCTGGATATTCCTAAAAGGCAGAACATCTTGAAAAATGTGTTCAAGTTATTTCAAACCACTTTCAGATCCTTGTTAGCAAGCAACAGCCGAGCTCCCATCAGCAGAGGCTTTTGAAAAACTGACAAGACACAGGTCCTGATCTGCTAGCAGTATCAGAAACGTGATTTTCATATCAACAGATTCCTGTGCAAGAGGATGTCATTGGTGCCACCTAAAGGGTCCCCATCACAGGACCTCCCAGCTTTAGTCATGTGATGACAGCCAGCATCAGACATGTTCTTAGAGCAAAATAAAGCTGCTCCCACCTCCCCAATATTTGAAAGTCTAAAACTCTGGGAGACTGAGGAAAAAGCGCCTCACTTACTCATGCCCTCCCCACACCCGCCTCTCAGATGAGCCGTGAGCATCTTGAAAAGTGACGCTGAACGTACTTTAGGATAACAGGTAAGAGGGCATCGATGAATAAATCAAGAAACCCTTCATGGTGCAAATAGATGCTGCTAGAATTAAGGGGAGAACTGAAATGCATCTTGCAGATCTAAAGGGAAACTTGAAGCTCAGACAGGTGAAGTGATTTGCTCAAGATCAACGAGACAGGGCCAGAGAGGCATTCCTGAGACCTGGACTTTATTCAGTATACTCTTAAAAAATATTTTCTTAAATTTTTTATACAATTTTTAAAGGTTACTTTCCATTTACAGTTATTACAAAATATTGGGGCTATATTTGCTGTGTTGTACAATACATATGCTAAGTGAAATACGTCAGACGGGGAAAGACGAATACTGTCTGATGTCACTTGTATGTGGAATCTAAAAAATACAACAAACTAAGTGAATATAACAAAAAAGAAGCAGACTCACAGATACAGAGAACAAACTAGTGGTTACCAGTGTGGGGTGGAGGGGCAATATAGGGATGACGGAATGGGAGGTACAAACTATTGGGTGTAAGATAGGCTCAAGGATGTATTGTACAACCCAGGGAATAGAGCCAACGTTCTGTAATCACTGTAAATGGAAAGTAACCTTTAAAAATTGTATTCAGTTTACTCTTAACATCCAGTTCCAAAGTCCAGATTTGTGTTTTTTTTAAATTGGGTTTTCTTAAACTGAAGTGCACCTATATTCGTGCTGCCATCAGCACCTTAAATTACAAGTTCCTCTGTGAAGAACATTGTGATGTCTCTAGAAATTTCTCTCACTGAGAGTCCCAAACTGTCAGCTCCTCACAGCCCCAAAGCCGTCATTTTGGGAGCCAAGGTAGGTCTCCCTGATGACTTGCTATGCTCGAATTTGAACTTCGAACGTGACTTGGCATTCTTTCCTTCTTTTCGGATTCCATGTGTCCTGAAAACAGAACAGCAGCTCTCGGGAGGTCTGGAGAGCAGCCCTCTCTCTCTCCAGTCACCCTCCCGAGGCAGGAAGAGCCCTTCTCCCCACTCCTGCCTGCAACCCCTGGAGTTCCCACGAGGGGCTGGCCTCAGCGCAAAGCACCAACGAGCTGGTGAGCCGGAGCAGGGCCTCTGCTCAGAGAGGTCTGAGCACCAAGGAAGCTGATGGATGTGAGGCAGAGTGGATGGAGGTTCACGGAGGAGCAGGAAGCATCTCTCTGATTATAATCGGGGCTGCATTTGCCTTGTTGAACATTTGAGGCTGGGGTCAGAGTATGAAATAAGAGGATTTACAACTGGGCGCTTGCATCTTCGAGGGGAAAGGAGTGTGCAAACTCGAGGCTGCACCGTGGCCTTGGTTTTCTGGGCAGGAGAGCCCCAGGTGGGTGATAATCACCGCTCTCCTGCCCATCCCCACGGTCTCCCGGGTGGTCTTCCCAGCCAGACTCTGGGGGGTAATTTGCTCTTTCACATTGTGGTGTGGGACTCCTTTCCTTCTGTCTTCCTTTCTTTTATTCCTCATTTTCACAGTTTTACTATCTATTTAAAACTTGTACTCTTTTAGAAAATATAATGCAAACGCCTGGAAAAATAGAACCAGTGCAAAAGGAATACAGCAAAAATTGTCTTCCTTCCACCCCTGTTCCTCCACGAAAGGGCCACCCTCTGGTACCAGTTTCTAGAGTTTATCTTTCCAGAGGTATTGCATGCATTACCAGCAAAGTCTCTATCTATCCACGCGTGCGATGCACCTCCTGCCCCTTGCTGTTCCAGGCATACAGTTTCCAAAACACCATCCTGCTTAAAATACGTTAATAGACCCCAGTTCTCTGCAGGATAAAGCCCAGCCTCTTCCTGGTGCAGAACATCCTTCACATGCGTCTCCCCAGATGAGCATCGCCTTCCAGCCTGGTGCCCACCTCCCTCTAGCTCCCTCCTCCTCCTCCCGCCCCACTCCAGGTTTCAGCCTCAGCAGATCTCCAGGCCTGTGAGTCTCACTCCTGTTAGTTCCTTGGTCTGGAGACACTTGCCTCTTCCCTCGTCTGCTTGTCAAAAATCATTCTCGTCTTTAAAGACTCAGTTCCACGTGTCACATCTGCTGTGAAGCCTTCTCCAAGTTTCCCCGTCATGTGGACTGTTTCACCTGTCTTAGGATGCTCCCTGGAAAGTTCTGTATCCCTCAGTGGGTGGTGCATTTATTTCCTGAACATCCTTGAAATGCCAAATGTGCTAAGGACCAGAGAGACCATAAGCCATAACACAGTCTCCACCCTCAAGGAACTTAGGGTCTAGTGGGGAAAAGTAACACACTACAACGGAAGTGTGTGATGAATACAAGGTGTGGGGCTACACCAGAAAGGAGCCCTTTCCGCAGACTGGGCCAGGACAGATGAGGAGGCAGAACCGAAGCCGATGCCTGAAGGTCTAGAAGGATGAGCCCTACGAGAAGTTATGGAGAATGAGGAAGAGTTGAAATATCCCCAGGAGCCGTCGCACACAAAGAGAAAGGCACGTGCAAACGTTGAGGAGCACCAGAACCCACGTGACGTCAAAGAGCTCAAACAATATGGCGGGAGGCGAGAGCTGTGAGGACAGAGTCAAGGGACTAATGGAAGACAAAGTCTTCTGTGAATTGTGAATTTGTCAGAAGACAAAGTCTTCTGCTCCTACACAAACAATTGGTGTAGGAGCAAGTGACTCAACAAGTCTGGCAACTGGAGAATCATAATCTTTGACTTCCAAGTTGCAGCAGCTTCTGAAAGTTTACAGAGGATTTGGGGAAGGCCAAGGGTTGCCACTTACATGATTGCCCTTGAGTACTCCAGCTGTGGGTGTTGACAAGGTGCTGCTAGGAAATTTTTGAAGGTTAGGATTTTGGTGAATTGCTCTGTAAATCCAGGTACATAGTAATAATGCTAAGAGCTGTCAGGATTAGCTTATATTGGGGCTTTACTCTGCTTCCAATGCTATTTTAAGTAATTTACATGTTAGAGGATATTTAATCTTAACTACTTAAGGGGTGGGTATACCATTACTATCCCCATTTTATACATGAGGAAACTGAGGTCCTGAAATGAGGTACTGAGGTTCAGAGGCTTTCCCAGTGGTGCAGAACTTGTCCATGGTGGAGCCAGGATTGAAACCCCAGCAGTCTTGTTGGAGTCCATATTCCTAACCACTAGGCATCACTGCCTCTCCCCAGCTGCAGTGGGCGGGTGTTTGGGTGAGCACACTGCCAGGCCTAGGAACCCAAGGCTCACTGTTCCAGAGACAGAGGCCGGGAAATCAGGGACAGATGGGCAGTAGGCAGGGTGTGCATGGTTTGCCCTTGGCACCTGTAAATAACAACTTGGGGAGTTTAATTAACAGCCCACTTGCAGGAACGCCAAGCACAACAGGAAGTCCACGGGTGAATGACTTGGGGGTGAAAATCAGAATTGAGGGGCCGTCTTTGCCATCTTTCAAGCTGCTACGGATAGCAACAGGCAGACTGAACTGGCCAGGTCTTGGCAGGAGAGTGGGCTCCGTTAATTACACAGATGGATCATTTTGCTCAGAAAAAGCCAGTGGATGGTTTGATGGAGTAACTTCTGCAACCATAAAATCAGGAGAAATGTATGGCTATCTCTGTGCTAAATGGGGCCCTGAAGAGATTAACGTCACAAACAAAGTGCAAATGATATGCATGAATTGCACCAGATGGGGGAAACTCCTCGTGATACTTGATTTCATGCCAGGGATGCTGGATTCAAATATCAAACGATAGAAAAGATTTCTTGAAAGTTGGCGTAGGGGGCTGTAAGGAGAAGTGCTGGATTCTGATACGCAGAAGATTGGAATTTGATGTCAATGCCTTGAAGAGATCCCTGAATACATAAGCTTTAAGGAGGGGATGGAGTTGGGGGTTATAGGTATTTTATAGTCACTGTATACATTCAAAGCAAATGCATTTCAATGCCATCAACCCAGCTGTAAGCTTTGTGACCTTCTTCCTCTCTCAGAGAAGGGTGAGAGTGAGGCCAGTTGGAGATGGCAGGCCAGGCCATTGGCCTCTGGGTCAGCACCCCTTACCACCTCGTTGGCCTTACTCGCTGGTCCCGCCTGTGGGCTGCGTTTCTGCAAGCTGCACGGTCAACGCTTTGACAGCCCGCTGCAGGGAAGCAGGATGAGCACAGCATCTCGGGTGTGAAGACAGGTGTTCAAATCACAACTCTGCTACTGGCTAATGATATGCTGTTGGGTGAGTCAACTGAGCCTCAGTTTATTCGTCGGTGAGATGGGATAATAATCCCCCCACAGAGACGTTGCAAGGATTGAGATAGTGACATATGAGAGCACCTGTAAGCTGCAAGCACCATGAAACGCTAGCTTCTGCAGTTAGCAGGATTTTGAGGCATAATTTACCTGATAGCCTTCTTTTACCTCTGGTCTTTCACATTCCCCTTTTGTTTTGTTTTTGCTATTTTTTGTTGCACTAAAATATACACACATAAAATTTACCATTGTAACTATCTTTAACTGTACAATTCAGGGGTATTAAATACATTCACAATGTTGTACAACCACCACTATCCATTTGCAGAACTATTTAATCATCCCCCACTGAGACCCTGTACCCATTAAATAATAACTCCCCATTCTCCCCTCTCCTCAGCCCCTTGTAACCTCTATTCCACTTTCTGTCTCTGTGAACTTGCCTATAATACATATTTCATATAAATGGAATCATACAATACTTATCCTTCTATGTCTGGCTTATTTCACTTAGCATAATGTCCCCAAGGTTTATCCATGTTGTAGCACACGTCAGAATTTCCTTCCTTTTCCAGGCTAAATAATATTCCATTGTATGGCTAGACCACAGTTTGTTTATGTATTCATCTGTCAGTTGTTTCCACCTTTCGACAATTGTGAATAATGTTGCTTTGAACATTCAAGTACAAGTATCTCTTTGAAGTCCTGCTCTCAGTTCTTTTGGGTATATATCTAGGAGTGGAATTGCTGGATCATACAGTAATTCTACGTTTAACTTTCTGAGGAACTGCCAAACTGTTTTCCACAGCAGCTACACCAGTTTACATTCCCACCAGCCACGTATGAGGGTTCCAATTTCTCCACATTCTCACCAACACTAGTTATTTTCCTTTTTAAAAAAATAATAGCCACCTAATGGGTGGACGTGGTAACCCCATTTGCTTCGAAGAGTATCAGTTATATCTCCATGTGGTGAGAAACTCCAGAGTAGATAAAGTTGCCTGTCTACCCCTGGAACTCTGGCATATCAGGGAGTATATCTGGCACCAGGATTTCTTTTTGCAAAAGTTTTTATCCAAAGCAAAATGGTTTTCCAGGGAGGAACTGGGAGAAGGGCTTGGAACCATAGCCACTTGACAGTTCTGTCCATCTGTTTATTTATTTATCCATTCATTTTTTCCCTCATTCATTTATTCCACAAATATTTATTGAATGCCTGTTTTGTAGGGAGCAAGGAAAAATTGTGTCGAATTCTGTGGCAACTGGATTTTCGAATCCACAACACCAAAAATTGGAAGGGACCTTAAGAATCCTCTTGTCCAAACACCCACCCCGCTCAGCAATGTTTCCTAAAACTAGAGAGATAGGAACAGAGCTCAGGTTTCCAACTCAGTGATCAGCCAGGAATGATGTAGCCCAAGCCAGGGAGCAAAACTCAAACTTGTAGGAGAGTGGGTTTAAAACAAGGGCAAGCATTTGTAGGGAAGCTCTCTTTTCTTACCTCTCACTAGAAAGTCCAGTCACTCGATAAGCCAGTGGGATTTGAACACAATAAAACAAGTGTGAAGAAAACCTGATTAGATAAGGCTTGAGTACTCACATAGTCCTTATATTGTGATAACCTCCCTCCCAAATGTCACCTACAGGCTGCGTGCAGTGGGGAACACCGCTGACTTGGAATCTGAAAGCCAGGCAGGAGTGTGAGTATTTGATTTCAATCCGGGAAAATTCCAGAGGACTAAATTCAGAGGATTTATGAACACCATCATATCCAAACAACTGGATTTCATTGACAAACACAGACTTAGTTTCTAGCTCAAACTGGGACATTTCAACTATATTAAAAGGGAGAGATAAAGAGATGGAAACAGTGGATAGAATGCAACTCACAGAGTTTCCACATATATGTTTATTTTACTCTGGTTAATGTTTAAGCCTCAGGAGTCCAAAAATAAATTAGAATCATAGACAGCATCATTTCCTAAAGTCGTGTTCTCTTCCTATACACCCTCCAAAGCCACACAAAAGTACAAGATGGACCTCATCTACTCGTAACAGGGAGAGAGCAGCATTTTCTCAGATCCAGGTGGAGCTTTGCAGAAAGAGCTTCCCAATCTTCATGACCATAACCATGGTGTCCAAGATGATAGCTGGAAAAGAAGGTTAAATACCATTATACGAAACTTTCCATAACTTGGATGCCAGCAGCCCTAGTTTCCATTCCATCTGTAATCTGGTTTCTCTACCTCATTTAATATTTTACTACCATTTTTATGTACATAGAAGTACTTCACAGAAGTAATTAATGTCTTCAATATATATAAGGCCTTTCCACGTAGGACTATTAGGTTCCGCATTATTCTGCCGGGTGCTGCAAGGCCCTTTGCTGTGTCCAGGTTTCTGTGCTTATACAGCAGGATGCCGGAATCTTAAAAGGAAGCAGAAGGCTGAAGACTAAAGGTCACCCTGCCACCCGGTAAGTGACAAGGATTCAGCGGGTGCTTGAGTCATCTTTGATCCCAAACCTCCCTGACTGCCTTCTCCTCCGCTCTTCTGGTCCATGGCTTAGCACCTTGAGCTGCTGCTACACGTTCTTGACCTGCTTCCTGCCGCAACCCCACCCCCATCTAAAGAGTCACCCCCTCCCATCAGCCTCGTCCTGTCTCAGATTAATCCCACTGCAGTGGCTCTGCAAGAAAAGCCTAAACTCCTTCAATGTGTTTTAGAAAGATTTATGTTATCACAAGCATTTCAAAAGAAGGAGCAAGGCATCGGTTAAATTTACCATGAAATTAACCGTAATCCTGCCACAAAGTATTCAACTAATTGAGATTACAGTCCGAAAACTAACACAGGATTCAGTGCAGTTACTAAAGGAGGTTATGCAAAATAGATGCTATGCAAACACCTATCTAAAAGGGGTGAATGAGGAAATTTCTTTAAGTTTTTCTTCCCAGTTTTACTGAGCTATAACTGATGTATAACACTGTATTAATTTTAGGCGTACAACATACTGATTTGATATATGTATATATTAAAAATGATGACAGCAATATGTCTAGTTAACATCCGTCACCTCACATAGTTACAATTTTTTCTTGTGATGAGAACTTTTAAGGTCTACTCTCTCAGCAACTGTCAAATATACAGTACAGTGTCGTTAAGTAGTCACCATGCTGTACTTTATTATTATTATTTTTTATAAATTTAGTTATTTATTTTTGGCTGCGTTGGGTCTTCATTGCTGTGCGCGGGCTTTCTCTAGTTGCGGCGAGCAGGGGCTACTCTTCGTTGCGGTGCGCGGGTTTCTCACTGCGGTGGCTTCTCTTGTTGTGGAGCACGGGCTCTAGGCGCTCGGGCTTCAGTAGTTGTGGCTCGCGGGCTCAGTCGTTCAGGCTCATGGGCTCTAGAGCGCAGGCTCAGTAATTGTGGCTCATGGGATTGGTTGCTCCGCGGCATGTGGGAGCTTCCCGGACCAGGGCTCGAACCTGTGTCCCCTGCCATGGCAGGCGGATTCTTAACCACTGCGCCACCAGGGAAGCCCCCCATGCTGTACTTTACATACTCAGGACTTATTTACCTTTTAAGTAGAAGTTTGTACCTTTTAGTCCCTTCCCCCATTTCATCCCCACCCTACCCGCACTTCTTTAAGGAAGTTTTTCAGGGGGGTAGGAGATTGGACAAGGTGACCTTCCAACTGTAGGATCTGATGATTGTAATGGTCTCCAAGATCCGGATTGGTAAGATCAATCCTAGTTAATATCTAGATCTGCCAGTTTTCTGTCCCATGGGGCGGATGGGGACCAAATCACCAAACGTTCAGTGAGTGCAAAGTGCAGAGTCAATTCTGGGAGGGACTGAGCATGCGCCTTGCGCTCCCGGAGCGGATGTTTCTGCTGGAGGAGAGGAACACTTCGGTACCGCGAGAAGTACCACGAGAGTTCCGGGGTGTCCTTTTTATCTGCGTAGACACTGTTCTTCTTCTGATGCCATTAGTCACGCTGCACTATCACAACGTACTGGCCTCTCTGGGCCTGGAAAACTGAGCCTGGTGACCGCCGAAGCACCAAGGCACGTCTTGGAAATCCACGGGACACTCAGAGAGATGCCTATTTCCTGTCAGGTAAGGGAAACCTTACAATGCGGTGATTCTAGATTCTAGCTGTTGCTTCATGTTTGCGGAGCACTTGCTAAGGGGTGGGGACTTCTTCTGCTGGGTCTGTGCTTCCGTGAAGAGGACTTCTTTTAAGGTACCCCCGAGCCTCCATCCACCCATTCCGTCTGGAAAGGAAGCCAATCGTCTGGTCGGGGTATTGGGAGGAGTATCTGAGCCTGCGTGGTTCAGCTCTTCCTGGTTCCTCCTCGTTCCATACCTGCCTGCGGGCAGCTCCCATCCCTCCTGTGCTCCCTGCAGGCAGAGGGGCCCAACCCCGTGGGAAGACCTGCTGAGCTCTGGTGCCTGCGGGTATTTCAGAGGCCAAGTGTTAGCACAGCCCGCAGGCTTGTGCTATGCAGATCTACAACCACACTCGCTAGCCGGCTTATTTGTAATAACGCTGACGTGTGGCTCCCCAGCTGTTGACTGCCTGTATCTTTCTCTCTGTGGATTTTGAATTGAGGTGGAGAAGATGGGTGTTATGTGTGAGCCCCTAATTCCCAAACAGCTTCAGTGTTCAGAGCTTTACTTGCTTTATTCTAATTGTACCCCAGTCCAACACATGCGCGTGCCACACAAGTGTGCACGCCTGTACATTTCCCCCTCCTGTTTCAGAGTCCCCAACCCCTGCTCTCTTCCTCTCGAGGTCCCAGGGCATCTAACACATCAGGCTGGGTGATCTGGCCTGAAAGGGCTCCCGGCTTCCTTCCACCGAGGGGGACGTATCACTGATGAGGTGCCATGGGTCACGCCCTGGTTCCAACAGTGTGCGTGTGCCTCTTCCACTGGGTGGACAGATGGACATCACTGAGCCCGTTTTCCGTGGAGGACCCCTGGGGGCTCTGGACCACCTCCTCTTTGTCAGGCCTGACCGCCTTTCCCTTCAAGATTCCTGGGGCCGTTTCCCTTAACCTTGACGCCAGGAGCCCTGCTCTGCCCAGCAGGTTTGGCGAGTCAGTTATAAAACACAAGCATTTTCTGGCAGGAAACTAACCACCAAGGAAACAAGACTGTCTCCAAAATCAGGTCAGCGTCAGGTCAAATAAGCACAGCCTGGAATTTTTAAGTATCTGCAGGAGCTGATCCCACAATCTTGTCTCTCTCGTGTGCGAGGGAGGGACACTGGTGATTTTCTGACAGTTGCCAGAACACGGGGCTCTGTTAGAGATAGGACGTGAACGCCGAGCACTTCCCTCCAACGATGGTGGTGAAGGAGAATTCACTCCCATTAATATGTGATTCCTGACGCCACTCACTCAGCTGCCAGAGCCCAAGGGGGCCCAGGAAGGGGCTCCAACTAAGGCCCCCTAGCTCTCCAGCTCTGAGAATTGCTGGGGACCTTCCGGATATATTTATTAAAGTTTAAATGGGGTCATGCGGGGTGGCCAGGGGTGTGGGTGATGACACCTCTGGAGTCGTTCATTGCCCAACCAGCGAGACGTGCAACAGCCCTGGGGTCCTGCAGGGACAAGCAGGTCCCCACCGAATGGCCTTATGGGACAATTTTGCCACAGTTTGGGCTGGATTATCAGTTTCAGAGATTTGGCCACTTCACTTATCAGGGGGACAGAGGCGTCTCTTAGGAAGGAAGCACCTTAGCCATGCTCACGGAGCCTGCTGTGATTAAAACTAGGAAACACACATAACACAGTGAATATAGCCAATATTTTATAATAACTCTAAATGGAGTATAACCTTTAAAAATTGTGAATCACTATATTGTATAGCTGTAACATATATAATATCGTACAGCAACTGTACTTCAAGTAAAAAAAGAGGGAGAAATACAACAGCCACTCAGAGTGGACCACCTGGGTTGGGACAGGTTCTCTGTGATGGGCAGAGTGGACACTCACCCATGATGTTCTCGGCTCTGTGATCGACTGTCCCTTTTTCTGATGGCCGCAGTCTCTTTAGAGGTGGAGAAATGTCCCTGAGTCCCCATTGTTACTGAGTCCTACCAGGCTGGAGGCAGTCTCTATTAGATGACTTTGTTCTCTTGCTTTGATCCGCTGTGTACAAGTTTAGTAGTTTAACTCATAACATAACAACCTCAATTCCAAATTATCTGGGTTGCTTTGAGACACCCGGTTTATCCCGGCCCCCGGATACGGAGGTGCTCCTGAGGCCGGCCAGCAGCCCTAAATGCTTCGCTGCACACCAGCCCATGAACACACCATGTTCTTTCCCCGTGCCGTGCACTTACTGATGTGATACCCCCCGTCCGATCTCTGCTTCCTCCAAGGCGCAGCTCAAGACCCACCTCCTGCAGGAAGCCTTTCTTAACCTTCCCGCCCTTGCTCATCTCTCATCCTTCGAAGCTCTGTAGTACTTGGAGATAATGGAACATACTTTAGCCCTTAAATGGATACTGGCTAGTATCAATCACTGTCATTTCCTCTGTGCTCTCTTGCACCAACGAGACTCCAAGCCATTCAAGACTAGAAAATGTATTCCATATTTCTTCAGCCTCCCCATCATTTCTTGCCCTTCCTGACCACCCATTATTGTCTGAGCCGTGCATTTTGTCACTCAGTTCCGTTCCATCTGAACGCATACTCTAGTTTAAGGTATAAGAGTTCTGTCTGCACAACTGTAGCCAGGGTGGAGTGATATTAGCTCCCGGCTGAGGTGGCACCAGGCAAGGCCCTGTGTCAGGGTCTGATCTTCACGGGTCTTAGCCGGTGTTTGTGGTTGTCCTGAAGGTGGCCCCCACCAGCCTCGAGGGGCAGGCTTTCGCATCAGGTCGATCTGCGCGTGAGTCCTGGAGCCGTCACTTACCAGGTGTCCCTCCAGGCAGGACCTCACCTAAGCTTTCTAGATCTCCATTTACTCATCTATAAAATAGGAGAGGGTATAATACATTCCGCCACACAGATCTATTTTGAGTCTTAAGTGCCATCATCCCCTGAAAACATGAGGCATGGAGAATAGGAGTTAAGAGCAGGGTCCTTTGGGATCAAATCACATGACCTTGATTGACCAAGAGACTTCATTCCCTAAACTTCACCTGTATAATAGAGATTATCATGTGAACCTCATGGGCTTCTTGGGGATCATGCCAGACGATATTAGGTACTTGTGTGTTATTATTATTATTATTGGTAGTAGTCATCGTAAAAAACTGTTAACACAGTAACTGGCACATGAAAAGTGCTCAAAAATTGTACCTCCACCATGCTTGTTTCTGTTTCTCTCTGAGGTATCAGGCTAGGTCCGCGGGTCCCCTTTTCCACATCTGCCATCCACACAGCTCAAAGCAGGGCTTGCAGCCTCGTCAAATCTTTACACCACGGCACTCCTAGGAAAGCAGAGGCTCAGCGTCTACTGCTACACAGCGTGCTCTCAGCTCCACCACCCACGTTATCCTGCACCTCTAACTCCTCCATCCTACAGAAGACTTGCCATAAATTCTTACTGGAGCGTGGCACGTAACAATTTGTAGCGAAATAAAATCTGCAAGATTCTTCCTGTAGCAGAAAGTTTGACAACAGCTCTTTTCCCAAAGGACAGCACAGAGGATGCCTGCTCTAAGGGCAAATAAGCTCTCCGGGACGGGGGGAGAAAAGCCCCTCTCCGCCCTACACTGCAGGGGGCCATCGGCATTTTCAGGAGCTTGGCGTAGCATGTCGATTCCTGTGGCTGCAGACCGTTTGATGTGCAGGCTGTCAGCCCACCTCGCTTGTGCGGGATGATCCAGGTAATTCCTCAGAGGACAGCAGCCTTCCACCCTTTGGTCCTGGACTGATGCTAGAAGCCTCTCTGACCTCTCCGTCCTTTACCGTGTACAATCCAATCTCGGAATCTACAATTGAAGGCTCAGAGCCCTGGCCAAGTTGAGACCGTTAAGACAGATAACTTCTGAAATTCTTCCTTCAAGTTTCTGTCGCTTATGGTCTATTACTTAATTTTTATCTGTACCTTTTAGGTAGTGATTTTAATGCAGCTAAACAGGTGCCATAATTTACTCCTCCAAGGGCCCTGCTTTTCTGTAATGATGAAGAGATCCACTGTATTCCTGCTTAATCATATTAGCTTAAATTTGTGGGCTGCCTCCAGGAAAAGGAGAAAGATGTAAAGATGCAGCGTGTCTGTTCTTCATTTTTACTGTAGCTCATTCTTGCCCATTTAATTATTGGATTTCAGGAAATCAGGACCATTTAATTGTGTCAAGGGCACAGCAGGAAAACTGCAAAGAGGCTGTAATGACTCAGGTGGAAGAAGCAAGTCCAGATATAACAAAGGATGATTCTAGAAGCTTCACCATAGCTAAGCATAATGTGCTACAAACCCAGAAGGAAGGGCTAATGAAAAAAAAGCAAGACAGGCATACTTAAAGCCACGATTAACTGATAGAGGAAGGGAGAGATGAAAAGAATATTAAAAGCACTGATAAGTCTAAAATGCATTTACATTTGCCTGTGAAATACAGTCATGCCCAGAAACACATGCCTAGGTCCCCAGAGTCACAGAATAACATCTGTGCCTCCAAGAGGCTTCCTGCCATCCAATAATACATCACTGACCCAGAATCAGTCTTGGTAGAGGTGTGGAGGGGACTGATTCAAGAGGTCTGGCATGGGGACCCCGTTTAACAGACACCCCAGCACGTTCTGATGCAGCTGGTTAATAGACCACACTTTGAGAAACTCTGGAGGAGATGACTCCAGGATTTTTCAGCTGTATGTAATATACACAGAATCTCTAAACATTCGGTGCTTTGTATATCTTACACATTCATAGCCTCTGTGTACATATGCAGGGAGAGACTATACACCATCTGTCTCTACTGTGTATATGGATTCCACATGTGCCTCATTTATAATAGAACAACTGAACTTTATAAGTTTTTGGTAAAATCAAATAAATACGGTGTGTGGATTTGAGTATTTTCTTTCCTTACTTGGCCCAGGAGGAGAATTTAATTTATAAAGGATGACCAGAATCACAAACAAAGCTCCACATCTCTGAGAAGTAAATACAGAAGTGTCTGTGTGCCTGACTTCAGGGACCCTTCCAAACAAACTTGGGCGTCTCGTCTCTGCTGTTCTGATGGCTTCTCTTTCCTTTCAGCCTCAAACCTGACATTTGACCTCCAAAGTCGGATGGCTTATGGAGGCTCCAGCGCTGGGAAGTTATTAATGCTGTGCTCTGCCCTGTCCTGCCCAAGTGGAAATGAATTTGTTTCTCCTTTGTTAATCAGTCACCTTCAGGGATGGCAAATAGGCTTCAACTCATGGGCTGATTATGAACATTTTGTAAAGGCGGAGCAAAGGAGTGAGTAGAGAAGGGTGCTGGGGCTCTATATAGGCTCCAAATGAATGTGTGTGACACGCGCCCCTACTGGGTAGGATGGGGTCACTTTTGTATCACCTATGTGCCAGTCCAGCCCTGGGTTTTATCTTTCAGAGACCTGCTCTTTGTATAGATAATTTTAGAACCGTAAGAGAACTTAGAGATTTGATAGCTAAGGGGTAGATCTTCCATCTCCTGACTCCACATTTCATGTTCTTCCCAATAACCCAGTTCACAAACATTATCCACACTAGTGGGCGTGGGGCTGTGGGAGGCTGCAAAATGTCATCGCCCTCCCATTCTCCCAGGCCGCCTGTTCCTATTTGTAGCAGAGGCCTCCGCTGTGTAATCCAGACAAGCTTTGCTAACAGTAGTGATTCGGGGTTGAAGATGAGACAATAGTAATCCCAAACCAGGTTGCTGGGGGTTCTTGGGGAGGTCTTCACTACGCCAATGTCCTTATTTCCAAGTGGCATTTTCAAGCCTTCCATAGCTTATCAGTGATGCCCTGCACTTGTTGAATTCCCCCACTTCCTTTTATTTTTTCCCCCAGCTTTATTGAAATATATTTGACATATAGAATTGCATATATTTGAACTATACAATGTGATGTGATATATTTATACATTGTGGAATATCGTCACAGTCGTTACCATATCCATCACTTCATAGTTACCTTTCTTGTATGTGGTAAGATCACTTAAGTCTTACTCTTTTAGCAAATTTCAAGTATACTATACAGTATTATTAACTGTAATCACTATGCTGGACATTAGATCTTCAGGAGCTGTTCATCTTACACCTGGAAGTTTGTACCTTTGACTAACGTCTCCCCATTTCCCACACCCCTCAGCCCCCCTGGTAACCACCACTCTACTCTTTGGTTCTATGCATTGACCTTTTCTCTCTCTCTCTTTTTTTTTTTTTTTTTTGAATTCCACATACAAGTGATACCATACAGTATTTGTCTTTCTCTGTTTTGCTTATTTCACTTAGCGTACTACCTTCTAGCTTCATTCATGTGTCACAAACGGCAGGATTTCCTTCTTTTTAAGGCTGAATAATATTCTGTTGTGTATATATCACACCACATTTTCTATATCCATTCATCCAGAGATACATACTTAAGTTGTTTTTATACCTTGACCATTGTAAGTAAGGCTGCAGTGAACATGAGAGTGCAGATATCTCACGATAGTGATTTTGTTTTCTTTGGATATATACCCAGCAGTGGGGTTGCTGAATCATACGACAGTTTTATTTTTAATTTTTTGAGGAACCTCCAAACTGTATTCCATAATGGCTGTACCGATTTATGTTCCCACCAGCTGTGTACTAGGGTTCCCTTTTCTCTACATCCTCACCACAGGTTCATTATCTCTTGTCTTTTTGATAATAGCCATCCAGACAGGTGTGAGGTGATATCTCATTGTGGTTTTGATTTGCATTTCCCTGATGATTAGTGTGGTTGAGCACCTTTTCATGTGCCTGTTGGCCATTTGTATATCTTCTTTGGAAAAATGCCTACTCAGGACCTTTGCCCATTTTAAAATCAGATTAATTATTTATTTATTTTGCTATTGAGTTGTATGTGTCCCCTCTATATTTTAGATACTGACCACTTATCAGATATATGGCTTGCAGATATTTCCTTTGGTAGCCTTTTCATTTTATTGATTGTTTTCTTAGCTGTGCAGAAGCTTTTTAGTTTGATGTAGTCCCATTTGTTTATTTTTCGCTTTGTTGCCTATACTTTTGGTATCATATTCAAAAAATCATTGCCAAGACCACTGTCAGGGAGCTCTTTCCTTATGTTTTCCTCTAGGCATTTTATAAGGTCTTTTTTTCAGATCTTATATTTAAGTCTTGAGTGCACCTCAAGTTCATCTTTGTGAATAATGTAAATGACATTCTCAAGCCTTTGGTAGCTAATCAGAGATTCCTGCTCTAGTTGGAGTCTTCCATGTCCTAACCCAATATATAGACTTGTCAAGTTTGCTGCTTCTAAAGCTATATATGTTCATGAACTGACACAGGACAGTTTTTACCCCCTGTGAAGTGTATGACTCTTCCTCCAATTGGCAAGCATTCCAATGGACACAGTTTTCTCTAGAGATCTTGCTGTACGCTCTTATGATTCATTGGCTTTATTTATTATTATTTTTTGACGGGGTGGGGGAGAAGTGGAAAGAGAAATTGAATTAACTGGAAATAAATATTATGCCTACCCAGCATGTAACTTCTTTGATTTCAGACAGGATGATTTAGGGACCAGAATCTAGGTGATAGGAGAGGAGGATAGCACCAAAGACAGAAAGGGAGGGAAGCTAGTTATAAGTGGATGAAGCTGAAAGAGGAAGTGAGTTACTGAGTTATACTCTTCTCATAGCATTTCTGTTGTATTGTTTTATTGTAAAGAAGAATCAATAAAAAGATGATGCTCAAAGCTTTTAATTCAGTAAAACTCATCTAGGGCCAAATACAGCTGACAGTAGCCTGACTTTTTAAAATGCAAACACTGAGCTCGGATTTATTAATTTTTATGTTATGAATATTTAAATCAGCCTATCCCAATGGAATCATTTTACACAGAGCTAATGCACTTACATTTTTAATGAAATGAGTAGTCAACCATTAAAAATAAAATATTGATATGAATTATTAGACTAGTTGATTGGGGAAGAAAGTTATTGTGCAAGCAATCAGAGATTTAAGAAAAACGAATAGAAATCAAACAACCCAATTATTGTGGCCCTTGGCCTTAAGGAAGACTCTGTCCAATATATCTCTTTTGTTTATGAACAATCACTTTTCAAAATGTCTGAAGAAAATTATCACTGCAAATCCAGCCTCAGGTAGGAAATCTGAGTCAAAAAGTAGTATGATCTTCAATAGCAGGACAGTACTTAACTGCTTAGTTCCTGCTACAAAATATGGGGGTAGTAATTTTCTTTGTATTTCAGGCCCCAAACTTACTTTTTCCTGGATTCTACATAAAATACAACAACTGAAACTGAAGGTGTCTCCCCTGAATTTCGAGACACCTGTGCTCTTATCAAAGTGTGAACAAATGTAATTTTTAAAGTCACTCAATTAAAGACCTTTTGAAGTCTTTTATTTTAAGTGGAATAATCATGGTTTAAAGCAAACCCTGGCATTCCTTCTTCTAAGTATGGTTTTCTGTGTTTGATCACCTTTAAGTGAGGCATACCTTTCTTTGAGTTGAACGTTTAGGCTTAACTAATGAAGACTGCTTATTTCTCAAATTCCTTTTAGCAGCTGAGCCTATAAATGGACGAGCACAGATTTCCCTGCCATCTCACATTTTTTGTGGGCCAATGAATTCTCAATTTCTGTTCGGTTAGGAGTAAGTTGATAAACAGAAACAGCAAAAAGACCTATAACCCATTCAAGAGAAGATTGGGCTCAGATTTCTTGCTGAATCCCTCTCACTTGGCTGTTTGATGAGCAAGATGTGTATTGAATCAACAAAACAGGAGACAGTAGTATGGTAGGTGCCAGGTGATCAAAGAGCAAGAAAGGAACGGAGGAGGTGAATGGTTGGCGTTTTGTGGACGGGAAAGAGAAACTTGAGTGCGTGAATTGAGGATATTGGAAAGCAAACGGTTCAAGTGATGCACTGGGGAGGGAAGGGGAGGGGCTCGGGACGCTGTGGGGAAGAGGCAGGTATGGGGGAAGCAGAAACAGTGGCCCAAGTGAGGAAGGCAAGCTCAAGAACTTGGCACTTAGTATCATTTAGTTCAGTGCTTCTCACACATACAGATCCCCTGGGCACCTTCTTAAAATGCAGATTCTGAGTCAGTCGGTCTGGGGCAGGCCTGCAATTCTGCATTTCTACCAAGTTCCCAGAAGATGCCGAGGCTGCTGGTCCAGACCGAGCTTTGAGTACCAAGATTAGAGGACCCCAGTTCACCTCTTGGAACGTGAAGAATGTCTGTACCAATGAACGAATTATTTATTAAGTGCCTGTTATGTACCTAGCAATCTGCTAAGTGCTCTGAAGAGTCGAAAAGAAGATAAGAACCCCCTTGGGCAGGAGTTTAGAGTCTTAAAGAGGAGATAAGAGATGCAAACACAAAACCACAGGAGTGAAACAGAGGAGGCCGTGTATTAGAGAGCCGGCTGGACTGGGCCGGAAGTCTTCAGGAAGAGAGGGGTCTGTCTAAGCACGGTGGGGCTGAGACCGGCAGAGGAGGGGGAGTGACCTGAAACTGAAATGAACACAGGGGAGAGTGTGGAAGGCAGGTGCGAAGAACTGCAGAGATCTCTGCGCCGTGGGACCTTAGTACTCACTCCACTGCGGCCATGGCGACCCTCTCCAGGCTTGAAAAGGCTAAGCGTTGGGGGCTGGATCTGAGTTCAGCTGAAAAGGCAGGTGTGCCTCCCGAGCCCCCGGCACATTACTGGACACAGTAATGGTCATTCAGTGACTGACGTGTGGTCAGAGCCCTCAGCAGACCACAGAGCACCTACCCTGCGTGTACTAATATGCCCTGCCATAGGCATTGGGATCCAAAGATGGGAAAAAAATGGATTCCCACTGTAACAGTGGGAGAAAAACATAAATAATGATGGTGGCATGGCAATCTGTTGAAGATACTCAGTTCTTTTTTCTTTTTTTTAACATTTATTTATTTTTATTTTTTTAGATTAGGAAAATATGTGGTTTTTAAAAAATTTTTATTGGAGTAGAGTTGATTTACAATGTTGTGTTAGTTTCAGGTGTCCAGCTGAAGATAGTCAGTCAGTTCTTACTTGCTTTTGCTGCTGATGGGACTCCAATATTAGATTACGTTTTCCTTGTCACTATCTTTTTAGAAGAACAGCCACGAGTTTGTATTAGGTTTCAGACGCTCTGAGTTTCCAAGTCTTGCAGAAGCAGACGTCAGCTGACTTTGGGAGGATCTGACCCTGTCTAGGTTAGGCTGGAGTTGACCAAGGAGGAAGACTTCCCGTGCCCACAAGTCACGTGGGTCACATATTGTAATGCGATGACAAACATAGGCGTCTCGATAACTCAGCCAGGGCCAGGAGCGATGAATGTGCCTGGGAAAGAGGGAAGGCTTCACCCAGGAAGGATGTTTGGCCTCGGAGGATGAGGGGGAAGCTGCCAGCAGCTCCAGCAGGGCCGTGGTGAGATCCTTACGTTAAGAGAATGATGTGCCGTGGATTTTAGTTGACACCGGAGCCCATGGGGGGCTGTGACAGGAGGTGAGCACGGGAAGGCAGGGTGAGGGTCAGCTGAGAGATCTTCAACCCCAAGCAGGAGAGTGTAGATCTTATCCTTGTTGGATAGCGGTGTTAGCCATGACTTTTCCATCTTGCTTGGATAAGATGTGATTGTACACACATTATACTGCAACTGGCTTTGGACCATGGTCAAGAAAACAATGATATATTTGCCTAAACTACCATTAGAATTATTTATTTTCACTCAACCATTTCCTGAATTATGTGGAGATCAAAGCGTAAACTGGGACACGTGAACCACAGGTCACTTGCTGTGCAATTTTTGTCAAGGAGCAACGTCCCTGAGCCTCAGTTTTCCTGGCTGCACTAGGAGGAATGCTCGTTTTGGGACAAGAACCTTAGCAGTTCTCCAGGTGATAGTTCCTGAGTGCTTCCTGTGTGCCAGTCGAGTACTTTATCCACCTAATCCCCAACCGCCCCACAAGATGGGCTCTGTTCTCAGTGCTTGATAAAGAAACTAAGATAAAGAAACTAAGGCCCAAAGCATTTAAGTAATTGACCTAAGGACACAGGTGCCTGGGTTCAGACAGGTATTCTCGAAGCTAACTGACAGTTCCTGACAAAGATCTGGATTCTGATGTTTCCTGGGAGGAGGTTTGGGTTGGTAGGTGTTGCTTCAGGGAAGTTTGAAAAACTTCAAGTTTTCTCATGATTAAAATGAATAGGGGGCTTCCCTGGTGGCGCAGTGGTTGGGAAGCTGCCTGCCAATGCAGGGGACACGGGTTCGAGCCCTGGTCTGGGAAGATCCCACATGCCGCGGAGCAGCTGGGCCCGTGAGCCACAATTACTGAGCCTGCGCATCTGGAGCCTGTGCTCCGCAACAAGAGAGGCCGCGATAGTGAGAGGCCTGCGCACCGCGATGAAGAGTGGCCCCCGCTTGCCGCAACTGGAGAAAGCCCTCGCACAGAAACGAAGACCCAACACAGCAAAAAATAAATAAATAAATACATAAATAAATTTAAAATGAATAGGATATTCTTTAAGAGAAAAAAATGGTGATGTTGTCATAAAATGTGCTTGAAAAATTAAGACCAAAACAGTATCAGGAGTCTTAAAACGATTCATACTCTTCAATTTAGTTAACTGATTTCTAGGAATGCATTTTAAAGAAGTAATCTGAAATTCACAGAGATAAGTGACATAGATGTTCATCTCAGTATTACTAATAAAAAATTTTTTTCAAGAATGTAACTAGAAACAAACTAACTGGTCAACCTCAGGGCAATGCCCACAACATAGAATATTATGAAATCATTAAAATATTATTTATAAAGGACTTCAATAACATGAGGAAATGTTTATTATACATTCGTTAAGTGGAAAAAAGGATGAAATAGCATGATCTCCACAATGGAGAATATAGCAAAATGCTACCAATTTCTCTATGGGAGGGGTAGGATTATAGGATGAAGAATAATTTTACCAGCTTCCCTGGTGGCGCAGTGGTTAAGAATCCGCCTGCCAATGCAGGGGACACAGGTTCGAGCCCTGGTCCGGGAAGATCCCACATGCTGCAGAGCAACGAAGCCCATGCGCCATAACTGCTGAGCCTCTGTGCCACAACTACTGAAGCCTGCGCACCTAGATCCTGTGCTCCACAACAAGAGAAACCACCACAATGAGAAGCCCTCGCACCGCAACAAAGAGTAGCCCCTGCTCGCCGCAACTAGAGAAAGCCTGTGCGCAGCAACGAAGACCCAACGCAGCCAAAAATAAATAATGTTTAAAAAAAGAAAAATATTTTTTTTAAAGAATTATTTTACCTTTTCTCTAAACTCATCATAGTTTTCCAAATTTTATGCAAGAAAATGAGTTCCTTGTATAATTAAGAAAAAACTTTAAAAAAGAAGCATAGAAAATCTTGTATAAATAGCAAAGATGATCTCTAATGATATACCTGTTTTATTTCCCACTTGGAGCTGTCATCCCACCTTGACATAAAGTTGTATATTATGACTCAGAATGGACAAGATAGCTTCAGTAACACTGAACTGGCTGTGAAGGTCCTTTCCAGAGTTGTGGCTAAGAAAAGGAACCCACTCAGTCTTCTCAGGTGAAAGATTTGGGGTCTGGGTTCATGAGACAGCAGAAGTAGCTTTACAATGCCGATGGATGGGATGGGAGAGAGGGCCAGGCAACAGACTTGCCTTTAGAATGAAGTGATTCTCACTGGAGAAATAAAAGACCTCAAAGAACCACAGCGTTTGATCTGAGAGGAACCTCAGAGATGAACTAATCAACCCCTCATTTTTTCCCAGCTTTATTGAAATGTAATTGACATATAATATTATGTAAGTGTAAGGTGTACAAAGTGTGGATTTGGCACATTTGTATATTGCAAAATGATTAACAGCATAGCGTTAGCTAACACCTTGTGATACTGTGATTTATAAGAGAAATATTTCATATATTTGGTCATTCACATTCTCATATGTATTTGGTCTTCATCCACAGTTCCTGGCTCACAGCTCCCAAAACCCTTGGAATTTTCTGCCATGACAATTGGGCTTATGTTAATGAAGGTGACTTTTGGATCCCACCCCAGAGCGGAGGCTGCCTGCCAGGAGAACCAGCTCCGTGATTAGAGGGTTGGAGCTTACAGTTGCACCCCCTGATTTCTGGGGCTGGAGGTTGAAGGTTGAACCGGTTGTCATTGGCCAATGCTTTAGTCAATTATGACTATGCAAGGAAGCCTCTGTAAAAACCCCGAAGGACAGCTTTCTGGCTCTTTTTCCCAGAGCTTCCACGTTGGGGAATCAGATGCGTGCCTCTCTGCTGGGCCCCATGCTTCATGAGAACAGAAGGGACTTGCCCTATGTATCTCTTCATCTGACTGTTGATTCGTACCCCTTGGTATCCTTTTTAAATAAATCAGTAATATAGTGAGCTCAAGGGTTTTCCTGAGTCCTGTGAGCCATTCTAGAAAATTAATGGAACACAAGGAGTGGGTTGTGAGAACCTCCAGCTTATATCCAGTGGATGAGAAAGAAGCACAGGTTAAAACCTGGGTGTTGCACTAGCATCTGAGGTGGAGGATGGTGTTACGGGGCTGAGCCTCTTACCTGTGGAATCTGATTCTGTCTCTCAGCAGATAATGTCAGAGTTGGGTTGCATTCTCAGACACCCTGCTGGCATCTGAGAATTGCTTGTTGGTGTGGGGAAGCCTCCACACAAGTTGAAATTGGGTCTGGGACCCCTTTTTCATCTCCATCCCATCAATCCTCTCACTTTATAGAGGAGGCAACTGAGTCCAAGAAGACCGGGTGACTCTGTTAAGAACACAGAGTGAGTGACCCAGACTCCCAGCCCTTAGTCCATTTCGTTTCTGTCGTCCAGGGCTGCCTCCCAAGCTTTGAAATAAATGTCTGAATGCTTTAAATAGGCATCTGCAATTTATTATTATAGTGGAAACTCTTGAGTCTCCACTGTCCCTCTACGTGATCCTAGCAACAAGCCCAGTGCCAGATGAAATCACACTCCTGACTCTTGGCCAGTGTAGCTCTGAACTGGTTAGATCCCGGATGTCCCCGACCAGAATGGCAACAACTCCAGAAGCTGAACTCCTGGCAGAAGAGTCTTTCCAGGATCTGGGGTGGGAATCTGCATTTCTGGAATTCACGAAGGTGAAAGGGAGAAGAGTGTCCAACATATGTGCCATTTTCAAACCGGATACAGCGCCCTGGTATAGTGGGAATATTCTTAGCCCACTTTGTGGAAATTGCTCACCTCTTTCTTGGCCTTGGACATCAACCCGAGGAGATGGCTGCCCTTAGAAGTAGAGCAGTGAGGAGAGGTTGGGGTCCATGATGGTAGCAAGGGGCCCCAATAAGCAGAACAAACCTCTAGACACAACGCAGAAAATCCTATTAGGATGGAGATGTTGGATGTGGCAGTCATGGAGGAAATGGGCTGGGGTGGAATATAGCTGGGGGCAAAGGGAAACCCCCCTCTGACTGGGAGAAATGGGGGCCACTCCTTACTCCTTTCAGGGAAGTGAAGGTACCCTAAGCTTTCTAAGCTGGGGACGTACCTGGGACTGGTGGTCTCAACGTCAGACTCTTGCACTTCCTGCACTGAACCTTGCTCAGCCCTGTCAGGTTCCCGGATGTGTCCACTTCATTCTAGTTCTCTTGGTACCTGGGATCCCAAAGCACCAGTAGCAGTGCCTGGGAGCAATGTCACATTGGTGGAGATAGCAACACAGGTGTGTCAATGACAAGCAAAAGGATAGATTATCAGGGAGTGGGGAGGAGCCTCTTCCAGGGTTTGAGGTACAGAGTGACCTACTGGTGACAATAGAGGTCATCAATGTTTCCAGCGACCACAAGGAAAATTTGCCAGTTTCCCTACATTCTGTCTGAGGAAGGGAAAGGAGCAGAGCCACTCAGCATTGCCATAGCTTTACTAGAAAATACTTACAATATCACCTAACAGGGATCTGTAAGACTTCGTTAAAGTAAAAAAAAATTAATTCAGTATGTATTACATGGCACACATTATAAGGGCTACATGCTGGAGGATTCAGGTATAAGAAAAGATAACGTTTCTGCCCTTGTGGGGCTTTCAATCCGAGGAGAGACAAAGAGTGAACCATTATTTGTAAGTGCAGCGGGTAGCACAATGGGGAAGCACAATGTACTCCATATACCGTATGTGGACTTAGGGCAGGATCCAGATTAAATGTTATGTTATGCATAAAGTTCTTAGCATGGTCTCTAGCACATAATAAGTGCTCAGTAAATTGTAGCTGTTATTTTTGTTGTTACTGATGGCCTGAAAAACATGCTTCAAGGGGGCAGCACCCTTTTTTGGATTTGTGACTTGGGAAGGAAAGTCTGTGATCCATTCATTCATTCATTTGTTCATTTTATATACTTTTTTTTTTGCTTATATGTTTAAGGGGCTGTACTCAGTGATAGAGATACAACACAAAGAGTCCCTACCCTGAAGGGGCTCCAATTCTAATTCGTTTAATTATAAACAGATAATTTCAAAATGATGCAGTAAGAAACATATTATTTAACACAAAGACCAGTGATTTCAACTCTGCCTCTCAGGGTCCAAAAAGTCTTCACTGAATAAAGGATGGGAGTTTAGTCTAGAAGATTGTTCTCCAGGGTCGCTTGTTTTATTACCAGTTCTTTCCTGGGTGTGGGGAGGTAGGTAAAGTGATTTTTATTTTTGTGTTCTTCTTTCCATATTTGATCTCTCAGTTCAATCACTTGATGAATTGCCAAAAAAAAGAAAAATGTTGGCAAGGGTTCATTGTCAGGCTACCTAATTTAGAAAAAATTCTGAATAGGCATGTTTCTTATACAGGAATTCACTTCCAAAATAACCATAAAATGGTCCATCTCCACAAGGACTAGGGCTCAAAACAAATTGTGATTTGATTAAAGTCTCAAAGAATACTATCTGTGTGTCAAAGAAGGTGGGCCATTTCTGCCTCTGGATCCCTATGACAGTCATCAAATGTTTGCAAGAAAACAAAGCCTGGCCTCACAGAGGCCATTTCCCAAGCTGTCACCCTGAGGCAGCGTCCTGCCCTCTGCATCTCACTGCCCGGGCACCTCAGCATCCTGGCGGCAGAGATTGTCTAAAATGTCTCACAAAGGGGTGAAGGAAAAAAGAATGAACACTTAAAGCAGATTCCAAAGTCCTCCTCAGACAAGGAATGTGATGGTTTTTTTGTCCCTTTAAGCCTGTGTGTGGCCGAGAGATGAAGATCTGTCCCACTCTGCAGCCTCTTCTCTGCCAGGACTTGGGGCCATGTCAAGAGTAAAGGCCAGACTCAGCATGTTGACCAATGATGGCCCAGAGAAGCACGGGGCCATCTGATGCTTCCTGTGGGCGCCTGCGTGGACCCCTCAGGAGAGCAACGGCGGAGCTGAGTCTGCCAGGCCCACGCCCTTGGGGAGCTCTCTCGTCTCTGACCCTGGGGGCCACCCCACACAGCAGAAGGCAAAGTTAGTTCCTGCTAACTCTGACTGGTGCAGCAATCCACTGGAGAAGAGCCCAGCTTGCCTCTTTCTAATTCCTGTTCAGCACGAGCAAGCAAGCTAACACAGCTCTGGCAAAATAGGAAAAGGGGAAGAAAGGAAGATGCGGGGGATCGCTATTCCCAAGCCCTCTCCCTTCCACCCCAGGACCTGTACCTTCAGAGAGGAGGCCTGTTCTAGCAAGAGGAGATGAGATGGGCAATGGTTTTTTGTTTTTTTTGTCGTTGTTGTTTGTTTCAGATCACAAGAAAACTCAGGACGGCTGATCCAACTGTGAAATGTGAATTTCATAAACCAATAAATCTGATTTTTCATATGCCCACACTCCAAGCCAGAGAAAGAAGAATCCAGAAGAATCTGCTCTAGAAAGCCTGTCTCTGCAAAGAAATGCAAAGAATGCTTAAAGAACGCAAGGTTTCCACCATAAGATGCTCTGAAAGTCAGAAGCAGGAAAAGTAAGAGGAAGAAGAAACAACCCTTGGTAAAAATTTGCCTACCTGGACTGCTTCCTTTTTCAGTAAAGCCCTGGATTGTGGTTGCAACCTGAAAAAGTAGTGAGCATTCCCCTCTATTTGTTCCCACCTTTGGCTTAACCGGTCCCGGAGGAGTAAAGGCTCAGAGATAAAAGTACAGGCGAATTCCCTCTGGAAATTCCACACAGAGCAGGAAAAGCTGGTAGATTCCGGAAGGATTTTCATCAAGGTGCTAACTGGGGTTACTTCCAAGTTGTAGGATTTTATGGAGTTTTCCTTTGCTTTTTATATATATTTTTTCTGGATTGTTGGAAATTTTTCTTTATAATAAAGCTGAGCTATGTTATAATCAAGAGTGAAATAAAATATACATATGACTGTGGTTTTCTCCTCTTTCCAGAGACCTCAGTAAAATAAAAACATGGGAATAAAACTCAAGATAATTGAAGGAGACAGTGGAGAAGAGACCCCAACACATTTTCAGAAGAAGTAAAGAGAATAAAAGCCCGCTGATGGATAATCAGATCCCGGAAGCCATTTTCCAGAATGGTGGTGGGGATAGAGGGGTGAGGATACAGAGGAGATAATTCCAGTTGTCTGCAGATGCACTGGCCGTCGGTGGCACCCCACGCTCTCCTCACCCACCCCTGAGTTTGGAGCCTTTGCAGCCAAATTCCAGGCAAAAATCAGAGCTCCCTTTTCTACAGTTGTTGACATCTTCCTGAGAATTAGGGCTTCCAGACCCCCCAGCTTTTGATACTGGAGAGCCTCCCAGCCCAACTCTTCTTTCTGCTCAACCAAAGTGAAGCCTGCCTGTCAGTAAGCCCCATAAAACGGTGGCATGGTGGACATTACCACGGAAGGGTAATGAATGGAATCCATTTAACCTGAGGGCACAGCACATGCTTCCTGACATTGGGCCCATAGTATAATCCTAGCTCAGCTCCTGCCTCAATGTTTATGGAAAGAACTGATTTGATGTATTAACGATTTCAGGTTATATTAAAATAAAGTTTATTGGTTTCCCACCTTGACAATCAGACTAATAGAACACAGAAGACTTAAATTTGGTTATAGGGAAAAAATGTCATATGATCAACCTTGACAGTGTAAAAACAAATTCCAGCTGTCAGAAAATGAGAAGGGTATGAGAAGAAGGGTGGAGCGCTCATATCTTAATCTAATTTAGTTGGGAATCAAGAGGTACTTTCTATGTAAACCAGTGTAGCCATTATGGAAAATAGTATGGCGCTTCCTCAAAAAATTAAAAATTGAACTACCATACGATCCAGCAATCCCACTTCTGGGTATATATCCAAAGAAAATGTAAACAGGATCTCATAGAGATATCTGCTCTCTCATGTTCATTGCAGCATTATTTACAATAGACAAGATAAGGAAACAAGCTAAGTATCCATCAATGGATGAATGGATAAAGAAGATTTGGTGTATATATACCAGAAACAGAATTCTTGGAGTGACAAGAACATTTCAGTACAATATTTTCAGGTGGTTGGGTAGTTTGATGTGCTATGATTTCCAATTTTCACCGCTGAACTTTCAAATCTCATTAAAACAGCTCTTTGTTGCTATTTGCTGAGTTAAATCAGCAGTGATTCAGCAAATAAGCAGACATAACAGGTTTCCTCTTGGCAGGTAGACTCAGGGACCTCCAAAAAACAAGACTGAGAAAGTGATTTCGGACCTAAAGCATTGGGGGCGCCTTTATAAGGATTGTCTTCTGTCAGTCGTAACTGATCTTTACAAGTGAATGACTTTGAAAGAAAAAGAAGGCTCGCTCTTCTCCCCCATGGCTGCAGTGTTTACGCTGGCAGGAGTCTGGGACGGGTGGATTGCTCAGGAGTTTGGAAATGTCTGTTAGTGTCTGATGCAACCTAGTGTCCTGAAGAACATTAATTAAAAAAAAAAAAAAAGTTCTGAACTAGAACGTATCTCTTGTAGATTTAGAGCGACCTTCAATCCCCTAGCTGGCCCTTACCTAAGGCTTTAAAAGTTTTTCTTAGCATCCGGCCGGAAGAATCATGAGGAAATTCTGCGGTGGCTCTACATTTATTGCATGTCTCCTAGGGGCAAGGGACCGTGTTGGTGCTGCTGAGTCAGACAGAGTCCCTCCCTCAAGTGGCTCTCAGTCTAACGACAGAAGTAGGACAGGGCTCTGAAAACTATAATTCAAGGTCCAAAGAAAGAAGGGCCGTGAGAAATACAAGGCAGGGACAAGTCCTGCAAAAAGAGCTAAAGATCAACGTGCTCTTTCTGATGAGACGTGCAGATTTGCAACGAGGAGGTGTCCGAGGACCCCTGTGACAGTGATGGAGGGAGGGCGGGCAGCGCTGGGGTGAGCTGGGAAGACGGTGACTTGTATGAGGGCGCAGGGGGAGACTTACCGTAGGTTTGAGTCACTGTGAAAACAGGAACTGGGACAAAGGACACATCAGAGGCAGATGTAAGGAGAGCCAGACCTTCCCCCTGCCGGCCCCTCAGTGCTGTGGCCCCCCTCCCTGACCTTGACCCCCTGCCTTTAGGCTTCGTGTGCGTCCCGAGGGTTCTCAGGCTCTACTTTGTCAGCGGGGTCCCACTCCTGCCGGTCTTCATCCTTGTCCCCTCTCTGTCTCCCCTCCTGAGAAGCCAGGTCTCCGCCTAGTATGGACTCAATTACTAAATGACCCAAATGACTGAGTTGGTAATGACTGCACAGATTTGCCTCTTAGCAGCCTGTCTCTAAGAGTGCGCCCTGTCACTCCACAGCAGGCCGGCAGAAAGATGTTTGAGGACTCGTAAGGGCAGAAGAGCCCTGAAAAGTCACCAGGTCCAGCCTCCGACCATTTGTATCCTAACTTCTGAAATCGTCCCCGACGGACAGGCAGCCCCCAGCCCCTCCTGCCTGTGGGTGACTCAGAGACCCATCCCATGTGTGTCTTTATTTCGGGTCTCTACCTTGGTAGCGTTCAAGGGGATTAAGGTCTGAGTTAAGGGCACAAAGCCCCTCTTCAGCCCCGGGGCAGCAGAGCAGGGGAGGGAGGGGAGGAGGGTCCCAGCGTCGGGGAGATCTGGCCCAGGAACAGCAAAGAGAACAAGCCACTACTCAGGCGGGCCGGCTGTTTACACCGGGGACGCGGGCCTCACAGCAGCTGCACGGGTCTGTGGCCGCTGACAGGCTGGGGGGACAATGTGGGCATTCATCCCTCCAGCTGCTCCGCTCAGCGTGCGCTCGGGACGCAGAGGGGAGCGAGTGAACGAGAAGGGAAAGCAGAAGGGGAAGGCAGGCGTCCTACTGCAGGACCTCTGTCAGCTCTGAGCTGAGCCATCGGCTGCAGGGGACGGTGCGCTTCTGCTGCCTGACCTGCCAAAATCTATAACGAGGCTAGTTAAACATTCCTAGAATTTCCAAAGAGTCTTCATGATATTTTCCCCCAATGAGCTGCCTGCTAAGAAAGGGTGGACAGAGCCGGTACTCTCAAACCAATTTGGATGCAATTCAACCCTTCCCCACACCCCCTACTGTGAAGATGAGCTAGGTCAGTGATTCTCTCTGATCTCCTGATAAGAGTCCTGGATGGAAAACGAGGAGAACTGGCCTCACCACCGTGACCGTGACCTTGGAGTAGTTATGTAACTGTTCCAGGCTTCTGTTCCAGGCTGCCAGTAAAATGGACATGATAACAGCTGCCCTACCTACTTCACAGGGTCGCCGTAAGGATGAAATGAAAGAACAGCCATAAATCATGTTATGCACGACAGACCAATAAGGCCTCGAGACCAGGGGTGGGCAAGCTTTTCTGCAAAGGACCAGGTAGTAAATTATTTCTGGCTTTGTGTATCACATAAGGTTGCATATTCTTCTTTGTGTGTGTGTGTGTGTGTTTTTAACAACCTTTAAAAATGTAAAAATTATTCTCAGCTCCTGGCCTGCACAAAAAAGCCCTAGTTTGCCAACCTCTGCTCGAGAAAAACCGCAGGAGAGGGCTGGAAGTAGGGTCAGCCCTCCAGTGGTTGTGATAAATCTAAATATAAATAAGTGTTAATAAATAAATAGTATATGGATAGTCTGTGATAAATAAATATACATACCCATGGTATTTTCTAACTTGGGTCCCTATTAGTGAAACAGCTTGAACCCCAGCCCATGGGCCATCTCGTTCAAGAGTTCCTAGACTGTCTTGCCATTTACAGAGCTTACTGTCTAGACTACAGCATCCATGCTGACTTCTTTTCTTTTCTTTTCTTTTAAAAGATTTATTTATTTATTGATTGATTGATTGCTGTGTTGGGTCTTCGTTTCTGTGCTAGGGCTTTCTCTAGTTGCGGCAAGCAGGGGCCACTCTTCATCGCTGTGCGCGGGCCTCTCATTATCGCGGCCTCTCTTGTTGCGGGGCACAGGCTCCAGACGCGCAGGCTCAGCAGTTGTGGCTCACGGGCCTAGTTGCTCCGTGGCATGTGGGATCCTCCCAGGCCAGGGCTCAAACCCGTGTCCCCTGCATTAGCAGGCAGATTCTCAACCACTGCGCCACCAGGGAAGCCCCTCTTTTCTTTTTTAAATTTATTTATTTTATTTATTTATTTTTGGCTGTGTTGGGTCTTTGTTGCTGCGTGCAGGCTTTCTCTAGTTGCAGCGAGCGGGGGCTACTCTTTTTTTTTTTTTTTTTTAAAGTTTATTTATTTATTTTATTTTTGGCTGTGCTGGGTCTTCGGTTCGTGCGAGGGCTTTCTCTAGTTGCGGCAAGTGGGGGCCACTCTTCATCGCGGTGCGGGGACCGCTCTTCATCGCGGTGCGCGGGCCTTTCACTATCGCGGCCCCTCCCGTTGCGGGGCACAGGCTCCAGACGCGCAGGCTCAGTAGTTGTGGCTCACGGGCCCAGCTGCTCCGTGGCATGTGGGATCTTCCCAGACCAGGGCTCGAACCCGTGTGCCCTGCATTAGCAGGCAGATTCTCAACCACTGCGCCACCAGGGAAGCCCGCGGGGGCTACTCTTCGTTGTGGTGCGTGGGCTTCTCATTGTGGTGGCTTCTCTTGTTGCAGAGCACGGGCTCTAGGTGCACGGGCTTCAGTAGTTGTGGCACATGGGCTCAGTAGTTGTGGCTCGCGGCTCTAGAGCGCAGGCTCAGCAGCTGTGGTGCACGGGCTTAGTTGCTCTGCAGCATGTGGGATCTTCCCGGACCAGGGCTTGAACCTGCGTCCCCTGCATTGGCAGGCGGATTCTTAACCACTGCGCCACCAGGGAAGCCCCACGCTGACTTTCTTAGTCATCTTAAATCGGAGGCCAGCCTTCAGCCTCAACTTGGCTTCAGAGCTTCACTGGGTCCCCATATTGATGAGACCTGGGGCAGACCACCCTGCCTTCTTAGCCAGTGCTGCCCGGGCATAACTCCTGTAGGAAGAGTGGGTTAAGACCTTTATTTGGGGACCACTACTGCCCATGTAAGAAGCAGCTCATGTTACCTGTGACAGTTAGCACACAAACAGTACTTTGTTGCAGTGGTTTTTTAAGTTGTGTCATTATTTCTCCCATAATGCCCTAATGCGGTAAGCTGGCTTTGTCACTATCACTACGAAGAGGGGAATATTGAAATGCAGTACTCAAGACACTAGCGTCAACCTTCATGATTGTGTGGGGCAGTGGTTTCTGGTTCTTTCTGTCTCTGATGAAGAGTCATGTCCCTGCTTCCCCTGGTATGTCCCTTTTTTCTTTCCTTGTCCTCACTCGTTGTTTGAAGATATTAGAAGAGCCTCAGAATGAAGCCCGGATGAAAATAGCAGAGAGAAAAGGGTGTTTGTTTCATTCTCTTCCCTTCCAAAGGATTTCCCAAGAGAAGTGGCAGATCAGTGCCATGATCTAGACTAGAATAATGAAAGCAGCCAGATTCAGATATAAGCATGCAGGAGGCAGTGCTGACCTAATAAATCTTGCTTTTGTTGGTACTGTGTGGAAATACGATGAAATAAACACAACACTTTAGGACCAGGTTCTTAGATAGCAACCGCCTCGTACCTTCTTTTGACAGGACTGTGTCAGCCAGAAAGGGTGGGAGCTTTCCAGGAAGATGGCCGGTGTTCAGAGCTGAGACCAGCACAGTAGTCTCTTGACTCTGGGCCAGCCCATTGTCTGCTACATCCTGCTGTTTCCCAGGGTGTCAGCTGCCCCAATGGCCACATCCCTGCAGGGCTACGCTTCATGTTTGTCATTGCATTGTTGTGATCTTGAGAAGTCTTTTCTCAGTTTAGATAAAGAGCTCTATCATTTCTAATTGGATGCAATGTTTTCCCTCTGAATGATTATTTCATTCTGTTAGTGCATAGGGCTAAAACTCCACACTACTGTTCCAGCACTGCATAGAGTAAAGCTCTATTCTGCAGAGGAAAGTTCTAGTCTTTGAACCCAGACCACCTCAAACATGGACCAAGGATCTTAACGTATGTATCAATGGCCTGGCCCCGGTCACAGGAGGGAAATTGTGGATGGCTCAGGGTAAGTCTAACATCCTCCTGGGAAAAACAACCCAAAGGACCCATTGTAGAGAAGGTGGCCATCTGTGTCATTTTCACAAATGAAGGAAAATACTTTAGACATAAAAACCTAGCCAAGGACAGTGCATGGCGACCATTCGGCCCACAATGCAGGTTGATTAAATGAATGAAAACTCTTCTAAGGAGATTTTTATGGTAAAGCTTCTTAGGAGAGGAATTGGACATACTAATGACCCTAACAGAGGAAAGCTTATCTGGGAACACTGTATAAACATCAGTTTCTTAGTAAGAGTGTAATAAAGAGAGAAGGTAGATGGTAGTGTCTGCCACCCAGAAAACTGGGGAGACAAAGAAATAAAAAATTCTTACTCTCCAATTTCAGTTTCATTTACGCTACATGCATCTGTCATTGTGTTATATTCCAAGACTTTGGTTTTTACTAAAGTTTGGGTTGATCAACTCCTGAGAGTGTACGAGAGACATGTCCGAATCTCATCACGAAGCCTTCCCAATAACCATTAATCCCGGACGAGGAGTGTGAGTCCTCGTTAGCTTCCATCCTAACACTGGACATTCTTGAACTTGCCTTTAGACTTTGGGGAGGGGCGCATCCTGCTGTCCGGCGGCTGTGGCCCTTGCTGTAGGACCTCCCAAGTAGCCCAGGCCACCAGCTTCATAGACACCCTGAGAAGGGACAGACATCTATGGTGGCACATTCAGGGGAGGGAAGGTGTGCCAGAGCTGCCCTGAGGAACTGCTGATTTTATTCTTTCTGCTTCATATTTCCCATATTCTGCCATTCCTCTGGGGAAAACAGGTAAAAACACATTTAGAGGAGAATGTAGTTTGTCAAAACATCCCATGACTCCCACTAACTTCAGGATAAAATCCAAACTTATTGGTATGGCAGACAAGGTCCTCCATGATTTGACCTCAGCCTTCCTTTCTAATCCTCATCCTCTGTCACTCCCCATGTACTCCACCGGCCTCTGTGAACTACTTGTCCCTTCTCAAATGTACCATATTCTTTTATTACCTTTGTGCCTTTTGCCTATGCTATGCTCTGTGCCTAGAAGGCCCTTTTTCTTTTTTGTGATTTGGTGAACTCCTACTCATCCTTCAAGACCCAACTCACATAGTCCTCGCGAAGCCTTTCCTGACTCTCGCAGGCAAAGTTATTTCTTTTCTCTATTCTCCCTTAAGGTTTTGTGCAAACATCTCTGACGATACATAAGTTTCTCCAAGAGTTATTTATTTATGGGTTTATCTTCTCCACTCACCTGTAAGCTCCTGATCTATTGGGGCTGTAACTACTTATTATCCCCTGAGCCTAGCCCCATGCCTGGCCATATTAGTCACTAAGAAATGTTGAGTGAATGAATGAATGACCTGGAACTAGGTCTTAGAAGGCTCTGATGACCCAACATAATGATTCAATCTCAGCCATTGTCAGTGGTGTCCAAAACGATCCATTGGAGTACAGGGAGAAAATATTAGAGCTGCTATTTATATTTATGTTTGCCAAAGATTAACAATGAAAGTAAGCTTTCCTAATATTTTATATGAATCCATAGTAGCACATTGATATATACGTTAAGAATAAGGGTATGCATTTAAAACACTGTAGGCCACTGTTACATATAATGGGAAGAGTCTGAAAAATTCTGAACAGGGAAAAACCATGAAAAAAGTGAGTGTGTAGGAGAATTGATCTTGTAGACTGGAGTGAGGGAGGACATGAATCGGTATGGGAAACACGACAATGGTCCACGCACAAGAGATCAGAGACAAGACAAGTATAGGGGCCATAGGAATGGAGCGGGGGGAGGAAGATCTACTAAAAAATTCTTTCGTTATCATTATCTTCATTATTATCAGCAGGACAAAGTTTCATATTGGTCAATGATAAGCAGAATGTGTCAGAGACCCTAAAATGCAGTCAGAACCTGGGGGAGCAGACAGAACTCCAAAGTGAAGGTAGAATACTTTGCCCAGGCTTGGGTTCTTCTAAGTGACACTTTAAAATTTTTTTCTCCACTTGTTGGAAGGGGCAGCAAATAGGGGTCACCCATCCGGCCTGCTCAGTCCCCAACGTGGCTTCTTAATAAAGCCTATTTATAGCCCCAGGTTTCAGCAACATTGTGAAATTGCTGTGTGGGAGGGGAGGATGGCGGGTCTGGGCCCTGGCTGGGTGAGTGACCGTCTCCTGGCTGCTTCCTGTTGGCTTAGGAAAGAACGGAGGAAGGTGGATTTGTTTGTCAGTTGAGCAAGCAGCCGTTGCCTGGCCTATGCCTGACTCTGTCCCTTTAAATATTAACCATCTCTTAAAACATTTGCGTTTTGTGCCCAAGGCCAGGGGGGCCCCCAAGAGAAAGGAGAGGAGGAAGGGATAAGAGAAAAGAGAGAAGGGTTTGCTACATCAACAATTTATTCATTCCACAAACAGTAGTGGAGCGTCCACGGTGACCCGTGCACCACCCAGGGTTGGAGAGCTGAGTAGAACCTGCTGTCCATCCTAGAGACTCACAGTCTAGCAGAGGAGGCAGATGAGTTAACACAAGACAACGGGGAAAGGCTAAGCCCTGGACTGCTCTGTACCTTCTCAGCATCTCCATTTACCAAAGAAGGTTCCATAGGAGAGATGGAGGAAAAGATCGGAGATCTGAAAGTTTCCAGGGTCTGGGTCCCCAGGGCAGTGATTTTCAAACTTTAGCAAGCAAAAAGTGAGCTGGAAGCGCTGTGGAAAATGCAGCTCCCAGCTCAGCAGGACTGTGTCAGTGGGTCTGGAGCGGGGCCCAGGGCTCTGCATTGGTCCAGCTCTCCAAGCGAATTCAGATTGAGGTGGCCCGTGACCACAGCGGCGTGCTGCCCTTCCAAGCAAAAGTCTGGGCCTGGAGCTGCGGGCCTTGGGGCGAGTCCACCAGAGGCTGATGGAAGAAACTGAGAGAAAGGAAAGGGAGCATTAGAGACGGTTAAGGGCAGAAAATGGAAAAAGAAAAAATCTAGTTTTCGAGAGAGAAAAGGAATGTCTCTCTAAAGAGAAGTGAGCGAATATTACCAGGGGCCCTGGGACTGCTCAGTTGACTAGTGTCCATGTGTTAGCCATGATTTTAAGAAAGCACAAAGCAATGCCTTGGGCATCAATAGCACCTGTGGGACCCTGCTTTTCCTTTGTTACATCTCTCATCTTTCTTCCAGATCTGTCCACGGCCACGCTTTGCTCATCTGCAGGCACTGAGGCTGAATAAAGCCGTGGGCTATGGGAAGGGTGACCATCCTGGAGGAGGTGCACTGACTTGACGCTGTGTTCAGTGACTTGCCCGGTTCTTGGCAGCTCTGTGTCGCTGCGCCCTCACCCTCCACAGCCCCCAGGCTAGTCTACCCCAGAGCGGTGTCCGGCTCGCTGCCTGAGGAGGCCACAGCGGACCAAGCTGCAAGGAGACTGAGCGCTGACGGCCACGAGCAGTTTCCACCAGTGGGCTGCAGGTCTTACTCCTCGTGCTGATTGCAACAAGAGTGTTTTCTTTCTGAATCTAGTTTTAGGCCCAAAGCGGAGCCCCTGGGGTATGGTTGGTGTGACCCTAGCACCATTTGGTTCTTCCTTGGCTCCAGGTGTGATGCTTCTGTTTATCGTGGCACAGTCCCTAAAGCAAACTTTCCCCACTTCTCTCCAAATGGACGTCTCTTCCTTCATTCTTTAAGCTCCTGCTCTAGTATTATCTTCCTTGTGACTCTTCCTTAACTATCCCCTTTCCCAGTGGGAGGCCCTATCATTATGGACTCTTTGTTCCCGAGTCGCCCCACTCGTCCGACTACAAGCTCCGGGGATCTTTCTCCTGGGAGTCACTAGAGTGTAATGGTTAGGAGCTCTGGCTGACCTGAGTCAGAAACTCAGCGCCGCCACCTGCCAGCTCTGGGACCTCAGGCAAGTTATTTCCCTGTCCTAAGTTTCAGTTTCCTTACCTGTAAAATGGGCAAACAGTCATACTTAGGATTAAGGTTAAATGAGCTAGTTCTTAGCCCGGCGCCTGCAACATGGTAGCCCTCCATAAATGTTTGCTCTTCTCATTATTCATATGTACATCCTTACTTTTACCCTAATCCCCATGGACTTAGTACAGAGCAGATGCTCAGTGATGTTTATTGAATTCACAGTTAAGACATGTAAACTTCTCACTGGATCGGTTCATTAATACATTTTAAGAAGGAGTGGATAACTCAGTATTTTCCTTTATTTCATCAGTATCTTATGGTGTTTCCTCTATTCGAGGATTTCTTTAGAGTGGAATTAATCCGAATAAGTTCAGGCAGCCTCTTCTTAATCACTCTTCTTTTCGTGTCCATTGATTCAGCGTGTTTTTCTCACTTCAGTCCCCACCCTCATATTTGCTGTCCTGCTTCTGGAGGAATAAATCAGGACATGGTGGTCATTTAAAAGCACTTTAAACTGCATCTAAGTTCTCTAGAGGAAAAGAGCTATAGAATTCTACTAAGTCTGTTAGAAAGTTTGAATTCCGCTTCTCCCACTGTCCCTTTCCATCTTGTGAAATGAAATGGGAAGAACTAAGTAAACTCCAAAGTCCCTTTTAGTTGCAATAGTCTGTGACTTTTAGGCTCAGAAAGGTAAAGTGACTTCTATAAACAAACATAATTTAACGACTAGTTCTGACTCCCTCATATGGATAATCTCAGAAAGAAAATAGGTGCAACCTCTACTACTTGCCCTGTTTGCTGGGCATCTTTCCTACTTGCCTGGAGTCACTAGAGGCTGTTGGCACTGCTGAGCTAAATGTCCGGATGTTTGGTTTAAGTCCCTTTGAGTTCAGGGATTCTGAGGAAAGATAACAAGGGTGGACTGAGCTTAGAACGAACTAAGCTCTTCTTAGTGATCTTAATCAAATAATCGAAGGTTAACTATGAAGAGGAAACATCATAAAAGTAAGGGAAAAACTGGTAACAAATAATTTATGAGTTTTCCTTCCCCTCCAGGAGAAGCTGAGCACAAGCCTTATCTATGCCAGGGAGGCCGAAGATGGGGAGTTTGCCCAGCCTGACCCCCAGCCGGGAGGTCTCGGAGTCAAGGAGTCCCTCGCAGTGCAGGAGGATCCCCCTTTACCCTCGCAGGGGGCCAGGGGACGGTCCTTTGCCCTGTCTCTTCCTCCCTTTCTTATTCAGCGTGGCTCACTTTGAATGCAGTCCTGGGCCACTGTTTCTCATCCTCGTTTAATCCATTCTCTTTTTGAAAAGCATCTTTTAAAAATCTCGTATATGCCTCTTTCCCCAGAGATGGTGATAAGCACCCACTGGGCCCAGGCCTGTCCCTTCCCTCACTTAGTGAGGCCAGTGCCAGCTCTGGCGCCTCCCTCTTGCCACTCTCCATTAACTGCTGGTGATTGGTGATGGGTACGCTTTTTAAAAATTTTTTTTTATTTTTGGCTGTGTTGGGTCTTCGTTTCTGTGCGAGGGCTTTCTCTAGTTGCGGCGAGCGGGGCCCACTCTTCATCGCGGTGCACGGGCCTCTCGTTGTGGAGCACAGGCTCCAGATGCGCAGGCTCAGTAGTTGTGGCTCATGGGCCCAGTTGCTCCACGACATGTGGGATCTTCCCAGACCAGGGCTCGAACCCGTGTCCCCCGCATTAGCAGGCAGATTCTCAACCACTGCGCCACCAGGGAAGCCCTGGTACTCTTTTTTATCTCAACACAAACCCAGAGATTCTTCTGTCAAAGACAGTGCCTAACTGAGTCATCCATTCAGTGAAAGTCTCTTAAGCATCGTCTATGTGCCATTAGGCACTGCACGAGGCCCAGGGCATGCCATGATGGATGAAACATAGGCCCTGCTTTCCAGAAGCTCCAGAAGACACACAAACAATTCCAAAAGGATCGGTGCTATCTAGAACTAAGAGGACTGGGGGACCCAGAGGAAGGAGTGACTAGCTCTGCCTTGGGGCTGGCAAGGTTTTGCGGGCGGAGAAAGGAAAGGACAGCCAGGAACAGAACACAGAGTGAGTGTGTTGAGATGCAGGGTTTGGAGGAAGCAAGGCCTATTCAGGAAGTGGCTGGTGGTTGGGGGGAGCGGGAACGCAGTGCATGGGGTGGGAAAGTGATTGGAGATGAAGTTGGAAAGCCGGGTCGCTGTCAAATGTGAGGAGAAGCTAAGGTACTTGGACTTGATCCTGTTGGCAACAGTATCATTATCAGATAACTCAGCAAGGAACTGAAAAATAATATGAGTCTCAGGTTTTCCAATATAAAGTTACCTGTTCAGCCAGCATCCTTGTCAAGTAATTAGAGGTTAAACTTGACAAGGGATCAGTGGGGGAGGAACCTCTGAGGCAGCCGTGAGTGTAGTCTTGACCGGTGGAAGCTGCGGTAGAAAGTGGGGATATAGTTACCCTAAATCTTCAGCTTTCTGATTTAACTCCTCCGCAAACCAGACTTGTTTTGCTGCACTCCTAGAAGGGAATCAGCTCAGCTTCCCACATGCCGTCACTGTATTACAGTGAGAGATCATAAGTAATCAGATTTCTGTCAAAGTGCTTTGTAACACAGGATGTTCTACAAATACATTGGTAATTAGTACCGCAGTTTCCCGGGGGGATGCTCAGAATTTCCAGCCGGGATACATCCCTACTCAGATAAGCTCCTTGGAGACAGTTGTGCCCTTCAAATTTAACAGGCAGCTTTAAAGCGGAAACACATGACAGTGAGAGGGGATGGACACAGCCAATCAGATGGGCCAAATCAAATTTGGTGGCCATGAATATTAGTGTTCTTGTTGTTCAGAATAATAAGCATAAGGCAGCGAAGATAAAGCATGTTTTGTAGATCTCTAGCTTTTCGGCGTGTTTTGGGGGTTAATTAAACTGGGTTTTTTAACAGCAGAACTTCTCAGAGCCTTGAATATGCTCATGAGCATGTGAATGCAAAGGAGGTTTTAGACACAGGGTGTCTCAGGTTCATTTGACCACCAAACCCCCTCCTATTTCCTGGTCCACACTGCCTGGAGGCCCTCCAAGACCCTCAAGAGATATTAGAGTCCACTCTCTGGCCACACGGTATTTTAAGAGGAAGATGCCCATTTCCAGGGGAAGCTGGAGGTGACCTGTGGGGCGGGATTCGTGGCAGAAGCCGCAGCAGAAGCCCAGCCACCGAAGGCCGTGAATGCTGCTCTCTGCTGTAGCCTTGGGGGCTGACCTGAGAGGCTTCCCCTCCTGTTCTTGGCCAAGAACTGCCCTGCTCTCCATCGGCCTCACCGCACGTGACCTTCTCCTTGTTACCGGCGCTGGCTGGTAGCCTCATCCCTAACTCCTGACTATTCGTGTTCCTTGCTATTTTTAGCCCTGGCCCAGAGCTTGTTACAAGAACTCAGCAAGCAGGGCCCAAGGCTACATCATGAATATTCTCTCATTGCTGTAACATTGGCTTATGAAATGTGACTATCTTTCCTCACAATTTTAAGTTATATTTGGTTCTTTTTTGGGGGAGCAGGGGGTCTTTTAGGACTCCTTTTGTTCTACATTCTACCTCGCACAGTTAGTAATTAATTTTTTGGTTTTGCATGTGTTCTCCAGGGTTTGATCTGTTTTCTGATCTTTGTGTATTGTCTTGTTTTCATCTCTGACGCTTTGGTTTTCTTTACTTGGGGGCAAGAAGAGAACACAATTTGGTTTTGCTTTCATGTTTAGTGTTAATAACGTGATTTTTTTGAGCATGATGTTGTCAGAATTGCGTGCGCAAAGTGACCTTCTCCAGGGGTCGTGGTGGGGACAGCTGCATTGAGCAGGACCCGTCGTCCCCTTTTTATTAGGAGGAACTTTTTATTAGGAGGAACTGTACTCTCCTGATTTGGCCCTTCGGGGTCGTCATCCGTGGGTCTCTGCCCCTCTAAAGATACTCCTGGGTTCTCTTTTCGAAGCAAAGCTGATTTCTGAAACCTCATGATCCATTTCAAAAATTAAACCAGCCCCTCCATTTGAATAAGAAACTGTCCACCAGCTTCAAGCTTTACCTTAATCAGTATTAGTTTTATTCAAGTTGAAAATGTCCTCCCGGGGTGTTTCCTGGTTGCCTAGTGGTTAGGATTCCACGCTTTCACTGTGGAGGCCAGGGTTCGATCCCTGGTCGGGGAACCATCCCACATGCCTCGTGGCGCGGCCAAAATACAAAATAATAATAATAAAATTTTAAAAATTAAAAAATAAAAATAAATAAATAAAACCAAAAAAATGTCCTCCCGGTGCCTTCTCCTTCCACTAAAATTCTTGATTCCTTTTAGAGCCTCATTTTACTCAAAATAATAACAATTTCTTCCATTCTCTTATGCTCTAGGCCTATATTTCTATCTGTTTATGGAAAAAACCTCTCTCTGGAGGGCTTATGAGCTTGTCAAATTCAGCCTGTCCCGAGATCAAGTGCACTACCTTCCTCACCCTGCCCCGGCCTCGCTGTTCTTATGCATCTGACAGCCTCTGTGCAGACGAACAAGCTTAGATTTCCCAGGCCTCATGGCATCTTCCGTCTTCCCCATTCCGTCCATCTAATCTGATCTAATTCGTATTTTTTTCAGTTCCGAATCAGTAATTCCTGTTGCGTGCATCTCCTTCTCTTCCTCCTTTCTGTCGTTGCCAGTTCTTTTCCGAACAGCTCAGGAACCTCCTTGGTGATCGTTTATGAGAACTGCCCCTCCTCTGAATCCATCCTCTATTCTGCAGCACGAAAGGCTTAGTCAGCAATGAATACTCCCCGCCCCGCCTAGAGCCCTCGGCCAGGACGTGGCATCAGGTCCTCAGGGCAGATTGAGGAGCAGCGGGGGCAGCTCGCGCCTTTGGGAGAACGGTTGTTGGTCACTGTGGGACTGAACCAAGTTACTCTAACTGCTCCTTCACCAGCTCACCCCAAACTACAGGGGCCTTCAACCAAGGACACGTGTTCCTGTGGATCTGGGAGTCCCTCCAGGCTCTCTCTCTGGGCTGGTTTCCCCACCTTATATTCTATGCTTCATACCAAGATCTTCCTGCTCGCCTATCCTCCAACTAGTCGTGGCCCAGTAGGACTCCCTGATGAGTTTTGGAGGCTGATTTTTGCCTCACCCCAAATATCATGGTCTACTAGCCACAGGCAAGCCCTCCGCTTCCCAGTGGCTGGGATGCTGCAGACCAGCCGCGGTCCAGCACCGTGGCCTTCCAGGGGGTCCAGATGGGACTTCCAGTGACAGTGCCTGACACCGTTAGGTTTGAGAGATGAAGTAACCTTTTGGAATCCATAACAAAGATTTCTAGTTTGTTCATTCATTGATTAATTTAACAGGTGTTTGTATAGAGAGTCTACCAAGTGCCAGATACATTACATAGTGTTGAGGATACAGCACTGAGGGTGCCAGACTAGGTCCCTGCTCATGGAGTCTCTATTCTGGTGCTGGAGGGACAGAGAAATAGATGTGTCAGCTCATACACGGCATCAGTAATTGTCAGTGGTTCCCAAAATCTGAAGACAAGCTGTACAATATGTAAGTGACTGAGTGGGAAGGACTATTCTAGACAAGATCCCCAAGGAATTAACCTCTGAGAATTGACATTTAAGCAAGATCTGAATGCTAAGAAGGAGCCGACACGCCAGTTTGGGTGGGCAGAGTGTCCTAGAGACGGGGGCCAGCAGAAGTGCAAAGTGGGAATGAACCTGGAAGAGTCTGAAGAACAGAAAGGAGAACAGTGTGGCCGGGCTTGAGGAGCAAAGAGGTGAGGGAGGGGAGTTGGAGTCAAACGGGAAGACACAGACCGTGGAGTGTGAGGCCTTGGTACGCCTGCCTAGATGTTTGCATTATTCTATGAGAGCAAAGGGGAGTTATGCTCTGCACACCCAGAAAAGGGGTGATACTAGAGACCACGGTGCCTGAGCATCTGCGAAGTTTCCTGCTGATGACACAGGGAGTGGAGACTCCCAAGGGAGTGCCACATTTCTTAGACGTCCACAGCCGGGGATGATATCTTGATGGGACACCTGGCTTCTGGGGCTGGTGATGAGTTCAAAGATGAAGAAGACCAAATGGACTGAGGAGGGAGCAAGCAGAGACCTACTGTTCTTTCAGTAAAGTTCCTGGAGGAAAGGGGGGTGGGGAGGTAGAGAGAGGGTCCTGAGATTCAGGCAGGCTGCAGATGCGAGCTCTAAGGCTAACGCCCCAAGACAGATGCAGGGTTATGGGTTGCAACAGGGAAGCCATGTTGGAGAAGCAAAACTACTCACACGTAAGCCTGGCTGGCCCTGCACATACCCTACTATTCATTCTCAGCTCTGCTCTCCTGCACAGTGGACACCCTGAACCAACACACACAAGTCTGCAAAAATACATGCAAAAATGGCACTCTGATATTTATGCAGGAGTGTCCAATGTGCTAATAGTATAAATTCCAACTCCAGGCAAAATGACCTCCTTGACCTTTTTAATGCCCTAATCAACAGATCTCCCTTGAGGAGGGCCTCCTTCTTTCATGATTGTCCTTTTTCTTGGATAGTTGTTTTACCTTTACTAATATGCAATGGTTAAAAAAAACAGAAAAAGAAAAAGAAAAAAAGCAACCCTACTAAATAGAGGGCACTTTGAAAGTGCAAGGACCACTCCGTTCTCTGACGAGCCCTGCAGCCCTGGCCAACAGTGAGGCTTTGGGATAAAGTTAGGCCTGTATGAAGGATGAATGGGCCCAGTCTGTCTCCTGCAGAGCTCTGCTGTGCGGATGGGGCCAGAGTCGTCACTTGGCTCATAAGCTTTAATAGAGCGTCTTTCATTCAAAGATCCCAGGACACTTCACAGCTGCTAAAATGATCCTAAGCAAATATTTGTAGCCACACAGTACAGGTGGGTCTACGGAGGCACCGAGAAGAAAAAAGAACTGACCAAAGACCCCAAGAGTCAGCTGCAGAGGCAGGACCAGAATCCAGGACCTGAGCCAATTCAGAGCTCTTGTCTGCAGGACCAGGCCTGGAAAGGACCGTTGGGACTTTGTGACTGAGATGAGACATGATCAAACAAATTTGAGATCCACAGTAACAGATGTGAGCCCGCTTCATCCTAATCCTATGCTGTTCAGGCACATGTGCGTGGTGATTTGGTGACGTGCCGCTCTAAGTGGTTGGGAGCTTTAATAATTAAAGCCCTCTAATTAGATAGACAGCGTCTGTCAGAGTGAGCACGTGCAGTAGAGTGTGTTCTGTGTTCCTGACAAATTCACATTATAGCTTCAATTATACTCATTTCCTGTGTGCTGGGGCCAAAAAGGCCAATGTACAAAAGCAACCACATGGCCATATTGCCAAGATAAGGGCAGACACGATACAATCCACCTACGTAGGCTGCAGGCTGGGGTCCGAGTCAGGGGGCAGAGTGAAGATGGAGTGCTATGGTCTGAACGTTTGAGTCCACCCCACATTCATATGTTGAAATTCTAACCCCTAAAGCTGATAGTATTAGTAGGTGGGGTTTAGTAGGAGGTGATTAGGTCCTGAGGGTGGAGCCCTCATGAGTGGGATTAGTGCCCTTATAAGAGACCCCAGGGAGCTCCCTTGCTCCTTCTGCCATGTGAAGACACAACAGGAAGTCTGTGACCTGGAAGAGGGCCCTCACCCAACATGCTGGCACCATGACCTTGGACTTCCAGCCTCCAGAACTGTGAGCAAGAAATTTCTGCCATTTATAAGCCACCCAGTCGGTGGTATTTTGTTATAGACACCCGAACAGACTAAGACAAAGAGTGCACTTTGATAGAGTCCTTCAGGATGGATGCTGCCCCATTCTTGCCACTGCTGACCTAAAGACAAAGTTGAGCTGTGACCTAGGGTAGTCGGGTCTCCTTCTCTGCATTGGCTGAGCTGGAATCGATTAGCTGAATGACAGACAAGGCAGGAAGGATTCGGTAGGAAGGATGGGAAAGAGAGAAAAGAACAAGGTATCCAAGACTCATGGTGGGGTGCCACCAATGGTACTCCTCACTCCATTTGCTCCACAGAGACTGGTTTGTCTTGGGGCTTCTCCCAAGGGTCAGATCTCGTTCAAGACTTCCCTGGATAACAGGGACTTGGTGGAGCTCCAGAACCCATAGGCAACCTCCAACATGGCCATGCGAGGTCAGGGGCCATTTTGGTACCGAATGGTGGTTACGAATTCAAACTCAAGACTCCTCCATTACTAGCTGTGGGATCTCAGGCAAGTCACATCATCTTTTTGTGCCTCATTTTTCTGGGCACAAATAGTATGTGCTTGCCAGGATTCTGAAGGAAGAGGTTGGTAGAGTGAAGCACTTAGAACAGAGCTTGGTCTGCAGTAAGAACCCAACAAATGTCTGCCACTGTTGTTACTGTGATGTAGCAAACTCAGGGTACTCCAGAACCTATTAGATTTCTGGTTTCTCTTCAATGCAGATCCAATTCACTCTTGGGTCCAATTTAACTTACAAGTTACACGTATGACTTAATTTCCAAATTAAAGGGCTTTAGCCAAAAGACCACATTTATTGGCAGGTGTTGAATGTAGATTAGCTGAAGCTCATACACAAACACAACACACAAAATCTCATATATATGTATATACCTGTATCTCATATCTCATACATATTTCGTAGATATAAATAACATCTATGTATATATACACACACATAATCTCTGGGACCGTGGGTCTAACCTGCTCACACTCCCTATGGATATTTTTCTTGGGCTGTTCTTCCTTGGGCTCTTTCTTGGGTTGTCTGGGCTGAGCTGAGTCGTCCCTTCATCACTGATGTTTTGCTGAGCGTCAGCCAAGGCTGGCCCTGGGTAAAACTGAGAGGCCAAATTTGCTTACACAGAGCTGCTCTGCTCTGGCGCCCACCTTCCCAGGCCCACCCAGGATCTATGACCCCAGAACCCCCAGGACACTGGCGTTGGTGGCAGCCTCCCAGCATCAAGTAATCAGCAGGCTCGCAGTGAACCGGGGAGCAAGGGCCAGCCCAGCGGGGAGATCCGTGGCTTGAGGCCATGGTGGGGGTGGCCAGGGAGAGAGCCAGAGCAGAAGGGGGTGGACCTCAGTGCTAGGATTTGTCTCACCAGGTCTTGGGCAATGGAAAAGCATTTTGTATACATAAAGGACCACCCAAATGTTAAGGGGCGTTATTATGTAACTGTTACAACTTTTCATTCCAAAGCCACTTGTTCAGTATCTATGCAGCAGGCAACACAGCAAAGAAAGCCCAAGAGCTCTGGGTGTGCACTGCCTGTGTGGCTGACACATGTGTGACCTCAGGCAAGTACCACTGTCCCCTTTTCAGACCTGACTTGCCCCTCTGTGAGGTCCCAGGAGAACAGGGTCTTTGAGAAACAGACAGCGACAACGTAAAATGCCCGGCCTATAGCAGACAGAGTCACCCAAGGCTGCGGTCCCCTCGCTCTGGTGAAGAGAGAAGGTACTTTTCTCCACATAGCAATGGAACTTCCTAAAACTGGAAAACAAAACTGGCCGCAGGAAAGGCTTCAGTAGTGAGTTATTTTCACAGCATCTTTTCTCTCCTTGAAGACCATGCAGAGTGGGACTATCTATTGTGGCGTGGTTCAGACTTCAGTGGGAGTTGCTCACAGAAGTGGGGTTTGGGGATGTTTTCCATACACGGGGCGCTTTTGTTGACGGTCCTGTCTCCGTGGACTCTGCTTGGCAGGGGCCTCCAGGTGTGTCCTGAAAGGGCAGAAGGAGCTTGCCAGCGAAGCCCAGGGCCCCAGGAGCCTCAGCGCCAGGCTTTGTGTGTCAGCTGGAATGCTTCCCGCGGCGATCAGTGACCACAGAAGACAACCCCACCGGCCAGGGAATGCGGAGGGGTGTCCAGGTACCGTGGGAGCACCGCACTCAAGCCCACTGGACACAGCCAGCGCGCCCATGGCTTCTCACACGTCCCCTTGCCAGGGCCGCTCCCAAGCCTCCGGCGGGGCTGGTCTAGGAGCTGAGAAGCTCTGTTTGCGAAATCACCTGCACCTTGGAGGCCCGGGCAGGCGTTTGTCGAACGTGGGGATGGGAGTTTGTGGAGATGGCATGGATTTATTATTCCACGATCAATCTGATTGGCTTCCCTCTACGCCCTGACCTTATTCCCTCCTGCTTCAATTGTACTAATGACACCACCTCATGGACAGACCTACTCACTACAGGTGACGTGGATTTTTTTTTTTTTTTTTTTTTTCCCCATCAGTACTGTTTTCTGGGAAAATAAACTCTTCACCTGACATCCACTGCAACCTTCTAGGCCTGTGGGGATGCGAGAGAAGCTGAGGGCTCCACGAGCTTCACCGCCAGAATTTCTGTGTTGGCTGGACACTTCCGGTGGCCATCAGTGACCACAGAAGACAACCCAAGAAAGAGCCCAAGGAACAGCCCAAGAAGAATATCCATAGGGAGTGTGAGCGGATTAGACCCACGGTCCCAGAGATTATGTGTGTGCATATATACATAGATGTTATTTATATCTACGAAATATGTATGAGATATGAGATACAGGTATATACATTTATATGAGACTTTTTGTGTTGTGTTTATGTGTGTGTATATCTACATAGATGTTATTTACATCTATGAAATATGTATGAGATATGAGATACAGGTATATACATTTATATGAGACTTTTTGTGTTGTGTTTATGTGTGTGTATATCTACATAGATGTTATTTACATCTATGAAATATGTATGAGATATGAGATACAGGTATATACATATATATGAGACTTTTTGTGTTGTGTTTATGTGTGTATGAGCTTCAGCTAATCTACATTCAACACATCTATTTTCATTTACTTAAAGTGTTTAAATAAAGATTTATTTCTTTGAGTATATAAGGTAAATATTATATATTGATTTCTGGACCATTGCTAGGTCAACCTTGAGATGCTCTTTTATGCCTTTTACTGTCTTCTCAGGTTTCTTCTCTGGCTCCAATGTATTTTGTTTTTTTAAGATTTTTTTTTAATGTGGACCATTTTTGAAGTCTTTATTGAATTTGTTACAATATTGCTTCTGTTTTATGTTTTGGTTTTTGGATCGAGGCACGTGGGATCTTAGCTCCCCGACCAGGGATCAAACCCGCACTCCCTGCATTGGAAGGCGAAGTCTTAACCACTGGACCGCCAGGGAAGTCCCATGGTGTACATTTTAAATTGATAAAAATTTCTCAGCTTCTGGGCCTCAGAACACATATCAGTAAAGAAGGCTAGTGGTGGGCATCAATAAGAGATCCAGAACACCTCGCCCAAGCTGGGCACCTATGGGTGTTTAATAAATGGCATGAGTGGAGGTGTGGCTGGTGGGTGGTGAGGCTGTGACTGTCCCTGTGGAGCTGTGGACTCAGAGAGGTCCCTGTGCCCAAGGTCAAGGACGTTCGGGAAGACTCCGCGTTCCCGTCGGCAGGAGCAACCTGGTTAGCGTCTCTGCTCTTCTGGGCCGCAGTTAGTTGAATGAGTTAACTAATCAGAGCCTGGGAGCTTGATTTCCAAGCATCTCTACTACTGATGATTCTTTGGCATCGTGAAAACACACAGAAGATGGAGAGGAAGGCCACCTCTGATGTCTCGTTATTTCTCAAAGAACTGAGTGAAACTGGAGGTGGTGAGCCTCTCAGCGTTTCTGGATGTCTCCAGAATTTTCCCCCTTGCACGGGTCCCTTGTACTTGGGATAGTTTGCAGACACCTTAGTAGCATTTTTATTATGAGTGAGGACAATGATAAGGACTCCCATTTCCTTCTCTCTCCTCTCCCAGTCTGCACCAGTGAGCTCTGGGAAGAGCTTCGAGAGTAGGATAGAGCAGAAGAAATTCCGTTCCGTTTGCAGTCCTCTCGATCTGGTTAGATGGTGAGAAGTTACCAGGCCAAACACCTTGTACAGCATCCCAACCAGACCAGGGTAGCACAATTCGGTGTCCTGTGTCTAGAACGCACAGGACCAGAGGTGTAGGTGAACTTGCCTAAGGCCATGAGTTGACCGTGACTTGGTGTCCTCATCTGTCAAGTGAAGAGGTTGACCTCAATGATCCTGACATTCCTTTTCAGGGTCAGCATTCTCTAATCCTCAACTTAAAAACTATAAAAAGTTTGAATTAACTTTGACAATCCTTGCAGGGTTGTTAAAACAATGACACAGAGAATCCTAAACAGCAGAAAATCAAGAAAATATTTATGTTTCATTCAGAAATTCAGATGGACCATGTGTTATATCAAAATATTGATTGTTTTGCAGAGATCTAAGTGGGTCTGGGGAAATGAATAATTAATGTTAATAGTAGTTTGCATTCTATGACCACTAATGGTGGTCAGCTGAGAGAGGACAGAGTATGTGCCCCAGAGATATGCAGCCATTCACTGGTTTGACAATTATCTATTGAAGGTCTGCACCCAGCCCTCACCCTGGGAGAGCAGATGTATTCTGCTCATGGGGACATCTTAAAATGCAGATTTTGATTTAGTAGGTCTGGAGTGGAGCCCAAGAGTCTGCATTTCTAAAAGGCTCCCAGGGGAAATCAGGTATATGTGTGTGCAGTAAAACAGGTGTTCTATAAGGTTTTCTGCTGGTTGTTGAATGAGGGGTCCAGATTTTACATGCAGTAGAGTTCAAAGGATGGGGACAGTCCAAATGTTAGAAAGGAAGGCATAGCTTTCTTAGAAGAGGAGGGTCCAACAGTCTGAGACTAGAATACTGCTGTGGTTTAAATGCTTGTGGATAACTGAAAATTAACTGTTTAGGGAAAGGGAGGGGGAGTAAAGTATTTCTACAGGCGGCAGGACCCGAGCGTTATGAGGTCTGCGGTGCTATTAAAATGCAGTGGTGCTTCTGAAACACAGAGACCCTCATCTCAAGGCTCTGGCCTTTCTGTCCTTCGAATTGAGGTTTGCCTTTGACTTAATGGAACAATTTTCTGCTGGAGCCACAACAGCCGTTTCATTCCAAGATGGATTGCAATGTGAACCGATCTTTTTCCATTTCATGTCCCAAACCGCAGCACAATTAGTTTCTAAATAAATGTCAGCGGCTGCTGGAGGAGGCTCTGACTGCGAGGCTGGAATAACTGTGGGCGGCCACAGAGCGTGCGGGCGTTGGCGGCTCCCCTGTGAGGGCTGGGAGGTTCCGATGCCCCAAGCACGCCTAAACACCCTGGGTTTCCAGAGAGGCATCCCCCTGATGAGCCCCTGTTGAACATTTCTGAGGCAAAGTAGTTTTGGAGACAGTAAGAAGATGGAGTTTTTTTGGAAAGTCAACATATGTTTTCAGGTAAACACAGATCACGTCAGCCAAAAACAGTTGTGCCTGCTTCCGGGAACTCCTGATCCTTTGTCATGACAGACTCCAATCGCATGTAGAGATGAATCCCCACCAAGCCGCACGCTTTGATGTGAGTGAGGACAGATGTTATGGGTTGAATCGTGTCCCTACCCTTCCAAATTCATGCATTGAAGTCCTAACCCCCAGTATCTCAGAATATGACCTTGTTTAGAAACAGGGTCATTGCAGAAGTAATAAGATGAGATCCTAGTGGAGGAGGGTGGACCCCTAATCTAATATGACTGGTATCCTTAAAAAGGGGGAAATTTGGAGACAGACATGCACACGGGGTGAATGCCATGTGAAGATGAAGGCGGAGACTGGGATGATGCTTCTACAAGCCAAGGAGCGCCAAGGATGCCAGGCAAACACCAGAAGCTGGGGTAGAGGCACGAGCAGATGCTCCCTCGCAGCCCTCGGCAGGACACAAAGCTGCCCTCACCTTGACCTCAGGCTTCTAGTCTCTAGAGCTGTGAGACAATACGTTTCTGTTGTTTAAGCCGCTCGGTTTGTGGCACTCTGTCACAGCAGCCCTAGTATACTAATACAACAGATTGATAATGGCATCCATAAAATTAAATAGTTACGTGTATGGCTTTGGAAAAAAATTGTTTAATCTCTGTAAAATGAGGAAGTTGGAGCAAGGGGTTAATGAAATGCCTTGCATTCTGTGAAGGCGAAGCATTCTGTGATTCTCTGAGATTCTGCTCTATTGGTCAACCTAGGACCATCTTGTAGGTAGCACCTGGGAGTGAGGGCTGAGAAGCAACGTCCGCATCCACAGGAGGCTGAGGACAGGCGAAGGAGATGGAGCTCAAACAGCCAGGTAACCAGGCAGAACCTTAACCCTGTGGCACCTCAGATGCTGAACAGAGACAGGACCCTGCCTGGGAGAGCGGGGCCCTGGGAGCAGAGGGTAATCCCCACAGAAAGCTAGGACGACCCCGGCGGGGCTGGCAGTGGCCCCGGGCCCCGCCTCACTCAGGCAGGGTGATCTGGAAGCAGCAGTTAGGAGTCAGGCTGAGACCGCTGGCCTGAGTTTCTGTCCCCCCGAGTGAACGGTTAGCAAAGGGCAGGAAGGACCAATTCACACACCAAGGTAGGCAACCTCATGACAGCTCAGGAATACTTGTTGAAGGAGACCCTTGGTAAGTTGGCAGGTAGGAACCCAGAGTCATCGTACCTTGGGTATGAAAGGAAATGTGACTTCACGTCGTGGTCACCGGCAGGTGGCGTGTAGACATTTGGGTGACATGTCCTGTGAACAGCACAGAGCAGGGGCCGTTCCATGCTGCTCATTACTGATTTCCCTAGTCAGTGCCCTGCACATTATAAACCATCAATTTGTTGCATGAAAGAAGGACAATGAAGTAGGAATTTGTTCCAGGAATATGGGAAACAATTAGCCAGCTTAGTAATTAGGGCCATGTTACCCTTCTACACTTGACTTTAATTAGCTGTTTATTTGAATTAAGTAATTAATCGTTACATTGATTGTATTATTTAGTGCCTGTTGGTGCAGGATAATGTGTATGACCACAGAGGTTAGCTTAGCAATTTGAGAATTTGAATGGGAGAAGCAGAGTTAAACTTTCCCATGTTATCAGTCACCAAATATCAACCAGCTCTCTGAAATGTGCAAAGCGCTGTACTGGGTGCTTGTAATCAAGGTGCAGGGTCACGTATAAAGTGGCCAATGATTATTCTTCAAAATAGTACAGTAAGCAGAATCCCATGTTCATTGCACAACCTCTGCTTCTCTTGTCTGTTTTTGCACGCGGGCTTTTCCTCTTCCAGAAATGCCCCAGCTTACAAAATCATCCTTCAAGGCTTATCTCTCCAATGACTTTATCCACTGTTTCCTCCAGATCCGCTGAATGGGAATATTCCCTCCTTTGCATAGCCATCACTCATCACCAGTGTCCTCCAGAGCTCATACTCTACCTTGTATTCTAGTTGACAGCTATTTGTCTCATCCCTGTTACTAAATTATATGTTCCCTGATGTGGTGAGTTGAATAGTGTCCCCTCCCAAATTCATGTCCATCTGGAACCTCAGAATGTGACCTTATGTGCAAATAACGTCTTTGCAGATATAATTAGTTAAGGATCTTGCGATGAGATGAGATCATCCTCGATTTACGGAAAGGCCCTAAATCCAATGACTGGTGTCTTTATAAGAGAAAGGAGAGGGAGACTTGGACACAGATGCAGAGCGAGTACGGCCATGGGAAGACGGAGGCAGAGATCAGCCCCAAGCCAAGGAAAGCCAGGAGCCACCAGAAGCTGAAGTGCTCAGAGGCAAGGAAGGCTCCTCCCCTTGGGCTTTTGGAGGAAAAATGGCCCTGCTGACACCTTAATTCCAGATTGCTGGCCTCCAGCACTGTGAGAGAATAAATTTCTATTGTTTAAGCCACCAAGTTTGTGGTAATTTGTTATGGCAGCCCTAGGGAATTAATATACCTGAGTATAATGTATGATTTTCCTTTGTATCTTCTCAAACTTGCTCATAAGCATTTGTGAAAATACTACATTTGCAAGTCATTCATCTCAGCTTTTATTTTTTTAAGCCACTGTGACTAAAGAAGCTCTTGTTAAAAAAAAAAAAAGAAAAGGAAAGAAAAGAAAATCAAGAACCAAGCAATGTCCAATGACATTAACTAGTTATGTTTCCCTTGATATGTGTCCTGGGAGGTGCCGTGCCTCTGGCGTGCAAGATTGCTTGGATCTGGGTGAGAGCAGAAGCCCTGCTTAGTGCAGATATCTATGTGAATGAGGCCCTGACTGCTAGAGGGAACCCCTTCCTCGTAGTGAGAGGGGCCTCCAGGAGAATCTGGATCCACTCTCTGTGGCTCAGAGTGAGGCAGAGAGACTCCAGTTGCTGGATGCCTCGCTGGCCCCTCGAAGGGCATGTGACCAAGGCGGGCTTTCCCCAGTAGCCACATGAGGTACACTCAGGAATTTGGAGCCAAGGATGACCTTATGTCCAGGTAGAACGGACTTTGTCATCATTTGAGTGTATGCACTTAAGAGGTTTCCCCAGCGGGCACAGCATCGACTCCCCCTCCCAGCTGGTTCTAGTGCATCAGCACCGTTGGCAGATCTGCTCAGAAACACACTCGTTTTCCAACGGCTCTTGATTTATCAAATAGAACTTACAATAACATATACTGAATGCCCCTCATGCCAAGAACTGTACTAAGCACCTTACACATATTTGATCATTAGATTCTCATGGCAACACTACAAAGTAGGTATTTAAAGCCCCCTTTTACAGAGGAGGAAACTTGAGCCTAGAGGTAAAATAACTCAAGCAAGGTCACACAAGGAGTCAGTCGTGCCTGCTCTCAAGCCCGGTCGGTCATTCTGCCTCCAAAGCCCACGCTGCTGGTCCAAGCTACGACTGCTGTTCAAAGGACCTTTCTGCCTCAGGAAGGTAGGGGCACTCACGCGGGCCTGAGTCGCAGGAGAGGAAGGGAAGACAAAGGGGAGAGCAGCTGCTGAAACCAGCTTCAAGATTTCTTCCACATCTGGTGCCCCCAGGGACACACAAGCGCTGTTTAAGCAGGGTCATTTAGAAGTTCGTGAATAGCTGACTGCATTAGCTGAGCAAGCCCCCAGGCACATATAACCTTTCTTCCTGCCCTGAGAACACTTTACACACCCTCTGAGATTTCTGCCCTGGAACCAGGATGTGACTCCACCTACTTCGCTTTGCTGAGCCTTTCCTAGGTGTTCTGGTCAACCAAGAGGATGCGGTTTTGCACTCCGGGGGCTAAATTCTCACTGGAGGGGTACATGAGAGTCCATGTTGGCGAGAACATAGGGAGGTCAGATGCACCCTTCCAGAGCCTCCTGCTTCTGTGTGGTTCATTCTGATTTCAATGTCCTGTCCTTGTCAGGCTCTTTCCCTCTCGTAACTATCAGTGTGACGGGCATCACATTATTTTCCTATTATTAGTCACACACCGTGGGCAAATCACTATTTCAGTCGATATTGATTATAAATTATTACATCAACTGCTCTACAATTCTATAGTAATGTTTATCCTCAGGTCCCTCAAAAATAGAAAAAACAAAAGCCCAGCAAGATTTCAGCCCAGAACCTGCCAGCACAGGGCTATTCCTTTGACATCTTGCTTCAGTGTCATTTCCTGGCGTCGCAAGTTATTTAATGCTTACATGGTGATATCTGATCTTTCTTTCTATTGTCCCCCAGTGGTCACCGGAGCACTCTCATTCAAACACAAGCTCATGTGAAACCAAAGAGAAGGCAGTTACACTGCAGGGCACCACACAGCTGTGATTTTTAGTATTTGCCCAAATGGCTTCCTAGGGTAACAGCAATCACCAAAGCTCTCTGTTTTGAGTAAGCAAACTCCATTTTAATCACAGATGGCACTGAGTATTGTGGCCCTGTAAGCTATTCTGGAGTGGCATTGAAGCATCCCTTCTCAGCCTGGCCATCCCAGTATGGGAATGTGCACTCACCCGCATGGATTACTGGTGTTTTGTTGGCAAGGCCTAGGCAGTTGTTCCCAGGCTGGGCTGGGAATGCAGCCATGATGCCATTAGAAAGCAGACCTCAGCTCTCAAGGCAGTAACATGTACTGCTTCCTGGAAAACTGGATTCCATAGCTGGATCTGGGTCTATTGCCTACTGCCACTCTGTCCTCAGTCTGGAGGGTAGCAGTTTGCTCCATCATGGACATTACCAGGTATTTGGTGGTCCTTATTAAAAAAGCCTGTGCTTTGGGGTTTGAGATGAGAGCAGGAATAGTCTATCCCTTTAAAAAAAAAAAAAAAAAACCTTCTCAGACACCTGGCTCTGTAGCAATGTATCCATACCGATGCTAGAGTGTGCCTGGTTCCACCTCCACCCATACATCTCCTCTTGACTTCTTACAGCGGAGCAATTCACGAGAAAGGAAGAGACTGAGGAACCAGCTCTCCCATACCAAGTTCCTGTGACATCTTGAGTGTCTACTGCCTGAAAGCGAAGACTTGTTAAGGGCGAAAAGGACAAGCATGGGTGAAGGCAGCGGACCCCAGGTGAGTAGGGCAATGATTCTAAAGCCCAGCCCTGTCCACGCTATCTGGGGGGTGGGGGTGGGGATTGGCCCTCGGTTGCAGTAGCGGATGGAAGCCCAAGGGGACTGCCCTCTGTGTGGTGCTCACTCAAGGGAGCACTTGGCTTGGTGAGTCATCCAGTGCCCCCAGCTCCTCCAGGGGCCGGATCATAAGTGGCATGCCTCCCTGGGTGGTAAGATTCACGCCAACTGATGGAATCACCACCCAGAGTTGTTAAAAGACCAAGATGTCAAGCCGTTAGTGGCCACATTCCCACTGTCCAATCCAATTAAAATTAGCCTTTATTCTCATACATGGAAACTCAAGAGTGTCCACAGGCGCAGCTCTCATCATATGACTCAGTGGTCTCTAAGGGTTCTCCAGGTGACCACAGACTTATTTCTCGGAGGGCAGTGAGACTGGCTCATCATTCTGCATCTTCAAAAGCTTTCGTACTCTACGATTATCCTCGTGGACATGTACATCTGACTTGACATAGGTCATCTTAAAAACAAAAACAAACGTTCCCTTGACCTGCATTCCAGCCCAGCCACGGCCCATCTCTCTGCTTCTCCTTAGAGTAAAACTCCTCAAACCTATGGGTTATCACTGTCTCTAATTTTCTCACCCTCCTTTCCCTCCCAACCAGCTTCTTCATTCCCAACGCCCTCAGAGGGGAACCGCTGACCTCCACCTACTTAATCCAGAGGCCAGTTCTCTGCTCCTTCTTACAAAACTTCCCACCAGCTATTGTCATGGTTGACCCCCTCCCTCCTTCTTAAAACTTTTTCTTCTCCAGGGTCCCAGGATACCATGTTTTCTTGGTTTTCGTCCTACCTACCATATTGTTGCTTTTTTCCATTCTCTTCTGCCTGACATCTTAATGTTAGATTCCCCCAGCATTGAATCTTAAGAGTTTTCTCTTCTCTTCCCTTTGTTCCTCTCCTCTCCCATTCCCCCGCTCTCCTCTCCACTCTTTCTCCAGGTAATCTCTTTCAGTCTTTCAATATATAGATGGTATATATACCATCTATATATTCAGGACTTTCAACTCTATCTTTCCAATCCTCCTCTTTCCCCTAAGGAAGCTGCCTCTATGACATCTCTGCTTGGATGTCTAATAGACACCTCAAATCAAATGTCTTCGCATCCCTCCAAAGTCTATTTCTCCCCCAAGATTCTGTTGTGAGGCAAAGGACTCCTTCATCTACCCAGTTCTCAGATCCAAAAGCTAAGAATCGTTTATCTTTGACTCCTTTTTTTCAGTTATATCCCACGTTGATTGCCATAGTCCTATTTGCTCTAACTTCAGAATATATCCCAGAATCTAATTACATCTCACCACATCCACTGCTACAGCCCTCATCCAAGTCATTATCTCCTCCTAGACCGCAGCAAGAACTCCTCTCTCTGGGTGTCCACACTTCCCCTACTGTACTGCATTCTCTACCTAACAGGCAAAATAACTTCTTAAGAGTGTAAATCTGCATATCGCTCTCTTGCTTAAATCTTGCTAATGGTGTCTAATCATATTACAGAATAAAATTTAAGCCACTTGCCATATATGTAATCTGACCCCTGTCTACATGATCTGACCCCATCCTCCTTGCCTCCATTCTTGGCTTTTTCTCTAGGCTCATTACACTGGTCTTCATTCTAGACCTCAGGCAGCCCTGGCTTGTGCCTGTCTCAGGGTCTTTGCACTTGCTGTTCCTTCTGCCTGGAATGCTTTACCCCCCAGACCGTGGCATAATTAACTCTGCATGGTTCAAGTCTCAGCTTTATTGTCACCTCCTAAGAGAGGATTTCCCCCACCTCAGTTTAAAGCAGCTCCCAAACCTCATCATTCCCTATCTCATTACACTCTTTTCCTGCATGTTGATGAACACTCTCATCTTGAAATTGTCTTTTTATTTGTTTACGGTTATTTTTGTCTCCCCACGCTAGAGTATGTAACAGCCCTCTTGTCTGTCTCGTTCACCGCTATTTCCCTAACTTACGCTAAAGCCTAGCTCATATCCTATGCTCAATAAATACTTGTGTGAGGAAATGCTCCCATTATGATAAATTCTCTACTGTGTTTCTGTTTCTGGTATGAAGCAACATGGCTTCTAAATCTGGCAGCACAGAAGAGTTACCTAGACATACTTTTCATAATTCATACTCTTGGGCCCCGTCCCAGGATCTACTGATGTGCCGTTGAAAGTGTCCTGACCTTTCCATTCACTCTGATGAAACGTCTTGAATTGGCAAAGACAAGAAGCAGGGGGTTAAGATTCAGGCTAATGGAATTTGGGTTAAGCGGTCCCGGGAGTCCTTTAGATTGCAGTTGGGTCTGGGGGTGGAGAGAGATGAGAAGTTGGACTCCGTGTCGTGGGCCCGTCTGGCTGTTGAGAGCCAAAAGGTCCGGTGTGGGAGCTGAGTGATTCTGTGAATTCCCAGGGCACCTATTCACTCAAGGAAAACTCTTTACCTCACTATGTCCTTCAGCATCATGATCTAGAACTCTGCTATTCAATACAGTAGCCATGATTTAAATTTGAATGAATTAAAATTAAGGTATTTGAATCAAATTTATTAAAATTAAAATAGGATAAAATGAAAAATTCCACTCTTCAGTCTCACTGGCCACATTTTAAGAACTCACTCGCCACATGGGCGAGAGGCTACAGTATCTGACAGTGCATTCCTGTCAGTGTAGAACGTTCCATTGGACAGTGCTGGTCTGGGAAATGGGCTCCTGGGACATTTAGGGCATCCACCTGCTGTTGTGATTGCTTTAAATGCCAGCCCTGTCAGTCCTACATGGAACTAAGCTCTACCCTGGTTAAGCAATGGGTCTCATGAGGCCTGGGAATTTCAGTTGAGCAGGTGAGAAGCTGATGAAAACAACTTGCAAAAACATGTGCCAGCAGACTTGCCCACTCACAGAGGAGATGCACATTTTCACAGAAATACGCTTTTGTTGCTTCCGAGGACATGGGGACAGCACATCTCTGGGACAGGGAGAGCACTTTCCTTAGCTTGTTCTCCTTGAACTCTGAGTCCAAGGTCATTCATGGGAATATCACTGGGATTTGTTAGGTAACTGTTTCTTAGGCTTACATGTTTTATCCCCAGAGAGGATCAGTCACTCTGAGGCAGGGGAAATGACTTACGCTCTTATCTCCTCCCTGGCATTTCACATAGAAATGACAAACATTAGCGCTTAGTCTAACTTGCACTATAATGAGCTCTGTACATGCCTCTTTTTGTTTGCTCATGAGGTTCTCAAGGGCAAGGATTATATCTTATTCCCTTCACTGCAGCAGCTGGTAGCTGCTAGATACTTTAAATCCAGTCTGACACCTTTGACTTTTAACTGAGGCATTTAGTCTATTTTATTTAAATGTAATCGCTGAAATGTTTTATCTAGATCTATTTTGTGTTTTGTAACTATCCTACTTGCTCTGTATCTCTTCTTTATTCTTTTTTTTGCCTCTTTTGGACTGATTTCTTTTCATTTCTCTTTAATAATTTGAAAGTTATAAAGCTAATTCTCTTCTCCTACAGCTTATCCTAGAATGTTAATAAGCAAGCATATCATATTCTAATGTAATTAATAAGTTTCCCTCCTTCTGTACATTATCAAAAAAATCTTACAATGCTTTAATCCTATTGTCCCTTCCAGTTTATATGCTATTGTTGCTGTGTATTTTATTTCCATCTTTCTTTTACCCACAGAAGTTTATTATCACTGTTTCATGCAATGTTTTTTTGGATTTACACCTACATTTGCCACGTTCTTGGCCTATTGTGCCATCTTTCATCTCAGTCTTTCTACCTGAGATTACTTCCCTCTGCCTAACACAAGTCCTTAGAATTTCCTTTTATCTCAGTTTATTTTTCCTTACCTCGAAATGTCTTTACTCCACTCATTTTTTGAAAGATGTCTTCACTGAACATGTACTTTTGGGTTGGTGGTTATTTTCTCTCAGCATATTAAAAATATTCTTCCACTATCATCTAGCTTCTATGATGGCCCTTATGAAGGCAGTTGTAAATGTGTCATTCCTTTGCAAGTAACCTATCTACCTTATTTGCCTGATTTTTTTGATCCTCTCCGGCTTTAGTGTTCTGAGGTTTGATTATTCTGTGTCTGGGCGTGCATTTCTTTCTCTCTCTTTTTTCTTTTAAAAATCCTGCTTGGGTTCCTTGGGATGCCTGAATCTGAGGATTGGAGTCTTTCATCAGTTCCGATTATTTCTCTTTATCTCTCTGGACTGTGTAAAAAATAAACTGCTGGTCTGTCTTCCAGTTTTCTAATTCTTTCTTCAGCTATGCTAATCCTCTCTTAAACCAGCCACTGAGGCTTACAAAAAAGTTTCGTTATGATATTTTTCATTTCTAGTTCTAGTTGGATCTTTTCCCAAATCTGCTTGATAACTTTTATATTTTTCTGTTCCTCACTATTTATAGAGCATGTAATGGGCTGAATTGTGTTCCCTCAAAATTCATATATTGCAATCCTAAATGCCAATACCTCAGAATGTGACTGTATTTGGAGATAGGGCTTTTAAAGAAGTAATTAAGGTTAAATGAGGTCATTGGGATGGGTCCTTATCCAATATGACTGGCGTCCTTACAGGAAAAGATCTTTGTGAATTTTGTGATCTGTGCTGATGAGCTCATATTTTCAGAGAGCTTTATCTATGGCAATTCTTTGAGGCAAATCTGAGAGGATTTGCTTTTCCAGGAGCCTAGGACTACTTTCAGCCCAGCAGCACTCTATACTAATTCTGTACTTCAGTTTTTTGGGACTACCCAGATAGTGTGGATTGAAGTTGGAAAATTATACAATAGCCTTGTGTTTATGAATAATCAAGGCAGAGATTTTGTTCCTTTACCCAAGTACTAAGGTTGGAGAAAGGCAGTTTGCCTTGATGTCTGGGTGGTCGTGGGGAGGGACAGCATATATCCAATTCATATCCACACTGAAAATATACCCTATTGGGGTCTCTTCACTGTGTGAAGATCTTCTACCAGATCCTGTGCTTTGTGAGGTCCCAAGCCTTTTTCTTTTTTTTTTCGGCTGCGCCGCCGAGCGGCTTGTAGGAGATTAGTTTCCAGACCAGGGATCAAATCCGTGCCCCCTGAAGTGGAGGCTCTGAGTTCTAACCACTGGACCACCAGGGGATTCCTGGAGGCTTTTTCCTCATGTGGCCCAACCACTGGAGTTTGACAGACGCCCTCAGGATGGAAGTCAGCTTTAGGGTTCCGAAGATAGTTCTAGAAGGAGAGGTCATTTTTAGCCCAGAGCCTCTGTCGGTTCTCCAGAAGGGTTAGGCTGGCCTGTGATGCGAAACATTCAATGCTGCCATCACCTCCGTTCTGCTACTCTCCTGACCAGCTCAGTGAATCTTGCCTCTTATGAGAGCTGGGTCCAGAAGGAAAACATCTTCTGGAAGCCAGCTCGAGATCGCCCAGGCTTTTGTGTCAAGTCCTTATCCATGCACGACTGTCCTGTGCTTCAGCTCTCCCCCCCACACAATCACAGAGTACCTCAGAGACCATGGATTCCCACCACCATCTCTCTGGTCACTTCTTCTCCATTTCCCACCCACTCCTTTGAAAAACTAAGTAGAAGAGTCATCTGTCTTGGAAGATATCTTGGTGACACTGTCCTCTTTCAGAAAGGGCTAGCAAGAGAGGCTAAGTTCAAAGACACGACATCCCCCAAAAGTGTATGGAGGCAGGGTATTTGCCACGTCCCCTCAAGGAGAGCCTGCCAACTCTTATTGCAGGAGGATTTTTTTTTTTTTTTTTTTTTTTAATTTTAAAAGCCTGAGCCAGTGTATGGAGTGGGTATCTGGCTTGAAGCCATTTTGAAGCATCGTAACACAAGGCAGGTGGCTGAAAAGTGTCTACACACTCACCTGGCACTGCCTTTGGTTTCCCCAAGAGGGGAGCTGGACTTGGTCTCCAAGCTCTCTCCGGAAGCTCAGGACATCCAGCATGGGATGAGGGAGGCCAGCGACACAGAGCAAAAGTCTGCCTGAGAGACGCTCTACTCCGTCTGACAATTTTCCGGCTGTATGTAAAACCTCCAGTGTGATTTATGATTAGTTTCTTTTTTATGAAAAACATATTTTATTCCTTAAAAAGAAAGCATTTTATTAAATAGGTAGTGGGGTAATGTCTATAAACTTCCTCCACATCTTAATGCATTTGTTTTTCATCCTTACTGCTGGTCAGACCTCCATAACCACCTTTCACTCAGGGATCAAGAAAGGGCATTGCTATTACACTAGAGGAAATAATTTATGAATTTTTAAGTGTGTATGACTTATTAATTTGTTCCCTAAATACTAAAATACCATTTTTTTAATGATTAGGTTTTGAATCTCTTTCTTTGGGGTTGGTCTTGTCCAGCGGAACCATAGGAACTGTGTGACCTGAGGACTGAGGGTCCCTCTTACTGGGTCTCACTGTGGACCAATTTGTGCAGGTTGAAGAAAAAAAAAGTTCTGACAATGGGCTTATTGACACGCCTCTGACCTTCCTCATTAGCTGTTGTTGCCAGGCTTCCCCCTACCCCAGTAGACAGCCTGGGGCAGTAACAAGAGAAGCTAAGCATGTTTTCAAATTCAAAGTCAGGTCTGCAAAGAGCTGGGAGTTTGGGCTTTCTCCTTGGACAAGGGCAGGACTCAGCCCCCTCACGTTGTTACCAGCCGGGCCTCGTGTTTTCAGCAGGATAAATCAGGCCAATAAACTCTGCTGCTTGATGGAAGGTAAAAGGCATAAAGGTGAATATTATTTAGGAGACGAAAGATCAGTTAATGCTTGGGTAATGCTTAAGTCAAGAGAATTCTTTTTCTATTCCTGAAGGTGGTCACTTGGAAATTAAGCTTAAGTTGACTATGAGTCCCATAGGTCTAAAAAACGTTTCAAGTATTGGTCAACAAAATTACTGACATATTTGACAAAAGATGGTGGAATAAAATGCTATCTGTCTCTTTCTCTTTCTGGAACATACAGAAAATAATATCTATAATCCCCAAACCATTCTGAAGAATATTTGGCACTAATTGAACTAGAGTAGCAGGAGCAAGGGGTGCCAGCAACCAGACCAGTGCCTGACACGCGGCAAACGTTGATTGAATGTATAATGAAGCATCCCCTCTTTAGATCTAAAGCAGGATGCTAACATCTCTGAAAGTAAGTGAAAGAATTCTATAAAACCCAACCTGGGGTGCTATACTTGGAACAATTAAGTTTAAATTCCTGGAGAGGACACAGGAGAAAGAAGGGCCGTTTCTGTAGTGGGATTCTAAAGTTTGTCATTTCAGAATGGCGGGGGATGTGTGGATGGCATAGGATGGAGTCCTAGAATCAGCCCTCTGTGTGTTCTAAGACCCCCGCTCCCCCAGCCTTTCTCACTGCAAAAGAGAGGAAAGCCCCAAACTTAAAGTAGGTAGATATTCAGAGCAGAGAGCCCAGCCCATTTAAGCAGAAAACCTAGATAATAATAATTATGAATAAATGTAAAAGCTGTGCTTCATAACCTAAGAATATGATTAAAGCAACGCTCAGAGGAAAATTGTTAGGTTTAAGCACTTAACATTAATAAATAAAAAATAATCAAAATAATGCATTGATTATTCAACTCAAGAAGTCTGAAAAAGAACCCAAGCTAATTACAGAAAGCAAAAGGAAGACATAATGTTGAGAGTTGAAATGAATAAATTTTAAAAAATAGATATTTGGCAGAAAAAAAAATGAATCCAAAGTCTAATGCCTTTAAATGAAAGAGATAAACCATTAATATCCCACCCACCCCAAAACTGAAGGACAAAATACAAGTCCATAAAATTAGAAAGGAGAATGGGGAAATAACACAAAGATGGATGAAATTTTTAAAAAACTTTATGCTCAATTCTAAGCAAACACATGGGAAAACCTAAGGAATTACCATGTATGATGTTGGGAAGTTGTCTAGATGGCAGACCCAGATAATTTCACAAATGAATTATTTTAAATCTTTAAGAAATAGGTCACTCTAACACTTTAAGAACCTTTCTAGAGTAAGGAAAATAAATGCTTCCAACGTCGTCTTATACAGCCAGCATAACGCTAATGCCAAAATTTGACACCGATGGTATATCATGCACACACACAACTCACAAACAGAAGACCAGTTTTGCTAATAAATCTAATGCAAAAATCTTAAATAAAATATTGATACATTAGTTAGCATTTTCTTTTTTGCAACTGACACACTTTCTAATAGCTCCTTGACCAGAGAGGAGAATATAGCTCTATTAGAAAAGAAAAGAATTTAAATATTTCAATGCTACAGAAGGGCACTGTGGGAAAACTGACTTTTGATCATGACCTTTGACTCCAGGGTCGGTGTTAGAACCAACAGAGGAAAGAACATTAAATCAGAATCGAGAGGTGGCCTGCAGGTCGAGGTTGCTCACGAACACAGACTTTCACCCTGCTTTCTCCAGTCAGAAGTTTCTTTTGATTTTGCTACGCTTAAGGGCGGTGGCATGGGCGCTTAGGGTTGTGGATGTCAGCAAGGCCACGTTCAGTTCCAGCGCGAAGATCATGAAGCCCAACGGCGAGAAGCTGGACGAGTATGAGTTGGGCATCTCCCAGGCCGTCCTGCAGCTGGAGATGAACCCAGACCTCAAGGCCCAGCTGCGGGAGCTGAACTTCACGGCCGCCAAGGAAATTGCATTTGGTGGCGGTCGGAGAGCTATCATAATCTTTGTTCCCGTTCCGCAACTGAGATCTTTCCATAAACTCCAGGTCCAGCTAGTGCGTGAGTTGGAGAAGAAGTTCAGCAGGAAGCACGTTGTCTTTATCGCTCAGAGGAGAATTCTGCCTAAGCCAACTCGAAAAAGCCATACAAACAATAAGCAAAAGCGTCCCAGGAGCCGCATTCTGACTGCCGTGCACGACGCCATCCTGGAGGACTTGGTTTTCCCTAGTGAGATTGTGGGCAAGAGAGCGGATGGCAGCCGACTCATAAAGGTTCATTTGGATAAAGCACAGCAGAACGATGTGGAACACGAGGTTGAAACACTTTCTGGTGTCTGTAAGAAGCTCACCGGCAAGGACGTTCATTTTGAATTCCTAGAGTTTCAGTTGTAAACAAAAATGACTAAATAAAATATTATTCACAATAAAAAAAAAAAAGAGGAAGTTTCTTTTGAAAAAAGTGGATGTTCTGGGCTTCCCTGGTGGCGCAGTGGTTAAGAATCCGCCTGCCAATGCAGGGGACATGGGTTCGAGCCCTGGTCCAGGAAGATCCCACGTGCCACGGAGCAAGTAAGCCCGGGTGTCACAACTACTGAGCCTGCGCTCTAGAGCCTGTGAGCCACAACTACTGAGCCTGCACGCCTAGAGCCCGTGCTCTGCAACAAGGGAAGCCACCGTAGTGAGAAGCCAGTGCACCGCAACGGAGAGTAGCCCCCACTCACCGCAACTGGAGAAAGCCTGCGCGCAGCAACAAAGACCCAACCCAGCCAAAAATAAATAAATAAAATAAATTAATTTTTTAAAAAAAGTGAATGTTCTGTTTAGGTAAGTTCTTCGGAAAGGAGGATGTGAGCCTGTGACTACCGTTCCTCTTCCTGTTCAGTGAGACAGGCAGCCTGGTGGGTGAGATAAACAGGGTGAGGAGAGGGAGGGAGATGGGGCCATTCGTCGGAAGAATAAAAATGGAGTTTGTAGAAGGGAGGTAAAGGCGACAGCAAAGAGACGGGCTGTGACATCCTTGGAGTGGCGTCGACGAGCAACACCAGCCATAAAGAAAGGCCGCGGTGGCTGGTCGTTGCTAGCAAGACCCTCACTAGTAAGAGGTTAGGGCTGAAGTCCTTTAGCCGACCGGTGGAAGCTTAGCCGACTGCGCTCTGTTTAATCCCCTCAGGCAAACAAGCCCTTCTCACCAGGCCTTGGACGGCAGCTCATGCCAATTCTGGCCTGAAGTGCCGGCCAGCTTTGGAAATTAGACCATTCTTCTGCGAGCCCTGGGGGGAAGTACATGAGTCGGTTTCTGAAGTGTGGAAAGCCACTCTGCTAATGGCACAAGGCTTCAGGATAATGCAGCCAAGCACTGAGTGGTAATAACAATCTCCAAGGTAAGTGTTCAGTGTGGAGCCAGGAAAGAACAAGGCTGCAACCCAACCTTGGCTCTGACTCTCCCAGGCTGGCCAGGCCCCTGAGGGGACATGGGGAGAAGTGGTTCTAGCACAGGACCTGTGGGATCGGAGATTGAAACTGGCCTTTTGACAACTAAAACTAGAGCTACCATATGATCCAGCAATCCCATTCCTGGGCATAAGTCGGGAGAAAACCACAATTCGAAAAGATACATGCACCCCAATGTTCATTGCAGCACTATTTACAAGAGCCAGGACATGGAAGAAACCTAAATGTCCATCAACAGAGGAATGGATAAAGAAGATGTAATACATATATACAATGGAATATTACTCAGCCATAAAAAAGGACAAAATAATGCCCTTTGCAGCACCATGGATGGACCTAGAGATTGTCATACTGAGTGAAGTAAGTCAGACAGAGAAAGACAAATATCATATGATATCACATGTGGAATCTAAAAAAAGGCAACAAATGAATTTATCTACAAAACAGAAGTAGAGTTTCAGATATAGAAAATAAACTTATGGTTACCGGGGGTGGGGGGGGGTAAGAGAGGGGGAATAAATTGGAAGATTGGGATTGACATATACACACTACTGTATATAAAATAGATAACTAATAAGGACCTACTGTATAGCACAGGGAACTCTACTCAATACTCTGTATTGGCCTATATGGGAAAAGAATCTAAAACAGAGTGGATATATCTATATGTATAACAGTTTCACTTTGCTGTACACCTGAAACTAACACAAAATATTGTGTGTTACACAACATTTAAAAAAAAAAAAAGAAAAGAAAGAAAGAAACTGGCCTTTTGAGAGAACAGCACCAGAAGCTAGAAACCCCCAGAAACACGTGAAACATTTTCCCAGAGGGATGCCCATCTCAGCTCCCCGAGCCACAGCAAGCTGCTGCTGATTGTTAAATTCCAAGAATGGGTAGAAAGTGAGTCTGGCTCTGAGACAAGACTTTCAGTTGATAGAGTACTATATATGAAGATCTTCCTCTAAGTAATTTCTTTCCTAACTGGCTAGAAAAAGAAGGGACAAAGGTTAGTTTTTAATCGGGTTAAGATCTCAAAGTCTGGATCAGTCTATTTTGTATAAGTATGTGTTTATCATCCAAAGTATTTAAGGGTCTTTGTTTTGGATTTGCCACCAGGAAAGGTATAAAGCAGTGTTCCCCTAAATAAATATAATGCCTCAAATGGAGTTTTAAATTTTTGAGTAACCACATTAAGGAGTTAGAGGATGTGAACTTTGGGTGATAACAACATGTCATTGTAGGTTCATCAATTGTAATAAATGTTTTGTCCAGCTGCGGGGTGTTGACAGTGGGGAAGCTTCGGGTGTGGGACGGAGCGGGTAGACGGGAACTCTCTCTACTTTCTGCTCAGCTTTGCTGTGATGCTAAATCTGCTCTAAAAAATAAAGTCTATTTTTTTTAAATAAAAGGAAATAGAAGAAATTAATTTTAATTATATATTTTATGTAACCAAATTATTATCACTTCAACAGATAATTAAAAACATAATAATGAGCTCATTTACCTTCTGTTTTCATGTTAAGCCTTGGAATTCAGCTCATCTCAATTCAGAGTAGCCACTTGGAAGTGCTCAGTAGTCACGTGGGGGCTGGTGGCTACCGTATTAGACGATGAACGTAAAGGGTTCTATCACATGGTCCCTGGGAGCTTATAAACATGCACCCTTATCCTGTGTTCAGTGCAGTGCAGCAGGGGAGCATGGAGAGATTTACCTGTTCAGACCCCACTGGAAGGAGATGGGAACTTCGCTAGAGTTTGGTGCCAGCTACTAGTACTAGGTGGGTTTTACAAAGCTCTTGCTTCCTTTCAGGTGCTGGTTAACTGACAACTTGGCTACCCAACCAGACCATTCAGAACTAATCCCTGATGGCTCCCAAAACAGATCCCACAGGACCAATTGGGCCAACCCAAATTCACATAGCTCCTCTTAGAGTATTTGCAAGGTCTCCATTCAGCCCAGATTTAGGGGGATGACACAAGGTAGGGGCAGAATGAAACTGACCCTCTGGATGATCCCTGTAGATTTCCTTAGCTTAAGGATTCGTGTGAATGCTTAGCCAGGACCAAGGCCAGTAGCAGGACTGGTTCAGACACACCACTCTTGCCACTCCTGGAGGGAAGTTTGGCCTAAACATCCACAGTTTAGGGGTGCAGTTCTTAAAGCGCCTCCGCCCTTCACATGCAGCTAGCGCCTCACCCCGCCACCCGCTTCCCGGAGGTAGCTGCAGCTGGCAAACCTCAGCCCGCACTGGCTCGGACGCCTGCTCTGTCTATTCATCTAGCCTTGGCCTCCCACTCATCCTCCAGACCTCTGATCCCCAGGCTCTGATCCCTGGCTTAAAATCCACCTCTAGATCCCTTCAGGGATTCCTGTCTGGTTCTCTGACCTTTAACTTCTTGCTCAACTCTGCTTTCCTGATCCTGCAGTCTCTTAAGTGTGGGCAGAAGTTCTTCTCTGCCACAGGGACCCTGCGGAGCCCTCACCAGCCAGGCTGGCCCAAGCTTCCCCTGCCTCCCCTCCCCACTCATTGGCATTAGAGAGCCATTTGGGTGCAGTGAAGTCCAAGGCTAACCCCTGCCGCCAAAGTCCCGGGAAGCCCCTGATAGAAGGGCCAAGGGTGGGTCTCACAGGCCGGCCCTCGTCAAGGCCTCTCCGCTCCCACCATCTGCCCCACCTCCGTGTCGGAGCTACTGTGCTCATTTCAGAATGCTCAACTTCTACATCGGCGGAGTCTCAAAATTCAGCGCCTAGAACGCGTTGATGTTAACTTCCATTCTTTCTTTCTTTCAGTATTGACACTGCACAAACCCATGCAACACAAGAATTTTTCTCTCTATGGGAGCTGAATACTACATCAGATCGCTATGTGATGACTTCTTTTGCAACTTTGGGTCTTTTTGGAGGTGAGGGCTTGAGAGAGAATACATGCACAAGCATGAATGGGATTGTTCAGATAAACCTGTACTTTCCATAATTTCTATGAAGATTTCCAAAGCATACACTTCAGGGGAGGGTAAGGAGTTCTACTATTACCTGCATTCCCTAAAAATCCACTGGTTTTGGTCTCCGTTTTTGCTCAGCCCCAAGTAAAGAAATATTTAAAAATAGAAACCCTGAGACATTTCCGTTGTTCTGAACCGGATGATCACCGACGCTGAAATGTCGCAGCTTTCCACTAGGGGGAGACTCTAACGCAGTCCGGGCGCCAGGAGGAGCGGTCATGGAAGGTACTGAACTGGTGGCGCAGTGGTTAAGAGTCCGCCTGCCAATTCAGGGAATAAGGGTTCGAGCCCCGGTCCGGGAGGATCCCACATGCCACGGAGCAACTAAGCTTGGGCGCCACAACAACTGAAGCCCGTGTGCCTAGAGCCTGTGCTCTGCAACAAGAGAAGCCACCGCATTGAGAAGCCCATGCACCGCTCGAAGAGTAGCCCCCGCTCGCCACAACTAGAGAAAGCCCGTGAGCAGCAACAAAGACCCCGCGCAGCCAAAAATAATAAATAAATTTATTTTAAAAGAAAAGAAATGGGATTATTGGGTGTGTGTCTTCTAACTGGAAACACAACTCTTTTCTGTATATTGGCTTTGATATGAGTTTGTGGTTAGATTTAATTTGGCTGCTGTCAGAGTGGATGTCCAGCCCCTATTTTTTTGTAATTTAAAAAGGTTAAACACTTTCTTTGCAGCCCAGGGCTTTTTTCCCCCTCACTCTCTATTACCAAATAATACATATAATTGTCCTTTCTCTCTGGATGAGCTGGGTACACACATAGTCAAACGAGTGGGTGGGCCCGTTCCTCTTAGTGTCGGCCAACTCAGTGTCAACCTCACAAGAGCCCAGTGTCCGCCAGACCTCTCTGGAAACTGTGACCTTCTCATTCAGTCTGACCAGCCGTGTGCTGCGAAGCCTACTCAATGCCAAGTCTACTCGGTACATTCATCACTTTGCCTGTATTAAAAATGCTTAAGAAGAAATGGGGTCGTTCTTGCATTTTGAATTTTTTCTTTTCTTTTTACTTACTGTTTGAAAACCAGTGAGTAAAATGTATTTGCCTCTAGGGCAGTGACGTGGAGATGCTCTATTCCAACGGTAGGAGGTGCTGGGGTGGTGGGAAGAGCATCACTCTGGAGCCAGAAGATGTGTTTGAATCCCTGCAAAGCCTTACTTAGCAGTCCAAGGTTCTCGGTCTAACATAACCTCTCAGGCTTCAATTTCCATCAATTAAATAAGGATAATAATGCTCACGTCCTAGGATGTTTAGGAAGATGGAGAAAAATATGCAGGTGAAAAGACACAACACAGCAGCCAGCACATAGTAGGTGCTCAGCCCATTACTTCTCCCCTTTGGTCATGAAGTCTCTTTGCTATCTCATCAGTTTTAAAGACTATCACTCTCTAATGTCATTTTTCCTCATATTACTGAATGGCCTGTTGTCTCGATCCCTGTGAGAGAAGGATGGTCTTGTGTGGAGAGATGGGGAGTGGGCAAATCAGAAAGAGAAAGCCATCTGTTAGGAACAGAGAACAGGATGTTTTTGTAATCGAAATGGATTAAAACTTCTTCCCAAACCAGGTGGCCAACGGCCCGCTGCCTCTGCCAGAGCCCCAGGTGCATTTCTGCCCGTCTCTTGCTCGCCTAGGTGTGCTCCAGAACCTAGTGCCACCCCACCAGGAGGGCCTTCATCCTCTCTTGACTTAGGATCTTCAGCTTCATCCCAAAATGACAGACGTCACAGTGCTTTGGTAGATGGTATTAAATTGAGGCTCTACTTCCATAGAACTAAATTTTAATCTTACACATTTCTTTGGACACTCCCGAGATTTGATAACTGACTCAGCATCTACATCCAACATTTCTCCACCCTCGGGGGCCTGGTTTACTGGTACCTGGCTGCAAAATCCCAACAACAAAAGAACTTTAAGTTCAAGATTTATTTCCCTCTGCCTTCTTGGCTTCCCAGTTGGTACAGGACATGCATTCCAATGGAAACACAATGCCAAGCGTGGTTAGGCTGCCTATGGCTTTATTGCCTCGGTTCAGCTACGTTTTGGATAAGTAGGCTTTTGTGGGCTGGCCTGGGGACTTTGCCATTATGTGTCATTTTCTGGCTATGGGAGGTGAGGCCCAAATTCTAAATGGCTGGCTTACCAACTTACTTTCAGAATTTACATTGGGAAAAGCCAGTTCTTTTGTGAATGGCTGGAACTGGAAGCATGATTCAGATTAAAGAAGGGAATTTCTAAATGACAAGAGGGCCCACAGGAGATCTGTTTGCAAGAGGGGCTGACGTGCCTTAGGAAGACAAGCAGGGCACACTTAGGTTCTTAGAGCAAGAGTCAAGGTCAGAGAGCCTGGTGACTCTGAGTAGAGAGCACTGTCCTTCAGGCCAGCCCATGGACCATTGCCCATGTCTCAGAGCAAAGAGAGGCAAAAACAGAGAGCCTATAATCGTTTCAAAATAAAAAGTTTTTTTAAAAAAAGGATTTAGAATATCCAAGGAAGGGTTTTCACCATGAGACCCTGAGTTCCGGCGGCATTGGGTAGGATTAGTGTTCTATAGCACACACGCTGGGAGATGCACATCAAAGAAACTGGATTCTGGACCAACTATCTTTTTCCCCATTGCCCTGACATCCCAGTCCCAGACCTGACCTGCCCGGCTTTGCCTCCTTCTGTGGCCAAGCTTGCCCTGAAGTCGTATCTCACAGAGTTGGTTGTATTTGAGAAGGTTTTCTAGAAAAGTTATGTCTTGGTTTATTTCTAATTTTTGCTTTTCTTAGCCTGTCCTGTCAAACTTCTGTCAGTCTGTGACAAGTGCCATGCCTCATCCACAGCACTTAATGGGATGTGACACAGGTGGCAGGTCAGGATAATGATAACCAAGAGTCTGGAGGAAACAGATTCATTGTTGTAACAATAACTGAATACTCTCAAAAGGTATCATGACATGAACAGAATAGATCTGGAAGAAAGAAGTAATTGTTTCTGGTGCAGCTGACCTGCAGTGTGTGCACACTTGGGTTGATATCTGTATCTCTACTGACGCACAGCCTAGATCAATGGTTCTTAAATTTCAGGAGCCATAAGAATCACCAGAGGAAGCCCTGTTAATGCTGAGTTACATTAGCATCTAGGGGAAGGGCCTCACCAGGTGATACTGAGGCAGGAGATTCTAGGCGCACACTTTCTACTATGATATCACTTTTTAAAAAATCATGTTAGTTGAGAGTCTTGTTACTTGCAATTCATATTACATGAAATATTTAAAACAGATAACCTCTACTCACTCACACTAGCTCACACATTTATCAAATTATTTTTTAAATCCCTTGCACATCATTCAGAAACAAACCAATGTAGGTGTGTGTGTGTGTGTGTGTGTGTATGTATTGAAAAATAAAGGGTAATAATCATTTCCAACTTGTTGGAACCTCAACATAATTTGTGATATTCCTAGGGCTCTGGGAAACCGATTTTTGTTTTGTTTTGTTTATTTTGCGTAGTCATAGTCAAGGAATCATGAGAGAGAATGTGAATATTACCTTTATGAGCCCTGTGAAAGCCTCTATGAGTGCTTTGAAAAGCTTTTTTTTTTTTAAATTGACCAAAAAGAAATCCTAACAAATGAATCTGATAGACTTGGGAGCTTGTTTGCTATTGGATATTCTGGCTGATCTTTAGAAGCCCCAGCTGGAGCCATAACCCAAGGACAAAACAGTTTTAGGAAAACAGAATAAGACTCAGTGATTCGAGGGTATGTAACAAATATAGTCTCAGAAATACACAATCCCGGACGTAACCCGGATGCCTTGCTGTGAGTTTCTTTGACTGGACAATGGTGATCCACATCACCCTGGTGTCTCCCGAAACTATTGTACGCAACATGGCAGACTCTAATAAAAAGTATCAAAGGATTTTATAGCCCTTCCAACCACCCTTCCCCAACAAGGAGGTTTCTAAGTTTCTCTGAGTCCTGTGATTTTGTTGTACTGATGTAGTTCAGTGATCTCCAAAGTGAGGTGTCCAGAATTGACCCACTGGGTATAGAAGAAAATGTTGGAGCTTTTCATATCAGTTTTATCTAAAAATAAAGAAGTTTAACATAACTAACACTAATACATATGTTGGAGTTTGGTATCCTCACAGGCAATATGTCCCAAATGCAATCATGGGACCCCCGTAGTATTCCCAGGATCTTAAGAAAAGAGTAGAGACTTTTTAATCAAGGAGGTTGGTGACAGCCCCTCATTCAGCAATGAGCTGTCGGTTATTGGAAGATATTGCAGTGGACATGTTCCTGGCTATTATGGATCATGTTATTTAGATTTCACTAAACTAATCCTCACAGAATGAACGTGTGGCTTAAAACAATTCCTACAAGGAACTGCCCATGGCTTTACTACAGAAAACCCAGAAAATGTCCAAATAACCTAAATAATCAGTTGATGATAATAATAATTCAAATACAAGAGAATGCCAAGAAAATGAAAAAGCTGATATTTTTTCTACTCCCCAAGTGGACTCTTCATCTGCCCACATCATGGGATATTTTAAAAATAGGAGATAACCTATTGGATTTGGAAAGAAGTTGGCCAATCTGTGAAAAAGTGCTTTTTGAAGAGTTGCATGCTATGAAAAGAACAATTTGAAAGTGGATATTTGGAAACATTTCTATGTTTATGTGATTTTTTTTTACATGAAAAAAAATCTGTGTCACTTATAAAAACTCTCATATCAGTACACTTAAAGAAAGTATCAAAAATCTGTTGAAAATTCTTCCAAAATGAGTTTTGGTGAGTTTTGACCCTATTTATTAACTGTACAAAAGTGAAAATCATTAGTTAGGAAAAGTAACTGAGTATGTCAGGGAAGATGAAATTTACTAGCAGAATTTAAACAAAAACCTTTGCATAATCAATGGGATGAAATGAAAATGTGCATCTAAAGGGACACTTCTTCCATCTGGTTCTGTGCATCTTTGCAAGGGAACTTTTTCAGCTGTAATAAGCAATAAACCCAAGTATCAAAGAAAAGGAAGGAAGGGAGGAAGGAAGGATGAAAGGAAGGAAGGGGAGCAAACCCATAACCTGAATTAGAACCACTGTATCACAAGTATTAAACCAATGCATTCTAATATAACAAAGTATATTCAATCATACCACTCTCACTAAAAATTATTAATAGGTTTCATAGTAAGAGCAAAGTTTTAACTTAATAAATAACAAATTAATTTTAAATATATATATATAGAGAGAGAGAGAGATACAAATATGAACTCTGTCTCAAACTTTAAAATTTTCTTCTATGTACATTTTATAATGAATAAAATATATACATTGATAGTACCTGAATATTTTAAATCTCTCTCTCTCTCTCTGTGTGTGTGTGTGTCTCTCCCTCTCATTTTTTTTTACGGCTCAGATAAACAGTCAAAAAAGTTTGAAGACCATTGATTTAAATAGGAGTGAAAATGACATCTGGAAACATCCAAGAGAGGTGGAATTAATTTGGTGGATAATAATGTCGGCCTGAGAGCAGTGGCTAGGAGAGGGATCCACGGGGGTGAGTTGCTGGGAATGGGGAGGAGAGGCAGACCAGACTTGTTCTTTGTCAGTTTGTCTGTGTGTCAGGCTGTGTGAGAGAGATGAAGAAGAGAAGGAAAGCACTGCTGTGGGGAGAACTTTCTACTGTGTTGCTCTATGACATTCAGTGTATTGTACTTTCCACTTTGATGCCTTTTCAAGAGCCTTAAACAAAGGTCTGAATGACTTTTCCATGCTTTTAGGATAACTGACTTGTGATTCTGTTTGTGACACTGAGCCGAGATTGTCATGATGAGACCTAGCTGTCTATGGGCGATAGAGGCATCACCCATGTCTTTACCATAGAAAACTCTGGTCCAAAAATCCCAAATAGTCAAAGAGTATGGCTCGCCAGACTGATCACAAGAACAAATCTTTTAGTTCCAACATTGCCAACTTAGTGAATATGTGTAAATATAGAAATACAAATTTATCAAAATAAAATGTTTAATTTGCTCAACATAAAAATAATTTGGGAAAGAAATGATACTTTAAAGGTGCATGGGGTCAGACTGTGAGGGTAAAATGCAAAAATATCCAAACTTAGAATGCACTTGCTATTTGAGACTTGGAAATGGGCCAGCAAAAGGAAATCTATGGCTCCCTTAAAAGCAAACGTGACATGTAAACAGAAAAGCATGGGGTGCCTACTGACCTGTCACCTCACTAGAGTCCCCAGACCCCTTCCGACAACTGGGACCATGCAAGTGGTAAGACCACATCCAGCTCCCTACGGAGATCACATGGACCTTTCCATTATAAACCCAAAGACATACAGACTTCTAGAAACAGCAGAAGTGTGTAAGGAGCTTTTCAAGATAGGCAGAAAGGTGAGTGGATATGGAAGCCAAGGTGAGGCATGTAATAAGGAATCCGGGATGTGATATTTTAAGGTGATAGAACTGAGATGCCAAGATTCTTAAGCCTTTGGAGAAGTTTCCCAAGGCTGAGTATAGGAATCCCAAATATAAGGAATCAGGAAATAGAAAAAGACACTATGAATCATATACAAATCTACACGTGTACATGAGGAGTATATGTGAGCAATAGTGTAGAAATCATGATATTAAGAAACATTTCTAATCGTAAATGCTTTGAAAATAAAATTGCCCCTTTAGATATTACAGCTTCTACGACTATGCAAAACAATGCAGGGTGCTGGATGCTTTCAATATGACCATTTTATTAGTCAGGTCAAGCTGCCACAACAAAGCTCCACAAACTGGGTGGCTTCAACAACAGAAATTTATTTTCTCAAAGTTCTGGTGGCTAGAAGTTCGATATTAAGGTGTCCATAGGGTTGGTTCCTTCTGAGGGCTGTGAGGTGTTAAAAAACAAAATCTCCTAGTAAATTTTAAAGATCTTATCGGCTTTATTCAACAACTCGTGAATTGGGCAGCACCCAATCTAGCAGATAGAAAGGAGCTCCAAGGAGCTGTACAACATGATACAAGCGGAAGGGAAAAGGAACAAGGAAGTTGTACTAGGCAAAAAAAAAGCAGGCTGGTTATTGCAAGGTTACTTTCCTTTAAGGGACAGTAGGGGTCTACCAGGCAGATCACCTAACTAGTGCTGATCAAGTGATTCCTCATTGACTGGTTTAAGATTCCATTTCTGGGACAGCTAAAACCGTTAACTAAGTTAAGTCTTGGTTTGGTGATGTAGGGATTAGCATAAGCGACTCCATATTGGGCGTGTTGTCTTGTTTTCAACACAAGGAAAGAGCTGTTCCATGTTTCTTTCCTAGCTTCTGATGGTTTGTTGGCAATCTTTGGTGTTCCTTGTAACTGGCTGACTTCTCCCTGTGTCTTCACATCATTTTCCCTCTCTGTGTCTGTCTCTGTGTCCAAATTTCCTCTCTTTATAAGCACACTAGTCACATTGGATTAGGGGCCCATTCTATTCCAGTATGACCTCATCTTAACTAATTACATTTGCAATGACCTTATTTCCAAATAAAGTCACATTTTGAGGTACTGGGGGTTAGGACTTCAACATATGAATTTGGGAGGGACACAATTCAATCCATACCAACCATGATTATGTAAAAACACTGTGGTTTGGGTCAAGGGCTGGAACTTGCCAAGCTTGCAGTTCTGCATGACTGTCACGCATCACATCTGCCCTCAATTGCCCCATATGCAGCCTCCATCCTGTACCCAGTGTGTGGTACCCCAGAGATAGAAACCAACCAGAAATATTTTGAGGCAAGAATCAGTTCTATAATTTACATTCCTGTCCCTGTCGCTAGCCATGCCTTCCCACGGCTGTTTGCTCCTTTCCATATGTCATACCCTTTGCTCTTCTAAAGCTGCAGATAAAAGATTTCAGACCAGGCAACATTTCAGGGTGTCTGTACCATCTGTGAAATCTCTTCCCAAATGAACAGTGAAAGGAGACACTTTAAAGGTCTTATTTCAATAAACTTTTCATTCTGAACATACTGAAAGTGGGATTTAAAAAAAAAATTCTTGCCCTTTACTTGCTTTCATTTTCAATATGAATAAAGAATTTGTCCTTACCTCAGGGCAGGATGCTTTCCTTCAGAGTACAGCGGCTAGAAATACAACACTTAGATAGTCATAAATCCTTAGTGTAGGTGATAAACAGAAAGTATTCACGACCTGTGAGGATAAAAATCTTCCACAGCCATGAAGTGTTGCTTTTGGTATTCCTGTGGCCATTATTCATGGTGTGAATAATGAGGAAGGCCTTGGAAACAGCCAGCAGACTCCAGGAGCGAGGTGAGGTGGGTGACTCAGCTGCCATAGGTAATTTCCAGCTAGAAATTACAAGTAGAAAATCTGAATTGAACTGAAGTTTCTCAACCAAAAAACATCTTCCTGGAATATTAAAATAACCCAATCTGAACCCAATACAGAAAACTATAAGTCTCTGGATTGGTGGAAGATACTTTATTTATTTATTTGATGTGGATCATTTTTAAAGTCTTCACTGAATTTGTTACAGTATTGCTTCTGTTTTATGTTTTGGTTTTTTGGCCTTGAGGCATGTGGGAATCTTAGTTCCCCGACCAGGGATCGAACCCGCACCCCCTGCATTGGAAGTGAAGTCTTAACCACTGGACTGCCAGAGAAGTCCCAGAAAATACCTTAAAAATGTGTCTATGTCTGCAATTTTAAGGGGCTCTCTGAGAAGAAAGGGTGAGTAATGGTTACAGGGTACGACCTTTCTCAAAGATAGAAGCCACACCTGTGTGTGATCATTTGACAGGGGACATTTTGAGCCTCTTCCAACCTTGTGATTCTATTAGTCTTTGAACTCTGGGTGGTGAAGACATTCATAAGCCCAAATAGGGCAGAGGGAAGTGAGTTTGGGCCACAAATCCAAAAACCTTTACCTATTCCAGCTCTGAACTAAAGTATTCAGTCCTGGAAGTGAGAGAAAAAGGGGGAGCCGGCAACAGCATTCCAAAAAATGTACTGAGCACCTATACTCAATGATAATCATTATCATTTCCATAGGAAATGAAGGACAGTCTACCCCAGAGACAAACTCTTAGGTCCATCTTTTGGTGGATAAAAGGCATTCAAGCCATTCCAATACTTAAGTGTTTAAGTCTTAGGAGTTAGGGAAGCTCCATTTGCTCTCAAATGCACCAGAATTAGATTGAGCATAAGCATCTGCATGGTTCCTACAACAAGAGGCAGCTTTGGTCACTGCTTCCTGGGTAAGTCAACGCTACAGAAGGGACAGAAGGTCATTGAGCCAACTGAAATCAAGAGGGAACAAGATGGCAGCTGTTTGTTAATTACCCCCCTCCCTATGATAATCTATGGATAAGCCCAACCCACTTCCTTAAAAAAAAACTGTGGTAAAATATACATACCATAAAATTTACCCAAAAAGTTTTAACTATTTTAAGTGTATAATTCAGCGGCATCAAGTACATTCAACAGTACTGTGCACCCATCACCACTACCCATATCCAAAACGTTGTCATCATCCCAAATAGAAACTCTCCACTTCCTCTTTAATCCAAAAGAAAGAAACATGCGAATTGTCTTCTCTCTCCTCTTCGACTCCAAGCACTGCTTCAGTCTTGCAGTGCCTTCTGTGGAGAAACAGCAATGCTGAGAATAGGCCGTGACCACCATAACTGCACAACTGTCCTCGCTAAGCTTCCATGACCTGCATGGGACCAGAGACCGGCCTGCACCACGCTGATGGAGAGAACACACTCAGACCCTCCACCAGTATTTTTCCAGGAAAACTGCGTCCCCCACATGGTCTGCTCGTTATGTGCCGAGATAAGCACTCAATTAATTTAAAAAAATGCCATAAACTCGATAATCGGAAAATGAAGTGGACCAGTCTGCTTTCACTCTTAGGGGTTAATGACAAAGGACACACGATAAACAAATAGTGTTAAGGCTGAAAATGACTCCTTTCTCTTGGTCATCTGTCTGGACTGGGCTCTTAAAGCTCCCATAGTTTTGTTTATTTAGGAGGTAGCAGTAAATCTCTGGAATTAGAATGGCCAGAGCACGAGGGCCAGGCCATAGAGCTGCCCAGCCTTGCTTTCCTCTACTCCTCAAGCTGTTCCACCCCAATCACTGGGAATGGCTAACACCAATTCTGCCCCTGGGGTGAGGAAAGGTTACAGGCAACAAAGCTTCTTTGAGTCATTCAGGTCTCCTTCTAGAATACAGGATCAGCTTTGATGAGATATCAGTTCTATCTGTGCCACCGCCTCCTGGGATCTTCTCCCCTTCAGGTACTCAAGGCCACCTGATAACACGTGCATATTTTGTCTCTGATGGCTCCTCTGCTGTGATAATATTCTAAGTCTGTTTCTTTCATCTCTAGGAGATAAATTGAGTGGCTGGGGCTTGTGAGTTACAGCCCTCATTACGGCGAAACTCTAAAAGAACCATTAGCTAAAACCCCAAAACTTACCTGTTGGCCAATTTCTAGGTGCTCCCTTTCCCAGAGGAAGAGCATCAGAAGACCAGAACTTGGGGCTGACGATGGTAAGAACCAGCAGAGGCAGTAAGCTGGGAGCTTGAGACCATGGAACCAGACACTGGACTCAATACTCTGAATAATAGAATTCCATAAGTGGAAACAACTGTAAGGATATTTTTAGACCAGTGAGCCTCAAACAATTCATACTGGTTAAAATATAGATCCCAAGGCTCTTTCCTAACCTATTCATTCAGAGTTTCTTGGAGGTGGCATCCAGAAATCTGTATCTTTTAACAGTGTGCCAGGTTATTCTGGTGTTGTGTCAATTCTAGGAAACAGTGGTCGCATTGATCAAACCTCCCACAGAAGATGCATCTGGAAGACCCATGAGACAATCCCCTCTTTGTTCTGGACTTGCACTCCTGTTAATGCAGCCTGAGATGGCATTGAATCATAGTGGAGAATCATTACTGAGCTTAGGGTCAGCGAATATTCTCAAGTCCTCTACCCCTGAATCACCATCATATTTATTCTTGAATCTCGAAAGGCACAAGGCAAGGATGAGATGTGACAAATTGGAAGCATAATTTAAGCCTAGTTAGTTTACTCTGCCCTTCTTTCCTATGTCCATCTTTCATTGTTAAAATCGATGGTTTCCATCCCATCATGGGTATCAAATTATAACACAAATAGAGAGTAGACCTCATTCTATAGCATGGTTCACATTTCAATTCAATTCCACAGATATTTAATGAGCAAATAACTCAGCAAAGTATTAAAGTACTAGGCAGTTCATATATAAATCTATAACTCAGATACAAGATAGAATTGATATCTGCCCCAAGAGAGATGTGAAATGTTATGCATGTTCAAAAAAGCAAAGATCACATCTCATTGAGAGTGGGCTGAAGACACAGAGGGCCCTTTTGGGGAGAGGTCCTATTTGAGCTGGAGCTTAAAGTACCATCTGCATAGAGGTGCTAAGGAAGGCCTATAATACACAGAAAATCTTGTGCGTCAAGTAATGAATGTAGAAAACATGTGTGTTGAGGGTGGGAGTGATCATAGAATAGTCAACTTTAAGGCTAACAAAAAGTGGGTTAGGCTAGTGCATGGAGGGCCTTTGCACTAAAGAATTTGGATTTCATTTTCCAAAAGTGGGGAGTCAAGGAGTGGCCATAGTGGGCAGAGTGAAGCCAGGTCAGATTGGAGTCAAGGGTTCCTGTCAAGAGGTAAGAGGCACTAAAATGTTTACAAGTCCAAAAATTTGGAAACAACCTGTATTAGTCTCCTATGGCTGCTGTAACAAATTACCACGAATTTCATGGCTTAAAAAAACAGACGTTTATTCTCTTTGAGTTCTGGAGGTCAGACATCCAAAAATCTGTTTCTCTAGGCCAAAATCAAGGTGGCTCTAGAGGAGAATTTGTATGCTTGCCTTTTCCAGCTTCTAGAGCTGCATTCCTTGCGTTTCTTGGCTCTTGGCTTCTTCTGAAACAAGCATGTGACATTTTGGTAATTAAAATAAAGACAGGAGGAGTGAATGAGGGCCAGAAATAGTCCAGTGAAGATGAAAAGGGAAGAACTGATGCAGAGATGAAGTCTCTAAGATTCACCAACCCATCAGATCTCAGAGACAATGGAGGAAAGACCGCTCTCAGGCAGTAAGCCTGGGTGACAGAATGGCTAGGCTGCCAGCAGACATCTGTGCAGGAGGAGCTAGTTTGGGGAAGAGGAGGCATCTTTCAGATGTGTTTGTCCTTTGGGTCTCATTGTAAATCCACAAAATCAGACTTTTTCCTGGAGGGATCTGGCAATTAGTATTCTAAAAAGTGTTCCATGTGGATCATAGCATCCTAGACCTAGAGCAGTGGCTCTAAAAGTGTGGTGCTGGAACCAGCATCACCTACATCATCTGCGAACTTGTTAGAAACGCAAAGTCTCAGGCTTCCTCCCAGACCTACAGGATCAGAAACTCTAGGGTGGCGGTCCCGAGATCTGAGATTGAACAAGCCCTCCAGAGGATTCTGATGCATGCTCAGTTGGAAAAACCACTGACCTAGAGAGCTTCTAAGGATCCAGATGAAACTGATAATTTCAGTCTAAATCTTGCATGGGCAATTTTATTCCGTCTCTCCTGTGTACCCAATAAAAAATAAAACCCTATGGTCAATCCTGAGACCTTACTCTCCACTGAGACTGACTGGGTAACTCATGCACACTGTCCCCAAGCCAAAAGTCAGGATGGTAACCCTTTCCACTATTAACTGCAAAAACCCCAGCTTTCCAGAAGAAAAATACCCACTCTCTTCATGGGACCTCCTCATTGTAGAAGCTGCTTGGGCACTATATTTTTCGCTAGACAGGTAAAAATACTTTCGGACTTATCTGATCTGAGTCTTATAGACTCTTTAAAGCTCATAGACTCATGTTATTGGAAGAGAATGGAACAGAGCATCCAGTCTAATCCCATTTTACCAATTAAGAAATGGAGGGGCCCAGAGCTAGTTGGTACCTTTGTATTGTAATCGAGATCATAACACAGTTTGTGACAAACCTGGACTCAGACTTTCAGACTCATTTCACTGACCCCCATTGCTTCAGCTTGGAAGGGACAGGTGCCTCATCTTCTAACCCTAAGACGCTGCAAGCCCAGTGTAGCTGCCAGGGCCATCCATACATGTTCAGGGAATTCAGGGTCTCCAGGAACGGTGTGGATTTGGATTCCTATTGGCACAGAGGAGGCAAATAAAGGGAACAAGGAGAAATGTTTTTTCTAGGCGTGCTACATTAATAACAGCTCTTGCTACAGAGGTTCCCCCATGTACCAGGTAGATCTTTACCTCAAAACAACTTTGTAAAATGGGCACAACTATCCCAATTTTACCCATGAGGAAATGAGGCACGGAAAGGCCAAGTACATGATCAAGTCCAAACAGTGGGCAATGAGTGGCGGTAGTATTAAAACCTCAACTCTGAATCCTGGGCTTTCCCCATGTAGCCATACTGCTTTCCGGTGAGTTGCTTTTGAACTGGGGGTGTGATTTCTTTCAGCCTCTAAATCAGTGAATCCTAAGCCCGACTGCAGGTTTAAATCGTGGGGATCTTTAAAAAGCACTAATAGCTGCTGCCCTTCCTCCCACTCCCATTAAAACAGAACCTCTGGGTTCTGATACCAAAATACCAGGATTATTGGTATTCTTTTTTAAAGCTCCCCAGATAATGCTAATTGCTGATGGGATGCAAACCACTTTTCTAAATGTTTAATTTGCTTCAAAATAATTTAGCTAACCAGGAATAGACACTGTTCTTTAGGCAAGTGGTGGATAGTTAATTCATTAAATTACTCAAATCGATGATTGAATTATATTTAGAAGTTAGATAAAGAAAGGAAATGGGGGAAAGGAGAGTTGAGTTTTTAGGAAATAGTTTATTTGTCGGCAGGCATGCAAGACTGTTGCTGGACGTCAGAAATATCAGCTCATCTCGGGGACCCCCACTGGTACCCCCGGCCCCCAAGATTCCCTGGAACACAGTGTTATCCTGGTGTTTGAAAATGTATATGTGTTTAAAAGTAATTAAAGCAAATTGGAAGTTAATTATTCTGAACATTACTTTACCAAGAGAAAGTCCTTTTTAAATTTAACAAGCTTTCTATTTAAAGCATTTTGGGTCATGTTCCTAGGTTAAACGTAGAAGACAGTAATCTCATGGTAATTCCTTGGGTCTTATCCAACAGAATTTTTAATTAATAGCATATTCATTAAGGTTAAAAATAGATCTTGAACAGAGGTCTTTCTTTAAGGAAATCTATACCTCCCACTCTTTAATTAAACTTCCTGGTAGGTGCCATGCTCCCAGAAATTCTAGTCCTTTTGATTTTTTAAAAGCTTGTATCTCCTGAGACTCGGAGTAACCAACCTTCTATTTTTGAGTGTGAATACTCAGGCAGTGATGAATCCCAGAAAGCGTCCACCTGTAGCCATCAAAGCCTCCCTCACCTCCTTCTTCACATGAACAAGACATCAACCCGGATGGCAAAACCCAACCACTAACTGCATCTCCAGAAAACTGCCATCTGCTTTTAAACTCTTTTAAAACTGAACCCCAAACTGGTTTATAGACTACATATTTACTTTTATTTTCCTGCCTGAAAATTTTCATACCTTATTTACTTATACGTTTATTTAATCTTGAAACTTCAGTAATAGAATTTCTTATGATTGGAGTAAATTTTTTTTCAATAAAGACCTCTACAAGTTTCTGGAGCATTCCTCCACCTCTGCAGGTCAGATGAAAACGTCCAAAGTTCTGCAATTTAGAGAGAAAGGTGCTGGGAAAAAACCTTTGCAATAGACTTAAGTTAGTAGGATTTCTTAGCCTGGAGGAAACTGGCTTCAGGGTAACCCATTAATTGTCTAAATGTATACAAAGATGGCTCTACCATCTTTGCATGGTAGAAGGGGTAACCAGCTATTTCGCACATTCGCTGAGAAAAGAACAAAGGAAGCCTAGTTAAACTGCCAGAGGAGGGATTTAGAGGGATCGTAAGAGGAGGACTTTTGCACTGAAAGAGATGAAAGAGCAAGGACTCTTTTTTTAAAGCCTTAAAGAAAAAGCAACATACTCCCTTGTATTGACTGGAGTTTAGCTATTCTTGAAGGGAGGAGAATTCATTGAGAACTTTTCACTGAACTGTAAGAGAAATCCAGCAACTAGCTCCTTTTTAAAAGACGAAATCGTTGGTTCACGTAAATACAAGTCCAACGGGTGGACTCCAGGCATTGCTGGATTCAGGGGTTTGAACAATAAGATGGGCACTCTGTCTCTTTTCATCTCCCACTCTGCTTGGCTTTATGCGCTGAAAGAATTTCTTCTTGTGACAGCCAGATTGCTGCAGGCAGCTTTGAGCTTATTCTGCCCTTAAAGCTCCTTTTCCAATATCTATATCAGTAAAGGATTCTGATTAGCCTTGACTCTGTCCCTAGGCCATTCACTGGTTCCAGAATAATTGAATCCGTCAGACTGGTTTGCGTGCCCATCCTCATGGCAGAGGCAGTGAGACCCCTCAGGTGGCAGAACCCACAGATCATATGGAGTGCAGGAGAGTTCCAAAAGGCAAAGAGGCAAGACGGGAAGAGAAATAACATGGTTACTGCAGAGATAACTTGGGAAGAATTCTTGTTTTCCTGCAATCACAGGATGACTACTGTGAACTGAGATTTTAACAGACTACCCTGATGTCCCAAACGCCAAAGCTAAACACTAATTTTTTTTGGCTAAACTTTAAGCTTGGAGTATCTTTCATTGTTTTTGTATTTTGGTTTTGGCTTTTTTGAGGGGGAGGGGGTGGGTGGAGGCAAAATAATAAGCTCCTGATGAACTAGTTAGAATAGGAAGCCATGTAACTTCCCTTAATCTTTGGATCACTATTACCCAATCTGAATTTGATTTGGTTTGAGTTCATTGGCCATGACCTTCCACTGTCACCATGTCACAGGGGCCAGATAACTGCCCACCAATGGAACCCTGGCCCTCTTTCTCAGAGTCTAGACTGCAAACTTTCCCTGGCTCCAGAGTACAGGGAGTCCAAAGCGATTGATAGTGACCTTGCTCCCAGGGCACAGGCAAGACAATTGCTGACAGGACATTTGCCAAAGTTTGGGCTGTTTGGTCTTTATTAAAACCCTGTGTATCATTCAGGGTCCTGGGAGGATACAGAATTCATCTCAGGTGGCTTGAATGAAGAGATTTTATGAAGAACTATCTACAGATGGATGAGCAGGATTAAGGAAACAAACCAGAGAACAAAGATATCCAGAGACTAGCAGTGTTGGAAGCCATTATCACCCCTAAGGCAGCGAGACAAGGAGGAAATAGAGGTACCAGGGCTGGGTGAGAGCTAAAGGTAGAGACAGGACCACCTGGCAGGAACAGAAGTCATGGAGGGGGTTAGCCATTTGCTGCCTCTCTGATACCCTGGCACTATCCCCCTGGACCAAATCCACTTGCAGCCAGTCAGCAAAGGGCCAGGGATTCAGTCCACAGGGATCGGTGTCCCAGGGCATGGAGTGGGGCAGAGAAGGGAGAGAATGGATTGGAAAAACTAGGTCTGGCTTCCCAACAAGGGAAGTGACACCTAAGAAAACTCAAGGAAGAGGAGGATGCGTTGGTCAAGTCTATCTCCTAAAAATCTAGAGAAAGTATAGCTCTAATCCCATGATGCAATGAGTCTCTCAATGGCCCTAAAGAATTTTGTTCTCAAAGCTTTGAGATTTGTTTCTTCCAAATTTTATCCCAGGTAGGCATGCTGTGACATCCATAATAGACTACTGCAACCATTACACCTGGGCTTCCCTGAGAATTAGCACTCAGGAACAAATTCAAATTAATTATCTGGCTACACAATGGCAGGATTAACCTTTAAAGTGGATGCAACGACCATGATTTACATAATCTATTTAATCACTTTTCAATAGAGTTAATATTTAGAACGCAAGTGGGGAGAAATAAATTACATCTTATAGCTTTTTGTGAACACCACGTTCAGCTCACAAAGAATAAAATTAACATTACCTAAGGTATAGAACATATCAGGTGCCCGGAGCAATAAATTAGATTACAGGGATCATTAACAACCCTTCCAGAATCTCCTTGTAATATGAATTCATCCAGAAAGTAAATAAACAGTGACACACAAAAGGAGCAGATTTTATTCATCACTTTCCTCTCGGATCCAAACAGAGATAGTCTGATCTGATAGGACCTTATGAGATATTTGACAGGTGTGTGTAATAAACATCAACAACATTTATTTAAGGATCTATTGGAAATATATCTAGAATAGAAGGAACAGGCTGAAAATGAGGCAAATAAAATTTAATTTGAATCTGGGTTCATTTCTTATCCGATCATTTTCTTCATTTAAGTTCCATTCTGGGTGGAACATGTGTGTTTTATTCTTTCTAAAGAAACAAAGGCCTAAGAACTGAGCACTGGAATGGTCTGTTCTCTGGTCCTAAGGAACCTGGTGCTTGAGAGCTATTCTTTGAGGAATCCAGAGAGTTCCTGGGGAAAGTGTTTAGGGAGAGATGCCTTATTTAAAGTGAACTTCCTACAGAGAAAGACAAATACTGAGTGATATCACTTATATGTGGAATCTAAAAAATACAACAAACCAGTGAATATAACAAAAAAGAAGCAGACTCACAGACACAGAGAACAAACCAGTGGTTACCAGTGGGGAGGGGGGGGAGCAAGATGGGGGAGGGGAGTGGGAGGTACAAACTATTGGGTATAAGATAGGCTATAAGGATGTATTATACAATATAGGGAATAGAGCCAATCTTTTGTAATAACTGTAAATGGAAAGTAACCTTTATAAATTGTATTAAAAATTGTTTTAATCTTAAAAACAAAGTGAACTTCCTGAATCTAAAACTTCTAAAAATTTAAATTGCCCCAAGAGAATGAGACTGGAAGAAGAGTCATGGAAAAACAGAAACCGTGTCAATTTAAAAGGGACTTTACATAAAAAATTAATTTTCAATTAAAGTACTCACTGTGAATTTTGAGAACACAGGAATAAAAGGAGAGTTCCAAATGGATCCAGGAGCTCTCCCTCTTGCTAGAATATGAGAGGTAGCATCAAGTATACACTAGAGGAAGCAGGGGCCTGGGGGCCAAAGAAGCAGGTTCCAGCCCAGCCTGTCACTAACTAGATGGTTCTGAGCAAACTCACATTACTCCTCTGGTGTCCAGGATCCTCATCTGAAATATAAGACCCATATCACATACTAGTAAGTGTGGGTATAGACTCAGTCCAGCCTGCGTTTGAGTTTTAGCCCTACTAGCTGCATAGCTCTGAGCAAGACATTTACATCTTCAGCCTCAGTTTCCTCATATGCAAAATAGAGAGATTAGTAGAACCTACCTCATAGGATTATTGGGATGATTAAATAAAATAAATGTATAAAGCACTTAGCACACAGAGCCTGGCACATAGTAAGGGTGTGATAAAAATTGGTTCTTATTATATATAATATAGCTCTAAAATCTCTCCAGCTATATTATTCTATAATTCTAGTTTTATAGCACAAAGAGAGAAAACCCATAGTTGAACAACATTACAAATGATGAGTCTGTAAGCTATGTCAATTCATGAAAACATACATATACCATCATCTTAAGTAGAAGAAGGAAGTTGGGAATAGTTGTCCCCAGTGTAGATTTGCTGGTAAAAAACAAGGGGAATATTGAGAAGCAATGGAAGGAAATCATCATTGAAACAGGTGAAATGTCATATTATCCTTTTTTCTAAAGTTGTTCAGGAGTTCAGTACAGAGTTAATAAGGAGCTGAAACTCTATGAAAAGTGGTTTTGCTTGTCGTCTTTTTCTATGAAATTGTCCTAGATACATAGAGATTACCATTTAGGGTTACAGTCAGTGCTCGAGGGCCCTTGGATAACCATCCTGCCAAGGTGATGGATCTAGTTGTTTTGTGGCTCGTCTGTAGCTTCTCACAAAAAGCTTTTCAAAATAGAAAGATGGTCCAATCTCTCTTAGTGAAGCTGGCTGAACATCTCTCCTCAGAAAACGTTCTTATTAGCTTTTCTCCAACTCAGCCTCCAGTCTAATCCATAAATTACGCAGACACACTCTTCATCAAACTTGGACTTTTTACTTCTTGAACTTTAGTGGGAAGAGAGGATTTAATTAACTTTGGAGCGTGAGAAATCACAAGCGAACTCCTGAAGGTCTCTGGGTTACTTGGATAGTTATAAAAATAACAACAACAGGAGCTCAATTATTGAGTGTTATCTAGATGCCAGGTGCCATGCGAAGCACTGCACACATCATTTGATTCTTACAACAGCTCTATGAAGTAAGTAGTAATATCATCCCCAGTTTACAGATGAAGACATGGAGGCTTAGAAAATTTAAGTAACTCGTTCATGGTTACAGCATTAGTAAACAACAGAGATAGGATTCGAATTGCCTTTGACGTGGTTCCAAAGCTCATGATCTGAACAGTTTACTCCATAAGGGCTGTCCACTGACTGAGTCATTGCTCATCCTTAACAGTCTTTCCCAAATTACTGTGGTGTCTCTTCTTCTTTAAGAATAAGACATCTTACTGTACGTGGCTTCAAGAGAGTTTTCCCCAGAGTGGGTGCCCAATTAGCCAATAGTTGGTCTGTTTTATGCCCAGCATTGTGCTAAGCTAAAAAAAGCCTTTGAACTTCCAGCCTAATCATTTTCTAAAGAAAATGTACTGGAGGAGAATTAATAGACAGATGAGGTTGTAAAAAATTAAAAGTCCAGCCTTAAGAGACTCCTTCAAAAGTAAGCTAGAGGGCAAAAAAATTCTAAACCAGAATCTGTGTGTGTGTGTCTTTTTGTGTGTCTTTGTGTGTGTCTGCATAAGGGGAGTTGAAGAGAAATGTTGTCCATTTATTCCACAAAATGCCAACAGAAAAGATGAGCTAGACCAAGGCAAGAGAAAACTATAGCTATTTATTCCCCCAAAGAAGAGCATTCAAAGAGATTCATCGGCTTGACATTAGCAATCCTCCCAAACATTTACACATGAATTCTTGAAGACAAGAAAAGGACAAATCAATCAGGAGCCCAGCATTTGAAACTATCACACTCTCCAGTTCTGTAATAAGACATCGACTGTGGATACAGGGCCACTCGCCTCCCCTCCACTTGGCTTCCTCATCTTTCACCTCCAAGTATGAAAATACAGCTGGGAATCAGCCAAATCAAGGCAACTGTACTACACATGGGCTCTTTCCAGTCAATGAGCAGGAAACAAAATGGAAAAAGCCCACTTTTAAATCAACGTAGTCATTCGTAAAGAGAGAGCTCCATCTCTTCCTGTATATGGCTACAGCACCCCTCAGAGAAGGGCGAGGGCTGATTTCCCTTTCTCTTTTCAAGGGTTAATTCTCCTGTTGTCATTCACAGAATTGAACATAATATCAAATTGGAGGAAAGATCCTTTTGTTTCTCTATGTCAGTAATAAATGTTTCTTTCAGATCAGGGAGCTGCAGGGAGGAAGAAATTTCATCTCGTGCAAACTTAAAATGAGCTACCCAACACTGCAGAGTTATGTCTCTGCCAGGTTCTTTGGGAAGATTCCTGACCTTAAGATCAGCTCTGCTGGAGCCATAAAAAAGTGTTCCTTTTCTTTATAGGAAGCAACTTATTCACATCGATTTGGAACACATCAGTTCTTGGGCTAAAAGTCCTGTCCCCCACAGCACCGTATGAGGCCGTGGAGTTTGGCTCTATGATCCTGAACTCTGAAGATGTGCAGACCTGAATTCAAGCCCTCAATTTCATCTCAGCATCAAGATCTACTGTGATTCGGGGAGAGAGAATAGAGGTGTCAATTCCAGAACTATTGTTTACAGGATAAATTATAGATCTTTGGGAACTGTTGTCAAGGTTTGAGGAAAGAGAAGAGGATTCTCACATCAATCTTTTAAAGGCTTTATTATATATTTGGGAGAGAGAAATTCACCAAGTTTTTCTGAAACTTGGTTTCTTCTTTTGTAAAATGGAAATAACCTCTTCTGCTTACTGCATAAGAACAATCTACTACAGGAAGTTTCTTGTGCGTAAGGACAGTGTCCCCTAAAACTTTGCTCTCCAATTTTTGAGCAGTGCCTGGCATAGAGAAAATGCAGAAAAATGTCATCGTTGAGTGAATGAGTAAATGAAAGAATGAGTACATCAATGGATTGACAGTAATAAAATATGAAAATTTATGAAGTCCTCTACACTAGTTGTAAGCACTCTTCTCCAAATGAAATAAACTACTGGTGCTTCCTTTGGCATAGTTCAAAGTCTCTAAAGCATCTCAACCTTTGATTCGGAGCTCTTTGAATTATCGGTCTTTTAAATTCTGTTTTATCTTTGGCAAGCCAATGCGAATACAAACATGGCTTTTCCTCTAAAGACTGTGTGATTCATCAAATAGCCTTCACCTGAGCTCTGTCTAATCTCCTGACTGGTCTCCAGGTAGCCAGAGGTGTTTTCATTTGTGATAGCTCAGCGGGAGGTTTTAGGAAGTCACTTCCTCCCCTAAGCTGCATTTCTAGAAAGCAATTCCCCTCCAAATATGAGTGGGAAATGGTGCTTTTAGTGGAAAATATTAATGAAATTTGAGGTCCTAGTCTCAGGTGTGGTTTCCCCACAAGGCAGGCAGCAGGATCCGCCGGGTTCCTCACATGCAAGACATGCCAGCTGGGTTCATGCTCTTTGTCACATCCCTAGAGGAGGTGTTAGCCATCAACCTGTTCTGACAATGGTCCAGGCCCACGTGAGGCTCTGTGGGGAAACCCAGGTATGTTGCATCCACCTCTTCCAGAGAGACAGGCATGAACACATAAAAGCTCTCCAGTAATCCAAGCCAGCCCATCTTAAGGGCCACCTGAGTGAGCTAGAGTCACCAAAAGCGAGAGAGCCTTAAGGCCAGAGTCTTCAGGAAGATTTCGTGGAGAAGGTGGGCCTTGAATCAGGAAGACTCTGCTTCTGCACTGACCTGGCACAGAGGCAGTAGGACTCAGCATGGGTCCTGGGAAAAGTCAGCAGGCCGCCGGGACTCTGGGTTTTCCTTTCTTGAAAACATTTTCTCCCTCATATGGTCCTTGGAAGGACCAAATTAAATAGTGGATGTGAAAGTTACTTGAACATTCTAAACTGCTACTATCATTGTTATTTAGGAAAAATATGGCCTGAAAAGCAGGTCAGGCACAGATCAGGAAGGACATTAAAAGTTTGGCTAAGGAGCCGTGTTGGTTAAAATTGAACTTCATAAGCAAGAAAGGGCAACAGAAACCCTGGGCAGGCCCTTGGGCTCCTCTCTCCCTGCAGCAGCCTCCTTCTCTCCCCTCGCTGGGTACCACCCACTGCAGCACAAACCTCTGTCACAAACTTAGTGGGAAATGAAAGCTTGTCTCTAAGAGTGTTGATGAAGTGTTAACTCACCCATTTCAGCTCTCCCCTCTCCCCTCCACAAAGCTGAAAATGAGCAGATCAATTAACGTGGTCTATTTTAGAATTTCGGCAAACTTTGAATGTTGGAGGCAGCGCTGCGTAGCAACAAGAGAGGATGCAGGGATCACCTGAGCTCTGATGCTCTGATTTGGAGTGTCCCACAGGCTAGCTGCTTAACTTTGGCTTAACTTTCCTTGTCTGAACCTCATTTTCTTCCTCTGTGAAATGGGTGGTGTGCTGGGGGGGTGGGTCTTCCACGTTCCCTAAGGACTTGTCAAATCCTCTTTGAGATATTTCTGTACCTGAGGACAGGGGAGGGGAGAAGCTCTGGGGGGGGGGTACTAGGGGCTCTAGGAAAAGCAGGTAAACCATGTGGAGGATACACCGTCAACCACATATCCTGTCTAGAGCCAGGCTGACATGGTCTATTCTTCCAACAGACACTGCGGGTGTGCCCGGTAGGTCTGTGGATGAGTGACACAGAGCTTCTGACATCACGAAGCACACAATCTCGTGGCAAAATCAGACAAATAAACACACCGTTACTCGGAAGCATGGTGTCAGGATGCAGCAGTGCTGGGAACTATGGGAGACAGAGGCGGGACCACTGCACCAGACTGATTTCCCCATATTCTTGTCCTGTGCTCCCTGCCATGCTTTCTCGGTCTGTTTCCTGAACAGCTTCCCCAGTCAAGAAGACTTGGATACATTTGATCTATTTTTTAAGAATTACAACGATATTAAGTATATCAAATATGCCCAACGATCAGGTTTGGATCCTCCCCCATCCTCCATGGTGAATCATAAATTACCTAAGGACCTTTTCCTGTGCCATCATCCCATGATTCCCTATCTTGGTCTCTGCCGGCTGTTTCTGTATGGCATTTTTTGAACTCACTTCGAGAAGCATGCCCTTCCTTTTCCTTGCTCTGTACCTGCCACTTGGCTGTGTTACGCCTTTCACTGGGTGTCCGAATTTTGTTGGGCAAATTCCCTATATCCTAGGGTAGATACCAGGATACGGACTCAGCACTGACAGAGAAACAAACTATTAACCACCTGCTTGGATTTAATCAGGAGAGTTCATGCCCAAAGCCAATGAGAGTCAATGGGGTCGTGATTAGTGGTGTTTAGCAAACATGTACAAGTTTCCACTAGAAAAATTCATGCTTTATTTCTTTTTTCCTAAAATGGCCTTTCTAAACCCTAGAGGGTTTGATATCCAAGAATCTTGTGACCACACACATAATCTCCATCCTTACCCTTCCCCCGTTTCAGAGATCCGTCTCCCGCCCCACGACCCGCTCTGCCTCCGCCCCTCTGGACTGAAGATCCCAGCGTTTCCCTTCTGCCCAGTCCTCCAACCCCTTGATCACTTCACTGGCCCATCCCTGAGCCTTCTCCTGTTCCATTAGGGTTTTCTTGAAGTGCAGAGATGGGAATACGCATAGCAGCCCTCAAGTAAAAGCAAGTGTTTGTTATTTGTTTCCAAAGCTCTTCCTGGAGACCCCAGTCTCATGCTGGCTTTGTGGCCACATCAACCCGTGTCAGCAGATACGCCAAAAGATAACCTCTCGGCTTCCTTTCCTCCTCTATTCTCAGGGACAGACTCTCTCCAAGGCTCTCTGAAAATGACCCCCCCGCCAGACAATAGCAATTTCTCCTTGCTGTATGGCTGCTCTCTGCCACAGGTAAGAATCGGTAAGAAGCAAAACCCATTTTGCAGCCAGGAGAATTCTAACCCTGGGCTAAGCGTGTTCGCATCCCGCACGCATGCAGGGCACAGATTCTGACAAACAGATGACGCAGCCGCAGTTGTGGAAACAGAGCTGTTCAGAATCTGCCAGTTTCCTCCTGGAGCGGTGGGAGAAGCTCTCCATCAATGCCAGTCCCTCTGATTACACCCCTAAAGCACAGCCGCGGTGTGCACTCTCCTCCCAAACAGTGTGAGCCTAAGTCCATGTGAAATGAGCTGGACCGTGTTCATCAAAATAGCTTCAGCAGCGATGTGAGCCATTCCGTTTCTTATGTTCGGATACAGGACTCTTCTCTGTTTTGACTAAAAATTCTAACCTAGGATTTACTTTTGTTCTCCTAGAGACACACACGTGTGTGTGTGTGTGTACCCGCCCCCTCTTCCCCTCTCTGGTACTGTTTCCATATTTCTATTTTCTTCTCTTTTTATATATTTAAGTATCTCCTTTATTTCCTTCCTCCATCCCTTCTCCTCCTCGTCCTTCTCCTCCCCCTTCTTTCTTTCCTTCTCTCCTCTCTCTCTCCCTCCTTCTCTCTTTATCTCCCCTCTCCTCATTCCCTTCCTCCCCCTCTTTCTCTTCTCCCATCTTCTCCCCCTGTGCTTCTCTCCCCACAATTCTGCTAATTCTCCTAATGCCTTAAACTGCACAAGCAAAAGAGTTCAGCCCGCTCTCCTGAAATTGCAAACTGTTGCGTGGCTTTGTGACGGTAGTGTCATCTATTCAGTCCCTCTCACTATATCCCGGTGTCTAAAGATTTTCTTTAATACGTACTCGATAAGCACCAACATAAAAAATAAAGTAGAAAAAAGCCGTAAAAATCAGACTGTACTGAGCTTAACTTTTCTGCATTCATTAAAACTTGTTGATACCATGGATTCTATTAGGCTAATCCCAGCTACAGCGTGACATGATCTTTATTATGCCAATGCAGAGCCCTGAAGTGTTTTCTAAAATATAAAAGATAAAATGAACAGGAATAGGGGGGTGGTGTTTGAAGGGATATTATATTACACCTTGATTTTTAGAAAGCTGGTAATTTGTCTATGGTATAATTTATATACTAACTTATAACCAACCAGAACATGTGATGGACCTAAACTCTTTCTTCCCTAATGGTGTCACATGGCAGAGAAGCACCATGGAAATAGCTATACAAATTCTTTGTGTAACATATTGGAAGATAATACAGAAATGTGTGTAAATGTCTCAGAGTATACTGGAGTATGATCCAGAAGTGTGTATAAATGTCAACAGACCTCGAATATCATTCATTCCTATCCTTGGAGTTCCAATGGCAATAGCAGCTGCTTCTGACAAATCCTGATTGTGAATCTGTCCTTGCTGACCCACGCCTTTTGATGCCTTTGCTCTGGGAAGGTCACCCACTCCTGTTGGCTTTATCTCCCTGGCCTCTCAGCCTTAGTGCTGTCAGGTCTCAGCCTCTAAGCTGCATGTGTTTGTCATTTCAGCTTCCCTGAGAGTAGGTGATGCCTAAACAACTCTGTCCTGCACGCATTTGGAATGAAAACATATTTTGTACTTGTCCCAGCAGTCATGAATTATAGAATCATAACTCTGAAAGGAACCTCAGAGTTGTCTACTCCAATCTCTCATTTGACTAATGAGTAGGGTGACTGGTTTGTCTGGACAGTTTCAATTTATGCCTCTTGTCCTGACATAGTTATTAATAGCTCCCTCTTTTACTCTCAGATGTATCCTGATGTGGACGATAAATTGTATGGTATCCCTACTAATGAGAGAAGCAATGTAGCTGAGGCCAGAACCCACACCCAGGTATCCAGAGTTTTTTATTTTTTTTAAATAATTATTACTGTGCTGCCTCTTTCACCTTAGAGATATTCCTTTAGAGCAATGCTTCTTAATCAAAATCACCTGGAGAGCTCTTCCAAAACACAAATGCTTTAGCTCTAATAAACTCTCAGGGTAGGGGTTGGACATACATCTTATGGCAGAATTCCCACGGCAATCCTGATGTACATCTCTGATTCAGAGCCACTGCTTAGAGAAAAGAGGTGGTTAAGAGAGATTGCTACACCCCCCAAACCATGTGGCAAGATGTACTATTTCAGCACTAACAAACCTGACGAACAATTCACCAGACTCTAAGGCTTCATCATTGATCGCTCCATTTTGTTTTTGTATACGCCGTGTGACTTTGAAATTAGGCTAAACAAGAAGCTAAAAAGCCCGAAGGTGACTTCTCTCTTGGGTCCAACTCTAGGAGACATACAGAAAGACTTCTTTGATCCATAGAGGTTTCCGTTAGTTTGACTTTCTGCTTCGTATTGACCACGCCATGAAATCAGAGGTCAAAGAGCTAGACAAGGATAGATTTTCTTCATGCCATAACAGATGAAGTTTATAGCCTAAGGGTGGCTATAAGCTAAAAAGCAATGCCAACCACCAGCAATGTGGAGCTGATGACCAAAGAGATTTAGTAAAAGACAGGAGTACTTCTCACATTTGGCCAGGAAGAAAAGAAACCAGCAGAAATGACTCCATGCTGGCAAGGAGAAGTGAATCACAGCGGGAAATCTAAGTGAAGGAAGAGCAGTGATTAATCAGTGTTCGAAAGCCATCTGCTTTCTTTGGCTCTGGAATTCAGGCCGGCAGCACTGGCTATACAGGTGCTTGAAAGTGGGCTGGGTGCCAGAGAAGGGACAGTGTTTTCCTGTTCAGTGAAGGTGTAAAGGTTTATCTTCTGCAAGACTGCAGCTGTGAAAGGGCATGTTCGTTTGGGGCAACACGGGTAGGTCCCACCCACCAGCCCATCTGGTTGACTTTCTTTTATTTCAAGTTTTTGTGTTATGATTTTACTGATGTAGTAGGGCTGTTTGAGAATGAAATGAGATAATGCATGGGGAGGCTTTCCACAGTGACTGGAACATAGTAACCACTCAATAAATGAGAGCTCTTGCAATCAGCTTTTAAATTCCTCCCAATCCTGAAATTTCTTGATCTAGTCTATTTTAGTCTCGAAGGTCTAGGTAGGAACACCTTACAAAGAGAAGAGACAATAGCACAGAGCCACCTGAGCTTTTGAGGAGGGCATATTTTGCACATGTGTCTGGTGTGGACTTGAAGATTATTGTTGTTCGCTCCATTCAAACCCTGTACAGGAACTATGAGATACATAAATGCTTAAAATTCACATTCCTACATGTTGGTAGCTTGTTTTCTCCTTAGTTGATTAGAGCAAGGGTATGAGTCAACAAGTAATGAGATTTCTTGTAATTGCTTTTATTCTATCCCTATCTGAGAAAATGTATACTTGGATCCCATTTCCTATTCTATGAATGCTAACAAGCCAACATTTAATTGACTTATCCTTCAAAAAGAACAGTTTTCTTTTTTTTTTTTTTCCAGTTTTCTTTTCTGACATAGTATTTTACTTGAAAAATAAATTTGGATGACTCACTGTAACTAATAACATATTTTGGCTGAAATAAGAACTTCCACAAATAACCTAGAAAACACATGGGCAAGATATATCAAAGAGAAACAGTTTTTGGTGTGACTTTACCTAAAACAATAAATCCTAAACTGCTATTACAAATGTATACTATTTTCCTTTAAATTGTGAAATTTAAAAAAATTTTCCCATGTATTTACTCAAAAAGATTTTCTTAAGCATAATCTGCTCAGACTAAAGGGATTTGTTTTTAAAGATTAACTTTTAAGGCGCTCTTGAGATTTGCATAAATCTTCTTTAATCATAAATTCCTGTTCAGCTATTCTGCTTCCCTCTATAATATTTGGAGCCATTCCCCTCTTTAATACCTTTTGTCTTTTCAGTCATTTTTACAGAGGGTTAAGTAATAAAACCACAAAGAACTTATTCCATTGAAATTTCCCTGAAACATTTGCCATTCTCATAACAGATTGTTTTATGAGTATATTTTATCCACTTGCATGAAACAGCAAGACAGATTTTCCTTCAAAAAGAAAATAGGTTGCATGCATCTTTAACTTTTGCAATTCAATTAGAATAAGCAATAGCATGCTTTCAAAATACTAGGTGGATAGCCCAGTGTGCTGCTTGTTTCATATTGATTATCTAATTGTGCCTAATATATGAACTTATATTGATGTGTCTATCCATTCAATATGCATTGATACCTACCTGTGCCAAGCTCGGTGCTCGTCCTAAAGAGCTCAGACAAGGTTAGGAGGACACTGTCTCTGCCCCAAAGAGCTCACGGTTGGTCAAGGAGATAGAAGAGGCTTCAGCAGAGGGGACACCACTTGAGCTGAGCCTTAAAGGAAAAGTAGAAGGTTGCCAGGTAGAGGAGTGATGAAATGCTATTCCAAGCAGTGGAACAGTCTTTTCAAAGATTCTAAGGTGCAAAATTGCATGAGAGTTTCAGGAAATGAAGAAGTCAGTACATATAGCAAGAGGGCAGTTGTCTGTCTTTGAACAAAGGTGTGATTTTACTTGCAAATTGGTAAAAGCATTGATTGCAGATGCACGTTTCCTAATCCTATATTGTGGGCCACTTGATCCCCGATCTCCTGGACCTTCAGCACTGGGAGGCTTGCTCCGATCACCATCCACTAGACTCCCTGGGGTCACCTTGTTCCCAAAGTTTCACATACACATAAATATCGTGCCCACTCTAGGCAGTGAGAGCAGGATAACTCAATGATGAACGGCATGTACTCTGAAGTCAGTTCTGCCACTTCCTGTGTGACCTCTAGCAATTGACAACCTCTTTTGCCTCAATTTCCTCACTTGTAAAACGAAGATGAAAAGGCACCAACCTCATAAAGTCACAGCAAGGATTAAATGTGATAAGGTATATCATGATTTACATAAGTTCTTGGCACATAGTAAATTTTAGCTCTTGTTTATTAATAATATTTCCCCCAAATTCCTCACTGTCTGTAAAAAATAAGATTCTATTAATAGTTCCCTTTTCGGCTTCATCTATGCTTAAGGAAGGTCAAAAGCTTGTGGTATCTGCTGCTTTCAGCCTAATGAAGAACCTCCATGTCCTGGGAGGTGAAGTTCCCCGTTCCTCTACCCACCCCCATTATTATCTGTATGATTATCTGACATTTGCTGAAATTGACACAATACCTTTTTTCATCTAATCATGCGACATAAAGAAAACTCAAATAACAATATCATCTTGAGTCTCTCTTCTTTGATCTCTTCCCACAGGTTCTGTGCAAGCTTCCCTGGGTTTGTGGCTCCCCCAGCAGGTAAACATTGCTCCATACATAGGGCCACATCCCCTTCTCATATACTGGTTTCCATTGAAAAAGACATATTTATCCCATCCCCATACTAAAATTCTGAGTTCCATCACGTAGGTCGAGGCAATCAGCTCCTGAGATTATATTTTTATGTTCTAGCCACTTAATTCCAAGGCTCTGCATGGTGGCACAAAGATGTCAAAAGCTCTGAGTACTGTTTCTGCCTCTCCCCAGCCCCCCACTTCAGTGTTTCTCCCTGTGAATTTCCTGACCAAGCCCCTTATTCCTCTGTAGCTGGGAACTTTATCTCCTCCTGCTGTATATTCAATTCCAACTCTTTTTTAACTGGCAATTCTCCAGGCAAATAGGCTCTCCCCGTTCTTCATGAGGTACAACGCATGTCTACCCAAAGGATCACTAACATAGATCGAACTATGCTTCATAAATCACATTTGGATTTTGCACAGCCTTTGAAGAGCCGACCTTCTTCTCACCTCTAAAATCCCAATAGGAAAATATGACCTGTATTTCCAAGTCCTTTCCTGTTTTATCACTATGACAATAATGGTAACAGGTAACATATATTGGCCCCCGCTTTATGTCAACAACTAAAATAAGCATTTAATGAACATCAGTTCACATGATATTAATGAGTCCTGTGAGATAGGCAAAATTAGTGGTCTCATTTTACAAATATAGGAAACAATGCTTGCAGGTTAAGTAATTTACCTGAGATCACACAGGTGGGAAGTGTTAGGACAAGGATTCAAGCCCCAAACTTTCTTAACACAAGACCTATGCTATTAACCATTAGATTCAACTGTCTTTCTTAAAGATACCTCAGAATATAAAGTTTTCTTATATATTCGGCATCTTATGTGTAGTAGATTAAATGATTATCCCCATTTCCACCTCTCCCAATATCTACACTCTTGCCATGGCCTCACAATGGTTCAGCATGTTCTTGCTGCCCCTTGATTTGGGGTTTAGCCCAGGAAATGTGGGCAGAAGTGAGAAGCTTGGGCCTTGTATTAGTTTCCCGGGGCTGCCATAACAAATTACTACAAACGTGGTGGCTCAAAATTTAAAGAATAGAAATGTATTCCCTCACGGTCCTGGAGGCCTGAAGTCCAAAATCAAGGTGTGGGCAGGGCTGGTTCCTTCTTGGCAGCTCAAAGAGAGAATGTGTTCCATGCTTCTGTCTGAGCTTCCGGAGGTTGCTGGCAATCCTTGGAGTTCCTGGGTTGTGTCAACATAACTCCAATCTCTGCCTCCATTGTCACATGACCTTCTCCTTGTGTGTCTGTGTCCAAATTGCTCTCATCTTATAAGGATGCCAGTCATTGGATTAGAGCCACCCTAACCCAGTTTGACCTCATCTTAACTTGATTACACCCCCAAAGACCTTACTTCCAAATAAGGGCATATTCACAGGTAGCAGGGGGTAGATTAGGACTTCAACATATCTTTTGGGGGCACAAATCAACACACAGTAGCCTTAAAAAGCACTTGGTTTTTCTGCTTGGTACCTAGTACTACTGCCATCACCCTGGGCCTAAATGAAGATCTACAGAGTAAGAGCTGCCCCAGCCAGATGGATCCACAGTTCAAAGCAGAGCTGCTGGGCTGAGTCCAGACTATGTGAGCCACCCCCGTCTGACCCCCAAACCATGAGAAAATATGATTGTCATTGTAATCCACGGTGTTTTCAGGTGGTTTGTTATACAGCATTTTTGTGGCAACATCTAATCAGTGCAATAGGTCTCCTACCCACTAAAAATAACTGATTAAAAGATACCATGTGAGGGAAAAACCCATTTGCAATAGCAACAAAAGCCATAAAACACCTCAGTACACCACTCTTCAGCAGATATTGGTCATGTGAACTTAACTTTTGTATTATTCATGGAAGACTATTTTCTAATAAAAAAATTATTGGGGAACCCACTGGAGATTCATTCAAGAAACAATGTGAACCTATCTGTGGATAGTAAGGAGGGATGAGGAGGAGAAAAAAAAGGAGCTAAAGACGTTAAAAGAAAACATCCCTGCCCTCAAGTTGCCCACAATTAGATGAGTGTACAAACTTCTGTAGGTGAATGGGGTAAACAATATGCCATTATAACTATGTCTAGCTATTTATTTCTTGCCCCTCAAAGGCATTTCTGAAAAAGAACAGCAGCTGCAAAGGAGCCTAACCATTTTGCCAGGAAGAAAAGCAAGCATAGGTGCCCGTAATAGCCAGACATGTTTCTAGACTTTTCTTTTCTATGGGCCACAGGAGTTCAAGCTGCCCATTATGCTTTCCAGCTAAAGTCACTCTCAGACTTTCTCATCTCATTCAGCCCTTTCCTCCTGTCACATGTTTCCCAGTCCTGACCATACCCAAGCATCTCCAAGGAAGATTTTTTTCATGCTGCTAATTAGAGTTGATGTATTCATGGGGCTCTATTTTCCCATCAGATCATCCCGTCTGAGGCCAACATTCCTTTTGAAGTCTGGAGACTCTGAAGCTTGGAGGAGCTGAAGAGCTCTCAGAGAACAGAGCCTCCGGGAATAAAACTTTAGAAAGATCTTAAGATCATTAGCACTCTTTTTCTTCCCTGCTCAAAGAGTATCTCTTTGGAAAATCTTCGGTGGTGAAAGTCATTAAGGATCACATATAAAACCCTAATTAATCAAAGTGTGAATCCAATTCTTGACGAGCTGTTTTCATCTCCATTAGATTTGGGGTTTGTAGAAATCTGGACTACTCTAGCCCATAACAAAAGGTGGTGGCCCTACAATTTTGAAGTCTAAGTCACTCGAGCTATCTTTTCATTTCGTCAAATTCCTGGTGACCTCGCATGAGTCACTGTTCAACACTGAGGATTTCTAATTCAGTCAACAAAGAGCAACGGAATGTTCATCTTTTGCTACCCATTCCTCAGTTTGAAAACATTTACCTGCAGTATTCAGTATTCAATTTGTTCTCTTGAATGAGCTAGAAAAGTTACCTTATACCAGGCACAATCTTCCTGTTTCTCTGGCAGACAGCTGTCTAGGAAATGCACTCTGTACTGTTGCTTATTACTTGAGAATCTGCTGCTGTAGAAGCACAGGCACATTTACAACACCATAGAGGGATGGATGGAAATGAAGCAGGGTATAGAAATGAACTCTATGGTTTTAGGTTATTTATTAAGGCTCTCTAAGCATCAGTATAATGAAGATAATAATATTTCCTGCCCATCTTACAGGATGATTATGAAAATCAGTTCATCAATGTATAAGCAGTACCTACGATATCCAACACTGTGATAGCTGTTTCTGAAAACATAAAGGCATTACTTCTTGACTCCATGGTTTTTTAATGGAAAAATAAAGTAATTTACGTAAATGGTTAACAGTCCTACAAATACAAGGTAGTAGCACAGGTCATGGTAGTCAACTCAGAAAGTCAATATTGGAAGAGAAGTTAAAGATTCTGCAGTCTAGCCCTCTCATTTTAAACAAACTGAGTTCCAGAGGGATAAAGGACTTATGCAAGGATGTACAACTAGTAGAATCAAATATTTGTTGTTAAAATATCCCAATTTTTAAGCAGATTCCTGGAAATTCAGTATGAACTAGTCTAGTCTGCTAAAATTTAAACAGTTCTATGGGGAGAGTTGAGGACATTTAGAGAAACCATTTAGCTTTGTTGGACACTGCAGCTAAAAGGACAGGCTCAGGAGTCAGACTGATGGGTTTTGGATTCTGGCTCTGCCACCTATTAACTAGTGACCTTGGGCAAGTTACATAGCTTTTCTGTCTAATTTCTTCATCTGTAACATGAAGATAATAATAGTACCAAACTCCACAGGATCGTTGTGAAGAGTCAGTGAATTAATATATAACAGGCTTAGAACAGAGTCTGGCAAATGACAAGCCTCAGTAACTGTTATCTATTAATATATTTAAGTCAAGTAGAGGCTCACATGGGTCATTCTGTTGGGAAGAGAGGTACCTATGGAAGGGATGACTGGGAAAGACAGTCACATTAGACCAAAGGGCAGCACCCAAAGCAGTGAATGCCCTGAACGCCACTTTCCCTGCAAACCAACCGGAGCTGTTACCTTTAGGCTATTTCCTTCCTTTCATAAAAGTGTCAGTTAACATCCTGAGCATTTCAAATATTATGCACGAGGGCTGAGGCAGAGCATGAGCCCGTAATTCTAGAACTGTAGCACGGCTCTCTCATCAACTCGGCTCCCAGCAGCAGCTCACTCTGGGTTCAATTCGGGCAGCCAGTGGTTTGCAGAGAAGAGGCAGCCCGTGTTCTGCGATAAAGTCATTGATCACCCATCATTAACAATTCATTAGCCTCCTCTGCCCGGCTGGAACTGGCCTAGATGTTGACAGGCAAAGCCTGGAGGGGTTGTTTGGTCTACACACTGATCACACGTGATTATATAAGGCTTTCTAACCTCAGCAGAGCGCGACAGGCACTGCAGACCCTAGGTTAGGGTCACTCTGGGACAACTGTCCATTTTCCAGCCTCACTAGGTAATGGGGCTGTAAGCTAGTCAGTGAAATTGGCGCAGCTGGAGAATGAACGTGTCAGCCCAGAGGTGTGGCCAGCTCGGGACAAAGCAGTGTCCACGGGCTAGAGGGAGTTGGGAACGCCCAGGTCGGTGCTGGAGCAGTGACCTGCCACGAGAATTCAGTCGTCTGATCCCCTCTAGGTAAATCCCTTTGATAGACAGCGAAGCATGCGGCTTCCTTTAACATTCCAATCAGACAGCCACCTCCCTCTTTCCCCTCGGATTGCAGGCCGCCTGGCTGTCTGCTGATGATAATTTGACTTCCCACGTAGACTTCACAGCAGGGAGAGAAGGTGCTTGAAACAGAGTATGTGTCTGATCTCCTGGCTGATTCCACTTGTCGTTGTAAGTTAATACAATGGTGTTTTGATTTACACATCTGTCTCTTGTGAACTTGGTTAGTATGACTAAGGGCCCAGTAAACTGATCTTACCTCAGTGTGCTGACAAAACCAATTTGCTCAGTTTTTGCACCTGAAAAACAAAGGGCCAGACCCTGGGCTGTGTGGTTAACTCACCAAGGTAAATTCCTCTTTGAAGCATCTGGCAGCGGGACAGCCAGCCTTCCCTCTATTGCTTATTAAACACATTTATCTCCTGGACTTTAATCTTTCAAGGTGAACGCTCCATGCTCAAGGCCCACTAAATGATTGATTCCATGGTGATAAACACAGGAAATGGGAAGTTTGCCCCTACCCTGAGCTACCCAATCAACGTTTTGATAAATCTACAAAAGCACCTAATCACAACATAATTCTAACGAGCATGCGATTTTTAGTGTTTTACACATGTTCTCTATTCAAAACTATTAAGTTATTATTCATTTATAAGCCAAACTTTCCTAAGACTTCTCAGACAGTACAGATTAGGTTATGTTATCTTTAAACCCAGTGGTGCTGGCTGGGTGGCCCTTAGCCCCTTCCCGCAAGTCCCCAGTCTGCTCTGGGAGTTGTCTGAGGGCATCTCACCTGTGCTCACAGCCCTCTCCTCCAGCCTTTTTTTGAATGTTGGCTGCCCACAGGTCGCTTCCAGGAGAGCCTGACCTTTGCCACCACCCCTGCTTTTGGTGTTGCAGTCATTCAGAAGATGTCGTCTTCCAAGCATACTATTTCTGGCAGTCTGCAAAGATATTTTTGGAAGTCAAGCCCATCTTCAGAAAGTATGCATTTTCCATCTTCCTTTTCAAGTCAGACAAGGTAGTCTTGCATCCCATCATCAGCCTCTGGTCTTGACACATCTAAATGGCAGGAAAATTCATGTATCTGAAGTATTCAGATCGCTGTTAACAGATCAACAACAGCTATATCAAAATGTCTCATATTTCCAATGGCCAAAACTCTTGGTACTCATGACCCGTCAGATAGGAAGATACTGGAGGATACAAGCTCTCTCCTACAGGCAGCCCACTAGCTACTTGACAAGGAGCTGCAGAGTCTTTAGGAGTAGAATGGCACCTCTCAAGCCCAGACCCTATACCTGTTCTATATCTTAGTCCATTAACAGCAGGGAAGGAACTTGAAAGCTTATTAGAAAAGAAGGCAATCATGCAATAACAGTGGCAGACTTTGTAGATCATCATCCAATTGCGTTTTGGAAACTGGTATGGTATTTTAGGCATCTTGACTTGCCCAGTAATTACCTGGGTTGATTCTGTTTTCTGAGCATTGTAACAGATATTCAAAGATACTCCACCCCTGTAGTCTGAAGATGGTAAATATGTTTTAACACAAATGTTATGGGACATTATGAAAACACGCAAAGCGTCCTTTGTACATCCCCACACCCCAGAGTATCCAATGGTCTCATTTTTGCGAAAAAGTGATAACTCATTTAACCAGGAGCTATTGAAAAGTATGGTGAAAAACATTAAAATGAAGATCTATGGACCAGTGAATCAGATTTTAGAGACACTAAGTGTCCACATTTTAAAAGACAGCAACGCTTACACTGAGAAATACTATTTCTCTCACTTGTCATATAAAGATGGCATATGATCGTCTCACACAAAACTGTGATAGATCACAAGTACAAGGGTGATGGATGGGATGTGGAATAACCTTTGGATGTGTGTGCATGTGTGTGTGTTCTTTTGATGTGTATTGTATAGTCAGTGTGTAAAATAGCACTTCTATAAAAAACACAAGGAAAAACTAAAGCCATAATAATAACAAACTGTCATGTATCCAAGAAAACAGCAACAAAAGACCTGGAGCAAAACCCATTAGTATGAAAAGCCACGTCAGTCTATGACAGAGCAAAGAGATGCCCCCCAAATTTAATAATGTATTTGAGCAACGTAAACTTAAAAATGATATTGTATATATTTACATAAATGTATATGTATGTGTGTATATATGTACATATCTATGCATATGCATATATATATATATATATATATATATATATATAAATGTAGATGTTTATAATCTTTCCAGGGATGGGATCCTGGGTGTAGTTTTGTACTAGCTGGTCCCTGTGTTTTCAGGAAAAAAGCAGTAAAGCATAAAGGGTAAGGTGCTCTGGGCACACACCTTACACGCTTCAGTTCTCAGTTCTTCGATTCACTTAAGAGGAATGCTTCCATATGAGATGCTCAGAAGAGGCAAATTCACTGAGACTGAAAGTATATTAGCGGTTGCCAGGGTGACAAGGGAATGGGGGTGACTGCTCATGGGTATGGGATTTCTTGAGGTGATGAAAATGTTTTAAAATTGCATAGTCATTATGACTGCATATCCTTATGAATATCTACCCAAACCACTAAATTGTATACTTTAAAAGGGTGAGTCTAGTATGTGGATTATATCTTAAGAAAGCTATTATTAAAGAAATAGGTTAGGAAAAAAAAAAAGAGGAATGCTTCATCTTCCTGAGCCTCAGCTTCCCCAGCTGTGAAATGGGATGATGACGATAGCTGACTATGACGATGCATGTAAAGTGCTGAGCACAGAGTCTGCTTCCAGTCACTTCAGCAATATCATCCTGTCCTTGCCTTCCTCTGCCAGTGGCTGGTACTCAGGCCTCTCCCCTGACAGAGGAGGGGAGTTGCCTCCTGTACAATTCATACCATTATATAACTTCACTGGTATCTGTAACTTACGTTTCTGCCCTGTTGTAGCACTGATCCACCCTAGAGGTGCCCTTTCTATAGAGGAGGGGGAGAGAAAAGAAAACAGCAACATTTCCTGGGCTCTGGTGACAATTTTTCCACTTCCTAGGCTATGGAGCTATAGAGGGAGCTCCCAGGAAGTTTATTTAAACTCCAGGGCACATCGGTGTTGCTAGGTGCCTGTACCTGGTAGCACAGCCTTGCTCCAAGATCAGTTCGCCCATCAGAGAGTATGATGAGAGTATGATGAGAGTCCAACCCACATGCCTGATGCTGTTCTCTCTTACGGCACCTTTATTTAACCATCTAATGCCACCCAGCAACCTGAATGGACTCGCCAGCACCCCAATCCACTAAATGTGCATATATATGCCTAAATCCCAGTTTGGACAGATTTCAAGTTGTTGCCTATAGGGCTTCTTGCCACATATGGCATGTGGCTGGTATTGCCCAGCTTCGTGCTCTGCAATAATTGAACCTGAATTTTAATCTAGCTGGGACCCCTGAGTCTGCTCTCTTCTGCAGAAAATAGACCTTCTCTTTTTGAGAGAGCCATAGAATGTTTACCAAATATTAATCATATGAAGATAATCTCAATAAATTCAAAGAATAGAAATTCAATAGGCCACATTCTCTAGCCATAATGCAATAAAACTAAAAGCAATTTATTTAAATTATAACCAAAAAAAACAAAAAACAAAACCCTAACCATTTGGAATTCTTTTAAGTCTTCTAATAACCATTAGGCCAAAGAGGAAATCAATAATACAAGGATATATCATTTAGAAAATAATGGAAATAATGAATACATATCAAATCATGAAATGAGGCCAAGCAGAATTGAGAAATAAATTTATAAACTTCAATTGTTTAAATAAAAATGAAAAACACATGCTAAGCTGTAAAGTTAAGATTTTTGAGGAGAAAAAAAAAAAGGTCCCAAGGAAGGAAATAATCAAGTTAAGAGCAAAAAGAATACCATCTTCCTTATAATGAGTGCCTACGATGTGTCGGGTTCTTTTATATACATTTTCTAATCCTTCCAAAATTACAAACTGGGTACAGTCATCCCTTGGTATCCTCAGGGGATTGGTTCCAGGACATTGGTGCCAAAATCCTCCAGTGCTCAAGTCCCTTATATAAAATGGCTCAGTATCTGCATATAACCTATACACACTCTCCCATATAATTTAAACCATTTCTATTTTACTTATAATACATAACACAATATAAATGCTATGTAAATAGTCGCTGGCACACAGCAAATTCAAGTTTTGCTTTTTGGAATTTCTGGAATTCTTTTTAATATTTTTGATCCGAGGTTGGTTGAATCCACAGATGTGGAACCCACAGATACAGAGGGCAGATTTTACTATTATTTCATTTTGCAAATGAGACTACTGAGTATCAGAGAAGATGAGGAACTTGTTCAAGGCTTCACAGCTCTTAAGTTATGAAAGGAATTTGAGCTCAAGTCTGTCTGACTCCAAACATTGCCCTATTTCTACTATATTCCATCCACTGATATGTGATCTTTCTAATATATCTCATTCATACAAACATACACTAAAAAACTGACCACATGCTGGGTCATTGAGAAGGATTATATTGGGTTGGCCAAAAAGTTCGTTTGGGTTTGTCCATAAGATGGTATGGAAAAACCTGAACGAACTTTTTAGCCAAATATAATGGATAAGCCTCAGAAAGACTTAATGAACAAAAAAGATAACAATAAATATTATATCAGATGCAGAGATTTAAAAATAAAAGTTATACTCTATACAAATACATAATACTAGGCTTTCTATCAGATAGGCAAAAATTCAAAGTTTAACAATATACCCTTTTGGGGAAGACTGAGGAAGAAGGTGCTCACTCTCTCTCTCTGTCTCTCTCTCTCTCACTCCTACATTGCTGGAAAAAATGCAAAATGGTAAACCAATGGAGGGAAATTTAGCAATACATACCAAAACTCCACATGCATTTACCTTTCAACCGGTCCAGCAATCTCACTTCTATAAACTTATCCTGAAGAGACACCAACAACAACACAAAAATAGCCAAGCATAATGTTATTCATTGTAATTTCAAATTATTGGCAATTACCTAAATGCCCAAGCATAGAAAGTTGGTTAAATACTATGGAACATGCACAAAGAGGAGTACTATGCAGCTGGAAAAAAGAATAGGGAAGATCTTTATAAACTTACATGGAGTGATTTCCAGGATATATTGTTAAATTAAAAAAACAAAATGCAAAAGATTTTGTATAATACAGTACCTTTTGTGTAAGAAACAAGGGAAAATCAGAAAACATACATAAATCTGCTATTTTGGGGAAAAAAGCGCAAAAAGGATGAATCATAAAACAGTGAAATTTGTTACCTACAAGGGATAATGGAATGGAGTAGAAAGGCTAAGGGAAGGACAAACATCATTGAGTATCAGTATAAACTTTAATTTCAAAAATAAAAATACATATATTTCCTAGTACTACCTGCTAAAAGGACCTAGTGGCCAGATACTGGTTTCTAAATACCAAGGCTGCTTTGAAGGGGTTCCCATTGGCTAAATCTGGGATAATTTGAGCATCAGTATAAATAAGAACTATACTGGACTACATTCTGCTATTTAATATAGGAATCATGAGTCCATACTGATGGTAGATAACTAGAGAGATAGTGGATATTAGGTAAGTAGGTAGATTGATAGATAAATAGATAGATACATACACATGTACATATGAAGGGAGAGTTCATCCATGTAGCCCATTTATTTTTAAAAAATAGTGATTTGCAACTGTATCACCCCTTGCCAACTGATAAATATGTAGGGAGTGATGGAGTTGAAAACCACTGTTTTGCAATGATCACAATGAAGATTATTTCAGGCAAGAATCATCAATAGATGCTAAATTTGAGGGGAGAAATGGGAGCAGGATATTTACTTGGTATAATGTGTCTCCCCACAGAATGCTTATTAGTTGCAAGGGGAAAATAGTAATTATACAGTGAAGAAACTGGGTAGCACCTTGATTGGATGATCAAAATTAACATCAGTAATGAGGGGCAGATGGGCCTCCTGTGCCTCCAGATATGATACCCTGAGGACACAGTATCAGCTTTGTGGTATTCTGGCCTCCAGTGGATAACTGATGCATTTCATCATGAAGAAACACCAGACAAACCCATACTGAGGAACATTCTGTAAAATAACTGGCATGTTTTCTTCAAAAATGCCAATGCTATGAAAGATAAAGAAAGGCTGAGAAACAATCCAGATTAAAGGAGAATAAAGAGACATGACAATTTAACATGATACCTGATTCTGGATTGTATCCTAACTTGGAGGAAAAAAATATGGTCTAAATTTCATTATTGGAACAATTGACAAAATTGGAATATGCCTTTGATAAAGTATTAGTCAATGTTAAATTTCCAAATTTTATAACTGCACTGTGGTTACATAAAAGAATAACTTTTTTCTCAGGAAACACACACTGAAGTTTTAAGCACAGTGATACAGTCAACCTGCTCTAAACAATGATGTTTGTCTGATGTATGTAGGTACTTGTGTGGAGAGAGAGAACAAATGAGGCAAAAAGTTTAAAAATTAGTGAATTTGGGTAAAGGGTATATGAGAATTCTCAGAATTATTCTTGAACTCTGGTAGATTTGAAATTATTTCAAAATAATAAGTTAAATTATATATATATAATTTATTTAAATTATATTTAAATATATAAAATTTTATTTTTAACAAAATTATATGTATATATTCCTGAATGGATTAAGGGCTTTCCTGTCTTTTTTCTTATTCTCATTCACTTTGGACAATTCTCTTAAATGAAAGACAACATTTTATATTCTTATTCTCATCTTCATCTTTGACCAGATAAATCTCTTCCCCTGCTGATACCTTTATATGATGTTTCATTACACAGTTTTATTTTGAAGTAGGTAAGAAATGAGAATTTTTCTTCCCAGTTGATAAGTGAAAAAAAGAGAAAACTAGAAGTGCTAGGAAGAGAACATCCTTGCCAGGGATTAGGCGGGGAGAGGGCAGCCCGATGTGGATTTTGCACTAGGACACTCGGTGGCCCCCTGGAGACCTCTGGACTTAAGTGGCGGCTTGTAGTAGGGTGTGAGCCCAAGGCTAGAGGAGGCCCCGGGTCCTTACGAGCAGCCCTGATGTAGTCAGCGTTTACCACTTCCTGGACTGTACCCAGGAGCACCAGGGGTCCCGTTAAAGCAGCAGAGCCCAGAACTCAGTCTTTCAGCTCTTATTCTCACCCAGAGACCATCCTCTCTCTTCTCCCTAACAAGGCCATACAATGATAATTATAATGATTTTTTCCCCATTCTTCCAAGACTCATTTCCATTTAGTTAAAAATGCACTTCCCCAATGATTCATTTATCAGCCTGCTCCTGTATTTAATCATGCCTTCCCCAGTGCCCTTCCCAATGACGCGAAATTGTTATCCAACAAGACCCAAACCTCTCATACTCCCATATGATTGCATGGTACTCGCTCCATTTCCTTAAGTTATAGCAATAATTAAACTGTGCTTTAATTAAGTAAGCCCTACCCTCCTCTTATAACAGCCCCATTCAGGCAATTTCCTTCAGGTAATTTCCTTCATTTTGATATTATTACTCACGCCTGCTGGGGTTAGAGGAATATATGTGCCGGCACAGGATGAGATTTTATGCTGTCTTTGAATGTTGATTAATGACCTTGGCAACATGTGTAAATTCTACAGCTCTATAAAATCTAGCTCCTTATTTTCTCTCTCCAAAACCTCTTCTTCTGGGGAAGTAGAAAAGTAAGCCCTTCTGCCGTTTTCCACCTGAACTGTAATCTGCATACAAATCTCCAGACCCAGGAAAGAATTGATATTTATAGCTCTTACTATTATGCACATCAGAAAACATGACAGACTGGAGGGCACCAGTTCTGAGTGCATACATGAAGCACCATATTGTGGAATTCCTCAGATCCGTATTAAGTTACAGAAAATGTGAGGCAATCGGTATAATTCTGTTCTGTGTCAGCCTTGCAAACAGGAAGTGCTAGTATATTTTTCAGACCTGAGTGTCCTAAACCAACACAGTCAGGGGACTCTCTCAGTCTGAGCTTCCTAGCTCAGAAGGTTAGTAAGTATGGCTGAGCCCAGGCCCCAGTTAAGCCCCTGTCTCACAACTGGGAGTCCAGCTGGGCGTTTCTGCCCAGTCTACCGGAGACCCAATCCAGTAACTATAGGGCACAAGAGGACCAACCTTCCTGGTTTACCGAGGACTGAGCGGTTTCCTAGGACCTGGCACTGATGCAGGGAGCGGGAATACCTCTGGGATCTGGGGACATCTTCAACCCAACAGGAATGCAGGTGCCCGTGGCTCACAGCAGAGATTCTGGGTTCACAGCAGCAGTTCTAATCTGGACCGCACAGCTGATCTGCCCACTCTGGCAATGGACTCTTTACCCCCTTCAAGCCTGACGTGTGCAGGGGGCAGGACTGAGGGTGAACGATCTCAGCTAGGGCCGGCAGAGGCACGGCTAACCTCGTCAATCAGCAGGCCGGTGAATTCGCTTGGGGAGAAGAAATTGCAAGGCCAGTGCGCTAAGGTGCACGGTGGAGCGTGAGCTGCCCAACTGCCTGAAGTGACCCAGGACCATGACTTTCAACCCTTGGAGAGAATGTGGTTGTCTGAGTCGAAAAGTGGTGGCGGCACAAGTGAACTGTCTGAAACCTGAGAAAGAAATGTTGGCACGCCTAACATGGTTTTCAGTCAAACACAGAACCAGCCCCAAAGCTAGCCAGTTAGGCCAGATATGTGGTCTGAACAGTCCTACCTGGAAAAAACACAAAACTGTGAACCGTTCTTTCTGTCTTCCCGGGAAGATGTGAGGTTCTCAGGAAAATGGACGCTCTGCCTCTTGCTTTAAACAAAGAATTCTCATTCCCTGGCTCTTCCCCAACATTTGGTGTTTGCGTTGCATGAAGAGCAATCAGGACCACTGTGGTTTTAGCAATGGATCCTGCTCCTCTGGCCCTGTGTGTGTGTGTGTGTGTGTGTGTGTGTGTGTGTGTGTGAGAGAGAGAGAGAGAGACAGACAGACACACACACACACACACACACACACACACACACACACACAGAGAAGTACCTTAGCTTGCGCAAAGGCCTCCTTTGCTATGGATATTAATGCAAGTACAGCTCGAAGCCTGTTTTCTTCCCAGAAGTCATCACAGTACACATTTCAGCTTCTTTTTAATGTGCCTGTGTTCTAGAAGCTGAATGTCTCCAGTTGAGGAGAGCAGAGCCTGTTATTTTGCCCCAATCTACTGTTGAGCTCTTGCCTTGGAGAATTGATGGAAATCATATTGGCTTTTGTTTCTTTTCTCCTACCCTCGCTGGTGGAGAGTTTTAGAGTATATGGCCACCCCAACAGACTGCTGTTCCTGATCAAAACTCCCCGGATTCTCTGGGCAGAGGGCTCAGCCGCCAGCCAGCCGTTTGTAGAGGGTGAGAAAATGAAGCAAAATTAGCACCATATCCACACTCTTTCTTCTCCTAACAGGCCAGCAGCTGGCTCTTCCCACTGGGCAATTTTTCCCTTTTTCTTTGTGATTTGCCAAAGAAAAAAAAAAGGAAAGGAAGAACAATTAGGAACATCATTTAAGGTGTGTGCACCTGGTGGAGCCCTTTCAAGTGACATTCAGAAACACTGGATCCCCGCAATTCCTGTGCCCCAGGCCAGTCTGGCCCAGATTTCTTCTTTCAATGACATCCATTCTTCAGCTTCCTCATTGTGTTCTGGTCTCTTCTCAAATGACGGTACCCAGGGGATAAAACATTGCCCTTCTTTTTTCTTTTTGTCTTTATTTTAAGGGCAATTCCCCTAGTCCTTTTTTTTTCAACCACGGAAAGGAATTCCTGTTATCAATGGCTCTGCTGGGCTAAGGCTAACCACAGGTAGATATGTGGACAGATCTTAAAGCTGGTGGCCTGAAATATTTTACCCATTATAGGTGAGCCCCCATCTAAAAATACTCATTTTGGGGAAACCTGAACTTTCAAACAGATTATGAAAGCACTTAAGAGATTCTTTACAAAAAGAATCCTCCCAAGATTGATTCCTGTAGGTAATTGCTTACAGATCATTCACTATAATTAAAGATTGGTAGAAGATTCACTGGAGAGGAAAAATTAATTTGGAGAGAAATTTAAAGCCAACCTGTCAGAACCATCAAAAATTAAAATCTCTCAGAAATGTAAATAAACCCTTGGGTTATAATAAAAACCTATGCTGAAACAGCATTTTGTATACAATAATTAAAGCCATATTTTTGTTTTCTAAAAGCTAGATTCTAATGGAATTTGATTAATCAAATGATTAAATCAAAGGCTCATCTGTAAGTACAAGGAACAAGCTAGTGTGACCATCTTATTCCTTTCAAATGAAGACGTAAATGCAAATTAGCTCATTATCAGGCAGAAGGAGAAAAGAATGCTTCTGTCTGTTTGGAAAAAGGCAGCCACAAAAAGAACCATGTAAGAGTTCCACATTTTTTTTCTCTTAAACTCCTTGGTAATCTAATAAATGAAAAATAGTATCTTATTGTTCTAATATGTATTTCTCCATCCATAATAGAAAAATGTATTTTCACATGTTTATAGTCCTTCAGATTTTCTCCTTTGTGAATGGTCTTAAATTATTATTATGGTTCTTTTTAAACTTGTTTATAGGAGTAATTTCTATATTGTAGGTCTATGCTATCCACTACTGTACCTACTAACCACATGTGACTGTTGAGCGCCTGTGGTTAGTCTGAATTGAGATATTCTATAAGTGTAAAACAGACACTGGGTTTCAAAAACCTAGTACAAAAAACCCGAGTCTGGATGAATTAAAAAAACACCCAAACATAGAAAAAGATCCAATTATATACTGTCTATAAGAGATTCACTTTAGATTTAAGGACACACGTAGGCTGAAAGTGAAAGGATGGAAAAAGGTATTGCATACAAATGTTAACCAAAAGAGAGCAGGGGTAGTCATACTTAGACAAAATAGACTTTACATCAGAAACTGTCACAAGAGACAAAGAATGACATTATATAATGATAAAAGGGTCAATTCACCAGGAAGAGATAACAATTATAAATATATATTCACCCTATATCAGAACAATCAAATATAGGAAGCAAACATTGACGGAATTGAAGGGAGAAATAGAAAAAAACACAATAATAGTAGGGGATTTCAACACCCCACTTTCCATAATGTACAGAACATTCATACAGAAGATCAATAAGGAAACAGAGAACAACACTATATACCTGATGAACCTAACAGACATATAGAGAAAAAGCAATCTTAAAATTCATATGGAATCACAAAAGACCTCAAATAGCCAAAACAATCTCGAAAAAGAAGGACAAAGCTGGAGGCCTCATGCTTTCTGACTTCAAAATACATTACAAAGCTACAGTAATCAAAACAATATGGTATTAACATAAAATAGATGTATAGACCAATGCAACAGAATAGAGAGCCCAGAGATAAACACATATATGATCAAATGATCTTCAACAAGGATACCGAGACTATATCATAGGGAAAGGATAGTCTCTTCAGCAAATGGTGTTCAGAAAATTGAATATACACATGCAGAAGAATGAAACTGGACCCTTATCTTATACCATACACAAAAATCAACTCAAAATGGATTAAAGACAAACATAAGACCTGAAACTATAAAACTCCTAAAAGAAAACATAGGGGTAAATTTTCATAATATTGTTCTTGGGAACGATTTCTTTCCTATGACATCAAAAGCACAAGCAACAAAACCAGAGAGAGAGAGACTACATCAAACTGAAAACTTCTGCACAGCAAAGGAAAAAAATCGAGAGTGAAAATGCAAGGTAACCCAGAGAATGGGAAAAAATACTTGCAAACCATATATCTGATAACGGGTTAACAGACAAAATATAAAAGGAACTCCTTCAGCTCAATAGTAAAAAAACAAAAAAACAAAAAAACCCAAATAACCTGATTTTAAAATGGGCAAAAGACCTGATTAGACAGTTTTTCAAAGAAGACATACAAATGACCAACAGGTATGTGAAAAGATGTTTAATATCACTTATCATCAGGGAAATGTAAATCAAAACCACAATGAGATATCGGTTAGGATGTCCATTATCCAAAACAAACAAACAAACAAAAAACCCAACCATAAAATAACAAGTGTTTGGAAATTGGAACTCTTGTGCACTGTTGCTGGGAATGTAAATTGCTACAGCCACCAGGAAAAACAATGTGGAGGTTCCTCAAAATATTAAGTATAGAACTTCCAGTCGATCCAGCAATCCCACCTCTGGGTATTTATCCAAAAGAATTGAAAACGAGATCTCAAAGAGATAGGTATTTCTCCAGTGCTCATTGCAGAGTTATTTACAATAGTTGAGATGTGGGAACAACCTAAATGACCATTGATAGAAGCAAACTGTGGTGTATACATTCAATTAAATGTTATTCAGCCTTTTAAAAAAGGGAGGTCCTGCCATACTACAGCATGGATGAATCGTGAGGATATTATGCTAAGTGAAGTAAGCCAGTCACAGGAGGAAAAATGCTGCATGATTCTATTTATATGAGGTATCTAAAGTAGTCAAACTCACAGAAGCAGAAAGTGGAATGGAAGTTGCCGGGGGCTGGGAGAGAGGGAAATGGGGAGTTACTGCTCAATGAGCATAGAGTTTCCATCATGCAAGATAAAATTTTTGATTGATGTAGTCAAATTTTTAAAGTTCCCTTTAGGGCTTATGCTTTTAATATTATTCCTTGTATTAATCTTTATAACAATATTCTATATTTTATTCCAGTTGCCTTAAATTTATTTTTTTTCTTTTGTTTAAATTTTATTCCATCTGGAATTGTGTATGTATGTGTGTGTGTGTGTTGTGAGGTTTGGATAAACTTTTTTTTTTTGTAGTTTTTTTTTTTTTTTAATTTTGTTATTATTTATTTATTTATTTATCTCTGGCTGTGTTGGGTCTTCGTCTCTGTGCGAGGGCTTTCCCCAGTTGCGGCAAGCGGGGGCCACTCTTCATCGCGGTGCGCGGGCCTCTCACCATCGCGGCCTCTCTTGTTGCGGAGCACAGGCTCCAAACGCGCAGGCTCAGTAGTTGTGGCTCACGGGCCCAGTTGCTTCGCGGCATGTGGGAATCTTCCCAGACCAGGGCTCGAACCCATGTCCCCTGCATCGGCAGGCAGATTCTCAACCACTGCGCCACCAGGGAAGCCCTTTTTTGTAGTTTTGAAAACCAGTTGTCCCTATATCATTTATTAGACAATGTATCCGTTCCTCCACTAATTTGTTAAGCCACCTCTATCCTGAATCAGGTTTCCATGGTGTGCAGGGATGTGTTTCTGAGCTCTTCATTCTCTATCATTGATCTATTTGATCTATCTTTTACCCCCATGCCACACTGTTTCAATTGCTATGGCTTTATAGTACATCTTATCCCTGGTCAGAGGCTCCTTGCCAACCCTCCTAGTTCTTTACTTTCAGTTGCTGTGAGAACGTTCCACTTTCACGATTGGCTCCCCTGCAGCCCTACAAAGAGTGCGAGCTGAGCAGTCAGGCAGCTGACTCCCCTCTGGACCCTCCCCTGAGACATGGTACCTTGCCAAGCCCTAGACCTGAAGTCACATGATCTGGTTCCTACCTAGAGAGAGAATCTGTTTCCTCTCCTGGCCTCTGGCAACTGGTCCATTGCAAGCTGTAACTGGAGGCTATGTTACATCCTCCATCCTCTAGTATAAAGCGTGACCTTCACACAGCATTCTAGGACTGGCTTCCCTGGGTACGTGGTATATATTTGCAGCTCCCACTGGACCACAAAGTGTTGGCCTCCCTTTACTGCAACTTACTGCCCCATTCATCTCTGAATGCTTGGGGCTCCCTTGGTTGCTGTTCACCATGATTCCCTTTCCTATTTTCAAAAACAGCTATACAGTTTTAATATCCTTTTGTTATTTTATCCATAATTTCTCTGTATATTAGTGCAGAAGGGAAAGTTTTCTGTGCACGTTGGAGCCATCACTAAAAATTATAGAAGTATATTTATTAATATGGGAAGGTATTTTGATATATGTAAGGGGAAAAGAAATTAACAAACAGAACAAATGGATATGCTCATTTAAAATACTGACAAACATGGGACTTCCCTGGCGGTCCAGTGGTTAAGACTCCGTGCTTCCAATGCAGGGGGCACGGGTTCGATCCCTGGTCGGGGAACTAAGATCCCACATGCCACGGGAGGCGCAGCGCCCCCCAAAATAAAATAAAATAAAATACTGACAAACAAAATACGCTCCCATGTACATATATAAGTAGAAACTATATTAAGGTTTTTGGGGCTGATTGGAAAAGACATAGGTTTAGGTTACATCTGATGACATATAAGAATAAGTGCAAGAGGAAAAATGAAAGGGAAACTTTTAATGCTGCTCATTTAGTCCTTATGGAACTGCAGGGTCCTCATCACTGTTCGGAACAGAGCAGTGACTTTATGCTCCAATCTGGCAAACCTGGAAGAGATGTGACAATCATGTGGCAACTTGCCTTGTCATTCCCCTCAGAGAGCTCTGCTTTGTTCTTTCTGTTATTCACAGGACGCAGTTCCCTTCTGTCTTGTCTTTACTTCTGCCACTGCCTACTGCTGCAACCACATCTCTCTTTGCTCCCTTCTCTCACTCATAGTTTCTGCTTACCCACTGCTCCTACGGCCTCCTGGCTTCTGGTCACTACTTTCCCTCCTTGTTTTTCTTCACCACTAAGCTTCTCTACCTTCCACATCCATCTCTGTTTTGTTTGGTTTTGTTTTGCTTTTTCTAGCTCCAAAAGAAGGATCTGATTCATTTTGTTCTTCATGATCCAGTATAGGGCATCCTTTTGGCTCAAAGTTCTGACAAGAAATCACCTTAGACTATCACAACATTGTAAATCAACTGTACTCCAATAAAAATTTTTTATAAAAGAAATAAGTGAATTATAAATAAATAAAAGAATAAATGAATGAAAAGAGAAAAAAGAAAAAGAAAAAGAAATCAACTTAGAAACCTCTGGCTTCCTGGTATCCGATCTGCATATTGCTGCCTTTGGGACAGCCACAGATGCCTGGTTCCATGAGCAATGGTCAGGGCTGCAGAACCAGATGACCCAAAGCATGAACACCCTTATGTAGAGGCTGCCTGTAACCACGTGACTTGAGAGGATCAGGTGAACCTGCCTGGCAGCCACCTGGACCTCCAGTACATCCATTAAACCTTTAGGAGCTGTTACTATGAATGGGTGGGATTTTAACTTTCCTTTAATAAGAATAAAAATATTTTCTCATGTAAAATTTTAACATTTGGCAGAGTTAAATATATCTTCTAGCTTATATTTCTTTAAACCTTGCCTTAAAGTATACATTCCATTTAAATGGTGTCCTCTAGCATAATAACTTGACTAATAGAGTTGAAATGAGAATAGTAATGGATTGTTTTTGCTTAATATGATACAGTGCAGAAACATACCAATGTTTGTCTCCACTAGCCATGTGTATGGAAACCCAGGATATTTAAACCCCAAAGCATCAACATCCATCATGTGGTAGATTATCCACTCGGGAGAGGCTACCTAAGTGGAAATCAACCAAGGATTTGTCTTCAAGTCGAAACGATAAAATGACAATAATGATCATATCTGTTTTGTAAAACGTGGAATGATATGATTATGATGATGTTGATGGCATCTCTCATTTGCATAGGAAATATAGTATAAAATGGAATTTTATACATTTCATCTTATTTGATTTCTATAGCAATTCTGTGTAGATAAGACATGAGTTATTATCCCCATTTCATAGTTGAGAAAACGGAACTGGGAGAGACTGAATAAAATTGTGGAGTACAAATAGGATTCAGAAATCTTGACTAAGGTCCATTGCTTCTCCCAGTATACTTTAAAATCCAGTAATAAAAATGTAAATTATTTCCATTGGGAAGCACCATTATAACCCTCTTCAGGCACTTGAATAATATGAAATACATACACTTCAACTCACAACTATATTCCCGTATGTTCAATTCGATTCAATTAAATCCAGCAAAGATTTGTTTTCTTCTCTTCTCCCAGGTACATCATTTTCTTATAGAAGTGATACCTTGGAAATGTCCAGTCCCGATATTTTTACGTTCTTATCTGACACTCTTTTTGGCTTCCTGAAGCACCTCTGGGGCAATGGCAGCACCTACTTTATCCAAATATGCTTGATGTACCTAAATCTCCACCAGCTGGGGAAGGAAGGAATGTTTCACATAAAATAGCCGTAAAGTATTAATGTTAAATTCACTACACTATACTGCTGCCCAAATTTCCAAGACCCCCAGAGTTATATGTTCAATTGAGCATAAAACATATGTCAGGTTTGTATTTGACTGTAAATAACAGAAAATTTTACTACAATGGCTTAGGCAAATAGAGGTTGATATTTTTCTTTGCATTCCAAGACATCTTGAGTAGGGTAGGACGGTCTAGACAGGCACTAAAAGATACCATCAAGGAACCAGGCTATTTACATCATTCTGCTCCACCTACTGGTCACAAGATGGCTGCTGCATCTCCAGGCATCATGTCCACACTCAAGTGGAAATACAAAGCATCACCAACTGCCTCCTTTTTTTTGTTTTCAATTTGTTTTTTTTTTTCCCCAGATAAAAAGAATCTTTCCTAGAAATCCCTACAAAAGAGTTCCCCTTAGGTCTCAAAATTTCATAAGCTAGAGCTAGTTAAACATGGCAGCTCTTCTCTGCAAGAAAGGTAAAATTTGGGGAAATTGGGGCACAGGTTTGTCATGACTGATCATGAGCAGGCACAATCCATCACCTGAGGCTGGACTCATGGCTTCTCCAAACAAAATCTAGGTTTGTTTATGGTAATAGTGTTGGCCCCTCATGAATCAAACATTATATGGTGATGATAATGAATACTCAAATCCACAGAAAATGAGGAAATGAGGCCAGGTAGCCCTACTCCCAAATGTGGGATGAGAAGGTTACTTTACCTATTCTTTTCTTTTTTTTTTTAAATTAATTATTTATTTATTTATTATTTTTGGCTGTGTTGGGTCTTCGTTTCTGTGCGAGGGCTTTCTCTAGTTGCAGCGAGTGGGGTCCACTCTTCATCGCGGTGCGCGGGCCTCTCACTATCGCGGCCTCTCGTTGCGGAGCACAGGCTCCAGACGCGCAGGCTCAGTAGTTGTGGCTCACGGGTCTAGTTGCTCCGCGGCATGCGGGATCTTCCCAGATCAGGGCTCGAACCCGTGTCCCCTGCATTGGCAGGCAGAATCTCAACCACTGCACCACCAGGGAAGCCCCTGCTTTACCTATTCTTGAACTGAGTGGAAAGGGGAAAGATTTCAAAACTTTGATTTGGTCAATAAGAACATTTTTATGTATGCCCATATTTTTAAAATAGATTGTACTGTCTGCAAAAAAGTTTTGGAACCCTATAGTCTCACAAGGCACAGAAGGCTACAGTTGGGCCTGTCCCAGAGGGGATGCATTCTGAACAGCAATAGAACTGGTCTAGGATGGCAGCGCCAGGCAGCATCATGCTACCAAGAGGCTTATGATGATTCAAATTACCAAAATGCCTGGGAGTCACTTTCATTATCTTTATTGACAATTAACTTTAATGGCAAAATGAAATAATTAAGCAAAAGTAATTCTGGAGCACATAGCACTCCCTTTACTGTTATGAAAGGAATTCAGTGGTGCAAAGGCAAGTTTACCAAGTCTAGGGCTCTTTAATATGAACCAAGGTGGTATGGAGCTAAGATTATGGTGAGAATTATGGTGAGTCACTGAATTCATTAGCAAAATTAACTTTCCGTTTGGCATTCAAGCTATTGCTTTACAAGTTATTTAAGGTAATTAATAGAAAATGTGCTACAATAATGAATGGTATTTTAGTAACTTCTTTGCCAGTATGCATTGCAAAGAGCACTCGTATTTAATACTCCCATTTTTTTGTTTGTTTCTGCTCCTTGGAAGGCATTTTGCCAGGAGCTTGCCTACATTTAACATGCTCGCTTGTTGACTTTGTCAAAGTTAACAGAACTCTAATTTGCCTCTCAGTCACTGTCTTAGAGAACATTAAAACTGGGATTTAGGATTTAGGATTTCAGTGTTTTCCAATTGAGAAATGGTTACAATCTTGGTGAGAATATGCATTCTTGTGGTGGGGGACTGACACCCATATTGCAGGGAATTTATCATCCCTGGTCTCTGGGCACTAAATGCCAGTAGTATCCCTCAATAATTTGATGACCCCAAACACTCCCACCCATTCCCAAATATCCCTTAAGAACACAGTTAAGCCACAATCTGAGATCCAGAGAATGTCTTAAATTTACAGATGTCCAAAGTAAGATGCTCAGTAACCCAGATTATATATTGATTGGTGGCAGAGGCAGTACTGGAACCCAGGGCTAGAACTCTGAGTCGGGGGAACTTCACACAACAACAGGCTTTTTCTGTCACCTAATAGAAAGTTAATAATGTCCTCTCTTGTGCATAATAGCTATTTAATCAATATTTGTTGAATAACTGAGAATCTAATTCCATCAACAAAGGCAATGTTATTCATTAGGAGGTGGCCATCTATGAAAAATGGCATCCTTAATAAATAAATAAGGAAAGGTATTTTGCATTTGGACTCCAACCAAATATTAACTGAAGAGGCTTTGCGTTGCCTACAGGGTCAGACAAACGGCTAGAATAAGGTTGTTGAATATAGGTGTTTGGGGCCAAGGCAAAGTCAGTAATTCCATAAATGAGGCATCTGGGTGTCCAGAGAAGCATTCTGTACAATGCCATGCTTTTGGACTCTGAGCAAAGGACTCAGAAATATTTTCAGCAATGCTTTCTCTACTTCCTTTTGCCAAATAAACTTTTATTTGGTAATATTTCACTCCCTTGACCCGGCCTTCTACCTTTATCATTAAAATGAGCACTAAATACTTTCCTTCACTAAATACTTACAGTATTCTTTTGCCTCTTTGCCAGCCACTAAAGTACACATCCTATTTATCACTTAGTCATTCCACACAAGTGGGCACAAGAGTACCCACAATGTGACAGGCCTGATGCTCAGTGTTGGAATACAGCTGAAATATATAGCTCACAGAAATGTTACAACAGATGTGTGGCTCTGGAAAACCAGGTTCAAATTCCAACTCAGCCTCTTGAAAGCTCTTTAACTTGGTCATATTCCAACTCTGAGCCTTGGTTTTCTCATTTCTAAAAGTGAGGGAAACACCTATGTTCTAGAGTTATTATAGAAACTAAATATAAATTATGTGAAAATTCCAAGCACAGTGCAGGACACATAAATTTCCTTTTGCTTCCAAAAGTTTTGTGTTCTGTGATAACTTTGCCACTGCCCTCAGCTAAGACTTTGAGTGAGCTGCAAAACCACACAGTTTCCTCATCTGTCAAGTGAAGGTGCTACCTGCCATATCAACAGGAAACAAGGGGATTCATTCACAGGGGTATTATGAGATTTGAGTGATTTGACAGAAAAAAAGAGATTCACATGGATCTTAATCCAAATTTTTATACTTAATTGAAACTTTAAGTGCACCTACTAATATGTTTAACTTATTTCAGATTCATAGCACTGAGTATAGAATTGGAATAACACAAGCTCAATTCTGATAATGGCATATGCTTTGCATTAATTTTTTTTAAATGAATTTATTTATTTATTTTATTTTTGGTTGCATTGGGTCTTCGTTGCTGTGTGTGGGCTTTCTCTAGTTGTGGCGAGCAGGGGTTACTCTTCCTTGGGGTGCGCAGGTTTCTCATTGCAGTAGCTTCTCTTGTTGCGGAGCATGGGCTCTAGGCGCATGGGCTTCAGTAGTTATGGCACGTGGGCTCAGCAGTTGTGGCTCGAGGGCTCTAGAGCGCAGGCTCAGTAGTTGTGGCTCACGGGCCTAGTTGCTCCGCGGCATGTGGGATCTTCCCGGACCAGGCCTCGAACCCATGTCCCCTGCATTGGCAGGCAGATTCTTAACCACTGTGCCACCAGGGAAGTCCCCTGCATTAATTTTAAAGAACTAATTCTTACATGCTTTTAGCCAAAATAATCATATTCTCATTAATGCCACCTTTAATCACACATAGAAAGATTTCTCTCTTGTTCTTTTAAAATAAGCCCCCAAATATACATATATATACTATATCTCAATCCAGTTTTAAGACCCTATGATGTCACAGTGATCAATATAATTGTCCTGTGGTGAATGCAAGTATTACTGGGAACTTTGTAAAATTAGATTGGCACAATAAAAATCCAAATATTTTAGAGGCTGACCTGGATGCAAATTCCAACCTCTCCACTGACTAGCAATGGAAACTTTAGAGAGGTTGTTCAAAATCTCTGTTTCCTCATTTCTAAAAGATTAGTGTGAAGATTAAATTAAATACTGTCTAGGAAACTCATAACAGGATTAAGTACCCACTAAAGATTTGATCCCACATCCAATAGCAGGTGTGACTCCTAGGCTAAGAAGGACCATTTCTTCCCTCTTAGTCTGGCTAACTCCTACTCATCTGCCAAGACTTTGACCCTGGCATATCTTCTCTGGGCAGCTCCTGGCCACTACCAACCCACTCTGATTCCCAGCTGGGCCAGGCATCTCTTCTTGTGTTCCCCTGACACTTTGTGTGTGTCTATCTCAAATCACCAAACACTCCAAATGAGTTGCCATATTTTACCTGTTTGCCTCTGCCACTAGACCTAGAAGAGCTTAGAAAAGTCCAGGGACCGTTCTCAGCCTTATACTCTAATTCCTCACATGCCATAGGTGTTATAAACATACACTTGATTTCAGAAATTTGAATGAAATAAAGACACACACCAAGTTCTATAAAACCATGCCCCCAAGGTGTTAAAACACTTTTTCTCCCCCATCTTTTCACCAGCCATGAGAGCTGCAGTCTTATTACTGAAGCCCAGAACTTTGAAGTCATTTGATAACGGTGTTAGTGGTGCCAAAAAAGCAAATCAAAAGACTCTCTAAGGGGTTGCTCTTCTCCTGAATTTGAAAGCCAGTGTCCGAACACTGAGATCCTGTGGCAAGAAATGACAGTCCCTTTAGGACAAGTGAGAGAGATTTCTAGTTACTTCCTTCTTTCTGTAGTACTCTATGAGGCCATTTCTTCCCCAAAATGAATATGGGAGATAAAAGCAATGGTATGGCATATTTAAGATCATTATTCATTTGAGATCCTCATGGAAGTGGCATGCGCTGTGGATAATTCTGTCTAAAACTGCCATCCTGTTGGTTACTTATCTCTCTAACCCCTGCTTGGTCTCCTCTCTGGTCAAGGCAACAAGATAGGCATCCGAGGACAGACGGTGTGTTGTCTTCATGGAATAGGCAGTGAGGGAGAAGGGAAGAGAAAGTATCCGTTACTAACTTATTCTGCCAGCCTTTATGTATTTTGCATACATTATTTCATTTAATCCTCTCAAAAGCCCTGTGAGGTAGTTAAGCAGTTCATTATCTTGGTTTTACAGATGTAAGCCCACAGACTCAGAGACAGTCAGTAACTTGCCCAAGGTCACACAGACTGGAAGAAGCCCTCAGTGCCATATGGAGCTCCCACACAAGGAAATTTCTCAAGAAGTCACTAAGTTGCACACAGTTCTTTCATTCGTTCACGGGCTTTGAAGCCACACAGAGGGGTTGAGTCCCAGGCACAGAATACGCTGAGTGAATGTACAATCTGTGGGCACATTTGTTACTTAATCTTTTTCAGGCTCGATTTGCTTATCTGAAAATGAAGATTATAAAAATGCCTGCCCCGAGGATTGTTTGGCAGATGAAATGAAATAAAGCATGACGTGCTCAAGACAGTGCAACTGTGCTGGTACAGGACATTTAAATGTGTTTCTACCGATGAAGCAGTCCCAGTCCAGTGGGAGAGCCAGTGTCATAATCAACCCGCTAAGAAACAGTGAGCACTCTTTTCGTAATGATATAAACTAAGTTCTACAGGAATACTAATGAGGAAGTGAAGGATTCTGCCTGAGGGACTAGAGGGGGCTCCCAGAGGGGATGACATTTCAGCTGAGCCTTACAGGATCTGTTCTATTTCCCTGATTTCGCAGAGAGAAGTTGTACGGGGTTGTATCACAGGCGTGGGGAACGCTATAAACAAGGCTTGGGATGCTAGATAGGGGTCGATCATGGGGTGCATGGAGGGGGATGGCAGGAGATTCAGCTCAAGTCGTAGGTTAGAGTCAGTGGGAAGAATCTGACATGTTGGGCTCCAGGGTTTGGGTTCATGCTGTAGGCGGTGGAGAACCGTGAGAACTTCCCAAGCAGGGGAGCCACATGTTCTCATTTGCATACTGGAAAAAGAACTGGGGAGGCCATCTGGACCACAGATTAGAAGGGAGAGAGCCGGAGGCAAGAAGACCATAGTGACTCTCCAGAACATACAGGTTGAGCAAGAGCATGGGAAGGGGACGGAGAGTAGGGCTCCCATCTGACGGGATGGATTACAAGTGTCAGTGATGCAAGCCTGTCCCTCACGGCTCTAGGGCAAAGCTGTTTAGTGTTCTATCTTCTTTTTCAGAATCAGAAAATCTTATAGGTTGAAGGCAGTTCTTAAGAATTTGAGAAGTGAGGGGACACTATAAGAAACAAACAAAATAAGGGTAGCTTTGTGGGGTGTGCAGCAATGTGACGTGCTTGATCTGGATGGCCTTCTGACCTACTCTACGGATACCCCCAATAAAACTTTAAAGTATAAAGAGTTACTGGAGTTGCCATTCTGTAAACAGACTGTGAATATCATATTCCCATTTTCCCAGGCTCTGCATTCTAGCATTCTTCTGGAGAACGTATGTTGGTCAAAATCAGGTCATTAGGAAAAAGAATACCGACAGAGGGGTTTTCTTCAAGAGTCATTTTACCAACTTGGCCCCCAAAACACAAATGGTAAGATTAGCATGAATGTCCCAATACTGGGTGCAACCAAACTCTGCAAGATGCTTAATGTTCAAGGATACATCTGGATTTTAAAGGTAGAAAACATTTGTTTTCAGATTTTTATATAAACCGAGAGATAGAATGCTAAGTGTACAAAATTTTTTTTAAAGGTTGTGAACTGAAAATTTTAGTCCAGGACTGGTTAAGAGCTGACAGGGAAAGATGTGAATACATAATAAATAAACATTCAAAGGGCAACTTCGGGTATTTCAAAACATAGAAAAAAAAAACAAACTATAATATTTGATGAATGGTGTCAGAACATTAAGCTGTAGAAAAAACAAAAATCCAGATTCCTACATACTCATTAATCCAAAATAGACTCCAGATGGGAAATAAAACTATTAAAACAAAACATTTAAAAATGTGTTATGATTTTGCAATAAGGAAGACATTCCTAAGTAGAAAATGTACCTAAAAGCCATAAAGGAAAAAGATGGATAATTTTGACAATATAAAAAGTAAAAACCTCTGTAAACATATATTAATAAAGTCAATATTAATATAATATATTTATGTTAATATACATTAATGAAGTCAATATATTTATGTATTATTAACATTATAGATATTATTATGATAAAGTAAGAAACAAACAACAATCTGAGAAAAAAGGCATTTGCAACACATATGACCACCCCTCACCTGGCCTCCATACCTCTATCTGCAAGTGTTAAAAACCTCCCTAAAACCCTATATGCTCATGGCAAGGTTCCTTCTTCTCCCACCTTCAGTTCCCCAGCCCCCTCACCTCTACCCTCACAGCCTCACCCCCATTTACCTCTTTGAGATCATCAGCACTAATCTCCATCGTGACCTTTATCCTGGTTCATATCAATCACCTCAAGAAGCCCAGATTTCCCTCATTATTTGGACCCTTATTCCCATTCGGCATACATTCCTCTTCTGACTGCACACCTCTAATCCCTAAAACTGTTCCACTGTGCTGTCACTCAAAAGAAGGTCTCCTATATGCTGAACTTCTTCTCTAAACATTCCCATCAGCTTCCTTTTTTTTTCGGCCCCGTGGCATGTGGGATCTTAGTTCCCCGACCAGGGACGGAACCTGCACCCCCTGTGTTGGAAGCGCGGAGTCTTAACTGCTGGACCACAGGGAAGGCCCTGCTGTCAACTTCTTACTCTACTGCCCAGCTGCCCCTGAGCATAGAGCTTCCTCACAGCCCCAAAGCAGTCTGTAAAGTGTGTGTGTCCATTAAACATCTCTGGAAGGACATATAAGAAGCAGTTGACATTTATTGTTTCTGGGCAGCAGTTCCAGGAGGTTGAAGAAAGGGAGATTTTGTTATTGTTATATTCTTTCCTATAGTGTTTACTTTTCATGACATGTATGACATTTTCTTTTTTTCAAAGGAGAGAGAAGCACCTTAAAAGACAATGGTCAAGTTCTTTTCTCTTTTATAATTTCAATATTGTGTGTGTGAATCTATTCACATTTGCACACGCACACCCACATCACCTTTTGTGCAGTGCATGGAGTTAAAGCAATTTCATATCAGTTAATGGATCCAGTTTTTTTGTTTAAAAACTGTTTTCAGAGGGTGGAAACAACCTGTCAGGATAGTTGATTAAGTGTTCCCTACCCCCCACATACATATACATAAATGCAATAATAGAAAAATATCATTCAGACCATTTGTTTGGCATTTTGAAGACAAAGCAACTAACTAATCAATAAACAGCTTCTCATTTGTGTGTGTGTGTGTGTGTGTGTGTGTGTGTGTGTCTATGTGTTATTCTTTAGAAAAATATTATATTTCGGGATTTAGATAGGTAAGTCTATTTTATCTGCCTTGTACCTACAATTGTCCAACACTGGATTAGGTCCTACAAGTAAACAAACTAAGCCTCTGCCTCAAGATGCTCATACTCTGAAAAGGTGGAAAGAACAATATAAACACAAAGGAAACTGTCAGGAAAGATTTAATGGAAGAGTGAAGACTTGAGAGGCCACAGCAGAAATCAAACCACATAACCAACAATCAATGGCTTTCTTCTAACAGTTGGCCTTTGAAATCACAGTTTTAATAGTCCATGTACTCCAGTAAATTATGACAAATCAGAATGCTACATTAAAGTGGACCCCTGGGGCAAAACTCCTTACCAAACCAATTTGAATTCAAATGGGCAGCAGGATATACAAAGAGAAGAAAATAGCGGATACCATTTCCAACATTGCTTTATAAAGATAATCAACTTTTATTTATTCAGATATAAGAAGATATTGCATAGTGGAAAATGGTAACTATTTGGGGATGTTGCTAAGGATGCAAGACTTTCAGGAGATTCCCTCCCCTCCGTTCACCCTTCCTGAATTATTATGCCCATTACCAACTCCATGTCTAAATCAGAAAATTACTCAAAGGCAAATTGAACAGAGCAATTTATCTGTGGCTGAAAATATCTCCGAGTTAACAGAGCTCCACTGATGAGATCTAAACAAGCCCAGGGAATCATGGTACCTAATTTACAATGGTATTATTTAGCAACATAAATTTAACCACAAGCAATGTATATCGTGAAAGTCATAATAAACACCAGAGAAGAATGGAGGAAAAATAAGAAATTACACAAAATGTGTTCCATTAAAAGGGAAAGGGATCACAGGACTATCACATTAGTACTTGACACACAGTCAAATTTCAAAATGGTTAAAGTAATGAAACCAGAAAATTAAAAATTGTGATTCCATTCCTTTCCCCACTGCAGATTTACAAATAAGTGAATCAACTTTTTTGTGCGATTTAAGGTCTCTTGAAAGATTTCCACAGAAGACTATTTCTCCATCAACCTGTCATGGTGGTGAAAGTATCATTGTTAAAAATATAAGGATTTAAAAGTCTTTTGGTTTCCAAGATTTCTCTATTAAATCTCAGAGAAAACTGACTCTTCATCAGCTAATGTATCATCAGAAATGATGTATACTAAAACTCTTGAAATTTGTAGACAAAAGAGAGCTTAGTAATGCAATTATTCCTTTTCCTCTGAATTTAGAGATGAGTAAATTGAAACTCAAAGATATTATCCTAGGTCATGAAGCCAACTGTTGGCTGAAATGGAACTAAAATTTAATGTTTTAAATTTCCTATCTAGTACCTTTTCCTTACTCTGTGCCTGTTTCTTTCCAAGGCTCTACAACAGTGAGACATGAGAGAGATACCCAGGGCAAGAAACAGGAATTGTAGGTGTGTCCCAGAAAGAAAAAGGGAAAGCACCATAAAGTAACATCCCTAACTTCACAATTTTGCCTAGATAGGCTCTATTAAAAACAACTGAGGGCTTCCCTGGTGGCGCAGTGGTTAAGAATCCCCCTGCCAATGCAGGGGACACGGGTTCGAGCCCTGGTCCGGGAAGATCCCACATGCCGCGGAGCAACTAAGCCCATGCGCCACAACTACTGAGCCTGCGCTCTAGAGCCTGTGAGCCACAACTACTGAGCCCACATGCCACAACTACTGGAGCCCACGTGCCTAGAGCCCATGCTCCGCAACAGGAGAAGACATAGCAAGGAGGAGTCCGCACACTGTGATGAAGAGTAGCCCTTGCTCGCCACAACTAGAGAAAGCCCTCACGCAGCAACAAAGACCCAACGCAGCCAAAAATAAAAATAAATAAATTTATTTTTTTTAAAAAAGTATAAAAGTTGCCTGCTAAAAAAATAAATACATAAATTAAAAGAATAAAAACAATTGAGTCTGGGAATTCCCTGGTGGTCCAGCTGTTAGGACTCTGCGCTTCCACTGCAGAGGGCATGGCTTCCTTCGGTCCCTGGTTGGGGAACTAAAATTCCGCAAGCCGTGTGGTATGGCCAATAAGTAAATTAATAAATAAAATAAAATGGACCATACTACCTTTAAAAAAAACACAAAAACCTGACTTTGGGTTTTTTTTTTTTTCCCCATCAAATTCAAAGCTGACCAAAGTTGAAGCTTGGTGTTGGAAAAGTTGACACTGTGTACAATGTTTAATCATATTATTGGTTGTAGGTGATCTTAGTTGACAGTCCCTACAGGGTAAAATTCCTAAATTAACATTATTTATTGTTCTCCTGGCCAGAGTTGCTACTGCTCAACTTGATCACTCACCACTTGCAAGACTAGGTTATTATACAAGGTCTATATGTACTTACTCCCTTGTGGTAGTGAGATTACCTAGTAGGTTACCTGGGTTACCTAGTAGGCACACTATATAAATGGTTGGGAAACTAGCAAAGCAGAGGCAGCAAGGAAAATGGAAAGAATTTGATAGTTGATATTTTAAAAAATCAAAGTAGACTTCATTTAAGAAAGTCAGAACATTGTTAGATGGCTTTATACCTCTTTTATAGCTTGGTGTTTCATTTTAAATTCATATGGCTGAAAGTTTCCATAATCGTTTTTAGAGCTCAATGCCACTAAAGCATTTAAACTAGAACTTCTGGTCAGGATGACACAGTGTCTTCATGCTTTGCTGCATTCCCTATGCCTCACTCTCAACCCCTCATTAAAATCAACAATGATAGACAAATAAATGGGTGGGTATAGTCAGTGTAAGAAAACCAGATAAATATCTCTGCAGACCAGAAGCAGAACAGGACCTCAGAACGGTGAAAGAGACAGAAGCCCGAGCCCCACTGGGATCTGGGTCAGGAAGCCAGCAATGGCACCTGAGGAGTCACAACTTCAGAATGACAAGGATAAACAGTGCTTCTCCCTAGATGGACCTGGAGCCACATGCATGGAGAGCCCAGGGACTAGGATGGGGTCCTCTGTTCTTGAAAAGATGCTGAACACAAATGCTGCCACCATCTGCGTGGAGCCATGACTTTATGGAAACTCAGGGCTCTGGGAGAAGGGAGAACAAACCAGTCCTCAACTGGAGACTTAAGTTGTCCTCTTGGCTCAGTGGAAGGATCTTCAATATCCCCAAGGTCACCGTGTGCCACTCTTCCCCAAATTTCATATGATAGATCTGGTTTGTTAGAGAATAGTGAACACTTTCTTAGTCCAATCAACAAAAGTCCACCAGGGACAAACCTATAGTCCAACAAAACCAGGTTTATTTACTCATTGCTATGAGCAAGACAGCACCCCCAGAGAAACTGTGAGTGTCTCACCAAAGGGGGAAAATAGGGTTAGCATAGGATTTGGAGAAGAATGGAGTTTAGGTGAAATTTAAATGAAGAGGGTGTTTATTTAAACCATCCTAGCCATTTTGAAGTGTATAGTTCAGTGGCATTAAGTACACTCACATTGTTGTGCTACCATCACCACCCTCCATCTACAGGACACTTATCATTTTGCACAACTGAAACTCTGTAGCCATTAACCATTAATTCCTCATTCGTGTTCCCCCCCGCACCCCTGGCAGTTACTCCTACTTTCTGTCTCTATGAATTTGCCTCCTTAGGTACCTCAAGTGAGTGGAACCATACAATATCTCTCCTTTTGTGACTGCCTTGTTTCACTTAGCATAATGTCCTCAAGGTTTATCCACACTGTATCATGTTTCAGAATTTCCTTCCTTTTCAAGTCTGAATAATATTCCATTGTATGCATAGACCACATTTTGTTTTTCCATTCATCATCGACAGATATTGGGTTGTTTCCATATTTTGGCTATCAGGAATAATTCTGCAATGAACATTGACGTACAAGTATCTGTTTGAGTCCCTGTTTCCAAAGCTTTGGGGCATATATCCAGAAGTGGGAATTGCTGGGCCATCTGGTAATTCTGTGTTTAGGTTTTTGAAGAACCACCAAATTGTCTTCCACAGCAGCTGCCCCATTTTACATTCCCACCAGCAATGCATAAGGGTTACAATTTCTCCACATCCTCACCCACACTTGTTATTTCCATGGTTTTGATTACAGGCATCCTAGTAGGTATGAAGTGGTATCTCGTTATGGAATGAAGTGGTGTTTTGATAGACTCAATGCTAAGCAGGCCTGTGAATAAAAGGGTCAGCACCAGGCTAGGACTGTGAAGTGGACTCAGGGTCTCATTTCCTCGGAAACTGCAAAGTTAAGTTAAAGTGAAATGTGTTCAGAAACCCCTCATCTGAGCCTCGGTGCCTGGGTTGATCATTGAGGCTGCTTGTCTGTTGCAGAACGACTTAGATCTTCCAGGCAAAAGTGGAATGCTCATTCTTCCTGATATAATTTCAAACTGCAAAATCTCAGACAGTCTGTGATTTTAGAAAACAAGTTTTCACAGTGAATACGTAAAAGAAACACCCCTTAAAAAATGGGGGTGGTTGTGAATTTTTACAATGGCAGAGTGTCCTTGGGAGAAATATTGGTTACTCTTCACTTTGCAGCTGGCTTTATCTGTTACCTGTTAGCCCAGAGTGACGAGTAGCAGGGCAGATATTTTATGTACTTTCTTAGTCTGAGCTTTTGCTTTCTCAACATCAAGGATACGATAGAGAGCAAGGAAAAAATAAGTCATAAATCAAAAGCTTCCTACTCAAAATGAACCTACAAACCAAAATTCCAAATCACATAAATATGATGCGAAGAGAGACAGCCACTTAGCTACGGCCACATCGGCATGACACTGATGACAGATGTGATGTGAGGGTCTGCCTACCTTACCATTAACTAGCAGCGTGGCTTAGTGATTTACCAGCTTTTCTCCGTTCTTTTATTTCATCGTGTACAAAATGGAATTAACAATGTGACCCACTCAACTATCTTGTTATTAGATGATTCAAGGAGGTGATATGTGAGAAAGGCTTAACATTGCAACATGACTTTCAAAGGCCCGGTATCACTATTAGTGCCATTTCTTCTTCTCTGAACGAAATGTTTGGTGGTGTTGTTCCTCCCGCAAACAAGAGCATCTATTCTTCTTTCCAGGTTAACTGAGACGCACGGAACATTTTCTTCATGACCCTAAGCTGTAACGTCAGGGCAGAGTCTGGGTGGGACCTACCTCTAGCATCCTCTTCCCTAAAGCCTCTTCTGCTCTTCCGAAGGGTTATTGCACCCATTTAGACTGTATTTTCATGGACTGAGATACGGTTGGTAATCTCTTACTATTTCAGCCATTGTCCTCTTAGTAGCAGAAACGGATAGTGAGCTTGTGAGCCTAAAGTGCCAACTGTGCAACTTACATCCATCACTACATGATTAGCAATTAGCTGAGCACAATGAAGGGAGATCCTGTTAGGAATACCTCTCCACACAATCCAGACTGGGACATCATGCTTACTTCTGCCTTGCAAAGTGCAAATTGGGAACCATCCAAGTATTTAGCAAGAATAAAATACAACATTTAAATGAACTGCTTAGAGATGATGATGGGACAGCTTTTATGCAATATTGTCAGGGCTTCTTTGGGGATCTCACTTTCACTGAAATCCAGCTTCCTGAGCCCGGGTTGACTCCCTAAAGAAGAATTTAAGATATTTTCTAAATGAAGATGGGGCATTATTTTGGGTAGTGACTTCAGACTCTAGTTAGCGGCTGATGAGGAGACTTTCAAGCTGAAAGCTAATATCTAAGAGGGGAACTGATGCGGCCCTTTTCACTTTGCTTCTTCAAGGCTGAAAGCCAAGTAGAGCAGTCCCTTGCTGGCAGGAAAGGTATAATAGACCAGTATGACCAAGGCATCCTTCAGCTTTGCGATTAGAGTAATAATCACTCTGCCCCCTAATTTTCCTGCCACTGCAGGAACTATAAATGGCATTCTGTGAGGCCACAAATTGCTATGGAGCACTTTGTACATGAGGGAAAGTCTCCCATTGCGTAAATGGATCGGTTCCCACCTGAAAATTACTGGCCTCTCTCTGACAAAGTGATGTAGGAGGTCTTGTTATTGCTTGCTGGGTTGTGTAAAATCCAACTAATTTTACAGGAAAAAAAGCTTTCTCTACCTTATGATCCCTTACAATGGGGGTTGCCATTTTTGGTCAAACTAGTGAGTGAAGCAGTGGTTCTTTTCTTCCTTTTTCTCTTAGGAATGGTCATCTCCTGAACTGTCATTGTCCAGGAAAAGAGAGTCGGTTCCCCTCCGAGGAATCAGCTGAGAGAACATTTTTGTACTCTTTTCCACCATGGTTCTAGACCCAAACCCTCTAAAACGTACCCCCCACCCCCAAAGCATACCTACCTTCCCTGTCTCTAGTTCATCCACACACCCACACCCACCCCACACAAAGATTCACTGTTAGGAAAATTCTCACACTCTCTCTAGGCAGGTTTTCTTGGGCTATCCACAAGAGGTAAACACATCCTTCTTTGCTCCTACACTGCCTTGCTCGTGCTTCTGAAGTAGCTCAGCTCACTTCGCCCTAACGATTTGTCTCCCCACTAAACTGTAACCTGCTAGACACCAGAAACCATACTGATTACATCTAACTTTGCATTCCCAACACAGGCCACCATGCCTGGCACAGAGTTGGTTCTTAATGAATGTTTATTGTTGAATATACCTTCTAAGTCATAATTTACCTGTTCTTTTATAACAGGCAATTTAAACATACTTATAAGATACTGATTTAAGAAAAGATGGATAGATTTGCTTCCTAGGTCTATGTTGTATGTCTCCTCTGGGCTGGGCAAAGAGGGTGCAAAGAGGACTGAGACACTGCCTACATCCCTAGAGGCTCACAGCTCAATGGGAAACAGACCTGAAGACACATGATCACAATACTGAAATAGAGAAATAAAACAGTGCTAAAGAAGCACAGTGGGAGTGGCCAACTCCATCGGGGCCAACTCGAGAAGATTTCACAGTGAAGATGACTTTTAAAGGGGTCTTGAAATATGGGTAAAATTTTCCATGTATAGGAGGATGGAAGGCATCCTAGGGCAAGAAACAACTTCTGAAAATAAAAGTTTCAAGTCTAAAAGGGCTGTGGAGAATGCACTTTTAGGGCTGTGTTGCTGTCCTTCTTACTTGTGTGTACACCCACCCAATCCCCTCCCCTCCCCTCCCCATCCCCTATCTCCAAGCACACTCCGTGGGCTTTCAAAAAGAATCTCTTCCAGTGAGGGGCGGTTGAAATGGGTGAAGGGGGTCAAAAGGTACAAGGTTCCAGTTATAAAATAAACAAGTCCTGGGGAGATAAGGTACAGCATGGTGACCGTTGTTAACAATAGGTGTATTGCATATTTGAAAGTTGCTAAGAGAACAGATCTTAAAGTTCTCATCACAAGAAAAAAAAATTTAGTATCTATGCATGGTAATGGATGTTCACTAGACTTATTGTGGTGATCATTTCTCAATGTATACAAATATCAATTCATTATGTTGTACTCCTGAAACTAATATGATATTATATGTCAATTACACCTCAAAAAAAAAAAAAAAAGGAATGTCTTCACAAGTATTTCAGAGTCTCGTTTGTCTTTCCTGCCCTGTATTTGGGAACTTTGGGTCCCAGTAGGCAGGGGTAGGAACTCTGTAGGGGGTCAGTTCACTTAAATCACAATTCTCAGAAGGAAAGGAAAAACCTCTCCCCTCAACTACGAGTGAGATCCCTGAGTGCCTTGTTCCTGGTTGCTTGTTTGTAGAATCAGAGATGCTTCTTACCAGAGAAGCCTTTAGAAGTCACCACCTCTGCCCCATAGGAACATCCTAACCCAGCCCCTCCACACTCCTCCCCTCCCTTGTGTGTATCTGACTTTCTGAGCTCCAAAGACCCTGGAAAAAATTCCAGAGTATCACTAGAGAACATGCTGGAGAAAATCTCACATGAGAATAAGCATGTAGCCTAAGTTCCTACCAGTGGAAACCAAGGTATTATCTTTTGTCCTATTTTTCTTCCTCCCTGCCATTTTATCATCTACTCCGATATCTGAAATGACCTCCCACAAGGCCCTGAGGACAGGACCAGATACAGGACAGTGTGTGGTAGCATTGCATATTTTAAAATTCTGGTTAGATTATGCTTTTACATCCAGGCCAACTTTAAATATGTTCCTGAATTGCACCTTTTAACTGCAGCCATCCTGGTTTAAGTGGCCTGGAGGGAATATAATAAGCCAATTTGCATCGTAGACTAAGATACAACTGTTAGCTACACATCAACTTTAACAGACTTTGACCTATGAAAGTCCTGATTCAACCCCTATATTTTGTGTCTCTCTTACCCAGTTGGGTCTGCCTCTGACAGTTTTTCAGTGCTCTCATCCACCTCGTTCACTGTCCAAGGCCTCTGCAGGGGCACCTCACCTGGAATTGACCTTGTTCCCTATACCAGTGATTTTCCAACCTGGATGTACAGTAGAATCACCTGGGAAGTTTGTTTTTATTTCAATTCCAGAGCAGATTGCTGGTATTTGTTTTAAGGCCCCCAGACAATGCTATCATGCAGCCACGGTTGAGAATCATTGCTGTAGACAGTGTTTTGTTTTGTTTTTAAGCTTCTGAAAGCTGTAGAACTCTGTTCAAATGAACACTTATACCAAAACCCAAAGTGTAAAGGAAATTGGAGCAGAGTTTCTCTGGTTGATGAAGTGTAAGTGTGGAAAGGAACACACATCCACAGGGGACTCTGTAGGACTGTCTAAAAGCCTTCACGGATCTCTACCCACTCCATCAAAATGTATCTTCCCTGAAAGCCACTGCATTCAACCCATGGGCCAGCAAACTTTTTCTGTAAAGGGCAGGTGAGTAAGTATTTTTAGGCTCTGCAAGTCATATGGTCTCTGTTGCAACTACTCCACACTGCTATTGGCCGTGAAAGAGCCACAGACAATAGGTAAAATAATGAGCATGGCTGAGTTCCAATAAAATTTTATTTACAAAAGCAGGCTGAGGACTGGATGTGACATGCCAGCCATAGTTTTCTGACTCATGTCTTAAAAGCATTGCCCCCTTCTAAATGATTGATTGCTAATCTTACAGACTAAGCATACTAATGTTTTTCTTCCATCCAAGTTACGTCTATGCTTGTTAAGTTACGTGTGTGTTAATTGGAGCCCTCTGATAACAGCCCCAAATACCAAGAATTGGACTTCCTAGATGGCTTTGGTAGAACCGAACCAAGCGAGGAATTATTTTGTGGAAGGTGGCAGGTTTATGCCATGGGCTAAAGTGGGATGATAGTAACTCAATCAATAGTCTCTTCTGAACTGGAGTTTAAAGAGTATGGGACAGAGGTCCCTCCAACCTCCTGGAAGTACCTGGCAGGAGGGCCCTGATCGGGGGCAGCTATCGCTGTAGCGATCTTGTTCCCTTTATCAGATAATTGTGATAGTGTGTTGGGGTAAAAAATGCCCTTCCAAGGTCTGCCATGTTTGCTTGTAAGAGTCTTTGTGTTCGGGCTTCTCCTACTTGAAGGATCACATCCAGTTCAGCTCAGAAACAAAAGCTGAAATCAATGCTCCAGGGAGGCTGTAAGTGCTCCTACTGTAGAGGCCACATAAAATGACATGGGGCCATTCAGAGTGTGGGGATTTGATTCTGCCTGTCAACAGTTCTGCAGATGTATTTACCTTTGTGCTGCCCAGCCCTGGACTGTGTTTCCCTTGGGCCACATTCAGGATCAACTTGTCCTCCTCTGCTGACAGAACAGTATTCTTTTCCCTGGTCAAGCTGCTCCTGAGGTGCTGGAGCTCACTTATTTAAGAGCATTTTTAAAAACCACATTCTTTTTTATTGCTTTCTGTTTCAAATCTACTTGACACTCACTTTTCTTTCTCACTCAAAATGCCTGATTTTTTTTATCTATAGCCCCTTGTAAATGAGAAAAGAAAATAAATGTTGGAACTAGTTAAAGATATGAATGTTGAAGTATTTGTGGAGAAGTATGCTGATATTTGCAATTTACTTTGAAATGCAACAAAAAACTGGGATAGGTTGACAGATGGCTAGAAGGGTAGATGGGTACCTGATAAAATAAGTAGAGTAAAATGTTAATGGTAGAATGTAAGTGGTAGGTATACGATGTTCATTGTAAAATTCTTGCAATGTTGGTTGATAGATGGATAGAAGGGTAGATGGGTACCTGATAAAATAAGTAGAGTAAAATGTTAATGGTAGAATGTAGGTGGTAGGTATACGGTGTTCATTGTAAAATTCTTGCAATGTTGCTATAAATTTGAAATTTTCATAAAATGTTGAAAAAAATAAATGTTGGAATATTTAGAAAAAAATAATTTCTTCATATGAATTATGCCAATGCTTGAGTCAAGACTCAAAAACTTGGACCAACATATGAGAATCAGTCTGCTTGGAGTACTAATTATGAGTAACCCTATTACCAAGGAGCCTAATTAGATGCAAATATTTTATTCCATCATCATGGTTATGAAATTCTGTTAAACAGCAAGTACTAAATGAAGTGTTCTAGGATGAGCATAATTTATTCTTATTTTTCTCTTTCATCCCTTTGGCTCTCAGGTGGCCAGAATTGGATTTTCCATAATCCTTGGTCACACTCTCATTATTGGCCCATGCTTGACCCATTTCTGTTTATTCATTATTTAGTCATTTGTATTAAACACCTGTAAACCCACCACCCAAAATAAAAGCCAGAGCCTTGAAAACCCATATCCGACCACACGGTCTCCCCAGCCCATTCCACACCACCCTGAATTCCATGGCCATCATTCCCTGCTTTCATATGTGTATGTGTTCTTTGTATATCCATACAGTCCTTTAAAAATATTTTTTAAATTGTTTTTAACTTTGTAAAAAGGGTATATTCATTTTGACCAGTCTTCGTTTTTCCCACTTAATATTATTTGCAGAGATTTATCCATACTGTTGCGAAATTGCTGTGGTTCATTTGTTTGATTACTATATAATATTCCATTATGTGAATCTACCATTTATTTGTTCCCTTCAGTTATAGACATTCGGTCCCAGGTTTTAATGTTACGAACATTCTTATATGTATCCCCTGCTGTATATGTGCAGGAACGTATCTTGGCTATTTGTCTATGAGTAGAATTGTTAAGTATTAGGCCATAAAAAGGTTCGACTTTAGGAGATAATATCAAACTGTTTTCCAAAGTGATTGCACCAATTTGCACTCCTCTTGCCTACATTAATATGGTCTCTGTCCTTGGACAATATTCAATCCAGTGGAATATAGGAAAATATAATGAAATGATTTAACATTACACATACATAAATGGAGTGAATAATGGAATAAAAGCTTTAAGATATGCCTTTTAGTGATGAGGAAGAAGTGATAAATGGATTTGTCTCCCCCTCAATTGCTACTCATTGGAGTTACATCTAGATAGATGTTTGCATTTCTCTCCTTCCACTCCTGTTTTCTTAGTTTTGAAATTGTTTGTTCTATGTGAGTCTCTTGGGTTCCTCTTCATCTTAGAGGCTGTGGAAATGTTTTAACCTTTTATTCTTTGGCAAAACTGGAAGCCCCTTCCTACAATTTTTTTCTTCAGCATCAAAAAGCATTAGTCCCCCACTCCCACCTCTTCCAATAGCTGTTGGTCCTTCTTTCTCTGTCAGTTTTCCTCTGTCCAATGAGTGGCTTTGTGCTTGGAGGTCAGAGGTGCCCAATTCATTTACTTTGTTATTCAGCATCTGGAGAGCTTACTTGGGCCTCTGGGTTTGTTAAAAACACTCCCCACTGGTCACAAATTGGTGTGATTCATTTTATAGCTAATCCAAGTACAGTCAGGCTGTTAGTGTCCTACTGGTGTCCAATCTGTCTAATATCTGGACAGCCAACCCTGAAAATGGATGGTCTCGGGGGCAGCAGTTGCGATAGGCCCGTGACCACACCCCACCACCCCTACTAAGAGCTTTCAACATTTATTCTACATATCAATTCACCCGGACAGCAGAGAAATCCGCCGCCTCTGCGGCAGGTGGGAGAGTCACCTCAGGTTCCTGGGAGCCCGCGTTCAGTATGCTGCTCTGCCTGCCCGTGGGTCTCCTACACCGAGGCGGCCTCATCAGATAGCAAGTTTCATTATGCCCTGTCCACTGGGGACTCCCCTAAAAGCAATAAATTCATTTCACTGTGCTAGTCTCTGGACTATTAAAGCATTTTAGTCCTGTTTCTCCTTTAAGCTCCCAGGAGCCAAATATTCACTCTGACAAATGCTATTCATTACAAAGTTAAGATGACTTTGACTCTGTTTCTCTCCCATATAATACAGTGAAGACGCTTTGCCCTGGATTCATCTACAGCCTGACAGTATTAGGAATAAAAACATGCCAAGGCAGGCAGTCTGTTCTCCAAAATGGACTGTAATTACCTCTAGCTAGCTATGCCTTGCTTAGATAAAGAGTAGCTGAAAAAAAAATGGTTTTCTGCTCATTTTTAATATCCTGACCGATATATTGCTTAAGGGTGGATGATCAGAAAAAAAAAAATAAAGTAGAAAAATGAAACATCACTGGAATATAAAAAATATCAAATCCCTTTCACTCCTCTTTAATCCACAGATATTTTCTCCTGCCTTTTCTCCCCAGGCTGAGAGTTAGCAAATAAATGGGGGAATTTGGTGGAGTTATAGAATATCTCCAGACCTGGACACAAGGAAGATCTTAGAAAGATCTTGCTGATTGATTGATTTGAGCAGAAATTATAGCTATATTTGATTTATCATCAAAGTCCAGCTGTGGGTCCAAATCATGCTTCTAACACATACCAGCATTGGGTAAATTTTTTAACCTCTGGTATGGGGGCCTCTTTCGTCATCTATAAAATGCGAGAAATAGTACTTCCATTATAGATTTATTGTGAGGACTACATGAAATAACGTATGCAAATCTCCTAACCCAGCACTTAACATATACAGTAAGAAAAATTGAATATTTATTTCCTTTTCTTTTTCCTCCCTCTTCTGTGGAGAGCTAAAGAGAGAGGCAGGAGAGGAGAAGAAAAAGAACACAGAGGTAGATTGTTGTTGAGTCTCAGAGAGAAAGCTCTGTCCCACAAATCTGACTTCAGAGAATGTGATCTCTCTTCTGTCTACACCGACGGCATTAAACCAAATAACCACAGAAAATGTGATCACTGTATTTGATGCAGGAATGAGGTTGCAGATATTTCAGATAAAAGCTGCTAGAGGAATTTCTTTGTAGCCAGAAGTTGGAGGAGAGCTTTGCAGCCCAAGAGACCAAGCTTGCTCTGGTTTTATGTGTAACCGATCATCCTTCCCTCTTTATGTGTCCTGGGCTTTATAGCTGTGTTTTGGGTACCAACTTCCGGTCTAGTTTCATCTTAATCCTCCCCTTCATTTCCTTTCTCTTTCACCCACGAATCTTCTTGATTTCCTTGCTTATTTTCTGCATTGTTGTATGCTAGGTACTGTTGCAAACCACCTTGTACCCTATCTGATGACTTTGTTGATTAATTAAAACTTGGCTCTCATGCTTTTCTCCCCACAGCTCTGCAACAGGCTTTTCCTTTGCACGCCTGATGGGAACAGTGGAGGCTTGTCTGCTCTAACAGCTAATGTCCGGCCTCACGAACAAAGGGAGTCTCTGTTGCTTCCACAGCTGTGGCCAGCCCCATCCCAGAATAAGGAGAGATTTGGGTTGAACTTTCCAGAACACTGGAAAAAGCCCCCCATCCGCCAAGAAAATAACAGCCAAGTCATTCATCCTCTCACTTGTCTGTCCAATTAGAGACATTGCTTTATAAATAATTATTTTTCTAAAAATGTTTCCATCCACTCTCTTTTAGTAGAGTAACTTTAAAATACCTGATATTGTCAACTCTGAGGAGTTCCTTGGAGAGTATGCAGGATCCATCAGGATAGGAAAAACTATTTTTTAATGCCTTCTTTTTTTTAAAAAAAAAAAAAGCCTTCTTAAACCCTGGAATTACTTTTGAAGGACACCATTAGAATACCATGATGGGGGGAGGGAAGGAGAATAAGGATAAATAAGAGTTTTTCCAATTAAAGTTGTATATTTGTGCCTCAATATGTTCAAATAGTTCATCAATTATTTTTTTATAGTTTATTTATTTATTTATTTATTTTTGGCTGCGTTGGGTCTTCGTTGCTGCGTGCGGGCTTTCTCTAGTTGCGGCGAGCAGGGGCTACTCTTCGTTGTGGTGCGCAGGCTTCTTATTGCAGTGGCTTCACTTGTTGCGGAGCACAGGCTCTAGGCATGCACAGGCTTCATTAGTTGCAGCACATGAGCTTAGTAGCTGCGGCACACAGGCCCTAGAGTAATGCAGGCTTCGGTAGTTGTGGCTCTCAGGCTCAGTAGTTGTGGTTCGCGGGCTCTAGCGTGCAGGCTCAGTAGTTGCGGCACACAGGCTTAGTTGATCCGTGGCACGTGGGATCTTCCCGGACCAGGGATTGAACCCATGTCCCCTGCATTGGCAGGCAGGTTCTTAACCACTGCGCCACCAGGGAAGTCCCAGTCCATCAATTATTAACTGACTGGGAAAGTTTGCTACACCAAAACATACAACACCAGAAGGCATTCACCAAAACAGGTTCTATTTATTGAACGTTGTTTACTATCTCTTGGCAGCTCTGTCTTTTGGGATGTTGTTTGGAAGTCTCCCTAAGGTATACACTGTCGAGGGGAGAGATCTTTGTTTGGATTTTTCAAATAAAAGACTGGCAGACACCCAAAGGCAAGTATGCTAACTTCAGATCCTTAGAGATATCAAAGCAAGGTATTCAGCAGCAAATCCACCTATGTTGAGTCCCTTCAATTTGCTGAATCAGTTCAGGACTCTGATTTAGTGGTGAGGATTAGACCTGTAATGCCGTGGTGCGTTATGATGAAATTCAGAGCTTAACATACTGTGAGTGTGAATCGAAGAATAGATATGAGTAGAGAAGAAAATTCATGGTATTTAAGATGTGAGTTGGTGTTGTCCATTCTTGGCAGCATGTTGAACATTTCTTTTTATCCTAAAATCCTTTAGTTTGTTATTCTAAAAGGTAGAAGGAGTTGAGAAAGAATGAGAAATATAGGAGATTTTATTCTGTATGTCTGAGAGGTTTCTTTTAGCACATGCAAATATAAAGACCTGGCTTTCAAAAACATGAACAATTGTGTAGCCTTTTAGGTGTGAAATTATGAATTTATTAGGTCTTTTCATTGATTTCTTTTTGCGATGAGCATTTTGTTGAAGCCTCACTTTCAAAGGAATAAAGAATGAAACAATAGGATGAAGAAAAGAGGTTGGGAAAAACAGATCTGCTGAGATCTCAAGAGTGACTGGACATGGCCTTGACTTTGCAATGCAATCTCAGAGATGACCACAAATCTTGGTGTCTTAAAGATCACAGGGCAAAGCAGCCATTCCAATTAATTACCTGGGCACGTGCCCGGGGCACAACAATCTAATGCATGACCGAGTCTAGAGGGGGGCTACTTTGGTGGCCATTTCCACCAAAGTAACCTAGAACTCCAGATGTTGACTCCTATCTCAGGCTAGAGGCATGTGGAGGAGTCTGGGGTACCCTATGTGCAGGTACAGAAGGCAAAGATGGGCAGATTCTTGGTGGTTATATCCACCAGCATCTTTTGCATTCCCTCATCACCAACTTCCCTCACAACTTGGGTGAAGGTCCATGTAGGACTCTTGGGGCACTGAATGCCACATTGCACAGGGAACAGCGCTAGCCAAGCAATTGGATGACTTTCTCTATATTAACCCTCACTTCTTGGAGACACAAATAAAAGCCCAAGGAGGTGAAAGTACTCGTCTACGTCCACCTGAAGCAAGGCAGTGGCCAGGAATTTACTAAAACCTATGAACTACAGATTCCAGGCCCAGAGTTAAGCATTCAAAAAGGTTGGTTTCTCTCAGTAGAGCAGTACCTTAGAGTGAACAATCCCATAATGTAGGATCGTACAATTTTTATTCTAACATATAGAGGCATAAATGGAAAATATTTCTAAGTTTTTTTAAAAAAGAAAAAAAAAACACATGAAAGCATCTAAAGCCATTTTTTTAAATTTCACAAATCCAGAGTATAATGATTGTTTTATTACATTATTTCATCACTTGCTTTTCCAAGAAATATCATCCAACTTAACCTCAGGGTACTTGAAAGAGGCACAGAGTCCCGGCTCTGTCTAGAACAGTTGAGGAACTGGGGTTCTGTTCTCCTTTGGTGACAATTGCAGAGGATATATTCTTGCTATGTCATCTGAAGATTTATATCCCAAAAATAAGGGGGGAGGGATGGTTAGGGAGCTTGGGATGACAAGTACACCCTGCTATATTTAAAATAGATAACCAACAAGGACCTACTGTATAACACAGACAACTCTGCTCAATATTATGTAACAACCTAAATGGGAAAAGAATAGATACATGTATATGTATAACTGAATCACTTTGCTGCACACCTGAAACTAACACAACATTGTTAATCGACTGAACTCTAATATAAAATAAAAAGTTATAAAATTTTTAAAAATTAAAAAAAAAACATTGCAATGTACTTGATTAATAGCAACCATGTTCTATAATAATGTTCAGATGCACTGGCTCTATGCCATCCCCAACACAGAATGACAAAATGGAGATAATGTGATATAGCCATCTCCCTCTCCTACCTTATTCCTCATTATATAAAAGCAGTGCCATTTTTCTCTGAACAACAGACCTAAGAAAGACATACTTTTCTTTTATACTTCCCCAAGGAGCAAATTTCACGAGAAAGAGTTACATCCACCAAGAGCAATTTGTGTACCAAAAGTATTCAGAAATGCTCAGCCTGCAGAACCATCATTAGCATTCGATCACACACTTTGTTCCTAACAAGCACTCCTTGGCCCTACAAAAGGTAATAATTGTAGTTCTTCTTTATCTACTTTAAATTAACTTATCCTTTGGGGTCATAGGACTGCCAGGTTAGCAGTCCCAGAATCTAACATCATAATTGTACTAAACTATAGCCATACAAGCCTTCCTTAACAATCACTTTTTAAAAAAAATAGTGATTCTTTCCAAATCCTGGAGTTTAGAAAATAGGCAATGAGGGACACAGCCAACCTAGACCTAGAGGTCGATTCCTAAATTATACAAGACAGGACAATTCAATTCTTTGTATCTATTGTATACTTGTTATACATATCTATCTGTAGAATAAACAGATATTTACAAAGTACGATTAGGGTACATTATTCTGAGTGATCTGAATTAAAGAAAATACCTAAAACCACACTCTTCCCTTGAATTTGCTAATCTTGGTTGATTTTAACCCATTGTGTCTTTTTTCCTGCGTCTAGTTCAGAAATGTATTTAATGATGTTAATAACAGGGTGCAACCTGAAGTAAACAAAAATGAACCTTATGGAGATTTGAGAGATCCAGCTGATGCCATGACAGCTCCGAGCCTGGGCTTCCCACTACTTGAAGCAACTCTCAAGCAAGAAATCATTGCACTCTGCCCTCTCCGCTAAAACCACGTTCCAGTGGGAGCAGGAGAATGGGTCCAGCTGGTAGGGGTCCAGGCAGGAAGATCAGGACCCATGGGTGCTGGTATCCACATACTTGACTGAGCTCCTAAAACATTGGCCCAACAGGTCAAATCCAAGAAATCGCAGAGTAAAGCACTTCTCTTGGGGCTTTGGGAAAACCAAACACAGAAAAACGATTCATGGTTACAATCAAAGCCCATTATAGAGTCCAGGAACAATTACAGGAATTAGAGGATGTGTTGAGCAGAAAGAATGGCCATTTACTGGGTCAGACTGTACTCACAGGAGAAAGACGATTGCTGAGCAAAGTTGAGAGGACACTGAATGAGCCCAAAGTCAGAACAGAGAGATCCAAGCTGGTCAGAGTCAGCGGCCTGCTGCTCTGGTGAGTACCCAGGGAGCAGTCACTTTCTAAAGTGACAGCTTCAAACCCTGGCCTTAGTTGACCTTCTTTTTAAATGCCTTCCACCTTAGTAGGCTGGGAAGCTGCAAGGGTCCTCCCAGTATTTGGTGACTCTAAAGAAAGCCGTGTGGCACCTCCCTGGTGGCGCAGTGGTTAAGAATCCGCCTGCCAATGCAGGGGACACGGGTTCGAGCCCTGGTCCGGGAAGATCCCACATGCCGCGGAGCAACTAAGCCCGTGCGCCACAACTACTGAGCCTGCGCTCTACAGCCCGCGAGCCACAACTACTCTACTGAAGCCTGCGTGCCTAGAGCCCGTGCTCTGCAACAAGAAGCCTGCGCACTGCAACGAACAGTAGCCCCCTCTCGCCGCAACTAGAGAAAGCCTGCACACAGCAACGAAGACCCAACGCAGCCAAAAAAAAAAAAAAAAAAAATGCTGTGTAGGGAACTCTGAATGTTACTTTAAACATTTGTGTCCCCAGGGTTGAGCACTGTGTGGCGATCAGAGGAGGGACTCAATAAATATTTGTGGAAGGCGGGGAAGTAAAGAAGGGGTGAACAGGCCAGATTCAAGTACCATTAACAAACCATTCAAAACAAGTCCGGCTTCCAAGGCTGCGTCGGGAAAGGACAGAAAGAGCCATAGTCGAGCTCCTAGCTGTGGCATAGTAATCATCAGAAAAGGGGTTGTGACTGGGGAGGTGGGTGGTGGAACTCTCCAGTCACAAAGAAGGGCTGAGGTGCAAGATGGAAACCCCAGTGTAGAGAGAACGAGGGATACATCCTGCTTCCAAGGAACTGGAAAATTAATTACGACCTTAACCACCAAGACACAGGAAGGAGGAGAGATCAGGGTACCAGGGTAGGGAGGCATTGAGGATAGCAGGACTAATAACCCCAAGCCCTGACTAGGATATTCCCCTAACCAGGATCATTGTTAGTCCTGGGATAAAGATGAACCTGCACGAGGGGCTCCGTACTCTTCACAGAAAACGTTCAAGGTCCAGCAGACATGGAAACTTAACAGATTATTGCACGTCTTTCTGGTGGTTGGTTATGAGTTATTCATTCTGCCCCCTGGGTAGCTGGGGAGATAGGGTAAGTCCTCTTTGGTTTGGTAAAAGATCTGCCTCTCGCATTCATTTTTTTAAAGAGAGGAAGGACAAAGGACATTGATGAATTGTTACCTGGAGAAATAAGGTGGTGGGAAAGTTCATCCATAAGTACATTTCTTTTAGGAAAGTGTGATGGAAGGAAACAGGATGACCTTTAAGGGTGAGGCACGATGTTCCAATTCAACAATATCCTATCAATCTAGTCCCTGGCTGTATATTTCAGCTCCCATGTGGGGTCATCTGTCCCCTCCTAGCATCCTCTGCTATTTCCATCTTAGTACACTCTGTACATTCTTTACAACTGCCAGGTTATTTTATTTCTGTCTCTAAAACTATAAACTCCAAGGGAATAGGTACCATGTGTATTTTTTTCATCTTTGTATTCCCAGAATCCAGTTCTGTGCCTGCAATGCTCAATAAATAACAGTTGGATGGATGAATGAATGAGTGAATGAATAAATATCAAGAATTTGTATCCAATTTCAACAATAGGGAAGAGAAAATTTTAGAGACAAGAGATGCAGGGATAGTGTTGCTTCTAAGTTTCTGCTAAGAGGGTTCCTGAGGGCTGCAGTGTAGCAATATATAATCTCTCTCAACACAGAATTTGGGGCTGGAAGTCCAAAACTTACAAGAAAAGAATGGATGACAAGAAGTATGTAATAACTTAACAGTAATTTCTAGGTCACTTGCAAATGATTAGCATTAATAATTACAAGCTTTTATTGGGCCCTTTCTATTTTCAGAGTGCTTTGCAATCATTAATTTGTTATTTCTCACAACATCGCTATGAGGTAGATCATCGGTATTATCGCATTACAGAAGCACTAAGGATGTCGAGTTGGATTTAACTGACCCAGGAATGTAGCTATTCTTAGTAGTTCATTTGCCCCTCTGCTTTCTGTTCTTAAAAATCTATTGAGGCTGCCTAGAGGGTGATACTGCTGAAGTGCAATTTAGAAAGAAACATTGCAGACAACCACAGAGAATCACAGGAGCAGAGTAGGTACTAAATTTCTGAAAGGTAAGAGGTGCCAGAGAGAAGCTTCAGTGTAGTCTGGAAGGGCAGGCACTAGCGTCCCATCCTTCCAATCATTCTCTAAAATCCTCCTTTTCGCCTAAGGTGACTGCCATCTTGAAAATACAGATTTAATTTAGCATGCATAGGTTTGAAAGCAATTCATACGATTTGGCCTCACAATGTTAAGCCAGGTTTCCTATCAGTGATAGGGCTGAGTCCTGGGACCAAACTGTTTTGTTTCTATGGGAGCTACATGTGATTAGATGTTCACTCCAAGGACTAAAACAAATAGGGTCAAATGCTGGAAATAGTATTGCCCAAGAAGGCTGATGAATCTGTAAAGCAGCACTTCAATCATTGGAACGATATTCAAGGAGAGTGCTTTACCTGCCTGTCTATGGGATATTTTTCCTTTCCCTCTCCATTGCCTGGCTTTCCATTTGTCCACCTGTGGAGGCTTCTCAACCAGCACTGAAATTGTTCTTGTTGTGGGCTGAATTGTGTCACTTAAAAAAGCTATGTTGGAGTCCTAACCCCCAGTCCCTCAGATTATGACATTTGGAAACAGGGTCTTTGTAATGGTAATCAAGTTAAAATGAGGTGATTAGGGTGGACCCTAATCCAATATGACTGGTGTCCTTACAAAAAAAGGGGAAATTTGAATACAGAGACAGACATGCAAAGAGGGAAGAAGGCCATGTGAAGACAGAAGATTGGAGTGATGCATCTACAAGCCAAGAAACACCAAAGATTGCCAGCAAACCAAACCACCAGAGGCTAGGAAGAGACAGGGAGGGAACATATCCCTATAGGTTTCAGAGGGTGCACAGTCCTGCCAAGGTCTTGATTTCGGATGTCCAGCTTTCAGAACTGTGAGACAATAAATGTCTATTTTTGTAAGTCACCTAGTTTGTGGTACTTTGTCAAGGCAGGCCTAGGAAACTAATGCAGTTCTATTGATAGATTAATCTCGAAAGGAGATGAAAAATGACATACTGTCCAAGGCCACTGCCCAGTATTCAATTCTTCTTTGTATAAGTCACTTCCTACTATATAGTAAGTTGGGTGCATGAGAGATGAACTCTACCATCCAGACCATTGGGCAACATTTCGAGTTGTTCCATTAACAGTTATAATTATGGCCACAGCTCTACATCATAGAAGCTGCCCTCTAAAAAAATAAGGTTTTCATACTTAGTTTCTTCGGGAATCCTCATTTGAAAACTCATGCTTTTGGTTCCACAAAAGACAATGAGGAGAAAGGCAAATGGTATAATGCAACCTATCACCACTATAGAGAAAGTGTTTTAAATGCATATCTTCCTAGTATCCATCACAAGCAATTTCTTAAAACACAGTAAATCACATTCAAATAACGTAGAAGAAAAGAAATAACAGAAAGGGGAGATGAATGAAATAGAAAATATAAAACAAAGAAAATCAACAACATCAAAAGTTGGTTCTTTGAAAAGACATTTAAATGTGATAGATATTGAGCACAACTGATAAGAAAAAGAGAGATAAGACACAAATTGTGAATATTGGAAATAGAAAAGGGACATTACTATGGATTAAATAGATGCTAAAAACTGCTAAGATATTGTGAATAACATGTCAACAAATTGACAATTTAGACAAAATGTACAAAGAAAAACACAATTTAATAACAGAAAGATAAATTTAAAATTTTAAACGTATATCTATTAAATAAATTGAATACTCAGTTTAAAACTCTCTTACAAGGAAAACACCAGGCTAGGCTAGATGGCCTTGCTAGTTAAGTTCATCCAAACGTATTTAACGATGGAGTAACAACAGTCTTAACAAAATCTTTCATAGCACATAAGGGCAGAAACCCTTTCCAACTCATTTTATGAGGCCAGCATAACTTAACAATGACATTACAAGAAAGAAAAACTACAGGATGATATCTCTCATGAGCATCGATGCTAAAATCCTAAACAATATGCTAGCCAAGACCTCTTACAGCAAACTGTAAGGCACTTTTACAAAAATTAAAGCGGTCCCAAATAAATGAATAAACCATATGCACCAATTTAAAAATTTGATATCATAAAAACAGAAATTCTCACACAAATAGATATATAGATTCAACGAAATACCAATCAAATCCCAGAAGTTTTATTTCTATGAAAATTGACAAATTGACTCTAAAATTTAGAGGAATAAAGGAATAGCCAAGACAACCTTGAAGAACAAAGCTGGAGGACTTACACTACTCAATACCAAGATACTGTAAAGCTGTAGTAATTAAGACAATGTGGTATTGGCCCCAGGATAGATAAATAGACTGATGGAAGCGAATACAGAATCCAGAAATCGACAAACAGCAAATACAGCAACTTGATTTATGACAAAGGTGACACTGCAGTACAACAGAGGAAAAGATGGATTTTTCAATAAATGGGGTCAATTGGATTCCATACGGAAAACCATACTGTTATTCCTGCCTCACATCATATTAAAAAAATCAAGTCTAGATGATTTCAGATTTAAGTATAAAAGGCAAAACAGTAATGCTTCTAGCTGGGAGAATATCTTCACAAATGGAGCAAGCAGATTTTTCAACAGGACACAAAAAACACTGATCATTAAGAAAAAAAAATGAATATACTGAACTTCAGTAAAATTAAGAACTTGTGCCCATCAAAAAATAACATTGAAAGTGAAAAGGCAAGACACAAAATGGGATAAATATACGTGTGTGTGTATAAAATTTCCTGTATCTAGGATGTAAAACTCGGTATATATAAATAACTCCTAAAATCAATAGGAAAAAAGTGAGCATAGGAAAAAAGTGAGCAAAGGACTTGAATATACACTTCATAAAAAACAAAAATCAAAATGGCCAATAAACATATAAAAATTTCTCAACATCAACAGTCACCAGGGAACACAAATTAAAACCACAATGAGATAGCACTACCCATTCACCAAAATGGTTAACATGAAAAAGGACCGCATAACCAAGTGTTGGTGAGGATGTGGACAAACACTCATTTATTGCTGCTGGGAATATAAATTAGCACAACAACCTCAGTAAACTGTTTGCAGTATCTACTAAAGCTAAGGGTACACATACCCCATGGCCCAGTAATCCTACTCCTAGGTTCACATCCAACTGTAATACACACAAGCAGCTACCAAAACACATATACAAGAATATCGAGATTAGCGCTATTTCTAATAGCCCCAAAATGAAAACAACCTCATGTCCATCAAAATAAAATGGATAAATCGGAACACAATACAACAATGAGAATAAACCAACTATTGTTACATATGCTAACACAGATAAACCTCATAAATCTATGTTGAACAAAAGAAGCTAGATACAAAAGAGAACATACATTTATGTAGAGTTGAAGTCTGGAAAAACTAATCACAAGTGATAGAAGGTAGTGGGCAGGGAGTGAGTAGGAGAGGGTCTGCAGAGACTAATAGGGGTGCTGGTGATGGTCTGTCTCTTCATTTGAATGATGGTAAATTTGTTTAGAAAATTAATCAAGCTATACACTTAAGGTTTGTGCACTTATTTGTTTGCATATTTCAATACAAAGTTTCCTTGAAAAAAATGCATCTTACTGATAGCGGATCTTACAAAACCACAGAACTTTAAAATCTGATAAATTCTTAGATTTAAGGGTCAAAGGGGAATGACTGACTCACCCTTGATAGGGAGGTGGCTAGGAATGAGGCTGGGAGCATAAATTCAGGCCACACTGTGACGTTCTCTCAATGCAATGCCAAGGACTTGAGAGTTTATTCAGTGGAATGCGGAGAGTGAGTTGGGACTCAGTGACGCAATATAACTAGATTCATGTTTATAGAAACAAATCTTTTACCAAGATATGAAATAAATTGAAAATGGGGAAGGGAGAGAAGATCCAGGGAAACTAGGTAAGACACCGTCAAAATAATGAGGAAAAAAACGAAAGCCTGAGATGCAGAAGAAGTAAAACATATGTTTTCCCCCTGCCCATCCATGTCTGCCCTTTATCTGGACCTACCGAGTAAACAAGTACAGATTCTGAAAACACTGGTTATGCCTGGAAAGTTGCCGTCCCTCCATCCCAGGAGCACCTTCATGTTGATGGCTTGCAGGAGAGGGGCGATTCCCCGGAGTAGCTGCTGTCAGACCGTTTTTATTCTGACGAGTTCTTGGGTGCTAGTTCTTGTCATGCTTCACAGCTCAAGGCACTTTCAAGCATGGCATTTCCTGGGAAGTTAAAAGAGAAAGTTATGTTATCCAGTGAAAAATCACAGGACCGAAACTGCAAGCAGCACAGATCTGAGGACTACAAAAGTGGATCAGTGTTTTTTGACACTAACTTCTTTACTTGGGTAACGCAGTCTGAGGTTTAAGATAGATTGGAAAGGTTTTCTGGTCTCTTTGATGGATCTTTGTGCATGTATACCTTGTTGATAAACTGGGGGGAAAGGGTATTTCTGGGGTCCACAGGGCTGGAGGAACACTCTTGTTACATTTAAAACCATAAACAAGCTATGGCGTTCCCTATGCTTTTTTCCCTGTTACTGTATAGATAGATACATAGATACATACATAGAGATAGAGATATTTAGAGAGAGATTTTAAGGAATTTTCTCACACGATCATGGAAAGGCTGGCAAGTCAAAAATCTGCAGGGTGGGCCAGTAGGCTAGACACCCAGGAAGATAACCATCACAATCTGAACACCTGCTTTCCTTCTGGGAGTCTGGACATATGGCACATGCCAGGCAGAGGTTGCGTTTGTGACCAGCTCCCAATAAAAACCTTGGGCATGGAGTCTCTAATGAGCCCCCCTGGTAGACAGCATTTCGCAAGTGTCTTTTTTGTTTGTTTGGTTTTTTATACTGCAGGTTCTTATTAGTCATCAATTTTATACACATCAGTGTATACATGTCAATCCCAATCGCCCAATTCAGCACACCACCATCCCCACCCTGCCGCGGTTTTCCCCGCTTGGTGTCCATACGTTTGTTCTCTATATCTGTGTCTCAACTTCTGCCCTGCAAACCGGTTCATCTGTACCATTTTTCTAGGTTCCACATACATGCGTTAATATACGATATTTGTTTTTCTCTTTCTGACTTACTTCATTCTGTATGACAGTCTCTAGATCCATCCATGTCTCAACAAATGACTCAATTTCGTTCCTTTTTATGGCTGAGTAATATTCCATTGTATATATGTACCACAACTTCTTTATCCATTCGTCTGTCGATGGACATTTAGGTTGCTTCCATGACCTGCCTATTGTAAATAGTGCTGCAATGAACATTGGGGTGCATGTGTCTTTTTGAATTATGGTTTTCTCTGGGTATATGCCCAGGAGTGGGATTGCTGGATCATATGGTAATTCTATTTTTAGTTTTTTAAGGAACCTCCATACTGTTCTCCATAGTGTCTGTATCAATTTACATTCCCACCAACAGTGCAAGAGGGTTCCCTTTTCTCCTCGCAAGTGTCTTCACAACTTGTTGTTGGGGGAATTAAGCACATCCTGTGCAACTCCACTGGGAGAGGACCCTTGGAAGATTGCTTTCCCCCAGACTTTATCCCATATTCCTTTTCCCTTTGCTGATTTGGCTTTGCAGCCTTTTGCTGTAATAAGTTATAGTTGTGAGTATGACTAGATATTGAGTTCTGTGAGTCTTCCTAGTGAATCATTAAACCTGGGGGTGGTCTTGGGGATCCCCCAACCCAGGGTATTACAAGAGTCCATCTTATTCCCTTTCTCCCTTGAACTACATCGAAAGATGTAACACAAGTAAATCACATAGTGTATCAAAAGAACATTATAATGTATGACATAAAAACAGCTCAAGAGGAACTAGTGATTATATAGTACTTGGGGAATAAGAAGTGCTACAAAAATGCTAAGTAACGATAATAAGACAAATTATACTTTTCCACTAATTGCAAAGGACATTACCACAGATTTTCACAGAAAACAAACTTAATTATGTTTGTCCAGCAAGAACTATTATAAATCTTTTAAATAGATCTAGAATATTTTTAGTGAGAAGGATAAGTACAGAGATCCATTAACCAAAGGGAAAAATGTTTAGGGACAATTGAATGAAATTTCAAGCCTAATAGGTTTTGAAATCAATTTATTAGAATTATAAGGAAATATTTCATGTATAATGATCTCTGGGTTTTGCTTAATAGTCATACTAATTAACTTCTCAAATTCAATAAAAGTGTAGGAAATTTACTTATGTTCAGTACTTGACAAAATAAATCATGGTAATTACATATTCACATGGCCAATGATAATTCCTCTAACTCAGTCTAATAAACAAGAGTTCTTTAAGATAATTATTCTTTAAAAAAAAAAAAAGAAAAAAACACATGTATAAAATGACTCCTACTTATTAGGAGTTTTGAGCCTTCATGATGATGTATAAACAAGAGTTTCCTAAATCTTCAGGTCAGTAGTATCATCCTTTCAGGTCCAGCTTTAGTAAGATGTGTATTCCCATGACATTATAACACACCCAGGTACGATCTCTAGGGGGTTGAAGGTGTTGGGTGACATAGTAATGGGATTTTTCAATTTCAGGGCTGCCCTGACGTCCACCGTGGCTACATGGGGAACAAGGTAATATATCAGAATCCCAGGAAAGCCATAGATGATGAATTATCAAAAGCCTGATACCTAAGAAGTGATTAAAACCATATACCAAGCAAATTTTATCTGTCTTTTGTATCACAAATAAGGCTGGCATTCCATCTCTTGACATATATAATCTAAAACAATTCTCAAAGTGTGACTCTCAGATCATCATCACCTGGGAATTTGTTAAGAATGCAAATTATTCAACAACAAAAACAAATGACCCAATTCAAAAATAGTCAAAGGACTTGAATAGACGTTTCTGATAGACAGATAGATAGGTAGATAGATAGATAGATAGGTAGATAGATATACAGTACATATATGCAAATGGTCAATAAGCACATGAAAAGATACTCAATATCACTAGCTGTAGTGTAAGTGCTTGACTTTCAATTCCTGAGGCATTCATTTCAAAAGACAACCATTCTGAATAAACATATTGCCAGGTGTATAACACAGCAACTAGCAAACCAACCAGATAAGGGACTAGGCTGTCCCCACCCATGAAGGTCCCCTTTTGGAAAGCCCAAGGTAATCAAGATAACTGATTGAGTTATCCCCTTGGGGGACCCCACTTCTCCCTTTTTGTGCTACGATTCCTGCTCTTATCCTTTCAATTAGCCAATAAAGAGTGAACCCAAGAAACTCTTAGACACCTCACTCTCAGACCCTAATAAAGGCAGAGCCCCAGGTCTGAGCTCTCTCTCTCTTTACCCATGACCTCACTGTGGCCCTTGGGTGTACTGTATATCCTCCAGGACTTGTGAGTTAAAAGTATGTTCCTCAGCATTCCCTGACGGTTTTTGCTGAAGTATGTCTGTAAGAGCTGGCCCAGTCGTAAGTAGGGGTCCCCGTGGGGAAATGTCTATGGAGGTCGCTGGGAGTAACGTGTGCCCAGTGGGTGTCGCAGGCATTCCTAACCAAGGGCACTACCCTCAGTAGGCTTGGGACCCATGGAACATTAGTCATTAGGGAAATGCAAATCAAAACCACAGTGAAATACCACTTCCCACCCATTAGAATGGAAATGGAAATTATTTTTTAAAAAACAAAATGGAAAACAGCAAGATTTGGTGAGGATGTGGATAAGCTGGAACTCTTGCGCGTTGCTGGTGGGAGTATAAAATGGGGCAGCCACTCAGGAAAGTGATATGGCAGTTCCTCAAAAAGTTAAACAGAATTACCAAATGATCCAGCAATTCCACTTCTAGTTATATATCCAAAGAAATTGAAAGCAGGAACTCAAACAGATACTTGTACCTCAATGTTCATATCAGCATAATCCACAGTAGCCAAAAGGTGGGAATGACCCAAATGTCCATCAACAGATGAATGAATAAATAAAATGTGTTCTATACCTACAGTGGAATATTTCTTAGCCTTAAAAAGGAATTAAATTCTGATACAAGCTACAACATGTATGAACCTTGAACATATTATGCTAAATGAAATAAGCCAGTCATGAAAGGACAAAGACTGTATAATTCCACTTATATAAGGTGCAAAGCCACAGCTGGAGACATCCAAGACAAAGAGACCAGGCCTTCTTAGCATCAAAGAACAGTAAAGTCTGATCTTAACAACATTCTGAGTTCTCACTCTCCCAGCAGGAAGCAGCAGGCAGGAAGAACTGACTCATTAACAGTCATAAGCACCCCTAGGAGTTCTAGAGAATATTTGGAGAGGAGACACCTAGGGAAAGTCTGGACTTCTTAATCATCTGGCAAGTGAAAGGATATAAATATGGGTATAAATATGTGACCATATTTTATTGTTGCAGATGGGTAAGGCCAAGTCTCTGTGTTACAAAAGGGAAATAATAGTGAGATGTGGTTGTCTGAAAGGTATTTTTTTCAACTATCCTCTTACATACTTGTTTCCTGTGGTACTTGATTGTAATAAATCATAGTGGGAAAGAGTCTGTGTAGCTGATTCAGTAATATCCTAATATCCCTGGCAATGGAGAAGCCAGGCATTCAAGGAAAGTAAAATAGGAAATAAAATAAGAAGAACACAGACTTTCAAGCCAGACAACTGAGGGCAGTGGATTCTAAGGGGATTCCATGGGTGCTCTATAGGCTCCACTTCTTAGCAACACTTTGAGAAGCAATGTAGCATGCACTTGATAATGGATGCTATTGATATCATTCTTGTTATATGATGGCAGTAGACCTGTTAAAGAAGTTCATTTAGTAAACTCTTACCTTCTGATTACTTACATCTGCTTTGATTTCACATGACCAATAAGCACCCTGTGTATTCTCAACAGCAACCAAGGGCCACTGGGTTCCCTATCTTAATCCATGTCTCTGTCACTTTGGAGCACCTCCCCCGCCTCTAATGATGACCATCCTTGGTAGCTGACCTCTTTGGGTCTCCTCCACTTCTCCAAGTCTGAATAGTGATGATTATGAGTTTCCAATGTTAATCAAGGCTTAAGATACTGTCAGCCAAATCAATAAAAGCTTTGTATAATTAAAGTTGAGCACCTCTTATTTTGCTTGAGAAAAGCTGTAAGGATGCTCTCGCTCTTTAGAAAGGGTTGGCTGACATCTAAAGATTTTCAATAAGTTCAAATTGCCAGAGAGATTTGTTTCTCAGAGGGCCGAAAGAAAAACGATAAAAAGAACTTGAGAGTACTGTATTGGAGAGAATTGTAAAGATAATTACCCACATTAGTCACATTTCATCCATTTTCTTTCTCTGCTTTTTTTCTAAAAAACTAGAAAGGGAATCCAATAAAAACTTTTGTGATAATAGAATAGATCCCTCTATAAAGTGTATGTGCACTTGAGATATAAATCCAAATGGCAGTGCTGTAACTGCCAGCCTATGTTCAAATATTCTGTCCAAGTTAGGTGCTGAGATGACACTTGATAAAGATACAGATCACTGGTGTTCGTAAGAACTTCTCCTCGGGTGCCCTTGGGTTGGCATGGAGCTCTCCCAAGGGAGATTGTGATATGATTCTGGGCACCCTGCTCACAGAGTGAAACCAACTATGCTGCATTCTATCTCCCTCTAGAAGCACAGGGACCCTGGAAGCCCGGGGGCAGCTCCTTCAATGATTTTAATGCCATTAATACCACTCACCATTTATAACAAGATCTTGGTAATCAATGATGGTACTTCATGAATACACAGTGCACCTAACTGGCTGATTGGTATTTGTTGGATATCTGTGAGATTTTCAGTGTTGTACAAAATAACAGAACTACTATTATTGAAGGTGTGATCCCATGAAGCTTTCAACATGGTAGAGTTGTACATATGTGCAACCCAATGCGTGTGAGGACCCATATGCAGGGGTGATATTCAAAATATTTAACAATCTGTATGGCCCAGCCACCAATTTGTCAGATAGATGTCAGTCAACAACAATCATTGCAGCCCGACTACTGCTTTTTTGGAAAATTATTTTATATTGGAGTATAGTTGATTAACAATGTTGTGTTAGTTTCAGGTGTATAGGAAAGTGATTCAGTCAGCCCTTGGTTCCTGGATTCATGAATCCTGACTATCGGAGAAACAGCACCATATATTGGATGATGAATTAGAGCATATACAACCTCCCAGAGAACATTGCCCAACACTGCAAGTATTGCCACCTAACTTGCGCTTATATCTGACTCTCTTCAAAAGGCCATTCCACAGTTCTACCAAGCCACCTGTTTTAGGTCGATGGGAAACACGGTAAGACCAGTGAACTCCATGAGCATGGGCTTATTACCACACTTCATTTAGTGTGAAATGAGTTCCTTGATCAGAAGCAATGTTTATACTATGACAGTGGATAAGGCAGTCTGTAAGTCCACAGACAGTAGTTTTGGCAGAAGCATTGCATGCAGGAAAGGCAAATTCATATCTAGTGTATCTATTCCAGTAGGAACAAAACATTGCCCATTTCCTGATGGAAGTGATCCAGTGTAATCAACCTGCCACCAGGTAGCTGGCTGATCACGTCAGGTGGGTGCCATACTGGGGACTTGGTTTTGGTGTCTGCTGTTGACAGATTGGGCCCTCAGCAGTGACTATAGCCAGGTCAGCACTGGTGAGTGGAAGTCTAGGCTGCTGAGCCCAGGCATGACCTCCATCCCTACCATCTTGGCCACTTTGTTCATGGTCCATTGGGTGATGACAAGAGCGGCTGGGGGAAACGCTGACTGGTACCCACGGAACGTGTCATCCCATCCTCGTGATTATTAAAATCCCACCAGCGGGTGAGTATTGACACAAATATCTTCATGTTTTTTACCCACTTAGAGAGGTCTGTCTATATCTACCTCTTCTCAAGACTTCTTTGTCACTAATTTTCCAATCATATTCCTTCCAAGTCCCTACCTATCCAGTCAAACCACTGGCCACAGTCCATGAATTGGTATGTAATTGCACATCTGGCCATTTCTTTTTCCAAGCAAAATGGCCAAGCAGGGGCACTCCTCAAAGTTTTGATTAGTAGAAGGATTTCCCTTTACCACTAAGAAAGGGGTTGCAGTGCTCTTGCATATTGTGGTGCCTGAATATTGTGCAGGACCGTCTGTAAATCAGGCACACGTTTTCTCTTCATTAGGGAACTCCCCACAAGGCCATAAATGTGGGCTGGGAGAAAATAATGTAAGAGTGGCAGCCATGGACACTTGGGCCATTTCCTCGTGTAACTTACTTGTGCCTTCAAGGCCTGCTCAAGCCCGGTCTCCTGTATACTAGCTCCATTTGATTACGGAGTGTGCTGTGCAGGCCCAACTTTATGGCTCTGTGGGTCCGACAACATTCGGTTCACGATGGGCAGTTCAGGTCACATGGTAAATTGGTGAGCCGTGCATAAGCAGCTAGTCTCTCTAAGACCCAGTAGCAAGCAAGTCTCTCAAAAGGAGAATAATTATCCACAAAGAATGGCAGGACTTTGCTCCAAAATCCTAAGGGTTTGTGCTGGGATTCACATATAGAGGCTGCCACAGGCTCCAAACAGTGTCCTTATCTGCCACTGCCACTTGAAGCACCATTAGATCTGCTGGCTTGTGTGGCAGAGCAGTTTGCACATCATCGTGGACTTGTTGTAGAGCCTCCTCTTGTTTTGGACCCAATTCCAAACCAGCAGCTTTGGGGGTCACTCAGTAAATAGGCTGGAGTCATACGCTCTGAAGAATATGTCTCCTCCAAAATCCAAAGAGACCCACCAGGCATCGTGCCTCTTTTCTGATCATAGGAGGGCCAGATGCAACAACTTATCCTTCACCTTAGGAGGGATATCTTGTCATGCCCCTTCAGAAGCAGAAGACCCCTGAATTTTGGATTTATTTCCTATCCTCTGACAGGCAAATGTCTTAATAATAAGCCCACAGTCATTACAAACTCTTGCTCACTAGGTCCAATCAGAATACTATCCTCAATGTGATGAGCCAGTGTGATGTCTTATGGAAAAGAAAGGCAATCTAGATCTCTGCGGACTAAATTATAATAGGAAGCTAGGAAGTTGACATGCCCCTGAGGAACGATAGTGCTAACCCCTCACAGTTCTCTGACTAAATATGATGCTTTGTCTTCTCCTGCTCCTTCCATGTGGTAAATTGACCCAAATCTGCCCCTTAGGGCAGCCTCTCTCTCCTCTTCAGATGAGGGGCTCTTTGGCATTCTCATTGTAGTAGGCTGAATAATGGCTCCCCAGATATTCCCACATCCTAAATCCAGAGCCCATGAATGTGACCTTAATGGCAAAAGAGACTTTGTATATATGATTAAATTAGGGATTTTGTGATGGGGAGATTATCCTGGATTATCTGGGTGGGTCTGATGTAATCACAACGGTCCTTCTAAGAGTGAAGCAAGAGGAGTCATAGCGAGACTGACCTGTGACCCCCTCATCTCCAAAGCACATCACTCCAATTTCTGCTTCCATCATGACATCACCTTCTGTCTCTCAAAGAATATTGGCAGCTACTAGAAGCCAAAAAAGTCAAATAAACATTGTCCCCTCAGAGCCCCCAGAAGAAACCAGCACTGTTGACTCCTTGACTTTAGGCCAGTGCCACGGATTGCAAATGTCTCACCCCAGAACTGTAAGAGAATAAATTTGTGTTGTTTTAAGCCACTAAGTTTGTGGAAATTTATGACAGCAGCCGTAGGAAACTAGTACACTCTGCCTAGGGCTTTGAGGTCAGCCTGTGCTATGAATTGTGATAGTGAAATGTGAGGAGGACATTTTTGTGACTCCACAGTGTCCATTCCACCTGCTTCCATTCAACATGAGCCATGCCATTTGGCGAATTGATCCCCGGAGGGGGTCATGATTAGCTCAAGCCCAACTTCCTTAGAGTTGGTTGGTTCAGGAGCACAAGCCCAAGTCAATCAATGCACGGATTTCTCCTGGCAACAGGGATTAATTTAGAAATGGGCATGTGACCCAACTGGGGCCAGTGAGATGCAAGGAGAAACAAAGACAGTCTTTCATCTCTGCTTTCTATTTCACTAAGAAAGAAGAAGCAATCAAGAGTCTTTCTCAATCTCCCACCATGTATAGCCATGTATTGCTTCTGTGCCCATACACTCTGCCTTTTTGTGATACTAAGGATGAACGGTCAGTTACTGTCCTCTGGATTTGACCCCTTTTACCTACTTGAGGACATATTGCCCCAGAAATTCTCCCCTCTATCTACTGCATCATGAATTTCCCCCTCTCTACTAGATTCTTATCAGCATGAAAATATGCTTTTATTTCTCCCATCTTAAAAATTTCCCTTTTAAGTGACTGATAATGGGTATGAGGCTTCTTTTTGGGTTGCTGGAAATGTTCTAAAATGGATTGTGGCAATGGTTACACAACTCTGAATATACTAAAAACCATTGGTGTGTACACTTTATTTTTTTTTAATTCCATCAGTATTTTAATTAATTAATTTAGTTAATTTATTTTTGGCTGCACTGAGTCTTTGTTGCTGCGTGTGGGCTTTCTCTAGTTGCGGTGAGCGGGGGCTACCCTTCGTTGTGGTGCATGGGCTTCTCACTGTGGCAGCTTCTCTTGTGGAGCGTGGGTTCTAGGCACGCAGGCTTCAGTAGTTGTGGCATGTGGGCTCAGTAGTTGTGGCGCACGGGCTTAGTTGCTCTGCGGCATGTGAGATCTTCCCGGACCAGGGCTTGAACCCATGTCCCCTGCATTGGCAGGCGGATTCTTAACCACTGCGCCACCAGGGAAGCCCGGGTTTTTTTTATATTGAGCTTTATAAGCTGTTTGTATATTTTGGAAATTAATCCCTTGTCAGTCGCATCCTCTGCAAATATTTTCTCCCATTCCTTAGATTGTCTTTTCAGAAAATCTCCCTATTTTAAGGTCAGCTGATTAGCAGCCTTAATTCTATCTGCAACCTTGAATCCACTTTGCCATGTAAGATAACATATTCACAGATCCCAAGGATTAGGTCATGGCTATCTTTGGGGCACTATTATTTGGCGTACCACGAGCCCTAAATATAGATATAAAAATGAATGTTGGATTGTTCTATTATGTTTTCTCTGATACAGGGCCTTCATTTGTTGGGCTTGCATTTTCTCTCTCATGCTGTAGGCCCCTCTTATGTATTTGGTGACTTATGGTGCAACTTCCGAGGGCGATTTCTGCAGCCATCCACATGTCACTGACCTCAGGAACCATGGCTGCGTTGGTTTCCCTTGAGGGGGCTATGGTGGACTCCCACACAATAGCCACTGTGGTTTCTCAGTACTGTGGACAGAATGTTTTGAGGGAGAAATGCGCAAACTTCCAGGCTGAGCATCCCTTCTTTGCAGAGTCTCCACCCCCCACTGCACCCAGCACACACATCATGACTACAGCCAGGAGGGAATAGCTGCCTTTCCCCTTCTGGTTCCCAAGCTTATTAGACCTTCCTTTAAGCCACTGTGAAAAAAGAAGTATGTACGAGAGGCTGCATATCAACATTATTGGGTGAAAAGGAACCTGCTTGCTATTAGGCAGGCAAAACCAGTGCTGTCTCCCAGGTAGCCTTTAATGTCCCATACCAGAGGCCTTCTCCAGTTTTTGATAATAACAGTTGACATTTACATAGCATTTAGCATGTGCCAGAAGCTGTTCTAAGCATGTGGCATATATTAACTCATTTATTTCTCACAACTCTTAATATCCCCACCTTGCAGATGGGTTTACAGAGGTTGAATAACTTCTTCAGGATTATTCAATGTTTTATTTTGACCAACATCTTCAAAACAAAGACGATATGAAGGAATGTGCAACAAGAGAAACTGCACACACACACACACACCATTTAACTCAAACAGCTTTCACTCATTTATTTCCTTCAACAAGCCAAACAATGCCAGCAGGCAAGAGGAGTCAGTGGCTGGAGAAGCAGGGGGAATCCTGTTCTGGGATGGACTAGTGCCTCTCGCTCCCTCGGCTACCACTTATTCCCAGCCAGTAGGTCTGGTGATCTCTGCTCCCAGAGTTCTTTGCTCCAATCTCCACTGGAGGTAGGAGATGGCTCACCATCACTATGTGGGAGCCTGCAACCCCTGACAGTCGCAGGAATCAACACTCAACAAGGCTTGGCTGGCTGGCCCTGTGTTCTGACTGGGGAGGCTGAGCCCTCCAGGTGTGCCTCACAGTCTATTGGTTTGCAGCGGCATCAGCCCTATTCTGATTGGCTACATGCAAAGTTTCATAAGCCATCATTCCATATTACATCATTACATATGCATTATTGGCTAGTTATAGCATTCCTCATCAATATATTCCAAAACTTTTGGGAACTTTTCTAAACATGTTTATGAGCTTGGGAACTTTTCTAAACTCGTTTATGACCAGGTATTTATCTTTTCTGAGTGAGGAAGCCACATGCTAACCCTTAATGAGGTATATATGTACGATTTTAATTACTTTTGGAAAAAATGTTTACAAGAAATGCTTTGGGTGGGAAAGCTAGTTTACCATTTTTAAAGTACAGCAAGTAGGTTTTTATTTATCCCTGTTAGAACATAGGGTGGGCCATCCTTTAATCACACACAGCTAGCCAGTGACAAAGCTAGGATTCATATCCAAGCAGTCTAAATGCAGAATCCACATTCTTAACTACTGTCTTATATTTACATTGCCTCTCTGCCTGGAACTAACACTCTTGGCTCAACTCAATACTCCTCCCAGGTGTACAGACCATACTCGGAGAAAAGCCAAGTTATCAAAAGGGCAGACTACGGATGTCTTGTGAGCAACATCCAGAGGACCCTGCTGTGTAAAAGCTATAAAGCTACTGAAAATTTCCAAGGTGGGGGATGCTAATAAACTAATATACAGGGGATCTTTAAATTACTGTAATTTTCCTGCCTTGTAATAGTTGCTTTGCTTTTTTAATAAAATTTTCTCTGATACAATGTGGTTGGCATGATTGCAGCTGTTGGAATTATTGCCCACCTATAGCTTTACAAAAAAAGATTCTCCTGGGTTTCTGGATGAAACTTCAGCTAAAAATTCTCTTAGCTTAGTAGTAATATCTTCATAGAGAAATCTGGGCCTTTGGCACCATGGGCATTAAATGATATAAGGATAACATTATCTTTTAAAAAAATTTTTTTATTAATAGCTACTTTTATTTATTTATTTATTTATTTATTTAATTTATTTGTTTATTTTTGGCCGTGTTGGGTCTTCGTTTCGTGCGAGGGCTTTCTCTAGTTGCGGCAAGCGGGGGGCCACTCTTCATCGCGGTGCGCGGGCCTTTCACTATCGCGGCCCCTCCCGTTGCGGGGCACAGGCTCCAGACGCGCAGGCTCAGTAGTTGTGACTCACGGGCCCAGTTGCCCCGCGGCATGTGGGATCTTCCCAGACCAGGACTCGAACCCGTGTCCCCTGCATTAGCAGGCAGATTCTCAACCACTGCACCACCAGAGAAGCCCAGGATAACATTATCTTTTTCTAAGGCCCAGGTGAGGAAATGGCACTGCCTCAGCCAAACTATAGCTTTAGCTTGGGCTGTGGTTGCAGAAGAGGCATTGCACAGAGCATCAAACAATAAGTGGACTTAGTAGATTGGAGCCACTACCAGTGAACGTGAATGTGGAGCAGATTACTGGGAAGCATATGAATGGAATAAACACACCAAGTCTAATTGAAATATGGAGACTGCACAAGTTCACGATTGTGTAATTTACAAAGTGTGTCCTTTGGGGGAAAAACAAACATCACAACACGGTCCAGAAGGTGAGTGACCTTTGAGTTGGTGGCTCTTTCCTTTGTAACAACAACATGGCTTAAGAGAGTGCTATGTGCTCACATTTTTATACCACTTGGACATGATTTTTCTGAAAACATTTTTGAAAATGGTAAGATGCTACACAAATTTGATTTGCAACAATTATTGGAAACAGTCAGGGCCTGTATGAAATCTTGAATTTTCAGATGAAGAAACAATTCAACCTGATTTTTCTTTGCCTAAGATTCCTGTTACATGTAAAATAGTGGCTATCTATTTCTAGTCATTATCTTTGTCGTAAAGGAAGTTGTGAGGAGAGAGCTACCGATAGTGGCTATTAACACTTTATGTATGACACGTAAGAGCATGAAACTAACAATCAAGGTGTGCTTACAAAACACCCAGGACTTCTAATCCTCATGACAACGCTACAATAAAATCATAATTTTAGAATGACAGAGCTGAAGCATATCTACCAAGACTAGCCAACTAGTAATCATTAGAGATGTGATTCAATCCCAGGTTTGTTTTACTATAAGCTTTGCTCTTTTCACGAGGGTATAGTGCATCACTCATGGAATTGTTTAGCTATAAAAGATCAGGTAATGATATCTGCTTTTTCATGTTTAGAGCTCAACATTAGTCCATATAAACCCAAACCTTATAAATACTTAATGTTAAGTACTTTTACTACTTTCCAGTGGAGGGGAAAAAAGCAATTTCCAATTGATTGAACGCATTTTCAGACACAGTTTACCAGTAGGATAGTTTCAGGCAATTCAGCCTTTTTATCTCGACCAGCAGAAACTTTAAAATTTATTTTGTACTGATAAACAGACATGCTAGATGCATTCTGAATTCGGGTGAACATTACTACTTCTTGTGATCTATGAGTAACTGGCCATCAGGGTACCAGGTGAGATAATTCCTATGCTTCCCATTCAGGGAGAAGGTCATAGTCAAGGGGGCACAAGGTGAGTTATGGGCATCTAATGCATCATGTTGATTCACTCCCACTCCTCAATGCCACCCTCTGTTGTGCATTATGATTCAAAACCAGGAGAATGTGTGTTGTGGACAGATTTTAGTTACACCAATGGAGTCTTCCTATCCAGCCACACATTTGTCAATATGTGAACAACTGCACAAATTTATAAAACACATGGATAATGTTAGAGTTATAATCTGCAACCCCAGACTAGATGACAATAAATGTCACTCATAATATTATGTTCCTGACCTTGCTGTATTTAGATGGTAGTCCTAAAGAAACTTACCTATTTATGTGGATGGGAATATTAGTATCACACTAATTATATTTCATAATGAACATGTGAAAGGACAATTTATCACATAGTTTAGTATTCTGCAAAGCAACATTTCTACTTGACCCATCTAAATCTTGGGTTTTTCTTAAGACACAGAAGCTCCATTTGTGTCCACTCTCTTGGAATAATGCTGTTTGTCTAAATTTCCAAAAGGCCTAGTTTACTATTGAACAGGAGGCAGGAAATGGAGACCTTACTGAGATTATCCCATTCATTGGTACATTTCTTTTGATGGTAGACAAAAAAAGTAGGTATAGGCAGAGGAAAAAGAGAAAAAGTAATTGCTGAAGAATGGCTTCTGAAGGTGAGGATGGATGGAGAGCAGTCAGGTTTTTATCTTAGTTTGGGAGGGGGAGGGAGGAGGGATGAGAGGAACAGACATGAGAAGGTCAGCTAAAAAGAATTCAAAAGAAAGAAACATATTCGTAATTATTTGGGTCAAGCTTAAGGTGAGAAATAAAAGTATAGAAATAATAGAATAGAAAAAACCACAATTTTAATAGTTAACATTTATTGAACTATTAATTCCATTTTGCAGAGGGGAACCTGAGACACAGAGGGGTTAAATAGCTTGCCCAAATTTACACAGCTCGTTCACGACAGAGCTTGAATTTCAATACTGGCAATCCGAACCACTATTTTAAAATGGGATATTAACGAAGTACAATACATAAAGTGAGAACTCTCATAGAGAAGGGATAGAGAGACCAAGGGATTAACTGGGGGTGGGGGACGGGGAGGGGAAAAAGACTGCATTTCAAAAAAAATTTACCAATGGGCTAATTATAGTTGTGTTTTATTAACGTACGGAGCACTTTGTATATGTTAGCTCATTTAATCCCGCGAACAATTCTGTGAGGTAGATACTAGTCCATTTTTCAGACAAGGGCACTTGATACTTGATAAACGACACATACCTTGCACAGAGTTCCACCTCAATAGCAGGCTTTGGAGCAAGAAAAGGAAGACTGAAGAAGACCTGGCAACTGAATGGAACAGGGCAAGGTAAGCAGGCTGAATAGTGAGAAAGACAGGAAAAGCTTCCCGTTTAAGCCTAGGCTGGCTCCAGCTTTTCAAATCTCCCCGGCCAGCCCGCCAAGGAGTCACAAAGCCCGCCCCTCAGCCACAGGGCCACGCCCCCTTCCGTGGCGGTTCTCGGAGCTCCCAATACTTCCCGCCCACTCTTTGACCCCGCCCACCGCTCCAGCATCATTTCCTGTGCGCTGGGTGCTAATTGGTCCAGCAGTCGGAAGTGAGGGCGGGCGGTGGGGCCGTTGCCGCAGTGACAGTGCTGGGGGAGTCCGAAGATGGCGGCGTCGCGTCGCTCTCAGCATCATCACCACCATCATCAACAACAGCTCCAGCCCGCCCCAGGGGCTTCGGCGCCGCCGCCGCCACCTCCCCCACCACTCAGCCCCGGCCTGGCCCCGGGGACCACCCCAGCCTCCCCTACGGTGGGTGGCCTGGCCCCCTTCGCCTCCCCGCGGCACGGCCTAGCGCTGCCGGAGGGGGATGGCAGTCGGGATCCGCCCGACAGGCCCCGATCCCCGGACCCGGTTGACAGTACCAGCTGTTGCAGTACCACGAGCACAATCTGTACCGTCGCCGCCGCTCCCGTGGTCCCGGCTGTTCCTGCCTCATCTGCCGTCGGGGTCGCTCCCAGCCCAGCCGGCGGTGGCAGTAACAATTCACCGTCGTCCTCTTCTTCCCCGACTTCTTCCTCATCTTCCTCTCCATCCTCCCCCGGATCGAGCTTGGCGGAGAGCCCCGAGGCGGCCGGAGTTAGCACCACAGCAACACTGGGACCTGGGGCAGCAGGACCTGGGCCAGGGGTCCCAGCAGTGAGCGGGGCCCTCCGGGAACTGTTGGAGGCCTGTCGCAATGGGGACGTGTCCCGGGTAAAGAGGCTGGTGGACGCGGCAAACGTGAATGCTAAGGACATGGCCGGCCGGAAGTCTTCTCCCCTGCACTTCGCTGCAGGTCAGAGACTTTGAATTGTTTTTTAAGGGTTTTGGTGTTGGGGACGTGGGTCCGGGTCGGGAAAGAAAACAAGTTATTATGATGAAACAATGGGGGCGTGGTTATGGTTCTTCAACACTTCTCGGGAAGACGAGGTTCCTTTCTTTAGGTGGTGCCTGGGTGACGGGGGGCGTGGTAGGGGAACGTGTGAATCCCTTCTTTTTAGTGTTTGCACAGTGATCCTTGTACTCATCCCCAAACTCCTTTACTGGTAGTCTCAGGATATGGGTATACTTAAACTTTTTCAGTTACGAGTGTGCAGGAATAAAGTTAGATCTGAGCAGTCTTAGAGTAGTTTTGTCGTTTGTTTGCTAGTTTATTTCGTTTTTGCAAGAGTAGGTCCCAGGAGGACAGTATAGACCAAAAGAAGTTTAATGTAACTCGACAAGTGTAGAAGTAGCTATCGTACGTAGTCTTAGTGAGCCCATGAGAGACATAAATGAAGTTAGTGAAACTTTCCCCCCTTTTTCAAGGAGTTTACAGTCCAGTTGGGTAGATCGAAAGGTGCCTGTATGAAACAACTGGAGAAGACTATTTGGATGCATTATGTAATGGCGGAAGAAATATAGGCTTTGAAGTTATGGACACTGCTGTTTGTTAGTTGTGTAACAGGCAATTTACCTTATCTCAATTGCCTCCATTTTCTCTTGGGCAAAAGTGAGATACTGAGGTTGTGTGAGGATTTAGTGAGAAGCATCTGGCGCGTAAGTTCTCCCCCCAAAATGCTAATTCCTAAACACTGGACTACTACACACTTTTGTCTTTTTTTTTTGAGCAAGTAGTTGACTATTTTCTTTTAAAAACACATAACATATTTTTATAAAATGCAGAGAAATATAAAACAAAAAGGACCACAATCTCACTGCCTAGATACCTACTATTGATATTTTAAAAAATAAAGGTAGGGCTTCCCTGGTGGCGCAGTGGTTAAGAATCCGCCTGCCAATGCAGGGGACACAGGTTCGAGCCCTGGTCTGGGAAGATTCCACATGCTGCGGAGCAACTAAGCCCATGCGACTGTGCTCTAGAGCCTGCGAGCCATAACTACTGAGCCCGCACGCCTAGAGCCCGTGCTCCTCAACAAGAGAAGCCACCGCAATGAGAAGCCCACGGACCGCAACAAAGAGTAGCGCCCGCTCTCTGCAACTAGAGAAAGCCCGCGCACAGCAACAAAGACCCACCTCAGCCAATAAATACATAAATAAATAAATTTATAAATTACAAAAAAAATAAAGTTAATGTTATATACATTAGAAACGCTACATTAAAATGTATATGTTGTATGTACATTGTAAAATTAATGTAGTATAGAAATAAATACAATGAAAAAGCACCACACACGCACACACACAAATATCAAAGATAATACCCTGAAGATAACTTCTGCTAAGTTTCTTGCTGTGTTTCTAATATATCACTCCTTCAGTTTTTTCTGTTAATGGTAAAGCATATGTTAAGAACTTACTAAATACATTATTTATTTTTATCACAACTTGGAAAATATTTTTATCTTCATTTTATAGATGACACAAGTGTAGCACATACTGCTTAAATAAGCCCAAGTTCACTAGAAGTAGAGGAACTTGGATTTAAACTTTGTTTTTAGAGTTTGTGAAATCAAGTTTAAACAGTTATAACTTACACCAGGTTTAAGGTAACTTTTCTTTTTTGTGAGTAATTTTGATGGAGTTTCTACTTTGGCAGTGTTTGGGGGGAAGAAGTAATTGGGGGCATACACTCCAGGAATAGTGTTCACACATTTTTTTTTTTTTTTTTGCAGCCCATACTTAGCAGTATATTGTCACCCACACACAAACTGAATCAAAATTTCAGGAAACAATTCTATCCCTTGCTACATGTGTTGCACTCTGATATTTTATATCCTATTCCATTTCCTTTCTTACAAATGCTGTTTGTGATCCCATTAATGAGTCATGATCAACAATATGAGAAACACTTACAGGAAATCATTATTAGATGGCTGGATCCATTCTTGAAATATAGCCACTACTGTTAGGAATGTAGTGAATTGAATCATAAACAGGCTTCCATTTAAGTAGATGCATGCTCACGGTGTTGCTTATTTTAGATGAAAAATCATTTCTTTTTCTTTAGGCCAAATGATAGATCTATAATGAATGAAACGAGACCTTTTGCTTTTGCAGACTTTATTCCATATTTGACTATTTTAACACATTGTTTCACAAATCTTGTCATTTCTCACAATATTGCATTACAAGTAATCACTAACAGGTGATAGCTAGTTATATTAATTTGGGTAATAATATACTTATTTAGGGTTAGTCACACATAAAATAGTGCTTATCTCCCAAATCACATCTTCTGTTTGCCACATAGTTACTTTATATTCTGTTTTAGTTTTATGTGTACCCAGATAAGCTAGAAAACAAACAGTAAAACAGTCCAGTAATTATGTTGTAGTTATGAGAACTTAATCTGGAACTGGCTTTTTTAGAGAAAAAAAATAATTTTTTTTAGTTCAGTTTGGAAAACAGAACAAAAACAGTAAAACTCTCCATGGTCTAAAAGCACAACACCCTGTAGTCAATTTACCATGCTTTCATTTTTGTGTTCCTAGCACTAAAGCATTAAAGCTTTGTTAAATCTAGTCTTCTCCATCATGTGTAGCCTGGATAATTAAAAGTAATTCTCAGTTGACTATTAGTTGGTTAGAACGCTAGTCACTGAATGTCATGGAAGAGCTGTTTTAAAGATAGGAAATTGGTACAATCCCTTGGATGGAAAGGTTTAAAAATTGTAGTTCTTTTGTTGCACAAATCTTTTATTACTTATCATAGGTTGGTGTTAAATAGTGACACAATTTTCAAGTGGCAGGTAGTCCTTACCCTTATGGAGCTTCAGTCTAGGGGGGAAGATTAAATAACAACAACAACAAAACCCCACAAATTGTATAACCTAGAGTGACAGGAAAAGTACACTATACTCTCTTTTGGAGCAGGCAGTAAGGACTCTTGTCCTGATTTTAGATCATTTAAAGAAGAGGTCTTTCTAAAGAGGTTGTTTAAAACAGGGATTTAAAGGATGAGTCCAAGCTAGCCAAGCAAAGATGGGAAGGAAGAATGTTAATTAATGCCTTTATTTCCATTTAAATATCAGTATAGTTCTATAGAATGAAATGAAACCATTTTTAAGGCTCTCTGAAGTGGTATGAGCTCATACTCATATTTAAATCCTTATGCTTTTTTTTTTTAACCATAATTCTTTCCAGCAGCAGAATTAAGAATCCTTTCTATCCCACTGTGGATTGTGATAATTATTAGTTTAAAATGTGGCTTAGAGACAGTATTAATAATGGAATCACCCTATCCACAACTAGAAACATAATCTTCAGTTTCCACTGTTGATACAGGTTCTTAAAGTACTATTTCTAATACCTTCTTAAGATAGCCATATCAAAATGATCCAGTCTTTTATTGTTGACTAGAGTTTATATAAGACTTTTTCTTCTAGAAGTAAGATCCTTGACCCTGGTTTTCTATTGTTCAAAGGATAGTAGTCAAAGCTTTAGAAATAGCATCAATTTAGAATGATATATCTCCTGAGTTCAGTTCCTAGTAGTGACTTATTTTTGTTAAAGGACCAGTGTATTCTGATGACGTCTCTTTTTAAAGAAAAGTTCAGATGAGGTCTTTATGAAAAAAAAAAAAAAAAAGGTTTAATGAAGCATTGAATCCTGAAATTTCACGGTATTTACTTTAAATTGAAGAAATTTTGAAATAGGCTTCCTGGTTAACTTTAATGGTTAACATTAATTAACATATGACTTGAATTAGGACGTGTAATATGAGGTACTTCAGTATAAAAACCAGCAAATAAAAACCAGCAAAATATGTAGGGCAGTTTTATGCTTTTTTTTGATTTGAGTGGTTTCTACATCAACACACGTTTAACTATGTATAGGTTGCCTCACTCATTTCTTTTTCTCCTGATTTTTTTCAGCATATCCATGCTTATCCCTCCCCCCACTTCACTGTACAAATGTAGTTTCTAGTAAAAAACAAAACAAAACACTATGTCCTCTAAACTGTTGCCCATCAGTGGGTAAAAAAATGAGTCAGAATGCTTCAGTCCTGAAATGGGAATCTTTCTATACTTTCCATTGTCTGGCAAGGTCCTTGATTATACTATTTTATTTTATTTTATTTTTAATATCTTTATTGGAGTATAATTGCTTTACAATGTTGTATTAGTTTCTGCTTTATAACAAAGTGAATCAGCTGTACGTATGCATATATCCCCATATCCCCTCCCTCTTGTGTTCTCCCTCCCACCCTCCCGATCCCACCCCTCTAGGTGGTCACAAAGCACCGAGCTCATCTCCCTGTGCTATGCAGCTGCTTCCCTCTAGCTATCTGTTTTACATTTGGTAGTATATATATGTCCATGCTACTCTCTCACTTCATCCCAGCTTACCCATCCCCCTCCCCGTGTCCTCAAGCCCATTCTCTACGTCTGCGTCTTTATTCCTGTCCTGGCCCTAGGTTCATCAGAACCTTTTTTTCTTTTTTTTTTAGATTCCATATATATGTGTTAGCATACAGTATTTGTTTTTCTCTTTCTGACTTCACTCTGTATGACAGACTCTAGGTCCATCCACCTCACTACAAATAACTCAATTTCGTTTCTTTTTTATTTTTTAAATTTTATTTATTTATGGCTGTGTTGGGTCTTCGTTTCTGTGGGAGGCCTTTCTCTAGTTGTGGCAAGCGGGGGCCACTCTTCATCGCGGTGCGCGGGCCTCTCAATATCACGGCCTCTCTTGTTGCGGAGCACAGGCTCCAGACGCACAGGCTCAGTAATTGTGGCTCACGGGCCCAGTTGCTCCGTGGCATGTGGGATCTTCCCAGACAAGGGCTCGAACCCGTGTCCCCTGCATTGGCAGGCAGATTCTCAACCACTGCGCCACCAGGGAAGCCCCGTTTCTTTTTATGGCTGAGTAATATTCCATTGTATATATGTGCCACATCTTCTTTATCCATTCATCTGTCGATGGACACTTAGTTTACTTCCATGTCCTGCCTATTATAAATAGAGCTGCAGTGAACATTGTGGTACATGACTCTTTTTGAATTATGGTTTTCTCAGGGTATATGCCCAGTAGTGGGATTGCTGGGTTGTATGGTAGTTCTATTTTTAGTTTTTTAAAGAACCTCCATACTGTTCTGCATAGTGGCTGTATCAATTTACATTCCACCAACTTGTAAGAGGGTTCCCTTTTCTCCACACCCTCTCCAGCATTTATTGTTTGTAGGTTTTTTGATGGTGCCCATTCTGACCGGTGTGAGGTGATACCTCATTGTAGTTTTGATTTGCATTTCTCTAATGATTAGTGATGTTGAGCATCCTTTCATGTGTTTGTTGGCAATCTGTATATCTTCTTTGGAGAAATGTCTATTTAGGTCTTCCCCTTTTACCTTTCATTTCTCGTAAGGCAGGAGTTAGGAAAGTTTTTCTATATATGGCCAGACAGTAAATATTTTAGGCTTCGTGCCCTCTGTGGTCTCTCTTTAAACTGTGTCAACTGGTCAGCTCTGCTTTTGTGCCATGAAAGTATCCATAGACAATACATAAATGAATGGATATTGTTATATTCCAATAAAACTTTATTTATAAAAATAGATGATGGCCATATTTGGCACAAGTGTTGTAGTTCGCTGATCCCTGTCATAAGACATTGTCTGTGGTATTTTTTTTTTTTCATTTTTGTTTTCCTTCTTGTTTAGTCTTTACTTCTGGAATAACCTTTTCTTTTATTTTGAATTATTTTCTGAGTTCTGTCATCTTATTTCTAATTCACATATGCTAGTTTTTCATATCTTACATCATTTTCACATTGTCTTTTAGCTAATATTGAAATAGTAGAGCATAATTTTGTCTTTTTGGGCATTTTCTTCTAGTATATTGTCTATAGGAATGCTATTCTGCTCAAATTCTTCTTATAAGAACTTTGCATGGGATTTGACCTCATTTTTTTTCTACCGCTCATTTTTACAGAAATTAATTGCTAAGTAATTTCAAGGATAAAAATAGAGATCTGAGATGTTGAGGGTAACTCCCCTTGTCCTTCCTCCTCATGTTGGATATGCAGGTCTGACCTAGAATAGATGAAGTCTCACAGGAAGGTTTGCAGGATCATCTCTTACAGTAGTAGCATTTAAATTATGAAACATCATTTTATATCTTAGTTTATATAGCCTACATGCCACTTTCTAGAGAGCCTTTACCAGAGACATTATGCTAAGGGCGTTTTATAGATAAGATGTCTTCCTCATAGTCTATTTACATAGAAGTTTTAATTACAAGAAGTTTAGTCACCTGCCTTATTTTTCCTCCCCTGGGGCATCCCTTTTGTTCCCAAAGAACTGAATAGGTCACGGGCTAGGTGTGCCTTCCTTCCAAACCAGACGTGATTCTTTGGCAGTTGAAAGGCCAGAGAAATATATCTGGAGAATAGAAGACATACCTTTAAGGACCAAGTTGTGAGCGTAAATATGTTTTAAAAAAATGGTATCTTAAGCTTAGAGCCCAGGAGAAGAAAAGTGGTCAAGGAATGTAAATCATGCTAAGAAAATGTATTTTTTTTTAGTATTAGGTTTTAGGAAGGAATCAACATCATCATGAGTCTTGTGGTGAAATGCAGTTGAAAACACTAGCGTAGCTTATTCTTAAATGTGTTTAATAGCCTGCTTTTGCTTCATGGACAAAGAAATGTTTCTGGTAGTTGATTGTAAAATATGTGTGAGATACGATTGAAGACACAAGAGCCTCTTAAATTCTTATTTTTCCTGTATGTCAGGGTACTTGAAGTTACTTTGGTCTATGTTTATTCTTCTGACGGGAACACTAAGAAACGTGGGATGTAGCTCTGATCTTGGGGGGCCTAATACCTGTATCGTCAATGTGGATTCATAATAAGAACTGAGTAGTGTGGGTGTTTTGGGGATTTATACTAAAGCCTAGGTGCTCAAGATAACTTTGAGGTTCATTTTCTAAAAATCATTTGATTTTGAGTGATTGAGGAAAGTTATGAGTGTTTTGTTTTTGTGTGCCTACTGGGTTTTCCTTTTAAGGCTTCATCAGATATTCAGGATTGCTTTTCCCTGCAGTGAATTGCTGGGTTCTTTGTCAAGTGGAAACTTGTTTTGCCTGTTGGTTCAGGAATCTGTGTATAAAATTAAAATTAAAGTAGTGTGAGCGTAAACCTGTTTTTTTTTTTTTTGAGACTTTTTTTGGAATGTATCAGCTCCCTATTCAGTTAAGATTTGTCATTTTTGTTTTAATTGTAGAAAAAGGGGAAATAAAGTGATGTAAATTTTCCTCTCCCTTTTGCCTTTTCAGTAGAACACTAAACTAATGGTTGGTGGCAGATGTTTGTTGGTTTGTTTGTGTGGACTTGCAACTTTTTTCATTGCGGTAGATTTTAAAAAAAAATGAAGCAGACGATCTTTATTAACTACAAACTGAAAAAAAAATTGTTTTAAATTTAGTGATTGACCAGATCTTTGAAGCCAAGGTCCCTGTATCATCAGGTATGGTTTAAAAATAACCTAAACCTCCTGATGCCCAGCTGTAATGCTTTGGAAAAACTAGGATATATGTATGTATATTATGAGCCATAAAGATCAGATGCCTTCATTCTGGTATATCCACCAACCATAGAAACCATTTTGACGTTCTCATCCATCTTGTTAATAAATAAGATATGCAGTTCTCCATTTCCAAAACTCAGGTTGTTCTCATGTTGACAACGGAAAATGGGTTTTTTAGAAAGAAATGACATGGGATTACAGTTGATAGCTACATTTTAGCTATTTTTTTCTAATATCTTGAGAAGAGATGCCAAGCTATGCTTTTGTCTTTGCAGGAAAATGTTCTCTTTTGGAAAAAAAGAAACAAAAAAACCTTTTGGGCTAATTAAAAAACTTTTAGCAAGCTATCAAAAACTTGGTTGCCCTTCCCCCCCCAAAAAAATCCACAGAATTTAACATTAGGAAAGTGTAGCTGTTACCTTGTTGGAATTTTATGAAAGCAGATAAATTTGAGGTAAATAATAGGAGAAGTTCAGTGTTTAATTTAGTGAAATGTTCATGGTATGTGCTCTATAAATATTTGAGCAGATGAACTTTGTAAGTTAACACTTCTGATTTCTTATATTCTGTCTTTCTTAAATGTGTAAATGGTAATTCTTATATATTAGTCTAGTTCTTTGTCATCAAAGTGCTTTCACTGCTCTGTTGGCATATAAATGAATAAATTTAGTATTGATATTGTTGCTAAGTAATAGTAAAAACTAATAAAAATAACAACAAAAAAGCTTTCAAGTGAATTTTGCACTTTCCCTGTGTTATTTAATCCTTACAGCAATCACACGAGATAGGTTTTAACTCTGTTTTACAGATGAAAAAACCAAGACTCAGGGTGTCTTGTCTAAGGTCACATAGCTGTTAAGTGATGGAGCCAGATTTAAACCCCTATCTGACTGTCCTAAAATTGTTTGGGTAATCCTACTCAAATAGAAAGTTGGTAGCAGTAAGAAATCAACTCTTTTGAGTCATTTTATAATTTGACAGTTTGTTATTGCCTTCTCAAATTTGTTTTCTGAAAATAAAAGTAATTGTACATATTTTGGAAAGTTCAGTAGAAAGTAGTTCATCATCTCAGTACCCCAGTGCAGCTAATAATAGTCATTTTGGCATCTTTTCCCCTAGCTTTTTTCCTAGGCATTTAAAATAAAGCAAAACTGCGTATAGATGCTCTCTTAAAACATGACTAGGATTTGATTGAGACCGTGCTTTTAGTAAGTAGGCTGTTGGAACATTTGTGATTAATAGAATATTGGACTCTGATCTTTTGATCAGTTGCTAATTAAACATAAAAAGTGTGATTGGAAGTAATCTTTGAAGAACCTCATAGTTTAATGGAAGAAGGATATCTTAGCAATTCCTTTCTTTAAAAAACTACTTAAATCTGTTAAAAAATCTCAAAGATAAGCTGCTGTATGCTTTGATTCATGGAAACAGTCAAGAAAAAAGCCATTTTGAACAGTAAATAAAGCATATGGGAGTCACAACAATTTGAAAGTTTAATGCCCCTGAACTGATAGTTTAAAATGGCTAAGATGGTAAATTTTATGTTAAAGGTATTTTACCACAATTAAAATTTTTAAAATTTAAAATGTGTGCATTATGGTCTCTCTATTGTCCTTAGAGAGAACTCATTTCTTAATATTACCAACATGAAATATGGAAAGTAGCATATTTAGCAGCGCTACATTGAGGATACCCTTTCATCTCTTTTGTTAATTCACATTTTTGAGAGTCATTGTGGTCCTTTGGCAGTATGAAACTAAGTATTCATGAGGTGTTTATGGAAATTCAAAAGAACTTCATGCAGCTTGTTTAATTAACAGTCATTGAGACAATTTCATAGTGTGTTTTCCCCCTTTGGTCTGTTTTTTCAGGAATCTGGCATGAATCCTAAGGTTTTATAGTAGTTCAATGACAACTCAATAAATATAAGTGCTATAAGGAGCAAAATGATGGAATGGTGTCAGTTCCTGCCCTTGCAAAAATTTATAGTCAAAATGCAGTAGTTCTCAAACTTTTGATCTCAGGACTCTTTTACACTCATAAAAATAATTAGAAGAGTTTTTGTTTATGTATATTATATCGATGGAGATTTATCATATTAAGAATTAAAACTGAGAAAATAAAAAAATAATAAATTCTATTCTATGTTAGAGTAAATCACACTTTCAATGAAAAGTAACTATTTCCTAAAACAAAGATTAATGAGAAGAGAGGCATTATTTTACACTTTGCTAGTCACGTTAATGGCTGACTTAATAGAAAACAGGCAAATTCTCATCTGCTTCTGCATGCCATTTGTTGTGCTTTATTATGTAGATTGAAGTATATTTAGAAAATCCTGCTTTAAACAGATATGTAGTTGGAAAGGAAGGAATATTTTAATAGCATTTTCAGATAATCTTAGAATTTTTTGTTTGATACTACACCCAGACTTGACAAGTAGTAGTTTCTTAAAGGTTAGTTGCAATGTGGAATCTGAAGCCATATCAATAAATTTTTCATACTCTGTTATGTATGAAATGAAATCCATTGGTCTATCTTATATAAATGGATTTTATAGCTATACACATTTAAGTATCGAGAAACTGTTAAGCTCATGGTGGCAGATGTAAGTTTTACAAAATTCTCATTTTTTGCTTGAAAGCTCAAATTTTATCATTGGGAGCAAATACCGTTTGTTGTTTTCCTTGAGGTGACAGGCTCACTTTGTTCATTCTTGAGAAAATGTTTACCAAATACACAGGTCAGACTGAGCTCAAACAGTCTCATAAGTGTTGTTCCTCAAGACAACCATACTTTGGTGTGTAGCAGAAGTGCTTGATGTGTATTTCTTATTTTGCCACAAGAATACTAAAAAAGATATATACTCAAGGGTTGGAATTTAATAAAATTAATAATATTTACATTTTCATGAAGGACATTCTTAAGTGAAACTGGTGGCTTTTTTTTTTTTTTTAAACTGTGAGGGCCTGGCGGTGAAAAATTCAATGACTAATATATGTCCATATATGTCAACTCTACAGAATACAATGACTGTATAGTTTGGTGCCACTGTTTTGGTTCATGCCAAGATGCCAGCAGTTTCACCTACCATTGCTTTTGCACTATCATGAGCACCATGAGTACATTTTCCAAATGTCCAACACGTGATGTTATAAGATCTTGCACTATAACTGTCTTGACAGTAAGAAAGCTAAAATCATCTTAATATTATTTTGTAAATGGTTTTGACTTCTCAGACCCCCAGAAAGTGTCTCAGGGACCACCAGGGGTCCATGGACCACACTTTGAAAACTGCGGAGCTAATACAAATAGATATTAATTTTGTTAACATTCTTTTGAGAATCTGATAATAGGTATGGACATTTTCCCCAGAAAGATATACTTAAATAGCAAATTTTACATGTAATTTTCAGAGGATTATAAACTTCCAGAAGCACTAGAGCTATGGTTCTCAAACTTTGCATCAGAGTCACCAGAAGAGCTTTGTTAAAACAGGTTGCTAGGCCACACTCCCAAGTTTCTCATTCAGTTGGTCTGGAGTAGTCTAGGAATTTGCATTTTTGTGTCCATTCTCTTTGGTACTTCATGAACTCTTATTAATCTGAAATTTTACATTTTCCTTTAATTATGAGACATCCTGTCATTATTTCTACGTATATCTTTCCTCTCTTCCAATCCTCTGTCTTACCTGTTTCTTCTCATTCTCTGCTTCTATTTATCCCTTTCAGATATATTTTTTTAAAATTTTTATTTATTTATTTATTTATTTTTGGCTGTGTTGGGTCTTCGTTTCTGTGCGAGGGCTTTCTCTAGTTGCGGCAAGCGGGGGCCACTCTTCATCGCGGTGCACGGGTCTCTCACTATTGCGGCCTCTCTTGTTGCGGAGCACAGGCTCCAGATGCGCAGGCTCAGTAGTTGTGGCTCACGGGCCCAGTTGCTCTGCGGCATGTGGGATCTTCCCAGACCAGGGCTCGAACCCGTGTCCCCTGCATTAGCAGGCAGATTCTCAACCACTGCGCCACCAGGGAAGCCCCAGATATTTTTTGGGAAAGTTCTTCTACCAGTTTTTCCTCAGGAATTTCTCCTTTGTTTCTATTATTATTCAGTCAATTTATTGTATTCTTTATTTCTCCTGTTATATTTTTCATGATAATATTTCCATTTGGTTTTACTTGGTAGATTTTTGTTCTCGTGTTTTCAGTGTTCTCCAGTTTTTCTCTAGCAACATTTAATTTGCCAATTTTAAATGTCTTTTTTTGGTCTGTTAATTCTGCTTTCATTTGCTCTTTCATGGTACTTGCACTCCTCAGACATCTTATTATTTTCTGCTGTGAGCTTATATTCCCTTGGAACTAACAGCTATTTGGGCCAATATTTCCTTTGTTTGGGAGGATGAGTTTTGATGGGGGTCTGGTTTAGGACCGGTGAGAAACCTGTGTTCTAGGTTTTGGTTCTCCACGTGGTCTGAGGCAAATAGGGACATGCCTCAGGGTAGAGAGGCTCTGGATGGTGGTTACATCCTAGTTGTTCAGGATTTCACTGAGCAATTACACGAGGTGAGTGCTATCACCGTCGTGTAATTGCCTAATTGGGAGTCCACATGTACTTTGCTTCCCACCTCAGCCAAGTTCCAGTATTTTACCTTGGGGTTACCCCTTCTCTTTTGGCTAGAGGTGTGCTGTAGATACTGCTTTCATATTCCACAGCACAGGGGACAATGTGATAATGTTGAGGAGTGAAAAGGACACAGATCACTTTCCTCTGGCCTATCTTCTGTCCCAGATAACTGATCTTCTGCAATTAAGCTGACGTTTCTTCCCACAATGGCACCCAACCATTTTTTTTTTTCTTCCCAAGGAGGAATGATTTCTTACAGTGTTTTTTTGTTTGTTTTGTTTTTTTTAGCTGGAATCTGGGATTTGTCTCTTACCCTTTTGCTGCTGGTGATTTCCCGATGTTTTTGGAAAAGCCACACATTTTAAACTGTGCTTGCTAATGAAATACTTCTTTTATCTGAGTATAAATGTTTTCCTTTCTAAATCAGGTTCTAGAAAATGGAAAAATTAATTGGTCAGAGTCCACCTTTGACAAATGAAAAATATATGCAACTTCATTGCTTTATAGAAGTCATTTTGTAGTTTGTTTTCTAAACTGTTATTTTAGAAATAACAGGGAATATACTCTCTTATAAGTCTTAACCATGACTTCTGATCTAATGAAGTGTAAAATAGTTCTTATTTAAAGGCTAATAGAGTTAGAAGAGGAAGCAATGATGACTAATGTTAAGTAGAAAATGCATGTTTCTTTGTCACAGAACATTTCTTATAAAGTAAGCAGAAATCTATTATTAGGTACCTACAGTTCTGTGTATATTGGACTGCATAAATTTAACCCAGTGTATAGAAAACCTTTGACATTTTAAAGAATATATCACAAGACTTTCAAGACTTTCCCCAACTCCCAGCTTAGAGCATAATACTGTGGCATATAATTTCCTTCATAAAAAGTAGTAAAACTGAAAACTTTAAAAGACTAGAAGATAGGCCTGTACAAAAAAGTTAGTAGAATTACCCGTCATGTTAAGATGGGTCTGCTCTGCTAGGTACTCCTAATTTTGAGGTTGCCTCCTGCACATCAGCCAAGACAGGTGTGATTCAGATTTTTTTTCTTCCAGTTTTATTGAGATATAATTGACATATAGCACTGTATAGTTTCAGATGTACAGCATAATGATTGATTTACGCACATCATGAAATGAGTACCACAATAAGTTTAGTGGATATCTGTCATCTCATATAGATAAAAAATAAAAGAAAAAGAAACAAATATTTTTTCCTTGGATGAGAATGCTTAGGATTTACTCTCTTAACAACTTTCATATATAACACAGAGCAGTGTTAATTCTATTTGTCCTGTTGTACATTACATCCCTAGTACTTATTTATCTTATAACTAGAACTTGTACCTTTTGACGATTTTCATCCAGCTCCCCCTCCTGCCACCCCCGATACCTCTGATAACCACAAATCTGATCTCTTTTACTATGAGTTTGTTTACTTTTAAAAATATTTATTTATTTAAATTTATTTATTTATGTATTTATTTTTGGCTGTGTTGGATCTTCGTGCTGCGCGTGGGCTTTCTCTAGTTGTGGCGAGCGGCTGCTGCTCTTCATTGCGGTGTGCGGGCTTCTCATTGCAGTGGCTTCTCTTGTTGCGGAGCACAGGCTCTAGGTGCACGGGCTTCAGTAGTCGTGGCTCGCGGGCTTCAGTAGTTGTGGAGCATGGGCTTATTAGTTGCTCAGCGGCATGTGGGATCTTCCCGGACCAGAGCTCAAACCCGCGTCCCCTGCATTGGCAGGCGGATTCTTAACCACTGTGCCACCAGGGAAGTCCTTGTTTACTTTTTAAATACAATTGACCCATGACATTATATTAGTTCCTGGTACACAACATAGTGATTCGATATTTCTATACATTACAAAATAATCAGTTATCATTTGTCACTATACAAAGATATTACATTGTTATTGACTGAATTCCCTATGCTGTACGTTTCATCCCTATGATTCATTTATTTTGTACCTGGAAATTTGTATCTCTTAATTTCCCTCATCCCCCAACTCCCTTCTCCTCTGGCAACCACCTGTTTTTTCTCTGTATCTGCGACTCTGTTTCTGTTTTGTTATATTTGTTCATTTGTTTTGTTTTTTACATTACATGTAAGTGAAATCATAACGATATTTGTCTTTCTCTGTCTGACTTTATTTCACTTAGCATAATACTTTCTACATCCATCCATGTCACAAATGGCAAAATTTTCTTCTTTTCTTATGGCACAGTAATATTCCTCTGTGTGTGTGTGTGTGTGTGTGTGTGTGTGTGTGTGTGTATAATACCTTCTTTATCCATTCATCTCTTGATGGACACTTAGGTTGCTTCCATGTCTTGGCTATTGTGAATAATGCTGCAGTGAACATAGTGGTGCATATATCTTTTTGATTTAGTGTTTTTGTTTTCTTCAGAAAAATACCCAGAAGTGGAATTGCTGGATCATATGGTAGTATTTTTGAGGAACCTCCATACTGTTTTCCATATTGGCTACACCAGTTTACATTCCTACCAGCACTACAGAACAGTTCCCTTTTCTCCACATCCTCACTAACACTTGTTATTTGTTGTCTTTTTGATAATAGCCATTCCAACAGGTGTGAGGTAATAGCTCATAGTGGTTTTGATTTGCATTTTCCTGATGAATAGGGATGTTGAACAACTTTTAATGTGTTTCTTGGCCATCTGTATGTCTTCTTTGGAAAAATGTCTGTTCAGGTCCTCTGCCCATTTTAAAAATTGGGTTGTTTGTTTTTTTAATGTTGAGTTGTATGAGTTTTTTGTATATTTTAGATATTAACCCCTTATCAGATACATCATTTGCAAATATCTTCTCCCATTCAGTAGGTGGCCTTTTCATTTTGTTGATAGTTCCCTTCATTGTACAAAAATTTGTAGTCTGATGTAGTCTCATTTGTTTACTTTTGCTTCTGTTTCTCTTCCCTGAGGAGACATATCCCTATTGCTAAGACTGATGTCAGAGAGTGTACTGCCTGTGTTTTCTTCTAGAAGCTTTATGGTTTCAGGTCTTACGTTTAAGTGTTTAACCATTTTGAATTTATTTTTGTATATAGTGTGAGAAAGTAGTTCAGTTTGATTCTTTTGCATGTAGCTGTCCAGTTTTCCCAACATCATTTATTAATTTTTAATTCAGTACAATTATAAGTTACTGTGTTTAATGAACTTTTAGAGATGCTCACGGATATCTGGAACTACTGGTATTAAATTGGTGAATGATGACTTTGTTAGCTGGGAAAGAAAAGTTACTTTAGGAACCTAACAGCTATTGCATAAATGTGTCATGGCTGAATTTTGTTTCATTGAAAGTAATTTTATTGTCATTGTTAAGGTTTTTTTTTTTTTTTTAATGTTTTTACGGGGGTGGAGGTGGATTGGTATGCTTAAGAAAGTAACCAGGTTATTCTGATATTTTAGGTTCAGGTTTTTCCTAATGTTTTTTGAGAGAACAGTGAACACATCTCATCTGTCACCAAGTACCTTTTTATCTTCCCCAACTTACTTTCCGTTATTTCTTCTGTGTCAGGAAAATAGATATTATTTATATATATATATATATATATATATATATATATATATATATATATATATATATATATGTATAAAGTTCATGAGTTATTTTTCTAGACAGTCCCAAACTTATTTTATTGTTACTTCAGTCTTTTGAGTATAATTTTTTTGCACTTAAGGAAAAAAATTATAAATAAGTAAATGTAAGAGCTGCAGTATAAATTTTCTCTTTTATAAGTGTAAGTCGATGAATTTAGCAGTTCAAATGATATACAGTGCTTGTGGCTTTGCTGACAGTCCAGTTAGGTCGAAAGAGTCTTTAAGCTATGACTTTGCTACTGTAAATAAAAACATCACTTTTTAATACTCCAAACACTTTAGGATTTTCTCCTTTTATTAAATTTTAGAATGCATTGTTGTTATTTACAAGATTTAATATTGCCCAAGATTGTTCCTTTGAAGCTTTAAGTTTAAGCAGTTTAAAATGCTGAACACAACTGAAACAAATTACTGTCTCTATAAACTCAGACCTAGTGAATAGACACCAGTGACCTTACATTTGATATTGAAACGTTTTTGAGTGGTTTTAATTGAAACTCTAACATTAGAATAAGAAAATTGTTGTGTATATTGGGTTTAGGTAATGTGTTATGAATTTAGGTTTTCCTCCAGTGCCAGCACAATGCTTTCCACATAGTATATTTTAAAATTTCTTTGAGTATGTGAAATAATGTAATTGTTTCTCCTACTGCTTAGGGGAAAGAATGTGCTGAAATTTACAAAAGAGGTTCCTATTACTTAGTTTGGTTGGGGAAGAACAATTCATCAGTGTGAACTTTTTATTGCTACTTGCTTGCCCTGCTCAAATTCAGACTCTGTTACTTATGACTCAGAGGTTCTGCGTGATCTGGTTTTACTGACCTTTCCTAATGCACCACTGCCCCTTCCATCCCCAAAGCAATGAAAACCTTAAAATACCCAATAATCCTTGACAGATATGCATAGGGTATTAATGGAGGAAAACACAAAATAGAAGAACATAGGAGACCTCAATTGAAGGAGAGGTATATCATACACATGGATTAGAAGACTCAGTATTTAAAATTTTCAACTTTCCAGAATTAATTCTAATCAGTAAGCTTTAAAAAAAACCAATTTCCAACAGCTTCTCATGGAACTTGAAGATATTTATATTGAACATCAAAAAACAGTAATAGCCAAGATAATTTTTTAAGAGGAGCAGAGTGGATTGACATTGCCCTACTCAATATCTAGGCTTATTTTGAAGTTAAACTATTGAACAAACAAACTGATGGAAGAGAAAAGATATGGAAAAAAATAAAATTAGATCTTTAACTCACACCATACTTAAAAGATCTAAATGTGAGAAGCAAGATTATAAAAGTAATCTAAAAGAAAATGTAGGAAAGTATGTGAATAGGAAAGATACTTTAAAGATCACATAGGAAGCACAAACCATGCTTCCTATGTATGTAGGGAAAGATTGTTTAAAACTTGTATGAAATCAAACACAATGTAAACAACGTTTAAAGACAAGCCATAAACACAGAGAATATATTTATAATGCATATAACCAACACAAGATTGGTATTCAGAATATATAAAGAACTCCTACAAAACAATAAAAAAAAGACAAATGAAAAATTGGGCCAAGATATCTGTCTGATAGCTGACAGATGAAACTTGAATTGTCAGTAAATATATGAACAGATGTTTGTATCAATTTGCATGGATTCAGCTATAGATATTCCAGAACTCAACTAACAGAAACTTAAAGCCTAAGGACATTTATTTCCTGCTTGACAAGTCTAGAGGTAGGAAGTTCAAGAGTTGGTCCAGTACCTTATGAGCATAGGAAGTATCTATGCCATTATTTTCATAATTCTCTTGACCTTCTCATCATGGTTTCAGTGGCTCCAGATGTCACCACCTTTTATGAGAAATTTTCTAAAAATAGAGAGGAAAGGAGAGAAGAGAAAGGGACCCTCTTCCTTCATACACCTTCTCTTAATGGGGAGAAAAATCTTTTCAGAAGTTTCTAGATTTTCCCTTCTGTCTCATTGCCAGTCACTGACAGAGAGGAATAAAATCACCTTTCTAGCTTAGAGGAATCAGGAGTCACTCCCTGGACTGGGGAAAGGATTGCCTTCTCTTAGCGTATATTGTCTGTCCAATTCCTGAGCAAAATTGAGTTTCTGTTTGCCAGCAAGAAAAGGGGATAATTAGAAAAAGCATTTGACAAAATTCAAATCCATTTATGATAAACAGTCAACAAAGTGGGTATAGAGGGAACATAACTCAACATAATAGAGGCCATATATGACAAGCCCACAGCTAACGTCATACTCAATGGTGAAAAGATGAAAGCTTTTCCTTTAAGATCAGGAATAATACAAGGATGTCTGCTCTTGCCACTTTTATTCAACATAACATTAGGAGTCCTAGCCAGAGCAGTTAGACAAGAAAAAGAACTAGAAGTCATCCAAATTAAAAAGGAAGAAGTAAAATTGTCACAATTTGCAGATGGCATATTATATATAGAAAATCCTAAAGGCTCCATCAAAAAGCTTTAGAATAAGAAAATTCAATAAAGTTGCAGGATATAAAATCAATACATAAAAATCTGTAGCCTTTCTTTGCACTAATAATGAACTATCAGAAAGAGAAATTAGGAAAACAATCCGATTTACAATTGTATCAAAAAGAATAAGATACCTAGGAATAAATTTAACCAAGGAGGTGAAAGACCTGTATATTGAAAACTGTAAGACATTAATGAAAGAAACTGAAGAAGACAAATAAATGGAAAGGTATTCTGTGCTCATGGATTGAAAGAATTAAAGTTGTTAGAATGTCTATACTGTTCAAAGCAATATATAGATTACATGCAACCCCTATAAAAATTCCAATGGTATTTTTCACAGAAATAGAACGAACAATTTTCAAATTTGTATGGAATCACACAAAAGACTCCAAATAGCCAAAGCAGTCTTGAGAAAGAAGAACAAAGCTGAAGGCATCACATGCCCTGATTTCAAACTACATTACAAAGGTAAAGTAATTAAAACAGTATGGTATTGGCATAAAAACAGACACATAGATCAATGGACAGAATAGAGAGCCCATAAATAAACCCATGCATATATGGTCAATTAATTTATGACAGGAGCCAATAAAATATAATGAGGAAAGGACAGTCTCTTCAATAAATGGCATTGGGAAAATTGGACAGCTACGTGGAAAAGAATGAAACTGGACCACTGTCTTACACCATACACAAAAATTAACTCAAAATGGATTAAAGACCTGAATGTAAGACCTGAAACCATAAAGCTCCTAGAAGAAAACATAGATGGTAATCTCCTTGACATAAGTCTTAGTGATGATTTTTGACTCTGACAAAAAGCAAAAGCAACAAAAGCAAAAGCAAAAGCAAAAGCAACAAAAGCAAAAATAAACAAGTGGGACTACATCAAACTAAAAAGCCTCTTCATGGCAAAGGAAACCATCAACAAAATGAAAAGGCAAACTACTGAGTGAAAGAAAATATTTGCAAATGATATTTCTGGTAAAAGGTTAATATCCAAAATATGTAAAGAACTCATGTTGAAAACAATGATGGAAGAATGTGTGTGCGTGCGTGGGTGAATTGAAATTGAGTAGTCAGTCAAAGTCTCTCCTAGTTGTTATCTTTTGGCTGAGAATTGGATGACAGAAGGAGCTAAGCATGTGAAGATCTGGGTCTAAGGTCTTCAGGCAGAGCACACAGCAAGTGCAAAGTCCTCTAGACTGAAATAAGTTTGTCATATACAGGGAACAAAAAGTGGAAGACAGGGTTAGTAAAGCTCAATGAGATGGGAGAGGTGAGAGTGGCCAGCTCACATAGAGCCTTGTTAGCTCATAAGGAGATTTTAGTAATATTTTATGTGTGTTATTGGAATCCATTGCAGGATTTTAAGTAGGGAAGTGACCTAATCTGATATGTGCCTTGAAAAGATCACTCTGTCTACTCTGTTAAGGATGAATTGTCGGGCAGCAGCTGTGACAGTAGAGAGACAAACAGAAGGTTACGTGCTGAAGTCTAGACAAGAGATTGTGGAACTTGAAACCAAGCTGGTGGCACTGGGGAGTAGGCAGATTTGAGATGTGTGTTTGGAAGTACAGTTCATGCATATCAGGACTGAGGGAAAGAATTCTTCAGCAGTAAAATGAGGGTAATGGTATCTCTCACAGGGTGTTATCACAGGAGCTAATGCTTGTCAAGCATTTGGCATACTTCTTGACACACATAAGAGCTTACTAAATGTTAGCTACTTAGCATTATTATTGTTATTTTTATTGTTGTCAAGAATAGGGCATGTACTTTAAGCAAAAAGAATTTTTCTGTAAAAGCTAAATTATACCTGTTGTACAGCTCTCAGATTGGAAGTGTTATAGCATATACTGTTTTGTTGGTAAAAATCAGAGTATTACTCTGTCTTAATTTTTAACAACCTTTGGATCAGAGGGCGATGGTTCATTGGTTTTCCTTTTGTACTTCATAATACTGAACCATAAATATATATATATATATATATATATATATGTAGCAATATTCCTTTTAAAAACTGTGACTTAACTTTTTTAAACGTGTGCTAGCTTGATGAACTGCGACGCTGAAAATCTTGTCTGCAGTATGTCTGTAATGCTTTCACTTAGGGACTGTTTCTTTGAGTTAGTTACTGATACATTACTTCAACTTCTATGTAGTCCTTTGAACTGACCCTAATTATTATTTTTACTTTGGTTCTTTAGACCCAAATAAACAAATCAATTATAGAGATAATTATGACTACAAACCTTGGTTATGAAACAAAGGCCTTATATAACCATCAGAGATAATGAATTCTCTTTATGTGTGAAAAATAATGCATATGCATTCAACATGGATAGAATGGTGAATGACCAATTATGATTTGTACTTAACAGTACAGGTAGAGTATATGTTTTGATAAACTTTTTATGTATGGTTTTCTAAATTATAGTACCTTAAATAGGAGACTTATTTGTTTCATAGATAACAAAACCTCTGATTTAATAATGTATTTTAATACAAAATCAAATTAGAAGAGTTGACTTCATAATTGCCACATAAAATGTATCTTTACTGATTTTGACTGTTCACCTCTACCTTCTTTTGTAAACTTCTATGTGTACACCCACATATATTTTATACAAAATTATGTTTTTATATAATAATTAAGAAAACAGATAATCAAAAAGAAAAAAATTCCATACTTCTGCTACTTAGTGATTTAGTCTCTTTTTCTACCCATCTATGTATCAAATATATATATATTTTTTTCTCCTATATTTTGTTTTATATATTTTTAATCTAAAAGACTGATTGATCTAAAAAAAAATCTATGTTGTTGAATTTTCTATAATATCCTGGTGTGTGTGTGTATGGTCTATATCTTTTTTGGTGATTTTTTTCATTGTGGTAAAATATGAATTTTAAAATGTTAAAATTTTGTTTATTTTAAGCAATTTAAAAATAAAATACCATTTTAGCCATTTTAAAGTGTATGACTCAGTGACATTAAGTACCTTCACAGTGTTCTAGCATCCTTTTAATACAGGATGGTATTATATCAAAAACCATCATTTCATCATTCACTTAACAGAGTCTTTATTGTTGGGCATCTAATTTCCATGATTTTCTATAAATAATGTTATGATAAATATTTTTTTTTTTAGTAAGCATTCAATTTATACTGTTTTAATACGATAATTTTAGACCCAGTATTACACATACAAGTAAATCTAAAAGGAGGGGAGAATACATGTTACATTTGTACACCAACATTAATGTGACTGCAAGTTCCTATCATAACACAGAATTCTAGTGAAACTGTTAAAAGTGGCTTATCCAGGTGTATGACTTCTATCTACAGTTATCTCTGGGACCAAATGCATTCACATTCCTCCACATGACTCCACAAGACCACTTAATAAGGATTCACGGGCCCCAACATAGCACCAAATGAAGAATTTCCTTGCCACCAAAGATTCAGGGAATGAGCATAGAACTCCAAAAACTACTCTGAAGATGACTCTCTTTATGTTTATTCTCACCATTTTCCAATTTGTTTAGATGTAGCTAAATATGGTCTACAAGTACCTGCAAAAGAAGTTGGCCATAAAATTACTTACAATAACACAGCAAAATTTAGTTCTCTGCAAAATAAGTTAATATAATACTGTTTGTTCCCTCCCATAGATAACTTTGGATTTGTAATATTTAATTTCCTTCACTTCTATTTTAAAAGAAAGAAAAAACATACAATAGGGGTAGCCAAACTATTGCATGGAAATATTTATCCCTTACTTTCCCTCCACTTTACAAAGCAAATTGTATGATTCTAACACTTTTAAAACAAAATAGACTTTAGGAATAATTTGTTCTAAACTACCTGTATAAGTTTCCTGTGGCTGCTGTATCAAATTACCACAAACTCTATGGCTTTAAAAGAAATTCTTCTCTCTCACAGTTCTGGAGGCTGTCAATCCAAAATCAGTATCACTGGGCCAAAATCTAGGTGTTGGCAGGTCTGTGCTCCCTCCCAGGCTCTAGGAGAATCTGTTCCTTGACTATTCCTGGTGGATGCCAGCATTCCTTAGCTTGTGGCCACATCACTCTAATATATTATGATAAATATTCTTGATGCAAAATATTTGTTCATATATGAATCTTTTTTAAATGATAAAGTTTGAAAAGAGGTATTGTTGAGTCAGAGAGTATATTTGTTTAAGGCTATTCATGATAGTGCTACATTTTTTTCTAAAATGTCATACCAGTTTTTATTCACATTATCAGTATGTGAGCACAGTTCCATTTCACTTTCTTGCTGATACCAAGCATTTTTGTTCTGTTTTGTTTTATTTTATATTTTAGATCTAAAAGTTTTAGTAAAAAGTAAACACACTCTTTGCTATTTTGCTTCAAAGTTATAACGTATATCTTTTAAAGTGCCAATTGATACGTTAAGAAGTATCTTATTTTATCTTTATTTATTAGTGAAGAAAAGAAATTAGTTCTCAAACATTGTTAATGCACTGATTAGGGTGAGTTTGCACTCAGGCTTTACTCAGATCTATAAAGCAGGAAAATCACTAAATCTTCATGGGTAAAGAAAGCACCTGTGGCCCAGTGGGAGAGTAGGGCTGTGATAGTAGAGGCAGGAAGCACATTGAAGTCAGAGAATTAAACAGAATGTAATATCTGTAAAGTTTGGCAGATATTAAAGAAACAGCAAGATGGTGATAGTTACATTAGCATGTACCCTATACTTTTGGTGTTCCAATTACTAATATGAAATTGACTTCTTTTCACCCAAAATTTTCAACTTTACTTGAAGGATATTTTCTACGGAAACCTAATTCTAATAAATATCTGTGGAAACATATCTTTTACTTTGAAGACTTTTTCTTAGAGCCTGCTTTTCTGAAATGAGTGGATTTCTAAAGATAGTGTGGAGGACATAACGTTGAAATAAACCTTTTTTTTTTCCTTCTATTTTCCACATGGTTCTCATTTATTTAGTTTATATATGCATAAAATAAAGGAAGATATGACCCTTATTGCTTTTCAGTTTTATTTAAGATGTCATTTTCTAACAACATTGCGTGGTAAGTAATAGCATGGAGGTAGTGATACCTAGCCAGTTAAGTTCTAGTTAAATTTAAAGTAGGAAAGAAAGGATCATAAATGAAAGTATTAAGCTGGTAAAGATAAAAATGCTAATATTTGCAGTTTCCTTTTTTTTTTCAACCCATTGCAGTGTAGCTTGTAATTTCATCACAGTACTATAATGACTTTCAAATTGTCAAAATGACTGTTCTTTTCCATTCGCCATTGATCTCACTAAATGCTCATCACGCTGGACTTTGCATAGTGTTGTTGCCCTTTGACTTCCATAATGGTGTGTTTTCTTGCTTTTCCTTACCTTTCTCAGTGCTTGCCTAGTCCTTACAGTGCTTTAGATTTTTTTCTAGCTCTTCCGACAACCCCCCACCATTTTTCTGTCTGAAAATTGTGATACTTTTCACCAGTGTTCTGGCTCTGTATTTCCAAATGCCTGCATTCTCACTTGTTTGTCATAAAATTTCCTCCAACTCAGTAAATCCAAGCTTGAATTGTTTCACCTAACTACCCATTCACTTAGTTTGGCTACCAGTCCCAAGGATAGATACTATGGCATTATCTTTATTTTTTCCTTTTCAAATATCTTGTAACCAAACTATCACCGCACATTTCTGGTTTCCATGTGTTCTTCTCCAGTTGCCCTAGTGTAATGTTGAGTGTTGTGATTTGTCTTAGATTTGGTTGTCATTGGTATTTAAATAACCTTTATTAAAACATAGAGATGGATTTTATACATATGATTTTGTCTTGTGAAGCATGACGGGAAAGTGAATGCCTTGGACAGGAATCTTGCCTCATTCATTTTACATTTCTAGCACAGTTGCCCAGCACATAATAGATGTTGAAGAAATGTTTTTTTGAAGGAACCGCGCAAATTAAGGGAAGAGCTTTCTTAGTTCTAAGTTCTGTGAGATGAGAGAATCCATTTGAATGGCAACTTTTTTTTTTTTTTTTACCTTTTGCTATAGAACACAGTACTTCAGTTGTTCATATTTGTTGATATTAATTATTTTTTGTTATTTGTTAAAGGAATTCTAATGGTTCTTTTTACAAAATTGACTTACTGTATAAAATATTTTCCCTCTTCTGTTTTAGGTTTTGGAAGGAAGGATGTGGTAGAACACTTACTGCAGATGGGTGCTAATGTCCATGCTCGTGATGATGGCGGTCTCATCCCGCTTCATAATGCCTGTTCTTTTGGCCATGCTGAGGTTGTGAGTCTGTTACTGTGCCAAGGAGCTGATCCAAATGCCAGGGATAACTGGAACTATACCCCTCTGCATGAAGCTGCTATTAAAGGAAAGATCGATGTATGTATTGGTAAGTATTATTTGTTGATATCTAAATTGTATGATCAACCTGATAGGTGTAACATTTTAAATAAAGATTTACCCTTCTTCCTTGTTTTTTTTGCAGTGGAAATAGTGTTCCCAGAGAATAAATAAAGAAGGCTTTATTACTTCTTATTCTTAGAAGCAATTCTTTTCCACCAAGGGAAAGTAGAGAGATGGAAATCTAAAGTTGGTTAAGAACAAGTTTCACAACATTAACTCTCCAAATGTGAGACAAATGTCCACTGGTGTGGAACTAAATTTTGATGGATTACTGCTATCAAATTTAGTTAATTTACAGTCTCTTTAAAAGACTGCAAGTTTTCCATCCTAGCATCAATGAGAACCATTATAAAGTACAAGTTCTTACTGAACTGGATGATATATTTGGATGTTTTAGGTTGATTCAAGGAAAGTCATCTAGTACTAAGGCAAAACCTTTTTCTTTATGTTACTAAAATTGAACACCAGCTATTTTATTAGCACTGGAAAAGCTTTGAGTGGTTTGAATACAGTAGTTCAAGGCCTCATATTTTCAACATGTGCCATAGTCTAGAGAAAAAGCAATTTCAAACAAAATTGAAATTTTCAACGATTTTAAGTATTATGATTATATGAAATTGTATTCAATCAGCATGTCTTTCTCTTTTATATGTATCTAAGTATATTTTTTTTAGATTTTGCTATATTGTATAAAACTCTTTCATTTTGAATCTAAAACAAGCTTCTAGAGAACAAGCATAATTTCTCCTGAGTGTATCATCTCTTTCTTGAAACTTAAGGTGGTGGATGTTTGTTTAGCCTGTGGCAGGTTGATTTACATAATTGTTGTCTTCCTGAATGGCATCCATTTGTTTAGTCAGATATTTTTATGATAAAACTCAAATAGATATGTCATTTTTAAAGATACAGAGGCGGTGCCATTATTAAGATTTTCTCCCTCTTCGTAGCCATCTCTTCCAGCCTCAAATATACTTTTTAGTTTTCCTCAAATTATTGCATTGCCTGACAAAACTTCTTTATCCCATTCTCTGTCATTATCCTTTGTCACTTCACCATCCATTGATGTGACCCTTTGAACACCCTATCCTTTTTGATCTTTGACATCTTCCATTTTCACTTGATTTACCCATTTCCTCCTATGTCTCTCACTAAAACAGCCATGTCCTAGACTAAGTCATTTCATAAAACTAACCCAAAAAGCTTGAACTTACCACATATTCTCTGACCACTAAACATCTTAAGTTACTTGTGATAAGTTACTAAGTGATAACAATTATCGAACTTGACATGTATTCTTACCTAATCTTCTAGACCTTCAACTTCCCTACTTTCATCCTTTCTTGCTTCACTTTGTCATATCCATTGGATTTTTCTGTCATTAGTTATAGAATTTTATACAGTTTTCACCTTCTTGGAATATTATCCCTTTTAGGCTTCAGTGTTCTATTTTCCTACCTGTACCTCTCTGAATTTTTTATTCTATCAGTGCTTTTAATACCTTATTGAAATTAATATTCCTCTCCTCCTCCTAAATCCACCTCCCAAAAGTATATAATGAAAATGCTCCTTTTATCTACGTTCATTTATTGGTTTTTGAGTGTCAGTTATAAATTGAGGTTTAGTTTCAGACACCCCATTTCCTACCATAAAAATACTAAAATTCATTCCATAACTAAAAGTATAAATATATACCTCTATAAACATTAGAATATAAAACCAAACTCTTAATATAAAGCTATATTATAAATATTCCTTTTGGGTCATTTTCCTGCATGGGCAGAATTGAATGAGGCCTTTCTAATTCTGAGTGCAGTGATATTTGTATCTAAACTATATACTTTGTTTTCCTAAATCTCCCACAGGCAAGCATAGGCATTCTTTATTGCCCAAAGAACTTTTAAGTACAAAATTAATTTTTTGAATATTTTTATTGATGATTGTGATTCTGATATTATAGATTCTCCTCTTGAAGTGATTAAACCATTTTTTTTCCCACGGAAAACTACTGATGTCTTACTTTATCCATTAAAAATTGCAAAGGAGCATGTCTTTGCTGATGTTGTGTGCTTTGGAGATGTAGATTTGTTTCATCCAGTTGTGGATTCAAAAGGCTTTACACGTCATAAGTCAGCACATCACACTTTATCTTCAGTTCCATTGATCATAGTAGAATTGGTCACCATTTTGTTGATGATGATCAATAAGATTGTGTGGGACTCATTATAAGGACATAAATGTGTTTGATATTTGGGTGGGAGTTGAAGTTAAGCTTTTAGCTCTTAACCTCTTATGAGTTGACATTGGCTAGGATGGTCTAGGAAACCAGGCTAGGATGGTCTAGGAAACCATCAATTGTATACTATAGAGTCTAAGGTCTAAATAATACAGAATATTCACAGAATTATAAAATATTTATTAAATTAAATAGAAAATACATTTCTCATCTATTTCTCATACAACTGAATCTATAAATCTTTGCATAATGGGTCGATAAAACTAAGAAAGCCTCCTGTATGTTATCTTGGCTAGATTGTTGTGTTGCCCTTGCTAGATTGCTGTGTATCCCAGTAAACCACAGATCTTAAAAAATCATATTGCTTTATTATATTTGACTCTTTAGAACTCTTTACATAATAAGAGGCATTTATTATGTATTTTTAACTTTTATTTTGAAATATAGATTCACAGGAAGTTGCAAAATTAGTACAAGAAGATCCATGTATCCTTCACCCAGTTTTCCCCAGTGGTTACATCTTATGGAATCATAATACAGTATCAGAAATAGGAAACTAGTGTTGGTACAATGTGTATAATTCTATGCCATTAATCACACGTTGAGATTCATGTAGCTACTACTGCAGTCAAGATACAGAACATGTTATCAGACTCCCCCAAAGATCCCCCTCATTCTACTTATTTATAGCCTACTTTTATAATGACCTACTCCCCATCCCACATCCTTAACCCCTGGCAACCACTAATATGTTCTCATGTGTATAATTTTGCCATTTTGAGAATTTTATGTAAATGGAATCATACAGTATATAATTTTTTGAGATTGGCTTTTTTTTTTTTTTCACTTGACCTTCCAGATTTTTTTTTAAATTGCTGATTATTATGCCATGGTGTTGATGTACCATAGTTTAGCCTTTCACCAATTGAAGAACATTTTGGTTGTTTCTACTTTTTGGCTATTACAGATAAAGCTCCTGTGAACATTTGTGTACAGTTTTTTATGTGGAGATGAGTTTTCTTTTCTCTAGATAAATGCTCTGGAGTGTGATTGCTGGGTAATACAGTAAGTATATGTTTAGATTTTTAAAGAAACTGTCATAGTATTTTCCAGTGTGTTACATGATTTTTCATTCCTAACGGCAATGTATGAGAGATCTAGTTTCTCTGCAGCCTTGCCCGGATTTGGTATTGTCACTATCTTTTATTTTAGCTGTCCTAATAGCTCAACAACGTTTTAATTTACACTTCTCTAATGGCTAGTGATGCTTCACATGCTTATTGCCATCTGTATCTCCTCTTTGGTAAAATGCCTCTTCATGTCTTTAGCCCTTTTTCTTGAAATGGAGTAGGATGTGTATTATCTGGGATGCTTTAGTTGCAAATAACAGAATACCTCATCAATAATCGCTTAAACAATAAAATCTTATTGACTCACATGATAGAAAGTCTGCCCGAGGTTACAGGATTGACTCAGGAGTCTCAACAATCTCTAAAGAATAGTCAAACATGTTAGCTTTTCCCTCTTGGTTTCAAGGTGATAGCAGTAGCTCCAAGTGTCGTATTCTCACATCAACATCCAAAGCAGGAAAGGAGGAGGTAAAAAAAGGGCTTTTTCTACTTAAGATTTTTTTTTTAAGAAGAAAAATCTTTCCCAGAAAACTTCCTCTTAAGAGCGCATTTTTCAGAAGTAGGTTACATGTTCATCCCCCTGCAGTAACCACTGGCAAACAGGAATGAGATTATCAGAATTAGGACCAATCATGATTTATCCCCTACATCTGGGCACCTTGCTTCCCAAATAAAATTGGATTTTTTTAAGTAGTAAGAAGAGGAAATAAGTTTGAGTGGATGATTAATGATGTTTCCACGGAAGGATAAAACAAGTAAGATATAAGACTTATTAGTAACATGCCTAGGAGTGGGATTGCTGGGTGGAATGGTAAGTGTATGTTGAATTTTACAAGAAGCTGCATTTCCCTGATGGCTGAATGTGTTGAGCATATTTTTATGTACATATTGATCATTTATGTGTATTCTTTTTTTTTTTTAATTTTTTTAATGCATTTTAAATTTATTTATTTATTTATTTATGGCTGTATTGGGTCTTCGTTTCTGCGTGAGGGCTTTCTCTAGTTGCGGCAAGCGGGGGCCACTCCTCATCGCAGTGCGCGGGCCTCTCACTGTCGCGGCCTCTCTTGTTGCGGAGCACAGGCTCCAGACGCGCAGGCTCAGCAGTTGTGGCGCACGGGCCCAGTTGCTCCGCGGCATGTGGGATCTTCCCAGACCAGGGCTCGAACCCGCGTCCCCTGCATTGGCAGGCAGACTCTCAACCACTGCGCCACCAGGGAAGCCCCATTTATGTGTATTCTTTTGTGAGGTCTCTGTTCAGATCTTTTGACTTTTTTTCCTTATTATTCCCGAGTTTTGAGAATTCTTTTTTGTGTTATGGATATAGACCTGTGTTGGATTTATATATTGTGAATCCTTTCTCCCAATCTGTGCTTTGCCTTTCATTTTCTTAATGGTGTCTTTAGGCAAGCAAAAGTTTTCAATTTTGGTTGAAGTCCAATTTGTCAATTAAAATAGAAAAAGTATTTGGTGTCTGCCCAGCACTGGAAAAATAAGGTGAGGTATCTAATAGACAATTATTCTTAGGTTAAACACAGTTTATAGTGAAATAAGATTATAGTTTTAATTATCAATACATTGCAGAAATTCAGGAGAGCAGGTTTTGGTTTAAGGGTCTCGCTTGAAGTGCTTTATGATAACTTAGGATACACTTTTAAAAATTAAAATGAAAGAATTAGCTACCCCATAATGAAAAATTGAATGTATTATGTGGCTCATTTTTAAGATTTAAAAGTCAGGTGGACCTTGTTTAATTAGAAAATAATTATCCAAAATATGCATGGTTATTTCTGTGATAACATTGTTTGCCCCTACTATTTGGAAGTATATTTCTAGAATCTAGGGAAATAGGTTATTTTTAATAACTTGTTGCCTGAAATCTTTCTGTGAAGGAAGACATTAATTTGTAATACTTAAACTTTTTTTTTTTTTTTTTTTGGTTTGTGCTATCCCTTGGCTCTTCTGAGATCAAAAGACACACACAGATGTTCTTTGAGCTGTTTCTTCATGTCACTGGCTTTGGTCATAGTTTCTCATATTCCCGCAGTATTGAGACAGGAATTATAAGCAGTTTAAGTAGTTCAAAGACAGTCTTTATAGTTCTGGTGTAGTCTTAACCTCTAGTTCTTATTGGCATCTCGGAGTAGAGTAGCCGTCTGTCCACTCAATAGTATATTTCCTTTCCTTTTTTTTTTCCCAACAAAATGTGAGTTGAGAGCCAAATATAAACTTCGGAGCACAAGTATTAAGGACCAGAGTACCGTTTACCATATTTTAGTTTTTCCTACCTTTGTTATTTAGGGATCACATTTTCACATAGAGTCCTCTTCAGCCTGGGTCTATGAGTGAGGGAACTCCCCTGCTGTCACTTTCCAACTTGTAGCAGAAGCAAGGAATGAACTTATTTTACTAATAAGCCTTTGAGATTATGGAGAACATTGTTACTGGCCATAACCTAGACTACCCTGACTGACTACACTCTATTTATGAAATTGAATTCCTAAGTAAACAATAAAGAAATGGTTAAGAAGAATGACTTGTTTGGTTGCCATCACAGAGAAAAATATCTTTGAGCTGATCCCCAAGTGAATCAGGGTCATAAACACAGTTCAAAATGCTTTCCTACTTAATAATTAGCATATACAAGTGGTATGTGCATAGTGATGAATTACACTAAAATTGTTGTAATCAAAATATATTTGCTTTCTAATGCAGCTGTAGGGTCAAGTGACAGTCTCTTAAACTGAATCAGGTAAGGTGTCAATTTGAGCATGCTTCAAATCAGTTAGTGCCTTGTTATATGCTCCTTTGGTATTCTGCTTAGATTGTACTTGGTTCTTCTTGGCTGATCCTATTGTTAGTTTTCTGTGGTAAGGAACTAACAATAATTGTCTCATTTATTCTTGTATTCTTGTTGCCTATACCTGGTATTTAATTGTATACTCAAGAAATGTGTGTGGAATGGCAGAGCAATTCACAGGAAGATGGCTAGGTTCTCTCTGGCTTTTTTGCATTACTTTGTGTTAATGTGGGTAAGGAAGTTGAGTAATTTTCTACTTCTTCTTGATTAGGCGGTATTTTGAGATTCTTTTATTTTAAAGTAATGTGAATTTGCAGCATGTCCGATAATCCTATATTTATATACAAATATAAAACGTATAGTCAGATATAAATTATGTTTAGATAATCTACCATTTGTCAAATCGTCATTCTTCATTAATGGTGGGTTGTTGAATATTGGTTCTGAGCATGCATTGACTTCTGGTTATGGATTTTCTATAAGGAATGGGCAGTCATACACTTTTTGTTGTTACTTGTAGATTAAAGCCATGAGTTCTCCTGTCATGAACTGAAGAGTTGAGACAGGGAGGGAGAAGAAAGAAAAAGGTGATGTTGGTACATTTACCAAAAATTGCTTTGGTTACATGATACATAATACAGTGTTTTCCCTTGAGGCAGCCCAAAGTACCTAACCAAACAATTTCACTAATATTTATATCCTATGCATGAAGCAGATGATTCAAATTACCTACCATTTTACTAGTGAAGAAAGGAGAAAGCTGTTACTTTGCCACAGTCTGTAGAGCTGATATAAAGTTGTTATAATAAGAAATGTTTTCTTGACTAAGAACAGAAAGTTCTCTCTGCTTAGTGAGATTTATTTGAGTGTATTTTAAGCATAAAAAACTAATTTCATTCTTTAAATGTGCCAAACAAATCCTTCTGTATTCTTAGTTCAGCTTTTTAGACCATCTAATATCTAACAAATTTAAAGTGGTAATTTTACCTTGCTTTAAAAAGAAAAACAAAAACAAAATCTTAAGATAATCTATTTACTAAAGCTTAAACTGTTTTTATTATTATAACTCACTCCTAAAGTAGTATCTCTTTCATAATTTCCAGGTAACTCTATTTTATGTATCTTTTATCTAGAAAGATATATTCAAACTCTATTTTAAATTACCTTATCTACACACTCGTGTTTCTCTTTGGATCATATAAATCTTTCTCCTTTACTAAATTACCTGATCACTTCCATAGTCCTTTGATGAAAAGTCCTGGAGCTTGGGAGTGGCATGGGATTGAGGGTGGGGGGAGGGAAGGGTGGGATTGCTTCTGGTACATTCTTGTCTTATGTTATTTCAAATATAATATATTGAAGATTAACAGCTTTCTGGGTTTTGTCTTAACAGTAATATTAAAAGTAATAGATGTTCATTTTAAAAAAAATTAGCAAATACACTGATAATAATTTTCACACCTTATTTTCTGGCCATTTAGATTTATGGTAGCCAATAAATGAAAATCGGTTAAAATGTAAAAAATTTTAAACTTAATTCCTCAGTTGTACTAGCCACATTTCAAGTACTTAATAACCATATCTGGCTATTGGTTACCTTATCAGAGTGTGTAGATATTGAAATTGCCATCATTGTAGAAAGTTCTATTGGATAGTGCTGTTATAGTCTGTGTACCTGTGTCCATAGTCCTTTCTACATAAAAATGAGATCATTCCACGCATCCTGTTTTCTTATTTTTTCACTTTGTGTTATGACCATGTTTCATTATCTGTGAATATTTTTGTCTAATCTCATTTTTAAAGGCAGTCAAGAATTATATAGAAATAACCACTTTTTAAATCATTCACCTATATTAAGCCATTTAGAATATTTCTGAATTTTCACTATTTTATAAACAGTACTATAGAGACTTATCATTTTCATTAATTACATATGTAAACCCTAATTACTTTAGGATAAACTACTGGAAAGCTAGAGCTTCTTAATAAGAATCAAAGAAATGTAGCTGCTGGAGTACTTGATTAGGGCTCTTGATTTAGTCTGTCACATTATCTATCCATATGCCATCCATAAATGAGCTAGGTTAAGAAAAGTCATTTCCTATACCTTCCTTACTCTTTGCAAAAATCCATTGAAAATTCAGTGAAGTCTTGAGAATTTGCTTCACTTGCTTTTGTTTCATTATTCTCTCCCCTTTTCCTGCCAGAATACTTCCCTTTGGCATTTTTTTTTTTTTTTTTTTTTTTTTTTTTTTAAATATTTACTTATGTATTTATTTATTCTAGCTGCGCCAGGTCTTAGTTTTTTTTAGAAATTCACGTTCTTTTATTTATTTATTTATTTATTTATGACTGTGTTGGGTCTTAGTTTCTGTGTGAGGGCTCTCTCCAGTTGCGGCAAGTGGGGACCACTCCTCATCGCGTTGCGCGGGCCTCTCACCATCGCGGCCTCTCTTGTTGCGGAGCACAGGCTCCAGACGTGCAGGCTCAGTAATTGTGGCTCACGGGCCCAGTTGCTCCGCGGCATGCGGGATCTTCCCAGACCAGGGCTCGAACCCGTGTCCCCTGCATTGGCAGGCGGACTCTCAACCACTGCGCCACCAGGGAAGCCCCCCCTTTGGCATTTTTAACATTACTTTTCCATATAAAAACTGAATTGGGATCTTTTTTAAACAAGTCTCAATGTAGCATTTTCATAAAAAGTTAAAAAATGGCAAAATTCCGTACTTTTATCCTTTAAAAGGAGAAGAGCCAAAAATGATAGCAATTTTTCCCTTCTGAAATAATCCCTGCTGACACTGAGCACCATTATCTTGATGACTTGCCCACTTATGTTCAACTTCATTCAAGAAGGTTAGAGTGTTTATGCATTTACCTGATATATTTGGGATTACTTTAGTAGGCATTCTGGTTAATGGTGTTAAATATATATTGATATATTTATATAGAGAGTTTGATATTTGTTCATTGTATTTTATTAAAATTCCCAGAATGAATGCCTTTATTCTCCTAAGCACTTAAGAAATATATCAAAGATGCTTAAATTAGGGGGAAAAAGGTCAAGTAACAAGAACAAAAGAACAACCAAAAACCTCATACATTTTAAAAAGTGATGTAATGCTTTGCTTACTGCTCAAGACTGTCTGTTAAATTAATTAATTATATGTTTGCATTTACTTTTAAATAAAACATGATTGTCCAAAACAGTCTATGGATTTCAGTGAGATGTATGGCTTAAGTTTGGTGTTGTATGAAAGTGGTATTTGAGGCAAATGGCTCATGTAACCAGTGGGTTCTCTTTACATGGTTATCGTGTTATCTGAAACGCGTGTATATTAAAACTGTGTCCTTGCTTTGTACAGTTCCCTGGTAACTGAGATTTCAGAGGCAGGCCCAGATTGGAGATAAAGACTTATGGAGTCCTTCTCACTCCCCATTTTCAGCTGACCAAACTAGAAAGTTGTTAAGTATAATAATTGCAGTTTCAGGCTTTAAAAAAAATGTTATGTATTTTTGTTGTTTTAGTTCTTCAATTATTTAAATCTGCTAATTCTCTTTTTTTAAGTGGGAGTGGGTGTTAGACTTTTCATCTGCAAACAGAATCCAGGATTAAGAATGTAACCTTATTGTGAGTTGTTTCATATTCTGCCCTCAGGTGTGACAGTACAGATAAGACATTAAGAAATCCCACAGTGTGTCCAAATATATGTTTATTTTGTGTCAAGCCTGAAAATTCCTATATTTGTTGTGGTACAAATAATCATGGTTACAGATAGAGGGCATATATTTCATTTTGCCTTTGGGGGGCACAATTTTGAGTGTTGATCTTTTGAAAGAATCTATTGTACTTGAGTATGAGGATGGAGGGAACAAGAGCAGGTATTCTAGTGGGTCTCCTAAAATGGAACCCTGGCCGTCTTGGTGTTATTGCAGGGTCTGGTTGCTTGCTTTCCCCCAGGGGGTTGTTGGATGGTATTAGGAAGAGGACATTGGTCATTGGAGGAAGGTATTTAGGACAAACGCGTAGATGTGCCCTTTAGAATTCACATGAAGGAAAGGAAGCTTGAGTTACAGTTCTGGTGTGATCTTGGCTTCTACTTGTGTAGAATGATAAGGTAGAAATTAAATGCTTGGCTTTAGAATTAAGTATGAATTCCTCTTTACCACAAATAATTTAGTTGCTTTGAGCCTCAATTTCTCATTTATAAGGTGGGCATCAGACCTACTGCATCAGGTTGTTATGGACAGTTAAATGAAATAATAAAGCAGGTAGAGCCTCAGCAAGTGCTTGTTTCCTTCCACTCTCTTTTCCCTTGGGTGGCAGCATAAGGTGTTCTCAGAGATCATTTCTGTGTTCTGACACTCAGTAAAAACTTAATGACAGATATGTGGCTCTTTGTTGCCTTCAATGTGAATTAGTTTATGTCCTTTGTTTCATATTCATTGTTACTTTGTAAACTTGAATTATGATTTGATAAGACATGAAACTTTTTTAAAAATTGCAATTTAGGGGCTTCCCTGGTGGCGCAGTGGTTGAGAATCCGCCTGCCAATGCAGGGGACACCGGTTCGAGCCCTGGTCTGGGAAGATCCCACATGCTGCGGAGCAACTAGGCCCGTGAGCCACAGCTATTGAGCCTGCGCGTCTGGAGCCTGTGCTCCGCAACAAGGGAGGCCGCGACAGTGAGAGGCCCGCGCACCGCGATGAAGAGTGGCCCCCGCTTGCCGCAACTAGAGAAAGCCTTCGCACAGAAACAAAGACCCAACACAGCCAAAAATAAATAGATAAATAAATAAATTTTTAAAAAATTGCAATTTATGCCTTTTAACTTAGCAGAGACATTGCAGATAGGATAATGGAAAATTATCGTAACGTAAACATTTTCCCCACAAATATTTCAATAACAGGAGTATGAAGTTCTGGTGATTTGCTGTGACTAAGTAAAAAGCGTATGAAAGCTTGACAAATGCAAAGAGATGTGAACAATGATAATTTTTTAAAGGCAAATTAATTATGAGTAAATAGTTCTTCAAGCTGCTAGAGGGCATCATAATTGCTGTTTCTGAAAATTGCAGCCCTCTAGGAATGAGAGAAGGGAAAGAGCAAAGGAGGAACTCTGTTAAAAGAAAAAGGCATTCTTTTCCTCCTCACTGTGGGGGAAAGGAGCTCAGGTGGGATGTGAGAAACGTGATTGAATACTGTCATTAAGAATATCGCTCATAGGATAATTTATCGAAAACAAGCTACATTAAAAAAATTATTTGATATATTTCCCAAAGAATGATAACTTAACAGTTATGTTCTTTGCCTCCTCGGGTTGAAAGTACAACAGTGTATTGAGGTTCCAATCATTTGAATTCTTAGAGACATAGGAAAATAATAATTGTGATATTATTTCTTAAGAAACTAAAATTCAAAGCAGAATCAGAATATTATGGTACTGGCTCAACCCTGTGTTCCCTGTGAAAAATGTTTTCAAACATGTGACTTTAAACCTTGTATCCAGTAGCACTAAAACTGAATTGGTCTTAATATTTTATAATGGGGGAATTTGCCTGGAAATGCTAGTAAGTCCTTGAGGCCTTACTCAGCTCGTAACAATTTAGGGATGGACTCAGAAAGCGGGTGAAACTTCTCTCAGAGAGATTGGGAGGCACCTTTTGCATGTGGTTGCTGTCCCTAGAACTGTAAAAGTTCTGTCATCCTGTAATCAACTTACGTGGTCAGACTGTAATATCTACTTTGTTACTTATTAGTGTTTTATTTACATGACTCTAGTCAAGTATTAGAAAAAGTGATCTTCCCCTAAGTACAAGGAAGTATAAAACAATAATTGGGCACAAACGAATTCATTGTTCCTAGGGCTGTTACCAGTTTGCGTTTATTTTAATCCAACTGGTATTTTTTTAGCACTCTCTGTGCACGGGATTCTATTTTTGAAAGGCAGATGAAAAGGTCCTGATTGAAGGGATAGGGTGTTTATTGAGTCCCTATTGTGTGCTAAGAACCAAGCTAGGTTTATATATATTGTCTGAATTATGACAGCAGTCCTTGGAGGAAGGTAGTGAAAGAGGAAATTGAAATTGACAGAGGTGAAGTCACTTGCCTCAGGCCAGACAATTGCTAAGTAGAGAGCAGTATTCTCAAACCCAGGTTTGTCTGACTCCTAGACAGGACTTTCTTTTAGACTTGATTCTCTAGGGTTTCCAGGTAGAAAGGAGATATGCTTTGTTATAATCATTCTTATATTTGTTCTACTGCCTGCTTTATCTTATAATAAACTGTGGTTTGTGTAAGCAGATAATGCTGACTTCCAGATGTATTGGGGCCTGCCTTAACTCCTTATTGCAAAAAGGATGTAATTGAATTGGATATAAGAATCTGCTATATACACATACAGAATAATGTATACCTAAGTTACTCCATATGTAATGGGCCTTTTCAAAAATTCTTGGTCTTCTCTATTTATAGGAAATCTTGATAATGGGAGCAAAATTTAATTGGAGGATTCTTTTATTATTATAACATTTCATGCCAAAGTTTGATCATAAAGAACTAGTCTCATGTAAATTCAGTAAAATTTTATTTACTTAGATTAGCTCTTTTGAGTAAGTAATTAAATATTTTCTAATGTCTTTAAAAAAATTCTTACATGCACATGTGTACTATATGTTAGCCACTGTTCTAAGAGCTCCTCAAATATTTATTTGTTTTGTCCTCCTAATAACCCCATGAGTAGGTACTGTTATTATCTCCTGATTTACCGGTGAGGAAATGGAAATACAGAGAGGTGATGTTGCTTCCTGGGGTCCCAGAACTAGGAGGTGGCGGAACTGGGATTCTAACCCGTTCAGTCTGGTTCCAGAGGACCAACTCTTAGCTATGGTGTTTTGCCATTAGTAAGTGCAGCAGACTTAAGAGAGAATTTGATTTTTTTGAACTTATTTTAGCTCAATGAACTATCTGCCTTTATGTGCCTCATTAGATGGAAACCCATTTGTACCTTTTTTACATGTCCCTCACCAGGAAATAAATAAGAATACATTTTTTTTCTAAGTTCAAAGGCACATAAAGGCAGATAGTTCCTTGAGGTAAAATTATGTATCACAAGTATGCTAGTCCCAGTTGTTGACAGAATTCTGAATTTTTGGTGACTTTTGTATGAAAGGCAAAGACTAAAAAAAGTATGGTTAAAAACCTGGACTTTTACACAATAGAAAATTACTTGTTGACTATTTTACTTAAGACTTATTTCTACAGTCTCAGCATTATCACAGATTCTAAATTAATGTATTTATTTTATATTGGAATTGTTTATTTAATGCTATACCATATTTAATGTTGTTTGCTTGATAAGAACCGCCCAATTTTTATTTCTCCATTGGTTACAAATTAATTACTTTAAAGAGCAGCTTTAAGAGAAGTATTGTTTTGGCGAACATACTTAAACAGCATGTGTAAAGATCATTTTTGTCTGAGGAGAAATATCTCTCTCATTATAAAAATAATATATATTTGTAATAAACATTAAAACACTGTAGAAATATGTAAAATAGAGACATTTTTGTAAAGATTCATTCACCATGTATAGCCATATCTACATAATACTTTAAGATCTGTTGTTGCTGTAGATGCCCATTGAGATCCGCCCATGTACTCTGGAACTAACGCCTCTTTCCCCATAACCATTGTTTTTATTGCCTCTTCCAGCTTCTCTGGCCAAGCTTTTGAAGTCCAGAACCAGATATGAGGCAAGCTGGAGCAAATTCTCTTTAATGAGAGTTTGGAATTAAGGTTCAGATAGTACAAGTATATGTATTGTCTGTTGCCGAGGGTGATGGCGATAAAGCTGGGAGACAGGGATAGACAGCAACAGGGAAAATTTGGGGACATGTTTTTGCCTTTGCTTTTGATGAGATGCCTCTATTCTTCAATAAATGTTCATGTTGTTTAAGCCAGTTAAAGTACTTTTTCTCCCTTGTAATTAAAAAAAAAAGCCCTCTACTTGATAGAGTCAGTACTCAAAGATATATTCATAAGTCACAGCATCTTAAAATTAAAAGAATCCTTAGAAATCATTTTTATTATTTACCATTTACTATTATTTGCTATTTTTAAAAACATTTACTAGTTACTATTTTATTGATTTACTATTTGCTTATTTCCTATTATGTTATTAAACCACAGAAATCTTCCTTCAAATGAAATCTAATGCAGTAACCCAATATGTAAAAGTGTTGAGAGGGGAGAAGCATAGACCTTCATGTATCCCACCTCACAAAAGTTCATGTGTGTGTGTGTGAGTGTGAGTGAGGGGAGTAGGTGTGGGTCCTTAAGACCCTAAAGAGCAGTGGTCTTAGCCAGGAGCAGTTTTGCCCATTGAGGAGATATTTAGCAATATCTAGCGACATTTTTGGTTGTCACAGTGGGGGAGTGCTGTTTACATCTATTGGATAGAGGTCAGGGGTGCTGTTAAACATCTTACAATGCCCAGGGCTACTGTTGCAAGTTCATGTTGCAAGACAAGCCAAGGCCAAAGCCAGGGCCTGACTAATTTGACTAGAAACGATGCCACAAGTGCCAGCTCCTTGTGGTCCTTGTACCATACAGCAAAAAGGATGACACTGAGAGAAAAAGGGCTGAATGACTGCAGCACAAGTTGTGGGGTCCTCTGTTGCTGAAGAGCCAATAGAAGGGGAGAGGAAGAAAGCCCCTTACCCTACCTCATCAGAAGTGGGAAGTGATGAGGGAAGGTAGAGAGGTGAGTGGAAGGTGGCCTCACAGTAGCTCCTTGCAAGTCTCTCATCTTTCATTTCCAGAGGTCACAAGGCATTTGCACCAAGACACAGATGAACTGTGATTCAAGTCTTTGCTTAGCATGTGAGGATACTTGCAGAGTCTCCAGGGCACCATGGTGGAGCCATCACCCTACACCTGCAGTAAATAATTATCTGGTCCAAAATGTCAGTAGTTCACTCTGCTCTAGAGTAGTGCTGTTCAGTAGATACATAATGCCAGACATGAATGTAATTTAAATTTTTCTAATAGCCACATTAAAAAGAAACAGGTGATATTAATTTAATAATATATTACTTAAAGCAGCATATCCAAAATATTATTTCAACATATAATGAGTATAAAACATTATTATGCTAAGTGAAATAAGTCAGAGAAAGACAAATACTGTATGATATCACTTATATATGGAAATCTAAAAAATACAACAAACTAGTGAATATATCAAAAAAGAAGCAGACGCACAGATATAGAGAACGTAATAGTAGTTACCAGTGGGGAGGTGGGGGAGGTGCAATATAGGGGTGGGGCAGTGGGAGGGTGTTAAGATAGGCTCCAGGATATATTGTACAACCCAGGGAATAGAGCCAATATTTTGTAATGACTGTAAATGGGAAATAACCTTTAAAAATGGTATACAAGATTAAAAAACATTATTAATGAAAAATTTTATATTTTTTTCAACTTGTTTCTGAAATCTAGTGTATATCTTCTACTTAAAGCACATCTCAATTCAAGCAAACTTTTCATCAGTAATACTTGATCTGTATTTAGATTTAATAAAATTTACAGTTGAAACAGTAGATTCACATATCTAAGGTGTTCAAAACATATTAAACATTTTCCAATAACTGAATTATGTACCAGTGTATCATGTATCAACTTAATATTTAAATTAATTAAAATTAAATATAATTAATAATTCCGATCATCAATCTCACTAGCCACATTTCAAAGACTCAATACTAACATACGGATAGTGGCTACTATATTGGACAGTGTAGCTCTAGGCACTAGAAAATCACTTAATTGTCTTAATTTATGGCTAACCAGGCCAAGCTAAGACCACACAACCATTACTTCAAAACTTTTCTCCAGCTTGCTCGGATCTCTGTTCATTATATACCAGAATACCTGCTCTTAAATCTCCATTTCAGAGGAGCTTTATAAGTAGGGTCACATTAGGCTAGGCATTATATTATGAGGTTCTCAGAGGTTTCTCCAAAGGATATTAATTAAGATGAAAGAAGCCTTCTTTACTCAGTGAATGTCACTACTCATTCAGTGAAAAGATACCACTGAGCATCAAAAAAAAAAAATCAACATGAGTCTAGTTTATGTTGAGAGAAACTTACTGATTAGCATGAGTATGTTGACAGGGAATAGAACTGGTCACTCTTTCTGAGTCCCAGATTTAATTTGGTATGTAGAACCAGTATTTATCTCCTATGAATGTTAGAATTTGAAGGATTTAAATAGTTAGTTTATTTGGGGGTGGAAACTGCTGGTAAGAAGATAGATCTTAATAAAGGAAGAGAATTCTAAAAAATATAAAGAGGAAATAAAATATTTTTAAAACAAAAAATTCTGCAAATGAAAATAAATATTAAATTTATATCGAAGAGTTTTCTTTGATTTGCCTAGTCAGACCTTATATATCTTGGTTCTAGAGTAGTGTTTGTAGGAATGTATTTAAAGCTATTGACATTTATTTTAAAGTAATTTTTAAGGTATAACGTAATTTAATTGATGTTACCTAAATTAAATTTATCCCAAGAATAGGAATATGGTGTTTTTACACTTGTAAAAATATTGTTTTTTGCAAATATACATGGAAACAGATTTATAATTAAATCATTGCTTAACATCTGCTATATAGTATAACATACACTATAGTTAGGGTAGGTTCACAAATTATTTACCTCTGACGTATTACTCTATAAACTTATTGCTTTGTTTTGAATTATCAGCTATTTTTTCATAGTAGTTGTTCCTAATTTATATGTGTAATATTTTTTTCTGTATCATTGAGTTTATCCTGTTTGAGCTTCTTGAATGTATAAATTTGTGTCTTTTATTAGTTATGGGAAAATCTTAGGCATTATCTCTTCAGATAATGTATGTGTTTCTTTTAAGACTGATAACAACATATTAGACCTTCTCACTCCATCCTTTGTCCATGATTATTTCTCCTTGCAGCATTCTTGGATCTGTTGACATGTTTTCCAGGTCAATAAATTTCTCTTCAGATTTATCTAATCTGCGATTAAACCCCTCTATTGAGCTTTTAAAAAATCAACTTTATTGAATTACAACATAAAATTAATTTGAGAAAATGAAATAAAATGCATCCATTTTAAGTATATATATTGACGAGTTTTGACAAATGTATACGCCCATGTAACCACTACCACAATTTAATAGAGCAGTTTTATCACTCTGAAAAGTTCTTTGGTGTCCATTGGCAGTCAGTTTTCTCTTCCCCTCCACCATCCCCAGGGAACAATTGATCTGTTTTCTGTCACTGTAGATTAGTTTTCTGTTCTAGAAATATGTTCTTTCCTGTATGGCTCCTTTTGCTCAGCATGTTGTAGAGATTTCATCCCTCTAGTATGAGTCAATAGTTTATTTCTTTTTATTGCTAAGTAGTATTCTTTTGTATGGATATGATACAATTTGCTTATCCTTTCACCTGTTGATGAATATTGAGATGTTTTTCATTTTTTTGCTTTTCTAAATAAACATATGAAATTTTCATGTGCAGGTGTTTTGTATGGACATATTTCTTTTCCTCTTGGATAAATATCTAAAAGTAGGATGTTAGAACATACAGTAGTGTATATTTACCTTTATAAGTAATTGCCAAATTGATTTCCAAAGTAGTTACATACCTCTCTTCGTGCCCACCAGCAATGGATGAGAGTTCCAGTTTAGTACATTCTCATTAATATGGAATACCATTAATAATAAAAGATGGGTTATTGCCCATCTTTTAAATTTGCATTTTTTTTGAATAATGATATTGAGCATCTTTTCATATATTTCATATATTCGAAGTTTGTATATCTTTTGTCTTATGCATTGAAGATTATAGCTAGTTAAAATTTGGTCTCTTAGTATTTTGCTCTAAAATTAAAAATTTTATTTGCTAAACTTGGTGCTTTGTGTGATTTAATTTTAGAAACTCAGTCAAATGAGTATCTCTATACTCTAATTAAAAGAGTAAGGTGACTATGAAATACTTGCAAAACATTTTAACATAAACATAACTTCTTTTAAAATTGAGTGTCTGTTCATTGTGAAGAACAGTTTTAGACCTTTAATGTAGCTCTAAAATTCACATAACAAAGAATTTACCATATCTTAATAGGAGGGTTTCTGCCATTAAAAGTGAAAACTATACTTAAATGCTTTTTTGTAATTTACCTAAAAGCCTTGCTACATTTTTAGCTTGGAAAATTCACATTGTTTCTATTTCTTCTATCTTCTTAAATCAGTTATTAGTGCCTGTACTTAAATATGATTTATCATAATAGCATTTCATATTTTTCTAGGAATTTCATAAGATGAGGCTTCGCATACGTGTAGAAATATTTTCTAAAATGATACGAATGCTTAAATTTAATAGTTTTGAGGAATTAAATGAATCGATTTCAGTCTCTGCCGCACTGGTCACAGACTGAAGGCATGCTCCCTGAATCTGGCTCACTGTAGCTGAATGTTTGCACCAGAAATAGGAAAATCACATGTCCTTCTTGCCATAGCTCTTTTGAGAATGTCATTTTGAATATTCTGATCTTACCTTGGGTTTAACTCTCTGTTATTATGCTAGCTGCTTTATTTTCTCCACCCTTATAACTTCCAAAGGAGATAAATGGATTTGAGATATACAGCCTAGTCATTTGGGATTTGAGGTTTGATAATGCCCTAATTGGTTAAAGATAATACAAGGAGATTTTGAATGTCCGTCCACAGTAGTCTCGAATTTACTTACTGAATGTTACTCAGATTTTAGTTTCCTTGTTTTTCTTTCAAACCTTAGTTTGTATATTGATTGTATATTCTGGGAACTTTGCTTCAGACATTTGTGCTACTTTTGAAGAAGAATCTGTTACAAGATGAATTTCTAATTGTATTATGTATCCGTAGTCATATTTTATTATTCCTTTTGGTAGCACAGAACTTTGAAAGCAACTTGTGAAGCATCCAGCATTGAGAGTCCTACATGTCGCCACTTCAAGTACAGACTGACATTCTTGAAAGCCATGGTTGTTATCTTTGCCCTATGTATGTGCTGTTCTTCTGGTTTTAGAAAATCACACAGAAGATCACACAGATCTTCATAGGGAATAGTGTGAAACAAATTTGGCTTGAGGAATTGCTCAAGAAGTAGTTTGGTACTTTTTAGTATGTACCCTACAACTTTGATCATGGTCTCAGCTACTAGTTTTGTTTTTGTTAAATCAAGTGTTAGGGTAAATAAATCTTTTTTTTTTTTTCCATTTTGATTAAAAGGGTAGGGAAGGAAAAGGGTCTGCTTGAGGCAAATCTTTTTTTCTTTTTTAAGATTTTAGATCTTAATGCTTAGACTGTAACTCTAAAGGCATTATCAGGGATTTGAGGCCTATTCTAGATACATAGAAATCATTTATCTAGTCCAGGTCCTTCACTTTATAGACCTGGGAACTGACTTAGTGCTTCTCAACCTTGTCTGTGGTCAGGGACCAGTTTTTTTCCTTCCCCAATGCATGGCAGGCCAATAACTCTGTAAACTACAATGAAGATGAGGTACTGGAAAAAGTAATTTTAAAATGACACACATGGTTTTAAATGCTTCCTCTTAATTTCTGTGGTTATCTCAATGTCGATGGATTACAGAGAGTTCTAGGACTAGAACAGTCCATGGACCACACTTTGTCCATCACTGCCCACACTTTATCTATCACTGCCCAAGGTCGAGGTTGGCACACTATGACCATGGGCCAAATCCAGTTCACCCCTTGTTTTTTGTATGTCCTGTAAGCTAAGAATTGTTTTTACATTTTAAATGATTTTTTAAAGTACACAATAATAATAATATTTTCTTATATATGAGAATTATACAGAATTCAAATTTTAATAAAGTTTTATTGAAACAGAGCCACACACATGCCTTTAAGTATTGTCTGTGGCTGCTTTTCCTCTGTAATGATGGGGTTGAGGCAAGGCTGAATAGCTGAGACAGAGACCATGTGGTCTACAAAGCCTAATATATTTTCTCTCTGGCCCTTTACAGAAAAAGTTAAGATCTGAAGGTTTGGCTCTAGGACAAAGCAATGAATTAGTAGTTAATGGTAGAGTTGAGAGTACAAATACATTTTAAAATGTGCTTTAAATATTAGTATTAGTTGATATGTATTATCAGGCTCTGTGCTTAGTACTTTTGATGCCATTTTTTGTTCCCATTTAATCTCCCCAGTGCTGCCCTTTTATAAAAAGTTAGGTAAGTTTAGATCCCTTGTGGTCTAGTTATGGATACCTTTATTGCTCCTAAAACTCTTAACTCTACTGAGTTTTGTGGGGTTTTTACCCATATCTGGTGAATTAAAATGGTTCGATTATTTTCTAATGTGGATTTTGTTATCAGCATCTGGTTTGGAAAATTCAGCTTCTTATTCCCTGTTGCTATGTAACTCTTCAGTGATGTTTCTGCGTGTTCAGTTCCAATGAATGAGATGCATATGACTCAAAAATGTTTAGAAAACAGATATTTCTAGTGAAAAGATTACTCCTTTCAAAGTCTACTAAAACAAAGCACAACTGCAGCTAAACTGTAATGGCAGATTTCTGTTGCAAAATAGCAAAGATATAATAGGTAAGGCTGAGACTTTAGGTGACTTTTGGAGGAAGGATAAGGCTTTCTATGTTTTGCCTCTACCACGCATTAAGCTGCAAAGTAAAAGCTCCCACCATATTATCATCAAGGATGTTAAACTACGTTCTTATACTTCTTGTTTAAAGCAGGTTCTGAAGTTCTCGAAGTATGCGATAAAAAAACTCAGCTTTTCATGGTAGCTGTTATTTCTTTGTTTTCTACTTTTTGCATGTGATCACTCAGCAACTAAATAAAGATATAGCGATAGCTGTCATCTTTACATTTGATACATGAGCTTGCTTCATGATAAAGACCCTTTACAAACCAAATCTTCATGTTGGGATTTCTTCCTGGAATAAAAAAATACATATTGCTGTGAAAGTTTATTCATTATGATGAAAGAATAACTACAGTTTCACATTATGGTACTTGCTATTTTGTGCTACTTTTGTCACTTTATAAACATCTGGAAAAGAATTATGTTCATTGCTTACAGTCAAGAGTGAAAGTCTTAGCAAAATCTCACTGCATCTTTTCAAGCCATGGCTAGTTTTTGTTATCCCAAGTCTGAAAGTATCCAAGATTTAGTGCAAGAGATGCTGATGCACGCTGTCCCAGCAGCTGCGTCCCAATTCTAGATAAGGCTATTCCTTTGTACCTTATAATAAAGCCATCAACTAGATGGCTTATGTATTAAAGGGAGAAGAAGAGCTTTATAAAGCTCTATACTTAGTAATATATGAGGCTTGCCTTCCAAATATTCCTAAAGAATGTATGTACTTTAGCGTGGGACTGTTAATGAATGAAAATCTGGGACACATCAACAGTCATTATATAACATGTCTTTAACCATTTATTTGCATTTAATATTTCTGCTTTGTTTTAAATTTATGCTATAGAATATTGGTAAATGGTAACAACTTCTGTTCTCTCCAGGAGTACACAAAATCTTGTGTTTGATTTGAACTGTTAGAATAACTTGTAATTGAACTTTGCTTATTAGACTAGTTTTTAATATATTTATTAGTTTAACCATTGGTTGGGTAGTGTTATAGCAACACCCGCCCTCCCCCTCCACCATCCCCACCCCGCCCCTGTACACACACATACCAGATGTAGTTGAGAAATGTTTTAGATAATTAAATTATATCTGGATTTTACTTAAACAGTGATTCTCTCTTTTGGAAGCCTACACATCTCAAAATTCTCTGTAGCTACTTTTTACCCAATATAGCATGTGTAACATTCATTCCTCAGCATATATCATAGTGATTGAATTTCTGATTCTAAAAATTTTTGATGGCCAGAATTATTGTGGAAGGCAGTTCCTTTCTGCAGCTCGGCTACAGGGAACCAAAGTTGCATGCGTTACTGTGTCTGGTAAACTTCTTGGAAGCAAGCCAGTATGTTCTGGTGAGTTTCCATACATGTAAGCGGTGATCACTAAAAGGCTTGCACAGTATTACAGCTGTTCCAAGACGAGGAAGCGGTGGGAAATTCAGCAGTGAAGCAGCAGCAGCAACAAGCAGCCACAGTGGTAGTAAAGACAGGGCAGGCTCATAGTGAGAGGATTTCACAGTGCGAGGCAGCGAGCGTGCAGCTCCCCATCCTTCTGCCTGAAGGAGGCAAACCCAAACTGTCTGTTGCAGGATTTTTCTAGTTTCGTGTTTATGATGTTAAGTCATGTGATAATACCGTACCACAAGTTGCCAACTTCGCTTTACTCTAGAGAGGATCCTTTGCTGCAGTGCATTTTTTTCTTTTTCTTTATTTCTTTTTTTTTTCTTGAAAGAGAAAAAATTGTGCAATGTATGTTTATGCCTACACCATGCCGAGGCGGCACTTACCAGTAAATAATCTTTGTATCCCTGAGGTAAGATACTGTTTCTGCTTTCCCTGCACAGTGCTGCTGCAGCACGGAGCTGATCCAAACATTCGGAACACTGATGGGAAATCAGCCCTGGACCTGGCAGATCCTTCAGCAAAAGCTGTCCTTACAGGTAAGAAAACAGAGCTGCCCGACTATTTTATCTACTAGCTATTGGATCTATTAGCTTGCTTTTATAAAATCTTTATGGTCTGAATTTTATTTTTTTTCTACTGATAAAAACTCAACAAATATATATGCCATTATCTCTATTATTGATTTGTTATATTAACTGTTTTCGTTAATCGCTGTACTGGCATAAGCATAAGCAATAGGATTGCTTATTATACTTAGAATTTCTGAGAATTACAGCATTAAATGATAACATAATTATTCCTGCTTTAGACTTTTTTTTTTATGGTTTGGATTGTAATTTCCTGTACCTCATCTTCTCAGTTGATTCTTTTGAAGACCTTCACTATTGAGCAAGCAAGGGCATTTGTATTACTTTATAAAAGTAGTTTTGATAGGAAAGACAACCTGCTGCCTTATTGCTTAGATCAATGGTTAAATAAAATATGATGCCGCTCCTCCCTTGCCACTCTGTTTATATTTTTATCATTATCTTCTCCCTTTTACCATGATAGCAAAGTACTTTTTAACTGAGGCAATGGATTACCTTCTTTCTTCAGAGTGAAAAATTTTGGCTTAAGTATTGGTTTTATTAAGGCAAGTGTCAGGAACCAACAAAGAGGAAATGCTGGAATAGAAAGGCTCTCTCAATAACAACATAGGAAATAATGCTATAAGTGATGTGCTATTGAGCAACCGTTTTCACTGATCTTCATTCGCAGAGTGCTGCATTGGATCTATTTTTGTTTTTATTCTCAGCATCTGAGTTCTGCTGCCTTTGCCTTCTTTTACTTAACTGACTTTTGTAATTTGGAGCCTCTGTCACTGCAGTGCTCACAGTATTGTTTTAGGTTGTATGAAAGTAAATGACTTTTAGCTTCCTTTTAAATTTGTCCAGGTTTGAAGAAAATAAATCTTTTATTCACTTCTAAGTTGAGTCCATTTTTAACAAAGATTCTGAGGTGAATGGAAAATATCTATATACAGAAAGCTTTGAAAATATGTGGAATTTTGCTTAATTACTCTGCATGGAAAGACAACTTCCCTCAGTGTTAAAATTAACATAATCTCTGCTAAATCAGAGTAATCTGATTTATCTAAATTAATAAGAGCTTAGGTGATTCAGTTGCTGAATCAAGATAACATACACTAGAGGAATAAAGCTATTTTAAACCAGTGTAGATAAGAAGAAATTTAAATATAATTATAAAGTTTTAAATAATGAAATTAAAGTCTGTAGCCTCAGGGCTGCTGTTTAGGTTCTGAAGCCTTTCAGTCTCTTCCTTTAGCAAAGCCCCGGGCAACGATTGCAGCCTTGGAGTGGTCTCTGACCAAAGGAGAAAATTCAGTACTAGAGGGATATTATAAATGCTGACCAAGACTGTCTCTGTATCTGTGTCCTCCATCTGACCTTTCCTTCTCTTCAGTCCTGCCTTGTCCGTTTGTTAGATTTGTCCATTTGTTCATTTAATGCAGCACTGCTTTAGATCCACTTTCACTTTTTTTAAAGACAGTTTGAATATAAGTTATTAACAACAAGAAGCTATCTTCTAAGTGGAAGTGAATTTCAGGGGAGGTTATACTGGCTGTTGTTAGTTTGGGAAAGAAATTTGGCAGAATAACTCATAGAGACCAAAGCTTCCTGGAGGACAGATACTATGTCTGTTAAACTTCCCTGGAAAAGCATCTAGCACTGTATTTGGCTTAGATAGGAAGATATTACATTCTTCTTGGTCATAATACTGAGCTCATTAATTGTTTTTTTCAAGAATATGCTCTTTTGGAAATGAAATACAATTTTTCAGATATGATTTAAAAGAAAAGCATTCTAGTGGAAAATATAAGCTAATGATATTTACACACTCGTGTTACATAATGCAGTGAAATATATTCCAAAATGTTTTTCTGCCCATGCAGGTTCTCTTCTAAGCAGTTCTTTCTGATGGAATTATGGTGGAAGTATTATTTCCAAAGTTAAATTTAAAAGATTGAGCAGTGGTAAAAAGAGAATCTTTTGAAAGGAAAGTCTTAATTTAGAGTTATTAGAGATTATTCTAGATGATGTGTCATTATTTTTATGCCAGATGTAGTTGTAGTACCATTACTTAACCTTGAGGGTGAAGTTTCTGTTCTTAATTTTTTTCATCTTTGGGAATTTAATTGCCAAAGATGACTTACAAAATTTTTTATGTTACTGCTTTTGTGCATTAGCCAAAATTGTGTATAGATATATGTATATTCCTTAAAGGAAATTAACAAAGTGAAAATCTCTCTTACCGAATATTTTAAAATAAATAAATGACTAATACCCTCTTCCGCATAAAGAATGCATGAGTTTTTACAGAGCTGTATAAAACAACAACATACCCTTAGTTTTACAGCTAAGGGACCCCAGCATATAGCCATCTGCTTTGAATAGTGCACTTAGGTATTTTAAAGAGAATAATTAATTGGAAAGACTCGTTAAACTCTTTGTTGAATTATTAAGTGAATGATATGCTTAGAAGAGATCTTGAAGGTTTTTTGTTTGGTTTTGGTTAATGACTGAAGTTCTGGGCAGTCAACTGAAGGACTTGGAGGTGGTTTTGTTTGTTTATTTTTTGTTTTTTAGGAAACAAGGATAGGAAAAGCCTAAACAAGCCTGTGTAAATTTCATTGAAGAGCAGTTTCAGTGTGTTATGATTATGGATTTTTAAAAATTTACTTATTTTGACCTTTTTTCTAGGTATAAAAAATACATTCATTAAGAAATTAGGGGAAATAGGAAAAGTACAAAAAAGAAAAAATTACTCATTATTCTACCACCTACAGAGAACATTCTGGTATAGTTTATTTATAACCTTTTTTTCTTAGTACACACACCCCGCATTCTTCTTTCTCTTTAATCAAATCAGCCTTATACATTACATATTGCTTAATAATCTTTCTTTTTAATTTAGTTATATGAATATTCCCAGAAGGTGCTAAGTATTCTTCTGCAACATGAATTTATAAATTTCATGGTATCCTTCTATGGATATATTTTAGTTTTTTGAACTAATCCTCTAGTATTTACCATTAAGTAGAGTGTTGTCATCCTTTATTCTCCTTGTGAATTTAGAGTTATTTTATCATTTCCATTGGAATTAGGCTTCTTTACCATATTCAGACTTAGCATCCACACACATGTATCTCTCTATTCCTGAATGAAGTATGTGGGGATTTGGTGAACGAGGAGCTTCCTTTTTAAAGGACTGCGCTGCATGTGGTATTACTTTGCCAGAGCTACAGGTAAATTAAAGGTGGTTGACAAAGGGAGTGTTCATTGAAGAGTATAAGGATGTAGGAGTATTTGTTAATCATGTAAAGGGGATTCTGTGGGGCACAGTGGGAAGTTGGGTCATAAGAAGAGGTGACAGCAGATTGAGGCTGAGAGTTTGGGAAAGGATAGATGGCCAAAGGAGAGTTATTGTTGGTAGAACCGAGGATGACAGGGATGTAAAGTGAGTGAGTTTAGATGGTCACGAGGTTGCCAAGGTAATTCATCCCAGCAGTTTCCTAGTAGATTTAGGGATAGGGGAATAAGGGAGAGGAATATATTTGCACCAAGGTGTCTCAAGAATAAACTTTTGTCTGGATTCATTGCACTTCTGAGGAAATTCTAATCTGTGATTGATGGGCTGGCTCCGTTTCTAGAAGGAATCAGCTGTGGCTCAGGCTAGAGGCAATGTTGAGGGGTCTGGTGTGTGCTTGCGGAGCCTGGTGTGTTAAATCAGCAAGATTTATCTGGAATCCTATCTCTTTTTTGTTGTTGTTCTTCTTCTTCACTGCTTCCTACTGCTTTTCAGATAAAACGAAAGCCTTCAGCATGATGAGCGAAGAGTTAAATGATCTGGACCCTGCCTCGGTAGGTTTGACTGCTAGGTTTTGCGTAAGCCAAAATTTAGGATTCCTTTCTTTTTCTCACGTTTTGAAAGCAACCTATCAGTAATTCAGGTCTACCATACTTTCAAATCCCCAATCCAACCATTTCTTACCAGCTTCACTGCTCTAGCCCTAGTACACGCCTTTCGTCTTTCTTTCATGACAGCGGTAGCTTCATAATGGATCTCTCTGCCTCCACTATAGCTGGAGTGGTCTTTCTAAAGCATAAATCAGTGCTGTGATTAGAAAATTCATTAATATATTCTCATTACCCCCGAATAAAATCCAGACTTCAACCCTAGCCGACCATGATCGGGCCCCTGCCTTGCATATCTCTGATCTTGTCTTGTACTGTGTTCTCCCTGAGCTCTTTGCTTCAGCTACAGCTGTATGCTTGCTGCTCCTCACGCAGATGAAGCCCCTTTCCGTGTCTGGACCAACACATGCTCTTTACTAAAACGGGGACGGTGCCCCAGAACTTCACATGGGTCATCAGTCAAATCTCCACTCAAATGTTTACTCCTCACAGAAGCCTTCTTGTTCTCAATCCCATTAGCTTACTTCATTTTCCTTATGGATTTATTACTTTATTATCTTTATGGATATCTGAAATTGCATTAGTTTGTTGTTGTTATTTTTTTGCTCCAATAGAATAAAAGCTTCACAAGGATTTGGGCTTTTGTCTCTCTTGCTCACTTCATTGTGTCCAGGACTTGGACGAGTCCATGAAACAATTGAATAAATAAGGACATCTAGGGTCTGATTACTGGTCACTGAGGGCAGCATATTTTCCAGGTCCTACAAGTACTCAATAACTATTAATTATTTCACTCTCATGCCATATTGTAATAGTCTTATTAAATTTTCTACTTCTTAAAAATTGTTTTGAATTGCTTATAGTCACGTACACCTCTTAAAACACAGTGCATTAAAGTTTTTCTTTTTTTTAATTGGTGTGGTGGGTAAGGTATCTGTTGAGCCTTTTATCAACAGATTTCTTGGTTAGTTCCTTTGCTTCAGAATATTCCAATTCTGGAAAGATCAAACTTCCTGCAGCTGTCACATCAGACTTCCAGATATCAAACCAAGGCCTAATTTTTACTCTTCTTTTTGTTATTGTTTTGTTAATGGGCTGTTTTGCACATCAGCTGTACTAGAGTAGAGCATATTGCCTTTCATGTGTAGTACATTTTTACTATCAGCCTCCATGATTGAAGACAGATTTCTCATGTCCTTAATTTGAACTTAAGGAATTATTTTTATCAGTTATTAGGAAGTCTGATAGTACAGTGTACCTCCTAGAAAACAAACCTTGAAAGGAAATCCCTTACTTTTAAAGAAAAGCTATATGTTTATCCACTTCAGTTTTATTAGGTGAAAATTATTGTTAACATGAATTCCTGATTTTTTAAAAAAATTCCCTTTAGCATTAGAGCAAGAAAGTTAAAAATTGTCATTGAAATAAAACAGTGTGAATACTCATTTTAAAGATGTGTTGAAAATGTTAATCCCTTAACTAATTGTTAAGAAAATTTTATTAATGGTTTGATCTGTCTATAATTTTGGACATGAGCAGGAAAATTAAGATTTTGTTATTAAAAGTGATTGCAACACTTTTTTGAAACCTTAAGAATATGAAAAGGACTTAGGAGAGGAATATAAAAGTAGTACCTTTTTAAAATGACCATATCTGACATAGGTCACCATGATTTAAATTTTAAAGTGTTATTTGCACCTTGAACAAACAGGTCAAAGGTTAACCTGAAGCTAGTTCATTTCTTCTTTTTAGCACCTATTCAGTTCATTTAGTAGTTTTTATTGAATTGTCTTTTAGGTTACTTGCAGCAAGCCAAAGTTTGTTTTAGAAGTTAGCTTTATGTAAAATACAGTAATAATAATAGCAGCTGACAACTCCTGAATGCTTCTGTTAGCCAAGACCTGTTCTAAGGGCATTGAATCCTCATAACACTAGGAGATAGATATTATCACTGTACCTTTTTTTACACCAGAAGTTAGGTTACTTTTACAAGTTCACAGTCCTTAAGGGAAATTTTTGGGATTTGAACTCAAGCAGTTTGGCTCTAGAGTTCAGTATTCTTATATATGCAGAATCAGGTTTTTTAACCTACTCATTCATTTAGAAGGATGTGGTATAAAACATGTTTGAAAAATTGGACTGACCCATAAATTCAGGGTTTAAATTCAATCCGTTAATATAATGTTTCTCTACTTTCTTAGCTTAAAGATTGTTCTTTTCAAAAAGAAGAAAATTTACCTGATTAATATTACCTGCAAGATTTATCATTGTATTATTATTAAAAAATGACTTACTTGGATAATAAATTGATTTATCCAACTTTATAAATGATGTTCTTAAGTCTTTGCTCTCTAGGCAGCAGGCTTGAATAACATTCATTTGAAATATTAAGAAAACAATATTTAGAAGTGTCGTGTTGACTTAAAAAAAAAAAAAGCACAACGTGAGAGTTGCAAGTTAAGTTTTATTTGGGGCAAAATGAGGACTACAGCCCGGGAGACGGCTAACAGATAACTCTGAGAGATAGCTCTCAGATGACTGAGAAACTGCTCCAAGGAAGTGAGGGGAGGAGCCAGGATATATAGGAGTTTTGCAACAAAAGGACAGGTAGTGAAAAGATTATCTTCAATTAAAGAAAACCAGGTATCTCAAGTTAAGGAATTTAGTGCTTTTCTATGTATGGGAAGATGCAAGAGTCTGGGCTCACTGAAATCATTCCTTTGATATGCACCTCAGCTTTCTGGGGCCAGTATCCTGTATTTTCACAAACTGAGTTTTCTCAGGGCTCACTGCAGGGAGTGGCTGCAGTCTGATGGCTGCTAGATGGCAGGTATTCTTTTCAGCTCTGAGTTTTCTCAGGGCTCACCGGCTCACGTTGGAGGGTTGCAATCCTTGATGACTGTGACATCCTTTGTTTATTGATATGGCAAGAAATATTCCATTTATAAATATTCCATTTATCAGAAGCTATAAGGAAAGATATAATAATCAAAATGTTTGAACTATTCATTTCATAATGAATAAGAGGCAGCTCAAATAATTTAAGTGTGTACGCCTTAAATGAGTTACAGTTAGTTAGGCATAAATATATGGAATGGGAGAGAATAGAAATTTTCTGTTTAGCTAACCCAGAATTCTAGTATTTCACCCTCTTCCCATCAACCTTTTGTGTAATTAAAGCCAGCAGGCCTACTTTAATGATCATTAAAACCAGCATGATCATTTAACTCATCAAAAATGACATATTTGTGAAGCATAATATCTTGTTAGTGTACTCTGAGAGCAACTGTCATTTTCCCTAGTAAACTGTAGCAATCTTATAGCATTTTCATTGCAATTTATATTAGAGCTTCAACTACAACCAAACTGCTGTTTTAAATGGTTCTTTTAAATTTTCTTATAATAATTAGTTAACATTTGCTTTCTTAAGTAGAACGTGCGACATTAGAATTCATTAATGCTTTAGTATTGTAAGGGTTAATGAAATTTTCATTAAACTTTTATTTTGACATAATTGTAGGTTCACATGCAGTTGTAAGAAATAATACAGGGAGGTTCCCAGTACCCTCTTTATTATTTTCCCTTAGTGGTAACATCTTGCAAAACTGTAGTATGGTATCACAACCAGAATATTGACATTGATGCACTAAAGATACAAAACATTTCCATCACCAGAAATACTGATTCTGTAGCTTTCCCTACTTGTAATGTCTTTATTTTGGTATTAGGATAATGCTGGCTTCATAGAATGAATTAGGAAGTGTTCCATCTGCTTTTATTTTCTAGATGAGATTGTTTTCTAGAAGAAATTATTTCTTTTATAAATGTTTGGTAGAATTCACCAGTGAAACCATCTGGGCCTGGTACTTTCTTTTTTGGAAGATTATTATTCATTCAATATCTCTAATAGGTACAGGGCTAATTAGGTTATATATTTTTTCCTTGTGTGAGTTTTGGTAGCTTATGTCTTTCAAGGAATTTCATCTAAGCTGTCAGATTTCTGTGTGTAGAGTTGTTTGTAGTTTTCTTTTGTTAGATACCTTTTAATGTCTGCAGAATTTGTAGTGATAGCCTCTGTTGCATTCCTGATAATTGGTAATTTGTGTTTTCTCTTCTGTGTTACTAGTGTTTCCTAGAAGTTTGTCAGTTTTATTGACCCTTTTCAAAGAACTAAGTCATTGTTTCATTGATTTTTTTTTTCAATTATGTTGATTTCTGCTCTTATGTTTATTATTTCCTTCTGCTTACTTTGGGCTTATTTCACTCTTTTCCTTGGGGTGGTAGTTTAGAAAATTGATTTGAGACTTTTCCTCTTTTCTGATATATGCATTTAGTGCTATAAATTTCCCTCTAAGTACTACTTTGGCTGTATTCCACAAATTTTGATATGTTCTATTTTTATTTTCATTCAGTTCAATATATTCTTTTTTAATTCTCGAGACTTTCTCTTTAACCCATGGTTAAATACTTTCTCTTTAACCCGTGGTTAAATATTTAGTGGATGTATGTTGTTTAGAATCTAAGTGTTTGGAGATTTTTCTATTACCTTTTTGATATACCTTCTAGTTTGATTCGATTGTGGTTGGACAACACTTGTTACGTTTTCAGTTCTTTTCAATAAAAAATTTTTGTTTTATGGCCCAGAATGTGGTCTATGTTGGTATATGTTAAATGGGCATGTAAAAAGAATGTGTTTTGGCTGTTGTTGGATGGAGCATTCTATAAATGTCTGTTCCATTCTGTTCGTTGATGGTGTTATTGAGTCCTTCTCTATCCTTGCTCATCTTTTCCCCACATGGCCTTGACTGACATCACAGGAGGAGAAGAGGGTTGACTTCATTACCATTGGGCTGTAGTGAAAGTTTGTGGCAGTCTGTGGTCTCCATCAACACTGTGGTGAGGAGGGGCTAATTGTTACCTGGCAGAGATAAAGTCTTGTTTCCTAGTGAGCTTGCAAATTTAGACTCATCGCAGGCCTTTGCTTCGTGAGTAGGGGTAGAGCCACAGTTTTTTTGTTTTTGTTTTTGGGGTTTTTTTTGTTTTTTGTTTTTTGTAGTATTTGACTGGAAGAGGCAGTTATTGTCTAAAGGTTTTCTGTCATGCCAGACTTTCCCTTTCTTGGCCCTTTGGCTTGGGAGAACAGACTTTTGTTTGTCTGCACCTATTGGCATTTTCTGAGTTGTCAGCTTCTTCAGCTCTTAAGTCTGTATATATGGGGCAAAAAGGACTTGAGAACTCACCACCATGAGTCATTCCTTGCGTACCAAGGTCCTTAACTGGTCTGCCTTCTTCTGTCCACCATTGAGAGTCTTCTTATATATATTTTACATATGATGTCCAGGTTTTTTTAGGTGTACTTGGTGGGAAGAATACAGAAAAGTACATCTACTCCATTTTCCTAGAAGTCTTGAAACTATTTTTGATCAGTTATTACTATTTGCAATCAGTCATTTCTCATATGTATACTCTGAGGATTTAAGCATTGAGTGTAACTACATCAACAATAGGAATTTCAGTGGCATGCTTATTTTTCTAAATCTACCTGCTGATCAGAAGCCTATATTTAAGCAACTGTGAGTTATGAGGGGTATGATTGGACTCTCAGTACTATTCACATAGTACTGCAGAGAACTTAATTGTTTAATGCATTAGCTTTTTATAGGTGAATAAAAAGCAAAATTATGATTTTAGCGTTTACAGCTGAAATAATTGTGACTAAAAGTAAAAGTTATCAACCGCTTGCTGCTTTATCAGTTGGTAACTGGTAGATAAGCCCATAGTCCCCTCCTTCATGATCTTCTTTCTGTGCTGTTCATTATTTCCATTTACTCTTTGGCTCAGCCCTAAGGTTGGAATAGCCCAGTAGCCAGTATTTTCCTAGTTTATCTAACGTAGGAGAGTTATTTTTCTGAAACTTTAAAAAGTCATTGAAACACATATCATGAGGCTTTATTATTTAAAAAATGAGGTGTCCCTGAATAGTGGAATAAAGGGAGTAATTGGTAATTATTTAGGATTAAAGAGGCTCTGTAATTAAAGTAACTAACTTAGTATTGGAGAGTTTACTGATGGAATTTTTGCAGAATACCATCTTTTCCTGCTGTACTCCAGCTTTGTCAGTGTCCCTGCCTTACCTTACTCATTCATAAGGCTGAGGAAATTGGAGCAGGGTGTGATGGTGCAAAAAAATATAGGTTGACCTAAAACAAAAACCTTCTTTGAACAGATACCCACTTTTGTGCCTGGTGTTTTCTAGCAGAACTTACCTTACACCTACATTTTCCTACCTTCCAACATGCTGGTTAAGCAGATATCAATGAGGAACATGTGCTAGCTGGTAGGAAGAAACGAATGAGCTGTGTATACCCATTTGCTTACGGAGCAGTTTCTCAAAGCTTTGGACTAGAATGGTTGTTGATGACCTAGGAGGCACTGTGCTCTTCCTAACCCTTTCCCCACTTTATGGAGGAAAAGCTATCACTAGCAGCAGGTTCGTGGCCATACTGCAAGACTGCAGCACTGGCTATGTAGCACAGTTACACGAATTTTTGGAATCAAGAATATCTGCATTGGAATGTCAGTTCCAATGGTTCTGAGCGTGGCTGTTGATAGATAAATTATTACTTGGGGAAAACAGTAACTATACAGTGGAGAAATCTGATAATACCCTTACTGGGGAAGCAAAATTAATATAATCAGTGAGAGTCAGATAAACCTTGCATGCTGTCAGATGTAATACCTGAGAAGGACACAACATCTCTCATGTTGTATTCTAGCCAGGGATGCATAACTAAATCTCACAGGGAGACATTAGACAAACACAAATTTAGGTGCATTCTACAAAATAATTGGCCTGTATTTTTCAAAAATGTCGATGTCATGAAAGACCAAAGGCTGAGGAATTATTTCAAATTAAAAGAGATTAAAGAGACATGACAACTAAATGCAAAATACATGATCCTGGACTGGAGGGGGAAAATGCTATAAAGGATATTATTGGAACAATAACAAAATTGGAATATGTACACTCTGTTAGATAAAAGTATTGTACTAATGTTAAATTTCCTGAATTTAATTACTGTACAGTGCTTACATAAGAAAATATCCACGTTTTTAGGAAATAAACACTGAAGTAATAAAAGGCAAAGAGACATGATGTATTGCAACCTTCTGAAATGGTTTAGAAAAATCATTTATTGCTTCTACATACATACATAGAGATATAGAGGGGAAAGAGAGAGAGGATATAAAGAACATGGACAAAATATTAAAAATTGGTGAGTCTGGGCAAAGAGTATATAGGAATTCTCTGTACCTATTTTGCAGTTTTTCTCTGTGTTTGAAATTATTTCAAATGAAAAGACTTTAAAAATTATCACTCTGGGCAAAAAAAAATGTGGCAGTTTGGTTAATAAATTATATGGTCACCCTGTACTATTTTTTTCTACTTTTCATCCTCATATAGTCTCATTTTTTGAATTACTAATGTTTAGGGAACGCTCAATCTTTTTTTTTTTTCTTTACATTTTACTTTTTTTTTTTTTTTTTTAATCTTTTGGCTGCACTGCGCGGCATGTGGGATCTTAGTTCCCCGACTAGGGATCGAACCCATGCCGCCTGCATTGGGAGGTGGATTCTTAACCACTGGACCACCAGGGAAGTCCCCTCTTTACATTTTACTTTTAGCTACATTGGTGTCCTTTTCTGTTTATTACTGCGTCAAAATTAAATGCTTGTTTCTTTTCTATGGATAAAGTTTCCTTGTTTTAGATCAGAACACCATCTTATGGGCATTGTTAGAATTTTTAACTTTCCTTGTTTTCTGTCTTGTTCTGAAGGAAACTCTTGGGCATTAAATTTGTTGAGATTGTTTTGAAACAAATATTATCCGTACCCTTTTGTCTTTTCTCCCCCACCCCCCACCCCAAGACCACAATGTTCCTGTTTGGGTGAGAGTATATTCACTCTGGTTGGTTGAGGATACATGACCTTAGTGGGCACAAGGTGGGTACTAACTATTTCCTAGGAAGCTTTTTAATCAGGTTAGCCTTCTTGCGCTTCTGACTGTGATAGGTACGTGAACAGTATTTTCTTTTCTCAGGGAAAGGATCAGGTTTACTTAGAGTGTCAATAACTTAGAGTGTCTTAAAATTATGTGTTTGATAATCAGCTTCTGACAGTTTTAGAATTGCTAGATTTCTTTTGATGTGGACATTGAAAGTCATCTGAATTGATAGTCTGACAGGGCATGGAGAGAAATACAGTGAATTATGTGCTCAAGTGTTTCTGAATGAAAGTGGGAAATATAATCAGAAATAACAATGAGTATTGTTTTTTATATGTGGGAATTTCTTTTAAAAGAAGTAGTTATTAGGAGATTAATTAGACAGGAAATCAGTACTAGATAAGGAATGCTTTACAAATAGGCTGTCCTTTGATTTGTGGATTATCAAAACTCGTCATCTCCAGTTTGTATCTCTTTTCTTTCTGAGGTGGAGTAACATTCTGTGTATGAGTTTTTGTTTATGTTCTTTCCCTCATGTTTTTTTCTTTGTGGGGAAAAATTCATTGCTCCTTATAATTCTAGTTATATGTATTTGGCTTCAGTGTTTGGAAATAGGCCCCAGTGAGTGAAGAAGAATCTTTTTTTCTCTATTGATGTTCTAATCTTCCCATATGTTGTTTTTCTATTATTCTATTACCCTCCATTACACTGAAATGAATGCAAAATGAATGATATATTGCTTATGACAAGATATAAAAATGACTCTTGTTTTTAAGAAGTTATTAGAATGCCAGTGGCAGTAACAGACAGACATGGGAGAGTATCCTATTCTCCAGAAGAGCAACCGATTTTGTGAACTTGTTTGCAAAATAAGTCTTCTTTCATTTTTAAAACCTAATAAGGAAAAATAAAATAACTGCTTGCCTATATTCTTTGTAAAACAGAAACAAAAACATACCAAATAGTAATATTAATGATGGTTTATAGAAGAAAAGGCTAGCCAAGAATGTAGAAGGAAAAGAAATTCGATTAAGAATGGAAGCAATATTTAGATGTTTTATGCTTAGTACCATCATACCAGAAGTTTGTGATTTTACTCATTTCTTTCTTTTAAGGGTATATTTTTATACATACTCTTCTTGATATTTTAATTCTTAACCAGAGAACATTTGACACTTAAAGGACTAGGACTTCTTAGAAAGTTCTTGGATCCTTTTATATTTCCCTATGTTTACCTTAATCATGGCTCTCAGTGTCAATGTTACTTACTGTCTCCATTATTTAAAGTACACTTTGGGCCAAATATCATGCTTAAATGTTGTGGGTAATACTTTGAATTATTGTGGGTTTTGGACCTAAAGATCTTCTAATCTCCTGGAGAAGAAACTAGCCATGCTCATACAGACACACACATACATTTTACATGATGACTTTTTTTTTTTCAGAACAAAAGAATAATGTTACTGAATGATAGTTTATATATTTTGTTTCTGAAAGAAAAGAAAACGGCAAACATTATTCGAAATACTTTTTTTCTTTAGGTCCTTATGTGATGCTTTTCAGAGAAAAATGGTTAACAAAAGTTGAGATGCTCTTTTTAAACATGATTTGACCAAAGAATGAAAGTAAAGATAGTCTTTCCTAAGAAATATTTGAAAATGTGAAGTAGAAAATTCTTTTAAATGTGTTAGAAGCTATAAGAGCAGAAAGGAGAATGGCATATTTTTTGGAATAGGAAAAATAGGAAGTGAATGTACATACATTGTAAAATTGGTGCCCAGATCACAGAGCTAAAGAACATTTAAAGGAATGAATGATTGCAAACTTTCTATAAACCTAGTTAAAGAGATGGAAATGAGGTAGCTATGTCCTGAGAATTTTACTCGTAGAGAATAAAGTGAGAAAAGTCCTTAAGAAGCTACAGAGATTGCAGAAAGACAGGTTTACAAAATGGCTGCCTTCCAACAGAGTTTCTGTCAAAACAAATGGTTGTCTTACCCACTTCTGTTAACTTTTTTCCTATGAACCGGAGTTGAAAAATATTGCTAGACTTTTATCATCACACTTTGCCAATAGATTTGCATTGTCCAGTAGTGTGATATAATTGTGTAAATGTTCTCAATGTTGTTATTTAAAGCAAATCAGAATGCTACTTTATAGATTCTTTAAGGTAAAAATTCAGGAACACTAGTCTATTTTTAAAAATAAACCTATCTTTAATTGGTCTGAAAACCAATTAAGCTTTCAAGTAACCCACATTTACAAACTGTAAGTTGTTTAAACATAAGGAGAACAGCTTATGAAAAGTTTTTATTGGTAGGATGTGAGAGCAGCTTTCTTTTGATTTTGACCAATCATTTCTCTGTGGGCTAAAAGAAATGAAATGTACTTTTTCAATTGAAATGATGAAAGTATATATGATCACTTTACAATGTATTTATTACATAGTAGATTTTTTTTTTTCATTCTACTGTATAATCTTGTTCACTAATTCCTTATTTGTTTGGTTATTTGGGTTTTCTTAAGTATTTTTCAATGAAAGACCTTGTATCTTTTAATGATGTAGGATAACATAACATGTATTTACTATGTTTTATGTGTTTAATGAAGTTAAATAACTTTTGTATTTACCTGATTTAATTAAGTGAGCTTAATTAACCAGTGAGGCTATTCCTCAGAAACTATGGTGAGTTCTTAGTGTCATAATTAGGGAATTTTGCTTTGTGTTATGAGTCTCCTGCTGTAAGGGCGTGAATTGAAGAAGGTGCAGAAGCAGAAGGACTTCTTTGAGTACTTGCAGTCCCTATACTTAGAATTTTTCATTCATTTTCCTTAAGACACTCATTTACATATATGTCTTCCAGTAGACTCTATAAAGCTTGATGTCCCAACACAATTAGGAAAGATCAAGAGCAGTGGGAGATGTGCTTTTTATGTATTCAACAAAGGATAATTGCAGAAAAGCACCGCGGACCTCTGTAAATCTTTCCCACTACATCTGAATTCTTTAGCTGAAGAGTACTTATGCAGGGAATATATCAAAAGATCTCTCTGGTAATTTTGGTATTCCTACATCTTGATCATGCCAAGATTAGGTTTATCCTTAAATACCTGGCTATATTATTTGAATTATTTATTGGAGAATCGTTCACCCCTTGAACATTTTTAGTTAGACTATAATATTGGAAAGGAACTAAATCACTGCCGCCATTACATTCAATAATCTATTGGTTGTATGGATGGCAATGATAGACAATTAAATTTGGCACAGTAAGAGTTCCCAAAGACAAGTTTATTATTTTTTTCACTTGTAAATTTTTGCTCAGCTAATCAGTAGAAATAATTTTTTCATTATCAATTAAATGTTCTTTTTGAGAAAGAAAATAACACCTTATAAATGGGAACTGTTGTGACACATCTAGGCCACAGACAAAAACAAGGTCATTGTGAACTCACAACATAGCAAACATCTTCCTCAACTGGCTAATATAAGTGACAGTTGTTTTTTTACCCAGCCATAGAATTGCCCCCTTTTCTAATGGCATACAATCTAGAACAAACCTTCGCTTCCTTATATCCTCCCCTGAAATCTCTTAACTAAGCTCAAAAGCTATAATGGATTCTAACATACTCTTACTGAGGTCCCTATGTTCCCCATGGCCTGTGTTCTCCCTCACTGTAACAAGAAACGTCCCAACTTGTTCAACGACAGCTGTGTTCCTAGTGGTCTTTGGCTGGAGGGCATCGACACTTTCCTTAAAGATATTTCTTAAGGTACAGATTATTCCCCTAACACTTAAAAGTCGAATGCTTTGTTAACTTTTTGTGTATATATATTCAGTTCAGCGTGTTTGTTAGTACTTACGTGTTCAGACATTTTGATAGTTGTTAAGTATGTAAGGATAAATAAGACACTGTCTCTGCGCTCTAGGAAATTTCAAACTGAGCGATTGTTGTATTTTCATGTGTTAATAACAGTGAGTCTGATTTATTTATAAGTCTCTTTCCTTTATAGATTATACTCATTTTTACCATGTTTCAACTGAAGGCAAAAGAAAATGCTTGAAAATTTGTTAACTTTGTGTAGGGTATGGAATTCTGGTTACCTTTGCCTAATACCTTGACAAGGGCTAAATTTTTGGAATTTATTCACAAGAACTCTAGTGCTACAGAGTTTATAAAATAAACTCTTACTGAGAATGCATTTGTGTGTATGTGTGTGTGTGAGAGAGAAAAAGAGACAGGGAGAGACTGAGAGAGACATTTACTTTGTAACTCAGTCATAATGATCTACACAGAACCACCTGATGGCCAGTTTTGATGATATAGTATGTGCCTTTCCTAAAAGAACTTCTGGAATTACTGTTAGTTCCAACATCTGCCACAGGATATATCTATCTCCACAAGTCATTTTCAGTAAGATGTGAAAGTTTCTCAGTTCAGTCTATGTCATGAAAACTATAGATCTTCATCTCACACAAAGAGAATGAATCTTAAAGTGTTTCTTAGTTTCACTCTTCAACAAATAACCTTGCCAAGTCTTCTTATATTCCAAGGCAAATCAGTGGGCTGCTGGGATTTAAAATTTTTAACACTTCCAAACAGCTACAGATATTTCTTTACAAACTGCATATAGAAATGTTTGCCTTAAGTCTTTTAAGATTATCAAGATGAGAAAACATTAGGCTGTCAAGAAGCTGAAAATAGCTTACTGAAATTTTATACTAACTCGCTCTTAGGTAGTCCTTGTCAGGATTCTTGGGTAATTATTTGCAGAAGCCTTTATACAAATGGCTGCTTCTATCAATTAAGCCACATTTACTTAAAATGAATACATAGTATTTTTTGCTAGCACAGAATGAGAGATTATGTATGGGAAGAATCATTTTCAGTATTTGAATGGTGCTAGTTACCCTTAACTATAGCTTTCTCCAAAATGGATGGCTATTATTACGTAATCACAAATTAGAAATGTTAAATTATTTGAAGTAATTATCTACTTTTGTCACACCAAGATTTTTACAAACATTACTTAAGGTTTATTTGTGTCTGTATGCTATTTGGGCTGGGGACAAATAATTTGAGATGGTGGCGGGTGGGTCAGAATAATGTCATCTTTCATAAACACGACTAGCCATGAACTATCATAGCTGTAATTTGTCAGACTGTTCCCTTTATGTATAAAATAAGTTTTTTAATGTTGTCCTTGAAATAAGACTCAGTTTATTTTAGTTTAGAATATTGAATACCATTTTTTTCTTTCATTTTTTTAGCTCTAATTTCTCATCAGGTCATTTCTGGAGATATTTTAAACTCTCTATTTAAAATGTATAATGGTACCTTTAGTAAAAACATGTTATCTCTTTCTAGCATATATAAACCTTGGTTTATAACTGCAAAGAAAATATGACTAAATAAATGTACATACTTTAGTGTCTCATAAAAATGTATGTAAACTCAAATCAAAATACAGAAAATGTATTGTTTTTACCTCTTTTGGAGGACTGCTATCACTAACAGCCTGCTAAAAGTATACAGTTACTGTACTTCTTTCTACCCTATTGTCATAAAGCAGCTGATTATACTATACTCCCATAGTAGTAATAAAAAATGAATATTTTATCAAATTTATTTTTATATAAATGTTAAGTCAGTGAAATGAAAACACAGGTCAAGGAAAAACCAAAATCAGCTTTATTAAACATAATTTAATATGAGAAATTTCAATAGGTTTGCTTTTTACCATATTTTTAAGTCATTTACAGAAGCTTGGGAAGTCAGTTTTTATTAAAAAATGTTTGCATTAGACATAGTCTTGAAAAGAAACATAAAAGAAATATATGGTAATACCACTTCACACCCATTAGGATAGCTACTATTTTTAAAAAAATGAAAGAGAAAAAATAAATATTAACGAGAATGTGGAGAAATTGGAACCCTTGTGCACTGTTGGTGGGGAAGTAAATGATGCAGTGACTGTGAAAAACAGTATGGAGTTTCCTCAAAAATAAAAATAGAATGACTATGATTCAACAGTTCAACTTCTGGGTATGTATTCAAAAGAACTGAAAGCAGAGACTCAAAGGAATATTTGTACACTCATGTTCATAGTAGCATTATTATAGCCAAAAGGTGGAGGCAACTCAACTGTCCATCAAGAAATGAGTGGATAAACTAAATGTGGTCTATTCATAAAATGGAGTTTTATTCAGCCTTATAAAGGCCTACCATTCATAAGCCCATATTCTCCTAGAGAGAGAAAAGTAAGTTCTTTGCATAACATAAAGGACTAAATGCTTGATTCGTTTACTATTGCTATTTATTTATTTATTTTCTTATACTAATTCAAATAGCTCTCCCCTCAAAACTATTTGCCTTGCTTTCAGGAATAAAAGATATGTTCGAAAAAAAGCTAAAAAGTAATAGCCAGCCAAACTTTTACTGGAAAGTACTGTTATATGTATATGCTTATAATAATTTTTTTTGACTGAATTAAAAGCATAACATTTTCATTCAACAATTTCAGGTTGCCACATCAGATTTTGTGTTTGCTCATTCTGATTTATTTATAATGCAGTTTTCTAAATCTGTATCCTAATCCTGTTCTGTTGGTTTTTTTCAGGGGTTTCCTATGTAACCTCATAACACTTGCATTTTTAGTTCTAAGCTTAGATACAGTAGACTCCTCTGTTGTTGCAGTGGAGCTTCCTCTGGATAAGACATTCCTTTTAGGAAACACAGGTGTCTCCAGGGATGGGAACGTGGATTAGGTATTCCTCTTTTTTAAAATACATTGAGCACTTCTGGAGATATGAGAAAGAGTATAAAATATGGTCCCTGACTTCAAGGGGTTCAAGTTAGGCAGGGAAGACAGACCCACAATTATTTTTCATACAATATAGAAAGTGTTATGGAGCACAGAGGAAGGTGCAGTTGATTCTCTGCAGGAATTACTAAAGCCAAGAACTCAGCATTTACTGCACCTGGGTTGTTCTCCGTCCTCTTTTGAGACTTAGTATTTTCTATCTAACATTTTTATGTATTTTTCCATTTAGAATATTTTGTTTTTCTGTACTTTTGATCAGTAGTGTCAAAAGAATATGGCCTAGACTAAAACCAAATGATCTTATTCAGTTTCACTCCCCAGTTACTTCTGAGTCATCTGTAAGCTTGGCAGAAAATAAATGCAATAAGCAAACTAAGCAAAAGGAAAAATAAAATAAAATTCTTCTTTAGCTTGTTCTCAGCAAGAACAGTATCATTCTACCTAATAGATAGCACTTTCTTCTGAATCCATCAGGAGGCATCAAGTGATCAGAATCATTATTCAGAACTTGAACACAGTAAGTTACTGGCTAGAATGAGGGTAAAAGTGAGTTTGCCTGTGTGCACACACTGGTTTGCTAGTTGTTTTTTAAAGTTAGAGCATGTATAACCTTGGAACCTTCTCCTGAAGATGGTAATAGGTAGTTGCTGATTTGAGTTTCAAATGTGCCCTTTCTTTAATTTTTCTAAGATACTAATTAATATCTTGCTGCTAAAGAAGCAAGAAAAAAGGAAAAGGAAATATATATCTCCAATCTACAAATCGTAGATTTCTGTGCTTTATTTAGTGTTTAGCTGATACACTGGGGGTATATACACCTACGCACATGTGCGCACACACACACACACACACACACACACACACGGGTGTGGGTAATCAATAACTAGCCGCACTGATCCTGAGCTCAGGTTGGTGATGTCATTATTAAGAAACCAGCAGTAGGGATTCCCTGGTGGCACAGTGGTTAAGAATCTGCCTGCAAATGCAGGGGATACAGGTTCGAGCCCTGGTCTGGGAAGATCCCACATGCCGCAGAGCAGCTGGGCCCATGCGCCACAACTACTGAGCCTGCGCTCTGGAACCCGTGAGCCACAACTACTGAGCCTGCGTGCCACAACTGCTGAAGCCCGCGCACCTGGAGCCCATGCTCCGCAGCAAGAGAAGCCACCGCAATGAGAAGCCTGCGCACTGTGGCGAGGAGTGGCCCCCGCTTGCCGCAACTGGAGAGAGCCCACGCACTGCAACGAAGACCCAACGCAGCCAAAGATAATAAATAAATAAATAAATAAATTTATAAAAGAAAATAAAAGAAACCAGCAGTAACTCAGAAGAAAGGATTGTCCATCATTTTTATAGCAGTGGTACGGCCTTGTAGAGAAACATTGTTTTATGTGGCCTTGTCCATGTCCTGTTGGAAACAGTCATTATCAGCAGGGCTGACTTGCACATCCTCAATATTTAACATAGTACTAATGTTAGATTGATTTTATCTTTAATTTACCTCAAACCTCATGCTTTAAAATACTGACTATGTGCATATTAACCTTCAGTCACATTTCATAAGGATTGCTACATTGCAGAGTTGGTACATTTCTGTGGTAGATAGATAAAAATATGCCAAAATTGATACGTATTTCTTGAAATCATTATATATAATATAAAGTAAATCTAAAGTTAAAAATTAAAAAACAAAACATGTATGAAATATAGTAACAAATTCATATTTTTCAATATGGCTTATCATTATTGACACATGGATATACTTGAAGCCTGCTTCTAGAAGTCAGTAGGTTACCAATTAGTTTATTACGGAACATCAAATATCTGTATGATAGGAGCTTACTACCTAAATATACATCTTTCTTTTGGAATGAGGTTTTCTCTCTAATGAGGAAATGAGATTTACTCTTTGTAAGGTTCTATCAATCTCAGTATGATTCTATCTCTTTGGGATATGGAGGAGAGTTCACCTGCATTGTTCTTCTATCTTTCTCTGAATAGCTTTCACTTTTTCTTGGAAATTATTTAAAACCTTCTATTTTTTCCACTACTTGATTAATGTTGTACATCAGTTTTTATAGCTTTCTGCTCATGTTGTGATTACAACTTTCTAAGGACCCAGCAAAGTGTTTAGGACAGTGAGATAAAATGCCTCCCCCCCTTTTCATTATATTAAAGCCATTTCATTATAGAGAAAGTTAGTGGGGTATGGAGAAATCTGTTCTCTCAGATCCCTTAAGTGTTAGTTGTTTTCAATCAGAATTCTTTCACTGATGCTAATGAAAAAGAGGTCCTATCTCCCTGATGATTTCAGGGAGAAATAATAAACAATTGTTAGTAAAGCAATTGCTTTAAAATTTGAAAAGCCTTATTCTTACCATCATCGCCATCATCATTATCTTGTCTTGGAGGTTTACTGTAAGGAAAGCATTGTTGTGTGTTTTATTTATATTATCCCTGACCCTCAAAGCAACCCATAAGATAAGCTTTATCTTTCTCATTTTACAATGAGAAACAAGAAGCTTAGAGGAAGGTTAAATGATTTGGTCAAACGCATGAGGCTAGATAGTAGCTGACCCAGGATTTATTCAAAATATCTGGCACAAATGGTAATGCTCCTTGATATGACTTACCAGTGATTCCCAAGCCAGGCCCAGGTCACGTGCCCCCAGTGGACATATGCACAAACCACCCCGATCTTTGTGATGAAAGTCATGAAGTTAGAGGAGGAAAAAAGATTAAAGACAGCAGTAATATACCATCCAGACTCAATTAGAGCATTTTACCTTCTCCTTTTAAGTCTGTTCAGTCTTTTTTTTTTAAATTCCAACATGCCATTAATACACTATTTCCCTATGAACTTTCAGCCATAATTAGTCCATTGTTGAATAACTTAAATGGTTAGAAATATTTCTTCCATTAATTAAGCCAAATACAGTAACTTCTTTTTGGAACTACATTGTATATGGCTAAGCATTTTTCTTTTGGAGAGCCTCCTCTGAAATACAGACAAGAGTAGACGGGACCCTTTGTATAACTGTAAGCATCACCTCTACCACTTTAGTCTTTTATACTGTAAGCCAAATAGCTCCCTCACCCCGTTTTTAAAAAATTTTATTTATTTAATTAATTTATTTTTTGCTGCATTGGGTCTTCGTTGCTGTGCATGGGCTTTCTCTAGTTGCGGCGAGCGGGGGCTACTCTTCGTTGTGGTGCGCGGGCTTCTCATTGCAGTGGCTTCTTTTGTTGCAGAGCACAGGCTCCAGGCGCACGGGCTTCAGTAGTTGCGGCGCATGGGCTCAGTAGTTGTGGCTCTCGGGCTCTAGAACGCAGGCTCAGTAGTTGTGGCGCACAGGCCTAGTTGCTCTGCGGCATGTGGGATCTTCCCGGACCAGGGCTTGAACCCATGCCCCCTGCATTGGCAGGCGGATTCTTAAACACTGTGCCACCAGGGAAGCCCACCCTTTTTTTTTTTTTAATTCTGCTGATACAACAAGTTTCCATGTGCTTTTTTGTAAATTTGTCACATTGATTCATTGAGCTTCCTGTCAAACCAGCTACGGAGTAGTTGAATCTGGGCTAATCTTAAGCCAGTTTTTAGTCTTTCTTGACTTATATATTTGAACAGTTGACTTTTTGTTTTGTTTTGTTTTTACTCTAATAGCAGGACACTGTATTTATCCTAATTCTTTATGTTCTTCTTGTAATGCTTGCCATCAGTTGCCATCATTCTGTATCTTAAGATGGTCAGGTTCCTCAAGACCAGATTTTGTTCCTCCATGTTATCTAGAAAGCCAGCTCTTTTTTTTTTTTTTTTTTTTTCCAAATTTCCGTTTCTCTTAAGTTAGTCAGCAGGAAGAAATGATGAATTTAGCAAGTCCTTTGGTCTTTTGCCCAGGACTTTCAGAGTCACTAGAAATGGTCTGTATTTCTTTTGATACAGTTGTTCATCTCTACAAGATTCAGTAAAAGTGATTAGTGGTGTATTTGATATACTATCTAAGCATATTCTTAGTCACTTCTTGGCATTTGCATTTGAATTAGGTAGCCTTATAAAAAGCTGTGCTATACCCATGAATCATCATTAACCATACTGGTCCCTTTCTCTGGATACTGTAGTATGTTGCAAGGCTTCTTCAGTCCTTAATAGCTATGCATTCTCATCATTATTGCATACATCTTTGAAAGACCTAGATTACCTACTAAGAAAAGCCTCATTTTTGCATTATTCTGGTCATTAATGCTCAATACTTCTTAGGTATTACTCACCTCTGAGTTTCTAGTCTTCTCACCTGCTTCATTATTGGATTCTTTCCCCCTCCCAACCTCATTTATACCTCTGTTTTTACTGCTCTCCTTCTCTCTTATTTCTTCTTCCCCTTCCCTTTCCCTTTTCTTCTCTCTCCCATGCATCACCCCACCCCTACCAAATAAATGTCCAGAAGTCATGCTCTGAATCGGGAGCTCCTTATACCTAGGAGAGTCCTTACATCACTCAGAGGGAATTTGCTCCTCCATAGTGACAGTGTTTACCAAGTTTTGTAATCTTCCAGCTCATGATAGTTTTCGATGCGCACTGTCCAGTACAGTAGCTACTGGCCACAGATGGCTATTGGACAGGTGAAACAGGCCTAGTGCCACATGTTGAAATGATAATATTTTAGATATATTGGATGAAATAAAATATCTTATTAAAATTAGTGTCCTCCATTTACCTTTTTATAACATGGCTAATAGAAAATTTTTAATTACATATGTGCTTTGAATTATGTTTCTACTAGACAGCATTTTTAGACACTCTAAACTAAAAGGAAATACATAAAGAGATTATTCATTAGCACAATGGAAAAGAGAAAAATAAATTACACATGAAAACAATAATAAAATGCATAGCATTCTGGAGCCATTTTGGATCGGCACATCTCAATAGGCCCAGAGAGCTTTGCTATATTATTGTACAATCTGGTCTAGGTTCAAAATAATTGGCCCTGATTTGTCAAGAAATGTTAAATTATATTTTGAATAATCCATTTTTGAATGCATAGAAGTGTTTAATGTATTTCAGAAAGAAATTCCCTCAAGAGCAGGAGAATTAAAATGCTAAATTAGCAGTATGTTGAAAACTTGGCTATCTAGAGTGATTTAGCCCTTGACTTTTCCAAGAGAATTAATTTTTATGGTTGCAGCTTTTAAATAAGGCTAAGTGATAATTTTTATATGAAGGTAGTTGATAAATTTATGGGAGCAAAATAAGCCCATCAAAGAGTAAAAGTACCGAAATATTCAAAACCACTTTTTTTCATCAGAAATGTTTCTTAATGTTTGATGTGAAGTATTTATATTAAAATTATTTCAAAAAGAATTCATTTTTGTTGTTTGTTATTAAAATTAGTATACAGATTTCATCTCTTCATTCAAGAAACTTTCATATGTAGTACCTGCAATCTCTGTCTTTGGTCATCTTGTTTAGAAATGGTAGTAAATGTTTCTCATAGGCAATTTCTACAATAAAGTTATGGATAGTACGAAGCTAAAACCTAACCATGGAAAAACAGATTAATGTTTTGAACAGCGTGGCAGGCTTGTATGCATGAAGTGATACATATCACAGGTTAATCCAAGTAGCTTTCTGAAATATAAGAGGAACAAGGAAGTTCTGAATGACCATCTACTGAAAAGATAATATCAAGCATTGATATAAGTCTAATTTCTGCTAAGAAATTCATATTAGCACACACAAAAGACATGGAATGTTGACAAAGATTTCATTATTGATATACAGTTATACATGTTTCTGATATAATTGTTGCTGCCCTGTTTTGCTAGGTATTTAAAATAAAATGGAACTAGACAATAAAACTGATACTAAGGGATGGGGTTAAATATATTCCAGATAAGAAAATTAAAATGTACAGTTGACATGTGGCTTCCTGCTTCTATACATAGGAAAATATATCCCAGTAAGATATGTAATTTTAAGATTATCTGAAATTGAACATCTACTTCTGTTTCTCCGGTTTGCTACTTCAAATAAAGATGTTTTTCCTGATCTACATTTAGACAGACTTGAAACAATTTCCCAAAGCAAAATACTACGAAATAATTTTTCCCAAAAAATTGCAAATATGTCCTCTTCATTTCCTCAACTTTAAAATCTTTCCTCCATATTTTTCGGAAATAATAAACTTCCTCATATATCTCCTTCTCAGTTGAACAAAATAAGAAAAGTAGATAAAAGTCTAAGAAGAAAGTCAAAATCAGTAGTTATCATGTTAGTACACTAGCCCATTATATTAACTTTATAATAAGAAAGTAGTTAAGTAAATTAAGTGAATGCTCATCTGTATTGGATTTTTTTTTTTTAAGCTAATATTATGCTCAGGAAAGGAGCAAACTGGCCTTCCAGACATTATACCTCAGTACCTCTCTTATAGTCTTTTATTTTTTCGAAAACTATTTCTCTTGGAGAACATTTTCTTTAATATGTCTGAAACGCCTCCTAGGTGAACTATGAACTCTCAATGTCTGTCTTGAAATAGGCTGTGCAAGAATCAAAGACTGTAGTTTCAATGTCTAAATTAATAATTAAATAAATTAGCTATATTATTTAAATAGATTATTCTAATTTAATGGACATTTCTCAGTATATGAAGTCTGAGCCTGTGGTAATATATCCATTAAGTAGAAGCTGAATTAGCAAAGTGTTGCTACTGTGATCATGTTCAGAAAGATTATTGGGTGAAGTATTAATCTAAGATCGAGATGTAAATATTTTAAATTTTACCATTTATAGCTATGTAACATGATATCCCAGGTGACACATAAAACTAACACATCAAATATAAGCTCTGCTGCATTGTGATCCATTCAATGCCTTCTCTCTAGTTGACATTCTTTCCATTCTTACTGCCACCATTTATGTATTTTTCTTCTCACCATCTTGCTACAATAGCCCTGTAACTAATCCCCAGTGTCTCCAGGTCTTAGTTCATTGAGCTACCAGGTTAAGTTCAGCTTTAATTAGTTTACTCCCCTGCTCAAAAAGAAAGAAAAGAAAAGTAAACAAAGAGTTCCTATACCTTACAAAACCATGTTAAACTCTACAACCTAATATTCAAGATCCTTTAAAATATAAATTTACTTTTTAAATTATTATTCAGTGCCCCCCATTCCACTTCACCTTCCCAACATATACCCTAAATTTGACATCAGTCACCTTTCCCCAATACACGTTCCATTTTCCTGCACTTCTTTGCTCAGATTGATAATTATCCAAATTCCAATCCATTTCCACATGTTAAAATCCTGCCCAAAAATGTATGGCCAAGCTTATATATGACTTACTTCAGGAAATTACCCCATACTACTCCAATTAAAAATACTGGCAAAGGACATGGATTCTAGTCCTAGCTTTGCCACTGTATAGTTTTAAAATTTTAGGCAAGTTATGTACTTATTCTGGGTCTTAGCTGAGTCATGTATAAAATAAGGATATCAAACTAGTTTATCGTGCCAAGCCTGCCTTAAGATTATATTTAGAATCAATGAGTGTAAGTCAGAGGTACTTTTTTTTTTTAACAGCAGTTCTTAACCTGTAATAACTTCATAGACTCCAACGATTCTGTAAAAACTCTAAAACTGTAGGCAAAAATTTGAGTTTGTCTTCATATGTGCAAAGAATTTTCTCCCTACAGAGAGGGTCTGAAGCTGCTTTCATTAGCTCCTTAAAGTGCTTTGTGATCCCCCCCGAAGTTAGGAACTATCATTTCCCTGATCTAAATCCTTTATTAACACAGACGTACACACACTCAATGCCTCAATCTCTCTCTCACTGTCAATGGTAAATATCTAAAAGCTTTAAGAACATAGTGCTTAGCTCTGTCATCTTCTGAAAGTGGTCCTCAACATCTTTTCCTTAACATACCTGACAGATAATGTTTACACGTGTGATATACTTCCGTCAGTGACAGCTGTGCACTGCAACGTGCTAAATGAATAATATAGTCTATGGATTTGATACCATTCCTCGTGTTCTAGCTCTGATTCCATCACTTTTGTCCTACTAATTCAAGATTCAGTACGTGATACAGTAGTAGTAGCTGTGTTATGCTTGGCATATTATAGATAGTGAATATATATTTGTTAAATGAATAAATAAATGAGTTATTCAAAGGAGAACTAATAAATGAGTGACATTAAAAGAGAGAGAGAGAGTTTGAATGAGAAAGATTATGCCCAGGATAAAATACCATTACTCAGACTTCACTAAGTTTAATTAACTCTAACCCTGAATAAGAGATTTAGTGATACTTTGGGGGAAATATAAGAAAAAAATAAGTTAAGCATTTGCAGTTTAAAGAAGTAAATCATAATTGGTGCTTCCTGAAAAGACCAAAATTGCAAAGTTACTACATCTTTCAGAGACTTTGTAAACAGGACAAAATATACAAAGAATAAAATGCAATCATATACAATAATTACAGTGAAGACAAGACAATTCTTACATCATTCAAAAAGTAGTCACTTGTACTTCTGCATTAGCCTTAGTTTCCTTAATTCCTTATATTTGGTGTAAGAAGGCAGAGGTCTGACTATCCCAAATAGGTGTCTCACCAAACTCCTAGCCCTCAGTAGGCTGATGCATTGAGGGGCTCACCATCCTGATAAGAGCAAGGACTGCAGGAAAGTAATTTCCTTTTCACAGATAACAGTATGGTTCCTATAAATCAAAATATGCTTTGTTCATGTATTCTCGTAGCTCTGAGATCGCAGGTACTACATACAAAACAGTTCCTTGAATGAAGAGATTAAATTTGTATATTCTCCCTATTTCAAAAAAAATACAAAAGACAGAACAAGTGAGAAATGAAGAACTAAAAGCTGTGCAAATTAGTTCAGTTTTTAGGTGAATTGCCCTCAAAAAGAGGCAAGATTGGGATTTCTAGCTGTGAGGTTGAGATTTCTAGCAGTACAGTACTGTCATATTTCTCATTAGTCAACTTTTTCTCTTTTGTTCTTTTTCCTTTCTGTAGGTGGCGTGATTATATTCCAGAATAAAGAATTTTTCAAATTTTAAAAAAGATGTGATTTGTCAGTTTCTTATAAAGTTAAACATACATTTACTGTACATCCCAGCACCCACACACCTAAGTATTTGCCCAAGGGAAATGAAGACATAGGTCCATACAAAATCCTGTCTGAATTTTTACAGTAGCTTTATTCATAATCAGCAAAAGCTGGAAACAGCCCACGTGTTTATCAACTGGTGAATGGACAAGCAAATTCAGGTGCATTCATATAATGGAATACTGCTTGATAATCAAAAAGAACAAATATTGGTAGTCCAAAACATGAATGAATCTCAAAAGCATTTATACTAAGAAAAAGAAGCCATACTTAAAAGTCTACATATCCTGTGATTCCATTTATATCACATTCTATAAAAAGTAAAACTACAGAGAAAGAAATTAGCTTAGCAGTTGCTATTGGTTTGGGATAGATTGATTACAGAGGGGCCTGAGGGAACATTTTGGGTGATGGAGATGTTCAAATTTTGAGATAGTGGCTACACAGTTGTATAAGTTTGTCAAAATTCATAGAGCTGTACATTTGAAAAGGTTGAATTTTAACGTATGTAAATTGTACTTCAGTGAGTAAATAAAATATTAAAAGACATAGCACATGTACTATATCATAAAATATCCCAGAGGAGTCTGGGCTTAACCGTATAATCAAACATTAATGTATATGATAGCTATGTATACCAGGTGAGTCAAGTTTTGCTGCCAAATGAATTTTTAGAGCTTTGGGGATTTTGAATTGGCACATAAGAAATTGTGGGTTGATTGCTATAGAAGAAGGATCCCTGATATAGAACAAAGAATGTAAAACTATTGGCCTGTTTTGGATCAAATACGATTTTACTTTTCCAGACCATTTTTGGACAGCAAACATTGTGATAGTAAAAAGTCAATATCCCAGTTCTCTCAGCCCTGACCAGCCATTTACACAGATAGTTGATGGCTTAAGCAGTGGTGGGCATTCCAAGCACCCAGACACTGCACCATACATGGCATCACAATCTGACATGCTTAGAATGAGATCTCCTTCCTTCCTTCCTACCTTTCCTCCCTCCCTCCGTCCCTCCCTCCCTTCTTATCTTCTTTGTGACATATCAAAAGGTCTTTTAAAGTACAGGAACACTTTGCGGAATGTCTCATTGGTTAACAGTGTGCATTAGGAATACTTCTCCTGGTTTTTAATACCCAACTTTAGAGAATGCATCTATATTATAATACAATATTTTTTTGGCTAGTGTGTGTTTGTAGTTATGTCCCAGATTTTAATACTTCCGTTTTTAACAAACAAACAAATCCGTGAAAAGTCTTGAGTTACATTCCAAATACAATTGACAGAATGTCAGAAGCAGGTATAAATTATTTGAAACCCTACTTAAGTGTCCATAAATGGGATGCCTATCTAAGATGTCACTGGGGCTAAGTGAAGACATATTACTGCATACAAAGAAACTGGTTGGTAACAATCATATTATTTATTGACTGCATTATATGGTTTTTTTGCAGAGCCTTTGTTATGTCTGAGTGTAATTTCGTGTTTTTTAATGTTTTAGGACCTTGGTTTAGGTTTTTTGGTTAACATGTAATACATGATAATTTTTATCGTTTAAATATTATAAGATAATATGGTTGTATTTGGGGGCCTTTTATCTTTGAAAATTGATTTTCAGCTGCCCTGCAGGGCAGGATGTGTGGGACATCTCCATTTTTCTAAAGAATTGGAAAATTCTTCTCAAGCTTCACTGTACTGGACAGCCAGCTTAGAGTTTACGTTGGTACTGTAGCACAGGTTTAATGTTAGCGAATTAGAAAGGTCAGAGTTGTAGGGAGCAGAAAATAGGAAGGATCTCCACCAGGAAAATACTCTATTCAAGCCTAAAATTTTAAAGCCCGCAATTATTCCTTGTTTAGAATCGATGTGGAGCGTTTAGTTTGATCGTGATTCTAGACTTCTCTAATGCTATGGACTTTGAAGCCAGAATCAGAATGAGTGGGAAGATTGATAGGATTCAGAAGTTGGAAGAAGGCATCGAGGACTCTTAATACTTTGTAATTTTTTCCCAACATTGTCCTGAAAATATTTATGAAAGATCTCAGAGAGCGAAATAATAATTCAGTTAACAATTGAAATAAATAATTCAAATAATTCAAAAAATAATTTCAGAGAGAGGATGCAGATCATTCCTGGGGCCATGTGTATGTATAGTAGATATCAGCCTGTCTGAAAATTGCTTTCGGTGGAAGACCTAGCTTAACATCTTGAGATCAGATTATTTCCTGGTGCTTCAGTGAAATTCCTTCCACAACTACGTAGCTGTTTCTAAAATATCAAATCTGTTAGTGAAAACACAATGGATTATGTCACCTAAATTAATATTTTATTCCCCATATTGGCTGTCAGTTTAGTTACAAGAATCAGTTCATCTCTTGTATTTGTTGGCAGCTTGATGAGAAAGTATCTGTATGAGAATTAGCAATTCATGGTACTACTTAGCCCTCAGCAACAAAAGGGTCCCTAAACTTGATAATTGAGATTCTTGATTGAAGTCTTAAGGTAGCTCTTACCTTGAGATACCTAAAGCATGAGGAATTAACACATGCTGTGGGAAATGCAAAATGTATTGGTCATTTTAATAGACCTGGAATACATTGTCTTCATTCCTACCTATTCCCTTGGTCCAAAATGTTAAAACAAACTAAAAGGTAAAACTTACATGCTTACTTTTTTTTTTTGGCCCATGTTTACAAGCTCATGTGAAAGTTCCCTGCTTTAAAGTAGTTTTGATGGAAATATTTGGCATATGTTATCTAAATATGTTCAACCTGTTTAAAGCTAGTTCTTGTATTGTTTTTAAAATTGTTTTATTACCATCATTGTTTTGTTACTCTTTTGTTTACATCGCTTCTTCCAAAACGTAGATTTGGTTAGCTTCTGCTCACGTTAGCCTTTTTTCAGGGCTTGACAGATAGTGAATAATACTCAGTGAAACCTTAGGCAATTCATTTAATTGTCTTGGTGTCAGTTTCATTTAACTGTAAATAATATGTTGATGATCCCTTAGGAAAGCTATTCTGAAATTGGGGATGAGGTGACAGGAGAAAGGTGACTTCCAAGTTACACCCCCCTCACTGCATATAACAAGAGATGTTACTGATAGGCATGTGTTATGCATGGTTTCAAAGCAGAGAAAAGAAAGGTCAAAATTCTTTTTTAGTCCTTTATTGCTTTAAGAATTTATGATTCTGTGTTCATAATTTTTCCACGTTGTACCACCTCAACAAAACCAAATGACTCATTTTTAGAAAATGTAGTCTGCTTTGATCCTGTCAGTTGCTGAAGAAAAGAACGAAAGCCCCTTAAGATGTTGAAATTGAGATAAGTCAATAATTATGACGTCTATTTATTGATTCAGGTTTTCTTCATTTTTATTCAAAAAGTAATTTTGCCTTCACAGTAAGTGAAAGAGAAGTTGTTTCTAACTACCTCAGAGAAATACAAAGGGGAGTTTTATTTTTAACCTTTATTTTTTAACTTTCATTTTTAACCTTTCTGATAACATATTGATACTTTTTAACACATTAACTCTTACCTCTGCCCCCCGACTGTGTGTGTGTGTGTGTGTGTGTGTGTGTGTGTGTGTGTGTATCTTTACATGCATCCTATCAACACTTAGTTTACTAATAAAAACAGTTCAGATTTTGGAAAGTAAACTTTGTGGCTTGCTTTTTTTTTTTTTAGCCCCACTTATTTTATTCTAATCAAAGAAAAATATTTTAAGCCATCTGTTTTCTCCATTTCTGGCTGCTATTATCTTGACTATAATTGCCTAGTTTCCTTTCTGGCTGATCTATTGCTAGCCTTTATCTGGATGTTATTAAAGAATATAAATGCTCCACAGAGCACCAGAGTCTCAGTCAGAATATTTTCAGATTCGCAGCTAAAATGAAATAGAACTGGGGTTTCACTGTTAAGTAAGCAGCTCAGATTTGTTGTCAGAGTGTGTGAGGGACTCTAAGTTCATTATGCTACTTATTTCTGCGATGTAGCATTTGAAAAATAGCTTTGACTGTTTATGGATTGTGGTCCTCGGGCACCAGACAGTGGATGTTGGAATGTATTGCAGAAAAGCTGATTAAAGTACTAGGATCTCTAACAGTGAAAGTAGAAAGTCATTTGTAATACCTGGGTCTGCCACTGTTGGGTGCACTTATATGTATCCTTTTGAAAGCTTTGGTTTATTATCAGTTTATCCATGAGGGAATAACTTTTTTTTTTTCTTCAAAAAGTGCCCTTTGGAGAAAATATCAATAAGCTATACTTGATGAGAAGCTTATGTAAGTAGACTGATTTGAACTTTGGAGATGCCAAATACTTTGCAGTTTTATTTCCTAGCTTACTAAAGTCATGTTTCACTATGACTTCAATTTCAGTAGTAGCTGCTTTCACGTCTCAATTTCAGTATGATTACTGTATATCAGGAAATGTATACTTACACCAAAATATAGACTGTGTCCGAATTTATTGTCTTCACCTCCCTTTACCCCGTTTGGGCCACTTTCCTCCCCAAGAAAAGTTCACTGGAGTAGAATATGGGAATATTTTAAATAATCACAAAACTTATAGATCTTTAAATATACTTTGCATTCTACTTGTTAAAATATTTCAGTATTTCCTCATTGTTTTCAAAATAAAGTTCAAACTTCTTAGAGTGCCATTCATGTGATCTTTCTATTTCTTCTCTGCCTCATTCTTACCCATTCCCCTGCAAATGTGCTTTGTTTCAGGTTTACTCAGCGGCCATTGCCCCTCTCATTTCTTTTACTTTGGTTGCTTCCTTCCCCCTCACCCTTCTTCACCGGAGGATTACCTGTTCTTCCTTTAAAAACTCTGCACAAGTTTTCCTTCTTCCAGGAAACCTTCCTTGAACTACAATTATCCTGCCTCTTATTAATCTTACTTAAGACTAGCCTTTAAACTCTTCATAGCATAAGACTGATTTCCTACTCTCATCATTTGTTACTTGTTTGTCTTGTTTAATAGACTATTATTCCTTGAGTTTAGAGATGATAGTTTCTTTTTTGGTTTTGAATCTGGCCTATAGGACTTTCAAATAATTGTTTGCTGACTGACTAAATGAATGACTTTTATAGATTACCCCATAATTTCACTTATTTTGCTCTTGATTCTTAAGGCGTTTGAGAGTATGGGTCATACTATTTTCTCAGAAGGAGATTCTTTTTTTTTTTTAATAAATTTATTTATTTATTATTTATTTATTTATTTTTGGCTGTGTTGGGTCTTCGTTTCTGTGTGAGAGCTTTCTCTAGTTGCGGCGAGCGGGGGCCACTCTTCATCGCGGTGCGCGGGCCTCTGACTATCGCGGCCTCTCTTGTTGCGGAGCGCAGGCTCCAGATGCGCAGGCTCAGTAGTTGTGGCTCACGGGCCCAGTTGCTCCGCGGCATGCGGTATCTTCCCAGACCAGGGCTCGAACTCGTGTGCCCTGCATTGGCAGGCAGATTCTTAACCACTGCACCACCCAGAAGAAGCCCAGAAGGGGATTCTTAAACTGACTCATTCACTTCCATATTGCCACCTAAAATATTTAATAAAGGTAGGTCTTTGGTTTTGGGAAGACAAGAACCTTATTTGTGGGGGATTAGAATAATGTAAATCTTAAACTGTCAATTAGTTAAAGAATCTGGAATACAATACATGGGAAATTAGAAAGACCGACTCTTACCATGAAGCATACATTCTAGCTTATCCATGTATATTGTTGAGTCCGTGACTTTATTGGTATATAAAATTCCCTTAGGAGAGAATAGATATTTAACAACTTTTTCCTTATTTGAAAATAACTGCTTACAGTTTCTAGATTTTAATAAAATCTCCATCTAATAATCAAGACAAAAGTTTAAACTAAAAAAATATTTGCTAATGAAAGGTTATAGAATTTAAACATGTGCTTGATGGTCCTGAGACGTCCTCAAAATATTTACATCAATATTCTGCATTCTGTAGCAAAATAAACAAAATGCAGAGAAATCCATATTTATAAGTGATAAGATTTTTAAAAGTAGTTTAAGCTTATTTCTTAATAGAATTATAACATTTTAATCTAAAATTTTATTTTTTATATGTATACTTAATATTTGCCTTCACATAATTACTTGCTTAGACATTTTGTATAATTATTTCTTTAATGATATAGCAAACTGAGTCAGCATATGATAGCTGAATCATGGTCCTGGCTGTTCCTTTTATTTATTCAGTGAGCAAACTCTATATTACTAAAATTCCTTCAATTGTGCTTGCAAAGACTTGTTTGTTAGTTCTTGAATGCCCTAAGAAATTTGTATTGAAGATTCTAAATTATATACCTATTTTCAGTCTGTGATATATTAAAAAATAGAATGGAGAAAAATTATTCATATCTTAATAGTTGGATGTCTGCTTATTCTCAGAGACCCCAGTCTCCTTTTAAAAAATATTTTTAAGACTCTTTGTTGTTAAACTTTGGTATTGAATTTGTATAAAGTGTAGGTTGCAGCACGTTAGAATATTATTGTCATTTAAGAATGTATTCACTGTTTTGGTTTTTAGAGCACTGCCTGCAAGGGGTTCATAGCATTTGGTACGTAGTTCACGTATTTCTAGTCTACAGACCTACCCTATCGAGGCAAAGGCTTCATGATCCTGATATTTTTTTTCTTCTGCTATAAAGCTCAGCAATGGTAATTAATGTGTTGGGGTTTTTTTTTTTTTTTTTTGACAAAACTTTCCATGTCATTACAAATAAAACTGAGGTTTTTTGAAGACTAGTAATTTGTACCTTTAAAGAGCCACATTATTTTGCTTTTGTCTCAGAATGTATTATGCTTCACAAGTATACTGTGACAGCCTGAATAGAAAAGGGGGGAGGGGACATTGTCTTCAACTGGCATGCTGTTATCAGAGGGAATGTGTTTCTGGACACAAGATTTAGCATTCATTGGTCGTCTGAAGAAAGCTATTTCATCTGAGGATTGGACAAGAAGCTGCGTCAATTTGCTGCCCGTCTCCAAGGCACTGGTGATGCTGCCTTCACAAGCTGGCTAACGTCACGGCTCCATCACCCAGCGGGGTGTGGACTCTCTTTTTCTGTTCTTTTCTATTTAATTCTCTATTTGCTGCCTACTGCATTTCTTAATCTGTCTTCTGCCAAATGCTAACAGCATGATATTTTGCAATCATCTAGGTGAATACAAGAAAGACGAACTCCTAGAAGCTGCTAGGTAAGTGATGCCATTCATTTTAAGTGAGTATAATGCATTTAAGGGAGAAAAGGGGGAGGGCAGGTGGAGGACTATAAAAATTATAACATGTTATTGTCTTGCTTGGATTTTATACGATAATGCGGATAAGACCTTATACTAAATCTTTGTATACTTTATTTTGCACGATTAGTGTATTAAATGAGACTGTCTTTCAATATGGTGATGATTGTAAGGTTAATTTTATTTGGAACATTTCTTAAGGTAACTGCAAACCCGAGTTGCCGAGCTTTTTGAATGATGTTCTTGGAGTATTTAAATACCTATATCTTTATTTTTCTCTGGAAATTTTTCTAGCCAAGCTTGAATGAGGGGCATGAAGTAAATGTTAAAATTCTCACCCATTTTCTTTTGTTCTTGTTCATTTATAATTTAATTGATTAGCTTTTTACAGCATTTTATATGTGTTTTTAACTCCAGTGTTTTAGATCACTTATCAGAGTAAAGTTTGTTTGTAATTAAGAAGGTGACTTTATGCAGATAAAGAAAACAAAAATGTAGAAAGCTACCTTATCTATGATATACCACTGTATGATGATTAACAGGAATTATTAGGAATATATTGATTGAATTGAATATAGCAAAAGAGATTCATTCAGAACCATATAAAAGAAATCAAAGCAAGCCCATATCATTTTCTACTCTCTTGTGAAAAATATCCATAAACATTCATAAGAAGCGCTATAATTTTATAGGAATTAACTTACTACCTTTTTGTAGGAGTGGTAATGAAGAAAAACTAATGGCTTTACTGACTCCTCTAAATGTGAATTGCCATGCAAGTGATGGGCGAAAGGTAAGTCATTTAAAATATAATATTCCCCTTCAGTGATTTCTTTTTGCTTTACAGTTAAAATTTTTAAAGTTGGCATATATATGTGTATATACATATATACACACACATGTTTATATACATACATATATATGGCTGTATTTTACTGGTACCTTTTAACTGTAAAATGAAATGCTGTTGTGACATGTTCATAGAGCTGGTGAAGCATGGATCTTAAGCCTTTTCTCTTAAATGTCAGACACTGAAAGTTATTTGTTAAATGGAACTGCAGCTTTTTTGGTGATTAAAATTATAACAATGTGTATTATTTTCTGTGTATGATAATGGAAATTAGAAGTATTTGTTTACATCCTAATTACCCATCTTGGTTAGGATATATTTTTTATTTCTTTTTGGCAAAGGAAAATTTCTTTGCTAGACAACCAACACTTTTTCCATTTAAAGCTGAGAAAATGCTAATGATCTTTTTAGGTCTATTGTAATGGCCCTGCTTTTTTTTTTTTTGCTAAGTTTTCATCGTTATATATTGAAAGAAAGTATTAAAGCAGAGAAAAATATTCTGTATTAATATACATTTGTCATAAATGTAAGGTAATATATAAAATATGCAGTGGTATCTTCATTATCTGCTTCATATTCTTGCTGAATAGAGACTGAAAATGTAATCCTTTATAGCCTTTGGTATCTGACCACAAAGTTTTGCAGTGGTTTGCCTTATAGATACGGAAAAACAAAACACTTTGTACTATGAAGTCTTTTTAAAAATGTTGGTTAATTTTTTAATGTTAAAGGATGGCTTTTATATTTTTAAAACCTAAAACATTTTTAAAGTTATACTGCAGATATTGAGGAAAATTATCTTGTACCTAATATTTAAAGAATTAATTCCTTTGGAATAATTTATATCGAAAATATACTATGGAAAGTATCAGGATGGATGGTACCCCTTAGAAATAATGAACTGTTTTGCTTTTAAAAAATTCTTTTTCTCTGAGTGATAATTTTATAGATTAAAATTATTCAGCTTTCCTTTCACTTTTTTCCCCATTCTAATGAAACCCATATAATAGTGGCATTGAATTGAATCCTTCCAAATATATGTTGTTATTGAAGATGGCTTGTATATTATTTCACATAGCCTAATGAATGTTTAGTTTCTCTGGATAATTTGGAGGAGACTTCTACTTTCATGGTAGGTTAAATTATGTATATATCAAGCTATAAATTAGCAAAGATTTACTTGGTACTATTAATGACTTCTGGGAGATGTTTTTAAATGGTAACTGCTCATTTTCCCTTCAATTTTGTAGTTGCTTTGGGAGTTTTAACTTCCCTGAGTTACTTTGAGTTCCAGATTTTGTTTGGATCCTTTTAGTAGATAAGGCGACTTTTATCACTATGCAGAAAGAACCCTTCTTATCTGTAAATGCAGCTATATCTTTAGACAGAGCTCTTTTAGAGCCCAGCCTACTTCAGTTTTCCACAGCCATTTTAATATTCCAAAATTTATGTGAGATTACTATAATAGGAGTCAGTTTCCATCCCAGCCTCATTCTCCCATCCTTACCCTTGTACCTTGACAGCCCCATTCCTAGCTCAGTAAATCAAAATAATTAAGGAGCGTGAACACTGATAATTAACAAATTACCTCTTCTCCTTGCCTCAATCCCTACACAAATATGTAGAACTTCTTTATTTTTCCTTCTCCCCAAAGGAGGATACACTTCCTTTATTCCTGTAGCTGAAACTAACATATTCCTCATTCAAATTCCTATGGCTCCTTTTCTGTATTACTCTATGGCATTTACCGCAGAGTTCTTGAATTGTGGTTATTCATACGTGTCTTTTTCTTCTGCTTGGCTATTAGCTCTCTTTTGTACCGGACCAAGCCTGGCATTTTGCATGTAGCAGAAGCTTAGGCTACGAATATGCTCCCAGATGAACATAATTTTATCCTTCGAGTGAAAAAAATCATCTGTGCTCTTTGCCAGTTAGAAAATTAACTCAGAAGTATATGAATGGGGAATTGTATATTTTCTGTTATTATATATTATTACTAGTATGATTTTATCAATTTATTTTTGAGTAATTGTACCACAAGGGAGAATTATATATTTTAATGTGTAGAACATTTTTAAGAACATGTCTCAAACATTACTATTATACTGAAGGCTTCACAACATATAAATAATGTAATAATTTTCCAAAATGTGCTCCTATACTTTTTTAGATTATCAATTTTCTCAAATTAGATAGAAAAAGAAAATTAGACTTAAGCGTTTATTACGTTTTGGTGCTATGCATATAACATAAAAAATCATTCAAAATTGTTCATCAGTATGCAAAATGCAAATAAAATTTCATGTTTAAAATTGAATAATGTTCATATTTAGATATTACCCTTGTTTATGGCACAGAGCAATTCTTATTAGATATACCAGTTGCAGTAAAGCCGTGAAGTGGTAGATATTGTGGGTGCTGATGGAGATTGGGAAAAGATCCTTTAGTTATGACAATCTCTTTTGTTTTCTTGCTATTGATATCAAGAGGATGTGTAAGCAAATCTAGCTGCTGAATTACAAATCAATCGTATATATTTAGTATTTTTCCAGGCCATTAATATGTGTTTATCTAGAATTAGGAAGTCAGATTGTATATAAACAAGAGGATACAGGTACTTTACATGTATAGTAAATTAGTCAGGTATATGAAGTTTTATTTCTTGAATTTGCATTTTAGAACACAGTACAGAATCAAATTCATTTTTAGCAGGTTTTTAAATGACTGTATCAATGCTTAACTGAATCCTTGCCTGTCACTGTTTTTACTACGATTCCTGGTTTGTAAATTTTAAAAGCCCATGGAAGTGTCAATTTTGTAATGTTTTTAGAAAAGCAATGTTCCTTATACACTAACTAGTGGGTGGAGAGATTGCCTAGATATATGTGGGGGGTTTAGACGTCAGCCTTCCTTTTCCAAGTGGTACGTGGGCTTGTACAGTGACAGTGTAAATTTAAATAGTCTCTTAATTCTGTACTGTGACTTGATGATTATCCCATTAGGTAATATCTCAGTGGTTAAAATTTTTATTTCCCACAGACATTTGTTTTTCTAACCTGTAGAATCTGAAAATAGTGAAGTACCAATAAGGTTTTAAGTAATTTACATGGTTATATTTTGCTTTTATCTGACATGTAAATCAAAGCAGAGCTTGACTACTCTAGAAATTTCCAGTTGTTGTTTTCCCTAAAAAGCAAAGGCAGAAACATTTTTTGTAATGTTTTGTTCTAAAATGCTACTTTCATACAATTACACGCATGTTCTAATGCTGGCCACTTTAGAAACATAGGGGCATAGATATAATTTATTGTTCTTCTGTCTCCTGCCGATTGTGATTAGGCATAGCATTCCATAGTTTCTTATTTTGTATTGCAGCGACCAGGTCCTTAAAACAGATCGCTTCCTTTCTGTAATTCCTATATTTTCAAACTTAGATGTCTTGTCCTTTAATCTCTCTTTACAGCATGTTCTATCATGATCAGACATTTTGTTAGCAATTATCCAAATATTCTGGTCTTGTTTGATACATAAATTTGAGATGGTCGTCGTCTCTTGTTTTGCAATATTAATTTTTATAAGGATACCTTTTTACAATGAATGAAAATAAGTATTTGAATACATTTCAGATTATTCTAACACTCAACCCTCTTCAGAGTTCTTTTAGGTCCCTTTCCTGGCTGCCTTTATCCCCTTCCAAAATAAATGTCCTAAATTTATACCCTCCTTATAACAAGGAATAGGTTGGAGTTTGGCATTACTGTACATATTCCTAAATAGAAATAATATGTATCTTTGCATGCATTTACTATGCATACTATTGCTGTAATTGTATGTCACCAAATATTGAAAGTAACTAATGTTTGGTTGGAATTTTGTTTTTATTATAAAATATTCAATGTTATGGTGGTTTCTTTCTGCTCCTTTTGTTCATTCAGTCAGCACTCAGTACATGCCATGTATAGGTCATTGTGCTAAGTGTCATGGGAGATAACTGTGTGTTTAATGGTATTGGTTCACAAGGAGCTCAAAATTGTTAGAATGATGAAGACATTATCCAGGACATTGAAGCCAGTGCCTAAAAAAATATGATTCCTTTTGCTGTGATACAAAGTGTAGATTTAAGGTGAGATTTTTTTTTCTAGCTCTTTTATTTTTAAAGCATTAGTATTTAGACATGTATGCTCTTCTGTAAGAAATCACAAATTTAGATGAAAGGCAACTGGAGGAGCATGATTTAAATTCAGAAAGATTAACTGAAGGGTTTCTTTAAATGTCGGATTTCTACTGTGTAAATGTTTGCTTCCATAAAATAGTTAATAATGAATAAGACTCTGGAAATGGAGAAAAGTAAAGTGTTTAAAAACTATTTTTTAATAGAGATCAATCAGAAATAAAGTAGAATTTAGTACCATCCCTTGTAGATACCATAAAAAACTATGTGATAATAGTCGAAAGAGCAAATGGGCTTTGAGGCCAAACAGATGGATTCTGTTCTCTGCTCTTGCACTTTCTAAGTGTGTGACTATGGCTCTACAGTTTTCAGTGTATTCTTTACTAAATGGGTATAATGATACCCATTCCACAAGACATTTGAGAGGATTAAATGAAATAATGTGATAAATGTAGCACATAGTAGAACTTCAGAAAATTAGATCCCTACTCCTCTGATATATTTTTGGCTTTTGAGCATATTTAGAATGGACAGATACATACTTCTGAGTACTTCTGCATCCCCCACTTCTCCACTTAAATTGTCTTTATTACCAAGCTCAGTCCCAGGTGGCATTTGGATAAAATGTAGGTTACCAGGTAATCTACAAAGCATACAATCGAATTAATTGTCTTGGAACTTGGTCGTTGTCTCCTCCCCACCCCACATCACATTTAATAAATTAAATTTGTTTACTTTTGCAGCTTATAAATTCAGAAATGTGTTCATAAAATACATATACCCATTTTTAAGAATATATTTATTAAAAATTAATATCCGGCTGAAAAATAATGCCACAACACTCATTTAAATTCCATAAAGCACATCCAGTGTAGCACAAAGAATATGTAGGATTAATGCAATGGTTTTTGCAATTTATACTTAAATTTTAGGGTTATGTGAATTTGTCATATTCTAATACAGTATTCTTGGTTAACACCTCCCTCCTTCAGTGTAAGTCTTCTCTAAATATTTTGCTGGAACAGGATTTTAACAGTCCTCATATTGTTACTTTGACAGCCCCTCAATGAACTGGGCCTCTCATTATTTATGCTCTTGTCTAGTCCCCTCCCACACAGGCTGTGAACTAAGCCTGGGACTGCTTTGATGAATAAAATAAAGTAGAAGTGATGCCATGCCAGGTTTAGGACTAGCCCTTGGAATTGGCCTGGTAGCTGCAGTTTCTTGCTTTTGGAATACTCTTTCTTGGCTCCCAGCTGCCATGCCATGAGCAAGCACAAGCAGCCGTATGGAGAAGTTCATGTGGGGAAGAACTGAGGCCTCTAGCCAAAGACCCACCGAGACTGCTTAAGGCTCTAACTCTCCACGTGTCCTCGACTTTTAGCCTCAGCTGAGCGTCCAGTCCAGCCTCCAGGTGACACCAGTCGTCCTAACACCTAGCTCATACCACATAGAGCAGAAGAGCCACCCAGGCAACCTACCATTTTAGGGGTGGTTTGTTATGTAGTAATAGCTAACTGAAATACCCCTGCTATAAGAAAATATTGCGTATAACTCAATGCATATTGTCTATTGGTCAAGAAAGTTTGCGTCATTTCTCAGGCGGATTACTGAAAATGGTTCTTTCACAGCTGCTTGGAAGAATAAGTGAAGATTTTTAAACAAATCACCAAACATATTTATTTCTTTTGATATGTTCAATTACTTTGTATTTGTATCTTACAATTTAAGATTTTTTTTCCCTCAGAAAGCAAAAAGTAATTTTATGCACATCTTTATGGGTCATGGTGTTGTAGGAAAAAGCAGGAAGTTGAAGCTAGAAGACCAAGTTTTAAGTTAAAATTATTACTAGCTATGTGATCATGGCAAGTTTTATTATATCTCTGAGTTCTCAGTCTTTTAGCCTAAAAAAGGATGGCTTTGGGCCACATGAGCTCCAATTTACCTTTCAACTCTAACATTTTAAGATTGTTATGTATTTTGTTACTTATTTTTCATCAGAGTAAGTAATACAGACTTGGATTATGTAAGAGTCGGTAGATAAAATACTCCTGGTATCTGGAATAAAGTTTATATACAGCCTTGTTCCCCTTTAAGAAAGTGTTAGCATTACCTGAGGGCCCATGCGTGGCTCCCTGTGGCCTTTAGCGGCCTTTATCATCCTCCTCTGTTCTTCCCACGTCCTGGTAGATAAAAGGTCAGACCATTTTTTAGTGTCCAACTTTTGTGGCTCATAGTTTAGATGTTACTTGGGGTTATAAGAAGGTCAAAATGCAGTAAGTGTGCATTAGGGAACTCTTCAGGTACTTTAAGTTTAATTATATATCTAATCAAATCACTTCTTTAAGGTACATCTTGCTGAACAGTGCATGTCTTAACGGTAATGCAGAAATCCCTTGGAGCGAGTTTTCTTGCCTGCTTATGTTGGGATATAGTGTATAAAATCTTTATGCATGTGTATATTCATAGTGTAACAATAAGGGCTTGAAAATGTCTTTTTTATTTTTCATTAGGGAATCACTTCTACTAAAACAGTCTCTATTTTGTCAAGCATGACATCTCTACTGGTGAGGGTAATTAGTACCCATGCCAACTATGTTCTGTTTTTCTCTTCGAGAAAAGAATTTTTAGTAGAAAGGGACCTGTGTTAAAAAGCAGGTGGTAAAGCTTAGGAATTCAGTTAAGCTCAGCTTAGCCATCCTCCTCTGAACTTCGGTTTCTCCTATACTCATATCCAAAAAGCACAAGTTTCCTGCAGTTTTCAATATTAGACTAGTTGAGGGATAAAAAAGGAGCGAGTACTAAATCATTTTGCTGGGAATATGATTCATTATTAAAATTTGATTTAGAAGCCAAATTACAAAAGTGATATTTCAGTATATCCTTTTAAAATTGTAAGAATCTAAGTTTAAAGTGCTTCTTCTGACTCTCCAAGTATACCAGACTTTACAGGGTAGGTTAGATTACAACTGCAGCAGTAGCTTGAAAAACATCCATCTGGCAGAGTGGCAAGGGAATAGGAGATCAGGTAGAAACACAGAAGGTCACTTTATGCTATTGTTGATGTCCTGGTTCTTCAGTGAGTGGAATTGTGAGTGGTGTTATTTACATATAGTTATTTATTAATTATTACATGATAAAGGTATTTTAAAATAACCCTCTAATGATTATGATTTGATTATGGTCTCTCTGGCTTAAACTGTTTAGTTAATGTCAGTTGACAGTAGATTATCCCGCAAAAAGTTTTTAAATCCTTTTAGTAAAGGGTGAACCTTAGTGTGTGAAAAAGGCTTGCTTAGTTACAAAAAGAAGTCTGATGTCAGAAACTCTTCTGGCCTAAGGAAAGGCAGCAAAAAGTGGAGAGTTCATTATGGATTTGAGAACTCTGATATTATCTGTAGCTTTGAATTGGTATTATTAGAAACAGTTGTTTGGCCATAATATGAAAACAATATAAACAATTAATTTCTTAATTCATTGTGTACCAGTTACCTGGTGTCTCAGTTAGCTGGGGCTGCCATACCATACTGGGTTCCTGGCTTGTGGAGGGCTGCCTTTTTGCTGAGAGAGAAAGAGAGCTCTTGGCTGTCTCTTCTTTGTAAGGGCACTAATCCCATCTTGAGGGCTTCTACCCTCATGACCTCATCTAGCCCTAATTACCTCCTGAAGGCCCTGTCTCCAAATCCCATCATGTTGAGGGTCAGGTCTTCAACACGTAAACTGGAAGGGCAGACACAAACATTCACCTGGTTATTTTTGTATGCTACTTTTTTTTTCTTTTTTAAAGAAGTATAATAATTGTTCAGGAAATCTCCCCTCCCCCACCTCCGAAGCATATTCATCCATTCTCTCACTTGCTTAATTAATTTAGAATTATAAAAGGAAATTTCTAAAAGTATCAAGAATCTTAATAATATCCTTTTTAAAAGAAGGCTGTTTTCAGTGACTAATAAGAAAATGTCTTTCTCTGCTAAGAATGGTATCAACAGTAAAACTTTAAAAACACTATAAATACCATGCATAATTATTTGAAATGCATATTTGGGTAGTCAAATTAGTAAATTTGGAAATAGACTAAATATAAAATACTTCATATGTTGATTTTCCTTTTGTAAAGATGCTTTAATTTTTCAATAGTAACATGGTAATACCCTACTCTGAATACCATAAAAATTCCCCTAAAGTGATCTCCTAGTGTCTGAGAGGGTTCAATACCATACCCATTAGAATTGGGTAAGGAGGCTTCCGCAGGGAATAGAGCTAGAGACCTCTGCTCCTGGCTGCCTTTGGCTGCTGAATTCACATGTGCAAACTCAGAAGTGTCAGGACTTGATCACTGAAGGAACTTTGAGGTAACAGCATGTCTCCCAAGTCCTAGAGCTCTGAAGCACACTAAAATCAGATAACAGAATTTCTCATTCTCTAGTTTATACAGTTACAATGACTGTCCAAGGATCTAAGGTGGAATGATTTCCCCATAAATAATCTTTAAATGACAATTGGTGGACTTGTTTCCTTGTACTTCCAGAATAAGTCATCTGTCTGTTGAACGTTAGTTAGAATCTTTGATGTTTAGATTTGAAAACCTAAGATTGTAAATATTAATTATAAAAAGGAATTCATGTGAGGTTTGAGTAGTGTGAGAACTTTTCTTTTGTAAAGTATAAGACATCAGGTTACTGTCAGACCAAGAAATTTGATTTCCATAAAGTCTGCCAGCTGTTTCTCATTAAGCAATGCAAAATTAATGTTGCACCTTCTGAAAGTGATAAGCATCCTTTTTTCTTTCCCATACAAACCCTATGAGAGGACGCTAGAAACTCATTTTCATGCATACATTTCAATTCTTCAGCTGATTCTGAGGCTGAAAAAGAGAAACACAAATTTCTGGCTGTTGAAGAATCCCCTTGGAGTTTCCACAATGATAATGTTGAGTTAAAATTTAATTAAGTTGGCATTCAGAGCTTTACTCTCACAAAATTACCCTATGGATTACCCGCTCTTTACTCTCTGTTCATTTCCTTTCCCCTATCCTTCTCTTCCCCATACATAACACTTAAAGTAAGGATAGTCCTTTATAGACTCACTTTAAAAAATAAACTTTTACTATATAAGGCAATTGAAGTACGGAAGTTTTGTTTTATGAGATATTTCATAAATTCTACAAATTTTCAAATGCCTTAGGTTCCTTCCTAAAGATGACTACATATGTTACTTTGGAAAAGCATACTCTTTGAGACTAAAATATCAATCATTATTCTACCTCATAGAACTTTATCTGGAAGAGGACTTAAATGGCAACTAGTCCAACCTCCCAGTGCGATGTTGGAAGCTTTACTCTGATAATGCTGACAGGTTGTCATCTGGCTCTGCTTGAATGCATATCCAGACCATATCTGGATTTAGCACCAAACTTAGGGTTTCACAATTTAAGGAGGGATATTGACCAGTCAGAGGGTGACCAGGAAGGTAGTCAAGAAATTATTCTGGAAGAAGCAGTTGAATCAATTGGAGGGATTTAGTTCAAGAAAAGACCAAATGACTGTTAGAGATACATAGAAAAATCCAGCACTGGGAAAGAAGCAGATAAATTTTCTTCTCCAGTTTCAATATTCTGTTATTCCTCCATGTCCTCTGATGCTTATTATTATTATATTATTTTATTTTATTTTTTGGCTGCATTGGGTCTTTGTTGCTGCTCCTGGGCTTCCTCTAGTTGTGGCGAGCAGGGACTACTCTTCGTTGCGGTGCGCGGGCTTCTCATTGCGGTGGCTACTCTTTGTTGCGGAGCACAGGCTCTAGGCGCTCAGCCTTCAGTAGTTGTGGCACACAGGCTTAGTTGCTCCGCGGCATGTGGGATCTTCCCAGACCAGGGCTTGAACCTGTGTCCCCTGCATTGGCAGGCGGATTCTTAACCACTGCGCCACCGGGGAAGTCCTGATGCTTATTATTTTAAATAACTTCTTTTGTTAAGAAGTCCTACATTTCTAGGGAACCCTCCTACACTGTTGGTGGAAATGTAAATTGGTGCAGCCACTATGGAGAACAGTATGAAGGTTTCTTAAAAAGCTAAAAATAGAGTTAACATATGATCCAGTAATCCCACACCTGGGCATATATCCAGAAAAGATGAAAACTCTAAGTTGAAAAGATACATACACCCTAATGTTCATAGCAGCACTATTTACAATAGCCAGGACATGGAAGCAGCCTAAGTGACCGTCAACAGATGAATGGATAAAGAAGATACATGCATACATACAGTGGAATATTACCCAGCCATAAAAATGGATGAAATAATGCTGTTGCAGCAACATGGATGGACCTAGAGTGAAGTAAGTGAAGTAAGACAGAGAAAGACAAATATCATGTGATACAAATTATATGTGGAATCTAAAATGAACTTATTTACAAAACAGAAATAGACTTACAGACATAGAAAACAAACTCATGGTTACCAAAGGGGAGAGGCAGGGGAGGTATAAATTAGGAATTTGGGATTAACAGTACTATATATAAAATAGATAAACAACAAGGACCTACTGTATAGCACAGGGAACTATATTCAATATCTTGTAATAACCTATAATGGAAAAGAATCTGAAAAAGGATATATATATATGAATCACCTTGCTGTATGCCTGAAATTAACACAACAATGTAAATCAACTATACTTCAATTTTTTTAAAAAAAAGAGAAAAAAAAAAAGAAGTCCTACCTTTCTGGGGCACTCATCCGATAGTATGGTCACACTGTCAGTATTGATAGGGTTTGATCTGAGTGCTGAGTTGAGTCAGAACTACCAAAGCAATCCCTTCCTACCAAGAGTAATTCTTCCTGCCTCTCAGCCATACTGATCCATTTCTGAACATACTGTCCAGAACCTGAGTGCCCAGCCAAAGGAAAGGAAGGCCGGCAGAATGAGAGTTCTGAAGTCAGACTTACCTGCATATGATCTCTGACTCTGCTATTAACGCCCCTGTTTCTCAGTTTCCTCATTTGTTATATGGAGATAATAATAGTTTCTAGTTCTGGTAATAGTTGTGTAAAGTAAACAAGTTAATACATAGAAAGTACACAGTAGATTTTAGCTGTTATTTCAATAAAATACTTGGTAATTTCAAAATGTTTTTATATATTTTATTTCATTTTAGCCAGAAAATAACACTGTGAGGAAGCCAGTACTATTGTTACCCAACTCCCTCCCATTACAGAGATTGTGACTTCAAAACATTAATACGTTAAACACTGTTAGGTTGTAGGAGTAATATGTCTATTTATGAAACTAGTCCTGATATAATCTGCTGTGATGGGACCGTATCTCTTATTAGGTGTATTTAGCTCTAGGCACTGTGCTTTAGAGAACTGTTGCCCAAGAATCCCAGGACCAGAAAAAAAGACTCATAATGGGAAAGAAGTCATTATTATTAAAGGATCTAGTAAAGTGTATTCTGTAGAAGAGACAAGTTAAAGGAGATACAGTCTGGGGGGAAGGTGTGAATAAAGTATCTTTTTAAAATTTTATTTCTACTTTGGTTCATCAATTTTCATTCTCCAGATAGTTTCTCTTTTAAACTATTATTATAATAGCCCAAGAGTCGAGAAACTTCAAGGAGACTGTCTAATCTTTATTATGGTACTACTTAAAATACCTCTTCAAAAGACAAGCATCAGTGATGAGATATATTTATTTCCATGGACTCATGCCCATATTGATTCTCTAGCTTTTAATTTGCCTTGATTCTGATTTAAGTATCACTGTCTCAAAGAACTTCTTAGCTGTACCTCACAAGCAGATTAATCATGTCTCTGTGCCTAAAAGAAATTTAATAAGCTCTGATTATGCAGTTATTATATCTTCCTGGGAGTTTTGTATTAATGGCTGATACAGTATTTTATTTGTAGAAGGGGAACACTGATCTATCTTAACCAAATGATAAGTTTGAATGAGATGTGTTTTGTTAAGATAACCAGAGCAGAGCTGTAACATTTGTAAATGTCCATTTATAAGGTGATGGTTAAATAATTACGATGCAGCTACATAATGGAAATACTATACAAAGAATAAGATAGACCTCTATGTGCTAATATTTTAAGAGAAGAAAAGCAAATTGCAGAAGACTATAATATCCATTTGTGTGACAAAAGCAGCAGCAAAAAGAACTCAAAAACAAACATACCTTCATATAACATAGAAAAATATCTCAGATGACACTTGTGTAACTATAAACAGTGCCTACCTTTGGGAAAGGGGCTTGTTGTGCTAGAGAGAGAAATAGACATTGTACTTTGTGTTATTTTATAGGGAATATATTATTTTTATAATTTAAAAGAGAATTATGTTGGGGTGGGAATGGTGAGTAAATGAAAGTAATTGATAATTGAAACCAGTTAGAACTGAGAAAATACATATATGGTACCTCATTTTTGAAACCAGATCTGAAAAGGCATGTTTTTATATGTCCCCAAAACTAGAAATAAGTATTGGAATTTTTAAGTGTAATGATTTTGTGTTTGTTTATATATATTGTATAAAAAGATGGCAGGAAGTTAAGAAAATTACAGATGATATCTAGGATGCACGAGTTCAGAGAGGTAGTATGTACATGCAAAACTGATGCTACATTGAACAATATTATCACTGAAAGTCGAATATCCAGACATAATGTCACCTGATGTAATACTATATGACGTACTATCTATGAATATTCTTGCCAATATAGTTTCAACTTCCAAGTTACATGAAATACAGAAGATACTGTCACAAGTTAAATAATCACACAAGGAAGGGAACAATTAACAAGGTTTCTTCAACAAGAGTTGAGAAACTTCACGGAGAGTTGTCAGTATTGTAGAAAAAGAAAGAAAGGAGGGAGAAAGACTGTCGTAGATTTGGGGAAACATAACGGCCCAATAACCAAATGTATTTTTCCTGACATCTGGCAAATGAACTTTTAAAAGTTTTGAGACAGATAGGAAATTTGAATACTGACATGGGCATTAGATGGTACCAAAGATTTACCACTATTTTATTAGATGTAATAATATCGGGTTTTTTAAAGAAATTGCCCATAATTTTTATAGGCACCTACAGAAGTATGTAGTGTCTTGAATTTGCTCCAGAATACTTCAGTGGGGAAAATAAAAGAGATAGCAGAAGCCAGTGTAACAAAGTCTTAATAATAAGTGATTGTTGTATCTGGGTGATGAGTACATGAACGTTCAGGTGAATGCGGAAAGATCTGAGCAGATGATAACGTTTTATGATTCTTCTCCTAATTTGGTAAAGTAGTAAGTCTTGCCTTATTCTGAATGCATGTGTGCCCTTGCAGGTGGGCACACACACACAGACACACACGCTACTTTCTGACTTGGGACAGCTCCGGAAACCAAGAAACTCATTCAGCATTAAGCCTGGCTAGAGTAGGGTGATCAACCATCCCAGTTTGCCTGGGATGCGCGGGTTTCCTGAGACTAAGAATGTCTCGGGCAAACCAGGATGAATTGTTTACCCTAATCTGAAAAATTCAGGAGGATTTGATCTAGGTCAAAGTGGAAATCTTAAAGAAAACCTCAGTGCACTACACATCATGAAGTTAGGCAGCTCTCTGATGACTTACATCCTGGCTTCTCAGTTGTGGTTTTGTTCTTTCCTAGGGAACGCTTCAAACATCACACAGGCCTGTGTTGAAATGTGGTGTAAACCTTTCATACAAATTCGAAGTCAAATTCACCAAGCTGGATTATTCATATCCCCCGTTCTCTTTAATTAACGTAAATCAAAAGCTAACCATAACTTTCATTTCTTTTTTACTAGTATGAGGCACTGTGTTAAGCCTTCTAACGTAAAATTAAGATATGCTCTTCATTCTCAATGAGCTCACAGTGGATCACAGGAGACAGACACATAAATATTTAACTATTTGATTTCATGGTAAGTGTTACAGTAAAAGATTGTGGCAAATAGTTTTAAGACCGTCTTTGGCAATCTTTTTAGTGACCACTTTTTGTTGCAAAAGTAGTGTCCAAAGACAGAATAAGAGGAAAGGAGATATTTATCTGGAGTACTGGTATTTTGGAATCTCATTTTAAAATCTTGTTTAAGGATTGCCCCAAATTTTGTACAGGCAGACCTCGTTTTACGCTTCGCTTTATTATACTTCTCAGACACTGTGTTTTTACAAATGGAAGATTTGTGGCAACTCTGCGTTGAGCAAGTTTATTGGTGCCATTTTTCCAACAGCATTTGCTCACTTCGTGTCTTTGTGTCACATTTTGGTGATTCTCACAATATTTCAAACTTTTTCATTATTATATTTGTTATGGTGATCTGTGATCAGTGGTCTTTGATGTTACTACTACAACTTGCTGAAGGCTCAGATGATGGTTAGCATTTTAATAATGTATTTTTAAACTAAGATATGTACTTTTTTTAGACATAACACTATTACACACTTAACAGACTACAGCATAGTGTAAATATAACTTTTGTATGCACTGGGAAACCAAAAAATTTGTGACTCGCTTTATTGCGATATTCACTTTATTGCAGTGGTCTGGAACAAAACCCACAATATCTCTGAGATATGCCTTACTTTATAAAAATAGAACAATAATAATAGTCTTAAGAAATTAAGAATTTTTATAATATTTTATGTTTCTTAGATGAGAAGTGCTGTAAAGATTGGGATATTCTGTCTCTGTGTTAACTTCAAAAGCTTTCTCAGTACTAACAAACTGAGGAACCTTTCCCCAGTACCCAGCAGTCATTTGTGAGATAGCCATGTGTGTTTTGTGTTAAATGCTAAAATTCCCTTAGGATTGAATATGTAATAATACATTTAAATCTTGAGACGTAGTTTTCATGATTTCTTTGCTCAGTAGGAAAAAAATATTTAGAAATTAAATTTTGATATTCTAGGCACATAATAATATATAGGTCTTCCAAAGGTGATGGCTACATTGTGTATCTATAGGATTTTCTTGCTTTGATATTTAATCCTTAGGAATACTTTGTCTTCCATTGTTTGGATTTGTTAAGGAGTCGTGTGAAATTAAATTTAAGTGGGAAAATATTTTGTTACTGGTAGGCCTTTAGTTTTTTTAGCAAATTAATAATTGTGGCAGTTGAGCTGTTTGGAGTGAACCAGAGTGAACGATGAGGTCAGAAAGTTGGAGGTAGTAATGAGAGATTGTCTGTGGCCTTCTAGATCATTATAAAGACTTCAGCTTTACTTAGAGTGAGATGAAGAGCCATTGGAAGATTTTGAGCTGAGGACGGGAACCTCTAACATTTTAACAGGATCACTCTGCTACTATGTTTTGTAGGCTCTCAGAGGATTATGCTGGAAGCAAGGAGGCTGTTACAACCAATCAGCTGAGGGAGGATGGTGCTTAGACCAGGATAGTGATAGTAGATGTGGTGAGAAGTGATGGGATTCTGGAGAGACTTTGGAGATAAAGCCAACAGAAATAGTCTGATGCAGTGAGCATAGTGTGTGAGAGAAAGATGACAGTCAAGAAAGACTATCAAATTTTTTGACCTGAGTAACTAAAAGGATGGAGTTGCCATTAACAGCAATAGGAAATTCTGCAGAGTAGCTTTTGGAGGGAATACTAAGAGCTCAGTTTTGGACATGATAAGCATGCAGTGTCTCCTGTATATCCATAAGGTGATGTCAAGTAGGATGTTAGATTGTGAGAGTTTGGAGTTCAGCAAAGAAGACTGAACTGGAGATAGAATTGAGGAGTTGTCAACGTATAAATGTTGTTTAGAGCCCCAAGACTGCATGAGATCACCAAAAGAGTGAGTGTAGATAATGAGGAAAAGAGGTCTAAGGACACAGTCCTGGAGTTCTCCAATGTCAAGAAAGTGAGGAGCAACCAGAAAAGAAGTGTGGGTACCTAGGTGTCCTAGATACCAAGGGGAAAAACATTTCAAGAAGGAAGAAGTGCTCAGCTATGTCAGATGATGCTGATAGGTAAAGTAAGATGAGGACTGATAAATGACCATTAAGAAATAACTTCTGGGCTTCCCTGGTGGCGCAGTGGTTGAGAGTCTGCCTGCCAGTGCAGGGGACACGGGTTCGAGCCCTGGTCTGGGAGGATCCCACATGCCGCGGAGCGACTGGGCCCGTGAGCCACAACTACTGAGCCTGCGCGTCTGGAGCCTGTGCTCCGCAACAAGAGAGGCCGCGATAGTGAGAGGCCCGCGCACCGCGATGAAGAGTGGCTCCCGCTTGCCACAACTGGAGAAAGCCCTCGCACAGAAACGAAGACCCAACACAGCCAAAAATAAATAAATAATTCTTTAAAAAAAAAAGAAATAACTTCTAAGTGTGTAAGATACTTAACAAGGTGATAATAAGTAATAACCACCATTTGTTGAGCTTTTTCTATGTGATACTGTATTAGGTGCTTTATATAGTTATCTATAATGCATGAAATAGCCTTATATGGTAGGAATTATAATTCTCATTTTACAGATATTAGAAGCCAAGGCTCAGAGACATTAAGAAATTAGTCCAAAGCCATATACCTTGTAAATTTTCCAGAGGAGGAATGCAAACCCAAGGCTTAAAAGCCTCTACTCACTTCCTTATATTGTGCTGCCTGCACTTCTGTTAAAGTTGCATCCACAGTTTTATAACAGGGTTGTCAGTTGTTCCTATTTTAACTATGCATATATGTGTAGGAGAAGTTAATGCATTATTGTATGCTGCAAATCTATATCATAAAAAGCAAAGATAAATGTATATATATATATATAAGTTTATTGTTTCCTATGGCCTGATTCCAAGAAGAAAACTTTGAATTATGAGATTTATTTAAGTAAGGATTCTTTTTTCTGTAAACAGTTTACAATATGAAAATATTAGTAATAACATTTCTCTTACAGCAGAATAATATTAAGGTAGGTTTTTTGATAGAGTTTTTACATTTGTAGTTGTTTCATACTTTATCACTCTACATGTTTTTTATTTTATTTTTTTTTCGCTCTACATGTTTGACTTTTAAAGTATTCCCAACAAAAAAATCTGTTTTAAGAATAAATGTGAGGTGTGCAAACTGGCAGTGATTGCTGTCCTGTGCACAGTGATGCCTTAAATGTTTGATTCTTGTGTTTGCTAGTTTACAGCCAACACAAAATTATCAAGTAACATGTGTGAGTATTTTACAAACGGACCTGCTTTTCTTTTTTTTCCAAACCAAAATTACACTCTGTTAATTATCCTAGCATTTAGAAAATTACTCTTATCATTGCTGTGCCATTTGGTAGTTGAGGTATAAAGTTGGCACTATGTGCTAACCATTCATTAGATCACATGATTTTAATTGCTTTGCATCAGAAGATAGCATTTAGTATATAATGTTTAGTGGTAAATTTTTTTCTAGAGGAAAAACTCCTGGACTCTTAGTAGTGTAAGCTTGTTCAAATCATTGTTTGTTCTCAATTTGTACTTTTTCTTTTTGCTTTATACCATTTCCTCAAACTTATTGCAGGCATGTCACAGCTTTTTATGTGCCTTCCAGTGACACTGTTTAGTTTGCACGGTTAGCATACACATCGGAATGACTCCTCAGAAAGTTTCACCCTGCTTGTTCTGTACTCACTCTCCCTGTGAGTTCATCCGCTCCCATAGCTCAACTACCTCTACTTAGATGCTGCTACCATTTTACTAACTGACACCGTCATTATCTCCCTCCTAGATTAGTCCTGCAGGCTTCTATTCAGGTCTGCCTGCCATCAGATTTGCCCTCCCTCTCCAGTTTATTCTCTATTGAGTAACCAGAGTGATCTTTCCAAAACTCCATTCTTAGTCCCATTACCGCTAGGGTATCGTATAGGCACTCAAACACAATAAACCCAGACCTCACATTCTCTCCCTTTGGGTTCCCTTCCCTTCCCTTCCCTTCCCTTCCCTTCCCTTCCCTTCCCTTCTCTTCTTCCCTCTCTCCCTCCCTCCCTTCTTCCTTCTTTTCCTTCCTCTATCACTGACATTTCCAAACTGGAAACTGCTATATTCCTTACTACTTATTATCAATTATCAGATTCTAGCAATTCTCCTTCTTAATAGTTTTTGACACTCACTCCTCAACTCCATTTTTTAACAACTGCTCTATTTCAGGCCTTCTATCACTTTCTACCATTTCAATTACAGAGCCTTCTAATTTATTTGAGTTATATGAGTTTTAAAATTATACAGGTTAAAAATTATATTACCATTTTCAAAGCATTATAGATAATTTTTAGTCTCATAATGATTTTTTAAAATCCAGAAACTAGATATAATTTTTTGTTTTGGCCTTCTGTATAAACAGTTAGTGTGTGTGTGTATAGGTATTCATTTATTTAGGGACTTAGTTTATTTTCAAGAATAAGAAATAAATACTATTATTGACCCAACTATATACAAATAAAATTTTGTAAGAATACTTAATATGAAAAAAGAAAATCTTTTTGTGCATCAGCAATGAAATTGTCACCTTTTCCTTATAATATTAAATGTCAGCTATGTCCTATGAGAGCTTACTGACACATTGACCATTCATCCAAAGCAGTTACTATCTCTTGAGGAAACTTCCCAACTGCAGTATAAAGTCAAATTCAGCCCTGAAAGTGGGCCAAGAAGGAGTGACAGGAACTAGATTTACCCTCCTTCCTGAAACAATTAAAAAAAAAAAACTGGATAAAATATATGAAACTGGTTTTCAGAAGTTGAACATCAGGCAGTACATAGTAGTGCTTCTTGAGTGATAGGAATCAAATAAGGTGAGTTCTGTGATTGCTCCAGGTTGTTGCCTAGAAAGAATTTCCAGGCCTTGATGCAGGGAGGGAAAATCCAGGAGGCACCCAGTGGTTTCCCTGACTCGAGAAGATGGAATTAGAAGATTGAGGAGACCAAGGTGGCAAGAGTTAGCAGGGTGGAGGACCAGGGAAGGGAGAGCTGCACAGAGAAGAGAGCTCCAGAGAGCTGCAAAGGATCCCCTTACTATCTTCAGCTGAGTACTGATTAATACAGGTATGAGAAAACTACCTGAGGCTGATAAAAGAACCACCCAAAAGGATTAGAGGTAACAATCCTAGCAACTCACAGAGACTTTAATCATTTCTGTTGCCACCAGCCAGAAAGGACAAACCTCATAATTCACTAGATATCATAGAGCACTCAAAAGGGTAATGCTTCAGTAGAAGGGGAAAATTAGTCCTAGACCAAAGGCTGCTCTGGTCCTGCTTACAAAGCTTAAAAGCAAGCTTTGAAAACAGCCTAACATCTGTACAATTGGAGTCCCCAAAGGAGACAATAGTAAGAGAGAGGGCAGAAAAAATGTTTGAAGAAATAATAGCTGAAAGTTTTCCAAATTTGATGAAAACTGTAAATAGTAGATCGAAGAAGCTCAGCCAGCCCCAAGCACACACATACACCAAAAAAAAGAAGGAAAAAAAAAAAAACTGTACCAAGGTACATCACAAGTCAAATTTCTTAAAGTCTGTGATAAAGAGAAATTATGAATGTATCCCGAAGAAAAATCACATGTACATAGGAATAAAGATACCATGTAGGCAGATTTCTAGTCTGAAACAATGCAAGCCAGAAGATAGTGAAACAACATCTTCAAAATGTTAAAGGATGGGGAAAATAAGTCCTGAAAATAATTGGGTAGTCCCTAGAAGTATCATTTACAGTAACATTTGACAGGTGTCTGAAGGCAGAAACTTGGATGGGCTTGTTGTTTGATGATTCAGAAATTTTAATCATCTGTTTTTATATGGCATTTTACATTTTAAAGGTGATTATATGTGGGAGAAAACTTTTCATGCACTTTTGAAATAGCTAGGATGGGTGGTTTTATCTCCATTTTACATGTGAGGAAGCTGAGCTATGTAGGTAATATGACTTTCACAGTTCCACAAGATCCAGGACTGTGATGATGTTTCCTGACTTCCTATTCAGGACTCTTTTCCAAACTACCTGATCTCATTATTAGCTGTGTATTGCTCAAAAATAGTTCCTAAACTTAGAGACTGTCAGAACATATAAAATGTATGGAGTGCCTTGAAAGCAGTAATAGATAACACAGTATTAAGTAATTCTTTTGTATCAAAATATGTGAAGAAAATAAATTGAAAATCTTATTAAATCCCAAGGCCCAGAATAGAAGACATGAGACATGGTAGTATATTAAAGTATACTAGACCCTGTGTGAAAAGCCGTTACAGTATTTAAACTTTAAATAAATGAGCAGAGGTGGGAAAATTGCTATGGTTGCAGAGAAACTTTTAATTAAAGTAATGTTATTTCTGATTTTTTTTTAAAAGGTGTGGAGAAGTTTGATTATTTTAATTATCATATTATATGTGAGCAGAACACCTTTTAATAACTTGGTTCAAATTAAAATGTGGCAGTAATTAGTTGGGAAGAAACTTTATTTTCCTCCTGTATTTATACTGCATATGCAGTACATAAAATAGAAGAATTAAATACTATCTTGGCATATTTCATCGTATCCAAGGTAGGAAATTAGTTCTGACCCATTGCTAGCAGCCTAATGGAATGAATACGGTCCATTGTCTTTTTTGTTTCCACTAGAATTTCTTCCAATATTCTTCAGAGATGCTTTTCAGCTTTTCCTATTAAAGAGAAATTTTGAGAGCTAGCTCTTTATGATAGAATTGGGATTGAAAAGTTAGAATTTGAAAGGTGGACAGGATGCAAGTAAGGTAAAGAAGAATGTTTCCAATTATGAGGAATATGAGCCCTGACATGTCTTCCCAGAACAGTAGGAATGGTCCATGATGGAAAGAGATTAAGAAATAATGTGGAATAGGTAGGGTAGGGCTTGATAACTGAAGGCCTTGAAAAACCAGTAGGAGAAGTAGGTGAATGGCACTGAAGTTAGAATTTACTCCTGAGATGAGTGAATTGTCTCTCATCCAGCTAGGAAATATGAATTTTTGGCACTTCACCTCAGTATTTTCTGTGTATGTTAACACTCATTGTCTTTAAATAAATAAATACAGATTAGATGCCAAAGCAAGAATTATTTACCTGAAGAGGGGGATACGTTTTTCTTTCTCTTTTCTATCTAGTCAACTCCTTTACATCTAGCAGCGGGCTACAACCGAGTTCGGATCGTTCAGCTTCTTCTCCAGCATGGTGCTGACGTGCATGCAAAAGACAAAGGGTATGTGTATCAGCGTATTTCCTGTAATGGTTTCATTCATGGATATTTACGCTTTGTTTTCAACATCTGATACACAAAAGTTTTTGAGCACTAGACAAAGTCTTATATCCCATTGCCTTACAGCTTGTATAGCATTTTAAAAATGTTCACAGTGATTTGACTTCATTTTCACGTTCCTACTAATTAAGGGTTCTTCTCATAACAATTTCCTAAATTAGTTTAATTTTATTGTATTCTATTATTTGAAGTTAAAATTTGTTTCTCTCAATTGCAATTACTATTTTTCAACTCTTAAGTTACACTTCAGAAAGACAGATAAATAAAAAATTCTGATAATCCAGTAACATAACTATCCTATTTATCAGGTATGAAAGGACCATCTCTTACTAATAAACTAAAATCATAAGTATACGTAAGTATACAATATTCTAATTTTTTCCTGATGAAATCTTGGCCATCTAAACTGAGAAAACCTAAAAGGTCCTTATGAAGGTTGATATGGGAGAGAGGTGTCTGGGAACCAAGAAAGCAGTATGTCATTTATTTTATGAATAGGTGCATTTTGGAAACCTTTGTACCACTTTCCTAGCTAATCTCCAGGGACACGTGAATTGGGTCTGCTAGCCTATGTGATGGGCTAACATTTCTCATTATGCCACTTTAATATCTAAAAGATAATTGACCTGACTGTCCAGATGAAGTAGTGTTCCTGTTACACTGATGAGCAGCATAAAGAAAAGAAGCCCTGGAGCAGGCTTTCGTTCACTTTGCCCCTCTCCATGTCAGGAAACATAGACAAGAAGAAAGAGCTCAGTACTTGAGACAGTTCTCAGAAGAGGAGTCCATCATTTCAAATCTGCTCTTTTTGGTGCTGTTTCTCTCTTGCCTGCGCCGGGTTCTGTGCCACGTGTGAGTGGTGTTCCCATAGTATAGGGGCACAAATGCCTGATGCTCTTGTAAATCGCTTTTCCCTCGTGCATGTCTGAAAGCAGATGGTGTACAGTAGGTGAGTCCTCAAGATAAGTACACCACAAAAAAGAGGGTCTTTGACTCATGCAGAATGATACTCGGATATGCAAGTTGTAATAGTTTGGATATTGAATTCTTGTGCTGGAAATTACCATGAAAGTGAAATAAAATGGTAGGAATATTTCAATTCACTATCAGTTAACATGTATTTTCTATAAATACTTACTATTTAAAGCATGCAATTTTCAATTAGTACATGCACTTCTTCCTTTTACCGAAATGCTTTTCTAATTGGTGCTTTTATCATTATATTTAATGACATACATAAAACAAGATAAATACAAAAGGTTGAGCATTAGTTAGCTTTTTATTCTCTTATTAAATCCTTTAAAATATTTTAAACATAATTGTACTAGGATTTATTAGATTTTGTTTCTTAGCACTTCTTGGATAAATGACTCTAAGTTCTTTGAAATTTTAGTATTTTAATTGGCCTTTTTCCATTTAGTGGACTTGTTCCTCTTCATAATGCATGTTCATATGGACATTACGAAGTCACAGAACTGCTACTAAAGGTAAGAGAAGTTAAAAATATTGAATATTATTTGCTTTTTTTTTTTAACTCATCATGAGTTTTCATGGGGGTTTTTTGCCAAGATTTTTAAGATAATAAAATTGGTTTTTTTTAATGTTCACCATTGCCTTAAAATTTTTTAATTATTCAACTTATTTTAAACTTTTTTAAAAGCTGAAATTAAAGAAATTAAAACAATTGTTGACATTTCAGAGTTATAACTGAAATTTACAGTCAAATAAACGAGTTTTATTTGCTCCAGTGAAATGATTACTGACCTATAACTTTTTTTTTTCTCAATTCAGCATGGAGCTTGTGTTAATGCTATGGATCTCTGGCAGTTTACCCCACTCCATGAGGCTGCTTCCAAGAATCGTGTAGAGGTCTGCTCTTTGTTACTTAGTCATGGTGCCGATCCCACTTTAGTCAACTGCCATGGCAAAAGTGCCGTGGATATGGCTCCAACTCCTGAGCTCCGGGAAAGATTGACTTGTATGTATTTATATCCTAAAGTCAGCATCTCTAGTTGTAAATTGTAATATCTTTCTTTTTTTTAATATTAATTAATTTATTTATTTGGTTGCGTCAGGTCTTAGTTGCGGCTCGACCAGGGGTTGAACCCGGGCCCCCTGCATTGGGAGTACGGGGTCTTAACCACTGTTCCACCAGGGAAGTCCCTAGAATATCTTATTTTTGTTATTAGGGCTGTTTTTTGTCTAACTTAGATAATAGACTTCTATTCTTACATGTTCACTAGTTTATTATCCTCTTTTCTTATCATTACTTTTCTTTTTGAATTCTACAGGAATCTCATATACATATATTTATTTTGTGTTTATTCAAGCCTAATTCTAATTCATGTGTTAAGTAAGGCTCCTGTTTTTTTTTTTAAGACAAAAGAGGATGAGTCCATCAATAACCATCTATTGAATACCTACTATCTGCCAGGAACTTGAAATATAGCAGTGTACAAACTAGAAAAAAATCTCTAAGCTCACAGAGGTTATATTCTTGTGCTATTGGTAGTAATAGATGATATCTAACATTATGGAGTACTCACTATTTCCCAAGCCCTGCAAGTTGCACATTCATGTTTTTATTTATGTGTGTTATAGCCCAAGTGCAATCACTTGCCCAAATTTAAATAAGATAATTTTTATGATTTGGTGGAAGTAATCTTCTCAGATACTGATACATATTACCTATGTTTACATATGCATGTTTTTAAATAAACTTTTTGTTTTAGAATAGTTTTAGATTTACATAAAACTTAACAAAAATAGTACAGAGAGTTCTTGTATACCCTATACCCAGTTTCCCCTATAAATATCTTATATTAATATGGTACATTTGTCAAAATAATGAACCAATACTGATACATTATTAATTAAAGGCTGTACTCTATTCAGATTTCCTTGTTTTTTTACTGCAAGTCCTTTTTCTGTTCCAGGATCCCATTCAGGATACCACATTACATTTAGTTGTCATATCGAATACTGAGATATATTTAATTCTATACGTGGGCATTACAGGTTTAAATTAAAGTAGGCGTTACCTAATTTTTAATTTGTCCCATGGTTGATATTCTCTTACATCTAGGATTCTAAGAATCAGATAACTAGATTTAAACACCTGAGAAAACCTTTAAATGATAATTTAAGAAAAAGGCATGGTCAAAATGAAAACATCATTTAAGTTTAAACAGATTGTAAATTAGTTTATGTTAAAACAGGAAGAGTTCCTTGCAGTTTTGATCTTGTTTAAATGGAAATTTAAACCTATTTTGGTACCGGAACAGATGACATCTACTAGATTACAGGCCAGCACAAACCAGATTATAACTGGGCAGATGTCTTAGCAATGAATCCTTGTAGAAGTGCATTTATTCTCTCTCCCACTCATGTGACTCTTGCCATATGTTATCTTGCATTATATAGTTCATTTTTCTATGTGATGTTCTGTCTCCCCAGTGAAGTTTAAATTCTTAGAAAGACCTTTGGTTTTATTATTCTGTCTTCTTGGCACCTACACAATGCCTTGTTACCTAATAAAAATGAGTTGATGGTAATTGTGCTTGGGTCTGTATCTGCCTACCCCCAACTTAGCACAGTGCATTGTGCATGCTGTGTGCCCAGCAGGTTTATTGAATTGAATTTAACTTAACTCAAAATTTATTTTTTACATCTTTTTCTAATTTCTTTCTTTTAGTTTTATACCCTGGCCTCAGCTTTATCCCCATGTCACCATTTGACTTCTTTTTTCCTTTGAGTCATTTTGTAAATTATGAGTACTGTTATGGGTTTTTACGTTGTATTTCACTGGTCTACCTGATTCCACTGTAAACATTAAGATTTAACCTAAATTTGTATAGTTTTGTAAAGGAAGAAGTTCCCTGAGTAGAGTACTTTGCAACCTTCTCAGTATCTCCTTTATTTTATTAAATAAGATTCTACCAAGGAATTACCTGAAGGAGAGGATTTAACAAAGCTGGAACTTTTCTCACCAGTTTTCATCCTCATGCTCAGTGCTTTATACTAGGCAACCACAACAACAGAATTCTTTTTAAAAAAATTATACGGGAAACAAAAACAATATTTTGATCATACCCATGTTTACAGCATTTTCATTACACACATTTTTTTGCTCTTTCTTGCTTACTTTTTTATTTGTTTTCATGAAGCCAATTGAACACCATAGTGTGGGTTCTGCACACACTGGAGCTGAAAATACTAAAAGTAGCTTTTATTCTTGTTTCAAAATGCATTTAGAAAGAGAGACTTTTAAGACATTTTACAAATATTAAGTTTTCAGGGTAATTGGGATTTCTGAAGTTTTCTGAAGTTTCAAAAGCCTGTACTTTGAAGAATTTAGCAGTGATAAAGTACCACTAAACAAGAGGTTATATAAAAATGTTTTCTCCCCAAACCTGCCATGACTTAGTTTGTAAATATTCAGCATTCATGCAGCAAATACTTATTGGCTACCTACTGTATGCCAAGCACTGTGCTAGGTGATGGGACTACCGTAGCAGATAAGACAGTGTGATAAGCCCTGTGATATACAGCTAAAGGCAAGTACAAAGGACTTCATAAGAAGGAATCCTAATGGGGAACAACAGGAAGGCTTATCCAAGTATCTGAACTGAGACCTTGAGTGACGAGTAGTAGTTAATAAGACGCAAGTATGTGCACGCATGTGTCTCTGTGTGTGTCTCTCTTTTTAAAATTTCCTTCCTTTTAATTAATTGATTAATTTATTTATTCATGTATTTAGGCTGCATCAGGTCTTAGTTGCGGCACGCAGGATCTTTCATTGCGGCGGGTGGGCTCTTTGTTGCGGCGTGCAGGCTTCTCTCCAGTTGTGGCACGTGGGCTCCAGAGCATGTGGGCTCTGTAGTTGTGGTGTGCGGGCTTAGTTGCCCCACAGCATGTGGGATCTTAGTTCCCCGACCAGGGATCGAACCCACATCCTCTGCATTGGAAGGTGGAGTCTTAACCACTGGACCACCAGGGAAGTCCCTCTTCCTATCTTTTGAAGAAGAGGAGAAAGTGACATGGGACCCTCAAAGGAAAGGGAAAAAGGAAAAGAGAAAGAATTCAGCCAAGTGACTCAGCTTATATATAGATCTGCCTTTTTGTTTAAGAGTTATAAAGTATTCCAGTGTATAAGTGTTCACAAATTATTTAACTGGTTTCTATTTGGTGAACGTTTAGGTTGCTTGTTTTAAAACTTTGCTGGAGTGAGTATCTTTATGAACTCTGAGTAGAAAATAGTCTTATTTCAAAATTTTTCATTAACCTACACCCTCATCCTTCGCACCTTTATCATCATATTGTCATGTTGTTGCTGTTGCTAAAATAGAGGAATGTGTAAAATTAATAATTTTTCACGTATGGACACCAAGGGGGGAAAACCACGGTGGGGTGGGGATGGTGGTGTGCTGAATTGGGTGATTGGGATTGACATGTATACACTGATGTGTATAAAATTGATGACTGATTAAAAAAAAATTAATAATTTTTCTACTTTATTTATAATCATGCTAACGAGTTTTATAGATTTTAAATATTTATACGTCAACCATTATTTCATTAACAGATGAATTTAAAGGTCATTCTTTACTACAAGCAGCCAGAGAAGCAGACCTAGCGAAAGTTAAAAAAACACTTGCTTTGGAAATCATTAATTTCAAACAACCACAGTCTCATGAAACTGCACTGGTAAGATCTTATTGTTAACCCATTCCTTGGGTCTGTAATAGTAGTGTAAATGCAAAATACGATTTTCATTTCAGAAACATTAAGGTAACTTTAGTATCTGAAGTGCCAGGAATTTGCATTTTAATATTGGTTGCGTTGATTTTTAAATTTGGTTAGGGAGATAATTGCTTTCCTGGATGAGAGAATAGACATTTGCTCAACCTTAATCTGAAAATTATTTTTACTTTTGTCTTTACCCAACCATATTATAACAAATGTACTTTTGTGGCCAGTGCTCTCATGAAATACAAGATGTGATTTTTCTCTATAGAATCTTCTTTTTCTTGTGGTTGCTAGATAAGTACTGTATTTGCTTTCTATCAACGATTAAATTATTTTCAAAGGTACTTGCATCATCCTTCTGAGCAATTGTAGTCAAAGAATTGTTACATTCATTATAGAAAAATGGTAAGGTTAGGAATTTTTTTGTTCCAGACTGTACAAATTGTTTTTAAAACTATTCATGTTTTTTCTTCTAATGTACTTTCAGAAAGATTGTTCTGTGTTCCTTGTCATTGACCACATTAAGTTTCAGGTATAGGGCTGGTTGGATTACACCTGAATTCAGAATTTAAGCATAAGTGACGCTTCTATCACAGTCCTCTAAATCTGCTTCAGTTAACATTCTTTATATGTGGCACAAAAGGGTCAAACTGTAGGCAGTACCTGCTAAAAACAACATTATAAGAGTTACCAAACCAAAATAGGCCAACTGTATGTATGCTCAGAATATGGCTCTCATGCTGGGGTTTAGATGCATTCAAGCTACACAGCATTTCTGCCAGGAGACACTCAAAGCCACAGAATGAACCTGACCTGCTTTTTTAGAGTGTTCATTCTATTCATTAGTACGTAGTTTTCTTACTTTTTCAGTTTTAATACAAACATGAATATAAAATGAAGTTGAATACAAAAGTTGTATAAATAGAGGATAAAACATAAAATTTCTGAGAATACTTCTCCCTCTAAGCTCCTTCAAGTCTGTTACCTTCTTACCTGTCCCTGGGCGTATGGACTTATTCTCCTGTAGTGCTAGGAGTACCTCTGGGAAAGAGCTTGAGAAATATTGATCTATGTGGCTGACAGCCCACTGAAGGATTGAGTAATTCAGTTATAGATTTCTGTAGCTTTGGAGAGGCAGTATTCTGATACCTTCACGTAAATATATACTGGATAATTACTTACTGGCTAAAGGGAAAGAAACGAAGTCTCTTACTGCTCAACTGAGAGCATAATTTCACCTTGGTTTAAAGGCTTATGTTTTATACTCCCACTGTATTTAGGAGGAATTTTGATAATCTCCATAATGTTAAAATATATGTTTTGAGATAACAGTGTTTTAAATAGTCAGCAGGTGCTATTCAATTCAGAAATCTATTTTTACATAGAAGTTTATTTTATTAACTTGGTTTTCTTTACTTTACAGCACTGTGCTGTGGCCTCCCTGCATCCCAAACGCAAACAAGTGACAGAATTGTTACTTAGAAAAGGAGCAAATGTTAATGAAAAAAATAAAGAGTAAGTGCAGTTGCAGAAGGAGTTGCTCAGTTCTTAAAGGGCAAGTGTGGTACAAGTTAGGAGATTACCTTTTCCTTTCCTCCTCTCCATAGTTTCATGACGCCCCTGCACGTTGCAGCAGAAAGGGCCCACAATGATGTCATGGAAGTTCTACATAAACATGGAGCAAAGGTAAGGCTCATGCCTGAGATAAGGTGCCAACCTTGGCATTGAGTAGCTAGCTGCACTTAAGACTATTCCTCTTCTCTCTGATTCTCCGGAAGAAATTAATCTTATAAAGGACTGTTAGCATGTATTTGAATTCATAGATTCTCCTTTAAAGCTGGTTTAAATCTTGTTACTAATAGAGATAATTACCTGTGTTTTATATTGTACTTTACTATCATTCTTCTATAAAGCAATAAATGTGGCTATGGTCTTATCATTTGAAATACATTTCAGCTTTACATTGTTTTACCTTAATACTGGAATTGATATATTTTGGTAGTCAACATCAATTATGGTTTATCAGAAAGTAATTTATGAAAATGATAGGTAAAATATTGCTACCTATTTTAAAGAACATTTGTTCCTTCAAACTGGTAATGATAATAATTCTCTCAAATAACCTTAATATAAAGAAATAAAATTTTAATAACCATTTTTATTGGCATTGTCTGAGTGACATTATCTGTAACTCCATGACTCCATAAATTGCTTGAGGAAAGTTTGCTTGAAGGAAGCAAACTGGTTGTTTTTCGGAGGTACTTGAACTTGCAGATTTTTAAATCCTCAAGAGTGAATACTTTAAAGCAGGAGTCCCCAAAGTAGGGTGCAGACACTCTATGGAACATACAAGATGAGCCATTGGGCGTAGGAAAAAAATATTAGAATTTTGATTTATTAAAATAGTAATTTATTTACGAATGAAGAAGTTAAGATCTACAGTAAGTCCCCTACGTACAAACAAGTTCTGTTCCGAGAGCATGTTCATAAGTCTAATTTGTTCTTAAGTCCAACAAAGTTAGCCTAGGTACCCAACTAACACAATCGGCTGTATAGTGCTGTACTGTAATAGGTTTATAATCCTTTTCACACAAGTAACACATAAAAAACAAACATAAAAAATAAAGAAAACATTTGTAATCTTACAGTACAGTACCTTGAAAAGTACAGTAGTACAGTACAACCGCTGGTGCTTCTTAGGTAGTACCAGCTACATCACCACTGCTTTTTATGCTTGCTTCCAGACATCCTGGGCTTGAGATAATGATACTGTACTACTGTACTCTATACAGTACTTTAAAGTATACAAAAGCACAACCACTTGTAGAGGATGTATGCATGTAACAATGTATGCCAGACATGTGAACTAACTTACATGATTGGAAATGGGAACGCATGTTCGCATCTTTGGAAGTTCGCAACTTGAAGGTTTATATGTAGGGGACTTACTGTACTAATATTTCATACATAGACTGGTGCTGGCACTCTCATTATGTCCATGTGTCAGCCTCTCTGAGTCATGTCAGAGCCCAAGGTGTTTCGTGAGGAAGAACACGAGTTGTGTGTGGGGGGATTGACCGTGATACACTCACTCGTCTGCTCACTTTCAGCACTTTGTGACACATTGCACTTTACATGAGTAGATTTATGGATATTATCCTAAATGGTAGAATCTTGATAAATACCGTTGTTGAATATCAGAGGGAATGACCATGACAGTCTTATAGCATAAAAAGTTTATCTGGCTATTTCATGAATCAGGATTTTCAGGTTGACATACTTAGTTGTTGTCCCTTTTTTTTTTTTTTTATGAAAATAAGGGAATTCAAAATTTGCTGATAGTTCTATGGTGACAAATGACTATTACTTGTATGTAGGTACATTTTTTTTTAAAGAGAAACATAATCAGAACCTTAAAGGTGAAAGTTATATATTTTAGAGTGAATGAGAAAGTAACTTCTCTTTAAAAGGAACTTTAACAAATGAAGAGGACATTTTGAAAATAGATTTTTAGAAAATATCCACTGTTTTGTGATTTTGTTGCCAAAAACTGATGTATATTTATCACCCATCTGTCATATCTATATAATTTAAAAACTGGGCAACAGGATTTTCTAACCTGTTTTAAAGCTTTTGGTTTTTTTAAAAATTTGTGTTCAGGTAGTTTTTGAACCTATTAAAAATATTTTAATGCAACACCTCATAATAAGTTTGCAAGAATCAAGAAAAATGTAATTTTACTAGCAGAATTCAGTTAAAGCCTTAGCATAATCAGTAAATTACATTAAAAAATAAGCATTGTGATTTAGAAGGCTTTGCTAACAATGCACTTTTTCCAGTGGCACTACATATCTATGTGAAATCTTTTTAGCTAATCTAGCCAATGGGACCAACTATTGAAAATGAACTTAGAATCAGACCCTCAAATCTACAACATAATTTTTATAAGATTTTTAAAAGTTTTTTTTAATTGAGCCAAATGATATTTTGTATGACTAATAATTTAAAATTTTTTTTAATTTTTAATTGTTTCATCTCTTTCCCATCCTTTGTAATTTTTTTTGTATAAATTTTATATATGTTTATTATGTATTAGTTTAGCCCTGCTTGGTTATAATTTACAAATGTACATAAATGTATATTGAGATGGTTCTTAAAACATTTTTTTACTCCTAAGGTGCATGATCCAAAAAAATTTGTATATCCTTGCTTTAAAAGGACGGTTGATGTTTTTAATTAAACAGTCAGGATGAGCTGGAATGAAAGGAACAGTTCTACAGATTTATTACCTATTTTCAGGGTACAACTACTGCACTATTACATAAATAATGTCTTGTTGTTCTATCAAGCAAAATAATAAGCTAAGTAGGCTTTCTGCTACACTTAAGAGCATAGTATGTTTATCATTTACCTATTTTAAAAAATATCTTATGGCATTTATAATGTTCTTGAACAACCATGAATAATGCCCTTCATTTTGGGAAAGTATCTATTTGTTGTCTCCCATGAGTCATTTTATTTCCTGAAGGTTCAATAAGAAATAACATTATTTTATATAACCTATCCTAGTCAGCATTACTCTAGGTCTGTGGTTCTAAATCTTTTTTCTGCCCTTCATGTTCACAGTACAGTCTCATCAATAAGGTCGCAATTCATCAGTGGGGCATGTATAATTTTAACCGCCCTGCCAGTGATGTAGAATGCCTTTTAGACTAGTATATCTTCACTAGTCCTTCCACTTCAGTTCAACAAAATTGAGAACTTCTGCGACTAGGCACTTTAAATGGGAAAAAAAATCATATTTAATCAGGGTTAGGAACAAATAGATACAAATTTCCATCCTAGCATTCACTCATTTCCCGGTCCCAAGGCAGACTGCTATCCCTCAGGGCTAGTTTATCTGGTGACTAATGCATAAGTAAAAGCTCCCTATGAAGACCCAACTTAGCTACTGTTGGGCCCTAATGTTTGCTTGCCTAGTGTTCCTTCTGGGGAACTTGTGGTTTCAATTTGATTTTTGAAGGACTCATTGTTTCCATTTGATTCTAAAAGCACCTTCTGAACAAGCAGCCCCACTCCTGAGTTAGGATTCAGCCCTCTTACGCTGCTTCTTCCATTCTGCTGTCTTCCCCTCCTCATGATGAACCTAGTTCTCAAGCTAAGACTACTAAATCAGAAAAGGCAGAGAATTTGGTAGGGAGATCTAATGCCATTAACTAACTTGTCTTACTTAGACAGATAGAACTTAGTAATATTTATATAAGCCAAAGCATTCTTTTGTGTAAAACTTGGTAATAAATACAAAGTTCAGGTTCACTCTGCAAGTTAAGCATATTGTGTATGTAACATAGACAGATATAGTTTTCAGTTTAGAATCTTCCACTTTCTAGTTTTATGACCGTGGACTTAATTTCTCTGAACCTCAGTTGACTCATTGGTGATATGTGGGTATTAATACCTCCCCCACAAGGGTGGTTTTTTGTTCGTTTGTTTTGTTTTTTTGGTAAAAATTAAATGAGCTTATATATATATGTATGTTGTATAGTACGTGGCATACAAAACAATACTTTGATTACTAGTAAGTATGAGCATTGTATTTTTTTCTGTATTTGTCTTTTCAAACTTATATACTATATATTTCCCTTAATTATCTAAATTTTATTTAAGACATGTATATAATTCCTTTATAATTTGTTTTGATCCACTAGCTCAACATTGAGTTGTAAAATGATAAAGATTGTGTGCAGGATACTGTGGGAAATAGTTTGGAAGTTAAAGCAGTTACCAAACTTGAAGCTAATCCTGAACCAATTTAGTGGCATCAGCAATGAAAAAGGAAGAGAAAGACGAAAGCCATTTGGAAAGACTAATTGGGTGCTGGAATAGACTTAGAAAATGGTGGTACTTGGAAATGAATTGGGTGCTGGAATAAACTTAGAAAATGGTGGTACAATTAAGGAAGTAAGAAAGCTAGAAAGAAATACTGGTGTCCTATGTCTTGGTAATGATTTTGTACTTGGAGTTAATATGATAGAGGGACATTAAATAAAACTAGTGGTTGGAAATATAGCACTAGAGTATGAAAGAGAGTTTAGGATTAGAAAGATCTATTGGGAAGCCATTGACATAGTGATCATACGTTGTGGGAATGAGGAAGGTTCCTGGTAGAGAATATGGAAAGATGAGTTGAGAGTCAAGGAATAACCTTTGAGGATTACTCATGTTTGTGGAGCAGTAGTGGGAAGAGGAAACTGAAAGGCTTATCATGGTGTCTACTGAGTGCAACGGAGTGTGAAGAAGGAACAGGTGATTAGTGCTGCAGAGAGAAACCAAGGTAGACGATCCATTTAATTTGGCAATTTTCACATAAGGGCCTTGGTGGCTTTTGAAGGAAGTGTTCCAAAGATATAGAGGTAGAAAGTTGTATTAGTTAGGGTCTTGGCAATAAATAGCACACTCAAAGTGGGTAATTTGAGGAAAGTTTAATAAAGGAATTATATACAAAGGTGTGGGCAAGGTTCAGGAAATCAACAAGGGGTGAGGTAGTACCAGCAGCAAGTGGGAGCTATCATCAGCCTGGGCCTGAAGGGGCAAGAACAGGGCAGCTATATAGAGCAGGCCACCTGACAGCATCTGTAGCCTTTGGTAAAGGCTATATCTAATCCATTCTCCTCAGTCTTCTCCTTCCCACCAGTACCCTTGTCATTACTTCCCACTGGCCACATACAGCGAAAAGTTAAAGACCAAAAGAGCCCATTGATGTGATCCATACACGTGATTTTCCCAGGACACAGAGCAGGGTGGAGGGTGGATGTGGGTCCAGGGAGGCAAGCAGGCAATATTTAGCAAAAGGGCAGAAAACAAATGACTCTTAAGGAAAGGATGGTTATAAGAAAATGGGGTTATTAACCAACTTTTTTGAGAAATCCACTTTTATAGGAGCAAACTTCTGTATCTTAAAAAATTAATAATTATCTCTACCAACCCCCTGCTTCACAAGATTACTGTAAAGCCTAAATGGGAAAGACATGAAGATTTTATCCTTTTTTCTTTATTATTGTTAATGTACCCTGGCATTCTGCATTCTATTGCTTCTGCCTTGTTTGCTATCATTATTAAGTACAACCTAAGCCCCAATTGCATACGGTATTATTAATACCGCAGATACAAAAGGTTTAATTCAGAAGTGCTTTTTTTTCATACATGAAACCACTGCTATTTTGTCATTAGTGAGCATCTGTTAAATGTGTGAAACATGAAAACTTTTTTTGATGTTCGTATGTCTTAATTTGACAGATTTATTTATAATGTATGTAAGAAGAAATTGTGTCAATAGTCATTGGCATTTAATGGGCTTATTTCTCATATCGAGTGATCAAGAGCTTTGCTCACTTTGGAGAAATGTGTTAGCTGATTTTAAGGATTTTATTAATGCTCTTCTAGAGGTGGATTGATAAGCAGATTCTATTAGCCCAAAGGTGTTAAAGTGCTTTTAAAGATATAGATCCAAAGTAGCTTTTATAGTTCAAATAATATCTGAGGTTTGATCATATCAAAATAAAGTCCAAAGGGGCCAGTGTCTCAGAGACATTTTAGTTACTGTTCAGTTAGATCGACTGAATCTAGATTAGACATAAGTAGAAATCTGTTTTATACTTATTTATATACATGCCTGCTTAGTAATTCTATGAGATAACCGTGTGGTTAAGAGCTGGAACAACAAGTTTGGAAACTGTTACCTTGGCTGCCATTCTCTCTCTGTGTCTGTCTCTCTCTCTCTTTCTGAGATTGTGTGGCTTTCTTTTCTCTGCTAGTCTTTGTTCATCTGCTTCATTCTTCTTTTTATAGACTATATTTTTCTGTTTTACTTCTCTATGGCCCAAATATGGTCTTTGCAGCCCCTACTTTATAAGCCTTTGGCTTAAAAATATACCATCTGCAGCTGCCATCTCTCCCAAGTCTCAGGGATGAGAAAGGGAGCGTATGAATAAGACTTCAGTTTGTTCAGCACAGCCATGGGATTGGCACCTCGAGTCTAATCAGCTATGCTCTCTGCAACTTATTTCTCTGACAGTTAGGGCATGTGGGCAAGGTAAGTACCCCTTTAAGAAAGCAAAGAAAGTATGCACCATTATAATATAATATACCTCTTTTCAGAGAACTTGATTGTTCCTTTTAAAATTCCATTGACTGTTGAAGGTTTACAAATAATAATACTCAAGTTTGGCTAGTAAACATTAATCTAGTTTCATGTTTCTCAAATTATATTAAAATTTAACTTCTTAGACAAATTCCATACTCTGGTGGGTTCATAACACATTAAAGGATTAACAGCCTATTAGAGTAAAATATTGATTACTGTAGCAGAATTCTAGCTAAGAATGAAATTTGTGGTTATTTTGTTTATTTCATTCCTCACAGGAGATACTTTTAACTGTGTATATCCCACTGTGGATAACGATGGCCTGTAAAATATCTGTAAAAACTTAAATTATACTTTTATTATAGATTAAGTGAATCAGTTTTTTTCAATATTAAACAATTCTATCAACACAGGCATTTAACTTTTTTCCCTCCAAATTTCTAGAGAAAGAAGAAATGCATGGTTTTTGGTTAGTGACTAGTTTGATAGTGTCTAATGTTTGTTCAGTATACAGAGTAGTATGTTGAAAACAGTATTCTTTAACATCAGAATTTACTAATTTGTCATTCTTTTGAGCCCTCCATTTACCAACCATTTTCAAACAGCCGGTGTGCAAGGTATTGCACTTGTTACTATGAGGTATATAGGAAGTTTGAATTTGATAAAGATTCTTTATCTTAAGGGACTTAAAATCTAAAAATAGGCTTGTCCAACACAGTCTACTTGAATATCTGTTATACAGATTGGAAAGTACAGGTAGATTGCTATTCAGAGGAGAGACCAATTACTTCTGTTAGTGGTGGCAGACTAGGGGAAAGAATGGAGAAATTCCATGAAGAAAATAGAATTTAAGCTAAGAATGTCCAAGAATTAGATATATAGAAATAGACAAAATACAAAGAATACATTTTAAATAATGACTCAATCAGGAAAGCAAAGGAGTTTTTTAGTCAGAAGTTATGATTAGTTAGTTCAGTAGGTGGAGTAATAGGTAGTCCATGGGGGATGGTGAAAATCTGAAAAGATATGCTGGAACAAGATCTTGCTGGTCTCAGCTGGAGAGCTTTGGTTTGTTCTCATGGTACTTGGAGAGCCACTGGAAATTTTGAATAGGCAGATGGCATGAACAAATCCTGCTTCAGGAAGATAGATAACGTCCTAGGAAACTACTTTCTCTTAGAAAACCAATTACAGAAATCTGTAGACTCAAGGTATATGTATAATAGTTGGCATAATCATTTAGCAGTATTCAACAAAATTAGCTTTTTAAGATTTTTATAAAAAGGGATGATGTCGAGTTAATGTTTTTTTTTTTTTAAAGACATCTCCATTTTAATTAATTAATTTATTTATTCATGGCTGTGTTGGGTCTTCGTTTCTGTGTGAGGGCTTTCTCTAGTTGTGGCAAGTGGGGGCCACTCTTCATCGCGGTGCACGGGCCTCTCACTATTGCGGCCTCTCTTGTTGCGGAGCACAGGCTCCAGATGCGCAGGCTCAGTAGTTGTGGCTCATGGGCCCAGGCGCTCCGTGGCATGTGGGATCTTCCCAGACTAGGGCTCGAACCCGTGTCCCCTGCATTGGCAGGCAGATTCTCAACCACTGCACCACCAGGGAAGCCCAGAGTTAATGTTTCTTACCTTCAAGCTAAAAAGATTACAGTATGCCTGCCACCTACCTGTTCCCTAGGTTGTAGTCTCTGTCTACCAGGGCGTAGACCTGTTTCAGATTGCTGTCTTTATCCCTCTATTGTAGATTTTATTAATGCCTGTTAATTTTTTTTTTAACTATTGTTTGCTTTTAATTTCAAAGTATCCTGATTTGGGCAGAAAAAAAAAATTGTCACTCTAGCTAAAATAATATAGAGACTGTTTTCAACTCTCAGATTACTTGAAATCAGGTTTAGTTTGGGATGTACGCATGTTCATAGTTAACGTAAAATTATAATGTGAGGGCTTCCCTGGTGGCGCAGTGGTTGAGAATCTGCCTGCCAATGCAGGGGACACGGGTTCGAGCCCTGGTCTGGGAAGATCCCACATGCCGCGGAGCAACTAGGCCCGTGAGCCACAATTACTGAGCCTGCGCGTCTGGAGCCTGTGCTCCGCAACAAGAGAGGCCGCGATAATGAGAGGCCCGCGCAGCGCGATGAAGAGTGGCCTCCACTTGCCACAACTAGAGAAAAGCCCTCGCACAGAAACGAAGACCCAAAACAGCCATAAATAAATAAAAATTAAAAAAAAAAAGAATAGAATAACTATAATCAGAGGTAGCAAAATATGCAGCATCTTTCTTTAAAAAAAAAAAATTATAATGTGAGTCTACATGCCTAAGTACAGAAATGTCACAGAACAATTCATGATGAATTACGAAATGAGTGATGTGGACATAGCTGAAGTTTAGGCGAGAGATGAACTCAGCCTCATAGTTAGCTGTTGAGACTAGGCTGTTCACACTGATTTTTGAAAGAGTCCCCTTAACCATTTCCTTATAGTCTGCTTGCTGGTTTCCAAAACTATTTTTGGCATTTTTTAATCATAATTTTATGTCCTATATATTTCAGGCCCATACCATTGTGGTTTTATATCATTTTATCAAATTATCCTCTTTAGGAAAGTCATTCTTACTATTCAAATAGAAATAAAGATACATACCTCAGCTTGTTATCTCCAGATACAAAAAAAAAAGAATGTTTGTCTTTAAAACTGCCAGACATCTGTTATTCTTCTCACACCTTCTGAATTTGTATCTTAAGCCAGTTCTAACCATTAATTACCACAGTTGAGGTGTAACACATTAAGTATAACATTTTTCTTATTTGAGGCAGTTTCTGTACTTAAGAGAAAATAGATCTCTTTAGTGCTGAATGCTAAGCGTCTTTGAAGACATCCTCTATCATATCCTTGTGGTGGAGATTGAGATAGAGGAAAATAGAACTGTGTCTTAAAAAAGACTTCATTAGTCCCAACATTCCCGAATTTCTTCAGTAAGTATGCTGGTAATTCCAAATAATACATATATATTAAGAATTAAAGTTGTATCTATTTAAAATATAAAGAATAAATTAATGCTGCTGTATATAAAATCAATCTGTCAAATTTTTTAGGTTGAAAACAAAACTCATGGACAGCAATACATATATAGAGCTGTATAACTTGAAAGTTCTTAGAAGATTCCTTGTGAGCGGCAATGTCATTTATTTGGTTAGCTCAGTTTGAATGACCATTTAGGCACTTAATTATATGTATAATACTAGACTGTATATTTGTTTTGTCTCTCTGCTTTTTAAGAGTTTGACTCGTATATAAAGAATATTTTGAATGTTGTTGAGCCTAAGTTTTTTGCCTGAGTGAAGAATTAACACAGCATGAGTCGCAGTCATCAAAGGCAAGAGGACGAAGAACAGTGTTGTGTCAGAGATATTCTAGCTTCTGGACTATATTCTGTACTTGAGTTGGCCCTTTTTTTTCAGTGTTTCCAGCACTGATTTTGTGGACGACCTGCAGAGGTCATTTAATCTTTTCCTGTTATTTCTCCACCAGTAGAGTGAATTATTGTCATTTACCATTTATGTAACTTACAGAATGGTGGAGATGAGAGTAATAAATCCAAACTTAGGAGAACTCCCTTTAAACAATGAGAGTTCCCTACAATTCTCTGGGATCACAACAAAATAAAATTATACTGGCTCCAATATGAAACTGTGAAACTGAACTAGGGCAGCAACACAAATCCTGCCAGGTGACTCATTTAAAAAATTGGGGGACGGGGATTGATCTCTAGTCATATCACATAGTTACTGCTGCCCTCCAGGAATAAATTTATCACACACATTTTGTACTTTTGTGCCTTGAACCACTTCAGAATATTTGGAGGAAAAAATTAGATTGCCCACTCTATAGAGAGCCCTGATTCTATCCCATGACTGACTGATAAATAAAGGTAGAACCTTAAGGGTGTTGATCAAGTTAGATATGAGAGGGAGTTAGGGACCTTGATTTTTCTTTTTTCAATTTTGAGTCATTTTAAAGATCTGTAATGACTCAAGCGGAGAGTCGATTTCCCATCCAGTAATCATTTTTCAGTAAATGTGTTCTTAAAAGTCCACGTAGTAAATATTTTAGGCTTTGTGGGCCAAGAGACAAAATAGAGGATTTTATGTAGGTACTTATATAGCCATTTAAAATGTAACCATTTAAAAATGTAAAAACCATTCTTAGCTTGCAGGCCGCACAAAACCAGTAGGTTGGAGCTGGCCCGCAGATCAAAGCTTGCCAAGTCCTTCCGTAGAGCTCTGTTTTGTTCAGATAGAGGAGCTTGAGGGTCTGAGACAGCTCTGGTGATCTCATCTCGTCCTTACTAGTGCCTGGTAAAGGCATGGGCCCACAAACCATCTCTGGCCCCAACCATAAGGAAATGTTCGCTGAGAAAGGTTTCTTCTCTTTTAAAATAGATGTCGGCAACTTCCCTTTTGGCCTTGGTTGAGACTGCCTGGCGCTGGTGCAGCGCGGCTGCCGCAGTCATCTTATGACCTGAGACGGGCAAGCCCGGAGCCCTGAGACCAGGGAATTGGAGAAATTTCTGACATTTGCTTTTAGGGAGGAATAATTCTTCTTCACAAAAACCCTTACAGAATATCTGTTTAATATTTCCCTATTATCGATTGTCGTTCTTTCTAAGTGGGTTGTACAAAGTCTCACCAAATTTTTCTAGTTTCTTTTTTTTAATTAAGATTTTTTTTTTTTAATGTGGGCCATTCTTTAAAAGTCTTTATTGAATTTGTTACAGTATTGCTTCTGTTTTATGTTTTGGTTTTTTGGCCACGAGGTATGTGGGATCTTAGCTCCCTGACCAGGGATTGAACCTGCCCCCCCTGCATTGGAAGGCGAAGTCTTAACTGCTGGACCCCCAAGGAAGTCCCTCTAGTTTCTTTATTCTACTTATTTCCATGGAATGAGTGCTTCTATTATATTATTCACTGATACTTTTCTATGACTTCTTGTAGTGCTTCAGCTTTGTTGTCTGATGAAGCACTCCATGGATATTCTTTTGTTGCTATGAAACTATTTCAAATTTGAGGGAAGAATTATTTCATAAGGAAAAATATATACATTTACTAAAGCAAAGAATTTTGTGTTACACTGGTCTCTCTTGTACTTTAGGGTAGAGGGAAGAGTTACATTTAAGGTTAAGTCATAGTCTCCGCTTTTAAATAAATAGCTTACAATTTACATGTAGCATCTAATATTAGCAAGTGCTTAGTAAATGGTAGTTGCATCCCTTCCTTATATTAGTGAGTGGTGATTTTTGCTCAGTATTTCACTCCATGAGTGCATGTCCCAGAATGAGTAAGAGGTGGAAGAAGTGAATCTGCAGTGTTCTATATTGCACTCAGTTCCACCATGCATATTAATAGAGAGAACCGCTTCTTACACGTAGTGTGTTGTTAATGTTTAAAAGTACTGTCTGTACTTTATCTGGTGTTCAGTTGATCTGCTTAGACACTGGAAGTGAAACTGGCTGGTGTTGGATTTACTGAGAAACTTTACATCTGTCTCTACCATTGCATTGCTAAGGTATCTTCAAGGATAATCTTGACCAAAGGCAAATTTTACCTTTCATGATGACTTTAGAAACTAACACCTTCAGAAAATGGGGCTCCAGGGTAATCTAATAAAGCTGGAGCATAGCAGATTGTGATGAAAAAATATAGTGGAAAGAGAGGTAGGAGAGGTGGTGTAAAAGTAAATTACAGATGGTCTTTAATGACATGCTGAAGGATTCAAGTTTATGTGAAGGCACTGAAGAGTCACTGGGTTTGGGCTGAGGAATAATTTGGTAAGATCTGTATTTCAGAGTAATAGTTCTGAAACTATGTTCCCATGATTTAATGAGCTGGATTATGGATTTCCATCACTATAATTGAATAATTTAGTGGGTGTCTTATCCAATTTCCAGAAAAATGTTAATGATTAGAATGTTCTTAAAGTTTTTCTCCTGTGATGAGGACATAACAGAAATATTCACAGAAAAATTCAAGAAGTTTATTTTGACCACTTGTGTTTTCCATTAATACATGCTAATGGCTGTGCTTTTATGTTGTTTATGGATAAACAGTCGTTTTTCTGCTGGCAACTGTGATATAATTAAATTTGTCAGCATTTCATGGTGAATCTTGTGAACACCATTAAGAATTTATTGACTCCCTCTTGTGAGAACACCAGAATCACAACTAGCTGCTGGACAATCATCGACAGGAAGACGCTGGAACTCACCAAAAAAGATACCCCAAATACAAATAGAAAGGAGAAGCCACAATGAGACGGTAGGAGGGTCACAATCACAGTAAAATCAAATCCCGTAACTACTGGGTGGGTGACTGACAGACTGGAGAACACTTATACCACAGAAGTCCACCCACTGGAGTGAAGGTTCTGAGCCCCACGTCAGGCTTCCCAACCTGGGGGTCTGGCAAGAGGAGGAGGAATTCCCAGAGAATCAGACTTTGAAGGCTAGTAGGATTTGATTGCAGGACTTCGACAGGACTGGGGGAAACAGAGACTCCACTCTTGGAGGGTGCACACAAAGTAGTGTGGGCATCGGGACCCAGGGGAAGGAGCAGTGACCCCAGGGGACACTGAACCAGACTTACCTGCTAGTGTTGGAGGGTCTCCCGCAGAGGTGGGGTGTGGCTGTGGCTCACCGTGGGGACAAGGACACTGGCAGCAGAAGTTCTGGGACGTACTCCTTGGCAGGAGCTCTCCCAGAGTCCACCATTAGCTCCACCAAAGAGCCCAGGTAGGCTCCAGTGTTGGGTTCCCTCAGGCCAGACAACCAACAGGGAGGGAAACCCAGCCCCACCCATCAGCAGTCAAGCGGATTAAAGTTTTACTGAGCTCTGCCCACCAGAACAACGGTCAGCTCTACCCATCACCAGTCCCTCCCATCAGGAAACTTGCACAAGCCTCTTAGATGGCCTCATCCACCAGAGGGCAGACAGCAGAAGCAAGAAGAACTACAGTCCTGCAGCCTGTGGAACAAAAACCACATTCACAGAAAGATAGACAAGATGAAAAGGCAGAGGGCTATGTACCAGATGAAGGAACAAGATAAAACCCCAGAAAAACAACTCAATGAAGTGGAGATAGGCAACCTTCCAGAAAAAGAATTCAGAATACTGAGAGTGAAGATGATCCAGGACCTTGGAAAAAGAATGGAGGCAAAGATCGAGAAGATGCAAGAAATGTTTAACAAAGACCTAGCAGAATTAAAGAACAAACAAACAGAGATGAACAATACAATAACTGAAATGAAAACTACACTAGAAGGAATCAATAGCAGAATAACTGAGGCAACATTAAACGCAACAACATTCACATTATAGGGGTCCCAGAAGGAGAAGAGAGAGAGAAAGGACCCGAGAAAATATTTGAAGAGATTATAGTTGAAAACTTCCCTAACATGGGAAAGGAAATGGCCACGCAAGTCCAGGAAGCGCAGTGAGTCCCATACAGGATAAACCCAAGGAGAAACACACCAAGACACATAGTAATCAAATTGGCAAAAATTAAAGACAAAGAAAAAGTATTGAAAGCAGCAAGGGAAAAATGACAAATAACATACAAGGGAACTCCCATAAGGTTAACAGCTGATTTCTCAGCAGAAACTCTACAAGCCAGAAGGGAGTGGCATGATATACTTAAAGTGATGAAAGGCAAGAACCTACAACCAAGATTACTCTACCTGGCAAGGATCTCATTCAGATTCAATGGAGAAATCAAAAGCTTTACAGACAAGCAAAAGCTGAGTGAATTCATCACCACCAAACCAGCTCTACAACAAATGCTAAAGGAACTTCTCTAACTGGGAAACACAAGAGAAGAAAAGGACCTACAAAAACAAACCCAAAACAATTAAGAAAATGGTAATAGGAACATACATATTGATAATTACCTTAAACGTGAATGGATTAAATGCTCCAACCAAAAGACACAGGCTCGCTGAATGGTTACAAAAACAAGACCCATATATATGCTGTCTAGAAGAGACCCACTTCAAACCTAGGGACACATACAGACTGAAAGTGAGGGGATGGAAAAAGATATTCCATGCAAATGGAAATCAAAAGAAAGCTGGAGTAGCAATACTCATATCTGATAAAATAGACTTTAAAATAAAGAATGTTACAAGAGACAAGGAAGGACACTACATAATGATCAAGGGATCAATCCAAGAAGAAGATATAACAATTATAAATATATATGCACCCAACATAGGAGCATCTCAATACATAAGGCAACTGCTAACAGCTCTAAAAGAGGAAATCAACAGTAACACAGTAATAGTGGGGGACTTTAACACCTCACTTAAACCAATGGACAGATCATCCAAAATGAAAATAAATAAGGAAACAGAAGGTTTAAATGACACAATAGATGAGATAGATTTAATTGATATTTCTGGACATTCCATCCAAAAACAGCAGACTACACTTTCTTCTCAAGTGCGCACAGAACATTCTCCAGGATAGATCACATCTTGGCTCACAAATCAAACCTCAGTAAATTTAAGAAAATTGAAATCATATCAAGCATCTTTTCTGACCACAAAGCTATGAGATTAGAAATGAATTACAGGGAAAAAAACGTAAAAAACACAAACACATGGAGGCTAAACAATACGTTACTAAATAACCAAGAGATCACTGGAGAAATCAAAGAGGAAATCAAAAAATACCTAGAGACAAATGACAATGAAAACACAACGATCCAAAACCTATGGGATGCAGCAAAAGCAGTTCTATGAGGGAAGTTTATAGCTATACAAGTCTACCTCAAGAAACAAGAAAAATCTCAAATAAACAATCTAACCTTACACCTAAAGGAACTAGAGAAAGAAGAACAAACAAAACCCAAAGTTAGCAGAAGGAAAGAAATCAAGATCAGATCAGAAATAAATGAAATAGAAAAAAAGAAAACAGTAGCAAAGATCAATAAAACTAAAAGCTGGTTCTTTGAGAAGATAAACAAAATTGATAAGCCATTAGCCAGACTCATCAAGAAAAAGAGGGAGAGGACTGAAATCAATAAAATTAGAAATGAAAAAGGAGAAGTTACAACAGACACTGCAGAAATACAAAGCATCCTAAGAGACTACTACAAGCAACTCTATGCCAATAAAATGGACAAGCTGGAAGAAATGGACAAATTCTTAGAAAGGTATAACCTTCCAAGACTGAACCAGGAAGAAATAGAAAATATAAACAGACCAATCACAAGTAATGGAATTGAAACTATGATTAAAAATCTTCCAACAAACAGAAGTCCAGGACCAGATGGCATCACAGGTGAATTTTATCAAACATTTAGAGAAGAGCTAACACCCATCCTTCTCAAACTCTTCCAAACAATTGCAGAGGAAGGAACACTCCCAAACTCATTCTATGAGGCCACCATCACCCTGATACCAAAACCAGACAAAGGTACTACAAAAAAGGAAAATTACAGACCAATATTGCTGATGAATATAGATGCAAAAATCCTCAACAAAATACTAGCAAACAGAATCCAACAACACATTAAAAGGATCATACACCATGATCAAGTGGGATTCATCCCCCAGGGATGCAAGGATTCTTCAATATATGCAAATCAATCAATGTGATACACCATATTAACAAATTGAAGAAGAAAAACCATATGATCATCTCAATAGATGCAGAAAAAGCTTTTGACAAAATTCAACACCCGTTTATGATAAAAACTCTCCACAAAGTGGGCATAGAGGGAACCTACCTCAACATAATAAAGGCCATATATGACAAACCCACAGCAAACATCATTCTCAATGGTGAAAAACTGAAAGCATTTCCTCTAAGATCAGGAACAAGACAAGGATGTCCACTCTCACCACTATTATTCAACATAGTTCTGGAAGTCCTAGCCACGGCAATCAGAGAAGAAAATGAAGTAAAAGGAATACATATTGGAAAAGAAGAAGTAAATCTGTCACTGTTTGCAGATGACATGATACTATACATAGAGAATCCTAAAGATGCCACCAGAAAACTACTAGAGCTAATCAATGAATTTGGTAAAGTTGCAGGATACAAAATTAATGCACAGAAATCTCTTGCATTCCTATACACTAATGATGAAAAATCTGAAAGAGAAATTAAGGAAACAGTCCCATTTACCATTGCAACAAAAAGAATAAAATACCTAGGAATAAACCTACCTAGGGAGACAAAAGACCTGTATGCAGAAAACTATAAGACACTGATGAAAGAAATTAAAGATGATACCAACAGATGGAGAGATATACCATGTTCTTGGATTGGAAGAATCAATTTTGTGAAAATGACTGTATTACCCAAAGCAATCTACAGATTCAATGCAATCCCTATCAAATTACCAATGGCATTTTTTACGGAGCTAGAACAAAAAATCTTAAAATTTGTATGGAGACACAAAAGACCCGGAATAGCCAAAGCAGTCTTGAGGGAAAACAATGGAGCTGGAGGAATCAGACTCCCTGACTTCAGACTATACTACAAAGCTACAGTAATCAAGACAACATGGTACTGGCACAAAAATAGAAACATAGATCAATGGAACAAGATAGAAAGCCCAGAGATAAACCCACACACCTATGGTCAACTAATCTATGACAAAGGAGGCAAGGATATACAATGGAGAAAAGACAGTCTCTTTAATAAGTGGTGCTGGGAAAACTGGACAGCTACATGTAAAAGAATGAAATTAGAACATTCGTGAACACCATACAGAAAAATAAACTCAAAATGGATTAGAGACCTAAATGTAAGACCGGACACTATAAAACTCTTAGAGGAAAACATAGGAAGAATACTCTTTGACATAAATCACAGCAAGATCTTTTTTGATCCACCTCCTAGAGTAATGGAAATAAAAACAAAAATAAACAAATGGGACCTAATGAAACTTGAAAGCTTTTGCACAGCAAAGGAGACAATAAACAAGATGAAAAGACAACCCTCAGAATGGGAGAAAATATTTGCAAACGAATCAGCGGACAAAGGATTAATATCCAAAATATATAAACAGCTCATGCAGCTCAATATTAAAAAAACAAACAACCCAATCCAAAAATGGGCAGAAGACCTAAATAGACATTTCTCCAAAGAAGACATACAGATGGCCAAGAAGCACATGAAAAGCTGCTCAACATCACTAATCATTAGAGAAATGCAAATCAAAACTACAGTGAGGTATCACCTCACACCAGTTAGAATGGGCATCATCAGAAAATCTACAAACAACAAATGCTGGAGAGGGTGTGGAGAAAAGGGAACCCTCTTGCACTGTTGGTGGGAATGTAAATTGATACAGCCACTATGGAGAACAGTATGGAGGTTCCTTAAAAAACTAAAAATAGAAGTGTCATATGATGCAGCAGTCCCATTACTGGGCATATACCCAGAGAAAACCATAATTCAAAAAGACACATGCACCCCAATGTTCATTGCAGCACTATTTACAATAGCCAGGTCATGGAATCAACCTAAATGCCCATCAACAGATGAATGGATAAAGAAGATGTGGTACATATATACAGTGGAATATTAGCCATAAAAAGGAACGAAATTGGGTCATTTGTTGAGACGTGGATGGATCTAGAGACTGTCATACAAAGTGAAGTAAGTCAGAAAGAGAAAAACAAATATCGTATATTAACGCATGTATGTGGAACCTAGAAAAATGGTACAGATGAACCGGTTTGCAGGGCAGAAGTTGAGACACAGATGTAGAGAACAAACGTATGGTCACCAAGGGGGGAAAGCCGCGGGTGGGGGGGGGTGTGTGTGTGATGAATTGGGCGATTGGAATTGACATGTATACACTGATGTGTATAAAATTGATGACTAATAAGAACCTGCTGTATAAAAAAATCAATAATATTCAAAAATTTTAAAAAAAAATTTATTTGAACCCTTGCCTGAAGTGTCACAGCCTTACAACAATGAAAAGCTGGAGACAGGGAGACTGTCTTAAATCCTTTCTTTTCTTAATCTTGTGTTTGGTGGGGGTACCCAAGCATTTTGAATAACCAACCAGCATATATTTGAGAATTTACTATGTACCATTAACAGGAGCTTTCTAGAGGACCCAGGAAACCTATACAATACTTTCCATATTTCAGTAACCTTAGTTTTACTTGGTAAACAAACACTATCCCTGTGTTCTAATTTATAAAATAGTGCTGAATTGACATAGGTGTTCGGAAAGGAAGTAATCATCAAGGCTTCAAGTAATCAAGGAAGATTTCTTAGAAAAGGTGAGACTTGCACTGGATCTCATAATCCAGAAAGGCAGAACGAAGGGCTTCTCTGAAAGAAGCAACATGTACAATGAACATGGACTTTGGTCTGAGTAGAGTAGAGTCTTTACTGGGGTATCCTAGAAAACAGGTTAGGACTCGTTAGTTTTGATCAAATTATAAACATGATTCAAAGGTTTAACATTGTCTTAACAGTCTTAAAATTATTCTTCCTATATAATTTTTCAAAGTTTTAAAAATGGAACCTTTGAATCTTCAAATCAGGTTTTTGGTTAAATGTGTAATTCAATTAGGGCATTCTATCATAATCATTTACTAAAATTAGAAAAGAAATGTAATTAATTACTTTGACTATCTTTGCTTACTTATTCTGTTGTCTTTATATTCCGGGAACAAGTTTGGTAGAACTCATTCGTCCAAAAGTATTTAATGTGCATCTTCGACGTGGCAGGCAGTGAACATCAGGCAAGAGTCCCAGCCCCCAGGGACCTTACAGAGACCCCTAGTTGTGAGGAGAGTGGCAGGGAGTGGAGGATGGACAGGAAGACAGTCGTTCAGGGAAAGGATGGGTATGTTAGAATTTTCAGTAAGGTGGTCAGAGAACGGCAACTAAGAAGATGGTATTTCTTAGAATCAGTGAGCGAGAATTAATAATGAATAGTCTGTGGTATTTTTCAAAAAGCTTTGACAGTTGATTTTTCTCATAATTTATTCGCTGGGGTGTAAAAGGGAACAAAAATAGCTGCTCGATCTCATGTGCCCACCCAATGATTTTTCAGATGAATGCACTGGACACCCTTGGTCAGACTGCTTTGCATAGAGCTGCCCTTGCTGGTCACCTGCAGACCTGCCGCCTGCTACTGAGTTACGGCTCTGATCCCTCCATCATCTCTTTACAAGGCTTTACAGCAGCACAGATGGGGAACGAAGCAGTGCAGCAGATTCTGAGTGGTAAGTTCAAATAGATAGACATTGCATTCTGTTCTTCCTCTTCCATGTCTTTCCACTGATAAACTCTTTTCACAGACAAACTTTGTGCCCCTTGTTTTAAGTGGCTCTTTGGAATAGTTTCTTTGCCTGAATATTTTTCCTGCCTTTCCTTGCTTGCAGTTTAGCCTGTGGCTCTGCCCATCAGCCTATTTTGGTGGGGTTGAGGTAAGTGTCATGAAAAGAGACAACCATTTTCTTTAATTTTTTTAGTCTTAAGTTGGAAACCTGACTTATGGGTGTTATGATCAAAGGTTTCTTAAAACTCCTATAAACAGTGTGGAATTATGGTTGCTCCGAAATCTATCAAATAGGGAAAATTACAAATCGTTCATACAGTAATGATCTTTTAATTAATTGTTCTTACATGTGTTATATTCTGCTTTCTGTAATTCTTATCTTCATTGTACTATTATGATATTATCTTGTCTTTCCTGGTTTAAATATAATTATAAAATCTTACTGAGTGTTACAGTGCCTACCTAGCACAGTGTTATATACTTTAAGTATCTAGTTTATTGAGGGCGATCAAACATAAAACTGTTACAAAAATAGATACTAGTTTCCAAAGCCCCCAAATTAGAGGAAATAACACAGTCTGCCTACTGAAAAATGAATAAGAAGTTACAAAAGAAATTTAATATAATTGACTCTTCTTTCTTGTTCTTTTAATTTTTTCCATGGATTATGTCTGCTGTAGAATGACCTCACAAACTGAAAGAGTAAAATTGAGTAGGCTACAGGCAAGGAATCAGAAGTCTTTGCTACTTTCCGTACGTGTAATGCAGTAGTTCTTTTCTTCATCAGACACAGCATACCCTCTTTATTATGAATATTTTATAGCATCCACTTACTATCCAGAAATGAAATTCATAGATATTATGACCTAACTATATAGAGACCTTTCCAAAAATCTTTATTAAATGCCCTATCTATAATAGAAAGGGAAAATGAAAGTAAATTACAGTAAAATAATTTATAATTGTTACAATAGTAATAGCTAGGGCATGACTCCACTAGAAGACAAAAATTAACCCCACAAATTTCTGAAGGGCCCCCCAAAAGTACAGCCCAGTTAAGAATCACTACTATACATGGAAATAGGGGACCTTTCCAGACTTACGGAGCATGGTACGTGTTGTTAGAGCTGAATCAGAGCTAACCAGCCTCATAAGAGTAACTGTGCCACATTGTCAAAGCTGTTGATTTGGTTTATTTTCCTTGTGTTAGTTCATTCTTAGATAGTGGCATTCTTACTTCAGTCTTAGGTGATGATCTCTAGACAGTTAAATTTAGACCTATCTAGGCCATCTTCACTATCAATACCAATAAGATCTATCTAAAGGAATAAAATTTGCTATCATAGGATTTATAGCTTCAACTATGAAAAACATGCCTTCATTTAACTTCCTGTTTCTACAGAGCAATAGAACATTTGCTTAAAGAAGATAAGCACTCTTTGACTAGGAAATACTTCTGCCTTCTCAGTAAATTCTAATAATTTCTAAAAGGTGTGATTTTTGTTTCAAAAATTTTTCTCTTATACTTTTGTAACAACCATTTAGTAGTGGATTTTAAGTTAGTTTCTATAAGTTGTAACCATAAATCGGCAAACATTTATAGCTATTACGTCAGATTTTCTAATACTACTATACATAGTTTTTAGAGGTAATTGACAAAATGGTGAGGAAAGGATTGAATAAATTAAGCAGATTAGCTCCAGTAATGCTTTTAAAACGTCTTCTAAATGAATAGTTAGAATATATGACTGCTGGTAAAAGATAAATAGTGAATCACAAATGAAAATTTTTTCAATTATTTTGATAATTCTTAAAAATTGATTAGTAAGATAAAGCATTATATAGGTCATTGAATGCCTAGTTTAGTATGTGCCAGAACTTTTTAGTTTAGTTCTTCATATTTTTATTGAGCTGGAAAGATAATACAAATAATAGAAATTAACGGTAAAGTCTTGCCCTTAGATTTTTTTTAAATGGGAATTATTTTTTATTTGGAAGAGGATATAATTTTTTAAACTAATATTTCTGCAAGAAACTTGTGTGTCTGTAGTCTGTAGACCATGTACTGGCTGAACTTTTCAACTGTACCTATATTTACTAATCCAATTCCAGGTTATATCTATAATGACTCCTGAAAGAATACATCAATCATATAGAATGTATAGTAAGTTATTGGGGTTCTGTTCTGGGTAATATTTTAAAGATTCATTAAAAACACCTGTTAATACCAGGTTTGAGATCCACTTTTAGAAACCTGCACTTTCAGCTCCCAAGTCTATAGTTGTCAACAGTTTACATTAGTAAAGTTTTCTGCAGACTAACAAATGCAATAAACTCCCTTTTAAAGAAAAATAATTGTTGATATTTCAAAAATGTATTTCATTATATGAAATAGTCTCATCTTTCCTCCCTTTAATCTTACCATTTTATCTGCTAAGTATTATTATTATGACTAAATAAATATAGTTTATCTTCCATTGAAGACTTCCCATAACTTACTCTGTAAAACTCACTTTCCTGAATAAAGTACTTTAGAAAGAGCTGAAGTATTTCTTCTGAAACGTGAAACCTTATTATAGCATCACTTGATCTTCCCATTTGGACACCGGACTCAAGGAAGGTGTCTCTGGCCACAAGATATTGAAATCTTAAGCCTGGAAGAGAATTTATGGGAAACCAACCAACGCTCACTTTATAGGTGCAAAAACTAAGCTATCAAATGATTTGTCCATCATCACAATAGAGCCCAGTCTAAATCCAGGTTTTCTGGACTTAAGTTCTTTTGTGTTACATGAGTGTGTGTACACATGTGCATTATAAAAGCCACAGTTAATGTCCATGAACATACTTTGAGTGATAAGCATTGTTTCCTTTAAAAATCTTTTTATTTGGGCCAATGTATAATGAATTTTTGGTTTGTTTATAGTATTGGATTAATCAGAATAACTCATTTGTTAGCCTCATAACTTCTAGACTTAACAGCCTGACTTAATTATATTCTATTTAACATTTGTATCACACCTCTTAAGACATTTTAAATTGCATTTCCCTGAAGCCATAATAAATGCGAATTAAACAAATTTCTGTATTTAGTAGGCCTTTTTTGTACACTGATTATATTTTCTAAGGTCACTGATTTCAGGAGTATTACTTCTGTTTCATATTGTAGAAACTGAGACCAAAAAGAAAGGCTAAACATTAAGTACTGAAAGTTGAGTGGCTTCCCTCGGTTTACATAACAGAATCTATTGCAAAGCTTCGCTCCAACACTTTGAAAGACCAATGTATCATAAAGATGTCCTTGATCTCATGGTCCTATGTTTCTCCATTCCCCTTTGCCAAGTTTTGACCATAAAATTTGAAAGACAGAGTAATTGGGATGGAGAAGGATTTGTGTGTCCTAAAATTTGTTTGAATTTGGCTTATGATAAGGTAGATATAGATTGAAGTAAGACACCACAAAACCTTAAATTAGATCTTAGAAATTTCTGACACCTTAACCTCTCTCTTTCCATTCACCAAATAATTTTCCCTCCTTAGCTACTCTGTGATTCCTTAAAAACCAACAGTACTCTTTCCTTTCTTTCACGTAGAAAGTACACCTATACGCACTTCTGATGTTGACTATCGGCTCTTAGAAGCATCTAAAGCCGGAGACTTGGAAACTGTGAAGGTAAGGCAGCGTTTTAATGTCTTGGGTAGCTCTGTGGAACCTTTGCTTACCAATTCATTTTAAGCTTGTAAGTGAAACTACTCAAATCCAAACAATAAAAGGGATGAGCAGAGTAGATCCATAAACAGGAGAGATCTTTAACTGTGAAGGTTTTCCAGTATGTGCCTTATTACATTAAACCACCTTCTAGTCACTTTACTTCTGGTTATATGAACGCTCCTTTTATTTCCACTTTTATTAATTAAAATGTTATTTTGGCCACTTTCATAAATTTCCAAGCTAGTTCAAGCCCAGGTAATAGTACAGTAAAGTTTGAAACAATGTTCTTGACCTTTTCCAAGAGATTCTCACGTTTGCTCTGGGCAAGCATCCTTACGATCCTGCAGCCATTTGGAATGAATTATATGCAGAAGACGGGTCTCCCTTCCTATGTCACTGCTTGCCGAGGAAGTTTTATCAGCCTTTACCTGTGGTGTACAAACAATGATTATAGATTGAATTGTTTCAAATATAAAATTATATTCTAATATTGAATATGCCTTTTTAAAACACATACACTTCGCATCTATAATCATTCATGTGTGGATGAAGATAGCAGAAAGGGATATGAGTTTTGTTTTTGTTTCGGGATTGGTCTTGTAGTTTTATTTTTTTTTCCTTTTTTTAAAGAAAGGCTAATTGCAAATTTAGTATTGATATTCTTACCAGCTTATTTTTTACAAACTAATCTTGCCCATTTCTTATTGTCATTTTTTATTAAGCAAACTTGGTTTTTGTGATTTTTAGCAGACAAATTTTAGTACTCTCGATGATGTATACTGATTGAAAACAACAGTAAATGCTTTCTAAACTCTGTTGCCTAGAAATTTTATTTTTGTTGCATTATGTGGCTACTTCCAACCTCTCTTCCATCTTACATTAACATCTAAGTTATTTAAAGGAAAATAGTAAATTTCAGTCATAATAGCCACTAGAGAGAAATTTTAAATTTCCCTTAGATCTGAAATTATATATATTTTTTCTTAAAAATACTTTTATCATTTGAAATGTATCCTAATAAAATCTTAAAATATAAAAGTGATTAGGACTCCTTTTCTGTATCACAGCATGATAACCCCAGTGCTAGAATTGCTATATGTGCCCATTATAATTAAATTAATAGTTTATTATTTTTTTAATGTGTAGGTTTTAATTCCGACATCTTGTGTGTATTAGAAACCATGCCACATCTTCCAGGTTTCTTAAACAATCCATTCACAATAAAGGCCAAATATATTTTTATGAATAGAGTAGAAATGGCAGAAGAAAACAAAGCACAAATTAAGTGAGAATTAAGCATGGTAAACTTCCTTCCTTAGAGGCTTTAGAAAGCATTAGAGATTAGTTATTAGAAAAAAAGGCTGTTTGCTGAGTAAAGTATTTGAGAAGCAGGTAGGAAGGATGTAAAAATTGCCTTGACATTCAAAAAGAAATTAGAATAGAGGATAAAGAACTTCCAAATAGTAAAAAGCAAATATTTAATAAGCAGAATTGGCTTTCTTTTTGTTAATAAAAAAATAAAATAAGGTAAAATAAATTGGGTTTCATTCCCTACCTCATCCCCATTTTGCCACTGTTCTCTGCAAAAGAAAAAAAAAGCTAACTTAGAATATAAAGAACTAGAATAAAAGCAGCAGCAGCAGGAAGCAGCTTCAGTCATATAAGGCACCATAGAAGGTGTTTATTGTCAATTTTTGTAGCCTTTCTTTCTAGTTTATGTATTTATTTATTTCTATTTAATTTTGTTTTTTGATTCTATAATTTATATATTAATAAAATACATAAAATTTGCCACAGACTCAGTTGTCATGAAAAGATATAACCTGGCCAGATGACAATGGCTCTTCAGATTTTAGTCTCTCCCTTATGCCCAGACTTCCTTCTGTCATATAAAAATTGTACCACCTGAAAAACCCTGTTTTTACCCTACCAGCCCCTCCTCAGTATCTCCATAGATATCTTCCAGGTTCAGAGTTTTTGTATTATAATAGCTCATTACAGTGAGCTATATATGAAAGCCCTTGCCATCATACCTGTAGCCTAGAAAATGTCACCATTTTTCTCTGCTTTTTTAACTTAAGAATTCTTCTTTTCATTACCTCTCTTCTCATCACTTCCCTGAATTTGGGTAATTAAGTAGGTAAGCAATGATGTAGCAAGAAGATCAAAAGATTAAGAATCAGGAAAGTGGGGTTTGAGTTTTTATTCTACCCCTTACCAACTGTATGAAAAAGGATGTCACTTAACTTCTCTGAGCCTTGGTTTATTTATCTGTAAAATGGAGATGATGATTGTTTTCACACGTAGATAATAATCCTCTCACTGAAAAAATATGAACTTCTTTATAAATTGTTACTCAAATATTTTTACTGTAGTCCATCTGTCACCATCAGCGATGCAACCGCTCTGGCCTAACTTTGCTTCTACTGCTTTGTAAGCAAACAGTTGAGCTTGTGCTGAAATGATAATATTGAAAAGGAGAATAGGTGAAAGAGAAGAGATTTGGAGGATACAGCTGAAGGAGATAGAAGGCCAAAAACTAGAATATGATCAGAATCAATCTGACTTGTAGACTTAGACAAATATCCCGTCAAAGATCAAGTAAAACATTGTTGACTGCGTGGCTTTGCTGAGATGGATCGAAGGGCCAAGTGGATGGCCCAGACAGAATTAATGTAATTTTCCCAGAGCCTTCTTGCTTGCCACATCAAAGGAGGCAAGAATTCTGGGTAATTCTGCAGTCAACCAGGGTTGGTCTTATTTGAGCAAAGAGTGGCTAAGAGCGTGCTGGTACAAGCATACAGGCTGTTACAGGCAGTCTCGGGGAGGAAAGCCTTATAACTGTGAAGAAGGAAGGCACCATTTGCCTTGGAAGTGCTTGCCTTATTATGGGTTTTTCTTTTTGATTAAGATTTTGGCGAGGAAATGTTGAAAAAGATTAAATAGCTTTGCAAACGGAACATTTGTAGACACTGTAAAGCCAAATATCGTGCTGATTTTAAAACATCACTTGTATTATCTAATCTTTGGAAAGAAATATTCATTAGAAAAATACAATTTATCCAAGATGTCTGCAGTATTTTGGAGTGAGTTCTATGAATAAATACTAACGTGCTTTTTGTGTTTGTCTGTGTGTGTGTGCCATAAAAGCAACTTTGCAGCCCTCAGAATGTGAATTGCAGAGATTTAGAGGGCCGGCATTCTACACCCCTACACTTTGCGGCAGGCTATAACCGTGTGTCTGTCGTGGAGTACCTCCTACACCATGGTGCCGATGTCCATGCCAAAGACAAAGGGTATGCATTAGAATTTCACTGTTTGGGATTCATTTTCTTGACACTTAAAATTTCTTTTCTTTATATTTTTGAAGTTTTAGATTTTTTTTCCCTATTAAAAAAGTAATGCATTTTTTTTTTTAAGTTTAAAGCGTAAATTAAAACATTATGGAAATGTGTAGTATAGAAAGTGAAAAGTCCCTTTCACTCCACCTCCTAGAGATTACAGCATCAAAATTTTGTTGTAACTGTCTGGAATTTTGAAGGACCTGTCGCAGTGTGTGTGCTGTTGTGGTGGAGCTTGTTTTTAACGTAAATGATGATGTCACTCCACACGGTCTGCTTTGCAATTTGCCTTTTTCACCCAGTAGTATATCTTGAATGTCTTTCCATGTCAGTACTTAATAGTTCATTTCATCCTTTTAATGCCTATATATAGTATTTTATTGCATTATGTACATGTGTTTATATAGTTTGTAATTTATTGTTCATCCCTTTTTTTGCTATTAAAAATGTATAATCTCCTCCTAAAAGAAGCCACCCATCCCAAAGTCATATTAATAGAAACATAATTTTATTTTTACTCATTCAGATATTCTCTATTTTTATATTAGTTTACTGAACTGTTTTAATTTATCTAGACAGAGTTTAAAGCAGCCATGGAAGCTATTTAGAAAAGCAAGAAGGAAGTTTTAACTGAAATGAGCTTCCATATCCTGAGTTAATTTCATATCATCTCAAAATATAAATAAGCACCTTTTTGTGTAATTACATACCAGACTGCTGTAGAATTAAACCACACAACTTAGACCTCAGTTAACCATTTTGGGTTTATTTATCTTTTAAAAGGGACACAGCAGACATGAATATTTAATAATATTATCACTAGCTCTTTCAAAGTATTATGGTGCGTTAGAGAGGAACCAACATTTGTTTCTATTGCCATCTGCCCCCCCACCCCCGTTTGTTTTTGGCCGCTCCACGCGGGATCTTAGTTCCCCGACCAGGGATTGACTGCACCCCCTGCGTTGGAAGCGCAGAGTCTCAATCACTGGACTGCCAGGGAAGTCCCTCTGTTGCCCCATTTTAGCAGTCAGTATTTTTGGTCTCAAAACATTAAAAACAAAAACAGAAAAACCTGATCTCTCTAAGTAAAAAGGTACTAACTTGATACCTTGTGTTTGCTGTATACTAAGTGCAACTTAAACTTATCCTTTTGATGCACCCTTTTTTATGGGGACATCTTTGTCCTTTTAGAATGCCAGCTGCCTTCCAATCAGAACTTAGAGTCATCACAGGATAGTTTGCTCATCTGAGTAGTGTTTATGGTTGATTTCATTATTTTCTTTACTGAATACTGAAGTTTCTCTATCACTTGGATTTTGAGTTTCCATTGCTTGGCACCTAAATATTTAAATCTATGCACAGAAACCACTACTGAATTTTTAAAAATACAAAAAAAAAAGCCAAAAACAAAAGGTTGAACTTGCCTAAGTAGATAAGTTAAATTGCATTGTGTATTTTATAAGTAAGCAAGCATACAATTTTCACTAGGAAGACCCAAATGGAAGAAAATCTGAGAGATGATAAAACCAGATTATTAATTAGTTATTCCTGAAATCACTTTGAAGTGTTGCTCTTTATATTGCCAGGATGAAACCTGAGTTAAAAGTATTATAGGGGCTTCCCTGGTGGCGCAGTGGTTGAGAATCTGCCTGCCAATGCAGGGGACACGGGTTCGAGCCCTGGTCTGGGAAGATCCCACATGCCAAGGAGCAACTGGGCCCGTGAGCCACAATTACTGAGCCTGCGCGTCTGGAGCCTGTGCTCCGCAACAAGAGAGGCCGCGATAGTGAGAGGCCCGCGCACTGCGATGAAGAGTGGCCCTCGCTTGCCGCAACTAGAGAAAGCCCTCGCACAGAAACGAAGACCCAACACAGCTATAAATAAATAAATAAACAAATACTTTAAAACAGATTAAAAAAAAAAAAGTACTATAATAAAACCTTTTTTATGGGTATATCTGTATGTATTTTAAGAATAAAGATTGCTGTGAAATTTATACCCATCACCAAGAAACTAAGCAAGGTCCTTACATTGAAAGGGACATTTTTGAAGTTGCTAGCCCTTATTTGGAAATGGTTGATGCTGTCTTCAAGATCAGAGGAGAATTTTTTTTAAAGTGAATGTTCAGTACAGTCAGTGCCATAGAGAATTATTTTTATTACACATATCATTTTAATGCAAAGATTTGTTGTATGTCTTTAAAATAATTTTCTTTTCTTCAGTGGCCTGGTGCCTCTTCATAATGCTTGTTCGTATGGACACTATGAAGTAGCTGAGCTCTTGGTAAGGCATGGGGCTTCTGTCAATGTGGCAGACTTATGGAAATTTACCCCTCTACATGAAGCAGCAGCTAAAGGAAAATATGAAATCTGCAAGCTCCTTTTAAAAGTATGTAATTTTAAAAATTATAAAATATAAAGTAATTATATTTATTATTTGGTTACGACATATAATTACATCAGAGTAAATTATTCTATAATACAGTACAGTAAGTGCTGTAGAGACTGCTTCCATTTTCTATTTTAGGGGGATGTGTTAAGTGTGATATCATGATACTCACGTAGCTTTGAGTAATGTCTGAAGTGCCTTTCTGAACTGACTTGATTATGTTGAGTTCATCACAATTCAACAAGGTAGGTTTTGGAAAGAGTTGAATTAGTTTGCATAGCTTATCTGATATTTACAGTATTAATATCGGAAAACATTTGTACGAGAAGAACCAAGTTTTTCCATCGAGTTTGATTTTTTCTTCTTACTAGCTATTTTATTATTGTTAACAAGCTCATTTCTAATTATTAAGCATTATTTAAACATTAAAGGATATGAAGTTAAATTAAAAGATGTGAAATTAATTAAAAGATGTGAAAAATGACTGGACATGTATTTATGTCATTTCCTCTTTTTTTTTTTTTAAACTAGAGAAAAACTTGTCCTGGTTAAATATAAAATTCTTCTCCTGCCACTTTCATGGGATCAAGTATGTTCTTATGAGTTTTGAGAATAACACTGTATTTGATACTCATTTTTATTATCACTGGTTATAAGAAATAACTTCTAGGACAATGTGAATTCATTGTCTAGGTTGATTATTCCAAATTTCTCCATTGGGCCTATAACAGTCTGTGTCAGGCCTGTAATAAAGATTCTTGACTTTTATTGACTTTATTTCATAGGTATAGATGATTAAACTTTTAAAATCAAATTAACTGTTAATACATTTCTACCTGATTTCATGATAGGTTCTAAGACTTACAATGGAAATATTTTGAAATTACCAAACTTTCTTTTTATTGATTCCATTTGGAATTAAGTACTTTTTCCACCTGTGTGTCTTCCTCTTCTCACTTCATCAACACTGAATATCTCTATATAATTGAAATCTGGTCAACATTAATATCCAGGCCATGATTAAAAGGAAAAGTGGTTTCTGAAGACAGCTTGGAGTCTGAGAAAGTATATGATATGAAAAGTAAAAGACACTCGACACCTTTCCCACTCACCATCACTGTTGATCCTGAGGCTTGGGGCTTTGGTTGGGAAGTATTGATAGTTAGAAAGCTGATCCAGTATATTGCTAAGTAGGAATTTTGCAAGAAAGACCGAATATTGCCTCTGTTTTTCACAATGCGTATAGAATAGATAATCTTTCTTTGGATGAGTGAAGGTGAAGTTAAAAATAAAGAAACAAAATTTAACAAAGATACTACAGAAAACACAAACCCTATTTGGTCATTTTGTAGCATGGAGCAGATCCGACTAAAAAGAACAGAGATGGAAATACACCTTTAGATTTGGTAAAAGAAGGAGACACGGATATTCAGGACTTACTGAGAGGAGATGCTGCTTTGTTGGATGCTGCCAAGAAGGGCTGCCTGGCAAGAGTGCAGAAGCTCTGTACCCCAGAGAATATCAACTGCCGAGACACCCAAGGCAGAAACTCAACCCCTCTGCACTTGGCAGGTAAGCATCACCAGCGCTTCCAAGGCTCATGACCTTTCTTAGATACCTAATACAGCTCACCAGAAGATGAAAGAAATGCTGAGCATGAAGAGTACTACTCAGAAAATGCTTGATTGATGTTATTTTATGTAATTTCTTATTATAAATTATAAAAATTTCTTATTGTAAATGTCTTATTCTTAATTATGTGATAGTGTTAGCTTTTAAAGCAAAGAAGTATTAATGTTTTCTAGTCCTTATCATTTATATACATATTTTCCTTTTTCTTTTAAGCTGATGTTTGCCTTTTTTCATTCTAACAGCAGGCTACAATAACCTGGAAGTAGCTGAATATCTTCTAGAGCACGGAGCAGATGTTAATGCCCAAGACAAAGGTGGTTTAATTCCTCTTCACAATGCAGCATCCTATGGGGTGAGCATGCTAAAGTTAAAGTCTAGAAAACGTCACTGATACTTACTACTTTGTTAAATGCATACCATGCATGCAATAAGTAGATATCTAACCAACAGCATAATTTAGCACAATTTTAATCTTACTATTCAGAGTGTTTCTAGCCTTCTCAGTTAGGCATAACTATCTTTTGGCCAAGGACCATACTTTTTATAGCTTTTTGGTCTCTTCACATTATCTAGCACAGTAATTGGTATGTAATGCCTGCTCAGTTAATATTTATTGATGTAGATAATAAATCTTAACTCTACCTTAAGTAGATTTTAGAAACTATGAAAGCCAGGAGGTTCCTCTATAGGCATGGAAATTATGCTTGCTTATGTTTTTCATCAGCATCTTAGAAAGATTCAAGTAAATGGTTGAGCTATTGGTATATATGGTTTCATAGAGTTCAGATGACTAGCTGAAACCCCACAGTGAAAGTCGCAGTTGATTCTTGCAAAGCCCTGTGACTGTAATCTGTGATCATCCGCTGAAAGAGGAAGAGGGCTGTATTCCAGTGCCTTGACATTTGTTGGACTGAGTGCCTGGAAGTCACCAAGGCCCACCTGAGGTCTGATGAATCACACAGGAAGAAGAAGAATGCTTTTGTGCTCGTCAGAGTCCCTATTTGACTGTAAAGCTGCGCACGTGCCAGAATGTACATACTAGGGGCTCTCATAGATGGAATCGTTATGGGTGAGGACAGTTTCTAGATTTGCAAAAGCCTGACAGACTATAAGTAAAAACTAATCACCATGATTTCCGTATTCTCTTACTCTCTTCTCCCTTGCCCTTCATAATGAGAATATCTGCATCTTCTCATGCCCCCTCTCAAAGGCCAGTATTTCAGGGAGATGACATGTCTGAGTGGGAGTAATCAAGGAAAGCAAACAATCTAGTTTCAAGTTGGACAGAAAGGAAAGAAAATTTTACTTCCAAGTGTGATATATGCTAATTGAAAGTTATCAGATTTAATAAATATATTATGAGTACTGAAATCCTCTTGAAACTTCTGTATTTAAAGTTATCTTTCCAAAGGTAATTAATCTTTTATTAAAATCATTAGAATTTTCTTTTAGCCTTCTTTCATATAAAATTCTCAATTTCACTGTACAACGTGTATTTCTACTGAAGACCAGGCATGCTAAATATTTACTGCTAATATACTACATATACATGTATGTATAATCCTTTTACCTTTGAGTTATAAGTATAGATATGTTTCATTTGGAGAATAATGTCCAGCACTTCTTAGCATGATCCTTCTCTCTGTATAGTATTCCATGAAGCTAAGCCTCAGTTAAAAGTTTATCAGTTAAGAGTTTATAAAGCTGATGGGATCAGTGTCTTTTAACTTCTGTATAAATCTACTAATGAGTGAGGATAGGTGTAGGCAGTAGAATTATACTTCTTGACTTGATCTAATAAAACATAAACTGTCAACTGTGTAGACTATGTGGATCTATGTACTGTGTTTTCAGTATATCCCATACTTTGTGGATGTGGAAAAGTTCAGTCCCGTCAGTCTTTTCCTTTCATAGCTTTCATAGTTATCACTGAGGATGAAAAAAGTAAAACTAAATTTTTAAGGTTTAAGTATTTTACCTTTTAATTCCCATTCTTCTGATGGGAAAGGTGTTGAGATTCTACTTATTACACATATGTGTCAATTTGTGACCAGTGTGAAAGAAAGAAAATTTATAGTGGTTCTCTTTTGTGGCTAAATATAATAAGGTAGAGTGCAGGACGGCCTGGTCTTTGTTCGTATTCCCTTGCAGCTATCTTGCCATTAGCTGAGGGAGTGTAATGCAGTCCGCCTCCTGACCAGAGGCCCGCTGTTCTGTTTTCATAAACTTATTTCACCATTATCCACAACTCCTGCTCTCCTCTTCTAACTCCAAGTGAGAAAGATCATGAGCATTTTTAGTTTCATTCTCTATTTTTATGTTACCCTGCTTTTTTATCACATCCCTACTGCTGAGCTCTTTGTAAATGAATGTAGCTTATGGAGGTAAAAATGAAGAGAAAGTTCTCCAGGCTGTGTAGAGGGCATTTGGTAGAGGTTTCAATCAACCTGGTTCATCCCATCCTTCTACTAAAGAATGCTAGTGAGCTAGACAGTATGTTTGTAGCAAGTACTTTTGCCTTAGTGTGTGGGTGGATTTTTTGACTCACTCTACAAATCCTTCTTGTATTAAACTTGGAAACTTAAAAATCAAATATCTGTGAGCTAATGGCTATGTACTCTTATTCACTAAAACCTTTACTTTGGTGGTTTCTTGACTTGTTCTGGTTACCATGTTTTTACCAGGTGCAACATATACCCACCCTCCCACCCCCAGTAACATCTCATAGTGATTTTCAGTTGGCAGTAAGTAAGGTCATTCCCTCCATTGAGAATCTCTGCTCTACGAAATAATTTTATCTAATGCAATTTGTATATCATATAACCTGTTGTCAGTAACCACATCAAATCTGTATTTATCTCAATCCAATTAGTAGACTTAAAATGAGGACCAAGGTTAACCATGATATAAAAAATGTTTAAGCTACTTTATCTTACTTTAGCTAAGGGGTAGATATAATTATATTTTCATTATCTCTAGACATATAAATCCATATGTATTTCCAAAGCCCCTTTTTATTCATATAGCACATAAGCCTTGGCTGGATATTTTAATGAAATTATAGGTCTCTGTTAGGGTGGCAGAACACTGGTTATATAGTATTAGTATCAGTGGTGCTTGGACTGGCCTGGCTGCATGTTGTATATGATGTACCGCCCTGAAACGATAGTTTTGTGAAGGAGATTTTGGTGGCACTTTGTATGGAATAGAGGCTTCTATATTTAAAATAAGGCTATTGGTAGAGTAGTTTTAGGTATAGGGTTACCCAATGATCTGTACTTAAATAGCTTTTCCCTGATATCATACTCTCTGCCATTTTCAACTTGTCAGGAAATGACGTTTGTGTTTTAGTCTAGCGAGACCATGCAGGCAGATGTGGCGAAATGGAGACCTGAACTTGCAATCTGAACACCTGGGATCTAGTCTTTAATCTTTTCTTCCATAACCCACAGGTCTTCAGCAACTGCCTTAATCTTTCTAATCTTCACTGTCCTCACTAGTAAAACTTAGATGCTGAGACCGTCTTTACAGGGTTATTGTGATAATTAGGTAGGACCATGCGTGTGGAAAGTGCATTCTATCCAAATCCAAGGGAATACAGTTATTATGAGATAACTCGATCCACACAGCCCTCATACTGGGCTGGTCAGAAGAAGGTCTGTGTGTCACTTTTACATCTCACAGCCTTAGGAGTTAGCTGTATGTTTGACCAGCTCAGTATCAGTATTAAATAGACAGATTAATTGACTTCAGCAGTGGGTAATGACTGATAGCCTGCAGATAAAATAATTGTGTGAGATATCTGAAATTGCATCAAGTTACTTAAGCTGTCATTTATTGGTCATCATTCTTTGATACATATTTTACCTTTTTTCCTCTGGAGAGCTCTGTCAGCTCTCTGTGTGTCTTTGGGCCTTTTTATGTAGAAAGAACTTACCACTTCAGTTTTTCCAAAAGGAGAAACAAAGACATAGTTTAAGAAGTTTAAATAAAAGTTACAGATTTCATGAGAGTATATATTAATGGTAAGGTGCATTATCCTGTTTAGTGGTTTTGTATTTTAATGCCTTATATTATTTTTTTAATATACATTTATAGAAGACAACTAATTTTTTTGCTCTTCAGTAGATATAAGGCATTGATATTTATTTACCACACAGCATGTAGTTTTCTATTATCTCATAAGAGTAAATCAATTTGCTGAGTTTTCTCTCTCAAATTTTTCATTTTTTAATGCTTTCTCTAAAATGTATAATGTTAGGGGAATTTCATGACATTGTCGTACAATTAAATTGCTCTAACTGGAACCCAAACACGTTTCTCTTCTCCCTACTTCCCAACTTTCTAAAATTAAATTAGGGCCCTTGCAGTGTTTTTTGTTGCATTTGTCGTTTAAAGCATTTTGTGTTGCAGCTGAATTTTGAAACCATATTAAATTGACTCCTGCAAACATTCCAGCAGAGTTCAATTCCTTTTCTAGACCTTCTAGTTCAATACTTTGCTCTTATGTATTGTATAGGACTGAGCTGTAGCTTATTTATTGCATTTGTCAGCCTTAAATTTCAGTTACTTTTTTTGCCCCAGTGGTGTGGCTATTTAAAAGATTTAAGAATTGTGTTTTTAGTCTACTTGGGTAGCAGTATATTTCCTGTTTATTGCTGTTTCAGATGTTTGTCAGCAAATTTAATAAGCATGTAACTGGTTTCTCTAAGCATAAACTATAAATTTAATATAAAGAAAGTTTAATAATACATACCATATATATGATTCATTTTATACACACACACACATAATTTTCCTTGGACTATCTAATTTTGGAAGCCTATACAAATTAGTCTACCAAATTATATTATACTGCCAACCCAAATGGGAGTAGAATAAAACTAATCATCAGGAACCTAGTTTAAACACCCCATATCCTTACTGGGGAGAAGCTTGAAATTACTCCGTGCTTGAACAAAAATAACTATTCTTTTCAACATATATCCTTTGAATAAGGGAGATAAATCACTGGGGTCTGTTTTGTTTTAAGTGATTTTGATAGTACTACAAATGTTACCTGTTTTTATCTTTTGTGTTAGAATCAATTTTATAATCATGATGTATCTCATTCATAATCCCCAAAAGATCACAAAACATGGCCTGTTCTCAGAAGCCCTAGTCTGATTATGCTCTTTTTTATTGTTGTTGTTGTCTTTATATTGTCAGAGCAAATATGGAAGCTTTCTTAGAAGTTGTCTGATTTGTATTTTCCTAGTAAATTTTCTTCTGTTTTCTGAAATCACTTTTCCTAAAATTAACAAATATTTGAATTATATTAAAAAAAAAAAAACTTTAATACTACCTCAGAAGAAGTACGTATTCTTTTTGAAGTGAGTGTCTTCAAGAGAGCAAAGAAAATATTAAGGAATTTTAAAGGAAAATTTGAAGAAACATGCCCTATATTCTATCCTGGGATACTTCTGTCCTTACTTTCCCCATCTCTTCCCAGTCTCATGAAATTCAGCTTCAGATAGGTGTTCAGCAAATGTTTGGTTGGTGGGTGAGTCGGTAAGAGAGAGTAAGTGAATAAGTAAATGACCCTCTTATCTGTGCTCTGACCTTTTGTGTGAAACCATTTACAGAACATCATTACTTAGATATTTTACCTCAGAAACCACATACCCCAAGTGAACCTTCCTTATAGTTTCATTCCTAATTAAACTTCTGCTACTCAATTTCTGTTAATGCTTCCATCTACCTTTTTTTTTTTTCTTAATCTTCTAGACCAAATTAAAAAAGAAAAAAGGCAGTCACCTTTGACTTTTTTTTTTCATCTTTCTTCCTCTGTGGTTAATTTGTCTTTCCAAAACCCGATTTTTTTGCCTTCAAAATTTCTCAAATTTAGCTCTTCTTTTCTGTTCTTCTCTAACCATCACAGCTGAGGATCTTATCACCTCATGCCCAGGTTATTAGTTAATGCGTCTGCAGCTGACATTTCCTCCACCCCCTAAGTCATTTTGGCTCGACAGACGAATTTTTGTAAAATGTTGTTTTGTTATGTTACTTTCCCAAAGGCTGAAGAAAGAACATTGAGAAGCTTTGAGATGAGTGCTTTCAATAAATAGATCAGGTTGCAATAGGTTAGAAAGAGAAATGGGGAGATGAGAGAAGCAATGCTTATAGGACGCTGGTTTGAAAAGTTTGACAGACAGATTAGCCCATTATTAGGAAACTTGGAGTCAGGTAATAGTTTCATCTTATATGTTTATTTTTAAGATAGATCTGAATATAAGGCTGAATAAAAAAGTTTTTAAAAGCTCCCATGAAGAATTACAGGGTAACAGAATAATTGTGGAATTGATATTTTAGAGGAAGCAAGAAAAGATGAAGTCCAAAATAGAGGTGGAGGGGTGCAATGAATATTCTTTTTTTATAGAAGAAACTTCTGTTAAGGATGAGAATAGAGATATAGAGGGAATGAAATGTTAAATAAAAACAAGTGTAACTGAAGGAGCTTTACCAAATAATCTCATTCTTACCTCTTGGCATCCTTTTGTTTTTCTTCAGCATGTGGACATCGCAGCGTTACTGATAAAATACAACACATGTGTAAATGCAACAGACAAGTGGGCATTTACTCCTCTTCACGAAGCAGCCCAAAAAGGCAGGACACAGCTTTGTGCCCTACTCCTGGCACATGGTGCAGATCCAACTATGAAGAACCAAGAAGGCCAGACACCTTTAGATCTGGCAACGGTTAAGTCCTCATTTCAAAATATTTAGAATTACTTGTTATACTTTCAGAAATGACAGTAAATTCCAGGGCTTAACAGGTTTACCTCTAGTGGTGCATATATCTCTTGGAAGAAGAACAAATTTCCTTCCTTATGAATTTTTTTAAGTTCTCATTTTTATATAATTTAAAACTATTAAGGCAAACTAAGCAGTAAGTTAATTTTTTTTGCCATACTTAACTTGGAGGGAAAACATGAATCATAGAAAAACTTGTATATAGATTGTATTCGTAAAATATCTTCATAGAAAAACTTGTATATAGATTGTATTCGTAAAATATCTTAACACCTTCTACTTTGGCTTATTATTCTAGAGCATCTGATGTTCATGGTAATTTACCTAAGGGGGTGAGATAGTCAAAGAAAAATTATCTTCTAAGCAGTATATCATTCTTCTGAAGATGGAAAAGTAAACTGATATATTGTAGAAATAGTTTCAAAATCAAGAATTAAATTTTTGTGGTTAAATGCTATTTAACTACAGAATTAAACACAGTACAGAAACATCTTTCCTGAATTTTCTGGAAATCAGGGCGTTACTGTATGGTCACATAATTTAGAATTTTTTAACCAAAAATACTTTTCTAAGCCACATTGTGTTTTATATATCTGTTGCTGAGTAACAAACAATTTTCAAAACACTTAGTAGCTTAACCAAAACCAAGTGAGTGGCTAATACAGTGCCACTCACAGTTATAATTCCTCAAGTTCTCTGGGTTGACTGGGCTCAGCTAGGCAGTTCTGCTGTGCTGGCAGCTCCCTTTAGCTGGGAGCTCAGCTGAGGCTGCAGCATCTCGGATGGCCTTAAATCCTACAGTACCTCTCTCTGCGTAGTATCTCACACTCAATGGTCTAGTTCAAATTTCTTTACAGCATGGGAAGATGACTTCTAAGAGAAAAGAAGTAGAAACTGCCAATCCTTTTAAAGCCTGGCTCAAAAGCCTCAGAACATCACTTCCTCTACATTCTATTGGTCACAGAAACTCATAGGCAACCCAGATTCCAGGGAAGGGAGGTGCCACCTCTGATGGAAGGAGGGGCACAGATGTACATGGAAGAAAGAATTGATTGCAGGCTCTCTTTGGGGACAATCTCCCACATACTCTAACAGCAGTTGTGCCTAGCAGACTGTAGAGTTCGTGAATAAGCTAGCCAAAATAAGTGCTGTCCCTTTAATACTTCACCAGATTTTAATTGTACATTAAATTATTAAGTATGCACTAAATAACTGAACAAAAATTATTGTAGTTAAGCATAACCAAAACATACTATGTATGGAAACTCCTTCTAAAGAAGAGATGATTGAGAATCAGCATTCTAAAATGTGCTCCTTTTTAGATGAAAGATGAAATATTTTATTTTTTTAACTCTATTCAGATCTTTGTTAATTTACATGTCCTTTGAATACATGTGTAATAAGTATGAACAATTGTGTGCACACTTTTCATTTAGTGTTAAAAAGTATTTCTAGGAGTCAACATAGTTCACATTCTTGGATTTTTTTCATAGTTAACTTTTTTCTGTGTGTGCGGTGAGAATACTTAAGATCTACTCTCAGCAAATTTCAAGAATATAGTACAGTATTATTAACTATAGTCACCAAGCTGCACATTAGATCTTCAAAAGATGAGATATTTTTTTTTAATTGTATAGTTTCTCCATTCTACCTATTGAAACTACTGGGACTCTTTGGAGCTGTGGATCAGAGAAGGAAGGAGGAAGGAATGATCAGAAACCAACAGGGAATAATGGAGCATCCATTAAAGGAAAAATTCACTAAGCATTTTGTCCTTAGTGAGAAACTTATTGTTTTAAAACGTAATTTTTTGTGTTATTTTATTTTATTTATTTATTTTTTTTAGGCTGACGATATCAGAGCTTTGCTGATAGACGCCATGCCCCCAGAGGCCTTGCCTACCTGTTTTAAACCTCAGGCTACTGTAGTGAGTGCCTCTCTGATCTCACCAGCATCCACCCCCTCCTGCCTGTCTGCTGCTAGCAGCATAGACAACCTCACCGGCCCCTTAGCAGAACTGGCAGTAGGAGGAGCGTCTAACGCTGGGGATGGCGCAGCGGGCGCAGAAAGGAAGGAAGGAGAAGGCAAGTACACCTGTGAACGCGTATTGGTTTTGCGGTTTTAAATGAACAGATTCACTTTTCTATTGGTAATTATTGAACACCTCACTTAAAGACATCCTGTCTGTAAGTTTTCATGTACACAAACAGCTTATAAGAAATATGTCTTCGTAGAATAAATTCTTTGGCATCTACTTTGTTCTTACTTATGTATATCCCAGTATATCCTTTTCCAACCATAGTATCTTATTGAACTGAGTGAGTCTTATTACTGAAATTATATCAGAAAAATACTGAGAGATTATGTAAGAAATGAAAACTGAAACAATAGCTGATAAATGAAAGCTGAAACAATAGCTGATAAATTTGGATTTTTAAATTCCACTGTTAAATATTTCACTAAAAGCATTATATTATGCTTTATAATATTAATATAAGTACTACTGATAAGATAAACTCTGCTTTTATTTCCCCATCAAATTCCGAGATAACTTGAAGTAAAATCATCTGCACAGCCAAGGGTGTCAAAGAGCCACGGCTTTAAATAAATACTGGAACTTCCTTTAGATTGATAAACTTCTTTCTGAAAAACTTTAATGTATGTCTGTTTTAGTTGCTGGTCTTGACATGAATATTAGCCAGTTCCTGAAAAGCCTTGGTCTTGAACACCTTCGGGACATCTTTGAAACAGAACAGGTAAGCTCTCATATATAGTTGAGTCTTTTTAATTTAATATTGAGTTATTAATTGCCACTTGTTCTTTCTTTTTTGCTTCTTCGCTGCTCTTTTAAAACTCAAAACAAATTTCTGAAAAAGCTAGAGGAATCTAGTATTTTTATACTTCTTTCCAAAGTTGTCTAACAGATGATGAGAGTCTGTTATTTCGTTGTATCTTTATACGCAGTCTGGCTCAATATGTTTTATTACATATCAAAACTTAGGCCATGAAACCCCTGCAAAAGAATGTTATCAAACTCTTTCCTCATTATTTTGTTTCCAAAAAGTGTTAGCCATTATCCATCTCATTTTATTACCAATGTGACTAGACTCCACTTAAAACCAGTGAGAAATTTTTATGTTAACTATTTAGCAAAATCTTCATGAAGCAATTATCCATTAAATTGGATAGCAAAATAATTCTTGGGCAAGTGTACGATTTAAAAATTGCTTCTTTATGAAGTTTCCATTGTCTAGTTGGAGCCTAAAATAATGCTGAACCAAAACTTGGCCATATGCTTATAGACTTAGCCTATTTTCAGATATATCTGAAATGGCTGTGAAGGTCTTAGTATGAAGTCATCATTAGGGTGTTTATGAATTAAGATCCTTCTGTTTGTCATTCTGTTTTTATACAGGATAATGAGTTTTTAACTTATCACTGTATGATTTTATTACCATTAACTATCAAATAATAAATTCCTGAGTTTGACTTGACTATTACTAATACACATAGAGTCTTAGAATGGGAAGGATCTTTAGAGGTCACTAAGTCATTCTCCCAGATGTAAGAATTACCCTTTTTATATCCATGTGGGACAATAACTTGTTACAATTTGGGCAGGTATGATAAAATGCTTGTAATTTAAAGTACACCCAAATCTGCCCCATGTATAATCTATTAATCTTATGTTTACATTTTACCCTGTTTTGCACAGAAATCTAACCTCTAGTCTACATATTAGACTAGCATTAGTTTCAAAGGGCTGCCATAACAATTTCCCACAGATCTGTGGCTTAACCAACAGAAATTTATTCCCTCACAGTTCTGGAGGCCTGAAGTTCAAAATCAAGGTATCGGCAGGGCTGCACTCCCTACAGAGGCTCTAGGGGAGAATCTGCCCCATGCCTCTGCCAGCTTCTAGGCCCCTTTGGCTTCTGGCCACATCCTTCCAATCTCTGCTTCTATCTTCACCATGCCTTCTCTGTGTCTGTCTTCTATTCTGTGTGTCTTTTGTAAGGACACTTGCATTGAGTTTAAGGCCTCCCCATATAGTCCTAGATGATCTCCGTATCTCAAGATCCTTAACTGAATTTACATCTGCAAAGATGTAAAAAAAGTTTTTCAAAAAAGATTCTTTGCAAGTTCTGGGGATTGGAACATGGACATATCTTTTTGAGGGCCACCATTCAGCTCACTACAACATAATATAGCCCTTCTTATATTTCTAAGACCTAGTCAACTTATCATGGATTTACCCTTCCAACCAACCAACCACCCACCCTTACAGAGTTTCTCCTAATTTAGCATAAATTCATCTTCTTTTTCAGTTATTCTTTATATGGATATAGTGTCCAAATTCTTCACTGGCCTCTTTGCCCCATCTGATTTCTTTGTAAGCATGTAGTCAGTTTAGAGTTAATTAAAAACCCCAGGTCTTTTTCATATCAATTACGATGTTAAGATTTTCTAATGTCTTTTTTTTTTTTAGCTGAATTTCTTCATATTATATATTGTAGTTGATCTTTAATGCTCTTGATGATCAAAACAGTTGGGTAGAAATAGCACTGGACTAAAAGAAGACCTTGATTCTGATTAAGGCATTTAACCTATCACTTGCCTTACCTGTAAAATATAATAATACTTTCAAAAGTCCAGATAGTTAAAATTCCCAGTCAGATGCTTCTGTGCCAGTTTTTAAAATATACTTTAATGAAACATCAGTTGTGTCTTCTGTCTGGTGGGGAGGACTTCATAAACTGCTATAATAATTTCCTTTTCCTTTAAGCTTCACCTGCCATTGATTCACCCTCTGGTTTGGAGATTTCTTATGAGAATAGCCTAAACAGTAAGACTCTTTTTCCCTTATCCTTCCCTTGAAGGTATTAAAGCTGTTGTAGAAGCAGTATCCTCTGCTAAAGCCATATTCCAGCCATCTCCCTTCTTCCCAAATCATATCCACAATAACTGTGAAATTTCACATATCTTTGCTTAATAAAAACAAAGACGCTAATTCAAATAATTCCAATTAACCGTTTTTCAAAAGAGTTCAGTTTCTACTCTTTTAGTCAGTTCGCATCATAATTTTATGTTTTCTTTTTTCTGTTTTACTTCATGTATTCTCTTTTATAGTAACTGATTTCCTGTGGCCTGGTTATCTCATTTTATTGATTTTAATAGTTTAATAGTTTAGTCTTAACGGTTGGTCCTTTTGACAGCTTATCCTGGTTTCATCAGTTTCATTGTTATCTTTTTCACTTCAGTTTTGTTCTGGGTAAATGGTTCCATTGATTTTCCTTTTGCCAGAATAATTTCTGTATCTTTTTTTTTTTTATCAATATGTTGACTCTTCCATTTACTGTATATTACCTAGCACAGTTCTTTCCTCCAGACAAATGATATTGCCATTCATTGTACTGAACTCTGTGTGACTGTCTTTTGGCCCAATCTTCAAGCAATCAAAGTTTTATTTTGACTACAGTTGTTACTTGACTAGCCTTTAGTTATAGAGTAATACCTTCTGTAACCCTTTCCATAACTTACCCAGAGCATTTTCTGCCATTAACATTCTGCCATTAACATGTCAGTCCGGTAATATATGATGAGGGCAAGGTATTTGTGAGGTGAGGGGAAGTGTTAGGGTGTATGTATTGTAGCCATTTAGTTCCTGTCTACTGAGCTTAAGGCAGAGTCATTCTGTTTCCTGAGATGCTTTGACACATAATATCTTATTGCCTCTGTTCCTACTGATAGATTCTTCTCTCTCAGTGGAGTGGGGAACATAGTTCTTTCATTTCTGGTTCCAGGGAAACGTCCTTCCTCTGAATCATAGCATCATAGCCTCACCTCTTACCTTCACAGTTATTCTCTCAGAAGTCTCTTAACTAACTTGACTTGTTTGTCATATATACTTTGCCAGTTCTATATTAAATAATACATACCTATGTCCTTTATAGTTAGTTAAGTATAGTACCAGTGTCACTTTGGCCCTTCCTCTATAACATAGCTTCCTGACTAGAATACTTTTTCTGTGGGAAAGACTGATTTGATTTACATTGCAATTCCTGGAACATAAATGCCATGACTTGGAAGATTCCTTGTGAACATATTTATGGTCCACACTTTTCATGAAAAGTGACCATATAAATTTTTATTTCAGAATCTAAAGACAAAGGCATGGACTCAAGAAATTCATTATGAACATGATTGTAAAGTTAGTTCTAATTACTGTTACTCTAGCCTGCAATCTTTTAAGCCCAAGTAAAAGAAAGGCCTTTTTCATTAAAACTCCAGTTCTTCTCACTCCACCCCAGAGAAAATCAATAAATCTTAGAAACAAGAGGCAACCCTTCTTAAAGTAACACTCTTGAAGTGACATTTGCTTTATGTGCAAGATGGCTTAGCTGATACATGGATAATATTCATTTTAAAGATTATAATTTGGTTTTTTTTGGTTTTTTAAAAAAACTGTTCTTAAATTTATTTATTTATTTATTTATTTTTGGCTGTGTTAGGTTTTCGTTTCTGTGTGAGGGCTTTCTTTGGTTGTGGCGAGCGGGGGCCACTCTTCATCGCGGTGCGCGGGCCTCTCACTGTCGCGGCCTCTCTTGTTGCGGAGCACAGGCTCCAGACGCGCAGGCTCAGTAGTTGTGGCTCACGGGCCCAGTTGCTCCACGGCATGTGGGATCTTCCCAGACCAGGGCTCGAACCCGTGTCCCCTGCATTGGCAGGCAGATTCTCAACCACTGCGCCACCAGGGAAGCCCTATAATTTGGTTTTAATGTGTGCTAAATATAAATAACTGGCCCAACAAACTTGTAATTTCCTGGATGTAACTAAGTTAAGGTTTTGTGTTTTTTTAAAATGAGTTAATTTAAAGATAATTTTCAGAAAAATATTTCTAGCAGTATAAAAGTCTTGAATCTTGGAGAAACATATCTAAAATCCAACTAGCCTGTTTTACTTCCAGTTATTTCCATTTCTTTTATTAACACAATAATCTCATATTCACTCAGCTTCAGAATTTTGGAATAATCTTTACCCCCATTTTTTTTTTTCCTTAACCGTTTCTATTTACCGGGCCCTGTCATCTGTCCCTTTGAAATTGCTCCCCGATTCATCCCTTCCAATCCACTCCACCCTGTCGTCATCTTGTTCTCAGTCACTTTCCCTTCCAGATCTGCCCTTCATACCACCATCCTCCTGAAAAACAACTTTGTTTTGCTCTGCTGAAAAGGTGTCCTTGGACGTTTTGGACACTGTCTTAACGTGGTGTGTAAAGCCCATTAGATCTGCTCTTGGCCTGCTGCTCTGTCCATCCCTTCTTTTCTTCCTGTATGTACATTATACGCTAATCATTATGAACTTTATTACTAGAGTCTCTCAAATGTTCTATAGTCTCTCACTTGATTTTCCTTTTGCACATGCTCTTCCCTTTGTCTTAAACACCCTTCCCTTCTTCCTCTGCCTGAGTCCTCTTCCTTAGCTGAATTATTACTTTCTTCTAAGAACCTTTCCTGACCCCCTTCCTAGTCCTTTCTTTGTTCCCTCCCCTACTTGTAGCCTCAAGCCAGTAAGTAATCTTCCTAAGAGTTCCCATAGGGGTTCCTCCAAAACATTTACCAACCTTTACCAAATATTTGTGTTTACCTTTTATCTCCTTGGTAGAGGAAATAGCATGATCTGTAGTGGTAGGATTGTTTGTTCCCTGGCTCCACTCTTTTACTACCAATTTGGACCAGTTATTTACCTTTCTGAGCTGAAGTGGGTTGTTTTAGAATTAAATGAAATGTTTAATTAGTTACTTTTTTGGAAATATCTAGCATACAGAAGGTACTCATTAAATATATTATGTATGAATGAATGATTAGTTAACATAAACCTAAATTCTTTAGCTTGTCATTTCAGGTTTTCCAGTTGCCAATTCCGATAAATATGAGGACAAATAGGGTACCATGTAACTCAAAGCAACTAAATTTAATGTTTAGTTATTTTAACTTTTTAGTCATCCTTTTTAAGAAAAGCAAGAGGAAAGACAAGTATGGCAATACATTTCAGCTCTTCTGTGTACTATTTTCATGGCTTCACTGTGCCTTAATTTTCTCATAAGGACAGTAATAGTATTTCATGAGTCATTGTGAGTATTAAATAAGGTATTCATTTCATTCACGATTGGAGCTATATATAAAATGAACAGATGTATCAAATGTTCTCCATTTCTTCTCTAGAAGCTAATACTATGTTTTGCTGGCCTGGTTTCTGCTTCTTTCAGACATACACGATAACGTATCAATTCAGAAAAGCTAAGGACTCTTTAAATTGAAGCTACCACATAGATATGAGATCCTGTTTTTATGTCAACCTTATGTGAAGTTTAGAAGGAAAAAAAAATGGAATATCAGTAACGTAGTAAACCTTGTGCATGGTTTCCAAATTATATTAAAATCACATCTAGCTAAAAATGTGAAGACTCCTATTATGTTGTGATCTATTCTGTCTCAAAGATGCATATTTCAGAACTGTTGCTTTTTAAAAGCTCTGCTGAAAACTTCCGTCGGGTGATTGGAAGTGAACTGCCCATTTTGTGCAATGGAGCGATTATTTCTTAAATGGCCACTTAGGAGCAATAAAGTAAACTATTTCCAAGAATGAATGATGTATGCTTTTTGCACTGAGGAGATCGGACTCACTATATAGTATTTCATTTTGACAATAAAAATCATCAGAGCTCCAGGCCTAATATGTCAGTTTTTTAAAATGCTATGTGCAAGGATAAAGGTAGAGAGAGCTATGGATAGATAAAAATATCTTGTTTGAGTGGGAAAAAGAGTGTCTCTCAAAGGATTTCTCAATTTCCAGAGGAAAGAGAAAATCAACGGCTAATCTTGTGAAGTAGTATTTGGGCTGTCAGAGGGCCAGCTTCTTCTGAGCTGAAAATTGCAGTTCATCCCTCAAGAAATGTGGCCGCCCAAGATTTCACCCTGTGCCTTCAGACCACTGCCACTGGGTGACGGTAGAGTCACAGTTCCTTTTAGTCAACAAAGGAATCTGGTAATTTTGAGTCATGGCAGCTAACCGTCTCCATCTACAGGGACAAATAACCAAAAATTTAAAACCATTGTTTTGTACAAAAATAGAATGTATGTTAGGCTTCAGGGATTGTTAGATCTGAGAATTTAGAAGAGAGCTTAAAAACCATCTATCTACTCTCTTTTTTCTTCTCCAAATTGGAATTCTTTATATAGTTTCTATATAAAATGGTCTGTAATCTAACTAAATGCTTGTGATATAAATCTTACTACTTTCTAAAGCAGCCTTTTCCATGCTCTGATACTTCTTAGCACTAGGAAGTCCTTTCTTATTTTTATATAAATGCTACTTCCCTAAAGCTTCTTCTGTTTCATTATGCTGAACACCTCTCCCGTTCCCTACCATTCACCTCTGCTACCTTCTGGATATTGGGATCTGGTATTTCCCCATTTTCAAGCTACTGGTTGTTCCCTCTTATATCTTGAGGCAAGCAAAATGTGGTAGAATTAAATAATCAAAAGGAAAAATAGCAGTGATCATTTTATACTTCTATAGCATTATTTCTCCTATTTTAATTCTCCATTGACTGAAAGCAAATTAGGGAGTATTTCAAGTGAGCAAAAAGCTGATAAGTTTATGGGGGCAACTTTAAGAAGATTGTAAGTTCATGCTTATAAAGGAAACAGAAGAATTTTCTTAATTTGACTGCATGCTATAGCATTGAAGGCAAATGGAAAAGTTTTCATCCTCTGAGGAACTGTTAAAGATTTAGCAATTAATTTTGATTCATTTTTCAGATTACACTAGATGTGTTGGCTGATATGGGTCATGAAGAGTTGAAAGAAATAGGCATCAATGCATACGGACACCGCCATAAATTAATCAAGGGAGTAGAAAGACTCTTAGGTGGACAACAAGGTAAGCTATTAAAAAATAAATAGATTTCAGAAATTAGTGGCACAAGATAAGTGTCCAGGCTGGCATTTGCTCAGGTGGCCTGACCCCAGAGCTCGTGCCCTCAGCTGGGGTGGCACCTCCTGCCTCCCCGTCTCCATCCTTGACCTCGCTCTCCCTCTAGTTGCTTTAGCTAGAAATCAGAGTCACTCTTCCCTCTCCCCCAACACTTTGTATCCTAAATATCTCTGGAATCTGTGCTTCTGTCCTTTCCCACTGCTGTCACCTAATCCCTGTCACTGTCACCTCTCTCCTGGACTCTCACAACCACCTTCCAGCTTATCTCCGACAGTTGCCTTTGCCTCCCCTCTGGTACCTTCCCTACACTGTAACCAGAAGACACTTTTCAAAATGACTATATGATCATATCATTCCAGGGCTTAAAATCCTTCAATAGAATGCTGTTGCTTTTAGGAGAAAATCAGATGTTCATAGCATGGCTTTTCATAATCTGACCTTTCTCTCTTACCTTATCTTGTGTCTTTTTCCCTCCCTCACAACTGTCAGCTCAGTCTTTTTCCATTGTACTTTGCTGTTACACGCCTATCTTTCTCCTTTGTGTGCCTCCCTGTTCTCTGTTTGTTAGAAGTGCTTTCGCTATAGGAAAGCAAAGGGAGAGAAAGGAAACAACTTGAATTAGTCATTTAGTCTACAGAGGTAATAAAATTGCAAGAGTGACATGAAACTAAACATTAACAGGTGTTGAGCTTGAGTCTTGCTTATTTGTACTAAATCAACACGGGTAATGAAATGAACAAGAACAGTGTATTTTAAACTTATTATAAGTGACCATTTCAAGTCATCTCACAAATAATAATTCTTTTAGAGGATAATTCTTATATTTTAGACCACACTACATTGTAATCACACTGTGTTTTCTTTTGTATCAGCATCATGTATGTTCATGATTGAGTTCAGTTCAACAAATAATTGTTGAGCCTGCTGTGTGTATGTACAAGGACCTCTGTAAGAACAGATCAAATTGATCCCCAAACACATCTCCATTACTTCTCTTGTCTTTGGATGTACTTGCTTAATACAACCTTATATATTAGGTTCAAATTGCACATACATTAGACTTGTTCCAAAATATCTATTATTTATGACAAGTGTTCCCCAAAATAGAGCCTGAAGAGTGTGGACCTTTGTTTAATATGTTAATTTTTCTTTCCTGCAGGCACCAATCCTTATTTGACTTTTCACTGTGTTAATCAGGGAACTATTTTGCTGGATCTTGCTCCAGAAGATAAAGAATATCAGTCAGTAGAAGAAGAGGTAATGCACATGAAAATTTTTAATTATCTTTTCCTGAAATCTGTGCTTAAACCTCTTTTTCCAAGAGAGGTAGGCTTGTCTTACATTAACTTACGGTCGCTTGCCAGCTATTATTCTCTCTCCCTTAGTCATTGTGGTGGCGTATTGCCAACATTAAAATAGGACCATAGAGTAGAATTATACCACACTGCTTTCACATCATAACCCTAGGATTGCCAGTGGGTGGGCCAGATGTATCTTTTTATTCTGGAGACTTTCTTGAAACTCATACAAGTAAGGACCCTATTAGAACTATTTTCTTGTATTGTTTTTTTTATATATATAAATTTATTTATTTATTTTAATTTTTGTCTGCGTTGGGTCTTCGTTGCTGTGCGCACACTTCTCTCTAGTTGCGGCGAGCGGGGGCTACTCTTCGTTGCGATGCGCCGGCTTCTCGTTGCGATGGCTTCTCTTGTTGTGGAGCATGGGCTCTAGGCGCGCGGGCTTCAGTAGTTGTGGCTCGTGGGCTCTAGAGCGCAGTCTCAATAGTTGTGGTTCATGGGCTTAGTTGCTCCGCGGCATGTGGGATCTTCCCAGACCAGGGCTTGAACCCGTGTCCCCTGCATTGGCAGGTGGATTCTCAACCATTGCACCACCAGGGAAGCCCTATTTTCTTGTATTGTTAAAATGCTACCTAAGAATAATATGGAGTGAGCATCTTGCTTCATAGATAGCAAATATCTTCTCATCTTTATTTTCATGCAAAGTAATAAAATGTGATTATAAAATAATATGCCGAATTTTCAAGAGTGCTTAGGAAATCTGCCCCATAACTCAAGTCACCTTTCATTTCTGCAGTCACAGTTATTTTAAAGCACCATATTAAGGCTATTTGTATGAATCTATCTATCTGGTAGAGATGATGCCACAGAGATTCCCTCTGAAATCTGATGGCTTAGCCCTCACTTCTTACAAATAATAAACAAAGTGCCTAATGGCATTATCGTAATAAATAAACTTCCGAATTAATTCCACTGTTTTGCAGAGAAAGACATGCCTACATTTTTGTTTGTTTTCCACCTCCGAATTAGTGCTGATATTATTCCCATTCTAGGGACTTAGGACCCTTACCCCAGGGTAGTATTTCAGCTTGTACTTGTCAGTTTATCAGGAAAGCATCCTGTTTTCTCATGTCTTATTGTGTAATCATTCTCTTAGTAGTAAGTAAATTTTGATAATAAGGTCAAAAATGTAGTGACTAAGTTCACAAATGGAGCGGTAAGATAGAGAATCAACTCTTTGAGTCAATTGTATGAGAAACTTAGGTCTTTAAAACATTTTACTTTTCCATCATAATTATTAATTTGGAGAGTGGAAGTAGGGTGAGTAGTGTCAGAAGAAAGTTATTCCACTTAGTTACACGTTATACCCAACTTCCCCTGATCTGTGTGGATATACTTTGAGATCCCAAAGTAAAGAGATAACGTGGAATTTTTCACCTAGGGAACAAAGATTTACTGATTTTTAAAAATTTGTTGTGTTTATTTTTAGCGTTAGTCCAATGGTGTATTTGTCCAATGTGAGGAGTTTTAATTTGACTTAATCACGATGTTGTTTCTCCTCAAGAACATAAAATAGTAATATAGATGACTTAATGTGATATTTTACCCCGTTGTGTTTACAGAAAAACCTTTCAAAGCTTTTATTAGAAAATAAATAGAAAATGCAAAAGTTTAATATTTATGTCTGTGACTATTTTCTCACCAGAAATACTTTTTCACTAAACTTGTTGACCAATTTATAGTGAACTCCTAGTTACTTATTAGTGCTGAATCTTAGACTCATCAGTGACACAATATAATAGAATTGAACTTTTGAAAACAGCAGGAGGAATGTCTTCAGAATTACACACTGGCGTATTTTCAGAAAGTTACTTTCTTTTGTTCTATAGATGCAAAGTACAATTCGCGAACACAGAGATGGTGGTAATGCTGGTGGCATCTTCAACAGATACAATGTCATTCGAGTAAGTTGTTTAAATTTCAGGGTGAAAATTGGATTGCACAGCTTGCCTGAACAGCAAACATAGGCTGGAGCAGCTGGCGTTAGTGAGGCAAACATGGCGATAGGACTCCCAGCTCAGCCACTAGTTTGGACCATAGCTGACAGTAATTTCTGGTATCACTATTTCAAGGTAGCATTAAAGGCCTGGATTTTCAATCTAATTGAGTCGGTGTTTATATCAGTATGCATGTATCTCTTAATCTCAGTATCTTATTTATAACATGGAATAAATGACTGCCATATGCTTTTTTTCAGAGGGGTGTCATGAAGATGAATAAAATCAATTGGGGACTGGGTTAACCCTTTGGGTTAATGGACCTATTGAAATTACACCAGTGCACATCACAATCACCTGGGGAGCTTTTTGAAAGTACAGATTTATAGGCCCCTGTATCCTGAAATTCAATGAGTCCTCAGTTGATTTTGAGATATAGCTAGGTATGGTGGAGAATAACAAACAAAAACTATAGCTGAAACTTATGTCACTAAAAGCCAGAGTATTAACTGAATTACACTGGTCTGGCAACTTTATCATTTTTAAATAATGTTTTAAGCAAACAAAACAAAAAAGAAAAATTGAACCTCCCTAAAGGAAAACATACTTCTTATTTTAAATCATAAACTACCAATTAATATATATTTCACTAATTCACTTCTTTCTTCCTCATCCTTAAAGATTCAAAAAGTTGTCAACAAGAAGTTGAGAGAACGATTCTGTCACAGACAGAAGGAAGTGTCTGAGGAGAATCACAACCACCATAACGAGCGCATGTTATTTCACGGTGAGTGTGCCGACGGTCATTATCTCTCTGGGCGTTTGCAAACTCCAATAGGGTGAAAAGCCTGTGTTACTGACTATATTAGTGTTGTGTTACAAATGGTTTGTTCTGATTTTTTTTTTTAACTACATGTTAGTACCAGCTTTCTAATGCATTACATGTTAGTACAGGCTTTCCAAGGCATGTACAGTGAAAATAATTTATCTGAAATTGTCTCAGAACTTAAGTTGCACACTGAGCCATCTAGATAGTGAAATACTATTTTTGTTGTAGTTTAGCATAATTGTTTTAGTTTATTAGATTATCTAGTTTTGCTTAAAGTAGGACTGGGTTTAAAATAATCTGTATTTTCAAAGCCACGTTGTACTTTGCTATCTAAAATCTCATGCCATCTGCAAAATCCATATAACACCCTTGCTTGGTGAACACTATGGGGCCCTGATAAGATTCTAGTACATGATAATAATGTATGTAAGGAGACCATCTTACAAAATAAACTTTTCATTTAGGCGTTATTAATTAGTATTCATCTGCCAAGTGCAAATAGTATGCAGCTAATTGAGATTCTAGAAAAGCGCTCAAAACTGATCTTTCTGTCTTTATATTTTTAGGTTCTCCTTTCATTAATGCCATTATTCATAAAGGGTTTGATGAGCGACATGCATATATAGGAGGAATGTTTGGTGCCGGGATTTATTTTGCTGAAAACTCTTCTAAAAGCAACCAGTACGTTTACGGAATTGGGGGAGGAACAGGCTGCCCCGCGCACAAAGACCGGTCGTGTTACCTGTGCCACAGGTGAGTCGTGTTACATGTGCCACAGGTGAGTCGTGTTACCTGTGCCACAGGTGAGTCGTGTTACCTGTGCCACAGGTGAGTCGTGTTACCTGTGCCACAGGTGAGCCGTGTTACATGTGCCACAGGTGAGCCGTGTTACCTGTGCCACAGGTGAGTCGTGTTACCTGTGCCACAGGTGAGCCGTGTTACATGTGCCACAGGTGAGCCGTGTTATATGTGCCACAGATGAGTCGTGTTACATGTGCCACAGGTGAGCATCTTGCCGTTTGTGTAACGGTCGCTGGCCTCAAGTCATGAGCCAGATTGGATTCTCAGGCTCTGCAGAAGTCACAGGTCATCCTCAGTCTTACTCCTAATGAGTCGGACTGTTTTGGGGTTGCGTGGGAATAGCTGATCAGCCCCTGCCCCAATAGGAGTAGTGACAGCAGAGCTGACAGCAGTGGTAAAAGCGAGTCATAGGTTACGGTGAAGCTCCCTCCATTTTGGCTTTCTCCCTGGGTTCCACTTTCCTTGCTTCAGATTCAGAACAAGGTTGAGAATTATTTCTGGGGAACAAAGAACCTCTACCTCCAGTCACATTTGAACTAAAGTCACATTTGAACTAAAGCACATAACTTCTATAAACACGTAGAACCTTTAATTTGCTCCTGACTCTGCTAGTGATATTTTAAGGCAGGGTATATAATTAGTTAGAAGTCCAACCTCAGAATATAACTTTGGAATTAATAGTAAACAAATGAATATTAGCTTTTTAAATGGGATTTTAAAACTCAGAAATTTGAGAGAATGTCATAAACTCTCAGAAGTCAGTGAAAAAAATACCATTCCCTTACCTGTCATTGGAAAAGACACAAAAAGAATTGTGCTGTACAAAGATTGCAACTTATTGCATTCCTCTTTAAATTAACCAGCTACATTATTTTTGCAAAGTCAAGTTAGTAAGATACCTTGTAATCCAGTTGAAACCTCCGAAAGACCCATATAACCATGAAATTCATTATAGTTGTTCACCTTAAAACTTCTCTCTCTCAGTTTCGTTGTGAAAAATATGGTAGCCATCAGCAGTTCTAGGACAGATGCCCTATGTCCAGAAGAAAACTTCTTTCTATTAAGGTCGCTGTGGTTAATAACACATAAAAATTCCCAAGGATATATAATTGCAGAAATTTCCCTTTGTTGCTTCAAACCTAACTGCTAAATAACAGTAAAAGTGAACGTAGATGTGGATTAACAGTTGCTTATTAAAATTAGACACACATGTTTATGTCTTGGCCAGGATTTCCTAGAAAACAGAGCCTGAAGCAAAAGCTTATGAACTAGCACTTTCCTGGCAAGTGCAACCTCAGGGAAGCAGGAGTGAGGGCACAGAAGGAAGTGAGGCGGAGAAAGAGGCAGAGCAAAGACAGGGAGGGGCACCGGTGAGCTGGCCATGGTTTCATAACCAGTGCAGTTGGTTGCTCAGTCCATGAGACCTGGACTCATACGGTCTGAACTGTTACATCTCAGAGCAGTACATCATGGGGGAAGAGGGCTGAATTTATGTGCTGGCGCCTGTCTTGCACTGGTCAGCATTTGCCCCCCAGGGCGTTGCTGTCCCACCTTGGGGCCGCTGCGTCTGCAGGATGCACACAAGGCACAAGGCAAGCCGGTGAGCAGACGTGAGCTGGTACCAGCCTCGCGGACCAGCCAGGCAGGTCCTGCATCTTCTTTTGTCTCCACAGCAACAGGGACACCCTGGGGCAGGAAGCAAAAGGCAGAAAGCGAGGGCCTGTCAGGTCAAGCTTTGAGTGACATATGGACACTGGGAGTAGCCATGGCAGTGGGCCCAGTGGGCTGAGCGGGCAGAGTCCAGTGACACTGGAGCACCACCACAGTGTGGAGATAGAGCTCAGAAAGCTTCCTTCTAATGCAGATCCAAACGTTTTCCTCTGGGACCTATAGGACGATACAGTTGGTGCCAAGCCAGCATCCCAGAGGGTCATCAGTAGCATCACGCTAAAAAAGCCAGCCCAGGCAGGACTCAGTTAAACTGGGTCTGGCACAATTTTTACTCAAAATAATATCTCTGATTAGTCACAATGCAAAGATCATACTCCATTACTAAAAGTAAACTATTTGATTGAATAACAGGTATTTACAGTTAACAGTGTGACCAATCTTATAGCGTAGTTAAAATATTTATTAAAGTGTTTGTTAAGGGTTTGCAAACTTTTATTTTAAAGAACTACAAAGTAAGTATTTTAGGCTTTGCAGGCTGTATGATCCCTGTCACAGTGACTCAGCTCTGCCCTTGTAGTACAGAAGCAGCCATGGGTGACATATAAAGGAATGTGTGGCAGTGTGTTCCAGAATGTGTTCCAGAATGTGTTCCAGTAAAGTTTTATTTACAAAAACAGGTGGCAGACTAGATTTTGGCCCATACTTTGCCAACCCCTAGTTTATATAATACACTTTCTTTCCAATCAATCTTTCTTCTCCTCTATAATATTTAACAACTGCCCCAATTCATGTGTCCCTCAGGTAGTATAATTTCCAGCCATACAGTTAAGCTAAGTATTTTTATATATAACCCCCTTTTATTATTATTTATCTCATCCCAGTTTTTACTTCTTCATAATGAGTAAGCCTAATCTTAATTCCAGATGCTGCTGCCATCTGCTTATTTTCTTCACTTTCTTCCTATCCAGCCACATGCATCCTTCCAGAACACAGTTTTTGCTAGTATTTGTCCTTTTTCCACTAGTCAAAAACTTACCAAGTGTTTTCTATGATTGATTTCTAAACCACCCCAAAACTTTAAATGTTAAGTATAACTATTGAGCCTGCTAACGGCTTATAGTAAATCAGTATATCAAATCTTATCCTATTCCTACTCATAAAAGTGACATTTAAATTAGCTTGCCTTATATTAACTGCTTTTTAAAAAATCAGTAAACCTAACAGTTATGTCCTTCTAAGATTGCTTTCCTTTTTTCTTCAGACAAATGCTTTTCTGTAGAGTGACCCTTGGCAAGTCCTTTCTGCAATTCAGCACCATGAAAATGGCTCACGCCCCACCAGGCCATCACTCCGTCATTGGGAGGCCGAGTGTGAATGGGCTGGCCTATGCTGAATATGTCATCTACAGAGGAGAGCAGGTATGGTGCTCGTGGAATAAGCATGACCAAGCTACCATAAACAGTAGATTCAGAATGCAGAGACCACGTAAGACTTAAAGAAAACCATTTAATGAAATATCCGCCACATAGTTTGACAGCATTAGTTGCTTCAGTTCAAAATGAGCATACCAAAATTCTTTGATATCATCTTTATACATAGATCCCACCATTCACCTGTCAGCCAGGTGATACAGTGTGAACAAGACGGTGGCTGAGAAATAAAGGTGTGGCATCTCGTGCAGCTCTTGTGGCCTGCCGTTCTGAATTAACGCTTTGTGTCTTTCATGCCTCCACATGGCATGGAGAGCTAAGAGTAGCTGCCATTCAAAGATCTCCATGATGTACTTGCCACAGGCTGGTCACATGAGTTGATCAGGGTACTTACACAGAAGAATAGCTTTCTGAGTCTTAAAGCTACAGTACATTGAATTCTGCCAAATGCTTGAGGCTCCAAGATAAAATTGTCAACAAACAGGAAAACTTTCTATCATTTTCAATCCAGGCCTTAACTCTCACAATACTGCTAAATGCCTACTGATTTGTCTAGAAACAAAAATCAATTTGTCTGAACTTAATTGAATTTCAAATGGATACTTTAACTACACTGTTAGAGAAAACTAAAAAAGGAGAAAGAAGAAATTAACTATATACAAATAAACTATGAAAACTATTTTCTTATATGCCAACAATCTTGGGCCGGGTCAGGTGTGGAGTAGGGGGAAGAGTTGCAAACAAATCCTGGGTTTCATTTAGTAGATCTGTTGATTGTGGTGGTATGGGCAAAGCATTGAAACTCTTTTAGCTGTATTCTAGGATTGAGCAAATGAGTAAATGTGTTGATGTGTTAATTTTGGGAGCTGGGTTCTCATTGTGGAAGAAGAGACATATAAATATGGAATGGAGGAAGGTAAAATGACGCTAGGGACGGACTGAAATTGGAGGTATCGATATGAACTGATGCTTTCTAGTATTTGTATGTATGTACACATGTAAATAATATGTATGTATAGGTATATGTGTAAGAGATACATGTAAGCATGAGTATATATGTGCATGTATTTCTTAGCACTGTCTGCTGAAAGCAAAGAAACCCCAGTAGCAATAAGCACACCTAAAGCCCAGATCTTGGTCTCCAATACCAACCCCCACTAAAAGGAACTTTGGAGAAACAGCTAATTCCAGGGCTGGAGCAGAATAGGAACAAGATGAGCCCGGAACGACATAGTGTTATAACAGAAAGTAATGAAGTGCTCAAAAGTAATGATAGGAGCATGTCACAAGGACTCAGAGCTGGCTTGAAGTGGCTCCCACTGGCCAAATCTGGGATAGTTTGAACATCAAAATAAGTACAGTAATAAATTTTAAAACATTGGAAAGAATACGAATTTATGTTTCTATACTGATAACAAATAGATAAATAAATAAATGAAGGAGAAAGGAAAGCTTTGCTTACAGTAGGAAGCCAAGGGCAGGTGGTAGTTAAGGAGGAAGTACTAGATTTGCAGCCATCATGGTAAGGATTAGATCAATGGATGCTAAATCTAGGGGATAATTTTGATACGGAGAGGATTGTGCATGGGCTCCTTATTAGTTACAAAGGACGGGGGGAAACCCACAGTAATTATACTTTGGAGAAAGGGGGCAGTACCTCGACCAGATGATTAGAATTAACATCACCAATGAGGGACAGATACACACAGAGTGTGCCTCCAGATGTCATATTCTGAGAAGAGCCAAAATCATCTATGCAGTGTTCCAGCCAAGAATGTATGACCTCAGTCTAATCAAAGTGAAGAATGTTCTATTAAAAAGAAAATTGGGGGGAAGACTGGATTCTTCAAAAATGTCAATGTTATAAAAGAGAAAGGCTTTGAAAACTTTCAGATTAAATGAAACCCAAGAGACAGGACAAGTAACTTCAGATTCTGCCCCCAAATTGGATCTGGTACTAGAAGAGAAAAGACATTATTAGATCAACTGATAAAATTGAAATATGAACAGTAGGTAGATAAAAGTATTATGTCAGTATAAAATTTATGTAAGAGAATATCCCTACTCTTAGGAAATAAATACTGGCATATTTAGGGATAAAGAACCATGATGAGGTATATTACTTACTCTCAAATGGCTCAGGGAAAAACGTAACTGAATCTATCTGTCTGTCTGTCTGTCTGCCTAGTATATATAGAGGTGGGGGAAGTACACATGATAAAGCGAATGGGATAAGTAAAACCTTAACAATATTTGGATGGAGGTAAAGGGTATACAGGTATTTTACGTACTAGCTTAATTTTTGCAACTTAATATGTTTTGCAGTTGTTTCCAAATAAAAGTTTTAAAACTACCAAAGAATAAATTTGTCAAATTTTTCTGTATAAATCAGAAACTCCCTACTTCTAGAGAAAACACTTTCATTTTGACTCAGTAATTCCACTCTTAGAAGTTTGTTTTAGATATAATCAGTGATGATCACACCCCAAAAAAACCCTACAGGAAGGTTCATCGCTATGTTGATTATCATAATGAAAAATTTAAACAACCTAAATATTCAACAAAAAAAGAATGATTTAAATGAATGTTAGTATATTTATGTGCCTGTGATTAAAAAGTATATTTACATGGTATATGCTAAACACAGAATCAACCAAAACAGAAGAGCAGTTATCTCTGGGTATTGAGATTATAGGTGATTTCAGTTTTCTCTACCATACACTTTTCAAGATTTTGTAAGTTAGCTATGGGAAATAGAATTTCTTTCACATTTGGGTGGAAAGAAATAATAAGGGATACTAATAATAGGTTTACATTTCTAGTATTTGCCTATCTTTCAACCATTTCCCAAGTAGTTTGACTTGATAACTTGTTTAGATTCTCTTGCTAAAAGAATTTTAGAGAATGATGTGGTCCAAATCATATTTGAAAGAAAAAAGTACCTTGAAAACTGAAATGTGTGTAGTAGCTGTTTTGTTTCAGGGGAGCATACCTGTGCTTCCGTATCCAGGTGCTTCCCACATGGACAGTGTTTACTCTAATGTCTACTAGTTGAGTCGCTGCCCGTGAGCAATTTCTCCTGATTTATGGTGGACTTTTCCTTTGCTAACTTTTCTTTCATTCCCCTTAGTTATACCTTAAATCATCTTTCACCCTTAGTATCAACACTTTCAAGAATACGTAAATGTTTTATTCAGAGGGTTGGTTCGAGGAGTATTATTTATTATTGGTGGGATTATTTGTTTCTTTGGAATTGAAAAGATGTGTTGAAAATTAACTGCACTGTGCTTGAAAGAAAAATAGTTCTGATTTTAGTATATGACTGGACTTAGAGTATCAGGGATTTTTTTGTGCGTTGTACTTTAAGCTTCACATTAAATTAGACAATAGAGGAGGTATTCTCTGGTCATTGGCTGCTTCAGACATGTGGCCTGTTTTACTGAAATGATATGAACAATGCAGAGTTATTTAATCTGGAGAACAGAAGACTACACAGTGATTTGTAGGATGATTTTCAAATACACAAAATCATTCAAGGGAGCATGATTCTTCATCTCTGTGGAGAATAAACTGAAAGCATTTGAGTTTCAATTGTAGCATTGAGGATTTGGGTTAAGAAGAATTTTCTGAAAGTCAGTTACTAAAAGTGGTTGTTGAATCTTTTCTTGTAGGTACTTTAAAAATATGCTCTATGCTTTTACAACCAGCATGGGTTTAAAGTAAGACTTGACAGGAAACCATGTTTGTTGGTTTATCCTGGGCCCTTCTAGTCCTGCAGTTTAGTGATTCCCTTGCCTTAAATCCCTCTGGACTTTGATGTGATTAATTCCTATCTCAGTCTGTACACAGAAGCAGTTCAGTAGCCTAATCAGTAGGAACCAAGAGATAAGGACCTGTAAGTCATTCATACCATTAGTGTCTTAGAATCTGCCTAAAATTTACATGTGTCAGGAATCTCCTAAGATAGTGTACTACCAAAATTCAAATGCTTGCATTACCGATCCCTTTGCTTAAGCAACTTTTCTGCAAGCAAAAGGATGTATCATACAAAGTATCATAGATATTAAATTTCATTGGGACAAAAGGAAGTAGGAGTGGGCTTCACACTCATTTTTGACACTTAAAACATGCTCACTGGGGTTAGTTTTAAATTCTTCTTTTTCTGTCTGGCTTATCTTCCCAAACAAATGGGAAACTTCTTGACAGCAGGGTCCATATCTTACCCCAGAGTGCTTTGTACGCACTAGATGCTCAATATATGTGTATTGGTGATGAATAGATAATTTTCTTGACCATTAAACTATCTGGTTGATTAACCAGTTTTTTTCCATTTTTCTACCAGTTTTTGAGCCTTCCTAGATTCTTTATACCCAACTCTAGAATTAGCAGTAGATAGCTGACCTACCTTGTTTTAGTAACTAAAAACTAAAATACCATTTAAAACCATTTCATCAATTAAGCAGTGTTCACATTATAATAAAATAAAACTACAAACTATTTAGTTATTGCTCTCCGGATTGGAAAGTCAGGAGTGATGAGGATTGTCTGTCTTAGTTATTCCAGCTACGTATGTACTAAAGATGGAAGCCGTTGCTGCTTTTAAGTCAAACCAAAACAGACTGGACTTTTGGAAAAGAATATTATGAGTGATAATGGTTCCTTACGTGAATAGAAGCAGTTATAACTTTTCAAAACATATGTACATTTTTTGTTTTTTTTAATCCTTACTGAGACCTCTTCAAGAAGAACTAGTCTTTAATGAATGAGAATAATAATGTTAATAGTAATAACTAACACAAACTCGATTTTTACTATGCCAAACCTATTCTAGGATCTTTGTGTTTAATCCTCACAAAAATCTTTGTATCATTACTGTTCCCATTTATAGATGAGGAAAGCGGAGGCACCTGACATATAACAGTTTCTGCAGAGGTGTAAAATTATAAAGAAATAATTCAATAAATCTATCACGTGTTCATTTCTGCATTTTAAGTATTAAACAGTCCAGTTTTTTTATCCTTCATTCTTTCCATTATCTTACTCTCTCTAGGTCAGCATTCAACAAATTATTTGGGGGCCCCAAAACACTTACCTCACCAAAGAATACTATTTTTCAGCCACAGACCACTCTGAGATATTGAGTCGAGTCTTATCATTATGTTAGAGTTAGGGTTGACGAATTCCTAGGTAGTGTACACGGTTTCACCCTGCCCCCCTTCCAGTTGTCTTTGTAGGGATTTCTGGTTAAGGTTTGTAGCGACTTCCTGGTCAGGCTTCCTCTTCCTGCTCCCACCAAGAAGTGCGCTTCCCACCGTGAGCACCGAGCCTTCGGTTTTACTACAAGAAAGAAGACACAGAAGAGGAGGGAGTACAGGGGGTGGAGGCTCTTCATCAGAGTCATTTTCTTTCCTGTAAAAATTGCCTTTAACTAGTCAACTTGTAAAAATCACCTCCAAACTGCTGCCTCTGAGTTACTGGTGACTCAGCACACGTTGCCTTTCTTCCTCCTCACCCAGTGGGTTACATCATCATCTATGATTAATTTGAAATCAGTTCAGTGAATTATTCTGTCATTTAACAGACTTTTCCTGAAACATGCTATGTGATGGCACTATGCTAGGTGCTGTGAGAAAGAGATTTTTTTCTTGCCTTAGTTTTCCTGTTTATGGCATGTGGCTCTCTAGTGAGGGATAAATATAGTGTAACCATTTTACAGTATTCAAAAGCAGAAATAACATTATAACAATTCTAGGATTATAGGATTGACACAGGTTTATATACAAATATGGAGGTGGACCGCCTAACTGTCCAGGCGCCTGTGAATTAGCTGACCTTCGCAGGCTCTTGGGTGTACGTAGAGTATGGGTTATGATAAACAGCCTCTGAGGCGTCCACGTTAAGTCGGGCTTTAGTATTTTAGCTGCCCAGAGGGTGATGTGTTTTGCTTCCTGTCCTTTCCAGGCATACCCAGAGTATCTCATCACCTACCAGATCATGAAGCCGGAAGCTCCTTCACAGACCGCGGCAGCCGCAGAGCAGAAGACCTAGTGAATGCCCACTGGTAAAGGCCAGATTGGATTTCAACCTGGGACTGGATGACAGTGGATTGTTCTCAACAAAATCAATATTCTATAAATCCCTGACAGCCTAGAAATAAGCTGTTTGTCTTTTATAAAGCATTGCGATAGTGATGAATATAGTATGAGTAACTGATACATACTCAACTGCTACTGTTCCCTTTGAGGAAATGTTTACAGGGGCGGCCTTTTAACATATCTCAGGCTCATTTTCATTGTAGTTATCCATTGCTAAGACAGGATTGCTTCAATCTAGACTTGGAAAAAAGAAAACATAACCAGTACTCTCCCAAATGTTCACAATTCACACACTACATTTGCTTTGCTATATATGGCACGTGTATATAGTAGATATACACATATGACAGGTTCATTTTTAGTTTTTTCTGAACATTCATCATTCACTTTTTGTTGCTGTCGTTGTTGTTGTTACTTTGAAAATGAGCCGAGCCTTCTTGAGGATATTTTGCACAAAGTCACACTGACTAAAATCACTAGTGATGTAACCCAAGCTTCTGGCTGAGCAAGGCTTAGTTTCTACTTTTTTTTTTTTTTTTCCACTGATTTATTTTGTATCTGTACTTCTTATCAACGTAAACTGAGATGGAAAGGAAAAACACCACGTTTCAGCTTCCTTTTATTGATTGGCCAGTCTTACAAGGGAAAGGCACAAACATCAACCTGATTTAGGAGCTCCCAAGTTCAGAGCAGTCGAAGCCAATGAGAGCCACTCGCACTTTCCAACTCAGGCCTGCCTCCGAGGTGTTCAGGACGGTGCTGGAGGGCCAGGAAGAGCCCAGCCAGCGAGAGGCTTGAGCGATGCCGTTGTGACGTTCAGAGGGGAGACCGCCAGCGAGGCCTGTGAATCCCGGAGAAGCAGCATTACGACGCGTGCGGGGCCTGTGGTGCGATAATAGGACCGCAGGAAAGGACAGCGAGGACTCCTCACAGGAAACACGACTTCTCTTCACTTCACCCGCACCACCCGCACCGCCAGAATTGTCGCCTCCGGAACTAGCTGCCTGATTTCCAAATGCAGTGGAATTATTGTGCTTCATTAGAGTCACAAAACAATTACTTTATTGTTTCTCTAGTTTAGAAAGCTGGGATTCAAATCCGGTTTAGTCACTAGATAGGCACAGATGCAAGAACGTTTTTGTTTACTCCAGATTTGGGGTTTATTTTGAGTGAGGTGCTTCTGATAGTTTATGTAGGTCCCTGCACTAAATTTTTGAACAATTTTCTCAAACTTCTTAGTAGACAAGGAGAACAAAAATGGAAACCAAAGCTCCTTCAGTTATTTTTTAAATGAAAGTGGAGAAATAACCATACTGTTCCTTCCTGAAGTCACTACTTTGTTTCGCTTTTTTTCTCAACATTTGTCAAGTGCACATTGTTACTTGTAAAAGATTATCCATTACAGTTCTCACGCTTGACCTTTTCACCTTAACTGAATATTGAATTAAGTGCATTAACTTACTTACTTTGACATGCTGTGCGTCTACTCAGCTTCGAAGCAAAAGTAATATAAATGTGATGAAAAAAAGGAAAAGCAGTGTGATGCAAACTTGCCATTTCAACTTAAAGTCCTGAAAACTAACTTGCTTGTTTGTTTTTTAATACAGGCTGATTAAGCTGTGACCTCATTTAATCTCCTGAGGAAAAATAAAATGGTTACATGCAAAGATTCTAGAATAGGCTCTTAAAATATACATTTTGCTTTCCTTTTGGCTTGAGTCCAATGCTAGAACTAGACATCGGGAACTAGTTTTGAGTTTTATAGCTGAATCTTGCATGGGTCCTCAAAATTAAATCAAGAATTAGCCTCAGTTGTTGCTTCTATTGAAGTTTTAGTGACCCAAGCTGGGTGTTTGTGTCTTGGCTACTTGTTTAATAGCACTAGAATTCCACATGAAGCTCTCAAGTTTGATATCCATTGAGGGCTTTTTTCCTCCCTTCCTTCTTTTTTGCTGTGTGTAACAGTGGGTTGAAGGAATTGGCATCTGTGTAGTTTTCAGTAGCTGTGAAAGTGTATATTACTTGCCTCCCCAATTAGATATAGTTTAAAATGGTAAACACAGCTGTGATTTTTAGTTAAGTAAAAGGGTTAATATGGTATAGATCCCGAAATCTTTATAGCTTCATTAAAAAGATAAGCCACTACCCGACTGTGGTTATATGTTATTTCCATCATACTAACTAGATTAACGGATGTGCCAGTTTTAAACTTCAGCCTTACACTTGAGAAGTTAAACTGTGGTTCAGTATTTAAACTGCCCATGTTACCTATCTGATGTTCTGTGTGCCAAGTGAAGGTACTGTGTGTAAGGAGGACATTTGCTGTGCTTCTTGTCTCGTAATGATTCAAGTATATAGTAGTTCTTGAAAGAATGTGTACATATTATTCATCTGCTGAAGAGAATGGGTTCATTGATGTCTCACAGGAGCCAAATACATTTTTTCAAAACTTGAAAACCAAAGGTCATCATGAGTGCATTCAAGTTAGCAAAAGTTGATTGCGTTTGGAATTTCCACCCATAGCAGTGTGAAAAACCCTTTGGAACTCAAAAGCATGGCTTTAAGTTAGGCTAAAATGCACTTAATTTCTTGTATACACGCTGTATAGAAACACTAGCAAGTGAGGACTTCCAGTGTGGCCTCCCCTGAGTGGCCCCTCTGTTTCCCAAACCATACAGAAGAGAGAATCCAGACGCCTCCACCGGTTCCACCACAGGTCTGACATCAAAGGGCTTCTAGACCTGATGGCCCAGTTTGCTAGCTATTGGCATCAGTTAAGTGCTCTGGACTGGACACTTTCTCCTTGTACTTGGCCTCCTTCCCTTTTCCCCAGATTGCTAGTCTGGAATTATAAGTAGCTCCAGCAATTACCTTTGACCCCTCTCATTTTCCTCCTTTCTTCATCTCGAGTCTTGCATATGGCGACCGTACCTCTGTATCCACTTCGCAACTGGAACTGGGTATTAAGCCTCACGTGCTCTGCTCAGAAGATTCTGCCACTTTGTCAACAAATGACAGCATGGAACCCAGAGTTTTAATTCTATGCAAAATAATAGCAGTACAACCAGGATTCTTCCTTACCTTTTTCTTCTTGGAATTTGGAATCTCTAGCTTTTCGGTAACATAAGTAGAATAAACAATATTAGGATGTTTTCGTGAAATGGCACCCTTGTGCTCGTTTGAACTTGATGTTAGTGGCTACAGTAATTTCCCTTTGCTCTCAAAATAGCAAAGTGCATTGATATATGCAGAGAAATGCCTGAATGTGGCAAATAAAGTAATATAGATGAATATTCTATTATTATAGCCTTTATACAAAAAAAATAAAATTTTGGTGTGTGCTGGAAGACAGCATTAGAATACAATGAGTTGCCTACGTTTTTCTCTATTTCAGTAAGTCTCCCAACTGCACAGAGGTTCTTGGCCACTGCTCACCCTCCCTTTTTTTTTGTTTTAACATCTTTATTGGAGTATAATTGCTTTACAATGTTGTGTTAGTTTCTGCTTTATAACAAAGTGAATCAGCTGTACGTATGCATATATCCCCATATCCCCTTCCTCTTGCGTGTCCCTCCCACCCTCCCTATCCCACCCCTCTAGGTGGTCACAAAGCACCGAGCTGATCTCCCTGTGCTATGTGTCTGCTTCCCACTAGCTATCCATTTTACATTTGGTAGTGTATATATGTCCATGCTACTCTCTCACTTCGTCCCAGCTTGCCCTCCCTTTTAAAACGTGTGCACCTTCTGGATTTCTGTAATTGCTTTCAAACAGAGATGGTATGTACTTTTAAGCACCTTTCCCCCAGTGTGTCCAGATCCCATTTGTATGATAATCTGTGATAAACAGCCTTTTTTCTGTGTTTTCTGTTGGGCAGTTATCTTGCATAGAGCTATAGATTTTAGTCATTCAGGCAACACTTAAAACTGGCATAAAGATAGGGTTTCATGTGTCAGAAATTTACTTAAAGACTGAAGTTAAACTTCTTTGTTGTCAAATCAGTGACAGAGAAATGAAAAGACAGTGATTGTGAAGATAATATTTGCGCTTTGGCTGGACACGTCTAGCATATGAAAAGGAAATGCTTTTTTTTTTTTAAAACCACCCTAAAAAGTGAGGCTTCTTCAGATACTTTGTGAGTTCTGAAATTAATTCTTTCTTCTTAAGAAAGCCTTAACTATGGCAGAAACTTTTTAACCTTTTATATCCTAATAAATACAGAGTTGTAATTCCGTTTCTCAGTGTGTGAAAGGTGTCAGCGAGTTGGGTGTATCTCCATGTATCTCACACCTGGTAAGCATACTTAATGAGAGTCTGCTTCATAAGTAATGCTCCTTTACGTGCAAAGGAGCTGAGAGAATTGATCCATCCCAATTTCTCTACATCTGAACTTCCTCAGCTACCAAATCTTCTGGTTTAGAGAAATGCTAGAAAGATTTTGAAACCCATTAAGTTTTGTGCATGTGGGGATTAGCAGCAACTCATAAAGTGATACCATGTAGAATCTGAGTGTTGCACAAGCTGATTTGTAATCATTTTAAAATATAAACCACGGTGATAAGTGGAAAGCAGTAGGAAACTAAAGATTTTATATACTCTCTAAGACCAAACGTGCTCACGATGTGACCAGTTTTAAACATCTGCCAGAGGGTTGTGCCTCCTTTGAAATAACATTCACACAGTAGAGATGATTGCATTTTGACTCTTCATTCTTTCGTGTTTTCTTTTGTGATTTACACTTTCACATCTCTACACGCAGCCCACCACCCATCTTTTCAAACAGATTTCTCATGCTCTAGAATGCAGAGTGTTTGGTTATTTTCCATCTGTCTACCCTTTTTTGCAGGCAGCCCTTGAAGCCCCTTGTTGATTCCTAGCATTTGCAGAGAAATGTAGTTAAACCCTGGTAGGGGGGTGTCCCTCCCACACTCCCAGGCCCCTCCCAAGGTTCAGGATGAAAAGCTAGAGGACACAACAGTAAAAATTAGAAAAGAACCAAAATCTTTAAGGCTAATAGCCTAGACCTAGAAGATGACCTTGACTATATAACCATTGTATTCATTACACAGAATATTTAAACTCTTCATGTGTATAGAATACCTGCCTCTGCTTCCACTGTGTCAAGCTCACCCTGTCTACGTGGTAGTAGTATTTGTCTGATACCTACAAACTAAAAAGGTACTTTTATCAACAAGGTTTCTCAAACACATTACAAAACCAGCTTTGAGGAAATCTAGAGTGTTTCCTGGCAGCAGCATTTGGAGTAGTAACTGTATTTTCTCATTGTGATGTTGGTCTGTGTACGTAACCAATGTAGTGACTCTTTGGTTCATCATTGGTGTTGTTTTCATTTGTAGTCTCTGTGTGACCCACCAGTGGCAGGGGGTTCCAATCCCCTTTCCTTTCCTTTTTGCATTTGTCTTTTTGTAGAATTGCCAGACAAAATACAAGACACCCAGTTAAATTTGAATTTCAAATAAACAAATAATTGTCTCGCTTAAGTATGGTTCATGCATTATTTGGCATATATTTACTGTAAAAAAAAAAAAAGTATTCATTATTTATCTGAAATTGAAGCTTAACTGAACATCCTAGGGTTTTTTGCTTTGTTTTGTTTTGTTTTACTGAATCTGGCAACCCTATCAATTTGGCTGTGGAAAATCGCTTTCAGCATGTAAATTCTTCTAGATTTCACCATCTTTCACGTGGAATGGCACCTTTTTTCCCTCACCCTCTACTTTCCAAAAGAGGGCATCAAGGAACTCAACCTGCCTGCATGGTGGGTTTCTATTTAAGACATCTTTATGATTATATTTAACCAGTAATTGTGCTTTGGCTAAATGTCTAACTTACAGTACTTGTAATTGTTTAATATTCAATAAAAACATTTTTAAAGTATACTGTATGTGGGTAGCAGTTAGCTCTGAAGCGTTTTCATTTGCCTGTTTGTTCCTTTCAACCTGACCAACCTTAAGGCAACTGACCTAAAACTGTTGGAAAATACGAATAACAGCTCCCTCTCATCTTCCTAGTGAGACCTGTGTGAAGGGCCTTATCCTCACCTCTGAGCCCACGTGGGAGTCACTGAAATACAGCACTAGCAGGAGAAGCACAGCTGCCTTTTAGAAATATCTCCGCAGCGAATCACACCGACTCCCAGGGCAGCCTGAGGGGCCGCAAACTCCTGTCACTGCCCCCCTCCTCCTGTCATACTGGGGGAGGGGGCGGGGAGTGGACTACCTGCCTCTTGTGGTGATACTGCCTTGGTTGTTGGGACTCAGGTTAGAGACAGCACACCCTGTTAACAACACTTGTAAACCTGTATCATTGGGCACGGTTCACTTTCCTATTACTTTATAATCATAAGGCAGTACAGCAGGCCGCCAAGCTGAAGGAGCACCTGGCACTATATTGGGAAGAATAAGAGGTCATCTGTTCCCACTGTTGGGACCTGGCTGCCAGATTTGCTGCTTGGCATCTACTCTGAAGACCTGGACGTAGAACGAGCAGAAGCGGAAGGGGGTGGTGTGTGCCTTCACTTGACCAATCCCCACCTGTCCTGTAGGGCTAGTAAAACGTCTTTATGTAAGATAATGTGTAGGTGACATGTTCATTTTGTTAGTACGATTCTTGGCATACTTTACGTAGCCAAGGACTGATTTGAAAAGTAAGTCTGTTCATCTCCACTTCCATAATTCTGCTTACAAATCAGGAGTACGTGATACAAAGCATAAGATAAATTAGGTGCTTGGGATTAACAGATACACACTATTATATATAAAACAGATAAATAAGGACCTACTGTATAGCACAGGGAGCTATATTCAATATCTTGTAATAACCTATAATGGAAAAGAATCTGAAAAAGAATATATATATATATATATATATATCTGAATCACTTTGCTGAAACTAACACAACATTGTGAATTAACTATATTTCACTTTTCTTTATAATGGTTTAAAGAAAAAAAAAAGATAACCATGGATGCAAATCTGCGGCTGTATGAAGAGGCTGGAGTCGTCAAGAAGCCGTGGCAGCCGTGGACCACTAAGTTGCTTCACAACTCCCAGGAAATTCTATGGGGACTCTGGGTCTCTACTTTTCTATCTACCAAGTAGGAATACTTTCTGCCAAATAGTTATTTAATAGGAATATTTGGAAGATACACAAGATAACACAAGTCAAGTGCTCTTGGGGTCCTAGGAGAAAACAAGTTTAACAATGAGAAGTTTAGGCGACCAGATAGTCTGTTAGTGCAACAAGTTTGCTGAAAGACCGTATAGGATGAAGACACCACCTCTGCCCTCAGGCTGCCTCAGTTCATGGCCTGGCTCTGCCACTTACTCACCATGTGACCTCGGGAAGCTCCTTATCCTCCCGGTGCCTCAGTCCCCCCATCTTCAAAATGAGTCTCCTCCTACTACTAGTTCAGGGAGTTGCCGTGAGAATTAAATAGTGTTTTCTGCTGGATTGGAACCCAGGTACTACAGAGTAGACCTGGACCTCCAAGACACACAGTGAGCAGCTGCTGATGTAGGCTGTGGTTAACTAGTTCTCCAAAGGGCAGGTTGTTAAGAACAGACTGCTCTGGTGTATTTCAAAATGGCTCCTTTCTCTCTCCCACTGCCCAAAGCACAAGGAGATTTTTCTCCAATATTTACTATTTGAGCTCCTGGAAATAAATCTCACAAAACTGTAGTGGCCCCCGATGACTGTGTCCCCCTGGAGTTTTGAACTTAAGAGTTGTCCGCATTCAGCCTCCAGCAATTCATCAATTGCAGTTCTTGTTTTCCTTCCTGGTACTGGTTCCCAGAGCAGTTTCTGCTCATGAGTCTCTGCTCCAGTAAATTGTTATTCTCTGTATTCGCCTGTCAAATTCTCCAATCCTGTGGACAGCAGTTTCCCCTGTGTCCTTACCACTCTTACGTATCCTAGAAAAGTGGATTTTTCAGTCTGGTTTTTGACGCTTTGTTAGGAGTAGCACCTTCCAAGCTCCTTACATCAGAACTGGAACCCCCAGACCACAATGACTTTTTAAAATATAACACTAAAGGCATGATCTATGACAGAAGGAAACTGATAAGCTAAATTTTTATTAAAATTAAAAACTTCTGTTCTGCAAAACATACTGGGTAGAAAATGAGAAGATAAGCCACAGACTGGGAGAAAATATTTGCAAAAGATACAGCATTGCTATCCAAACTATACAAAGAACTTGTAAAACTCAATATTAAGAAAATGAACAACCTGAGTAAAAAATAGGCCAAAGACCTGAACAGACACCTCACCAGAGAAGATAAACAGATGACGAATAAGCATATGAAAAGCTGCTTAACATCATGTGGCATTAGGTAAATGCAAATTTTAAAAATGACGTACCATTACACACCTATTAGAATGGCCTAAATTTGCAACACTGATGACACCAAATGCTGCTGAGGATGTGGAGCAACAGGAACTCTCCTCCATTGCCGGTGGGCACACAAGATGCTACAGTCACTTTCGAAGACAGTTTGGCCGTTTCTTACAAAACTAAACGTACTCTTACCATATGTTTCAGTGAAAGCGCTCTTTGATATTTACTCAAATGTGTGGAAAACTTATGTCCGTACCGAAACCTGCACACAGACGTTTATGGCGGCTTAATTCACAATTGCCAAACCTTGAAAGCAACCAAATGCCCTCCAGTAGGTGAATGGATAAATAAACTGTGGCATATCCAGACAGTGGAATATTTATTCATCGCTAAAAAGAAATGAGCTATCAAGCCATGAGAAGACATGAAGGAAACTTGAAAGTTAAGTGAAAGAAGCCAATCTGAAAAGGCTACAGCCTGTATGATTCCAACTGTATGACATTCTGGAAGAGGCAAAACTATGGAGACAATTAGAAAAGTGGTTGCCAGGGGTTAGGAAGGGAGAGATATGAGTAGGTGGAGCTCAGAGGATTTTCGGAGCAGTGAAATTACCTTTGTGCTACTGTAATAGTGAATACACGTCATTAGACAGTTATCAAAACCAACAGAATGTACAACACCAAGAGTGAACCCTAATGTAAACTGTGGACTTTGAGTGATCGTGATGTGTCCGCAGTTCTAGATCCATCAGTTCTAACAAATGGACCGCTCTGGTGGAGGATACTGGTTAAGTGGGAGGCTGTGCACGTGTGGGGCAGGCGTGTATGAGAAGTCTCTGAACTTTCTGCTCAATTCCGCTATGAAACCAAAACTGCTCTAAAAAATTTAAGTCCATTTTATAGAGACAGAGAGAGAGAGAGAGAAGGATAGAAACATGTACAAGCAAAGTGTATACATACATACTTTCTCTTTTCGTTGAGAGAGGAGACATAGAGATGCACATGAAGAAATAAATATTAAATAAATAAAAATAGTTAATTAATTTTGACCTAATTCCTCCTTTGACTTCAAGGAGGTGAATAGTGTAAACATATATTAAAGAAACCTGGTATTTTTAATTAGTTTAAAACTGGGGCGAGGGACTTTCCTGGTGATGCAGTGGTTAAGAATTCGCCTGCCAATGCAGGGGACACGGGTTCGAGCCCTGGTCCGGGAAGATCCCACATGCCGCAGAGCAACTAAGCCCGTGCGCCACAATTACTGAGCCTGAGCTCTAGAGCCCGCGAGCCACAACTACTGAGCCCACGTGCCACAGCTACTGAAGCCCGCGCACCTAGAGCCCGTGCTCCGCAACAAGGGGAGCCACCGCAAATGAGAAGCCCGTGCACCGCAACTAAGACCCAACACAGCCAAAAATAAATAAATAAAGAACAAATAAATATATAACTGGGGAGGACAGAGGGAAAAAGCAAATATTCTCTATGTTTCCTCCACTTTGAGCTCAGAACCCGATTTTGTAGACCAGTGCTCCAAAGTTCAGACCCTGGAGAAGCGTGAGGAAAAGAGAACAGTTAGCCGGACAAGTCTTCTCCCAGGCACCCACTCAGTGTATGACACTGAAATAGAACTGATGTTCTCTTGCTTGGCACTGGGGACCAAGCTACAAGGTGAGCAGCTGTGTTCTCTATCTAAATATTCTTTAAAATAAGACAGGAGAGTGTTTACAAAAAGAATTGAAAGCAGGGACTCAAAAAGATATATATGTTTTGTTTTGTTTTGTTTTGTTTTTTTTATGTTTTAAACTATTATAAGCAATAGTCAAAAGACAAATGACAAACTGGGGGAAATACTTGCAATTCAGACTATAGACAAGGGGGCTAATCTCTTTCATAGAGAAAGAGTTCCTGAAAATCTGTAAGATAAAACAAACAAATCAGGTAAAAGTTATGAACACACGGTTCCTAGAAAAAATACAAATGGTTCTTGAATATGTAAAAATTGTGCAATCTCATAATAAAAGAAATGTAAGTTAAAATAATAAGTTAACACAAGTTACCTCTCAGATTGACAAAACTCAGGAATTTTTATAACAAAGTGGTGGTGAGTGTTTGGGTAAAGAAGCAGTGGGTGGGGGAGAAGTTACATAAATATAAACACACTATACCTTCATGTGCTTACTTGTAAATGATTCGCCCAGAATATCTTCTGGGTGAGTGTGTCAAAATCTGGTAACACTGGTAAACACGGGCAACCTGGGTGCTGAGGAGAGATAGTTGAGAAGGAGGCGTTTTATCATACACACATCTGTATTTTTAAAACGTTTGATCTACGTGAATAAATTAGCTACATAAAGAAATTCGGAGTGAGTCAAGTCATTTATCATTTGACTTGAGGGGATTTCCACAATACATTGAGGGAAGCAAGATGCAGAAAATTGTGTATTGTAGGATCTTGTTTTTATAAAGTAAACAATACCAAATAAAATCCCTATATGTAGTTATACGTGTAGATATATGGTATATGTGCTTTATACCATATAATACAATACATTATATTGTATACAACTCTATGAGCACGGAAAGATAAGGAAGGACACGTGATCGTTAACAGTGGTTGTCTGCAGAATCTGGTGCAGGGAGGGAGGGAGCTAAGTAAAAAGAAAGTATTCTTTAACAATATGGCTGACATTTTTTAAAGAAATAACTGTGTGTGTATGTGTGCATATATATATATATATTTTATGTCTTTCTGTCTAGAACATAGAACAAAGAAAGAAACATCACCTGCAAGCCACAAGGAAGTATAGAACATGAAAGCATGTGTATGTATATATGTATGTATGCACACACATATATATAGAAAGATGGTCATGGAACGTTGAGGGTGACTGTATCAGAGATACAGGATTTCAGAAGATTTTTTGCTTTCTAATATTTAGATTGTGTTTGAATTTTTCGATAAAGCTATTTTACTGTGGGAAGGGAAGAAATTGAAACAAGAATAATATATTTTTTTAATCATGTGGCTCAGTAATTCAAGGCCTCTCCTCTAAATTTAGAGTCTGATTTCCAGGTGAATTGCTTTAACCTGTTTGGAAACTGAAAAGCAGGAGCAATCATCTTAGAAATGAAAAAAGTTGTGATGATGGCAGAACTGTAAATGTGCAATTCTGCTAGTGCTTCTGCTATTTTTCCCCATTTGCTCAGAACGTTGGAAGAGAATCTTTTCCATTGGGAGATGGCAATGAAGAGGATTGGGGACATGCCTCTTTGCTTCTCTTGCTGGATCTCCTCAAAGCCATGGATTATATTTTAAGTGGGGTTATATTGTTGTAAACAAATATCCAGAATCGACATTCAGCCTAATTACAGAATTCAACCTATAAATCTACAGTCATATTTCTATTACTTAATGGTCAGGTGTTCTCTATGATTGAAAGATAAATCCCCAACTGTTACTTAAAATAAAAAGGAGACATATACAGACATACCAGACAAGCGGTAACCAAACCAATGTAGACATGGTATTATTGATTCCAGACAAAGTAGGATGGAACATTACCTGGAAAACAAGAAACATCACCTACAAGCCACAAGAAGCCATTATCAAGCACAACTTCATGCTTGCAAGGCAACATCGGAACACAGAAAACACAAACTGTTAAAATCTTCCACTATGATTCTGATTTTATCAAATCCTCCTCGTATTTTTAATTCATTCCTCTAAGAAACTGACAAAATAAAAATGAAAATATCAGGGAGTTGAATATCCTATTTAACTAACTTGAACTTTGTACCCAAAAGCAGAGACTGTACATTCTTTTTGGATGTCTTTGAAACATTTAAAATAATTGACTTAGCTAACATCTCAAATATTATCCTGTTATCAGGGAGGAAGAAATTTTCCTCTACCCTTCTACGTTATTCTGGCTGGTCTAAGAATTAAATTGACATGAGATAGATGAACAGGAGAAAATCACACAAAAGTTGAATGACACGTATCCATGGGAGAGACCCAGGAAAACTGAGTAACTCACCAAAATGGCTGAAACCCTCACCTTAAAGACTATCTTCAGCTAAAGATAAAAGAGGATGTTGGGGGTACTGATTTGGGACTTCAGAGGGGAGGAAGGCAATTTATATGGAAGTGGAAAAGCAAATGTTTGGTAAATAAATGTCTGCTGGGCCTGCAGAGACAACGGGATCCAGGAATTTTAACAAGCAGACTTTGCTGGGTTCCTTCTTGTCTACTAGGTTATCTATGGTGATGTTCCCTTCCTGGAACAGGTTCTCTATCTGCATTCTTTAGGGGAAGCTCAAAGTTTCTTCCTGAGTCTTTTGTTCCTTGATTACTTCCAACTCGAAATAATCTGCATGGCAAAAAGACATTTAGGGGTGGCAAACTTTGCTCCCAGGCACTGTCAAACACATAAATTTATAAAATGCATAAATAAAAGTCTTGAAGTAATTACACCAAATGGCTCATTTTGGTTACTGAAAGTAAAAGAAAGTGAGGTGTAGGGCAGGGATATGGAGACGGAGGAACTTCCATTTTTCCTTGTATGTATTTGTGTTCTTTGAAGTTTGGGGCAGTGAACATATGTACTCATATTTGTGTATTTTCATGTATTTATCATTAAACAAATTTATTGTTGTATAATTTACCCATTTTAACTGTAAAAGTCAGGTTTTGTTTGTTTGTTTTAGTAAATTTACTAAATTTAAGAGTTGTACAACCACCCAAAGTGGTGATGCAGAGTCAGCTTGGGAACACTGTGATGGAGATGCCTGGAACTCCAAGGTCAAGTTCCGGAGCTTTTCCACTGAACTTCCCCATGGCAACTAGTGGGGAGCCAGTTTCCTCAGCTACTGCTCTGGTTAAGAATAGATTCCCTGATTTCACGAGAGACTTAAGCACCATTTCCAGAAGATCGTCGGGGCTCCCTCTTCTTCTGTCTGTGCTGTCAGCAGTGAGATCCCTGGAACTCCCATGGGTCCTTTGCTAATTCCTGCGCAATGAAGTGCACACTTCTTTGACCCCTGGGTCCTTGGGCTGGACCAAATCTTTACGGAACAAGTCACGAAATCCGCAATCTCTAGGGTAAGAGACGACTTTTCTCTAAAGGAAAGTACGTGTTGGAGAAACTGTCCCTTTCGCCTTGTTTTTAATTTGTCCATCTAGCCTCTCTCTTCCAGGAGGAGAAGAGGCCCATCCAACTGGCCGGAACTCAGGACACCCACTGGACTACATTTTCCCCATCGGGTAAGGTCCCCACACCTCAAGATTAGCACATTCATCGTATTCTTTCTCCTGCTACAAAGTCTGCACCTTCCCCTCTTCACCTGCAGCTAGGAAGCTAACTTAGTGTGGGGCTTGCTCTGTAGACAGAGCTCTTTTGTGTTCATGGGGTGAGAAGGTCTAAGCTGGCTTGTCAAACTCAGGTCTTATCTAAGACCCACGGTTGGGAGGTAGCAGATGTGTGCCCACATGACGGATGTTACTTGCTTCTAACATCCTTGGATGAAAATCCCAGTCTAAACCTCCCCAGCCCTGTAGCTCTATGTGCCTCCAGAGATCCAGGGAAAAGAATCTTAGCAGGGGCTTGTGGGGATGCATCTGTCTTACCCAGAGGTCCTGGGTAAGACCTCTGTCTGCCTGTCCCAGCCTGGCCGCCAGACACAGGGTTTCAGTAGCTCTGTCCACTGGTGGTGGAGGATCCAGAACAATTCTAACTGTTCATATCATGCGCTCAGTTGGTCCCTGTGCCACTCACTGGGCAGCAGGAAAGACACCTCAGGTGGACTTGAACAAACGTGACGTAAGCGCTAATGGGGAGAAGCGCGGGGGCTGAAATCGGCGGTGACTTCAAAAGCTCCTGCCTTTATTTCCTCCTCAGAATGTGTTTTTTCAGCTTTCTACTTTCCAGCATTTTTTTTACCTAAGGTTAGGTTTATCTTGTGATGCTTTCTGGATCACATGGGGCCAATATAGCATAAGCAGGCAGTATGCATACTGGTAAAAAGCTGTGTTTTGGTCCTTGGACGAGATCTTGGATGACCAATGTCTCTGGATTAGGGGTGAAATTTGCATTTTCAGGTTTCCTAGGTAGCTCTCTGTTTATTGGTGTGGTGGTTTGAAAAATGGCTACGATGAATTTTTGACATTCCTTCCATCCAGAGGCAGGGTTTGGCTTGCCTCCCCTTGAACCTACGCAGGCTTGAAACTGCTACAACTGATATAGTCGAGAGGAAGTGATGCTCTGTGACTTCTGAAACCAGACGGTAGTGGAGCAACCACCCTGCTGGCTGGAATACTCTCGCCGGAGTTCTCATCCGTCTTGTATGGACTCTGCTCTACTGGAGAGGGTGCATGTAGGCGCTCAAAGCGACAGTCACAACTGAATTGTGAGTCTGTGAGGCGACAGCCAGATCAACTGCCAGTCATGTGAATGAGCCGTTTGGATGACCAGCCTGGCTGAACCCCCAGATGACAGCAGCCCAGCCAACAGTGGCCGCAGGAGAGACCCCAGTGAGAACCACCCAGCAGAGCCTTTCCCAGCTTTCTAATCTCCCAATTCCTGAGCAAAGGAAAATGGTTGTTGGTTTACACAACTAAGTTCTTGGGTAAGTTGCTACAGTAATAGTGATGTGATCAGAATAATTACGGGCTGCGGGTTGTTATAATGGCAGGGGATTGAAGGGAAGGGAGACGCTAGAGGTCAAACCTGTAACAGGCCGTCCTGAAACCAGCTGTAAGTCAGAATCTCTTGGTGGGAGTTTGTGCAGTCTCTGACTCAATGTCTTAGATGAGCCCAAGAATCTCTATTTTTAAAATAATCTCCTATAAAAAATTTAAAACTATTTTAATCACAATAGTGATAGATGCCCAGTACAAAAGGATATAAATCTTACCCCCCAAACTTGTGACTCTTTTTTTTTAAAATTTTCCTGCATATTTGTTTCTTCAGGTGAAATCAGGATCATTTTGCCATGTTCCTCCCAAATCCTGTTGGTGTTTTGATTGAGATGATATTAAATGCATAGGTTAATTTATGGAGAAATAAAATCTTTTCAGTACTGAGTCTTTTCATCCAAGAACGCAGTATGTCTTTCAGCTTTTTTCAGATGTTCTTCTGTGTCCCTTGGTAGCGCTTTACCATGTCCATCAGCTAGGTCTTGCCTATCTCTGGTAAAGTTTACTGTAGGCAGTTTATCTTTAAGCTGATATTGTAAATAGGATCTACTACTTCTATTTTATTTTTAATTGATATTTTCATATAGGAAATCTATTGATTTTTTCATGTTAATTTTGCAATCAACCACTAGCTGAATTCTCTCATTTCTGGTAGTTTTTCAATTGACTCCCTGGTGTTTTTCAGATACATATCATCCGCAGATAATTTGGCCTCACACTTTCCAAACTGTATACCTCATTTCTTTCCCTTGCTAATTGCATTGGCCAGTCCTTCTAAAATAATGTTAAATAACAATGACACAGTGGACATACATGTTTACTAACATGATTTTGGTTTACAATTTGGGAAATTTGTACCAATGGAATCTGATAGAAGCAATGCCCATATCAGCATTGGGGAACCACTGACATATCATCTTCATCCGTTTATTTCTTCTGTCTGGAAGCATATTGCTATTTCCATGCTACAGAATATGAGGGAACGTGAGGTCCGTAAAATTTCCTAAGATTCTGTGAGCCAGGCTGGACCCCCTCGTTATTGATGGGGAAGGGTGTGGTAACTCCTTGTATAGTCTTTGGTTATAGCCCTAGTCACTTGTGCTTTAGGATGTTTAAGATTGACTTCTCCCACCTGGGAACCATCCTTATCACTCCATCCTGTGCTTGGCACAAAGGAGACTCTCAGATGAAGGATCTCTCTCTCTTATCCTTCACTTCTTCCTGTCTCTCTGACTAGAGAAATCAGGTTCTTGAGATTCCTATCCGCCTTCTCCTGTCACCTTCCTTGAGTGGTGTTTAGGGAGCTCACAGATCTGACCAGCCTGTCTCCACGGGAGGTGGTACGCAGTGCACAAGATTATCAAATGACCCAGATGTTCCAAGTCATCATAGCAGCGCAGTTTTTCAGGAAAGGATAAACCAAGCCAGAGGTGGTTGAAAATGTATTTATTTTTCTTCAAGTGATCTTTTTTTCAAGCAATAAATAAAAACTGACATGTTGACTTTTCTAAAAAACAAAACCAAACAAAAAATCCCCTAGACTATATACATCCTACAGAAATACAAGCATATCAAATGTAGAAATGACATCACTCTGAAAAATGGGGCTATTTACAGAAGTTACAAGTATTGCATTGCTCTGTCTTGAAAAAGCCTCTTTCTCCTATGACTCATAAACTCTAAGCAAGGGCAGGGTCCTCTTCAAAGAGGTGGCATTCTCCATCCTTCTCGATAGACAGGGAAACTTTCAGGGAAGAACATCAACATCCGGACACCGTATTCGGTTTCGTAACAACGCTCCGCAGATCAGCTGGCTTTCGAGGGGCCTGAAAGGGCGTCTCGTTCAGGAGGTCACGTGGCCCCTGAGCTCCTGACGGAAACCATCTTGTCCCTCAGCGGAGCTGAGGGGACCGGCCATGAGACCACGCTGAACTAGTGACAAACCCCTGGCTGTGGTTTCTGCCAGACAAGCCAGCTCTGTGTTATCAAGACCCAGCCTCCAAAAGCACCTGGCCGTCCAGAAAGTAGCTTCCCAAACTTGGTTACACACGCAAAGCCCTTGGGGAGCTTTGAAACCTACTGATGCCTGGGTCCCTCCTCCAGAAATCCTGCTGTACTTGGTCTGGGATCGCCTGCTAGCAGGGTTTCGAAGCTCCCCAGCTGAGGCTGACGGGCGGCCTGGGCGAACCACCACTTTACCAACTAAAGGCTTGGTGGCCCCTCCAATCTCACAGCCCCTTCCCCTCACGTTTGAATCACCCGTCCCACCTCCCTCTGCCCATCTTCCCGCGGATTCTTCATTTTTTCTCATGGCTTCCCAACCTTTTGGATAACTCTCTGGAATCGGGCTAGGATGGGTACCTGAGGAAAATGGTCTCAGGAGGCCACAACTGAGGCTGGGAGCTCCCGGCCACCGGCTCACGGGTGGCTTCAGCCGAATACTGCTTGGGGGAAGCTCCACAAACACACTTGGGTCAGAGATGCCGGGAGGGAACTGGCAGCATTCTCCAGTCTCTACAGGAGATCCAGAGTGCCTACGGCTTTTGTCAACAGCACAGTTGATCTTCGGTGTAAGTGGCAATGCTTTCCAGCCATGACAGATATTTCGCGTCACCAGAAATCACTCCATGGGAGAGACACCTATTGAAACCCACTGGCCATTTGGACAGACCCTGCGGTGCTGTCTTCATTACAGCTATTCCAAGTCATCAAAGAGGCTTCTGATGGGGGAATAGTGACCCCAAATCCCTGTTTCCAATCAAGCCAATTTCCTATTTGATTTCTAAGAGTTTGGGGGCTGCTATCGAGTACAAAGAAAATGGCTTTATAAATAGGGGTTTGACGCTGTGACAGAAGACTTGAATTGGAAAGCAGGGAAAAGACCTGTCTGGGGCGGGTCCTGGGCTCCGACCGTGTGGTTGGAATCCAGTCTGGGAAAGCAGGATACACAAGTTTTGGTCAATGTACACTCAGTCTGTAAAAAGCTACTTTCCCTCCTCTCTCAAGCAGTCCCTCCTGCGGGCCTATCTGCTTGTGGGAACCCACACTTTTTCAGACAGGGCTTGGGAAAGGCAGGACAAATGATGCCAACACAGGGTCATGTTTATGGAAGGAAATGTAAGGAACCTGGTCCTGTCTGGGATGTGGGGATGAGAAGGAGCCTTCCAACACTATTCCAACCTTGAGGCTTGAAGTTATTTATGGGTGAGCAAGAATGTGCATCACTTAGATCTTCAGAGGGCTAAAAAGAACCCAAAAAACAAAACCAAAAAGCATGCTCTCGCTTCTAGACAAGTTTGGAATTACCTCTAACCTGGCACTGGGTAACAACACTGTTCCACGACACTACAAATTAAATAACACGTGGTTTGTTCTGTCCTCCCTCCCCCCAAGCCCAACCCACCTCCTTCTTTCTCCAAAAGCCATTCCTCCATTTGGAAAGGGCCCTGAAAATGGCAGTATCCCAAGAAAGGATTCTAAGATGGCACTCAAGTGCCCCGATGCCTGTCACAGAAGCCAAGCAGCCAGCTCCCCCGCAGAGTCTGCCCGACTCCTCACTCACTCTCTCTTGCTGTCCTAGGCTTCCACAGGACCTGAAATGGGGTGTCCACTCCCTTCTTTTTATTCACCTATTCACTCTAAAAATGTTCACCGACACCACGAATTTTAAGAATGCAAGAATTTGTTGGTGTACTTCATTCCAAGCAAACCCCCTAAAACTAAAAACTCTGATTTATGCAAGAGAGAAAAAAGATGGTGCTTCCACTTCCAAAAGGATCCATTTCGGGTCTATCTCTCTTAGCTGGGTTCCCCAATGGCCTTGCCAAATGATTCACTGCAGGAAAAGCCGAATTGCGCCCAATTTTTTTTTAGGAGCACCTTATATGATATGGCATTTATCACAGATGATATACAAGTTCTCAGGCAGGTCTATGAGAAAAATGCTTCCACCGCCAAACTGAGTTATTGATCACCAGAAACGGTTGCATTGTTGTGGTTTCAAATCGCTTCAGTGGCCCATGTGCCCAAGAACCAAGTGCGCTCCGCGCTCCGTATTCGCGGATGCAGTATCCGCGGATACAAGAATCAGCGGATTTACGCATCCATGGATTTGGGTATCCGCGATGGACGGAAGGGGTGCTGGAACCAATCCCCGGCGGATACCGAGGGAGGCTGTAATGAAAAAGTAGTTCCTTCCTTTCTTCCTCCTCCCACCCCACCCTGCCCCCTTCTCAGCGGTAACAAACGCAAGCTGATCATCATGCTAACTTGTACACACCACTTACTTCCTAACTGCTTTGACGTCTGCATGCTATTGTGCTCTGCTGATCCACATTAACATAAATATATTCTAAATTCACCATCACTAGACTCTCTGTACTTACATACTCTGAGGAAATTCTTAATAAATACTTTTATTTATTACTAAGCATAATTATTCACCTGTTGGTGGTGACTTAGAAAGGAAAACCATGTCCTAAAAGATTTCTTTAAAAAAAAAAAAAAAATCCTGTAACTACAACAATAAAAGGACCGAGCACACAGAACCAGGCACTTCTGGCAAACTTGTTTTTATCTTGTCCCTTTCCCTCCCCTCCCTCCCTTCCCCTCCCCCTCAATAAAACTGGGTGGGCACATTTGCCAGGATCTGCGGGTTTCCTAACTTCAAGCCTTACTGCTGAAAAAAATGAGGTAAGAAATTCTTATCTGAAAAGTAAAACTGACGCACAAACCAAAACCCAGGTCTTCCCTGCCCGCTGAGGAAGACATTATTGCTCTAAGTTGGAGTGTTGTGTTTGTTTGCGTTAAATATGTTTTCGAAGTCCTTATTGCCATTCTAGCTGGCCCCACGGTTGGCCAAAGAGAGATGGATGGAAGGAGCTCTGTCGCCCCCTGCGGGCCAGTCCCGACCTGCTGCCCGCACAGGGCGCCACCCAACCCGGGCTGAGAGCCGACGGGTGCAGGGGTGGGAGGATCCGAGAGGCTCTAACAGCTGGGGGAGGTGGTGATGGGGCTGTGCAGATAGGGCAGGCTGCTGGGCGCCGGGTGCCCCCCGACGGAGACCGGGAAGCTGAAGACGAACTGCGACGTCGGGGTGGGAGTGGCCTTGCCCCGCTCGCGCAGCGGCCCCGACGGGCTGGCGGCCTCCACCGCGCAGGACGTGGCCAGCACCTGCGACTCGAACTGCAGCAGCTGCCCCATGAAGCTGAAGTTGGGCGAGATGATGCTCCGCCGCTGCTTCACGAACTCGAAGGCCTCCTCGAGCCTCACGCGCTTCTTCATCATCAGGTAGGCCAGGCAGATGGTGGCCGAGCGCGAGATGCCGGCCTGGCAGTGCACCAGCACGCGCCCGCGGCAGTCCTTCACCGCATCTGGGGCAGAGAGCGGCGTGCCGTTAGCGGCGCCCAGGTCCCCATCCTTCCCGCAAGGCGGCTGCAGGCGGCCTCAGCCGGGACGAGGGTGCGGGGAGGACTGGAGAAGAGGGGGCCCTGCGGCTGAACCCCTGAAGGAACAGCGCCTCCCAGGCTGAGGCCGCGCGGGGAGGAAACCCACGGGGGAGGGCCTCTAGAGTTCCACCCCCGCTAGGGTATTTCGGAGAATTAAGCAAACAAATGTACTACGCTTAGGAGATACGCCTGCTGAAGCTGGTGCAATCCCGGCACACACGGCCGGGTTTTCATTTGCAGGAACAAAAACAATGCCCCAATTCTCCCTATGTCTCCCTCCCCATCCCCAGAGTCTTATCCTCTGGGCACCTGGGGACGTCCAAGGAAAAGGTTCTTGGCTCTGTAAGCTAACAGCACCTGCTGTTTGCGTAAGTCCGTCATCCTATCCAGGGCCTGCACAACAGCCCACGGGCAAGCCTTCCTACTGAGGAAGAGGGGAAGCAGGCAACCCCCCCGGATATGGCCCTTCCTAAGTCCCTCCTTCCACACACCAGTTACACGTGGTTCCCTCTTCCCTCCCACCCTCCCTCCGCCAGACTTGGGCCCAGCACCCTGGCCTGGGAGGACCCAGCACCCTGGCCAGAGCCAGCCTACCGATGTACTCGATGGCCTCCATGAACCAGGAGCTGATGTCGGCCTTGTGGTTGTCCTCTACCGGGATGCACTTGTACTGATAGTGTCCTTCAAAGTGGTTCGGGCAGTCAGAGGAGACATTCAACAAGGCTGTGATCCCCAGGGCGTCCAGCATGTCTCGCCGGGCTGCGTGATAGGCGCTGCCGAGGTAGAGGAAGGGAAGGATCTCCACGGGACCCCCCTGCACCAGAAAGGGAAAACAAAGCGTCCCCCCCCCGACAAGCAAACGTTGTAAGTGAGAGGCAACTGGGCAGGGGTCTGGGACGTGTGGGGCGGGGAGAGGGAAGCCAGTCTCAGGTGGGCTTTCACGGGCCCTGGGGAGACTGCCCGTGGACCCAGCCCCTCCAGGTTTCCCGTGTGCCGCTCAGGCCCCGGGAGGGAGCGATGGGCTCTGGCCTTTCTGCTCTGCTCTGCTATGGGCCCCACCCGATGGTTCAGGCAGCCCACTTCCCCCGTGACAAATGAAGCTGGCCGTGCCCCACTGTTTGTGACGTGAAGAGCTTACACCCGCTACCACTGAGCTACGCGGCTTAGGCACTTATTTGGTTGGATACGCCTTCACTTGGCAGATGAAAAGCAGACGCCATGTCAACCTCACAGACAAGAGGAGGCATCCTGGCAAAATGAGGTAACATTGGCTTCACTAATGACACTTTTCTGAGTCAGATCAACACAGGTGATCTCGGATTGGGGGAGCAGAGTCGCTGGACCCCATAAATTCACTCCATTTCCATCTAAAGGAAAGGGCTGGAAGAGGTGGGCTTGTAAGAAATGTAGTGGCATAAGCTGGTTTTCTTGGGAAAGGGTTGATTGATCATTTACGTCCATTTAGCATTTACAACTAACTTGTATGGGGGGCGGACAGCCGAACTATTGTGAATCGGGGCTGGGGTTTTGGCTTCCTACAGAGCAGCCCACATGCTTCTGGCCGCCTTCCTTGCTTGTCTGCACATAACTCTAGAGGCTAAGTCCAGGGACGTATGTGTTTATATTCTTTTCTTAGGTGAGGGTAATAAGAGAGGGAAGGGGAAGACTTCCAAGGAATAGTGGACTCCACCTAACATCACACCCTGATACTCAACACATTCTCCCCAAATTGAGGCACTGCGTCCAAAGCCTTTGACAAGCAGTCCTCTTCGCACCTGGTCGTGCAGTGGGGTGCCGCAGGAGCTGCAGCCCAGGTCCAAGGACTCGGCCGTGCTTGGGGGCACAGAAGGTGGGATGGCTGCCAGGGCCTTGGTTTTGGAACAGAATTCCGGGTACTCGGAGGAAAACCTCTCATAGCCACCTGTAAAGGAGAAAGATATTCAGGTTAATGGGGTCACTGAGCCAGCAGGAAACCACAAAGAACTTGAATCCTACCTGATGGAGGAGAGCTGTTGGGAAGCTGGGGCTGGTTGTACCTACACTTGCCACTGGGTGGCGCTGTGGGCCCAGAGATAATGGCTATGGAGACCTTTTTCCCCGAGATGCGGAGACTACATTCGGCCAAGACTGCATCCTGAAAGCCGGAACGAAAGCTTTAGGGACAAGACTTCGGATTGGGATGCAGATACACAAAGGAGGATGTGCAGGGGAGATGAAGAAGGGATAATTTCTTTACAGTGATGACAAGGAAAGAGGGAATAGCTACTGGGGGTTTCCATGAGCACTAAGGCAGCCTTCAGCTGGCCCCTGGGCCCTACAAAAATGTCTGTCACCCCCCAACTCCAGCCCTTCTTTTAGAGAGGTTCTCCAATGTGGGAGAGAATAAAAAACTATTACCCTGGCACCGGCCCTTCTGGATCTCAGCAACAGAACAGATGCCAATCGCACGGCCCCATGAACAGCTGTTCCATGGACATGGGGCCAAAATGAGAGCAAACAGGCTTAAATCTAAATAAATCCCTCCTGCTACATACAGGTTTGGGGCAAGGGAGGATTTCCTGACCTGAGAGTTGCTAAGCCCTGTAATGGTTCTCTGTGGGGTCGTCTTCCGGGGAAGGGAGGTCGTTTAAGTAAAAAGAGATAAACAGCCAACTTCTCTGGAATAGTGTTAGTGCCATTCAGGAAAGGGCCGGCTGGGCGGGCGTGGGCAGAGATGCGGGCAGAGATGCGGGCAGAGATGCAGGCAGTGAAACACACCAAGAAGAGAGACATTCAGCCTGTATCTGATTTTCTTGTGATCTCTGGGACTTCCCTTTGCGGGAAACTTACCATCTATTGTCAAGGTTTGGCCCTGCTTGTATTTTTATTTTTGCAGTTTCTGTTGGACCAAAAATGGATTATAAATGAATTCAGTAGGATCTGCGGGTTCTGGAACAACCACTCAACTGATGGTCACGTAGGCAGCTAGCCCGTTACGTCTTTATGACTAAGTGATAGGGTGGGTGCCACTGTTCCCGATCACCACTGTGCAAAGCAATTTTCCAACATGTGACGGTTAGTCAATTACTTGCCCTGAATCCCAACCCTAGAAACTACCGCTTTGGAGAGGAAAGAAAATTATGTTCGCCACATCATTAAGGCTTCCAGAAACAGGGCAGACATTTTTTCCTCTCTGACTGGTGGCCTCCTATTTCCCCCACTCCCTCCCTCAGGCTATAAATGGATATTTCTCTGGTCCCAGGCCCTGGCTCCTGCTGAGTCATAATGACCAGCCTCCCTGGAGGGAAAACCTGCTAGAGGGGCCAGTACTGCCCGCTTCAGATGTGCTGGTGGCCTCAGTGGACTTCTCGTCACAGGAGCGGCCTCCCTCCCGTTATCACCCCCATCTGTCTCCTCTCCCTATAAAGCTGTAAACACCGCTGCCCCAAATGCGGTGTGTGCGGGAAGAAGAGCCAGCAAGTGCCTTTAGCTAAAGTCCCTGTGATGGGCCCCTGGGATGGGAAACTTCGGGAGATGCTGCCCTTTGGAGAAAGCGGAAGGAGAAATGGGTCACTCAACAAACGGAGGTTGATCATCTATAGGAAAAGCCATCACTTGTTATTCTAGAGACTTCTACAGGATTTGAAATTGTTTAAGTAAGATGATCCGTGTCTTTATCACATACTTTGAGCTAGTAAAATACATTGTTTTCAAAGAGATGCAAGGCATGAGTGGTGCCCTCCAAAAGCTCATCACCTAGACAGGCAGGCCAACAGTCACAGGAGGGCCAGGGCCCGGCTCCAAGGTCACAGAGGAAGAGCAGCCCTGAGGGCAGCAGGAGCCGAGGAACCTCAGAGTGGTGGAAAGAATGTTCTCACTGCTGAGAAGGTACAGGACAGGGCCCCAGACTGAAGTCCTGAAAGAGCCTCGCCTCTGCAGTCAGACTCACAGGTCTGGGTTTGAATGCCAGCCCGGTGAAACATCGGCTGTGCAGCCTGGGGCCATCACGGAACCTCTCTGAGCCTCTTCCTCATCTGTAAAATGTGATGAAGCTTCCAGGCCAGGAGCCTCCTGTGAGGACTGACCGGAACAGCCAGTGCTCTGCACCGGGCCTCGGGGAGGAGCTCCATGAAGCTTTTCTTTTTTGGTACCTACAGGTGACTTCAGCTTTACTGGCAACTTCTCAGACCCTGGACGGCTTTCTCCTCCTGGGCTTTACTTATTTTTTCCAGTAGGCATCTTGAGAGCTGGTAGTTAAGACAGCAGAAGAACAGGTACTGGGCGCTTCCTGAGCCCTGAGTGCCCTGCCCGGTCAGGGACATCTGCCGCCTCCCAGGGTCAACCATCAATCGATCCGGGGCGGGGAGGGCCCAGCAGAGCCCTCGGAGGGCTCCGAGCCTGCGGCTGACCCTGGGGGTGTGGCGTGCAGGGGAGGGTGCAGGCGGCCCAGAGGCCAGACCCGGCCTGAGGGGGGCTGTCTGTCGTCACCCCCAGGCTGCTCATAACAGGACAGAGAGACAGCAACGGTCAGGAAAAGGCACCATTACAACAAAGTGGAAAAACGATTACTGAGAAGTCTGTTCCCCCGGGGGGGTTTTCAAAGAACAGGCAGAAAGGAACTAAGTGAAGAAGCAGATTTGTCGAAGGGACGGGAGCAAGGTGAGGGTTGCGCCCCCCGGTGGCAGCAGGGGGAAGGTTTTCCCTCCTGAGCCGTCGCTAGCTTTGGGGGCGCTCCGTGGCTGGTAGTTACAGGGAGCACCTCCTTCTGGGGCCGCGGTGCTGCACGCAGGCCAGGCCCTCGGATGAGCTGAACGCGCCCTGGTGGGCCTGGAGCCCGCAGGTGCAGACACAGCAGTGCAGCTCAGGGACCATTCAGGCCACAGCCCCAGGCCACACGCCAGGGAGCCACCTCCGGGTATCGCATGCGTGTTAATAAAAATGACAGACCCTCTTCAAAGGAAGTGTTCACTATGTGTCACGCTCTTCCCACACAGGTATCCAACCAGTAGCCCTAGAGGAAGGCGTGACAAGCCCCAGTTCTACAGAAGAGGAAACGGAGGTGCAGGGCAGCCCCCGGGTAAGGGCGGGACCGGCATTCAGCCCACAGAAGGGGCCTGAAAGCCACCTTGAACCTGGCCGTCAGGAGCCCTCCCTGCTGCTCGCCCACCGCTGCCTCCCTGGTGGGCCTTCTCTAGGGGGCTTGCCTGCTGGTTTCATCACGCGGAGAAGGAGTTTTCACGCAGAAACAGAAAGGATGTGAACAGAGCACTGCTGACACTTCACCAAACTGCTTCTTTCCGGTGCCTTTCTAACTCCAGGTGGTCATGGAGGAGTCGTGACCAGCGTTTGTCTATTTAATGAAATAGAATAGAAGCTACTTGAATGCACTGCATTTACAGAGGGCATAATTTCATGGCACTCTGCTTTCAGAGTGATGGTCCCCGTCACAGGGACTTCAGCTAAAGGCACTTGCTGGCTCTTCTTCCCCCACACACCGCCTTTACTCCAGCCCGAGTGTGGCATTAGCCCCATCAGGGTAGGGCTACAGACGCCTGGCCAGGTGATGAGCTACTGGAGGGTACCACTCAGGTCTTAACATCTCTTGGAAAAAAATGTATTTTAAGAGCTCAAGTTACGTAATAAGCACACGGATCATTTCACTTAAAAAAAAATTTCAGATCGTCTCGAAGTATATTAGAGTAGCCCTATACTGGGTCGTGGCAGAAATGAAACTGAATTTCTTAGGGTGGGTGGGATTGAAGAAGACTGCTCCCAGCCCTCTCTCCTCGGTGCCTCCCTTCCCAGCCCACATCTGTGCAGGTACCAGAGCCTCGGCCCTTTCAGTAAGAGCTAGATTTAGATCTCCAAGTTTTATCCAAAACTCATGAGAGGGAAAGCTTATTGCCACTGTAGACCCGGCGCGGAGCGCTCTACCCCGTGACCCCTGCAGATGTGTAGGGTGGACAAAGCAGACAGATGTGGACGCGTCCCAGCTCCGACTGTGGAAGCCCAGCCAACACACTCCCTCTAAGTCCTGTTTTCCACCCTCAAAATGTAAGGATTCCAGACGATATCATCTCTAAGTTCCAACATTCTGTGATCCTGAATGTCCACAAACTACTTATTTGCAAACTACAAACTGACAGCAGGTGCCTCAAGACCTGTATTTCCAACTTCTGAACACATTTTCACAGCACATACGCCAGTGAATTCCCACCTGGTTTTCTCCTACGTCCTATTGCATGTAATTCTGTAACAGACGTGCTGACTAATTTTGACCTGTTTTTCTCATGTTCTTATTTAATAATATACCTTCTAGTCTTAAAGCTCTCATTTTCTCAACTTCATTTTAAAATTTGAGAGTCTTGGGGGGGCTTCGGGGAGAAAGGACTATAATTTTCCACTTGATTCCCTTGAGGAATAACTACATCTACAGTTCCATTCTGTGTTCTTTTCATCTTCTCACACAGAAACTTTAGCTTTGAAAACTGGCTGGCCTCCTGCTCATGCAGGGGTGGGAGAGAATGTGTGAGAAAGTCCTTGGGAAAGGGCAGGCTGGCGTAGTGCTGCTCGTCTCACCATAATAGGACTCTTAATGGGGTCTGTGATGGGAAAGACTGTCTCTTGGTGGTGACGATGGTCACGGATCTTAATGTGGCTGCCACTTTTTCCCCGTGACCCTCTCCACGCTCAGAAGATCACCCGTTCACAGACAGAGCTCATGGCCTCGCTCTCTTGGGACAGCTTATCAATACGAGGCAAATGTTGCCCAGCAGGCAAGTCTGGGGACATTCGAAGGTCCTTTGGCTTTGAGAACTTCCCTTGATGTGGGTGTTGACCTAGGAAGCGCCCCTCTAAATGCTGAGCAGCATTTCCAGTTTACCTAAATGGGCTTCTCACCTTGGGGCTCGGTGTCAGGACCTCGGTCCCGGGCCAGCTGGGCTGCCACCTGATGCCACACTCGGGCTGGACCTTGTTTGCAGCCCCTCCCAGTCCTTCTGTGCTATTTGCTCCGTTCAGCAAGCCGCCTTCCGCTGACAGTCTACATTTCTTCCTCTCAAACTTCCTCTTTGTTAGATGGGAACTGCCTCCCAGCAAGGAAACCAGCTATCTGGTTTCAGATGTTCTGATTTTTTCAAGGAATTTCTTGGCTCTTTAAAAAGGCCACCCTTTCTCCTCTCTGAGTTCTCTGTGCAGCCCACCTTGGTGGGGACAGCCCACCTTTCCTGTAAGCATCCAGGACAAGCCCAAGGGAGCTGTGATAGGCTTACGGACAATCAGGTTGTCACTTTCAATTTACACCTACACCCTGTCTTTAGCTGCTTTTGTTGGTTGGAAACATCCAGTTCAAATGATGCAAAGAGTAGTGAGTTTGCTTCATTCCTTACAATTCTTTAAGGCCTTATACTAGGGGTTAGGAATTACCTTTAAGGCCTGCTTTTTTTTTTTTTTTTTTTGGTAATTCTAACAATTCTTGGCTGTCATGGGCATTGTGTCCTGTTTGCAAGAAGAAAAGCCAGTCCTTTTGCCTTTGGGTGAAAGAGGTGTTCAACCTTAGCATCCCCCAGGACTCTGCTGTTTGATGCCACTGACCTCCTGGAAATGAGGATGGGCAGGGCAAATGGACACAGAGAACACAGAGAAAGAAAAGACAGAAGACAGTCACCCAAACCCCACCCATAGCATTCATTACGGGCTTAGTGGCTGTTTTCACAGGAAGCATAATGTCAGGTCTGTATGATCAGGCCTGGGGACTACTGGGTAGGTGACTTCCAACCTGGAAGGAGAAGCTGGAGTATTTAGTTGATCTTCCCAGTTTCTCAAAACAGCTCCAGGACAGCTTTTAAATCAGAACTTGAATAAGAACTGACAAAGGTCATGGGCTGAGATGAATTTTAGATAGAAGGAAAATAAGATAATGTTTTTATACCTGACATCTTCTGCATAACAGACTGATTTATTTGGAGAACGTGGGAGGTAAAGGAAGACTTCTGTTAGGGTAAGAAAATGCTCTTTTTGTCTTTCTCTATTGACCCAGGGCGGGTGGGGTGGGAGTGGTTGTCTAAAACCCTATTCCAAGGATCTATGAGGAGCGAGAAGGGGATTTCAAAGGAGATGTGTACTGTAATAAAATCTGAAAAGCTAAACTTTCTAAACTGTCCCTAAAAATGTCTTACAGGATTTTAAATAAAATGAGCTTAAAAAAAAAGTTTATCCCAGTGGGAAGCTTTTACTAGCCAAAAGACCAGAAAATGTAGTGATTTGGGTTACTGCTTTTAGCAAACCTTGGGTAATATTAGGAAATGTAAAGGCCAGATAGTATTTCATTGATAGTAAGTAAAGTTTACTCTTAACTATGAATTCTTGCCTGTGGTATTAGTTATTAACTGCCTGCAATGAGTAATCAACTTTCTGCCCTTCAAAGTGGCAGAAATAGGAAAATCGGCTTTTAAAAATGCAATTAATTGGTAGAATTAGATAGCCTGTGTCCAGGAAGGGTAATAGAACTTCTGAAAATGCCCAGCTGTTTTTACTGTCCCTCCAGGACGGCAGACACCAACAATCAGTCTTCCACTGGCTTAATGTCTGACCACTTTTATTCCACACCCACCACTGCACATGAAATGAGACGCCCAGGAAGGCCCATTGGCTGCAAAATAAAGGAACAACTCTGGTGGGAAAAAAATTACCCAACCCCTAATCAATTAAGGCATTTACGAAAGATAATCTAAGGGGCTTGTCTCCCCCTGTTTCCCTTTAGTTCCCCGCCCCCAGCTCCCCCCGCCCATGAGCCCACATTTCCTGCCGTTCCACTTCTCCAAGGAATGGGAGTGCAGGAGGCACGGCTGTCCTCCCCCAGAGGCACGTTCCCGCCGCGCGGGGGGAGCAGACCACGCCCATTTCCTTCTGCCCTCACTAGGGATGCCTTTTCAGTAGAAGGCAAGAAGAAAGAGGACCTGTGTGGAGACCGCCTCTGCTTAGCACATAAATGAAAATCAGCCAAGTTGAATAGACTAGGACCCAGTTAACCTCAAAGATGTTCTACCACCACTGCAGAACGAGCTGGAAGGAGCCCCCCCGCGCCCAAACTCTGTGAATTTTAGGCGGCTGCTTCCAAAGGCAGGTTCCCTTTGCCTAGACAAACCCAGCTGAACCTCTCCTGGCGGCTCCCGGGGGGGCCTGTTCCCGGAGAGAGAGAAGTTCGGTCCAGGCCTAGACACTTTCCGGCTCAGAGGATGCGGACTTTGAGAGGCAGCGGGCCGTCCTCCCTGCCCGCACCAGGTCAGACAACAGGAGGCAGTGCAGGCCTCGGGAGGAAACAGCCCTTAAAACACGCCTTTTCCGTGGGCCAGGCACCTCGCCAACCGCCAGGGGACGGTCGTTTTACCCGGAGGCTGCCCGTCCAACGCAGCCTGCACATTAGCATCTGCCTTGCGCCGGGCGGCCGGTCCGCAGGGTGGCTCTCGGTACGGGTCTGGCTCCGGGCTCTCCCGGCGGGATTCGGGGGAACCAGGGAGGTGCCGCGAGCCCGAGGCGGAAGCCTTAAAAATCCGTCTCTCTCCCCGGGAGCGGGGCCTAAGTGTCTGCGCGCCCGGAAACCCTAGGGCGGTCCTCTCCGGATTTCTTCCAGGAAGAAAAACAAAACAGAACGAACCCAGACTCCACGTGCGTCTGCCCTACCTCGAGAAGGGTCCTGGGTTCAGGGGCCGCGCAGGCAGGCGCGCGATCGGGCTCCAAATCAGGAGCGATCCAGGTCAGCGCGGCACGGAGAACACCCCGGCCAGCCCCTGCCACTCGAAGGGACTTTGGTCCCATAGACATTTCTCTCCTCGTCCCCACGAGCGCCGGCACGCCGGCAACCATGTAAGGGAGTGCAGGCGGCGTGCATCAACAGCCCGGACCCCACCCCGGCGCTCTACCCGGTCCGGGGCCGCGTGGCTCCCGGCACAGCTCGGCGCCAGGGCAGGCGGGGGCCCCGGGCCCCCTGCGCCCAGCTCGCCGGGCTTAGCGGTCCTTCCGGTGCAAGGCCCTTCCTGGCACTTTCTCTTAAAGCGCTGGGAGGAGAAGGGAGGAGCGTTTGGTTCAATCTGAGGTGCCAAAGGCCGCCCTCGTAGAGAAAGAAAAATCAGCAAAATCGCCTTAGTAGTTCAACCAAAGGTCAACAGCAGCATTTCCCCAGCAGCTGACAGGTCAAATGGCCAGGAAACAACTGCCGAGAACAAAGTCCCCCGCTGTTCACGGGGGCAAGCCTGGCCCGCCGGCACTGGGCAGTGTTGTGCTTTTTGGCAGGGGCAGCGGGGAGAGGTTTCCGCCGCGCCTCCCGCCCCATCTCCCTTCCTCTCCGGTGAGCGGGTCTGGAGAGGGCAGGGCAGGAGGGAGGGGGGGGGGCCAGGGGCGCCGACAGGGAAAGGGGCGGCTCTTTGATGGCCCGGGTCCGAAACGCCTCTCGGCTTCGGAGGCCAAGACCCGCCGCGGGCGAAGGAACGCGCGGAATGCGGCGCGAGAGGAAGGGGCGCTGCGCGGCAGGGGCCCCAAGCAACCCGCCAGCTCCCCGCCGCCCGACACGGCCGGCAGGTGCGGTCGGCGCCCCCGTCCCTCCAGATAGTTGGGTAGCCCTCGGCCCTTTCGGGGTTTCCGACTTGCACATTTGACAAGACCTCCCCTCCCCAAGAGTTTCGCACTTAAGCGCGCGCCGCCATCTGAGAGTCGAGTCTGAACAAAAGGTCGCACTTGTCGCAGTTTAAGAGGCCCCGTCCCGCCTTGCGTTTCCCCAAATACTCAGACCTCCCGCCTCCCGCTCCGGAGCCTGGGGATAGCCCGAGGCGGGAGGGGTTGGCGACCCTCCCGGTGGAGCTCGGAGTCGGGCAGCAGGGGAGGAGAGAACAGATCGCTCCACATCAGGCCCGCAAGCCGATCTTCGTTTTTGCGTTTATGAAGGGCTGGTTTCCAGCCGGACCCGCAGGGCCCATCCCATCCCCGCGCTCATCCTCCTTCACCCCCTGCCCCATGTCTCGGGATCTCTGGGTCGGACTCAGTGCGGGGCCCTGACACGCCAAACCGACAGGCCTAACCTGTCCCGCCACCTCCCGCACCATGGCACTTGGGAGCACTTCCCTGGACTCGAAGGTGGGCAACGCAGCTGAGTCGCTTCGCCCGCAAGACCAGACCGTTAGTGGCTGTAAACAATCGCAGAATCGCCAGGAAGGGTCCGTAATTTCAGGTGACGGAGCCCTCACCGTCTCTGAGGACCTCAGGAGCTCGCGCTTGCACACAAACGCACAGAATCCTTGCACACCACGCGCACACACCAGTACGCACAAAGGAGTGCGCGGGGGGGATCCCGCAGCCACGAGTCCCTCCAGGCACTTCTTCTCCTGCCCACTAAGGCTCAGGCCGCGGAGCCCCGCCGCATCGACCCTCCAGCTCGCGCCCGGCGCCGGCGTTTACCTTTGAGCAGGCAGATGTCAGTGCGCTCGGCGTTGCGTCGCAGCGCCTGCACCACCAGTGACACGGTGCTGTCCTCGCGGAGGCTCTCGGCGCGCGGGCTGCGCTCGTCGTAGACGATGACGGCTGAGTAGAGGCCGGAGCGCAGGCGGGCGCGGACCTCCTCCTCCGCGGGCAGGATCTGCTCCAGGCTCACCGAGCCCTTGGCCCGCCGCCGCACGATGGTGTTGCAGCGCACATTGACCGAGCCTCGGATGTAGCCGGCGCTGTGCGCCAGGAACGGTCGGCAGTCCAGCAGCAGGCACTTGCCGCCGCTCAGCAGCCCCAGGGCGCCGTGGCTGCCGCTGCCGCTGCCGCCCGCGCCGCCACCGTTCTCGTCCCGGTTCATCAGCCTTTTGAGCACGCTGCAGTCCATCTCCCGCAGCTCCTCCACCGTCACCATGGTCGCCAGGAACCGCGGCTGCTGGGCACGCGAGGAGGCGAAGGACGCCCGGGCCAGCTGGGCTGCGGGAAGGGGCGAGCGGGGACTAAGGGAGGGCGCGGGCAGAAGTGGCCGCAAACTTGGCCCTTAGGGGCTCCCACGGCCGAACCTCTTCTCCCCGGTCCCCTTCCTCCCGCAGCCTCGCAGTTACATAGCAGTCCGAGCGGCCTCGGGCGCCAGGCAGCACGGTGCCAAGGGGGAGGTGGCGGTCGAGGGGAGTGTGTTTACGGGAGAGGACCAAGGGCTCCTTTCCGTTGTCGCCTCTATTGTATTTTGCCCGTTGTGCTGCTCCGGCCGCCGTTCCCCACGAACTGCTGGAGCTCCGCGGTCTGCCCCAGCCAGAGTTTCCTCTCCTCGGCTTATAGATTTATTAATGCTCCTCTGCTCTCCCCCGGGAGGGGGCAGATTCATTACTACCTCGCGAGGCCCCGCCTCTTTCCATTCTAGGTCGCGAGCCCTGCTCCGCCCCCCGCGCTCGCTCCCCGCCCCTTCGCGACTCCCCTCGCCCCACCGGTCCCACCCCCTCCGCCAGCCCGGGCGCGTGAATGGAGTACCGGCCGCTCGCGCCCAGTCACGGGGACGCGACGTCACAAAGAGCGGAGTAAACAGGGCGCGCGGCTCTCGCCGCCAGGCCCATTCATAAAATCAAGACCTAGAGGATGGGGGAGGAGGCCTCCGACCCGCGGGCGAGCCGCAGCGCCCGGACTTCGTGAAAGGAGCTTGGCGGCGCCTCTCCCCGGCCTCCGCGGCTCGCGTGCAGCCCGACCCGAGTCACCGTGCAGCCATCGCACCCCGCCGCGGTGGTGGCGGAGGCGACCGGGGGAAAACAAAGTCGCCAGCCGAGAAGCCGGCCTAGCGGAGGCCTGGGCTCGGTTTCGAGGTTTCATCCCTCTTCACCTCCGTGCTTCCCCCTTACCAGCCTCGCAGGTGTCCCCCACGTACCCTAGTGGACTGGGGAACCCTGCACCGCGGCCCAGGCGGCCCGGCCCTCCTCGCCCCAGGCTTAAGGAGTGCGTTCGGCCGGCCAGCAGTTTTTTCTCTTGCGATTCCTCAGCCATGAGCTTCTGCCTTAGCCTGATCGATTTTCATCTTACACCATTAAATCAGCTTTATAGCTTCCCGAGGAACGTGGGCAAACCCCAACCCAGACGATAAAAGAGAAAACCCTCCCGCCCCCAAGCCCAGTTAATAGGAGTGAGGTGTTGAGTCTGCTGCTTTACGACCCGGAGGGAGGCATTAATTGAATCCGGAATGTTGTTCCCAAGAAGGAAGGCGGGAGTGCCACTCCCTTCCACGCTTCCTAAAGATGTTTATTTAACCCTGATGCGGGAAAAATAACCCCGATGTTTTCGGCTTTTGGAAAAGTCCTCACCCCATCTTGTACTCGTGTGAATTGTCTTCTCAGGAAATGACAATTAGGGTCCACATTTGGTGCGAAGCTAGACCCAGGGAAATTGACGCGTAAAGGATTTAATACGCTCCAGGGCCGATTCAGGTTTCTTTGCCCTGCTCTTTCCAGGTCAATTCGCGTTTTTCCCGCCCTCGTTTTTACTTATGCATTTCGTTTCCCAGAGGCCGCTTTTGGCAGCGGGTGTGTGCGCGCCGCGGTGGGGACACGACAGAAGCCAAAAAGTATTCGCCCATCTTGCCAAGTCTTGTTAGTGAGAATTAACCAGCGAGCGGGGAATTACAAGACTCGCTCCGGGCCTTGGTGGCAGCGGGGTCGAGTCTTCCACTCTGGGTCTGCAGAGGCAACAAGGGCCGCTGAACCCGCGGGGTCCCTCCCTCCCCTGAGTCGGCCTTCCGCTCCGCCTTTGTTCCCCGCGGAGCGGCTCTCCGGAGATGTCACCTCCGGCCTCCAGGGCCACCCCTCCACTCCCCAGCCCGGCCTCGGCGGCGGCCTCCACTTCCGAAACCTACGACCCGCGCTCCCCTCCCGCTGCGCCCGCGCTCCCGAGCCCCCGGCCCAAGCTGAGTGCGCCGCGAGGAGCGCCGCTCACCCGTGGGGATGCTCCTTTTTACCTCGGGCTCCAAAATGGCTCTGCAATGCACTGATCCCGTCTCTATTTAAAATTCACTATTTTGCTCATCGTGGATTCTTTTCGTGGGGGGGGGGGCACTAACTTTGCTTAAGGCACTACATTAGGATATTTATTTTGACCACCGACTTTCGGGCTCCCCCTGACATTTTGCACACGAGGCGCGTGCTCACTCTGGTCCCGGGCCTGGAGGAGGCCACCACTGCGGACAGACCGAGGCCGCGGGGCGCTGCGGAGGGGCGGTCAGCGGTCAAAGGCTCGCTGCTTGGCTTCTCCGCTGGGGAGGGGTCTGTACTCCCTCCAAGGGCAAAAGGGGCCTCTGTCCGGTTTCTCACGTGCTGAGGTGGCCGTGAGGCTCCGTGTAAAGACTCACTCTCCCTGGTACACCAGGAGCGCGCCCTACCCAAGGGGCTCCCACGCCCCGACCGTCCCCGGCTTTCCCGGGCCGCTTTTGGGCAGCCAGGCCCGCTTCCAGGAAAACGCCGTTGCCTTTCCAAGGGCTTGAACTGGACATCTCGTGGAAGAGCCTCTCAGTCGGAGGCAGGTCCGGGCCAACTGCGCACGTGTCGCAGGAGCTGGGAGACGTCCCCCTGCCGCACCCGCCGGGCTCTGCTAGCCTTTGTCTCCCCAGCGCTGGGGGCGCCTCCCCGCCCGCCTGACCCCCGCCCGGCGCTCACGTGGCCCGTAAATAACAGTCAAATCCGGGGGGGGGGGAGGAAAATGCCCACCGAACAAAGACTTGCTTTCTGCACCTGACAGTAATCCACGTTCGAAGCCCGTAAATCCCGCAGGCAATGCACAAGGAAGGGGGCGTGGGCGGGCGCGTGTGAGCGTGTGTCCACGTGTGCGCGCCCGCGCCTGCGCTCCCGCTCTCTGGAGGGGAGCCGGAGCTCCCACTTCACGTAGTTAAGACGAGAGCCGCTTGCGTTACGAACGCGAATGCCTCATTTTTTAAGAAGACTGGGAAAAAAAATCCTCCGCCTTCAAGTTAGGAATTAGCTTTCCTAACTAATTAGCTTTCCTAATTAGTTGTGTGAATTTCAGCCAACGAGATTTAAATTTCGTATTTATCCGGGTCCTCTGTAAGCACCCTACATAATTGTTTTAATTTTAATTTTTGGTATTGTAAGTATGGGGGTCGTTTGCTACACAGTTAAATGAATACAATGTGAGGGCTACCCAATACCGGCTATAGAGGTGATAAAACTTGTCTCCATTGAGTATGCAGCGGTGGGGGGGGGGCGGCGGGGGGACCTTAATCAGTTTACACAGGAACCTCGTGAAACAGCTTGTCAATAAGTAGATCTTGGAGAAAACAAAGGCATTTAGAAGGAAAACATTGAATGTCATTTCAAAGTTAATTTAATTAAGGAAGGCATAGCTGCAGGAGTTGAGATGGGATTACCCAAGGAGAGAGATTTTTATTTATATTCAGCAGGAAACCTACTTTAAACATTCACTGTGACATGTAAATCCAGCTTCTCTTTCATCAGACAGTCCTCAGACAGACCTTATTAGTCACTGTCAGGCCTGGCAAAACCCTTGTTCTTGTTTAAGAACACATTTCCAACTAGGAAGTTGTGTGATCTGGGAATTTAAAGCCCAGAGTAGGATCCCCAGAGAGGACTGTGGCTTCTATTCTGGTTCTGATGCCAACCTCTGACTCACTGCCCTGTTCCCAAGTGCCTGAATAAAACTTGCCTGAAAAATCATTAATGAATTAATCTAGGTGGTGATGGAAAGAAAGGTTCTGTGGATTCCTCTTTCCTGAGTAGAGAGGGCGCCTTGCTTATTACTCTCAACTGGAACAAGAATTGTCCTTTTTGCATGGAGCTGTTGGCTAGGTTTCTTAGATCAGCTGATTGGGGAGCTTCCCCCCATAGTGGGAATGCTCAAAAGAACTGAGAGGCTCTGTCATACTCCTCAAGGTAAGAAGTCTGTATATACTGTGTGTTTTTGGCAACAGGTATAGATGGAAATGAGGAATGTCTGTCTTTCCCTGCCCACCGCTGCTCATCAAGTCAGGACTCAAAAGCAATGGAAAGTCTTCAGTGTTGAGAATGAACATCACCAAACAACCTCAGAAACATAACCTGAAGGCTTTTTTAGTCCTGACTTTGTCATAGATTTGTTCCATAGCCTCCATTTATTTTTCTATCCACGATACTGTAGTATTTGCTGATGATTTAAAGTGCTAGGTTTCTAATCCAGGGACTCTGCAGAAAGGTTTAATATGTTGCTTCATTCAGTACTTTATTTTGAAAATGATTCAGTCTAGGCTATGCCAGCATCTAGCTTAGTGATCCTGGGCAAGACAATCTCCCTGGGTCTGTTTCTTCACCTGCGAAATGAAGAGTTTGGGCAGGATGATTTGTCGGATCTAGTTCATTTCCAGCCCTGTGTGATTCTGAGCAGGAGAGCTCTCTGCCAGCCTGAAACAGCCACCACCGCTCCCTCCTCAAAGCTAGGCTCACTGAAATGCCAGAGTGTGTGCAGGACAGTCTCTGCTTCCTTTCTGTCCCTCTTTTGCTCAAGGAGAGCAAAGTTCGTAGCTTTATGTTTAGTCTAGTGCTAATGTCCCAAGCCTCTTGACAAAACTTCTTCAAGATTTTAAAATCAAAATTTGGAAACAAATACTCCAAATAGCAGATAAAAATCAGCTCAGAGTTTTGGGGGGGCGGTCATTCTAGCTGTGAATATTTTCATATCCATTTATTCAACAAACATGTTAAACTCAGTGGGGGAAACTTGTCTGAAACACTGTGCCTTCAAAGAGTTTATAATCTAGTTGGTCTAGTTAGGGCGTGATTGTCATTGTAGGTTACTGCAGGGCCGTCTAATCAATGTCTTTAGGGAAGAACAAACAAAATGCCAGGGAGATTCAGACAAGGAAGGGATTGAAATGCGTTGTGAGATCCTTAGGGAAGAAAAAGGCCATTGTGCATAAAATGAATTTCATCTACTTAAATGTTATCCTTGATTTCTCTTGGTCCTTTTTTATTTTTATTTTTTTAGCTTTCATCCCACCTCTGACATTCATTCTGTCCTTGTGCCTTGTATCTTTTCCTTTCAAGTTGTTAACTGCACTCTTCCCCTGTGGGTTTCCCTGCTAAAAATAGATGAGCACTTGGTCTGAAGCTGCAAGGGAGCCAAGATGAGGCAAAGGCTCTGTTGAAAATCTATGCAATGGGACTTCCCTGGTGGTCCAGCGGTAAAGAATCCACCTTGCAACGCAGGGGACTCGGGTTCGGTCCCTGGTCACGATACTAGGGTCCCACGTGCCGTGGGCTACTGAGTGCGCGCCTCAACTAGAGCCCGCACCACAACTACAGAGCCCACGTGCCCGTGGGGCCTGCGTGCCACAACTAGAGAGAAGCCCGTGAACTGCAACGAAAGATCCCACATGCCTCAAAGAAGATCCCGCGTGCCACAACTAAGACCTGACGCAGCCAAAAGTAAATAAAATAAATAAATAAATATAATAAAATATACTATCTTAGAAAAAAAGAAAGAAAGAAAAAGAAAATCTATGCTGTGGTCAGTGAGCCGACCTAGATGTGAGATGACCCAAGTGTGGGCCTGACTCTAACTTTCATTGTCATCTTCAGCAAATCAGTTTTCTATACCTTAATTTTACCATCTGTAAAAGTAGGGAAAATAATGCACTTATTTTCTTTTCTCAGGACAACAAAATACCTAAATCACCTTTCCAAGGATCCTGCTCTGAAATTCTTGTCCAAAGCAAACATTGGCATAAGTGGTCAGAAAAGATTTTGGGAATTGTGAGATTATTTATATTTACATATAAATATATATAATTTTTAAATTATTACCTAGAAGTAAACATTAAATCACATTTATTTATGTATTTTCTAAATCTTTTTTTATGGAAAGCAATAAAACAACCAGAAATTAAGACTATCACAGGAAATCTGGGACTTTGTGCCATTATTTCTTCATTGGTTAAACAGTAAAGAAAATAAAGTTATAGAAGACCCCTGTCATGCCGCCTGTTTGATACCACAACCCCAGGTCATCATTATCCACTGATGTCTCCATATACATTCTGCAGAGGGTCCTGGACACAGTCCTTCCTGCCCAATAATATAATATAGAGAGTGTGTGTCCTGCCTTTCAGATGGTTTAACTATACTTTGCTTCTACATCTTGGTCTTACTGAGGTCTTTTTGTGTAATGGTTGGTTAATTCTCATCATAACTGTACAGGAGAGGACAAAAATCTTCCCTCTACCCTCTTAGGTTTGTTAGTTGGGGCCTAAAAATTAAACTGACAAAGCCAGGTTAACAGGAGAAAAAGCATACAATTTTAATTGATGTTAATATCGCTCTCTTTTTTTTTTTTTTACATGTACAGGGGCTTCACAGAAAAAAGAGAAACCCAAAGAAGTGGATAGACTTGGAGGCTTATATGCCATTTTAATAAAGAGCAATAAATTGTAGAGAAGCAATTAGACAAAGAAAAGGGGGTTTGGCCTTCTAGGGCTGATGAATGATGAGAAAGTGACTAGGAAATATATGGGGGAAACTAATGGTAGATAGGGGCTATTTAGTGAGGACTTGTTTGTGCAGACTCAGCTGGGTGCCATTTCTGTCTCTGGTGATAAGGGTCATTCTCCTCTTCCTGGTACAGGAGAAGGAGGCACCTGCACAGGGGAAATTTATGCCCTGCTTTTAGATAGATGAGAAGGGGGGCAGAGAGCTCTTTTCACATCTGTTTCTCAGTTGCCTTTAACTGACAATAATCCTTATGCCAATGTGGCATATTTGGGGGTGGCATATTCTGATCCCCTTCATAACCATCTTGAAGCTTGACCAAATGCTGGGCAGGGCAAAGAGAGGTGCCAGAGTCTCAGCTTGAGCCTTCCTTGAATGATGAGTGGGTCCCATTCAGTCCAACAGTGGCTTTAGAAACCCTGTAGTCCTTTAGAAACTAAAGTCCTTACTTCTGAGTTTTCAGGCAGATGGAAGGGGCCAAGAACCAACAATTCCTAAATGAAAAATATCCACATTTAATGAACTATTTTAGCAAAAAGAAAAATGCCTTTGATACTTCATGAGATTGATCAATTCACATCGGTTGAAATAATGGTTTCTGAAATCAGGGTATGAACGGCCTCTCCCAGCTGGATGGGATACTCAGATTGTCAGCCCTGGAAAGGAACAAAAGGAGAAACACAGGTGAGGAGGAGCAAAAGGGCTCCACCTCAAGCTTCTCAGTGGGCTGCCATGACTCCTGCAGAATGACAGCCCCACCTGCTCAGGGGGCCCCATCCCCACATCTGCCTCCATCACCCTGCACCATGAAGCCGCTCCTCAGATTGTGTACATTTCCCTCTGTATGCTATCCCTTGTCTATGCTATCCAGTTTTTGTCTTTATATTACTTATTTATTTATTACTTCTTTTCTTTTCTTTTATTTATTTCTTTTTGGCTGCATTGGGTCTTCATTGCTGCGTGCTGGCTTTCTCTGGTTGCCGCGAGCGGGGGCTACTCTTCGTTGCGGTGCACGGGCTTCTCATTGCAGTGGCTTCTCTTGTTGTGGGTCACGGGCTCTAGGCGCACGGGCTTAGTTGCTCCGCGGCTATGGGATCATCTGGGACCATGGATTGAACCTGTGTCCCCTGCCTTGGCAGGCAGATTCTTAACCACTGTGCCACCAGGGATGTCCCCAGTTTTTGTCTTTAAAAAAAAATTATTTGGGCTATCCAGAATCAACATGCAAAAGGAATACAGCTAAATGCGCTTCATTCTTTCCCAGATAAGAATTTTGTTCTCTACTTTTTCAGTTGGAATTAGCATAACAATCCACAGGGGTTTACTCACTGAGGGAAACACCAGGGTCCTCTTTAAGCAGTGGTTAATTACATCCTGCCATTTATCCCATTTATTAGAGGTTAACTAATTAGCACCCAGCCAGCTCCATTTTTAATCTAATGTATTCCTCTTTCCCCCCAGACTCCCAGTGTCCTCTGTGTCACACAGTCCTGAACCAGCTAACAAGCTAACAGTCTGTCTTCTCTTCTAGGTGACCCAGGCCCCTTTTCCAAGGCCCATCAGGCTGCCTCTGCCTTGAGTCTGAGCTGTATCCTCTCTAGTCCTAGGTTTCTTTTGGTGCAATGAAAAAAGACCCAGGCTTTGGAGCCAGACAAATGTGGGTTTCAATGTTAGCTTGGCCATTTAGAGGCTGGGGAACTTCAGGCAAGTCCTGATTTTCCGTTTCCTCGTCTTTTCAATGGGAATGTTACTAACACATAGACTGATTATTGGGAATGTTATTCAACAAAATCTTACTCCCTTTCTCTTAAAGAATATTTTTTAAAGAAGCTAAGAGATGTCTGTGAGGCAGCGTTTCTGATTTACATTGTACATCACTGTACAATACATCGTCCTCTCCATGGAGGTGCCATTGGCAAACCTCCAGGCACACGGGGAAGCACAGGTGTGTTCTTGTGTCCTTAGGCCAGGCTGCTCAGTGAGCCCAGCTGTTAACACAGGTGTTTGCCCAGTTGTTTTCCTATCAGCCAACATAACTCGAAAGGCTCCTGGACCCTTTCTGCTGCTCCCACTATCCTGGACTGCTCCATCCCCCCTCCTCCCAGTCCCTTTGATGTGTCTCCATACCTCCCTCCATTTAACCAAGCACAAATCTCACTGTGTCGCTGAAACCTTCTGCGACCCCTGCAGCAAGAAAGGCAATCCTTCCCTCTTCCAGTTTTCTCCAGTCCTTACTGCCTTTCTGTCATTTATCTCTTACTGTTTCCTGCACAGTGCTTGTCTTTTCACCAGCGTTATGTGAGAAATTTCCTCTATGCGATGGTAGCTTCCAGTTCCACTACTGGGCAAACCATCTGTCTTAGTCCTATCAGGTGCTATAACAAAAGTACCATAGACTGGGTGGCTTAAACAACAGACATTTACTTCTCTCAGTTCTGGAGGTTGGGAATTCCATCCAAGTTTAATGTGCTGGCAGATCTGGTCCTGGTTTGTAAATGGCCATCTTTTCATTACATCATTACATGTACAGAGCAGAGAGAGAGAGAGGAAGCAAGCTCTCCTTATAAACGCACTAATCCCATTCATAACGGCTCCACCCTCATGACCTTAACCCCTCCAAAGGCTCCGCCTCCAAATACCTTCCCACTGGGGTTTAGGGTTTCAACATATGAATTTAGTGGGGGACACATTCAGTCCATAATGCAATCCCAGAGGTCTTGGGACAAAAAGACTCTCAGGCTTGAACCACATGGTTTATTGAATCAGTTGAAAACACCCAGTGAGAAACAGGGAGGAATAGATGAGGTAGGTTAGGGCTTCCCTGGTGGTGCAGTGGTTAAGAATCCGCCTGCCAATGCAGGGGACACGGGTTCAAGCCCTGGTCTGGGAAGATCCCACATGCTGCGGAGCAACGAAGACCGGACGACACAACTACTGAGCCTGTGCTCTAGAGCCCGTGAGCCACAACTACTGAGCCCAGGTGCCACAACTACTGAAGCCTGTGCGACTAGAGCCTGTGCTCCGCAACAAGGGAAGCCACCGCAATGAGAAGCCCACGCAACGCAACGAAGAGTAACCCCCTCTCTCCACAACTAGAGAAAGGTCGCACGCAGCAAAGAAGAACCAATGCAGCCAAAAATAAATAAATAAAATTAATTAAAAAAAAAAAAAGTTGAGGTAGGTTAACGCAGTCAGGTTAGGGTGCAAGTGAGTCAAAGGACCACGCTACTTGTATCCTCAGTTAACGCAGAGTTCTCATGTCCTGTGTTCTCTGCCACAGCAGCCTTCCCTGTTCATGGTGTGGTTATGCAGCCCAGAGTTGAAGTTTGAACAAGGAGGCTCAGCAGAGGAAAAGTCTGAGCCAACACATACTTGCTCTATGAGAGATGGAAGGGGCGAATGTGCCTGGCCAATAAGTAGCTTGCTGAACAGCCGTGGGTTTTATCTATGTTTCTAAGCAAAACATATGTGGAGCCAGAATGGGACCAAAATGATGTCACCAATGGTGGTGGATTTAGGAATGATAGCTGTCATCCTAGAGGTGGTATAATCCATACCTTACGACTTGTTCCTTCCATCCTTTTCTGTCTATAAGTAACATTCTTGTTTCATTCTTTTTTTAAAAAATGTGGCAAATATACATAAAACTTACCATTTTAACCATTTTCAAGCACACAGTTCAGTGGCATTAAGTATATTCACCGTGTTGTGCAACCATTACCACCATCCATCTCCAGAACTTCCACACCACCCAAACTCTGTATCCATTAAATATTAACCCCTCATTGCCCACCTCCCTCCAGCCACTGGCAACCTCTATTCTACTTTCCTCCATTCATGTCTCCATGAATTTGCCTATTCTGAATAATCCATATAAGTGGAATCATACAATAGTTGTCCTTTTATGTCTGGCTTATTTCACTCAGCACAGCGTTTTCAAGACTCATCCATGTTGCAGCCTGTATCACAATTTCATTCCTTTTTAAGACTGAATAATATTCCATTGTATGTATAGACCACATTTTTTTTTTTTTTCAAATTTTTTTTTTAACTTATTTATTATTTATTTTTGGCTGTGTTGGGTCTTCGTTTCTGTGCGAGGGCTTTCTCTAGTTGTGGCAAGCGGGGGCCACTCTTCATCGCGGTGCGCGGGCCTCTCACTATCGCGGCCTCTCCTGTTGTGGAGCACAGGCTCCAGACGCGCAGGCTCAGTAGTTGTGGCTCACGGGCCTAGTTGCTCCGCGGCATGTGGGATCTTCCCAGACCAGGGCTCGAACCCATGTCCCCTGCATTGGCAGGCAGATTCTCAACCACTGCGCCACCAGGGAAGCCCAAGACCACATTTTTTTAATCCATAATCTGCTGATGAACATCTGGGTCATTTCTAGCTATTGCTGTGCCCATTGGTGTACCAGCATCTGTTAAATCCCTGCTTTCAATTTTCTCAGGTATATACCTACAAGTGGAATTGCTAGATCATATGGTAATTCTTTGTTTAACTCTTTGAGGCTCATCCTTTTTTATCTGTTCAATACTCATATGCTCTATTTATTTTTCTATAGCTCACATGTCTCATAAGCTTTGTCTTAGTCCATTCGGGCTATTATAACAAATTACCATAGACCAAGCAGCTTAAACAACAAACATTTTTTTCTCACAGTTCTGGAAGCTGGGAAGTCCAAGACCAAGGTTCCAGCAGATCTGCTGTCTGGTGAGGCCTGTTTCCTTGTTGGTAACTTATTGTAACCTCACATGGCAGAAGGGACGAGGGAGCTACCTGAGCTCTCTTTCATAAGGGCACGAATCCCATTCCTGAGGGCTTCAACCTCATGAGCCAATCACCTCCTAAAGACCCCACTTCTCATGCCATCACCTTGGGGGTTAGGACTCCAACCTATGAATTTTGAGGGGACACAAACATTCAGTCCGCCTCACACTTCTCTACTTAGTTTTCCTCATTTTCTGTAGCAGAACTGAGTCATCTTAGGCATTGCAGCTGATTCACATTACAACCCCTGTCCGTATTATCTGCCAAGCAACACGGTCAGACCTGATCATGGACCTTGACAAAACTTCTACAATCCTCAGGTCAGAGCTATGCACAGAATACCTGGACCAGAGATTTATTAACTTATGGATTGCTATGACTGAGCTCAGAAAAAAGCCAAGAGCCCTCCATCCCCTTGCTCCACACTCCCACACCCTCTCTGCACCATTTGTGCTCTCTACGTTCTTTCACACACTTTGTAGGGTTTACCTGCTCTACACACCATCACTGCGGCTGGCTTCTCTGGCCACCACTTCCTGCTCCTTTTATGTGGTTTCGCTGTTTGCTGCCAGGGGGTTCCCAGGGCTGCAGCTTGCTCCTCTGGAGAGACCCATCCAGACCCTCAGCCTCAGGCTAGTCCACCCAGCCAGCTGCCACCGGGCCCCTCGGCGCCAAAAGCCCAGGAGCATCGGGCACTTTCCAATCCTCCCCTGAACAGGCAGATTTAATCCTCTCATGTCCTCTGCAGGAACTTCTGCTCAACCGAGGCTCACAAAGCCAGTCACGCTGAAATGCGCTTATGTGTGTGGATGGCTGTTCAGAGCAGAACCCCGGCTGGAGAGTACATACACACTTCCTGGCCCCAGGCATAAACACCACATATGTATTTTTTCCTTTCAGGAGGGATATTTTTCATGCTTGCAATGAAGTGTGGTCAGAATGTATTCTCTTCTAGAATATTAGGTCAGCCAGAGGTTTTTTTCCCTCTGCTTTATACATGTGAATAAAAAAGGGAGTCAGCAATGCATGGCATTAAATATGTTACACACGTGTCGGTAGATGCACTTCTAGAGCAGACTTCTTTTCTGGGGTATTTGTTGGTGATTTAAAGGGAAAGGCGAGAGATTAGACTCTGTGCCTTTCACAGTAGCTTCAATCTTTGGGTTGGGAAAAACATAGAAATATCTAAATGTTATGTAATATCTAAATAATTATCTAAACATGATCAGGATTTCCACTTGGAAGTTATCAAGTTTGAAGTCTATCAAATTGCAGACTGCTGAAAATATAGGTTCTTTTTTGTCTTATGAGGGCTCCTGTTTCTGTGCCTTCTCTCCAATTGACTGAAGAATCAAGAAGAATATTTTGCTTGAACTTTCCCTGTAGGGCAACACTGGCAAAGGTCTTTTCCCGTATTAAATTCCCTAAGACCTTGCAGTGCAGAGGTGAAGTGTGTGTGTGTGTGTATACATACACACATACATATATGCTTGTATACATATACATACATACATATACACGTGTTTTATAACATTTATTTTTTCCTCTTGAAACACCCATTTCTAATCTTCCCCTCATTTTTGTAAAACCCCCTTTTTCCTTCCCGGCCCCTTGCAATTCAAAGGGGTTTTCTTCTTCCCCCTTTGTGTGAGTGTTAACTCACATACACTCGTGACAGGATGTATTCAAATTAAATGCTTAGAAAATTCAGAGACTGATTTTCTTCCACCCCCAGTCTGGGTTTTCTGACTTGCCGATGCATCTTCAGTTAGCTATCACTTTGGAAGGTCAGCTGCACTCACTGGGTGATGACTGACAGGCGGGAACGGGGAGGGTCAGGGGGCGCCCAGGAGCCAGGCGTCTTGGCAAAGGAAGAGAGCGTTTGCTCCCATTAGGCTCGGGATCAGTGCCGGGCATCGCCCCCAGCCCCGGGTCAGCGCCTCAGGGTCAGCTTGCGTCTGTCTGTCTGCCTCCCTCCTGTACTCCTTCAAGTCCTGTTTTGAGAGGAGATAGTTGCTGTCAGGATAATTAAAATGAAAAGATGGTTGACAGAGGCATCGGCCGTGGGCTGACTTTTGTAGCCAAAGTACCCCATTAGCTAAGGGGTCCTGTGGACACCTGAAATTCCCTAAGCTCCCTGCCTGCCTCCTGGGTGGGTGGGACTCCACTTTGAAGAGAACTCAATGTAAGATACCCTGCATGGGGGCCAGGAAACAGACACTCAGTACCTGGGGACCGTCTTAGTCTGCTAGGGCTGCCGTAACAAAGGACCACAGACTGAGTGGCTTAAACAACACATATTATTTCCACACAGTTCTGGAGGCCAGAAGTCGAGATCAGGGTGTGGGCGGGGGTGGTTTCTTTAGAGGCCTCTCTCCTTGGTGGGTAGATGGCGGCCTTCTCCCTGTGTCCTCACATGGCCTTTCCTCTGTGTGTCTGTGTCCTAATCTCCTCTTCTTATAAGGGCACCAGTCATACTGGAATAGGACCCACTCTAATGCTCTCATTTTAACTTAATTACCTCATTAAAGCCCTTGTCTCCAAATATATCATATTCTGAGGTACTGGGAGTTAGGCGGTTAACATAGGAATTTTGGTGATGTAACAGAACTGTTGTTAACTCTTCCCAGGAAGAGGCCTGAACCCCTCAAGTTGATCTTCCTGACCCTGTCTCCGCAGGAGGTAGCTCCGCGTCTGGAATCAGCCAAAGGTGGACTTGGACCCCAGCTGGATCCTTTCTAGCTGTGTGACCTTAGGTGGGTTACTTAATATCTCTGAGCTCTGGTTTCCTCTGCTGGGAAACGGGGACAAAATACACACACCTCAGGGTAAGCCTGTGGATTCAGTGAGATGATGTAGAAGAGCCTGGCTTGGTATCTGACTCAGTACCCAGATCCCCTACCTTTCTTTCCTCTTGACTCATTCCCTTTTCTGAGGTCCCTGAGGACATTGCATCCAGAGAGCAGACAGATGCACTTATTTCTGATCACGTCAGCAGTTGCCGGCTGGGCCACTCTCCACGCCCACCTCAGTACCTCTTGGAACCTCCAGGGAAGGTTCTCTGTCTCCCGGGACCCTCATCTCTTCCTGAGCCTGCTCTGTGCTCCTGGGCTGGGTTGGGGGTAAGGAAGGGCTAGGGAGCGTCACCTCCAAGGGCGCTTGTCCCCAGACAAGCAGGGGGCGGGGCGTAGATGCCGGAGTGGCCACAGACTGAAATCAGAAGGCTCCAGGCTTGGATCGGGGCCAAGGCAAAAGCCACGTGCCCCCGTTGTCAGATTCCAGTGATGACCAGTTTCCCAGGCCGGGGAAGGTGACCTGTGGCTTGTCAGGAGGGCCGGAAGTTACTGCTCAGGGCAGCGGAGGAGAGGGAGAAGGTGGGGAGGGGGCCAGGTTCGCCGGGAGAGAAGGCAGCACGTGGCGGGCGGCCCTGAGTTCAGGGAGGACGGTTCTCAGTCAGAAGCAGCGGCGCAGGGCCGTTGGTATCAGTCCCTCCAAGTGCCGCTCCCACGCTTGCCAGGCGGCTCTGCTGAGGCGGGGGTCCTGGGGGCAGCGCCCTCTGGCAGGGAAGTGATGAGAGAGGGGCGAGGCCAGCCCCGCGAAGGGCTTTGCACGGGGACAAGCTGGCCCGCTGGGGGCCCTGTTCTCTCCCGTCTCCCTGTTGCCTTTTCCTGCCCTGCGCTGCTAATTCCCATCTTCTCCAGAAAGTGCAGAGAGGGGAAGAGGTCATAGGGAAGCAAGTCTGTTGCGCTTGGCGGGGGAGCTGTGTGAGGGGTATGTGGGTATTTTGTGCTGAGAGGCACCCCCTTTCTTCCCAGTGCAGCAGAAAATAGACAAAGGTTAAGTAAGCGCTGGCCATTCCCTAGCCCGAGCATCTTCCTGAAGTTCTGCCCGGGGAGGGGGAAGGAAATACTGGATGGGGAGAGGGTCCCCAGCCTCCCCCAACTTATCCACGAAGAAACAGATGTCTCTTAGCCCCGCTGTCCCTCCGCCAAGTCTGGCTGTGCGTCCGGAGCCCTTCCTCCGCCAGCTGGCAGCCCCGGGGTTGGTTGGATGGCCCAGGCCTGGCCTTTCACCATGATTTCCTGATCTCTGTTCCGCATCTCTCCTGGGCCTGGGCTCTTGCTGCCCGATTCTCATTTCCCTTGGCTGGGCCTGGGGGGTCAGGCCTTTCCCACGTGGGGCTAGATGCTGGCCGTTGAACCCCTACTTCCTCGATGGGGGGTTGCTCTATCTGGTTGGACTGAAAGGCCCTGCACCCCCAGAGTGACCCCCCTTTTCATGCGAGCGACAGCTGCGGTGTGTTGGAGCCGACCGCCATCCGCTGACCACAGGGATCCGCATTTCCTGCCCTCCCCTCTTCCCCCACCCAGCAGCCGGCGAAACCAAAGCACGTTAATCCCTCCAGGCCACCAGCCTGCCGCTGTGGGGGCAAGGGTGCCTCCTGGCTGGGCCCACAAGCCCTGGGGTCTGGGAGAGCGTCCACATGGGAGGTGCCCATGGCAGTGGGTGTAGATCAACAGTGGGCGCTCCCAGAGCCGTCTGTGCTTCTCCCACTCTCTCTTCTGAGCGCCTCCCTGCAGCTTGCTCATCTGTCTCACCGTCTCCAAGTCTTTTGACTTTGACTACCTCTCACCTGGGATACTGCCCCGGCCTCCTAAGTCATCCACCCCTCCCCGCCCTGTCTCTTCCTGCTTCCGTGAACCCTACACACTGTTGCTCTGATCGTACTTCCTGATGACAAATGTTTATGATTCTCTGTTGCCAACTACATTCAGGGAGTCTGCAGTGGACCCTCCACCTCCTTTCCCAATGTCAACCCTTTGGCTGGAATCACTCTTTGCTCCCCGTCATTCCTGGACGTGCTCTGTGGTTTCTTTCCTGAGTGCTTTGGCTCACACTGTTCCCTGTGCCCCAAATGCCCTTCTCCTGTGTCTCTTGAGACAGTTTAAGAAAGACCCTGCCTTTGAGCTTTAGGCACAAACATCCCGAATCTGCTGTCGGTGTGATCCCCACCCTACTCCCACCAGAGACTTATGCAACCAACCCTGGATCTGTTTGAGAATTGCCCCACCCCTGAGTGACGCAAAACCAGAGTCATAACACATCTCAAGAGAGACTTTGAACTTCACTTTTGAATCAGTTGGAAATTTGGACAAAACTTTTCTACATGATGTCTGTCCCTTTCACTTTCAGTTCAGGGAGACGCACTGAGCTTTCTTCAAGGATGTGGTGCTCCTTGCCCGGCAGACAATAAATTCATGTCTGTACATTCAGACTGCCCTGCTTGTCTTTGAGCCATGATAAGACCCTAGTCAATGTTTTTTTGATTTTCCAGCCAAAAGTAATCCTCGTCTTTCCAACTCCTTCAGCATTTTGTCTGTTCTTGTGAAGCATGCCCTTATCTTCTTTCATTCTTTCATTTAACAGATACCCAGGCATTATTATTATACCAGACGCTGTTATTTGCACTGGGTTATGGTAGTGAACAAAACAGACAAGGATCTCATGGAACTTGCATCATCTACAGACAGAGAAAGACAATAAACACACAAAAGTAACATATATAATATGTTAGACGTTGATAAGTCACGGAGAAAAATAAAACAAGGAAAGAGATACAAAACGTTGGAGGATGGTAAAAATTTTAAGTAAGAGGTCTTATAAACTTGACCTAAGCCATTTTGGATATGCTCAGTTCTAAGGGGTTTTTTTTGGTAGACGGTGGTAGCCGCTGAGAAGTTAGAGGCAGGTGGGTGTAAGCCACTCCCCCATAATGTCACTGTCAGGAAGTAATCAAAGTACAACTCAAACCAGATTCTGCTTATGACTTTTATTAACCAAATACTTATTAGCAAAGCAGGCCTAAAATTGTTCCTAAAACCTGTTCTGAATTCCCATCGACCTTTCACATTTCCCAGGTTCTGTGCCTTCTAGCCAGGATCATGCACCACGAATCCCTCTAAACCAACATCTGGATATGGGACAGAGTACAGATCAAGTCTCTCCTGATGGGTACAGGTTACAAGCCTTGTTGGATTCTTACCCTTTTAGGTAAGCATTGGGAGTGCCTAAGTCCCTAAATGATTGCAGCCAATTATTGGAGCCAATCCCACCCCCCAAAAATTTTAATTTTACTGAGAAAGCAATCCTTCACTTTTGTTGTGCTTCTTCACTTGTTGCTAGTTTCACCGACAAAGACTTATCTTTTGAATTTAGTGCGCTAATCAGCAAAGTGTTGGTTGTGGCTTGAGATGGGGCTAACAGAAACTCTTAGAGCAGCATCCTTAGAGCATGGCCTTTTCTGGGAGAATACCAGCTGAGTATTCCTGGACTGCACATTCCTTTTTTTTTAGGTGAAGGATAGTTGATTTACAATGTTATATTCATTTTAGGTACGCAAACACAGTGATTCGAGATTTTTATAGATTATTCTCCATGGATATCCATCCAATGGATATTCTCCATTTCATAGTACTATAGAATATTGTCCATATTCCCTGTGTACATTACACCCTTGTAGCTTATTTATTTTATACCTAGTTGTTTGTACCTTTGAATCCCCTTCCCCTATCTTGCCCCTCCCCCACCCTGAACTGCGCATTCCTGATGGCATGTTAACTGTTTCTAGAATTAAAACTGAAATGAGGTGGCACATACATAATACCCCACTGACTATACTGAATTTTAAAGTAAATTACAAATATTGTAACAGGTGTCCAGGGAAGACCTCACTGGGAAAGGGACGTCTCAAAAGACTTGAAGGTGGTGGAAGAGTGACCCAAGCATGCTCTGGGAAGCATTCTAGGCTGAAGGAATAGTAAGTGACCTAGGAGGGGGGAATGGTGCCAGGAAGGTCATAGAGTCAGATCCCGTGGAGCCTTGCAGGCCATTGTAAGTGAGATGGGAGCCATGGAGAGTTTCTCACGGAAGAGTGACATGATCTGGCTTAGGGTTTCATGGGATCAATCAGGTCACCTTGTTGAGAATAGATTGATGGGGACAAAAAACAAAGCAAGGAGACCAGTTAAGAATCCATGAAATAGTCCAGGTGAGACTGGCCAGAGTGGCGAGAAGTGGTCGCATTCTGCGTGTACACTGAAGGCAGAGCAGCAGCCTGTGGTGATGGATTGGAGGCGGGGTGGGTGAGGAAGAAAGGACTCAACCTTGACTTAAGCTGTTTGGGCTGAGCAAGCGGAAGGCTGGAGTTGCAGTTCACTGAGGTGGGGAAGAGGACAGGAGAAGAAGGTTTTGGGGGCCGGTGGATAGACCATGATTTCAGTGTAGCAAGTTTGAATGGTGAAGAGGTGATGTGGAGTACACGGTTGGATACAGGAGCCTTATGTTCAAGAGAGAAGGGAAAGCAGGAGTCATACATTTGGGAGTAATCAACACAGAGATGGTGCTTAAAGCCTTGACTCTGGACGAGGTACCCCAGAAAGCAAGACAGAAAGTAGATAGAAAAGACAAGAGGTCCCAGGACCAAGCTCTAAGACCCTCCAACATGAAGAGGGCAGAGGGACCAGGAAGAATTAGCAAAGAATTCTGAGAAGGAGCCACCAGTGAGATGGAGGGGCGATCAGCTGTGAGGATGAGGACAGAGATATGACCGCTGGGTCTAAAAGCATGGCGGTCACTGCGGCCCTTGATGAGAAGTAGGGCAGGCAAGCGGTTGGTTGGGCTGGATTCAAGAGAGAACCAGATGAGCACAATTGGAGACGTGAGTATAAACCACTCTTCCAATCAATATTACTGAAAAGGGCCGGAGAAAGATGGGAGGTAAGTCCCTTTAGGGTGTTGTTTGCATTAGGCCAATCCCATATTTCTTGATCATCTACTACGTGTTAGGGATGGGTTTGAAATGAACAAAGCTAGAGCCACGCCTCTCCCTGGGAGACACCACCCAGCAGAGGAAATTCAGCCACAAACAGTGACAGCATTCTACTAACGGATTTTACCAAGAGCTATGGGCACAGAAGAAGCCAGGGACAAACTGTGGGAAGTTCAGGGAAGCAGCGTCCCATGTTCTTGAAGGAACAGTGGTGTTGGTGTCCCATAGAGTCAGGGAAGGAAGTTGTTCTCAGCAGAAGGAAGAGTGTTGTCAAGACGGGTGCTGGGGGCTGAGTGTGTGAAGGATGTAACCCACCTTGGTAACTGCCTGGTGTGGAATTTGAACTTGTATTCCGTAGGTAACAGGGAACCCTGAGAGTTTTTGACTCTTGCAGTGACAGGATCTCATTTGTGTTTGGGTAAGATACCTCTAGGGTTTTAGGAGTAGAGCTTGGAGGCAGGGAGACTAGCAAGGTGTTTTTGCCGCAGACTAGGCAAGAGACAGAGGGGCCCAGATCAGGGCAATGCTGTGAGGAGGTGCAGGAGGGGATGGACGCAGAGAAAGCCACAGAATGGAGTGATGGCCCTAGATAGGACTCGGGCAGAGGGAGGCGTCACTGACTCAGAGTTTGTGGCTCAAACCCGGCAGATGCGTCGATGAAGTTCCTGGTCTCCATGGTACCTAACACGTCATAGGCGCGTGAAAAATGTTCCTTGGTTGTTGAACTTAAATATGAAAAACGTAGAGAGTTTTAAAATCAGTTGGTAGGAAATCATCCCCCCCCCCATAATGTCCAAGTTCATGGAGACCGTGGGCAGGTGTTAGGTGTAACCGGCAACCACAGGAGGCCTTCCCCTGAGCTGGGCGCTCACCATCTCCCAGAGGGGCAGAGAGAACCACGTGGATGAGTAACCTGAACAAAACCTATGGACAATATGTGATATAAAGCTGTATATTGTGTGATTCAGACGAGACGTACTGAGGGAGTCTGGAGAAGAAAAAGACCCCCTGAGACGTCCAGTTAGGCCCTGGAGGGTAGGCGGGATTAGGACAGGGGTGATAATAATTATAAATATTTATCAAGCAGTTGCTGGTGCCAGGAGCTGTTCCAGGTGCTCTGCTCATCCAGTGAATCCCCACAACGGGCCTTTGTGGTGGGAGCTGTGACTACGCCCAATTTACAGACGAGGACGGTGAGGCCCGCAGAACTTAGAGTGCTGTCTGGAGGTTCTCTGGTGAGAACTCGCAAGCCGCAGAGCCAGGATTGTGACCCAGGTGGCTGGCTTCAGAGTCCTGCTCTGGACCCTCCTCCTTACTGTGCCCTGGTGCACACAGGTAGAGGGGGACAAAGAGACCACCTAAGCGGGGCTCAAGAGTGAGTTTGGGGTGCAGTGAGCCTCCTTGACTGGCCCAGAGGAGCCGTGCTGGGCCAAGCAGGCAGGGAGCTTTCCAGGCTGTTGGGGGCAACTTTGACGGCTGCTCTCCTAGCCCTGGACAGTTGATTGCCAAGGGGAGGCCCTTTCTAAGCATAGAGACCACGGGAGAAGGAGCAGGGAGGAAGCCGAGAGGGGCTGCCGTTAGGAACTCCATCCCCAGACCCCAAACACCAGCAGGGATGATCGATATCAGGCTTGGCGAACAGGGCAGCGCAGGAGGGGCCGGGATGGGATCGGCCCCATGCAAAGGGCGTCTCCAAGGAGACCCAGCAGCTTTAGGGTTCGTCAGCCCGGCTGGGTGGAGTTGGGGATCCCTTTCAGTGCCTGGGGGGCTTGAGCTAAGTGAGAATGTGTCTCCCAAGCTCAGTGAATGTAGTTGTTTCAGCCACAAGTTTTTTCCCCTCCTTTTCATCACACCCTCTGGAGTTGCAGGAAGAAAAGCAGCCCAGGAGTAGGGCTCGGTGTAGCAGACCTCAGACCCCCGCCTCCCTCCGTCTCCTGTCTCTTACATAACCGTCCTGCGCTCCTTCCGGCCGGCACGCTTCAGCCCAGGGCTCCCGTGCGTGTGTTCGTGCGTCTCTGCTGCGAGCCGCTGCCCAGAGGGACCACCAGGCCCGCGTCACAGCCTCTACAGCTCAGCGCTGAAGGCCGAAGGCCGAGCTCCTGACTCATCCCGGCCCCGAGCCTGCAGAGCAGCTGGCCGGCTGCCTGGCCCCGTCACTTGGCCGCCTTCAGTGGCCTTTCTAGCCCCTCTCCACAGGCAGCCCAGCCACGGAGGGAGAGGATCCCAAACTAGTTTTGCAAAGAAGGCGACACAGTGTTACCCATTCAAGCTACAAATACTTCATGTCTCCCGAAGTATTCGAAGTATGCGGGGCCAGGTGCTGCTGCAGAAGTCGAGCTGTAAACAAAACAAAGGAGAGACTCTGCACTCGGGAGAGTTCCCATTTTAGCAGATGAATGAGTGAGGTTAACTAGCTTCTTGAAATTCCAGCCTTAAGGTGACCCTGCCCTGCTGGACACCCTGTCATCCCGTGTCCTGTGGTTCCTGCCTCCTCCTCCTCTCCCGGCCTTGTCCAGCCTCCTGGTCCTGTTCACCTTGACAGTCCGCCCAGATGCAGGACCCAGGGCCTCTTCCACCCCCATAAGCTCCCATCATGGCCTCCAGAAGACACCGAAGACTTCCCTAAGGTCCTGTGTGGGGCACGGCCAGCTGGAGACAGAGATGACTCAGAGAGTTCATCCCAGGGATGAACTCAGGGGAAACTCCCCTCAGCTCGATTTAGGTTAATCCAAACTGGGGGGTTTCTGAGCATCACTTGGCTGGTGGATTCGGGGAAAGGTACATTCTGGAATCGACATTATCCACTTCCTGTGCTTACTGTTTGAGGTCCAAGCTCGGAGACTGCAGGGGAGGGGACCTGGGGGAAGCTGAGCGGTGGCTGGTGCCTTTGGGCACAGTGTGCTATGATGCTCTGTAACTTGGAAACTGCCCAATGGCAGATGACGGTGGAACTAGGCCAGGCATCTCACCTGCCCGGTAATTCCTCTTTTGGCCACAGCTCCGTGATTTTCCTTTGGGGAAATAAGCTTTCCCTCAGTCGTGGTGGGATTGTCAATCAAGCTGCCTGTCTGTGATGGACACATCAAGGTGGCGCCTCAGATCCTCTTTCTCTTGAGCAGACATGAGATCAGCTGCGTGGATTTGTCCCAGTGGGCCTGTCGATATGATTCTGTTACTCAGATCCCAAATGGCCCTGGTTCCTGTCCTGTTCCTGCTTGATTATGCAACTCTTTCTCCTATTCCGGGAACTACACTGTATCTTCCAATACATTCGTTTTCTTGCTTAGATTATCCAGAGCTGTTTTCTGTTGCTCGCAACCTTAGAACTTGGAGTGATAGCAAGGGTAATCTGCAGCTGTCCCTGGACCTGATCCTGCACAGGGAGAAGTTGACATAGAACCGGTCAGGCTCACAGTGTCCTCAGAGCCCTGGTTTTCCCGGTGACGGCAGAGAGAGGAGAGTGCTGCCAGCAGAGCCCCTCAGCTGCACTGGGATGGCCATCGAATGACTCCCACCCCTCTGCTGCATGCTCAACGTGGCCTTGAAGAAAACGCCTTCATATTTTGGACTGCGGTTTCCAGAACATTCTCTTTACCTTGCCCGTGTCCTGGGTGAAGAGGAGGGAGGTTCTCTCAGCATCTGCCCAGCACCCAGCCTGGCCTCCCAGCCCTGACTCCTCACCAGGCCAGGCTCCAAGCCAGCTGTCTCCCTCCTCGCCCTTCCCCTCTCTTCCAAATCAGCTCACCCAAGAGCCCTGGAGCTAGGTCAGTACTAGGAGATAAGGAGAGGGTACAGCAGAGAGGAAAGAACCAGAACTTTAAGTTTGACAAACCTGTTGGCTGCAGCTCTGCCACCTGCAGGGATGTGGCCAGTTTTGCTCACTGTTGCATCTCCAAAGGCAGCTCCTACTAAGCGCTCAGTGGATGATTGTTCTCAAATGAACCTGCTCCTAAGGAGGGTGGGCTCTCTGGGGGCCTCCCTTTCCCCCCTGTATGTCCGTGACACCTTATCTCTGTACCTCCCTGGCTGCACCCATCGTTGTAGTTTTGGAACATACTGCCCCAGGGGGCAGTACACACCCTCCCTCAATGCGCTCAAGTTGAGGCTGGTGGCGGGGTGGGGGACCATCTAACAGGGATGTTTTAAGGGGATCCAAGTTCAAGATGGGAAGTTGGGCTAAATGAACTCTAAGATCCCTTCTAACCTGGGGTTTGATTAGTCTATAGCTATTTTTTGCTTTTTAACTTAAAAAATATTCTTACCGTGAATTTTTCTAGCATACAGAAAAGTACACAAATAATACAATAATTGACAAACACATATGTAACCACCACCTGTCAAATTTAACCTCTTGCCATGTTTATTCTGGATACGAATGAACTCTCTGCAGATATGTAGGGGTTTTTTTTTTAATTAAATATTTATTGAGGTATAATTTACATATAAAAATACACAGATTTTGAGTGTACCGTGTGGTAAGCTTTGGCAACTGTGTACGTATGTGTAACGACCACCCCAGACAAGATATAGAATTTTCTCTCATGTATCTTTTCCAGTCAATCCCCCCTGCCAGAGGCAACCACTGTCCTGATTTCTCTCACCATAGATTAGTTTCGCCTGATCTAGAACTTTCTATAAATAGAATTGTACAGAATGAACTCTTTTGTGCCTGGCCTATTTTGCTCATCATAACATTTTGGGATTCTTCCATGCTGCTGCAAGTATCAGTGGCTCATTCCTTTTTATTTCTGAGTAATATTCCATGAGACGAAGACACCACAATGTACCTATTCACCCAATAATGGACCTTCCGATAACATATTTATCCAAGATAAATGAAGACATATATCCACAAAAAGAACTGTATAAGTATATTCATAACAGCTTTTCTCATAATAGCCCCAAACTGGAAACAACCCAAATGGGTGTTCTATTTTTATATGAGCATCTTTCCTCCTAGACAATGAGGACAGGATGCCTCCCTGATTCATCTGTGTATCCTCACAGTGGTTTGAACGTAGTAGAGAATCAGTAGGTCTTTGTTGAATGGGTGGAAGGCAGAGGAATATGCAGCCTAATCTCCAAGCCTAGTTCAAGAGATGAGGAGTAAGGCCCGTACCTGGCCAGCTCAACCGGGCATAAGATAGAATGTTAGCAGGGAAAATGCAGGGGTTTGTTTATCCCGGAGCCCCGGTGCTAAGTTCAGTTCCTAGCACAGGGTAGGTGTTCAGAATATATATGGTGAATAAATGAAAAGATGTAAACACGCTGTGGAGTGTTGAAATCACTAGGCCCTCTTTCTTCTAGACTATCCTGTCTTCCACAGTAAACTTGCTTCCTAGGAAGACACACCCACCAGGGTACGGGGACGAAGGGACAGTGTAAGATAGAGAGAAAGGTCTAGAGACAAGGTCTGGAGATAAGAATGAGGAGGTAAAGAGTTTCCAGAGTGAAGTTAGAATAAACTAGGTTCTAGCTCTTGCCCCCAGGCCCCATACTTTAGCTCTTTCATTTTTGTTCCTGGTAGACCTAAGCACAGGAATCCACCAGTTTAAGATTGAGAAATTCACCTGGAGATCCCCAGGGACCCACCATGTCTAGATGCCCTGCCCCTCTCACTTTCCATTGCTGCTTCAGGCTCACACATTCACAAAGGCATCAAGCAAAGCCGGAGGATGGAGAGATTTTCCTTTACCCCAGCCATGGGTTCCGACCGTTCAACTCTTCAGGAAACCAAACACTTGGCTGTGGATGGAAAGTTGATTTTTACAAGGGATAGAAACTGTGGCCTTACTTCAGTGGGTTTGTTCCAAAGCAGGGATAAATATATTCCCTATATGACGAGTCTTAGAAACATCAAGTCCTTTCAGGCAGGAATGAAATTCAGGAGAATTATGGAGAGGGGGGACGTGTGCTGGGCTCTCTGACCCTAGTGTGACTCGCAGAAAGATTAGTATCTAAGGGTCTAGAGATTTTTGTCTGTGATGCCCCAGCTCTGTCCCTTGGCCTGGAAGCCACAGGCACTTTAGTTTCTAGGAAGTCATAGTGGGGAAAGGACCTAGGGTTCCAAACTCCTGAATCCTTCTGGTTCTGCATCTAGCTGTTTATAGGACCTCAGGTAAGCCTGTTTCCTCACCTGTACAACGAAAATGCTGGATTAGACAATCTCTAAGACCCCCTTTTCCAGCTCCAAAACCTATGCTTCTAGCATCACAAGCTCAAAGGCTTGATCCCACCGGTCTCACCACTATAAATGCATGGAAGGGAGAATTTCACAGCGATCTCTTGCAGCAAGCTCATGTGTTTTGAAGACTCACACGAATGTTTTAAAGACTACAACTTACTGTTCATTCTTATTGAGGCGATTTTCCTGCTCACGATGTTTCCTTTTTGGGGTCCAATTCAGAAATGCTCTCAGTCAGCTGTCGGTGTAGATGGAAAAAAAATCTGAAAGATGTTCTGCTTTATATCCTTGTGGATAATACTCACAAACAAGGCCCCACCGCCTTCAGAGGATGGTGGAAGGATAGGAAATTCTCATCCTTCCAGGGCTAAAAATAAGCATTTGTTGACGATCTGGACAATCTGATTGCTGGAAACAGCAGCAGCCTGGAGTCTTACGCCGCATGAAAGGGGAGGGTACGTTTCCCTGGCTGGGCCCAGGGACACCAGAATTAAAATAAAGTTGACCTTTTGAAAAGGAACACTGAGAAACTTGTGTCTGTGGTTTCTCCCTCCCACCCCACTCCCCTTTTTATGGGCCCAGCGCTGAATTCTACATGAGGTGCCCTAAGTACACGCGCTTAAAGTGAACATCCTTTATTTCCTGTTAGGGCTTAAAGTGGCATACACATTCAGCCTGACCTTTAAAGAAGTTACTCCATAAGAGGGATTCCTAGGGATTCACTTTATGGAAGAGCCTGAAGATTAAAGATAGTTCAGTCAATAAAAAGGGTTTTTTCCTACTTGTTGACTGACAGAACCGTTGGCCTGGAATGGTTCTGTTTGTTCACTGACCTTCGTCCTTACATTCTAGAGGACGGGGGCTTTGGAGAAGATGGACCTGGCCCCAGATTTTGGCTTTGCCCCTCCCCCATGGGGGGACTGTTGCTGGTGCACCAAAGCCAGGCTGACCATTGGGCGAATGGCAGGGACCACCTAGAAAGAAGGTGAGACTCTGGGGAGAATAGATAAGTGGGCTGGTGTCCTTTTCCCCATAGGTGTTCCCAGTGACAATGAAAGTCAGTCTCAGGCTAAATTTTGGCATTAAACTGCTGGACAAGCCCACTTTTTACACCTCATTTATGCCAGGGCCCTGGAGGCTGTGTCATATTTCTAACCAATGACGTATTTGAGAATACATCACCTGTTCGTTTCACCAACAGAAATATTTCTAGGGGACTTCCCTGGTGGTCCAGTGGTTAAGACTCCCCGCTTCCACTGCAGGGGGAACGGGTTGGATCCCTGGTCAGGGAACTAAGATCCCACATACCACGTGGCACGGCCAAAAAGAAAAAAAAAAAAAAAAGAAATCTTTCGAGCATCCCTTATGCTCATTAATAAAATCTTTAGTGCAGAGTCCCATACTGTAAGTTAAGTGCTAAATAACTACCTCTGAAGGTATTGATTCTTGATTAGGGCACTTGATCTGTTAACCACACCAGAGGGTTGGCTCCCGCTTTGTCCCTGAACACTTAGCTACGGCTCCGCCTGGTATACATTAGAGGGATCTTGTCCAAATATCATACTGTTTCTACTGAGGTATTTTAAGAGAAATTACCATACAAGCAATGTGCCAGTGACCAAACCCAAGTCACTTAACCTCTCTAAGATTCAGCTTCCTCTTCTGTAAAATGGCAATGATAATACCCTCTAAGGGTTTGCTGTGAGGATTAAAGGAGATAAAATAAATGTGTATAAAATAAGCACATTGTGTGAGTGTGTGTGTGTGTGTGTGTACACAATAACTAGCACAAAGAGCTTCTAAACATTAGTCCCCTTACCCTTTCCTCTTAAGGTATCCAAAGACTGAAAAGGGAGAAACTTGACAGGATAGAAAAAGAAAGCAGAGACACCAAATAGTGGGCTTTATGGGGAACTGGGAGTATTATTTAAGTTTAAAAAAAGTGAAAATGTTCTTCTTTTAGAAATGTCCCCTTATAGAAAATAACAGAAAAAGAGAAATTCAGCAAAAGAGATAGACCAAGAAATTTTCCTTGAAGATATTTCCCCAAGAGTTTTTGGTCAAAGATACTCCAGACGCCCATGACCTAAGACCCTCAGAGGATGCCATTACCCAGGAATAATGCATTTGATGAGGTTTCCTACCTCATGGTTTAGACAAGTCCAAGAGCCTTCAGGAAAGAAGGCTGATGTGGGGAAGGAGCCAGTGTCCCCGGACTGAATAGTGGGGATGGTCTGGCCCACCTCCTCCTACAGACAGAATGTTGAGTGAGGGTGACTCAGATGATGAGGGGGGTCGTGGGAGCCGACCGGCTGACAACACTGGGACGAGGAGGAGGAGGAAGCAGAGGCTGGGAGGAGGTGGGTGAGCACAAGACCACTGGCTCCCAGGCTGTCTGAGCGGGACCTTGGCAATGGCCAGCGCTGCTTGCACGTAGCAGGCAATGGAGGCTCAAGTGCTGAAGGGTCAGTGTGAAATTCACAAAAGCCTCACCATCTGCGTAAGTTAACAGGCTAGAACCTGGAACTTGGGTCAGTTACCTTGACATCTTTGGGAATTCTGCTGGTGCAGCTTAAGAAGGGGTAGAGCTGAGTTGTGAATCCTGGCCCCTGCACCAACTATGGGTCTGTAACCCACTCTCAGTGGCTGAAGGTAAAAGATCCAAGTATTTCACAACAGATCAAGTATATCATGAGTGCTAGATCTTTAGTAGGTTATTGAGGATGGCTGGAAACATTTGGGATTCTCGCCTTTGGGGCTGCCCAGCAACCTGGCCCTGGTGTCCTGTGAAATGTCCTTATAATACAAACAAAATGTCCAACTTCTGCTTTTGGATGGGTCATGAGTCTGATCTAGCGCTTACATTTGGGGGTATCACCCCTGGGCCCCTTCCTAAAAGGTACCTGATGGCTTCTCTGAGCTGGTCAGTTTCCTCATCAGCAAATTAGTGATCATCAAACCTTGTGGGGTAGATTACATAATAATGTTAACCCAGCTAAGAACCAGACACGTTATTAGAAGCTTTCAGTAAATGAAATAAAGTGCTGCTTTAAAATGCTTTTTAATTATTACCTTACCTTAAAAAAAAAAAATCTGCTTCTGAATTGAAATAATGTGTCATATGTTCATTTCACAATCAGAAAAATAAATGACCTTCTGTGCCTTCATATGGCAAAACTTGTTTGCTGGTGCCATTTGCTGGGAAGGACCCAACAGAACAGATGCCACCGTTCCATTTTGGCCACCCAAGTGACTTTATGGTTAGGTTACAACGAGGTGGTTTCAGTAGTCCTTCTAATCATTATGATCTGTATACTGACAGTCTTCACTTCTCCACACTCTTAGGATTTTAACCTTAAGACCCTGTCACCCCACCAAGGATGTCAGAACATGTGGCGAATCCACTGTACATAAGTCTTGGATTCACAACTCAGCTCTACCCCTTATTAAGCTGTGTGACCTGGTTAAGCTACTTAACTTCTCTGAGCTTCATGCTCTCCCCATCCAAATAGGGGCTAATAAAATATACTTCCCAGGACAGTAGCATTTGGTGGTAGAAATGTGTGGCTTTCATAAACTGTTAGTTGCAGTTTGTTCAAGAATTTTTTTTTTAACTGATTAAAAATTTTTTTTTAATTTTTTTACTTTTTATTTTATTTATTTTTATTTATTTTTTAACATCTTTATTGGAGTATAATTCCTTTACAATGGTGTGTTAGTTTCTGCTTTATAACAAAGTGAATCAGTTATACATATACATATGTTCCCATATCTCCTCCCTCTTGCATCTCCCTCCCATCCACCCTCCCTATCCCACCCCTCTAGGTGGTCACAAAGCACCGAGCTCATCTCCCTGTGCTATGCGGCTGCTTCCCGCTAGCTATCTGTTTTACGTTTGGTAGTGTATATATGTCCATGCCACTCTCTCACTTTGTCCCAGCTTACCCTTCCCCCTCCCCATATCCTCAAGTCCATTCTCTAGTAGGTCTGTGTCTTTATTCCCGTCTTACCACTAGGTTCTTCATGACCTTTTTTTTTTTTTCCTTAGATTCCATATATATGTGTTAGCATACTGTATTTGTTTTCCTCTTTCTGACTTACTTCACTCTGTATGACAGACTCTAACTCCATCCACCTCACTACAAATAACTCAATTTCGTTTCTTTTTATGGCTGAGTAATATTCCATTGTATATATGTGCCACATCTTCTTTATCCATTCATCTGATGATGGACACTTAGGTTGCTTCCATGTTCTGGCTATTGTAAATAGAGCTGCAATGAACATTGTGGTGCATGACTCTTTTTGAATTATGGTTTTCTCAGGCTATATGCCTAGTAGTGGGATTGCTGGGTCGTATGGTAGTTCTATTTTTAGTTTTTTAAGGAACCTCCATACTGTTCTCCATAGTGGCTGTATCAATTTACATTCCCACCAACAGTGCAAGAGCGTTCCCTTTTCTCCACACCCTCTCCAGCATTTATTGTTTCTCGATTTTTTGATGATGGCCATTCTGACCGGTGTGAGATGATATCTCATCGTAGTTTTGATTTGCATTTCTCTAATGATTAATGATGTTGAGCATTCTTTCATGTGTTTGTTGGCAATCTGTATTTAAAAATTTTTGATAAAATCATGTCAGCTAGCTGGATAAGGCCTGTGGCCAGGACAGTCATTTAGAGATGAAGCTGTGTTTCTTAAGGTGGTGTATGGGCATAGGGAGGGGAAATAGCAGGAAACGAAGCTGGGAGTGGTGAGCGGCTGTAAGCTCATTCCTGAGCCATCTCTGCCTACCCCCCCACCTTCCTCCACCTTCCACGCCCTCTCTCTGACTTAACAGAGGTAAAGGCCTTTATGTCGTCCTGTCCGGAAGTACATTCAAGCCTCTGACGTCAGAACATCCATCCCCTAGAATCCTAGATGATTCTTTAACTCTCTTTTACACCCCATACACCAGTGGAGTTCATTGTTTTACACACACACACCAATTTTCTGTCCCCTCTCGCCTTCCCTTTTTCTTAAGTTGTGGGCTTTAGATGCATGGGGCTTTCAGAATTGGAGCCTAGCACTGCCTCTTCAGCTGAATAAAACAAATGCTCCCAACCCAACTTGGATACTAGGGTCTGCTTCCTGTTTTGTTCCTGTTTATCTTTCTTTTCCGTGTCTCTGTCACCCCCCAGTCCTTTACCACCTTGGAGAGGTTTTATCTGCCTGTCCAGTCCTTGTCTGGAGAAATAACAGAAACTACCACAGCCCACCACCCAGCCTGCGTGGGGTGAACAGAAAGAAAATGAAGGCAATGTCCTCATAAAATGTCACAAGACCACATTTTCTCCTTTTCTGTTTGTTTTTAGCTCAAATAAAGCCTTGCGTTATCTGGTCTTTGTGCATCTGAAACCAGAGGTTATCTTCAGAATCTCTCTTTCATCACTTTGAACTTGACCCCAGGGAAAAATGATACAGCATCCAAATTCAGAGGAGTGTATTTGAGGTTGGGGGCTTATTTTATTTTTCCTTGTGGGTAGCAGTGTCTCTGACTCATTTGCTCTTTTTATTTTCCTCTGAGGAGTGACCAAAATCACAAATCTTCACGTCTGTCCCATAAAGCAGCTGGGGACAGTAGCAGAATGCTCGCAGCCGCCTTCCTCCCAGGCATCGGAAAGCAGCCACATGCTACACAGGGAGGAGCGACACGTGTCACCCCATGAGCTCGTTTGCACAACACGTGTGCTCTGGAGCACAGATGTCACGGCTCCCACTGACTCCTCAGACAGAAGCCCAGGTTTTGCTTTCCTACAAATGAAAATTGGTTTTCTGTGTGCATGTGTTTCATTATAAAAAGTTGACAATAAAGACATTCTGGATATAAAGAAGAATTCCACGCCCACCCATAATTACCATTAACATTTCAGTGTGTGTTCTTCTAGTCTTTTCAGTATAAATATAACATATAAATAAATTTTGAAAAAATTAAACCACACACATATGTGCCTATTTTTTTTTTTAAAGCCTGACCATAGAATCATACTATAAATGCCATTACTTTTAAAATTTACATGTTGGAGACATCTAACTATGTCAACATGTAAATTTGCAAGGTCGTTGTTTTCACACTATTGTTTTTATTTTTTTAATTTATTTTATTTTTTTTTTTTAATAAAAATTTTTTTAACACTATTGTTTTTAAATGGCTCCACAGTATTCCGTTCTGCGGATATACCACAATATATTTAACTTATGTCTTCATTTTTAAAAATTTTTTTTGGAGTATAGTTGCTTTACAATGTTGTGTTAGTTTCTGCTCTACAGCAAGGTGAATCAGTTCTACATTTACATATAGCCACTCTTTTTTAGGTTCTTTTCCCATATAGACCATTCCAGAGTATTGAGTAGAGTTCCCTGGGCTATACAGTAGGTCCTTATTAGTTATCTTTTTTTTTTTTTTTGATGTGGACCATTTTTAAAGTCTTTATTGAATGTATTATAATATTGCTTCTGTTTTGGTTTTTTGGCTGCGAGGCATGTGGGATCTTAGCTCCCTGACCGGGGATCGAACCCGCACCCTCTGCATTGGAAGGTGAAGTCTTAACTACTGGACTGCCACGGAAGTCCCTCTTAGTTATCTATTTTATATTTAGTGGAGTGTATATGTCAATCCCAATCTCCCAATTTATTCCTGCCCCCCCTTCTGGTAACCCTAAGTTTGTTTTCTACATCTGTAACTCTATTTCTGTTTTGTAGATATAACATGTCTTATCCATAGTTATTTCCAGTTTTTTTGCTGTTATAAATAATGTAAAGGTACATCTGTATATTTGTCAGGTTGTGTCGTAGAACGAATCTCCAGAAGTGGGATTGCTGGACGTACCATCATTCCTTATGTACCACATCCCTTATCACAAATTGCATCTCTTTTGGGGCACTTTGTGTTTGTGTATATTTCCCAACTAATTCAGAGGCCTGTTATATTGTAAAGCAAAGGAGAACGAAGCAAATGCCTTGGATAAACCGCAAAGGTTTCTTTCTTTCGCGGTCCACATTTAAATGCTTGTCTTCCTAAAGATCCTTTCAAGGCCACCACGCAGCCAGGTCCCAAGTATGTGAGGTGGGGGGGGGGGGGGCAGACAGCAGGCAGATGGGACAGGCCCTCGGACGGATGCTCTGTCTCCGTTTCCTGTGTCCACCCTTCTCTCTCAACATGCACATTGCTTTCCAGGACCTACAACGTCATGGCTCTGCATGCGGAACACTTTGTGTTCTGAATTTTCCTCTTCAAATTCCAGGAACGAAGAAGCATCATGTGTTGATCAGCATTTCTGATTTCCCAGCTGTGACTACCACATAGGTAAACTATCTGGTCTTGTCTACCCACTACTCTGAGAGTCAGTGTTCTGTCCTACCTCTTAAAACCTGATGCGTTGAGAATTGATCATTTGGGGTTGGACACGGTGGACGAGGGGAGGGCTGGGAGGGGCAGGCATATTTGGAACCAGGGGAAGACCCTCCAGAGAGACCCTGTTTTCTTCTTGTTTCTGTTTCTCTCATCTATCGACTCTCTCTTTCGATCTGACAGGGGGGTTGAGAGGCAGCACAGGGGGGAAAAGCTTCGACCTTCAAGTCACTCAGCAGCTCCAGTAAATGGATGGAGATGGGCTTTGACCTTGTGACTGGGAAAGTGGCCTGGAGCATCTCCATGGGAGGTCAGTGAAACTGTAAACATTGAATAAACAGAAAACCTGAGTCCACACCACTCCTGTGAGACAGACCACACCTGGGTTTCAGTTTAGTCTCTTGATCTCCTCAGATTACTGATGAGAGGAGCAAATGGGATGACATTTATTTGCTTTGAAAATAAGTTAGAGCACCAGTCAAATGCAATAGATTCAGGATTCAGGTCATCAGACTGTCTCTAGTCCTTATCAACATAGATAATTAAAAAATTAACTATACAAGTGCACACAGCTGCTGGAAAAATAACTTCTCACCACGCATCATAGGCACCAAGCTACCTTGAGGGGCCAGCATAAAAACGTCTAGGTCTTGATTACTTTATTTGAAACAAAACTGTTCAATTTTTAAACTTCCCAATTCTTCCAATTTATCATATTCATAGATCTCTTTCTTTAAAAATAAACAAATTCTTTTTCTCCAAAGCTAAGGTTGTGAGGTAGTAAAAGTGTAGGTAGGAGACGTGGGGCGGACTCTGTCCTCATTGAAAAGGTAGAGAAAGTGAAGTAAGAAAGTGCACAATCCCGGATTTTAAGCCAGACTTTTCCCCTGAGATGCTGGGCCAGTAGGTATTTGAGGATCTAGCCAGTGTCTTTTCCTATTGTTTTCCCAGAGCTAAAGGATTCATGAGGATCAGCCTGGAGTGGGGGGGATTTATGAAAAGTCAGAGTGAGCTGAGAGGTGGGAAACCTCCCACATGCGGGGAACAGATGAACTCTGGAGGTGCTGCTGAAACCCTTCATTCACCTCGGCCAGAGGCTCCTGTTTTGTGACTTCTTCCTGTGACACCACATCGGTTTGCTAAAACACATTGTATCTACTTTGTAGGTCTCTACCCCTGGCACCTATCTCTCTGCAGGAGCTCTGGGTAATGACAGCTGTCAACACCCCGGTTCCCACCGCCAGCAGCTGAGCAGTCAGAGCAGCTGAGCCTGGGAGGGGACCACACCTGCGGTCCTGGCGAGGGGACCGGACAAGGCTGAGGGGAGGAAGGGGGCAGGCACTTGGGGGCGGCAGGCTGGGGTGTAGGGTGTGGGGTGAAGCTCAACTGTGCTCTTCCAAACCCAAAGAGTCAATGTGGCCTTAGCTAATTAAGTCATCCATGAAAACCAAAGTCGGAAAGAGAGAATGTGAGTTCTCAGATTCTAACCCAAGACCCATTTAAAGTCCTTTAGCGTTTCATAGTCCCAGGGCCCAAAGAGAACAACTAGAGAGTGGTAAACTGTGCTTTGAAATGAAATGGAGGACTAGTTGAAGACCCTTCTGGGCTTGATTAGATTTTTGCCTAATGGTTTTTGCTCCCTACCCACTATCAGCTGGAATGGGAGCCTGAGGCCTTTTAATTTTCATTAAAAAAAATCATCCCAGGTGAAATGATGTGCCGTGGGATGACCATCTTAGAACTCTGGTTCTGCCCTTTAAGTCTGCAAGAACCGTGTGTGTGTGTGTATGTGTATATGTGCATGCATGTGTATGTGTGTGTGTATGTGTATATGTGCATGCATGTGTGTGTGTGTGTGTGTGTATGTATGTGCATGTCGGTATGTGTGCACATCTGTGTGTGTGTGTGTGTGTATCCTTCTCTTTCCCCTTCTTCTCAACCTCTTGTAAACTCCAAGGAAGGCAGTTGGGCTCAAAAAAAAAAGAGCTGGTTTTGTTACGTCAGTTAGTGGAAGTTCTAGAAGGTTCTGAGTTTGTTTCATAATGCCTGGATCTTTTTCATAACGCCACAATTGAGAATCCTAACACTGAAAGAATCTAAGTCTTCCTTCTTAAGTCTGCATTTGATACCCACTCAGAAAGCTTTGGGGGAACTTTCAGAACTGGTTAAACCATGTGTGCTAGGTCTCCTGGTAGGTGACTTACAAGGAAACGGGATTTAACAAACACAAGGAAAGTGTCTTACAAACAATTTGCCAGATGGCTCTCCTCCACCTGTCATAGTAGCTTGGCTTTGTGACTTATGGGTATATTTCCTTGTACAATTCCCACCGGAGCTGCAGAGTCAGCGACAGTGTGTCAGAGGAAAATCTAAATAAATCCTAGGCAAAGCGGACTTTTCAATCATGAAACTTCGTGGTGACTTTAATCACAAGGAGAAAGCTCCAGGGCTTGGAAGGGTAGCGTTTATGAATTAACCCGCAAAGCCTGTGTAGGAAGCAGGACTCCCTTTTCACCACAAAACTCAGTGGAACCCAGTTCGAACACAACTTGTGGTTCAGTCTCTCTCCTTTGACTTGATGTAATTGTGCTTTTTTCAGCATTGGGATTAGAGGTACCGAAATAGTCTGCATGACACTGGCTTTTCTCAGGCTGCATAGATTACAACCGGGAAAAGGAAAATGCCAGAAGTTTCTCAAGGCAAAATATTTTCTTCATTTTCCATATGGAAAGGTTGGGGATGGTTTTTCAACTCCTTCAAGGCAGCTATATTCTAATGGCTACTATCCTCTCATGAAGAAAAATGGAGAGAATCCTCCGCCGAGAGGAAGGAACACTTCCACGTTAAGGTCTCCTGCTCTGTTGCAGAATAATTATTTACTTTAGGTTTGATGTTTCCAAGTCTGAAGTTGAGTATACAGTAAAGGCCCTCGATCGCAGGGGCTGTTGCAATACCTACAGGCGGAGTCGGGGCAGGGGAAGGACGGATACAAGTGTGTTCAATAGACTCCAAGATTGTTCACAGATGGACAAGGGACAATTGTCCCTCTCTTATTTGTGATTCTGTTTAAATTGAAATAGATGAGAATGGTAAATATCCTTTCTTAGTTCAGTTGTGTAGACTATTGGCTAAAAGCCTGAGTTTTTCTTTACGAAAAAAAAAAAAAACTGGCAAGAGCGTTAAACCTGGAAGTCAGAGACCTGGCTTCTCTCTGGCTCCAGCTCTGCCATTGATTTAGTTTGTGACCCACTTTGATCCTTGTATTTTCCAATCTGTGAAATGGGGGTGAAGGGGAAGGGTTAGACTAGACCACTTTTAAAGATTCCTTCCACTCTAGATATGAAGCTATTATTTTCTTTTTTAGTCCTCTTTGGATTATACATGATCAACCCTGACCTCCTTTCTTGGGGGACTGGATAGGTGGTGGTGCAAATCAACTTTCTTTAGAAAATTCTTAATATAAACATCTTAGAAGAACATAGGTATAAAGGGTTGATGTTTAACTCTGTCAGGGATTATTTACGTAAGTTTTAGGTATGTTAAAAGGTCTCCGTCTGAATAGAACTTCAAAATCAATTCGGAATAAAAACGTGAACTTCTAAGTCATCATCTTAGCGGGCGAAGCTAAGTGTGTCCCCCTCACCATCTCCACATTTGCTTTTGCCCTCTCTCTGGAAACTCTCTCCTCGGACTTGCCTCCTTCACATTCGGTTCCAGATGTCCCCTCCCCATTTCAGGGCTGTCTCTGACCACCTCTCTAAAGCATGTCCTTCTCCCTCTCCATCACTTCATTCTGTTTTGTTCTCTTGCTAGCCCTCATCTCTATCTGAAATTCTTTTACATTTTTTATTTGTTTGCTTGTTTCCTCTCTTCCTCCAAGAGAAGGAGAAATCTTGAGCGCCTAAACTTTGTCTTGTTCTCTGTTGCCCAAAGCCAAGTATAAAATTCTTAATAGGTCTTTGTTGAAGGAAGGAGCAAATATCTGTTCCTCTTTCCCCCAACATGTTCCTACCTCACAAAACTTCTTGCCGTTCTTCAAACATGCCATGCCATTGCCTCCATGCTGTTTGCTCTGCCAAGAAGTCCCCCCTTTCTCTGTTGTAATTCTACCTACGCTTGAAACACCAGCTCAAAAGCTGTTCCTCCTCCAGCACTGCCCTGGGACCAAGCTCTGGAGCTACTGTAGCTCTTACTGCCTTATGCTGACTTCCTTTGTCTGTCTACCCTGTGAGTCAGAAGGGATCCCTGATGTTAGGGACCAAACCTCACTTACCTTGGTGCCCCAGGCTTAGCATGTGTCTGACCTAGTGGGAGCTGAGGGGTATTAGTGAATGGATGTGTGGACAAAGATTGTCACCTGCCATTTCAGTAAACAAAGGATGTTGAGGCCATCGAACCATCAGCCACTGCAGTGGGCCCTGATGGTGCACCCTGAGGGGATTCAAGATGCAGAAAAACAGGTTGCCTGCCACCAAACCTTGAGCCTCTGCAGCTACCCCCAACGGTGCACCCCGAGGGGATTCAGGATAGAGAAAAACAGGATACTGGCCCTAGATAGTTCAGGTGAATATCAAAGGAATAATTTCAATAAACCCAGACTCTTACATCTTCCCATACATAGAAAAGCACTAAATTCATTAACTTGAGATGTCTGGTTTTCTTTAATTAGAAGTAATCTTTTGATGTTCTGACTATCTGTTTTTGTTTGTTTGCTTGTTTTGCAAAAACTCCCGTATATACTTGTTCATCCCTCACTTCTTTATGACAGTCCCTCAGCGCTATCTGAGAGGCTGTCTCCCGGGCTTAAGTCCTCAGTAAGTCACTGAATAAAACATCATTCTCAATTTTTAGGTTGTGCATTTTTTTTTCAGTTGACAAATGATTTCCTCCAAAGCTTTTGGCTAATCAGACTTGTATATGGAGCGCGGCCTAGCAGATACTTGACCTTTGAGAGACTCTGTTTATTGACACTGTTGTGTTTCTGGAGGGGGCCTGACTAGGGGAGACTCCTGTAATAACCATCTGAGAGTAAAAGATACTGTCCAACCAGAAGGTGAACAGGTGCTGCTGGCTGCCTTTTTGCTGAGGGACACCAAGCACTCAAAAAAGTGACAATCCCTATACCATGTTGTAGTTGGCCTTTTCTCAACAAGTTGAAACAGATTCCCATGGTCACATTTTCAAGTGTTAGTCATCAGGGTGACAGATTCCCCTGAGATCCTGGAGAAAAGTGCAGAAAGGCATGTCAGCTTCACCCTGCTTCAGATACCATTTTCCAGGATCACTTGACCAAAATCTGGCTGGAAGAAGGGGCGGCCACAAATGATCAGCTTCTTTTCTATCTGTTTCTGACTCTCTGGTGAGTTAGATGTGATGACAAGCATGACAACTCCCCTGTTAGTTGCAAGTTGCCTGCTAGGCGGTTAGTCATTTTTATTAAGAGTAGTTATCACAGGGCAAAACATCCCCACATGGCACTGCTAACTTCCACTCACAGGGGATGTTACTGAAGAATTCTAGAGTGTGGAAGAGATATCCTAAACCTACACAGAACCTGTTGTTCTGCTAGTGTCATGTGGAAAATAACACTAGCAGAACAACACAGCATTTATAACTATTTATTGGTCGAAAAAATGAAATTTTTTTCTGGTTTGCCAAGGGTGTGGAAAATAGGAAGCTCAGGATAATAACATTTAAGTAACCAGCCCAGCCTTTGATATCAGTTTTTAAAGTCTTACATTCTGGGGGATTTGATGGAGGGTTTGATTAATGGAGGAAGATTTCCTAGAGGGCTTGATATTATGGTTTTGGGTTTTTTAGATGTTTACATCTTTGGTGAATATTATCAAGGTTAATACAATTCCTCTTGGATTACTCTTTTGAATGTCTTCCCTATTGTGTGTGATTCCTCCTTCCTCTCCATGGCTCAGCCCCTTTTATGTTCTTCTGTTTCCATCTTATGTCATTATGTTTGTGTTTTATTTCTCCTATTAATTTTAAACTCTTTAAGGGCAGGGCTTAGACCTTAGTTATCTCTACAGCTCCTGCATTACTCAGCACAGAGGTAAGAATTCAGTACAGTGAGGCAAATTCAGAATTTACTTATAGAGCCAAGTTCCCCTATGATCAAAAGCAAAGAGAAAAAACAATCATGAGAGAGTGATTTATAAATCAGAATACCAATTTATGAAAAGGATTTATGCTAATGCTCCTTGGCAAACATTTCTCGTTCTTTCCTCTTCTGGTCACATATGCAGATTCTACTTTCTGTCCCCCGTGTGGTTGGGTGAAGGTGTGACTGGTTCTAGACATTGAGTTGTGAATAGAAATGATATGTCGCTTGTGGGATAGGATTGTGACCAACCATCCCAGTTCCTGGAGACTGAGGGGTTTCCCAGGACGTGGAACTTACAGTGTTAAACCAGGATAGTCACTGGCAAACCAGACCAATTGTCACTTTAGCTGGAGCATTTAACTGCTGGTTCAAGACCCTCTACAGCTCTCTCTCTTTTTCCTTCTGGCAGAGACTGGCAACACTCAGGTCATGGGAATTTCATCTTTCTAGATCCTTGAATCACACAATGAGCAGAATATAGCTGTGAACCCATGATGGGCATGTAAGTGATAGCAATAAACAAAACTTAGATTGGAGAGTTTTTGTTATTGCAGCATAACCTAATTTATCCTGATTGATACATGGATACAAATAACAATTGATTTCATATGCACTAGTGAATAAGTGCTCTTTTTTTTTCTTCTAATAGGAAAATTAGCTTAGGAAATTTTTAAAAACCACAAGGTGAAATCAAAAGCAGAGCAAAAGCAGTTGGATAACTTTAATCTGTGCTACATGTATCAGTCATTCTCTTCTCTTAAGAAGTATATATGCCAAGAAGACTTGGTCAGGTACTGTTTTTCATTAAAAATATTGGACAAGACCATCGACAGATGAATGGATAAAGAAGATGTGGTACATATATATAATGGAATACTACTCAGTCATAAAATAGAATGAAATCATGCCATTTGTAGCAACATGGATGGACCTAGAGATTATCACACTAAGTGAAGTAAGTCAGACAGAGAAAGACAAATATCATATGCTATAACTTATATGTGGGATCTTAAAAATGATACAAATGAACTTATTTACAAAACAGAAAGACTCACAGACATAGAAAACAAACTTATGGTTACCGAAGGGGAAGAGGTGGGGCAAGACATAAATTAGGAGTCTGGGATTAGCACATACAAACTACTATATATAAAATAGATAAACAACAAGGTCTTATTGTATAGCACAGGGAAGTATATTCAATATCTTGTAATAACCTATAATGGAAAAGAATCTGAAAAATAATACATATATATGTATTAGTATAGATAATATATACAGCCTACTTTTAGGAAAATTTATCACACAAATGTGAGGCATCTTATTTATTTATTTTTTAAGTTAATGTTATTTGGTAGAGGTGGGGTGGGAATGGTAGGGGTGGAGTGAGGGGAAAAGGGAAAAAGCCGGAGTGGGGGTGGGTGTATTGCATGTATTCTCATAGACTCCTTTCAGGAACATAGTGGAGGAATTTACAGACCATATCAAGTGAGCTGGAATTAAGCCAATCTGCATGGCTCTATCCTTGTATCGGTGGGAAAGTGTTCGTTTTGAACAGAAGTGCCTTATGCAATGACATTTCTCACTGCTGTGGGATATAGGAAATGTGCTTTGTTCGTCACTGTAACGAATTCCAAATTGTGTGACCCTGAGACCTTCAGAACAATGATCTGGAAAGAGTGGTTGGGAACTCTCAAGTCACTTGCTGCAACCTTTTGCAGCTGGGATTCTATCTTCTTGTCTGGAGAAGCTGGTCCGGCAGCTGATGTTAGTGGACTTTGTACATTTTTTACATGGACAAATGGAATTTTTTAAAACGTTTACCCTCTCTTTGCCAAACTTTCCAGACTATTTGGGCTTTTAGAAAAAAATTTTAAGCCAACTTTTTATTGTTCAGAGTTCTCTTACGGACAGCTCACCTGTGATCTGGGTTAAACCCTAAATGATAAAATCCAGTTCTTTATGACAATGTACTGTTTGCTCACTCATTGGGGGTGGGATGGGGTCAGGGGTGGAATTGGATGGAGCCCAAGTAATCAGTCGTCACTTTTCTGGCTCCTGAAAAGTCAAGGGCTCTAGAACCCAGAAGGATAGACTGTAAGAGTTTGGGTCCTTGGAAACTTTGAGCAATGTTTACTCACCCACGGGACAGGCACTCTTGTTTCCACAGTGTGTGCACAATGATAACAGATAATGTTGATTCAGTGTGTGTCACGTAACATGCTTCGGGTTAATTTTTTCTGTATCCTCTCATTTAAACTTCACAAAACTCCATGAGGAAGGTATTGTTACCCTTATTTCACGGATGAGAAAATAGAGACTTAAAAGATTAAAAACTTAGTTCAAAGTCCCAATTAAACTATCAGCAGCACCAGTGATTGGATTCCAGTCTGGTTGACTCCAAAGCCCTACATTTAACTGGTGTAGTCTACCACATAGTGATAAACAGGAAAGTGAGTCTGATGTGCACATAATATAAACACTTTGTGTGACATATTGAGGGTCTTTACCGCTAAACAATGCTAAACAATATACTTTCTATCGCTTCTGTTTGTGGCATCTCTGAATATACTTTACTTGCCTTTAGCCCTGCAAAGGGAGTTTAACTTAAGGAATATAATGCAGTAAAACAAGCTGCATTTTTATTTCTTTGGAGGGTGTGTTGGGTGGATATTAAAGTGGTGATGAAGGGATGCAGATGTCCTTGTTCAAGGTTGGAACCTATGGTTGATGGTGGCCCATTTCTTCTTTTCTGGAAAAGCTCAACCTTAGTCTATCCAGATTAGGAAAAGTCAGTATATTTTCAGAAGAGACCCTAGAGGATCTTCCATCCTGCAGGAACCAGATATATTTTAAGGGATGATCTCTTTCTGGGCCAATTATATATTAGGTTTAGTCAGACGTGACCAAAAAGTGGTCTTGTGATCTCGACTCTACCCCCTTAGGCAGGATGAGTGCTTGAAATGGTTAATTTTGATTGCAGGACTAAACGTAATTGTATTGTTTTAAATACTTTTTAATATTTTCTACACTTGGTATGTAATACTTTTACAATTATTAAACTAGAAATATTATGAAAGATTTACATATTCTTGAGTCTCCAAACTAAAACCTCTTTACCCTGCCATGTATTTGAAGTGAAGTGTGTGTGTGTGTGTGTGTGTGTGTGTGTGTGTAGCTGATTGTGTAGGCCTCCCATTGTGACTTGCATCTATAACTGTTTCATTTGCTGACACGTTAAGTTACCTAAAACATTACACCCATCACTTCTCAGACAGGGACACTGCTTCTTATTGCCATTAGTTGAGAAGCCTTCTGTTTGGTGAGGTACAGCTTGAATAGGTAATATAACCAACTCGTTCAACATTCAGAAGGTACAAGAAGTTCCCTCCTGGAAGCAAACAGTTATCAGTTTCTTGTGCATTTTTCCAGAGAGTTTTCTTTTTTAAAAAAAAGTTATTTATTATTTATTTTTGGCTGCATTGGGTCTTCGTTGCTGCATGCGGGCTTTCTCTAGTTGCGGCGCACGGGCTTCTCATTGCGGTGGCTTCTCTTGTTGCGGAGCACGGTCTCTAGGCGCGCAGGCTCAGTAGTTGTGGCGCACAGGCTCAGTAGTTGTGGCTCGCAGGCTCTAGAGCTCAGGCTCAGTAGCCGTGGCGCACGGGCTTAGTTGCTCCGCGGCATGTGAGATCTACCCGGACCAGGGCTCGAACCCGTGTCTCCTGCATTGGCAGGCGGATTCTTAACCACTGAGCCCCCAGGGAAGCCCCCAGAGATTTTTCTTGTTTATCTAAGCAAACACACACACACACACACGCACACACACGCACACACGAATGTTTACTGCCGCAAGTTTGGGCCAAAATAAAAACAAAGACCGGAAATAAAGTGAGTTTGGGATCGCTCTGCTTGACCTCCCTCCCTGCCCTGTGCCTTTTTCTTTGGAACTAAGACTTCTGGCTTGTGAGTCAGATTCTAATCTCTACGATTTTCTCACCCCTCCCTCTTCCAGCTCATAGAGAAACAGCCGCTCTTATTTATTTCTGATCCCCAAACACCTGTTTCTTCTTCCCTTTCAAAAAAGCAATTTACTAGTACACGATGGAATGGGTACTTTCAAGGATGAAGCAAACATGCAGAGGAAATGGGGAGAAGGGAAGCAGAGGAGGAGGGACCGGTTGACACCGCCCCTGGGCAGCCTGCCACCCGCCACCCCTGGGCGGGCACCTCCCCAGCTGGGTTCTGTGCAGCTCACAGCCTGTGGGAGGAGAGCATCCAGCAAGGGGTGACCTTGCAGCCTGGAGAGTGCACGGTTCCCATCACTCCCACCTCCGTGGAGGTTCCCAAAGCCTTCCCCTTTTCCTTCCCCTTTTCCTTCCCCGGCCCCTAGCCTAGTGCAGCGCAGGTACCTGTGTGCTTTCGCACGGTTTCCTCCTTTCCCTCCTGGGAAAGGCGCTCAGTCCCAGAGACAAGGAATTTGAAGTAAAAAGCAGACGCTTAGCTATCAGCCCGTTACTAACTTACAGTGTTATTAGTGACAGCACGAATCACAAGATTCTGACTCCCCTCGCCTCCCCACCGCCAGAAGTAATTTATCCTCCTCTCCCACCGAAGCTCTGTTTGAGTCAGATTTAAATGCTGTTCCTCCCACCAGGGTTCCAAGCACGCTGAATCACAGCCTTTTTTGAGGAGAGAGGGACCCGGTGACATAGGGACAGGTTTTCGCATTTGACCAGCCCACGCATCTTCGGTTGATCTGATTTGAGACTTCGGGGCCTCAGTACCACTCTCAGGAGGAAATGCACTTGACTTTCCCAGAAAGAAAAAGCCCCATGGCCAAGGTCACCTGTTTCTGAGGGAGTTTGTCAGCTTCAAATACGGTGACTCATAGTCACAGGTCGGAATAAACCTACTCGCTATCATTGATTTAAAACGAGTTCCCACCACCTGGGAAGGCTGAGTGCCTCTTGCAAAATCACTGTGGAGCCGAGCGCTGATGAAAAATCCTTCTTAATGACACAGTCGCTAAATACCCCAGGCTGGCTTTTTTTGTTGTTCTGTTTGTTTGTTTTGGCTCACGACAGGCCCTCTGCTCTTATTTTAGGGCTCAAATGAGGTCTGGTGTGAAAAATTTGCATTCTTTCCTTTCCCCCCCAGAAATGGCCTGGGTTGGGGGAGAGGATGGGCTGGATGAGGGCGGGCGAGTGGGAGGAGGTGGAGGGGAGGGAGCGCGGCTGACGTGGGCTCGTGGCCTCTTGGGCAGCCGGCTCTTCCTCTGCTCCGGGCGGTAGTCGCCCCCGTGGTGGATGGAATGTCCCAGATGGACTAGCCGCGCTGTCCTGCCACGGTGGGGCTGCACAACAGAGTTTGCAGGGCGCAACCCCTCCCAGGAGCTGGTCTTCTGGTTGCTGTTTCAGATCTAGACACTCTGATTAGGCGCCGAGGAACACAGTTACAATCAAACTTCCAAGAAGAGACGATCAATTTAGAACCGGAAATGTAACCACCAGTGGACCACAAGCCACTTCTTTGGGCGGCTCATTTTCTCCCTGTCGATCTATGTACAGGAGAAGCCAATTAAAATTTTAGAAAGGGTCTGGGTACAGCTAGAATCAGAGGAAAAGGAGGAGAATTTGTTTGTTTATTTATTCCCATTCTATAATTTTTATTTATTTATTTAACATCTTTATTGGAGTATAATTGCTGTACAATGGTGTGCTAGTTTCTGCTTTATAACAAAGTGAATCAGCTATACATATACATATATCCCCATATCTCTTCCCTCTTGTGTCTCCCTCCCTCCCACCCTCCCTATCCCAAGGAGAATTTAAAACGTACGTCCGATTTTATTTACCCCTTCGTTGTTGTCATGTATAGCAGACTTGCTAAAGTTAAAAAAAAGGAGTTTTACAGATTCTCTGTTGTTCTGTATTTTATTTACTATTTATTATTATTCTTGGATAATAATAAACAGACACAAGTTAAAAAAATTCAAATAAAGGGCATGCATTGAAAAGAGATTCATGTTCCCCACTATGTCCTCAGTTCCCGAGTGCCTCCCCACAGCTACCAATCTTGTGCTTCCAGAGACATTCTGATTATGTAGAAACATGTGTGTATTTCTTCCACTCCCATTTTATATGTACATCTATAGTACTCTAGACCCACTGTTCCAATGCCTTGCTTTTTCACCTGTTATGTTTTGTACATCTTTCCAAGATGTCTGCTTTTTCCACTGTATGAATATACCATACTTTGATGGGCACATCTGTTGCTTACAATTTCTTGGATTACAAAAACTGCTGAAATTAATAAATGATATAAGGGATATTTTTACCATGGAGTGCTCTAATAAGATATCCCTCTCTTTTGAATGGAATGGTCTTGTCTACCAGGTCCGATGACTTTCTTCCTGGACACCGATGAACATTGACAAATTCTGACCCCCCTTTTTTTTTTTTTTAACACTCCCTCCACCCCACCCCCACCCCAGTCAGGTTTCATGTTTATCATTACCCTGCCTCTGGAGCACAGTGCAGTTAATTAGCTTTTTCTCTTTTTATTTAGACTCAGATTTCATTAAGTGCCTCTCTGAGACTGTATCTAAGTTGCCAAGGTTACATTTTAGTTTCCCCAAAGCTTCTCAGCCATAACTTTACAGAAAATTGTGTTGCTTTTAAGGCTATATAGTATAGAGGTGTAGTGTGTGTGTGTGTGTGTGTGTGCGTGTGTGTGTGTGTGTGTACACATATCAGACTTGTTTAACTTTCAGAGAGAAGGAGGTTTACATTGCAGCAATGCAAATAAGTTAATGAATATTCGACATCTATCTTTTTAAAAGTCTCGCTGGCACGTTCCCACCAGAAATTTCTTACTGACTGCATTTCTGCAGACTCCAATGGCCATGCCCTATTTCAGAACCTACTTTGCTTTCCTATTGTACATTATTAAAAGACTATGCTATCTAACCCTAACACTGTCAACTTCTCTCCCTCCAAAAGATTAGAGCATACATCTCTGAGTATTTAAAGCCCTAAAAAGTACAAAAGTGGGACATGAAGGCACTAGAATCATACCATTATCTGTCAGTCAGTGCCTCTCAGATAGAAGCTTGACTCTCAAGAACCATGTCACTGAAACATAAAATCCAGGAGGGTAGGCGAACCGCTCCCTTATTTGTTATTTGCTGTTTGTAACATAGACCTCCGGGTATATAATGACTCTAGACCACTCAAAATTTATTTCTTGCTCACATAACAAGTGGGTGCTTGAGCAGTTCAGCAGGGTGGCCCTCCTCCACATCATAATTCTGGGAGCCAGGCTTCACCGGCTCTGCTGTCTCCAATACACGGCTTCCAAGATTGACACTTTATCAGTTGGAGGGGGAAAAATACATGGGGGCACTGCATGGCAGGTTTTCAGTGGCCAGACCTGGGAGTGGTAAGAATCAGTTCTGCTCACATTCTACTGGCCAGAGCTCTGTCAATGGTCACCTAACTGCAAGGGAGCCCAGGAACGATATAGTCCCTGACAGGGCATCTACTGTCTAGCAACACGATGGAAGGGGGAGTCTGGATTTTTGTCAGATACGTAGGTGTCTTTCTCTTTAATCATCATCATCACGTTTTTATATATCATCTTTTAAAAGAATTTTGTTTTTATTAGTTTTTTAAAATTGAAGTATAGTTGATTTACAATGTCGTGTCAATTGCTGCTGTACAGCAAAGTGACTCAGCTATACATATATATACATTTTTTATATTCTTTTCCATTATGGTTTATCATAGGATATTGAATATAGTTCTCTGTGCTATAGAGTAGGGCCTTGCTGTTTCTCCATTCTATATATAAAAGCTTACATCTGCTAACCCCAAACTCCCACTCCATCCCTCCCCCAACCCCCTCCCCCTTGGCAACCAGTCTGTTCTCTATGTCTGTGATTCTGTTTCTGTTTCATAGATAGGTTCATTTGCATCATATTTTAGATTCCACATATGAGTGATATCATATGGTATTTGTCTTTCTTTTTCTAACTTACTTCACTTAGTGTGTTAATCTCTAGTTGCCTCCATGTTGCTGCAGATGGCATTATTTTGTTCTTTTTTATGGCTGAGTAGTATCCCATTGTGTATATGTACCACATTTTCTTTATCCATTCATCTGTCAATGGACATTTAGGTGTTTCCATGTCTTGGCTATTGTAAATAATGCTGCAATGAACATAGGGTGCATGTATCTTTTTGAATTATAGTTTTGTCCAGATATATATCATCTTTTGAACACATTACTTACATGGCATTGTACTGTATATATATATGTGGACTATCTAATTTAATTCTTGAATTAATAAGTAGTTGTTTGTTGTAGATACTATCATATTTTATAGATGAAGAAACTGAGAATACACGTAGTACATTTTGGAATTGTGATTCAAATCCTTGTCTTCCTGATTCTAAAACCTAGTGCTTTTAATTTTTCTTTATACTGCCTAGGTAGAACTGGCATATTTGGGCCCTTAATAGCTAAAATAGAATACAGGTGCCAACCCCAGTGGTTGGTCCCCTTTATGTTTTTCATTACTACTCTAGCAACATCAAGAAGAAGGCATGATGTTCTGAGTAATCTCAATGGTTTTCACACTCACCTCTTATTTCTCCTCCTTACTGTCTAAAATCTAGATTATTTTCAGTCATTCTCAAGGATTCAATTTCTATTCATATAAGGATGACTTCCAAATATTTAGCTTCAATGCCAACATCTCATCTTACTTGAGACTCATATTTCTGACTGCCAACTCAACACCTCCCTAGGCATCCCAAATTCAACCTGTCCCGAAACTGAAGGCATTGTCTTCACACCCTCGGACCTGCCTATTCCTTAGGCTTGTTAGTTAACAGCTCCCCAGCTTTGAGGAGTTCCCCAAGGTGTGAGTGCCAAACATTTGTTTTTCCATCACTGCTGGCCTCCTAAAGATTCAGTAGATTCTTAGCTACTTTGCATGTCTTCTAGACGGGCCAGATGTCATCACTCTTGCCGGTAGGGTTGAAGGACTATTTTGAGATGGTGGTGATGGTTATCTCAAGAAAACTTCCTCCATGTGCCGGCCTCTTCTCTTCTCACTTTCTGTTTGATGCTGAAAAAGCTGGGGAGAACTTCTAGATGATACAAATCCTTTGGGGCTCAGGCCTGGCCCGAGTCATGGACACCCAGTCATGGAGACACATTCATGCTTCTGAACATGATCGTGTGGGCCATACACATATATTCCGACATCTTAAGTCCCTCTGTCCACACTATTCTCTGGGAATATTTTTTCTCTCCCTGCCTCTCCCACCTTTGAGCTAATCCATATGCAGAAAGGAGACCAACACATCAGCATTCCCCTTCCAAACGGACATTCCTGAGAGTTTCTGGGAAGATGGTACTTGTCCTTAGTAAGTTCAGCCTAGGGAAACACAGGGGCCTCTCCAAGATGGTACGTCTCCCAGGAAAACCCAGACTACTTGTTACAGATCTTGGACCTAGTTAGAGAGGGGCTGGAAGACCAACTGGTACCGACTGCTAAATTAAAAAAAGAAACATCAACACCAAGACATCCTAGAATAAAGAATAATGTGAAAATGGGAATTGATGATCAGCGAATTTAAATTCTTAATTTCCACTACCTTTTCATTCTTTGCCAAAAACAATTTGCTATGAAATGTGAAAAAAATATTTATAGTTGTTGTTTAGTTTCCCCTTCTCATATGCCAGGCATTGCTGCTAATCTTTACCAAAATCCTGTAAGACAGATATTTTGTGTATTTTACAGATGAGGGAACTGACCTCAGAGAGACTAACTGACAAGCCAAGTTATTTAAATGAATAAAGCCCCCCCTACAGATAATTTTATATCTGTAGCCACAGACCTGGGGCAAAGGATCATGTCTGCCTTCTGAACTCCTGTATCCCCAGAGCTAGTACAATTCCTAGTACAAAGTTGGGGCTCAGCAAACATTTGTTGAATAAAGAAATGAATGAAACTGTGATGTGATTAAAATAATGGTCTCCTCCACCTAGGGATGGTATAAATTGTAATGGGCCAATTGTAACGTGGTCACAAGCAACCCCAAAGTTTCAGCAGTTCAGAACCACAAAGGTATGTTTCTTGTTCTTGCTTTGTGTCCATTACAGGTTGACTGGGGGGCTCCACTCACCGTAGTTACTCAATGACCCAGGCTGATGGAGTGGCTCCTACCTGAAATTTTGCTGGTTGTGTTGTGATTAAATCATGTAAACGAAAAGGGACACCCATCCCTTTCGCTTACAACTCACTGGCCGGAACTATCCACATGGCCCCACCTAATTACAAGGGAGCCAGGAAGTGCAATTCCATCATGTACCTGGAAAGGGGTGGAGCCAGAAATATTTGGCAAATAGCACTAATGACCTCCATGGGATGTGGGGGTCCAATGAAATGAATGATATAAAAATGCTTACGAAGCCTCAAGCCGTTGTGTTGGCTTTCTTCCTGAGCCATAATAGAAAAGCCCTGGGACCTGGTAAGAGGAAATATCATGTCCAACCCTGATCCCTTTAAAATGTTCCAATGGTTTCCTGTCCAGATGCATCTTCTGAATACCCTAGTCCTATAGGATCTTCAACTACACGTAGGTTGGTTAGGAGGTTGCTTTCTCAGCAAGAGCATGAAGGCTTCAGGAAGTCTCATCACCTGCTATGCTTGGACTTACCCTCACTCTTAAATCGTGAAAACTATTGTTCCAGTCCTTTCTTTGCTAAAAAATACTCCAGGCTCATATGGTTTGGAGACTTGAGCCTCAGTGATTAGGGAGCAGGTAGTGGAGATCTGAGGTCCACTGGGGTGATTACTGGAGGGCAGTGAGCAATGCCAGAACATTCTTACCCACTTCCATCTTTTAGTATGAGCCAGAGGTGCAGGGCAGCTGGAATCTGACCAGATGATATTCCTTTCCATTGTTTTTGGCTGATATTGTAGATTTTTGGAAAACAAACCAAATGGAATCTATCGGCTCACGTCCTGCATAAAGTGCTGAATACATACAAGAGGGGCGAGTAAACATACTCTTCAACGCACAGTGAAGTAATTTATGATTATCTTGCCACTGCAGCATTGAAGTGTTAAAAGCCATTTCACCACTAGATGAAAGTCTAGTCCAATCCCCATCATAAAAGACAATAGACAGACTAGCACACCCAATTCGTGTCTTTGTTCTCTGAAACACAAGAAGATGCCTGCCTTGGGTTGAAAGGTAGAGATGAAAACCAAATTTCCCCATAATTCAGTTCCTTCAGCTGTTTATCCAGATGAGTCTGGAAGTGTAAAGGGAATTTCTCTCTTTCAGGCATCAGGCTCTCCAATTTTCAGAGCACTCAAGACTTCCTAAGCCAATGGCAAAGCTAATTTAGGATATAAGGAGGTGTCTTCAGGGCACCTGCTCTTACTAATCCTCCTTCCACCTACCAATGTATTGCTCTGCTCCCAGCTCAAGCTTGAGATCTCTGCTTTGCTTTTTCTTTTCTTTCTGGCTCTTGAACATTTCCCTTACTTTCTAGAACGTCCTATATGTATTATCATTATAACTTTTGTTTGTTGTAATTTATTAAGAAATGAGTTCAATGGGAGTGGGAGCTTCAGAGCATCTGGTCCACCATGCTGCTGCCACCCTCAGTTTTCCACCCTTCTCTGTCACTTTGTTTTCCACTCGACTTCTTGTAAAACACTATAATGAACTTCCATGGACATTATCCAGTTTTGACAATCATCAACATTTTATTATTCTTATTTCATCTAATCCCACCCTCCCATATTCTGCTTGTTTTTGTTTTTTTAAGAATTTTAAGGCCAGTCCCTGGCATTTTATCATTTCCTTCATAAGAACACCAATATGAATCTCACCCATAATAAAACTGCAATACTATTATCATGCCTTAATATCCAATACCTGGCCTCTGGAAACATTAATTTTTCACACATTGTTTCCCTGATCTATTTTCTGAGTCTCTTACCTTTTCCCCATAATTTTCTTCTCTCCATTCTTCGAGATGTTCTTGATTTTCCAGGCCACTAATTCAGATATGAAGAGTGAATTCAGCTACTAAAATTTTCAGTTTGCAGACTATATTTTTAGGCTGCAGGATTCTGCAGGGGGATGAGGTTCATTTTTTTTTTTTTCTCTTCAGATACCCAGGTATCACCCTAAATAACTCTACTTCACTGGCATGTGTTCCGATGATTTAATCTCATCCTCCTCTTTCTGACTGCTCCAGCTTCTCAGGTGGGCAGTTAGTTTCTCTCTGGGATACAAATCTTGTTGATGGAATACTTTAATGGCAAAAATTCCACAGGCTGTGACAGCAAAGATGTCTTAATTAGTGTCTGTTGAATCAATAGTGAATCTGTAGCCAGGGATTTGTGTATCTCGTTCCATTAATGTTGTCCCCGGAACAGACTGAAGTCGTAATAAAATTTTCACCTGAACAACTGTTCTGAATTTTCATTTCTAAAGGCAATCATTTCCAGGAAAAATGGTCTCTCTTGGATATATTTTTAGTTGTTATATGAGCTGTGCCAAGCTTGGTTTTTAAAACACCCCTTGGGTTAGAGGAATATTTGTCACATGTGTCAATTAAACTAAGGATGTGGGGATTCTGTAGGGATGTGTGTGTGGGCATGTGCAGCAGAGGTTGCAGGGGCCAACTGCACAACCAGGGGTTTAAAATAAGTGTAAGGTTTTGTTTGTTCAATATTTATTTATTTATTTGACTGCATCTGGTCTTAGTTGAGGCACGCGGGCTCCAGAGGGCACGGGGTCAGTAGTTGCAGTGCGCGGGCTTAGTTGCTCCGTGGCATGTGGGACCTTAGGTCCCCAACCAGGGATCAAACCCGTGTCCCCTGCAATGGAAGGCAGATTCTTAACCACTGGACCACCAGGGAAGTCCCAAGTGTAGGGTTTTAACAGAGGGGTTCTTTAACTTTTACTTTTCAGTTTTCTGTTAAACTCAGTCTTTTTTTCCTAGAAAAAATAAACAAGTGCAAATAGACATAAACAGTTGCAGGCAATGGGTCTCAGGTTTCCAGAAAGATCTTCAGAGACAGAGGAAACAATGCAGTTTTGAGAAGGGAAGGAAGAAGAGGCAAGGAGGCATCATTGCCAGAGTACAAAGCCTGATGCACGTGAATCAGACAGAGCTGTGGATATTTGGTTGGCAAACAGGAAGACCTTGGCTCAGATTTGCCACCAACTAGCTGTGCATTTTGGGCGAGCCACTTATATTGTAAAATAGGCATTATCATACCCACCTCCTAGTGTTGTTCCAAGGATTAATGGGAGCATGATAAATTGCTCGATAAATGTTAACATTGTTATTTAGAATTTTAGTATATGGTTCTACATACTGTGTGTTTGCTTCTGTAGTGCATCTATATTCTAGAATTTGCCTCTGATTGTCACAACACTTCTGGACTTTCGGTGGCAATGGTCTTTTTGAATCATGCACAGAGTATTCCCATAAAAGATTAACTCAGTGTTAGTAAATAAGTATTATTTTATATTTAAAAATCCATTTAGATGTTAATGCCCTTTTCCCTTAAATGGGTCTCTGTGGAAAGCCCAACTTCAGCAGAGCAAATTTGTCCTGAGGGGAAAGAGGCAAAAAGGATCCCTTGCTGCTAATGGAATAATTAATACGATGTATTTAAGACTGAGAATGGAATGATTAAGAAAACCCGTGATCCAAGTGACTGGAAATCAAATCTAAGTTTTCTGGAGAAGTGTTTGTGAGCTGATCTTGGTATTCTGAGGACCACATTATCAGTCTTCAGCAGATGAGGGGGAGGCTGAACCACAGGGAAAGGAGAAAGGTGGGCAGGGTGAGACAGGACAGGAAATTACTACAGAAAAGTCTATTTAAAAATAGAGAATGGGGACTTCCCCGCTGGTCCACTGGTTAAGATTCCGTGCTCCCAATGCAGGGGGCCGGGATTCGATCCCTGGTCAGCGAACTAGATCCCACATGCCGCAACTATGAGTTCGCATGCTACAGTTAAAGACCCCGCATGCCACAACTAAAAGATCCAGCACGCAGCAATGAAGATCCACATGCCGCAACTAAGACCCCGGGCAGCCAAATAAATAAGTAAATAAATATTTTTTAAAAATAAATAAAAATAAAAATAGAGAATGAAGAGAGTTAAGTGACCTACTGGTTTTCCTCTTTAAGCAAAAAACCAGGTGCCCTAATCTCCCAGAAATCAGAATGTTAAGACTTTTCTACACAGTGTGTAAGGTAGGAATGGACATGACCGTGTACTTTCTACATGACTCACTCTTCTTTTGAAACTGGGTGTTCCCAGGCAGTACTTTTCCAGATGGTCTGTTCTGAGCGGACAGAGAAGGACACAAGGATTTGGGAGGTGGGGCGGTGAGGTTAATAAAGATGGAATCTGGAGAATTTGTTCAAGAGAGAAACGGATGAGGACTTCCCTGGTGGCGCAGTGGTTAAGAATCCGCCTGCCAATGCAGGCAACACTGGTTTGAGCCCTGGTCCAGGAAGATCCCACATGCTGCGGAACAACTAAGCCTGTGCACCACAACTACTGAGCCTGTGCTCTAGAGACCATGAGCCACAACTACTGAGCCCAGGTGCCACAACTACTGAAGCCCATGCGCCTAGAGCCCATGCTCCACAACAGGAGAAGCCACCGCAATGAGAAGCCCACGCACCTCAATGAAGAGTAGACCCCGCTCGCTGCTCGCCGCAACTAGAGAAAGCCCACGTGCAGCAACAAAGACCCAACGCAGCCAAAAATAAATAAATAAATAGATAGATAAATAAATAAATAAATAAATAAAAGAGAGAAACAGATGAGAGGGAGGAAGGAATGGTTGATAACTCTGTTAGGTGTGATAATGACAGTATGGTCTTAGTTTTGTTAGGGTGTGGTGCTAACAGTGATGGTTCTGGACTTCTTACAGCATTATGGGATGGATGCAATGTCCAAGCTTTTAAGAGATGCATGGAGGGATAAAATTTCATAATGCCTTAGATTTGCTTTTAAAAATATGAAGTAGACCAAAACCGTAAGAGTTATTTTTGTGTAAAAGGTGTGGTTAGCAGTGACCTCTCTGCCTGCGAGGAACATGAGAAATATTAGAAAAACAAGCACGTTGTGTTTTAGCAAATGGAAAAAACAATAAGGCGATTTGCAAAATTAAAAATATGTGTTTTTATTTCCAGGATCAGGTGCCTTTGCTAAAGCTCTCTGGACTATGTTGCTGCCCAGTGAAAAGCAGAAAATATTTGACTGGATGGAGAGACCCATTTCTTCTTGTCCTGCCTGCCAGTCTGGCAGGAGAAAGCTGTTACTGTGTAGATTCCTCAACAGGGCCATAAAGGGAATCCCTGTGGTTGTTCGCAGTGCCTGGCTGTGGTGAAATGAGGCGCTCGCTTCATCAAAAATGGAAAAATGCCTCTCCCACCCTCCCCTCTTTCCTTCCTCCTCTGCAGCCTCTGTGTTTTCAGAATGCAGGGAATACACACTCTTTCCACCACGCCCCCGTGCCAAGCGCAGGAGATGCGAAAACTCCTTTATTCAACAAAGATTTTAAAGCACTAACTACGTATTAGGTAGAAGGGCCCTATGCTTTAATGCTCCACCGGTGCCATCTTGAAATTCTTAATTCTTTTTTGACCAAGGGGCTCCTCCTTTTCATTTTGCACTGGCTTCTGCAAATTATGTAGCCAGTCCTGAGTGATCAAAACAGACATGTATTGTTCTCATGCAGATCATTTTTCTAGGATTAGATTTTGGTCCCGGCCCTGGGTGGGGGTAGGGTCATATAGTCCTGTGGAAGGAGATGCAGATTTGTAAACAAGTCCAGCAGAGCAGGGGTGGGAGCGGGAGGGAAGAAGGAGGGAGGTGGAAATGGTCCCTTGGGGTGGGGGACAAGGTTAGCCTTAAAAGGGGAGTAAGATGTTTGCTAGCAGAAGCCTGTGTGGGTGGGAGATCCGGGGCTTCTGGGAAAAGGCTGCAGAGATGCTGATGGAAAGCACTCCCGTATGCCTCTGGCAAGGCTGAGCTCAGCATCTGATGGACACAACGGGGTGAGAGAGAGAGAGAAAGCCAGCAAAGGGCTGGATCCTAGAGGAACTTACCTCCATGATAAGGAACTGAAGCTTCATCTTTGGGTCAATGGTTCTTAACTCTTGGCTACTCATTAAAACCACTTGGGAGACCTTGAACATTATACCAAGCCCCCGTTTCCATTAAATCAGAATTTTAGGGGCTGAGGCAAAGGCATTGATAGTTTTTAAAGCAACCCAGGTGAATCTAATGTTCAGCCAGGATTGGAAACAACAGATTTAAGCAGAGGGGCGTCAGGGTGTAGGATATTATACTAATAAAACTGTACGGGGAAGACTTGGTCATAGCCGTATTTTAGAAAGATCTACAGGAGTCGGAGGGTGAGTTAGAGAGCCAGGGTCAGAAGGGCCGTGAGTTAGGACGGTGCTGATGAATCACTGGGGATATTGTTAGAAGGCTGACTCTGATTGGGTAAGCCTGGGGCCAGGCCCGAGGTCCTGCATTGCTAACATGCTTCCAGGTCATGCTGTGGTTCCTGCTTCTCTGGTCACTCTTCGAGTGCCTAGGACCCAGGACACAATTTCAGTCTTCCAGGTAAGAGACAAGCAAGGCCTGATAAAGGCAGCGTGCAGGGGGAGCGCCCAGGACATCCCCGAGACTTCTTGCTTGGATGACAGAGTAGAGTTTGTAAACGGAAAACTTTTCACTAAGAGCAGCTCTTGCCTGAGAGCTATCAAAGCTCAATGCAGGTTTTCGTCGCCCCTGATTCCCATCCATGAAGCTGAAAGGACTCCACTTGGAGTGACCTCCAGGAGCTGGACCACATCTTCTTTATCCATTCATCTGTCGATGGGCATTTAGGTGACTTCCATGTCTTGGCTATTGTAAATAGTGCTGCTATGAACATAGGGGTACATGTATCTTTTCAAAATATAGTTTTGTCTGGATATATGCCCTGAAGTGGGATTGCTGGATCATATGGCAACTCTATTTTTAGTTTTTTGAGGAAACTCCAACTGTTTTCCATAGTGGCTGCACCAACTTACATTCCCACCAACACCTTCTATCTTCAGATACAGGAGGGCACTTTCACATGGGAGACTTATTTCCTGCTTTTAGAGAAACACAGGAGAGTCAAAGTGTCCCTCTTGCATCGACTATTTCTTAAATAACTTTAATTCAAAATAATCAATACACCATTGAAGTATATTTTGGGTGGCCTGCCCTGGGCCCCAACAGTCTGTTCCCCAATCTCCACTCCCTTGATCTCTAGATGTGCCTAAACATGTCTGAGCCCTAGAGAATGCTAGTTCCCATGCAAATCAGTGGAGACAAGTGTATAATTCCACATGCCAGATGCCTCAAAATCTCAGCTTCAGCCCTGCCAGGATCCCCACTTCGTAAGAAAGCCATCAAAGACCCTGGTCTTGTCGTGAGATGGCAGAGGCTGGAGGAAAATAACCACAAAAGAGTGGATCCCTTTAGGACAATTGGGAGTCTGTGAGAGATTGGGAAGACAGAGGAAAGGAAGAGAATCAGGGAACAGAATGACAGAGATAATGGTCACCAACCTGCCCCCAGAATCATTCCAAAAGTGAACATCTTGGGAGGAAAAAACAGAGCAAAACAACAATAACAATGCTACCCTGCCCACCTCGTCCCAACACTGCCACCGACAAAATCCCAACCGTGGTGCGTCGCCAGATTAATTAGCCTAGGTTCCATCTTAGCTTCTGGTGGAAGCAGCTTTGTGTTTCCATGGTCATTACAGCCGCTGTACTGGGGCTTCGGGGGTTCCTGGGGCCATCTGAGGAGGTCTCCTGAGGCTCTCTCTCCTGGAGCAGAAGTTCTAGGCTGAGTCCCCACACGCTTAGGTGCCATAAAGGAAGACCCTGTGGTAGTCAGGTGTGCTGATGGGTGAGATCGGTGCCTTAAATTTCCACTGACTCACAGTAAGGCTGCAGGTTAACTAAAAATCCCAAGATTCCTTGCTCTTGATTGGATATTTATCAGCTCCTTCCAGAATTCTGATCAGCTCAAGCTCATCAAAACCAGGTCTGTTTGATGAGTAAAAATGGGAAAAGTAAATTGTGAACGAATGCAGTTTTCTTGGGGAAGAAACTCTTACAAATATGGTTGCCATGATGGCAGCAGGGTGTGTGTGTGTGAGTGTGTGTGTGTGTGTGTGTGTGTAAAATGTTTTATGGCTGGAGCTTCATTCAACAGGTGTGAGCAGCCAATATGATACAGCAACATATGCTGATGACATTTAATTTTCAAGTCAAACAATAACATTTTCGTACCTCGCAATACAATAAAGGAAGACATATATCCATCAGGTTTTTTTAATCAGTTGTACTTCTCCAGGGCTTGATATGAAGCCAGCTGGTCTCATGAATGGTGCCCCTGAGGAAACAGTGAGGTAGGTAAGGAAGATGGAAAATCTCAGGTTTACTGTCTGTTAGCTTTTAGGATAATGTAGCCAAAAGGTAATGATGCTGTATGACTCTTTCCACCTTGCCCTAGGATCGGGGAGGGTATGGGTGGCTTGCTCACTGGCATATGAGGTGACATCTTTGCTCTCATCCTTTGTTTTTTAAAACACATGACAAATTGATCAGCTTATTTCCTTCTATTCCATACCGCTTAGGTGGTTATGTTGTTGTACAATCCGTGCTTGTACAGCTAGATTATTTTATGAATTTTGTGTCAGTACATGTCTTGGGTTTAATAAAACAACCCTCCTTTAGAGGCAGCTACAGACACATTATGAGCAGAGCATGGTCAGGGTGTGGGGCTTCCTGCACGTACTATTTGTCTTTCATTTTTATGAGAGAACATTTTTAAAAATTAAATAACAAGAATATTTTGAATGCCCATTAGTAGATACAAATTTTTAGCAAAATGCTAACCATCCATCAGGTTGAAAAAAATATAAACGTTGAATTTCAAACAGATTAGATGAAAATCGATTTAACTTTAAAGGGAAGGAGTTTACCCAAGAGGCACTGGGGTAAATAAGTGGTGAAGGAATTTTTGGAGCAGGAAAGTTTTGAGTCACTGTGGTTGGACTCACGCCAGGAATAAAGCTGAGTGCCCACCATCTACCTACGGTATACTGTTGGCTGAGTCACAATTTGAGCCCAGGCTCAGACTCTCAGCATTTCCCTCCCTTTCCTAACTTTACCTTCTATTTATAAAGGAGAGTTGGTTCCTTATCAGGCCAGATCATACTCCTCTTGCATGTTTGGAGGCTGGGACGTCTCTAGAGGGTCAAAACTTGCTCAGGGTTTTAGGGAATAAGAAGAATACGAGAAGTAGGAGAGACTTCTGAGGTGAGTCACAGAGCTGACTTTCTCGTGTCGGAGAGTAAGGAAAAGCCAAATGTTCTAGAATTATTTCACCCCAAGAACATTAGACTTTTGCTATAATAAATAGCCATTCATATTTAAAGATGATAACAGTTCCCATTGGGATAGGTGGGCTGTATGAGAGAGAGAATTTCCAAATTCTAGTGGAAACAAACAAAAGGAGTTTAGGGTAACGGTGCGAGTGCGGGTTGTTATATTATTATCTGTTGAGATATAAAGAGAAGGTTATCTGACTGATGAAAGGACTCATCCTCTTGGTTGATGATGCCAGAGCCTTGGCTAGTACCCGTGATGAATCGCCACCCCCATTTAGCACATGCCCACACACGCTGAGGTGATTTCCAGGCAGAAAGGGTACCTCATGGCTAACTGAGAACATTTACTGTTGGTAAGGAAATCCGCAAAGAGGAAGAAAGAAGGTATGAAGCCATGGGGCTCCTCAGATAAAAATAGCTCCTTTTGGCAGTGTTTGCCATATTTTTTAGGAAGTGGTCATTCTAAAAGGGCCTGCCTGCTGAAAGCATTTCTTACTGATGAGTTTGTGTGTGTAAAGTGATTCCCAGAAGCTCTCTCAAGGCATTTGTGTCTAAGAAGGAACCGTCTAGAGGGTGGAGGTGAGCCTGTCTGTTGCCAGAAGGTCCAGCCAGGTACGGAGTCAGGTGACCGTCTCTGCCGTCACACACTCACCTCCAGTGTGCTTTCGTGCAGCATTCTTTGATTGAAGAATTGCTCAGTTGAGAGGATTTAAGCCATGACTGAATCATAAAGGGGGGGGGGAAAAGGACTATTCTAAGAACAGTATTTTTGTGTTTTTGTTTTTCTGAGAATAAACACGAGTCTGGTAATCAGCCATGACAGAGAGGTGCTTCAAGCAGCCTCTGGAGGGGGATTTTTCCATCAGATTCTAAATTATATTCTTTATCAGAGTAGAAGAAAATGCTTGAAACAGCCCTTGGCAGCCAATCACGTGGGTGAGGCTATGTCCTTGTCTTGATTTTCACCTGCCAAAAAGCTCTTTATTATTGGGTCAGCAGTGGATCTGAGGGCCTGCATTTGTTGTCTTAATGTTTGTGAATGATATTCCTTATGCATGGGATGATTATGAATGCCGAGCTAAAAATCCTTCTCGAGCTCTTTTTTTATGCCATTAGATTCTAAGTACTTTCCAAGTCTCTCTGTGAGGATATTGTTTTCTTAGACTACCAATTGGCATATGGGCAGTGAGATGGTCCATGTGGGGCAATATTGTCCGTCCTTTACTCTGCCCACGTCTGCTCCACGATCCAGGGCTGGTTGGAGTTGATTAAGCAAATGAAGTAATTGGTGACATTCCAGAAAGGGGAATGGAAAATTATTCTCATGTGCTCAGTTGGCTGAGTCCCCGGTCTGGGGACAGAGGGAGCACCTCCGTAAGGTGGGCTGGCGTGGTGGTGAAGTTCACAGCCACAAACCCGGGTTTGATCACCAGCTCGCCCCCTTGCTGTTGTGTGGCCCTGGGCAAATTACTTAACTTCCCTGACCCCCATTTCTCTATCCGGAAAAGTGGGTTAATAGTGCCTAATTTATGGGGGTGCCGTAAGCATTGGCTGGAATAATGTTGAAAATGAGTTTAGGAATGCCTGGCATGTACTTGTTTGTTAAACATCCTAATTTCTGCTATAGGAGGGGAGCTGAGCAGTGAAAGCCCTTGAGAAGGATTTGGTCCGTCGCCACTCACATTCATGCTCACCTCCTTCCAGAATGCCTTCCCTCACTACAGAGGTTAGAAAACCCCAGACTGCCACATTTCCCAGACTCTCTTTCAGCTAGAAAATTGTTTCCTTTCCTTAGATCTGTGTATATGATATTTGCAAGGAGGCAGTGAGGTAGTGGCCATTTTCACACTGCTTTTGGCTATTTTCTGCAGGCAAGCAAGGTCATGGGATCATGGAATTTTCTGGAGCACTTGTCCAGCTCTGTAGGTGATGAGAAGCAATGACTTTCTGATCCTGGCTTTCAGATCCCTGTTTCTTCACCCCTGGACTGCACTTAGGGTGATATGTTCCTGAACTCCACAGATTCAGGTGCAGCCTCTGAGTCCCCCAGTTCCTGGATTTCCGCGCAGGGAGCAGCTTCCCGGTGATCGGCTCTTTGGCATTGCGGGAGTTTCTCCTGGGGACTCATCCAAGAGCCCCCGTTTCTGGTCTTCCCACCACTGCCCTAATTCAATCACTTTTTGTTTAAAAGTCAGTGGACTATGTTTCAAGCACCAAATCCTAATTAGTACAGTAAACGAGTCCCATGGGAAGAATGAAGAAAGGGACAATATAGAAGGAAAGAGGGCGGTGGGAAAGAGAAGGTGCAAGAGATGAGGAAAAGGAAGCGATAACTTTAATTGACGGATAAGGTAACACCCACAATTGCTGACCGTCCAGATAAACTTGAAACACTCAAGAAGGGAGGGGCAAAATTACCATGAGGTCTGGGTTTAAGATCTGCTATTAAGTGGACATCAAGGATAACATTGATCCCATAGGAACTTGAACCAACTCTAGTTGCTTGGTCATCAAGTTTGTGTCTACATTGTATGGGCACCAAGTCTCTCTTTGATTAAAGCATACGCTAATATAAAAAGTCTTCTACTGGCTTCTTACTCTACCAAGGACGTGTAAGAAACAGCTACCCCTTTCAGAGAATTATTCCATAAATGAATAATGAAGTTTGAAGGAAAAGGATTACTTTGGTTGTGGTCTTGATTAGACTGGAAATATATCTGGTCTATATAAGCATCCCTGGGCTGGCAAGTCATTACTTATTGGTGCTTTCCTACCTGAGGCTTGATGATTAAGCTGCTCTCTCCCCTGGGGCTGTGTTCCTATTTCAGAGGCTGATCTGTCACAAGTATAAAGGGGATTAAGTATTACAGGAGCATTCTAGGCTACTAAGCACAACACAATGTTCTAATGATGTTTGAATTCAACAGTGGCTTGGAATAATCATGGATATAAGAGCCCTTAAGAAAAGCCTCTCATTAGCACATTTATCCACAGGTGTCTAGAGATAACAACTCATAGTGAAATGTCAGCACGCTTACTGGTTTTTGGCTAATGCTAGTTTATCAGCAAGGGTGCTGTGAAAAAGGCACTAGAGTGTAAAGAAAGCAACCATTTCCCTAGCAACCTGTCATGGGTAGCAAACTGAGACCATTCTGCCTCCTTCCTACAAGATACTGGTGACAGTTTCAGAAAAGGTTTGATGTGTTCCACCTTATCAACAACCATGAAGGAAGTAATGGGGCTGCAGCTGCCTCATCACAGTTGGAGTCTTTTTGGAAAAGGTTTCCACTCCCATCCTGTTGGAATATCATCACCGGAGAACAAAGACAGAAGCCTACGCATCAGTACCAGAGATGATAAAGCTACATGGATTTATTGATGTGGTAGTTTAAAAATGGCCACAAACCCTTTGCAGGTCCTTCCATCAAGAGATGAAATCTATCCCCACCCCTTCCTGCTGCACTGGCCTTGTGACTTGCTTTGACTTACAGAATGTTGGAGAGGTGATGTATGATTTCCCAGCCTAGGCCACAGGAGGTCTTGTTACCTTCTGTTCTCATCCCGTTGGAATGCTTCCACAGCTATGAGCCCAGGCTAGCCCACTAGAGGACAAAACTATGTTAAACAGAGATGAAGCATCCTAGCCGAGACTCCCTAGGTCAACCAGCCCCCAGCTGCCCCACCAGGGCTGCAGCTTCAGTGAGTGACTCACTGATATGCCCTTTACAGTGAGAGGCCCCACCCAATCCAGCCATGCCTACTGATTTAGTTGTCTCATACAGGAGTGCAGACAAGCAATGCTAGGAGTTGCCTTTCTTTTCCTCAATATGTGTCTGACTGCTTTCCTGGAAATACACTGCATCCAAGGGCCAGAAATCCTCCTAGAGTCTCAGGAGAGTGATATCTCACCAGGAGTCCACAGGAAGCTCATCTGACGGCTGGTTTTACCAGCCTTAACCCTTGCTGCTTGAGCAGTGCTGTAGGGGAGTGGTGTGCCTGGGGTTTAGGGAGCACCTGAACACAGGAGTTCAGGTGGATTTCCTTTTTTCAGGCTTTGTTGATTGTACTTCCATTTCTCCACCTCGCAGAGATGGTTCTAAAAGTTTCTGGATCTTGGACATCTTTGAAAATCGGAGGAGCTCTCTGCACCCTTTCCCAAGGAAAGAAACGCACATAGGTACTTTCAAAACAAAAATTTTGCTTACGGTCATTGGGAGGATGGGGAAGGGATGGACCTTAGGGAGTTAAAATAGCAGGATTAGAGTAATTAGTTTCTCTGCTAGTCAGAAAGCTCTGTTGGAATTACCTATTTAAATTCCCTCCAGGGCTTAAAAAAAAAAAAACAACAACAACAACTTTGAGATTGTAAATGAAGCCTTTATCAATCACTTTAGGCAACACAATGTGGGCTTTGAGAGTAAAAGAAGGGACAGCAAGCTATCATCAAATACAAAGGAAAGCCCTGGGTGTGTCCTGCCTAATTCTTTTAGAGAAGAGGGAAATTTGCTGCTTCTGTCTGTGGGGAAGCGCTTTTCCATTAAGCAAGAAATTGAAACAAAGAGAGAGCCCTGAGGCTTTTGGGGGTAGGAGGGAGGAGGTTGGGTATTGGTCTCCCTAAGATTGTCGGATTTCTCAAAGGATGCTCTTCTTTAACAGGAAGTGCCAGGAGCATCTCAGAACTCAGATCTCCCCACTCTATGACCCCATCCCAAGCTCTCTCTCTTTGAGGATCTGTGCTGACATTACATAACCTGAGCTACCTAAACAGGCAAGGGGTCCAGCCAGTGTAGTAACAGGCAATGTGTATTAAGTTGCAGAACCAACCCCTCTGCTCTCTCCCAAATCCTTGCTAGCAAAGGGTAGATGAAGAGGGAATAATCTGTGTGGCATATTTGTACTTAAATTTAAGGACCAGTCTGTTTTTCAAAGGTTTTTTTTTTTTTTTTTTTAATATTTACCCTATGGTTTCTTCTGTTGCTCTTTTCTTTTTTTTTTTTTAATATTTTATTTATTCATTTATTTATGGCTGTGTTGGGTCTTCGCCTCTGTGCGAGGGCTTTCTCCAGTTGCGGCAAGTGGGGGCCACTCTTCATCGCGGTGCGCGGGCCTCTCACTATCGTGGCCTCTCCTGTTGCCGAGCACAGGCTCCGGACGCGCAGGCTCAGTAATTGTAGCTCACGGGCCCAGTCGCTCCGCGGCACGTGGGATCCTCCCAGACCAGGGCGCGAACCCGTGTCCCCTGCATCGGCAGGCAGACTCTCAATCACTGCGCCACCAGGGAAGCCCCAAAGTTTTATACCACATAGCTAAAGAGGAGTTTTAGGTCAGGGGTAAAATACTTTAAAATTAATTAAAATAACAACACAACCATTCCATTTATCTTCCTTCATGTTAAATGATAAACTGAGGCATATTAAAATTTTTGAGAGTTTATTTGAGCAAACATCAATTCCAGTTGGTTTGGTACCAAACCAGAAGTGGTTAGGAGACCGTATTTGGCAAAGCCTAGTTGGCTGTTTGTGACTGGTTTTCCTCAGGTTTCAATTTCCCTACCTTGAGGCCGTCACAGGATCAGGTTCTGGTTTGCTTACTTAGGCTGCCCAGGCATTAGAACCACCTCAGTCTAACGGCCTCCTTGTTCAATTAATTTAACACTCAGCTAAACTGTTCTGGTATTTAATGCATAAGAGCTTTTAGAAAATACTTTTTCTCACCTTCCTGTTGGAGACTGAATTATGAGCCTCCTTCTAATATCTAGAGATGCCACCTTAATAAAATACCTGGAAAGAGTCAGTCTTGAAGCAAATTGACACTTCTTGACACTAGTGAACCAAGTTGGTTATAGCACGTTTGCTTTCAAATAGTGTCTATAATTAGAAGCAGATTCCCACTGGAGGCAAAGTAAAGGGGCATTTGAACAAATTTGATACTAATCAAGCAGCTCTTCTAGGATGATTCCAGTTTGTTTAGCCTTTCTCCACGACTTCTATAACCTGAACATTTGTCTATGTATGTACATTTTAAAAACCTAGGGAACCTTGAAATCCAAGGACAGTCTTCTAAAACTAGTTTGGGCTTCAAAACACTTGAAGAAAATGGCTACTTAAAAAAAATTGTTGGAATTGGTCATAAATTCTTAGAATTTGAAATGGGCACACAGTCTTTGTTCATATTTGCATTTATGACCTGAATAATACACTTTGCATGAGGTCTCAGATACATAGGAAGTGGCTGACAAAGATTATGAAAATTAATGGTAATAACAATCAGAAAAAAAATCCTTAAACGTCAAAAAAAAAATCCATCGGAATGACTTGGAGCCTTGCAATGATGCTAGGCAAGTAGTTTTCATTTTTAGAGAAATCAAAAAAAATTTTTTTAGTGGTAAATTACATGAGCTAGATTGATGCCAATTTAGACATTCCAGGAATGCAAATGACTTCATTCTTAGTAATTCATTTGACTTAAAAAGTTATTTTCTCTATTTCTTTATTGGAAAGTCCAAAAAGAATCCAGGACATAGTGAAAGCTCTCTTTTTAAGCATTTTGAGTTGAGCATTTACTATGCTGCTATCTGCATGTTAGAGAACCAAACCCAAGCAGGGCTGCAGCCCATGGACTCAGAAGGGATATGGTTGAATTAGAAAGGCCCTCTCCTGGATTATGTTTTAGGCCAATCCAGGTACATTTCTTACCCGCGGGGGCAAATCCTTAACTACTTCAGGTTAATGCCCAGTATAGCATGGATATTATGAGAAAATTCCTGGTCCAAGGCTATTTCTTTTGTATGACACTGTAGGGAAGGGAAAAAAATCTTTTTCCTATACCCATCTGAGGTTCTCAGGCCCTGTAATTAGACTAACAAAGACAGATTAACAGGAGAAGAACAAGCAGAAGTTTATTAACAAGTGCATTGAGCATACATGTGGGAGTACCCAGTGATGAATAACTCATAGTGGTGGTTAGAATTGTGCTTATACAGCATCTTAAAGGGACAGGAAGTTCTAGAGAAGTGACAAGTGAAAAGAAAAGGACTTTGAGTTTCTAGGGCTGGCAAATTGTGGGAAGGCGAATATAGGGGGGAATGAACGGAAGATAAGGGCTAGTTTTAGCAAAGTTTCTTATGTAGATTCCTCTGGACTAATCAGGGTCTAGAGTTGTCTCTGGTGATTAACTTCTGTCTTTCCCAGTAGAGGTGAGAGGGACACCTTTGTAAATTTATGTCTTGCTTTTAGGCAAATAGGGGGAAGCAGAGAGCTTTCCTTGTACCTGCTGCTTCTCAATTGCCTTCAGTTCTAAACAATCCTCATGCCAACGTGGCATATTTGGGGGTGGCATATTCTGCTCCTCTACAACACTACTGATGGACTCTGGTTAAAATATTGGTCTGGGGCAGCCATAAAGCGGAAATGACAAAATGGAGCAGGAGTTGTGTGTGATGAAAGGGACATGGAGGTCACCAGTTAAAAACAAGTTACAGGGGCTTCCCTGGTGGCACAGTGGTTGAGAGTCTGCCTGCCAGTGCAGGGGACACGGGTTCGAGCCCTGGTCTGGGAAGATCCCACATGCCGCGGAGCAGCTAGGCCCGTGAGCCACAACTACTGAGCCTGCGCATCTGGAGCCTGTGCTCCGCAACAAGAGAGGCCGCAACAGTGAGAGGCCTGCCCACCGCGATGAAGAGTGGCCCCCACTCGCCGCAACTAGAGAAAGCCCTCGCACAGAAACGAAGACCCAACACAGCCAAAAATAAATAAATTAATTAATTAAAAAAAAAAAAACAAGTTACGGGGCTTCCTTTGTGGCACAGTGGTTAAGAATCCGCCTGCCAATGTAGGGGACCCAGGTTCGAGCCCTGGTCTGGGAAGATCCCACATGACGCAGAGCAACTAAGCCCATGTGCCACAACTGAGCCCATGTTCCACAACTACTGAAGTCCGCACGCCTAGAGCCCATGCTCCACAACAAGAGAAGCCACCGCAGTGAGAAGCCCATGCACTGCAACTAAGAGTAGCCCCTGCTCACCACAACTAGAGAAAGCCCGCGCGCAGCAACGAAGACCCAACACAGCCAAAATAAATAAATAAATTAATTAATTAATTTAAAAGACCACACAACAAATTACATGTGGGAATTCCCTGGCAGTCCAGTGGTTAGGACTCGGTGCTTTCACTGCTGAGGGCGCAGGTTTGATCCCTGGTCAGGGAACTGAGATCTTGTAAGCCTCACAGCTTGGTCAAAAAAAAAAAAAAAATTGCATGTTAATCCTGATTCGTATGCTGACCTCCAGTGTGACCTTGGACAAGTCATTTAATCTCTCAGAGGCTCAGTTTCCTGAACTGTAAAACTAGGAAAACTGTAAAACTGTTTACATTATTAACAAATGATAACTTAATAGGATAATGTCTGTGAAAATGCTACCTAGACGGCTGTACAAGTAATAGTCCTACTGATTTTTATTTATCTATATTTTTGTAGGGAGGTAGAAGAAATTAGATTTTCACGTGCGTGTGTATGTGTATGTGTGTGTATGTGCCTGTATTCATGAGTTTGTAAAATACAGACCAAAGTGATTAAATGAGATAATTTGTACAATTTCTATTTATAAATAAAAATAGTCACTGTAGTTTTAGAATAATTGATCTCTATTCTTTCTGGCAGTAATTAGATTGTAGGACCATAGTCTGTTCAAATTATGGAATGTTAGAAATGTGCATTTCAAGTAACTGTATGTCACTAAACTTATTTTTAGCTTTTTTGGAAAATCCTTTCTTCCTTTTCCAACCTCTTTCCCTCAGTTATTGCCCAGTCCCTCCAAACCCCTAACCTCAGGTAATTGCCCTTATTCTGGTGCTAGTGGATGGTATTGATTCCTAAGGAAAGACCTTGATCTGAACCACCATGGAGTAAATAATCTTCCAAGTTGTGGCTTCCAATTTTAGTTACTTTTAGCTTGTTCATTTGGATAAATCACTACACTTAAGTTTAACCCTATGAAAGTTGGTTGAAGAATGTTTTCATCATGTTTATAGAACACCTAACTGAGTGTTCTTAGAAAATCTATTTTTGACTGTTACCCAGCTACATTTGCATTGCTACTTGAAAGAAGAATTCCTCTTCTCAGATGGTCTGACGTATTCATGGCATCTGGAGGAATATGGTTTTTGAAAGCTCTAGGATCCTCCAATTTCCACATACAGTAGTGTGTGTTTCTTATTGTGCCCAGTAAATTTAGAAAGGGGGAGGAATTCCTAGGTTTTATAACTTGGCACTGGTATGCTGAGGAATCAACTCTCCCCACCCCCAATACCCCTGATTTTTGGTATGTGCCAATTTCTCTGGTGCAAATACTTTCACCATGGCCAGTTGCAAGGTACCATCAGGTGAACAATGGACTCTCTAGAGCTGGTACAAGCTGGCTCCAGCACACCACTGAGACCATAAAATTTAGTCAGTCAGCACTTTTCTAAAAGGAAGGCAAGGGACGTCCCTGGTGGCGCAGTGGTTGAGAATCTGCCTGCCAATGCAGGGGACACTGGTTTGAGCCCTGGTCTGGGAAGATCTCACATGCTGCGGAGCAACTAAGCCCGTGCGCCACAACTACTGAGCCTGTGCTCTAGAGCTGGAGAGCCAGAACTACTGAAGCCCGCGCACCTAGAGCCCGTGCTCCTCAACAAGAGAAGCCTGCGCACCACAACGAAGAGTAGCCCCCACTTGCTGCAACTAGAGAAAGCCTGCACGCTGCAACGAAGACCCAATGCAGCCAAAAATAAATAAATAATTTATTAAAAAAGTAAAAGGAAGGCAAGGTGAAGAGGAGTGGGGACAGTGGCTGTTTTTGGTCTGAGCTCTTTGGCATATGCTCTACATATTAGAAAGATGTATGAGTCACTCTTCCAAGAATTAGTTCAGGAAAAGTCAGTGTAGGATGCTTTCTCCTATTTGTCTATTACTTTCCCTCCATTAAGTCTTTTCTAACCTTAAAGAACCTCTAAAAAAGAACTCTATTGGAGATGATAGTATAGATATTGTTTACTTAAAAAAAAGCAGATGAACACATAAGAGTATATGAAAATACAACTCATCAAAATTTCTGGTATGTAGGCAGCAAAAGAAGTGGTTGGGGGAATTGTATAGCATTGAATGCATATACTGGAAAAGAAGAGAGATCTAAAATCAATAATATAAGCTTCCACCTTAGGAAACTAGAAAAAAAAAGAAGAAATTAAATCCAAAGTAAGCAGAAGAAAATAAATAAGAAGAATTAGAGTAGAGATCAATGAAACTGAAAACAGAAAATCAATAGAGAATATCAACAAAACCAAAAACTAGTTCTTTGAAAAGATCAGTAAAATTGATAAGACTGTAGCTGGACTAGCCAAGAAAAAAAGAGAGAAGACAGAAATTATTAATATCAGAAATGAAAGAGGGGCCATCACTACTGATCCTATGGACATTAAAAGAATAAGAAAGGCGTATTATGAGGAGTTCTATGCCCCCAAATTTGATAACCTAGGTAAAATAAGCCAATGCCTTGAAAAGACACAATCTACCAAAACTCACACAAGGAGAAATAGATAACCTGAATACACCTATATCAATAAAAGAAATTGAATCATAACTTTCCAAAACATAAAAGATTAGGTCTAAATGGCTTTACTGGAAAATTAAACCAATTTTTAGAAAAACAAAGAAACCAAATCTCTACAATATCTTCCAGAAAATAGAAGCAGAAGGCATACTTCCTAACTCATTTTATGAGGTCAGTATTCCCTCAATACAAAACCAAAGACATTACAAGGAAGGAAACTACGGACCAATGTTTCTCGTGAACATATATGCAAAAATCCTCAATGAGATATTAGCAAATAAAATCCAACAAAGTATAAAAAGAATTGTTCACCATGCCCAAATGAGATTTATCCCAGGTATGCGAGGCTTGCTCAACATTCAAAAATCAATTAATATAATCTTTTACATCAACAGGCTAAAGAAGAAAAATATATGATTATATCAATAGAGGCAGAAAAATTGACAAAATGGACTTTATTACAATTTAAAACTTCTTCTCTGTGAAAGAGACTGTTAAGAGAATGAAAAGACAAGTCACAGACTGGAACAAATATTTGTAAACACATATCTGATAAAGGACTTGTATCTAAAATATATAAGAACTCTTAAAACCTGCCAATAAGGAAACAAAAAACCCAATTAAAAAATGGGCAAAAGATCTGAACAGATACCTCACTGAAGAAGATGTATGGATGGCAAATAAGTATCTGAAAAGATACTCAACATGATGTATCATCAGGAAATTGCAGATTAGAACAACAGTGAGATACCATGACACCCCTATTAGAATGGTCAATATCCAAAATACCAGCAACATCAAATGCAGCGAGGATGAGGAACAACAGGGCCTCTCATTCACTGCTGGTGGGAATACTAAATGGCACAGCTACTTTGGAAGACAGTTTGGCAGTTTCTTACAGAACTAAACAGACTCTTACCATACGATCCAGCAATGGCACTCCTTGGTACTTACCCAAATGAGTTGTAAACTTTCGTCCAAACAGAAACCTACACACAAATATTATACCAGCTTTATTCATAATTTCCAAAACTTGGAAGCAATAGAAATGTCCTTCAATAGGTGAATGGGTAAACAAACTGTGGCACACCCAGGCAATCGAATATTATCCACTGATAAAAAGAAATGAGCTATCAGAAAAAGATACAGAGGAATCTTGAATGCATATTGCTATTGAAACGAGGTAAAAGAAGCCAGTCTGAAAAGGCTACATACTATATGATTTTAACTATGTGACATTGTGGAAAAGGCAAAGTTACAGAGCCAATAAAAAATCAGTGGTTGCCAGGAGTTTCCATGGAGGAGGAAGTGAGGGATGGAATAAGTGGAGCACAGAGGATTTTTAGGACTGTGAAACTGTTCTCTATGATACTGTAATGGAGGATACGTGACATTATGAATTTGTCAAAACCCATAGAACTGTACAACACCAAGAGCGAACCCTAAGGCAAACTATGGACTTTAGTTAATAATAATAATGTGTCAATATTGGTTTATCAATTGTAACAAATGTACCACAGTAACGCAAGTTAATAATAAGAGAAACTGTGTGTGTGTGGTGGGGTGGAGGGGGAATCTGGAACTCTGTACTTTCTTTTTTTTTTTTTTTAAATTAATTTATTTGTTTATATTTATTTTTGGCTGTGTTGGGTCTTCGTTTCTGTGCGAGGGCTTTCTCTAGTTGCGGCGAGTGGGGACCACTCTTCATCGCGGTGCGCAGGCCTCTCACCGTCGCGGCCTCTCTTGTTGCGGAGCACAGGCTCCAGACGCGCAGGCTCAGTAGTTGTGGCTCACGGGCCCAGTTGCTCCGCGGCATGTGGGATCTTCCCAGACCAGGGCTTGAACCCGTGTCCCCTGCACCGGCAGGCAGATTCTCAACCACTGCGCCACCAGGGAAGCCCTGGAACTCTGTACTTTCTAATCCATTTTTCCGTAAATTTAAAACTGCTCTAACAACATAAAATGTACTAATATAAAAATATTAAGTAGACTGTTTAACACCCAGAAGTGTGTTTTTTTGCCCTAGAGCAGAGATTGGCAAACTTTTTCAGTAAAGGATCAGATGGTAAATATTTCAGGCTTGTGGGCCATGTAGGTCTCTATGATTTCCTCTCCTTCTCTTCTTCCTCTTCCTTCCCTTTCTTCTTCTTAAACAACATCCTTGGTTTACAATCTGGGCCCAAGGTCTGTAATTTACTGATTTTTGCCCTAGAACACTTTTCCTCTTTCCTTAATCTTTATCAGACCCATCCATATTTCCCCCTCCTGTTTCTACTCTCATCTACATTTGAAATGGAAACTTGTGATATCTAAATGCTCTCCACGTGATGTGATTTCCCCTAGTATTTGCCGTGCTTATAAATAGGGTAATTTTGAAAGCTTAGTAAGAAAAATGAAGAGTCAAGAATTAACTCATTGGCTGGAAGTAAAAGAAAGGGTATTATTTTTGTTCTCAGTTTTTCAACTCCTCTCATCAAGATTTAGGATATTCATCAAGAGAAGAAATATACTGCACGTATAGGATTTATCCTGTGCCTGCTGAGAATGCTTTACTCAAAATAAATGTTCATTACAAATATTTTAGTAGAAGCACTATCAGAACAAGATTAAAGAATAACTGAGAAAAATTATGAAAATGTAATTCCATAATCCAAGCAAAGTTTGGTTTGCATATTAATTTCTAATTGTATACACCGGCTTATTTTTCATGTATTCATATTTCTTTGTATTTTGTTAATTTTTACTTATTATTTTATCATATAAAATGTTTTAAATTTTTACATAGTCTTTAAAAATTATTTTCTTTAATACATAAGATTCCCTCATATATATTACTATGTATATTATTATATTCTACCACAATATAGTAAACAATTCCATAGCTTGGGAATTATTTTTGCTGCAATAAACATTTTCACACCTACATCTTTTTGCTTAGCTGAATTACTTTCTTATGATAAATTACTAGAAGTAGAGTACCCATACTGAATATGATAATTACATTTGTAGTTCATGCTACATATTTCTATTTTCCTTGAGGGACAAGCAATGTATTTCTTTTACTAAAAGATGTATTTCTTTTACTAAAAAATTTAAGGATTAAATTTAGGGAAATGATTTAAATGTGAAATTAAATATTAGTTCTGAGAATCACTTCTGAGCATTTAATGAGTGCTTGCTGTGTACCAAAGATAAATAACACTTGGTCTCTGCCCTCAATGTATTTACAGTCTAGTGGGAGAACAGAGCCAGGACCTGGATGTGAAATAAATTTAAAGAGATACCAAAAAACTCAATAATCAAGATAAATAATATTTTAATGCAATATATTAAAAAATTGACTTGGCAAACCATGGCTCATGGGCTGTCTCCCTGTTTTTGTAAATGACATTTTATTGGAACTAGGGCCAAGATTAGGGTAGGGCAAGTGAGGCAAGGTTGTGCAAGGGCAGGTTGGATCTTGTTGTTACTTACAATTTTAATATTTTGTTCATCATGGATTTTTTTGCATTTAATTTTATTTTGTAAATAATACATTAAAATGTTATTTATCTTGATAACTGAGGTTTTTTGTATCCTCTTAAATTTTTTTCCCCAAGGCAAGTACCTCACTCACCACATATATCCTAGTCCTGCCTTTAGGGTGGAGATCAAAGAAATGGATAACTGGAACATCAGTGAAAGACGCTGGGTGTTATGAAGTGCGTGCATGTGATTTCCTATGGTAATGGTTTGTATTTCACCACCCACAAGGACCATGGTGCTAAGCAACATGTAATATGAGACACCCCTGGGAGAGGATGCTGTGTCATCTAGAATCAGCAAAGAGGGCTCTGGTTTACCCTCAGCATAGGTTGCAACCGTGCTTACACCTGCGTTAGATCAATTATGTAGCCTGAAAAGCTAGGCCAACCATTGCCACTTAGCAAGGACCATTGGTACTTTTTGATTGACTAGTTTGTATAATCTTCATTGTTCCATAACGCATTAAATATATTATTATGTTCTTTAAAAAGAACTATAATAGTGGGAACGATTCATGCTGAGTGTTTTAAAAGCCAGGTCACTAAAGTACTTGTAAGGCTTATCCTGTCAGAGATTACTGCCTGCCAGAGTATAATCAGAAAATCCTTCCTCTTGTCTAAAAATTGGTTTAAGAAATGGTTTCCAAGTTTGCTAGAAAAATGAACAACTTTTCTCGAAGTCCAAATGTAGCAGACTCTAGGTTGGATGATAAATATCTGGTCCTTCCTTAAACATATTTCCCTTTCTAAATCTTTTTATTTTTTTATTTTTATTCTTTGGCTGCGCGCGGGATTTCTCTAGTTGTGGCGAGCGGGGGCTACTCTTCGTTGTGGTGCGCGGGCTTCTCATTGTGGTGGCTTCTCTTGTTGTGTAGCACGGGCTCTAGGCGCACAGGCTTCAGTCGTTGTGGCACACAGGCTCAGCAGTTGTGGCTCACGGGCTCTAGAGCGCAGGCTCAGTAGTTGTGGTGCACAGGCTTAGCTGCTCCATGGCATATGGGATCTTCCCCGACCAGGGCTCGAACCCATGTCCCCTGCATTGGCAAGCAGATTCTTGGCCACTGCGCCACCAGGGAAGTCCCCCTAAATCTTAATTTATGGTAAAATCAATTTCAGGAAATGCTGAAAAATAAATCATAAGTACAGCTACTATTCCATTTTTTTTCTGGACATTCATTGGAGCATGAGACTATAAATACCTAAGATGTTTATAAAAAGATCAAGGCATTAACACACAAACCTTTAGGCCAGTGTTCTGTAACTAAAAAGATAATTAGTATAATATTATTATTTCTCTAGTACCTGTGATGTGGTTCTTGCCATTCTACAATTCAATAAATGTATGAAATCCGGGCTAGAGGTGAACTTTGAGAAACAGAAATTGACAAAGAGAGGCAAAATAATCTAATAGTCATTATAATGGACCATTATGGAAGAAGAAATATCTTGTGTTTGAATGATGTAGAAACAAGTCATTTCAGAACTGTTGTAAGGTTTTGTTATATTTCTAGTACGCTAACGCCACACTCCTCACTGGGAAAAAGACGTCCCCCACCAGGTTTCAGATTCCTGAATGCTCTCTGCTGGCTTACAGTAGCTTGATGAGAATGGATGTGGTTGAATTAGAAAGTCAGTGGAGGGAAGAATCAGCTCTCCCCCAGACAGGGAATGGCAAGGAGATTAAAGATGCATGGTGTCTGATGTGGGCTTCCCCTAGGCTGTGAAAACAAATAGAACCCATAATTAATATTCTTCCTGCAGCTTGTGGAAGGCCTTTAGGCAGAACATCAGTGTTCATTTTACTATCTATATTCAGGCTGCATTTTAATGCATGACATTTTGGGAAAATGGGGAGCATTGCATAATCTGGGATCATCTGTAAACAAATGTCAGTTTTCTAAATGGAAGGAGAGCCTGCTGGGGGTTTTTTATGAAGGTGTTGTTTTAAAGGGACACTTACTGTCCAGGCAGTAGTCTGCCTACTGTCAACTCTGTTCAGTTTCAAATCAGTTCATTAAATACTGTTTGAGCACTTACTGCATGCCAAGTTCTTTGTTAGTACCAGAATACAGAGATAAACAACACAGGATTGCTGGTCAGTTTGCAGTCTAATGGATACAGAAAAGAAGAAGGAGATTTTTCAGAGATTAATCACAGCAAAATTCTGAACCCACTGCCTGACTACCAAACTCAAGAGTTGCAAAGCTCTTTTCCACTTGCCTATGGCACTTACGACTGTCAGCCCATAGGACTCAAGAAGTTTGTGGGCAACCAGTCAAGTCCTATTCTTTTGTTGACTGAAAAAAAAATGCACAACCTAAAAATTGAGAATTATGTTTTATTCGGCGGACTTACTGAGGACTTAAGCCCAGGAGACAGCCTCTCAGATAACGCTGAGGGACTTTTCCAAAAAGGTAAGGGAGGAGCCAGGATATATAGTCTTTGCAAAAAAAAACTCAGGTAGTTGGAACATCAGAAGATTACTGTTGGGGACTTCCCTGGTGGTGCAGTGGTTAAGAATCCGCCTGCCAATGCAGGGGACACGGGTTCAAGCCCTGGTCCAGGGAGATCCCACATGCCATGGAACAGCTAAGCCCGTGCGCCACAACTACTGAGCCTGCGAGCCATGACTACTGAGCCCGCGCACCACAACTACTGAAGCCCGCGCGCCTAGAGCCCGTGCTCCGCAACAAGAGAAGCCACCGCAATGAGAAGCCCGCGCACCGCAAACGAAGAGTAGCCCCGGCTCGCTGCAACTAGAGAAAGCCTGCGTGCAGCAACAAAGACCCAACGCAGCCAAAAATAAATAAATAGAAATAAATTTTTTTAAAAAAGATTACTGTTAATTAAAGAAAACCAGATATTTCAAGTTAATGAATTTGGTGCTTATCTATATATGGGAAGGTGCAAGAGCCTGGGCTCATTGAAATCACTCCTTTGATGTGCACCTTTACTATCTAGGGCCAGAGTCCTACTTTTCTCCATCCTGAATCCCCTCAGGGTGCACCTTTGGGGGGGGCTGCAGTGGCCCATGGCTTGATGGCTGCAACATCCTTTGTTGACTGATATGGCAGAGGATATTCCTCATCCACACCTTCTTATTGTGTGTGCTTTATAAATGCAGTGGAAAAGCACAGGGTCGGACTTACCCCAGGGTCACAGTTAGGAAGCCATGGGAACCAACTTCCTGTTTCCATTTGTGTTCCTCAGTGGGTGAGGAAACTAAGACCTGGGCCCTGTTCCTGGTGTCTATAATCGCCCACCATGCCCGCAGCTAGCAGTTCTTTCTTTTTTTTTCTTTGTATGCAATGGTGAAACATTATCCTGGGCTGAATATTTAGCCCTATTTACATTTTATGAAGACGTTAGATTAGCATAAAAATGTAAAACAATGCACAGATTCTCCCCACTAATGGGACTAACAGGATTAAGTAGCATGTTAAATAACATAGTACTTTGCAGTTAGAACCAGGAAACTAGTTTCCATGGTTTAATGGCTGAGACTTTAGGGCTAGTCAAACCTTGCTGCTCTCCCTTTGCATTTGTAAGGCAAAAACAATTAAAAAAAAAGCAACCCAGCATCCAGAAATCTCAAGAGTCCTGCCTGAGGCAGGTGGGGAAAGACTTTTTAGGTCTCTCTTTGGCTGGTCAGAGGTTGCTTCAAAATTCTGCTGTGTTTAATTCTGTCATAGGAGACAGTGCCCGTTTGGTTTCAGACCTGGGTAGCTAGGTGTATTAAGAATGTGTGTGTGTGTGTGTGTGTGTGTATGTGTGTGTTTATTGGCAGTGTCCATAAGTTAGATTTCACAGTCATCCAAGTAGGTGATGCTAGATTAGGTTCTTCATCTTATGAAAGGGGTCCCTTCATAGATTCAAGTCCCTTCTAGCTCTAACATTCTGTGAGCCTGTCATTCTATATTGAGTTCTGTAGTATGCTCAGCCTTTTTTTTTTTTTCTGGGGTGGAGGGAGGGGGAGAAGGGAGTAGATTTAAAAGAAGTCTAACCCTTTACACCACTTATCATTAGGAAGTTTATCAAGATGAGAGAGATAAATATATATGAAACACCTATAAACAATGTAAGATAGTCTATAATTAAATTGGAAATTATTTAAAGGGCTTAAGAATTCCAATGGACTGGGAATCCATAGAATCTGGGAATGATTAAGGAACATTCTAGGGAAGACATGGTCATGTAAAACTTTACCTGGGCAGAACTTGAGAGATGAGGATGTGAGCATTCCAAATAAATATAAAGTACCTGAAAAACATACATCTACATGCATGATATTTACATATATTCATTTATTTGTGTGGTTGTCACTTATTTGTATATTTATACAAGGAGATGCAAAAGGCCTATCATTTGTAGCACTTTCTCTTTTGCTCATTTTGGTTCATGGCGGGAATGAAACATATGATGTTATGGCTTCAAGAAACACACAGACCATGTCCTGAAATATAATGAATGGTTCCGACCTGGTTAGTTATCTTCAGGTGTTGAAACAGTACCAAGCTTCTTAAATCTAGGGAAAATTCCAAGACCTTGGTGTGAGATGTTTCCTGTTGAGAATGTCTTTTGTCTCTACCACCTGTCCCAATGCATAACTTCTCCATAAGACCCCTAACCGAAGCCTTCATGGGGGTGCCAATTTGGGAAAGGCTTTCTGGAGCTCACAGCCGCTGTTCCTCACTTGAAGTACTGTTTGTTTCGAACCTGTGGCCCTTCCTCAGAAAAAAATCCATGTGATTTCCAGACACAACTTTGAACGCCAGTAAACTATAGTAGTTATTAAAGCATGATGACAAAGCAAATATTAACACCATCATGTTTAAATGTGAAAGGAATATTACTACTACTACTAATAATAGCAAACCCATATAGTGCTATGTTCAAAGTGCTATGCTCTAAGATTTGTACATCTCTTAGCTCATTGCCTCTTCATAATAATCCTATGGGACATAGGTTATTATTATTATTCCCATTTTACAGATGGAAAAATCAAGGCATGGAGAGGTTAAGAAGCTTGTGCTGATCCAGATTGTGGACCTGGAATTTGAATCCAGGCAGTCTAATGACAAGTCTGTATTCTGCATCACTCTAGTAAAAGGAAGCTGTTTAACATAGAGTATTCCTAACTTCTATTAATTCCAGTGGAGTCCTTTTCTGTCTTTAATAATGTTGTTTGTAGTCAAAGAAAAAGGTACTGACCCTGTCATTGGGGCAGGGCTCATGGCTGCTTTTCTCTCTGCGCTGGCAGCTTTGTGTTTCTTGTGCCCTCATGTGTCCCAGCCAAGGCTAAGGGTATCATTTGGGACCTCAAAGGGATACCAGGCAGATGCAGTGGTCCTAAAATCCTCTGCTATCCACAACCAGGCAAAACCTTTCTCAACCCTGCAGCAGCACTAAACTCATGCCCACAGGACCCGTTTTTAATTTTAACAAATGCCACCTATAATTTACCATCACTGTTAACATCTGGGTATTTTCTCATCCAGTTTTTTGTCTGTGAATTTCACCCTGACTGTTCTCTTACTACTGAAATTTTAATATATAAGCAGTTTGCTATACTGCTCTTTTGTTTAATACATCACAAGCATTTTTCCCCTTGTATTATAAATTATTCATAAATATAATTAAATTTTTGACAAGTGAAAGAATTACATACCCATGGCAACTGCTTCAAACAGTACTGAAAGATATGTCAATGCACGCAGTAGCATATATGTGAATGAATAATTTTTGTTGCTATAAATATAGATCATATGATATACACGATTCTTTACCTTGCTTTCTTCTATCTCTTACACGTGCACACACACACAACTCTCCCCAAACACAGAGAAATATACTAATTTGGAACTAACATTTTCTTTCCATTTTCATCTCGCTTCCTTTAGTGATGTTTTTCAATACAAAAGTAATACACGCTTATTGTAACAATGGAAATGGTACAAAGACATATAAAATAAAAGCAAACTATCTCCTTTGACCCCATCTCCAGTCCCATCCCCCTGAGCTACCCATGCTAACACCTGCTACCTACTGCCCATGCTTTTCCCGCTTTACCCGTGCTCATTCAAACAGGTGCAAATGCATATTTACATATAGATAGATTCTTTTTTGGTTTGTTTTTACTCAAATATAATTAAAGTAAATGCATTAGGTCTGTAATTGGTCTCTTGGTGCCCCTACCCCCTTGACAATATATTTAGAACATTCCTAACAATTCAAGAGATACAGCTTGATTATATTTTTCCTTTCTAATTTCTCTTTCTCTCTCTTTTTACACGTATGTGTGTTATATATATATATATATATATATATATATATATATATATATATATATATATATATATAAAAATTTTGGTTTGTTTGTCTCACGATTCTTATTTGCAGTTTGGCTTTGCAGGCACCTCAGACCTGCTGATGTTCCAGGAGGTTCCTAGCTCCCAATCCTATCAAGGAAAAAGGTCATCACTTAATTGTATATACTTGAGAGACGCAATCGAAACGGATCCCTGTTCTTTCAGGGAAAAGAGATGAGGGTCTCGTGGTCCAGCAGCTTCTGCACATAGAAAGCCATTGAGCACTTGTCAGGTGAATAATTGGATGCAGCTCTCCTTTCCTGAGCTTTTAAACCCACCGTCATGGAGGGAGAATGTTTTGATTTCAAGACGGCCAATTAACAAAAGCCCTTTGTTCATCTGAGCTCTGAATCCATCAAGAGATCAAAACAAGGGTCAGATGAAAATATCCTCTTACTGATAAGCCAGACCCAGCCAGCTTAGAACTAGGACCAGAATGAGCCTGCGTCAATTTGCCCGTCCCTCCCCAGATGCATGAGTACCCAGGGTCAGAGCTGGACCGCATCAGGCCGCCCACTCCAGGGTATGCGGTTGCTGAGAAGGAGGCACTGTGGGAGGACAGCGCTGTAAGCAGAGCTCCCCCAAGACAGGAGCTGGGGGTGGGCTTTCCTTCCCCACAACCTGACCACTTAGATGAGCCAGGCTTTCGCCTTCGATGAGAAGGGAGAGAGGTGGGAAAATGAGTAGACATTTCCTCCCTCTTATTTCTGAAAGGGAGGAAGTTTGACTTTAAGGGCTCAGAGAGGAAGACTGGGCTGGAGAGAGATGCTCCCGCAGATCACGCTGGAGAGTGAGTCATGCCACAGGAGGTAGATTTGTACTTCAATCTGCTGTTCAACAAATAGATTTTCATCATTTTGTTCGTCCCAGAGCAGGTACTATGTATTCACACTGGGATGATGTACATTTTGAGAATACCTCTGATAGCCTTGGTGGCAGCTGTATCTACAAAAGCATGTTTCCCCCCAAAGGTTGCATGGGAAACATCCAGGTGATCTGGATGACTGATGAACACCCACGTCTTACAGAGGGATGGGGACAGCGTGAGGCACATCCAGAGCCAGCAACCGCCCACGTCTGCATTTGCTCATCTGTCAAATGAGGAGGTCGATTAAATCATCTCCCCAAGGACCTAACTGTGCCAGCCTTCTGTGATTCTGAAACGCTGCCTCCCTGGTAACTGCTGAGGACCACCTTGCCCATAAATAAACCGGCAGAGCTGTGTAAGCGTGCTGAATTTCTAATGGCTGAGAGTACTTTTTAGTCACGATGGGAGCCCAGGATTTTACTTCTAAGCCAATGGGCAAGATTGGGACCTACTAAGACCTTCAACGGTGACATACTCCATATCTGTAAAACCCACTTCTCTGGGAGGATGAACTGGTACAACCTTTTGAAAATACTCATGAAAAAAAAAAACTACACATACCCTTTGATTCAGCAGTTTTACTTCAGGAAATTTACCTTATAGAAATGAATCAATGCAAGTGGCTAGGATATCTTTACAAAGATACTTTTTCTTCAGCATTCTTTTTTTTTTTTTTTTTTTAATATTTTTACTGGAGTATAATTGCTCTACAATGTTGTGTTAGTTTCTGCTGTATAGGAAAGTGAATCAGCCATATGCATACATATGTCCCCATATCCCCTCCCTCTTGAGCCTCCCTCCCATCCTCCCTATCCCACCTCTCTAGGTCATTGCAAAGCACGGAGCTGCTCTCCCTGTGCTATGCTGCTGCTTCCCACTAGCTATCTACTTTACATTTCGTAGTGTGTATATGTCCATGCCACTCTCTCACTTTATTCCAGCTTCCCCTTCCCCCCCTGTGTCCTCAAGTTGCAGCATTCTTTGTAACAGCAAAAAACACACAATAGCTTAAATGTCTATTAATAAAAGATGGATTAAATAAATATGGTTCATAGACAGAAGGGAATAACCACGCAGCTATTAAAAAATATAATAAGGAAAATCTGTAAGTGCTCATGTGGAAAATTTTCCAAGACAGAGTATTGATTGAAAATAGTAAGATGCCTACACTATGTTTGTATGATGACATTTCTTGCTCTGTGTGTGTGTGTGTGTGTGTGTGTGTGTGTGTGTTCTTGTAAATGTTTAGAAAATAAAATACACCCCAATCTCTTCACAGTGCCTATCTTGGAGAGTCTGCATTTTCTGCATGGGGGTGAGGGCTGCTGAAAAACAGAAAAGTAAAAACTTTAATTTTTTTTACTTTTATTCATTTCTATACTCTAAGTCTTTAAAAAAAAATAGACAATGGCATTATAATCTGTAAAACGAAACAAAAAAAAAGAATCACTGTGCTGTACACCTGAAACTAACACAATATTATAAATCAACTATACTTCAATAATCAAAACAAGACAATAGGCACTTATTATTCTTATGGCACGTACAGAGAAAGTCCTTTCCACCTTCAGAGGCTTCCTGGGGAGAAGAGTGAGCCTCTGCCTCTTTGCTTTTACGGTTCAGAATGTAAGACAGTGTCCCCCGGAGTCAATGAAAGGCAATGCACAAAATCTAAAGGGTGAAGGTGGCATCACCTTGTAGAAAGGCTTCAGGGTACTTTATGGCATCACTGACAGACACAGGCTGTTCCAGAGCGCACAGGATTTGGGTGAACTCAAGGGCAAAGTCAGTGCCCAGTCAGTCTGAGACCACATGTACACAAAAAGGCTGCTCACTGAATGAGAAAAGATCAAACAGAGCCTATACACCACACACAATGTTCAAATGCTTGTTGATAGCATCCTAAGCATCAGGGTCCTACAGCAAGCTGCCTTCCCCGTGGTGCCTAACAGGTTTCACCTGCCCACCTGTTCTTTACTATTTACTCCTTTTATGGCTGTATTTGTGCCAAATCATGCACAATGATTCATGGAGAAATTAAGGGATGCCTCTTTCTGTGAATGGTTAAAAGCTGTCTGTCGTCAAAGACCTTTTTGTATTGTTAAACTTAACGTGTGTTGCCAGACTCCATGAACCTCAAGTAAAATGAGATCACATTACTATGCGGGCCCAAATGTTGTTGGTTCTTTCCGCCTTTCTGACTGCCAGACTCCAGGCCCCTTTTGAGGTCAGTCCCCTCCCTCCTGCAGAACGTCTGGGAGTTTGCTGGACGGAGGTTGTCTTTAATCAAGACGACGCTCTTGGCAGTTTTGGCCTCATCGCTCTGCATTGGTCTCTTGGGGATGCCCATTGGGACGCTCTTGGGCCACCCTGGCTCGAACCGCTGCCTGCTGCTCTGCGGGGGCTGCCCCCTCCAGACCCCCGGGCCACCCCGGAGGGCAGCTGCTCACACCACCACTCTCCTCCGAGGTGTGAACTCACTTGGGCAGAATGTTCACCATCAGAGCTGCCTTGCCCAGACCCCTGCTCCGTGCTCCTCCAGCTGCTGAGGTCCAGGTTGCTGACGTTTACTGCTCTCCTGCAAAGCATACAGGGACACGGCTCTCCTGCCTCTGCCTTCCACAAAAGCTGTTGGTGGTGGGGGGGCTGAACTGGAAGAAGATTCCAGGAAAAGTCCCTGTGTTGTTCCAGGGACCACTTCCTTCCATCTCTTAAACCTGTTGCTGAATCAGTTTTGTCACACCTGTTGCCACCTTCCCGAGGCCAGAGCCTTCACGAGGTCCCCGGGTGCAGATTGGTTTCTGTTAATTTTTTGCCAACTTGTCGGATGTGTCTGTAGTTACCTGACCCCTATACACGGACACACTTTCCGTTTTTTTCCTAGGGTGCTTCTCTCTGGATGAAACTAGCTGGAAGGGTACCAGAGGATGCCACAGTAGGGAATATCACCCAACTCTGGGTGCCATATGTATCTGAATCTCTGCTCTGGTAAACTGAGCTCCACCACTACACTAGTGAATCACTGGAAAGACCCTACAATGGGAGCACGAAATACCATTGAGTTAGACAAGTGAGAAAAAAAGAGAGCAATAATGAAAGGGAAGAAATAGAGCTGAAGAAGAAACAGCAGGTAAACTGCCAAGAGAATGGGGACGAATTTCAAGGCAAGTAGGTCAAGGGATTGTATTGTTTCAGTTTTCAACTAGAGGCCGACGGAGTATCTCTGAGGGGTTCCACAGAGAGGTTTTGCAGAGTAAATCTTTGATATTTGGGAAAAGACTAGACCTCTGAAAATTTCCACATAGACAGATACTATTCTAAAATACTTTCATGTTAGAAGCTGGGATCCCAAGAAAAATAATGAGACGCCAGTGAAGTATGTAAGCTGGATACTTAACGAGGCCCTGTCTTTAGATGAGTGACCTACACTTCATAGTTGACTCAAAGCATGTGGATTCAAACTGGTACCCCCCCCCCCCCACCCAGTTACGAATGAGTATGTCATGGGCTGCGGGATCATGTGTCAATAGCTGAAACCAAGCACATCAAGTGCCAGAGTGCTAAGGGCCTACGGTATTACGCAAGTTGGGCCGTGACTAAGACCTCCCTCAGCTCATTGCTTTCCATCAAAGTTCACTGACCTATGATTTACCCACAAAGGTTAGTTCTTCAGTTCACAGCCAGCACCACTGCTTGTCAGCCTGGGAACCTTCTAGAGGAACCTGTTTCCTTAAACCTGTTCTCAGCCTTCTCCTGGGCTTCAGCCGGGCCTTAATGACCAGGGGCTGGTTCTGTGTTTTTCTAGGTATGTAGAGCCTCTTCCTTGTTCTTTCTTCCTGATTTTTTTTTTTTCTTTTAAATAGAGGACAGGAGAAGGGAGATTAGGGAAGAAAGTCTGGCAAATGAGATTCAAGGTAGTAAGTTGTAGCACTCAGTGGAAAAATCTGGCTACAAGCCTAGAAACTTAAAATGATGTTTTTAGATACAAAATATAATTTTAAAGATGCTTCCATTTTATAGAAGGTCAGCCCCAAGTCTCCGTGCATAAGAGATAGAAATGAAGAACCAGGCCAAGGAGGGGGTACATGGAAGGGTCTAGTGGCCTCTAGGAGGTGTAAATCCTGGCTTAGCTGGTGTCAGCAGCTCTGGGTTTCCTTGTCAGCTCTATGTCTGAGCTGACGTGATCTTGGGAACCTCACTTCATTTCTTTCCACACCTCAGTACCCTCAATGTAAAAAGGGAGTTAGACCACATGTTCTAGAAGGCTCCTTTCAGCTCTAAGAGATATGAGTCAACAGTCTGATTACCCTTTCCACCCAGGGGTTGACTAAAGAATGATGGATTTAAACAAACTTAGTGGTTCTTAGAGGTGAATCAATGGCATCAAATTTAATAATGGATAATTGATCCAAATTAAATCAGCTATTTGTCTTCTCTTACAAGACAATGTACACTGAAGTTTTGGTTTTAGCATGAATAAGAATGTAAAAAATCTTTTAATCCACTTTTCAAAGTGCTTTTGCTTGTATAACTTTTAAAGCTACTCTTATTACAAAGAGGCAGTTAAAAACGTGTGGCCAAGAGGCTGAACTCAGTCATGAATTTTTGCCGCATTCTTCCTTGGCTTGGCCACAGAGAGGTCCAAGAGGTGTTATTTCTGGGCTCATAAATTCTTTCCGGGCAGCAGGTGACCACTTGGAGTGTCCCTGGTCATCTTGGTCCTATTGTCCTGCTCTGTGCAGTGAGAGATGGGCCCTAGTGACTTCCTTCTCCAAGTTACAGACCTGCCCCATTGCTACTAAATTCTAGATTAAAGCATTAACCCCTAGCAGCACCTGGAAGTCATCACAGTGTGTTGGCCTTTGGCCCCTTCATGAGAGGAGCTATTTTTCATGGAGGATATATTTTAGGAAACTTTGCTTCTATTCTGTGGAATTATTAGCAATGATTTTCATCACATACTGAATCCCCTTCTCTATCACCGGCTTTTTGGCCATTGGCCTCTGTATGCTTGTTTATGAGAGGTTTCTAATGGGCTGTACAAGCTGTTCATTGTGTAGGGTAGTTTGCCCAGGAAGGGGCCTCTGCAGCTGATTCTAGGCCCTTCTCTAGCATGCGGGGCAGACCAAGCCACCTCCTCTGGTGCTCTGATGGTGAAGGACCATCTCATACGCTGCCTGAGACAGTGGCTTTCTTTCTTGTGACAACAACTTTTTTGTTCCACTGAGTCTGGTTACAGGAAGAAACTTGAGAATAACCAAGAGCTATTTGTTTTTACTCTTCTTATAAAGCAGTTGCATGGACTAAATGCATTAATTTAGAAAAATTACATAGAATTAAACTTGGTAAAGTAAATACTCACATTATTACTATTATCATACACTATCCAGCACTTTGCTAGTTGCAAGGTGACTGATTCTAAGGAGAGGACCTAGATATCTTCTAGTCTAAACCCTCACTTTGCAAATGGGTAAACTGGGATTCAGAGAGGAGACAAGACTTGCCTGAGGTCACAGAATTTACTAGTAACATAAATGGGATTAGAATCCAGGTGAAAAATATTAATTTAGAAATTGTATATCTTTGAAGCCAGCTAGAGCATCCCAGAAGTTTTTGAGACAATAAAGTGGCAGGAAAATCCTGGATATCCCAGAGAAGTTTTGGAGAGCTTCTTCTCATAGTTTCTTATTCCACTGACCCTTAAGATCCCCTCCACAGGACCCCAGGGAGCCCTCGCGTATTCTGGCTCTGGTTCCTTCAGAGTGGCTGCACCAGAACTGTGTCTTGGCCTTATGCACAGCTGGGAACGCTTGCTGCTCTTGGGAGAGATGGAAGTCTGCCATGTTTATTGGAAGCTGGATTCCTTACACGGTAGAATGGAAATCAGGAAAGTTTTTTTTTTCTAATTTTCATGAATTCTTCCTCTTTAAGTGACATTGTTTCATAGAAGGCATTTGTATTTAGTTTACCGGGGCTGTGTTACAAAGTACCACAGACTAAGTACTTAAGCAACAAAAATGTATTGCCTCATAGTTATGGAAGCTAGAAGTCCAAGATCAAAGTGTCAGCAGGGCTGGTTCCTTCTAAGGACTGGGTGAGAACACTTGTTCCGTGCCTCTCCTCTAGTTTCTGGTGGTTTGCTGGCAATCTTTGGTGTTCCTTGGCTTATTCTCCCTATGTGCCTATCTGTCTGCAAATTTCCTCTATTTATAAGGACACTAGTCACTTTGGATTAAGGCCAACTCTAATGGACTCATTTTAACTTGATACTTCTTTAAAGACCCTAGCTCCAAAATAAGGTCACATTCTGAAGTACCGGGAATTAGGACTTCAACATATGAATTTTGGGCTGTGGGGCACAATTCAACCCATAACAGAATTGAATACTTTAGACAAGTAGGGATGGCATCTGTCTCATTCACCATGGAAGGACCCCATGTCTAGCACAAGGCATGGCACGTATTGGGCCCCCATAAATTAGCTGACGTAATGAACACACTTAGTAATCCTCATCTAATTATAATGGGGGTTTTTAGATTGGCTGTTCATAAGGTGTTAATTTTCCCTCAAAGATGCTGATTATCCTTGGTGATGTGGGAATTGGGAGACTGTATTGTCAGTAATTCCCAATCCTGAGTGTAGCCAATTTAACGTCAGACTCTTCTCGCCTGAGCACATTCAACTGCACTAATACCAAGTATAAAACTGACTGACATTGACTTTTGTCTGTCCTGTCTGGAGCCTTGTAGAGGGTACGTGAAACAATGAATTGATCTGAAAGCAGTGGCAGTAGGAAGAGGAAAAGAGAGTAACAGAGTTGGCAGCCCTCTGTTCCTGTCTTGGAAATCCCATTTTGACTTCTGATAATGCCAGGAGAGGTTGGCATATGAGCATCTGTGTGGCACTGGCCATGGGAACGCTGCCCAGGCAGACAAGGAAGTTCTCACAAATGTCTCTGTGACTGGGGGAAAGTCAGTTCTTAGATATCTGTGTCCCATCTGTAGGAATAGTAACTCGTGACAAATTAAACCTGGACTCAGAGGCCCAAGTTGGAAATCCTGTGTCAGACTTTTAGATTTCCCATTAGAATTGTTCGTGCGCATAAACAACAGATGGAAGAGATTAATGAGACACATTATATTCAAGTAGAATGAATTGGTCTGCCGTGTGGATGTAGTGCTCTCACTTGGCACAGGGTAAGATCAGTGCAAACGGAAGGTTGTAGCTGTGCTTCCAGGTTTTCTGGGTATTTGTGGCACAACCTACTAGCGTCAGTATAAGAGGACCCAAGTCAGAGAGCAGACTTTTGAATGCCTGAATGCTTTCCATAAAATATGGGAGCGTCCGAATCATGCCCCTTGAGTTGTTTCAAAATGGATGGTGATAATACTAGCAAAAGAGCACATGACACAGGGTCTAGTCACTTGTTTATTTTTGTGTGTTTTGCTCTGTTGTATTTCGAAGCGGGTGAGTTGGCCTGGGTGTGTGTGCCTGCACGGCCATCTGGGCAAAAACTGGAGAACAGACTTGGGGTCCCTTTGTTCTTCTGTTTGATTGGAAATTAGCTTCCTCCTTGGACTCTCATTTGCAATGTTTAATGGAATAGAAATGATTGGGAGCGTGTGGTTGACTGTTCACGTTAGAAAGCCATACATAGTGTCACAAATGAGTTCTTCGCCCATTTATTGGTTAGTTCCAGTCAATGTAAATAGATCACTGTATCTAAGCACTTAGACACAGAACACAGGGCTCAGACCAAGACCAAGACTCCGATGCTCTGAAAGATCGTGGGTAACCCTGAGTCAGCTAATGGGCTGCTGACCTTCCAGCCCCCAGAAGTCAGCCCAAGGTCAGCCCCACCAGGGGATCTGGTTCAGGACTCAGGGGGCAGCAAGGGGATGTGCGTCTTTCTGGCAAGTCCTGGAAGGCTTGGCTCTGTGCATCTTTAGGGCAGTTGTTTTTTTCATAAAGAATCCGTATCACCAGAGCTGCTCTGCAATGAGGGTGAGGCTGAGAACTGGACAGCATTTGTCTCTTGTCTGGACTTACAACCTTTGTGGTGCACAAGGTGCTTCACTAGACTGCTGCCACTTTCCACGATGACATTCCATGAGTTGCCGGCACGCCCCACCGCTTGTAAAACTTCAGAAAGTCTTTGACTCCAGCCTAAATATCCCAGCTGCCTCCCCATTTCTTTTCTGACCAGTTTGTGTCTGCTAACAGGTCCTGGTCCCTACTTATTAGTCAGACACCTGTTTATCCGTGGCCTAAGTACACATGCAGTATTTCAGATGGAAATACTGAAATAAGTATGAAGAGGGAGGTGGACCTGATTGCTAGGGTTTCTGGAAGTTAGTTAGTTCTTAGTTTTAAGCAGTACAAATCTCTTTTCCCAGACTGTGTCTTGTCTTCTAACTATGTGTGTCTTTTGGTGAACAAAAAGATTTATATTTTAATGTAATAAAATGTACTTTAATGGTTTGTTCTCTTTTAGTGTGTCTCTTTTTAAGGAAATCTTCCTACTTCTCACAAGAGGTCATAAATAGACTATTCTATATTTTCTTCATTAAGTTGTACAGGCCCTCCAACCTTAATTTAGGTTTCTAATTGACCAGGAATTGATATCTGTGTGTGGTGTGATATAGAGATTTTAATTTTATTTTATTTTTCATAAAGATCACCAGTTGCCCCAGAATATTTTTTGCAGAACACTATTCTCTCCTACTGGTCCAGCTCCACCTGTGTAGGCAAGGGTAGGGGACAGTGTTAGTGGAGCCCAGGTGAGACCTGGGGCTGAGGAAAAGGGGCCACCCCACAAGAATTATAGTCGTGGACAGATGTAGCCCCTGACAGAAGAATGACAAAGTGAGAGGGTGTAGGGTAATAAATATCTCCATCTCTCTCTTCTGCCTTCCATTCTTTTGCTATTACTTCCCATTGGTCAAATCCAAAGCAAGCCATAGGCGACGGTGCCCTGGTGATGCCGTGTGTAGGGGTCGACCTACCCAGGGCTCAGAGCAGCACGTTGAAGGCCAGAGGAGGGATCTGTGTGTGTTACAAATGGAGACCAGTTCTCCACGGTGTGCATCTACCTCAGTTACCAGTCCTTCTCCCAGAGATGCATAACTCTGTTTCATTATAGTTTTGCAACCTATATATGTATCCCAATTTAGCATTTTTGAAAGTAGATTTTCCAAACCTGGGTAGCCAGTCCAAAGCAAGCTGGGCAAAGAAAGGGCAGTAGTTCCCCTGCCAGAGAGGATATGCTGAATAGAGTTTTCAAGTCATGCTGTGGCTTCCCATTTCTTGAGAATTTATAAGAGCCCCTTTTGGAGAAAGTGGTCCTCTGAAATCTGTACATATTTAAAAGTAGGAGATTTAAAAGCTGTTTGGAAGAACTGAGAGAGCGTTCGGGCTGGCCAAGATGTATCTTCACGGTAGAGTGATCTAGGTGGACTGTTGGAGAAACCCCTGAATCAGTCTCTTTAGATTTTTCCTCTTGGGCTATCAGATTCCCAGAAGAGAAGTTTTACAAGTTTCTGTCTTAACCAAGTGGAGGAAGAGGGCTGGGATCTCAGTATTCGGCATTCAGTTGCATATGACTATCTCCCTCTTTTGGGCAGGATACTATTTTAATCCATTCATGCTGCTCTGGCAAAAATACCATGAATGGGGTGGTTTATAAACAATGTTTATTTCTCACAGTTCTGGAGGCTGGGAAGTCCAAGATCAAGAAACAAAAAGACGTAGTGTCTGGTGAGAGCCCGCTTCCCCGTTGAAGGTCATCTTCTCCCTGTGTCCTCACGTGGTGGAAGGGGCATGGGAGCTCTCGGGTCATTTTATAAGGGCACTAATCCCATTCATGAGGGCTCTACCCTCATGACCTCACCACCTCCCAAAGTCCCCACCTTCTAATACCATTGCCTTGGGGGTTAGGTTTCAACATATGAATTTCTGGAGGACACAAATATTAAGATTGTAGCAGATGCCCATACCTTCAGCTGTGTCTTTGTGGTACCCAGTTCAGAAGATGTTTGGTCATCTTCCAGGTGGTTACACACAGTGTGGAGTACAGCAGGACTCTAAGGAGGAACTGTTTCCCAAACAGCTTTCACCAAATCCTCCTTAATACCTCCTTTCCTCCCAATTCCGGAGTTACACAGTGCTGCCAGTAACCGAGCCTGTGAAGCCGCTGCTCTGAAAGCCAAGTCTGTTCGCAGCTCTGCCCGCTGCCATCTGAGGATTTGGCTGGGGCAGGTCTGTTGTGTCAGTTATCACTCATCGTCTGTGCTCCAGCTTCCAAGTTTTATTGCTGTTGTCTCCTCTTCTGTCCTCAGTGTGAGTGCCTTTCTATCCTTTTAAGTAATCTCTTTACTGGAGTCTCTGGAGGGAGAGAGATTACATGCATGTGTTCAAACATCCTAACCCAGAATCCTTCCATTTTCTAGAAATTCATTAGCCTTGTGAGGTGAATGGTTTATTCATTTATTCTCAACCTTTCTTGTTTTGTAATAGATGCATTCAAAGCTATCAATTTCCCACTAAATATTCTTCCCACAGATTTTGATAGTACTTCCACTGTTGCTGGGTTCCAAAGATATTGTCATTTCCACTGTGATTTCTGCTTAAGTTCACAAGTTACTTAGGAATGGATTTTAAAATTTCCAAACATATGTAAAACTATCTTTTCACTGCTGATTTCTAATCAACATGTGGTCAGAGAAGATGGGCTGTATGTATGACATGGATCTTTGAAATATGTTGAGATTTCTTCTCTCTCCTGTGGTCATGGTTGGTTTTTGTGTATACTCCATGTGTGCGTGAAAAGATTGTAGCGTCTCCATTTGTTGATGAAAGATTCTATGTATATCTGTTAGATGAGACTTGATCTGATTACATAATTAGCATAATAATTTTATTATTCTAATCTTCTATGTTCTTATTAATTTTTTATTGGCACAATCAGCTTCTTCCCTGTGATTATTTTTGCTTTGTATATTTGAGGCTATGTGGTTAGCTATATACATATTCATGATTGGTGGCTATTTTTTCCATTAAATTTTATATAATGTCATTCTTTGTCCCTATTAATGTTTTGCCTTACTTTTTATCTTGTCTGATTCTGATTTATTCACCAGCATTCTTGTGCTTTTTATTTACTTTTTCATAACATATATTTTCCATCCATTTGTTTCCAACACTCTCTGTCTCGCTCCCCATGAATGTGTATATTTTAAGTGTGTCTCTTATAAGAAGTGTAGAGCAGCATTTTAAATTAAATTTTATTTAATCTTTGAACTATGTAATCCCACATATATCACCAAATTCTAAGTATACTAAAGGTATAATATCGCTTATATCTGGAATCTAGAAAAATGGTACAGATGAACTTATTTGCAAAGCAGAAATAGAGTCACAGATGTAGAAAACAAACTTATGGTTAACAAGGGGGGAAGGGAGGATGGGATGAATTGGGAGATTGGGATTGACATATATACACTACTATATATAAAAATAGATAACTGATGAGGACCTACTGTATAGCACAGGGAACTCTACTCAATACTCTGTGGTGATCTAAATGGGAAGGGAATCTAAAAGAGAGTGGATAGATGTATATGTAGAGCTGATTCACTTTGCTGTACAGCAGAAACTAACACAACATTGTAAAGCAACTATACTCCAATAAAAATTAATTAAAAAAATTAACATACTAAAGAGTAACTGAAAAATTTCCCTCTCATCTTCTTTTCCCATCTTCCCAGTCTTTCTCTATAGAAGCAATTGATATCGTTACTTTCTTGCTGGAGATAGCCATCATGAGTATAAGTAAATATGATTTGTATACTTATTTCTTTTATGGTAGCATTATACGCACTGTTCTGTACCTTGCTTTTTCATCTTTTAGCGATTTATTCTTAACTGTACATAAAGAACTTCCTCATTTTTTTGAGTGACTACATATCAGTTCACTTTATGGATGTATGCTAATCTATTAATCTATCTCCCATCAGTGGACTTTTAGGTAGTTTCCAATCTTTTACTTTTACAAACAATGTTGCAATGAATAATCTTTGTGCAAACATTATTTAAACATGTACAAATATATCTGTGGGAGAAATTTCTAGAAGTGGAACTTCTGGGACAAAGGGTGTATGCTTTTGTAATTCTGGTAGACACATAGATGTTGCCCAATTATCCTCCAGAGAGTTTTGCCAGTTTACACTCTCACTGGCAAAGAATGTTCTAGTTCATTCTAATTCCCACCTGCTGGTTTTCCCACTTTCTCACATTATCAGCCAAGGACCAGTCAAGAAAAAGAGTTATCGTTCAGGATTTTCAACAGAAGAAATCTTAAAAGGGGGACTGAGTATGCGGGTGGTGGAAGAACTGAAGTCAAACATGGGCTAGGGAGGCAGCTCAGGGAAGAGTCATTGCAGGAAGCTGCTATCACCCATGGGCCGAAGAGCTGGCAGGGCTGCTGGACCCCAGGAGCCAGGACCATTGGAGGAAGCTGCAACTGCCTGCCTGGCAGGAGCTGGGGGGATGGAAAGAGGGGCTGTCAGAAGAGAGCTGAAGGAGAAGTACCTGCTGAAAGAGACGCCCCCAGAGGCAGAGAACGAAGGGCAGAAATACCCTGGCTTCTCCCTTTCCTCTGCCTTCCTGTTTTTCTGCCAATGCCTCACATTTCTGAAAACGACCTGAATTCAGCAAGAGAATTTGGAAAGTACATTTTCCTATGAATACAGACCAGAGCAAAGAAAGATGAGGAATGTACAGATCTGAGAGCCAAACAGGCAAATGAATGGCACAGTCCAATCTTTCTGCTGTTGAGCTCCATTCCCACAACCTACTCCATATTTAACTACCACTGTCTACCGGGCCCTGCAGGATATGGCCCCCGGCTGATCTTCAACCTCATTTCCTGCCACTGTCCCCATATTTTCTCTGCTGTCCCCACTCTGGCCCCTTGCTGTTGCTCAAGCGGGCCCAGTCCTCCCCCTAACCCCCCACCATTCATCTCTGTTCAGCACGTCTGAGGGGCCTCCACCCAGGACCGTGCTCCCATCTGCAGTTATTTGGGTGGGAGCTCCCTCCTGCCCTGGGACTTGGGCTCAGGTCCAGTGTCCCAGGCAGTGGGCAGTTAATTCAGTTCCTGATCTTGGGACTGAGTCTTAATCCTCTCCATGTCCTAGAGCCACCATTTTCCATAAAGTCACAGCCCCAGGCAGTGGGCTGCTGCTGTTTGTTTCAGTTGCCTCGTACGGGTGGCATCAAGCCGGAAGCCTGGCTCGACCTCCGCCCCAGCAGGAGGAACACATTTAATCCTTGTTGTTGGGGGCAGCTACCTCGTAGCCGCCACTGCCCGACTCAGACCCCAGAAGCCAGCAGGCTCAAGGCCCCCATTCTACCCATTGCTTTGGTTTCCATCTGCTTCTGGTCCTTGGACATGTTTAGCTTGTTTTGAGACCAGTTGTGTTTTACTAGGTTTCTCTTTGGATAACTTATCTTTCTTTTTTTGTGTTTGGAGCAGAGGGAGTGTGATGAACCCTGAACTTTTGGCACCATCTTGATCAGACCACGCACTTAAATTGGCAGATGCTCAGTTAAAACATGCAGGAGTCAATTTCACACAGGCTGCTGCTAAAATAATACATGAACCAGCCTGCACTTTTGTAGTGGTTTTGTGTGCAAATGCTGGACTTTTTTTTTTTTTTTTTTTTTTCATTTCATTTTATTTTTGGCTGCGTTGGGTCTTCGTTACTCTGCGCCGGCTTTCATTAGTTGCGGTGAGCAGGGGCTACTACTCTTTGCTGTGGCGCACGGGCTTCTCATTGCGGTGGCTTCTCTTGTTGCAGAGCGTGGGCTCTAAGTGCACAGGCTTCGGTAGTTGCAGCATGCGGGCTCAGTAGTCATGGCTCGCGGGCTCTAGAGTGCAGGCTCAGTAGTTGTGGCACATGGCCTTAGTTGCTCCGTGGCATGTGGGATCTTCCCGGATCAGGGCTCGAACCCGTGTCCCCTGCATTGGCAGGCGTGTTCTTAACCACTGTGCCACCAGGGAAGTCCCATGCTGGACTTTATTTATTTATTTATTAACATCTTTATTGGAGTTTTACAAAAAGTTGTGTTAGTTTCTGTTGTATAACAAAGTGAATCAGCTATAAATACACATATATCCCCATATTCCCTCCCTCTTGCGTCTCCCTCCCACCCTCCGTATCCTACCCCTCTAGGTGGTCACAAAGCACCGAGATGATCTCCCTGTGCTATGCAGCTGCTTCCCACTAGCTCTCTATTTTACATTTCGTAGTGTATATATGTCCATGCCACTCTCTCACTTCGTCCCAGCTTACCCTTCTCCCTCCCCATGTCCTCAAGTCCATTCTCTATGTCTATGTCTTTATTCCTGTCCTGCCCCTAGGTTCTTCAGAACCTTTTTTTTTTTTTTTTAGATTCCATATATATGTGTTAGCATACAGTATTTGTTTTTCTCTTTGTGACTTACTTTACTCTGTATGACAGACTCTAGGTCCATCCACCTCACTACAGATAACTCAATTTCGTTTCTTTTTATGGCTGAGTAATATTCCATTGTATATATGTGCCACATCTTCTTTATCCATTCATCTGTTGATGGACACTTAGGTTGCTTTCATGTCCTGGCTATTGTAAATAGAGCTGCAATGAACATTGTGGTACCTGACTCTTTTTGAATTATGGTTTTCTCAGGGTATACGCCCAGTAGTGGGATTGCTGGGTCGTATGGTAGTTCTATTTTTAGTTTTTTAAGGAAACTCCCTACTGTTCTGCATAGTGACTGTATCAATTTACATTCCCACCAACAGTGCAAGAGGGTTCCCTTTTCTCCACACCCTCTCCAGCATTTATTGTTTGTAGATTTTTTGATGATGGCCATTCTGACCGGTGTGAGGTGACACCTCATTGTAGTTTTGATTTGCATTTCTCAAATAATTAGTGATGTTGAGCATCCTTTCATGTGTTTGTTGGCAATCTGTATATCTTCTTTAAAGAAATGTTGATTTAGGTCTTCTGCCCATTTTTGAATTGGGTTGTTTGTTTTTTTTTTGATATTGAGCTGCATGAGCTGCTTGTATATTTTGGAGATTAATCCTTTGTCAGTTGCTTAGTTTGCAAATATTTTTTCCCATTCTGAGGGTTGTCTTTTCATCTTGTTTATGGTTTCCTTTGCTGTGCAAAAGCTTTTAAGTTTCATTAGGTCCCATTTGTTTATCTTTGTTTTTATTTCCATTTCTCTAGGAGGTGGGTCAAAAAGGATCTTGCTGTGATTTATGTCATAGAGTTTTCTGCCTATGTCTTCCTCTAAGAGTTTTAGAGTGTCTGGCCTTACATTTAGGTCTTTAATCCATTTTGAGTTTATTTTTGTGTATGGTGTTAGGGAGTGTTGTAATTTCATTCTTTTCCATGTAGCTGTCCAGTTTTCCCAGCACCACTTATTGAAGAGGCTGTCTTTTCTCCATTGTATATTCTTCCCTCCTTTATCAAAGATAAGGTGACCATACGTGCATGGGTTTATCTCTGGGCTTTCTGTCCTGTTCCATTGATCTTTATTTCTGTTTTTGTGCCAGTACCATACTGTCTTGATTACTGTAGCTTTGCAGTATAGTCTGAAGTCAGGGAGCCTGATTCCTCCAGCTTCGTTTTTTTCCCGCAAGACTGCTTTGGCTATTCAGGGTCTTTTGTGTTTCCATACAAATTGTGAAATTTTTTGTTCTAGTTCTGTGAAAAATGCCAGAGGTAGTTTGATAGGGATTGCATTGAATCTGTAGATTGCTTTGGGTAGTTTAGTCATTTTCACAATGGTTGATTCTTCCAATCCAAGAACATGGTATATGTCTCTATTTGTTTGTACCATCTTTAATTTCTTTCATCAGTGTCTTATAGTTTTCTGCATACAGATCTTTTGTCTCCTTAGGTAGATTTATCCCTAGGTATTTTATTCTTTTTGTTGCAATGGTAAATGGGAGTGTTTCCTTAATTTCTCTTTCAGATTTTTCATCATTAGTGCATCGGAATGCAAGAGATTTCTGGGCATTAATTTTGTACCCTGCTACTCTACCAAATTCATTGATTAGCTCTAGTAGTTTTCTGGTGGCATCTTTAGGATTCTCTATGTATAGTATCATGTCATCTGCAAACATTGACAGTTATACTTCTTTTCTGATTTGGATTCCTTTTTTCTCTTTTTATTCTCTGAGTGCTGTGGCTAAAACTTCCAAAACTATGTTGAATAATAGTGGTGAGAGTGGGCAACCTTGTCTTGTTCCTGATCTTAGTGGAAATGGTTTCAGTTTTTCACCATTGAGGACGATGTTGGCTGTGGGTTTGTCATATATGGCCTTTATTATGTTGAGGTAAGTTTACTCTATGCCTACTTCCTGGAGAGTTTTTATCATAAATGAGTGTTGAATTTTGTTGAAAGCTTTTTCTGCATCTATTGAGATTATCATATGGTTTTTATCCTTCAATTTGTTAATATCGTGTATCACATTGATTGATTTGTGTATATTGATGAACCCTTGCATTCCTGGGATAAACCCCACTTGATCATGGTGTATGATCCTTTTAATGTGCTGTTGGATTCTGTTTGCTAGTATTTTGTTGAGGATTTTTGCATCTATGTTCATCAGTGATATTGGCCTGTAGTTTTCTTTTTTTGTGACAGCTTTGTCTGGTTTTGGTATCAGGGTGATGGTGGCCTCATAGAATGAGTTTGGGAGTGTTCCTCCCTCTGTTATATTTTGGAAGAGTTTGAGAAGGATAGGTGTTAGCTCTTCTCTAAATGTTTGATAGAATTAGCCTGTGAAGCCATCTGGTCCTGGGCTTTTCTTTGTTGGAAGATTTTTAAACACAGTTTCAATTTCATTACTTGTGATTGATCTGTTTATATTTTCTATTTCTTCCTGGTTCAGCCTCAGAACGTTGTGCTTTTCTAAGAATTTGTCAATTTCTTCCAGGTTGTCTGTTTTATTGACATATAGTTGCTTGCAGTAATCTCTCACGATCCTTTGTATTTCTGCAGTGTCAGTCGTTACTTCTCCTTTTTCACTTCTAATTCTGTTGATTTGAGTCTTTTCCCTTTTTTTCTTGATGAGTCTGGCTAATGGTTTATCAATTTTGTTTATCTTCTCAAAGAACCAGCTTTTAGTTTTATTGATCTTTGCTATCATTTCCTTCATTTCTTTTTCATTTATTTCTTATCTGATCTTTATGATTTCTTTCCTTCTGCTAACTTTGGGGGTTTTTTGTTCTTCTTTCTCTAATTGCTTTAGGTGTAAGGTTAAGTTGTTTTTTTGAGATTTTTCTTGTTTCTTGAGGTGGGATTGTATTGCTATAAACTTCCCTTTTAGAACTGCTTTTGCTGCATCCCATAGGCTTTGGGTCTTCGTGTTTTCATTGACTTTTGTTTCTAGGTATTTTTTGATTTCCTCTTTGATTTCTTCGCTGATCTCTTGGTTATTTAGTAGTGTATTGTTCAGCCTCCATGTGTTTGTATTTTTTACATTTTTTTCCCTGTAATTGATATCTAGTCTCATAGCATTGTGTCGGAAAAGATACTTGATACGATTTCAATTTTCTTAAATTTACCAAGGCTTGATTTATGGCCCAACATATGATCTATCCTGGAGAATGTTCCATGAGCACTTCAGAAGAAAGTGTATTCTGTTTTTTTTGGATGGAATGTCCTATAAATGTCAATTAAGTCCATCTTGTTTAATGTGTCATTTAAAGCTTGTGTTTCCTTATTTATTTTCATTTTGGATGATCTGTCCATTGGTGAAACTGGGGTGTTAAAGTCCCCTATGATTATTGTGTTACTGTCAATTTCCCCTTTTTTGGCCGTTAGCATTTGCCCTATGTATTGAGGTGCTCCTATGTTGGGTGCATAAATATTTACAATTGTTATATCTTCTTCCTGGATTGATCCCCTGATCATTATATAGTGTCCTTCTTTGTCTCTTGTAACAGTCTCTATTTTAAAGTCTATTTTGTCTGATATAAGAATTGCTACTCCAGCTTTCTTTTGATTTCCATTTACATGGAATATCTTTTTCCATTCCCGCACTTTCAGTCTGTATGTGTCCCTAGGTCTGAAGTTGGTCTCTTGTAGACAGCATATATACGGGTCTTGTTTTTGTATCCATTCAGCCAGTTTATGTCTTTTGGTTGGAGCATTTAATCCATTTACATTTAAGGTAGTTATCGATATGTATGCTCTTATTACCATTTTCTTAATTGTTTTGGGTTTGTTATTGTAGGTCTTTTCCTTCTCTTGTGTTTTCTGCCTAGAGAAGTTCCTTTAGCATTTGTTGTAAAGCTGGTTTGGTGGTGCTGAATTCTCTTAGCTTTTGCTTGTCTGTAAAGGTTTTATTTCTCCATGAAATCTGAATGAGATCCTTGCTGGGTAGAGTAATCTTGGTTGTAGGTTTTTCCCTTTCATCACTTTAAATATGTCCTGCCACTCCCTTCTGGCCTGCAGAGTTTCTGCTGAAAGATCAGCTGTTAACCTTATGGGGATTCCCTTGTATGTATTTGTTGCTTTTCCCTTGCTTCTTTTAAGATTTTTTCTTTGTATTTAATTTTTGATAATTTGATTAATATGTGTCTTGGCATGTTTCTCCTTGGATTTATCTTGTATGGGACTCTCTGTGCTTCCTGGACTTGATTGACTATTTCCTTTCCCATACTAGGGAAGTTTTCAACTATAATCTCTTCAAATATTTTCTCAGACCCTTTCTTTTTCTCTTCTTCTTCTGGGACCCCTATAATTCGAATGTTGGTGTGTTTAATATTGTCCCAGTGGTCTCTGAGACTGTCCTCAATTCTTTTCATTCTTTTTTCTTTATTCTGCTCTGCGATAGTTATTTCCACTATTTTATCTTCCAGGTCACTTATCTTCTGCCTCAGTTATTGTGCTATTGATTCCTTCTAGAGAATTTTTAATTTTATTTATTGTGTTGTTCATCATTGTTTGTTTGCTCTTTAGTTCTTCTAGGTCCTTGTTAAATGTTTCTTGTATTTTCTCCATTCTATTTCCAAGATTTTGGATGATGTTTACTATCATTACTCTGAATTCTTTTTCAGTAGACTGCCTATTTCCTCTTCATTTGTTTGGTCTGGTGAGTTTTTACCTGGCTCCTTCATCTGCTCTGTATTTCTCTGTCTTCTCATTTTGCTTAACTTACTTTGTTTGGGGTCTCCTTTTCATAGGCTGCAGGTTCATAGTTCCCGTTGTTTTTGGTGTCTGCCCCAGTGGGTAAGGTTGGTTCAGTGGGTTGTGTAGGCTTCCTCGTGGGGGGGACTGGTGCCTGTGTTCTGGTGGGTGAGGCTGGATCTTGTCTTTCTGGTGGCAGGACCACATCCGGTGGTGTGTTTTGGGGTGTCTGTGAACTTATTATGATTTTAGGCAGCCTCTCTGCTAATGGATAGGGTTGTGTTCCTGTCTTGCCAGTTGTTTGGCATGGGGTGTCCAGCACTGGAGCTTTTTGGTAGTTGAGTGGAGCTGGGTCTTAGCATTGAGACGGAGATGTCTGAGAGAGCTCTTGCTGACTGATATTACATGGGACTGGGAGGTCTCTGGTGGTCCAATGTCTTGAACTCGGCTCTCCCACCTCAGAGGCTCAGGCCTGACACCTGGCTGGAGCACCAAGACCCTGGCAGCCACACAGCCAGGTACGTGGGGAGTTTCTTGCCTTTTGGGAAGTCTCAGGTCTTCTGCCAGTGTTCAGTAGGTGTTCTGTAGGAGTTGTTCCACATGTAGATGTATTTTTGACGTATTTGTGGGGAGGAAGGTGATCTCCATGTCTTACTCCCCCGCCATCTTGAAGGTCCTTCTACTATTGACTTTCTTATGATATGTCAGTAGGATCATCTGCTTTGGGTGATCCTGGATCATTCAGCCATGATGATGTTGATGGCTGGATGTCAGGAGCAGACAATGTCACTGGTTGTGGATCCTGGGCAGGATGGAGCTGGAGGGCTCAAGGTTTCATCACGCTATTCAGGATGGTGTGCAGTCTAAAATTTATGAATTTGCCTTCCCTGGGGGCGCAGTGGTTAAGAATCCACCTGCCAATGCAGGGGACACAGGTTGGAGCCCTGGTCCAGGGAGATCCCACATGCCACAGAACAATTAAGCCTGTGTGCCACAACTACTGAGCCTGTGCTCTAGAGCCTGTGAGCCACAACTACTGAGCCCACATGCCACAACTACTGAAGTCTGTGTGCCTAGAGCCTGTGCTCTGCAACAAGAGAAGCCACCGCAATGAGAAGCCCATGCACCGCAACGAAGAGTAGCCGAGTAGTTTCTGCTCACCGCAACTAGAGAAAGCCCATGCACAGCAACGGAGACCCAATGCAGCCAAAAACAAAACAAAACAAAACTTATGAATTGCTTAATTCTAGAATTTTCCATTTAATATTTTCAGACCATGGTTGACTAGGCGTAACAGAAACTATGGAAGGTGAAACTGCAGATATGAGGGGATTACTGTAATACCTAAGAGGGTTGTGCTGCTGCACTGGGGATTGTGTGGTGTTTTACAGTGTACCTCACTGCATGGAAATTTTCTTGCGGTTGGTGATCAACTTATCCTAACACAGGAATCTTAGAGTTAGGTGGTGAGTGCTCCATCAGATTTTAAGTTCTCGACCCATGCCCACCAATTTTGTGACTTTTGGCTTCCAAGAATCCCATTAGCAATAGCCCTTATCTACACAAAACAAGACAAATAAACATGTGCACCTTAACACACCAGCAGTAACCAAGAGATGTTACTGTGGCCTGGTCAAGAGAAGGCCCTGTACACACCACCAGCAATTCCCAGTGTGGAACCTGGGACTCGGGAATGGACTGAACCAGCAGACCCAACAGGTGGGGACTGCAGACTGGAATTCTAAACAAATGGGCAACTATTGACAGAATCATCAACAGTTCCCAAAGTGGAATCTGGGGACTGAACTAAGGGCTGGGGTTTTCCAGTCAAATAGGGAATTGTGGTCTAACTACCAGAAGGTCCCAACGTGGAACTGCAGAAAGACAATTAGATTGGAAGCTCAAGGCAAAGAGAGTGGAGCTCGGAACCAAGAGGAACTTACCCACGGCCCTCGGAAAGGGTGAGAAAGAGAACTCAGGGGGTTCGCAGGGTATCATGCCTGTGTTTCTTGTCGTCCCTGAAGCCATCAGAAGTCTCCTTCAGTCCCACTGCTGCCACCAAATCAGAGGACGAGGTGAAGACAGGATTGAAATCCGGACAGTGGGGTTTCAGATGCCATTCCAATAACCTTAGTGAATCCTTGCCCTCATAATTAAATGACTATTGACCTGCATTTAATCTCAGCCCAGTACTGGGTGGAGCACCCTCTTGTCAGTGGGAGGGTGCAGTGCCTCAAGGGCTTGTCAGAGAAACCACTGAGAGACCTGACATGAGCTCAGTCAGGTGAAATGCTCTACCTCCCCATGCCGGACTTTAGAACAATTCCTTCTAGCAGCAGCCCAGCTGGAGGAGATGCAGGTTGGGGCAAACTCATGGTCCCCAACCCCAGCAGGGCCTTCTGCAGGGTTGCACATGAGCCTGGCTGGCTTCTTCTCTTGTTTGGTTCAGCTCCTCATCTGACCCCTTCAGCGCAGTGAGTATTAATAGCACTACTGTCACTGTTATTATCATTATGATCGAGGCTATCAGGTTAATCTCCTGCAACAACTCTCACTTTTTAAACTGGACTCATCCTTTCTTCTTAATTTTTGTCTCAAGAGATTCACTGCCCCTCTTTTTTGTCTAAGGCTCATTTCTTAAACTGCTCTAATTCTTACCCCTGGTGACCAACTCAGGTTTCCTGTGTCATCAATTTCCCCTTCATCTAGATATGAAAACTGTGAAATCTGTATTTTTACAGCTGGCTCTTTCATGTCAGCCTATTACAGCATGGTTAAATGTGTCTCCTCTTCAAAGCAGTAAATAAACAAAAAGTGTCACCTGACCTGGCATCCCTTCTAGCTACTACGGACCTAGCCATCTGTCATGGAAGCATCCCCGTGGAGTAGTCTTGCTCACTGCCCCCACGCCTCACCTCCTTTTCTTCTTCAACCACTGCAATCAGGCCTCCACTCCCATTGCTCCACTGAAACCAGGCGATGAATGTCATTCATGAGTTTTGATTGCCAAATCCAATTGGCAATTGTCTGCTTGAGTTTTATTGCTTGGTTTTTCTGCAACATTTGCCACCTCCTCCTTTTTGTAACCCCACGATTCTTTGGTTTCCATGACCTTCTCTCCTCTTGTTCCATTTTTGCCTACTTTATGGCTCGAGTGTCTTCACCCTCCCCTGGTTCCAGCCTTGATCTTTCCTCATTCTGCAACCTCCTTCTGGCTTTCTCATATGCTCAATATGCCTCCTTTTGTATTTGCCTGCAGATGACGCCTGCACTGGATTGAATGGTATTCCCCCAAATTCATGCCTACCCAGGACCTCAGAATGTGACTTTACTTGGAAATAAGGTCTTGGAAGGTGTCATTAGTTGAGATGAGGTCATACTGGATTGGGGTGAGAGAATAAAGTTTTGCTGTATAAAGCCACCCAGTTGGTGGTACTTTGTTACAGCAGCAATGGGAAACTAATATACTGGTTCTCTCCAGACTTCGGGTAAACTTCCCTGGGGTCGGGAGCTGGACACAGGCAGGGCAAACCAGTGCTCCCTTATATAGCCTCTTCACCCACTTTGCTCTCTCTAGACATTTCCAGTTTTAGACCAGAGATCTTCCATTTGACCAAGACAGTAGCTCTGTGCAGAAGAGAAAGACAGGTCTTGAATCTTGACTTGCCACTTTACTGCTGTGTGTCCCCAGGAAAGAGCTCCTTTTCTTGGCTCTGTTTCTCCATCTGTTCAGTGAGAGATGTTAGTTTCCACCTTCCTGGGTTTTGAGATTCAGTGAACTGATGGGAAAAGTTTTTAGCATAGAGTCAAGCCCGTAAGTGTTCCTTTCTTTAGAAGATAGAAACAAACAAGAAATGGTTGGACTTCTGCTTTTCTTTGCTATTCATTAACTTGACACTATCAGCCTCAAGCTTCAGTTGGTTCTTGTCACTCAGGCAACTTTAGCAAAACCCTTTCCAAATCTGGCGCCCTTAAGCGAGTCCTCTCTCTGGGCTAAAACTCCAAGGCATTCTCCTGGTCCATGACCTTGAGGTTTATTCTAGGTCAAGTGCCCTGTCATCGTCATTTCCTCCCTCTCCATCTCCCAGCAATTACTACATTTTCTTAAGAATTCTGAGGTTGTCAGAGAGCCTTCTATTTTTGTAGCAACACTATTTTCTTTAGATGCTTGCTAGTCCCCTTCCAGCTTTCTGCACCTGGTGATTTACTATCTTTAAAGCTTCCTGGGTAAGCTCTTTATTCTCCCAGAGCTGAATGACAGCAGCCACAACAAAGACAATGACAATGACACTTGTGTAGCATGTCCCATTTGCCAGCACTGTTCTAAGAGCTCTACATATATGAACTCACTTAATAGTTAATCTTTTGTACTTCTTGTCTTCTCTCATGTTAAACATTTTTTAGAGTACCATTTTAGTTCTTTTGTTAATTCTGTAGGCATTTTTAAAAGGTTATTTTCTCATTGGTTGCTCTAGGGATTACAATATACATCTTTTTTTTTTTTTAGATCAGTAATAGATATATTTAAAATTTTTTTCTCAGTGCAGTTTTAAATCTTTTTTTTTTTAAACATCTTTATTGAAGTATAATTGCTTTACAATGGTGTGTTAGTTTCTGCTTTATAACAAAGTGAATCAGTTATACATATACATATGTTCCCATATCTCTTCCCTCTTGCATCTCCCTCCCTCCCACCCTCCCCATCCCACCCCTCCAGGTTACAATATACATCTTAACTCAGGACAATCTACTTCAGGCTATTACTGCCTTAATTTTGGTAAAATAGAGTAACTTTGATCCAGTATCTCCCCTCCCCACCTTGTGCTATTATTGTCACATATTGTACTTTTACATATAAATCCATCAATATAGTGTTATAGTTATCTCTCTATGCAATCTTATTTTTTAAATAAAAACTTAAGAGAATGTTAAAAATATTTTAATATTCTTTATATTTACCCACATATTTACTATTTCTGGTGTTCTTCATTCCTTCTTGTGGATTCATGCTACTATTTGGTGTCATTTTATTTTAGCTTGAAGGACAGAGCAAAAAATTCTCTGTTTTTTTTATCTGGGAACATTTTTATTTTGCCTTCATTTTTCTGAAGGATAGTCATGCTGGATATAAAATTCTGGGTTGACAGTTTTTTGTTACAGCACTTTAAATATGTTGCCCTACTACTTTCTGGCCTCCCTGGTTTGTGATGAGAAGTCAGCCATTAATTGCACTGCTGTTCCCTTTGTGCATGATGAATCATTTTATTCTTGCTTCTTTTATGATTTTCTCTTTTTCTTTCATTTTCAGCAGTTTGACTATGATGTATATGGGTGTGGATCTCTTTATGTTCAACCTACTTGAGATTCATTGAGCTCTTTGGATCTGTAGATTAATTTTTAAAAATCAAATTTAGTATATTTTCAGCCATTATTTTCTTAAATATTCTTTTTGCCTTTTTCTTCTTTTGGAACTCTCATTACATGTACGTTGGTTTGCTTGATATTTTCCCTCAGGTCTCTGAGACTATTTTTCTTTAATTTTTTTTTCTCTGTGTTCTTCAGATTGGAAAATTTCTACTATCTAATCTGTCTTTGAGTTGACTGATTCTTTCTTCTGAAGCTCAAACCTGCATTTGAGTCCTAACTTTATTTACAGATGGAAAAACCGTGCACAAAAGAGGTTAGGTAATTGCTTAAGGCAAACCATTACTTAAAGGGCAAAATAGCAAATATTTTAGGCTTGCAGTTTATATGGTCTCTGTCACAACTACTCAGGAAGCAGGGAAGTGTGCAGATTTCAATTTCTTCTTCATTTTCCATGGATGATTTCTTTCTAGAACTGTTTCCTCCCTCAGCCTGTCTTTGTCATTCACAACCTGAAATGGACTGCTCCAGCCAATCTTGGGTTGTAGCAATTGTTCCCTGGGCTTCTTGGGAAAAACTTCCACCTCTAGAATTAAAGATCTAGGTACCTGCACCAAAAGGTGAATTGGTTCCTGGAATCATGCCTATTACAGGCCTTCTGCAGCCATGGAACTTGGATACTTGCAATAGAATGTTTTTGACAAAATGCAACAGAATACCCAACTAAAAGTAGCTTATATAATACAATTTTAAAATCATACAACAAAAGTTTCTTGACTAGGGTATTTCAAGCTCACTTCTATCATTCAGTAGCATCACCAAAGATTTGGATTTTCTCCATTTTTCTCCTCTACCCTCCACCCTGTACCTGCTGCATCCTTAGAATTATCTTCTCATGCTTAAAAGATGGTGGTCACAGTTGCAGACGTCATCCATAGACACAGCAGTGTTTGACTGAAGAGGAACCTCTCTAGACTGGGTAATATGCTCAAGCTCTAACTGCAGAGGAGGTTGTGAAGGTATCTGATGTGTTAGCTCTCTAAAATGAGGTTGAGAGCTACCAGAATAGATGAAGGGGGTGGGAAAGTGAAGGCCTGACTGATGATACCATCCGTTTTGTAGCAGCTGGTTCTGCTCCAGGAATGTTGTCCCCAGTGTGTAGGGAATACTGCCTTTACCTGTTGACCACACTCAGCATATTGCTGATGAAGCATGAGGCGGAGGATCGAGAACACCTCTACTGTTCTTCCCATCCTCTGATTCCCCAGCAGTCCCTGCTAAGGTATCTTTCATTTTAAAATTTATTTTTATCTCTGTGAAAAGTTGGCAACATGTCCCTCTATTTGCAGAGGATTTTCTTTTGTTTGTACCCAATGGTAACAACTTAAAATAAAGTAAGCTCTGTGGTCAGACTTTTAGTATTTGTTTATTCATTCAATTATGTCCAGTGTCATGACTCAGTGTCCATTATGTGCCAGGCACTGTGTCAACCACTGGGGTTACAAGACGAATCAGAGAAATGCCTACTTTCAAGACCCACAGGCCCGGGGTTTGGGTATGCTAGATTTTATTTCTGGCCCCATCACTCTGTGACTCTAAAACTTTTTTTTTTTTTTCTATGCTCTAGGTGATTGTAGTCCTCAAGGAAGTTACCACTAGTCAATGAGAACTAGCTCATAAGATGGAAAATGTTTAACCTTGTCCAATCTCTTTATTTTTCAGTTGGAGAAACTGAGGCTCTTGCTGAACAAGTCTAGCTCTTCTGAATCTTCAGCAATGTATAAGTTGGGGATCAGAAATGGCCACAGTCCTCTGCATGAGTTGGATTCCTACTAGAAGATTAGGTGAGAGAGGCATTACGTGTCCTGCCATGTCTTGGGTAGCAAAACAGCAATGTACACTACAGCGGGTGTGAGCAATCCTGAAACAGATGAGGTCTGAAATCACATGCAGAATATCAATGCCAAAACATTTTACATTAGAAAGTTTACTAACGCTCTCTGCCTCGTACACCAGCCCAGTCCTGGAATCTGATGTCCTTTCCCCAGACCAAGAACTAAGCTGAATTTGGACTTGGGTGAGAAGAGCATGACTTTGGTGAGAAAGAAACGTCCTCTCCCTGCTTCTTCCCTAGAAGAATTTTTTTCTTACCTCAGTGCTCATTGCAGAACATAAAACGATACAATGAAGATCCCCTTTGCATCTTTGTGCAGAGACTTCTGGCCGTTGAAGGATCTGCTTTGCCTCAGCCAAAAGGGAAAATAACGAGGCAGCTTGAACTCATAGTCTGTTGAACATCAGTGGTTGTGTAATATACAATCGTAAAAAAAATATTCAACCAAGTGTGGGTCCTACTGGGAACTTATGTGCACAGATTTCATTAGAAAAATATATTTGTTACTTAAGTTTGAATCTGAGCCATCTGTTCTATTTTTCTTGAATTTAAAGTCACTTTCTTAGTGGAATATGTATTTTGAACTTGTTTGGAGAGAGGAGGGCACTTTATTTATTTATACTTTAGTACTCTTTGGCTAAGCATGAGACTGATAAAATCAACTCTAAAATGTCTTTGTTCGATTACTTTATCTCACCCACGTGGGGTGACTTTTTCATGTAAGATGCGACTGAGATAAAATTTAAATTGATCATCTAATGCCTGCCATCACAGACTGGCAGTTCTGACCTGAGGTTTGTGATTTGCGAAGGAAGTTGAGTCAAATGACCTATAAGGCTCATAAGATAACCCCAGACTGTCGACTCCCTATCACTTTCCTGCCCAAAGTTCTTTCATTAGTGAAGGTAGACTCAATTTCCCCACAGACTGATTCTCACCGAGATTCATGTCCAGAGATATTTATCATAGTACTATTTATAATTCAAAATAATTTGGAAATGACCTAAATGTACATTGATTGGAGATGGGTCAATAAATTATGGTTTAACCATACAATAGAAGATTATGTAGTTATTAAAAATATTATTTTTAATAATTTTAGGATACTTACAGACAGGGGAAAATACTTACTCTATGATATTAAGTGAAAAAAACCCTAAGTGTATAATGGTATGGCTTCAATTTTTTAAATTACATAAACATAATTATATGCACAGATACATAAATATGTATATTTATGTAGTCATTTATTCAGTAAGCATGGATCAAGTGCATTTTATGTACCGGACACCGTGCTAAGGGGCTGAGGGTATGGAGCCAAATGAGATTAATTCAGTTCCTGCCACCATGGAGTTTATAGTTTAGTATGCATAGGAAAAGGCATCAAAAGCAAATATATCAAATATTCATAATTTTTGTTTTCTGGGTGGTGGGTAATTTAAATTGTCTTCTTTATGAGTTTCTATATCTATCAGATTTTCCACTAAAAGTAAATGCCTCTTATAGATAGAAAAAGGTAGCAAATAATATTTTTAAAAATGAGCAGAGCTGAAAACCTGCTCCTTGGCAGGAGACTTTCTCCCTGAAACTGGAGGTTCAGCTCAACAAACTGAAAGAGCTTTGGCCCGGGACCAGGAGACTGTCACTAACCCGCTATATGACCAAGGACTAGTGACTTTCCTCTCCTGGCCTCAGTTTCTTTTCCTGTATGGTGATAGTCTGGCCCCGGTGATGTCTGAGGTCTTGCCAGATCTAATGCTCAGGGTGTGGAACAGTATTTGCAGAGACTTTACATGGGGAGAAGAATTTCCATAGAAGCAAATCTACGGACTGCTCTTATAATTGTCCTAATTCATAATTTGGTTGTGGCTTCTTATTTTACACACAAATATTATCTTCAATTTATGTGTAAATCATTTTTTGAGCATTCTAGACCCTTCCTCCTCCATCCTTTGCCTTTTTCAGACCTGGGAGAAACAAGAGAGAAAGAGATATCACCATCATCTTCTCCATGTCAGCTTCTCTGGGTGCCGTAAAGCAAATGATTTTCTGTCCGTTATTGACTCTTCTGCCTAGTCCTATGGTAGATGTAACAGAGGATACAAAGTGGGAGTCAGGCATTGTTTGATCAAAGTGGCTTGAAGCCTCGATACAGAGAGGCACTGAAAGCTTATGAAACAATTTGAGAATGGTGCAGCAGCGTGTGCCAGGCTGGCCCCTGTTGTCCCAACAGAATACATTATAGGTGTTCACACGAGGGAGACGAATGGCATGGGTGGGACTAGTCAGGAGAAGACTTCAGAGTAGACAAGGTGTGATCTCAGCCTCATGGGATGGGCATGATTGAAATAGGGGCAAGGACAGGGGATAGCATTTCTAACAGGAGGAACACACTGAGCGGGGAGGAAAAGCCATGGGTGTTAAGGTGGTCAAATTTAGCAGATAAAAATACTGGATGCCCAGGTAAATTTGAATTTCAGATAAACACTGAATACATTTTTAGTATAATTATGTCCCATATTTGGCACGTATAATATTAGGCACATAACTTATACTAAAAATTATTTGTTGTTTATTCAAAAGCCAAATGAACTAAGGTGTCCCGTATTTGATCTGGCAACACTGATTGGTGTTTGCTCAGGTAATTAGGTACCAGCATCCAAGAAACTCACCTGTTCCAAGCAGATGATTCAAATTCTTATCCCACTGTCCTGGATACTTAGAGAGTCTGGTACTGGCTCTGGGATTGTGTCTCTACTGGGTTATGTTGAACAAGTAATTCATGGACTCTATCTTATTGTACTACTTATAAAATAAAGATTTCTGTATTGATGCTTGTGTATTCTAGGACACTATAGTATGAGGAAATTTGATATTAAATAAGAAAGGGAACCAGACCACTCGTGTCATATCTCATACAGGAAAAGCTAATCCTTCTCCTTCTAATTTCAAGCCCATGAGATTCACTGCTATTTGCTGATATTTTGTCTCCTTTCCCTTCGTCTGGGTACAGCTGGAGTCATTCACTTCGCTTGTATCTCAGAACTGTCTTTGCATCTTTCATGTGTGATGGGATTGCCTTTCCTTCACATTGTCATCTGCTTTTCTCAAATCCCTTCCCAAATGCAGTGGACCCTATGACTCCTCTTGAGCAGTTGCTAGACGGGAAGAGAAAATATTAAACCCCAATTCTGTCTCCCTCACCCGCAAATACGATCACCAAAAACTCAGAACAAAGGAAGGCAGCAGGGGCACGCGTCCATCTGCTTCTTCTTAACAGGACTGAATCAGCCCGATTTTCACTTGTGAAATCACCCATTCTCCAAAAGCGAGAGTCACTTTTCCTTACCTCAGAAAACCACAGGTAAAAACCATGCCTTTTCCCCAATCTCTGCAGCACCTGTGTGGTGTTAGCACATGAGCATTTTTATGCAATCATAGTGAAGGATTTAGAAATGTGTTCCAGGCTTCCCTGGTGGTGCAGTGGTTGAGAATCTGCCTGCCAATGCAGGGGACACGGGTTCGAGCCCTGGTCTGGGAAGATCCCACATCCCGCGGAGCAACTGGGCCCGTGCGCCACAACTACTGAGCGTTTGCGTCTGGAGCCTGTGCTCCGCAGCAAGAGAGGCCGCGATAGTGAGAGGCCCGCGCACCGCGATGAAGAGTGGCACCCGCTCGCCGCAACTAGAGAGAGCCCTCACACAGAAACGAAGACCCAACACAGCCAAAAATAAATAAATAAATAAATAAATTTATTAAAAAAAAAAAAAGAAATGTGTTCCCTCTTGTGTTCGTTTATTAAGTGCTCATCTGTACGAAGTGAATTCCCTTTATTTGAGAAGACTGGGCCTTCAGAAGAGGTAATTTACTTCTATTTATTTGTTCACCCACTTAAACTCTTGAGCTTTGCCCCAAGCGTTCCTGGTCCTGGGTATCCTGAGTGGCCTAGAGGGACCACCAAAGACACGAAGTGCACACTGAGCACTGCACAGAATGGCTGCTTTGATGTGATTTGTTCAAAACTGGCTCTGGATACAAGCAAATCATTTGTCTATTACCTGCTTTTGGTCAGGGTTACTTTATAGCCCATGCCAACTGGCAGCATTTTCAGATCATGAGCTCTTTAAAGTGGTCTCATGAAGGTCTAACTTGCTTCATTCTGTGCCAATTTTTGGAGGGACTTTAGGGCTGCTGTTGGAGTTCAGTTGAGCCCCCAGAAGTGAGTGCGTCCTTCTCACTTTGCTCTGACAGAAACTTGTGTCTGGCATGAAACGCAGCTTCCTGCAGCCTCTGTACAGCGTACTCCATCGGGCCTCTGATAGTCTGTGTGTTTTGATTGTGGGGAAGGACATTAGAATCAATCTATGGAATCCAAGTGACCTCCAAGAAGACAAATCACCTCCCTCCCCGGGGACCCTCAGAAAAGCTCCACCTTCCTAGACAGCCTCAGTTTTCAACTACCTGGTGCCTGGATCCCACACACCTAGGTATGGAATAGGTTAGCTGCCTGAAGGAACATAGGCTTTCTGGCTTTTGAGTGAGGTCTGTGACTTGGCAGGACACTAGGACCTGATTTGGCAAAGGTCGTGTTACTTCCTTTGTCTGTACTGAGGCCAAGTGGGAGAATTAGGAACATAAATTCTGAAAGATTAGATTGGATAAGAACAAGGTAGCTGTTGTTTTGCCAGAGCTTAGAGAACATTACAAAGGTCATTGGACCCACTTCCGCTTTTGGGGTTTTTTTAAAATAAATTTATTTTATTTATTTATTTTTGGGTGCATTGGGTCTTCGTTGCTGCTCTTGGGCTTTCTCTAGCTGCGGCGAGCAGAGGCTACTCTTCCTTGTGGTGCATGGGCTTCTCATTGCAGTGGTTTCTCTTTTTTTTTTTTTTTTAAACATCTTTATTGAAGTATAATTGCTTTACAATGGCGTGTTAGTTTCTTCTTTATAACAAAGTGAATCAGTTATACATATACATATGTTCCCATATCTCTTCCCTCTTGCTGCAGTGGTTTCTCTTGTTGCAGAGCACGGGCTCTAGGCGCGCAGGCTTCAATAGTTGTGGCGCATGAACTTAGTTGCTCCGAGGCATGAGGGATCTTCCCAGACCAGGACTCGAACCCATGTGTCCTGCATTGGCAGGCAGATTCTTAACCACTGTGCCACCAGGGAAGTCCCCCACTTCTGTTTTATTTAGAGATTTCCCCCTGTCTTAGTCAGCTTGGGCTGTTATAACAAAATACCATAGATTGGGTGTACCAAATACCATAAACAGACTTTTATTTCTCAAGTTCTGGGGGCTGAGGAGTCCACGATTAGGGTGGCAGCACGGTCAGGTTCTTGGTGAGGGCTCTATTCTGGGCTTGCAGATGGCTGCCTTCTTGCCGTGTCCTCACATGGTGGAGAGAGAGAGAGAAAGAGCAGGTTCACTGTCATCTCTTGTTATAAGGGCAGTAATCCCATCATGAGAAGCCCATTCTCATGACCCCATCTAAATCTAATCACCCCCATCTAAATCTAATCACTGGGGATTAAGGCTTCAACATAAGAATGGGGGCACAAACATGTAGTCCATAACACTCCTTTTCTGATTTGAACACTACTGCTGTTGTCTTTTCCCTGCTGTGTGCCCCATGGTGTGCCCTGTGAAGTAGGGAAGAGGTTGTGTCCTGACCTGCAAGGAGGATGGACAGCTGTTGCACTTTTGAAGACTCAGCTGAGCGGTGAACAGTGGCAGCCCCAGAGACATGGTCTCCCACGGCTCATCCAGAAGATCTCAAGCCTGGGAGCATGTCTGATTTGGCAAACGTGACTCTGTGCTAAACTTCTCCCCCAGGTCTCCATTGGACAGTTAGGACATTTCTAGAAAATGATGGAGTAAAATTTTAGCATCTCCCTTCCCCTTCCTTTTATATTTATTCAATTAAGTTTTGGTTGACTAAATTGATGCATTCACTCTTCCAGGAGCTTCTTTAATATTGACTTAAAATCCTGAACAGAACTGAAACTGTCCTGGCGTCACCTCTTCCCTCTACTTCATAGTCTCCCTTGTATTGGTCTCTTCCAGTGATTCCCTCCCAGTCTAGGTCAGGCACCCACGGGTGGGTATCTTTTCTCATTCAGCAGAGTCAAAGGTACTCTTCCCCACTCATTCAATGTTAGAACAGTCCCTGGTCTAGAAAGGTCCTTAGAGATATCTAGTCTGTTTCCTTTAAATTAAAGATGGTTTTTCCAAGACTACAAAGAGGTGAAGAGATGGATGAATTAGAACCAGGCCCCCTAACTCTTTCCATAGCACCAATGAACTGCAGTGATGGTGCCCCAGGGAAGTCTCAAGGTGCAGGGGAGGGGAGGTGCCATGGGCTGTGGAAGCCAGGAGCCAGGTAACCTGAGAAAAAATGTCTGCAACAGTGTCTGAAATAGCTTTATGAAGCACATGCTTCAGATTTTACTTTCATGAAAGACAGCTGAGGATCGAAAGTCTATGGAAGGGTGGTGAGCACCTTTTCGCCTCCTGGAAGCTCCCCCATGCCGGCGTCTTGCTGTGTCACTGCTGCCGTGGCCTCAGCCCTCACAGAGCCCTGTCACCTTTTCCATTGACTGACAGCTGCTCTTGGGCATATGGAAGTCACCAATGCCTCTGAGCAGGTGATTAGCAGCTGGGTAAGTCTGGCAAGAGGGGAAGAAATAATATTGCAGAGTCAGGAACGAGAGAATTCTCTGGTCCACTGGACTCTTACAGGCAATAGCAAGGTAGAGAGTCAATGTAAAGATAGTGTTACTCTTCTCAGATGTCAGTGGGGGCATGAGGCCAGTGGGGGCTGTGTGTGTGTGTGTGTGTGTGTGTGTGCACGCACACACACACACACGTTAGAGCAGATGGCAGCAGAAAAAGGATTCTCATTTCAGGCCCAAGTGGGCAAGAACCTGTTTGCGTGTGCCAGTCATTCGTGGCCAAATGTTTACTGTTCTCTAAGAAAGTTCAACCCTGTACGGGGCTCAGGGAAGTTTTATTTATTAAAAAAAAAAAAATTTCCCTGTCAAATCCTAAATGCTTTTGTTGCATAGAAAGCCCTCCTAAATCCTCCACTTTTTTAAAAGCTTAAGTTGTGTAATTGTGTTTGGAAACCATCTCAGGAAAACCTCTGCAGGTCTGTATAAAGGATTAGTATAAGGTTTTTCATTTCAATGGCAATTTATCTGTTGGCTCTCTTTTATCTTTTGTCTCTATAGGTCAAGGTTTGTCTGGTGGGAACCTACACTTGCAGGTTGCACAGGCCAGCTCCTGGGAAAGCCAGAGCTCACATCCCTTTGGAGTTTTAGCCAAATCTGGCCACAGAGGAAGCAGCGGGAGAGGTCCAGGGTTGGCCTCAGATGGACCAAGTGGCTGAGGAGCCTGAGAAGTGAGGAGAATTAGATGTGGTCTCCTAACTTCATGTTTCTGATTAGGTTCTGCCCAAGCCCCAGATGGGAGATGGCCTGGGTGAGGAGGGAAAAAATACCTGCTACCAGTGCTGTTGACAAGGTTTTAGGAAGCAGAAGTGGCTTTGTCTTCAGGACCCTTTAGAGCAGGAGTTAGCAAACTTCATCTGAAAGGGCCAGATGGTAAATATTGTAGGCTTTGGGGATTGTATGGCAAGAGGCACAGTGAAGGCTATTATATAGGTTCTTATATAACTATTTAAAATGCTACTGTTTAAAAATGTAAAAATTATTCTTAGCTGGCAGACCTTAAAAAGTAGGCAGCTGGCCAAATTTGGCCTGAGGGCTATAAGGCGCTGATCCCTGTTTTAGAGAACAAGAATCCAACTAAGTGTCTAACTCAACTTCCGGTAAGGTCTCTGATGGTCCCAGGCACAAAACAGAATTGTTTTTCTCTAGGGTTTTTGAAGGAAACGTATTTGAGAGTGGAGGCCACTTGGGGTTGGCCTGATGGGCCAGTATGGTTCAGACTCTGCTATAGGGCTATTTATTTATGTGTTTATTTATTTTAGTTTTGATGGGTGTGTGCCATGGCTTGAGAAAGCTGATTCTGACCATCTCTTCCCAACTTCACATTCAGAGATGTCACATCAGTATCTTGAACTTGGCCATAGTGAGGATATTTATACTATGAGAATCAGCAAAGGCTACAGATGAGGACTTTCTTGGAAGTGGGAAGAATAAGCACCTGTAAATATGTACCAGCACACCACTGAGCATTTGCCTTGTTGTGTGAATTATTTCAGAGAATTTTCCGGTGATGGTTATATGTCACTGTGAGAAACATAAAGAGGGTATAGGAAACCCAAACAAAGTGAGCTGGCAGTTTGGCCTTAGGGGGAGAAGGAACATGGCCTGAAGAGCTCGAGGCTGGTTAGTTGTTTGCCTACTTGACACCTCCACTTGAATATGTCATAGGCACCTCAAACTCAGCAAGTCCAAAATGGTCTCAGAATCTCTCTACCTTCAACAAATGGCACGGGAGCCATCTTGGTTTTTTCTCTCTCTCTCTCACCTGCCTGCCTCCCAATCAAATTAACCCTCAAGTCCTGCTAACACAGCTTCCTGTGGGATATACTGATTCGCCTCCAACTGCACTGTGCTCTCATTCTCATCCTGCCTCCCATTATGATCTCCTGCCTGCAGCCGGTCTCCTCTTGCTGGATCTACCCCCTCCCCGTCCGTTCTCCTGGCCAGAACAATCTTTCTAGAATGAAAATTTGCTCAGATCCTTTCCTGGCTTTAAACCCTCCAACTACGGGACTTCCCTGGCAGTCCGGTGGTTAAGACTCCGTGCTTCCAATGCAGGGGGTGAGGGTTCGATCCCTGGTTGGGGAACTAAGATCCCACATGCCGTGCGGCCCGGCTAAAAAAACCCAACCAAACAAACAAAAAAAAACCCCTCCAACTATACCCTACAGCTTCTAGAATAAAGTCTAAACCTCTCACTGGGCTTTACAAGGCCATTTCAATCAGCCGACGCCCACCTGCCCAGCCTCCTTCTAACTCCTGGGATTTTCTCACCCTATCATTCCACAGTCCGGTCACACTGAACTTACGTCACCTGGAATGAACCGTGTTCCTTCTCACATGGTGTTCTCTCTCTCCCCGCTACAATTTTTATCATGCTAATTCTCACCACCATCCCCTTCACATCTTAGTTCATCCGCTTTTCCTGTTGGGAAGTTTCCTTCACCCTTCCACTCAGGGAGCTGGGTGCGCTGCTTTACCCCCAGAGAGCAGCATTTAGAGGCAAGGGCAGCTGGGAGTGAGCTACACAGATGCTTCCAGAGTCTTGCCTGTTGAGTTTACACAAACTTCTAAGCTTATAGCCCAAACCTGCTTTCTGAAGGCTTTTTTGTTCTTTCTGAACACAAAATGTATGCCCCAAACTCTTTTTTAAAAAAATTAATTAATTTATTTATTTTATTTATTTATTTTTGGCTGCATTGGGTCTTTGTTGCGGTGCATGGGCTTCTCATTGTGGTGGCTTCTCTTGTTGCGGAGCACGGGCTCTAGGTGCGTGGGCTTCAGTAGTTGTGGCATACGGGCTCAGTAGTTGTGGTGCACGGGCTTAGTTGCTCCGCGGCATGTGGGAGTCTCCCCGACCAGGGCTTGAACCCGTGTCCCCTGCATTGGCAGGCGGGTTCTTAACCATTGCACCACCAGGGAAGCCCTGCCCCAAACTCTTAAAGCAACACAATTATAAGACATCGAAAACCTTCTGAACAAATCTAGTGGATCCCAGAGCACAGTACTTTGTAGCAGGCAGCTGCAGTGCTAGTTCTAATGGATCCCTGGTGTTGAAGCACAGTCCTCAGACTACAGTAAGTGAACACGACTTGTGTACAGTTATCTCTGACATGCTATGGCCCACAGGAAATGCTCCCATTGTTTCTCCAGCAGTCTGTGCACTTGGGCTTACAACTCATGCTTTTATGTCGAGTGGTCGTGCTAGGGACGATGATGAGTTTCTGTACATGGGACAAATGAATACTATGTCTCTGGGGTATTACTGTTGAAATTATAGTTTTATAAATGATAGCACTTGAGACCTTGTCTGTTTTAAGGGATCAAGTTTGGATTAAAATGGGAATGGTTCAGGGGCAGCCAGAGAGCAGTCGTGTCAAAGACACGATGCAGAATCTCCCGCCTGTAGTGGTGTCCAGAGAGGTGGGGCGGGATTAAGGTAGAGCTGGCCGAACCGGGCTGCTTTCCTCCTCCGCCCCGCTGGCCATCTGTCAGCTCACAGCACTCCCTAGTATTTAAACAATTTCCAATCTCCATCTCTTAAAATAAAGCTTAATATATTCACATCTGGTGGTTTCCTGATCCAGTTATGCTTCGTTTTGGCCTTCATTTAAAACGAACAAACAAACAAACAACGATTCTGTGATTGCTTTGGAAGAGTTTCTGGATTAGGGATTTGGGACTCTCTTTGATTGCATTGTGATTGCATTTGCAAGTGACAGGAAGGAGAGGAAAGTTGAAGTCTGTTTGAACCATGCTTCTGTGGGTACCAACCCTAGAGGTAGATCAAAGTCATCTGAGCTGTATTTTTAAAGTACAGGTTGCCTAGCTCAGCCCCAGACCTATAGGACAGAATCCCTAGGCACGGAGCTGGGCATTTATTCTAAAAAGTTCCTCCAGGTGATTCTAATGTGCAACCAGCATGGTTAACCATGGACCCAAGTGATTTTTAAGTCTTACCGGAAATTGTCAGTTGAGCATTTCTCTCTTGAAGGATCCGTTCTTCTGTGTTGGCCATTGAGGTTCTCATTCTGAGTATTAACAATGTTGAAATATCTACATTTACTGTCTAAACATGAGGAAAAATGGCTAGATAATTTCAGTCTTCAAAGGGACTATGGAGCAAAGCATTCGAATCGGGACTGTCATGCACATTAATTCCTAAAGACCAGAGCAAGTGGGTTTCCTATTGGAAGTCTGTTAAGTTGCAGTGTATTGAGGGATAAACGCTCCTCTCCTTCCCTCAAAGAATGAAAGAACATCAGTTTTGGATCAGGGTAAGTTAGCTTTGAGTCCTGGCTCTACCAACTTCTTTGTTGGTAAAACCTTAGTTTTTACAACTGTAAAATGGGCATAAAATATTTTTCTTGCAGGATTATAGTAATTTGTAAAAACTATGGATCATGCCTGGTACATAATAGTTGCTAAATAAATGATAGTATTCTCCTCCTGGGTATAATAAAAATCCTGGAATTTCTGCGTGGTTCTGAACACTTTAGAGCTGTCCATTCTTCTCAGGGAGCTGGTCTCCAAAATGATGAATAAGGTTCTTGCCTCTACTGGGTTCTGTTTCAACTTTTTTTCTGGTCCAGTTTTCCCATTTGGTATTTTCCCCAAGCATTTAAAGATGGAAGCAAAATAGTTTTGCCCTTCTGGACAGCAACCCTTTCTGGTATCTTCTCAAATGTAAAGCTAATGGCCAGATAATGAGATAAAACATCTCAGTTTAAAACAAGTTTTGAGGCCAGACTGTCTGTATTGTTGTCCCTGCTCTCTACACAGAAAGACAATGTGGGATTTCCACACTAGGCTCCCATCTCTTCTGATCTTAACGAAACCCCTTCCTCCCTCACCCGTCTGCTCACCAGGGAGAAGAATCAGTTCTCTCCTCTCCATCTGCCTTGCTTCAGAAACGCACCTTCTTTTAATTGTTCTTCTGAACCTTGGGGCTTTTTCTAGCACAGAAGCCTTTCGTACAAAGCTCCTCCTTTGCAAAAACTCTCACCTAAGGGGTGTTGCAAACCTCTGCATCTGAGTGAATTGAGTGGCTCAATATCTTGAGAAGACCTATTCTCCTTCCTCTGACAGAGTAAAAAATCCCTTTGATAAAGAGAGGAGGAGTCTCCTTTGATGAACGCATTTCCATTCTTGCATGAATTTACATTCATGAATTATAATGTCAGACATTTTCTCTCTGGATCTTATTTTAAGAAGCTGCTACCTGGTATTATTCACATACCCCGCCACCCTAGAGGAAAGTGTGTCTTTGTTAAAGCAGAGCACCTGGGACAATGTTGTAGGACAGATGGAAATTTTGCAAGATGAGAGGAGTTTACCAGATGGGGAAGGGGAGGAGGGGAGTGGGTGGGTATCTGGGGTGAAAAAACCTTCTGATGGGAGCACATTGCATAGGACCTTAAAAATGTGGATGAAATCAACAAAAGAAGAAGGAAAAGGCAGAGCTCAGTAGGGCAGGGGGCTTCGAGTGGATGGGTGGTGGACCAATGGTTTGGACGGAGACTGAGAACAGAGCTATAAGTCATATTAGAAAAGGGAAGTGCATCCAACCTGAGACTGATGGGCTAGAGAGCAGTGGAGCCAAATGAACAAGGCGGTTTAAAAGGAGGAAGTACACAAAGATCTACGACTGAGGAGAACTTCTCTCTTCCTGATGGCGAAAAGTGTTTGTCACACACTGGAGTGGATTTCTAAAGGAAGGGAAGGGAGAGGGAGAGAGATTGAGAGACAGAGACAGAGAGACAGAGTTTTAGAGATACAATATTTCATAGAAAAACTAAGAATAATGAAATTCAGTGTTTGGGAAATTTTAGAGAAGGGACAGAAAGAGATATTTACTGACACTAACTTGCATACCCAGATAACATATACATACGTTTATAAAGCAATGTCCGGGAAGTGCATCTTCTCTGTAAGGTTCTAGGAATAGCAGAGGCTTCAGGGATGATTAGGTAAGTGACAGTCAAATACAGTAGAAAAAGTCCGACTTAGGAGTAGATCAGACCTAGGTTCTGAAAAAGAATACACAGCCTAAAAGCTGAGAATGATGTTCTATTCAGTGGACTTGCTGAGGACTTAGGCCCAGAATGCAGCCTCTCAGGTAGCGCTGAGGGACTGTTCCAAAGAGGAAAGGGTGGAGCCAGGAGATACAGGAGTTCAAACAAAAAAACCCAGATAGTCGAACATCGAAAGATTACTGCTGATTAAAGAAAACCAGACATATCAAGTTAATGAATTTAGCACTTTCTATGTATGGGAAGATGCAAGAGCCTGGGCTCGTTGAAATCATTCCCTTGATGGGCACCTTAACTATCTAGGGCCAGTATCCTGCTTCCCTTCATCCTGAATCCCCTCAGGATGCACAGTTGGTGCAGCTGCAGGGGCCGATGGCTGCAACATCCTTCATTTACTAATATGGTGGGGAACATTTTTTGTCCACAGCTCCATTTCAGCTCTCCTGGAATTTCAATTCGCTTATCTAACAAACAAGGATGCCAGTACTTTACCTCAGTGGGTTGCTGGGTGGATGAAAAGAGAGGTCTGACCTGGCACTTAATAGGTTCTTGGGCCCAATTGGTGGGCAAAGATAAACTGGTATCCCTCAGGCCCTTCTCAGGGATGTCCTCTGTGCACCTTTACCCTAATGGGCACCAGACATTTATCAGATTTTTCAACATCCAGTTCAACATGTAGGGTAATAGGGATTCAATTTTCTACATGAAAGCTCTTGTCAAACTTTTTTTTTTTTTTTTTTACTGGTAAATGTGAGAATTTTGCTTTCCAAGCTGTCAGGACTTAGGCCTTAAACACTTCTTTTCAACAGTGACTCAAGAGTTGAAGGGGGTAGGGGTGGGAATCAAGCAAATAGTGTGGGACCCTTGGACACTTTTAAAGGCAATGCGAAATGTTGCAGTGATGGACAACTTGCTTAGTGTTGGTTTACATCTTTTGACATCTTAATCTGTTGCATTGAAACGTCTGACTGTGAAAATGTTTGAGCATGAACTACTGTATGAATGCTCAACAATGGTGGCCATATGACTTCTTGAGGGTCCTACCACTTCTCATAGATCAAAAATCTCTTGGGGTGCTTCATTCTGCTTTGATTTCATTAATGATACACAGTGAGCTTTCTGGCCCTGAATTGATGTTGTACTTTGTTTCTTCACTTTTGACCTATTACCTTGCATTTATTCCCTGGCGTTTTCAAGATATTTTCATGTGTGCTGATGTAGAGGGAGTGTTTCCCTATTTTATATCCTTTTCATTTTGGTTTACTTGTGTGGTAGGCAGAATACAGGCCCCTGAAAGAGGTCTACATCTAAATCCCCGGAATCTGTAAACGTTACATTATATGGCAAAGGGGAACTAAAGTTGTATATGGATTAAGGTTGTTAATCATCTGACCTTAAAATAGAGAGACTATCCTGGATTATAAAGATGAGCACTACGTCAACATGAGGTCCTTAAAAGTAGAAGAGGGAAGCAGAAGAGTAGGTCAGAGTGATTCAATGTGAGACGGACTCAATCTGCCTTTGCTGGCTATGAAGATGGAGGGAAGGGGCCATGAGCCAAGGAGTGTGGGTGGCTTCTAGAAGCTGGAAAAAGTAAGGAAACTGATTCTCCTCTAGAGCCTCTAGAAGGAGCAGAGACCCCCTGACACCTTGATTCTAGCCTGGTGAGACCTGTGTCAGACTTCTGACCTCCAGAATCTTAAGATAATAAATTGTATTGTTTCAGCCACTAAGTTTGTGGTCAGTTATCACAGCAGCCATAGGCATCTCGTACAATTTGCATCTCTCAAAATATTAGCTTGGTCAATACTGCCACATCAGGTAGATGCATTTGGGGACTCACTTTGGTAGAACCATCCCCGTTTAGCACCTTGTATCAACAACTTGAGGTTTATTGGAAATGTTGAATTTCTGCCATGAGTCTGAAAATGAGCCCCTGTGGTCATACCGGCTAGTGGCTTCATACAGGACTCTCATGGCTGGGGGGCTGAGGGGGGAGGGCTATTCCCCAGAGTACCTACCTGGAGAAGTATGAGCCACATCCCCATGGAACATTCTTCATCCCTCCACACCATCCACACAAACTTTCCTCATCCCTCCACATAATACACACACTCTGCTTGATTGTCATGGGCTCACTTCCTGCTCTGGTCCTTTATTTAGAAGAACCATCTCTCCCTTTCTGAGAACAAGTCCACTCGACCATGTAGAGAGAAGATGTTCAGGAAACACGTATCAAGGTTTCATTCTGAAAATCTTAATGTAAGAGGTGACGTTGAAAACCTCAAAGACCCCCAAGTTTAGTAATGGTTTAGAGAACTGGTAAGTATGAAATGCCCCAACGTTACATTGGGCTTTTCAGAAATTAGTTTTAAAAATACCTATTCTAGTCTTCACTCTAAAGGATCAAAGATGACTTTTGAATAATTTTAGCCTCTTGGCCTAAAGCCTGATTAGGTTTTAAAGACGTGTTTTTCTTCCCGGGACTCACTTTGATAGAACCATCCCTGTTTAGCACCTTGTATCAACAACCTGAGGTTTATTGGAAATGTCGAATTTCTGCCTTAGGGTTTCCGAAGTGTAATGAATCAGATATTTGTTGTTTGTTCTAAGTTATTAATTACAAAGCTAGAGAGATCCGTGGTTTATGGCACTCTTAGGACTAAATAAATGTGTGAAAAGAGGGCTCTCAGCTTATCCAGTCACACGACTTCAGCCAGCACAGAGCGTCTTCGTATGATCCAGGGAGAAGCCTTGGAGATACTCTCCCACGAGGACGAGCCAGTGGGTCTCTTTAGGATGTCACAGTTTTCAGTGAGCTATTGATAAATGTTAGGTTATAGTGAAAGTCAAATCTGAGATGAAGTTTACATAGAAAGTAGAAGCCTAAAATGTAAATCCTGGAGTATATATAGTAAGGAGAGAGAGTGTATTACACAAACAATTATATCACAGTCTGATAAATGCTGCCGTATGAGAAATACAGGCTGCTTCTCTTCTTTCTCTCTCTCTCCCTATCTCTCTTCCAATTTCTCTACCTCTTTCTTTTCTCCCCAGTTTTTCTTCTCCCTGCAGAGACCAAAAGCTGCTGCTGATCTGTTTGACTTCCTTTTTTCCCCACCTCAGGGCCCTGCTTTGTAAGTGTTCTCAGTGGGATCTACATTATCTTCATCTCAGCTGTTTGCTTTTTCAGAAAATATTTTGTTTTCTACTTCATTTTTTAAAGTTATACGAGTTTGATTTTTTCAAATTTATTTTTCTGATTTCTCTTTGAATTGAAGTATAGTTGCTGTACAATATTATATAAGTTACAGGTGTACAATCTAGTGAGTCACAATTTTTAAAGCTTATATTCCATTTATAGTCATTATAAAATATTGGTTATATTTTGGTTTCTATTTTAGATTAGGGGTGGGATATTTTATTTTTTATTTCCAGCTTTATTGAAGTCTAAATGACAAATAACATTTTATGTATTTAAAGTGTACATAACTTAATATACATATTCATTGTCAAACATTTACCACAAGTTAATTAGCACATCCCCATCACCTCACATAGCTATTTTTTTGACTACTTGGTATTTTAGAACGCCTGAAAACATTGAAATAAGACTTTCACTGAGAAATATCCCAGGTTCGCAGGCAGGGGAAGATTTAAGGGCTGTGTTTCAGGCTCGCCTCCGGTGCTGACCCTAACCTATTTGGACGACCAGTGGGAGTGCTTCTGCAGGTATGGAGAAGAATGCCAGCGCTGAAAAGAAAGCCCTTTTCTGCTGCGTATTATATGTCATCACAAAAAAAAAGGACCCAACGATAAAGGAAGGCTCGAAGCTTAAGAAAAATCCTATTCCCGGTGGAAGGTGCCTTTTTTCTCATGGCTTTCAGCAGTAAGTAGCCGGCGTCGCCAGCCAGGCAGCGAACATCCGGGAGCCTTTGGTATTAGGCAGGATGTTGGTCTGCCAGCTTCGTGGAGGGAAGGAACAATGGCTGTTTAATTTGCTTTTTATAGCCAAGCCCATTTGGGGCGAATGAAGACAGGAGGATCTCACAAGAGCTTCCTTTCCCTGAGGGCTGGCCCATCTGCTCAGGGAGAGGAGGGACGGCTGCACGCAGGAAGCCACTGCCCTCAGCATCGCCTTTGCCAGGATGCTGGCCCACGTGGCCACTGAGCAAATGACAGGCTCTGAGTGCAGGGAGGTTAGTTAGGGGCCCCTTTCTGAGGGGGAGACAACTGACTTCTGTCCTGGGATTACCGGGACATATGTTCCGTGAACATCCTAAGTATCCTTTCTCTAACAAAGCCTCTTTTGTCGGGGGGTATTATTGGGAGGATGAAGGCTCACTGAAGCTCACCCCTGCAAGTGATTAAACATTTAAGACAAATTAATCAGACTACGTCTAAGTATTGTATCTTAATGCCTCTGAGAGCAGAAAACAGGGAACAAATTATAAACATCCACGAATGCCTTTGGGTCATTAATATGAATATCAGTTTCTGCATATAATGAATTTAATTATTATAGCTATTCTTTTATTTTGATGTTATGAATTCTATCTTGAAACTTGTAGGGGTCTAACAGCCCGCTACAAGGCGCTATGCTTTTAGAGTTTGTAAGTCTATCTTTCATCATCTTAACCTTTCTTGCTGCTTTGACATCTTTTTGGAGTCTATCTGAAAGTACTTCCTTCTTTTTTTTCTTCCCTCTCGTTTCTACTGAAACTAATAAATTGCTTTGTTATGTTCATCTGTAAAGTAAGAATAAATAAGCTCTGGAAAGAACTAATGAGATTCTTATGAACTTCACTGACAGCTCTGTAGGCTGTTCCCAGACTTGTTTTTGTTTTATTCTTATATCAAGATTCCTGCCCATCTCACAGTGACCTCCAGATAAGGAAGGTATTTTAGGCTCTGAGAAGGTGAGCCAGGGGTCTTTCCTGAATGGCTCTGACTAGGTTGAGGGTTTAAGGGTACGGGCAAGATCTGGGTGAGAGAAGGACCTTTTTGCTCGGAGCTTGGTCCCTACACTCAGTGAAGTTTGCCACGTTGGATGCTGGTTGTTTTTACGGGTGCCCTTGCCCTCCTCAAAGCTGAGACAAATGCAGCTGAGGTGCCCTGTCTTTGCCTCATATTTTCACTTAGATTCAATACTCATCCCCAGGTGAGTCCCTCTGCAAGATAATGATCCTTTCAGTACCTTAGATGACACCATCTGGGGATTTGTGGAGTGACCACACTGCTGCTGATAAAGAAGAGATAACTATGAGAATATTTGTCATCTGAGTCTCAGGGTTTTTCTTAGTCACATATGTTCTGAAATGGTAGTGGGAGTAAAGAGGACTCTGATGACTGCTCTAGACATCAGGGATGGAAAATTCTTACCTCGTTCAGTTTACCCCTCAAGACTCATAGAGGGTGATGGCTCTTTGTTCATCCGCTGGGCTGATTTTGCCTTCCCATGCTTCCTTCTCAGGAGACACAAAGTGGTGGATGAAGATCTCAGTGTTAGAGAAATGTTTTCAAATCATCATGCCAGATAGTTCTGGTGCTATTTCACTGGAGGAATGATTATATTCCTGCCCAGGGTGTCAGACATTGATTTTATTTATTTATTTATTTTATTTATTTATTTTTAACATCTTTATTGGAGTATAATTGCTTTACAATGGTGTGTTACTTTCTGCTGTATAACAAAGTGAATCAGCTATACATATACATATATCCCCTCCCTGTTGCATCTCCCTCCCACCCTCCCTATCCCACCCCTCTAGGTGGTCACAAAGCACAGAGCTGATCTCCCTGTGCTATGCGGCTGCTTCCCACTAGCTATCTATTCTACACTTGGTAGTGTATATAAGACACTGATTTTAGTTCTGACTCTCTGTGGAATCTAGAGCAAGTCACTTAAAAATATTCTTGTGCCTCAATTTTTCTTCTTATCAGTGGTGTCCAATAGAAATAGAATGTGAGCTACATATGTAATTTTAGATGTTCTAGGAGTCCCATTAAAAGAATAAAGAGAAATGAGTGAACTGTGTTGAATATATTTTATTTCACTCAATATATCTGAAATAGCATCACTTCAAGGTAAGATCAATATAAAAATTAATGAGATATTTTACATTCTTATTATTCATACCAAGTCTTTACAAATCTGTTGTGTATTTTATACTTATAGTGCATCTTAATTCAGACTAGCCACATTTCAGTTGCTCACAAGCCACACGTGGCTGGCAGACAGAGCAGTTCTATAACGTGGAAGATGTCTATTGTTTTTTGTTGTTGTTTCAAAAAAAGTCTTTTAATTGTTCAAAGTTGCACAAAACGACATCACAATATAGTAATATTGAGTCACGGGGATTATTCTACGGTCGATGAACGGGTGTACTATTCTCAAAACAAGAAGAATCAATGTCTATTGCTTTTTGAGGAGTACTGTAGAGTATTTGGAGCTGAGTGTATATCTGCCTTAAACAATTTGACAGATGCAGGTAAGGATTCACAGTGATGCCAAGAAAAAAATACGAATAGTCTTTTTTCCTTTGTGGGCTGGAGGGTCAGGTAAACTTCAAACGATCAGATGAGGAGTCTATGAATTACAAGAGACCATTGAGGTAAGGTCAAGGATAGGTCAGGGCCATCAGATATGGAAAGGGAGATTCCCAAGAATTAGTAATATTAGCATGCTAGAGGTGTGTCCTATGAGTAATCCATTGCACTTTGAAAGATGTTTCACTGGTGAGTCCAAGTAGCCCCCTAGATGTTATTAAGAAGTAATCTTAAAGGATCATGGTGACTGAGCTGGATGTGTTTAGAGACGGAGGCATGTTAAGAAACATGTTGAAGTAAAGAAAGGATTTATTGTAATGACAGGTGCAAACACAAAGGTGGTGGCTTGAAGGAGAGTTGACAAATCTATCCTATCTTCCCAGTCCTGTCCAAGGCAGAGGGTATTCTGGCCAATGTGTACTTTCCAGGTGCTTGGCAGGCAGACTCCAGCTCAACCGGCAGCCTCAGAACACAAAGTCTCCGCTGGGAAAATCCCACGCCCTCTGCTTCCATTGTGTAAGGACAATGGCTAACCCTGGTCAAATACCTACCACGTACCAGGCTCTTCAATGATTCTTCTGTAAAACAGACTGCGTTCTCTTGCTAGGTCTGCCATAACAAGATACCACAGCCTGGGTGGCTTAAACAACAGAAATTGATTTTCTTACAGTTCTGGAGGCTAGAAGTCCAATATCAAGGTGGCAACAGGGCTGGTTTCCTCCAAGGCCTCTCTCTTCTGCTTGGAGGTGGCTGTCTTCTATGCACATGGGCCCTTGGTGTCTCTTCCTCTTCGTATAAGACACTCATCATATTGGATTAGGGCCCTACCCTGATGGTCTCATTTAAACTCAGTCACCTCTTTAAAGACCCTATCTCCAAATACGCTTACATTGTGAAGTACTGGGGGTTCGGACTTCAACATAAGAATTTTAGGGGGACACAATTTAGCCCATAACACAGGTATTTCCCATCTCACAGATGAGTAAACTGAGGCCCAGTGAGGATAAGTGACTTGCTAGGGGTCAATAAGCCAGCTGAGACTACGTTCTGGATTCCAATACTGTGACCACTTTGTCTCTTGAGGCAAAATGATGTATCTGGCTAGTGCTGTGTAAGACATTTGGAAAACTCAGGTTTTCTCATCACTTGCGTGATGACTTGGGCATTTCATGGGGAGTGGCGGAGTCTGGGTTGGATAGTAGAATGATGCAGAGGGAGCAACTTAGGGAATGGAATCTAGAATCTGGCCGTGAGTCTTGGCTCTGTTGTGCACTAGGTGTGTTGCCGTGGGTGAGGCCTGCCTTCCCCGAGCTTATACTGACTAATATTTATTAAATACAAGGACTTAGCAGTGAGCGTATATCATCTCATTCTATGTTCACAACAACCTGTGAGGTGGATACTATTACTATATCTACTTTACAGTTGAAGGAAAGAGGCTCAGAGTGGTTAAGTGACTTATCCAAGGTCACACAACCAATAAGGCCTAGAGTCAAGACTCAAATCCAGGTCTGTGGATTCTGAAACCTGTATAGTTAACCATTTCCTGACCCAGGAATAAAGCCCAGGGTTGTAAAATTTTCCGCTTTTTCAAGAGGAAAAGTCTGGGTTTTAATGCAAAATCGCCGGAGTTTTAAACGTTGACTAATTCGAGTTTCTTAAAAACACTAGGCAGGCCAGACAAAACACATCAGGGAACCTCAGGTTTACACTGAATTGCCTCTCACCTGTGTATGAGGAAGCTGGACTCGATAAGCGTGGAGGTCCTTGTCCTCTGATGTCCTTTGGGTTTTATGAAATCGATTTTAGTGGGTGTGGCGTGACCTGAATGACTAGGTTTCAATCTGTGCCTGGACTCCTAATAGCCATATGAGGGACTCCCAATCCCTTCACCTATCTGAGCCCCGGTTTCCCTGTCTGGAAATTGGGGATTGTACCTTGCACTTTGATGGAAATTTGAGATAGTGTTTGTAAAGTGCCTAGTGAGTACCTGGTAGGTGATGAGAAAATTGTCAGCACCCAACACCAGCAGTGTCTCTCTCTGTGGGATTTCGGACCTACAAGTGGAGGGCGTACGTGGCAATCTGAGGGGACGTGGACGGGGCTGCCACCCTGAGAGTTCACAGCCAAGGTTCTGCCATTTTAACTTTAGTTTCGGAATCTTCAAGATTTTTTTTTTTTTTAATGCCACTCTTTGTTGGGAGAGATTGATTAGCAGGCATTAGTTGGCTTTTATTCATTCAACAAGCATTTTGTGAATTCCTAAAGTAGTGACAGAGTAGTTCACGAACTCAAATTTGTGTAAGAAGTGCCTGAGGAGCTTGCTTACAATAAAGGTTCTGAGATGCCTCTCCCAGACAGTGCAGTTTAGTTGGAGAGGGATGGGGCCTGGGGATCTGCATTTTCACAACTCTCTGGGGATGTGATGTAGGTGGTCCTCAGAGCAAAGATGGAGGCACAGCTGGTCATATCCCTGCCTGGAAGGACATCTGAAACTGCCCTGGTCTCCCTCAGCCACAGCCTTTCCCACACGATGGCCTTACCTGGGCCAGTTACCACGCAGGGTGGGCCTGGGGATCGGCCAGGTGGGAGAGAAGGCAGGAGGGAGATTCTGTCCTAACTAGATGGGCTGAAGTCAAATTCCTTACAGTGGGACCAGCCAGTTCATTTTTAATAAATTTAAGTAATAAAAGAGCACCGTTTCAGGGTCCTGAAATAAGTAGTAATTGCCAAGATTGTATTTTGGTGTGTTCTGACCTCCAGGCCCCTAGTTACCATCAGCATAAATAGCCCAGTGCACAAAAGCTGCTGGGAACTCTTTTCTTTCTCACCAAAGACCCTGAGCAAGTGGGACGGTTTCTGCCTGTGACGAGTTGCTAGCACGCTTGTGGCTCTCACACACCCCTGGGGCTATCAGTCATTTCTCGGCTTCCCACCCACGCACCTTAGTTTAGTGTGGTGGGTCTGAAGGTGCCCCTTCTCCCCCTCTGAGTGAAGTCCCTCAAAGATGCAGACAGAGGCTGTGGCACAAAGCAGAAGCCTGCACCCAGGGCCCGGCACCTGCCTGGTGCTGTAAATGCTGTGTCTTTGTTTCCGCTGCTGCTGCACCAAGCAGGGATCTGGGTTATGGCATTTGCTGCCCAGGTTGTTTTTTTCTAACAGCATCTGGAAGAGACTCTGGGAGGGTCAAACCAAACCGCATGGTGTTCTCTGGAAGCTGAGCTGAGGCGTGTGGGCGGAAACAGCCTCAGGTTTCTTTGCTTTCTTTCTGCCTAAAACACCCACTGCACATATGACAAGTTTTTTTGTGTGTTTCTTTTTTTTTTTGGAAGGTTAGACAAATTTGCATCCTTCTTCTTCAAGTCAGAGGAAGTGCTGGAGGAAGTTGTGTATTAAAAGAATGGGGCAGGGGCTTAGGTTTAGGAAGAGAGATGCTTCTTGGCAGTTTTCCCTGTGGCCAGAAACCCCAATAATCTTTAAGCTATTAACCCTTGAGGCTATGGATTAATGGTGGACCCACTTGGAGTTCATTATTTAGCTCATAAAGCCCTGTCTCTTTCTCTCTTTAAATCTGAGCTTTAGACTAATCAGTAGCAGTTTGTCCAACAGTTCAGCTCCAACTCCCTGGAGACGCCAGCAAATCACAGGACAGCTGCTCTTAATACTGAGAACATCATGAAAATCTGCCCAGCGCACACGGGGTGTTAACACAAAGCCCTGGCGTTGTCATTGCAAGGGAGGCCAAAGGAGAGATGAGGTCCTCGGCTGGCCCTTCCATTTTTGCCTTGGGAGCATGGAGGTGCTTGTCTTCGATGCCTTAATGGGTTCTGAACTTTTTTCTTCTCTTCATAAATCCAGTGAAATGATAAATATTTAAGAGTTAGCCAAACCTCAAGTCAGGCTGTCTGTAGAACTGAGCCACTGCAAAGAAAGCAATTAAGTTATTGGCATGAACCAACAGGACACTGGAGGGTATGATGTGGCAAGACCACTAGTAAAAGTGGAACAAGACGACTTTTGAAAATATTGTTACCTGTGCTAAGAAACCTGAAGTATAGATTTGGACCAGTTCTGATCAAACTTGAACATGAACCTGTGTGTGGCATCAAAAGTCAGGAGGGCTTTGCTGGCCCCCGTGGTCTATCTAAATGCGCTGCCTCTGTTTTGCTTGGGCTAACTTTCTCATTCTCAACTTCTCTGGATAGTAAATTATATTCAAATTAAGAAATGAATTTTAGGCAAAAATCAGATTCATGGTGGGTCTCTAAGATTTTTTGTTAAGACATCAGAAATATGTAAGGCAGTGCCTCATAAAAACTTTCAGATAGACAAAAGCCTTTGTAAGGATCCTAGGGGCAGGTTTTACATATTCAATTCATTAAAGAAACAGGACTTCTAAAAACCTTAAGGCATTGTCCCACACCAGCCTCACCAGGAGTCCAAAGTAGAGAAGAACTCTTCTCAAAGACATTTGTGGACGTGGCCTTTATCTACTGCTATAGATTTATAAGTTGACCTGTAAAAACAAGAATTACTCCAGCTTGAACTGAAAGGGGTAGAGAGCACAAAATGAGAAGATGTCTTTGGGTCTCCAAATTTCTACTTGTAGGAAACAGTTTGGGAAAACTAGTCAGCTGCAAACAGAAGCTTACTTTTTTTGGAAAAAGGATGATTGAGAGGGAAGAACTAAGTACCCAGAAGGCAAAGCCAAAAGCCACAGTGAACAATTCCCAGGCAGTAGCTCCGAGCCCTAATCAAGGACCCGGCAATGTGTGCCCGCCTGGATTTCAGAAGTGCTATGCACCGGAGAATACTGCGTGCCTCCATTTCTCCTCTTCTTGAATGAGAGTCTATAGTGGTTACCCCATGCCAGTCTCACTGTTGAATGCTGGTTGTGTAAGTGGTGGTGGTGGCGGAAGCTGATAGCTTGTCTTTTTAGTTCATAGGTCTTCATAGGGCTTCGGGCAGAGAAAAGCAGTTTCAAGGAGCTATTCTCAAAAAACTGAGCCTCATCTGCCCCTGGACTGGATTTAGATACTAAGGTCCTGGACTTCCAGAAGGATGCCATTGTTGGATAAGATTCGGGGACTTTTACAGAGGGGTTGAGTATATTTTGTATGTGGGATAAATGTGAATTGTTATGGCCAGAGAATAAATCATGGTAGATCATATTTCCCAAAGACATCCACTACAATATGTCCCATTCCACACACGCTTACAGTGTAACCTTGACATTCCTCCCACGCAGTGGTGGGGTCTGTGTTTCTTTCCCTTGGCCCTATGTAGGCCTTTATGACCGTCTATACCTATAGGGTATGGTAGAAGTGACATTATGTGACTTCTGAGGCTAGGTCATAAGAGTGCCACGTTCTCTTGGGTCACTTGCTCTTGGAACCCGTCTACCATGCTGCCAGTATATCAAGTAGTTTAGGCAGAAGTCCACATGGAGAGGAACTGAGGCCCCCAGCCCTTGCCCTGACCTCCCATCCTACCACCAGCACCAACTTTCCAGGCATGAGAATAAGGCATCTTGGAAGTGATCCTTCAACCTCCAGTTAAGCCACCCCAGTTGATACTGTGTGAAGCAGACATGAGCCTTTCCCATAAGCCCTGTACATGTTACACGCTTGAGAGATAAACAAATGATTGTTGTTTTTATCCACTAGGTTTTGGAGTGTTTGCTCCTAGAAGTACATAACTAGAACAGGGGCTGATTGGTAGTTCTATGAAGTACCATGTAAGTAGCGAGTCACAGGTGAGCCAGGCGGGATCCCAGGCGTCCTGTGACCCTTGTCATCCTCTACCTATAGATTCTGGGTAGAGGACTTCCAAAGCAAGGACCAGAATACACAGGAGGAGTGGACTTGGGTCAGAGGCCACTAAGGCAAAAATAAGGAGAAAGTTTACTCTCTGCACTTACAAGGGTCAGTAGCTCTTTTTTTTTTTTTTTAATAAATTTATTCATTTTATTTATTTATTTTTGGCTGCGTTGGGTCTTCGTTGCTGCACGTGGGCTTTCTATAGTTGTGGCGAGCGGGGGCTGCTCTTCCTTGTGGTGCACGGGCTTCTCATTGCGGTGGCTTCTCTTGTGGCGGAGCACGGGCTCTAGAGCGCAGGCTTCAGTAGTTGTGGCGCAGGGGCTTAGTTGTTCCGCGGCATGTGGGATCTTCCCGGACCAGGGCTCGAACCCGTGTCCCCTGCATTGGCAGGCGGACTCTCAACCACTGCACCACCAGGGAAGCCCCAGTAGCTCTTTTAATGCACTTGAAGACTGGTTTTCCCTAAGACTGAATTAAGTTAAAAGAGGAAATCTGCTTGGATTCCCTTGAAATGAAGCTGTTGGGATGAAATCAATGTAAACACAAGACTTGCGAAATGGTAGCAGTGGAGGGAAGGGATCAATCTTGAGCAGAGGCTTGTGTTGCCATGCGGAAAAAAATGTTCTAATCTGCATAAAACAATAGTGATCGTAAGCACCGGATGTCAGTCCTGACTACGGAGGAAGCAAAGGTTTGGGACGAGTCTGACCCATGGGGGCTGCTAGAGGGTGGAAGAGTGGGGAAACCAAGAGAAAAACATTCCCTGGAGCAGAGAGGCAGAGATACAGATGGATACACATTCATCCAGTGGCTGGGTATTCAGGAACATGGGAGACACCAACTCATAAGGCAGGGCCTAAGGAATATGACCCTTCCATCAGCTCTAGGGACTCTCAGTACAAACTGCTCCATCCCCCCAAGCCAAAGGCCTTAGAGCTTTAAGTGATCTGAGTTCAGACTTTAATCTGTAAGGCACAATATCAGATGTGTCCCCTCGCCCGTCCTCCGGGTGCCCCTCTTATGCAGGCTCAGACAGAATAGAGACTGCTTACTCTCATTGTGCTGTGAGCTCTCTGGGGGCAGGCAGGGTATCTTAGCCACACTGTAGGTGCTTGAAAGCAGTTTGTTGACAGAATGCATGAATGCATGCCTATGGGACTGAGAGCAGGAGAGCGCGGATGGCACAGGAGAGCAGGCAGGGCACCTGGTGTTGGTTCGGAGGGCAGTGGGCATGCAGGGCTGGGATACGGAGGTGGGGATGCTGGAAGCGCCTGTTTCAAGAAATCTAAGGCTTTGCCTAAGCCCTTGTAGGTCAGGTGCTAATAGGAAATCTAACTAGCCTTTTTCAATGTCCCTTTCCTGTTCTGACAAAGGGGCCACTGAGCCTGGGAAGGGTCCGGCAGAAGAGGAGGAGTCAAAGGAACCCAAAAGACTCCCTTCCGGGGGCGTGAAAGGCTCTGGGCCTGCATCCTGCAGAGCTGCATTCCTCGCCCTTCTGGGGCCGCCCCTTCCCTATTGCCAGCCCAGGCTGCCGCCTTCCAGCCCAGGCCATGTTGCGTGCTGACTGCAGTATACACCCCAGTCTGTTACTTCTGGTTACCCACAGTCTGTGATGGCAGGAAACCCCCAGATGTCACCGTGAAGTCGGGACATTTGCAAGCTAAAAGGGACCTGGGCAATATATTTCAACCCCTGTATTTTACAGCCGGGGTGGGGACGAGGGCTGGAAGGCACATCTCAGCCTGCAGCCCACATCCTTCGAGTCAGCATAGCTCCGGAGAGCACTGAAGCAGACCTTCTGCCCTTCTCCCCGCTTTGTTGTTGCACATCCTCCGCAAGGTGGAAGGAAGTGGGTTTCCACCCTCTTCTCCCTTCGCTCATCTCCATCCTCCCCTGCGGTGGGGAGGGAGGCTTTTAACATAATTACCCATCAAAGTTTTGCTATGAGATACCATCCCAACGACAAAAAAGACTTGTTTGTGGAGTGGAGATCCCTCTCAGTAAAATGTAGGGATATGGGGTGCTGTGGGTTAAATTGTTCCCCCCCACCAACCCCCAAAAGATATACTGAAGTCCTAACCCTGGGTACCTGTCAATGTGACCTTATTTGCATAGGGGGTCTCTGCAAATGTAAATAAGATGCAAGTTAAGATGAGGTCATACTGGAGTAGGCTGGGTCCTTAATCCAATATGACTGGTGTCCTTATAAGAAGAAAGAAGACACAAAATAAACATACACAGAGGAGAACACCTTGTGAAGATGGAGGTAGAGCTTGGAATTACGCTGCCACAAGCCAAGGAATGCCTGGGGCCACTGGAAGCTGGAAAGGGCAAGGAAGGATCCTCCCCTGGAGACTTCTGCTGACACCTTGATGTCAGACTGATAGCCTCCAGAATTGTGAGGGACTAAGATCGCTTGTTCTAAGCCACGTGCTTTGTGGTACTTGGTTACAGCAGCCCTAGGAAAATACACCGGGCAAATGGGACTTGTTCGCTGGAACCCAGGAAGCTGAGGTGGGAGGAAGCCAGGATCTGGAGATGGGGTTAGAAAAGGAAGGAGGGAGGGGGGCCCAGGAAGGGCCCTCAGAAGCCCACGTGGAGCTTATCTGGTGCTGCCTAAAGGTGAGCAAGGGGAATAGCAAAGCAACATGTGGGTCCCTTTCTAGCTGATCAGAAACCGGGCCCATGGGGCTTCCCTGGTGGCACAGTGGTTAAGAATCCGCCTGCCAATGCAGGGGACATGGGTTCGAGCCCTGGTCTGGGAAGATCCCATGTGCCGTGGAGCAACTAAGCCCGCGAGCCACAACTACTGAGCCCATGTGCCACAACTACTGAAGCCCGCGCGCCTAGAGCCTGTGCTCCGCAACTAGAGAAGCCACTGCAATGAGAAGCCCACGCACCGCAACGAAGACCCAACACAGCCATAAATAAATAAAAAATAAATAAAATAAAATAATAAGAAACCGGCCTATTTCTTTTCTAGCCACTGGGGGGCCCGGCAGTGGGGAGCAAAGAATTAATGTCTAGAAATGAAGTCTCTGACGTCATCTCTTGTTGGTCTCATCCCCTTTGAACTTGCACCTCTTCACTCAGCAGATGGTAACTGTCTGCTGCCATTTCACCTGTGATGGGATCTGAAGACCCTCAGGGAATAAACCTCATCTCGTGGGGACTTTTCTCTGGGTCTCTGTCAGTGCCAGGATGTGCTTGGCATGCGTGGGTCTCTCAATCTGTATTTACTAGTTGGGTGATTTGGCATCGCAGCAGGAGTGCAGCCTAGGGTCGTCTGGGTTTGTGTAATTTTAAATATTTCTGGCAAATCTGTTTAGAGTAGAGCAGTATCTTTACACTGCTGGGCAGGAGATAAGTCACATGGCAAGCGGATTTCCGTCGAGTCAGTGACCTCAGACTGGATGGCGTGGTCGCCAACCTTTGCAAATCTTCCAGTTTGGGCTGTTCTTGCTTGTTTGTTCAAGGTGTTTCTGATTTTAGAAAATACTCATCTTGCCTTTTCTCTTCCCTGCTTCAAGTCCCCACCCCAATTACCTGGTAACTCATTTTCCTTTAGAGACTATTTATTTTTTGTTTTTACAGAACTTTCAAAAAGCAAGATGATGTAAAAAGTATGCATTGGGAAGCGTCCCTCCCTCCTCTGTCCTCATCCTCCTCTCTCTGGGCCACAAGGATGGATAACTGTCATTACATTCTTATTTTTCTAACACTCTTAGGCAGGTAACAACACATAAAGATATATAGTCTTATTCCTGCTGTATATTTCTTATACAAAAGACAGCAACAATATTCACCCTTGGACAATTTGCTTTTTTCATGCAAACAGTACTTTACTAAAGTATAACATATGCAGTAAAATGTACAAAACATAAGTGTACAGGCCAATGAATTTTTTTCCTTTTTTAAAGTTTATTTTTTCTTGCATGACTTTTTTAAAAAATAAATTTATTTATTTTATTTTATTTATTTTTGGCTGCGTTGGGTCTTTGTTGCTGCACGCGGGCTTTCTCTAGTTGTGGCGAGCAGGGGCTACTCTTCATTGCGGTGCATGGGCTTCTTATTGTGGTGGCTTCTCTTGTTGCGGAGCATGGGCTCTAGGCACGTGAGCTTCAGTAGTTGTGGCACGTGGGCTCAGTAGTTGTGGTGCACGGGCTTAGTTGCTCCGCAGCATGTGGGATCTTCCTGGACCAGGGCTTGAACCTGTGTCCCCAGCATTGGCAGGAGGATTCTTAACCACTGCACCACCAGGGAAGCCCTCTTGCGTGACTTTTAAAAGCAGCCTTATTGAGGTACTATTGGCATACAATAATAAAGTGCATTTATATGTATGTATATATATCCATGAACCATCACCACAATCAACATAGTGAGCATATGCATTGCCCTTGGAAGTTTCCTCTTGCCTCTATATTTTCTTTTCTTTTTTTTTAAAAATTTTTTGGCCACGCCACGCGGCACGCGGCGACTGCCAAACCAGGGATCGAAACTGTGCCCCCTGCATTAGAAGCACAGAGTCTTAACCGCTGGACCACCGGGCAATTCCCACCTCTATATTTTCTTATTAGCTACTAAGTTGAAACAAATTGATGAGTTGAGCTAAAGACATCGAACATTATGCTGATTTACACCCTCATGGTTATTTCTTTGAGGGTCCTGCAGTTTCTTAAGAGCCCAGGAGGTAGGTAACAGAACCTAAGTCTTTACTACTACTATGTCTTATTAATCATCTAATTTCTGACGATTCAACTTTTGAACTCAAGGGACTTTGGGAAGATTAATTTGAAGGTATTTGTAGGAAAAAGCTTATTTTTGTCAACCTGTAAAACTCCGAGTGCCAAAGCCTTTGATACTGAGCAGTTTAACTCAAAGATTCAAGGATTCTGGGAAAAAAGAAACAGAAGTTCCACGGAATTTCAGGATTTCCTTTGTTTATAAACCATAATTCTGGGAGGAAGGATGTAAACACTCATTAAGCATCTTCTAAGTGTCAAGCACTTCACATAAAATAAATAATTTAATCCTCAAAATAACCGCAACGGAGATGGGATTATCACCATTTTTACAGAAGAGGAAATAGGATCTGAGAGTCTAAGCAAGTTGCCCAAGGTGACATGAGCTGGAGTTGAAACTCAGAGCTGTTTTATTTTAGAGTTCATCCTTTTTATATCATGGTCTACCCTCTGCTCCCCACCTCTAGACAAATATTAACAATTTATATATAGATATAGATAATATATATACATCATACATATACACACACACATATATATATACACACATACGTACCTACCTATTGGGATGTGCTGTATGTTACATGTGATACACTCCCAAAGCCCTTAGGAAAAAAAAAAACCAGTCCATAACAGAACATGGAGGCAAATTGGTTACAAAGTACAGGGATTAAGTGACTTTTGCTCTTTGTATAAAATGACATATATTGAGTTGACCTCAAATGTTCTAGTTACAAGTACTAAGAAGTTTTATTATGGCCTAAGAATTGTGCTCTGCATTTTGATGGAAACAAAACAGGACGAACTGTAGCATCTGCTGGCAAAGAGGGTATCACGTTGCTGGAGATGTGAGTCGTTAAGCGGGGGACGCCTTGCCGTGACTGTGAGAGGGGTGTGGTTCTGGGAAGGGCCTGACTGCGGGGAGGAGAACTGCAGGATGAAGAGTTGGATGTGTAGTTAAGGGTCTCAATGTCCAGAGCTTTAAAAACCAGACGGTGAAGTTCTGACAACTTGCTCATGTTTACATGGAGAGCTAAGAGCCAAGCTAGGACTGAGTGTCAGGCGTCCTGCCCAGTTATACCCTATCTGTGGGTTCAGCAGCTGCGAATTCAACCAACTGCAAATCAAAAATATTTGAAAAAAACTTCCAGAAAATTCCAAAAAGCAGAACTTGAGTTTGCTGTGCTGGCAACTATTTACATACCATTTCCTTTGTATTTACAATTATTTACATAGCATTTACATTGTATTAGGAGTTATCAGTAATCTAAAGATGTTTTAAAGTGTCCACGGTAGAATGTGCAAAGGTTATATGCAAATATTGTCATTTTAGATACGGGACTTGAGCATCCACGGATTTGGGAATCTGCGGGGTGTCCCGGAACCAATCCCACTCGGTTACAGAGTCTGTACATCTTACCAACCTCTGTATTCTCCAGAAGCTGAAACCTTTATATCATAAGAACCAACCTTAATTAGACCACAGCATGGGAGTCCCACAGGAGACAGACGACACACTCAAAAGGGGTTATTGAAGGGCGTTCCGGGAAGGGCCCATTGACAAAGGTGGGGCAGGTTTAGAAAAAAGTGGAAAAGGATGGTGAAGCACCAGGACCAGACAAAGCAGGAAGCCATTGCCACCCCCAAGTGTGAGGGGCAAGGGGAAGGAGGAGGGGCGCCAGAACCAGTGTGAGGAGCTTTAGGTCAGAGAATAAATACCTCTTCCTCACTGTCCCCACATCCTCTGGTCACTTACCAGTTTCTCCTATTGACCCAAACCAAGAGGAAGCCAAAGGTCATGGGAACTGTGTGGGCATAGTCCCCAGCGGTCCGCCTCCTGGGGTACAGGGCAGAATGGAAAAGGACACACGGTGGATTTGGAGGGACAGATGGAGAATGTCAGTGCAAAACCTGGGCTAGGGGGATCCGGGAAGGCTTTTCTGGGCAGTACATCAAAGGAGTTATTCCAGGTGCCCTAGAATCTCAGCGTTTTAAATCCACTCCCTTTTGTAATCCAACAGTTTTGTCCTTGTTCTTAATAGCAGCTCTATAAACCCAGGACCTTATTCTTATTGGAATCATCATTTCCTGCAGAACCCAGATACAAGTGCCAGCTGTTTAGCTCAAGCCCTGGCTGAAGAGGCGGTAATGGGTCTATTCTTAGTGAGCACATTGTCATGGGTTAGTGACTTGAAGTTCAAGGTAGTGGGTGCCCAGATAACTCTGAATGATGGTGTTGTTTGTCAGTTTGAAAGAGTTCCTCCCCATTAACTCATTATCTTGCTGGAGAGGCAGTAGCATTTTGGCTCCAGCTTTTAAATGATAGTGGCTCTATTTCCGACTTGCTTGGAAACTATTATTAACTATTATTCCAAACAATACACTTGCATATTTGACAATCCGGAAACCAAATTTAGCCAGGCAAATTATAGACAACTGCTCTCTTATAATGTCACTGTGATGTCCCAATTTTTAAAAAATGGAAGGTGAACAAAGCCAGCTTTAAATGCTTTAAACAATATTTTATGTAAGAAACCATTTCCCCCCAAAGATACTGAGATCTCTAAAATGTTCCCAGAGCTCTCTGGAAGATAACTAATGTTTCTTTCAAAGGAAGGGGAAGTTGCAGAACATCAAATATATGCAAAAACCCTTCAAAGCTGGATGTGCCATCAACTTATAAGGAATTATGTTGAAACTAAGGGAAACTTAAGAGGTAATTTAAATGATTTAAGCACTACCCTCTCCCCTCCTTCTCCAAAACCCCCCAAGACAAAGCTCATAATGTTAGACTGACCTTTAGCATATGTGATTTTAATGAAAGACAAGGCATTCCCTGCTTCTGAATACATGTCAAACCATTCTTTAAAGTAATGATTTCTTGTCAAGGCCTTTGCACCGACTTGTGAAGAAGGGACAGTTGACATTTGAAAAATACTGTACAGGTTTGAATCATCTAAGTATATTATAGCTTTGTTCTTGCAACTAAAAGAAACCAAGAACAGTTTGGGTAATGAAGAAATCTGTTAATACAACTGGATTTGAATGCCACTTATTTGGATACTACTGTGTGATTATAGGTAAGTTACTTAACCTCTCTGAAACTCAGTCTTCTCAATGTAAAATAAGGATAACAATATTATCCTGCATGCTTATTGTAAATGGCAAGTGGATTTGTGTGTGGGCATTGAGGTATTTTTCCTGAGGGTATTTTTTACATGGAATACAGTGTGAGAAAACAGCCACAGTAATTTGTGAGCCTTCTCAGAGTTCAGGGCTCTTACTGAGAATGCTATGTTGGCAGACAACCTACGAGACAAAGAGAACATGGTCATATACTTGGAACCTGGAAAACTGTCATGGTTCCTAACAAACAAATCTAGCATACGTGAACTTGAGGGCGCTATGCATCTATTTTCAAAGTTGTTTGTTGGGATACCACAAGCAGCTTGCTTTGCCTGGGATTACCTGACCAGGTAGCTCAGGGACCGTGATAGTTGGGGCAATGATGGTAGTAGTACCTACTCTTCCTGCAAAATGATTAGTATGATTGGTCTGCTGCCCACACATGGGAAAATGATACTTCCAGACATGGGGAGGATGTTGATATGAAATTGTGACCTGGCTCAGATGACGATGTTTCAAGAATTAAATCACTTCCAACTTGAACAGTTCCAAAGGACAGAAGCTCTACAACAACCCAGGGTCTTTGTTTCAGTAGTCTTCAAACCTCTCTGCCCGACTTCAGCGATCTGCTAAACTTGAACCTTTCAGGAGAAGAGTAATCTGTTCTTTATATTCTTCTGATTTTTAAATAAATCTTACGCAATGGGTAATCATCATTTTATAATATATATGATTTATAGTCATCAAATGTTTACTTTTTAAAATTCTTGCAAGTAAAATATTTTTTGAATATTTTTAGAAATTGAAATTTGTTTTGATATATTTCATATGTACTGTGATCGTTGAAGCTAAATAGAGCATAAAACATAAGGAAGGGGGGAGGAGAGTTAGAAGAAATTTTAGCAGTCTGCTGCAATATTGCCATTAAAGGGGCAAATAGAAGTAAATTGCCCAGATTCTGGAAACTTCTTCCAAATTCTAACTTGACCATTTAACAGTTATATGAACCTTGGACGAGTTACTTAACTTCACTCTGCCTCAGTTTCTTTGACAGCAAAATGGGAACATAACATAAATACGAGATTTAATGAGTTAATATATATTAAATGCTTAGAAAACAACGGCAGATAGTAAGCAGAACCTGTCTTAGCTATCATTATTATTACCCCTCCCAGAATCATTCTCTAGAATATTCCTGATGAGTGGCTATTCAGCCTTTATTGTATTTATTTGGTTTAAACTGCTTTTTATATTTATCAAAGTTATACATAACCTGGTTAAAAATCAAATTATATTTAAAGAGTAAGCTTGAAAAACAGCCTTCCCCATCTCCACAACCATGCCATGATCTTGCTGTCCAGAGGCAGTCACTTCTAATCTATTCCTTTAGCTGATTATTTTGGTATTTACTTCCTTAGTTCTAAATAAGATGCATAAAGCAATTATACCCCAATAAAGATGTTAAAAAAAAAAAAAAGAAGAAGAACAGGGGAAGGTAAGTATTTTTGTGGGTGTGAAGAAAATTCTTATATGCTCCATTTGTAAACAAAATGTTTATATAAAAAGAAAAATAAATAAGATGCATATACTACTATTTCTTGATTTATCAACTTTTGACATTATCTATTAATTTCTATTATAGCAGTCAAGTTTAGATTTTGAACCCTTCCCTTTTCCCTTTCTCTAACTCTACCAAAAATTATGGTTAAATCATATTTGGTGGTTATTATGATTGTGTATATGTTGTTGACCTCTGAGCCAAGTGGTGTGCCATAATTATGTTTTGTTTGTTTCAGAAATTGTTGTTTTTATTGGAGATAATTAATTGCCTTACTTTTTCATTTCCTTACATTTCTTTAATCCCCCTCCCATCCCCATACACACACACATGGTCACTCAGGTCTGTCAGACACCTCCTGTATTATTTTCAAATGATCAGCTCCCTTGGATAATCAACTGATTGCACTGTGCTCCAAAAGCCTCCCCTCCCTGAACCCCTTATCCTACTCTTACAGTCTGGGCTTGGTTGTATCCTAGGCTTGTTGTCTGGCTGCATCCTGGGTTTTCCTTACACCTTTCCTGTGCCCTCTCTCTTCATGTTATTTTACTCCCTTACTTTCCTGAAGAACACCTTCTAGAAGCATATTAAGAAAGAGTGCATTGGAGCTAAAATTCTTGACTCCCTGATTATTTGAAAATGTCTTTCCTCTATCTGTACACTTGATCACTCATTTGGCTGGTTACAGAGTTCTAGTTTGAAAATAATTTGCCCCGAAATTTTGAAGTTATTATTGGTTTGACGTCTTCTAGCTTCTGAGCATTCTGATGCCTTTCTAATTTCATGTCTTTCATATGTGACTGCTTTTGTTCTCTCTAAATGCTCTTAGTGTCTTCCTTTTTATGCTGGCATACTTTATTCATTGTTTATTCATTCATTGTGTTGAGCACTTTGTGGTTATTTTCAGTCCAGAGACTCGTATTATTGAGTTCTGGGAAGTTTTCTTTTATTCTTTGACAATTTCCTCTTTTCTTCATTTTCTTCATTCTTTTCTTAGAACCACTATTAGTTGATGTCAGGCTTTTTAAATTGATTCTCTAAATTTCTTACTTCTATTTTTCTTCTTTTGTTGCCCCTTTGGGGTTATTTCCTCAAATTTATCTGTCAACCCCTTTACTGAGCACTTAAAAATTCATGTTTTATTTATTTTTTTAGTGAATAATATATGCTCATGTTAAAAATTCAAAATTACAAAAGCAAACATGGGTAGAAGTAAGCCTCCCTCCGGCCCCCATTCCTCAGACATCCCGTTCACCACCTTGGCAGGAATATTTGACACAGCAGAGGGTGGAGCTGAAAACAGGGGTGTTTTATGAAAGTTTGCATGCTGAGTGATGGAAGGAAGCCCCAGCTCTCCTTTTTAATGAATGCAACCATCCAGGCATATATTCTCCTAGATAGGAGTTGGCTGGGTGGCTTTGCTGGAGAATAGAACCTTGGCTGTCAGCATCTTTAGGTCTCTTCTCCTGGGTCGGTAAGGTTCCCTAACATAGAACATTCTAATATTCTGTTTGGAAAGTATAAGTCTGAAGTCTGGCTGCTAACTTTCTGAGAAAGAGAGCTGGGGCTGGGGCGGTGGGTAGTATTTGGGGGAGACATCTCCATACTTTGTTTCTACTTCATCTTTCTGTTTTCAGTATTGTGTCACCACCTGGACCTATACCTGGTCTCCCAATCCAGAGACTCTTTTTTTACCCTTTCTCGAGTCTTACCCTGTTTTACCCTCTTTAGTCTGCTGCTAGGGTAAGGGAGGGGAAGTCATCTGGCTGAGTTGAATAAGGGAAGGGATCTGTAGTCTTACTGTTTGTTTGGGGTTTTTTTTCTGTCCTTTAGATTGGATGATTTCTATAGATCTCTTCTTGATTACTGACGCTTTCCCTTGTTATCTCCATCCTACTGTTACCTAGCCTACCTAGGGAATGTTTTCTTTCAGGTATAACAGCTGACCCTTGAACACCACAGACGTTAGTGTCATCAACCTCCTCGAAGTTGAAAATCCAAATATAACTTATAGTCGACCCTCCCTATGCACGGTTCCTCCGAATCCATAGTTCCTCCGTACGGTGGTTCCCCATCAGGGATTCAACCAACCCCGTATCGGGTAGGACTGCAGTATTTACTACTGAAAAGAATCTACACATAAGTGGACTTGCTCAGTTCAAACCCATGTTGCTCAATTGTAGTCAGTTTTCGAAATTCCTTTAAAAAAAAAAGTTTCCATATTTCTGCTGAAATTTTCTACCTTTCGTTCATTATAGTATATTTTCATCTACTTTATTGGTCATAGTTATACTAGATGGTTTAAAGTCCTTGTCTGCTATTGTAAACATCTTGGTCGTATCACGCTCAGTTTCTGTTGATTACTTTTTCTCTCGAGTATGAGTCACATTTTCCTGTTTCTTTATATGTTGAATCTTTTTGGATTATATTCTAGACATTATGAATGTTATGTTGTGGATAATCTGGAAGAATGCTGTCTTCTTCCATTGATTTATTTTAGTAAGCAGTTACCTTGATTGCATTCTAACTGAAAACTCTGATTTTGGGAGGCAGCTAAAATATTCTTTTGGTTCTTGTACTTTTAGCTGGGCTGTTTGCAGTTTTCTCTGTGCATGAGTAGCTTGAGAGTCACTCAGATATTTAGTCAGAGTTTACACACGTAATCTGTGGCCCCCCCATCACTGGCCCTCACCTTTCCAATATTATGACTTCGCTTTCTAGTGGCTGTGGTTGCCCTGAACTCTGCTCTCTGGTTCTTCAGGCTGGAAAGACCGCAGGTTTCCTATTGGATTTTTAGCTGTGCTGCTTGGTCACCTTCCTTGTGTCTAAGGGGAAAATAAGTGGCGGGAAACTCACCCTGCCAACCTGTACCATCCCCTTTTTCCAAATGTCAACTGCCCTGTCTAGAATCTGCCCACTTCCGCTCACTGCACAGTGCCTTCAGATAGTTTATTCCTTTTTAATATTGTTCAGAGTTAATAGTTATTACCTGTGAGAGGGCAGGTCCAGTACGAGCTTACTCTGCTATACCAGAAGTAAGCTCCTTCTAACTTCTTTTTGAAAAATTATATTTTCAGTCATGAACTCCACTTCCAAAGTAACTCGGTGCCACCAATTTCTGAGCTTTTTGGAGGTTCTGTGTGCAAATGACAGTACCACTGCCACTATATTCACCCCGAGAAGATCTTTTAATGATCATGAAATGACATATAAATAAAGTGGGAAGTAAGGGAAGATTGTGTCATGGAACCTTCTAAATCAGACAGAATCTCTGCTGCTCTTCCACTTAGACTCAAAGTGGCAGAGGTTAGGTTTTTCCAGCCTCAGTGGGCCATAATAAGAGTATTCCTTTAAAGCAGCGCTTTATAAAATGTGGCTAAGGGCTTCAAACATCAGAATCACCTGGCATGCTTGCTAAAAATGCAGATTTCTGGCCCCTACCTTAATCTTCCCAAATCAGAATATGGGGGTGGAGCCTAAGGATTTGCAGTCAGTGGTCCGTTAAGTGTTGCTTATGTTATTATTGGCTTAGGCTGCATAAGCAACAAATACCCCCTGATGTGTGTCTGACATGCCATAATCATAAATGGGACTGGTGTTACCAGTGAGATGAAGCACCTGATTTTTAAGTCAGTAAAATTGCTTCAGGATGACAAACACAAATCGTTTGAGAGCATATTCCATGATAGGAAACAGTTTTTTGTTTCGGGTTTTGCTTTTGTTTTTCCCATGGTCCATTGGAAATAGGGATTTGGAATAAGATTTTAGTGGTAAAATTTGGAGGTCTTCCTAACATTCATACTCCGTAAATTCCTATCAGGAAGTCACTACAATGGACAGCAAACATGACCCCTTTGCTGTAAAGGGATGACCTGTTCGCCATTCTTTCTGGCTTTTTCTCACATGCATTCAGTTAAGCAATATCAACTGTACTGCTCTGTACAATGATAATCCCATAGAGCCAGTCACTTCAGGACCTGCATACACACTGGAAAACTTTGTGAAGGTTATTGCCTTCATTTCTGGAAGTTAATTTTTATACCTACCTCCCTGTAAACTCAAGACCCCAAAGTGTAGTATTTGGTCTGTTAGATCAACTTAATTAGGAACTGGCTTCATTCTTAATTCATGCTACTTTAGTCAATTAACTTAGGTCTCAGTAAATTTGTTCTAGAGAAATTTGTGTACTTTTTAAAAAAAATTTTATTTTACTTTTTTTTATACAGCAGGTTCTTATTAGTTATCCATTTTATACATATTAGTGTATATATGTCAATCCCAATCTCCCAATTCATCACACCCCCCCCCCCCACTTTCCCCCTTGGTGTCCATATGTTTGTTCTCTACATCTGTGACTCTATTTCTGCCTTGCAAACTGGTTCATCTGTACCATTTTTCTAGATTCCACATATATGCGTTAATATACGATATTTGTTTTCCTCTTTCTGACTTACTTCACCTTGTATGACAGTCTCTAAGTCCATTCACGTCTCTACAGATGACCCAATTTCGTTCCTTTTTATGGCTGAGTAATATTCCACTGTATATATGTACCATATCTTCTTTATCCATTCGTCTGTTGATGGGCATTTAGATTGCTTCCATGACCTGGCTATTGTAAATAGTGCTGCAGTGAACATTGGAGTGCATGTGTCCTTTTAAATTATGGTTTTCTCTGGCTATATGCCCAGTAGTGGGATTGCTGGGTCATATGGTAATTCTATTTTTAGTTTTTTAAAGAACTTCCATACTGTTTTCCATAGTGGCTGTATCAATTTACACTCCCACCAACAGTGCAGGAGGGTTCCCTTTTCTCCACACCCTCTCCAGCATTTGTTGTTTGTAGATTATCTGATGATGTCCATTCTAAACACTGTGAGGTGATACCTCATTGTAGTTTTGATTTGCATTTCTCTAATAATTAGTGTTGTTGAGAAGCTTTTCATGTGCCTCTTGGCCATCTGTATGTCTTCTTTGGAGAAATGTCTACTTAGACCTTCTGCCCATTTTTGGATTGGGTTGTTTGTTTTTTTAATATTGAGCTGCATGAGTTGTTTATATATTTTGGAGGTTAATCCTTTGTCCATTGATTCATTTGCAAATATTTTCTCCCATTCTGAGGGTTGACTTTTTGTCTTGTTTATAGTTCCCTTTGCTGTGCAAAAGCTTTTAAGTTTCATTAGGTCCCATTTGTTTATTTTTGTTTTTATTTCCATTACTCTAGGAGGTGGGTCAAAAAAGATCTTGCTGTGGTTTATGTCAAAGAGTGTTCTTCCTATGTTTTCCTCTAAGAGTTTTATAGTGTCCAGTCTTACATTTAGGTGTTTAATCCATTTTGAGTTTATTATTGTGTATGGTGTTAGGGAGTGTTCTAATTTCATTCTTTTACATGTAGTTGTCCAGTTTTCCCAGCACCACTTATTGAAGAGACTGTCTTTTCGGCATTGTATATCCATGCCTCCTTTGTCATAGATTAGTTGACCATAGGTGCGTGGGTTTATCTCTGGGCTTTCTATCTTGTTCCATTGATCTATGTTTCTGTTTTTGTGCCAGTACCATATTGTCTTGAGTACTGTAGCTTTGTAGCATAGTCTGAATTCAGGGAGTCTGATTTCTCCAGCTCCGTTTTTTTCCCTCAAGATTGCTTTGGCTATTTGGGGTCTTTTGGGTCTCCATACAAATTTTAAGATTTCTTGTTTTAGTTTGGTAAAAAATGCCATTGGTAATTTGATAGGGATTTCATTGAATCTGTAGATTGCTTTGGGTAGTATAGTCATTTTCACAATATTGATTCTTCTAATCCAAGAACATGGTATATCTCTCCATCTGTTTGTGTCATCTTTGATTTCTTTCATTAGTGTCTTATAGTTTTCTGAGTACAGGTCTTTTACCTCCTTATATAGGTTTATTCCTAGGTATATTATTCTTTTGGTTGCAATGGTGAATGGGATTATTTCCTCAATTTCTCTTTCTGATCTTTTGTTGTTAGTGTATAGGAATGCAAGAGATTTCTGTGCATTAATTTTGTATCCTGCAACTTTACCAAATTCATTGATTAACTCTAGTAGTTTTCTGGTGGCATCTTTAGGATTCTCTATGTATAGTATCATGTCATCTGTAAACAGTGACAGTTTTACTTCTTCTTTTCCAATTTGGATTCCTTTTATTTCTTTTTCTTCTCTGATTGCCATGGCTAGGAATCCCAAAGCTATGTCAAATAATAGTGGCGAGAGTGGGCATCCTTGTCTTGTTCCTGATCTTAGAGGAAATGCTTTCAGTTTTTCACCATTGAGAATGATGTTTGCTGTGGGTTTGTCATATATGGCCTTTATTATGTTGAGGTAGGTTCCCTCGATGCCCACTACCTGGAGAATTTTTATCATAAATTGGTGTTGAATTTTGTCAAAAGCTTTTTATGCATCTATTGAGATGATCATATGGTTTTTATTCTTCAGTTTATTAATATGGTGTATCACATTGATTGATTTGTGTATATTGAAGAATCCTTGCATCCCTGGGATAAATCCCACTTGATCATGGTGTATGATTCTTTTACTGTGTTGTTGGATTCTGTTTGCTAGTATTTTGTTGAGGATTTTTGCATCTATATTCATCAGTGATATTGGTCTGTAATTTTCTTTTTTTGTAGTATCTTTGTCTGGTTTTGGTATCAGGGTGATGCTGGCCTCATAGAATGAGTTTGGGAGTGTTCCTTCCTCTGCAAATTTTTGGAAGAGTTTGAGAAGGATGGGTGTTAGCTTTTCTCTAAATGTTTGATAGAATTCACCTGTGAAGTCATCTGGTCCTGGACTTTTGTTTGTTGGAAGATTTTTAATCACAGTTTCAATTTCATTACTTGTGATCAGTCTGTTCATATTTTCTATTTCTTCCTGGTTCAGTCTTGGAAGGTTATACCTTTCTAAGAATTTGTCCATTTCTTCCAGGTTTTCCATTTTATTGGCATAGAGTTGCTTGTAGTAGTCTCTTAGGATGCTTTGTATTTCTGCGGTGTCCGTTGTAACTTCTCCTTTTTCATTTCTAATTTTATTGATTTGAGTCTTCTCCCTGTTTTTCTTGATAAGTCTGGCTAAAGGTTTATCAATTTTTTTTATCTTCTCAAAGAACCAGCTTTTAGTTTTATTGATCTTTGCTATTGTTTTCTTTGTTTCTATTTTATTTATTTCTGCTCTGATCTTTATGATTTCTTTCCTTCTACTAACTTTGGGTTTTGTTTATTCTTCTTTCTCTAGTTCCTTTAGGTGTAAGTTTAGATTGTTTATCTGAGATTTTTCTTGTTTCTTGAGGTAGCATTGTATTGCTATAAACGTCCCTCTTAGAACTGCTTTTGCTGCATCCCATAGGTTTTGGATCGTCATGTTTTCATTGTCATTTGTCTCTAGGTACTTTTTGATTTCCTCTTTGATTTCTTCAGTGATCTTTTGGTTATTTAGTAACGTATTGCTTCACCTCCACGTGTTTGTGTTTTTTACGTTTTTCCCTCTGTAATGTCTTTCCTTGTCTCTTGTAACATTCTTTATTTTAGAGTCTATTTTATCTGATATGAGTATTGCTACTCCAGTTTTCTTTTATTTCCATTTGCATGGAATATCTTTTTCTATCCCCTCACTTTCAGTCTGTATGTGTCCCTAGGTCTGAAGTGGGTCTCTTGTAGACAGCATATATATATATGGGTCTTGTTTTTGTATCCATTCAGCGAGCCTGTCTCTTTTGGTTGGCACATTTAATCCATTCACATTTAAGGTAATTATAGATATGTATGTTACTATTACCGTTTTCTTAATTGTTTTAGGTTCTTTTTTTGTAGGTCTTTTTCTTCTCTTGTGTTTCCCACTTAGAGAAGTTCCTTTAGCATTTGTTGTAGAGCTGGTTTGGTGGTGCTGAATTCTCTTAGCTTTTGCTTGTCTGTAAAGCTTTTGATTTCTCTGTCAAATCTGAATGAGATCCTTGCCTGTTAGAGTAATCTTGGTTGTAGGTTCTTCCCTTTCATCACTTTAAATATATCATACCATCCCCTTCTGTCTTGTAGAGTTTCTGCTGAGAAATCAGCTGTTAACCTTATGGGAGTTCCCTTGTATATTATTTGTTGTTTTTCCCTTGTTGCTTTTAATAATTTTTCTTTGTCTTTAATTTTTGTCAATTTGATTACTATGTGTCTCAGCATGTTTCTCCTGAGGTTTATCCTGCCTGGGACTCTCTGAAATTCCTGGACTTGGGTGGCTATTTCCTTTCCCATGTTAGGGAAGTTTTCAACTATAATCTCTTCAAATATTCTCTCAGGTCCTCTCTCTTCTCCTTCTGGGACGTCTATAATGCAAATGTTGTTGCGTTTAATGTTGTCCCAGAGGTCTCTTAGGCTCTCTTCATTTCTTTTCATTCTTTTCTCTTTATTCTGTTCCGTGGCAGTGAATTCCACCATTCTGTCTTCCAGGTCACTTATCCATTCTTCTGCCTCAGTTATTCTGCTACTGATTCCTTCTAGTGTATCTTTCATTTCAGTTATTGTATTGTTCATCTCTGTTTGTTTTCTCTGTAATTCTTCTAGATGTTTGTTCTTTAATTCTTCTAGGTCTTTGTTAAACATTTCTTGCATCGTCTCGATCTTTGCCTCCATTCTTTTTCCAAGGTCCTGAATCATCTTCACTAACATTATTCTGAATTCTTTTTTCTGGAAGGTTGCCTATCTCCACTTCATTTAGTTGTTTTTCTGGGGTTTTATCTTGTTTCTTCATCTGGTACATAGTCCTCTGCCTTTTCATTTGTCTATCTTTCTGTGAATGTGGTTTTTGTTCCGCAGGCTGCAGGATTGTAGTTCTTCTTGCTTCTGCTGTCTGCCCTCTCTGTGTACTTTTTAAAGGACCCCTTTTCTATTAAGGTACAAACTGTTTCCTAAGAAAAGTCACCCCAAACACCTATGATATAAACTGCAGAAGAAGATTGTGGACATAATTCAAATTTTTATTTCCAACGGAAATAAAACTTGAATCTCCTTAGGGCTTGAGTTAAAACTTTTGACTTCATTCACTGATCCAGAATTCAAAATAATTTCTCCCTCTGGTCTGTACTCTTTCTGAATAATATTCAATTCAAATCACGTGAATTGGAGCTAACCTCATGTAATAGAATTTTTGGAATTCTTTAAACCCTCAAACAAGTTGATTTTATCTGGGGCTCAGATGAACTTCAATATTACAACGTTTTCTCTGAACTCAGAGCACGGAAGTGTTCTATGGAGCACTGTTGTTTAGCCCTGAGGTGCAGACTTTCAATTCTTCTCTCCCTCCCTCCCTTCATCTTTTTAACTGTTAGTTATTCCCACTTTTCAGATGGGGAAATGGAAACACTGGAAACATAAACATTGTGGTCATGTCTTAGTTACACACACCTTTTTGGGGGGACCAAGACAGAAAGAAAAGGCAGGTCATCCTCTCCAGTTCAAGGCTATATAACCTCTACTACTGGGCCCTTTATGAGGCCCTAAGTCAGTACTTCACCTCCTGGGGTACCTGAGCCCTTAGGGTGTCTTTGAAAGAAATAAGAACGATTTTTGAATTATTTTCATTAATTTTAAAAGGTCCAACAGAAATTGCACATTTCCCAAAACAAAACTGCATGAATTAAGTAGAATGTCATGGTATTTTTGCTTTTGATTAGTGTTAAATTAATTCAGTTTGATAACATTGATTATCATGCTGATCTGAAGCTGTGATTACAGTTATATATGTCTTAGATGATTAAAATGTAAAAATAAGTTAATTATGTCTTAATAAATGCAGTTTATTTGATAGGCAGAATTTTATAAAACCTGGAACTCATCAGAAAAAAAAATTATGATAAATTTGGGGTACTTTCTACATATATCTAGAAACAGGCAGAGCACGGAGGCACATGCAACTCTAAAACGTACCTCTTTCAAAATTCTTCTGGAATCACAGGATTACATATATTTGTTCTTTCTGGTTGCCTTAACATTCACAGTATGAAGTCAAATTGCCCTTTCTTATACTTTTGATGCTAGTTATGACTATGGCCCACAGACCAGCTAATGTCCATCACTGAAATCACTGGCCATTTAGTCTTAATTGTGTGTGTAATTTCAACTTCATGAGTTGATGTCTGTGGAAGCTGGTAGTACATTTAAAAGAAGGTATTTGAAAGCAACAACACGTTGAGAAACAGAGAAAAAATAAGTTTAATCTATCCCTCTGCTAAAACTCAGTAGGTAAATTTCCCAGGTGCTAACAGCACATGGCAGTTGATAATGGCAGTTAATCTAGTTTGGAAAGTATAAATAGAAGCATAACATATTCTCTGACCTCTTATGAATCATTAGGCTAGTTGAAAGACATTTCTTTGAGGAAGTACTCAACTTGCTTCCCTAAGCTAACCCCCCCAGTGTGGGGTTTTCATAATCATGTTGCGATCACTGCAGCTTTAGGCGTCACTTTTGTGACTCACCTGGTTCGGGCTGCTTTAGACAACTGATCCAGAGTTCACATTGCTGAAGGGCAATGACTGAGATCATTGTTTCCCAGGGCATGGCCTTTAAAGGTTAAATCGGTGGGGAGATGGGACAGCCTCTGGGGCTCAGGAATATGTGACTTGCTATATTTAGGCTGTGTTCTTCCCTAGTAGATTCTGGTTCCAGAGATCATTCTGGAGTGTTTTTTTGTCCTAAGGAGATGTCAGGCATCAGTCCCACTGCTGTCCCCATGCAGTTGCCTGTGAACTTGGAGGTAACAGCAGAACTTGCTAACTATCAGTCACAGGGGTTATTTGTATGATCACTGCATGTCTACTGGAACACATTACACAAAACCATGTCATGTGATGGAGGCTTAATCTACTCAAGGAGGAGTAATGTGTAAAGGAGGAGGAGGGCAGATGGCCTCTAAGGATCTCCCAGGCTCTGACCAACTTTGTATAACTCTAAGCTTCCTTGAAGAGTAAATCTCATAATAAAGATTGCCCTTGTACAGCACTCTTGACCAAGTTGATGCCACCTGACAGGTGGCAATGTACATGTGTGGGAGACTCTCACTGGGGGTGGGGAAAGCTAGGTGGAGACAATGCATGTGCCTCAAAGTACATATTTTAACCTTTAAAAAAAAAGTTCCATTCATGTAAGGTGACTCTTTTCCTTTCCTTTCTTCGTGCTAGTGTAAAAAACGACCAGCTATGACACTTGTAAGCAACTGCATTGGAACCTTTTATCCCAGGGACTTGAAGGATTCATGATTACAAAATTTTAGTTTTATGATTTTCTATGTTCTCAGTTGTGTCTTTAAGGCTCTTAACTTTCTGTGTGTCTTTCATCCTAAGCTCACTCCCCTGCACGAGATGTGTGGGTTTGACATCTGTGAGCTCTCTAATAAGTATTTATTAATAATTCAGCTGTCATCTATTTAGACTTTATGCCAGCCCCCATTGCTCTAAGCCTATATTATTTAATCCTCACAATAACCTCATGTTTTACTCTAGTCCTGTTTTACAGATAGAAATGGAAATTTTTGAGAGGCTGAGTAATTTGCCTAAAGTCACATACACGTGGGAAAAGAGGGTTCAGGCTAAAGTGCATCTGACTTGAGAGAGTTTGTATGCTTAATCACTGTGCTATATTGTTTCCCTTCCTTTTGTTGAAAGGATGAATAATATGTGCTCTTTCACATTGGGGGGAGTGTAGTACTAGCAGATCTCCTCTGCTTGAAGACATCCTCTGAGATAGAGAGGAAGGGGCTTGGGGTTGGGAACTCTTTTGCCAGCTTTACCAGCAAAATAGACATATACAACTTAATACCATTTACAGAAGTTTAAAAATACATACACACAAAGCAAAAACCCACACTTTACAAGAGCACATTCTAGCAAAATGACATATATTAAACCCATTATAATGGTTGCTCTTGGGGGTGAGGAATAGGAGTGGGAAGCAGCGCTAAAAGGCAACAAATAAATACCTAAGACAGGAGAGGCGACTCATGAGGGCCCAGTGGTGGTAATGTAACGTGAACTGAGAAACATAATGAACACTACCCTTTGTATTATACGTGAGTATCTCCCCTCTTCCCTATGAAAGAGTAAGAGCCAGGACAAGGGAAAAGTAGATTAGGTTAAGACAAAACTTGGAAGGGTAAGGAAGGCAGGAGTGATTGCCTCCTTCCTCACATTCAGAAGTCATTTATTTGGTCCTAGAATAGAGGGGCTTTAATGTAGACACAGCTACACATGGAAGTGAGATTGGCTCCATCAGGCATTTAAGTTTTGCCAGAGGATAAAGGTTTGCGGTCTTATCATCCGTATACTAAAGGAGAAGCAGTTTCAGAACATGTGAACTAGAAAGCACAGTCAGAGTTACTTTACAGATAAGCAAGCCAATGTTCAGAGTGGCTGAAGGGCTAAACCAAGAAGGTACAGCTGGTTTGGGCCAGATCCCGAATGACAACCCAGTTCTCTTCCCACGTGTCCTTGCTGCTTCCCCAGGCTGGTCTCTGGAAGCCCCTGTGCAGTGATAACTCTCTGCTTCTCCTGTTGAACTAGCGGTGGATTGGCTTGAACAATTTTTCTCTCCTTTATTACCTTGACTTAGAGTCTTTTACAAAATATGTTAATTTTTTCTTCCAGTTTTATTGAGATATAATTGACATACAGCACCATGTAAGTTTAAGGTGTACAGCATAATGATTTGATTCACATAGCTCATTAAATGATTATCACAATAAGTTTAGTGAACATCTATCATCTCATATAGATACAACATTAAAGAAATGGAAAGAATATTTTTCCTTGTGATGAGAACTCTTAGGATTTACTCTTTATCAACTTTCATATATAACATATGGCAGTGTTAATTACATTTATCATGTTGTACATTACATCCCTAGAACTTCTTTATCTTATAACTGAAAGTGTGTACCTTTTGACCACCTCCATCCAGTACCCCCTCCCCACAAGAAGAGCCTTGACTTTGGAAGGTGCTCAGTAGATGTTGATGGCAGCGATCATTGATACTACGGAAGATGTTCTTTGACTCTTCAAACACTTCAGTGAGGAAATGCACTTTATGCTACTTGTTCTGGATTGTTGTGCCTTCTTATTTTATTCTAGTTTAAGCTCTGCTGTTAACTAGCTGCACAAATGTGAACCATCACCCTTATCTTGGCTTTAGTTTCTTCACTTGTCCAAAGGGCAGGGAATTTTTATATACCCCAAAGAGCCTTCTAGCCAAGGATTCGGTGGTCAGGGCTCTTCTGGGATTCTAGAACTAACATTTTCCACCAAGGCAGGCATGGAAGAGCTCGCGCTCACAACGTATTCTGTACGTAGCTCATTTCAGCGGCTCATTATTACAGGACTCCTGTGTCATTTCGCCTACGAATGAGCAGTGAGATGCGCACGAAGAGAAACGTGCCTTGTAGAGACGGACAGTCCTTGCCTTCCAGGCACTGTCATCTTATTGGAGAAAGAATAGCAACAGATAGAAACACAGCAAGTGCCAAACCCGGCAGGGAGTCCAAGTGCTGTGCCTGCGTATACTACCTCAGACCCAGCTGTGGGTGGCCAGCGAAAGCTTCTCAGAGGAAGAGGGATTTATGCTGGGCTTTGAAGGGAGGTAGAATTCTGATAGCAAAAGCAATGAAATGCAACAATACAGGTGAAATTCACAGACCAAAGACACAGTCAAGGGAGCCCAACGCTTGCTAGGACATCTGCAAAAAACTGTGTGACTAGAAAAGGAGATGAGGGGTTTCAGAACTCTGCTTCCAGACGAGGGTAAACTAGGGAGGTGACCAGCCAAAGGCATTATTTACAGCAAGTGTTGCTCAGCAGGCATTCGAGTGTGTATCTGCGACTGAAAGTATGAGAAAGTGAATTACTAAAGGTGTTTGGGGTTGGAGCCAAAAGCAGAGTGTAGCTGTAACAGGAGAACCCGCACAGCTGGGCACGTCCTGGGGGTCGTCTGTAGCCACCTAACCACCTGAGCGTGGACACAAACTCACCGGGAGTTAAAACAAAGACAGAACGAGGACATCCAACCTACTGAGAGATGACACAGAACTGTTTGTGAATAGCAGATGAGGATTTGAGAATTATGAGGCTAGTGGAGATCATTGTGAGTCAGAATGACTTTAAAAGGCAGCATAAAAATTAAACTTTTCTTAACAAGAAATAGTGAATCTGTGAGAAGATAACACTGCTAAGAGCTTTTTCTGCCCACATGGAAAGCAGGAGTGTAATATCTGTACAATTACATTTTGCATCTAAGTTCATGTGGCTGTTAGAGTCAATAAATAAATAAATCTACTGTTTCAGATACAATTTACATCAGGGGGTCCCTTGGAACATAGAATAATTTTCTCCCATATGGTTATTTTTATATATGTATAGATAGATAGGTAGATGGGTGGGTAGATGATAGATAGATAGATGGATAGGTAGATGATAGATAGATAGATAGATAGATAGATAGATAGATAGATAGATAGATAGATAGAACTGGATATGGAACTGAAAGGCTAGATTAGGAAGAAACTGTGAGGGACCTTGCATGCCTGGCTAAGAAATTGGGACTTTCTCTTTCGACAAGAGAAAAACCATTGGTATGGTGTTTGGATGAGGATTTTACAGACTGAGCTCCTGTCTGCTTTTTGTAAGCTAAGGGTGAATAATTAACCACGAAATAGGAAGCACATAGTTGCTGAGAGCCCTCTGGGAGGCCAACTGGACCTGCTCTCGTAGCAGCCATCAGCTTTGCTCCAGGGAGTGGGATTCCTGAGCCCAGGACAAGGCATGCAGGGACAGTAGGGGCTTAGTTGCAGCTTCCTCTAAGGGCTGTCTGTGACATCAATGTGGCAGTGCTGGGACAGAATTAAGCTTTGGGCTTCCTTTCCTGGCCTCACGGGGCTTCCCTCTTGTGGGTTTCTCTGCCTCTAGCAGAAGAAAAGAAGACAGATTTTTGGAAACAATAAAAACTAGGCCCAGGTTGTTTTAGCAGCATGCCTAATAATTACTAGCGTTTATATGACACTCAGTTGAAGCAGGATGGTTAGATTTTTTTAAAAAACATCAGAAATTTTATTTTAAAATTTTATTTTATTTATTTTTTAATGACTATAATTGGACTTACATTACTTTCTCCTCTTAGAAGTTTCATTTTTCAAAATAAAATACTATAATCATTACAGTGAAAATATAAACAGAAAAATACAAACACATATTTGAACCTACAACATTCTACCATCTTTCTGATTCATTTCTCTCTTTCTAAAATTGAGTTAATGTGATCATTTTTAATTTATTTTTTATAGTTTTTTAAAAAAATTAAGGTAGAGTTGATTTACAATATTATATAAGTTTCAGGTGTACAACATAGTAATTCACAATTTTTAAAGATTGTACTCCATTTATAGTTATTATAAAATATAGGTCATATTCCCTGTGCTGTACAATATATCCTTGTAGCCTGTTTATTTTATACATCATAGTTTGTACCTCTTAACCCCCAACCCTTATCTTGCCTCTCCTGCTTTCCTCTCCCCACTGGTAACCACTAGTTCTCTGCAAGTCTGTTTCTGTTTTGTTATATTCACTAGTTTGTTTTATTTTTTGGATTCCACATGTAAGTGAAATCATACAGTATTTGTCTTTCTCTGTCTGACTTATTTCACTAAGCATAATACCCTCCAAGTAGGAAGGTTAGAGTCTTAATAGAATTCAGGAATAATTGCCCATCTCTTTGTTGGGCATGCCTTCTGTTCAGCAGGTAGCTACTTTTCGCTTCTGTGGAAGGGAAATGGTAGGAAACAAACAGAATCACAATGGGATTACTTGAATTTTCTAAATACATATACTGTTCTGGAGACTATTATACCAATAACACTGGGAATCTCTTACATTTGTGATGCATTAAGCAGCTTACAGCAGGGTTTCAAATACCTCTTTAGACTCTCAGTGCTGCTTTGTGATCATCAGGCCCAGTATCGTTAACTCCCCACCTCTTATTTAAATATAGGAAAACTGAGGCTCAGAGGGTTTATAGGGGTTGCCTGGGAACTGTCCTCCGTGAGCTACAGAGCTGTGATTCCAGTTCAAACCTTCTGACCCTCGGCCCAGTGTTTCTCACTTTCAGCCACACAAAAAAGCAGCCTTGATTAGTAGCTCATTCTGCCCCTCAGGTCTTGAGATGCTGCTGACCTCCAACATAAATGGCCGTCCAAGGCCGAGGCACGACCCACCTCCCCTGGACAAAGGTTTCGGTCAAGGAGCACACCACCCCACTCACATACTCCTATTTGCACAGAGAGGATTGGATTACAGGGTCATCTTTGTTCCAATCCATGCTTCTGTGTTCATTTGTATACAGAGAAAACTGTGTTTGGGATTTGCAAAGTCCAGCTGAGTATTTCCTTGTTTCATCACTGGCCTTTTTTTTTTTTTTTAACCCATTGGTACACCCGTCCTTTAAAACTCGAGTATAGCAGTGAAACTGTGGGTGAGTTTGAAAACTGTTGTGGGTATAGATGGGCCCAGGCTGAGTGTTTCCAATAGGGGAAGATAGCCTGTTGATGTCACTCTATCAGCTCCTTTGTTTATTGAGGGGGGAACAAAGCTCTTTCGAGGAGAGAGAAAGAGAGGTTGATTTTCACTTGAAGGTAGGGACCCTGAGGTTGTTGGGGTTTTAAAATTTTTTTTTAACTTTTTATTTTGAAATAAAGATTTACAGGAAGTTGCAAAGATAGTATAGAGAGGTCCTATGTAACCTTTAAGAATGTGCCCCAATAGTTACGTGTGGCATAAGTATAACACATCAAAACCAAGAAACTGACATTGGTGCAGTGTATGTGCATGCTAGATCTTTCTAGAACATGCCAGACTATGTAACCAACACACAGTCAAGGTGCAGAACTATTCCTTCAATCACAAAGATCTCCCTTGTGCAAGCTCTTTATAGTCAAACCCACCTACTTTCCCCTCAAACTTCCCAAACCTCTGGCAACCACTAATGTGTTTTCCATCACTATAATTTTGAAATTTTGAAAATGTTAGATAAATAGAGTCATACAGTGTGTGACCTTTTGAGAAGGGGTTTTTTCACTCAGCTTAATATCCTTGAAATCCTTCCAAGCAGTGGCGTGTTATCAATAGTTCATTCCTTTTTATTGCTGATATAGTATGCCATGGTACGGATGTTCCACAGTTTGTTTAATCATTTACCTGTTGGAGGACATTTTGGTTGTCCTATCTGGGGGGCAGTTGTTATGAATAAAGCTGGTATGAACAATCATGTACACATTTTTGTGTGTACATAAGTTTTCATTTTTCTGGGATAAACGCCCAAGAGTGCGATTGCTGGATCATATGGTACGTGTATGTTTAGTTTTTAAAGAAACTACCAAATTATTTTCCAGAGTGTCTGTACTATTTTACATTCCTACCAGCAATGTATAAAATACCCTGAGTTATTTATCTTCCCATCTTCCCGCTGCCCTTAGCCCAGCACATAGAAAGGCACTGCCCATAGAAGACACTCAGTACACCGTTGTCTGCATGAATAGCTAAGGACCCCAGAAACCTGCTCGCTCGTCCCTTGCATTACTGGGTTCCTATCCATGGTTTAGGACTTTAAGTAGCTTTGAATAATCCCGCCAGCCTGAATTTAGATATGCCAATGCAAATTAAGCCATGGAAGGGGGTCTCCTCTGAACTTGCGCCAGGGGAAGCATAATAATAGTTATATTTAGAAGCAGAGCTATCAATAGCTTTATTTTCTTCCCAGGCTCCTCTGTTCATAGAAGAAGAGGGCGTCAAGTATTTTCAATCCCATGCCCCCTTTTTGGGGTTTGGACACCTTTTACCTCTCTTGATCTGAGAAGTAACGACGATGATCTTGCAGACGTGGTCATGCCCAAAGGAGTGTGCGGTGTGGACCAAGGACCTAGTGTGCAAGACGCCAGGAAGACAACTGCCTCCATTCTCCCAGCCCACAGTTTCCCGTTACCCCGTTAATGCACTCGGCTCCAAACATTTAAATGCAAATGACAGGGAGGATTCTAGGGCCCTGGGGACAGTGTTCGCGCCATAGTGTTGTCGCCTTCTGTGGTCCAGGTGCACGGCTGGATTTCATTTAATGCCCCATGTTCTTGACATACAAAGAACCTTAAGTGTGGTCCAGTGGGTTGAGCTGGCTTCCTGCTTGTGTCAATGCTAAACTGGCAGGATACTTCCACTGCCCAGGAGGCAGCCAATGCCCCCTGGCTGAGGCTTGAGATGTCCTTTTGTTCCTCACCACTTGGTCCTGCAAACAGCTGTCTTCTGACAGGCTTAGCAGGCACAGGATGTTCTCAGAACGCCATAGCTCTTACCAGATAAAGAAGAGTGACCAGCTCTTTCCCAAGGTGGTTCTCACTCTAGGAGTGCCTGTGAGAAGCTCACAGGGGGCAATCAGTAAGTATCTGTTGAGTGAATTGGATAAATGGAACAGCTTCTGGATCACTTATCCGCTTGAAAACATTCTCAGTGTGGTGGCAAGCTTGGCTTAAAGAGAAGCTATCCTGAAAGTGTCCTGCAAAGCCTAGAAGCCTTTCTTTATATGTTGTCCCCAAGCAGCAGCTGACTGTGCAGAAGTTTGGACAGAATAGAGCCATACGGCAGAGAGCTGCAGCGTGGGGGAAGTTGAGGAGGTTGGCAGATAACATATCTTTTCAAGGGTTTCCATGTGCCAGGCACTGAACCAGGCACATAACATGCATTATTTCACATCATCTGTGTAGCAGCCTCCTGAGGAGGAAATATGGCCCTGCTTTAGTGAGGAGGAAATTGAGGCTCAGAGAGGGGGGAGTCACCTGCTTGAGGTCACACAGCTTGTGAAAGGTAGAGCCCGAGTTAGGAGTTCTGTCAAGGCCTCTGCTGTTGCCATGGTCACACAGCCGGGTGGCTCCTGGGCTCAGGGGGAGTCAGGATGAGCCTCTTCTGGGCTTCCTCACTCTGAAGTCTTTTTTTTTTTTTGGCTGCTCCACGTGGCATGTGGGATCTTAGTTCCCCAACCAGGGATTGAACCTGCGCCCCTTGCATTGGCAGCGCGGAGTCTTAACCACTGGGCCACCAGGGAAGTCCCTCACTCTGAAGTCTTCAGAGAAAAATTCCAGTCACAATAAGCAGAGTACTTTAGACTCGTGTAGCACTTGAACACGTACAGAGTGATTTTACATCCAATATTTTCCTGGCCCTTCATGGTAACTTAGTGCATTATTAGCCACGTATCACCAACGAGAAACTGAGGTTTGACAAGACACAAAGAGTGGGCTAGAACTCAGGATATCTGATGATGAATGTAGAGCTCTTTTCACGGAACAATGTTATTAAGTATTGTGAAAAAAAGTTCAATACAGCCTTTAATTTCAAATACAAAATACTAGGCTGGAAGGTCCTTAAGTCAGGAACTAAATATGATTTACCTTTGCGTCCCCAGCACCTGGCCCAGCATGGGGGTTACTGCAGATAATCAGTACGTGCAGAAGGAATCAATGCCACTGGTAATCGTGATTCGTCTGTCTACTGAGCAATGAGCCTCAGAGTCTTGGCTTCAGAGTTGTTCCTTAACCATATCTGAATGCCACCCTTATTTTTAGTGCAGCAATTAGTAACTAGCACAGCAGCTTAAAAATGTTTTAGTGGTAGAACTCTCTTTTACAAAGGAAATCTTAGGCAGAATCTTGACATGGTAAATGGCTTTTAACAAATGGTATACCGGGCAATTTGTATCTTCAGCATCTGATGGAAAATATTTCATGGGAAACTCCCGCAAGCTGTCTTTGCTGCCCTAGGTTGCCAAGGTGCACAGTCTGAAGATCACCGAATGAATTAACTAGATTGACCTGAGGACTGTTCATTTCCTAACCTTGTCAAACATCAAGGTGCTATGTGGGGAGAAGGGAGAAGGAAAAGAACAGGTGAGGGAAGAATGGTGGGTGTCTAGACTCAAGGTAATCTATAGCCTCAAGGACACAGACTGGGGGACATATTCTAGAGGCCACAGTCTAGATCACACAGTCTAGAAGACACAGGCTCGAGGATGCAGACTTGAGGACACAGATTCAAGGACACAGGCTAGAGGACTTGAGTCTAGACCCTCTAGACTACTGTTTCTCTTTAAACCAAACCTCCCTCATCTTGTTTCCCGCCCCCCAAAACACACACACACACTTTCCACCCCCTCATTATAAGCTGCAACTTTGCTTTCCCTGACACACAGCCTGTACAACACAACATCGATGGTCAAGGATCACTTCTAGAGGAGATGGGGGCCTGGGCCAGAGCTGAGGATGAGAATCTGGGGGAAAGAGCAGAGACTTTATACCTGAAGCAGTGCTTGTTGCTTGTTGATTTAATGGATGGAAGGGGCAGTGGCCAGGAAGCGAAGCTTGGTAATCACACGAGTGTGCAAAATCACCCAGCCGCAGGGTTCTAATAAGATTCTATGGTGGAAACACCAAAGACTCAGGATGTTGGGCTCTTTTTAATGCAAACTTCTGAGAGGGGCCAGGCCAATGGAAAGGGCTGTTGAAACTCATCAGATGCTGCAGTAGTTTTCTGCGTGGACGCCTTGAACCTCTAGTGAACACATGGCTGTTTGAGGGCAGGGAGCATAGCACTTTGCATTTTTTGCGATTCCTTTAGCACTTAATAGTGTGTCAGGGCTTCCCTGGTGGCGCAGTGGTTGAGAGTCTGCCTGCCAATGCAGGGGACATGGGTTCAAGCCCTGGTCTGGGAGGATCCCACATGCCGCGGAGCAACTGGGCCCGTGAGCCACAACTACTGAGCCTGTGCGTCTGGAGCCTGTGCTCCGCAACAAGAGAGGCCGCGATAGTGAGAGGCCCGCGCACCGCGATGAAGAGTGGCCCCCGCTTGCCGCAACTAGAGAAAGCCCTCGCGCAGAAACGAAGACCCAACACAGCCATAAATAAATAAATACATACATAAATAATTTTTAAAAAAAATAGTGTGCCAGACACACTGAGGGTCCTCGAGAAATAATATTTGGAAAGAGTGGACCAAATAATTGTGCCTGTTGAATCCCTAATACCTACCATCAGTCGTCTTGTTTGTTCTTTTCACTGAGCCAGTTACACTGAGACTTTGCAAAAGGAGGAAAAAAGAAGAGAAAATATTCTATTAAATTTTGAGAATTTCTCTGTTTGTAAAATTAATTGAAATATATTGCTTTAAAATGGACTTTTATTGGAAAACACATAAAAAACTGGAAAAACACCCATAACAGTTCTAGTGTTTTATTTGCAGCCCTAGATTCTCACAGCAGAAAAAGCTGTCAAGGAAAATCCTCCACTTTATGCCCACGACCCCGTGAATGGAGTCCTCCATCCTCACAGAGACACTATTACTTCTTTTCTTAAAAAATTAATTTTTATTGGAGTATAGTTGCTTTACAATATTGGGTTAGCTTCTGCTGTACAGCAAAGTGAGTCAGTTATACGTATACATATAACCCCCTTTTTTTAGATTTCCTTCCTATTTAGGTCACCACAGAGCACTGAGTAGCGTTCCCTGTGCTTTACAGTAGGTTCTCACTGGTTACCTATTTTACGCACAGTAGTGTATATAAGACATTATTACTTCTTAAATCGCCTTCATTGTCACCATTTGAATGGTGCATCACCTGCACGCAGCACTAACGGCATCGGCCTTGATGTGAACAGCAGAGAATTTCATTTTGCTCATTCCCTCTTCTGAGGTTGGTTTCACTTTGTCGCTGGGGTGGCAGCCTCTTCTGATCCTGCCCAAAGCGACTGGCGTAACTCTGTCAAAGGTGAGATGGGTTTCTGATCTTTATCTCTAGGTTGTGAAAGGAGAGTTGGCCTTAAGGAGCCTGATGTCCCTCCTCTAAATGTGTGTTAAATGCACTGCAGGGTACGAAGTGATTGCAGGTTCTAAATTATGGGGAAACAGACAAACAACAGAACTGGGGGGTAGGATGGTGTAAGATGAGTTGCAAATTAATTGTACACTTAAGAGTCTGCTTTCTTATTTTCTCTGTAGCCCATTTCCTTCCTCCAAAGTTTCCCTCTGGTTGAGCAGTCTTTGCTTCTGTCCCCCTTCCTGGCTGTGGACTGGGCAGTTTCTGCGGAACTGCGGTATCGGCGCTGATACCCTGAATAAATCGCATAGCGGGCATTCGAGGCTTTGCCCCAGGACCCTTGAATGCTTGGTGTCCTCGTGACCCTCCAGGTCTCCTGGGATGGGACAGCTTGAAACAGAACCCAAATGGAGCGCCATCTTGAGAAAGTCTCACTGTGACACCGTCTAAGCCTTAAACCTAAAAAGATTGGACCCTTCTGGTGCAATTTCCTGCCCTAGTCGGACGTTAGAAAAATTTGGGAGAAAACTTCCAGCCCTTAAAGTCACGCTGTGTAATTCTGACCTTATTTATTTGGGCTTCTACTTGTGAAATCTCTTGAGTTCGGGTCAACAACACATTTTTAACCCTAATATGTGCTGGACACTAGGCAAAGAGCTAGGGATATAAACATGAATAATACCCATGTCTCAGCTTTTCATGGAAAGATAACAGATTTATAACTAAAGAAACCATGACACAATTAATGTTTAGTCACTGTCATTATGAGATATGTAAACCAGAGAGCTATTTTGTCCTGAGGTGTCTAAGCATGTTTCACAGAGTCAGTGGAATTTAAGAGATAAATAGGATATTCTTAAGCAAATAATGGGAAGCGGGGGACACTTGTAATTTAAACAAAGGCAATAACAAGACATAAAGTACCTATGCTCATACAGTGGAGAAAAGACAGCCTCTTCAATAAGTGGTGCTGGGAAAATTGGACAGGTACATGTAAAAGTATGAAATTAGAACACTCCCTGACACCATACACAAAAATAAACTCAAAATGGATTAAAGACCTAAGTGTAAAGCCAGACACTATCAAACTCTTAGAGGAAAACATAGGCAGAACACTCTATGACATACATCACAGCAAGATCCTTTTTGACCCAGCTCCTAGAGAAATGGAAATAAAAACACAAATAAACAAATGGGACCTAATGAAACTTAAAAGCTTTTGCACAGCAAAGGAAACCATAAACAAGACCAAAAGACAACCCTCAGAATGGGAGAAAATATTTGCAAATGAAGCAACTGACAAAGGATTAATCTCCAAGATTTACAAGCAGCTCATGCAGCTCAATAACAAAAAAACAAACAACCCAATCCAAAAATGGGCAGAAGACCTAAATAGACATTTCTCCAAAGAAGATATACAGATGGCCAACAGACACATGAAAGAATGCTCAACATCCTTAATCATTAGAGAAATGCAAATCAAAACTACAATGAGGTATCATCTCACACCGGTCAGAATGGCCATCATCAAAAAATCTAGAAACAATAAATGCTGGAGAGAGTGTGGAGAAAAGGGAACACTCTTGCACTGTTGGTGGGAATGTAAATTGTTACAGCCACTATGGAGAACAGTATGGAGGTTCCCTAAAAAACTAAAAATAGAACTACCATACAACCCAGCAATCCCACTACTGGGCATATACCCTGAGAAAACCATAATTCAAAAAGAGTCATGTACCAAAATGTTCATTGCAGCTCTATTTACAATAGCCAGGACATGGAAGCAACCAAGGTGTCCATCATCGGATGAATGGATAAAGAAGATGTGGCACATATATACAATGGAATATTACTCAGCCATAAAAAGAAATGAAATGGAGGTATTTGTAATGAGGTGGATGGAGTTAGAGTCCGTCATACAGAGTGAAGAAAGTCAGAAAGAGAAAAACAAATACAGTATGCTAACACATATATATGGAATCTAAGGAAAAAAAAAAAAAAAAGGTCATGAAGAACCTAGTGGCAAGACGGGAATAAAGACACAGACCTACTAGAGAATGGACTTGAGGATATGGGGAGGGGGAGGGGTGAGATGTGACAGGGTGAGAGAGTGTCATGGACATATATACACTACCAAATGTAAAATAGATAGCTAGTGGGAAGCAACCGCATAGCACAGGGAGATCAGCTCGGTGCTTTGTGACCACCTAGAGGGGTGGGATAGGGAGGGTGGGAGGGAGGGAGATGCAAGAGGCAAGAGATATGGGAACATATGTCTATGTATAACTGATTCACTTTGTTTTAAAGCAGAAACTAACACACCATTGTAAAGCAATTATACTTCAATAAAGATGTTTTAAAAAATGTATATTAAGTCATCATGTTGTACACCTTAAAAAATCATATTGCACAACCTAAATATGCACAAGTTTTGTCAATCATACCTCAATAAACCTGGAAAAAATAAAAAAAAAATCAACAAAAAAAAAAGTACCTATGCTCAAGGAGTTTGCAGTCTATAGTAGGACATACACACGCTCGTGTGCGTGCACACGTGTGCACACACACACACTTATTCCTCTCAAAAGCAGAGAATGGCCCTCGGCTAGGGATAAACGTTTACAGAAGGCTGCACATTAGACCCTGGCGTGTCATCCAAAGTGGGAGGAGGACAGTCCCAATGATGCGGTATTACAGTGGAGGCAGAAATGATCTGTCCACCAAAGGAGTGACCGAGAGACTATGAGAGCACAGGGGAGGGGTGGGGGAGGGGTGGTGGGTCATGGCTTCATTTAGAGAAGGAGCTCTCTTTGAGCAGGACGTTAAAGGATGAGTAACACTTCAAACATCAGAGGAGGGGGAAGGACACCCACTCTTCCTCTCATGCTTGCCAGGGATTCTTCATCATCTTGGAGTCTGTCCCTTCTACTCAAGGTGACACAGATCTGTACATCTCCTCACCATAAATAAGAGGGACCGTGGCAAAGGCAAAGGAGAGCCACACCAGGGAGTGTACCCCCGGCTCCCTCCTCCTAACTTTCAGAGACCTCCCCCTCCCTTGTACCCACCTTGGCTCCTGCTGGCTGGCGTTGGTCCCACTCATTAAGAATCTCCTCTGAAATGGCCAGAAGACACAAAACTCCAAACAATAAGCAGGGACTCTGGAGTAAAACTGATGAACTATGCTATTTGCACTCATACCAATGCAGATTCTCAAGAAAAGTACTCTTAATGGAAGCATAAAGTAACAGTATAAGAAAACTCAGGCAGTCCCTTGGAGTCTGTGGATTGGGATCGGACCTGAATTATTCACCATCAAATGTGTATTGTGCATGATGAATATTCAAAGAACAACCTTCTCTCCAGGAGCTTATGAGTAGATTCAAAGGTGAAGATGTAAATACACGAATAAGTAAATAGCAATACGAGTATAAACTGATGCTATAGACTGAATGTTTATATCCCTCACAAATTCATATGTTGAAACCTATTCCCCCAATGTGATGGTATTAAGAGGTGGGGCCTTTGGGGGTGATTAGGTCATGAGGGTGGAGCGCTAAGGAATGGGATTCATGCCCTTATAAAGGAGACCTCCAAGAGCTCCCTTGTCCCTTCTGCCCTGTGAGCGCACAACGAGAAGACCGCTGTCTGAGAACTAGGAACCAGGCCTTCACTAGTCATGGAATCTGCTGGCGCCTTAATCTTGGACTTCACAGCCACCAGAACTGTGAGAAATAAACTTCTGTTGTTTCTAAGCCACCAAGCCTATGATATTTTGTCATAACAGCCCAAACATACTAAGACAACTGAGATCTCACAAGATGATATATAAGTATCGTGTGAGCATAGACTCTCCACTGAAATGGAAGAACGAGGCAGTTGGATTAGATGATTTCCTTGGACCCTGATTTTAGATCCATCATTGTATGAATCTGACAATAAGTGCTTTGAGGTCAGAGTTTTATCATCCAAACAGGTTTTCTTCTCTTCCTCGGATTGTATTTACATCAGAAAATAATTCAGAAGAGCAAGTTGTGTGGAATTAAAGATTGCTTGCCTGCACTAATAGCCATGTCCTATTACCTGCACCTAATATGCAAGACACGTTATGTCAAAATATTGACCAGTGAACGTACAGAGTACACTGAGGTTTCTTTCCTACAAACAGGTTAGGTTTATAACATCATTCTTTTATTAGAATTTTATTTTATTACAGTAAGAACACAAGATTTTAAGTGTATAATACAGTATTGCTGACTGTAAGTAAATGTTGCACAGCAGATCTCTAGAACTCATTCATCTTGTTTAACTGAAACTTTATGCCAGTTGATGAACAACTCCCCATTTCCCCCTCCCCCCGCAGCCTCCGAAAACCACCATTCCACTTTGATTTTCAGGTCCTTCTTAGATCTAGTTATTTGCAAGTTCAAAGTGTCTCCAAACCAGCAACATTTGACATTTTTCTCACCACTGTCAATATTCTTATTTCTATATTTGTTTCATTGGAAATTCTGCCTCTTCTTACTAGGACCTTCAACATGCTTAATATTTTGATTACATCAGATATAACGGGGTTAATACTATTCTCAAAACTCATGAAAAACAATAAGCCTTCCACTCTTCACTGACAGGGGTCAAGAGCAGACTTGGTCTTGGATTAACACTTGGCTCCTCCAAATGTCTGCAACTTCACATACAAGGCTCAAAGGGGAGACAGGCAGACCCAGCACTCAGAGTCACTTACAGGTATTAAGAATGGTCCCTGAGCTCAGGAATTAAGACCTTGCTTCCCTAAGCCTTCTATCCCACCATCCTGGGGCTCCAGAGGGAGCCTGAGGTACCGAGCCCACCCAAACTTTCAATACTTACAGCTTCGCCACCAACATTTTTCTTGAGTCCAGGAGGACTAATCTCAGTATGCCCTGTGTCCTCAGTTATCCCAAGAAGCCTTAGCCCCTCAGGTCACCTCCTGTCCCCACCCTCTAATCCCTGCAGGTTCTGCATACCCACTATTCTATCTCCATCTCTCTCCCTTTCCTAACTCCTGAACCATTTCCACCATGTCTCTGCAATTCCTGGTCCATCCTCAGCAAAATCCCATACATCCTAATCTCTTCTCTTTGCCTGAATCTCCCCTGAGGACATTCCTGAGGACTCCCCTGCAGGACATTCCCCTGCAGCTCCTCAAAGGATGACTGTTTTTCTCCTGTAGTCTTTGTGGCACTGGGCCTGGAGGAGAGCTAGGTGTTCTCTGTGATTCCCATGGACTCTTAAAGCCCCTTCCTCACTCTCCTCCCCAAACATCACCAGCTGTGAATCTCACATCAGACTGTGTCCCTCAGTACCCTTCACTGTTGCTGCCTTGTATGAAGGGGGTCACTTCACCCTTATTCCTTGGGGATTTTAGCTCCTGGTTTGCTGTCACTCTCCGCTTTTCTCTGGCCTGAATGTTTGGTGATATCAGGGCTCTGATACACACACGGTCTTTCCCACACCCTGGCCTCTCAGTGCTTTGACCTCCTCTCCTCCAATGCTGTTGTCCTCTCCTCTACCTCAGCCACCTGTTGCTGGGTCACACTCCATCCATGGCAGACGCGTAAGTCTTCTCCGGAAATAAGAAGCAAGGTCGGGAGGGTGGAGGAGGGAAGAGAAATCACGAACAAATTGCTGAAGATTTGGGAGCGTGAATGGGACAGTGCTATACTCTATTTCTCTGACAGCACGCAGGCCTGACTGCGGCTTTTGGGTGGTCATGACTTTAACATGTGACCAGTGAGTGAATGTTTGCTCCAGCCGCGCTCGGTTGCGGAGGTGCAGATGTGGGGTGGGGGGAGAGCAGGAATGATCAGGGCTGTGGTTTTGTCAAAACCACACTTTGTAAAAGAGAGGCCAAGGGAGCTGAGGGCTTGGCAGGGAGTGATTAGTAACGATTAACCTTGGGATGTAAGTGGATAAGAAGGAAAAAGAGGACACGGAGGGAGTGCAGAGCCATGAGCAGATGGTAAGATAAGGTGATGAGGGGTCCCGGGGGGCTGTGAACTCTTGGAGTCAGGTTACTAGAGAAACTGAGTTGGATGGGGTCACGGTTGAAAATGATGGGCTCCAACAGGTGAGCCAGCTAGACAAACCCACAGAATTCTTTAGCTTAGGTTACAATTATGCTTTTGATAAAATCTAGAACGTACAAGGTCAGTCTTCTGGGGGAATCAACCGATATTCCTGGCACTACCCACTGTGGGTAGGAAGTCAGGTGTTGGGCACACCCAGACGTAGGGGCCCTGATTTGCTTATGATCCAGACAGCCGGGACCGCGGGGATAGGGCAGCCAAGCGGAAAGGGAGTGGCATTGCCAGTCGGAGCCTACAATCCACACCTAGGGGAGGCACACACACGATAGGACCAGCAAAGAGAGCAGGGAAGTGCGAGAGGGCAGAGAAGGACAGGAGACTTAGCGCCACCGCGCTGCCTGCTCTCTGACCCCAGGAGCTGACTCTCCCCTGCAGGCTGCCCTTGGCAGTTCACCACAACCTTGGGCAGCGGCCACATTCCAGGCGATGGTTCCAGAGTCTGTCCTGGCAGCTCTGACCGTCCCCGGGTCCACACACTCACAAGCCCCTCTGGCTGGCCCCAAACCACCTTAACTCAGGGCATCTGAAATGAGATTCCTTGTCTATTCCTCCAAACTCAGCTTTGCTCCCTGACCTACTGATTCCTTTTCCTCAACAGCCAGGCTCACAGACTAAAATATTCTTAAATCCTTCTTGCCCTCAACCCACTCCCCACCTGACCAGTTCCCACGGGGGACAGATCATCCCTTCACTGTGTCTCCCACCTTTATGGCGTTCCTCCCCCTCCATCTCCTGCAGTTGAGTTTAGGGCCTCCTTCTCTCATGCGGACCAGGCAACCAACCCTCCTGGCCTGCCTGGGACTGAGGGACACGGGACTGTCCATGCTAAAGCTGGGAAGGTCCCAAGAAATGAGGACGAGTCGGTCCCTGCACGCCTGGACCACTGCAGCAAGCTCCTTCCTGGCTTCTGAGCCCACATTGTCTCCACTCATACATCACTCTCCCCAGTTGAATTTCCCCAGGCAGAATTGCTCCTGACCTCCAAATCTTCAACCTTGAAGGACTTTTAATTTGCTCTCTAATTAGTTTATATTAATTACGGTAACATTCAAGGCTGCCAGCAGTCTGGCCTAACCTGCCTTTCTGGTTTCATCTTCCATTACTCCCTACATGTAGAGTTTGTTCAACTGAGTTGCACTTCGCATAGGATATCCTCACTTCTGGGTCTTTGTCTGTGCTGTGTTTTGGCTGCAATCACCTTGTTGGCCCATTTTGAAATCACACCCATCGTTTAAGTCCCAGCAACGAATGCTTCCACCCCTGACTCCATCTTTCTGACGGGCCACGTGCAATGCCCATCTGCTCAGCTCTTATTGTGACTCCTTCATGCCACCCCAGTGACATTTGTCACGCAGCCCTTCGTATGTACTTACCTGTTACCTTTTCCCCTGCTTGACACTAAGTCCCTCAAAAACCGTGATCTTCCTTATTTATTTTTTTATCCTTCAAAGCTCATCAAACCTTGTATATGGTAGATGATTAGAAAGCATACATTGAGGTTGAAGGAACAAACAGGTACACTTTTATTATATTTTATTAGACCGAAAGTGTTCGCTCATGAAGGGGGAGGGCACCAGGGTCACACATCACCATGGGGACGACCCGTTATCAGGAACACACTGTGACTTGTGAGGTACACCCATGCCATTTACGATGCCCTCAAGTAAGGAATAAGAGTTGCTAGCATATATCATCAGGTACTCTGTTCTAGACACTGATCTAAGTGCCTCATAAGCACTAACTCATTGCGCTTCACAGCACGCCCATGAGACAGTCCTGTGCCGTGGTTAAGAGGGTGGGCCTGGGAGTCAGACTGACTGCATTTGAAACCTGGTTCCACCCCTTTCTAGCTGGTGTCCTTGGGCAGGTTGCTTAACCTGTACACTTCAATCTCTTCGTTTGTAAAATGAGGATAAAAATAGTAGCTAATTCAGTGGCATATTGTGAGGACTAAATTCATTGAATCCAAGATGTCATCTATTGTAAGCTGCATCATTACTTTGTGCACCACTGACAGAGAAAACTATTTCCATCAATATCTGAGCACCAGAGATTGTTAGACGTGGCATGATCTCACAGGTGTTACAATGTGGAAAAATCTGCATCTTAGCACCAGTGAAGTGTGGTATCTGATTTAAATGAACGATGATACTGCTCTGGGGTGAACTGTGTCCTCTCACAACTTATATGTTGAAATTTTAACTTCCAGTACCTCAGAATGTGACTGTATTTGGAGATAAAGTCTTTAAAGAGGTAAATGAAGTGAAATTAGGTCATATGAGTGGACCCTAATGCAATATGAATGGGGTCTTTATACGAAGAGGAGATTAGGATACAGACGTGCACACTGAGGGAAGACCGTGCGACACACAGGGAGGCAACGGCCACCTGCAAGCCTGGGAGGAACTTTCTGAAGAAATAACCCTGCCGACACCTTGATCTTGACCTTTGAGTCTCCAGAACCGTGAGAAAATGAATTTCTGTTGTTTAAGCCACCTAGTCTGTGGTACTTTGTATGGCAGCCCTACCAAGCAACTATAGATCCCTCAATAAATCTTTCTAAGACCACAGGACAGGGAACCGAGTTATGGGACAGCCCTGTCTTAGCAGAAGACCTCCAGTGCATCCTCACCTGGTCCCTGTATCCCATCAACCCAGTACCAAGTTGGAGCTTCCCTTCCACCTGGGTCTCCATCCACTGAGAAGTCAACTGGCCACTTGGCACGTCAGAGCTATATGTAAACCAGAACCACTAGCACTTCACTTATTCTTTTTTATTTTTTTGTATCTTTATTGGAGTATAATTGCTTTACAATGTTGTGTTACTTTCTTCTGTATAACAAAGTGAATCAGCTGTATGCATACACATATCCCCATATCCCCTCCCTCTTGAGCCTCCCTCCCACCCTCCCTATCCCACCCCTCTAGGTGGTCACAAAGCATCAGCTGATCTCCCTGTGCTACGCAGCTGCTTCCCACTAGCTATCTATTTTACATTTGGTAGTGTATATATGTCAGTGCTACTCTCTCACTTCATCCCATCTTACCCTTCCCCCACTGTGTCCTCAAGTCCGTTCTCTATGTCTGCGTCTTTATTCCTGCCTTGCCACTAGGTTCTTCAGAACCATTTTTATTTTTAGATTCCATATATATGTGTTAGCATACGGTATTTGTTTTTCTCTTTCTGACTTACTTCACTCTGTATGACAGACTCTAGGTCCATCCACCTCATTACAAATAACTCAATTTCATTCCTTTTTATGGCTGAGTAATATTCCATTATATATATATGTGCCACATCTTCTTTATCCATTCATCTGTCAATGGACATTTAGGTTGCTTCCGTGTCCTGGCTATTGTAAATAGTGCTGCAATCAACATTGTGGCACATGTATCTTTTTGAATTGACTTCTTATTTTTTAAAAATTGCACTTATGCGGCCAGAAGGGGAAAGTGTGATGAGCTTTTGAATATCAACACACTGCTAACAGGATCCTGGCTAAAGTACCCGGTCCATGCTTAGCTCAAACCATGTTTAGCAAAACTGTTGGTGGGGACTTGACATTAAAAAGGTTTATAACAGCAGATTGTCTAGATTAATTAGCTCTCCAAACAGGACTGACACCCTCCCCCCCTTTTCTTTCTAGACTGTTTGACATTTGTACATAATATGAAGAAAGATCGTTCAGCCTGTAATGTGGCTGCTAGGAGGCTTCTCTCATGTTTGCTAATCTCCTACATGGTGAAACGCTGGCACCCAGACAAACCCTCATTCACATCGGAACAAAGCAGTAGTTATGTGTGTTGAAATTCCTTAGAGAAAATGTCTTGCAGGTCGTTGGGGGAGCGCATGAATGCTGGAAATACTTCGCCATGTGTTGCTCAACATCCTGGGAAGATAGTCTGTTGGCATCTGGCCGCTCCCCCTGGAGAAGGGTTGCAGTGCTCTGGGGCACGTGGGTCTGGTGAGGACAGAAGGAGCATGGGTGGAGGAGGGGGTGGAAGTGGGGTTGGATGTTTTCTCTGTAATTGTCCCAGACTGGGTTGGAGCCAACTCCAGACTGCCCACTTTCTTAGTCCTTTGAGAGTATCTAAAGTCAGGCTTGTCACCAAGGCTGCCACCTTCCCCGTTCAGGACCAGATTTTCCTGCTTTCTGATTATAAGTCCAAGTTACGTACTTGGGTTTCCTCAGCTTTGACTTGGAGAAGTAAGAGAGTGGAGGAATAGCGGAAAGGCTTTTGATCAACATCAAAGGTATGAAATGGTTAGGTAGGAGTCGATGTGTGTAGGATGGAAGCCGAATCAACTGTGGCTCCAGTTTGTTTGGAGGTAACTCCAGCAGATGGGGTTGAGTAAGTGACCATAGGGCGCAGAGGAAGGCGGGTGTGGTACTGGGGTGATGGTAATAAGTGAACACCTCCAGAGGAGTGAGGAGAATGGTGCTGAGCTAGAGCCGTGCTTGTCACGGTGGCGCCTGGACCAGGAGCGTTGACATCACCTGGGATAAAAACGCCAATTCTTAGCCGCGCCCCAGACCTACTGAATCATGAACTTTGGGGGTGGAGGCCAGCCATCTGTACTTGAGCAAGTCCTTCTGGTGGTTCTGATGCAGGCTAAAATGTGTTAGGAGCCCTTCTGGAATGAGGAAGAGACAGTCTTGGTAGCACTGGGTTAGGGGAGAGATGGGGCAGAGGAAGGAGTAGAGAATGGACTCAAAAGTAGAAAGAAGTTCTGCTCTGTACAAAGGAAAAGTGATGAGGGCTGCTGGGATCATAAAAGAATGTGAGTCAAGACTGTAGCCGCTCAAGGTAGCCTGGATCCTTAGTTAGCATATGCTGGCCACTGATGTAATGCAGAAGTTTTAAGGAGAGACACAGCCAACAAAGGTAAAAGAACAAACATGGATGCAAATTACCCTTTGAAATTAGAAAAAGGGAATTACATGGCTGAGATTCACCTGCAGATCCCAGAGGGGCTCATTTATTCTCTTCTCTCTCTCCTCTGGTCTGGTACGGGATGAATGGTGGCCCTCAAAAACTATGTCCATGTCCTAGCCTCCAGAACCTGTGAATGTGACCTTATTTGGAAAAAGAGTCTTTGTAGATGTAATCAAATTAAGGATCTCAAGATAAGACCATCCTGGATTATGTAGGTGAGTCCTGAATCCAAGAAACTCTTTTCATAAGGCACAGAAGAGGAGACAGACACACAGAGAAGGAGATGAGAAGGTGGAGGCAGAGACTGGAGTTATACAGCCATAGACCAAGGAATGCCTGGAGCCACCAGAAGCTGGAAGAGGCAAAGAAGCATTCCCGCTAGAGCCTTCAGAGGGAGCATGGCCCGGCCAACACCTTAATCTCGGACTTCTGGTCTCTGGAACTGTGAGATAATAAATTTCTGTAGTTGTAAGCTATGTAGTTTGTGGAAATTTGCTATGGCAGTTCCAGGGAATGAATACACCTGGCCTAAGGAAAAAGATTTGGAGTCAGAAGGACATGTGTCTTAAATTTTTTTTGCATTTTATTTACTTGTCTGAGAAATGAACTCTCGGAGTCACGATGGCCCCTACCTGGCTTGCATTGCTCATGACTTTACCTGTCTGCCTCCTGTTAGCATTTGAGCTTGTGTCCTCTTGGTCACACGCTCTCTCAAGTCTTCCCCATCTTTGACACACCAGCATTCTAGCAAGGGGATGGGGGGTGGCGCGTTGATAACCCAACTTTTTTGGAGAGTATTTGGAGGTGATGCAATCTTTCACCCTTTGAATAGCCTGGTTGATTTACTATGGAAGGAAATATCTTCCTAAAGTACAGCATGATGACTTTCTAGAACTGGGAACTCAGTGATTTATCTCATGAAGACATGAGAGAGATTGTCTCCTGGCTGGGTTCCAGCCATCCCTTCCAGAGGGTAGGAAGGCATGACTCTGGAAAATTAGCGTTGGGTGACTGTGGGTGAGAAGGGCCTTCCTTGCAGAACAGAAGGAATAAACACAGGCCTGCGGCAGGGATGCTACATTGTTGGGTCGCTATTACCCACGTGTGAGGCATGTGTTATTTGGAATTGTCCTCAAGTTCTCGGCTGGAAAAATATACAACCTGACGTCGGTCTTTCCCAGAGGCTGTGTGTGTTTCAAGGAAATCTCTAGAGTTAGCTACTCCAAAAGAGAATTATATATTAGATAGATCAATACTGTCTCCACCCAAGGGAATTTATTTCTGGAGTACCGGAAAACACTCCAGTTAATAACACTCTGCTGCTAATAAGGTCCCAAGCTATGCTCTGATGCTTTGTGGTGGCTGATCTTTGGTGGCTTCCCCGCAATCCCTGAAACCTAGTTTCCATCTGGCTCCGCCTCTGTGGCAGCACTCCGATATTCAGATTTCAAACTTTTGTCTTCTTTTTCTTCTTGTCATTCTTCTCTATCAGAGCATAGCTGTCCTTTGTCTCAACCCTTTAAAGTCTGGATCTGTTGATGAACAAAGATCCTAGTGGCCATGGGCACCCTGCGTTCCTAGGTAATCCATTTGCATTTCAGAGCCTTCTTGGATCTACTGGCGGGAATTGCAGACCCATGGTGGGCTGAGCAGTGAGGGAGTGTCCCTTAGAGGCCCTCAAACCACAGGACACGTGTGACTGCTGGCTGCACTGGTGAACTCAACAGACTCAGGACCAACATAGGAAGTGAATTCATTTGTTTAGATCTGCAGAGGTTTTTCAGCTTCACCTAAGAAGTCAGAGCCAGGAAAAGAAATGTTTCCTTGAGTTTCTTCTAAAGAAGGCTTCCCTCAAAGAGCCTGCAGGACAATGGGTCAGGGGGAGGCTGAGAGAGCCAGGGTCGCCGCTTCTGGGGCTGGCTCAGCCGCCAACTGGTCATGTGATCCTGGGCCTCCTCTGAACTCCTCTGAGTTGCTTTGCTCACCTGTAAAAGTTAGTGGTAAATCAGGTCAAATTAGATCAGTGTCTGACCAGAAAAATTATCCAGGCCAATGGTAGAAAAGTCATCCAGGCTAATTGTAGAAAACCCAGCTCTCTGGGCCTCATGACAGACCACCTGAATCCGACTCTCCACAAAGGGATGTGGGCATCTCTGTTCCTGCTAAGTGTTGCTGTGGTCAAAGGGATCGGGGGTGTGAGAAACAGGGAGTGTGGGAAACAGACGTAGGTGATTTCTCAAGACCCTCTCAGCCTCACTCTCCTGTGACGTCCAGAAGGGCAGTAGGGCAAGGGCTACGGAAAGAGCCCAGAAGCCTGAATGCCTGAGTTCAAACCCTGGCTCTGTGATTTACCAGCAGTGTGTCCTTGGCCAGTCATGCCTCCTTATGCCTCAGTTTCCTCATCTGTAGAATGGGCGTGATAAGAATATCAATCACGTAGGCTTGTTGCTGATTAAATGAAGTTAAATAAGTAAAGAGTACAGAACGGTGCCTGACTGACAGCCAGGGCTCAAGAATACATTCGTTGTATTAAAACTACAAAGGACAGGGCGAGAAAAGGCATTTGACAGAGCTTCAGAACTCAGCTCAGTGTCACCCTCTTTGCAGCCTGCTCTGGGGCCCCGAGCCAGGTGGCCCCAGTCCCGTAGTGCTGCCTTCGTGACCATCCTGGGCTTACTTAGCACGTGTCTTTGTTTGACTTTATTTACGTGTGTGTCCAAATCCCCTAGATTCCAAAGGCCCCAAGGGCAAGGCTGGGGCTCATTTACCTCTTTCCCCTCAGTGCAGAGCAGAGCTGGCAAAGGGCAGGCTCACATCAACACTGGCTGAGCCGAGTTCATCTCCTGGGCCTCTCAGACTCCCAGCTCTCTCTGCTTCCTGCTGTCGGTCTGTCTGTCTCCTCTTGTCTCCATCTCTGTCTCCCTGGATTGGAAGGCCACGCTGTTCTGACTGAGACATAAAAGCTGGCCTACAACGGGGAGCAAAATATCTTTCTCTCTCCCCTTTCCTTGGTGGAAAGTATACTCTGGAAGATTCCAGGGTCAGAGGAAGGGGAGGAGTCTGAGGCGAGCAGGAGTCTTAAAAGTGAAACTGGGAGGACACGCCTCAGGACCATACCCTGGGCCCCTCAGGGAACTGTCACCGAGCAGGGGGTTGTCACCGAGCTGTTGTCCTAGAAAGCTGTTCCTTTTCCTGGGTGCTGGACATCTGTTCAGCATTGTGCCCCCAAGGGAGTCGGGTCAGGGAGCCTGGAGATTGATCAAACTGCCAGGAAAGTAGGGGCCAGGCTGTGGGAAGTGGGACTCCACTGAGGGGGGCACAGCTCAGGCTGAGAGGTGGGCACCGGTCCTGGTCCCTGCCCTGCCTCTAGCTTTCTTGCTTCTGTGGACTCTGAACTTCTCTGTGTTATATCAGCCAAGGTGACAATAGGAAAAGAGAACAAAGCAGACGCTGTATCACCTCTTATGACCTGGTCTTGGCAGTTGCATAGTGTCATTTTTGTTTCTGTCGCAAGCCTACCCAGGTTCAAAGGGAAGGGGTATAGACCCGACCTCTCGATGGGGGAGTGTCAACGTTCCTAGTAAGGAGAATGGTGGGATGGCAGCTATTGCTGCAGGTGTGTATGAGGGTTCTCCAGAGAAACAGAACCAATTGGAGATGGATTGATTGATTATAAGGAATTGGCACATGCAGTTCTGGAAGCTGAGACATCCCAGGATCTGCAGTCAGCTCCCTGGGGAGCCAGTGGTGTAAGTTCCAGTCTGTGGGTAGGAAAGACCGTTGTTCCAGCTCAGCAGGCAGGCAAGAAAAGTTCTTTTTCGTCAGCTTGTTGGTTCTATTCAGGCCTTCAGTGGGTTGGGTGAGGCCCACCCACACTGGGGAGGACAATCTGCTTTACTCAGTCTACCGATTCAACTGTTAACCTCATCCAGAAACCCTCACAGACACACCCAGAAAAACGTTGGACCAAATATCTGAGCACCCCAAGGCCCAGTCAAGTTGATGCATAATATTAACCATCAAAGTCATCTCTGAAAAACACAAATACCACATTCTCAGGGGAACAGACTTCCACCCCTTTGGTCCCCAGGTGAGCTCAGAGCCCTTCTGGCTCTTCTTTCTTTTTTTTTTGAATTTTAGAATTTTATTTATTTTTTTATACAGCAGGTTCTTATTAGTTATCCATTTTATACATATTAGTGTATACATGTCAATCCCAATCTCCCAATTCATCACACCACCACCCCTCCCTCACCACTTTCCCCCCTTGGTGTCCATATGTTTGTTCTCTACATCTGGGTCTCTATTTCTGCCCTGCAAACCGGTTCATCTGTACCATTTTAATGTCGCTGTTGGCAGACATGGGAACAGGATTCAGGCAAAGGCACTTCCTCCTCAGGGCCCCCCATCTCTTTCCTGATTAGGCCTTGTAAGTAAAGGAGCCCAGAGATGACAATGGTGACTTACGGGAGTCACAGAAGACCCTAGTCAGAGTGTTGCCACTTTAGAGGGAAATCCAGAAGCCGTGAGTCTCTTGGGCCTTTGTGACTGGGCCAGTTCACAGGTGGGGTCACATGGGGGCATGCTGGTACTGAGGTGAAGAGGAAACCGGGCTGGTGGTGGGGTGGGGAGCGACACCAGGAGGGAGAACTGGGAAGGGCACAGCGGTTGGGCCCCTCCTTCTCATCACCCACCTTCTTCCTCCTTGGCCCAGCTCTGGCTCTGTGGTCTACAACACCGCCACCACCACCAAGCTAGCATAGATTGGAATAAATAATCTAATAAAGGATATTAGTATAGTATCGAGTTCCATCTGTATGTCACGTTTATGCGCTAGGGCTCTCACAAAACTTCTGAAAGTAGGATATTTTCAATTTCAATTTGTAAATAAAGACACAGATGGAGAGATTAAAGAACTTGCTCATGACTGTACAGCTGGTGAGGATGGATGTCGGATGCAAACAACGTCCATCTGACGCTCAGCGTTCACTCGCTACATGCTCATGGCACCAGATCAGAGTTCCTCTTACTGGGGGGAAGCAGTGAGGAATGGGGAAATGAGGCTGATACAAGGAAAGAGCAATGAGAGGGAAATGGAAACCACATTTCCTTCTGGCATGTCTCTGTGGTTGTTGACCTTTAAGGGACAAGTAGGCGGAATCCCTGATTCTAGGGATACCAGTGAATTGGGGCAGGAGACGGTCTTGCGGTGAAACCGGGGAAAGGGGCCTGCCTGGGTTTAATGAGAATGGAAAGGGTTGTCGGGTCTAGGGACACCTGGCTTCTCCCCACAGGCATGGCCCTGGGAATCACACCTCAACGGCTGGACATCTTCTCTCTCCTGCTCTCAATCTTGAGGTTTCCTGGGAAAGCATGTCTCATTTATTATAAAATAATTTGCTGGGAGAAGGTGGGAGTGAGTGGATGGTGAAAAGATCCAGGAAATGGGAACTGGGCTTGTGGCTTGGGCACCACTAGTTGGTGTAGAGGACGTGGTCTCCAAGTTTCCTTCCAGCTCTGTGCCTCGTGTGTCCTAAGTGCTCGAAGGTGCTGCCTTATTGGGCATTCTGAACTGATCTCCGGTCTCTCCGTGGCAAAGCGAGGGCTCTGCTTCCTGAAGAGGCCGAGCAATCCCACCCAGGTGAGCTGCGGGATTCCTCCGCTATCCTGGGCCCGGGGTGAGCGTTTACTCCTGGGCCGGTCACACCAGAGCTCTGACGGCCTTTACATCTCTCATGTGACTGTGACTCCTATGTCACCTTCCTGGAACTTCCTGCAGCTGAGTCAGCCTACAGGGCTGCGTTAGAAGGTTCTCCCTTTGTTCCAGATGTTCTCAACGCCACCCACCGTGGGAATGCACACCATGCATCATGGGACAGAGCCTGCTGGGATGTCCTGGTTGTGGTGAAGGCGCCCGGCGGGCACTGAGGGACACTCACCCCATCTCATGGACTCAGGGGTGAGTCAGGCTGCTGCCCCCCCAACTCAATTTGGCTCTTCTCAAACTCTCCCCCTTGTGGCCCTTCCTCTCCTCTCCCAGACTCACCCCAGGCACTCAGCCTGCGTTGGGCTATCCCTCTCTTCACTGAGGGTTTGGCTGTGGGCTCCATCGTCCTTAGGGAGTTTGTCCCCCCAGTAAGCTTCCCCGCTGCTCCTCACTCAAGCCCAGTCAGCCTCTGGGGGTGTGAGGAGGTTGGAGGGGCTCGGCGTAGTTAACAGCGGGTGAGTCATCTCCCCAGGTGGACGTGGGAAAAAAGAATGGGTGAATGCGCTGGTAGGAAAAAAACGACATTCAAGCAAAAAGTACAGCTGAGGGCTTCCCTGGTGGCGCAGTGGTTGAGAATCTGCCTGCTAATGCAGGGGACGCGGGTTTGAGCCCTGGTCTGGGAGGATCCCACATGCCGCGGAGCAACTGGGCCCATGAGCCACAACTACTGAGCCTGCGCGTCTGGAGCCTGTGCTCCGCAACAAGAGAGGCCGCGATAGTGAGAGGCCCGCGCACCGCGATGAAGAGTGGCCCCCGCTTGCCGCAACTAGAGAAAGCCCTCGCACAGAAACGAAGACCCAACACGGCCAAAAAAAAAAAAAAAAAAAAAGTACAGCTGAATCAAGTCATGGATGCCCTCCCTGGGAGGGGCGTGTGTGTACGGAGGGGGGGGTTGGGGTAGGGAAGTGGTCTGAGAGAGCAGTGGGGCCTTCCAGCTAAGGGGGCTGTTTACTGAGTATAGTCTGAGAATAAACTCTGGATCATTTAGATTCATGAAAGCTCATCAATATGCATCATGAGGGTCTACTATGTAGGAAACTCTGTGTGTATTACCCCACAGCTGCTTTACAGTACTGTTGCCTTTGAAAAAGATACATGGGAAGAGGCTTAAACGTGCAGCTAGGGGGATGGTGGTATTAGACTTCACAGTAGAAGAAGCGTCCATTTTTCTGGAACCTTTTTCAAAAAGAGCATGCGTACCCTCTGTGTCTAAAATGTGCAGGGGCCAATCTGAAGGTTAGGGTGACACCAGTTTATCTGGTACAGCCCTTGAAGGTCTGTGGACCCACGGCCTCTCAATTCATCATCTGGGGACAAGGGGGCATAGTCCTAAGGGGTTGAGGTCTCAGTCCCGATAAGAAGGTTGAGGTCAGTTAGCATTCATCTCTTTCCTTGAATCCCTTCTTACTGCTTTTGCAGGACACTTGGTTTCTCACCTCATTACCTTCTTCCCCCAGACTGGCTCCCTCAACCTGGCACTGATCATCCATGTTTCTGTCACATGCGCCGTCCCTCTCTGGTCTCTGAGGTCACAGACCCTGGAGTCACCTTGGATTTAGCAAATTCACTGAGCACTCTTTCATTCATTTCCTAAAATCAATCCTGCCCCCCCCCCCCCGCTTCCCAATTCCAGCGTTCTTTTTACACCCTTCTTTTCTTCTGCATTCTACTGTCCTCAGACAGCTTTGGGCCTTCATAACATCACATATGACCTCCGAGCTGTCGATTTGCAGCTGGTGTTTGTCTCCCCGAACCTCCCTGAGCTGTGCTTGGATGACGAGGCGATGGACTGGGTCAAGAACACGCGGCAGAATCTGCTAACCGTGCACCAAAAATCCATTTTCTCTCCCTGGGAGCATGGCTGGCTTACATTTACCAGCCTCCCAGGTACTAAATGTAGCAAATCACTGAGTTCTAGGCAGGGGAATATGGACAAGATGAAGAAGAGTACCAGCTAGAAGCAGACAACAAGGAGGCTTAGGTGATGGCAGCCTTGGAAATGGAAGGTGCCCGGTCCCTGAATTACAGTGAGGAGGAAAGCCACCGCCAGTGAGATCAGACTTCCATCTATACCAACAAGAAATAAGCTTGTTTTGTGTTTGAAAATATTTGGGTCAAAACCCATTTCAAGTCCAGAGCCCTCTATCTGATTTTTCAGGTTTCCCATGGTTGCCCCTGCCCGTCTGGCTTCATTTCCCACCGCCGCTTCCTCTGCCCTCCACTCTGGTCACCCTGTCTCTTTCAGCCCTCAGTAAGCCCACGCCTGCCTTCCTACCCCAAGCCTACTTCTCCTCCTGCCCTCTGTCTCCTTCCCTTTGCTGACCTCAGTCTCTAGTTCTTCTAGGAAGAGCCTCGGAAAACTCCATCCCACACTCACCTCTCCCTTCTCTGAATTAACAGGTTAGTCATTGCTTCCCATGTGCTAGTTTTCTCTTCCTTCTCACAGGCAAGAACTGTCTTCGTGTCTACGAAGTCAAGTAGGAGTGTCAAGTAGGAGTTAAATACACTGTTTTGTGAATTGACTGTAGTCTAGGGTCCTCAGACTTTATTCCTTGACATGAATAACATGAAGTGTGCTCTCTAATAGATCATTTGTTCATTCAATGAAAGATTTACTGGGCGTAAATCTTTTTACAGTCCCCACCGACATTGTTATAAAGAGCTATAGTGAAAGTTGCAGGGAACACATGACAAAGTTACCGACCTTCAGCATATGTGTCAGAATGTGGGACTTGTTTGATGATATTTCTGTCCTGGTTAGTCCCTGAGGTTGCTGATGTATTTTCACTTTCCCCTGAAATCTTTTGTTCCCTATCAACATTGTACCTCCAACACGGAACCCCGAGGCTGGACACACCCAAGGAAGTACAGGGCAGGTCCCCACTTGACTTTGAGTCTCAGAGTTGACTTTCTTTGCCTATTTATCAGGACCATACTCTTGAAAGTCAGTTTTTGTAGAAAGACGGGAAATCTTTTCTAAATCCTCAATATTTCCCTTTGGCATGTTAAGAGCCAAGACCACCTGCATCTCTATCAAAGAGTGGAAGGGAGAGAAGACACCCCCTCAGTCCTTCCCAATTCACTGCCCAGAAGGGGATGGATTGGGGCAAAGGAAACCCTTGCCAATGAGGACGGTAAAGTGAAATGCCTATACCTTCTGGCTATGTGGGACGGAGCGTGGGTTGAGATCAGTATGCCTGGACTTCTCTCCCCAGGAGGGGGCGCTGTTAGTTGAGAGGGAGGACAAGGTGAGAGGGGCTTTTGCACCACATCTTGGGACCCTGGGAGGAGATCCCCTAGGAGGATGCCCTGTCCACTGCCATGGCGTTGCTGGAATGTCAGCTCCACTAGAGCAGGGATCTTTGTTTGGTTCACTGATCCCCAAAACCTAGAACAGTGCCCAGAACATGGTAGGTGCTCAGTAAATATTTCCGGAGTGACTACATCAGAGTAAAATGGATGGGACGCTGTCTCTGGGCAGAGCTCCCCCGTGTGGCTTGGAAGGCGTCCAAGAGTTTCTATAAGCCACGTAGGGGGACATGGCGAGTGGAGGGGGCTGGGTGGTGATCTTATGTGGGGTGTTGCCACATTGGAGGCTTCAAGGAGGACCCTGTGGGCCGGAGGGGCAATGGTGTCCTCAGCTAGTGACAGGGGGACACCCAGCTCCACCAACAGCCAGATGGGGCTGAGTCAGCAGGGGGGATTTTGGGCTGCGCTGACCCAGAGGGGCCGCAGCACTAGCAGCATCAGGCCGACAGGGGGCGCCATGCCCCACAGTACAGAGAGTAGTACAAGGGCACCGCAGGCATCAGAGACCACCTCTGCAGCCACAAGGACTCCATGAACTCCCCCTACTCAGAGGCCATCTTGGGGAGGAGGATGGAGTGGGGCAGAGCTCAGCATGTCCTTGAAAAGGACCGCTTTCAACTGAAAAGAGACCATTGAAGTAGGAAGAGACTCAGATATTGTTAACTAGCCTATCCAAGTCTCCTTTTCTTTGAACTGGAGTTGGCATTGGCACCTACTTCACAGGGTTGCTGTGAGAATTAAATAAATAGTATGTAGAAAGCATTTGGAATCTGACAAGTTGTAATCGACGTCCTTGCTGTGACAGTTGTTCCCCAGTGAGGTGGCATTCCTGGGGACAGCTAGGTCAGTTATGAAAAATAAGATGTTATGTTTACTTTGCAACATCTGGGCATGGTGTGAAAAAGAATTGCCGTCATGACACTTAATAACACACAATTTGAGTAGGGATTTGTGGCTTACAAAGCACTTTCAAATATTGTCCCCTTGAATCCTCTCAACAATGCCACAACAGGGGAGATAATTTCTACTCTGATTTTACAGATCTGGAAACTAAAACTCAGTGAATTTGACAGACTCACCCAAGGCCAGACTTCTAGCAAATGCTAGAGCCAGCTCTGAAATCCAGGACTCCTGACTCCAAATCCCCTTCTCTTTCAACTCTATCACTCCTGGAAATGGGCCCCCTGCCACCAGAGAGGGCAGGACCCTCCACCTACTCCTTGGGTCATGAGACTTCCCTCCTACAAGGAGGCTTTTGTTGAGTTGGGCCAGGGTGCTGGGAAAGGAACCGGATTACAGAGGGTCCCAAACATGCGAGGCTGAAAGAACAGAGTCTACAGCTAACTTAATAAGCACTGGGTTCATTCGTGCAACAACCCTGTCTGTGCAAAACGTGTTTCAAGGATCCTGAGATCTTACCAAGCGTTCCCTCCAGCACAGTGTGGCAGCTGAGCCATCCATCTGCAGTCTTACAGACAAGCGGCTGAGACGCAGAGAGGCCAGGCGGCCTTCAAAAGGTCACACAGAATCAGAGGTGACTCACATACGAGGAACCCCCATCATCTAAAGGTGGAAGTGGCTGGTGGAGGTGATTGAGGCCACGGACAAAGGAAACGGAGTCGGACACCCATGGGTGAGATAAAGCCCAGATGAAGAAGGACTTTCTCTTCTGTCTTAGTTTAGACCCTTTCGGTGGCAATCAGCTGAAGCCCGGGTCAAATTCACTTCAATACTGAACAAGGTTTTTTGCTTGTTTGTTTGTTTAAGTATATTACCTAAAATGGGGGTTAAATGTTATAAGGGTCCAGGGCTGATTCACAGAATGCAGGTCAGGGCATGACATGGGTCCAGCAACTGGAGAACCCTCAGTGCTGTACCTGAGTGGCTTGTCTTCCGGTCAGATCTGCCTCCTCTCTGTCTGTAGACTGGCTGGCCTCCTTCTCTGGCCTCCTGGTTGCCTACAAGGCTAACTTCTCCTGTGTGCAATTCCAGAATGCCAGCCTAGAGGGTATGATCAGCCTGGATGGGGGTCTCCACACCTACTGTGGCTGGATTGGCTCCGGCTGCTCTCCTGAAGGGCCCACAGGGGCCATCACCGGGCCTGCCCCCCCAGACTAAGCACAGAAGTGGGCAAATGCAGGACAGGCCTTGGGGCCACAGTGCAGGGAAAAACCATTTGCTGGTGGTGGAGAGTGAGTTTATTCTGTGTGCTGTTTTGCATTTCAGAAGGGCTGAGTTTTCCTTTCCATGTCAGCCTCTTCCTTGCAATCCACCCTGCGGACAGCTCCCCCTCCAGGCCTAGAGGTGGCTGCTTTATGTAAAAGGCAAAATTCGTTTTTTGACAGAACTGCCTCCTAGTGCTTGAAAATGTCCAGTTTCCTCCATGTGTCAAAAATCCACTCCTTGGAACCTGTGAGGGAAAGCTCTCTGCCAGGGAATCAGAGGTGAGACCAGCAGGTGACAGGGCCCCTCGGCCTCTAGTCACACGTAGAACGCTGAGATTTGTATTCTTTGCCTCTTCTTACTTCCATGTTTGTCATTTGATAGATTCTCAACTGCTGAAGAAACCAAGTCAGAAAGACGTGGCCCAACTTCACAGGACATTTTGGCTGGCTGGGGTGGGGCGGGGCTGTCACCGTCCCATGTGGATGGTTTCTGGTGTGAAAGAAAAATGTGAGGGTTTGTCTCTCTCTCCAGATTCAGGCCCCCTAACATTGCACTTAGGGAATAACAAAACAGTGACTTTACTGGGAACTCATTTCACAAGGAAGTTATAAAACTGAGCATTTACGCGTGGCATTTAGAAGCTTAAACTGTCTTTTCTTGGAAAGAGCAGAAGCAGGTGGTCAGACCCGTCCCATGTGAGTGAAAGACATGCTCGGTGGAACTTCTGGCTGGAGCCAGCGTTTGGGGGCGGCCCCTAGCCATGTTACTTTTGGTTTTTGTTTTTTTGAAGCTGCATAAAGAAAATACTTTATTCTTAATACAGTGCTGGAATTTAGTAGCTATAAAATATTTTTTATTTTTATTTTTATGCAATTTTTAAAGGTTACTTTCCAGTTACAGTTATTACAAAATTACCGATTCTATTCCCCAGGGTGTACAATGCGTCCTTGAGCCTATCTTACACCCAATAGGTTTCACCTCCCACTTCCCTACCCCTGTGTGGCCCCTCCCCGCTCCTTTCTCCCCACTGATAACCACAAGTTTGTTCTCTATATATGTGAGTCTGCTTCTTTTTTGTTATATTCACTAGTTTGTTGTAATTCTTTTTTATGACCTCCCCACCTCTGTCCCTTTGCACCCCAGTTGCTACATGCAACTAGTCTCACCTTCTGGCTGTCACTGACAGGATGTCCCTCCTCTGCACTGAGGCATCTTTCTGACCTGGTCCTGGCTCTTTCTCTGCTGTACCAGTCACAGCACAGGGAGGTCACCAAGGAGCACTTTCTCCCTCGTGGGGCTAACATTCTATTATTTAGACCCCAAATGTGACAAGCCGTGTCTACCATTTCATCCAGCACCACGGGTGATTCTCCTCTTCAAGTAAACTCAGTCTGTGTATTAATGATACTTTCCCTCATAAAAAAAAGTTACTTGGAGAGAAGGTGGATATGACGTTCATGATCTTTTGCTAGAGATTTATGGCATCACACGGAGGGCAGCTGTGATGACGGCTCTTTCTGAGTATGTTTTGGTGGCACCATCATCAACAAGACCAGGACAGGTCAGAGGCAGCAACTGCCTGACCCAAAGCGTGCGCTTTCTCTATTCAGTCATTTACCTCTGGTGTCACCATAGCAGAGAGAGATTCTGCCCCATGCTTCCGGGTAGTATGGTAGTGATAAACGGAATATTTATAAATGGAATATTTCCTGCCATATCGATAAACAAAGGATGTCACAGTCACCAATGATTGCAGCCCTCCAATGTGAGCTGGTGAGCCCTGAGGAAACTCCGGGCTGCAAAGAACACCTACTATCTAGCCCCCATCAGACTGCAGCCACTCCCTGCGGTGAGCGCTGAGGAAACTCAGTTTGTGAAAACACAGGATACTGGACCCAGAAAGCTGAGGTGCACATCAAAGGAATGATTTCAGTGAGCCCAGACTCTTACATCTTCCCATACAAAGAAAAGCATTAAATTCCTTAACTTGAGATACCTGGTTTTCTTTATTTAACAATAATCTTTTGATGTTCCCAGTTACCTATGCTTTGTTGCAAAACTCCTCTATATCCCGGCTCCTCCCCTTTCCTCGGAGCAGTTTCTGAGTTATCTGTCTCCCAGCTGCAGTCCTCATTTTGCTCCAAGTAAAACTTAACTCGCAACTCTCACATTGTGCATTTTTTTTTAAATTTATTAATTATGGGTGTGTTGGGTCTTCGTTTCTGTGCGAGGGCTTTCTCTAGTTGCGGCGAGCGGGGGCCACTCCTCATCGCGGTGCGCGGGCCTCTCACTACCGCAGCTTCTCTTGTTGCGGAGCACAGGCTCCAGACGCGCAGGCTCAGTAATTGCGGCTCACGGGCCCAGCTGCTCCGCGGCATGTGGGATCTTCCCAGACCGGGGCTCGAACCCGTGTCCCCTGCATTGGCAGGCAGACTCTCAACCACTGCGCCACCAGGGAAGCCCCCTGTGCATCTTTTTTTGAAGTCAAAAGTAGCCTAAGAGGGAAGCATGAAGGTGGGATTTAAGACTGTCCCACCCAGCCCGTAGTCTATTTCATGTTAGGTAGCAAAGGAAGTGGCAAAAGCAACAGGCATTTCTACGACTCCTTTATTATTGTAGAAATCACCCCAGGCTGACTCCATGCTAACTACTGAGGTTCACAGTCCTAGGAACAGCAAAGGAGGAAAATAGACACCTGCACAGAGCCTCAGTGCCCCCATCCACATAATAAGGATCAGGTAAACCCTTCCCTCCCCACTCCTTAGTACAGCAGGGAAGGGCAAGGCAGCAAGCATTTATGTGCCTAGAACTGGGCTAGGAGTTTTATGTGTATTATTGAATTCCTTCATGCCTTTCTTGTGAAGTGGATTTTTTGATTTCCACTGTAGTGCTGTGACCTCGAGGCTCACACCTCTGAAGAAGTGGCCAGGATTCTCTGGCACCAAAGACCGCCCTGGGCTGTTTCCTCAAGATACCCAGCTGACCCTCAGAGGTGTGAACTTCCTTCACTAAGGTTTGATAAGGGGCCCTGGGAAGGATGGGGAAGCCTCAGTCAACACTGTGAAATGAGTAAGGTTCGCATTTGCGTCCTTCTAACAATCTCTTCCCCGCTCTTCACGCCAGCCAGCGACCAGTGTCTTTCCCAGGCTTTCTGCCCCTCCTCTCAGCCCAGAACCACTGTCAGCTAATCCCTGGAAGCTGCAAAGGCTAACGGTGGGATCTTTTCAGGAGGACAAAGAACAAAAAGCCCCAGATCTCAAATGAACTTCTCCTTGAGGAATTTCAGTCACCAAGACAGGCGATGTCTACACACTCCTGAAATCACACTCTCAGCCCCTCTCCTTCTCCAAAAGCCAACAGAGAAACTACCTGGAGAGCCGCATATATGGCGCTGCACTTCTGCAATTGAGCAACCCTGGTTCTCTGCTGAAGTTTGAGACTCTTAGCTCAGCTTTCTCCCCATAGAGGCTGTTCACTGCATGGAACTGGGTTCTTCAGTTTTACTTGCTCAAGGCAACTGGGTTGTGTCTGCCTTCACAGCCCATCAGTTCACTGCAGCCATTAGAAACCAGGCTGGGGGGCTTCCCTGCTGGCGCAGTGGTTAAGAATCCGCCTGCCAATGCAGGGGACAAGGGTTCAAGCCCTGGTCCGGGAAGTTCCCACATGCCGCGGAGCAATGAAGCCCGTGCGCCACAACTACTGAGCCTGCGCTCTAGAGCCCAAAAGCCACAACTACTGAGTCCTCGTGCCCCAACTACTGAAGCCCGCGTGCCTAGAGCCCGTGTTCCGCAACAAGAGAAGCCACCGCAATGAGAAGCCCACGCACCGCAACGAAGAGTAGCCCCCGCTCACCGCAACTGGAGAAAGCACACACGCAGCAAGGAAGACCCAACGCAGCCAAAAATAAATAAATTAAATAAATAAATAAATTTATTTAAAAAAAAAAAAAAAAAAAAAAGAAACCAGGCTGGGTGAGTAGTGAGGTACGAGAGGCACGCCTTCCAGATCAGGAACAAAACAAGTGTCCTGGGTACCACTACTTTATTTAACATTGTTCCAAAAGTGTTAGTCGATACAATTAGACAAAAGCATGAAGAAATATAAATATTTTAAAAGAGGGGGAAATTATCGTTATTATTATTATTAATTTATTTATTTATAGATAAACTGATCACACAGTTGAAAAGCTTAATAAAATGAAATCATTGGAAATATTGAGTTCAATAAGGAGGTCAGATTTTTTTTCAAAAAAGCAAAAGCAATGTCCTTAGAGTCAGTTAGAAATACAATGTAATGACCCCATTCACAAAAGCAGCCACGCTATAAAATAAAATAAGATAAAATGAAATAAATACCTAGAATAAACTTTTAAAATATATACATGATAGATGAAGAGAGCAGTAAAACCCAACCAAGAGACATAAAAGACGGCCTGAATAAATGGTGAGATATCTTGTTCTCAGATGAGCAACTTAATTTGTTTGATTTCTAAATATTGGAGGATTTTCCAAATATTGTTCTGATATTGATTTTCTATTTTAATTTCATTGTAGTCAGCAAGAATAATTGGTATGACTTCAATTCTTTTAAACTTATTAAGGTTTAATTTACAGCCCAGAAAAGGGTCTTATGTGAATGTTCTATGTGCATTGGAAAATTATGTGCATACTGCTCTAAATGGAATATTCTATAAATGTTAATTAAATAAAATTGTTCTAGTTGTCTATATCTTTGCTGATTTTCTGTCTACTTGTTCTATCAATTATTGAGAGAGGAATATTGAAATCTCCATTGATAGTTGTGGATTTGTCTGTTTCTCCTTTCAACTCTATCACATTTTGTCTCATGTATTTTGAAGCTTCACTGTTTGGTGCCTTCATCAAAAAGATGGAAAAATCCTGAATATGTATGTACCTAACAACAGAGCTTCAACATATGTACCTTCTTGGTGAATTGACCTCTTTATCATTAAGTAATGTCCCTGTTTATGTCTAGTAATATTCTTTATTTTGAAATCTATTTTGTGATAATTAATACGGCTACTCTAGCTTTCTTTTGATTAGTGTAATGGTGTATCTTTTTTCATCTTTTCACTTTTATCCTACCTATGTCTTTATATATAAGGTAATTTCCTTTAAACAGTATATATTTGGGCCTTACTTTTCAGATCAATCTCTTTTAATTAGTGTTTAGACTATTTACAATTAATGTGATTTTTGATAGAATTGAATTTAAATTTATCATCTTGCCACTTGTTTTTTATCTGCCCCTCTGTTCTTTGTTTTTTTATTTCTGTTTTTCTGGCTTCTTTTACGTAAAAAAAGAAAAACCGGGCTTTCCTGGTGGCGCAGTGGTTGAGAGTCTGCCTGCCAATGCAGGGGACACGGGTTCGAGCCCTGGTCTGGGAAGATCCCACATGCCGCGGAGCAACTAGGCCCGTGAGCCACAACTACTGAGCCTGCGCGTCTGGAGCCTGTGCTCCGCAACAAGAGAGGCCGCGATAGTGAGAGGCCCGCGCACCGCGATGAAGAGTGGCCCCCGCTTGCCACAACTAGAGAAAGCCCTTGCACAGAAACGAAGACCCAACACAGCCATAAATAAATAAAAATAAATTTTAAAAAAATTATTAAAAAAAGAAAAACCATGTGTAAAAGAAACCATGATCCTCCATACAATGGAATGCCCAACCATTAAAAATATTACTGTGGATCTACATTTACCAAAACGAAAAGATTCCCATATTGTTAGATAGATTGCATTGGGTGCCTTTACAGTAAGAGCATTCATTTATTTTCTATGTAGAACTTATGTCCACTTGAAATTATGTATTTTTATTTATTACCTGTTGCCCTCACTACATAAATCAGGGAATTTAAGTTTATTGCTATACCCAGATTCTTGAACATCGTAGGAATTTTTAAATGTCTGTTGAATGAACAAATGAATACATGAATTTCACTTCTGTATATTCTGTACCTTTATTTGTATATGTGTACGTAATATAGGGGGACTTCTGGAAGGAGTGTTCACCCAAAGGCTGGCAGTAGTTGACTCTGTGTGCAAAATACTCTCTCACCCTCCTCCCAAACTCCTTACCGCCTCACTACATATCCATAAATACAAAAATAACATGAAAACATTCTCAATGTATAAACGTCCAGCAAAATGGAAAAAACTATAGAGACAAAAAGTAGATGTCCCCTTTCTTTCTCTCCTTCTCTCACCCCACCGAATCCTGCCTTCCTTCCCAGAGATAAACTGTCACCAGTTTTGTGTGTATCTTTCTAGACTTGTAAAAACATATACACACATATAGACAGATACAACTTTATTTGTGTGTATACTCTAAACAAAATGGGGCTACTCTGTATATATTGCTCTGCAATTTGCTTTTTTTATTTAACAATATATACATTGGGTGTTTGCCATATCGGTTCATATGATTCTTTGCTGTTCTTTCTAGAGAGCCGGACACCTGGCACGTCTCCTCAGAGAGCGCTGTCTCTCTGTCCAGACATGAGGGCTGACGGCACATGTCTCGGTCGTGCTCTTCTAGAGCGCTGTGTGTCTGTCTGAGGTGCTGTCTGTCCGTCATCGGGCATTTCTCCTCATGGAGGGCTGTCTTTCTGTTTAAGAAAGCATACCCACCAGCAGGCATTTCCCCTCTTCCAGCGCCGTCTCTCCGTTGCAGGAGGCGGGCTGGCCCTCCGGCATTTCGCCTTGGAGAGAGCTGCCTCCCTGTCTGAAAGAGCGCGCTGGACATGCGTCTTTTCTTCTCAGCGCGCTCTCTCCGGGCCAGAGGAAGAGGGCGCCATCCGGGGTTCCTCCTCCGGAAGCGCGGGCTCTCTGGCTGAGGGAGGGCGCCGGCCGCCTGGGCAGCTCGAGCTCCCGCCTCTCTCCTCAGAGGCCTCTGCTTCCCTACGTGAGGTGGAGGGCTGGCCATCGGGCACGGCCCCTCCCAGAGGCCTGTCTCTCTGTCGAAGGAGGAGAAGTGCACCTCGGCCGTGCCTCCTTACAGGGAGCTATCCGCCGGTTTAACCGAGAGGGCGGCCATCGGGCGTTTCTCTTCAGACAGAACTGGCTCTTTGTCCAAAACTGAAGGCCCACCGACCATGGCGTATTTCTCTTCGCAGAGCTCTCTCTCTGCCTCTGTGCTGGAGGGGGAGGCTCGGCCCACTGGCATTTCTCCTGATGAGGGAAGAGCTGTCTCCCTGACAGAGCGAGCCGGACATCCGGCGTTTCTCCTCAGAGGCCTTTGTCTCTGTCTGGAAAATGCCGGCCATTCAGCGTTGCCTTCACTGAGCGCGGCCTCTGTGTGAAAAGGTGGGCTTTCGCTCCGGCATGTTTCCCTCTAGAGCTCTGATCCGCGTCTGAGGCGGAGGGCGTGACAGCCGGCGTCTCTCCTCCTGCGGCTCTGTCTTCCTCTCTGAAACAGGCAGCCGGCCGTCCTGACTTTCTCCTCACAGGCCGCTGTCCCTGACGGAGACGAGGTCCCATCCCGGGGCAGTTCTCCTCCTGGAGCTCTTCCTCCGTGTGAGGGGAAGGGCCGGCGGTAGCGTGAGCGCCGCGGTCCTGCCACACACCAGTGCTTGACGCAGGCGGTGGAGACCTCAGGGTCCACGTGGGCAGCAATGTTGGCCAGAGGCACGAATGGCTGCTTCAGTAGACAGCGGACGTCAGGAGGCCTGAATGCTTGTCTCTTTTGACTTCATGACACCCTTTAAACTTAAGGCCTTTCTCCTGCCCGTGTTTCCTGTCACAGCCTCCAACAGGCTCTGCTGTCACTTCTACTCTTAGCACTTCATGCCAGTTCTTTTCTCCGTTAACAAGGATTGAGTCTCTGATTTCCAGGGTTGCCTTCTTGTCGAACCGGAGGAGGAATGGTTATAATACTGTGTACTCAGAACGTATGGCGTTACAAGGATGTGGATGAATCCATGGAGAAGAGAGGCAAGGGAACTGAGGCTCTTTCTAGCGTCTCTTATGCATCAGGCGCTGTGCTAAGTGCTTTACATCATGGTATTTGATTCTTCCAAATATCCTCTTAAATATAATGTTATAATTTCCATTCTCCATGTGAGCAAACTGAGATTTTTTGAAGTTGGGCAACTTCCTCTGGGTTGCACCGCTAGCAGGCGCTACAGCAAGGATTTACACCGATGTCTGCCTGGAGCCAAACCTTCTCTTCCCCAGGCAGGCCCTTGGCATGGGGATGGCAAACCCGAGGATCTGATTTTTGGACCGTGTTTCATTCAAATGTGAACTACTGGCACCATGACCACACCAATTACCCTGCCTTCGCCAGAGCGTGTGGGCGTGAGCCACAGGCTGGTGTCGGAGTCAAAAGAAGCTACAGCCCCTCTCTACGTCACCCTGGAAGACAGGGCCCAGGACCTTGGCATACTTATTCGCTTGCCCTGACTCAGCTTTTGTGGGGTCATGGACCTGTCCTTCAGTCTTCCTGGTTTTTCATCAAAGTCCCAATTCAGGAGATGGAGATGAAGGAAATCGGGAATTAGTTCAAAGAAATATCATGCAGCTTCTTCAAGCTCAGTACTCAGGGAATAACTTCATCGCTCATGAAGAGTGCCACCATTATTATTTGGTTGCTTTTAAGCCTCATGAGACAGCCTTGCAGCAAAAGAAGAGCTCTTACTTTTAAAATAGGGTTGAATTTTTCTTAAGAAAGAGAACATTGCCCCACGCCTCCCAGCATTGCCTTCTCCTCTGTTACGGGATATATAAAAAATAAATGTGGTCTGTTTACCCCTCCCTATAGATCAGGAAATACCAAACCTTGAGGTTTTAGGGCAATGGTTAACCCTGCCTTTGGGTCCGTGCCATGTCAGGATATGAGTTGCCTTGCTTACGGTACCTTAACATTGGTTTGCTCCTATCAAACCCACACCTTCTTTCTGAGTCAATTACTCGAAGATTGAGATAGAGAGAATGAATGGAAATTGTGGAAACGGAAGTTCAAAGGTTGGATTTTCAACCATTGTTTGTCCCTCATACTTGACCCTTTATTCAGGCCCTTTATTCTAACAAGTTATTCTTTCTGAACCTGAACTTGTGCTGAGGCAGTAGGATAATTGTTGGCTGACTAGGAAACAATAGGCCCAAACATGCTGGCCTCCCTGCCTTCCCTAGCACTGTTTACTTTGCCTGGAATGTGTTTCCTTCCATGTCTGCGTATTCAAAAGCTGCCCACCCTCTTCAAGGCTCTGGATAAATATCCTCACTTTCATGAATGTTTCCTTGGGTCCTCCAGCTGCCAGTTGTAAGACAGCAGGATGCTGGCGGAGAGAAAGGATTCTGGGGCCAGACCATCACCACAGCTCACATCCCAGCTTGGCCACTTTCTAGCCACAGGATTTTCGGAAGGTTTCTCACTGTGTCTGTGTCTTAGTTTCCCCATATGTAAAATGGGGATAATAATAGTAACTACCTCAAAAATTACTAGGCACGTTCAATAAGCTATTACACATTAAGCGCTTAAAACAGTGCCTGGCACATAGTAAGGATTACAGAAGTGTCTGTTAAATAAATAGTATTTCCTCTTCTGAGCTATTAATAACATTTCAATGATATCTTCTATAGTGCATACCATTTCTACTTTCTATTATACACATTTTCTTCTCTCTTTTCCTAGACTGAAAGTTCCTGACAGGAAAGCGGTGCCTGTTTCTGCTTGCCAGCCCTCATACTACCTGTGAATAGCAGGCACTGCGTAAATATCTAGTGAATGATTTCCAAGGTGACTGCTGTGGCTTCATCCTCTATTGCAAATGTTAAAACCTATAACTCACAAAAAGCATCATTGGCGTTATCTTTCCTATCCATAAAGAGTTTGGGTTTTTTTTCAATTATCCTCTTGGTTAGCGTTCTAGAAAATGCTCTTCCTCTCAGAGAAAACACGTTGGAATGTACATCCTGCCAAGCAACCATTCAGCCCATGGTCACTGGAGGCTTGGTGTTGCAGTGAGGAAGTGTGTCAAGGCTGGCTTCCCTGGAGGCCTGCTTCCTGGTGGCATCACAGGATTCAGGAACCTTTGTCAGCTCACTCAGGGAGAGCCTATCTGCTCGTGGGGGCCTGGTTCATTCATACCCAACTTCTAAGATGCCTAACAGACCAAAATGGCAAATCATCAATTTTCATTGAGAAACAGAGCTCACAAGGAGGTTCTTCAAACCTCCTGTTAGCAGATTAGCATGTCCTCTTTTTAATATGGAAATTTATTTGAGATGCCAAATCAAAATCAGAATGCTGCCCAGTGGCTAGAGCTAAGTAAGGAAGTGAGACATTCATGTCACGACTGCTCGATGGGCTTGATTTACACCGGGGGAACGCAGACGAGAAGGACAGGGGACCCCCTCTCAGCAGCAGTGGAAGCCACTCTAACAAATTCCCACAGTTCTGCGCCTCTTCCCCAGTAATCCTGGCCAGTCATTAAAACTTCTGTAATGGCATTATTTCCTCCTAACGGATGTGCTTCAGTGTCCAAGATTACGGCTTATCTTTCATTTTGCATTCTAAATGAAGGTCTTCCTTTTGGGGAGGTACTCTTAAGTCCTTGGTTTAATATTTTTTAAATGCTCTAGCTTCATTAGCAACATACTTGTATCAGTCTTTGGTGTGTAATTTTTTAGAGGGAAGAAGGCAAATATCATCCAGTTTTACCTGGATTCTTTTTAGTCTCAAGTCCAGATGGTGACATAGTCTAAACTTCATCCCATATTCCGGAGGCACCCTGTTTGGATTTCACAGCTTCAAAAACCCCTGAATGTAGCTGGCACCTTAATATCATTGGGAGGCAAATGCTTCGCATTCAACTAGCGATTTTCATCTATTGAATGTGGTTCAAATTTAAAACATCAGTAGGCGCTGCAGCTGAAGAGGTCATTTCTATAGTTTTGGCGCATGCAACTGCAATTTCCCCAATAAGTGAGAGACATTCTGCAGTTAGTATATAGTAGTGTTTGGGTTTTGCTTGTTTTGTTTCAAATATACCTGAACTCCTTGGGTGGTAGTGGAATTGAGAGATCGTGCCTTGAGTCTGGAGTTTGCTGATAGACTACACCCTCCGGGGCAGAACCACACTGTTAAGATTCCTAAAGGTCTCAGGAAAGAGAACGACACCATCACAAAAGCCCCTCTGCCCTCAGCTAATCCAGTAAATTCTACCAATTCTGTTCTCACCACACCCTCACCTGTGCCATGTCATTCCCTGAGAGCGAGTCCTGGGTTCTTTTAGAGAACTGGGCTGAACATGAAGCTTTTATTTGAAAGGCAAAAAGAAAGCTTCTGTTTCAAAAGAGAAGATTCCAAACGTGTTGGTGGTTGATTCCAAACGTGTTGGTGGTTGATTCCAGTTGTATTAAAAATTCTGGATGCAGGCTTTGCTTTGGGCTTCAGTAAACAAGCAAAGAGTCACAGGTGAGAATGGGAACTAGCATTAAACACGATTTTGAAATCCCCTCATTTTGCAGAGGAGGAAAATGAGTCCCAGAGCCTGGAGGTATCTTCAAGGTTACAAGCTCCTTAGTAACAGAGACAGGACTTGCTCTTGGGATTGTGTCTTGAGAGCCCCTCTTTTCTCAACTAGATCTCACATAATGGAAATGGTAAATGCTTGATAATGTAGTTCACATTAAGCCACTAACTTCTTGAGCACATGGTAGCATATTTTCCCACTCCTGTTAGAAAATGTATATAATGGACTCTTCGTAGAAATTTTGGTTTAATCAAATCAAAGATATTTCTTGAGAGATTACTGCGGGCCATGTTCCACATGCCAGCGTGCACAGCACCAGGGTGAAAACTGTGAGCAAAAGAAACACTGATTTGTCTTCATGGGGCTTCAGCAATGGAGAGCACAGACCAGTGAACAGGCAGGGGTAGTAGAGTAAGCACTGTGGTTAGGAAGGGAGTCCCCTTTTATCTGAAAGAAATGAAACCACTATCTCGAAAAGATATCTGTAACCCCATGTCCATTTCAGCACTACTCACAAAAGCCAAGATATGGAAACAACCTAAGTGTCCACCGATGGATGAATGGATAATGAAGATGTAGTATATGCATACAATGGAATACTACTCAGCCATAAAAAGAAGGAAGTCCTGCCATTTGTGACAGCTTGGTTAGATCTTCAGGGTATTCTGCTAAGTGAAATAAGTCAGACAGAGAACGACAAATACTGTATGATATCACTTATATGTGTAATCTAGAAAAACCATACTCATAGATACAGAAGATGGTGGTTGCCAGAGGTGGGGAGTAGGGATCGGGCAAAATAGGTGAAGGGGGCCAAAAGTACAAACTGCCACTTATAAGATAAAAAGTCCTGGAGATGTAATGTACAGCATGGTAGCTATAGTTAACGATACTGTATTGCAAATTTGAAAGTTGATAAGAAATTAGATCTTAAAGTTCTCACCACAAGAAAAAAATCTGTAACTCTGTATGATGATGAATGTCAACTAAACCTATTTTGGTGATCATTTCGTAATTTATACATATATCAAATCACTATGCTGTACACCTGAAACTAATACAAGGTTTTATGTCGATTATATCTCAATTAAAAAAAAAAAAAGAAAGAAAGAAAGAAAAGGAAGGGAGTCCCAAGATGTGGGGTGGGGAAAGTCAGAGGAATCATTCTGGAGAAACTGTTGTCTAAGCCAAAACCTGCAGATCAGCAGGAAGGATTCAGATGGGGAGGTGGGGGGGAAGGGCACTCGGCTCACACTTGCTGTCGTGAGGCGTCACGTGTCTGCGGGTTAGCTGCGCTGTGTCCTTGGCTTGGGACGCGCTCCACGCCCTGCTCTACCCACACCCTCATCCCCTCTGCCTGCGGAACTCTTCGTCATGCTTTCATTCTGGGGCCAAGTGTCATCCCCCTCGGAAGCTCCTACACCCAGAGCAGGTAAAAGGTCTTTGCTCTGTGTTCCTATAATGTTTTGTTTATCCTTCATTCTAGCAGTTGGTCATATGTTGCAGAGACAGCCTTCTCTAGCTGTCTTCCCCACTAGATTGCAGACTCTCAGAAAGCAGGGACTTTGTCCAACTCATGTACTCTATACACAGTGCCTGGTAAAGGGCAGGTATTAAATAAGCGTTAATACGCGATAAAATAAGTGAGTAGCATAAAAGTTAGCCTATAGCTCTCCTAATGCTGACTCAAAAGCACGCAAACCATATATTGTCCTTCAGGTTACTTTTTTTTTTTTTTTTTTAAAGTTTTAATTTATTGATTGATTGATTGCTGTGTTGGGTCTTCGTTTCTGTGCGAGGACTTTCTCCAGTTGCGGCAAGCGGGGGCCACTCTTCATCGCGGTGCGCGGGCCTCTCACTATCGCGGCCTCTCTTGTTGCGGAGCACAGGCTCCAGACGCGCAGGCTCAGTAGTTGTGGCTCACGGGTCTAGTCGCTCCGCGGCATGTGGGATCCTCCCAGACCAGGGCTCGAACCCGTGTCCCCTGCATTGGCAGGCAGACTCTCAACCACTGCGCCACCAGGGAAGCCCTGTCCTTCAGGTTACTTCTGACGCCTCTCGTTTCTAAAAGTCAATGTTCGTAAAAACCTTAGGGTTGCCTGTAAAGAGGGTGAAACGCAAACATAGTCGGGGGGCGAGAGTCAGCACCCGCGGGGCCTGTGGTTGCCAGGCAGAGGTGCTCTGGCCGTGCCTCTCTTCTCTTCCAAACTGGCGAAGGGTGGCAGTTACAGGCTCCCCCCAGCGTGTCCCAAAGCCCACGGTCCTCCCTGTGGAGAAGCCCGACTGCCCCAAGCTGTGTCCTGCGGGCTTGGACAGTGAGAAGTAACTTCCCTTGCCCTTTCTGGTGGTTTCTCTTGGGCTGCAAGAGGAAAAAATCCCAGGTGGAGACATTTTAGCAATGGTCGTTTATTCAACAAAACAAATTAATTTACAGAAATCTTTATTAAAGTGCCTGCTGTATGCTTGGAAAATCAACCAAGATGCTTATAAAAAAAAAGCTTTTCTATGAGCCCTAAACTACGCTTTCTGACTCTGTCTGCCTGCTCCTACCTCATTAAAGTTCCAGATGTCGGAAGGAGGCTATGCTCCATTCCGTGATTTAAGGCCCCCTTTGTTAGTTCAAAGCGACCTGGGCCGCCCTGATGCAGAGTGCCAGGTTCATGTCCTTCGCGGCACTTCATTGAGAAGGATGTCAGGTGGGCCTGTCTCCAGAGCAGAGTGATTTTTCTTAAGACGAGGGGTTTTTTGGAGTAACTGGGCCCCCAAAGTATGTGTGAATCTCCAGAAAATGTGTTTTTTTGTTGTTTTTAACAATAGGTTCTGTAACTATTATCAGATTCTTAAAAAGAAAAAAGAATAAAGAGAAGACAATAATGCAAAACCCCTCCCCGGACCACCAGCTGACTCGCTGTTCTCTGTACAGTCCAAATGTCCCCCTACTTTTCTAAACGCAGGACACTAGACCACCCCTTCTTGCCCCCTTAGTCATTTGAAGGCTCCCAGCTGCCCAGCCACTCATTGCCAGGCAGGGAAAATGCTCGAAGGTGACATCACCAGGCACCTTCAGATCCACACCTTTCCTCCTCCGCCAGGCACATGTTCCAGAATGACTTCCAAGTGATGGCCCCCAAAGGCACTCCCCACTCCAGGATGAGGGGGTCTTCGGCCAGCGGTATGCAGCAATGAATTCGGTAAGGCCCCCTCCCCAGGGGAGGAAGCGGGGCTCGGGCTGTGAGGCTGGCGGGTGCCCTAATCCCTTTGGGAGAAACATCAAGCTCTATAAGGGACGTGTCGCTTGTTCTAACCTTTTTCCTGTTTTTGTAAAACTCCAAAACCCATTGATTTTCTTTTATCACTGATGGATATGTTTGCTAATTTGCTAATAATATTGCCTTCCACTGACAGGAAGGAACTTGTATTTGGTTACTTAATTTTCTTTCAGATGCCAGTCCCTTGGGAGGTGGAGGTGTCTTGACAGTGATTAATGGGACATTTTCTTGCTAAAGAGCCGGGACTTCTCGTTTATGTCTGGGCTTTCTCTTTTGTTTACTCACTGCCCACCTCCTGAGACATTCCTCAGAGACTGAGACCAGCTCAGATGGGTGTTTAGAGACAAGGAAGGCACTTTTCCTCACCTGCTGTGCTGGTCTAAGCCCCATTCTCCACCTAACGGGAAAGGTCTGTGCTTATTTCCATAGGACGGCTGTGTTGTGACCCATTGAAGGAAAAAGCAGTGAGTGAAAAAAAAAAAAAAAGAGCTCTGCCGTTATTGGATTTAAATTGTGGTTGAGAAGACTGGGACATAGGATGGTGCTGGAAACCTAAAATGAGAATGATTTTTTCTGAGAGAAGTGAAGGTATTCTACCAGTTAGGATGGGACAAAGGTAAGTTGGGCGAGGCACTTTGTGTAACAGAACAAGCCCTGAATTGGAGGCTAAAGGATTGGGTTTTAAGTCTCAACTCTGCAACTTACTAGCTTTGTGACCTCCGGGAATAACTTCCTTAAGTTTCATTTTGTCATCTATCCTGTAGGAATAGTAATGTATCAGGATGGTTTTACTTGCAGAGAACTGAAAACCCAATTCAAAATGGCTTAAATACTAGAGGAAATGATTTAGCTCATGGCTCATGAAAAGTCCATTAGTGGCCAAAGCTTCAGGCATGGTTTGATCAAGGGTTTGAACAAACAAAAAACTATGCATCTAGGAAAATATAGTTCAAATACTGTATATATGATAATGAAAGTTAGTAATGCTCATTATTTAATAAAGTTTGTAAAGTAGAAAAAAAAATGATAATAAGATTCCATCTTGGCTGAAAGATGCACACGCCACCAGGAAGGACCCTGAGTCAGACTATGGGCCAAGCAAGACGATTGGCTGGAGACAACCCGGAAACTAACCCCATTACCTTAAAACCTGAGACTTCGAGCCACATAGCAGAGCAATTCTCCTGGGTTCCCTTACCCTGCTGCTCTCTGCCTGAGTGTCCCTTCCCAGTAAAATCTCTTGCTCTGTCAGTGCGTGTGTCTCCTCGGACAATTCATTTCTGAGTGTAAGACAAGAGGCCACTCTTGGGCCCTGGAAGGGGTCCCCCTTCCTGCAACATGCTGGTGATGTTGATGAAAAATAGCATCATCCATGAAGGATTAAAGGGAAGATTAGATAATTTAGCATATATGAGCATTCCCAACACCACCCCTAGCACATAGAAGATGCTCAAACATTAGTCAAATCTGAATTTGTGGTGAAATGTCCTAAATTAGCTTTCTATCGCTCTATAACAATTTATCACAAACTTAGCAGCTTAAAATAACGCCCATTTATTAGCTCACAGTTCTCTAGGTCGGAAGTCTGGGTATGGTGTGCCTGGGTTCTCTGCTCAGGGTCTCACAAGACCGAAATCAAAGTATAGGCTATGCTGCATTCTTATCTGGAGCTCAGGGTCCTTTTCCAAGCTTATGCAGGTTATCAACAGAATTCAATTTCTGGAGGTTATCGGACTGAGGTTTCTCTTTCCTTGTTGGCTGTCAGCAGGGTGCCACTCTCGGCTCCTGACAGGCTACTTTCATCCTCCTTCAAAGCCAGCAATGGAAAAAACTCCCTTGCACTGAATCCTTTTCATGTGTCGAATCTCTGTCTGGGTCTCTCGACCCAGATTTAATGGGCTCACGTGATTACATCAGGCCCACCCAGATAATTTCGCTTTTGATGAAATCAAAGCCATCCAATTAGCAACCTTAATTACATCTGCAAAATCTCTTTTGTCATGTAACATAAAATCATCAACCACATGGGAGTGTTATCCCCTCATATTCTGAGGATCTATCCACACTGAAGGTACCAGGGGGTGACAATCTCGGGGGCCATTTTAGAACTCTGGCTACTACGTGCTATTAGAATAAAAGCCCAGTTATGGTAACATGCTTTGGTCACAGTGCATGGCATAATAGGGACACAGTAAGTATTTGCTGAATGAATGAATGGACATGGTACCCAAGGCCCTTCAGGATCTGGCCCATTCTTATCTTCTGCCAACTGATGCCCAACACACACACACACACACACACACACACACACACACACACACACACACATCCACACTCCTAGGCCAACCCTGCAGACTCAGCTTCCCTAGCCTTTCTGCTCCTCCAAGCCAGGGTCAGGTAGACTGTGCCAATAACTAGTAAGTACCCTTATCATAGCATTTACTATAGGGTGGTATGATAGCCCATCCAGACACTGAGAACAGGGAAAGCAGGCTGGTTTGTAATGTGATGGGCCATGAATCTTGACACATATTTTTCCAAAGACTCAGACCTTCTAGCACCAACTGCACCCTTCAGCCTAGAATCCCTTAACACTATGCCAGTGACTTGACTGTAGACCCCGTTTGGCTTTTGAATTCTGCCTTCATTTGCTTTCTCATCAAGTGAGAAGAGCTTAAGCAAAAGCACACAGTAAACTGCAAAAATGCCACGTGACTGATAAACGTAGGATGCCATATTATGGTTCCACATGAGGCAATGGCATGGGAAGAGGGTTTTGCTTTTCAACCAGGTTTTAAATGTCCTAAATGAACATTCACCTTCCCCTTTGCTACACAACCTGCAATTCTCCGTGCAACACAGATAGTGATGGGGTACTAATGAAGAAAAGTGCACACCTTATGAATTTTTCTGTTTAAAAGTTCATTTCCATTTCACAGAGAAATGTACTACTGGGAAACAATAGGCCATTAGTGTCGAGAGTCAGGGAGGTAGGATGAGATTAGCGTGGTTGAGACTTAGCAGGAAATCCTGAACTGGGCTCTCTGTTTTAGTTGTTTTATGAACTTGGGATAAGTTCCTCCTCAATCTTAGACACTCCGCTAGGCTCTGAGGATAAAAAAAAAAAGAAGAAATAGTTCCTGCCTTTGTGGAGCTGCCAGTCTGTAGGTAGTGATAGAAATGGCGGAAGAAAAATGACATCTGTCTTGGCACGTATTAGAACAGAGATGGCACAGTACAGAGGAAGGAGCCGGTGGTGGCAGTTGACTCTCATTTTAGTCTCAGTGGGTGTTTCCCAGGAGGAGGAGGAGAAAGAGAGTCCAGGCAGTGGGAACAGCTTTGAGCAAAGGTGCAGAGGCCCAGAGTGGAAAGGGAGGGGGGAAGCGCTGGCACTGGTTGAGGGCCCACAGCCAAAGGCTCTTCCCAGACCTGGGTGCTGCTCAAAGCTGGGCAGAGGTCCGAGGAGAGCAGCGCATGAGGGCAATAGAACCATGGAAGCAGTGGCTCAGCCTGTACCATTCATGCGGCGAAACGCAGGTGAGGAAGAGGAGCAGCTTGTTGAGGAACTCTACGGGCATCGCCGGGGTAACAGCACCGGAGAGTTTTTCAACTACCCCGCTTTAGTTACTTCCTCACAGTCTCAGCTCCCTTAGCAAGCTCTCTCCCTATTGAGACAAACCGCCTCCACCTGCGCTCAGTAGAGTGAAAGGCCCTGGTCTTACGCCAGCAAGGCGTCACCAGGAACAACAGGGACCTTGAGGGTGGCTTTGAGTCCTTAGAAAATGGCTGTAGAACTGATTGGCCCCAGCACCTCCACCCAGAGGAACGGCCTGGAGCACGAAGTCCCAGGTGTGGTGACAACCTGGCCTCCAGGGTTGGGGAAATATACTCCACGTCTTGACGGATGGAGCCGTGAAGTCCACACTGGGGACAAAGGGATGCATGGAGAATTGGTGTCAGTTTTGCAGCCAGTAAACCACAGTCTACTCTCTGGCCACAGACGCTCACATGCAGTAATGCGCACCAACCTCCTCCACGACCTGCAAAAGCTGCATGTAATTATGGCATCGGATGCTGTTCCAAGTCCAGGATCTGGCGACTAACAGCAGGTCCCAAGGTGCTTCCTCTTGATCCAAAGGCTTATGAGCTAAAAATAGAAGTAATCTTCCTTCCACACACTGAACATACAGTAAGGAAACAAGCACAGGGTAACTACAATGAACTCTGCCATCTGAAGAGGGGGAAGATGGGAAGTCACAGGACTTTGACGATTCTGAAATCTCGCAATACACACGCTACCCCTTTTCCACATGCTGGTCATGGTCATGGTCATGGAGGTGGCTCTCCCCTCCATTGTTCTCCTTGGCTTTTGGCTCCTCCCTCTGGGACATCTTCCTTTCCCATCACCCTCCTTCACCACTTCTGATGAGGGCACAGGAAAATGTGCGACACCCTCAGCCTTTTCCCTGCTATAAAGCACTGGGGACCCAGAGGCCTTTTACAATTTTGAGTAACTTTAATTTAGAATCTTTCAGTTCGGCCTGAGGGCAGTTTCGCCTCACACTTCCTTTAAAAATGTTCCTGTGGTTACTTTGGATCTGATTTAAATCCACTCTATTTCACCAATTCTTTTTGAGACATGCCAGACTCCGTAGACTTTTTCTTAGCTACTTCTGGTACTCACGCTGCTATGGGACAGAATCTTTAAAGTTCCCAGAAGCTCTCTTGTCCAGCTGAGAGGGTATACTAGGCACTGCTTTAATTCTTTCAAAGGTCTTATAACCACAAGTTTGATTTGTGTTTTACTCTAAGCTTCTATCTTTTTGGCAGTGCCTTGAGTTTGATCTTCTACTGGCTTGATTCACTGGAGATAAGAAAGTTTTCTTTTCCATTCTGGCCTGTTCCACACCCTCTATATTCCCTTTCAATTCAGCTTGCAAACTAGCCAGTTCTTTCTTTAGTAGTAGATATTTGCAAGTTCTCCCTGGAAATCGCATTGCTCAAATCTAAAAGTTCACAAGCTACATTTTCTGTCTTCCAACTTACTACCGGCAATGGTTTTACCAATTGTTTTGCACTATTTAAAATGGAGGGACTTCCCTCGTGGCGCAGTAGTTAAGAATCTGCCCGCCAATGCAGGGGACACGGGTTGGAGCCCTGGTCCGGGAAGATCCCACATGCCGCGGAGCAACTAAGCCCGTGTGCTACAACTACTGAGCCCGCGTGCCACAACTACTGAAGCCCACGTGCATAGAGCCCGTGCTCCACAACAGGGGAAACCACCGCAAGGAGAAGCCTGTGCACCGCGACAAAGAGTAGCCCCTGCTCGCCCCAACTAGAGAAAGCCCACGCGCAGCAACGAAGACCCAATGCAGCCAAAAATAACTAAATAAATTAATTAAAAAAGAAAAACCTTGAGGTATAATTAACATAGAACATTATATTAAAAAAATAAAATAAAATGGATCATCGTTTTTCTAGACTTCTCCAGTTTTCGGGCCTCTGCTTGTTGTCTGGTCAAGAGAGCAAACGGAAGTGCGCAGGGCCTCTAAAGGCCTAGGCTTGAAACAGGCATTCTGCCACTTCCGCTGCATCCTGGTGGACAGAGCAAATCACAGGCCGACCTGTTCAGAGTGAAACTATGAAGTGACAAGGCAAAAGGGCGCAAATACAGAGAACCATTAACTGGGGACTTCAGTGCAGTCAGTCAACCCCAGAGAGACCAATAATCTATTTTACTAAAGTCAGTGTGCTTTGTTACAACACCATTGTTTGTAACCTAATACTCCTCTGGTGTGCCCAGCAATGTGCCTGTGACCTTGCTCCTATTTCCAAAATAAAAAGGAAGAAGCATTGTCCCCAGGCAAACACGTCCCACCTCTGACAAGCCTCTCTCTGCTGCTCGAGTTTTTCTCCATATTGGACCTGGCCTTTGGTAGAGAAAAGCATCCTGGCGAACATGATTGTCACCTTATACACATTACGATGTGTGTAAAGTGAACAGCCTTCTGCCGTAGGGAAGTCTGACCCTTCAGAGATTCCAAAATAAAAATAAACAAACAAAAGCCATTGTAGTCCCTATTGATAATGCCATTTTAAAAAAAGCAATAATTTGTCTCCAGAAGACACTCAACTGGTTTTCCACCCAAAGCCAAGTGAGTGCCCTAACTTGCCTTTAACGGAAAAAATTTTAAAAACTGAGTATTTTTAGAAAAATTTTACTGAGGCCCTCTGTTATGGGCTGAACTGTGCCCCCCGCCACCTCTCCAAATTCATACGCTGAAGTCCTAACCCCCAGTACCTCTGAATGTGACTTTATTTGGAGATACGGTCTTTAAAAAGATAATTAAGTTAAAAGGAAGTCATTAGTGTGGGCCCTAATCCAATATGACTAGTATCCTTATGAGAAGAGGAAATTAGGACACAGACATGTACGGAGGAAGGACCACGTGAAGACACAGGGAGACAGTGGCCGCCTATAAGTCCAGGAGAGAAGCTCCAGGAGAAACCAATCCTGCTGCCACCTTGATCTCAGACTTCTAGCCTTCAGAATTGTCAGGACATGAATTTCTTTTATTTAAATCACCCAGTCTGTGGTACTTTATTACAGCAGCCCTAGCAAATTCATACGCTTTCTAAGACGTTGATGACTTTGGGCTCTTTTTTGGCTAGAACGGCTCACTCACACGTTTCCTTGTCAAAGTAGATAGCAGAGTTTACTCTTATAACAATTTTACTGAGCACTTACTATTTGCCAAGTACTGTGTTACATGTATTTTCTCATTTTATCCTCAAAACAATCCTATAAGGTGTGTACTATGTTATGTCTGACTTTTTAGATGGGAAAACTGAGGCTTAAGTGACTAGGAGGTTAAGTGATAGAGCCTGAGTCTCCCAACTGGTAGAACTGGGATTTCACCCCTCTCAGCTGGAAGAGAACTGGGCTTTAACGTCAGATGGATTTGAGGTCAAATCCTTGCTCTGCAAATTACTAGCTATGCTACCTTGAGTGGTTTACTTAACTACTCTGAGTCTTAGTGTCCACATCTAAAAAAATGGCCACAGTGCACAGGTTATTGTGATGGTTCAATGGTGTAACTCATGCCTACTAAAATCTTTAAAGAAGCCTAGCACAATTCAAGGGCTCAATGAATGCTAGTCTTTGTGTGTTAAGACAACATCAGGCCCGGTTGCCTTACAAGCATCTCTAATCCAGTCAGTCTGTGGGTCAGGGCCAGAGGTCAAGGCTGTTTCCTGCATTACATTTTTTTCCAGTTCCTTGCCCCATCTGCTCTTATGTTTCCTCAAAGGATATGACCTTTACCCATGACCTCAGAGTGTAGATGAGGAGGTCACAAAAGGTCCCATGCAGACCGAAGGAGCGCAAGATTCAACACAAACTGTTGCACAAAGAAATCAAAGGCCACCACTACATCCTCTGAATAAATGGCTGAATCCACACACTCAATAGGAGGGTAGTGATGTGAAGAACACGTTACGTTCAAAGTGGCAATTTGGAAGGTGTTGCTTTCACTCGATGAGATTTTATTGATCACGAGTATGAGGATGGTATCGTGCTGGGCACATCCGGGGAGGTAAAATCTGAAGATGCCCAGCACCAGATCAAACGCGATAAGTGTCTTTAAAAGGGCAAAACATGCTGAGAGGTTAGGGGATGGAGAAGTCATTTCTGGTTTGGAAACATACCAAGCTTCCATAGAGAGGATGGCATTTAGGTAAGACTTGAAGGAAGGGAGGAGAGAGATGGCTTTTTCGTCTAGGCACACTCTGCCCTCAGCCCGGTTGTATGTTAAAGCACAGGGGTCTATATTTAATCGACAGCATAGACAGGCTGAGTTCTTCCTCTTTGTAAGGAGGTGTACTTTGTAACTTATGGCTAATACTCTCCAAAAACTTGGCAGCAAGAGGCTATTCCAGGGACAGTTGTTTGAAGGATAAGCAGTTCTTCAGTCTTTTTTGGCTACTTTGAGATCTTCCCCTGGGATTAAGCCACATGAACCAAGAGTGGGGCCCCTGGGTGCCATTGCACGGATGATATTGTGTGGCTACCGGCTGAACTGCGTTCGTAGCAGGTGCCTGGGGTGATGCACCGGATGTCCCATCATGGGGATGCTTTCCAGGCTGCACATCAGCGGAGAGTATCCTGACCTACTTAGGTAAGGATTATAGGTCTCTCTGATCCAACGGTCGCACTTTCCCTGAGGAAGCCTCGGCTGGAGAGGCACCAGCTTTTCCTTTCAGGGCTGATTCCTAGAAAGCTCCCTGGTGTCCGATCCGTGGCCCCCTTGCAACAAGCATACACGTCACTGTGGGAGGCGGTCTTTCACATCTTACTCTTGGCTCCGTTTGAAATCTCCATCCTTGTTTTCATTCCTTCTTAAGTTCCTCTCTCTTTGATTCACGCCTTCCTGTTCCAGCTCTTCTATCCTTGTGAGCTACTTCCAGTCTTTTCTGAAGGAGGTGTGGTGGAGCCACAATGTCCTTTCATTTCCTTCAAGCCTGCAGATCTGTGCACATGAGGTCTCCTTTGCCTGGAAAACTCCTTCTTTCCTTTCCCCTTTTCCTCTTTTCACTTTTCCACTCTTCCCCCTTGACATCCCGGTAGCTCCGCCCTCTTTTAAGTCTGTTTTGATATCACTTCCTCTATGGGTTCGAGGTCCCTGTGTGTGTTCCGAGGATTGAAGACAGTGATTCATGTAAAATTCCCCGTACAGAGCCTGCCACATGCTAAGGTTTCCTCTCACCTCCAGCCCCACTTTCTGTAAGTGATTACTTTCTTAGCACATCATTCACGAGGAACTGAATCCTTCGTGGAAGCAGTGCGCGTTTGTCTCCAAGAGGCAGAGATACAGATACAGAGAAGGTGATTAGGGAGGGCTTCCTGTAGAAGTGGAGCCTCGTGGAAGCATTGAAAGGAGCGAAGACTCCAGAAAATAACCAGCCTCACAGAGGGGTGGTAGAAGGTAGGCTGTGGCAATGGAGCAATCCTGGGGCCAGCAAGCAGCCCCCAACCCATCTTTCCAGGTCTCTACTCCGATTTTTCAGGGCTTGAGAAATGCAAAGTACTTGGGGATCAGTGTTAGGGGACCTCCGGTGAGCATGTCCTGGGGGTTGTGAGCTCCTCTGTGCATATTTTCCCTCTTTGTGGTTCCAGAATCTAATATACCTCCCTGCTCCAATGCCTGGTAATCTCAGTTGTCTAATCACTTCTCCTTTAGCCTTCCTTTCAGCCAATAACACAGGATACAGTGTCTATTCTGTCCCCAAACACCTTTTCGCCCCTTTGGTGCTCAAAACAACAGAGCTTCCAAGGAGCTCAGAGATCATCTTCACGTACGTCTCTGAAATCACTACATGGTAGCAGAAGAAATGCTACCTTTTTACTCACAGGACGCATGATTCCTTCCACAAGTGTGGATTGAGACCCTACTAAGTGCCAGGCACTGGGAATAGAGGTACCCAAGGATGGGTGGTAGCCTGGTGCATTTCCCTCAGCCAGCAGGAAATCTGCAGGAGCTGCTCTAAGAGGTGGCCTCAGCCTCTTTAATGCCTTCTGTTACTTCTCCCCCATCCTGACAAGTCAGCGGAAACAAATGATTCAAGGACCCTTTTGTGCTCTCTAGACAAGGGCAGCTTCAAATTGCATGTCTCCTGGTAACCACTGTAGAGCCCCTCCTACAGGAAAATTTCAGAACTGCAGCTTGAGGATCTGGGAAGAGAAAGCGTGCAATGCCAGTCTCAGGGGAGGTGGGGGGAGGTCTCCATTCCTTTCTGGGGGTTTCTTCCATTTCAATGACTCACTCTTCCCATTCGCCAACAGTAGTCAGAATAAGGAGTGGGCGGAGGAGCCACCCCACCTTTCTCACTATCTTTGCTTTCCTGTGTCCTTTTAATAAGACGGAGATCTTAATATAATATGGCTACTTCTAATGCAAGTTCAAGTTGAAACATACTATTTCAATATAGTCCTAGCTTAGGGCTGTGGACATAGCAAGGCCTTAATAATTACATGTCATTTGTTTGGTTGTAAGTTCTTGATCCCTGGAACCAAATATGAAGTGAATTTGATCCTCGGAAGTTTCTTGTTTTGCGTGGAACCGAGAGGCTTTGAGGAGCAAATCTTAGACCAGGGAACTATCTCTTCTATGGCCAAAGTGAACCAGAAAAGAGAGTCAGGAAGCTCTTCTTACAGTCCTCATGGTGTTCAAGATCTGAGTTTTCCATATTGAAAACGGAGACTCTGCAGACATCAAAAATTATACCACCAATTCACTGCCCAAGATCAGCTGAGCAAGCGTGGTACCAGCTGGAAAACTCCTATTCCATTTGTTAAACAATAGTTCCTCAGGACACTATAGAATTTCACTAATAACTGGCTGAATATATGTTTAAGCCCAGTAATAATGGCTAGCAAACTAAGAGGTACTTACACTTAATTATACCTCTAGCATGTAGGTTGGCACGGAGGGAGGCCTTAATTATCGATGTGTTATGCCCCTAGTTTACATATAACAAATGACTTTAATGTGGCTATTCATGTTATAGTTTAAACATGTCGGTAATTAGGAAGTGGAAAATAGGTGTAGCAGAGGGAGTTGTCAGTTTCCTGAGCTCTATATGTGACCTTTTGTGCTCTGTACCTCTGAGCTCAGACTCTCAGCCGAGGGAAGCAAGACCAGCCTTGGGTGGGAGGATGCATGGCGTGGACACCCAGGCACATGATGAGGCTAAGGAGAGAGCTATGCACAAAATTCCATCCGTTTATTTAACAAGTCTTTACTGAGTACCTACTGCGTGCTAAGACTGTTCTAATCACGAGATGTTAGTAAAAAAAATGGACTCAGAACCCTGCCTCGGTGGAGCTTATATTTGAAGCTGGTTCAGTTATAGAACCCAAAGAGTTGATCACTGGCTCAGAGATGGCCACCAGTGGTGGACCTGCCCTCGGCCCTGTCCTATCCTGTGCTTCTTTCAACAACTTGGATGAAGACATAAAAGGCATGTGGTCGATTCTGCGGAGAGCCATTGTGAGCACGCACCAGTGCTCAGTATGGTCCTTGCTTGATTTTTCATCCTCACCACAATCTTGCAAGGCACGTATTATCGTCACTTTCATTTTAGATCACAGAATTCTGTAGGGCTTACGTGAATTTCCCATCCAAGTTGGCTTCCCTCCCTCTGAAGATGCAAGGCCGAAGATGGTGTAATTAATACTGGACGATGGGATGAAGATTCCAAAAGTCTTTATTATCTGAATAAATGAGCTCAAACTGACAATTTGCATTGAGGGTATAATACAAAGCAGTAAGGTCTAAGACACAACATTTAGAGACTTGAACCCTCTTGGCGCTATTTTTGATGCATTATCTATTTCTGTGATTATTTCCTGCAGTTTATGAGATTTCTGCTTTCCCCTGGTACTCTGGAGGAAGTTGACTTTTAAAATGCAAGATTAATATATTTAATAGCCAAGTTTAAGGAGTAAGGAAATTTAGTGTTAATGTTATTCCAGGGCACAAGCTGCCATGGCCAAGGTGATTTAGGGGATGATCTCTGTTCCAGCTATCTCTGTAATGAACCAACCCCAAACCCAATGATGTAAAATAACAATCATTTTGTTATACTCACTGATTCTGAGTCAGGAATTTGGACAAGCCATGTCAGGATCAATTTGTCTCTACTCCACAATATAAGGGGCTCCATCTGGTAGGACTGCAATGGCTGGAGGTGACTCAGATATCTGGGGGCTGGGATCATCTAGACGCTTCTTCACTCACATATCTAGTGTCTGGGCTGGAATGACCTGAGGGCTGGGCTCAGCTGGGACTGTCTGTGGGAGGTGTTCCATGTGGCTTGGGCTTCCTCACAGAATGGCAGATCAGGGTAGCTGAATTTTTTAATGGCAGCCTGAAGCTCCAAGAGCAAGCATTCTAGCAAGCTAGGTGAAAGGTACACGGCATCTTTTCAACATAGTCTATCAGTCAAAGCAGTCAAAAGCCTGTCCAGATTCAAGGGGAAGAAACATAGACCTTATCTTGTAATAAGAGATATGTCAGTGAACTTGTGGCCATATTTAAAAACCATTGTATCCCTAAGAAGCATATCCTCCCTGTGGGCCTTTAGCTCAATTACTTACAGAATAAGTCCCAATTTGTAGAAGAAAAAACTGGGGAGGGAGGATGTGACTATTGTCTTCAACTCTTTGAAAGACTGTCACATGCAAGAGAGAACAGATTTAACCCACAAGGCTTCAAGTACAGAACTAAGAACCAGTGAATAAATGTCAGAGGAGAACTTCTTAATATTTAGGGATGTCTGTCAGTGGCCAGCTCAGCTAGGAAGACTGTGAATTTTCTGATTTTTGAACTATTGATTAAGCACAAATCAAGAATGTTCTAGGGCTTCCCTGGTGGCGCAGTGGTTGAGAATCTGCCTGCCAATGCAGGGGACAGGGGTTCGAGCCCTGGTCTGGGAAGATCCCACATGCCGCGGAGCAACTAGGCCCGTGAGCCACAATTACTGAGCCTGCGCGTCTGGAGCCTGTGCTCCGCAACAAGTGAGGTCGCGATAGTGAGAGCCCCGCGCACCGCGATGAAGAGTGGCCCCCGCTTGCCACAACTAGAGAAAGCCCTCGCACAGAAACAAAGACCCAACACAGCCATAAATAAATAAAACTAAATAAATTAAAAAAAAAAAAAAAGAATGTTCTAGAAGAGTTTCAGGCTTTGTCTGGGAGGTTGGATTAGATGATTTCTTTAGGAAAGCAAGGGCTATAAGTGACCACACGTCAGAAACATCACCACAGATACAGGGAATGGTGAATAATAGGGCAAGGCTTCAACTGTCTTTTTCCAAGTTACCGCCTGAGACTATGATTTCAGGGATACACCTCTCCTATACTGATGGCTGAAATCCACCTATGAGAGATTATTTCTTTCAATTTAAAATTTTGACCCTTGTTCAAATGTAATAAAATACCCTGGGAGAGCTGAGAGCTGATGCTCTTTTGGGTAATTTGTAATTTAACCTGAATATTTTTCAAGTCCTATTCTGTGAGCATAATTTGACAAGAAAAGACAGGGCATTGAGTGAGAAGGATGAAGGGGAGATGCACCATGACGCAGGGGTTGTGGGAGACGCACAAAAGTCTGGGAGAGCTGAAACTTAACTGTGGCTGCCTTGGTGAAGGGCTGATTTCTTCAGCTTAATTTAAATGGATAAGAAACCACAGTTTTCTGAGCAAACTGGTAGAAAGTGGGTACCCTGTTTGCTACATTTCCTGAACTTGAGAAATGCAACAAGGACCGCAAACCCCTCTTTCCTGCTTGGAGCAGTTGGAGGGAAGCTCTCCCCACCCCCATCACATATTCCTGTCCTCACAGTCTACTAGAGCAGAGATACTCTGAGGCCTAACCCACTTCCTGAGAAGTCATGTCAGCCTCTGTATAAACAAAGCAAAAATCGTAACCGTGTATCTCCAAAGCAAGAGCAATCCCAGAGGGAGACTGGGACGGTGTGGCAGGCAGATGCTATCCAAGGGGAACATGCTTCGGGTTGTGCACATTGGATCTGGTCATTTACCAAGGACCTCTTTAGAAGGGCAAGGGTCTCAGAGATGCAAACAGAGGCTATAAAATGTATGGCATAAACAGAGCATTCCGTACAGGGAAGAATAAGTAACCAGTGGACTCCTGCACCCTTCCTCAGCTGCACTACCTACACATCCCAAAGAGCTTCTGATCAAAGAGGGCAACATTAAATGTTTCAGCCTATGTTGACGATCACTTCCCTTCCATTTCTGCATCTTCCTCCCCTCTCACAGCCCAGAGCAGGTCCCCTGCACAACCAGCTGTCAGGAAAGCCTGTGAAGTCAGCTATTTGCATCTTAATATGACGTGAAGACAATGGGCTTTGTCCCTTGGCATATTTCAATATGAAGGCTGATCTTAGGGCAGAGTGAAAGGCTGTCCTCCAAGGGAATTCAAGCTCAGGACGAGCGGCTGGGCAGATGCTTGGGGAGGGGAGGTGGCCACCCAGAGTTCCGCAGGCAGCCACCTCTTCCATTTCCGTGTATGGGCGGCGCTGGGTGTCAGCTGCTGTTTCACTTGTGGGAGGCCAGAGGATTTGGGCTTTGGGCTGGATGCTGTTCTCCTGGAGAGCAGGTAGTGGGTGGATCTCAGGCTCTGGTCCACGGGTGAGCTGATGTGCCCTTCTGTCTCAAGCATTCTTCCCATGGTCTAGAGAGGAGCCAGCTCACTGGGGATCCACATTACATCAGCAGTGGCCCCAGAGAGCGGAGCGTGCCGGAATCCAGGTGTTCCTCCCAGCTACGGGAATTTTAATTGGGTTGTAAATAGACAAACATGAGATGAAAGGAGAAATCTTCCAACAGAAAGTTTGCATGATCCTAGTACTCCAGACCCATGGAAATCTTAGGATAAAAAGTCCCAGGGCTTCCCTGGTGGCGCAGTGGTTAAGAATCCGCCTGCCAATGCAGGGGACACGGGTTCGAGCCCTGGTCCAGGAAGATCCCACATGCTGCGGAGCAACTAAGCCCATGCGCCACAGCTACTGAGCCTGTGCTCTAGAGCCCGCGAGCCACAACTACTGAGCCCGTGTGCCTAGAGCCCGTGCTCTGCAACAAGAGAAGCCACCACAATAAGAAGCCGGCTTGCTGCAACTAGAGAAAGCCCGCGCGCAGCAACAAAGACCCAATGCAGCCAAAAAAAAAAAAAAAAAAAATTCCCAAGTAACACCAAGTGCTATTTATTTTCACCAATATATATAAAACGAGCCCTGACTCTGTTATGCACTGCCAATAAGCAGCTCTACGGGATCACAGACACGTCAATGGTCCCCAAGGCCCCATAAGGCTATTTTCCTAGTATATCACATCCTCCAAGCCATAGATGTCACAACGCTGTTCTAGCAGAGACTGAATATCATCCCATTATTAGAAAATGGAAGGTAATTCAATATACAAGATTAAATGGAGGCATTTCTTTTTCTTTTCTTTTCTTTCTTTTTCTTCACTTCCTGAACCAATAGATCTTGGTTGTGTGGAGCTTTTAAACTTTCACAAGCACAGTTACAATGTGATGCTCAACAAATCCATTTTAAAAGGGCCATTTGATAGGACTGGGGGAAAGGAATCAGTGGCTCTACAGATTCATTTAGCATAGATCTTGTCCGAAGAAAGGAAAAATCTTGGAACTCAATATGAATAAATTTAAATGTGACTCAGGGGAGAAAGCATTTTTTATACATGAATTGAGCTATGTGAAACCAGCAGTAATAAACAAGACTTATAATACTATTGACAGCCAATAAACAAGAATGAAAGTCTGAAATTATATTGCACACTAGGAACGAACTCAGACAGCCAATATCCCACTCAGTCGGATAATAACTCTTTATTGGTCCACACACATAGGAATTCAAACTGGCTACATAGGGTGCAATCATGGGATTCTGCAAGGGCATATTTTTGTGGACTTGCGGTGCCCTGACATTGAGAAAAAATATAATTACTTACTCATTATTGGAGAAAAGACTCAGAATCTCTCTCATTTGCATAAGTTAACCATGAAGCATCTTAGTTAGCTAGGCAATTTTCCTTTAAGATTTGTCATAAGTGGTTTTCTATTTTGAATTTTATTTATTCTTTTATACAGCAGGTTCTTATTAGTTATCCATTTTATACATATTAGTGTATACATGTCAATCCCAATCTCCCAATTCATCACACCACCACCCCTCCCCCGCCACTTTCCCCCCTTGGTGTCCATACGTTTGTTCTCTACATCTGTGTCTCTATTTCTGCCCTGCAAACCAGTTCATCTATACCATTTTTCTAGGTTCCACATACATGCATTAATATACGATATTTGTTTTTCTCTTTCTGACTTACTTCACTCTGTATGACAGTCTCTAGATCCATCCACATCTCTATAAATGACCCAATTTCGTTCCTTTTTATGGCTGAGTAATATTCCATTGCATATATGTACCACGTCTTCTTTATCCATTCGTCTGTCGATGAGCATTTAGGTTGCTTCCATGACCTGGCTATTGCAAATAGTGCTGCAATGAACATTGGGGTGCATGTGTCTTTTTGAATTATGGTTTTCTCTGGGTATATGCCCAGTAGTGGGATTGCTGGGTCGTATGGTAGTTCTACTTTTAGTTTTTTAAGGAACCTCCAAACTGTTCTCCATAGTGGCTATATCAATTTACATTCCCACCAACAGTGCAAGAGGGTTCCCTTTTCTCCACACCCTCTCCAGCATTTGTTGTTTGTAGATTTTCTGATGATGCCCATTCTAACTGGTGTGAGGTGATACCTCATTGCAGTTTTGAATTGCATTTCTCTAATAATTAGTGATGTTGAGCAGCTTTTCATGTGCCTCTTGGCCATCTGTGTATCTTCTTTGGAGAAATGTCTATTTAGGTCTTCTGACCATTTTTTTGATTGGGTTGTTTGTTTTTTTTAATATTGAGCTGCATGAGCTGTTTATATATTTTAGAGATTAATCCTTTGTCTGTTGATTCGTTTGCAAATATTTTCTCCCATTCTGAGGGTTGTCTTTTCATCTTGCGTGTAGTTTCCCTTCTTTTAAGTTTCATTAGGTCTCATTTGTTTATTTTTGTTTTTATTTCCATTTCTCTAGGAGGTGGGTCAAAAAAGATCTTGCTGTGGTTTATGTCAAAGAGTGTTCTTCCTATGTTTTTCTCTAAGAGTTTTATAGTGTCCAGTCTTAAATTTAGGTCTCTAATCCATTTTGAGTTTATTTTTGTGTATGGTGTTAGGGAGTGTTCTAATTTCATTCTTTTACATGTAGTTGTCCAGTTTTCCCAGCACCACTTATTGAAGAGACTGTCTTTTCAGCATTGTATATCCTTGCCTCCTTTATCATAGATAAGTTGACCATAGGTGTGTAGGTTTATCTCTGGGCTTTCTATCCTGTTCCATTGATCTATATTTCTGTTTTTGTACAAGTACCATATTGTCTTGATTACTGTAGCTTTGTAGTATAGTCTGAAGTCAGGGAGTCTGATTCCTCCAGCTCCGTTTCTTTCCCTCAAGACTGCTTTGGTTATTTGGGGTCTTTTGTGTCTCCATACAAATTTTAAGATTTTTTTGGTCTAGTTCTGTAAAAAATGCCATTGGTAATTTGATAGGAATTGCATTGAATCTGTAGATTGCTTTGGGTAGTATAGTCATTTTCACAATATTGATTCTTCCAATCCAAGAACTTGGTATATCTCTCCATCTGTTTGTATCATCTTTAATTCCTTTCATCAGTGTCTCATAGTTTTCTGCATACAGGTCTTTTGTCTCCCTAGGTAGGTTTATTTCTACATATTTTATTCTTTCTGTTGCAATGGTAAATGTGAGTGTTTCCTTAATTTCTCTTTCAGCGTTTTTCATCATTAGTGTATGGGAATGCAAGAGGTTTCTGTGCATTAATTTTGCATCCTGCAACTTTACCAAATTCATTGATTAGCTCTAGTAGTTGTCTGGTGGCATCGTTAGGATTCTCTATGTATAGTATCATGTCATCTGCAAACAGTGACAGTTTTACTACTTCTTTTTCAATTTGTATCCTTTTATTTCTTTTTCTTCTCTGATTGCCATAGCTAGGACTTCCAAAACTATGTTGAATAATAGTGGCGAGAGTGGACATCCTTGTCTTGTTCCTTGTCTTAGAGGAAATGCTTTCATTTTTTCACCATTGCGAATGATGTTTGCTGTGGGTTTGTCATATATGGCCTTTATTATGTTGAGGTAGGTTCCCTCTATGCCCACTTTCTGGAGAGTTTTTATCTTAAATGGGTGTTGAATTTTGTCAAAAGCTTTTTCTGCATCTATTGAGATGATCATATGGTTTTTATTCTTCAGTTTGTTAATATCGTGTATCACATTGATTGATTTGTGTATATTGAAGAATCCTTGCATCCCTGGGATAAATCCCACTTGATCATGGTGTATGATCCTTTTACTGTGTTGTTGGATTCTGTTTGCTAGTATTTTGTTGAGGATTTTTGCCTCTATATTCATCAGTGATATTGCTCTGTAATTTTCTTTTTTTGTAGTATCTTTGTCTGGCTTTGGCCTTTGTCTGATGGTGGCCTCATAGAATGAGTTTGGGAGTGTTCCTTCCTCTGCAATTTTTTGGAAGAGTTTGAGAAGGATGGGTGTTAGCTCTCCTCCAAATGTTTGAGAGAATTCACCTGTGAAGCCATCTGAAACCTGGACTTTTGTTTGTTGGAAGATTTTTAATCACAGTTTCAATTTCATTACTTGTGACTGGTCTGTTCATATTTTCTGTTTCTTCCTGGTTCAGTCTTGGAAGGTTATACCTTTCTAAGAATTTGTCCATTTCTTCCAGCTTGTCCATTTTATTGGCATAGAGTTGCTTGTAGTAGTCTCTTAGGATACTTTGTATTTCTGCGGTGTCTGTTGTAACTTCTCCTTTCTCATTTCTAATTTTATTGATTTGAGTCCTCTCGCTCTTTTTCCTGATGAGTCTGGCTAATGGTTTATCAATTTTGTTTATCTTCTCAAAGAACCAGCTTTTAGTTTTATTGATCTTTGTTAGTGTTTTCTTTGTTTCTATTTTATTTATTTCTCCTCTGATGGTTATGATTTCTTTCCTTCTACTAACTTTGGGTTTTGTTTGTTCTTCTTTCTCTAGTTCCTTTAGATGTAAAGTTAGATTGTTTATTTGAGATTTTTCTTGTTTCTTGAGGTAGGATTGTATTGCTGTAAATGTCCCTCTTAGAACTGCTTTTGCTGCATTCCATAGGTTTTTGGATTGTCGTGTTTTCATTGTCATTTGTCTCTAGGTATTTTTTGATTTCCTCTTTGATATCTTCAGTGATCTCTTGGTTATTTAGTAACGTATTGCTTCACCTCTATGTGTTTGTGTTTTTTACATTTTTCCCCCTATAATTGATTTCTAATCTCATAGCATTGTGGTCAGAAAAGATGCTTGATATGATTTCAATTTTCTTAAATTTACAGAGGCCTGATTTGTGACCCAAGATGTGGTCTATCCTGGAGAATGTTCTGTGTGCACTTGAGAAGAAAGTGTAATCTGCTGTTTTTGGATGGAATGTCCTATAAATATCAATTAAATCTATCTGGTCTATTGTGTGATTTAAAGCTTCTGTTTCCTTATTTATTTTCATTTTGGATGATCTGTCCATTGGTGTAAGTGAGGTGTTAAAGTCCCCCACTATTATTGTGTTACTGTCGATTTCCTTTTTTATAGCTGTTAGCAGTTGCCTTATGTATTGAGGTGCTCCTATGTTGGGTGCATATATATTTATAATTGTTATATCTTCTTCTTGGATTGATCCCTTGATCATTATGTAGGGCCCTCCTTGTCTCTTGTAACATTCTTTATTTTAAAGTCTATTTTATCTGATGTGAGTATTGCTACTCCAGCTTTCTTTTGATTTCCATTTGCATGGAATATATTTTTCCATCCCTTCACTTTCAGTCTGTATGTGTCCCTAGGTCTGAAGTGGGTCTCTTGTAGACAGCATATATATGGGTCTTGTTTTTGTATCCATTCAGCGAGCCTGTGTCTTTTAATCCATTCACGTTTAAGGTAGTTACTGTTATGTATGTTCCTATGACCATTTTCTTAATTGTTATGGGTTTGTTTTTGTAGGTCCTTTTCTCTCTTTTGTTTCCCACTTAGAGAAGTTCCTTTAGCATTTGTTGTAGAGCTGGTTTGGTGGTGCTGAGTTCTCTTAGCTTTTGCTTGTCTGTAAAGCTTTTGATTTCTCCATCGAATCTGAATGAGATCCTTGCCAGGTAGAGTAATCTTGGTTGTAGGTTCTTCCCTTTCATCACTTTAAATATATCATGCCACTCCCTTCTGGCTTGCAGAGTTTCTGCTGAGAAATCAGCTGTTAACCTTATGGGAGTTCCCTTGTATGTTATTTGTCATTTATCCCTTGCTGCTTACAATAATTTTTCTTTGTCTTTAATTTTTGTCAGTTTGATTACTATACGTCTCAGCATGTTTCTCCTTGGGTTTATCCTACCAGGGACTCTCTGCGTTTCCTGGACTTGGGTGGCTATTTCCTTTCCCATGTTAGGGAAGTTTAGATTTCAACTCTAATCTCTTCAAATATTTTCTCGGGTCCTTTCTCTCTCTCTTCTCCTTCTGGGACCCCTATAATGCGAATGTTGTTGCGTTTAATGTTGTCCCAGAGGTCTCTTAGGCTGTCTTCATTTCTTTCCATTCTTTTTTTCTTTATTCTGTTCAATGGCAGTGAATTCCACCATTCTCTCTTCCAGGTCACTCATCCATTCTTCTCCCTCAGTTATTCTGCTATTGATTCCTTCTGGTGTATTTTTCATTTCAGTTATAGTATTGTTCCTCTCTGTTTGTTTGTTCTTTAATTCTTCTAGGTCTTTTTTAAACATTTCTTGCATCTTCTGGATCTTTGCCTCCATTCTTTTTCTGAGGTCCTGGATCATCTTCACTCTCAGTATTCTGAATTCTTTTTCTGGAAGGTTGCCTATCTCCACTTCATTGAGTTGTTTTTCTGGGGTTTTATCTTGTTCCTTCATCTGGTACATAGCCCTCTGCCTTTTCATCTTGTCTATCTTTCTGTGAATGTGGTTTTTGTTCCACAGGCTGCAGGACTGTAGTTCTTCTTGCTTCTGCTGTCTGCCCTCTGGTGGATGAGGCTATCTAAGAGGCTTGTGCAAGTTTCCTGATGGGAAGGACTGGTGGGTAGAGTTGGGTGTTGCTCTGGTGAGCAGAGCTCAGTAAAACTTTAATCCTCTTGTCTGCTGATGGGTGGGGCTGGGTTCCCTCCCTGTTGGTTGTTTGGCCTGAGGCGACCTAACACTGGAGACTACCTGGCTCTTTGGTGGGGCTAATGGCCGACTCTGGGAGGGCTCGCGCCAAGGAGTACTTCCCAGAACTTCTGCTGCCAGTGTCCTTGTCCTCACAGTGAGACACAGCCACTCCCTGCCTCTGCAGGAGACCCTCCAACACTAGCAGGTAGGTCTGGTTCAGTCTCCCCTGGGGTCACTGCTCCTTGCCCTGGGTCCCGATGTGCACACTACTTTGTGTGTGCCCTCCAAGAGTGGAGTCTCTGTTTCTCCCAGTCCTGTCGAAGTCCTGCAATCAAATCCCTCTGGCCTTCAAAGTCTGATTCTCTAGGAATTCCTCCTTCCGTTGCCGGACCCCCAGGTTGGGAAGCCTGATGTGGGGCTCAGAACCTTCACTCCAGTGGGTGGACTTCTGTGGTATAAGTGTTCTCCAGTTTGTGAGTCATCCACTCAGCAGTTATGGTATTTGATTTTATTGTGATTGTGCCCCTCCTACTGTCTCATTGTGGCTTCTCCCTTGTCTTTGGATGTGGGGTATCTTTTTTGGTGAGTTCCAGTGTCTTCCTGTCGATGACTATTCAGCAGTTAGTTGTGATTCCAGTGCTCTCACAAGAGGGAGTCTGTCATAAGTGGTTTGCATAAAAAATAGGACCATAACAACTCGCCTGAGTTCTAAAGAATGTTTACTGTGTCTATAATTTGATATTTCTGCTGTGCTCTCTGGATACGAAAGTCTCTAGTACCTTGAATTTTCCCTTTTCTTATAGTAATAGGAGAAAAGATTGGTCAGTCTTATAGGGAGTAACTATGTTTGGCTACCTAAGGAAGGAAGCTGTACTGGTGTTTACAGGACACATACTTGTCATTGGGAAATTTCCTTGATGCAGTGGTCGCTTACAATTATACCACCAGGCAAGATATCCCTGAGATCATGGAATACAGGGGCTCACACCAAACGAATATGCTTGAAATGTATAGTTTATTGAAGCCTTTCAAAAACAGAGCTAGAAGCAAGAAGGGACAGATGAGGTAGGGAAACACAGTTAAGATAGGGTGCAGGTGGGGTGGAGGGACCACACTACCTGATCCAGTATTCATGCATCCTGTCTCTCTCTCTGCCTCATCAGCCTTCCCCACTGATGGCAGGTTATGCAGATGAGAGATGAGGTTTATGCAAGAGGGTTCAGCCCGAAGGTGCCTGAAACCAACACACATTTGCTGTTTCACAGAGACACAGGGCAAGTCCCCTGACCAATAACTATGCCAATTAGCCTGATAAGCAGCTTTGGATTTTATCTACATTCCTTAGGCAAAAGGTACATGATGCCAGAAGGGGTATCATTTATGGGTGGTCAATGTAAGACCACAGGAATATTGAGTGTCTCATATTCCTCATATATATTTAGAGGTTCATGAATATTTGTTGCCTCTGGGTTCTTGGTCTATGTTCAGCAATACATGCTTTACCAACTTTATCTATGTCTAACCTGTCTCAAGGGTTACTAACTTACTTATGTAACCCTAACACATTTTATGACTTTTGTCAATGTCTCATGAGCTACTTGCTCTTTCTTACCTATATCCCATGTATCTTAGGAGTTTCATCCATTTTACCGTTTTCTTGTCTTCTACAGCAGAATTGAATATTCTCAAAGAATACAGCAAATACACATTACAGTGTAGATTGCCTCTATGCTGATTCCCTTAAGTTCTAGAAGGTATTTATCCATTCATGTCTTCTTCCATCTGCTCATCGATGCAAAGAAAACATACACATTGAACACCTACTCATTGCCAGGCATCTATCTAGGCTGTGGGAATATGCGGATGAAGATGATACAGTCTAGCCTGAAAGGGATGACAGTTTAGTACTAAGAGAGGCATAAAAATAAATACCAACATGTAGTGTCATGGGTTTTGTAATAAATTTTGAGTGGAGAATAGTGGGACAGAAGCACCACATGATCCTGTGTACAGGGTGTGCGTGGGCGGGAGAGACAGTGATATGGCTTCTTAGAGGATGTGGTGCCAGAGCTGAGTCTTGAGCGATGAATGTGTTTCCCAGGCAGAGGCGAGAGGAAGGGCCATCCAGAGAGAGGGAGCAGGGTGAGCTTGGCCACGGAGGCTCGGAGGACATGCTGAAGTGTCCCAGGCAGGGAAGGGGCAGAGAGAGGAAGCCAGGCAGCGTGATACCTTGAATTCTAAGAGAACAGGAGAATATTCTGTTCCTTTAAATGCTTGATCCCATCCTCTTCATAGTGTGAAGGGAAACTTCAATCGGGTCCCTCCCTGAATTGTGTGATTTATTATTTGGGAGGCCTTCACTTCTCAGAACCCTGTCTTCCTCATCTGTGACATGCAAATAATAACCCCAAGCTCAAAAGGTTGTTGTGGGGATTGGGAGATCGTTGATGGAAGTGCTTAGCCATCTGCCTGGCATCTAGAAAGCCTCCCCCAAAATAGTAATGATCACTAATATAACCATCTTCATGACCAGTGGTCCCCCACCTTTTTGGCACCAGGGACCGGTTTTGTGGAAGACAATTTTTCCATGGACGGTGGGGGAGTGGTGATTCAGGCGGTAATGTAAGCGATGGGGGGGTATGGTTCAGGAGGTAATGCCAGTGATGGGGGAGCGGTAGAGGAAGCTTTGCTCGTTCGCCCGCCGTTCACCTCCTGCTCTGAGGCCCGCTTCCTAATAGGCCATGGACCGGTACCGGTCCATGGCCTGGGTGTTGTGGACCCCTCTTCATGACCACCCCAACTTCCCAGAGGGTTGAGTGAGATCTAATGGGGTTTTGGCATCTCAGACAACATGATCATTCACAGAATGCCTAGTGACGCTCAGAGAAACATTCAGATGGTGGCAATTGTCCATCCTTAGAGCAAAACGAACTTACAGTCATAACCCGGACAGGTAACCGTACCTGAGCCATACCATGAAGTTCCCTGGAAATAATAATGATGATACTGGGGCTTCCCTGGTGGTGCAGTGGCTAAGAATCCACCTGCCAATGCAGGGGACACGGGATCGAGCCCCGGTCTGGGAAGATCCCACATGCTGCGGAGCAACTAAGCCCGTGTGCCACAACTACTGAGCCTGCACTCTAGAGCTTGTGCTCCACAACAAGAGAAGCCACCGCAATGAGAAGCCCACGCACCACAACAAAGAGTAGCCCCCACTCACCACAACTAGAGAAAGCCCGCGTGCAGCAACGAAGACCCAACACAGCCATAAAGACATTAAATTAAAAAAAAAAAATGGTGACACTGTCCTATGATTCCATTAGTCTGTCCAAAATGTAGAAAGATGCCGTCTGTTTAATTTTGTGACATTTGGGACAGTAGGGAAATTTGAAACCTATATATTTTTAAGTTAACATCATGTAATATTGGAAGTGCTTATCTCGAAGAGATAGCTTGGACGAGGCACCGTGGAACAATGCCCTGAGGTCTCAGCTGCCCAGCTGGGTCAAGGCTGGGCAGACGGTGACTTGCCTTTGTTTCGGGCTGACAGAGGGACAATGGGAAGTGTCTGGGGATGATTTGTGCTGCCAGCATCTTCAAAAATGAGAGACGATGGAGGGGAAAACACTACCCTGGGCAGGGCTGGTGGTGTAAGAAAATGATGACTCAGTTCATCGCTTTGACCCGCGCGGTGTTTTGTTTAAAATTGCGCTGGGCAATTCCTTCAGCCTCAGGAAGAGAAACAACTCTTGTCAATAAATTATAGCGGATGTGGGGAAATCACTCCTAGGGTGAAGTTTGGGACTGAACGAGTCCCGGGAGGTCAGTGCCCACAAAAGCAGCTGCCAAAATTCACATTTTTCCATTTGCCCGCTGGTTCAGAGTGGATATAAATCCACATAATGCAGCCTTAGAGCTCCCTGCCTGCTGGTGATGCGCTGAGATAAAGGTGGGGGAAGGACATATGACCCTGAGCTGCTAGACTTGCCTGACAAACGCAGACTCTGCTTCAGAATAACCCGACTGCTCTTGGCATCTTTTCTAGATTTCTGGAATCTTCTGGAAAATGTCAGTTTCTCATTAGAAATAATTAATCTGTACTTAATGCCCAAACTAGAGGGCAAAAATATTTAGATCTATAAAGATATATTTTAATTATAAAAATTATACATATATATGTACGTTGCAAAATTTTCAAGAGTACTTAAGTGTGATCAAAATAAAGTGAAAGCCCTTTTCTCCCTATTTCTCTATTAAGCCCAGGGCTTAATGTTTCTGTTTTCTTATTTCCCCATAGAGGTGTGGAAGCACAGGGCTGACACCAGTCTCCAAGAAGAGGAGAGAGATTGACTTTAGTCATGCTTGGGCGGGGGTGAGGGAGGTGTTGGCTGATTCACACACCAATTTTTGTCTATGACCTTTGGCAATACATCTTTCTTGTGCTGGAATAGAATTTTCCAGTTGACAAAGCACTTTCAAATGCATTCAATTTGACCAATACCCTATAAAGTAGGAGGATAGGGAAAGTGTCGTTAGTGTCGGATTAGTGTTGGTTTCCAGATAACAAAACTGAGGCTCAGAGAGTGTAGAGCCCTTGGCCAAGGTCACCTAGCATCAAGCAGAGCCAGAACTGGTAGTCTGTGCTGTGACAGGCCGACCCCTCCAGGTCCCTGCGAAGGCCAGTTGGAGGCCAGCCTGTAGCTTATGGAGTGACTCGGGCTGCACAGATCAGGGCTGGGGCCAGGGTCTGGCTCAGAGAAATCCCTCAACAAACAGGTCGCCATTAGTACCAGAGCATCTTTAGGTATCATCTCTTCTACCTTTACCACCATGACTGCGTCTCAATCCAGATTTGTTTTTCTGGACCTAGCATGGCTGATGAAGCTAATAATACTAAATCTTTTTTTTCCTTGCCAAGATGATCTATATTTGGGGGAAGTGTGGCTCTTCTCCTCTTATATCCCTTTTGTATATTTTGAGTCGGGAGTGATTCTGCATGAGAAACACAGGCCAATTTCAGCCATAACTGCATTGGAAGGAAGAGGATCACGGAAATTTTAATGAAAACGCCAACACAGTGAGAATAGGAATCAGTTCTTTTGCAGTAAGAAGCAGTGACTTGGCTCAACAAGCAATAAAACCTTTAGTTTGTGTTCATGAAAATTATGATTATCTCCAGCTCCACTGAGATTTAAACCAAGGGGAGAAAAACAGTTTTAAAAGTTCAGATGCAGTTCACTCGGAAGTTTGTCTCCAGACTTGGAGAACATTTCAATTTTTCACAAGGGCCCCCAAAGAAAGAGGTTGGCATCTTGTAAAGAAGAACACAGATTCTCTAGATCACAAGGATGCTAGTTGTCTGTGCTTTGTAGCTCAGGACTGTGAAGCAGCAGGATTAACAATGAATGACATGCAGGACTCACCAGAATCAGCCTCGAGGGCTGTGCCGAGAGCGGGACTGCACCGCGATGGCAGTGTTGCCCTTCCGTCAAGGTCGAGTGCATGTGCTTGGTGGGTCCTAGCTGGGGGTGGGGGAGGTAGAAGTGAGATGTGCGTTGTGTGTGTTTGGGGGGCAGAGAGACCAAGCTTGATCAGCTGTGATGCCTGAGCCAGTCAGGTGAACCGTCTACTAGAGGCTGCAAGGAGAGTCGCACAGTCAGAAAGCTGTTGCCATGGAGTGGTAGGAGGAGACCATGGTGTCTGTCCGTCACCCAGTCTTCCGTGGGAAAGAGAAGGAAAATGCAGTTTCACAGAAGTGTCTCTGTCCTAGCTCCTCATATGATGTATGGCAGACACTGCTAATATCCACCTTTCTGGAAGAGACACACTGTGTTCCTCTATTCACACAGAAAAATAGCCTGTGAGCAGATGTGTGGGTTTTCTACACCAAGCAATTCTGACACTAACTGCCTGGAGTTAGTGCAAATCCCACAAGAAGAAGTCCCACAAGACCGCCCCCCACTTCAGACACCAACTGCAAATAGTGGGTCCCCAGGTGACTCACAAAATCTGCCCGACTTGGCTACAAGTGGGAGGGTCCCATGACTCCCTCTAGGGTTCCATCATTTGCTAGAACAGTTCACAGAATTCAGGGGAACCCTTACGGATGCTTACTGGTTTCTCATATAATAAGGGATATGATAAAGAATACAGATGAACAGTCAGATGAAGATATACACAGGGTGAGGTCTGGAAGGGTCCTGAGGGCAGGAGCTTCTGTTCTTGTGGAGTTGGGGTGCACTACCCTCCCAAAACATAGATCTATTCACCTGCCCAGAAACTCTCCAAATCCCATACTTTGGGGATTTTTCTGGCGGCTTCATCATGTAAGCATAAGACTAAATATTAGCAGGAACTGGGGAAGAGACCAGTATATATACATTTCTTATTATTTCACACCAACCTAATTCCCATTCCTTCACCCTTTATTACTCAGAGAATTACAATTTTGTTCCAGGAGCAGCCCAAATAAATTACATTCACAGTATCCCTTGCTTTTAGAGATGATCATATGACAAATCACAGTTCTGACCAATGAGAAGTAGTTAGAAGTCTACTTGGGATTTCCGGGAAAGTTCTGGTCTCCTGATTTCATGCCTCTCCATGGTAGTTTACAAGAGTGGCCACAGATTCCCAATGCTATACTTTTGGAATTGACTTTGCAACTCCTTCCATCAAGAGGCAGAGACTATTCCTCCACTCCTTGACTCTGGATTGTGATTTGCTTTGGCCACTGCACAATTACAAATAAGATAAACCAAAACAGAATGGAGGTTGCCCTCTCTGGCTGCTCTGGAAAACCTGAGACTGCCATGGGAAGACACCAGGGCTGGCCTGATGAATAATAAGAAACGTGTGGCCCAGGTACTTCCATTGCTCTGGCCAACAGCATGCCAACTACCAGAGTCATAAATGAGCCACGCTAGATCATCCAGCCTTCAGCGAACCTGCCTTGCAGCTGCATGGCTGAGCCCAACAGAGGTCAGAGGAGCTAGCCCAGACCTGAAGAACTACTCAGCTGACTGACAGAGTGGCGGTTGTTTCAAGCCACTAGATTTTGGGCTTTATTACCCAGCAAAAGCAAATGGATGTATACCTCTTCCCCAGATCACTTTCTTCTTCCTACCTGGAATGTGGACGTGAGGCTAAATACGGAGCAACTACCTTTGCACCCAGGGGGATGAATGCATTTCAGAAAGACAGAAGGGGCCTGGTAAACCGATGATGCTGTAGAACTAATGGGTGTACCGTCCTAGGACGGCCTGCCTCCAGACTTCATGTTTTGTGAGAAAAATGCAATCCTATGTGATTAAACCATTTGTATCAGCTAGTTCTTAGTTGCAGACATTGGAATCTATTTCAGGTAATCTGGGTAGAAAGTGGTTTATTAAAAATACACTAGTTAGCTTATAGAACCTTTAGAAATTTAGAAAACCAGTCTATATTCTACTTAATCTGGAAAAGAGCAGCCAGATACAACAGAGCCAGGAGAAAAGCCTAACGACCATGCAGGACTGTCTAGTGGAAAAGCAAGTTCACAGCCTCGCACTCCCTGTGCCTATGTTATTAGGGAATGGACACCAAAATACCCTCCGTGGCCACCCTGGAAGAGTGGATGTAATGTCCGTTCTCTGTCTGTCTGTACTCTCCACATGTAGCTACTCCCACTCTGCTCACTTGTGCCTCAAAACCTCATGCAAGAGCATCTAGTTGGTAGAACCAAGTGTTTTATTCACTTCCTCTTCACCCAGTTGGTGAGGGAGGGGTTCCTGCTCCAGGGTTATGAGGGTGGCTGAACTCATGACACCAGCACTGGACAGGTGAGGTGACAGCAGTTTCTTAGTCACAGGTACTCACAGTCTGGGGAAGGGGGACACTACACACCATGCAGGACCACACAGGTGTTGCACGCAGGAACAGAGCTGACCAGCAGGAGCCATGTGAGGCAGGCTTTGTAGTAACAAGAGGGTGAGGTGACCCCTGCTTCCCAGGGGAGGATGTGATTGGCTTGTTGAGTAATTCATAGACTGCAGGAAGCTGAAGGCCAGTACTCAAGGATAAGCAGGCACAGTGGTCCCCGTGATAGGAAAGGCTGTTTGGCTAAGGGACCTTATCCGCTGAGGCAGAACGGGCAGAGACTTGAGATTAGGCTAATTTTACCCGATATCAAGGCTGCACGTAATAGTAAATCTAAATTCAGGCTTATGCCATACCATGTCTCCAGCGAGCACCCTAGCTGGAGGAAATTTGGGAAATGTAATTTTAGTTTCCTATTCTCAGGAAGGCAAGCTAAAGGGGGTTGAAATAAGTGATGGGGGAGCAATAGCCCACCTCTTTGTTATCCAACATCTATATACACCCTTCTTTCCATAATTAAACTTTTAGATATCAACCTCAGCCACAACAGCATGCACCTACCTGATGTCATGTCATTGTCCTTACACAAATGAAAATGCACTTACCTTCTCCCTAAAAGGAAAGATTCAAAGTCTCATTGGTCAGTACCTCCACCTCTGCATGATATGCATTCCTTCTCTAACACAGACACAATCCTGTCTAGCTACCCAGTAGCCTGGGAAATAAATAAATAGTAGGGGGTGGGAGGGACTTCCCTGGTGGTCCAGTGGTAAAGAATCTGCCTTCCAATGCAGGGGATGTGGGTTCGATCCCTGGTGGGGGAACTAAGATCCCACGTGCCACAGGGCAACTAAGCCCACACGCCACAACTACAGAGCCCACGCGCCACAACTACAGAGCCCACGCACCCTAGAGCCCACGCGCCACAACTAGAGAGAGAAAACCCGCACGCCACAACTAGAGAAAAGCCCACACACTCCAACTAGAGAGAAGCCCAAGTGCCACAACAAAGAGACCGCACACCGTAACGAAAGATCCTGCATGCCTCAACGAAGATCCCGTGTGCCGCAACTAAGACCCGATGCAGCCAAAAACAAAAACAATAAGGCAAATAAATAAATAGTGGGGAAAAGGGAGGGGAAAATTGTAAATACACACTCCTACACACTCACACACTCTTACTCACTCACATATACATCAGAGAAAGGAAGAAAATATAGGTAGCCACTATAGCATCTTCTGCAACTAGCAGCAAGCAGTGACAAGAGCGTATAGCAGTGCCCAATAGAAGTGCCAGTGGTGCCATGCAGATGCGATGATGCCAAATGGACATGGTGCTATGCAGAGAGGCCAGGAGCAGAGAAAGGAGAAAAGGGGAGCTGAACAGGTTGTACAGAAGCACATATGGGACCAGCCAGGGCTTCTGGAAATACCAGAGGGAGAATTTTTGCAGGGGTCTGGGTTCCTGCATTAAAAGTGAGACAAAACTTATAGAGGAAGAAAAGCAAAATGCATGTTAAAGAATTAAAAAGACATAGTCATGCTACAAGAAATTAATGTCCAGTGGGAAGACAATTATTCAATGCACAGAATACCTACAGAGAAAATACACGTAGTATAAGATTAAGGATGTCCTAGTTCTGTAAGTACTGAGATAAGGCAGGAAGGTAGGAAGGGGCTGATCTGGAAAAGACAACAGATCACCATGCTGTCCAATGGCTTGTACAGTGCTACTTCTGTGTTCTCAGAAGGGACAAGAGCTACCAAGGCCCAGAGAAGTTAAGTGACTTGCTTTAGGTCACACAGGTAGTGAGTAACAGGGCAAGAATCCTTCATTATACCACACCACGGCAAACCATCATGGACTGACTTGTAGGAAATAAGTCTATGCTGGTTTCCCCTTGCACTTTTCACTCTCCTCTCAAAGAAAAGAGCTACTGGGTATTTTTGATTAAGTCATTGGATTTCCTCGTGCCTCCAAGTAGGCAAACTTCCCCAACCAGTCATCTGTTTCTCAGCTGAACTTTTCTGGCTAATAATAAGAAAAAAAGTAATTTCTGTTATAATAGTATCTTGTGTGCTGTGTGATGGAAAGAATGCATAACCGGAAGTTAGGAAACCTGAATTCTTCTCCTGGCTTCATCAACACCTACAGGGGGATTTCAAGCAAGTCACTTCATCCCTGTGGGCTTCTGTTGTTTCATCTGTAAAATGAAGGGTTTGGCTTAGATCAGTGGCTTTCCAGTAGTTCTTGACCCTTAAGATTACATGGTAGCCCCCAAGGAACAGATAAGAGGGAGCCCAAATGAGCAAGACTTCAAGCCCCCTATTCCACTTCAGTTTTATATAGTGAGGTTCCTAGGCAAAAAAAAAAAATCATCTAGAGAATTGCCCAGGCACTAATAATCTGTGATTCCAAGGCATTTGGCTGATGGTTCTAAAGATAGCTCCATGTCCACATGCCTCAAGCGAGTAAAATTTTGGATGGACTAAAAATAACGAATGCTAGTTTGACTTTTGGTTATTTTTCAGAATGGCACAGAGAGAGTGGACTGAGAAAAATGTTTTGTGAATAGGGAGTTATTTTGCTTTCCTGACAAGATTTATTACATAAGCATGTTTTGTCCTTTGGAGCACCAGCCCCCATGTGAACACTATTTCACTGTAGGTACATAAACTGGAAGATTCTTATAGGCTGGGACCACACAGTGTCCAACGTGGAAATTGTCAGAACCTTCTAAAAAAGTCAGTGGGAAAGATGAGAGAGTTTCTTGTTTCCTCCCCTAGAATCTTAGCCATATTAGGAATTTATTTAGTTATGAATACCCTATTACTATGACAATGAAGACAATTACACTACAGATAACATTTAAAGAGAATTTCTAGGTGAGTGAACATACCCAACTTTAGTCCAGAACAGCTGTTCAATGGTCTGTTAAAAGAAGAGTCATAAGAAAACAGAGATTCTCAAACTATGTTGATTGATACTAAAGAAAAATTGTTCCAGATGCTCAGACTTTTAGCTAATGAAATAAAAACAATGATACATGGAACACAAAGTAAAATTTAGGAAATACGGGAATCAAGATAATTGGAATTTTTGTTTGTTTATAGATGAGGGTGCCATTAGGACTGTCTTTAAGTGAATGAAGATGTTTTGTGAATTAAATCCTTCCTGATCATTTCCTATATTCCTAAAAGAACAAGGAGGAAATGGACTTATATTTAGGAGAAAAGATCTTGATTTGTTAACGGAAGTGAATTGAGACGATTTTTTTTTTTTTTTTGTAATAAAACACTAGGGTGGCCAAAATAAAGTCACCCTCAGATCTCTTGCCATCTGGCCATCTGTCTTGGACATTTGCCCATTTAAAGGCAAATGGTCGGAGAAGAGAATCGTTATGATTTTGGTAACTGTATATGGAGTATGTAGAGAAAGTGAGCTGGTAGAATTATTAGCAGTATATCACATCTGTAAAATGCTTGATGCTTTTAAACATCCCTTTCCTATACCTGATGTAATTACGGCTGTGGGAAAGGTTCAGAGGTAGCATTCCCTGGTGCAGGGGAAGGAACTGAAACAGGCCCGGAAGAGGTGAAGAGCCTTACCGCCACACAGAAGTGATAGACAAAGTCAGCACCAGCCCTGTTCTCTGGGCCATCCACGTGGCCCCAGGCATTGCCACAGGAGAGAGACCAGCTAGCAGGGGTAGCTCTGGGGAGAATGATGGACTTGAAAAAGCATTGGGAGAGATGGAGGAAAGGCATCATCTGGTGAAGAATGGCTGGTTGCTAAGATGTGTCTAAGATGGGGATTGTTACCTCAGAGAACTAACAGGCTTTGGGACCCGCCTTCACTTATGAGGTCCACAGACTCTGGAAGGCTTCCTCTCAATAACTCACATCACCTGGGTGGACAAAAAGGCACACCAGCCACTTATTTATTTATAACAAGAGTAATCACTTTCCCCAGGTATTGGAGGGCTTCTGTCCATACAGGGCTGATGATTGTGTGTAGGAGTGTAGAAGCTGGGGACAAATTACAGGAGCCACCAGGCTGGGAAGGGGGACCTGGGCCTGACCATGTTGCAAATCAGAATAAAACTCCTGTGAAGGTTTTTAACCATCTGCCCTTGCTGGGGCTCTCAAATCATTTTTCTTCACTGAGACACAAAACCAGTTCTCAGCAGTCCTGTGTACATGCTCATATTCTATTCCTAGAATCAAGGTGTCTGGTCACTGAAGTACTTATAAGAAGGTTATCTGGTGACCATAGAATCAGATAGAGCTTGGAGAAATAGATCACAGAAAACCTTATAAAATATATCTACATCCCAGCCCTATATCTCTGGTGATTACCTCTACTAGCATCCCTCAGGTACCATATCCCTCTCCCCTGATAGGGCTGAAGGTACCAGATAATTCTGCCCTTTGAATTGTATATTGTAACGTTGACCATACTACACCCACTCCCCCATTCAATGGCCCATTCTTTCTTTAAGCACATTAATATTGTTTTTTGTTTGTTTGTTTGTTTGTTTTAAGGAGAATGGATGTGGCAGAGGGAAAGTCATTTTTTTTCTTTTTTTAATTTTATTTATTTATTTATTTATTTATTTATTTATGGCTGTGTCGGGTCTTCATTTCTGTGCAAGGGCTTTCTCTAGTTGCGGCAAGTGGGGGCCACTCTTCATCGCGGTGCGCGGGCCTCTCACTGTCACGGCCTCTCTTGTTGTGGAGCACAGGCTCCAGAAGCGCAGGCTCAGTACTTGTGGCTCATGGGCCTAGTTGCTCCACGGCACGTGGGATCTTCCCAGACCAGGGCTCGAACCCGTGTCCCCTGCATTGGCAGGCAGATTCTCAACCACTGCGCCACCAGGGAAGCCCCATTAATATTGTTTTGATTCCTCTTCAGTCCAGGATATTTAATGATCTTATTGATGCCACTCTCAGAAAAGGACCATAAGGGACAACAATGTGTCCGAAGGCTGGGGGTCCCAAGTACAAGAGAAGGGGCCCCAACTGACCAGATCAAGTCTTGGAGACCAACAACAGCAATAAATGACTCCATATGCCTCAACATCTGACCTTCTCCTTGATACATTAATTTTCCTTTGAACAAAGCAAAGAGCCACGTTGCCAGAGAGCTGCCCTCTAACACCACCTCCCATCTTCCTCACCGCCAGCAAATTTCTAGCCGTGGCTTAAGGGCCCACGGGGTCTGCAGCTGTAGGACACAGTTATATTTTCTCTTCTTTCCTTTCCCACCCATGGCTCACTTGGTCTGACCTTGCTTTGACCTTGACATGACTACTTTGAGTCTCACCGTCCCATTCGCAGACGGGGGCCTTTGACATGACCATCTCAAAAATCTCTGCCAACTCTAGATTCTCAGAAAGATTCCCTCAGGAAAAAGAATCCAAAGTTAAGTATTGCATAAATCAGTATTGGCTTTTGTTTCTGTTCTTTCTCTTTATTCTGTAGCTGCCAAGCCATTTTCTAGATATTTGAAACTGAGTGAAAATGTTTCCCAGTGGGTTTAATCTCAGTTGCTCTGTGTATTTTTTATTATGCACTTACCCAGGGATCAGTCTCTGCAACTGTCCCCCAGGCACAAGTGTCCTTTTAATTCTCAGAAGCTTGGCAACCCACGTAAAGTACTCTAATTAAGATATGCATTTTGAGAGAAGTTTGAAGTCATACCCACTTACGGTGGAAGAAAGGATCTCTGTTAAATTCACCACGGACATGAGAATGAATCTCATTGTTAGAAAGAGATTTCCTACTCTTCCAGTCCTGACTCTGGACTTCAGAACCCTCTCCAGGCATTGGAATTTCAGAGTATTAGCCTCATGGGTCCTAAGTATGACCTCCATCTACCATCTGTTGGATTCTCCACACAGGGACTCAAGTCAGTTTACATGCCCTGGGGACCTACTCTGTGTCTGGCCCAATTCACTGAGGACCCAAAAGCAAGGGTTCAGGGCTCAGGCTCTGGGTGAGTCAGATGTGATTAGGTGCAGGTTCTAGACTGTACTAACTTCACGACCTCTGTGAACTTCAGCGCCTTCATCTACAAAACAGACGGCACCTGCCACGTGGGGTTTTTGTGAGGAGTCCGTGCGGTAACACACGCAAAGCACCAGCACAAGTTCTGGCCCCTAGGAAGCCCTTAATCAGTGGTAGCCACCGTAATGGCTAGAAAGAGGAAAAATGAAAGATTCCTTATTCGACAGGAGTTAACCAAGCGTCTTTTACATTCCAGGCACTGTGCTAGGACACTGGATATGCACTGGTAAACAAAGAAGGCATGATAGCTCTTCTCATGGACCTTGCAACCTGGTGGGAGATACAGTCTATACAAAACAAACCAATGTGGACATATATAAAAAGTTGCAGTGGGTGCTGTGAAGGAATGAACTGGGACCTCAGAAGGCTTGGAGAAATAATATGGGCAGAACCACGTGGGCTTGGAAGAGAAGAAAGGGAATCCATAGCGTAGGGACTAAGTACTCTCGTGGGTGCGGGTCCTGGGGCAGTCTTCACAGGAGCGAGGAGCGCCGGAGATGGAAACACAGTTCATCAGAAGAAACTTGCTTTTTGTTCCATTATTGGCTCACCGCATTTTAAAGTTAGGGCATTTATCACAATCATCCAGCCCAAATCTTTTATTTTACAGATGGGCAAACTGAGGCATGGAGAAGTAAAGTGCCTCTAGTCATATAGTGAGTTAGTGAAACAGCAAGCTTTGGAATCCTGGGGTTTTTGAGGGTTTTTTTCTATAACTACTTCATACTTTTTCTTAAATATATCAGAACATACAGAGTTTTTTTTAAAAGATATTTAAAAGTAGCATCAAGGTGCCTTCTTCTTATACCACTAAAAAAAAATCCCTTCTTGAAATTTCTGAGGAAGCAAGGCATCAAGTTGAGATCCTACGAGAATCCTGCAGATTTTAAGCCCATCAAACTTGAGTAAGCTCCTATGTGCCCAGTTAATCCTCTCTTCTCTTTTGAGTGCTCCTCCCTTTGGTACTTGGGTTATGTTGGAATTACATTCTCATTAAATTCCAAGAGTAACTGCTCAGAGGCCCAGAGCTTGGGGATGGCTGCGCAGACCGAAGGAGCCCCTTGTCAGACCCCATCCTACACTCCACCCCACGGTGGCCACTGTGCTCACTCTGATGGCTGTTCTCCAACCCCAAGTCTGAAGAGGTGCTCACCACGAAGGACAGGCACCAGCTGCCTTCATACACCCAGATATGAGACAGAAGGGCATAAGATTCTGGCCAGCATGGGCTTGGATGGCTCTAGGTTTGAATTCCCGGCTCTGCCACTTATTAGTCTTGTAGAAACTCAGTTTCTGTAAGTGTAAAACAAGAATTTGGACCTCACTTCCAGGGATGTCATGAGGTGATTAAATAAATACCTAGGATGATACATGGCACATGGGACTCAATAAATAGGCATTCCCTTTTTTAATTTAATGATAATTAAGTGCATGGCACTTCCAATGTAATAGGCAATGTTGTAAGAATTTTACAAATATTAACTCTGTCCCCTTCTACCTTCCTGATGAGGAAGAGCAGAATTGGCAGTGCGAGGGGTTCCCCATAGCAATGGGCTGTATCACAAGGCCTTTGGGAATAAGAATAGCTTATCTTGGTTGAAAACCATCCACCCAGTCTCCCAAGCAGGAATCCAGGAGTTTTCCTAGATTCCCAGATCGTGGTCATCGTCCTTTATTGTGATGATTAATAATGTTGATAATTTCACCATGTACATCAACTGACACCTGATTTTCTGGCGTTACCTCTTGCTGTATTTTCTTTACTCATTTTCTTTACGGCAGGCATACACTTGGTTCATGTCAGTCGCACTAAGTTACATGTAGTTCCCAAAGACCCCACTGTTTCACGCCCAAAGGTCACACTTCTCTTCTTGGCCAACTTCCCGTGTTTGCCTGGCAACAGTCTTTTCAATCTCATCTCAGTCCTTACTTACCTCCTCTTGGCCTTCCCTGACCTTCTGAGTAGTACGGACAACTCCCTCCCGTGGGTGCCTCTATAACCCTGCCCACGGCCAGATCGTAGAGTTTGGTAAGGGCAGGGACTACGTCTTATTCAACTTAGTACCGCCAGCACTTCGTCTGATGGCACATAGTAAGGAAGGAAGGGTGCGAGGGAAGGAAGAAAGAAAGGGGAGGAGGAAGGAAAGAAGGAGGGAAGGAGGGAAGGAAGGAGGAAGCCAGCATCAGTTAATCGGCCAATGATAATATGAAAGCATCTTTCTCATGGCTGGTCACTGTGGCCACTCTCACTGCCCCCACCAGGTGGAAACTGGAGCTGTGGGAGGGGTAGATACCCTGATTCAAAATGGTTGTCATGGCTTGACAATAAATGGCCATTTGCCAGGAGTTAGAAGATACATGCTCCCCTGTAACATGAAACTTTGATCTCTCTTATTCCCTTGAAAAATAAACAAGACAGAATATTCCCAGAGTTAGAGGCAGGGCTGCCGAGCAGGGAGACCAGGACCAAGTGCTCATTTCACTAACCTGGGCCGCCCAGCTCCTCTTCTGTTGAAAAGAGCCAGTGGCAGCACTAGGAGGAGGGAAAGACAGGTGATGATCCCCTAGGGAAGAATGTACCAGGCAGGGCTGTCTCAGAGGCAGGCTCCTACAACCTGTGGCCCCAGGCCCCCTGGACCACTGGTTAAATATATCTGTCCTTCATTCCTGAGGTCACCGTGCTTGGCATTCAACATTCCTTCATTAAGCTGGAGCTGGAGAGACCAATGGGGAGTGATGGGGATGAGGTGAAAGTATAAGCGGACTGAGAGCAGATAGCCTTCATTCGTTCATTCATTCACTCATTCAACCATCCATCCATCCATCCAACCATCCATCCATTCGACCATTCACTCTACAAATGTTCCCTGAGTGACTAATATGTTGGATGTACATGGATGCAAGACAAAGCCCTTGAAAAGAAGCTCAAATTTCTCTGTGTGTCAAGTTCTCATCTTAAAGGAGAAGCTTGGATACTTTTGGGGTCACAGTTCCCCATGACCCCAATTTCATAGTTCAATGAGTTCTTCTCTCCATAAAAATAAACAAACCCACACAATTCTGCATGTTAGTTGAGGAGATTCATAGACACACTGAAGCCCATTCATGAATACCAGGTTAAAAATCTTTGGGCTAGAACACTGTTCTAGTGTCTTCTTACCCAAAATTCAATTCTTGATTCTATAATAAAGCTGCCCCAACAGAGACTCCTTTACACATGGTACTTTCTAACATTAAACAATGATTTCAGTCTTTGACTGAGGCAGGCACTTTGTTTCAAAGCAACACAAGGCAACCCGCTATGGAGGAGAAATGTCAAGTGCATGTTGTATCCAGCTCCTCCCCTTCTCCACCCACCTATGTCTGTAGCTCATCTGGCTTAACAGGGAGTCGGTGTGAAGGCTGATCCTTCTCTGACTGTCAGAGCTCAGTTCCTAGTGTCTGGGGTCCTGCTTCAGGGACTCAGATTTTGCTACTCGTGGCTGGACCAGCCTTCCCAGCACTGTCTTCCCACCCAGACCTGTTCTTCCCCTCGTTTCACCACTATTCACCCAGATCTCAGACTCTGAACCTCAAGGGACGCATAGCCTGCCTGATCATTCCTTCTGGGCCTGGTCTTCTGGTTGCAGACCAGAAGTCCCTACAACCCTATGTGCCGATTGCAGAGCAGCAGGACCCTGGCTGTTTGAGTGTTAGGTTCGTACACCGCCTTATCCACACTTCTCTGTCTGAAATGTCCCTTCTGTCATACCACTCTGACCCATCCTGCCTCTTCCCATCTGCATCTAGGACCCTTGGAAGTCAAATAGCAAATGAAGATTGGGGACAAGACTAGACTGAGGCAAGGGAGGCTCCCGGACATACAATTTAAGGAAGAACTCGTTCTTGGCACTGACCTTGAAATTGCATGACCCAGAGAGGGAGTTCCTTCTTAAATTCTGCGTGCTAAGCACCTCTCTTGCCATACTCTGATCCCAATCCAGATCAGGAAAACTCCTAAACCCAGAATAGACCTAAGTCATTCTCTAGACTAGTGTTTCTTTCTTTCTTTTTTTTTTAAATTAATTTATTTTAATTTATTTATTTTTGACTGCCTTGGGTCTTCGTTGCTGTGCGCGGGCTTTCTCTAGTTGCGATGAGCAGGGGCTACTCTTCGTTGCGGTGCACAGGCTTCTCACTGCGGTGGCTTCTCTTGTGGAGCAAGGGCTCTAGGTGCGCAGGCTTCCGTAGTTGTGGCACATGGGCTCAGTAGTTGTGGCTCGCAGGTTCCAGAGCACCCGCTCAGTAGTTGTGGCACACGGGCTTAGTTGCTCCGCAGCATGTGGGATCTTCCCGGACCAGGGATCGAACCCATGTCCCCTGCATTGGCAGGCGGATTCTTAACCACTGCGCCACCAGGGAAGTCCCTAGACTAGTGTTTCTTTAATTTCTGGAAGGGACCACATAATTATATTATAATTCTACTGCCAAGAGAGAAAATTCATGGGGAAGAGAAAAGTACTTTATATCAAGTTCAGCAGGTTTTGTGGCTGGTGATTAATCCCTTTGTGAAAAATGGCAATTTTAACACTGACATGAGTAATCACACCTTTTCTTTCTGTAGCAGTTTAGCATTTCCTGCTGTAATAATTCAGGCCTAATACCTCATTCAAGGAAGCAGAAGTGTCAGCATGCTATTAGTTTTCTCTGCATTGAACCATTTGCTTCTTCATAAACTTGGTCTAAAGCTGCCACATTGCTGGCGTGCATTAGTGATTCATGCTGGACGTCCACAGAGATCCTGAAAGGGCATTACCAAGAAGGACCTCCACACAAAGGATGATTCCTCAACTTGGTGACAACTCAATGATCCAGCAACTCGGTCATGATCTCTTGAGCTGGGAGGTCCCCCGATTTTAGATTTTCAAGGCCGTTGTATACAGAAAGGCAGGAAGAAAGGAGAAGTCTGGGGCCAAGGGTCAGGTCTCTTGGGTTCTAATCCCAGTTCTGTTGTCTAACTCTGCTAAACTTTTTGACCTCTCTAGTCTTGCATTTTCTCATCTGTGCAAAGAGAAGGCTGGCTGAGGGCTGGATCAGGAAAGAGTTTCAGCTTGAAAATGTTACGGTGCTACTTGGTGTGACTCTTGGGGTTTTAAGTTATTTTTGAGAGTTCCTTGAACACTTTCCTGTCTTTGTTCTCTAAAAGACTTGGACAGTAGCAGTGGGAGTCTCGGTTCATGCCCACAATACCATTCTGGTTTGCCCTGGTGGTCGAGGGAAGTGGAGACAAAGGTTCTGCTGTACTTTCATCTCTTGACCTGCATTCTAAGCCTTTCTCTTTCTCCCCCAGGGAGCTCCTTCAGGGTCCCAAACCAGCCTCCCCTCTGCCGAGCTGCCAACTCATGCCTCCCTAAAAGAGGCCTCTTAGCCAACCTGCTAGCACCATCTCCCTCCCACTAAGGTTTCTGATTCACAGTTGCAATGCAACACCTGGCACCCTCAGATGACAGCACATCTTACAAAGTGCTTCTCTAGTTTGTCCCTCTGGATAACAGAACCAAGACGACCACCAGAATTGGGTTCTTCACAGGTTAGAGGCATCTAAGTATACTTGGAAGAGCTTTTTAACTCAGACTTTGTTTTCTTTTAATAGACATTTTTATATGTCTGCACATGTATATGTATTTCATATATATGTTACATAATAGTCAAATATGACTAATACTTGGAGTATTGTTTCGATTCTGTCAGTATAATTTGTTCACTCATATCTGGGTGTCTACATATCATTAAGATTCTGAACTTTTACTCTGAAGAATATATTCAGGATAAATTCTGACACTTTTCTCTGAACATGGTTTTTCTGACTACTTTTGGAAAACAACAAAGAGAGGACTGGGTGGTAATAGATTTTCTCTCTTGTACCAACATCTATTGATTTATAGGGCTTCCTTGTGGTGATGTTGAAAATAATCGTGAGACAGGGACTTAGCAGGAAGAAGTGCCTAATGGATGAGCAATGCCTGCTCTGAGTAAGGAGGGGGCCAGGTGGCATGTGTGCCACTTATGTGTCATCCTTGGGTGACAGCTTTCCAGCCAGCGCCCACCTCGTCCTCCTGCCTGAAGCCAGAGGGCAAGGCACGATGCTCAGTGAACATGAGGTTGTCCAGGATGGAGGAATGTCACACAAAGTGGGATCATTGCAGTGATAAACATCAAATCAGAGAATAGGTTATTATGGCCTTAATTCTGGGGCTTTGCTTCCTATCAACATACCTGGTGAATCCAGCTGAAACTGAAGTCATTTTAGTGGTGGGTAAAAGATCTAATTGGGACTTCCTAATGATGACAAGGAAGTTAACAGAGGAGGAAATTGAGATCCCATACAATTTGCTGCACAGTTACGATGCAAATCACCATACGTGCAGTAAGTAACAGATAATCCCTTACTAACCTCCATTCACTCCTTTCTAAGAAAATAACAAACTCTTACAGAACTACTGAAAACCTTCCTGGCTAGTTTTGGGTGTGTTCTATTCAGACGTCTTTATCCTGCTCGACCAACCCTCTCCCTCTTTGCGGTCCTCTCCCCACGTCCCTTTATGCTAGAACGGGCTCTTTCCTCCATAAGGGCCGAGAGCGTACCAAATGCAGAGAACTGTTTCTCCATCTGCTCTTGCTTCAGCTTTAAGGAGAGAGTTATCAGTTGCAATCCTATAGCTCTAGATATCTGCCTTTTTAACTGATATTTGTTTGAAATTTAAAGAGGGTTTTTTTTGCCCCTTTCCCCTCACTCCCCCCAATCGCAGGAATCCAGCCACCGTGTACATCGCAGTGTTTTGCCTTCTGTCTCTCTGCTCTGATCACTGTGTGTCCTGGCTTATCCTGCGGCTCTAGGGGGCATTCACTGGGTGAGAGAGAACATATTTTAAGTTAAACAGGAACCGAAAAAGACTCTAAAATGTATAGATGCAATGGTATTTTCCGGACGTCAACATCAAATGCTCGGCTATTTCGGGCACAGCAGTAATACAGTCAACAGTTCAACTATAGTGAGAATTAAAATCCTCACCATTCTCAAGGTCTTGCTTTTATGAAAAAAGTGGGCTGGATACCTGAGCAGAGGTGACGGGTTGCTCTGCGTGGAAGGACAATCCCAGTTTTGACCTGTCTCGTAATTGGGCTTGTTTCAGGAAGCAAGGGATAGATAGAGGCTCATATGGGGAAGCAGGAGAGAACAGGGATGTATTTCGGCAAGCCTCATGGAACAGGGCATGCTCATTGAATAGTCAATGCATTTCCAGCAACTTGGAACTCTCGTGCCCGCTCAGATTCCGCTGTTGGTGGTGTTAGTAAGCCAGCCCTGCATGACTCTGCACCCGCCCCCCCCCACACACCTAATTCCTCACAGCTCCTCCCCTTTTGTTTTCCTGGGCCCCGGTGCTTTCTCTGGAACGCATCCTCTTTTGCACCTCACCACCTCGCTCAGCGGTGTCCCACAAAAGCCGCAGCCCAAACGTCCATTTTGGGAGTGTTTGGGGAATGATGCTGTGTGGACCGCAGACTAGGATTTGCTAGCTTTAGCCCTTCCTAAGAATGTTTCTGCTTGCTGTCTTCTGCCTGTTCTCTTCCTTGTCATGGTTCCCTGCACTGGTTTATTTCACATCAGTTCCCTTTCAGTTTGGATTAGCCAGTCCTCTCTGCCGTGCGTTAATTTGATTAGTCATGCCACCAACATAACATCGTCTATTAACTCTGTTACTGAACACCGTTCTGAGCGCTTTGGGGGTTAAACTACGTAAAACATAGCCTTCACTTTCACCCTCATCCCCTCCACGAAACTTGTACCTGTGAAATAATAGGGAATGATGTATTTCAAAATATTTGCAAACGCTCAGCACAGCGCCCGGCACGTTTTAGATGCTGTACAACGCATATTTGTTGGACGAATGGTTGAATGCTTGATAGTGTCGTGAAGCATGGGGGCGCTCTGGGGGTTCAGATAAGGTGTGATGATGCAGACTGGAGATGCCAGGGAAGGTCCCAGTAAAAGGCAGCACAGGAAGGTGCTGGGAGGTGTGTTACGATCCACCTGGGCTGTCCGAGGGATGCAGGCGTAGCAGGCTAAATGGGAGCCCACAGTTCTCTGGATGAAAACTGCTTCTCTGAGTTAGCTGTTATGGTGATGACTGCTGCCGTCATTATGGCTAAATTTACTCTAAATAGAAATCTATAACTCTCTCAATGAGCACTGAAGAGTGGCTTAGTCATCGCGGCCACCAAATGTCGTCACATACGTTAAGGGCCCCTATGTGTCCAGAAACGTCCCAGCCACCCTGTTAAGTGCACAGCCTCTGGTTAGCTTTGCCATTTGGGCTTTTGGATTTGAAAACAGACATACAAAGGAAATAATCCGATCTTAGAATAAGTGGAAAATTTACCCTCTACATCTCTCTGAATTGGATTTTTGCTGTTACATGTTACAGAGACTTTTAGATGTGAAATGTCAATTCATTCATTTGACAATTATATAATATTGAGGTAATTGGCATAAAGCAGTGAGAAGAGGGAGGCAAATTTAATAACTAATTACAATTACTTATCTAATTATGATTGTACTAAGTCCACAAAGGAACAGGGCAGGGTGCTAAGGAGCATAGACTGGGGGACCTGACCTAGTTTGGGGCAGAGATGAAGATTTCCTTAAGTACTTGATTATTTAGAAGGATAAGGAAGAGGTAGGTGAACAGTTGTGTGAGGATGATCTGGGATTAAACTGGGAAAAGACCCACTATTCCCCTGCTTTGAAGTGCATATTTTACTGAGTTATAACTCCCTGCAGTAAACTCCTGTGGCTGTGTTTGACCCTTGAGAGGTTGGCTAAGCAGATAATATTGTGACCACAGCAGCTGTTCCTGACGTTGTCCTTCGGTATCTGTGGAGGGTTGGTCCCAGGACCCACCCCCCTGCCCCCATGGATACCACACCCTGCAGATGCTCAAGTCCTTTATATAATTAGGCATAGTACAGTTGGCCCTCAGTATCCGCGGGTTCCGCATCTGTGGATTTGGATCCAGGGTAGGTTGAATCCATGGATGCAAAACCCGCGGATATAGAGGGTCGACTGCTCTGTTCTTTTACTCTGGGTACCTGGAGTGGGACACAGGATCACAGTGCCCTGTTTGATGCTTTTGCTCTGACTCTCAGAGTTGTGTTGAGTAGAACACAGGTACACACGGACACAGCACACGGCAGTAGGTGTTCAAATCTCCTGTACTGTTATTTTTTAAATGTTTGCATGCTCAAGGTTCTAGTGCGGCCGACCACTGCCTGCACTGAGCTATCGCACAGCAACCTCTCTTCTTGCCTCTTCAGTGCCCCCCAGGCCCTCCGTTACCTCTGTTCTCTCCTCCCAAGCAGTTTCATGCCAAGTTTCCTCCCCCCACGCCCCAGAGTTCTGACTTCTCAACACACAGACGTTGAGATCATTGTCACTGTGCTTCATTCTATAATATGTGATGAAGCTAGTGAAGCCAACATTGATGGTATTTCTTTTTTTTTTTTTTTAACAAAGACACTTTTTTTTTAAAGTTAATTAATTAATTCATTTTTTATATTTATTTTTGGCCGTGTTGGGTCTTCGTTTCTGTGCAAGGGCTTTCTCTAGTTGCGGCGAGCGGGGGCCACTCTTCATCGCGGTGCGCGGGCCTCTCACTGTCGCGGCCTCTCTTGTTGCAGAGCACAGGCTCCAGACGCACAGGCTCAGTAGTTGTGGCTCACGGGCCTAGTTGCTCCGCGGCATGTGGGATCTTCCCAGACCAGGGCTCGAACCCGTGTCCCCTGCATCGGCAGGCAGATTCTCAACCACTGCGCCACCAGGAAAGCCCTGATGGTATTTCTATTTCGCCAAGGCTGGTAACCCGACCATGAACAGAGAAGGATTGATAGTAGCAATCTTGAATGTGAACTTGAACTTCAAAAGAATTGAGAGAAACCAAGAGGTCTGAAATGCGTTTATAAGTGGCATACTGAGAATAAAGGGAAGAGGGTTGTTTCTGTTGATTCTTAACCGGCTCCGACCAAGCCTCCACAGGCTCCTCTAGACGGTGTCGAGGCCGCAACTCTCGCAGCCTGAACTGGGCAGGAGGAGGTGGCCGGGAGTCACTGAAATGCTGTCGTGGGCTTCCACTATTCATGGCTATAAAAGTCATCTGACCACATGATTCTCTCTCATTGAGGACTGAAATACCCATAAAAAAGTAAATTGTGGGGCTTCCCTGGTGGCGCAGTGGTTGAGAATCTGCCTGCCGATGCAGGGGACACGGTTTCGAGCCCTGGTCTGGGAAGATCCCACATGCCACGGAGCAACTAGGCCCGTGAGCCACAACTACTGAGCCTGCGCGTCTGGAGCCTGTGCTCCGCAACAAGAGAGGCCGCGACAGTGAGAGGCCTGCGCACCGTGATGAAGAGTGGCCCCCGCTCGCCGCAACTAGAGGAAGCCCTCGCACAGAAACGAAGACCCAACACAGCCAAAAATAAATAAATAAATAAATAAAATTTTTTTAAAAAGATGCTGTGATGATTCAGTCAGATAATGGACGTGAAATTAAAAAAAAAAAAAGTAAACTGTGGAAGTCAACCTGGTGGATGGAGAATGGCCGTCTGTGTTGGGAGCAAGCGTAGGTGGCACTTTTCTCCGATGAGGGATCCGGTGGAAATGCTTTATGCTGATCTCCCACCTCGTCTATCACATTATCCAGGATCAACTGAAAATGAATTTCATGGATGTCACGTGTGGAAGACAGAGATCAGCCCTAGAAATGAGACTGGAATTTGCCTTCTGGGATTTTACACAAAATGTTAATATTCTCTCGGCTTTGGTTCTTCTCTTTGTAAAATGGGAACACTGATTTCTGACTCCTGAAAAGAGAGATGAAGTAGCTTGTGAACCAGAAGACAAGGCTGCGAGGCTGCATTTTTTTTACAGCGACACATTCAAGAAGTTGTTGGTTGACAAAGGGAGGGGGCGGGACGAGGGCAGGGCTGGTTGAGTTACCAGTGTCTCTGAAAGCGGAACGGATTTCACTGTGGTAGGTAGAACACGGTCCCCCCCAAACATGTCCACGCGGTAATACTGACAATAATGGGGCAGCATCCATAAGAAGTAACAAGTCCAGCAGGGAGATTGGGCTCTGGAAGGACGTCTCCAAGGAAAAAAAATGAAACTGATGGTGAATACGTTCAGATGTCTTGAAAGGAGATCTATACTTCTGGCAGAGTTTTGGGATAAATTTGCAACAGGGACATAAGAAACTGGGCAAGAAAAGAATAATACGAATAATTATTAACCCTAGGAACACCACAGATGAGCAAGAAAACAAATGCAATCATAAAGTATTAAATGGCTCAGCTGAGAAGGTTCACGTAGTCATAATAATGCAATCCCTGGGTATTGATGTAGCCATAATTCATGAAATCATTTTGGGAAAATGGGAGCATGTATATGTGTGTGTGCACGTGTATATCTGTACCAGGACGCTAGGCAGGTGTACCAGCAAGTGAAATTCTCAGTTTTCATAGTATGAAGTCAATAGATACTAAGACTGAAAAATCAAGAACAGCAATGTGAGCATGCAAGTTAGAAATATGGAGGCAAATACTAGGTGAGAAGAGTTGAAGTGGTGATCTCCGGAGAATGGATGCTGATTGGGTAGGAAGGGTTGAGAAAGCCCCTCTTTAAACTATGGACATGTATTCCTTGGATAGAAAGCCAAAATAGCCTAAAACAGAATGAAATAAAACTTGGGAAACCTCACTCAAGGCTACAGGCTAACTCAGCTCATTTCAGGTTATACCAGATTTCTTGTTCTTCCACACACTGTAAGCACTTTCTTCAAACAAGATGTTCTTCAAACACGCATGCTGTGCCTTCTGCAACATCCTATTCCCTCTGCCCAGTGTTGCCATTTCTCCCCTCTCTACTTGGCCAGCTTCAATTATTCTCGCAGGCTTGGATCTCTTACCCCCTCTTCCAGGAAGCCCTCCCTGATTCTCTCAGGGCAGAGTCAGTTGCTCCCCTCTGTCCTCACAGCATTTCTGTTATTATACTGCAGCCTGTAGCTGGTGTACCTGCCTTTATGCTCACGAGAGGCCATGTCTAATTCATTCACTTCTTTCCACAGCCTGACACAGTGCCTTGTGCACAGCAGCTCCTCAATAAACGTTTGCTGAATACACAAGGAACTCCTTCTTTGCTGAGCAAAAAAGTGAAAGCCTTTCTGAGGGGTCGTCCAATGGCAAAGTGACCTTGGAGCCACTCGATAGAGTCGGCAGGGATGGGGCGTCCTGTGTGGACCCATGAGCCAAGATGAAGAGCGGCACCAGGATGAAGCAGCTGCAGCTGGGCCCAGCGGCGAGAGGCCCAGGCAAGTGAGAGCCTTCCCAGGGCCCAGTGAGCAGGGGCAAGAGCAAGACAAGTTCCCAGAGTCTGTGTCACAACACCTCAGGGACTAGCCTTGCAGATTTACCATTACAGTGACAAGGTCACTCCTTTAGACTTTGCCCTGCTCTTCATCATTATGGGTGAAGAGGGTTAATATCACGGACATTCGTAACCACTGACTTCTCCCATCCCCCCATCCCCTGGCTTTTCCATTTGGCTCCCCCCTCCCCTGCCAGCTCACTCTCCCAGGAGCTCTCCCCGCCTCCAGACAGTTCGCTTTAACCCCCTCCCTTCCACGTCCACCGCACCCTGGGGTATCCCTGGCTGCGCTCTCTCCACACTGTCCTGTGCAGGTTTTGCTCCTCTGCTTGGCCGTGAGCTGCTGGGGATGGGAAGCATGCCTCATCCTGAGTCTCCCCTGGTGCCTGTCTCACTTGCCCAGTAGACGGCTGTTGAAAGAATGGGTGGGCGGTTTGTGAATTGCTCCTTCCCCATGTCAGACCCCAGCACGTGGGGTGGGTGTCACCCAGCACAGGCCAGGATGCAGGAGACCTTCACTCCATCACCTCGCCCCTCTGGGCTCCATTCTAAATCTGTCCATGGAGGAGGGTCCTCAGAGCTTGGGCAACCTCTGACGGCCGGGAAGAGAGGCAGGTAGCATCAGAAAGGAGAGAATTTCACATTCCTGGAAACAGGAATAAATATAAACATTCTAGATGTTTGTCCTGTTTCCCTGCCTCTGATAAGTGTCTTAGCAGAGAGGGCTACATTTCTCTTTATTTCAAGATATCTCCCTGCCCAGGAACTCTGTGCTGCTACGACACTTATTGGACCATCCTCTTCACCCCAAAGCGTCCTTCAGCCTGAGAGTTTTGAGTGTTGTGTTTGTTTCAGGTACCTCAAGGAACAGAGAAGCCAGGGAGAGATCGGTGGGTGCCTCAGCCACAGAGCCCTGGAACCTTGGGCTTATCGATCCCTGACCATCATTCTGCCAGAGACGGGGGCAGGAGTCCAAGAATAAATCCCAGAGGCAGCGGGCAGAGCTGGGGTGGGAGCTGAGAAGGCAGCTTGGAATTCAGCCTCAGCCCAACCCTCACAGGGAGAGGAAGCCCGCTCCCTCTGCCCTTGCTTCCCCTAGTCCAGTGGAGATTAACAAGGTTCGCGCTGACTCATCCTGTGAGTCAGACAGCGGAAGAAAAACAAGCACGTCAAATTCTGAGTTTCAGATGTGAAAAGATTCAGCAGTCTGATCTGTGACCAAAATTGTTGATTTGAAGAGCTGGAGAGAAAACTGCCAGGTTCTCTCTCCTTTCCCTGTCGAAGGGCTGTGCCTTCTGTGGACCAGCTGGGTAAAGGCCTGGCTGGAAGGAAAGAGAACCCGGAGAATACCCAGCATCTCCAAACAGGAGGTACCAGGGGGGAAGAGGACCCACTCAAGCCTGGTGCTAGGGTGTGAAGGTGGTGCTGTTTCTCTGGGATCCCCTTCACACCCCTTTTCCTTCAGGCACTAAGGTCCCCATCCATTTCCAGGTGTCACTTGATTGTGTTCTTGATTTCTACCTCCCTAGTTCTGTGGTCCTTAAACTTGGCTGCACCGTGGAATCATCTGGAGAGATTAAGACATCCTGATGTCCAGTTCTACTCCTGGGGCCCGGGCATCTGGATTTTTACAAGCTCCCCCAGTGATTCCAATGCAGAACCAAGCTTGTGCATTGTGTCCCTCAGCCAACGCATAAACTCTCCATAGGAATTTGCATCTGTAATAGTCTAATGACATGCTCTGTCCTAAATTAAAGAATTTCATGCTTTGGAGAGATTTTTTCCATGAGCTGTGAAGACTTCTGCATCAGATATTGGTGAAGATAAATGGGTTATGGTTGATTTAGGATATTTTAGGTCTGAAAGCGGAGTGAAGGGCACAGGGCAGCTTACTACTCTCTTTCTAGCTTTCTTCTTTTAATCCTTTTTTTCCCCTCCCATTTTTCTTCCCCAAGACCCCCAAATGCCAGGGAAGCAGAGTCCATTCTAATTGATGCCTCTCTCCTCCCCTGAAAATTCCCTCAACATTCTGCTCCCTGCTCTCCCTGTGACCCAGAAGGAAGTCACAGTGGGATCTTCCACCAGGGACCCCAACCTCATGATCCAGAAGGTTCCTTCCAAACTCTCCATTCTGCTGGGCACTGGATGCTCAAGGGCCCTCAGTCTTGGAGCAGCATCAAGAGTAAGGGGACACTGCTGTGTGGGACCTGGGTCCCTCAGGCGGAGGAAGCAGAGTAGCAGCTCTCCTGCTTTTTAAATGGGGTCTCAGGACTCGTTTACATGCTTTGGAATTACTGAGGACCCCAGAGAGCTTTTGTTTCTGTGGGAGCTACACCTATTGATATTGACATCAGACATGAAATAGCAAACCCAGTCCAATAACATATACTAAAATTTCAAATTAATGTATTTTATGAAAAATAGCTATATTTTCTAAAAAAAAAAATAATGTAGTGAGAAGAGTGGCATTGTTCTACTTCTGGCAAATCTCTTTTCTGTCTGGCTTAATAGAAGACAGCTGGGTTCTCATACCTTCTCTTGCATTCAGCCTGTTTCGATTCACACATTATACAGCAAACAACAATGGCAATTGATGAGAGAATAAGAGTGCAAAAGCAAACAATGTCTTCATCTTATGAAAATCTTTTTAACCCTGTGGATCCTCTAAAAGCATCTCAGGGACTCCCACGGGTATCTGGGCCACACCTAGGGAAATCTTGCTGTAGACAATCATCTATGACCGAGAAAGCTACTGTTGGGGTGATGATTAAACAGTGCATGATGCCAGGAACAGGCAATAACTTGGTACCTGAGGGTAGATCCCAGAGGATTTACAACACGAGAAAAAATAAAAATTGAATTGACAGAATGCAAGCAATAGTTGTCAATGTCGTGTATATGTCTTTTGTATCAATTTTTAAATCTCTGTGCAACATACTCTAGTTCACATTAACTTGGGTACAGTGCCAGAATGTGTTGCCCACTCACCATGTTGAATAGCTAACACTGAGGATGAAGTGCTGAGGCAGACATTCTGGAAATCCTGCTGTCCCAGCCCTGCCACTGGCCATGTGAACAGATGTAAACAGTTTCGGTTTCAGTTTCCACTGCTGCAGCGGGTTAAAGAGTTGATTTCCAAAATCCTCTTCTAGTTTTAACATCGTCTGGTTATCTGTTGACAACTTTTTAAAAAGCTAGGGGAGGGCCATGGCGTTCTTGAAAAAATTTCAGCTGAATTAAACAAGTAAATACTTAGGTGGGAGAAAAATAAGAAGGAAATAAAACTGAAAATTTACCAAATTCTGGGTAGAAGGTAACTTCTAAAAATTGTAAAACATTTAGGAAATGCAAAGCCTATCAAGAAGAAAGTAAAATTGACCCACTATATTTTGGTGTATTTCCTTCTGAGCACCCCTTTTCCAGATTGTACTGCACACAGAATTTAATATTCTGATTCTTTTAGGTAAACAGTTTTATTAACTATTTAGGTAAAATTTGTTATAATTTCCATTTAAATGCATAAACTTCAACTGTATGGTTATACCATATGTATATATGGATATACTTAAAGATTCCCTTATTTTTCAATATTTGAGAAGTTGTATTAGGGTTATGGAATTATGGGTGATTTTGTTTCTATTTCATTTTAATTTTTTTATTTGCTCTAGTGTGGTTTGATGTTATTCTTATTATTAAAAATAATTTTAAGGCAAGAACTTTTTTTTTTTTTTTTAATGGGAGGTATAGTGATTGTTTATACAAGATATCACATTCTTTGAAGAGTCCAGGGCAGATTTTTCTTGACTCTCAACAGACTCTCCGACTTCACAGGACTGCAGTTGCAAAGGTGTGGCTAGAATTCCAAATATGACCGTCAGCCGGCTTACCTGCCTGTGGTGACTCACGCTGCCTGCCCTGATGATCCCACCTCCACTCAGATAACAGTTTGTCATTTCACCCCAGGACAGCCCCCGACATGCAGCAACTTCACTGGAATTCACTTTTCCTATTTTTTTTTTTTTTGTGCCCCTCCCTGTTCCAGTAAGGTAATTCAGAAATCATCACTCTTTGCCTTTTCCAACAGGGCCTGATAAGAAATGGCCGAGTCTGACACGAGCCAGAGAAGGACGGAGAAAGGTCCCTCTTTCCCACTTGTCCCTGACAGCATGCCCAGTGTCCCAGGAATATGGGCCTCTCTCCAGACCTAAGGATGAGCTGAGTTGCTGAAAAGTGAGAACATTATGGACCGAAAGGCCCTGCACAATTGAGATTTATCTGTTAAAATGGACAATGGACATGCAGGGGAGGCCGAAGAAAGAGTTCTGGCTACTGAACGGTGCCCACAGCCATGTTCAGTCCAAGAGTACCAACTGCCAACACGCTGTTTCTCTGGTTCCTTTCCCCTTTCTGGGATTCTTGCAACCCCGTAATTGCCTGGTGGAACTTAGATGTTCTGATTGAACCGGGTCTTTCCAATTATTTCAGTCTCTTTTAGTGAGAAAATGTTCTACTATATACATATTTGTGTCATAAAGTACCACAAAGTGGATGGCTTAGAACAGTAAAAATCCATTATCTCATGTTCTGGAGGCCAGAAGTCCAAAATCAAGGTGTTCGCAGGGCCATTCTCCTTCTGAAGGCTCTAGGGAAGGGTCTGTTCCAGGCCTACTCCTAGCTCTGGAAACGTTAGTGTTCTGTGTCTGGTAGATGGCTGTCTTCACATCATCTTCCCTCTGTGCCTGTCTCTCTGTGTCCAAATTTCCCCTTTTTATAAGGACACTGGTCACATTGGATTAGGGCCTGCCCTCATGACCTCAGTTTAATTCGATTAGCTCTGTAAAGACCTGGTTTCCAAATAAGATCACATTCTGAGGGACTAATGGGGTTAGGACTTCAATACATCTTTTTCGGGGACACAGTTCAACCCATAACAATACCTAAACCTCGGAACAAGAGATGGAACTTAGAGTTGCCATGTGGCTTCCTCGGGCCCACATTTTCTCAGCGGAATTAAGAGGTCTGGGGTGAGTGGAGATTCTCGGGAAGCAGATTTCCCCTCACAGTGATAACAACTTGCAGTGGTAGGTTTAGCTCTAAATGAAGAGAATTTCTTAGCCAAGAATGGCATTGGCTATTACCAGAGTGGTCAGTGCGGGCTGCAGAATAAACCTGAGGGCCGAGCGTGCTTTTCCTCACAGAACCCTGGAACAGCAGGCTAATTGCTTCTCTCTGAGCCTGAGGAAAGGCAGTGCTTTTTTTGTTTTTTTTTGAATTTTTGAATTTTATTTTATTTATTTTTTTATACAGCAGGTTCTTATTAGTCATCAATTTTATACACATCAGTGTATACATGTCAATTGCAATCGCCCAATTCAACACACCACCATCCCCAGCCCCCAAGGCATTCCCCCCTTGGTGTCCATATGTTTGTTCTCTACACCTGTGCCTCAACTTCTGCCCTGCAAACCGGTTCATCTGTACCATTTTTCTAGGTTCCATATACATGCATTAATATACGATATTTGTTTTTCTCTTTCTGACTTACTTCACTCTGTATGACAGTCTCTAGATCCATCCACGTCTCAACAAATGACTCAATTTCGTTCCTTTTTATGGCTGAGTAATATTCCATTGTATATATGTACCATATCTTCTTTATCCATTCGTCTGTCGATGGGCATTTAGGTTGCTTCCATGACCTGGCTATTGCAAATAGTGCTGCAATGAACATTGGGGTGCATGTGTCTTTTTGAATGATGGTTTTCTCTGGGTATATGCCCAGTAGTGGAATTGCTGGATCATATGGTAATTCTAGCTTTAGTTTTTTAAGGAACCTCCATACTGTTCTCCATAGTGGCTATATCAATTTACATTCCCACCAACAGTGCAAGAGGGTTCCCTTTTCTCCACACCCTCTCCAGCATTTGTTGTTTGTAGATTTTCTGATGATGCCCATTCTAACTGGTGTGAGGTGATACCTCATTGTACTTTTGATTTGCATTTCTCTAATAATTAGTGATGTTGAGCAGCTTTTTCTTGTGCTTCTTGGCCATCTGTATGTCTTCTTTGGAGAAATGTCTATTTAGGTCTTCTGCCCATTTTTGGATTGGGTTGTTTGTTTCTTTAATATTGAGCTGCATGAGCTGTTTATATATTTTGGAGATTAATCCTTTGTCCGTTGATTCGTTTGCAAAAATTTTCTCCCATTCCCATTCTGAGGGTTGTCTTTTCGTCTTGTTTATGGTTTCCTTTGCTGTGCAAAAGCTTTTAAGTTTCATTAGGTCCCATTTGTTTATTTTTATTTCCATTACTCTAGGAGGTGGATCAAAAAAGATCTGGCTGTGATTTACGTCAAAGAGTGTTCTTCCTATGTTTTCCTCTAAGAGTTTTATAGTGTCCAGTCTTACATTTAGGTCTCGAATCCATTTTGAGTTTATTTTTGTGTATGGTGTTAGGGAGTGTTCTAATTTCATTCTTTTACATGTAGCTGTCCAGTTTTCCCAGCACCACTTATTGAAGAGGCTGCCTTTTCTCCATTGTATGTACTTGCCTCCTTTATCAAAGATAAGGTGACCATATGTGCGTGGGTTTATCTCTGCGCTTTCTATCCTGTTCCATTGATCTATACTTCTGTTTTTGTGCCAGTACCATACTGTCTTCATTACTGTAGCTCTGTAGTATACTCTGAAGTCAGGGAGCCTGATTCCTCCAGCTCCGTTTTTCTTTCTTAAGATTGCTTTGGCTGTTCAGGGTCTTTTGTGTTTCCATACAAATTGCAAAATCTTTTGTTCTAGTTCTGTGAAAAATGCCAGTGGTAGTTTGATAGGGATTGCATTGAATTTGTAGATTGCTTTGGATAGTATAGTCATTTTCACAATGTTGATTCTTCCAGTCCAAGAACATGGTATATCTCTCCATCTGTTTGTATCATCTTTAATTTCTTTCATCAGTGTCTTATAGTTTTCTGCATACAGGTCTTTTGTCTCCCTAGGTAGGTTTATTCCTAGGTATTTTATTCTTTTTGTTGCAATGGTAAATGGGAGTGTTTCCTTAATTTCTCTCTCAGATTTTTCATCATTAGTGTATAGGAATGCAAGAGATTTCTGGGCATTAATTTTGTATCCTGCAACATTACCAAATTCATTGATTAGCTCTAGTAGTTTTCTGGTGGCATTTTTAGGGTTCTCTATGTATAGTATCATGTCATCTGCAAACAGTGACAGTTTTACTTCTTCTTTTCCAATTTGGATTCATTTTTCTTCTCTGATTGCCATGGCTAGGACTTCCAAAACTATGTTGAATAATAGTGGTGAGAGTGGACATCCTTGTCTTGTTCCTGATCTTAGAGGAAATGCTTTCAGTTTTTCACCATTGAGAATGATGTTTGCTGTGGGTTTGTCATATATGGCCTTTATTATGTTGAGGTAGGTTCCCTCTATGCCCACTTTCCGGAGAGTATTTATCATAAATGGGTGTTAAATTTTGTCAAATGCTTTTTCTGCATCTATTGAGATGATCATATGGTTTTTATTCTTCAGTTTATTAATATGGTGTATCACATTGATTGATTTGCGTATACTGAAGAATCGTTGCATCCCTGGGATAAATGCCACTTGATCACGGTTTATGATCCTTTTACTGTGTTGTTGGATTCTGTTTGCTAGTATTTTGTTGAGGATTTTTGCGTCTATATTCGTGAGTGATATTGTTCTGTAATTTTCTTTTTTGTAGTATCTTTGTCTGGTTTTGGTATCAGGGTGATGGTGGCCTCATACAATGAGTTTGGGAGTGTTCCTTCCTCTGCAATTTTTTGGAAGAGTTTGAGAAGGATGGGTGTTAGCTCTTCTCTAAATGTTTGATAGAAGTCACCTGTGAAGCCAACTGGTCCGGGACTTTTGTTTGTTGGAAGATTTTCAATCACAGTTTCAATTTCATTACTTGTGATTGGTCTGTTCATATTTTCTATTTCTTCCTGGTTCAGTCTTGGAAGGTTATACCTTTCTAAGAATTTGTCCTTTTCTTCCAGCTTGCCCATTTTATTAGCATAGAGTTGCTTGTAGTAGTCTCTTAGGATGCTTTGTATTTCTGCGGTGTCTGTTGTAACTTCTCCTTTCTCATTTCTAATTTTATTGATTTGAGTCCTCTCGCTCTTTTTCCTGATGAGTCTGGCTAATGGTTTATCAATTTTGTTTATCTTCTCAAAGAACCAGCTTTTAGTTTTATTGATCTTTGCTACTGCTTTCTTTGTTTCTATTTCATTTATTTCTGCTCTGATCTTTATGATTTCTTTCCTTCTGCTAACTTTTGGTTTTGTTTGTTCTTTCTCTAGTTCCTTTAGGTGTAAGGTTAGATTGTTTATTTGAGATTTTTCTTGTTTTTTGAGGTAGGCTTGTACAGCTATAAACGTCCCTCTTAGAACTGCTTTTGCTGCATCCCATAGGTTTTGGATCGTCGTGTTTTCATTGTCATTTGTCTCTAGGTACTTTTTGATGTCCTCTTTGATTTCTTCAGTGATCTCTTGGTTATTTAGTAATGTATTGTTTAGCCTCCATGTGTTTGTGTTTTTTACGTTTTTTTCCCTGTAATTGATTTCTAATCTCATAGCATTGTGGTCAGAAAAGATGCTTGATATGATTTCAATTTTCTTAAATTTACTGAGGCCTGATTTGTGACCCAAGATATGATCTATCCTGGAGAATGTTCCATGTGCACTTGAGAAGAAAGTGTAATCTGCTGCTTTTGGATGGAATGTCCTATAAATATCAATTAAATCTATCTGGTCTATTGTGTCATTTAAACCTTCTGTTTCCTTATTTATTTTCATTTTGGAATTTATTTTCATTTCCATTGGTGTAATTGAGGTGTTAAAGTCCCCCACTATTATTGTGTCACTGTCAATTTCCTCTTTCATAGCTGTTAGCAGTTGCCTTATGTATTGAGGTGCTCCTATGTTGGGTGCATATATATTTCTAATTGTTATATCTTCTTCTTGGATTGATCCCTTGATCATTATGTAGTGTCCTTCCTTGTCTCTTGTGACATTCTTTATTTTAAAGTCTATTTTATCTGATATGAGTATTGCTACTCCAGCTTTCTTTTGATTTCCATTTGCATGGAATATCTTTGTCCATCCCTTCACTTTCAGTCTGTATGTGTCCCTAGGTCTGAAGTGGGTCTCTTGTAGACAGCATATATATGGGTCTTGTTTTTGCATCCATTCAGTGAGCCTGTGTCTTTTGGTTGGAGCATTTAATCCATTCACATTTAAGGTAATTATCAATATGTATGTTCCTATGACCATTTTCTTAATTGTTTTGGGTTTGTTTTTGTAGGTCCTTTTCTTCTCTTGTGTTTCCCACTTAGAGAAGTTCCTTTAGCATTTGTTGTAGAGCTGGTTTGGTGGTGCTGAGTTCTCTTAGTTTTTGCTTGTCTGTAAAGCTTTTGATTTCTCCATCGAATCTGAATGAGAGCCTTGCCAGGTAGAGTAATCTTGGTTGTAGATTCTTCCCTTTCATCACTTTAAGTATATCATGCCACTCCCTTCTGGCTTGTAGAGTTTCTGCTGAGAAATCAGCTGTTAACCTTATGGGAGTTCCCTTGTATGTTATTTGTCATTTTTCCCTTGCTGCTTTCAATACTTTTTCTTTGTATTTAATTTTTGCCAATTCGATTACCATGTGTCTCGGCATGTTTCTCCTTGGGTTTATCCTGTATGGGACTCGCTGCGCTTCCTGGACTTGGGTGGCTATTTCCTTTCCCATGTTAGGGGAGTTTTCGACTCTAATCTCTTCAAATATTTTCTCTGGTCCTTTCTCTCTTCTCCTTCTGGGACCCCTATAATGCGAATGTTGTTGCATTTAATGTTGTCCCAGAGGTCTCTTAGGCTCTCTTCATTTCTTTTCATTCTTTTTTCTTTATTCTGTTCCGCAGCAGTGAATTCCACCATTCTGTCTTCCAGGTCACTTATCCGTTCTTCTGCCTCAGTTATTCTGCTATTGTTTCCTTCTAGTGTAGTTTTCATTTCAGTTATTGTATTGCTCATCTCTGTTTGTTTGTTCTTTAATTCTTCTAGATCTTTGTTAAACATTTCTTGCATCTTCTCGATCTTTGCCTTCATTCTTTTTCTGAGGTCCTGGATCATCTTCACTATCATTATTCTGAATTCTTTTTCTGGAAGGTTGCCTATCTCCACTTCACTGAGTTGTTTTTCTGCGGTTTTACCTTGTTCCTTCATCTGGTACATAGCCCTCTGCCTTTTCATGTTGTCTGTCTTTCTGTGAATGTGGTTTTTGTTCCACAGGCTGCAGGATTGTAGTTCTTCTTGCTTCTGCTGTCTGCCCTCTGGTGGATGAGGCTAGCTAAGAGGCTTGTGTAAGTTTCCTGATGGGAGGGACTGGTGGTGGGTAGAGCTGGGTGTTGCTCTGGTGGGCAGAGCTCAGTAAAACTTTAATCCGCTTGACTGTTGTTGGGTGGGGCTGGGTTCTCTCCCTGTTGGTTGTTTGGCCTGAGGCGACCCAACACTGGAGCCTACCTGGGCTCTTTCGTGGGGCTAATGGCCGACTCTGGGAGGGCTCATGCCAAGGAGTACTTCCCAGAACTTCTGCTGCCAGTGTCCTTGTCCCCACGGTGAGCCACAGCCACCCCCTGCCTCTGCAGGAGACCCTCCAACACTAGCAGGTAGGTCTGGTTCAGTCTCCCCTGGGGTCACTGCTCCGTCCCCTGGGTCCCGATGCACACACTACTTTGTGTTTGCCCTCCAAGAGTGGAGTCTCTGTTTCCCCCAGTCCTGTCGAAGTCCTGCAATCAAATCCCACTAGGCTTCAAAGTCTGATTCTCTAGGAATTTCTCCTCCTGTTGCCGGACCCCCAGGTTGGGAAGCCTGACGTGGGGCTCAGAACCTTCACTCCAGTGGGTGGACTTATGTGGTATAAGTGTTCTCCAGTCTGTGAGTCACCCACCCAGCAGTTATGGGATTTGATTTTACTGTGATTGCGCCCCTCCTACCATCTCATTGTGGCTTCTCCTTTGTCTTTGGATGTGGGGTATCTTTTTTGGTGAGTTCCAGTGTCTTTCTGTCCATGATTGTCCAGCAGCTAGTTGTGATTCTGGTGTTCTCACAAGAGGGAGTGAGAGCACGTCCTTCTACTCTGCCATCTTGGTTCCTCTCCCTATTCTTTCTTGATAATCAAGGTGGTGCTTTTGGATGGGGCAAGCCCGTGGCTGCACACACTGCTAGGGAGACGCCCCCAGGCAGGGCCTCCTCCATTCCAGGTCTCCAGCCCAGGATGCAAAGAAGCTCTGGGATGAGGCTGTGTCTCCGGCAGGGCTGTGACTGCATAAAGCAATGACAGCCGTGCTCGGCGGGGACAGCAGCTCTCATATCGTGGATGACAAAAACCCCAGTCCTCACCACGCCTCTGGCAAGTGACTGGCTGGTGAACGCAGCATTGCGTTTCTAGAATCTACTTCAGCCTAAGTGGGTCTAACTAGCAACTGAAGGGTGTTTAACGTGGGGTTAAAATAACCTTTCTGTGTGACTGGAAATCTCTCATTCGAGATTCTGCTGTGTGACGTGACCTCCACAGACCCATTGCTTCCTTCAGACTAGGACTATCCTAATAAAACACTATTCCTTTATACCTCTGCCCCTTTTATGTTATTTCTCAAAAATTAAATCTTTATATAATGTGTTTATATATATTTATTTATATAGTATATAAATATATGTTATGTGAATACGTATTATATGTACATATAATGGGTGTATATTGTATGTATAAATATATGACCTTATTATAAGTTAAATCTTTTTTTTAAATTAATTAATTAATTAATTAATTAATTTTTGGCTGTGTTGGGTCTTCGTTTCTGTGCGAGGGCTTTCTCTAGTTGTGGCGAGCGGGGGCCACTCTTCATCGTGATGCGCGGGCCTCTCACTGTCGCGGCCTCTCTTGTTGTGGAGCACAGGCTCCAGATGCGCAGGCTCAGTAGTTGTGGCTCACGGGCCCAGTTGCTCCACAGCATGTGGGATCTTCCCAGACCAGGGCTCGAACCCGTGTCCCCTGTATTGGCAGGCAGATTCTCAACCACTGCGCCACCAGGGAAGCACTATAAGTTAAATCTTTATATAATGTGCCTATTAACATAGATTTGTGATTACTTTCTGTACATTTTCCTTTAAATTTCTAATTTTTTACTACATTTTTCTGCTGCTGTTAAAAGTAATTCAGGCTCCTGATAGAAAATGTGAGAAGTGTGCTCTTCTTTACTTCCATCAGCATTTCTATTATTAAATAATAACAAATGTGAGTGGCATAAAATAAAACAGGAAAGGGCATCTGATATTCATTGGTGCCTCCTAAATGCTTGGGCACCGACCCAGGAAATTTCTATCGAATTTCTTCCTTCCGCAACTCCTGCAACCTATGTGCGTTACATCCATTCTCTGGATGAGGAAATGGAACCTCAGAGGAGGTCAGCCACCAGCCTGCCTCCACTCACTCTGTGGTCTTTTAAAATCCAGTTCTAGGGGCTTCCCTGGTGGCGCAGTGGTTGAGAATCTGCCTGCCAATGCAGGGGACACGGGTTCAAGCCCTGGTCTGGGAAGATCCCACATGCCACGGAGCAACTGGGCCCGTGAGCCACAACTACTGAGCCTGCGCGTCTGGAGCCTGTGCTCCATTTGATCCATTTGTGTAAGAAAACAACAACAGCACAGGATTCTTTCTCTCATTACGGTGGCTTCTTTTGCTGCGGAGTATGGGCTCTAGGTGCGTGGGCTTCAGTAGTTGTGGCATGCGGCCTCAGTATTTGTGGCACGCAGCCTCAGTAGTTGTGGCTCACGGGCTTAGTTGCTCCGCGGCATGTGGGATCTTCCCGGACCAGGGCTCGAACCCATGTCTCCTGCATTGGCAGGCAGATTCTTATCCACTGCGCCACCAGGGAAGTCCTGAATCCTTCTTAATAAAGGTGCAATGGCAGCCTTCCCTGGAATTTTCATTGTGCTCAAAAGGGATAAAGGAATGGAGTGGGACTCCTCCTCAGCAGAAATCCGAGCATTCTGGAAGATGGTGAGCTGGCTTCTAGTTGCCTCACATCTCTTCACCAGCCCTGCAGGGAGCAACAGCACACACCTGCTCCTTAGTTGACAGGGAGCAACTAGAATGCAGGGGCTGCACCCTATTCATCTCTGTGTTCCCAGTGCCTGGGAAGTGCCTGGCACACTAGGTGTTCAATAAATGCTTGGTGAATAAAGGCAAAAATGAGTGAGTTGGGTTTTTAAATTTTTCTTGTGAAGTATTACACAGAGGTCTTGTCTACTGCCCATAGGATTGCCTATTTATTGTGTGTTCACCCCTCTGATTTCATCCTGCAGGCCTGTGTCAATTTGCTTAACTAGTCCAACCCTCAGACGTGCTGACTATGGGGATTTAGATCTGGAAAAAGGCACAGAGTGCTTCTCTAGTGGAATGTCATGTTTTTCGGTTACTTTGGCATGAAGTTCCTTTCAAGCCTAATTTAGTAGGTATTAATATGTATTTGTCAAATGAACTGATGTGTAATTGCAGAGTTATCCATTAGCGGCCCCTGATTACACTTTTATATTTGAAAGCCTACAGCGACTTAGAAAAAGGTCAGAGTACAAAACAAAAGATGAATGCCTTTTAGTCGGTATCCAAAGAAGAATGTGAAAAATTGCAAACTTTCCCCACCCATAACCCTATTATTCCTCTATATTTCTCTGTCCTATCCACTCCCAGGAAGACAAAAATCAAAGAACTGGAATTTGTCAACCCTTCAATGCTTCATTTGTTTCCCATCTGTTTCCTTCATGTATCTGAGCCCTTGGACTCTTACAAATGTCTGCCTCTCAACCCCAGAGGTGAGTGACAGCCTCAGATAAAGCAATTGTAACCTTCTTCTTCCATGTGGCATCTGTCCTACCACTAGATACAGCTGACTTACCTGTACTAAAAGGAACAGTAACCAGAAAAGAGGATTACAGTACATTCGGAGGCAATCAAGGGAGGAAAAGAAACCTAGTGCCAAGAGGGTATTAAATAGCAGAGCTATCTGCAGGAGTAGAACAAGCTTAGAGAGAAAAAAAGAAAAAAACAAATCTTCTAGGACAATCCCTGTTACTTCATAACTCTGGAATTTTGTCAGAAGCTTGATAATTGATTTTCTGTTTTAGGTAATTTAACAGGTTGTTTATAATTTTGTTCAGGGAGTCCCTGAAAGACTGTTTTTTATTGACAAAGTAATTCTTCCCTGAAGCAACCTGAGCTATGGAAAATGCATATTCTTACTTCCTCCTATACATACATGCAGGGTGTGTGTCTGTGTGTGGGAGAGTGGGGGGTGGTATATAAAGCCAAAGGGAATGGGGAATTTCTTTGAATATAAATTATACTTGAAAATCTGGGGAAGACATTATCTCTTTGTATTGAACAAATGTGCATTTGTCATGTAACATAATGGCATCTTTTTGCATGAATTTTAAAGATTAACATGAGACGTCAAATAATTGTCACACCAGTAGCAGCTGCTTCAGATCAGCAGATTTCCCCTTTCTCCCAAATCCTGGTGGGGGGGGCCCCTCTGTCACTAAGCCTGTTGGCAAAGAGATTGACAAGACTCCTCTGCCCTGTGTATTGATACACGGTCAGGAATTTATTTTGCAATCCTCATCCTCTGTAGTTATCACTTCTACTGTGGAATTTCAAAGGGATTCTTACTTGAGTCCTGTCATACTTTTTTTTTCACGATTTCTCACTTCTCGCCAACTCTGCAGGCCTATGACTCGGCTGGTCATCAAAGAAAGTTAATCAAACAAAGCAATAAAATCAAGTATGTGGTACATGACTCATTCCTCCTTCCATTCTCACAATTATCATACCAATCCCCAAAGGGCCACATTCTCTGTAGTGAGTCATGGGTTGTGGGTCTGAGAAATGACTCCAGCCCAGCCCTAGATGAGGCTGGAGAAATCAGAAGAATGGATCCTCAGTGGGTGGTGGTGGGAGTTGGAAAAAATCAAAATTCAATTTGTAGTATCTTTGTGAAAGATTCATAAAAAAGGGTGAACTAATACTACATAGAAAAATTGAGTATGATTCATACCATATGAATGTAAAGAACTAGGAAGTTTTCCTTCCCCTCTTCTGCCTTGGTAAAGACGGTGTAAAATGAAATCTCTGCCTTAAGTGTGGAGGCAGCGTGGCTGTTGAAAAGAGCTCAGCTTTGGAGGTAGACAGATAGGAGTTCACATCCCGCGTGTGCCACTACTAGCTGTGACCAGTCCAACTGATCAGCCGTATCTTCATTTGTAAAGTAGGGATAACCTATTATCTTTAGGGGAAGGGCTAGAGCAAGTAGACGCGAACTATCTGACACCTAATGTAATATTCATTAGTTTACTTTGTATTAGTCATCTATTTCTGTGTAACAAATTACCCAAAACATAATGCCTTCAAACAACAAACATGTATTATCTCATAGTTTCTATGGGTTAGGAATCTGGGTCCACTTGAGCTGAGTGCCTCTGGCTCAGGGTCTCTCCAAGTTTGCAGTGAAGGTGTTGGTTAGGGCTGGGGTCTTATCTGAGGACTCAACTGAGGGAGGATCTGCTTTTACACTCATTCACATATTGTTGGTAGATCTCAGTTCCTCATGGGCTATTGGCCAGAGACATGAGTTCCTTGCCATGTGGACCTTTCTACAGGGCATCTTATAACACGGCAGCTCATAACTCGTTATCCCTCAGAATGACAGGCAAGAGAGAGAGAGAAAGCATGCAAAACAAAGCCATGGTCTACTGTAGTCCTGAAACGATAGCTCATTACTCTTGTCACAATATCCAGCCCACATTCAAAAGGAGAGAATTTACACACCAGCATGACTGTCAGGAGGAGGGAATCATTAGGGCTTATCTTAGAGGCTCCTACTATACTCTTGCACTCAACAGATATATATTGAGAGTCTACTGTTGGCCAGGCATGGTGCTAGGGGGTAAAACACATAAAAGTGGGCAAAATGAGACATGGTACCTACTCCCATGCACCTACAAAAGAGGAAACAGGCATGAACTTATGTAAAATTAAGGCTCATGGTGCTAAGGCAGCACATCCCATGGGACTTGGCCTCATCAGCAGTCAGTGAATACCTTCCTGAGAAAGTGACATGTTGAGCCAAGATCTTACGATTATCCAGGAAAAGAAGGGAGGGGAAAATCATTCCAGAGAGAGAAGAGCATGTGCAAAGGTCCCAATTTGGTATGAAATTCTTAAAATTTTAATCCCCAATTAATTTATGATACTTGATCAACCTAGAAAAGATATTTACTTTAGGTACCTATTTATTTTCACTTCAATCAGCAGCAAAGTGACTCAGAGAGACATTTTGTTCTCTGACTTGCCTCAAAGGCTGTGGGTGCAACTCAGAAGAGCTCTGGGCAGTGCTTCTCCAAATTTAGTGGACATTTGAGCCTTGTTGGATCTGATTAAAATGCAGATTCTGACTGCGGAGGTCCCAGGGTTGGCACTCAAATTGCGGCCTCAACAGCAGGAGCCTCAGAACCACCTGGGAGCTTGGTAGGAATGTAGGATCTCAGGCCCCAGACCAGAGCTCTAGAACAGGTGAGCACATGAATCACCTGAAAGCCTGGGCTCCGTCCCCAGAATGTTACTTCAAGTGGTTTGGGTGGGACTCCAGAACTGGCATGTCTAACAAGCTCCCGGGGATGTCGCTGTCACCCCCATCTTTGAGTAATGCTCCTCTAGATTCTTAGAGCTCAAACTATTACCCAGGACTTTCCAGAAAAGGCCTTGAATGGTGGCCCCTACCAGGGTAAATCTCAAGAAAAGGCATCCTCTGCTGGAAGAGCGAAAGGGCTCATCCTCTTTTCTCTCTGATTGAACCCTTGATGGAGGGAGTAAGGAGGAGCTGGAGGGAGGATGCCTGCACCCTGGTGATGCCCACAGGTACGCAGTCCGTGTACTTCTTTTAGGGAGCCCTCAGGGACCATCAGGATCTTCTGGGAATCAGTAGCCAAAGCGCATTTTTATTATTACAATTACATTCCTTGCAGACACACTTTTAATCTGAGTAATAATTTTTGTTTCCTGGAATACCTACATGCGTCTGGGAGACCATCAGGACATAGGCTATGCGATGTTGAGGTCAGATAACTAGACTCAAGGGGCCTAGGAGGGATCCTCAGCTCTACCACCGCACTGGACGCGAGACTCCACCCAATAGTAGTCAATGAGAAGACCGCAGCATCACTTCTGGGATATCCCAGCCAGAGATGCAGGACCTGAATCTCACCGTGAAGGACTAACTCCCTTCTCCAACAGTGAGAGCCCACCCAAGGATATTCTACGACATAACTAATAGAAAATCTCCAAAGTGTCAAGGTCATGAAAGATAAGGAAAGCCTGAGGAACTGTTCCAGACTGAAGGAGCCTCGAGACATGATGATGAAATGCAATGTGTGACCCTGGACTGTGTCCTTTTTGCCCTAAATGACATGATGGGAAAATTAGAAAAACCTGAATGAGGTCTGAAGGTTAGATGGTGGTAATGCACTAATGTTAATTTCCTGATTTTGGTGGTTATATTGTGGTTTTGGAGGAAAATATCTTGTTTATAGGAAATACACTAGAGTTCAGGGCTGATGGAACGTCATGTTGACAACTTATTCAAGTGGTTTAGGGGGGAAAGTTCTTTCTTCTGTGTTTGCAGTTTTTCTGTAACTTTGAGATTGTTTCAAAAAGCAAACAGACAACAACCAAAAAGTCCAAAACAAAACAATGACGCGCATTCATGTGTCCTGAGAGACACAAGCAATTTACAAAAGGCAGGTGGGATGACGTCGTCCTCTGTTTCCGCATCTGCTGTTTGTTCCGTGTAAAGCCATCATCACGTCCTTGCATTTCTATCTGCAGGCTGTTTCTGGGCTCTGTCCCCTGCATCACTTTCAGTATCACCGTCTGCATTAGGTGCTCACCGCTACGCAGCAGAACCAAGGCAGCAGCCTCCAAGCTGCCCTTCCTGCTCCCGTGTCAGCTTCTCTTTCTCTGCCCCATCCTGCCCCCAACCACCTAACCTCTTCCCCTGCTGCTGACAGAGGGGTTTTTCTAAAACCCAGACCTGCTTGTGTCACTGTCCTGCTTAAAATCCTGAAGTCCCCTCCTCCCTCTTCCCCGTACATGAAGCCCCAGCTCCTTACACGTCCCTTATTCTGACTGTAGCCTGTCCATCAGCTTCTTCTACTTCTGTCCTCTCCTTTCCTCATGGACTGAACAACAGTGAACAATTCACCTTCCCAGGAACTCACTGGTACCATCCTGCTTCCGTGCCTCAGTGATGCCATTCCCTCAGTTTTCTTCTCTCTGAAAAACTCTGGGTCTTCAAGAGCCAGCTCAGATGTCACCTCCTCTGTGAAGCCTTCCCTGATCCCCACCACCCTACCCTAGGCAAAGTGCACGACCCCTTCCTTTGTGTGCCGATAATTCTTTGCATAATTGGTCTCGTCATAATGTGTTTGCTTTGTTATATGAGTCCCTGACCAGACTATGAGCTCCTTGAGGGCAAAGACTGTGTCTTTCACGTGGCTGTCACCAGCACAGGGCCTGGCACCTTGTCGGTATTCAGTAAATGCCTGTTGAACCACAGGGCCGACTGCCGTAGGGGGTGTTACGCTGTTTGGCTGCTCGTCAGGCACTTAGGGGCGTTGATGTTGAAACTCCTCCCCCTCCTGGCATGGAAGGGCCTGCAACAGCTGGGGGACATTTGATGGGTCTGGGCCACGCATAGTTACAGTTAGGTAAGAAAGCTTGCTCCCCAGCACTAAGGTTTACCTTCTTTTCTTCTCTGGGCAGTTCTGAAGCACCAGGAAACAGCATGTTCTTTTTATCTCTTCCCTCACATTAAGAACGGCTCTGATGAAGTCTTCTCCAGTTCCCCAGCCTAGGCAGAGTGGGCGGAGCCTGTGCAGTAGGGGCCCCAGCTAAGCAAGCAGAGTGTGCAGGAGTGGTATGAGGTGGGGTGCAAGCTGGGGTGGGCACTACTTATCCCTGTCCGTGGGAGATGCCAGCAAATAGAATGACAGAGGCCAGGAGCCGCGTAGGGAGCCAAGGTCCAAAATGCTGATGGGAGAGCCAAGGGACGCATCAAACCTGGTGGGAAAGTCAGCCCAAGAGTCCAGGGTGCAGCGGGAGCGGGTGAGGCTGAGCATCGGCAGGGCAGAGGAACGGGGGTGCCAGGAAGGGATGGCCTGCAGCTGGCACGGGCCTGGCATCTGAGGGCTAGCGGGGGTGCAGGGGAACGGGGTGGGTTAATGGATTTGCATAAAGAATCCGGAGTGAGTCAGATGACGATTCACTGTAAGTGATCACAAAGTCTTCTCATATTGTCACGAATATTTATTTTTCCTTTGTGTCAAAGCCTCGTTGCCTTTCGTGGCACGTCAGTTAGCAGAGAAATGACTCTCTGGGGGAGAAACCGAATGTCATTCTTGGGCTGGGCTAATCGTGTGTCTTGGGAACTGGATGAGAAAGTCTGGCTGAGCCCTGCAAATCAAGGAAGAAACAGAGCACCCAAGGCCATCAAGTCGGCCCGGCTAAGGGCTGCTGCGAGTCACTGCACAAAGTCAAATGAATTTCTAAGTTTTTCTAACACAAATGTACGCAATTCAGGTATACCTGCCTCTAAGCTAGCCCAGAAGAAATTAGGGAATAAGTCATTCCATTTACCAAAAAAAAGATTCACAGTAGAAGATTCTTTTATAGCTCAAGCTGCCCACTTGTATTTAAAAAAAGCTGGGAGTTAGGAAAACTGTAATAAGGACAGGAATAACTTAGGAGCTCATCTATAGCCGTCGATTACCCCCTCCCACACGCCCGGGAAAAAGAGGCGAGCCACTCTCATAAAATCAAACAAGCCTATGATTGAAACTCATGGAGTTAGAGAAGCATTGATTCTAAGCCTGTGATTCAGGAGTACGACTTAACTTTTTTTAAAAAAAGATCCTCATTTTTTCATTAATTCAGTATTTACTGAGCACCAGCTACCGTGCTTGGCACTGAAGATATAATGGTGAACAAGGCAGAAATGATCCTTACTCTTATCAAATGTGATTATAGGGGGCTTCTCTGGTGGCGCAGTGGTTGAGAATCTGCCTGCCAATGCAGGGGACACGGGTTCGAGCCCTGGTCTGGGAAGATCCCACATGCCGCAGAGCGACTAGGCCCGTGAGCCACAACTGCTGAGCCTGCGCGTCTGGAGCTTGTGCTCCGCAACAAGAGAGGCCGCGATAGTGAGAGGCCCGCACACCGTGATGAAGAGTGGCCCCCGCTTGCCGCAACTAGAGAAAGCCCTCGCACAGAAACGAAGACCCAACACAGCCATAAATAAATAAATAAATAAATAAATAATAAAAATAAAGGAATTCCTTTAAAAAAAAAAAGTTATTCTAGTAAGAAAGACCAGACGAAATAGGAATAAATAGAGAAGTGATTTAAAAGGTTGTCAGTTGTGATAAGTGTTGTGCAGGAAACAGCCAGGAAGGGGAGATTGTCTGTTGGGGAGGTGGTTTGGAGGAGGGGTTTACTTTAGATGAGGTGGCTGACACGGAATCTCGGAGGTAACATTTCAGCTGAAACAAGGTTGCTGGAAGGAGCCAGCCTTGTGATGCAGGGGAAAGTTCCAGGCAGCAGGAGCAGCATGTGCAAAGGCCTGAGGTTGAAGAAAGGCCTAGCATGTTTGAAGAAGGAAAAGGAAAACAGAAAACAGCATGCCTGGAGCTTAGTGAGGAAGGGCTGTCATGAGGAAGACGTGCGTGGATCTATAGACCAGCGGCAAATCGTGCAGGACCTTGGGGTCCACCCTAAGGGTAATGGGGAGCCAAGGAAGAATTTTAAGCTAGTGAATGTTAGGTTTCAATTTGCATTTGAGAATATTCCTCTTGATGGCAGCAGAGTCGACTGGGTGCTGGGAGACCATGTGCATGCTGTAGCAGTTGTCCAGAGAAGCAATATTGATGGCCAGGGTCAAGATGGTGGCAGGCAAGACAGAGACACATGGATGAACTTGAGATGTGTTTTGGAAATAGAATCGACAAAGTCTGCTTCAGGTTAGATGTGGGCTTCAGGTAAAGGAAAAGTCAAGAATGACTTCTAGGCTCCCAGATGAGCACCTGGCAGGTGCCATTTCCTGAGATGGGGAAGACGTGCAGGAACAACAGCTTTGAGAATTGTGAGTACAATTCCCAAAGGGAAAACCAACAACTCGTATTAGGTGTTAGATGTTAGATGTCTCTGAGACATGCAGGTTGAGATGTCAAATTTACACATGGATACATAGAGGCAAAGTCAGCTCTGAAGAAAAAAAAAAAAAATCCATGTATATAATCAAGCAGATGGTGGCCAAGCACCTCAGGGCCAATTCACTTACTCTTCAAGTGTTTGCACATCTTTCTCAAGACAGATGCTTAGAGATGACATATCTATTGCATTGTGAATTGCAGTATTTATTGCTTGCAAGGTGTCTTATCTTAGAAACTATACATTGGTTAGCAATGACTGAGTGTGTTAAAAGTGGCGAGTACTCTGCTTAACATTATCTCATTTAATCTCCACAATTTTATAGAGGGCAGATATGAGTACACTTAGAGGGTAGATTAGAGAATGGAAGCTAAGGGGTAAAGTGGCCTCCCTATCGTCACACAGCTGGTATGTGGCAAAGTGAGAAGTGGAACCCAGGCTGGCTGACTGCAGGCTCACGGTCCTGCCCTCATGGACTCCTCTCCTCTCGGTAAAAGTCTCTTATCTACCCCTCACTGGAGAACAATTTCTATAGTACTACAATGGTGTTGGGTCCGAGGGCAGGCAGCCCCAAAATATGCCACATGGCATATGGATTATTTCGAATTAAAATTATTTAAGAAACGGCCAATGTAGGAGGGATACTCTGACCCTCTTTTTTGTCTCTCTGAAAGCAGGAAATAAATCTCATGTGAAAGGTGCACTCCCTGAATTTGGAGGTAGAAAGATACCCTTATCACCAGAAATAGGGAATTTGGGCCAAGAAGCCTGTAAAAACAAACCTTATGACTTAATTTACTACCCCAACCTCAAACTCTGTTTAGATTCTTCACTAATTGAGCACCCAAAACCTAAGTTTCTTTGTCCTGTCGATTCCTCACAAATTTATTGTTTCTTGGTCTAAAAAGTATAAAAGCTGCCTGCTTTGGCCACTTCTTAGGTCCCATTTCCATAAGACCCCCATGCACATGAATTAAAATTTGTTTCTTTTTCTCCTGTTAACCTGTCTTGTGTCAATTTTATTATTAGTCCAGCCATAAGAACTCAAGAGGGGTAGAAGGGGAAATTTCCCCCTCCCTGACTGTGGTTGTGTGAGTTGAAACTGGGGGCAAATCACTGAACCCCTCCAAGCCCCCTTTTCTTCAACTATTATGATGGTTAACTTTATATGTCATATTGGCTGAGCCACTTTGCCCAGATATTTGCTCAAACACTATGCTGGATGTCCCAGTGAGAGTATTTCTGGATGAGATTAACATTTAAATTGGTGGACTCTGAGTACAGAAGATTGCCCTCCATAATGTGGGTGGGCCTCATCCACTCAGTTGAACACCTGAAAGAACAAAAGACAGACTGCCCCCAAGTAAGAAAATATTCTGCAGCAGACAACTTGAATTGCAGCATAGACTCTTCCTGGGTCTCCAGCCAGCCTGCCCACCTTGTAAATTTTTGACTTATTGGTCTTCATAATTGGGTGAGCCAATTCCTTAAAATAAATCTCTTTGTATATGATATATGGTTGACCCTTGAACAATGTGAGGGTTATCGGCACCAACCCCCTGCACAGTTGAAAATCGACTCGTAACTTTTTTTTCTTTTTTGGCTGTGTTGTGTCTTCATTGCTGTGCACGGGCTTTCTCTAGTTATGGTGAGCGGGGCTACTCTTTGTTGCAGTGCACAGGCTTCTCAGTGTGGTGGCTTCTCTTGTTGTGGAGCACGGGCTCTAGGCACGTGGGCTTCAGTAGTTGTGGTGAACGGGCTCAGTAGCTGTGGCGCACGGGCTCAGTAGCTGTGGCTCACGGGCTCTAGAGCGCAGGCTCAGTAGTTGTGGCTCACGGGCTTAGTTGCTCCGTGGCATGTGGGATCTTCCCGGACCAGGGATCAAACCCATGTCCCCTGCATTGGCACGCGGATTCTTAACCACTGTGCCACCAGGGAAGCCCTCAACTCGTAACTTTTGACTCCCCCCAAATTAACTACTAATAGCCTATTGTTGATCAGAAGTCTTACTGATAACATAAAGAGTCGATTAACACATCTTTTGTATGTTATATGTATTATATACTGTATTCTTACAATAAAGCAAGCTAGAGAAAAGAAAATGTTGTTAAGAAAATCATAAGAGAAAATACACTTACAGTACTGTACTGTATTTAATAATACCATTAGTTTACATCATCTGTTTACAAGATGAATCATCTGTCAATACCTACATTAATATTGTCTTATATGATACAAAACATATATAGCTAGAGATAGATCATCCATCTGTATTTCTATCTATCTATCTATCTACGTACAAAAAGCACTCAGAGGAAAAAACAATTGCTCTTGAAGGAACAACAATTACACTGACAGCTAACTTCTCAACAGCAATAATAGAAGTCTGTAAACAATGGAGTGATATCTTCAGTGAGCTGAAAGATAGTAACTGCCAATCTAGAATTCTATTCAAGATGAAACTATCTTTCATGAATGAGGGCAAAGATAAAGACATTTCCAGAAACAAAGTGGAAAGAGTTTGTCACCAGCAGTACCTCTCTAAAGAAAACACTGAAGGAGGAACTTCAGGGTGAAAGAAAGTGATCTTAATGGGAAGGTTTAAGATGCAAGAAGGAATTAAATGTCGGCAAGACACATAGACATTTTTCAAAAGCAATGTGGCCAATAAGTGTCTGAGAAGATATTCAACATCATTAGAGATCAGGGAAATGAAAATCAGGACCACAATGACCCATCCAATTGTCAAAAATTAGAACGTGTTCGACAATACCAAGTGTCAGAGGAGATGTGAATCCATAGGCTTTCTTTTACATTGCTGATGGGGCTGTCAATTGGAAAACTGGCATTTTTGTCTAAGTTAATCTATTTATTATGCAGCAATGCATCCTCAGCTTATACTGAGAAATTCTTGCACACGTACAGGAGACATGTATAAACAATGCTCATAGCACCATGACTTAGCAAAAACATGAAAGCAATCCAAAATGCCATCAATAGGGAAACAGATGAATAAACTGTAATATAGTCAGACAAACAGATATTATGTAGCAGTAAAAACAAATGAACTACAGTAAGATGCAGCTAATTGGAAAGTTAAGTTTCAAAAGACTACAGGAAGAATGACATTCTTTTATCAACACAATTATGGCTGGCTTATAAGTGAGAAAAACTTGCAGCAATCATTCACATTCTTTCTGAGGAGAATTTGGCTCAGCATCCTTTGAGAGAGAGAGAGCAAGGAAAGGTGCTGACTTTATTTCAGACTATGGGGAAAAGATGTAGAGTGTAGATGCTTAATAATCCAAGCATGAATGTTCAGTACATAGACAGTTGTATATAACTGAGCTGGTATATTGAATGCTGTGGTTACCACCCCAAAATGCCCTTCAGGATCAAGACACTTATGTGTATCTTTTATGAAGAGATGCATAGGGTGAGGTCTGGGAAGGAACGCAGAGTTTCTATGCCCTCTCCTCATGAAATGAGGGTGCGTCACCCTCCTGGCACATGGATGTCTGACTTATGATGTGCAATGACCAATCAGGAAGCTCCACTGAGCTTTGGTCCAGAGTTTTTAGGAAGTTTCCTTATATAGGTGAGATTGATTAAACTCATTCTCCAGCCCCCCTCCCCTCCTGGAAGTCTGGCTGGCTCAAAACCCCAGCCCTCTAATCACATGGTTGGTCTTTCTGGTAACAAGCCCTCATCCTGAAGCTCTAGGGGCCCATCCTGAGTCACCTCGTTAGCATAACAAAGACATTCCTAACACTTCGGAAATTACAAGCGTTTCTGAAGCTCTGTGCCAGGAACCTGAGACAAAGACCAGACAAATTTATATAATAACTCAAGAACACTGCTGCACAAAAATCTCTGTCTTAGAGTCTGTTTCCAGGAAACCTGACCTAAGACAGTTTTTGCCAGGGGTGGTTCTAGGAAATGCAAGTGCTCTTTCAGTCCCCGATGTGCTACCTTCCGTGGAGAAATGGGGAACCCAAGGGCTCAGGCTTCACTGGGTTAGGCTCCACCCACACAACCTGGGCTAGTACCTGTGTGTCTGCTCACCAGGCCCACTGCTGGCTGCCTGGTGGCAGTGTTCTAGCTTGGGGCTACTTATACACAACACAGCTCTAGGACCTGGGATGGTCCTGAGCTGATTAGTTTTAGCTGCTAATTATAATGGGAAGGACTATTGGGCGTTTGTCCCTATCATATTCTAGTCTATTTATATATGAAAAAGAAGAGGAAGTGTAATGGGGAAGAACAAATCTGACTCCATATTGGATCTGTTACTTTTACTTTAACCTTTGTATTTTATTGCTTTTGCTACAAGTTAAGAATGTTGCCTATAGCCTGAAATATACAGGAGAGCCCATTCTCAAGGCTCTGACCTTTAAAGGTATAACACTTTTCCATTCATATAGAGATAAAACGGTTGCAGAACACAGATGACATTTGTCTTGTTGGAGACTTACAGGAACATCAGGAACTGACCTATGTGGACAGCTGCCAAGAACAAAGGATTCTGACACCAAGAAGTTTGTAACAATCAACTACATCCCCTCCCCTTTTAGTATAAAGGAAGCCTGAATTCTAACTCAGGTAAGATGGTTCTTTGGGATACTAATCCACCATCTTCTTGGTCTGCTGGCTTTCTGAATAAAGTCACTATTCCTTGTCCCAACAACTTGTCTCTTATTGGCCTGTCGTGCAGTGAGTAGTATGAGCCTGGACTCAGTAACAGAAGAAGAAGGAGAAGGAGGAGGAGGAGAAAAAGAAGGAGAAGAAGGTGGCAGTGTAGTTTCTAATTTCCCCTCACTGGCAGCCACTGATCTGAGGGTTTCTGGGAGTCACGTATATTCTGCTTTGGTACATGAACATGTTCTGAATTCCAGGTACCACTCCATGTCCATTACTCTCTACTCCAGCTCTCCAAGCCAGACTTCTCCCCCAAATTGCCATCAGGGGCACACAATTCTACCCAGGTGTCTCAGACATCTCAGCCTCAACGTGTCCAAAAAAATTAAACCTTCCCCACAAACCTGTTCTTTTATTTTCTGTACTTCATTATACAGTTATCTCGGCCAGAACCTTGGTGTCATCTTGGTGTCATCCTTGACTTTCATCTCTCTTTTACCTCCTGTCTACGTCAACCACCTTGACCTATCAGTTTTACCTCCTGAGTATTTCTCAGACTCCCCCCTTCTCCCATGTCTGCTACTGAAACTGAGCAGGGCCCTGTGGGGCTCCTGGGCACAAAAGCCTTTCTGTGTCCCCCATTTCTTGTTTGTAGGAAATAAGCTTCATCCAGCCTCCTTGACCTTCCCTGAGTTCCAAATTAGCAGATTCAAACAGTTGCTAATTAGGGAAGGGAGGGAATGCAGAAACAAAGGAGGAACAGTCAAGAAACAATAGTGCAGTGATGGGGCAAGGTCCTGGTTCCTCCACAAGGGATGCACATAACAATATCTTTGAGCTCTTCTGCAGGAACTAAGGCCCCACCCAGGTGGAAGATGGTAACTACAAGCTGAGACCCAGGACTGGCTGAAACCAGAAGGCTGATGGTTGAGATTCCTGGAACACCACTCTGTTACCTCACCACCAACCAATCAGAAGAAAGTCACACACCCTGCAGCTCTCACCCCAAATTTTGCCTATAAATACTTCTCCCTGAAAACCATCGGGGAGTTTTGGGTTTTTGAGCACGAGTCACTCATTCTCCTTGCTTAGCCCTGCAATACACCTTTCTCTGCTCCAAACTCCAGCGTTTCAGTTTGTTTGGCCTCACTGTGCACTGTGCACATGGACTTGTTTGACAACAGAACCGGGATAAGCAAAATGGAGAGAAAGAATCCTGTGCTGTTGTTGTTTTCTTACACAAATGGATCAAACCATGCATGTTGTTCTTTCATCTTTTTTTTTTTTTTAATTTAACAATATATCTTGGAGGTCTTTCCATTTCATTCCTTATGAGAATACTTTGTTCTTTTAATGACTGCCTGATATTTAAGAGTCTGAATGGTCCAAGGTTTAGTTAACTATTTCTAACCAATAAGTAGGTTGTTCTCAATGTCTTGCTGTTACAGAGAATGCTATAATGTCGTTGTAGAAATATATATTTTTGGTAGAAGAGAGTCCTAAAAGGGAAGTAATTACTCCCATTTTCCCAAACTACCCAGTATTTTTAAGATAAAATTCATGCTTCTTAAAAGGGCAGATACCACCACCATCCCCATTTCTCACCCCTTCCAGCTTTCTGCCCTACTTTCCAGCAACACTAATTGCTTGAAGAGTCCAGCACATACACCATGGTTTTCCTTACTCTGTGCCTTTTCTTCGCTCTTGCTGAACCTGGCTCCACCGATCTCTGCTCAATTCATTCCTATTCATTCTTTATCACTCAGTTCAGATGTCAGTTCCTCCAGGAAACTGCTCCACACCACTTTCATCATTGCACATGGCATGTTGTATCCAATTTACTGATTTATATGCCTGTACCCCCCACTGGATTATGAATTCCTCCATGTCAGGATCTGAGGACAGTACTTGCGTCTTACTGTCTTTATAGCTGAAGTGCTTAGCAAAGTGTCTGGAACACAGCATGTGGTCAACTACAATAAAGAATGAAGGTCTGCACTCATAAATTTATCAGATCCTACACCTTCACCCACTGGTATGTTTGCTCCTTTTGAAAGTTAATGGATCTGGTAGATTTCTTTCCCTCTAATCAATAATAACAATACTACAAATACACATACACTTACACTCACACACACTATAATGCATAGATGAACGCATTGTTTCAGTTTTGTATTTTCTTCTGGTTGTCAAGTTATTTGCCCTAGGTAAGGTCTTCATTCTTGAAGATTATAATGATGATAACAATAGCTATCATTTATGGTGTCCCTTGCTTGTTCCAAGTCCTGGATTAAGTGATTTACCAGATCATCTCCAGTCCTTGTGGTTCTAAAGGGTAGGCACAATTATTTTTATTTCACAAATACTGAGTGTGAGAGGTTAATACCACAACCATCAATACATGGTTTTAATTAAAAAAGAAAACAAAAAGCCCATCCTGGACCCAGGTCTATGAGAACTGAAAGCCCATCCTCTTTTCCTTCTTTCACAGTGCTTTTAATCCATAAAAAGGGCTGTTGACTCAGGCTCCCTGGTATAAGATTCAACACTCACAAATTTAAACCTAGTTGAGAATTGCAAACACTTTCATTTCTCGCTTTTATAATCAAAGAAGAGGCTTTTACTTAAATATTAAGGTTTAGGGGTAGGAGCATAAATAGAAACAGCTAATGAATATTCTAATTGTTCTTCTGTCCCCTCCTGCATTAACCTGCATTGAATTTTTAGCTGGCTCATGTTCCCCAAGGGCTATTATTATATTTTATATATGTTCCTTCTAATTTCAATAATAAGCTAATTTTCAATCTATAGTTTAATGTTACCCCTAAGGAGTGTCTAATGTTCCATATAAGCAAAACACACAAAAAGTCTCCTCCTGGGATTGCCTGTACTTTTCTTTTCACAATTGAGATTTACCAAGCTGCAGTGATATGCTAAATTGCACCCCTCTGAAAAGGGATTTTTAAACTATACATATCCAAGAAGTGTTCTTTTTGGTTTTTTGTTTTTAAGGTTGTATAGTATGATTCCAATGGTTAAGCACTTTGACTTTGGAGGCAAGCAAATGTACCATCTAGTAGTTCTGTGATCTTGAGCAAATTGCTTATCTTCTCTTGTGTCTCAGTTTCCTTTTCTGGGTCAGTGCGAGGGGTTTTGTTTGTTTTTTTGTTTTTGAATATAAAGGCAACTATCTACGTTCAGAAAAGACTACGTTTGCTATTTGAAATTTTAATTAATAGTTAACTTATCTACAATACATATCCAAAAACCTAGTTTTTCTTAGTCCTTGAATTCAACTTAAAATTCTTGTAATTTTATATCTAAATACCACAAATTTCAACAATCACGTTTAAGATGGCCTTTGATTAATGTTTGATCAACTCCAATTGAAACTCCTTCAAACAATTTACAACTTAATTAAACACCTTAAACTCTATTTATAAACTTAATATATTCAATTTCCTTTTCAAGCACTTCAAATGTCTCCGTTTTAGCCAAAGTCCTTCTAAGAACCCAATTCTTGTAAATTTAATAAGTGAAACTTATAGTGAATTTCAAGTAGTCTTAAACATTAAACGCAATAAGCACACAAAGATTATTTCAATTTTCTTAAATCTAACATGAAGGTAATACTACTATGGATTTTATTTACTTCATCCCCTCTAAGCTCAACTTTAAACCTTCTTGGAGTTAAAAGATTCTTGGCTTCATGAGTGAGAGTCCCAGGCAAATTGTAGTAACTGTCCCAGGAGAACTGAGGTTACCATCTCAAGCAAGTAAAAGGGGCTTAATGACTAGAGACCCAAAACCTCGGGGCTTTGTACAGGCAGGAAAATTTTCTCATCCACTGACAGACACATAGATTCATTTCTGTGGTTACAATAATAAAGGATTCAAAGTCCTTACTTTTCAAGTAGACTTGGTTTTACCAATGTCTTCTGGGGGCAACATATGCCTTGACCTAATTATTTCATCTACACTTATCTACACTCTTTGGATCTATCTTCTTTCAATAATCTCTTTACTCTCTACCTGAATTCTGCTTTCTTATTTTTTTAAATTTTATTTTAGCCATCTTATCTGACTGGGCACATGTCCTTTGGCTGGATGCTACATATCTCCCACACTTCATCTGGTTCTTTAGTCATGAAGCCAAAGTCATGCTAATAACTGTATGACTGGAGGATTCCACTTATATACCATCCTAAAAGGCAAAACTATAGGAAGAGAAAATGGTTCAATGGTTACCTGAAACTCAGGGTAGAGGGGAGGGCACTGATTGCCAATGTACATGAGGAAACTTTTGGCGAGTGATGGACATGTTCTGTATCTTGATTATGGTGGTGGTTGCACCACTACGAGCATTTATCAAAACTCACCTATTATACACGTAAAAAGCGTAACTTTTACTGTATGTATATTTCAATAAACCTGATTTTTAAAATGCATTTAAAAAACCATGTCAGGGAATTTTGTTAAACGTGGTGGATTGAATCGACGTGTATCATTGTTCCTTCCTGAAATCCTATGGAGATAATTGCGGATGAGAGATAGAAAACATTTTGGGAGACTGAAAGCGGATGGACCATTGGTAATCGACTTAGCAGAACAGAGGAAGCTAATATCTAATAGTCAGCAGATAAAGAGGCTGAGGTAAAGCTGGATAATATTCTGACTAGAACCGAAGACAGCTTAAGAACTAGAGGCACTGACTGGTAGGTTCTGAAAGGCAGGGTGAGAAGTGGGGTGGATATGAATATGACTGGCTTAAAATTAGGCCTCCAGATCCCCTCACTCACCGTGTGTATTCAGTTAGCTTCCTCTCCCCCAACCCAGCAGGTAATAGGAGGTTTATCCTCCCGAGTAACTGATCCTTAGAGACTCTGAACTTTGAGTCATCAAGACAGCTGATGGGAAGAGTAAGGAAACGGGTAAGGCAAAGAATTAGCCAAAAGTCTCTATACTGAATAGTAAAACACTCAGCCCCAAGTCCCTCCACCACCTACCTTCCTTGATCAGTTCCAAGATGCTGGCAGCCAGGTCTATAACCATACCAGACAGGAGATTAGATATTTCCTCTCTGGACTAACACACTGGAGAAGAAATACACAGACATACTGACAAGTCCAGGTTTCTCTAAGAAATGGATAGGAATGCACTAGAGTAAAGCCGACTAATCAGCAAGCCACACCCACACAATGCTCTTACGTCTTATTCTAATTATGATCAACAGCTAAGAACCAAACATTTGAGGAAATCTCTTACCTGAAAGAAAGAGACCAAAATATTTAAACCAGAAAGATAGAACTTGGAATAAAAAGAGGCAATTTAAAAAGAACAAAAAAGCAGAGTAAAACTTCCAAGGAATAAAAAAAAGACCCTAAAATATCTTTAGAGAACTAAAAGAAGATATCCATTAAACAAGGAGAAACTACTATTAAATGATCATTTATCTTTATATTAAAAATAACATAGCAAAATTCAAAATTTAGAGAAAGAGAAGGTTTGGAAAATAAAGTTGATGAAATCTAGGAGGTAGATCAGAAGGAGCAAGAAGGGAATCAAAAAGAGAAAAGCTGCTCCAATAACCAAATAGCAAGTGTTAGAGAAGGTAAAATAGAAAAAATTAAAAGAGATAAGTATGAAAAAAAGAATAAAAGAAAAAATCCAGGACTGAAGTGATGGGTTTCCAGATTAAAATTGTCCATGAAAAAGGTTCATCAAGGCATTTCATCATGAAACTTCAGACATTTACAGATAGAGAGGATCCTTTAAAAGCTTCAAAAGAGGAAAAAGCTGTGGATGGGGCTTTTCCACAGCAACATTTCTAGCAATGCTAGAAAGCAAAGGAGAAATTTCTTCAAAATTCAGAGGGATAACGATTTCTAAATTATTGATAGAGTTCTGTAGTCAGCCAAGCTAACAACCAACAATATTTTCAAATACATGAAGACTTAAATTTTTTTTTACCTCTCATGCTCTGTTGGTCAGGCAGCTACTGTGTCTGTCCTGCACCAAAACAGGAGAATAAACCAAGAAAAAATAAGACAAAGAATTGGGGCAACAATCTTTTCCTCTCATGGGAACTAGAATCCCAGGTTGTCAGCTGTGCACTGGGCGTGGCACAACTGTTCCAGAACAGAACAGAACAGAACAGAGGGTCCCAGGAGGAAAGGCTCCAGGAGAAAATGGAATCAATAGGATTCTTGATGTGTTTGAGCATGTAGAGAATAATAAGATTTAGCAAATTTTTGTAATTTTGGTAGAGTTTATAAGACCCTATGAGAATCTGAGCTCTTGTTTTTCATTTACTGAACTTTCTGTATTCTCATCACTAATCATTAAGTCCTGGAGAAATCATTAAGTCCATTAGAAGAAAGAAATTGTGGTTCAGTAACAAACAACAGTTACACAGTTAAAATGATGTGAGAAAAAATATTGATTCAACTAAAAAATTTTGATAGACCTATGTAGGAAAGATAGGCGCTATGTATGTTAGGAGCAGTGAGGATTCCAGGGGCAGTGGGAAACAAGAGAACTTGGTTTCCTCCTTCCATAATAAAAATTCAAGTTTTGACTTCTGGTTAGGATGTAGACAGCTATAAGAGACCACTGCGTCAACCTAACAATGAAACAAGTTGGATAAGCTACAAAATCATAGTTTTATTGAACACATTATCGAGCTGAGAATACAAGGAAACCTGAATGAGCTAAAATCCAGAAGGAAATAAAGCCCTTTGCAGCAGTGAAGAGATTTATGTCTGCTTTCATTCCTGATAGAGCATCAGAAGAGGTAACCCACCAGAATCAGGAGGAGGAAAAAGCCAGCTGAACTGCTGACAATTAATGGTCATGAGTGGGCTGCCATTATAGATTGGAATTCAGAAGATCCCGGTTGAAGGCACGGCAGGAGCACAGAAAGAAACGGCCTCTGAGGCATGCAAGTCTTCACCAAGTGCCAGGCAGCAGCTGCTGAAAGCTGGGGATGGGGAATGGGAAACCCATTTAAAATATACTCATATAGGCTAAAGGTAAAGATACCATGCTAACTAATCAAAAGAAAGCTGGGGTGGTTATATAAATATCACATGAAATAGATTTCAGAGCAAAGAATTGCCACCCAGGGATAAAGAAGTACATTTTATAATGATTAAGGGGTGAATTTATCAAGAGGGCATATCATTCCTAAATGTTTATGTGCTTAATAGCAGAGCTTCAGTACACTTGAAGCAAAAACTGATATAACTGCAAGGAGGAACAGACAAATCCATAACCTTAGTCAGAGATTTCAACCCTCATCTTTCAAAAAGTGATAGAGCAAGTACACAGAAAATTAGTAAGAACTGAGAAAACATGAACAACCATATCAACCAACTTGACCTAATTGCCATTTACAAAACACTCCACCCAACAGCAGAATATACATTATCTTCAAATACACATGGAACCCTTACAAATTTCAGTAGGTGTAAAGATTCAAGTCAGACAATATGCTTTCTAACCACAGTGGAATTAAATTAGAAATCAATAATTTAAAATGCCTGGAAAAATCCATAATTACTTGAAAACAAAATAACACACTTCTAATTACCCTGTGGTTCAAAGATAGAATTAAAAAGAAAATTGGAAAGTACTTTGTAATATAATAGAAACACCTAAAGCAGTGTTTAAAAGAAAATTTGTAGCTTTTGATGCTTAAATTATAAAAATGTAAACTCAGTGTTCTGAGTTCCCACCATAAGCAACTAGAATAAGATGAACAAATTAAGTCCAAAGTAAGGAGGGGAAACAATAAGCAGAAATCAATGAGATAGAAAATAGACAATAGAGAAAAATCAACGAAGTAAATGGTGGATTTTTTTTTTAAAGAATTTAATCAGTTAATAAGCTTTTAGCTAGACTAATCAAAAAAAAAGAGAGGGAAAAGAAATTAACCAATATCAGGAATGATAAAGAAGAATCACTACAGTTCTTAGGGATATTTAAAGGCTAATAAGAGGATATGTGGAATAATTTTATACCAATAATTTTAGTAATTAGATGAAAATTAAAAATTTCTTTAAAACCACAGCGTGCCAAAAGAGACACTAGAAGAAATAAAAACTATAGACAATCCTATACCTATTAAAGTAACTGGATTAATAATAAAATACCTCCTTACAGAAAACCTCTGGCCTCAAATTGAATTCTATCAAACATTAAAAAAAAAACTAGTAGCAATCTTACATAAATTCTTTCAGAAATTAGAGAAGACAGGAATATTCCCCAACATACTTTATGAGGCCAGCAGAATCCTAATACCAAAACCTGGTAAAGATATTACATGAAAATAAAACTAAAAACTGATATTGCGTGAACATAGACACAAAAATTTCTTTCAGAATATTAACAACTTAAATCCAGAATATTTAAAAAGAATCATACATCATGGTCCAATGGTTACTTTAACATTTTAAAATTAACTATTGTAATTCACCGTATCAGCAAAACAAAATAGAAAAGTCATATGATCTTCTCAAGAGATACAGAAAAAAATTGATAAAACTCAATACCCATTGATGATTAAAACAAGCAAACAAACACAATTCAGGAAACTGAGACTAGAGGGGAACTTCCTCAACTTGACAAAGGGAATCTACAAAACCCTACAATTAACATCATACTTCATAATGAAGGCATTAACGTAATTTTACCCCTAAGATCAAGAACAAGGCAAAGTCCCTTCAACATCACACAGGAAGTCCTAATTAATGGAATAAGCCAGGAATAAGCGATAAAAGGTGTAAAAATTGGAAAGGAAGAAGTAAATCTGTGTTTATTTTGAATTCAATAGATAATTCATAAAATTGAAAAAAAATCTAAACACTTTAAGTATATTACTGAAAATTACAGATATAAATTCAAAAAAAATAAGACATTAAATGATTTGGGAGTGGGGAGTATTGGGGTAAGGTACTGCTTTTTGCTTTATAAGCTTTGTAGTGTTTTTTTGATTTTTTTAAAACTCTAATTTAGTTTGATAAAAATATAAATTAAATTAGAAAGAAAAAGAGAAAAAGGCCTCAGCAGGCATTAAGTACATTTATCCAACTCCAACTACTTCTTCAAAGACAATTTCTTTATTTAATAAAGACTTTTCCCTTGATTGTTCCCTTAGTAAATTAAAGTGTTGACTGAGCTTTGCCCTCTTTGGAAACAAAGCTTGTGAAATACAGAAGTACTTAAAAATGCAAGCACATTTTCATTTATTAATAGACTGCAATCAAAGCTTGGAATAAAAATAGAAATGTAAATTTTAGGCATAATTAATGAGCTTTAAAATTGTTTTTCCCATGGAAAGAATGAATAGTTTTTGGCTGTTAGCCCCAAGGGCAAGCATCTATGTTAACACAAATGGGTCTGTATGCATATGAACATATATTTTCATGGTTATTTGCATAAATATCTGTATATGTGTGTACATTTTTGTCCATCAGCTAGCTAGTCAGGAAAAAGACAATTTTATGATACTTACAGATTGCAATTTGTTTTAAAAACTTCATCTAACCAGAAAAATTCTACATTAGCTTTACGCTTATGCTACCCACCTCCACTTTTAATATCAGTTATCTCTTTTTGTTAATGCATATGAAATGGGCAGAGACAGTTCAAGCAACTTTCTGAGTCCAGACATTCAGTTCATTCAATCTCATGGCAAAGACAAAAGCTAGGAAAGGGAAGAAATAACACATTTTCAGAGGCGGAACGAATACTTCTTGGGCCCACTACCTCAGTTCCTTTGACTTGCCCTGCTGCTCACATTATGAATAAATAAACTGCTGCATTCAGTGGACATAGCCTACAGTCTTTGTGTTTTTCTTTGTATTTACTATATGGAAAAGTTGTCCCCAAACAAACTTATAATTAACATTTTATACAAGATATCAAGAGGTGGCAGTTACTCAACAACTACCAAGATTTCAAATGAAGCTTTCCATTAATGAGAAGCAGAATTATCCCTCCAGGGAAGCGCATGTAAAGCTCATGGACTGTTTCTCAAGAGAAAAGGGCAGAAAATACAATAAAGCAGAGTAGACTTATTTTGGAAAGTCAACACCCTCTGCAGAGTGTTGACTGGTGTCCCGTGGGACCATTGTGAGAAGAAGATATGTAATGTTAAGTCTAGCAAGTGCTGTTGAGGTGGAAATTTGAAAAGTTATACATGATGGCCCCTGTGACCCACTTGAAAATGGAGATTTTTGGCTTAAATGTCTCCTCCTCAGAGACCACTAAATCTAAAGGAGGTCCCCTGTTATTCTGGATCCCAGCATCCTGCTTGGTTCTTTCCTAGCATTCATCACAACCGACTACTATCTACTGTCTGGTTTGTCTCCCTCCCTGGAATATAAGTTCCATGAGGGCAGAGCCATTGTTTATCTTGTTCATCACTCCATGTCCTGTGCCTGGTAACAGGCCTGGCATGTACCAGGCTCTGCCTCACCTAGAATATGTCATGTATAAAATATGACCTGGAAATAGACTATCTAGAACATATTGTTGTCTTGTTGTTATTTTTTATTCAGGATATAGACCTATTCTTTAAAGGAAATTCTCAGTGAAGAACCCTTCATAAAGAAGCCAATTGTAAAAATGCTGTGCACAGTGCCCAGCAAGGAACAGATGACCAATTTAGCAACTGCTTATTTAATAATTTCATCTAGTGTAATCTAACAAGCATCCTGTGGGCCTGAAATGATTCGTCCTTAAACATAGAAACTGGAAGCTACAACAGACAGATGCATATAGTGTGTGATTCACTCATTTGGACATTACTTCACTTATGCATTCATTCATTCAGTTAGTCAGTTACTTATTCATTCATATTCATTCCATTTATTTGTTGACTTTACATTTACCAACTATTCATAAGTGCCTGGTGCTGTGCTACAGTTTGGACAGAAATTGTGCAAGAAGAGGAAGGTATGATGGAAATCAGTGTGATGGATTAGAATAGTCAACAATCCCAGCCCAAAGTCTTAATGAATAGTCACTCTTTAAAAACATCTTTCCAATGAGTTAGAGTTTCAGTGTATTAAATTTCCCTAAAATGAAACCAACGTTTAAAGTGATACTTTATTAGCTATCAGGATTTTTCAGGTTTACAACACATTTTGATGCCATCTGGGCTGCCCTTCTAAATCAGCCAATGAAAAATGAGGCATGCCCTGATTTGTGGCAGCCCTGCTAGAATGAGGTCTTAGCTGGCAAGCTAAGAGTCAAGGTAAGTAACGCACACAGCTTAAATGTTATTTTAAAAGCTAGGCTCTGATATAAGATAGGAATCTAACTGGAACATGTTATCTAACATGTCTACCAGTAAACCATTATGAAATTTGCAGAAACCGGAGACAACTAAAAATGATAGGAGAATATTATCACATTTAGGTTTCCATGGGCAGATAACAGCTGAAGACACCTTGTTAGAGGGAAACTATTCACTCTCTAAGAGGAGCAAACATGTGTTATCTTTCTAAATGGGAAAAATCCAGAGAAATAAATATTAGCATGAAACCTCAAATCTACAGCCATATACTGTCTCCTCTGGCCATATAGTTAGAAGATCCACAAAAGTAGGAGGAAAAGACTGGAGTGGGGCTGCAGGTCTCCCTCCAATACAAAGTCCAGTGATTGCTTAGGCTATAGAACTAAAACGAACTCAAGCTGGTGAAGGTAGTCCAGAGCTATGAAGGAAGTTAAGAGTTTTGAGTTCTACAAATGGCAAAATTTCATTCTTTTCTATGGCTAAGTAGTATTTCACTAGATAGATAGATAGATAGATAGATAAATAGATAGATAGATAGCTGTACACACCACATCTTCTTTATCCATTCATCTGTTGACGGACACTTGGGTTGCTTTCATATCTTGGCAATTGTAAATAATGCTGCTATGAACATTGGAATGCAAGTATCTTTTCGAATTAGTGTTTTTATTATTATTATTATTTTTGGATATATAACCAGGAGTGGAATTGCTGGGTCCCATGGTAGTTCTATTTTTAGTTTTTTGAGAAGCCTCCATACTGTTTTCCACAGTGGCTGCACCAATGTACATTCCCACCAACAGTGTACAAAGGTTCCTTTTTCTCAACATGCTCATGGATAGACTTGGAGGGTATTATGCTAAGTGAAATAAGTCAGACAGAGAAAGACAAATACAGTATGATATCACTTATATTTGAAATCTAAAAAATACAACAAACTAGTGAATATAACAAAAAAGAAGCAGATTCATAGATATAGAGAACAAACTAGTGGTTATCAGTGGGGAGAGGGAAGAGGGGAGGGGTAATATAGGGGTAGGAGAGTAAGAGGTACAAACTATTAGATATAAAATAAGCTACAAGGATATATTGTACAACATGGGGAATATAACCAATATTTTATAATAGATATAAATGGAGTATAACCTTTAAAATTGTGAATTACTATATTGTACACCTGTAACATATAATATTGTACATCAATTATACGTCAAGAATAAAAAAATAAATAAAATTTTAAAAAGAGATTTGAGTTCTGAGCAAGCTGAAGACAGTTGTGTACAAGCCTAAGGTAAGTGAGAAAAGAGTTGAGGATTTTCCCTTTGAGACTGAAGAGAAAATGTAGAAAGATAAAGAATCCTTATGTGAATGATAATTATTAAAGAATGGTATCTTAAAGTATTTTTTAAAGCATGTACTACAAGATTATAAACTCTTCAATTTAATTTCAATTCAACACAGACAGATAAACAGAGGGAGAACCTATAATAGCTCAGCTACAGTGGTTAACGCACTAGGCATCGTACCTAGTACAATGGTGCTTTCTGTCCAGTGGGAGAAAGATATTTAAAAAAATGTGAAAGAGGAGGATAACTCTGATAAATGAAACCAGTCACCAGATTTTCTGTGCCTACCAGATTCGAAGTGGCCACAGGTGCCTTTAGGTGGGCTACATCTTCGTGAACTTGTCCTGATTCCTTTCAGTAGACTCAAAATATAGCTGGTTGTTTGTACCCTTTTTGGGATCACCTTTTCTTTGCCCTACATCCTAGCCCCACCAACATCTTCATTTTGCTTTTTCACTGAAAGACATTTATCTTAAAATAATGTCTCCAGGGACTTCTGTTTCTGGGAAAATGGAGCAGACATATGTTTCCCTACTCCTCTCACTGTGAACAATTATAAACCTTGGACACTGTACATAAAACAAACATAAGAAGACTCCGAAAGCTGGAGAGAAGAAGGCAGATCAGCTAGGGACCTTGGGACCCAAGGAATAATAAGATGGTGGGTTCTCTGGGGTTTTTGTTTGTTTGTTTGCTTGCTTCTTATCCCAACTCAGAGCTAAAATAGCCAGCAACTCAGAAATGCCCCCTGGGGCAGATTAAAAAGCCTCCAACAAAAGTCTGCTTACTCTAGGCAAAGGACCAGGAAAGGGGCAGCCTAGCATAATAGAAAACTCTTAGACAATAACCGCTCTACTCCAGCCAAACACTTCCGCGAGAACTGTGGCCTCACCGACATCCATGCCAGCAATGGTCAATGGGGGAGCCTAGACTTCCACCCAGGCAAGGGTGTAATGAGGCATCCCAAAGCCCCAGCAGGTGCTGTCAGAGAAGACCAAGTAAGGGGTTGGGACTTTCATCTCTGCCAGACAGTAAGGCGTCCCCTTCCACAGCAGTATCAAGTTGGACTATGTGGGGAGCCTGGACTTTCACCTTCTCCTGGAATAATGAAAGATCCCTCCCTCTCCTTGCTGGAATGATGACAAAGGAGGCCTACTGGAGGGTCAGAACTTTCAGTACTGCCTAGCAGTAACGAGGCTATTTCCCTCTGCAGGTGCCAACAGAGCTCACATAAGGCGTTCCTACTTCTCCCAGCTAGAGGGGTATCAGTAGAGGCTTAGTGGGGACCCAGAGCTCCCACCCCTGCCAGCAGTAAAGAGGAGCCCTCTCTTATGGGTGTCAATGGAAACTGAGTGGGGAACTTAGACTTCTACCCCCACCTGGCAGAAACGAGGCAGCATCCCTTGCTTCCTTTCCTGAGAAGAGTCATAGACAGACAGTGAAAACAGAAAGTTTAAATAAGATCCAGAATCTCTAAACACAATGTCAAAAACGTCTAGTTTTCAATAGAAAATCATTCATCATACAAAGAACCAGGAAGATTTCAAACTGAGTGAAAAAAAGACAATGAATAGATGTCAACACTGAGATGACAAAAGTACTACAATTATTTGATAAATAGTCTTGATCTGGTAAAGATTTTAAAGCAGCTATCATAAAAATGTGACAATGAGCAATTATGAATACACTCAAAACAAATGCACATGTAGAAAGTTTCAATAAAGAAACGAAAAGACTCAGCAAAGAAATAGAAGATATAAAGAAGAACCAAATGGAAATTTTAGAACTGAAAAATGTGATACGTGAAAGTTTAAAATGCTACAGATGGGCTCAAGAGCAGAATGGAGAACACGGAGGAAAGAATCAGTGGACTTAAAGATAGAATGATAGAAATTACTCAATCTGAACAACAGAGAGAAAATAGACTGGAAAAACAAATAAACAGAGCTTCAGGAATCTGTGGGACTATAACAAAAGATGTAACATTTGTGTCATCAGATTCCTGGAAGGAGAGGAGAAGGAGGGCAGGGCTGAAAAAGCATTTAAAGAATAACTCCTGAAAACTTCCCAAATTTGGCAAAATATATAAACCTATAGATTCAATAAGCTGAACAAATCCCAAACAGGATAAACCTGAAGAAGTCCATTCCAAAACACATCATAGTCAAATTTCTGAAAACTAAAACCAAAGAAAATATCTTTAAAGCAGCTATAGAGAAATGACACCTAACCTATATGGTGAAAACAATTTGAATAAAAGTACATTTCTCAACAGAAGCCATGGAGTCAAGAAGGAAAGAATGAAGATAAAGAACTGTCAACCCAGAATCTCACTTAGGAGAGAGGTGGTGTTATGGGTTGAATTGTGTCCCCTTAAAAAAGATATGTTGGGGTCCTAACCCCAAGTCCCTCAGAATGTGACCTTATTTGGAGATGGGTCTTTACAGAGGTAATCAACTTAAAATGAGGTTATTAGGGTGGGCCCTAATCCAATATGACTAGTGTTCTTATAAAAGGGGGGAAATTTGGACACAGAGATAGAGAGGAGACAGGCCTGGAACAGATCCTTCCCTCACAGCCCTCAGAAGGGGACAACTCTACCAACATCTTTTTGCTTTGGTTTGGTTCAGTTATTTATTTATTTATTTTAATTTTTAAAAATTGAGGTATAGTTAATGTACAATATTATATAAGTTACAGGTGTACAACATAGTGATTCACAATTTTAAAAGATTATACTCCATTTATAGTTATTATAAAATATTGGCTATATTCCCTGTATTGTACAATATATCCTTGTAGCTTATTTATTTTATACATAATAGTTTGTACCCCTTAATTCCTTCCCTATTTTCTCTCCCCACTGGTAACCACTGGTAATCTGTGAGTCCGTTTCTTTTTCGTTATATTCACTAGTTTGTTTTATTTTTTAGAGTCCAGCCAACATCTTGATTTCAGATTTCTAGTCTCCAGAACTGTGAGAACTATTTTGTTGCTGTTTGTTTAAGCCACTCAGTTACCCTATTAGCAAGCCAATACAGGTGTAAGTCTAATAACATATGTATAGAACTTGCATGTTATAAACTACAAAAAGCTCATGAAAGAAATTAAAGCTCTAAATAAATGGAGAGACACACCACGTTAATGTATTAGAAGACTCAATATAATAAAAATGTCTTCTCTCCAAATTGATATAGAGATTTAATGAAATTCCTATCAAAATCCAGGCAAGATTTTTTTCATAGACATAAACAAGATTATTCTAAATTTATATGTAAAAGCAAAAGAACTAAGATGGCTAAAATAATTTTTTAAACTTTTAAAAAATTTATTTATTTATTTATTTATTTATTTATGGCTGCGTTGGGTTTTCGTTGCTGTGCACAGCCTTTCTCTAGTTGTGGCGAGCAGGGGCTACTCTTCATTGCAGTGTGCGGGCTTCTCATTGCAGTGGCTTCTCGTTGCGGAGCACAGGCTCTAGGCGTGCAGGCTTCAGTAGCTGTGGCACGCAGGCTCAGTAGTTGTGGCGCATGGGCTTAGCTGTTCCGTGACATGTGGGATCTCCCTGGACCAGGGCTAGAACCCATGTTCCCTGCATTGGCAGGCAGATTCTTAACCACTGCGCCACCAGGGAAGTCCCAACAATTTTTAAAAAGAATAAAAGAGAGGAATTAGTCCATCTGGCTTCACAACTCATGATATAGCTACAGTAATCAAAACTACTTAGTGTTGGGCTTCCCTGGTGGCGCAGTGGTTGAGAATCTGCCTGCCAATGCAGGGGACACGGGTTCGAGCCCTGGTCTGGGAGGATCCCACATGCCGCGGAGCAACTGGGCCCGTGAGCCACAACTACTGAGCCTGCGCGTCTGGGGCTTGTGCTCCGCAACAAGAGAGGCCGCGACAGTGAGAAGCCCGCACACCACGATGAAGAGTGGCCCCCGCTCGCCGCAACTAGAGAAAGCCCTCGCACAGAAATGAAGACCCAACACAGCCAAATAAGTAAATAAATAAATAAATTTATTTTTTTAAAAAAACTACTTAGTGTTGGCAAAGGAATAGATACATAGATCAACAGAACAGAAGACAGAACTCAGTAATAGACCCACACAAATGTGCCAAACTGATTTTTGACAAAGGAGTGAAAGCAATTCAATGGGGGAAAAATAGCCTTTTCAGCAAACTGTGCTGGAGCAATTGGACATCCACAAGTTAAAACACACACACACACACACACACACACACATACACAAATAAGAAAGAAAGAAACAAACAAACACCAAAAACCCTTGACCTAAGTGTCATCCTTATAAAGAAATTAACTCAAAATGGATCACAAATTAATGGTAAAATATAAAACTATAAAACTTTTAGAAGAAAACATGGGGGAAAAAAAATCTTCAGAGTCTAGGGCTAGGCAAAAAAAGAAAATTCATAGACTTAACACCAAAAGTGAGATCCATAAAAGGGAAAATTGAAAAATTGGATTTGGTCACAATTAAAAACTTTTACTCTGTGAAAGACCTTGTGAAGAGAAGGAAAAGACAAGCTATAGATCAGGAGAAAATACTTCCAAATCATATATCTGAAAAAGAACTAGCATCTAGAATATATAAAGAACTCTCAAAATTCAACATTTAAAAAAGCATACAATCCAACTAAAAAACCAGCAAAAGACAAAAAGAGACATTTCACTAAAAAGGGTGTACAGATGGCAGGTAAGCATATGAGAAGATGGTCAACATTATTAGCCATTAAGGAAATGCAAAACACATTGAAATATCACGACACACCTATCAGAGTAGCTAAAACAAAAATAATGACACCACCAATGGGTGGTGAGGATCACTCATACAATGCTGGTGGGAATGTAAAATGGTACAGCCACTCTGGAAAATGGCTTAGTAGTTTAGTTTCTTTAAAGTTTAGTTTCTTTAAAAACTAAACATGCAATTACTATACGACCCAATAATTGTCCTCCATTTATCCTGGAGAAATAAAAGCTTATGTTTACACAAAGACATGTACCCTAATGTTTATAGCATCTCTGTAATAATCCCAAACTGGAAACATCCTACACGTCCTTCAATATGTGAATAGTTGAACTGTGGTCCATCCATTCTGTGTGACACCCTTCAGCAATAAAAATGAACCAACTATTGAGACACACAACAACCTGGATGAATCTTCAGAGAATTCTGCTGTTAGAAAAAAGGCAATCCCAAGAGGTTACATACTATATAATTCCATTTACATAACATTCTCTTTTGTATTTTTAATTGAAATATATTTGACATATATCACTGTATAAATTTAAGGTGTACAACATGTTGATTTGATACATTTATATATTATAGAATGATTACCATTGTAGCAATATTTAGCACCTCTATCATGTCACATAATTATCATTTCTTTTCTGTGTTGGGAATAATTAAAATCTAGTCTCTTAGGAAGTTCAATGATTATAATTCAATACTGTCTACATTTCTATACTGTGCCTTAGATCTCTAGGATTTGTTTATCTACTAGCTGCAAGTTATATAACATTCTTGAAATCACAAAATTATAGAGATGGAGAAGAGTGGTTGCCAGGGATTAAGGGAGGGGTGGGGGCAGGAGGGAAGTGGATGTAGCAATCAAAGGGCAACATGAGGGATCCTTATAGTGATGGAAATGTCCTGGATCTTGATGTCAATGTCCTGGAGTGAAACAGCGTGATAGTTTGGCAAGACGCTACCACTGCGGAAACTGGGTAGAGGTACAAGATCTCTCTATATTATTTCTTACACTCGAATATGAATCTACAATCATCTCAAAATAAAATATTTAATAACAACAAAGCAAAAGAAAGCAAAACTAAACAAAAATAACATTTTCAGATAATTAGGAAATTTCAGAGTTCCTATAAATGTTTTTAAAGGAAATCAGCTCTAAATTCAATGCATTGCTTCCATCAAATTCTAGAGCAGAGCAGATGTTAAAGCTTCAGTTCTAAACTGAAATGAGTTGTGATTCAGTCAGCATCTAGTGGGTCTGTATGTCCACAGCTGGGCATTGAACCTGCCCCAGGCACCACCCCTGTCCTCAGGTGGGCTAAGGTCTAGGTAGACAGGCAGGTTCAAGATCTGCAATTAGAGAAGCAGCAGCTTTGTCCTCAAGCTCAAGCCACTTTCTCCGTTCCAGCTTCCCAGAGAGCCCTATACTTTGCGAGTTAGTTAGCCCACCCATTAATAACGCTGACAGTTTGATTTCCACTTGGCTCCCAACGTTTTCTGAGCGTGCACCATCCTTAAGGAGAAGGGTGAAGTTGAGCTCTGCCAGTCTCACCCCTCACCACCATGAAGAGATACTGAAGTTGGAACACTGGTACCTCCCCAGCTGGTTTGGGGTACTAAACTCCCACAATGAGGCCAGAACACATGAGAGCACTTACACTGCACACATGAGAGAAGCTGTTGGGACACCCAGAAATAATGGGAAATCTCCTTGGGTTTCTTTATCCAGCAGAGATTATAAATTTGGGTGATATGTCTATACTTTTTCCTCATGGTTCTCCTTTTGAATAAAGGCATGAACTTGTCATCAGACTGTCCAGAGGTTGTGATGCTTAAGTGACACCTAAATGAGGCTCAGAATCATGCTGTTGGATCTTCCCTAACGCCCAGCTCCGTTGGGCCAAGACTACTCAAGGGTATTCCAAATATCAGGCCCTGCTCCACCTTCTCCTCCACCACACGCACCTTATCCAGCATAGGGATTTGCTTCCAGGCCTAGGTGACACCTGCTTTCACTTTGACAAGACTGCTAAATCCTCTAGGTCACTTGTCTGTCCCTGGATTTCAGCTAGATTACTCAGATGCTTTCATTTCCACACCCCTCAGCTGGTTTTGGCCTCCCTACCATTGAGTCCCAACTGGCACCATCTCAATGAGACCCTTAGCTTGGCATGCTCGGGGAGGTGATTCCTGGAATCTTGGCCTATGGTGCCTGGGCATGACCTGAGCAACCACAAATGGCCTTTTCCGGCAAGGTGGCCTTTAAAAACATTGGCCTCTTTGTCAGCGTGCCAGCATGTCCTTGTGATTCAGCCGAATGTTCCAGCTGTTTGAATATCATTGTGGCCTCTGTGGCAAGGAGGTGATCCCTGCCCTTTACTGTGAGCTCTGCTGGTCACTCCCTACGACCACAGCCCGCCTTGCTTCCTCCCTTAGTTCTAATTCTAATTCTAATTCTTTCTTCCTAAATTGTACCCTCTCTCTAATCCAGTTGTCTGCAAACTTTTTAATAACAATAGCCTACCAGCAAAGCAATTTTGATCATGCATCCCCAATAAATAAACTGCTGTACTAACCTGTACATTCTAACTATGTTAAAAATGGAAATTTTAAAAGGACAAGACAAAGTAAAGAGCAGAAATCCAAGTACGTTTTTCTTTCACCCAAGGGGACCATTCTGTGTTACACACTTGAGAGGCCATGGCTCTAACCTGCAAAGCCTAGTGGTCAGGTACATACGTCTTTTAACAAGGGCAGCAAGCAGGTGCCACGAGGATATTGATCTTCATCCCACTCTCCTATTGTAAAAAGCACCACCTGGATTGGACGCCTTTAAGGACAGGCCATGTCTAGTACTCATCATGTTTCTGCATATGTATTAGTGAAGACAAAAGTTTGGAGTAAAGAAAAACAGACCGTGGGAGAACTGTGGAATTTAAAAATCTGAATACAAGTTTCTTACGAAAGAAGAACTTAAAAAATAAAGAGAATGATGGATTTGCAGAGTCTTCACAGCCAAGGCTGGGACTATGCCTCTTGATCCACTTCCTAGATGGTAATATTGATGGAAGATGGGGGTGGGGGGGAAGGGCAGGGCGGGGGGACCAGAATACAATGGGCAGAGAGGGAGTAAGAGACCTAAGGAAGGTTCTGTTCTTAGGAATATTAACCCTCAGCTAATACCAGCCTCTTATAACATACAAGGCTATTGTTAGGCTTTTATATATTTAGATTTTATATGTATTTTCCAGGAACCCATTACCCAAAAGCAAAAGCTGCCTTTAATTTTTAAAAATCTTTACTAATTTGATGAGTGGCCACCCTATCTCATTGTTATTTTAGTCTGGATTTCTTTTATTATATGCGTGTTGAATATTTTTTCATATGATTTTTTGCCATTTGCATTTCCTGCTTTATGAATCATCTGTTTATATCCTCTACTCAATTGCCTATTGGAGTCTTAGCATTTTTTTCTTGTCAATTTTTGATGATTGAGATTTTATATAATGAGGACATTAAGATGTGTGTGCATGTGTTTTGTTAACCAATTGACATGAGCTCCTATGAATTTTCCAGCTAAATAGCTGTTCTATTTTGAGGGGGAAAAAAAAAGTCAAACCAAGATAAGCTCTTAAATTCAGCTTCATTTCCAGAAGAAAAGGAAAGCAGGAATTGTAAAGCTGCTGAACAAGAGCAATTTTCATTCTCTCTCGGTTTGAATGAGACTTTTTTTCTCTCTCTCTCATGGAATAGGAACTTCTTTTCTGTTTATTCATACAGTTGTTATCAGCAATAATAAGGAACCTCTACTGAGAAGCAGCTGTGGAGTGGAGCGTGGAGCTCTTCAAACCGGGACATTAAGGCCAATACATCAGTCTGATTTAGACAGGGCCCCTCAATTCTGTTTAGAAATACATTTTCAATCATTTGGATGAAAAGAGTGAGGGCATCAGTGGGACCTTCAGAGACTCAACGTGACACGGCCGGTTAGCTCCATCGTCTTGGCTTGATTCAGACGAGCTGGTTCAGAACCGTATTCCCGCGCCTGGTTCCGCCGGGGAATCACAGGCAGTAAGCAAGTCCTATTAAATTCTTGAGCAAGTGCAGCCCCACAAAGAAGCAGCCATGGAGTCTCCTCTGCCTGGCCGGCTCCACTGGATGAACCAGAGCTCCAGGGGGGCGGAGAGAGCAGGATGGAGCTTCCCCAGGACGGAAACTGAGGGGCAGGAGGAAAGAACAAAATAATCCAGAACTCAGGCTGGAAAAATTCAGGGTGGGCACCTGAGACCTGGAGATCGGATGGCGGCGGCCTGAGCGCCGAGAAGGAATTTCAATTTCGGGCCTTTCCTCCAGAGAATGAGGCATGTGAGGACGAGCGCCTGGAGTTCATCTCAACCCCATCACTTTTCAGATGAGGAAACGAGCCGTCAGAGGTGAAGTGACCTGCTTCAAATCACGCCCAATGTGTGGAGGAGAAGGGACGTGAACTCGCGTCCCCTGACAACACCACGCTGCCTCTCAAATGTCGTATCGTTTTTCATTTCCTTTTCGCATTCTCTCTGTGGTTTGAGTTGAGCATGTCGGGTTTGAGAGCCAGCAAGACCTGCCGAGCGCACAGAAGGTTCTCTGTATATTTCCTGACTGAAGGCCTCATCTTATGCTTAAGAGAAAAGTTTACAAAACCAAAAAGATTCAGGCCCACCTCCTAGGTCAGCTACTTATCACTGTAGGATCTTGAGAAGATGACTCGGCCTCTCTGAGTCTGTTTCCTTTTATCATCAAATGCAGATGATAATCTGCAGATGATAATCTCTTACAGACCATTTTGAAGCATGGGTAAGATAATGCACACAAAGTCTCTGGCTCACTAAATGCTGCTCTGCCACTAGCCAGAGCTTACAGAAAAGGAAATAAAGGCCAGAAGAAGGTTAAGCAATTTTGCCCAAAGTAACTCACTCCTTAAGGTGTTGCTTAGATGAAAACCTGAGTCTCTGGAAGCTGGAACAGTCCCTTTCATTCTCCTACATTAGCTCCTATTCATGATGGCTCATTGTTCAGGGGCTCAAGACAGTCATTGATTAGAATTCAATATCTTAGATTATTAAAGAAAAATTTGCAATAACCTCAGGTATGGATAAGCTACTGTAATCCAGCGTCTATAGTAAAATATTACAAGGTCTGAGTTACACTGTCAGTTCAGAAAAGACTTTTTAAAAATCCCACTGACACAAGACACCACTGGAAGCTGGAAGAGGGCATTTTTAAGGAAGACATAGGTGTGTAAGGACGGAAGAAATTGGAGTCACAGTATCAGAGAATATTCACGTTGCCCCAATGAGCGCTGTGTGGTCTGGACAAACTGCTCCATCTCTCTGAGCCTGTGTCCTTGTCATGTGGAGTTAGGACCAGCTAATGGCTGAGATCTCACCTAGCTTTAAAACAAATTAAAACAAGCCTGGGATGAATCCTACAAAGATGATTGGCTCAGACCTAGGTCTTGACATTATTGAGAAGGATCCCTTAGCTTCAGGTTGAATTTAGGGAAAGAAATTTGCCAGCTGACAACTGGAATAAGAAAGGATTACGTGAAAGTCGCTACATCAGGAATGTCACAGCTCCCACCAGCTCCACTGTTAATTGACTTTATGTCTACAATACTGGGTGAATTTGCTGCTAAAACCAAGTGTTTTCTTTGCAACTGGCTTCATATCCTTAATGTTCACCCCCCCGCCCCGCCCCCGCCAAAGCTGTGTTCAGTTCCCCTCATTTCCAAAAGGAAACAAGCGTTTCTATTGTTACTATTGCCATAAAAATTTTGACATATAAAGAGAACAGTGCCCCCTAGTGGAAGTATAATCCAATCAGGCAGCCAGGCCCACCATTAAAAGCTGTTGGATAGTGTTCATGTTTGAAAACTTGTTCCTACAACCTCCTTCCAAAAGTCATTTGTGCTGCCAAAAAATGTACATTGGGTTTAAGCTTCTACCAGGAAAATGTTCCTCTTATGGTTTTCCTTAAAAGACAGAAACCAGATTCATAATTTGGGGTCAGGATAAGGAGAAGATAGAACAAGAAAAAGATCAAGAGTTAGGAACACACAAGAAAAAAGGGGCAGAGGACAGAACACAGACAAAGGAAGGATGACATGAAAATACATAGTAGATGAAAATACATTTTTTCTTAATTTTATTGAACTGCATTCTTGACACAAAATGCTTTAGATGAAGAGAGATGCCTTATTCTAAAACAATCCCTACCAGAGACGCTGTTTTAAGAGGGGCACCTTGTATGACATTCGACGGGCAATGACTCCATTCCTAATAATGAAACAAACTACCACCACCCAACACCTGACCTAACAGAACAGACATCCTATGTCTTGTTCACATTGTGCTTGAGGGCTTTTAAAAAGGGAAAAAGTGTGCCTGTTGCCAGATGAGAGCTTTAGCAACTGTGTGAGTGGGGTGGGTGAGCGGGAGACATTGACAAATGACACAAATCCAAAGCCAGGTGCCTCCTGTGGCTTCATTCTAAGTGACTTCTGTGCTCAGGGAGACACGGCTCCCATCGAGGGGCACACAGTGGCCTCCCAGTGGCTTCTGGGGTAGATGGATCAAGAGTTTCTCTTTTAATAGTCATGTGTTTATAATAATGTGTATTAGGAAAAAACTTAAACTGGCATATCAAAGCCATGAATTTAAGGATGCCATTTTTAACAAGAGGCCGCATTTTTTTCCAAAGTGAGTTATTTTAAAGACAAATACTAAATAAATAATGAAATGGGTGGAAAGGAGGGGGCGGTGAAAATCATGAGCGAGTGCTCAGAATCACTAAGGTTCGGAAAACACTGCTGTAAGCAGCAGATACTATATTCAAGTATTTTCCTCTCTTTTCTCTGGTGACACAGTAGACTGATTTCCTCTCATGTTTTACTTTGCCTGTTTTGCTTCTTTCGTTTGCCTGGCTCCTGTCTTTACCTGACACATTTCCCACTGCTCAGAACCAATTACGATGTTGATGTGGAGGACAGTCCTCCTTCTCCAGGCCTATCCAGCAGTTGTTCCAAAACTGAGGTCCAGCTCCGGGGGCATCACTAGACTGTCCCCAGCAGCTTGTCTCCAAATCGGGCATCCTCCCGGACCTTCCTGCCCTCTCCTCCAGCATCCCCCAGCTCACTCCTCCCCCCAAGAGAAGGGCCACGTGCCAATGACAAGGTCAACAGCCCCAGCAGTGGGGAAGATGGGTTCCTGCCTGAGGACATGAAGAAAGCAGCTGCCGCAATCCTGAAGCCTCCTTTTCTCACACGGGATCCCCGAGAAGGCTCTGCCATCGACACCATGGATAGGCAGAGGGGAAAGGGCTGCACCGAGAACCTTCCATCTGAGCCACCTCGGGCGTTCCCCCCACCAGCACCTTGCCAGTGTGGGCCCGGGGCTGTCCTCCAGGGCTCATCCCAATTCAGTTAAGAAGCATTCCTCATTTATGGGATGACCGAAAAGTGGGTTCTTGAGTCATTTTTCCCTTCAAGACGTCATTGCAGGAATGCAACCCACCACCTAACTTACAGTATCTCAGAACCAGTAAGAGCCCTCTTTGTGCACAGCTGACTTTTCCGCAGTCTGTGTTTTGATTGGTGCTGTTCTTCCACTCTAATGCCCCGGAGAGCCTCTGATGAGTCAACCAGTCAAAGTCCAGAGCCCTGAAACAGTCAGCAACCCACTGGCCATGAAGAGCTTCCCAATCCTGCCTCCCCATCAGAATGGACAAGACTCAAGATTGAGGACACATTAGCCCATTTGGGGTAACATACAGACTGGCACTTAATGTTCTCATTCCTCTTTGCACACAGAGTTTGGGGGCATCTACTCAGTGGTGCACTGGTCAATGTTTGACAATCAGTTCTGGGTGTTGGGAGATGGGGGGGTAGAGTCCTGGTTTGTAGCCTTTGCCAATTTCTGTGGTGTAAATACTCCCATCATAGCCAATTTCAAGCTACCAGCATGATGTTAACTGATTGGCAAAATTCCTGAAAATTTAACAGTCAGCTCTTGCAAGTCTGTTCAAGCCTGCTGCGTCATTGTACTGCGTGTACTTCCTACGTGTATGTGCTACAGAGTTCTTTAATAGCACTCGGTGCTGCGTGTTTGGGAATGCTTCTAATTCTGTTCGCTGGTGCCAGGATCTCTGACACACTCCCTCATTTTCCCCAGCATTCTTCCTTTTCCTTCCCCACTTTCTCACTTTTTAAAAAACTCCTCACATTCTTCCTCTATGGGTTCTCATCCTGTATGTACCTTCAGGCCATGGGGAACTGAAATGATACATTTCTATTACACCATGTCACTCACTCTGTGATAGCTGAAATTTGGGCAGAGCTGGGAACAAGCAAGATGGGGATTAAAGATTCCACAGTTGCTACAGGCACAGTTCAACTATAAAAATTATTGAAGGCTGATAATTAGAGATCCAAAGCTGAATAAGACAGTCTCTGCCTTCTAAAAACTCATGGACAAATGAGAAGACGGCAAATAATGTCCCCAGAGCAGACATTAAAAAATCACAGAGTTCACATGCAGGTGTTTTTTTTTTTGTTTTTTGTTTGTTTGTTTGTTTTTGTTTGTTTTATCTATCTCGATAGAGTGGTCCAGGCAGTACCTACTAATTAATCAGAGTTGGCACTCAAAATGAAATGTATTTGCCATCTTTGACCTAGGAGAATAAATGCAGTAAGTGCAGGAGAGAAAAGACAGGAAAAGTGCAAAAGAAGCAAAGGTGCATATGGGGCACTGGGGCAGGGATTGCCATACACAAGCTTAATCACTATTTATGCCCAAAGCTGACCCTGTCTGTGGACTTACCTCTAAGTGAGTGCATCTCGGGGTCAACATGAAAACCTGCTCTTCTGTCCCTGGGGACTGTCCCTGGCAGGAATCAGTGAGAGGGCACCAGCATACCTGAGTCCATGGGCGTGAGGATGATGGAAGGGGCTAGGCTGATTGCAGGGCAACAGAAGGCTGGGGTTTGAAAGAGGTCACATGAATAGTGGAAGTCACGCTGTGCATTTAGAAACAGTTCCAAGCAAGGGGTTCCAGCCATGATCCACTTCCTTCAAGGCAGGTGGCTGCCTGCTCTGGGGGCCCCTTAAGAAGGAGATTCATACTCAGCCTATACAGAATCTGATTATTACCTCCTGCATCTCTGGGGACCTGGGATTTTATGTTCAAATGTGATCTGGGGGTCTGCAGCTGGCCACAGAGATGATGAGGTCTTTTCGATGGAAGACAAGGGAATTGAGTTTTAACACACACTGCCTGAGCACCCATCCTAATCCCGGACACCAGCGCTCCATGAGGGAAAAGAGTGCCCCAAGGACAATAAGAAGTACGAGCCAGACTGCAGGCACTTTGGACTGCAGCTTTTGTAGTCACACACCGAGTTCCTAGATTCTGCATCTTTCTTGTCTCACACTCTAGGATCTCATGGCTCCCTGAGCTTCCTGACCCCCAAACCTCTGACGTGGAGTGACACAGCCTTGCCACAGCTGCATTTGAATCTGTGTGGCCCTTTCTAAAACTTTATGTTTTTTAAAAAGAACCTTTGGAATGGATCAGTGAGAGGTATCCAGTTGAATGGATCTTTGCTGGTGAAATCCAGGCACTGTGGTTCCACGCCCGACCCTTCCTCCATAACACTGCCTTAACCATACCTTTGCTGAAAGATGGGTCTTGTCCACAGAACTGATGTGTAGAAAAGATCCAAGAGATAGAAAGCAAAGCTCAACACGAGACGACCCAGCTGAAAATGTTGGCTCAAACAGGTTCTCCAGAGCCCTTAACCCTGTGGGAGGAATGCAGAGAAGTTCAGCAATTTGGTAGTAACGTTACTCATGCTCACACGGAGGTGTTGTTGCCTTTTCTAGATTCTGATTAAAAGGGAACAAACTGCCTCTGCTAGATCAGGCGTTGGGTGGTGGTGGTTTGCTTTACTATTAGGAATGGAGTCATTGCCCGTCTAATGTCATACAAGGTGCCCCTCTTCAAACAGGGTCTCTGGTGGAGATTATTCTAGAATAAGGCATTTCCCTCCATCTAAGCATTTTGTGTCAAGAATAAAGTTCAATAAAATTAAGGAAGAAAAATAGGCAGAAGTAAAATGCATTTTCATGTCATCGTTCTTCCTTTGTCTGCGTTCTGTCCTCTGCCTCTTCTTTAATGTCGGATCTCTTGAGCTGTCACCTCAGCATTGAGAGGTTTGACCTCTCAATTCCCTATGTCCCCACCAGCCATAAGCTCCTTTGGGAGTACCAGCTGGACCTTATACCACTCAATTTCCCTCAGCATCCAGCCACGTACTTGGAACATACTATGAATGCTTGATAAAGATCTTTTGATTTGATCCCCTCATAGATGATTAACTCGATGCTAAAACCAACCCTTCCCTCCTTTAAGGAATCCCAGTGATCACTGTCATGAACTAGGTGTTTGGGGCAGCTTTTTATGGCTATATATAACATACATAACTAATAAGCACCTACTGTATAGCACAGGAAACTCTACTCAATACTCTGTAATGACCTACATGGGAATAGAATCTAAAAAAGAGTGGATATATGTATGTGTATAACGGATTCACTTTGCTGTACAGCAGGAACTAACACAATATTGTAAATCAACTATAGTCCAATAAAAATTAATTTTAAAAAATTTTTTTAAAAAAAGAAAAATTTTATGGCAGATTTTTTTCAGCTTATTGAGGTATAATTGACAAATAAAAATTGTAAGATATTTAAAGTGTATGTCTTCGTGATTTGATATACATATATATTGTGAAAGGATTCCCCCATCTAGTTAATTAACACACCCTTCACCTCACATATTTATCTTTTGTGTGTGTATGAGAACATTTAAGTTCTACTCTCTCAGCAAATTTCAGTTATGTAAGTATTATCAACTATAGTCACCATGTTATACATTAGATCATCAGACCTTATTAATCTTATAGCTGAAAGTTTGCATCCTTTTACCAACCTCTCCCGATTTCCCCCACCCACCCTAGGCCCTGGCAACCACTTTTTTACTCTCTGTTTCTATGAGTTTGACTTGTTTTTAGATTCCACAAATAACTGATATCATGCAGTATTTGTCTTTTACTGTCTGACCTATTTCACTTAGCATATTGCCCTCGGGGTCCATCCATGTTGTCACAAATGGCAGGATTTCCTTCTTTGTCATGACTGAATAATAATATATATATAACCACATCTTCCTTATCCATTCATCCATTGACAGACACTTAGGTTCATATCTTGGCTATTATGAATAATGCTACAGTGAACATTAGGACAGATATCTCTTAGATATCCTGCTTTCATTTCCTTTGGATATACACCCAGAAGTGGGACTGCTGGATCATGGGGTAGTTCTATTTTCAATTTTTTGAAGAACCTCCACACTGTTTTCCATAATGGCTGCACCAATTTATATTCCCACCAATAGTGCACAAGGGTTCCCTTTTCTCCACATTCTCGTATGGCAGATATTTTGACTGAAGACACCACAGAGGGAATGCTCATTATTTTGAAAGGAGCCTCTTCCATTATTCCAAAATTCTTATTTTTAATTCTTAGATGTCCATAAAAACTGAACCTCCTCTATGGGAAGCGGTTACCCTGCATTCGGTGAAACTTCTTCAGGGACTGGGAACGTATTCCATCAAGGGGCAGCTCACCTTTTCTTCTGACTTTCATGCCACTAGAAATTTCTGCTTTATCAAGGGCTGAAATGTATTTCCATAGGACTCTTCCATCGGTATTACTGCACTCCTCTGGAACATTTCAGACAAGCTGATTCTTCTTCTACACTACAGCCCTTCCCATATGGAGATTATAATATAGGATGTGGGAGGGGTCCCTTCTCCCCTTCATCTCATTTTACTCAGAAAAGAAGCTTTCGCTCCTCTCTCGTAGATAAGCGTATTGGTGAGCCCCTGATGCTTATTGGGTGTCATTTCCTTGTGGGCCTGATTACTGAACTTCCAAGGCAGGTCGCGGGCTGGGAGGCTCCTCTTTCCCTGCTCAGGAGCCGGGGGACACTTGCCTGCTCTCTGCACCTCCTGCAAGCTGAGTGCCCCATGGTACCTGCCTCCATGGGAAAGAGTTCGGGTAGGGCTTTGGAATGGCAGCACATCAGCCATGCCCGGCCTGTTCTTTTAGGAACTGGTCCTCAGCCCTGCAGGTGGTTGGGTACCTGGACTTGGACTTTGCTTTGTAGACCTATCTCCAACCTCCATGCTCTCAATCGCTTCCTTTCTCTGTCTCTTTTTCTCTCACACACAGTCTCCTCCTCACTCCCCTTCCTTCCCTCTTTCTCTCTCCTCCTCTTCATGCCTGAATGTGTGGTTGTGGGGACCCTACAGGTCCACAAGTCATATCTTCAATTTTGAAATCAAAACGGCTTTGAAAACTGAGTTTGCCGTAAGATTGAAACACACTCATTTGGCAGGGAAACTTGATGTGAGCTGCCAGGAAGCTATTCAGTAGTAGTCTTCATTTATCCCACTAAGTGTGACTATCCAGGCATTATGGCTACAGAAATATTAATGTATTTGATTACAGCATGTGCCCTCTAACCCACTGGGGTATGTGCACCTTCCTAAAATTCAAAACATTCTGAATTCCAACCTTATGCCACGTTTTCCAAAACAGTTTTCCTTTTTTTTTAAAATTTACCTTTGAATTTTGCATGATATAAATTCCTGATTAAAAGCATGGTATGGGCTTCCCTGGTGGCGCAGTGGTTGAGAATCTGCCTGCCAATGCAGGGGACAGGGGTTCGAGCCCTGGTCTGGGAAGATCCCACATGCCGCGGAGCAACTAGGCCCGTGAGCCACAATTACTGAGCTTGCGCGTCTGGAGCCTGTGCTCCGCAACAAGAGAGGCCGCGATAGTGAGAGGCCCGCGCACCACGATGAAGAGTGGCCCCCGCTCGCCGCAACTAGAGAAAGCCTTCGCACAGAAACGAAGACCCAACACAGCCATAAATAAATTAACTAATTAATAAATAAATAAATTAAAAAAAAAAAAAGCATGGTATGCTATTTCTCATTTGCCTAGTAACCCCTTGTCTTTACACTTCATTAGTAAGAATTTTGCATGATATAAATTCCTGGGACGTATCTGCTGACCCTTTGTGGTGTTGGAGTTTGGCCCTGTCTTTAACACATTCACCCATGATTTAAAAGAAGAAATGGAAGGCCAGTGGTCAGATTTGCATGTGACTTGAAGCCCAGAAGGACACTAAACAGACTGAATAACAAAATCAGGATCCAAAAATATCTTAATCTGAATGAAGGGACTAATTCAAAAAGAAGGAATTTAAAAGAAGCAGTTGTTTGCCTTTATCTATGAATTAGAGCCTTTGATTTATGATCATTTAATGAATTAAGAATCCACCTAACTTGACATGAGAAAGTTTATCAAATGCTTTGCTACAATACAGACACACTACTTACCCCACTCTGCTGATATATCTGCTCTACCAACTTCCAGACCTTGGGCTATGGCTTTCACCTGACAACCCCAGTGAATTCGGTGGGAATCACAGCTTCCTGTGATGCAGTCACGTGATCACAGTTTCCTGTATGACATAGTCACTGACTCCAAGCTTTTTTCCCCTATAACATCCACCCTTCTGTTCTAAGTACAGCAAATCTAATTCTTATTTTAAGTGAAGTGGTTTTTACTTTGAAAATAGCCAGAAAGTCTGCCTATGTCTATTCCAATTCAAATTCCCTTTGTTGGGAGTTAAAAATGAAAAAGATAACTGAACAGTGAAAATTTTTTGTTTCTTTAGTCACCTCTAGGACCAGTAATTCTTCCTCACAATATAGAATTTTTGGATTTTTCATTTCTGTGTGTCTTTTTTAACCTGATGGGCTTTTATGAGTACTAAATAAATAAATATGTAGGGTTATAGGTAAACTTTGGTTTCTTCTTTTTGTTTATTTGAATAATGTAAACTTATTTCTTTATAAGGAACATGTATTTTGCTTGAAGAAAAAAAATAATACAGGTCCTAACAATCTCCCTCCCCCAAGCCTTGAAGAACAGCAGCGATTTGGCTGGTTGAATGTGTAGGGGCCTCTCCTGGCTGTAGAGAGGAAGGACCACAGTCACTTCCTTTGCCTTGGGCCTCCTGAGAATCAGCACTGGTCCGGTTGACTGTGAACTTGGGGACTGTGGGAAAAGGGCCACCTGGACACAGGAAAGTGTTGTGAGGACTCCAAGTTTAAGGAGACTTACAGGGAAAGCCAGTTGGAGTCTTCAGGTGTGGTCCTTTAGCTGAAAAGGCCGGCTGTGTTTCAGGGGTAGAACAGGACCTCTGAACATGATAAGAAACCCACTGTGCACTGGCCAGTCACCATGGGTTGACAATAAGATGAGCTAGGTTAGTAAAGGTGCTGCATTCTACCACCACCAGAGTTATGGATATACAGGCTTACCTCAGAAATATTGCAGGTTTGGTTCAGGACTACCACAATAAAGCAAATAATAGAATAAAGTGAATCACATGAATTTTTTAGGTTTCCTAGTGCATATTAAAGTTACGTTTGCACTATACTGTAGCCTACGAAGTGTGCAATAGCATTATGTCTAAAAAAACAATGTACATGCCTTAGTCAAAAAATACTTTATTACTAAAAAATGCTAACCATCATCTGAGCCTTCAGCAAGTCATAGTAGTAACAGCAAAGATCACTGATCACAGGACACCATAGCAAATATAATAATAATGAAAAAGTTTGAAATAGTGTGAGAATTACCAAAATATGACAGAGACACAAAGTGAGCAAATGCTGTAGGAAAAATGGCTCGGATAGACTTGCTCGATGCAAGGTTACCACAAACCTTCAATTTGTTAAAAAAAAAAAAAAACAACACAATATCTGCAAAGCGTCATAAAATGAGGTCTGCTTATACAAGGGAGTTTGGGATAATCTGATACTTAATTTTTCATTCCAAGTTTTTCATTGATAAAAAGAGATAATAACAACCTCTTACCTGGTGGTCTCTGAAACGTCTAAGGAAATTGATGTCAGGCTCTCAAGTTACTCTGAGAAGGAAGGCTGACTTACAATCACAATCACTGACCCTCAAAGAGCCAGTGTGGAGACATTGTGCGAGATTGAGCTAATTGCCTATAATAATAAGAATGGATTAACAGTTCATATTTTAAGTTTTTACTGTGTGAAAGGCACAGCTCTAAGCACTTCACATGAATTAGGACATTTTGTCCTCAAAATAACCCTATGAGGCAGGTACTATAATTATCCCTATTCTATAGCTGGGAAAGAGAGGCACAAAGAGGCTAAGACATCACCATGACACATATCTAAGGAGTGTCAGCGCCAGACTGTACGCCCTGATATCTGGCTCTACAATCCACGCTCCCAAGTCCTCCATCACCCTGGCAAAGTGGACCTGCAGGATACTCTAGTGGGTTCACAGTGAATCAAGCGCATCAACTTGCACACAAATGGGTACGTTTATATTGACATTGATCATTTTATCTTTTTAATCTTTAAGCTTATCCTCCACTACTGATTATTCACAAGCATAAAGATTAAAATAGCAAGGACAGATCGGGGAAACTGACTAATAGTGACTTGCTGCCTCCTATGCAAGACGTAGGCTGAAAAGATGCTGAAGAATGTCCCTAAGAGCAAGCTTGCTGGGCAGAAGGTGGTACTTGCTTTAAAATAATCCCCCCAAAAAGCAATCTGGTGGAAATCCTAATATCTTCCCCTTTGTGACCCCACCTCCTCATGAGTTTGGAAACAGCGGCAAAATCATCTTCCACAGCCAACTCTCTAACTATATCTGCCAGAGAAAACTGGCATCTCTTGCCCAAGACCTCTGCATCTAGAGGCTCACACGTCCTTGACCCAGTTGGAGCCCAGGCAAAGACTCCAATGTTCTCCTGTAACAGAACAGGAGGATGCAGAAACCTAGGCACAGAATCCTAGCATGTGTGAAATGCAAGGATCTAGTGAGTTACAGAATGAGGTCCCCTTCTTTTTAAAGGGGATAAAATTGAAGCCAGGTTGGTGAAGTCATTCACTTTATTTTTTTTTTTACACATTGCTAAGCCTTTTATTTATTAAAGTAATTAATTTTCCAATCATAAAACTTTCTCATAAAGAATATTCTAGTCCCAGATAGTTTCACTTTTGAACTTATTCAAACTTTAAGGAAGACATTTTCTTTTATTTTTATTTTTATTGGAGTATAGTTGCTTTACAATGTTGTGTTACTTTCTAGTGCACAGCAAAGTGAATCAGCTATACATATACATATATCCCCTCTTTTTAGGATTTCCTTCCCATTTAGGTCACCACAGAGCATTGTGTAGAGTTCCCTGTGCTATACAGTAGGTTCAAGGAAGACATTTTCTAATGAACAATATTCTTCAGAAAAGTGAGGAAGAGGAAATATTTTCCAATCAGTTTCATGAGGGAATAGAACTCTCCTACATAATCATGATAAAGACATTACGAAAAAAGGAAGCCACAGTGAAGTCATTTACTTTAGATCACGCAGCTAGTCAATGTCTTATTCCTCTTTGTTTCCCTGGAAGTTGAGCATAGAAGGTGCTCAGTATATGCTTAATAAATTATCTGTGTGAGTTTACGGAGGTGTCTTCATCTCTCTGGTCTCAGTTTTATCAACTATAAAATATGGACAATAATACGGTCTATATGCCCTACAGAATTATTGTGAGATGAGGATCAAATAAAATTTATCCTTCCTCCCCTCCTACATACAAATACACCCAGACAACCTTTCCTCCAAATAAACGCACAAGCAGGAAAGGAAAGAGGCACGCTGTCATTCCTCTCCCCTCTCCCTCCTCCATCTTAAAGATTTTGAAACAAAGCAGCATGGTGACTTGGGCAAAGCCAGACATTGACTTAGGCTGGGCTAGGAAACCAGAGAGGAAAACCAGTTGACTTGGTGGGGTTTGGGTTCTTGATATCTTTTTTTTTTTTAATACAATCAATTGAATTTTATTCCTACAATAGGGAGAAATTTAAGTTTAAAATAGTCATACTCTATTCAAGCATCTTAGAGATGACCTGGATCAACTCTTTCACTTTAGAGATGAAAGTAAAATCAAAATTTGCCCCACGTCACACGGTGGGTCAGGAGCAAGACTCCTGACTCCCGACTGTCTCATTAAACAACCACCTTTACACGTGACTTCCAGAAGGGACGGTATTGTCCTTGGCAAGATGCAGACCTGCTCTAAAGCTGTTGGTACCTGTAGCCGTTATACGTTTAGTCACATCTGGGCAAGTGACTAACTTCTGGACCCAGGCCTCCTCCCCCTCCTTGATTTCCCATCCTTGCATTTCTTTAGCAGATGTTGCAAAGTGCAAAGTTCCCAGGGGCCTTCTCATTACAAACCCAGCAGCCTTGATGCTGTTCTCCTCCAGGATGTGCAGCACGTGACTGCTTGGCCAATTCATTCTTGTCTAAATGCTCCACCCTCCCCTTTCCTGCACCGTTACAACCACTCTTTCCCTGGACCCCCTTCTCCCTCCCACCCTGGATATAGACAGAGAATCCCAGGCTTCAGCAATAATCCTCAGTCAGAAAATTCCTTTATTTTCATTCAAGCTCTGCCCTCTCTTCTGAGCTCTAAATAAGCACTTCCACATTAATATCCGTCTGCCAACCCCACCCTCCAAACCCAATGGTCCAAATGAATGTGTGGTCTTCCATTCCCACCTCTTTCCGTCCCTGACTTCCCATTTCCACACCAGCGTCGCCTTTTCACGTACCTGACCTAGAAACCTGACACTTGTCTTCACTCCTTCTTCTATTTCGGCCCCTGCTCCAAATAGCTTCAGAATCCTTCCGGTAGGTCCTACCATTGTCGTGCTTCTCAAAGTATCCCACTCTTTCTATTCTTGCTGCCACAATTCTATTTCTGGTATGATAGCCCTAATCTTCCTGCATCCAGACATTCTCCCACTCAATCTATTTTGCAGACTTTTCTAAAATTGTCTTCCTTAAAACCCAGATATGATCAGGAACTTTATTGCTCAGTAATCTTCAATGGCTTCACAGTGTTCACCAGAGTCAATAAAAATTCCTGAGCATGGTTGTATTAGTCAGGGTTCTCCAGAGAAACAGAATCAATGGTATATATATACTATATATACGTGTATATATGTATATGTGTATATATGCATACATATATACATATATATCGTATATATACATTTAGAGAGAGAGAGAGAGAAAGAGATTTATTATAAGGAATTGGCTCACGTGATTATGGAGCCTGACAAGTCCCCAGATCTGCAGGGTGAGCTGGCAAGTCAGAGGCCCAGGAGAGCAGATAGTTTAGTTCCAGTCTGAGTCTGAAGACCTGCAAACTAGGAGAGTTGATGGTGTAGTTCCCATCAGAACGTTATCAGGCTCAAGCCCCAGGAAGAGTCGATGTTTCAGTTCAAGTCTAAAGGCAGGAGAAAAGCCAGTGTCCCAGTTCAAAGGCAATCAGGCAGGAGGAGATTCTCTCTTACTCAAGGGAGGGTCAGCCTTTTGTTCTATTCAGGCCTTCAACTGATTGCATGAGGCTCACCCATGTCAGGAAGGTCAATCTGCTTTATACAGTCTTCCAATTTAAATGTTAATCTCATCCCAAAACATCCTCACAGAAACACTGTAAACATTTGACCAAATATCTGGGCACTTCATGGCCCAGTCAAGTTGACACATAATCTAACTATCACAACCATCGTTACAGACATTTTGGAACATGTCCTCATTAAACTGTTATAGGTTTCTAGAACACTCACTCTGTGCTAGGCACAGTGCTATATGCTTTCACATTATTACAAGTATACTAAGTCCCACGACTTCGAAGTCATAAATAGAAATGGTAATGTGTGTGTGTGTGTGTGTTCTCATATTTTCAACCTACAGCAAAATAAAACTAGAACTAAGTGAATTTTCTAAAGTGGTGGGATAGGGAGGGTGGGAGGGAGATGCAAGAGGGAGGAGATATGGGGATATATGTATATGTATAGCTGATTCACTTTGTTATAAAGCAGAAACTAACACACCATTGTAAAGCAATTATACGCCAAAAAAGATGTTAAAAAAAAAAAGAAATACTAAACGATTAGGAAACAAACCAATTATGGGAATTATTCATATCTAACATTCTTGAGCACTTGCCACGTGCCCGTCACTGGCGTAAGTGTTTACAAGCGTTGGCTTACTTAAATGTCACAAGAAACCCCTGAGTCATTATTATGGCTCATTTACAAAAGACAAAACTGAAGATGAAAGAGGTTAATGACTTGTCTAATGTCAGAGACTCAGAGGTTGCAAAGCTGAACAGGAGCTCAGATGGGTCCAATTTTTAAGCCCCTACACTTACTCTTTACACTCTACTGCCTTATTAGTAACAGCCTGCAAGAGGCGCCAGGGAGAATGACTCCATCTCCTTGTCCCCTACAATTTCATTCTCCTGTTTGCACGAAGAAAAGGGACTAGAAATCATATACCTTAAATATAAAGCATGAGATTCTTATTTAAATTTCCAATTTTGGGGACTTCCCTGGTGGTGCAGTGGTTAAGAATCCGCCTGCCAATGCAGGGGACACGGGTTCGAGCCCTGGTCCAGGAAGATCCCACATGCCGCAGAGCAACTAAGCCCGAGCACCACAGCTACTGAGCCTGCGCTCTAGAGCCCGTGAGCCACAACTACTGAACCCGCAAGCCACAACTACTGAGCCCGCGTGCCATAACTACTGAAGCCTGCGCACCTAGAGCCCGTGCTCCACAACAAGAGAAGCCACAGCAATGAGAAGCCCGTGCACCACAACGAAGAGTAGCCCCCGCGCGCTGCAACTAGAGAAAAGACCGTGCACAGCAACTAAGACCCAACGCAGCCAAAAATAAATAAGTAAATAAATAAATTTATTAAAAAATAAAATAAAATTCCAATTTTTGTTTTGATAGTGTTTACAGAAGACATTGTAAGTCTCACGACAGGACGGTGCCAAGGTCTAGTGTTTGGATGTACTTGTACTGGCGGGGATGCAAATCTACGCTGAAGCCATGGAGTGCCACCCCTCAGATCACAAAGCACTTTCCCACACTCTCTCCCTGAGCTCTCACCGTGACCTGGAAAGGTATTACCATCCTTATCATTAAAAATAAACTTTTATATATAGTAGTGCGTATATGTTAATCCCAACCTCCCAATTTATACCCCCCCACACCTTTCCCCTTTAGTAACCTTAAGTCTGTTTTCTACGTCTGTGAGTCTCTGTTTTGTAAATAAGCTCATTTGTAAACATCTTTTTTTTAGATTCCGCATGTAAACGATATCATATGATATTTCTCTTTTTCTCTCTGGCTTACTTCACTTAGTATGATAATCTCTAGGTCCATCCATGTTGCTGAAAACGGCATTATTGCATTCTTTTTTATGGCTGAGTAATAGTACAGGGAACTATACTCAATATTTTGTAATAACCTATAAGAAAAAGAATCTGAATAAGAATATATATACATGTATAACTGAATCACTGTGCTATACACCTGAAACTAGCATGACACTGTAAATCAACTACACTTCAATACAATAAAAAATAAAATAAATAAATAAACCGAAGTTCATAGGGTTAGGAACCTGCCCAAGGTCACCCTCCTTGTAAGTGGTCAATTTTTTGACTGCTCCACGTTGCCTCTTAATAACACCACTTATTCTTGAATATAAGTCATTCTCTGACAAATCTCATTGTACAGAGCTTTTCACAGTATCGCTCACAGTTACTGGACTAGAATCACATCAAATGGTCACCACACAGGATCATTAATCGCAGAGGATTTGCTGAATCCAGAGGTCTTCCCAGGATACAGAATAGCTTTGCTGAGGCACTTCTGCGTGAAAGGATTTGCTGTAATGTGACTTCACCTGAATATTTAGCCATTACTGCAAATTCTGCTTCAAAGAGAGGGTCTATCTTAACAAGCTGCTATTGTAGCTGCTTCTCTGCAGCTGGCATTCCAGAGCAAACCAGAGATTAGAGGAGCTGCTCTTTGGATTTAGAGATAGAGAAGGCAGGCTAGGGACCCAGACATCAATCTACCCACCCTTCCCCAGCGGGTGATGCTGTGGTCAGACAGGCAGCCTCTATGATTCCTGGTCACATGTGCCCACCTGGCTGTCATAACACAGGGCCAGAGTCACAGCATGGAAGGACAGACCAGACTTTCCAGGAACTAAAATCACCCTGGGGCTGCAGCAGCCAGGTTTGATGGGACAACTACAGTCCCCATTAGGAGAGCTGGGGAAGGGATTGAGAAGGGCTCACAGAGCCTCTAATCACACTCTAGATGTCCTTGGGCAAACTTCCAGACACCCCATCCATCAAAACTGCTCACCCAGAGAAAATGATCAATGACAAGCAGCCCATGGTCCGACCATGTAACAGCAAAATAATTCCAGGTACAAAAAGGGTGATGGCTGTGCAAGCAGGGTTGGCGCTCAGCACCACGAGATGAGGCACAGGGTGGAGGTGCCAAAGGATTCCCCACCAATACACACACACACACACACACACACACACACACACACACACCCCACACACACACACCACACACACACCACACACACACACCACACACACACCACACACACATACACACCACACACACACACCACACACACACACCACACACAAACACCACACAAACACACACACCACACACACACACCACACACACACAACCACACACACACCACACACACACACCACACACACACACCACACACACACACACCACACACAAACACCACACAAACACACACACCACACACACACACACCACACACACACACATACCACACACACACACCACACACAAACACCACACAAACACACACACCACACACACACCACACACAAACCACACAAACACACACACCACACACACACCACACACACAAAACCACACACACACCACACACACACCACACACACACACACCACACACACACACCACACACACACACACCACACACAAACACCACACAAACACACACACCACACACACACACCACACACACACACCACACACACACACACCACACACAAACACCACACACACACACCACACACAAACACCACACAAACACACACACCACACACACACAACCACACACACACCACACACACACACCACACACACACCACACACACACACACACACATACACACCACACACACACACACCACACACACACCACACACACACCACCCACACACACACCACACACACACCACACACACACACACACCACACACACACCACACACACACACCCCACACACACACACACAACCACACCACACACATTCTTCTTATGTCATGGTTACCAAGGCAACCCAACATGAGTCATCAAATCTCAAGGTGGCTTAGCAGAGCAGGAAAGAGGCTTTTGTCTGTTTAAAGCTTTCCTCTTCTTCCCTCTTAATAGCTTGGTCTGATCTTGATAATGTCCGAGTACCTCTCTTACTCTCAGAAATCCTAAAATCAGTGTGCTGAGCTTGTTTAATCTTAGAAAGCAATCAACATTTTTGTTCATATTGGGTCAGGGTGGGGAAGCCAGGGCTTAGTAATAATGCTGCAATTGGCAGATTTGAAATGATTATTGGAACTATTAGGGTGGTGACTTAGAAACTGTATTCTCTCTGCTCTGAGGGTCAGCATTACTCCCCTGGAGGCCCACAAGGCATCTGGCCTTCTCAGAGAAGCCCAGCCTCCTAGCATCTGAGCAAGAGGCGCTTCCTGGGCACAAAATGGCCCCTTGGGGCACAGCATGCCTGCAGACTTTCTATTTTGGGCCCTGAAAGTCTGCACAGTTCATTGGCTGTGCTTGCTGAACAGGAAGGTCTTTTCAGGGCCACATCCTGGAGGACTTTACTAAGAGCAGAAATAAGTCAGCGGAGAAAATGAGATAAGTCACGAGGGCAAAGCACGACATAGGAGAACATATCCTCTCTCCTGGCCTGAGATTCTGCCTGCATCTACTCAGAACACCCTGGAGAGGCATCCTATGACTGATCTGGAGGTGGGCCCTTTGCCGAGTGGGAAAGACAGGCACCAGTTACTGGCTTTCCCTGTATAAGCCTTTTCCCCAGTAGGCACAGCTATGGTTCAAATTACCCAATGAGTAATTTCCAGGCGAAAGCAAGGGCTTTGAACCCAATGAAGGAAGAAAGATGGCAGCCAAAATGTCAGTAAACTCATCTTTGCCCTCCCTTCCTCCTTAGCTCAAAGTTTCCCTGGTCCTTCCTTCCACCTGGGTCTTAATTCAGGGCCTGAGTTAGGTTTTGTTAAAGCAGAGGTCCCTGACATGGTAATGTTCAACTGAAGGTAACTGCTATTTGATGGCAAGACAAAAGAAGCTCAAACAGTTCCATTTCAGCTCACCTCTCCCCACCTATGATGTAGACAGCAGTTGTCAAAACTTTCCATCATCAACTGTTACAAAAGTCCTAATAGAGACCAGGAAAAGCACTTGTCGAGCAGGGATTCCTGATGTGGAATCTGTAGGCACTAGAGCAGCAAAGTTTTATTTCCATAGGGCTGGGGCGAGGGGTAAGCTTTGTTTTACCCCTCTCTATTTCAAATAGAGAATATTTGAAATAGTTTTCATTTTTATAACATTTTAACCCTAGCTTCTAAGTGTATCATGGGCCAGCAAATATTCCTCTGGGTCCACACTGAGCAGAGCTGCCCCCCAGGTTGTGTGATGAGAGAAGGCAAAAGCTTTGCTTACATTAATATCAATGACTTCTACAACCACATTCCCATGCAATCTGGGCCGGAGTGGTGAGCTCTGAAGCCTTTCTCATAGGCTTCCCCTGCCCGTTCTCACCAGCCCTGCCCTAGGTCTCCCTCAGACCCAATAGCAAAGTAACTGCTCAACCCTTAGGCTGTTCTGTGGAGCTGGACCAAAGCCATGCTAACTGACCTAGCTTTACTCATAGGTAGCATTTGGAAGATTTTTAAAAGGGACTTTTAGAGATCAAGCCATCCCCCTCAATTCAGATGAGGAAAACGAGACCTTGAGTGGTGAAGTGACTTGCCCAATGTCACACAGCACCCGGGTGGCAGAGACTAGAGCTTCTTGGCTTCAAATCCAGAGTTCTTAGCACTCTACCTTTGTGAGGTGTGAAGGGAGAGAGAAGCCTTTCTCAAACCCCTTCCTGTGGTCTTCTCTACCTGATTATTTTTTCTCTGTCTTTTTTTTGTTGAATTATAATTTATGTACAATATTATATAAGTTACAGGTGTACAAAACAGTAATTCATAATTTTTAAAGTTATATTCCATTTATAGTTCTTATAAAATATTGGCTATATTCCCTAGGTTGTACAATATATCCTTGTAGCTTATTTTATACATAATAGTTTGTCCCCTCCCCCTAAATTGCCCCTCCCCCTTCTGATTTAACAATATTTATTAATTTAATAATCTACCTGATTATTATTAACAACAACAACAAAGATACATCTGGGGATAGGAAAGCAATATTTTAAACCCCTAAAACTTCAGTATAAATCAATAGATCTTAAGAGAATGGAGGCCCCTGTATAGCGAGAGAGTCCAGGGTCCAGAGACAGCAGTGGGTCCCAGAAGGAGCCCAAAAAGAAAGGGCAAAGATCCCTGAAGACAAATATCACTAACATCATAGCTAGCTTCCCCATTCTGAATAATGGGAGTGGTGGAAAACCTCCAGAACTCGCGGCTAGATCACGTCCATGGGTCCAGCTCCTCATCAGCAAGGAGACTGAGTGATCAGTCTTTGTTTTGCCTCCAGTTGACCAGTATGACCTTGGACTGCCTCTCAGGAAGTGTGAGCTGCGGAGCCTCTGGTCTGCTGAAGAGCTCTGTCACACCCGCACAGAGGGAAATTAGATGACCGCAGCCACTTGAAATTACCTGCTGTTGCTCTTGGCTTAGTTCTGTTTCATTCACACTAGCTCCCAGTGTCCTGACGTTTCCCATTCACAGCTGTTCTCACCAGCCTCATTTCCTACCTCTTTGAAAAGGTCTCTATAACTACCTCTGAATCAAAAATAAGAACGCTAACTTATGCTTATGCTAACATGGTGAAAAGTTTTGATTAATCTCAGCCGAATCATCTGAAGGCTGGAATAGATGGATTTTTGTGGTTATTATCAGATTCAATTTTCAGGATAGGAATCATTACATCTTGTGGAATCATTTGAAACTATTTTGCTCTGCAAAAAGCCCACTAAGTCACAAAACAACGTCAACAATACATTCTCATCCCTTCCCATCCATGTCAGAATCGTAGCTGAGGTGCTATTGTTACTGAGTCCAAGCTCGTTCTGCTTGCCACACGACAGGCCAGTAAATCAGGAGACGAGGTGTTGAGGCAAGGAATAGCAACTTTATTTGGAAAGCCAGCAGACCGAGAAGATGGTGGACTAGTGTCCCCCAAAACCATCTTATTGGGGTCTGGATGCCAGTTTCTTTTACAGAACAGAGAGGGGGAGGAGGTGAGGAAGTAAAGTAAAAAGGCCATTAGTTTTGCAAAATATCTGCTGGCTTGGCCAAAATCGGGGAAGTGATGTGTTAATTTCTTCTTTTCTGCAGCTGTCCACAGGTGGGCAAGGTCAGATTGCCTCCCTGTGAGCTGAACAAAGGCACTTTAGTTTAACATTCAGGCAGAGGGGCAGAATTTCCTGAGGCAGGCCATTACATAAGATTATAGTAACAAAAGCAATGAAAAGCAAAGGTTAAAGTAAAAGAAACAGATCCAACATGGAGTCAGAGTTTGCTCTTCCCTGTTACACTATCAGTCCACTGATATAGAACATCAGTTTTCTAAGGCCAAGTTGTCTTGGCTACTAAACTTCTGAACTCACTGGCAATGCCCTCGACATTGGTGTAGCTGCGATAATTCCAGCAGGAAGGTTCCCTGGTTGGGAAACTTGCTTCTCATTGCAGTGGATGTGATTTCCTTTCCCTGCCTTTCTCCCTGGCCTGCCTGCTCCAAATCTCTAAGTATGATGCTCAGAATCCGTACCTGGCACAGATATTCTCAGCTTTGCCCCAGGCCCTAAACACAATTGGCTCATCCCACTTGACATGACTTAATCTCACTTTGGTGGATTCCCGTAACTTCTAACTATTTTTCTGTTCTATACCTTAAAGAGCCTTTTCTCATGCTAAAACTGCCTTCAGGCTCTTTCTGGAATTACCTATTTCTTTTTCAACTGTGTCCATTAGCATGCTGCTAACTGATTCTTCCCCAAAAGGCAGCTTGGCTGGGGGGCCCTTTTTGAATGCCTCTCTCAAAGCCAAGGCAGAAGAGTAAGGATGTTTAAGCATTCCTGGGGGTTTGGGGAGCAGAGAGGAGCCTCCAGTGCTTGGCAGAGCCTAAGGGGAAAGGTTGAACGAAGCTCATTAGTTCTGGAAGGAAGGCAGGATTGGGTGCTGAGTTGAGAAATAATTGTGGTGTCACTCTCTCAGTGTTTACATGCTTGCTGATGACCTGGCATTACAGGCTCCACTCTGCTACTCAGCTCCTGCTTCTGGGAAGTTCTCTAGCAGCCAGGGTCTGTATCCACCTGCAGCCTGCACTCCAAAAAGAATGCCTTCGTACTGATATCAGACTCTGCAAATGTAACTTTACGAATTATCTGATTTTTTTAAAAGATATCATAAATTCAACTTTTGAGCAAATAGAAGGTCATGGAGCATACACTAAAACGGGCAGGCCTCAGAGTCAGGCTAAACTGGATTCAAATTCTGGCACACACACAGAACAAATATATGGTTATCAGAGCCATTTCCAAGCGTCCATGATTGCCACAGGCTGTATCGATTGGATAATGACAAGGAGATTGGTTTGATTCCAAAAAGAGAAGCCACTCAGAGAAGACAAAGGGAAGAAGGAGTACTTAATTTTTATGACCCGGTGGCTGTTGGCTGGTGCTTGATATTAATATTTCACGTTGTCAATCTTCTTTTTTATTTTAAACTCAAAATGAAGAGCTATCGCTGGCTCTAATCCCAGTAAGAGCAAGAGGCATTTTCACGTACTGCCCCCTCCTCCGCACCCATCTAGTTACTGGCAACACAGCATTTGAACAGTCCTCTGATCTTGTCAAGCCATTGCAAGTTAAATTTTGGAAACATGTACTAATTTCAAGGACTAAAATAAATCACCCCGCTGCTAAATATCAGGGCTCTCTTTCTTAGGCAACAGTAGGTGCGGGTCTACCTTAGGGGCCACGAATAGATCTGGATGATGGCCCTGCCTAAAGCAATCTTGTTCTTTTCCCTTCTCTCTTTCCTCACCACCCCCGGTTTTTCGGTTGAGTTTATGATTTGGTTGCTAGGTCAGCAGAAGGTGAATGGCTTCCTGCGTGGGTGAGGCAGAGTGACTGCAAAATGTGTATCTTGCCTCAACTCAGCAAATGGTGCCCCAGCTGTCAGGGGTACACAGCATATTGAGGCTATGATTCAGGAGAGAGCACAAGGTGAATTGCATTGTCAAGCATGGTATTAAACGGCTGGGGCTGCATCTATTCCATTGGCAGGCTTTAGACTGAATGTTTCCTAACAGAATCATGAAGTATTAACTTGGAAGGGGTCATGTGGACCAGCCCCTACTCTTTAGAGATAAGGGATCTGATATCGAGAGTATGTAGGGCAGTGTGGTTTTTTTTGGTGATGGCAGTGGGGGCACTGGGGGAGGCGGGGGGAACGGCATGAAAAGGATCTAATCTGACCAACGAAATAGTGCTGACATTTCCCAAGAAAATGTCTAATTGAATTGTGAACATAAAATAAGAAGAATTTTCATAGTGCATGAGGGAGAAAGATTCAAACCTGACAGTTCTAATATTTAGAGAAATGCATGGTATTGAAATAACTTGGATTCAATACCTAACAAGTTAGGTATTGAATACCTAACAATGCCAATGACCTTACTCCAGTCATAGAGCAATGTGTCAGTGTTGGGACAATGTTGATGGCTCCCCTTCTACCTGGAAGCTTGTAGCCTTAGCTAATCTTGAACCATACGCAATCATTAATTCATTTGATAAAAACATATTAACTACCTACTATGTGACAGAGTCTAGGGGGGAAAGTGTGAGTAAAACATTTTATCTACCTTCAAAACCTTCCAGACACGAAAACATTTTTTTTTCAATGTGAGAAACCCAAACAAATTTATTATAATAAGGCAGTTTCACCTACAAGGCAATCGGTGGCTTCTACAATTGACCAGTTTTCTCCTTTCCATGTTTGGTAAGAGCCAATAGCCATCAAAGTTACATAAAATTATTATAAATGGTAGACATTTATTTTCAGACATTAAATGATGGGAAGTAGTAGTAAGTATCAGTCGTGTAGCATTTTATGTGTGCAAAGTGCTTTACTGTCATATTTTATGGCTTGTTCTACATAATAGCCATGTGTGAGATGGGCCGGAACAGCCTCTATTTCAGAGTTAGGAAACAGCAGCAATCACCACATATATCAATGTCCTCTTTGAATGCTATTTGCCTCGGGGTTTGAAAAAAGGTCATCACATTTTTTAATTTCTTGGAATTTGCATTCTGCATGTTTAGATTTGTTTCACCCTGTCTTTTTATAACAGTTCAGTTTCAAAGCTCAAAGTCTGCACTGCACAGGTGACATCGTGTGCAGCTGCCAAGATGAGCCATGGCAGGCCTGACCCAACCCTCTTAGCCTTCTTCATGATCAATAGCTCTTACCCTACTTCCACTGGAACTCCATTTCATTCTTCCCATCACTTACCCTCTAAGGTCACAGAAACTATCCTTCTTGTCTCCATCCCTCCCTCCTTCCAAGTAAGTGATCCTGGGGGTGGTCCTTGTTTGCCTCTCACCACCCAGCCTTTTGGTCCATCTTCCTCAGGCTCACTGTAGTCACACTGGAGCCACCCACCATGGACCAGCTCCAGTAATGAGTGATCTGTTCCACTCCCAACCTCTACGACTAGAGTGGAACTTTGGGGAAACAGGTGTAAAGGTCTTGTAAACTCTCACTACCTCTTTTGTTTCCTCTTCCCATTCCTTCCATAAGTATTCCTGAGCAATGTGATCACCTTGGGGGCACATCTGGTGATCAAGAGGGACTGTCCCCTGCCTGTGAGAAGCATACAGTCCAGTAGGGATTTCAGAAACGTCAATGGGCAATTGCCAGCCAAGGCTGTTGGTACCACAAGAGTGTTGGGAGAAATGGAGCAGAAGGGATGGACACCTGCCTCAGGTCTGGGGGGTCAAGGAGGGTTTCCCAGAGGAAGCAGTCCCAGGGCTCTGTTCTTTGGAGTTACACTGGAAAGACTGTCCTTTGCTTGGGAGAGACTCTGAGTCTAGGGAGCCAAGAAAGGCCAAGAGTGTGGCCCAGGGGAAAGAGAGTGGAGACTATCTTTACCCTCTAGGCATTAAGGAAGGAAGGGGGGCTAGGCTTCCTTTGCTTTGCCATGAGCCAGTCATGTTCAGGGATAAGAGGTACCTTTGGTTCACCCCCTGCAGCATTTCTCTTGACATAATGATGGGCAAGGTTCAGGCCCAGCAGAAATACTTTCCCCCGCAAAGCCTAAAGGGACAGGATGGGCTCCTTTTCAAATCACTGCTGACAAACATCACAGCTAGTCTCAGTGCTGACGGGGAATGAGCTCAGGAAACAGCTCTTTGATTAATCAGGTGTGTGGCCTCAGCCTGTCACCTGACCACTCTGGACCTCACTGCCTCATTTAACTTACTGCATCAATAGTACCTGCCCTACTCACTCAACAAGTTTGTTGGGAAGATCAAGTCATAATAAATATGAAAGGTTTAAGATAAGTAAAAGTAAAGCCCATGACTGTGTCCAGTGTTGTTTCACCGTGTCCATTTGCTTCTGCTTCTAGGTTAGTATTCTCCTCACCCACGGCTGAGGGTCTCGGGTGCCCACCCACTGTCTTGACACTGCCCTCCACTTACCATCCCACATGACTCCATCAACAGCTGCTAATCATGTGCCATAGCTGAGTCATTCCAGGCCCTGACCCATGTCATCACTGACACCATCAAAGTATTCAAATGGCCCCTTCACTTCAAGGCCCATAAGCCCATATTCCTCAAGTCTCCTCTGAGCCCAAGGCCAGTGGAACGCACCTAAAGGGGAAAGGCTTCATCTCTGACACCACAGTCCTGGGTTCTCCCCCTGGGCCCAGCATCTTTCTTCTAGCTGGAGCATATCTGTCTTTATTCCTGAATATGGTCTCCTGGTGAACCTACTGCACATGCTTAGGGCTGTTTCAACAATAATGGTGGAAGCACTGCCCAATTTCTTCCATGTTCTTGTCTCTCCTTGGTCAGGGATATGCATGGAGTCTAAATGAACTGACCCATTAACATGACAATGTGACCTTGACTGTGCCCTGGTCAGCTGAGCTAACTGCCCAGCACACAGTAAGGGCTCAGTAAATACTTGTCAAATGAATGATTAGACCTTGTTATGGGCTGAATTATGCCCCCCTCGCAAATGTGCATGTTCAAGTCCTAACCCCCAGTACCTCATAATATAATCATATTTGGAGATAAGGTCTTTAAAGGGCTAATTAAGTTAAAATGAGATCTTCACAGTGGGCCCTAATCCAATATGACTGGTGTCCTTATAAGAAGAGGAGATTTAATAGTGCAGGACATGCGTGCTTGCACAGAGGTAAGACCACGTGAGGACTGTCTATAAGCCAAGGAGAAAGGCCTCAGAAGACACCAAACCTGCCAAAGCCTTGATCTCAGACTTCCAGCCTCTGAAACTGTGCGAAAATTAATGTCGGTTGTTTAAGCTACCCAGTCTGTGCAATTTTGTTATGGCAGCCCTAGCAAACTAATACAGACCTACTTAAGAACATATAAAAGTAGTAATTATACCACAGACCGCTATTCGTGGTGTGGAACTTATAGCCTCACCAGTAAGGGAGTGATTTGCCCATAGAGGGGAAACTGTTTGGGGGTCCATCCTTGTTTCTTGGACAGCTTCATGGGCCCACCAGAGACCCTCAGAAATAAATTACCCATAGGGTAGAAAACAGAGACTTCCCTAACAGTAAAGCAGGGGCTGCTCTCTGGATATTTATGAGCTCTCTCTGTGTTAGATGAGGAGCAGATATTATTTTTCCATTTTACAGATCGGTGACTCGGATTATACAAGGAATCAGTAGTCAGTTTAGAATGGAATCACAACTGCACATTTTCCATCTACAATGTGCCTTGGCTGATCTTTGCCCCCTCTCTCTCCTCATCCCTACTTGCTTAAGGCATATACATAAGTATATAGATATTTGGAAAGTAGGGGAGAATTTGAGGGAAAAGCCAACATTGAGCAATAGAAAAAAATTGTGCAACATCTTTGCCTACATAGCCTTGGCAGCTGGGACCTAAACTGAGAGCCCAACTGATGAATTATACCGTGCCTGAGTTATACCAGTTCTGAAGCTGAATTAAAGAGAAGTAAAACTATAATGAGCATCAAACAGACTGTCCCCAGGGGTACAGATGACAGAAAGAAGCAAGCGAATTGGGAAGATGATCAGAAGAGGCATGGGGGCCCCTGAGGGGTCAAGGGCTCCTTTCTACTGAGATGCCAGCTCTGCAGGCTGCCCTCCCTCCTGCACAGGGAGCCGGTGCCCGTGTTTGCTGTCTGTCCCCTCCTGCTCTCTCTCCTGGGGTGAGGACACCAGCTGCCCCTTCCCGTGCCTGCCCGACGCTGCCCTGACCAGCGGCCTCCATCACCAGGATGCTCCTTGTTCCCTTTTTGGTTCTCCATTCATCCACAAGCCTTACTGAGGGACCACTCTGTGCATGGCTGTAAAGAGCTCAAGCCCCATCCTCCAAGGTTGGCAGTGAGGGAGTTTCCACGTGGGCAGAGAAGACTGGACCCCGCAGCTCCCACCCTCATCCCTGGAGATTCTACTTCCCCAGTGGCTCCTCTGCCGCTACCAGCCCTGCCCTCCCTTCTGGTGCCCCTGCTTCTACGTTTACATGCACCATGGTCTTCACACAGTCCCCAGGCTCACCCTAAGTCAGAGCCTGTACTCCCCCGTCCAAAATCTTCCTGAGCTTTCCCAAACTGCTCAGGAGCTCACTAGACCTTGCCCAGTCTGCCTTCCCTGTGTTCTCTTTGGTTTCTGTGCCTTGGACACTCCAGGCCCACTCCCACCTCAAGCCCTTTGCACCTGCCGTTCCCTCTTCCCAAAACACCTCTTGCGAAGTAGCCTCATGACTCCCTCCATCACCTCCCTTGGGACTTTGCTCAAATCCACATTCTCAGTGAGGCCCATTCTGACCCCCACTATTTAAAGCTTCACCCCCTCATCACTGGCACCAATCCCCTTCTATACTTAATGTTGTCCATTGTGCTCTTTACCAACTGACGTATCAAATATTTTATTTATTCTTTGCCTCTTGTGACAAGAAGGTAAACTCAAAGAGGGCAGGAAGTTTTTCTGCTCTGTTACAGTGACACCAGCACCTAGAACAGTATCTGCCATTGTTAAATGAATGAGTGAACTCAAAGTACATCTCATTAACTGGAAAACTAAACCCACGATGGTATAGGACGTATGGGAATGGACTCAAGCGTTCTTTCCTCAGGGTCTCATTTTATTTTAAGTATTTTAAAGTGACCATAAGTTTGTTGCCCTGTCCTACGATGGATGGTTCTTCTTGTGTCTGTATCGGGTCTCATGCTTCTTTCTCAGGCATCAGAGGAGTGTTTTCCAACTGGCAGCTGTGACCACGCAAAACATTTGCATGGCTTTCTGCAGGCTCTGCAGGTCGGTGATCGTGAAATGTAAAACGACCTTCCTTACAGAGGAGTAGTATCCACTTCCCCCTCTCACCCTATACACGTAGCTCTTATTAGCTCTGCTAAAAAAGGGCTTCTTTAAAATTACATTTTGTTTGCTTTTATTATTTTTGCCAAAGAGAGAGAATATCTTGGCATCTTTGAATTTGTACTATTTAAGGTTACCAAAGAGAATGCGCACTGGAATCCTATTTTTATAGTGTTTATATGTATGTGTATATATATAGTTATATATGCTTAATGTTTGTATATTTTTATATTTTATGTTTATATATTTTATACATTTATATATACATATTTATAAAGAGTGGGAAAATATACCAGTATGCTAATACTTGATGGTGGTGAAAGTAATATGATTTTTATTTAACTGCATTCCCCTCAATGAGCATATATTATGTCTATGATAAGAAAAATACCAGTACGTTTTCCTATTTTTTAAAGTAAAGGTACTTGCATTACTTGGGCACGTGTTTATTGCTAAAGGTCAGTTTTCTGGTACAAGAAGACACCAAAAGGATCCCCTTGATGTGTGGCCATTCCTTTTACCTTGTGATTTTAGCTTTTACATCTGACTTAATAAACTAAATAAAGGCAAACTAAACTAGCAGTACTGGGTTCTCATGTTTCCATTTACCCTGAACGTAAGCCAAGCCCCAGGCTAACGTGGGCATGGCTGATTAAGGATGACAGTCTCCTCCATCACTTCCTTAAGAAATTGTTTGTGACGTCAAAGCTGGAGCTGTGGAGTCTTAGAACTCTCATCACACTGGATGCCTGCCTTGGAGCAGCTGCATTTACCTTTGTGGCTTCCTCTCCTCTCTCCTCCAGCGGGGGTGTCTGTGTTTGCCATCTGCCCCTTTTCCTGACTCCTTCCTCCTTTGCTCTGAACACAAGGGTAACAAGTTCCATGCTGTTTCCATAAGCAATGTCCACTTCTCTCCCCACACCAGTGAGTGAATTCCTGAAATCCAGGAATTTGATGTCTCCTTCATCCCCCGATATTCCCTAAGTACTTCATCTTTTGTCGAAAGGTCTTTGTTTTTCTTGGTCAGGCTCTCTGTGTTTGTGCACTGGCTTGGGTGCTTATTTAGGGAGTTGACAGACACCACCATGTGCAGGGACCAGCCCTCCCACAGGTGCCCTGACCTGGCTCTCCCTAGAACTTGTAAGACAGCTTCTTCCCTTTGGGGGTTGCTCCCAATCCTTCTGGAACACGTCTTTCAACATGTGAAACTTCCGGTTGATGTGATTTCTAAAACATAAAACTCCCTTTCTTGGTATTCAGGACTCACAATCATCTGGTCCCTACCTGTCTTTCCAAACTAATCTACCATGAGTGCCCTCTACGAATCCTCCCCAGGAGCAAAAAACCTTCTCTTCATTGTGCTTGGACTCAACTGATGTCATTGTATCTCGATGCTCTTGCCCAGTTCAGGAGTCTCCTCCATAATCTGCTCTATCAACTTGAATCCCATCCATCCTTTAAGTCTTCATTCAGATATTACTTATCCGGTAAGTCCCTGTGACTCCAAGTCACAGTGACCTTTCCCACTCATTTGGAAATCCTCACATAATTTGAATATATGCATAAACAAAAATAATCTCACACTGCACCTAAGAAGAGATGAACACAGATGTGCGACGGTCTGCTTTATATATTCTAAGGAAAGTGACAACAGGAATATTAAAAACAGGAAGAAATTTCCACTGAGACTGGAACCTAGGGATAGATGTTATTTACATGCCAGAAACTATATTGATTACTATGTCATTGGCAGATCCATCAGACATGGTATAGGTACAGAGCCAGACTGAAGAAAAACGGGTTCACACCTTGCCCGTCATAAGTCATAGAGGAGCCTTGGAAAAGTAAGTGGAGGAGACATCAGTAGAAACCCTTATTAGAAAGAGCAAGAGCTGGTAACAATATAAGTTTACATCAACCATCATTCATTAGTAAGAAATGAGAGAAAGGTTCTAAGTATAAGCAGATGGAGAGGATTTACCCACCTTCTTCATGGGGAAAAAACAAAACCAATATTTAGTCAAGGAAGGGTTTAGGCAACAAAGGAGAAGTAGAATATAACCCTCAAGAGAGACATCAAAATGATAACCTTTGGAAAATATTTGCCTTGAGAAACAAAACTAAATTTTAGAAAGAATCCGCTAGCACCCCCGTAGACACATCAGTTTCTCCCGACAGTGTGTGCAATTATATAGGAAAGAACCTTCTATTTTTCCGGGGCATCAGTGTCTGGCCTTGGGCGCTTCTCCCAGTGGAGTTTTGGAAAGGACACAGGAGTTATCTGTTGTACATATGTAACTTCATCTAATCCCCGGTTTTCAGCCCTAGTTCCCACTCCATCCCACACACTTGCCCTCTCCTGGTCCAGAGATTCTCTGGGGCAGGTTGGCTCCACCCTTGACACAAGGTGCAGGCTGCAGCTTCCTTCTGCTTCCCCTCCTCCAAGAATGTGGTGCAATTTCATGTCCTTGGAGTTCTCTTTCCATTATCTGAATTGCTATAGGCTCTAACTTTTCTATTGCTTTTTGGGGCATCACAAGCGAAAACAGATAGACGTGTGTGTTCAAGCTGTCAATTTCACCTGAAAGGCTCTCAAAGTTTTACTCAATTCTTCCCAAGATATTTTATACATTTAATGAAATTTCAATCTAATTACAAGTGGAATATTATAACAAAATAATTTAAAGTTTATTTGGAAGGCTATATGGTAGACCAAACAAGAAAATTCTGAAAGACAAGAATTATGGGAGAACGGGATCATACGACTGATACTAGAGTATTTGGTTATGAAAAATAAAACAGAATGATCAGTGGAACAGAAAAGAAAAACACAACACAGACCTAAGTATATATATGCATGAATTTAATATGTGATTAAGATACTACGTCAATCTGGCTGAGGGAAAATTTAAGGATGATGATGGCAAATGAGGTGAATCATTTGGAATGAAGATAAAAACCAACCTTTACTCTGTATGATTGATATATTAGAACACATTCCAAATAAACTAAAGAGTTAAATCTTTAAGAGAGAATGAATAATATGAGAGAAGATAAAAATATACATTAAAATGTAGCCAATCTTGGGGGTGGCAAAGGCATTAATAACACAAAAGAGGAGAAGGAACTCCAAAGGAAATGACTTGATAGCACTGATTACATAAAAATGGAAAATTTCTGAAAGTTTAAAAAAATAAAAAACGTAGACAAAGCAAGTAAAATATTTACAATATATGGGACAGAAAAGAATAATAGTATTAGTATACAAAGACCTTTAAAAATCAATAACTATGAACACTCCGTGAAAACATGGCGCTAAAAACATAAAACCACAATTTACAAAAAAGAAAAAAAATGACCAATAAGCAAGAAATCATGTTCAATTTCTCTAGTAAGCAAAGAAACAGTAATCAAAATAAGATATCATTTTTAACCACCAAATTGGCAAAACATTTTAAAAATGATAACATCCAGAGTACCCTTATTCATTGTTGCAGTGTGTGTAAATTCCTACAGCTTTTTTGATGAGAAAAACCATACTGGCCCAAACTTTGCATGTATATGTTTTAAATCCTTTAATATATTTATGTTTTTCAGTCCATTAAATTTACATTTAGGAAATTTTCCTAGGGGACTATTTATAGATGTAACAAAAACGTATACTGCAATATTATTTGTAATAGCCAATGGCTTTAATCAACACAGTGCCCAAAAAGGATTTGTTAAATTAATTATTGTGCATCCAAATGATGGAATATCTCATAACCAAATATGGAATATCTCATAATATCTCATAGATTATTTTAAATAATACTTAATGACTTTGGGAAATGGTATCACTCTAGTAGGTGAAAAAGGCTCATTTAAATGTGTATAATATGATCTCAACTTTGTAAAAAGAAATTTAAACATGTACACATTTTTAAAAACTATACCACATGTTAATGGTGATTATCTCTGGGTCTTGGCATATGGGTGATTTAAATTTTCTTCCTTATATTTTTACATGTTTTCCAAATTTTCTATAATAAACATGTCATCTTTATAAACAGAAAACATCTTTTTAACATAATGATTTTCTTAACCAGATTTTAAGTTCTTCAAGGGCATTTTTTTACTGAACACACCATCGTAACTCCTGCAGGGTTGAGGCCCAGGATGTTATTTTAAATGTAGTGAGTAATAAAGATATCTTTATCTGATAAACGAACTTTCTTCTTGGGTTTTTTTGTATTCCTTTTAAAAAGACTATATGGCATATTTTTTAAATACAGGATCATCGTCTAAAACCTGCTTTTCACGTGGGCATGTGATAAATACTGCTTCCTGCTCTGTCCTAGCAGAGAGCAAACTCATTGCCTGAAAGGGTTAATTTCACTTCCGGCCACCTGTTCAGCATCTGCCACATGGCGTTCACCTCAGAGGCTCACCAACTCAGGAAAAAGGATTTTTGCTTTGCAGTGGATATATACACAAAGGCAGAACCAATGCAAATATGAAATTCCCGGTCTAGAAATAAACATTTCTTAAGCAACCCAGACAATGAAATGGATGATAGCCTTTTCTCCCAGAACTTTTTTGTAATTACGTTTTTATTGACTTTGCAGAGGAAATGAAAAAGGCTAACATATAACTGACTAAAAGAAATAGAATAAACCAAGCCAGAAGTCTTGAGGAAACATGTATATAAGGCAAAATAACTCTAATATGAAAATCTATTCTAGGATGTTGAAGTAATATAATTACCTCCACATGCTGCTTTTGGCTGTGAAAAGAGCTGGGTGTGGTGCTGTAACATGGAACACCATGAGGAGGGCTCGGGTCTCTTAACAAATTTGTCTGTCCTCTGGGTATTTTAAATTCCACATTTCAAAAGCAGTTATCAGTACTGAATTCTGATTTCTGCATGAAAGAACTGTGGAGGACAGGTTGTGTGTGAGTGTGTCTAAGTGGATTAACGAGGCATTTAACAAGTTGCCTTACGATAACCCTGTAGACAAGAAGATTAGTTACTTGGTGAATATACATATACACACACACATATAAATACGTGTTCTCCAAGTGATTGGCGATGGAGGCCACTCTGGAGTGAAGCGGTGAGTCATATACGATTGTATTTTCAACATAATCATTAATGTAGTTTGAATTAGCGATTCTAAATGGCTGATCAGAATTATGAGTAGAGGTCAGAGAGGAAGGTGGTGAAGCTTCAACTGACACGTGCCCTGCACCCTAATATTAGGTACTCCTGCTCCTCACCTCACTTTATGCCTACACGTTGAGTCACCCATGTTCTAGATGGGAGAGAATCATACCCCTCAGATGTTGGGGTAGAAAAAAGGTTAAAACCTGCTGATATTGATAAAAATAGAAAAGGCAAGCTCAGCCAACCTGTGAGTCAATTAACAGCTAGTGTTTTGATGACAGAATCATGCTATGAACTGATCTTGACAGGATGAAATGAAAAGATGAATGTAACAAGAAGATATTTAATAGGGATAAAAGTTAGGCTCTGACCTTGGGGCTGAAAATCAATGGCAAAAGCTCAGGGAGAGGTGATCCACCTAAGTAGTGGTTCTTGTGAAAAGTGCGAGGGGTCTCAGGCACCACTCTGGATGCCAACCAGAAATTCTGTTCTAAGCTCTATAAATGGACTTATAGAATTTAGAATGAAGAGGTTGGCATACTCTCTTCCCTGGTCACAGCACCCCCAGAGGGCTGTTTCTGGTTCTCTGGGTACCATCTTTCAAGGGGTTATAGACCAACAGGACTGGGTTCAGAAGAGAGTGAGGGAAGGCTGACAGGTCTTAAGGCTCAGCAGAGGAGGAAAGGGATGTTGTGCCTAAAGAAAGAATGACTTGGGAGTGAGTGGGAGGGCATGGACTGTCTCCCAAGTTTAGAAGAACACAGAAGGATCCCCATCCAGAGTGGTCAGGGTCCCGTCCTCTGTGCTTTTGTAGCACTGTGTGCCTATTTCTAATATGGTAGAAATTCATCTTCGTGTTAATTTCCTCCCACAAGACTGTAAGCTCTGTGAGGACAGAGACTGTGTCGTAGTTTCTTTGTCTCCTCAGCACATAGTAGATTCTCAATAATGTTGGTTTGGACCAGGAAGTAGAGGAATTAGACTTATGTCTGGCTCCTAGAGGTAGGTAGCACTATGACCAATAGCTAGAAGCTGTGGCAAGACAAGATTACAACTCAATATAAAGAACAGTTAAGTGACAGAGTTGAGTGAAGTGAAATAGTTGACCTCAGGAAGGAATGCCTTCAACCCCAGACTGAATGACCACTTAGCAAGCTAAACATTCAACATTCAGACAGATAGTTGGAGCAGATGATCTTTAAGGTGTCATCTTCTAAGCCTGTGATCTGTGATTACACCCAAGGGTGCACATCATTCTTCTTTAAAAAGGCAACATCATGCTAAGAAGAGGTGCTCCCACAGACATATGAAGGCCTATTCTGGTTTCCTTCGCCAGAACCTCATGGAAAAGCTATAGGTCCAAGTCTTCAGGTCCAAGGTCAGATGAAGAAGGGCCACCACATAATTAAGACCCTACAATGATGTGTCAGCTCACTGACAGGTTTTCATTCCACCAGGCAGTCCGCCTAACTCTCCCTTTGACTTCATGTGCCCCCGACTCAAACTGCCTAACTTACTCTGATCTCCTTTCTCTTCCCTTCCCTGAGCCCCAGTCACAAAATTTCCTAACTGGCTTAATAATCTGATCTTGACTTGTGATTCTTCTGTGCCTGCCAGCTTTGTGTTTCCATTCTGGATGCTTCATAGGGCCCCATGGACCGGGTCACAGGGGGAAAGACCAGGAGGGGGCTACTTCGCTTAGCACTGTGGTCTCAATGTTGGGGGTAGGGGGGTACAGAAAGTGGCCCCAGCAGAGGGGAGGTGCATGCTGGCCTGGAGTTCTCAGTCCCTCAGGGCTGGGCAACCAGAGGCCTGCAGAGGGCCACCAGAGTGCACAACTGCAGGGGTGCTGCTGTGTGCCCGACCTGTGTGGCCTTGTGTGGGGCAGTAGGCCAAGGGGAAAGGGCCCAAGTGTGGATGGGTCACCAGGTGGCAGGAGGAGTTTCCCAGGAAGCTGCTGGGTCATGGTGGGCCCTTCAAGGATATGCCTGTATTTCCTCAGTGGGCTTCTGGTTTTATGAGTCTCCTTGGGCTGCCCCAAAGAGAAAGAGTTATCATGAATTGTCATGGGTACAGGGCTCAAGAAACTCAACAACTGTAACCACCCCTATCTATTCCCTTCCCAGTTCCCTTCTGGACTTGGGATTTAGATGAGGAATGTTGGGAGGAATTGTCCAGTTATCAGATGCGGGGGGCTACAGGAGTCCCCCGAGTCAAAAGGCAGGCCAGGGTCCCTGTTCCTCTTACATTCTGTGCCTGGCAGGGTTTGGCTTTTGCAAGGGGCACTGAAACCTTATACACGCAGTAATGGATTCATGCTGGCTGAAGGGAAAATTCATAGATTAGCTGGAAGGAGAGTTTACAGGTCGAGGATCCAAGTAGGAAGAAAATTAATTGCTCAATTCTCACATTTTATTTAAGTCCATCACTTAACTTCTAAAAGACATCTATTCTCTGTGTACAGACCTATTTCCAAAATCCCATTACCTGATTTCTTGAATGGCCCAGTGCTTCTCGACCAATTCACAGACCGCTAACTCTCTCCCTCTCTATGTCAAGGGAGAAAAGTGCCCCCAGGTGAGCTGCTTCAGGCTCAGGTGAATGGCAGAAATAAACCCTGATTCGTTTTAAACAGGCTTCAGGGGCATTCACAGACAGACAGCGGCCAGACACGGGGGCACTGTGTGTGTGTGTGTGTGTGTGTGTGTGTGTGTGTGTGTGTGTGTGTGTGTGTGTGTGTGTGTGTGTGTGTGTGTGTGTGCGTGTGTGCATGTGTGCGCGTGTGTGCGTGTGTGTGCGCGCGCGCGCGTGCGTGCGCACGCTTTGGGAGGGGAGGCTGGCAGGTGGAAAGGCGGCAGGGACCAGAAGGGGTTGAGAGTTTCTGAAATAATATGCCCAGCCATTTACTGTGATTCCGTGCTGCTTCCCTAACAGCTGCTAGACCAGATGACCTTCCATCCTCGGGCCCCTCCCCACCCAGAACTACCTTTTCACTGAGCGACAGGGAATGGTGACAGGGTGACCAGACACCATGATGCCCTTAGTCACTAAAGGAGGGAGATTATGTCTTCCTCATGTTTTGTGGAGATGTAGCTACTCTAAAAGGAGCTACCCGACCAAAGCCACCCCACCTCTCCCAGCACACTCATGGGGGCCCCATGTGTCCTGGAGGCAACATGGTGGCCTGAAGAGAACGTGGGCTTAGCAGCCCAGCTCTGGGACTTACGTGAAGTTGGCATTGTAATCCCCATCTCACGAGGCTGCTGTGAACACGAGATAACAGTAACACTACCTAAGACACAGTGAGCATGCCACAATAGTCCCTTCCCCTCCAGGACAGAGAGAGCATGTTTCTAAGACCGTATAGACTCACACTCTGCTCTCTCTTCCTATTTTTGGAATAATTTCTCAATTGGGATCCTAAGCCTTGAACCTGGGAAAATTTGTTTGTCCTTCCCATCCAACTCCTCCCAAATTTAACTGAAGTACCTCTGTCTCTGGCTGAGAACTGATATCATCTCTACAGTATAATACTTAGGCCTCGGGCGTAATGATAGGAAGCAAATGGAGCTAACGATTGCTGTGCGCATTCTATGCACTTCTGGCTGTCTCTGGCTGAGAACTGATATCATCTCTACAGTATAATACTTAGGCCTGGGGTGTAATGACAGGAAGCAAATGGAGCTAACGAATGCTGTGCGCATTCTATGCACTTCTGGCTGTCTCTGGCTGAGAACTGATATCATCTCTACAGTATAATACTTAGGCCTGGGGTGTAATGACAGGAAGCAAATGGAGCTAACGATTGCTGTGCGCATTCTATGCACTTCTGGCTGTCTCTGGCTGAGAACTGATATCATCTCTACAGTATAATACTTAGGCCTGGGGGGATTTGATAGGAAGCAAATGGAGCTAACGATTGCTGTGCGCATTCTATGCACTTCTGGCTGTCTCTGGCTGAGAACTGATATCATCTCTACAGTATAATACTTAGGCCTGGGGTGTAAGATAGGAAGCAAATGGAGCTAACGAGTGCTGTGCGCATTCCATGCACTTCTGGCTGTCTCTGGCTGAGAACTGATATCATCTCTACAGTATAATACTTAGGCCTGGGGCGTAATGATAGGAAGCAAATGGAGCTAACGATTGCTGTGCGCATTCTATGCACTTCCGTATACATTCTCTTATTTAGACTCTTGGGCACCAGAAATCCATATGGATTTTCCTCGACTATGCATTTCCCTCTCCTAGTTGCAAATCAGACCTCATTTCATATCCATCTCAAGGAAAGAATTGTTAATTCATTCATTTGCCTACTTGCTCACTCACTCATTAATTCAGTTCACGTCTAGTGGGGACTTAACATTTGCCAGACGTGGGTCAAGCGCCGGCGATGCAAAGGCGGAGCAGGTGTGGTCACCACTCCTGAGGAGCTCCCAGGCAGCGGGGGGAGATGTGCACCTTCACCAGGGCAGGAGGGTGTGTCAGGTCCTCCGGCAGAGGTGTGGGGAGGGATCGTCGAAAAGGGAGGTGCACTGAATCCTTCCTGCAGGCGGTCGGGAAAGCTCCGATAGAGACTTGGAAGCTAACCATGGACGTCAAAGTTGGAGCTGGCCAACCACACAGGTTTGGAAAAGGGCATTTCAGAGGGTCAGGAGCCCCTGAGGAAAATGAGTGAAGCATAGAAATACATAGGGAACATTCCATGCGTTTGCAGGAATGAACGACAAGCGGCTTCATTTCAGAGGGTCAGGACCCCCTGCGGAAAATCAGTGAAGCATGGAAATACATAGGGAACGTTCCATGCGTTTGCAGGAATGAACGACAAGCGGCTTCCAGATTCATTTCCCGGAAATGGCCAACAGTGTTAATCTCCTCAAGAAACAGTGGGCAAAATATACCACCTCGAGGGGACTTCAAATAGACTTTTCACATTTACGGTAACGTGAAATTGAAAGTTGACGATGACCAGAAGGAAAATCCTGAAGTAAATCTACTACCAGCTCAGCAGTTATCCCCAAATCCCAGCACACAGGTGGCCACGACTGATGGCACCCGTGAGGACCTTGCAGATGGTGCCCCAGAAGGACTTACACACACCCTCTAGGAGATGAGCGGGGAAGGGATCTGGACCCCACAAAGTGAAAACAAAAGCAAACGTGAAGACCATAGTGCAACAGCCTCCCATCACGGGTGAGGGACGAAGACCCAGTGAAGTCAGGGACTTACCCACACCCCCCGGGCAGAACCAAGACGGGAGCCCAAGTGGACCAGTTTCCCATCAAATCACCTGGATGGGGAGTCAAGATACTGCACCACGGTGGACGAGGTCACCTCCACCTGATGCCGCTGCCACCTCTCCAGACTCCTCTCTTGCCGTCCTCACTGCATACTCTACTCCCACCATTCTGACCCACTTACAATCTTCAGAACATGCCCGTCTCTCTCTCTCCTCCCGGCTGGTGTTTATGCTACTCTCTCTGCCCGGATCGCTCTCCTCCAACCCTCCCATCCCTCCACTTGGCTAATATCCACTCATTTCTGCACTTAAATTAGAAGCCCTCCCTCACCCTCTCATACCACCCCTTCCGTCCCCATCGTAGCAGTTAGCACACTGCGCTTCAGCACAGCAAGTGCCAGGTCACTGCCCTGCCTCCCAGGGACAAAGCAAGCTCCTCAGTGGCAGGACTTATTACTTTCTCATCTTTGTTCCTGGACATGTAACACAGCACCTGGAGTAGGCTCTCTATACATATATATTGCAACAGTGAGCGAATTCTCTCTTACTGCAAAACAAGGGTTAAAGGCAACCCCAATCTCTCCTAATCTTGCCTAAAGATGCCCATTGAGGAGAAACAGCCGAAGTGCACCACATATTTGTAGAAAACAGACAAATATATATTACACAGCCACCACGTGAGAGCCACTTACAATGTGTCACACACATATACTGGACCATTTAGACCCTGCAACAAACCTGCAAAAACAGATATTACCCACCACCCCATTTTACAGCTGACTTTCCTCCAGTCACCCAGACAGTAAGTAGTGGAGCTAGGTGCTTCCATAGTCAAGACTCCAAGCTCCAGAGCCTTCCACTGCACCCGTCGGAAGCAGGTGCTCGCCATTTGCCTTTGTACTGTCTTTGAAATGGAGGTGTTTCTGCTTACGTAAGCTGATGCCAGAACAGACAGCTTCAAACAAAATACCATTGTGGTTCTGCTCAGCAATGCCAAGGTGAAATCAACAGCATTCAGTTTGCTCAGACAGAAGTGAAAAAGATTAGAACAGGATTTTTGTGGGCAGGGGGAAATGTGCAACTTCAATAATTAACCCCAAAGAGCAAATTTTGGATGACAATTAAATTCTCATTCGAAACAACACATTTCTCATGAAAATAGGAAATTATCTCCTCTTAGGTTTCCTACAAAGCAAACTGGCCATATAACAAGAATGTCAGGTTCTTTGAAAACATCAACAGCGACTCTGAAATCAACAAAATCAACTTTAAAATACCCACTTGCATGGGAAGGTCTGCAAGCTTCTGAAGGTTACCGCCAGATATGATGTTTTACCTGTACTTCTCATGGATATGGATTGAACAGATGTGGACATATGTATTCAGTATACAAATATAGGCCAAAGAACTAGAAGGAAATCTTGAGGCATCTCGATGGATGACCTATATGGACATGCTCCATGGGCAGGTAAGACTGCTGAAAGCTTATGAGGGACCCAGAAGTCATATCTCAGGACGTATCAGAAACATTTGACTGTTCAGCCATGACAAGGTACAGAGGCTAGGGGCCAGGATAGGGCATTACATGTACCAACTTTCAAGGATCAGTATTGGAAGGTGGCCCCCACAGACAATAAAAGCCCAATCTGGCATGAAGACCAAGAGGTAGAGAAAACTCCAGCCACAGCTCAAGAAACCTTTCGAAGCAGAGATTTCCAGAGGAAATGGTGTATTTTTAAGCAGAGTCAATAGATGGGAAATTAGAATTCTGACGCTTTCATAACTCAGGCTCACCAGGGGTTCTCCAACTCCACTAAAACTAAACAAGTTTGCTTTGAACACTATCCTGTGGAACATCAAAGCCATCTCAAATATTTGGGGGAATGCCTAGGAGGGTCATTTTCTCAGGTCACATCTGCCTAAGGACCCCTGTTTCCATGGCATACTGTATATTCTTTGGCCCTCCAGATCAGTGCCCCACCTTTCCCCACTCAGTCCCACATCCTGGGTGTCTGATATGCATGGGCTACATCAAAGCCTTGTCTTTTGGCTTCCAGTTGGGTCTGGCCAATGGGAGGGATGAGCAAGAGATCAGAGGGTGAAAGGAGGATGAGGTGAGGGCAGTTATTCCCCCTCCCCCTTTGGCTGCTAACCTACAGCTACCACTACAACCTTCTGGTCCTAGGAAGTGCTCCCTCCCCTTGCCCCTTCAGGCCTTGGGGTGCAAAAACTCTCCACTGTTACTGGTTCCAACATACTTCACCATCCTCTGTTGGTTTCCCTTAACTCTGCCCACCTCCTTGAAAATATTCCCTTTGTTAAACTCTCCTTCATTACCTAGTTTGACTGGGTCACCTGTTTGCTTTCAGAACCTTAAAGATACATATAGTATTGACTCTATTTGTAAAACTCTGTCCTTCCTTGATTTTTATAAGAAAAATACACTCACACAAAGCAGTTATCCATGCAGTAAACTGACTTGTAGTCAGCTGACTTGAGGGTGACCTCATATGCCGCACAAATAAAACACAAAGTCACTTGCCTCTGGGGTTCCTGGTCCATGCACACATGTCCAGACAGTTAGCAGTGGCTCCTTTCTCCTCCCCTTCTCTCCTTTCTTCCCCCACCCTACCAGTTTCTCATAGGGACCAGCTTACCTACAATGTTTTGCATCTTGGGCTCCTGGTGACATTGTTTTCTTCCCAGTCTGGACCTTTGATTCCAAGTGATTTATCAAGGAATTCTCCTAAACAACGATATTTCTTTCCCTAAGAGAAAACCTAGTGCCACCTCTTAAAATAATAAAACCCTTAGAAGTGTGAAAAAGCAGACATAATACTTAACAGGTCAACTCACAGGTGACCTAGAGCAGCCCATGGACAGAACTTCAGGCTCCAGTGAGGGGCATTGAGAGGAGCTATTAACTTAGGTCTCAGACCAAAGCAGAAGCCTAATCACAGGCTTACATTGGAAAACCAAGGCATAGGTGAGGCCCAATTCCTGCAAAGTATTGCTGGGGGAGAATGGAAGATGCAACTGTCAAACCACATGAGAGGTCCATGGTCAGTATAAAAGCCTTGTTCTGGCCAGATGAACCAAGGGTGACATGGCACTGAGGCCAGCCCCTGCTCAAGTTGAGTCAGGGCTGGTCTGGGAACTTGAGCCTGACAATGGGCCACCCATCGTGGGAGCTGGAGAAACCAAGATGGAAGAAGTGAGTGGGGCCAACCCATAGCACCCTTCCATTAAGACATGAAATTGTTTATGTTCGTAGCATCAAAGAAACTAAATTATGTCATCCAAGACTAAAGTAAGAATAAACCATGACTGAAATATATGTAACACAAACAGGCAGGGAGTGTGGGGGAAAAAAAGCTTTGATATGAATAAACTACCATAAATTTCCTATGTTTCCCATTTTAATATTGCAATCGAATACAAAAGAAACAAAATAAGGTAACTGCATTCATTCCTTTGAAAACTGTAATTGATGAAAAACTTGCCGTGGATGTTAATAATCTTGAGAATGACAAAAATAAATATTTGTATAGCACCTTACCTTTTTGGAAATACTTTCAGATATATTACCTCATTTCAAATATATTATAGAGACAAAATCAAGGATTGGCTAGGTCATGTGACTCGCTTAAGGCACAGAAATAAGAAATAGTGTTGTGAGGACAGACATCTTAGTCTCTGACACCAGGGCTATGATTTTACAACTGTGTCATGTGCCACCTGCCCTGTGTCAGGGTGAAAGCCCAAAAACCTGAGCACTCGAATCTTGATTTGACAGTTAGGAGAGAAATAGGTTAGGGATGCCCCCCTCTCCCAACCACTTCCTGCTCTTCAATCTTCTTTGGCTTTTCTCGGTAGAACCACCCACAGTTATGGGGAGAAATCATCTCAAATTGTAAAGGATTGGAATTGGTAATGTAGCACACATGATTAACTTACTGGCTGATGACCTGACAAGTTACTTATCAAACTTACCATATGAAAAAACCAGACTTGTATAAATGATCTAATTATTTACTAGCAAATATCTATCTTCAAAATTAGCTAAACCAAATGAATTGTTGTAGTCATGCATCTAAGTAATGTCCTACTCTGCTCAGTCTTTCCAAATTTAAATTAAATCAATGATAGACTCTTGGCAACCAAAGGGAATAAACATATACTCGTTAATCTCTAACTTGATCACAGATAATTAAATACAATCATGTTATACAGTTTAAATATCATCTATTACATTGGTCAACTCTCCAAACATCGTGGCTGGCGAATAGTCAGATAATGAACATGGTTAAGTTGCCATCATTTTTATTCCTCTGTAATTAACTCAACTCCATATTAATTAACTGGCAAACAAATAAAGATACTTTGGGTGGGTGAGCAGCAAAGTGGCAGAATAATCACAGATATTTTGAGATTCTGCTCAAATAAAGAGGACTAAAGAGCTCAGACCCATCACAATAACACTTCTTTTGAGCTATACTCCTTTGTGATGGCTTTTTGCCTGAACCAAGCCTGAGTTTTAACGTGGCAGACAGCTGGTGATTCACAGCTGGTATCCAACAGGGGTGTTGGTATTAAGGAGCTTAGAATTTGCTGAAGAGTGGTTAGACAGTCATTCCTAGGAGAAGAGCAGACTCTTCCTGAGATCCCGAACACTTTCTTTTAGGATTCAAAATTACCGAGACTGCCAGATACCCTGGGGTAACATTCACCAAGGTAGAAATTCGGAAAGGGCTGCGTGAAGTCACTTAGATGATGAGCTGGTTTGAATTTTGTTCAGCAAGGATTCACTAGTTACCCCTCACACCATAAAGTGCTGGGCATGGCCAGGTGACTCTCTTCAGTCAGTGGAATGTTTAGCAGAGGCTGGAGGTATGCTTGCCCTCCTGGGCTTGCTTCTTGACCTCTGCATGAGATTACCATGCCCTAGATGATTACTGACCCCAAGAGAATGACAGACACATGGAGCAGACCTGAAACCAACCTGTAGCCTGGAGCCAAGCTCAGCTGATCCAGTCTGCATCAGTCAAACCACAGTCGATCTGCAGACTTAAGAGCAATAAATAAATGCCAGACAGGATCTATGAACAGTGAGGGCCAAGCATTGAGGGGGAAGAGTGGTTCTGGGGTTTAAGAGCCCCAGCAACAGAATCCGTCCCCACTGGTGCAGTCATCATGGAGACAGGCTTGCACACCAAGGAGTTGGCCAAGTGAGTGAAAGGCAAGAGCTGCAACCGTAAGAGGTGTAACCCTGAGAGCCCTAACCCTTGTGAGGCTCACCCTGGGCTGAGCTTCACCCAGGACGTTGTAGCACGTATAGGTGTGTATAATGCTGGTGGCAGCATTATACACATCTGGAGCCTGCTCAGGATGGCTGCCAGAGGGGAGAGAGCAGAACAAGCCACACCTCTTCCAGTAACAGGGCAGCAGCACTTTCTAAAGGCAAAATAGAGTTCTGGCACCAGCCAAGAAGTAAGAACAATTCGAACTCATCTTTGGACATGGTGCATAATCTAAGAATTCTAGAATATGCCATTGGAGGGAGTTCTAAGAATGGGGTGGGGTAAGATGGGTCTCCCACTAACCTGGGAGGTTTAGAACTCTTTTTGTTGTACTTTGGAATGACACTGTTTACGCTCCAAGATGGTAACAGGCTTAACAGTAATCCCGACCAAAAGGATGGCATCAGGTAAAACATTTCTTATAGGAGCAGGAAATCACTGGGAAGACAACCAAACTGTTTAACATCCTGAATATTCCCGGAACAGAAATGGGTCCAACTTATTTCAATAACCTTTTAAATGTGGAGGAAATGTAATCACCTTATCAAATGGTGGGAAACAGTACATTGTCGATTAAGACAGAGCGATTAGAAACTCTGGCAGACAAGGGACAACTTTTGATGTAAGCACAACCTAAAAAACCCCTTCACCTGTAGGAGTGTCTGGGTTCTTGAGTCTGGACAGAATCCCAGCCCACCACTTGCCTGCTCTGTGACCTTGAGCAATGATTTCATGTTTTCTTAAACTCACTTTCTTCTCTTGCAAAATAGAGATGATAATGCCTGCTTCACAGTGCCAAGTGATCAGTTAAATGAGATTCTACACAAAAATGACTAATACAGTTCCAGGTAGTCAACAAATGCTAGCTATCATTGGGCTTATTTTGTTCTCATAAGATATTAATTGCTTGGAGATAGAGCCAGCCAAGCAGGAGAGGAAAATCATTTTCATTTCACCAATTATACTGATAATGCAAAATCAAATAACACTGACGCTGTTAACTGGAGATGAGTCATGTAGCTTGCATCTGCTGGCAAAACTGGCAATTTCCTCTCAGGTATTTTGTCTGCGTTTCGGACCTGCCTGCACTACGTAAGTGGTGTCTTGCTGATGATCGTGTAGCTTTGGCATAGTGAAAAGAAGAAAATAATCACTCGTTTCTCTATCCAATTATCCTTTTATAGACAAAATTAAGATATTTAAACAACAGATCAGAAGAACAGTGGAATTAATAGATCCACTAAAGAATATCGAAACAACATAAGTAGAATAAGATTTTAAAAATAAGCACACAAGAACAATTTTGTACCTATCTTACCAACCCTTACACTTAGTCTCTTTAATCTTATTTTTCATCTGATCTGATTAGTTTGTCCCTTTCTAACTCACCTGAACACTTATGGCATCCAAGGTTTCAAGGATGACTCTGGAATATCCAGCCCGCTGCCCTCCATCTTTTGGAAACATGGTTTATGTACACTGCGGTCCTGCATGTCCTGTCTACTGATAGCGCTAATAAAGGGGCATCTTCTTCTGCTTGTTTTGCTTATCCTACCTGCTACCCTCTTCACATAACAGAGGCAGAGAGAAAGAAGAAAAGTTGTACAAAAACACAACCCTAAATTTAGTAATGACTTTTTTCATTCAGATGGGAAACATTTTTCACTGTCTAAAGGAATCAAGAAACCTCTCTAAACAAGAAGAATCTACCGGCATACCTTGGAGATATTTCAGGTTTGGTTCCAGACCAACACAAGAAAAAGAATATCGCAGTAAAGCAAGTCACATGAATTTTTTGGTTTCCCATCTCATATAAAAGTTATGCTTACACTATACTGTAGTCTATTAAGTGTGCAATAGCATTATGTCTAAAAAATGTACATATCTTCATTTTAAAATAGTGCTAAAAAATATTAACCATTGTCTGAGCCTTCAGAAAGTCACAGCAGTAACATCAAAGATCACTGATCACAGATCACATAACAAACATAATAATAATGAAAAAGTTTGAAATATCGCGAGAATTACCAAAATGTAACACAGAGACAAAAAGCGAGCCAATGTCGTTGGAAAAATGGCACCAATAGACTTGCTCGAGGCAAGGTTGCCACAAACCTTCAATTTGTAAAAAAAACGCAGTATCTGCGAAGCACAGTGAAGCAAAGCATGATAAAACAAGGTCTGCCTGTACAGACAGGTTTCTTTCTATAGGCATTGAGAACTTGGTCCACTGGAATCGATCAGTCATGGGTTTATTTCCACAGGATCTAAATAACCTCTGGTTGCCAGGAAGCTATAGCTGTCCCTCAACCTCTGGGGCAAAGGACCAACAAAAGGACACTTGACCTGCAGGCAGTGAGAGTCAAGGAGCCTGAGGTTGGTCCTGGGACACTGCCGTGAGTCTGAGGGAGGGCAAATGGTGAGGGAGCAAAGCCCAGGGTCACGTTAAGTCCTCCTTGGGCCATCTACTCAGAGGCTGGTGCTAGAAACCTCTGCAGAAAGAAGGAAGGAGGAGAGGAGAGGTGGGGTAAAGGCCAGAATGAGCTCTAATGAGAGAGCACTACCCCCCAGGCATTCGATTTTGTGGCCCAGGAAAACTGCCACTGTAACCATGAGGCCCCAAGACACCACTCAGGGCCTCTCCAACCACAGTGAAACTCCAGAGGTTTTGCCGCTGGGAGCTAAGCCAGCCTCCAGTGCAGTGTTTCTGTGCATTCTACTCGGATTCCTGACGGCTGCCCTCGGTCAGTGGTGCTTGAGCAAGCACTTGTGGACAAAGGTGACCGTGACCAGCAAGGAACTGCCTGAGCCTGGGAGGATTTAGGGGAGACAGAGCTGGGCAGAGCCAATGATTTATTTCAACAGTCCCTGGCTCCCCGACGCCTGCACTGCCCATAAAGCTGCAGTTACTGAACTCGGGGGGTTTGGGTGTCCTGTGTGATATCCACACATCCAGATAACCTGGGACGTTCCTGATAGCATCACGGCGAGGAAAACAAATGGCCAAGCCAAGCTGTTGACGCGTCGGGACAGTAGACTTTCTGTTTGTCTAAGATTGTCGCTTATCTCATGCCTTGTCCCACGGCCTTGAACTCCCACTTCCTGGTTCAGCAGATGAGGAAGTCAGTCTCCACAGCTGAATCCAAGAGAGGGAGTTGGCAAGACATTCAGTCTGGTCACTGCTACTGCGGGGTCTTCCGCCCCCACCCCGCTTAAAGCTCACAGACGAGTGTCAGGTGGTGCGACACACACGGGAAAAGGCAGCTGGGACAGCTGTCCCTGGCCTGTTGGCGGGCCCCATCCATCTGTTCCTCTGTTTGTCTCGCGAAACAGAACAAGGCCACCTCCGTGGTGGGCAGTCAGGGAGCAGGTGGCCAGATATGCAGAGCCAGTGATGTGGGTCCAGGAAGACGGGGCCCGGGGCAGAGAGAGGGAGCGGGATCTGGGTCTCAGCTCCAGAGGAGAGGGGCTCCCAGCTGGACCTGGTCTCACCAATGTCACAGTGGGCAGAACTGGCACCCTGGGTTGGCTTATCATGTCCTATCAAACATCCACTCCTGCAGGGGTGGGGCGGAGTCACTCTTGCTTTTGAGAGGAGGGCGGTGAAAAAGCCACAAGCAAGTCAAGAGAAGGTTGTGCAACATCCCTCCTTAAATCTGCTTTCTGGGATCCACGCTCCCTTTTTATACCACCTTGTGCCTGTTCACACCCAGTCCCTAAGTTCCCTCCCGAGCCCAGCCGTGCACTGTCTGGAAGGTCCCCATGTTGCAAAATGCCTTCTCCTTCACCCACATCCCCATCAAACCTCCCTTGGTCTCAGCGCTGGGAAAGCTGTCAGACGGCGGTTATGTCAAGCACATCTCTTTGTTTTAGGTTATATTAACTGCAGTTTCCTCCCCCCAGGCCCCTTGGCTGCCTCACCCTGGCATTAAGCCCTTACATTTGCCTGCCCCCGAGCTGCTTATTTCTCCAGAGGGAAGTATCACCTGTCCATTTGTCTGCTAACAAACTGTGTGATCATAACAGTCAACCCACTCCAGCCCCAGAGAGGAAAGGGAAAGGAATGTTTGTGGCCAGGCTGAGCATCTAGGGCAGGGCGGGGGCTTTGGCAGGAGAAGGGGCTCTGGTTACAGTAGAGGCAAAGAGACAGCAAACAAAAAGACACCTTCTCCACCAGCAGTGCACAAAGCACTGGGGTGGGTGGTTTGCAAAGGTTATAGAAACCGGAGCCCAGAGAGGGTGACCGGCTCTCCAAGGTTACGCCACGAGACAGGAGAGAAAGCAGCAGAACAGGGGTTCAAACCCTAGTCTATTGGATGCCGAAGCCACAGTCTCCGGAAGCTGCCTTATGATTCACAGGCTGCCCTCGGAGCGGGACACGCACACACAGGTGTCCCAGGCTCCTGAGTAGAGTCGTCGGCTCTCCTGGCCAAAGGACTGAGTCGGACACAGTACCCCCAGGGCCCGGGGCTCAGCGTGGCTCACGAGGGAACATGCAGCCGCCACTCCCAAGGTCAGAGCAGAGGGCTGGGGCCCGCGCGCTGCAGGCGGGAGGCCAGTGGGAGGGGGAGACCAGAGGCGAGCCCCTGCCTTCCACACCACTGGGGAGCAGGAAGCATAACTCCTGCCCTTCCAACCCCCAGGACCTTCTGACACCACACACGTATGGCTGGCTGGGAAAGGGAAACTTATCAGCACCGCAGGTTTTGAGCCACTTACGATAAAACATAATATGCACAAAAACAATTCTGAAAATCCATTAGTTCCTATCATTACAAATATATATTTATCAGTAGTAAGCCCTGCTCATCAAGGCTCTCATCTTAGTTTGTGGACCACATGAGATGGTCATCCACTAAACACTGGAAAAATTAGGAGCGTCAAGTTGGAATGGGGTGGACAGGGGAACAGCATAAACAAGGAGGACACCAGGGCCTGAGGGGGCTCGAGGGGCCAGGCAGACGCTCCAGATGGGAAATCAAGGTAGAAAGGAAAACGAGAGGCTGAAGGAACAGGCTCACGTAAAGGTTCATGGAGGAAGAGGAGGAGAAGGAGGGAAGGTGGAGGAGGAGGAGGGGAGAGAGGAACCCCCTGTTCCAACACGTGGCAAGAAATGTGCCTCTCTGATGCCCAAGAGCCTCTTTAGAAATGGAGGGCCACGGGCTCTTGGGTGCAGAGATGCGAGGTGATTACTCAGGTGATGCTGTCTGGGGGCAGTTAGAGGTCAGCTACGGAAACAGAGACTCTCCCATTAACATGGAGAACACATCCAGAAGCTGAAGGAAGAACTCAGAAGTTATACTGTCCCTGGGTATGTCCCACCACCAGGTGTCACCCAATCGGAGCACAGGCCCCTGAGGGAGCCAGGAGCCCTGAGGCCGGTGGTGAAGCTGCATCAGCCCCGCTCCCGGGCGGCCAGCGTGCGTCCCACCTGTGTTGGGGAGATTCTGACACAGGCTCAGATCCCAGCCTGGCCCTGCTACCCTTCTCTGCTCCCAGGTCAGTGCCTGTTCTCTAGCTCCAAGGCACGTGACTTCCGTTTCCTCTCTAAACCCCTAGAACCGACATTTAGTGCCTTCTCGGGTGATCGTGGGAGAGTGGGCTGGGCTACCGCTCCCACTGTAAAATTAATTTCCTAAGTGCGAATCAGTTGACAAGGGCAAAGAGAAGGAATTCTTGAAAGAGCCCATCAAAAAAGCAAGCTGCAAAAGAGAAGACCGTGGATCTCCCTGGATCCATCCCTGTCCTGAGTTCTTAGGATAGAAATTTGAGAGGAAAGCATGCTCTTAAAATGGGACTTTTGCCCATTTTTGGTGAGTCCACTTTAAGAAAGTGGCACATAGAAATCTAAGCTTAGCAAAATGGACACATTAGGCAATACTTATTCACCTTCTGAAAGGATCTTTTATTCTGCACAAGCATTTACAGCAAAATATCTTTGACACCAAACATGGTCTGAGTGAGTCCTTCTGTACCCCAGGTATTAAGCCAGCTTTGGAATGCAAAGTAGTGCATCCTGCCGTCAAAAAGCAGCAGAGGAAAGCCAGATATCAGCTGAGGTGACCCTGTCCATGGAGATTTACACAAAATTAGCTGCAACTCCCTAGGCCATGTCTAGTAGGCAGCCCTACGCCCACATCAAAGTTTCTGCGTGTTTCTGAGGCTCTCTGTCTTAAAGGCTCCTTCTGGCTTGAATGGAACCCTTAGCCTCACATGCTTTCCACTTCCCCACCCTCAAGCTCTTCTCTGCCAGCAGTGGCACCGACCCACCCAAGTACACAAGTGTTATGGTCAGGGTCACACTAGCTGCTATGGAAAAAAGTCTATAGATTAGGATTTATTTTTCTCTCAAGTAATAGTCAAATGTGAATGTTCCCAGCTGGCAGGCAGCTTTCCTCCCTGTGATAAGCCAAGGACTCTTCCCCTCTTCCCAGGTTCAAGGAGACTTCTACATCCAGTTGGCAGATGGGGTAGTGGAACAGAGAAAGCACACCTGCTTTTTAGCTGCCTTCTGGGAACTGACACGCATCACTTTTGCTTAGCTTCCCTTGGTGACAACCAGCCAACCATATGGTCCCACCTAGAAGCAACAGGAGCTGAGAAATGGACTCTTGGTCGAGCAACTGATTCCCAGCAATAGCTCTGTGCTGTGGAAGGGTGAGCAGGAGTTGTATTGGGCGGTTTGCCATCTTTGCCACAAAAACATCACGACTTTTCCTTGATTTCCCCCGTCACAGAAGGATGGCGAGTGACAGAAGCTTTTACACAAGGTTAGCGGATGTTAAAGAGGGTGGTGGTTAGTTATGCAGATAAAACCTATTTTGAATGTGTCCCATTAAAAATGGCAAAACAGCTTCAAATTAAATTTTTGATATATTCTTAACAATCCTTTGTCTGTCCAAGAATTTCTTACTGGGCAACTTTCATGGCAGGTCCTTCTAATCTCTTCAGCCCCCAAATTCTTGTTAAGTCCTCATGTCCAGCGGTCGGGGTCAAATCTATGTGTGTGCAGCTCGGGGCTGAGCCAGGAGTTCATCCACAACTTTATAGGCTTGCTACCTTGATCTCCCTGGAACTTTCCAGATCCCAGGCACCACCCTTTCTGGTCCACTGGCTAGAAATCCAGAGTTTTCATCTCCCTGTTCTGTCATGTTCTTCCTGTGACTGCCTCTGTTACCAGTTCTATGGTACTTGGAATTCTGTTATTTTTCCCCCCAATCTGCTTGCTATCATTTTACTTTTCCGTGTCCTCCAGGAGCTACTCAATGCATTTTCTCCAGGGAGTTTTTTAAACTGCCATCAGTGGGAGACATGGAGGTGGTGTGTACTTAATCCATCTTTGCAAGAATTGGAACCCACTGAAGGTTTTTAAGCAAACGGCACGTAGCTTTCTATTCCAGAAAGCTTTGTTTGGCTGGGGCAAGGAGAAGAGGTAAAGGCAGCAATGTTAGAGCAGGGACTGCAGAGAGGAGGTGAGAGCCGGCAGAGCAAGCTAAGACACAGAGGCCATAAGCCAGGTCAAAGGCCACGGCAGGGGAGGGGGCAAAGTCCAGGGCTACTGAGAAGTGGGTTCTACCGGCTCTGAGGGCCAATTAGATGTAAAGACAGAGACTTATGGAAGTATCCAGAATGGCTCCCTAGGAAGAGAAAAGGAAGAGGAACAGTTCGCTCCAGGATGTCGGTCTTTGATCAAATTCGTAGGTGGATGCTCCTTTCATAGACCAGAACAGACGGATTTGAAATCTCTCTCCACTTTCCTTCTCTACACTTCAGGACCACTGGCCTCTGTGTGATCAGCCGCACCAAGATATCCTCCATTCTGACAAAATGTATCTGAGCCAGCTTGAAGATGTGCAAAGCTTGTTGCTACTATTGGCCTGTTTGCTGTTTTCAGTAGAAACAACTCAAAATTGACTTTATCTGTATAACAAGCCACCACCTTCAGTTGGGAAGTAGTCACAGGTAGAGCTATCATTCTGTATGTGTTGCATCAATGGAACTTACTTTTTTGGAGCCCTGTTTAAGAATTTCGCCATTTGTTTCTATGATTTGTTAGCAAAATACTATTGGGTGACATTTCAAGTATATAAAACACTTTAAGAGAAACTAAGAAAACCTTAATTTGCCTGGACTGTTCGTTAAAGAAACTAATATCAGAGAACTTAATGTAGCCTCAGATAGGATAAGGCTTTCCTGATGTGTTTTTGCAGAGGTAGCTGTGTCTTTAGACACAGACTCTAAAGGGCCACACGCAGATTCACCATGGAAATGTATTCGTGTTTCACAGGCTCCCACTTTACCTGCTAGCATATAATTCAACCTTTTAGCTGCCTACAAAGTCTGCATCCTAGCCCCATTATTTTTTCACAACTGAGAGGTGATTAATCACTCCAACTATGGACAATTTGCCCTTAACCTAGAATAAACACCTTTTCCTCTGTTGAGTATGCTTACAAAGAGCGAGACCCAGAACCCATTTAGCTTGGTCACAGTACTGAGACGGTAAAACCTTCCTCTCGTTGCAACCATGTGCTTAACTTTGGGTAGAAAAAAACCCAAAAACCCTAAAAATGGAAAGAAATTACCAAGATAAACAATACAAAGGACTGAGAATGAAAGCCCTTACACTTGAGACAGAATTGGATTATTTCTTGGAAAGGCTTTTTGAGACAGGAATCTGTGGGCAGAAGGAGAAGAAGTTTCCTTTTGTGTAGCTTGCTGCAAGTCGACAGAAGAAATAAAAGGAGGGAAAGCTTTGGCAACCTGTTGCTAACAAAGCCCTTAATTTGGGCTGAGACTTCTAGGGTTCGGGAGCGCCAGAGAGCATTCTTGTAGCAAGGACAGCATCACTGCAAGACAGTGCCCACCCTCCCTGTCCCCTGGGTGGGCAACTGTTTCTCCTTTCCTGAACCTGGGATCATGCTGAGTCAGAAGGTTTTGTTTGATCAGTTGGAAAAGAAGAGCGAGTGGGGTCTGAGCCTCAGGTTTTTTTGTTCGTGCCCAGGCATAAGGCTGTCAGACCCACTGCCACTGTGCTGCTTGATAAGAGACATCCTTTAATCAGCACAGAAGGACCAGGCTTTGGGTAAAAAAAAATTCTACATTGCTCAGAAACTCTAGGCAATGCTTTTAATCATGTCCATTTCTGCTCTATTCCTCCAGTTAAAAGTTTTCTGAGAGCCCCCTTTCTGGCATCTACATTTTATTTGTGAGGTTTACCCATGAATAGAGGCCTGCCGCTGTCTGTGGGATCTGGTGATGCTGAACTGGATTTGTTCTTCGGTCAAAGTTTTCCAAAAAGGTGTGGTCGGCACAGCCTAGGCTGGAGGTTATGCAGGGAATGGGAACTGAGCTGGAGAGTCAGCCGGATCTAAGTACTTTGGAAAGCACGTGCAAGGATTTGTTAATACACTACAGTTGGTCCAGTGAAAACATTTTCAAATACCCCTGGGTGCTCATGCAAGAGCTAAGAATAGGTATAAATTCCCACATGTGAGAGAACTCAAAATAGCATCAAACAACAGACTCAGAAATATTTGGAGGAGGCCCTATCTGCCAACCTCACCAAAAGACAAGCAAAAAATTCCCAGTGGACCTTTGGCTGAGTTTCACCCCTCAGACACCTTGGCTGGTTGTACCAATGAGTGGATTCCTTGTGAGATATTTTGGATTTGGTCCATTTCTTCATGAAGACTCAATGGCTGGTTCATGTCTGGATTTATCGTTCAAAATGCTGGTAAAAGACTTTTCCATGAAAAGACAGTAGGCAGCTATAGAGAAGGTTGGTGATGAGTTTTATGAAAAGGAATTCAGATGTCCCGTGTCAGATAACTAAGGACAAGCTGAGGTGGAAGGGGACTAAAGTCAGGAGATGCATCTCAGAGCCAGAAACGTGCAACTGCATCCAGAGGGAGAACCAGAGCCACAAAGGTGGGGTCAGCTCCTGATGAAGACGAGATTACTAGAGCGGTAAGAGCAGTAATGATGAACTAGCTAACATTTATTGAACATCTACTATATCTTATTTGTCCGAAGACCCATTGCTGAGAAGTGGCAGAGCTTCAATTCAAACCTGGAGTCTCTGATCCAGATCCCTGGCTCTTAACCTTTACTCCACTGGCCTCGAGAGTGGGGATCCTGGGTTTCCTTGGCTGGAGTGAGAGCTCTTGGCAAAATTTTGCATTTAGAATTCTAATACCAGCATGGACTTATATACACTACCAAATGTAAAATAGATAGGTAGTGGGAAGCAACCGCATAGCACAGGGAGATCAGTTCGGTGCTTTGTGACCACCTACAGGGGTGGGATGGGGAGGGTGGGAGGGAGATGCAAGAGGGAGGAGACATGGGGATGTATGTATATGTATAGCTGATTCACTTTGTTATAAAGCAGAAACTAACACACCCCTGTAAAGTAATTATACTCCAATAAAGATGTTAAAAAAAAAAAAGATGTTTAAAAAAAAAAAAAAGAAAGAATTCTGATACCAAGTGGGCCACTGCCAGGGCCATTTTGTATGAGTGTGCAGGTGTGCATTACACAACTTTGTACACATCACAGTTTAGGTCACTGCCACTCCCACTCAAGAAACTGCACAGTAGACAGACTGCCAACTGTATATTCTGGCCCTGCCATTTCTATTCCACCTTTACAAGTGAGACCCCTAAACTGGTGGAGAGACAAAGTGACCCCAAGGCCACTGGTTGTGGAGAAAAGTCAGGACTGACCTACAAAGGACATCTCTACCCTCTGGCCAACCCACTGCAATGGATTCTGCCCTGTGTCCTACACTACAGGCTCCTGCACTACAGGCTCCGCTAACAGCTGGTAAATAAGTCAAACACGTACACAGGATTCTGCGAAGAAATAAGGACAGATAAGAAGGCTTCCTCAAAAAAAAAGAAAAGACAAAAACAAAAAAGCAACAAACAAACAAAAATCTGGTCTACCCCAGAGAAGCCAAAGGAAAGGGTTGGCATCAACTTGGATAAGATTCCTGAACTGCCTGCTCCCCCCAGAAACAAAGGAGAGGGGCACTATTTTGAAGTACGTGATACTCGAGAGGCAACTGATCAGTGCTATGGGAAGACCAGAAATGCTGTCATTAGGAAAATGAAATCGGTGCATGCTTGGATTTGTGTCTCACGAGGGAGCCACGAGCGCTGCTCTTCTGCTGGCAGGGACTGACTGCGAGCAGCAAGGATGGCTGCGTGCTCCTGTCCCAAGGACGCGTACGAGGGCCAGAGGAAGATTTCTCAGCTGCTCCCATCTGGGGTGGGTGAACTGAGCCAGGGACGAAAGCCTCAGAGACCTAGCTTCCACAGGCAGCTCTGTGAGCTGGGCCAACTCCTTTGACTGTCTCTGAGGAAGGCCGCGACTCTCTGAGCCCCTTAGAAACATGCAGTAAAGGCCTGGCCACTTGTTGGCATTTCAAGTGGATTCTCATTCCCCAGATGTCCTCACAGCTGGTCCAGACCCACGGAAAAAGCTGCTGTGAACAGTCATTAAAGGCAGCAGCGGATCAGGAATGGTCTCCATTAGCCCCTGGCTGCCACCAGCTTTTAGGATAGCTTGGACTAGTCTTTTCACCTTTTGGGGCGGGGGGTTGGGTCTCAGTTTCCCCATGTATAAAGTGGGGGAGGGGAAGGTTAGAAAAATATGTCTTTTCCATTTCAGCTCTAAATCCTTTGATTCTATGAAACAGATTGGTTTGAGAGGATGGCTGAATTGCCATCCACAGCAAAATCATTTCCATTATTATTTATTTCATGAAGCCAGGCTTCTAGAACAATGCCAATCCAACCACTGGAATCTCAGGTGAGCTCAATAAACAGATCCCTCACCCCTCGAAACAATCTGAGCAACAAACAGGAGCGTCAGATGAAAGGAGACAGAATTATCATCTCTCGTCCCAAACCCAACCCCACATTCCTATTTCAGTTTGCACTTGAGTGCTCAGTGCACAGCCCAGTGTAGTGAAAAAGCACCGGAAAAGGAGTCGAAACCTGTTCCAGGCCCAGCTGTCTTACAGTAATTGACACATTCGCCAATATCCCTGTCCTACCCACTCTCACTTCTCAGACATTGGCTCCACGATCACCACTAAATGAAATGAACTTTCCAGGGAGCTGGAGAAGCTTAAACTTCAGAGCCCCTCACTTGTTTGTGCCCCTACAAGTGCTGGAGATTGTAGAGTTCAAGGCGAAATGCATTTCTGTCCAAGCATTTCTCTTCCACTGCTGAAGCATATCTCAGAAGAAAGGGATGGACATTTTCAAGATTCCAGTAACTTTGGGGGGTTTCTCACTTTAAATAAATAATCACTTTTGTACCTCATTTTGTACTGGTGGTTTTATATCAATTCTTAAATTAGGTTCCCCAAATAACATAAACCTCAGGGCCACAAAGCCCAGATCTGACCCTGGTTGTATATGTGCTCCGCTAGTAACAGTTAATTGGATGAGGGAGGAAGGCTGACCCAGGCTGGGCAGAGAAAGAGAGAGAATGAGAATGGGAAATCTCAGTTTCTAAACGTTTTAAGATCCAGGCTCCAGTCTCTTCTGAAGCCCTTTTGCACTTCCTGCCCTGAGGCCTTGGCCTTGCCTTAACCCTAACCTTGTCCCAGTGGGTTTCTCTTGCGAACAATCAAATAATCCTTGATAACCCTTATCTCTCGGTGACTTTGTCTGACTCTATTTCTTGATGCCTCTGTTTCCTCGTCTGTAAAATGTCGAAGCCAGCAAGCACATGTATTTCAAAGTTTCTTTCCCAGCCCTCTGATTATAGGAAAGGCTGCTGCAAAGCAAAGCAGGATCAAGTCACGGAGACCCCTCTGACTTCCTCCAACTAGCCAGATCCAAGCCCAGAACCAAGCCACATCGGCCACATGAAGAGCCACATGATCAGCCACGTGATCGGCCCCAGTCGCTGTTGTCTTGGCAGAGACTACTGTCCCTTCCAGGAACTGAGGGTGCAGAATGGAAACAGGGACCTCAGACTCCTCTGGTACAAAGTCAACACTTCCAACACCCAGTTCTGCCGCAGATGAGCCGGGGGCTGGCCCAGGCCGAGCTCGCCTGCAGCCACGCTGCTCCCGTCCACGTGCGCTGTCACTGTGGCCACGCGCGTGTTTATAGCTCCCTGTGCCTGTCGGAAAATGACGCTCAGCCTTTTTCTTACTCCCCCCTCTTCCAGGCCCTTGGAGTAGATAGAATGTTAGTGATTATGTGCGATTTCAGTTGGAGTTCCCACTGCACAGGATCCTCAGACAATCCGTGCCTGCTTCTAACGCGCGTGGCATTTCACAGGTGCCACTGTCTGCCACAAAGGAATGCCGCATGGGCGGCCGGGGGCTGTCTCTTTAGAGCCGCTGAACTAAACGGAAAAACAGAATAAACTGCAGCTGTACAGAATTAGATTAGACAGAAGGAAAAACAAAAACAAAAACAACCACCTTCCCTCGGGTGGCAGTAAGACAGTGGTGTATATTAAAAGGGACAATGTGTTAATGAAATCTCAAGATACTTTTAGAAAGAGCAGACAGCTTCCTCCTGGGGATGGGTGTACGGTTGGTAATGCGATCCTGTTTAGAGGCCTTGGAATAGATTTGATGAAATCTCAGTGTCCCTTCCAGGCCCAGACTGATGACACGATCCCTCTGCCCCTATAATTGCCTGAAGAGGCCCACAGTTTAGCCAACTGTAACTTGGCTCTTTCCCATCCAGTCCTCACTACCATCCCACTTCACTACCAACCCCTACCCTCATTAAGGGTAGGTGAGGCTTAACGGGAAGAGTCCGGATGCTATGAACAAATGTGGGTGAATCTCTTCCAGAGGCTGAACTGACTGCTGTCTGGTAACTGAGGCTCCGTGGCCCTGGTTCCTCATTCAAGGTGTCTGTATCAGCCACCCTCCTTGTGTGAACCATCCTTAAAGGCACCCTCAGATGAACAGCAAACAGAAGCTTCCAGAAAAGCAGTCCCTCCCACCATAGGGAGTAGGAAACGTCTGACCAGTAGAGCCAGTTGACCAATAGATAAATCAACCTCAGGTCTCAGAATCCTGAGGAAACTTGACCCGTATGCTCAATACCCATGTTGGTTCTGGCTTCACTCATGAAGCAGTAACTCATTCCATTGGCCTCGTGTGGATGTCTGCATTTTAAAGGGCTTTTGGTGGAAGCAGAGGACATGGACAAAGTTTTGCTCGTCACTGTGTATCCACAGCACCAATCACCATGCTTGGCACATACTGACACTCAAAAAATTGTCCAAGGAATAATAAAAATAAATGTATCAATTAGGTGATTAGTCAGTAAATTATGTTTTCTTGGGTTCCTTCTGATTTTCATATTATATTATTTTATTAGTTATTTATTTAATAATTAATTATTGTAATAATCACAGTAGATAGCCTGTCATATAAGGCAGTTTTTTTCTTCTATTTGCATTAAACTTACTCTGCCCAAGATTTAAATCATTTCCCTTTATGGAAAATAAGATTCAGCACAATTTTGTAAACTAGTCCAGGTTCATATTTTTTATTCAAGATGACTGTGGAATCATACTTGTATCTAAAAATAATGACAGCCCATTGGCAGAAATGAGGAGCCAGAGAAGGTAACTATGAAACAGAAGTGTACCCCAGGGAGGGCTCTGGATTAGGACCAGGAGGGCGGGCACTGGTGCCAGCTCTGCCTTTATCCAGCAGCTTGCCCAGGAGGAGATCATTTTCTTCCCTGGACCCTGGTTTATTCATCTGGGAGATGAGAGAGTTGTTCTCAGTGGGGAACCTTCTGCCTTCAGCATGTGATATGATTCATGTGAATGATCGTCCCACTTCCTGCCACCTCCCTGTAAAACCAGAATTCTCCTCGTGAGGAGGAGGTCAGAGCCAGAGGTCTTTCCTTCTCTCTGGCTAAAGTTTTTTTCAGGTAGCTCTTGACCTGCCACTTGTAAAGGGAATGTACTGAGAAATATCGCACTTAGGGTACATCTTTATCATTCTGCCTGACACTCATTTTTCCATAACCAGGAGGGAGAAGACTGTCTAATTCATTTCTAGAAACAATTTAATTTAGAAGAGCAGGTGCCATATTCTGGCCGTGCACCTCAGGGTCAGAGGTCAGAACTCATGTTCCAGGTCCTCTACTGACTGGCTGTGAGCTTTGGGCGTGATTTAATAGATAGATAAATAGATAGATAGATAGATAGATAGATAGATAGATAGATAGATAGATAGATAGATAGATAGATAGATACATGCATACATACATACATACATACATGTAGAGCTATAAATGGATAGATAGATCTAACTGGCTTACTTCATAGGGTGATCATGAAAACCATATAAGACATCATTTGTGCAAACAATTTGAAAACTTTAAAGTACAATAAACATCGGTTTTCAGATGCCCAAAATATGCCCCCAAGGAATAAAGGCATATATTGGTGTAATGTCATAGATATTACACTTCCACCAGCACCACTTGCTACCAACTCCCAACAGACCAAGATGTTAGCTGCTCAATGCCTCCTTCTCTGCCACAGTCCAAGGTCACAGCCTTCCAAAAATCCTAGACCTTCCCAAGTGCTCATCTGAAAATTTCAGGATTATTTAGCGAAGAAGTCACAGTTCACCTTGCTGGGTGATAAAGGATTTAAACGGAAAATGATACTACCATCAACAAATAAATATCAATAACAAATGGATAAAAGTATGTTAGAGATATTCTCACTCAGAGTAAATAGACTGAAAAAATAATATTTACCCAAGAAAATATGCTTGCTGCTCCAGGTAATAATTTTTTCAGCACTATCAGAGACTAATTCTTCCAAGCTAACTGATGCTCAAAAATAGAATGGAAAGCCTTGTATATATGGTTAGTTGATTTTCCACAAAGGTGTCAAAGACCATTCAATGGGGAAAGGTCAGCCTTTTCAACAAATAGTGCTAGGAAAACTGTATATCCACATGTAAAAGAATGCATTTGGGTTCTTACCTTAAACCATATACAAAAATTAACTCAAAATGGAACAAAGAATTAAAACAATAAAACTCTTAGAAGCAAACATGGGATAAAATTTTCACGACATTGCATTTGGCAATGATTTATTGGATATGATACCAGAAGCACAGGCAGCAAAAAAAGAAAACAAAAATAGATGAATTAGACTTCATCAAAATTAAATACTTTTGTGTATCACTATCAAGAAAGTGAAAAGGAAACACACAGAATGGGAAAAATATTTGCAAATCATATATCAGATACGTAATTAATATCCAGAATATACAAAGAATTCCTGCAGCTCAAAAACAAAAACAAAAAACCCCAATTTAAAAATGAACAAAGGACTTGACTAGACATTTCTTCAGAAAGGTATACAAAGGGCCAACGAAAAGGACACGAACATGTGCTCAACATCACTAGCCATTAGGGAAATGCAAATCAAAACCACAGTGAGATACCACTTCACACCTATTAGGATGGCCATTATAAAAACAAAACAAAGCAAACACTTTAAATCAACGATACTTCAATAAAAAAATTTAACAAACCAAAATAAATTAATTAAAATTAATAAAAATAAAATAAAGTAAAAAGTGGAAATAACAAGTGTTGGTGAGGATGTGGAGAAATTGGACCCCTTACACTTTGCTGATAGGAGTATAAAATGGTGCAGCCACTATGGAAAACACTTTGGCTGTTACTCAGAAAATTAAACACAGAATTACTACGTGATCCAGCAATTCCACTTGCAGGTATGTACCTAAAAGAATTGAAAGAAGGGACTCAAACAGACAGCAGTGTTCATAGCAGCATTATTTACCACAGCCAAAAGGTAGAAACAACCCAAATGTCCATCAACAGATGAATGGATAAACAAAATGTGATATATACAATGGAATGTTATTCAGCCTTAAAAAGGAATGACATTGTGACACATGCTACAACATGGGTGAACACTGAACACATTAAGTTAAATGTCAGGTACAAAAGGACAAATATTAGGTAAATCCACTTATCTCAGAACCTAGAATGGGTAAATTCAAAAAGGCAGAAAGTAGAACAGAGATTACCAGTGTCTGGGTGGGAGGAGGGAATGGGAACTTATTGTTTCTGGGTGCAGAGCTTGTTTGGGATGATGAAAAGCTCTAGAGATGGATATTGGTGATGGTTGCAGAACATTGCGAATGTACTTAATACCACCAAATTGTACACTTAAAAAATGTTTAAAATGGTAAATATTATGTACATTTTACCACAACTAGAAAAAAAATGGAATGGAGGTCCCTGACATCATGGAAAATTGTTCTTCTGTCATTTTTAGTAGATAGTGGGTATGTTCTATTTACTGAAGGGTCTTAAAACCCAGGAGGAGAAGGCAAAATTGATGGAAAAGAGCCCGCGCTTGAATTTCCCTGTGCCCCCTGCAGCCCTCGCTCACACTCATCAATCTAAGGTTCTCAGCAATCAGTCAGCCTTCTTCTTCCCCCCTTTCAAATACTTTTCAGGGTGGCAAAAAAGACATCAAGCCTCAGCACTCTCACATCTCCAGGTGAATGAGATGTCACCTCAGCCTGCAGTCATCGTCCAGATCTGCACATCAAACAGCAAGGCAGAGAACGGATGCAATGCGTTGAATAAGGCTGGAATCTGCAGCTTGTTCAGTCTAAAGGACATTCTTTTGGAGCTGGGGGGGGTGGATAGACAGCTCAGGGAAAGAAGCAAGAATGTGACCACTAAGAACTCCAATAATGGCCATTTCCCTCTGCCTTGCCCCAAGAGAGATCTACAAAACACGCAGGTTCAAATGGGACAGATTAAGAAAGGTAGGACTGGGGAGGTTAAGAGCAAGGGCTCTGGGGTCAAAGAGACTGGCTGCAAATCCTCATTCTCTACCACTCACACCCCATGAGACCACAAGCTGACTCACCTCATTGTGCATTTCTTTCTCTATATGGACAGAGAATATCCTACTACAGAACCTAACTTACTGGATGGCTGTGAAGATTTTGAAGTATTAATTGATGTCAGCTATTATTATCAAAGAACATAGTAAAAATCCAAAGCTATAACTAAGAGTCATAGTACTGAGCAAACAGAAGAAAAGATTGCTTTGGGGGTATATTGTGTACGCATAAGCGTGTATTGTGTCTATGTATACGATTTGCTTATAACTTTCTAGGCAGAGTCATGTGAATATTAGCCTGAAACCCTCTCCCAAGCTGCTTCCTGACTTCTACCTGTACTGCCCCTCCAAGAACAAAGTTTCTTGGCAGGCAGAAAGGGTCAATGATTTTCAAATCAGAGATGGTGGAGTGTGCTTTTTCCTTGTCAGTTTCCCTAAGTGATGGAAACAAAGCTGCATCTAAGCTAGCCGGGCTCAAGTTACAGGAGCTGGTGACTAGCTCTTCCTAGCTATTCTCTGTCCTCCTCGCATGGTGTGGCAGATACCACATGCCACCTTGATTCGAGCTTCGCTGGACTTTTCTTTCACGTTCTATGTCTCATGCCCAACACCGAGATAACTTATGTACTTGTCTCCTTTCCTGGGTGGGCAGAATCAGGTTTATGCCCCTTTTCCAGAAGTCTCTTCCTTGTTAGGGTACCACCCTACCTCTTCTACAGAGGGAGTGTGTATCCCTCTGTCTGTGTCCTTGATCAAGGCAACTGAAACATCATACAATAACCAAAGTCTCATCAACTGCTAGCAAAGAGGCTAGAGGTCCCTTAGTAATACTGTGCAATCTAGCGTTCCTTAAGAGCCAGGAAGTCTATGATCAAAAAAAAAAAAAATGTAACTAGGAACCATTAATATTCATCAGAATCATACGGAGAAAAGATAAGGAAAAATGGAGAGAAGACAGGTATAAAGAAGGCACGTGTTTCACAATAATGGAGTAACCCACAAAGCTACACTATCTCACAGAACACCGTTTGTCACCATCTATCTCAAAGGGAGGAAGAAATCTAAGTCTGGATGCTAACAGTTGTACCAGCAATAATTCTCATCCTCCAACTCAGGAGCAGAGCTTCCATTCTCCATGGCAGAACGATAGCCATAGCAGATATAGGCAGGGCTACATTCCAGACTCCCACCAACAATAGGATGATTCTCAACATCTGTGATCATGACCATGACAGACCCAAGAGACCTGACAGCTTCATGACAAGCTTCCGCCTTCAGAGAAAGGCATAAGTCTGGGGGACATAATGCTGCATACCATGAAGAACGAAGTGTTTAGCCTTTACTTGCCTCATTGAACTCAATGATGTTTTTTGTAATTAACAAGAGCTATCTTTATTTAGGTTTCCTTTCATCCCCCCAACATGTGTGTTGGGGGATCTGATAGGGAGGGAGGAGAGGATGGCTGTGGGAAAAGCATTAAGCAGAGGAGGGCATGCTATCTGAGAATTCAGTGCTATATAAGAAAAATATGGTAGAGAGAAAACTGTTTCTTCTAAATTTTTCCATTTGCTTACCCTTCCTTGTCACGTAGACTTCCAAGAGTTAGAACCTTAGTTTCAAAATCCTCCAGTTAGAACCTTAGTTTCAAAACTTCTCATATTCAATTGACGAACATGGTCCAGTGGTTTGTAAAAAGGAAAACTAAATATTTTAAAGACACCAATTCATCCCCAATTATAATTAAAATATCAATGGGGCATTCTTTTAGAACTTAACAAAGCAGTTCTAAAGTTCATCTGCAAAAATAAATGTGTAAGGGACTTCCCTGGTGGTCCAGGGGGTAGGACTCCATGCTCCAAATGCAGGGGTCCCGGGTTCGACCCCTGGTCAGGGAACTACATCCCGCATGCATTCCGCAACTAAGAGTTTGCATGCCGCAACTAAGAATTTGCATGCCGCAACAAAGAGTTCGCATGCTGCAACTAAGAGTTCACATGCCGCAACTATGAAGTCTGCATGCTGCAGCGAAGATCCTGCATGCCACAACTAAGACCCAGTGCAGCCAAAATAAATAAATAAATATTTTTAAAATAAATAAAATAAATGTGTAAGTATACTGAAGAAAATTTTGACAAAATAAAAGCAATGAGGGGACACTAGCCCTATCAGGCATTAAGATATATTTTAAAGTTATAAGATGTAAAACAGTGTGGTACTGACTCTAGAACTGACAAGTCAGTTGAAGAGAAGAGACACACTAGATGTAAATTTTAATGTATAAAATTTAATTAATTTAAAAGATGGTATCAAAAATCTGTAGGGAAAGGTAGGATTGCTCAACACATGGTTTTGATGCAACTGGTTAAGTTTTCATAAAAACTTGCTCTAAGTCTCCTTTCCTCAAATCTCCCCAGTTCTGAGTTTCCCAGGATTATGTCACCAGGGCTTGGGAACTGTCATCTTGCTTTCTTCCACTCTGGTCCTCTCATCCCGGTCTCCCACTATTGTCTCTGCTGCATGTGACCTCCCTGAGATCACAGTTCCAATGGGCATCATTATCCTCCACTCCTGGCTCCACTCACAGGGGTGAGGACCACTCCCCCCTCCCATTCACTTCTTAGGCCAAAGTCTGATCACAGCGCTCCTTAACTCCCACAGCACATCCAGGACCAGGACATGTTTAAAGATTTGAAGTTAATAATAAAGAAATCTTCAGTGGTTGACAGGGGAGAGAGGGATGAACAGGGATTTTTAGGGCAGTGAAACTATTCTGTATGATGCTATAATGGTGGATACATGCCATACATTTGTCAAAACCCATAGAATGTACTGTTAAAGAAAAAATTATTCTAGCACTTGTTAAAATGGTAAGGAAGACTTTATTCAGGATTATTACAACAAGTGTCAAGACTACCACAACAGGGGAGAGAGATCAGGCTCAACTCCAAATACAAAAAAAGATAGCTGGGGATTTATAGTCAATGAGCAGAGAGAGGGGGTCAGTGGATGGAAAATTACTAAGAGGAGACATCAAAGGTAGAGATTCTTATTGATCTGGCTTAACAAGATTCTTGATGAAGGCAGGCCAGGGTGATCAGATGGACATCAAGGGTAGGATATGAGGAATCTGATTAAATATCAAGGGCAATCAGATATCAAGAGTGGGGGATTCTTGCTAAACTAATTTATCAGGATTCTTACTAAGACTGAGTGACAGAGGCTCAGCAAAGACAGGACAAGGGCCAAGGTCAAAGCCTTGTCAAGAAGGGAGCTCTCTGAGCTAAACTAAAGTTTGGTCAAGGAGAGAGTCTCTGTCAGTGCAACACCAAGAGTGAACCCTGATGTAAACTATGGACTTTGGGTGATAATGATGTGTCAATGTGAATTCATCAACTGTAACAAATGTACCACTGTGGTGTGGGATGGTGATAGTGGGGAATTTTGTGCATGTGTGGGAACAGAGAGTATATGGGAACTAGCTGTACTTTCTGCTCAGTTCTGCTGGGAATCAAAAACTGTTCAAAAAATAAAGTCTCTTAAAAATTTTTAATTAAAAAGGAAATGTGAAATTGAATAACTCCTTATGTCACAGGCAGCAGGACCATCCCTGGGCCCTTCATAGGCAAGAAGTTTACAGTTAGGTTACCAGCTATGGCACCCAGTTGATCCCTGGGAGACTCGGTCATCTTTGCCATGCCAAACAATGGGAGTGTCTGCTGTTCCATGAAGGTCCCCTCTGTCCTATCATCTCTCTTTACTTCTCCTCTGTTCTTGTGTGGACACTGTGGATTGTACCCAAGGACCACTCACAACCCCCTCCCACTTGCTGTATTAAGAAGCTGTAGGGAGGGGATTCTGGGAATGCTTTTAAAGGCAACAGACTGAGCTGGTACACCGCCTTCAGCCTATTCTCCTTTTTCCATTCAGCATGCCTGGAATGTGGACATAATGTCTAATGCAGCTGTCTTGTGACTCTGAGGATGAAAGCCACAAGCCAAGGATAGCAGAGTGAAAAGAGAGAAAGAGGTTGGGATATTGATGTCATTGTGGACCCTAGATTGCCTGTCTCCAAATGTGTTTTGCCTGAAACAAATAAATCCCTTATTTGCGTAAGCCCCTGATAGTTGGGTTTTTGTTACTTCCAGCCAAACATAATGTCGATTGATAAACTTCTCTACTCCCCAAACAGGCACAAGAGATAGATCGGTCATCCTACTGCATAAACAAATGTCCAACTGGGATGCAGGGGCCTCTAATTTTTTAATATGATTTTTAAGTGTAAAAGCACTTTCTCTCTACACAGCACTTCCCACTAAGTCAGAACTCATGACTGCAATGATTCTCTCCTCTTCCTCCTCCCCAGGGTTCTACCTTATAGACAGGGAGTAGTAGGAAAGGGTGTTAATTGTGGTAGGATTTATTATGCAATTTCTAAGCCATTAAGAATTGATTTTTAAATATTTAAGAACAAAGAATGCAAGATATTGCATCTAAATAAAGACTATTAAGTAACCATAGTTTAGACTAGTGATGATCTGTCTATTCTAAAAGTGATCTTTTTAACATATAAACCAGTTCACTCCTCTAATCAAAAACCTCCTGTGTCAAAAAAGCAAACAAACCAATCAAAAAATGGGTGGAAGACCTAAACAGACATTTCTCCAAAGAAGACATACAGATGGCCAACAAACACATGAAAAGAAGCTCAACATCACTAGTTATTTGAGAAATGCAAATCAAAACTACAATGAGGTATTACTTCACACTGGTCAGAATGGCCAACATCAAAAAATCTACAAACAATAAATGCTGGAGAGGGTGTGGAAAAAAGGGAACCCTCATACACTGTGGGTGGGAATGTAAATTGATGCAGCCACTATGGAAAACAGTATGGAGGTTCCTTAAAAAACTAAAATTAGAACTACCATATGACCTAACAATCCCACTACTGGTCATATACCCAGAGAAAACCATAATTCAAAAAAACACATGCACCCCAATGTTCATAGCAGCACTATTTACAATAGCCAGGACATGGAAACAACCTAAATGTCCATCAACAGAGGAGTGGATAAAGAAGATGTGGTACATATATACAATGGAATATTACTCAGCCATAAAAAGGAATGGAATTGGGTCATTTGAAGAGACGTGGATGGACCTAGAGAGTGTCATACAGAGTGAAGTAAGTCAGAAAGAGAAAAGCAAATATCGTATAATAATGCATATATGTGGAATCTAGAAAAATGGTATAGATGATCTTATTTGCAAAGCAGAAATAGAGACACAGACATAGAGAACAAATGTATGGATACTAAGGGGGAAGGGGGTGGGGTGGGAGGAATTGGGAGACTGGGATTTACACATATACATTATTGATACTATGTATAAAATAGACAACTGATGGGAACATCTGTACAGCACAGGGAACTCTACTTAATGCACTGTGGTAACCTAAATGGGAGGGAAGTCCAAAAGGGAGGGGATATCTGTATGTGTATGGCTGATTCATTTTGTTGTGCAGTGGAGGCTAATACAACATTGTAAAGCAACCATATTCCAATAAAAATTACTACTAATAATTAAAAAACCCTCCTGTGGTTGGTTGTATTACTTCCTTGCCCATTGATATTGGGCTTGGTCAAATGACTTGCTTTGGCCAGTGGGATGTGAGCAGATATGATACAAGCAGAGGTTTTCAGCAAGCTTGCTGGTTTGGCTTTTCCTCTCGCCTTCCTGCTATCTGTCATAAGACCATGCTCTGGCAGTTACTGTCTCAAAATGAAGAAGCAGTTGAAGCAGTCAAGAATCCAATCTGCAGCTTGAAGCAGAGCCTCCACAACAGACCCACAGATACACGAGTGAAAACTAAAATTTATTCTTGCAAACCACTGAAAAGTTGGGATTGCTTGTTATGCAGCATTAGGCAGTGATAGCTGACCAATACACTTCCAATGGCTTTCCAGCTCACTCTGAGTAAAATGTCAAAGTCATCCAAGTGATTTAAAAGAATCCTCATATTCTGGACCCTTTTACATTTCTGACTTCATCTTCAACTACTTACCTCCTTTCTTACTCTGCTCCAGATATGCCAGACTCTCTGTTTTTCCTCTAACATGCCAGACTTGTTTCTCTGTTAGGACTTTGTGCCTGCTGTTCCTCCTGCCTGGAACTCTTTCTCCAAATTCCTGCCTGGCTCATTTGTTAATTTCCCTCAGATCTGTAAGAAATTCATCTCCAGGCAGACTTATCTGACCATCTGATTTCTGATTTTAAACTGCATTCCCCAGTACTCCTTCACCCCTTCCTTGCTTTACTTTTCTACGTAGCACTTATCATCATCTATCTGTCCTCTTCCTGCCACCTCTCTGTTTTATGCACTGTAGTACTCCCAGAGTCTAGCTAGAGCACTGCCTGGCACATAGTAGGCATTTCACAATTATTCATAAATGAACAAACAGATAAATTAGTGTATTAAAATCTCAAAATAAAAATACACAAATAAAATATTATTACTTAGTAAAATAAATATTAAATTTTCATTATATAAATAAAAATGTATAGATGATATTTAATGAAAGAAGAAGTCTAGATGATTAGGAAAAGAAATCGGATGACCCTCATTTGAAATTAAAGGATTAAGAATTAATATTACAGAAAACTACTCTTTCTCCTTTCAAATAAGCAAATGTCTTAAAGAATTGTAATATTCTTGTTGGTAAGAATTCTCTTTTGCTGGCCCAGGTATTCTCTTACACTGAAGGTGGAAATATGTAGGGATTCATCTTCTGGGGAAAGCAACCAAATATCTTTAAAGTTCACATTTGTGGTTCAGTAATTTCCCATCTAGGAATATTTCCCAAAGAAGAAATTAGTGCTTGAGGCAAGGAATTACATACCAAAAACTTCCTTATAGCATTATTTGTAGTGATACAAATTTAGAAACAACTTAAGCAATCCACAATGGGAGAACAGTTAAATGAATCATAGTATGTTCATAGTTTAGTATATGACGTTTGCAAATATTATTTAATGATATGAGAAACTGCTCACACATTATATTAAGTAAAAAAGGCAGAACACAAAATTGCATACATAGTATATCCCAATTACGTAAAAATATATGTGAAAGTGGAAAGTCTAGAAGGAAATCAGTACATGAAAATGTCAACAGTGGTAATCTCTATGACATGGAATTATGAATGATTTTTTACTTTTTTACATACTTTCCTGCATTTTCAAGACTTTCTAGGATGATCACATATTGCTATTACAAATATATTTCTTTTAACATAAAAGGAAATGAGATGCAAATTTGAGACCAACCTCTCTGGTAACAGAAAGTACACCCACAGCATCAGGAAATGATGCTGCAGAATGCCAGAGCCTTTCTTGCCCATATTTGGGAAGGAAAATATTTGAATCCAAAGATGGTGCAAGGGAAGAAGATGGAGAGAGAAGAAGAGATAAAGTCTCTGTTGGCTTCCATTTTCATATGTTTCATACAGCACTAGTTTGTAGTTCCTTCAAGACAGAGACATACCTTCTCTTTTAGTGCCCTGCAGATCCAACCTAGGCTTGGCACACTGCATGAGGAACACAGAAGGGGACTGAAATGCAGGCGAGGAAACAGAGAAACTCTACTGGGGGTCAGCAAATTGGAGGCATGGAACATACAGAAAGATGGGAGTCAGGCCACGGAGAAATAGAAATAGAAGATATAATACAAAGGAAGAAGGGGCCTAAGAGAATGGAGGGAGAGAAGATCAGGTGAGGAGTGGGGTGAAGACAAGTGCCCACACGATGCTCTGTGATGCCCGCATTCTAGCCCATCCTCTAGGAAGGCTCTGGGCTAATGCAATCTAGAGTTGACCCCAAAGGGGAAGTTCTCACTGGCTTTGCATCAGCCCCAGATGATTCCCGAGAAGATCACAACCAGCCACTGCGGGAGTCCTTGACCTTGCAGCCAAGTCTGCTCGGCAGCTGGATCACACCCAGCACCGAGTGACTCACCAGCCACCAGATAATTTGGAAAAACACAGAGACACCAAAGGCTTACTTGCGCTCACTTGCAGCATCCAAGGCCCATTATGGTCCCACTCTGGTTAAGAAAGGTAGGGGGAGTAGATAAATGGGTGGTGAGAGACTATAAATGATAAAGCAGGGGCATAAGAAGTTGCAAAAGTAGGTCACCCCAAAGGGCAATCTCAACTTCTCTGTTCCCCTTGGTGCAAAGAAGGCACATTTTTACCCAGAACGAGGGTGTGGCGTGGAGCAAAGAAATGCGGCTGTCCGTCAAGCAGGCGTGCTGCATCATTTCCTGCCTCAACACCTCCACAGGCCCCCACGGCCGCCACCCCTCCTCTGGCTGCTAGGTGACCAAGCCCGGCCTGTGTGTGCTTCACAGTTCTCTTCCCCAGTTCCCCCAACACGTGTGGACATACCCCGAGCAGGAAACCCTGAGTCGAGCTCAACACTCTTCCTGCTCCCTTCCAGCAGCTTTTCAGGGGGTTAGGACCATGGGATTCTGACTTGGGATGGTAAGCATCTTCTCTCTTTCCCGGGACAGAGGGTAAAGAAGTCACCCCAGAGATTTAAGAGAGCTCAAGGGAGAGGCCTCAATTTCCAAGCATAAGCTGCTGAAAGAGTTTCAAAATCTGCCAAAGAACTGGGGCAAGATGACCAATGACGTGAGAGAGCTCAAAGACCCCGGGACACTCTATTAGGTGAGCGGGTCCCAACTCCTCACTGGGCACTGCTTGGCAAACCATCACCAACAGGGGAGACCTGGTCAAAACATCACAGGTCACGGTTATTACTGAGGATCGGACCTGACACTCAACCAGAGGTTCAGAAACACATTTGCCGTCGTTCTCCACTGTAAATGGTGGCCCACATTCTCAAAATGATGATCAGTGGTAACAGCAGACATCTGTCCTTGACAAGTGTGGTGTTGGTGTGCCCAGCTCCCCACATAGCACAATCCAACATGAGCTTCCTGGCTGTGGATTTGGGGGAGTCACTTAATCTGTCTGAGATTCGCTTCGTAATCTCATCTGGTAAATCTGAGAATTAGAGTTTATTTAAGGCGTCTAGCACAAAATAGAAACTCAGAAATGGTTGTTGTTGTCATTAAGGTGCTGTTTTAAGTGCTTAAGGGTACAAATATGGGTAAGATATTTCCTTCTTTTAAAATCTATAATGCGAAATATAAAATAAATAAGCTACAAGGATATATTGTACAACATGGGGAATATAGCCAACATTTTACAATAATTATCAATGGAATATAACCTTTAAAGATTGTGAATCACTGTGTTGTACACCTGAAACTTATATAATATGGTACATCAACTATACTGCAATTTTAAAAAAAATAAATAAAATCTAAAATCCAAAGAGAAAGAGTAAGATGGATGCACAACAACTATCACACAAGACAGGTTTATGAGAAAGGTGTAAATTTCTGTGCAAATCCAGAAGGGGAAAGATCACAACCCTTGGTGATTGGGGTGGGGAGGGATTGAGCAGGAAAGGCTTTCCGGAAGAGGGAGGATTCAGAAGGGGCAGGTGTCTGATGTACGTGGCCGAGTGTTCAGGCAGAAGGAGCGGCGGCAGCAAGAGGCCCAAGGCAGGAAGACGAAGGCCTGCTGAGAAACATCAAGTCATAAAGTTCAAGTACGGGCAGGGTAGAGATGCGATTAGGAGGGTGTTCTGGGGCCAGGCTGTGGAAAGCCCAAATGCCAGGCCACGGAGCTCGTGCTTAATTCAGTGGTCAGCAGGGAGTCATTGGAGGCTGTTGAGCAGGAGAGTTGCTTTCCTTACAGCTGTGCCAGGCTAAATTAAGCATAAACAGTGCTGTATAATTGGAAAGGGAAGGCCCCGAAATAGCTCTGGACTGAGAAACAGGCATAGGGAAAGGTAATGAGAAGCACAGGCTCTGATCAAAGCAGAGAGGTTAATTAAATTTCTAATTATTGTGAAAGGCCATTAAAAAACCCTAGTTCACTAGGGATAACTGCTCTGGAGGGGCTTGAAAGAATATAACCCTTGGGTAGCTGCAACTCAGGGGGATGTTTGCTTTTCCATGGAGGAGAAATGTTTGAGGTACTGAGTCCTCTCCATGAGGAGAAATGTTTGAGTATACAAGCACATTTGTTCTCTGTAAATCACACCCCTCTCCCACCCGGAATCCATGTATCCATGTATGGGACTCGCCAAAAGGAATCTACACAGAAAATGATGGGTCTCTAATTTGACCCCCAATCCATACAGCAGGTGCTGAGATAACTCAACTTGTTCTGTATTGCCAAGGTTTCCCATGAATTGTTTAAAATGTATTCCTATTATGAAGTATTCCATTATTGTTTGAATAATTGGTAATTTATCAATAGGTCATTTTTACCATTGACCACTGGGGATTAGCAGACAGCTGAATATTGACATCATTGGTGGAAGTGACACTAAATTCCATCATCACCTTGAATCACCCTTGTGTGTGCAGCATAGTAATCGATGTTGAAAAAGAACAATGCTACCACCTTAGTATTGTACATTACTTTGTGGTTTAAAAGAATATTTTCACATCTCCTGTCTCATGAGAGATACAATTTTTATTCCCCTTAAGCAGTCAAGAACACTGAGGCTCAGACTGATTAAGAGGTGCACCCAAATATACACTGTTAATTATGAAAGGCTAGAACCTAGGTCTTCTAAATTCTAGCTCAGAGTTCTTTCACCTGTGCCAAACTGTGTGCAGGTCTAATTTATGGTCCTTGTCCTCAAGCAGCCTGGCTGGTAAGAGAAAATGAATAAGGAAATAAAGTGAAAACAAATATGCACCAGACTTTGTGGTTATGGTGAGAGTTTAAGAAGGGAGGAGCCAGGAAGGCTTCTTGGAGGAGGTTCTGCTCCTGAAACAGAAACCCCAATTTCAAAAAGCTTAAGCAAGCCAGAAGTTATTTCTCCCCCATGGGTCTAAGTGTCAGCATCCGGGGCTGACAGGTCACAGAGCCCGTAGGACAGCTCCAAGCTGTTGCGGATGGAGACTCCTTCCCTCCTTGTGGCTCTGCCATCTTAGTGTACAACCATCCTCCAGAAAGCTCACACCCTGCCCACATCCCAGCCACAGAAAGAGCAAGGAAAGAGCAGGCCCCTCCCTTTAAGAAAATGACCCACAGCTCACACAGACTTGCTCGTGAATGACCTTGCTCATTTGACTCAGCGCCGCCGCTACAAGCGAGACTGGAACATGTGGTCTTTGATGTGGGCAGCCATGTCCCCAGTTAAACTCCTGTTACCGCGGAGGGGGAGAGAAAGAAGGCTGGAGAACAACTAGCAGTCTCCACCGTGAGCAGAGGAGCCCCTGGGGCTTGGGGAATGGGTAGGCATGGGGATGGTGGTACAGGGCCAACAGTGCAGGTGGGTAAAGGGGAGAAACAGGGCATCCTGAGCAGGCAGATCTGAGAGGTGCATTCTGGACGCAAGGAGGAAATGAACCTGTCGGGAATGGCAAGTGAAGTAGGAAGAGAAAATCAGATATGTTCACTGCAGTCAGACAATGGACTTTGAAAGTCAAGCGGAGGGGTTTGGTTTGGAGCTCCTGTAGGTTCAGGGAAATAGTGTTTAAGGACAACTTGTTGGTCAGGACCACACAGGATGAATTAGGTGGGTTAGAGTTGGGAGCCAAGGAGACCCATTAGGAGGCTCTTTCAACAATCTGTCCATAAGCTGATAAAAGACCTGCCCGAGGCAGAAGCTCTACCTACAGAGAAGGGGTCGTGTGAGAGGGGTTTCACGGGAGAATCAGAGGGCTTGGTCTCTGGTGGGTTGTGCAGGGAAGAGTTCCTGATGCCTCAGAAGCTGCTCTCTTGGGAGGTGGCCTCCCTCACATGTGCTGTGTGGGGCTCCTCAGGTACCCATTCACCCTTTCTGCTTGTACTTTGAGCACATGATGCCGAAACTATGTCCAACAACAAATATTTGTTAAACAGGAGCTTCATGTGGACACAGAGCCTGGCACACAGTAAATGCTCAGTAAGTATCTGTTGAATAAATGGCTGAATAAATAAATGAATAAGTCAGCAAAATGTAGGCACAGATAGTAAAAACTTTAAATGGTGATGGATGGTAATTAAACTTATCGTGGTGATAATCTCAGAATGTATATGAATGTCACTATGTTGTACAGCTGAAACTACTATAACATTGTATGTCAATTATACTTCGACTTTTAAAAATGTAGGTACAGGGCTTCCCTGGTGGCGCAGTGGTTGAGAGTCTGCCTGCTAATGCAGAGAACACGGGTTCAAGCCCTGGTCTGGGAAGATCCCACATGCCGCAGAGCAACTAGGCCCGTGAGCCACAACTACTACTGAGCCTGCGCGTCTGGAGCCTGTGCTCCGCAACGAGAGAGGCCGCGATAGTGAGAGGCCCGCACACCGCGATGAAGAGAGGCCCCCGCTTGCCGCAACAGGAGAAAGCCCCCGCACAGAAACGAAGACCCAAAATACAGACAAAAAATAAAAAATAAAAAATAAATATATATATTTAAAAAAAAAAAAAAATGTAGGTACAGACCACATTGGGTACTGCACCCAGCAGAGGCCATGAAAATCTTCTGGGGAAAGTCACCTATCACATGTCCAGGATTTTACATAGAAGAGATTTAGATGGAGTGCTTTCTGCAAACTGTCATAGCAACAGTGGCAATTTGTGACACTGTTGAGTGAACTGGGAATATTAAAATATTCTCTTAGCCAAACTGTTTCTTCAGATCAAACTCACAGAAGAAAATGCAGACCAGCTACGCCTGGTTGTATATATTCTCTTCCTGGTTTCCTTTTTTTAAATAAGGGCCCAGATTTTCTGAACTAGCTAGATGTGGGTAGCTCCAGTTCAACCACTATTTCTGGTTCTTTCTTATATTCTCCAACCATTCCATGAATGAATCAAAAGGAGGTTGCCTTGACAACACTCACCTCTCTCTAATTAAGCACCCTGAACAGCCTCCAATGCTTCCTTGAGATAAAAGCCTCCAGAGCACCGGGATTCATGACCTCAGACAATGCACAGTAGCTGAGAGGCTAACCTGAGCTGTGCCGCAGCAGAATAAAAGACTATGAAATGCTTCCTTCCCATCACCCTGCGTTCCAGCTCCTGTAGCCCCTCACACTGGCCAGTACGCATGAGATGCAGTCCCGCAAAGAGAAACCACATTAAGAGGCTCTTTTTCAATGGGCCCAGGGACTGTTTTTTTCCAGGTAATGAAGACATTGTGTGATTATCTGATTAGAAGACATTGTGTGATTTCTGTGCCACCTCACCTGGGCAGTATCTTGTCGGACTAGGCAGAGAGCTGTTACATCACAAGTCTTGGATGTTCTGTTCTAGTCCAAGACAGAAGGCGAGGACTCCCATCAGAGCCACCTGTACACCCCAAGCTTTGAATCCAAGATTACAATTAAAACACTAGGATAAAAAGCCTAGACCAAACCCCAATCTTACATTTCTTAGAAATCCACAAGATGAACCCAAATAAAACCTGTGTATTTACTACAGTAATGAAGCCAGAATAAACTGGATGAAAATATTCTCTGAACCAAACTAATAGTTTATTCCGTTCAAATATTCCAAAGACCTGAAAGATGGACCCATAGTATAAATACTGCCAAAATTTCCTAGAGTGGCAGAGCCTCTTGTCAGCAGCATTGAATTGGGGGATGGGGGATGTGAAAATGTTAAGACATTATTATCATTATTATGACTGTATTTATTCTGCAATGAGTATGTCCCAGGCCCTGCACTAAGCATTTCTCATGCATAATTTTGTTTAACCCTCATAACCAACTAGGTAGCTTGAGTATCTCCATATTATAGATGAGAAATGGTTGGAGAGCCTATGTTGATTTCTCCAGGTCCTATAGCCAGCCAGGCAGGGATGTGAACCCATGATTATCATTTTACCCTCATACCCATCCCCTCTTAGGTGAAAGGAAGAGAGAGACAGAGAGACAAGGAGAAGGAGGAAGAGGAGGAGGGGAGAGGGGAAGGGGAAGAAGAAGAAGGAAGAGGGATTAAAAGGAAGGAAGGGGACTTCCCTGGAGGTCCAGCAGTTAAGACTCCAAGCTTCCACTGCACAGGGCTCGGGTTCGATCCCTGTTCGGTGAACTAAGATCCCGCATGCCACGTGGTGTGGCCATAAATAAATAAATAAATAAATAAATAAATAAATAAATAAATAAATGGAGGGATAGATGGAAAAATAAGGGTAGGATGGAATCGGGGCCAGACGCCATCTTGAAATCTAAATTATTTATCTTAGTGAGACAATGATCTGGCTTATTCAGAAGCAAGAAGGATGTATCTGGCTCCTTATTGGCATGGGTCGTTTGGGAATGAAAATAAAAACCTGGGTATCAAAGACAGGCCTTATGGACCCAGATCTCCTATCCTAGCCTTTAGGATCCCATTGGGTTAAGGCTCACCAGGGATGCCACTTTGCCTCCTGAAATTCTAAGCTGAAGTCCATTTAATCCTCACTTTGGAGAGGACTGCAGGAAAGGTATTGAACACTATGGTTCCCAGAGTGATCTTATACATTTTAGATAGAAAATAGCACTAAGGCACAAGCCATAGAGTATCAGTCCTGGACAATAGCAGCAGATACCTCAAATATGATATGTATATCAAAGGGTTTTAATTCTCAGTTTAGCTCTGACTTATACAGAATGAAAAGATGAGGTATATGTGGGCTGATACGAGGCTGGCAGGCAGGATGCATCTGTCTTATAGCTTGTAAGACTTACTTTTCTGTTTTTGCAGATGGGTCTTACACTGGGAAAGTTCTAGCAGCTGTTAGAGGCGGTGAACCAAAAAAAACGTATTTCAACACTGAAAGAATAATATCTGAACTTAGACCGATTCTCCCTTAGAAATATAGGTCTGCGTGTCTTACAAACTGGTTTGGCCTCATGGAACGCTCAGAAAAAAGCTAAAATTCTTCTTATTCCCCAGCTTACAAAAGAAGACCAAGGAAAGAGATTTAAGTTTTTTTAAGGTGAAATTAATGGAATAAATAACGTGTTTGAAAGTTCTGAGAGATTTGCAGCTGGAGGGGAGTCTGAGGTTGACTAAGCAATATGTCACAGAACGTCAAGTACGCACGCACACACACACAGAACCCAAGCTAATTATTAACTCCAGGAAAGTAGAAAAATTGTGCAGCAAAGGGAAGTAATCATAGTTTGCTACATGGCTGAGTTGCTCAGAGCATTAACATATTCATAAAATGAAGACAACAACTATTATACCAGTCAAAATTACAATATAACCATATTGAAAGTATGGGAGGTCCAGGAAAGTGTGTATCTGTGTCTATGTTTCTGTGTGTGTGTCTTGAGGGCAAATCACTTTGCAAAGTAAGAAGTCCTGACAAATTATGCAGCAAGATAAGCATATAAGATATATAAGATATAAGATAAGCATACGAGATAAGATATGGAAGCTAATACCCAAAAACATTCACTAAGAGAGTTGAAAATGGCTGCCTCTGGAGAATGGAATATCTGAGAAGAATGCGGTATGATGTTTTTCCTAACAAACCTTGGAGAATAATTTGACTTTTTAAACTATGTGCACTTATAACTTTGATGGAAGAAGAAACTAACTTAAAAAAATCATTCATACATGATGGTGCTATACACAATTTAGAGCTCAATACGTGTGAACTATTCTTCTTACCCAGGGGAATGTTAAACAGCTTTAAAATGGAACCAATAACAAGAGACTCCATGACTTCAACTGTGACAACCTCATGAGAAAGCTCTCGAAAGAGCCCAACTCTTCTGAGAGAACCTTCTCTCTGCCACGCCCCACAAGGGGCCCTGAAAACACAGCAGCTAACAAGCCAGACCCAGCTCTTTTCTTCACGGGGTTCAGGCTAGCGGAGAAGATGGAGGAGTTAAGAGTTACCTACATTTGATGCTACGCTGGGGAAAGGACCAGGCGTAAAAGAGGAAGGGTCCCTACTCAGACTTGGGGTCGGTCAAAGAAGGCTTCCCAGGGAAAGGGGGTCACTTTGGAGACCAAGCCCAGCAATTACATCCACTTTTCTTTTCATCAAGGCTACACGCCCACCTCTTAGGCAGGTACTGTGACAAGGTGTAAAACAGAAGGTGATTTTATCCTCAAAGAACGTCTCCCCCACTTAAGGAGTTTACCAAGTTCCAAGATCAAATGCCCTTACCAGGGACAGACTGGAGATGAAAGTCCAAGAAAACCAACGTTCAAACAAGGAAACTCTGGACACAAAAGGTTCCCTGACCAGAAGAAACGTTCAAACAAGGAGACTCTGGACACGAAAGTTTCCCTGACATTCAGAAGCACCACACAAACAAATCAGCCCATTCAGCACTGAACTGACTTATTTCTCCAGGGATTTGCCCACTTCCAGCAGAATGGCCCTCATGTCATCATTTAGGAAAAGGTCAATGCATAAATCCATCTCGGTGGTAAAATACCCCAGTGCATCGGATGTGAGCATCCAGCCCACATGCACTACAGCCCCCCTACTGCGCTGCAAGTCGCAGGGACCAGCTTCCCAAGAAAAGGTCATCTGAGCTTTGGACAAACCAAGTTCCTCAGAAAACCTTGGTTATTCCCCATGAGTGCATTCATTGTGTAGTTGGTGGTTATCTAAATCCTCTAAAAATAACAGTCTGAGCAGAGAAGGAAGAGCTATAGAAGCAACTGGAAACTGTGGTCCAGTAACTGAGAGGTAATCCATGGTAGATCCATGGTAATTTGGGTAGTGGAGGTCGCCAATATTTTCCCAATTGCTTATAGAAGGTTGGCTCGATGAAAATGTACTAACAACTCCTTTTTCTGATTTTTTTCCAAGCACAATCTCTTTCTAAATGTCAGAGAGCTTTTTTCGATCTATACGCTTGCTTGCTCGCTTGTCTGTTTTTAACCAGAGACCAAAACTGATGGAAATATCTGTTTGATTCACTCCAGAGGATATTTTGGTGTTCAAATTAAATACTTTTCAAAAATATAAAGAACCGGTCTAGTTCTAACTAGTAGTTCAAAAAGTGGCTTGCTTTATTTTTAAAAATACACATTTGGTTCTTGGTTTCTAAGTGCAGTTTTTTTTCATGTAATTTGGGAGCTGAGCTCTGGGTTCAGTTTATTCTGGGTTTTGGCGCCCAATTTGGTTTGAGTCCTGGCTGGCGCTGACGAGGCAGCTTGCTTAGCTTGGTTCCCCAAGTTCTTGGCAGTGGAGGGTGGGACAGCTGCTGTGCTTTTAAACTGGCTGTGGTTAGCCAAAGAGAAGCCCGATGGGGCCACAAAACGCGGGAGCTGGAAGGGCCCTCTGTGGACAGGCAGCCCAATGCCTGCACGTAGAGGGGAGCTGACCACTTACAGGAAACTCACCCAAAGTGGCACCATGAACAGGGCAGAGTGGACGGTTGTCAGTGTGACTTCCTGATTCCATGATGCCTCCCTGAGCTATTTAGAAAACCCCTTAAGACGGCCATGCTTTAGGGGAGTAAAGGGGATTCGAACAGCAACATTTCAAAGTATTACTTTTCCACCTAGACCCTTGATGTGACGTTCTAGGGACCAAAGCAAAACATGAAGAAAGCTGTTCTCCAGCCCCTACACCCCACTCCGCATTCCCCGAGCCTGTGTCAAGGCTCAGGCTGTGGGGAGAATCTCCTGGAGCCCCGGAGCCCCGTGCAGTGATTCAGGGAAGCAGTGGGTGGGCAGAGGAGCCAGCAGGTATTCAAAAAGACCTACAGTGCTCGCATAAGAATGAGCCTATAAATTCTACCCCCATCACCGTTGCCAAGGCAATGCAGGTGGGCCTGGAGCAGGCTCTCAGGCAAGAAAACCCCACCTCCTCCCTCCACAGACATTTTCCTGGCTGCGCGTGGGGTTTCACGACAGCTCGACTTCAGCTACTTCTTTCCCCGTATAAGGCAACTCATTTTAGCCAGATTCCAGCCAGGCGAAAATATTCAGAGGAATGTGGAAGGGCCCACAGTACGAGCTGCCCTGAGCCCTGACCTCCCCTTGGAGATGAACCTGCCTCAAGCCTAGGTCCTCAGAAACTCCGAGATGCTGACACTTCAAGGCGTGGACCGCAGCCTCTCCTCTGCTTCCATGCCCTCATTCAGAGTCACGTCTTCAGACCTTTGTTGCTCTTCCTCCAAACACGGGCCTGACAACCTACCCTCCAACCTGTGTCACCCACCAAAGTCGACGCAAAAAGCATGGGGGCCATATCTATTTTCCGACAAAGCAGAGTGGCAACAATCATAAAGAAGAGGGAAAGCCAGCCATGTTATGACCGCCAGGAGTCCACTTCTGCCCTCAGCAGAGCCAAGTGTCAGGAAGAAACGGTTAAGCCACATTGTGACTCCTTTTCTGATGTTCTTTTCCCCAGTGGGTTCCATGACGTCGTTCCGATTCCCCTCCCCCATATCGCTGCACATAGAGATACCTTTTTATTCCTAACACAGCTGCCGTTATGAAGGATGGCAGCCTTGCCATATGGCACCACTCGCTCAGCTCCATCAGGCAGCATCAAGCTCATGCTAATAGTATTTACCCCACACTCTGGCAGTCAAACTCTGCACCAAGAGCAGTCCTTCCATTGGGCTGTGCCTCCAAGGGTACTCCATTGAGAGTACACATACGGATGGAGGAGGAACTACAGCTTAACGGCTGGGGTCGGCCCCTCTACAGATTGGCCCAGACGGATAATTGAGGACTAAAATAGTACAGGAGAAAGGTCTCTTCTAAATGTGAACCTCATGTTATCATTAACCAGACTGTGGATGCCTAATTAATTGCTGATTGCATCAACCCACAGTGGCGGCAGAGTCAGTGATGTAATTTGATCTAGATACACTCTCCTTACGTGCTGCAGCATGGGAGAGGGTAAGCCTCGGCAAATGGGTACATGCACCAGACAGAGACAGAGGAGAGAGAGAACAAAGTCTGGGGAGGGAGCCAAAGGTGAACACAGGTGCCACCCAATCCTTCCCCATTCTCACACCTTAGCTTTGTCCCTACAAAGAGCCCAGGGATCTTACTCCCACCCCCTTTCCTGTACCCTGAGTGCCACCATTAGGTAAATCCAGGGAGTTTTCTTGTTCTTAAACCTATTCCTCTGAGGAATCAGGGACAGGTTGTATGTCCTGAAACCAATAGGGCCTGGGATGTCCCTGTATCTGGTAGAAGCTCCCTGTTACATTAAGAAGGGGAATGGGCTAGAAGTCCCAGAAAGGTCCTAGAATCTAAGGACTCTGAATAAACTGTCCAAGTTTGAGTATTTGGATTTTTTTTTTAGTATTGGTGGGATGCAGTTTAGAAACAATCCCAATAAAATGTCATTATCTAAGGTTTAAGCAATAGACATATACAAGTTGATATATACAAATGAACTAAATCTCTGAATCAAATGCGTTATTTTTTTCAGGCAACATGAGGTTCTGTGTAGTGTGTAGGGTTTGTGTCTCTAATGGGGACCATTGCTGGATCTGTCTGAACTGCCGTGTCTTCAGCTCTAAAGTGGGCATGATACCACCACATCTTAACTGTGGGCAGATTAAGTAAGATGACGTGTGAAGCCTAGCACATCACAGGCGTTCACTAAACATTACTCCTCTCCTCCTTACCTCCTTTCCCCCCTGAACTTGTTATATGGGCATCCACGCTCTTGCAGCCCTAGGAACAGTGAAGAGACACAAAGAATAACGAAAACCTACTAAGCGCTATTCAGCTTGGCTAGTGTAGTGGGGGCCAACCTGGGAGACTAAAGTGTTACAGTCTGAGAAATGAGAGGCGCGCACACTAAATGAGACCTATTTGGACCCAGAGTTGCCCACTTACAAATTTCCAAAAAAAAGGACTAATTGTTTTAGACGCATGGTTCTCCATTCTCCCCCCTTCCCCCCTCCCCGCAAAAAAAAAAGAAAAAATTTAAAGCGTAACATTTCTAGATGGAGTGTATCAAAATCTTTACAACCTATCTTAATGATTTTATGCATATTCCCCTAAGTCCAGCAGATACTATTTTTTACAGATGTGAACGTCTGGCTCCAACTTGCAAAACTAGACTGCCACTCGGGGATTAAAACATGCAGGTTCTGGGCTCTTTGCGTAAGGACATTGTGAAATTAAGATGGTTCCATCTGGAGGGCCAGCCACCAAGGGGTGTCTCTGCCTGTGTGGTCTGTGAGCAGGATGGGAAGAGGAGGGGGTCCCTGTCCAATCTCCACCCACGGCCCCTGCCAACACCAAGAAAGCACACCGGGGACGCCAGACACCGGGATTCTCCCGCCTGCCCTTCCACGCCGCCTGACAGCGCAGCTCCGCGCATCAGGCAAATGACTCCCATTCATGAAACTGTAAGTGTTCCCTCCATTCATTGAGAGACACGGAGCTGGGATGGCCACAGTGCAGCGGTGGATACATCCCAGCTAACCCAAATCTTTGTTCTCTGAGCACAGAGGAACTTGGAATCCGGTGCTGGGGTCGTGTGTCAGAACGGCTCCGTTGCTAGGCAGAAAGATACCCAGCCTCCATTGAGAGAGGATATACATGAATGCGTGGGGAGGTATGTTTCTCCCCGGACCTCTCCCTTCTTCGCCTGCCATCTCTAAGCACCACAGTCAGCGACACAGCAGGCTTCCATGACAGCCCCTCCTCTCCAGGGCATCTAGAGGCTTAGACCATGAAATCTGTTCTGTAAACAACCCAATCTCACGAGGGTGAGTTTTATTTTTTTACATGCCCCCCACTCAGAAATCCACAACTGTACAATATTTGCTGACACTTCCAGCATGGAGACAGACAGCAGTGGCAGGGCAGTTGCCACATTTGAGCCATCAATTTAGAAAGCATATGAGGTTAAAATGTTCCTTAATGAGGCACAACTCTGCAGGGACCAGTTCTGTATCACAACGAGATTAATATGCATATTAAGATGTGTGAATGATCTTTGCATACTGCAATAACCATCCATAAGGCCCTAGGCATAAGGAAATATGTATTTTAGTACTAGATCAATGGGAAGAATCGGAAGTAAAGATTCAGCTCACACATGAAGAAACTATTTAATTTACTGGGAAACAGGTAAAACATCGAGGCTGCAAATGGTCCGTTAAAGTCTTAGAAAAAGCATCTGCAATAATGTGTTGAATGCAAGAACTCATCATAACTCCACAACAAGAAAGACTATTCTTATAGACCAAGAAGGGAGGAAGGAGTAAGAATTACACCAGCAATGTGTTTTGCCCCCAGGTCACAAAATTCTGGGTTTATAGGGAAGTATTCAGCCTGCAGTAATGGTCAGTATAAAAATGACCAGATTTACACCACAGAAACTTGTAAAGATAAAGGGGGACAAAGCAGCAGGGGTGGGGCGAGGCTCATAAATAAACTCGTCCAGAAGCAGAAATCCAAGGCTTCCTGCTCTTTAACAGCATAAGCTCAGATAAGATAAAGCAAATTTATGGATGAAGCAAAATAAGTTATTCGCTCAAACTAAGACTTTTGTTATAGTCATTCAGGAAAGAGCAAAACCCACTACAAATAACCTTCTACCATTGGCAGAGGCTGTACGGGCCGGTAAAATCATTGAAACTGTCCTTCGGGGCTCGCCAAGAGCAGGGAGATGCAGCAAATGCAGCTGAGAACGCACTTCAGGGCTTAAGCTTCAGATGGGTGATAATAAATGGATTAAGACAATAAAGTTTTATAAGCACAAACCTAAGAATATATCTCTTAATGGTGTCTGTGAAATATGCTGGAATAGGGCCAGAATAATAAAACAAATTCTGGCCAACACATCATCAGACATCTGGTTGGTTGAGAAAACTCACAGAGGCAGGAAGCCCACCTGCACAGCCATCCGAGCCCAATCCACTCTCACAGTCATGAAGGAAGCACCACTGTGAACCCAGCACAGTGCCAAATACTCAAGATACAAAGGTGAGAAGTTTCTTAAGTTGCTCACAGTTAACTACAAAAAATCCCCCCAAAATATCCAGGCAGGATGAATGTATAGTAAGAGCCTGCAAGGGAAAGTGGGGCTGGGAATGACTTCTACAGAGGTTGGAAAGCTTCCTTGCAGTTAGGATAATCATGTGATCAAACTACACACCTTAAGACAGAAACAGGAGTCTAGTTTTATTTGAGGGGGAGCGGTGAGCTTGGGGGCATATTGGAAAGTATTTTGTCATATAAAGGAAAAGACTCAACTGCTACAACCCTTCCTACGTTCGCTCTTTTTTTGTCATATATGGAGACATGAGCTGCAGCAGCTATTTTGCAACCATGAGGGAAAGGCCAAGAGAATCGCAGAATTAACTCTGACATCACCTAATGGCTAAACCAACACCAGCACCTGCCACCTCCTGATGTCTTGTTGAATAGAAAAATCCACCCGATGTGTTTAGACCACTGTGGCTAGTTCAGCCAAATGCATTCCTAACTGACACATCTTCAAAGGCATCTATCTTGTGCTGTAATTCCACTAATCAACGTGTGCATCAATCCCTTATCGCTAATGAAGTCCAAATTCCCTTGAGATCCTTGTTATTTGAGATCCTTGTTAGTCTTATTTGAGATCCTTGTTAGTCTGACTTCTCCCTTCCTTTCAGCCTTCTGTGCCCAATATGAGACCCTGTGCTCTCATCAGGATGGCCTCTGCCCTCTTGCCCCAACTCACAAACCAACTTTCCCCCCACTGCCATCTCCCTTGAAGTGCCACTGTTTCCAATGAGGTACTCCTCTGTTTCCATCTGGCCTCCCCAGGTCTGAGAGCTTTCTCAGAGCCAAGACTAGAGCACATGCTTACTTTTCCAGATCTCCCATGGTAACCAGCATACTGCTGGACCCATCATGGGAGACCACACCAGGATATCCAACAGGAGCAGGGCTTAACTAGGTCTACCCCAACTCCCTTGGTTGATTGGACAGCTGAGACCCAAAGAGGTAAAGGCACTCACTCAGGGTTACACATTGAAGTATTAATAGACCCAGAACTAGAGCACCAGGACGCTGGCTCCTCAATGAGCACATTTTCTGCCGTACCTCATTGTCTAAAAGAAAAGTGCCAATTAGAAGCACAAAAAGTAACAAAGCTGGTGATGACTATAATGGATGATTACGTCTTTTCAGAGGGTATGAAAAAGAGAGCTGAGTAGAGGCCGATGTGAAGGCGCTTCTTCAGTATGTAATTAACTGCCGGCTTCTTTGTATTGTTCCAGTAATAAACTCAGCGGCGATCTGCAGGACAACCTTGCCCGCAGGGGCAAGAAAAGCGGTGCCAGTCTCCTGGGAAGATTGCTCACGGTGGGGTTCCAGGCCGACTCTGAGTCGGCCGGGACGTTCCTCACTCGCACGCCTTTATGATGATGAGACCTAACCGGTGACTTCTTACCACAGGCAGTCGTCAGTTTAGGCAGAGATGCTGAGCACGCAGCCCTTGGGTGTCCCACGTGCCCAGACCTTACAGCAGAGGAAAGACGCTCAGAACCTGAAGCGCGCCTCAACACCGATCCTCTTCCTAACCAGCCTATAAAAGTGCTCTCAGCTGCTTTGAGGAAAGAAGCTCGGGAAACTTTGGACGCCTGTGATCCCCAGAACGACTTAACTGGAGGCCACGGAGGAGATGGAAGATTCACAGTCACAAAACCTTACACTTCTGAGCCATCAGGAGCCCTGGAGATGACCTACTCCAATCTCTTTATTTTAAAGATGAGGAAACTGGGACCCAGAGACAGAAAGTGACTGGCCTGTGGTCACACAGCCTGGGGGTGGCAGACCCATTGGATGCTCTGTTCTCTGCTGATCCCTGAACACACACACACACACCCTCACACCCCTCAGGCCTGGGCTTTTTGTGCCCAGGGTGTTGAATATCTCACAGCCCCTTGAAGTACCCTGCTGCTCACCAGAAAGATAAGCTAATTCCTAACAAGAGATGGGTCGAGCCCACTGTTTTCCTCCTTTATTAATCAATAAAGGAGGAAACATAAACATGTTTATGTTTTGTTAATAGTCATTCAGGAAAGAGCAAAACCCACTACAAATAACCTTCTACCATTGGTTAGAAGGTTAAACATAAACATGAGGAAACGGGCCTCACTTTCCTGAAATGTCATCTAAAAAGCAGTTTCCCAGATGGTGAGTGAAGGGCTTGGCAACACTGGCAACCCCTTTTGTTTAAACACAGAAGGAGGACAGACAGACCGACGGAAGGGGAGAACTACCCAAACTGATGCCATTTGCCTCAATATCCAATATGAGGTTTTAAAAAACTCTGAAGGGAAGAGGAAACTAAGAACCAGAGATATTAATACCTTTCCGGAGCCAGATAACTAAATAGTGACAAACCAGTATTAATAGAGAAAGAAAACTTGGACAAGTATGACACACAGAATTCTTAAAAGGCCATGGAACACTTATGAAAGGTACATATCATTAGAAATGTTTAATTAAAATTCAAACTGCTATGACCTGTCTGGCGTTCCTGCCCTGTCATTTTCTAAAACCTATGCTGGGACCCCTGAGACCACACCTTACATCAGGGCTTCACGGGCATGTGACTGGTGCAGTTGTCCAAGTCCCTGGGCTTGCGGCTTAAGGCTCGAAGGTCACCGTCTTGAAATTCTTAATTTTGTCTTTAATTCCTGTTGCGTAATTGAAGTTCGACGGGAGAGTGGAGCACACGTGGGCACCTTGGAGCCTGACACACTGGTCCGTCCTCCCACCAGCTCCCGGGGTGGGTCTCAGCTGCTTCCAGGTCCTGGTGCCCTGACTCCACCCACCCTTACCCCCACCCCCACCCCCGGCCGGCTTGGCTTAGCAACCAAATCACTTAGGCTGGCGGACAGCGGTGTCATATCTCTCTGCTCGCGGGATGGGGGCAGGGTGCACAAGCGGGGACGCTGGGAGGCTCAGGGCTGTGACGTAAGACAGGGCATGGTGGCAGCTGTCCCCATCCTGGCCGCAGACAACCTGCCAGGCGTCCACGCCTACCTCCGCTCCAGGTACCAAACACTCCCCAGCATGGAGGTTGCAATCGCTTTGGGGACGCCAGTCCTCAGTGAGCTGGGGCTTTGCGCCTGAAAGGAAGAGGAGATTGGCTTCCATGACCCTGCGGCGGCCGGTGGGAGAAGATCCTGGAAGCTGGTTGGCCACACTGCTGAGTAACAGGGTCCCCAGGCACTCGGGAGAGTTTATACTGACCTTGCAAGCAAGTACCCTCATGCCCAAGGGAGTGCTATATTAAATGGCAGATTTAAAAAACGGCATAATAGAGAAAGACACTAGCTGTGTGACCTTGGGCTAACTTACTTTATTAACAACTTGCCTTTTCTCTGAGTGTCCACCTATAAAATGGGAATAACTACATACCTCACACCTTTCTGAAATCATCCAGCACACAGTATTCAATAATTTCGTGTCATACTTCAATTGCAAACATCCTGGTGTAAGGCCAAAAGTGTGGATTTTGGAATCTAGCAGTTCTGCATCAGAATTCCAGACCTGCCACTCACAGTGTTACTTTCAGAGAGGTAATATGTTCAAAGAGAGCCTAGGTTTTGTCATGCAAATGCAGGCTGATGCTATCCTAAAACCCAGAGCTGTTTCAAGTATTGAGAGAGAGAGAGACTTTATAAAGTGTGTGGAATGTAGTCAGTAACCCAACAAATGTTAACTTCCTTCCATAATACACACACACACACACACACACACACACACACACACACACACACACACACACGGCTTTAATCAGAAATGGAAAGTGAAATGTTGACTAATCCTAATTCTTTTTTTTTTTTCAATTGCTAGGATATGAAAGCCAAACATACTTGTGGAAACTCAAGATTATTTTTCGTGCTCACAGACAAAAGTGACTTTAAGGAAACAAAAATAGCAAACATAAAAGTCAAAGACTCACTTTAACAATGGATATGCAAACATCTCCTTAAATGATGATCTTGGTCATTGTGGTTTCCCTGCCTTCGGACAGTGGCTGCACTGGCTGGCGGTGGGTGGAGCGCTTCAGTCTGGACCATAGCCTCCAAGCCCTGCTGCCCTCACCAACACCAGTGCCAACAGGCTCACCCGAATCCCCCATGCAAACATCGCAGGGCTCCAACCACCAGATCCCTCCCTTCGGCGCATTTGCATCTCTCTCTCGTCTCTCAGGAGGTGAAATGTTGACTCACTATATATGTTTTTAATAAAGGCAAATTTAAGCTTTAAGTTGTATTTTAAAATAAGTTATCCTAGGACATGGACCACTAGGGAATTAGTTACAAATGGCTCTTAGTGGTACACATTTAATGAACATTTAACCAAAGAAAGAAAATTGCTGGTACGCATGATTTCTTTTTTTTGTAACTGCTGGGTACCATAAATCCAATCTGTCATTTCTTTTTAACTACATTTGCCACAAAAGCACTTATTTTACAGCTGCCGTGACATAAGCACTGCTGTTTCACCTGATGATTAATAAAGTAATTAGCATCGGTTCTAATATCCTCAGCAAAAAGGCCAAGCTTTAGCTATTTCTGTTGCACTGAGAGGTTTTCGGTTTTCTAACGCGAGTTGGCATGCAAGGAAGGCTGCATACTGGGGCCTGTGGAACGCATTTTCTAATGTACATCATGGAGATCAGTTGATAAATTACGTCAGGCTGGGTTAGTCACCATACAGAAAATATCATTAGAGAGAAAAGAGAAATGGGAGGATGTGGGCAGGGGTAATTTGTTTTTCATGGTTGATTTATGTTATAGAACTATCCTTCTAAGTCAATTACCAAAAGACAAAATGCTGGGGAAATATAAAAACTCTAGAAAAGAAGAGGCTATTTCAGAGATACATGGTAAACAGACAAGAATGACAACTCTTTTGAAACCAGGATCCCATGGAGTCAGCTGGAAATCATATTTCTGACTATATATAGCATCCTTGGGGCCCCACCAAGTGCAGAATTGGGCCCTGGGCTCTGTCACATCCCTCCTTCCAAAATGTGTTTCCCTAGAGTGTAATTGAGGACACCTCAGGGGGGCAGGGCACAACAAGTGTGGGCTGGGAAGAGGACCACGGTCATCCAAGGCGTCTCAGGGTTGGTTGCTCTTGGAAACTTTAGGATGCTGAACTCAGTCACCAGGGAACCTTGTGTCAGCCAGGGCCCTTTGTGGTTACAAAAATAAAAATTAAAAATTGCACTGATTCATGGGCATTGCTGAAAACAGACCCTCTCTGTTTTTAAGGCTTGCCTTGGAAATCTATTAGGGAAATTCGATTCTTGGGACAGGATATAAATTTTCTTACCAGCCCTGTAATCACTGACTTCACTGCCCTTCCATCATTCATTCATTCATTCATTCAATAAGCACTTAGGCTGTGTCAGGCTTGGGCTTGGCCCTGGGAAGACAATGATTCTTGTTTAGGGAGCCCACCGAGTATTGTATAATAGATACTAGCATGGGCTCTGGATCCAGGTGTCACTACTTACTAGCTAAGTGACTTCAGATAAGTTAACTTGCCCAAGCCAGGTCTACAATGGGGGTCACAACTGTACCTACCTTATAGGGTTGTTGTGAGGATTAAATGAGGTAATACCTGTGAAAGAGCTGAAGACAGGGTCTTGCTCATTGTGACTGTTCAATAAATAGAAACACTCACTCCTACTAAGACAGTGCCACGGACTCAGGACTAAGCAGGAATGTACTTGCAGCTGCTTCTCCAGTGCTGGGAATAAATTTATAGAGAGCCATCTGAGCTCTCTCCTTGGGGTCTCCCTGGGATCCATGGTGCTATCTGCAAAGTTTCTCAGATCAGAGAAAATCAGCAATTGATAGAGACTGCACAAAGCACCTCATATTGATCAGCCCAGGCTTCATCAATCAAACAGCCCACCCCAGACAAACCCCATCAGGGACACTGGATGCTCTTCTTCCTCTCTTTTTTCCTCCTGCTCCCCTCCCCTCCCTCCCCCTTCCCCTCTCTTTGGCATACCCTTAGACCCCCTTCCATTTCCCCTAAGAGAAGGATAGTGCCTTTATGGTTCTGAATAATCCCGATCATCCCTCAGGAGACCAATCAGAGTGAACCAGGAGTCAGTTGCTCAAAAGAAAAGTGAGTGTAATTCACGGACTCAGATTCCTCAGGGCTGGGAGGGGCCTCAGAGGCTCTTCTGCTGGAAGGTTCATTTCCACTCTCCCATGGAGCTGAAGCCACCTGTCCTGCTGCCAGGTGTCGGGAGTGGAGGTGGGATGACCCCCTGGCCCCTCTTCTCTGGGGCACGGCGATGAGAGTCAGAAATCACCCCCCGTCCCCGCTGCATCAGTAACCCCTTAGCTCTGCCCTTCCTGGTGCTCAAGACGCTCCATCGGAATGTTCTGGATTGAGTCCTTCATCCGACAGGGGATGTGACAAGGACCAGCACCACAGAGATGCTTTTGGATGTAGGGGAACTGGTCTTTGCTTTCTTTTTTTCCAAAGGGACTACAGCCAACCCAAACCCATCTCGACCGTGTCCTGGGCCACCTCCCACTCGCTAGTTTCTAAAGTGGTGTCTGTTCACGAGAGGCGCCTGATCAAAGGGAGAGTTGGTGGCAGTACCAGGAGGGGTGAGACTCAGGGAGGAGGCCCTGAGGGCCTGCAGAAGCCAGGGGCTGGGGCTGGGCTGGACACCCGGACCCCAAATGCCTGTGCTAGCCTGCTGCCTTGCTCTGACCTGGAATCGTGAAGTAGAGAGGCTGGCTTAGTCTCAGGCCAGCCCCAGCCCGGTGTCCACACAGCCCGGTGCCCACTCAGCCTGGTGTCCACACAGCCCGGGGCCCACTCAGCCCGGTGTCCACACGGCCCGGTGCCCACACAGCCTGGTGTCCACACAGCCCGGGGCCCACTCAGCCCGGTGTCCACACGGCCCGGTGCCCACACAGCCTGGTGTCCACACAGCCCGGGGCCCACTCAGCCCAGTGTCCACACAGCCCGGGGCCCACTCAGCCCGGTGTCCACACAGCCCGGTGTCCACACAGTCACTTGAACTGCTCAAAGAGGTTCTTAGCTGCTGTGCACGACAGTCTATTTCAGCTCAGCCCATAAACTCCCAGCCAGACGCTTTTGTTCATCGCTGCCTTTTGGCAAGAGAGGCCAGAGGAATTCCCACAGTCACTGAGGAACAGAGGGAGGGTTCCTGAATGAGGGACGTGACTAAATGCTTTCCCCACCTGCCACCTCCCCCGTTTCCACCTCCATTCCTGTTTCAGGACACAGAGGACATAATCCTGTCACCCAAAGCAAGACAGAAATTTCACATTAAGCTTGAAACAAGTACACGTTTCTGATCCTCAAGCCACTCCCACCATTTACAGGCCAGCCAACCTTCCATACTGCCTGCCCCAGCCCCTCTGGAGTGTGAGCCCCAAGAGACGTAGAGGTTTATCCCCAGGGATACTCGCTGCTTCACAACACACACGCACACCCCACACACACACTACACACAGAAATACACCACATACATATACCACATGTACAGACTACACACACACCACACACACACACACACCCCACATACACACCACACACATCACATACATAAACACGCCACACACATATTCCACACATACATACTATTCGTGCCTGCACACACACACACACACACACACACACACACACACACACTTAGGAAAGCCCTTCTTCTCATTCTCCTTTGAGATCCCAGTCACATGGTCAGCGCCCCTCAGAAGCCCTCCCTCTCCTGTCCCCAGGCTGCAGTGAGTCTCTTTCTCACCTCTGCTCCCACAGCACTTCCTTTACACCTACACTTGCTGCCTTCACTAGAGTTATCTGGCCTGGTTTGTGAACTCCCTGAGCCCTGAGACTTTTGTCTTTTTTCACGCTTGCAGAGAGACCTGCGTAATTCTACACACAGTAAACCGTTTGTCGAGTTAGAAACTAGAGACAATGTCTCCCCAAGGAATCCTGGATATAACACCCCTGGATAAATGATGCCAATTTAAGATATGGGGGTGTATGAGTTTGCTAGGGCTGCCAAAACAAAGTATCATAGAATTGGTGATTTGAACAACAGAAATTTATTTTCTCACAATTCTAGAGGTTGGAAGTTTGAGATCAAGGTACCTGCAGGGTTGGTTTCTTCTGAGGCCTCTCTGCTTAGCTTGTAGATAGCCATCTTCTCCCTGTGTCTTCACATGGTCTTCCTTTGTATTAATCTATGTCATAATAAGGACACGAGTCATCTTGGATTAGGGCCCATCCCAATGACCTCATTTTGACTTAATTACCTCGGTAAAGACCCTGTCTCCAAATACAGTCCCATTCTGAGGCACTGGGTGTTAGGACTTCAACATATGTATTTGGGAGCAAGGGGGACACAATTCAGTCCATAACAGGCGGCAAATTAGCAGCACTTCACAACTCCTGTGATGCACTTCTAGGCTCAGCCAATTGCTACTACCCAAGAGCCACCCCATGGCCTCCACCTGATCTTCTCAGGGTAAGACTTCCCAACCCTTGAGAGAGGTTTTCGTCTGACTTTAACACGTAAGCACATTTTTCAGTCTCCAGAGCAGCGTTTATCCTGTGGGGAGTGTGAATTCTGCGGTGGAAAGCTCAGGACGAGGCTCACCCATGCTGAGTGTGAGATGATTGTGGCAGACATGCTTAGTCCTGTTTCTTTTTTTTTTTTTTTTTAAAGATTTATTTATTGATTGATTGATTGCTATGTTGGGTCTTCGTTTCTATGCGAGGGCTTTCTCTAGTTGTGGCAAGCGGGGGCCACTCTTCACCGCGGTGCGCGGGCCTCTCACTATCACGGCCTCTCTTGTTGCGGAGCACAGGCTCCAGACGCGCAGGCTCAGTAGTTGTGGCTCACGGGCCTAGTTGCTCCGTGGCATGTGGGATCTTCCCAGACCAGGGCTCGAACCCGTGTCCCCTGCATTAGCAGGCAGATTCTCAACCACCGCGCCACCAGGGAAGCCCCTTAGTCCTGTTTCTGCCTCCATTTTCACTCCTGCCACCTGCCTTCATTTGCTCAAATCTGAATGTATGTCAATTGGTCAAATTTCATGCATCTTTATAAATTACCTGTACTCCTTTCTGCACTAAAAAGACTGTCAATTGAGCTGTGCTATCTGTCGTCAGCCGGCACACCATCTCTTCCTCCTGAGAATGGCAACAGTACTCTCCAAGATCCCTCTCTCTGGACGGTTCTGGGTTCACTTTCCATCGAGAGGAACTCTCACGAGATTTGGGAGCCATCTCTCTGCAGAAACAGTTACAGTCAGACGTGTGGAGAGATAAGAGATTTCCCACAGGTTCCTGGTAAATTCTTCACCAATGCAGACTGAGACACCTGGTGGGAGCTTCTTGGAGAGTCTCACGAATCCCAGGGAAGCCTTTAAGAGCCAGCTTGGAGCCTCAGGCTGACATCCTCGGTCAACTCCTTTAACTTTCCGGGACAGCTCTCCCAAATCTTTGGCACCAATTTCTCTGACCTCCACCACCTAAATCTTCCAATTTATGAGCAAGATTCCAAATCTATTTTAAACCCTTTATCTCCAGAACATATAGAGTTGCTTCTGTTTTTCTAACTAACTCCTGTCTGGTACATATATGTATATAATAAAAATAAGCCATCATACCCTCGTGCATTGCTGGTGGGAATGTAAAATGGTGCCACTACTGTGAAAAATGGTTTGGCAGTTCCTCAAAAAGTTAAACAAAGAATTACCATATGACCCAGGAACTCTGCTTCTAGATGTATACCACAAAGAACTGAAAACAGACACTTGTACACTGATGTTCACTGCGGCATTATCCACAATGGCCAAAAAGTGGAAACAACTCAGATGTCCATCATAGATGAATGGACAAACAAAATGTTGTATGTACACACAATGGAATATTATTCAGTCATAAAAAGGAAAGCCGTTCTGATACATCCTGCAATATGGGTGAACCTTTAAAACATTATGCTATGTGAGATAAGCCAGCCACGAAATGACAAATATCATATGATCCCACTTATGAGAAATATCTAGACTAGACAAACTCATAGAGACAAGAAGTAGATTACATTTTACCAGGGGCTGGAGAGAGGAGGAAATGGGGTGTTTTGTTTAATGAGTACAGAATTTCTATTTGGGATGATAAAGAAGCTCTGGAAAGAGATTATGGTGACAGTTGCACAACACTGTGAATGTACTTAATGAACTGTACACTTGAATGTACTTAATGAATTGTACACTTAAAAATGGTTAAACTTTATGATACGTTTATTTTACCACAATAATACATCTGTTTTAAAAAGCCATCATGACAGCAGCAGACTTCCAGACGTGGCCTGTGTGTAACCAACCCAGTTTATCACAGGTGATCAATATATACAGACTGAGACACACACTATGTATTGATTATCAAGTACATGTCTCTAGAGAGGAAGAGAGAATCCCATTTTATCCAGCTTTGAGGAAAAAGCCAACTGAGATTATATAGTTTGGATTCTTCCATCCTAGGCAAAAAGTCCAACCAATGTCCCATCCAAGCTTACCTCGCCTGACTGATTCAAAAATGCTTTCTTCCCCAGCTCGCTGAGACACTTGTTCTCCTCAGCACACCTTCTTGTAGCTCCCCCTACACACTCACCATGCACTTGTTTCTAACCAGCTTCAATCACTAGGCCAGCGTAAGTGGCTTCCTTTTGGTCTCTGGGTTTATAAGATTAAAACCCTTTTCATTACTAGTACTCAGCCTCCCGTATACACATTTACCTCCCTCTTTAACTACTACACTCTCATGTCTAATGCTCTCATTGGCCTAGACATAAAGGGACCTCCACAGTTTACCAATGAACCATCTGCGTGTGTGTGCGTGTGTGTCTGTGTCTGCGTGTGCATGCACGCTCACCTCAGCCCACACAATTCGTCATTCTAATGAAAGCAAACCTACTGTCCTTCCAGATCCCGTTCACTATATCCCATTGCTCAAGACCCTGGTCCAGTACAACCTGGCTTCAAAGCTATAGGGTTTGCATAGAGCCAGTCAGTGTTTGAGATCATAATCCTTTAAGGGAAGTAGTTCCCTTATGTGTGTAAGTGAATTTCTACCCTTTTGTTTCAGTTTCAATACAGATGACCATATGTTTGCTTCTTTTAAAAATAAACCCTATGGGAGTTCCCTGGTGGCCTAGTGGTTAGGATTCCTCCAGGCTTTCACAGCCGCGGCCTGGGTTCAATCCCTGGTCAGGGGACTGAGGTCCTGCAAGCTGCACAGCATGCGCCCCCCCAAAAAAGTAAAAATAAACCTTAATTACCTGGCTAAGTCCTTGTTTGCATTTGGGGTGCTATGAAAACCGCCCTGAGGATCAGAGGGCCTTGGTTTTCTTAACTTTCTAATGACCTGCTTTGTGAACTTGAAAATGTTCCTTCACTAGGTCTGAGTTTTTCCATGTTAAAAAATGGGGGAAGAACTTGAATTGGTGAATTATCAGGTTCCTTCCAGTTCTGGGAGCTTTTCATTTGGTCAAAGCAAATCCCAGGTTGCCACTGATGTAAGCCCCTCTGTTTTAGTTGCTTCACAGGCTCAAGAAGCATTCTCAAGGCAACAACCAGGAGAAGACCCCAGGTTGGAGACCCCAGGAATGGGAGACACAGACACAGAGAAGTTCAATGACCTCACGTGAGTCCCCAGGCTGAGGACCAGATGCCACAGCTCCTCCCAGAGATCACCCTGCCTTTTTGTCTGACCAGCTGGTTGGGTCACCTCGAAATAGCTTTAGCTTTAAAAGCATGTAGCCTGTGATCGTTACCTAATTTTATGATGGGCATCTTGTGATTTTGTATACAGAATTCATGATTTATGAAAGAGCCTAATTACAGGGTCCTCCATAGAGACATACGCTGGTGGAAACACCGCCTCGTGGCATAATTGCCTAACAAGTAGATACCCAAGGAGCTGGAGAAGAGCGCTTGCTGCACAGACCTCAGCTGGAGCAGATTCCTTCTCTCATCCTCCCCCTAATGGCAAGAACCCTGGCCCAGGCAGCCTCTCTGTTCAGTTACCTTCCAAAATTCCATGTTCATAATTCTACTTTTCTCCTAGGAGAAGATATATAACCTACTTTCGCTTCTCCCTAAGGCACATACATCCCTGGCCTGTATATAGGTTAAGTCATCTGTGTTCCCATACACCCAGCTGCCCTGATCCTAAACCTGGCGCTATTAAAATATAGGGCATCTGGGGCTGAGCTCTCTAGGGCTGCACTTGATCCTGGATTTCCACCCACTTTGCCCACCCCAGCCTGTTGACACATTGCAAAAGAAAGAGGATACTGTGTAATGGAATTGTCCCCATTGACACGTCTTCAAGATTGTAATTTGCAAGATCTTAGAGACCCTTCTTCCCAGCCAAGCCAGGGGAGCAATCACAAGGTCCACACTGGTTGGACCCTGGAGCTGGACTTTTAGGCTCAGGGACCCCACCACTGCATTGCGGAAGCAGGCTGGCTGCTCTGGATCTCAGTGCCCTCATCTGTAGGACAAGAGATAAGACAGAACCATCTCCGTGGACCCTCCATTAGGTAAGAATAGGTCTGACTGCTGAAACGGACCCAAGGCAACAATGCTCAAACATTGTCTCCCACAGGAAACTGAAGCTGAGCATCATGGCTCTGCTCCATGATGCCTCAGGCACTCAGGTACCTGGCACCTGTTTTATTGCTCTGCCATCCCTAGAGGTTTGCTCTTGGCCACTGGAATGGGGAAAAAGGGAGTGGAGGCTACACTCTTTCTTTTTAAGGAAATTACACTTGTGATTTAGAACTTGGACATATGACCACAACTGCCTGCCAGGTGGCTGGAAGAACATGTGACCAGCTGAAAATTCTATTACCTAGGAAGAAGTGGAGAATGAACATTGGGGCCATCTTGGAGTTTTGGCCACAGAGCCTCCCAGTTATACCACGCTAAGTCTAAGGGATCACAGGTGAGCATGGGGCAGGGGATATCAGACTCCCAGCAGAGGCTGACACCACAGGGGTCTTCAGGAAGAGTGACCCCAACTGCCACTTTTGTGTGTGCAAAATAATTAGATGTTCAAAAGAGAAGGTGTATAATCCTATTTAATGCAGCATATATATATATTGCTTCTGCTACCTATGCTACATTCTGTTAGTACCAGACTGCAATGAAGTTTACTAGTTCATTTCAACAAATATTTATGGGCACCTACTATGTCCCAGGCACTAGGGATATAAAAATGAATATGATCCATCCATCCCTGACCTCAAGCATTTAGAGGCTAGTGGGGAAACAGAATCCAAAGAGAAAAGTTTACTATAACGGGATAAGTGCTTTGATGGAGGTGAATCAGGAGATGCACCCTCTAGCTGAGGAGAGAAAACGAAAAATCTAAGAAAAGTCTTAAATAACACAGGCAGGAAACAAGCAAGTGCTAAAATACATGTTAAAGGCAACCATGTTCTCTGAGTATTGATCGGGAGGGAGGAAGATTACAGTAGGTTTAATATAAAAGAAAGACTTCTTAAGGGGGAGCGTATCTTAAAGGTGAGTAGAAATGGAGAGGAAGAAGGAGAAGATGGTCAATTGTCATAAAGACTTTGGCTCAAATTTTTAAATGGAGGCACCAGAGAGATTCTTGTGTCAAACAGAGTTGAAGAAAAGAGAGGTCTTCTCGAGTTTTAACTCTTAGTGTAGAAGCTCAAGTGAAGCTCTTCCCATATCTATCATGGTCCATTTATAAAAGCGCTCAGCATTCTTCATAACGTGGTTTCACAGCCTCAGAGTAATGCTGTAAGGAAGAGAGGGAAGAAGGGGAAGCCAAAGAGACAGAGGCAGAGAAGCTGGAGCTCAGAGACATTAGGTCGCCAGGTAAGCGGGCCCTGAGCACTCGCTCCGTAAGAGGCAGAAACAGAGCCCCAACTCAGGCTTTCTGGACCAGATCTGGTGCTTTTTACCACGGGCTAGGTTGCACTTGAAAAGGGAAAATTCAAGATTCAGATGAATCTGAAGAGGATTTATTCAGAATCCTGCACGCAGAAGGAAGAGGATTCGGACTGAGCCATAGGAGATGGGAAGCAGAAAGAAGCCAGGGGAACTTAAGAACAGGGTCACTCAACATGGCCACCTGCCTCAGACGGCTTGTCCCCTGGGCTAAAAGGCTCATCCTGAAGCTGGATCCCAGGGCATGCAGTTCTATCCGCCTCTCAGAGCCATCTTCGAGACTGGGAAGAATCAAAGGAAACACATCGAGAATTTCTAAACTTGAAGGTTATGCGGTCCTCTGAAAAGGATCTCTCTGGGAAGTTGTTCAATTCCAATGGAAACTTTACAACCTCCCAGCTTTGGGGGAGGATGGACTCTCCTGGGGCGGGAGATGAGACAAGATACCCTCTTAAAGTCTCTTCCGTCCTGTGATAGGATGAGCCCGGGGACATACTGTTGCTAGGACGAGTGACTGGACCCACTTCTCCTAGGCCAGAGGACAGCACTTTCTGCCCACAAAGAGAAGTCGTTCCCAGGCCACTGTCTCTTTAACCCACAAGAAAAAGCAGGGTGATGGGTCTGTGGGCAGAAATCCAATTTCATAAGGATTTCAACGGATGTAAATTGTTTCCTGGATAAGGGCTAATGACAGCGAATAGGACAGTGCTGGGTACCAGGTAGACGACCTAGCGGCAGTTTCCAATTCCTGTTGGCCATAATCACAACTTCCATTGCTGTTTTCATCCTCCTCCCATATTATTGGCAGCACCGCCACATTTTCACACTCCTACTTCTCCCGAAGGACGTCAGCGTGCCTATTTTACATGGGTACACAAAAGCATCAGCATTCCCTCACTGGCCTAATGGGAAACAAACCTGCACAAGGATAAGCTTAATATCCCACTCGATGGCTCTCATATATATGCACCATCCAGTTTGGTTTGTTCCAAAGCAAAGGAAATGGAGTTGCTTTAAATTTATGAGCTGACAAGTTTCTGAGTAATGGTGAATCACTGCTCGATATTTCACCTAAAGCTCAGATTGTGAGCTGGCTCGGGCTGCATCTCTTCTGGGGGCACAGGAATTCATTGGAGGATTGCTCACGGCCCTGAGCTGCCCCCAGTAAAAGATGGAAGGCTGGACAAGGCCAAGGTCAGCGTGCCCAAGGAGAGAGGCATATCAGAAAAACACTTCAGAGGGCAAAGACATCAAACCAAGTGTGACTAAAGCAATGGAAGAGTAGGGCTTGGGACCTGAGAATATGGAAAAAAAAAACAAAAAATTGCCTTGGAATTAATCAGCCTAGAAGTCTGATTTCTTCCCCTCTCCCTGAGACACTCTCCCTACCTACAGCCCTGGGTGTGCCTGGAAACTTCCAACTCATCTCTTAAGAATCTGCAGAAAATGACCTTCCTTGGAATTCCTGCCTCAATTTCCCCAGGATTGGTCAGTGTGAGTCACAATTTTCACCACATGCAGTACGAAGGTTTGTTTTTATTTCTGTCTCCCCCACTAGACGGTGATCATCTCAGGAGTGAGGACTGGCTCACACGCATCTTTATCCCCAGTGACTGGCATAGTACTTAATAAATCCCTTTAGATAGGGAGAGCTGAGGAAGGAATAGAGGAGGGAAGGAAAAAGGAAGGAAGGGAGGGAGGGAGGGAGGGAGGGAGGGAGGAGGGAGCAAAAAGGAGGGTTTAGCTTTCATCTCGACAAGATACTTCCTTAAACCAAATGAGATGATCCAGACTGGGTTGTACTAGGAGAGGGCAAAGAGCAAGTAAATTTTATATCTCCGGGGCTTCCCCGGTGGCGCAGTGGTTGAGAATCTGCCTGCCAATGCAGGGGACACGGGTTCGAGCCCTGGTCTGGGAAGATCCCACATGCCACGGAGCAACTAGGCCCGTGAGCCACAATTGCTGAGCCTGCGCGTCTGGAGCCTGTGCTCCGCAACAAGAGAGGCCACGATAGTGAGAGGCCCGCGCACCGCGATGAAGAGTGGCCCCCACTTGCCGCAGCTGGAGAAAAAGCCCTCGCACAGAAATGAAGACCCAACACAGCCATAAATAAATAAATAAATAAATAAAAATTAAAAAAAAAATTTTATATCTCCTGTGAATACTATTGATAAGATTCTATGTTTTATATTCTTGACTGACAAGGAACATAAAAAGAACTGGTGAGAGACTTTAAAAAACGATCTTTAAATGGGGTCATCTTATTGTAGATAATACGCTACAGAGCTGCAACCACAGCTGCCAGCCTGCTTTGAGATGCTCACTCTTCACCCAGTCGGTCCCAGTGAATCAGGTAGAGAGGAACCGTGCCATCGGGCTCCGCACTTTGATCCCCCAGAGGCACTGGGAGACTCCCCCCCGTCAAAGGGTTCTGAGGGATGCTGTGAGATTTCCAAACCGCCTACCCCACTACAGTCATGATCAGCTCAGGCCTTCCTGGAGAGATGAAATGAGGCCATGCGACAGTTTGGCTCAAAAGCAAGTCAACGTGACAGAAGCATGTGTGATATCACCACCCCCTCAATTTGGAAGCCTTACTCTCTCCTTTCCCTGAATGAGTTTGCCTCTTCTCTTCATATCCAGTTGCAATGAGGGCCCTATGGAAGGCATTTCCGCTCACGAGTCTTGCCACAAATGCAGAGGTGGCTCCGGATGAGTACTGAGAGACAACAAGGAGAGTCTCGAGACTTTATATTATCAATACCTTGTTGGATAAACATATAGCGGAGATAACAGTACGAATTTGTGCTTTTGTTAAAATCTGTACATGCATAAATATAGATATAGAATAAATGTAATATAAATGTGTGTATATGTGTACATATGTGTGTGTGTATATATATATATATATACACACACATATATAATATATGTATTCATATGTATTGTATACACATACTTTTATTCTCTAGCTCTGTCCACTGAGAAGGCCTGGAAGCAGTGACTCATCAAGAGCATTAGCACACACAGCATCAGATTTTGATGTCTAAATGCCATTCCTCACTAAAAAGAAACAGGGATCTTTGGGAAAAGGGCCGATTCCAAGGCTGAGGCAGGTAAAGTAATACCAGATCATCTTGCTCTGCAAAAAAGAAAGGAAGGATCCAAAGAATGATGGGGACACATCTAAAAGGACCCAGAAACCAGCTTGAAGGAGCAGCTGCTGGCAAAATATTGGAGCATCAAATAAGTGAGGATAGCAATGAATTTATCCCTTTGAATAAAATAAGAATCCATGAGTCCATACTGATATCAATAAATAAATGATGAAAGAAATAAAGAAACTGAAAGTTTGATGAAGAACAGGATATTTGAATAGCCTCAAAGTATCTCCAAAGTAATTTTAAGACATTAATTTTAATTAACAATGTATTACCAATTTATAATTTTATATTAATTAACATAATTAATAAAAATCAATTAATTACAAAGGAGAAAATAATACATCTAAATTTGAGAAGCCTAGTAAACACCAACCTAATCAAATAATCAAAGTGAATGTCACCAGTAATGGGATAAATTGAAATGATGCCCCACCTGACGGCACGCAATGAGAAGAGTCTTGCCTCACTTCTGAGATATTTCTTCCAAAGAGACTAACCCGCACCTCATCAGAAGGGAACCTCAGACAATCCCATTGAGGGATGTCCTACAAAATAACCTGCCTGAAGTCTCCAAAAGTGACAAGGTCATGAAGTCTAGGTGATGAGGAATTGTCACAAACTGAAGGAACTGAAGAGGCATGACAATGAAATGTAACAGCAACTCTGGACTGGATCCTTTTACTACAAAGCACACAATGGGGACAACGAGAGAACTCTGAATAGGATGTGAACATTAGGTAGTACTAATGTTATCACTGTTAACTTCCTGATGTTGGTGATTGTACTATGGTTCCATAGAGAATATTCTTGTTTATGTGAAATGCACCCTGAAATATTTAGAGGTGATGGGACATCATGTTGATAGCTTATCCTCAAATGACTCAGAAGAAACTTGATCTTTCTACTTTAGACACACACATAGACACACACACACACACACACACACACACACACAACCCTACATACATAGTATTGTGATATGTAGGAGAATAGGACCCTGTTCTTAGGAGATACATGCTGAAGTATTCAGAGGTGAAGAGTCACAATGTCTAAATCTTACTTTCAAATGATTTGGCAGAGAAAAAGGAAATGTAGCGAAATGTTATCATTTGGTGAATCTGGGTGAAGAGTAACCTGGGTTCATTCTTTCAGCTATTCTGAAGGCTTAAAAAAATGGAGGAGGTGACAAGAGACAAAAAAGTGGTGTGAACAATAAAGTTTCTAGGAGTTCTAAATGGGAAAAAAAATTAATGAAAACCCCAAACCAAGGACCATGCTTTTAGTGATGTTCTTGACTTGCTTTATGACAGGGAGAAACACGTTGGACTTCTGCTCTCTCCCAAAACAAAAGACAATAACCCAGAAAAAGTTTGTCCTGGTGTTATAAAGAGCTTACCTGTACCCTAGCTTCTGTTAAACTGCCTTCTACTCCCACCAGCTGTACCAGGATGCAGACAAGGCCGCACCTCTTCCCAGCACACAGAAAACCAGCTCTCATTCCTCCTGCTCCCCCTCTGGCTGAGTGCACTGCTGGGCGTCCCTCAGCCTCCCACCTGTTCTCCCTGCAGGGCCCTAAGTCCTCCTGACTCGTGGAAAGGGTCACAGGAGGTGTGTGTAATGGAGCCCTCATAGGAAGGGACTTATAAGATCTTGGGATGGAGACAAAGCCATTTTATCCTGTAGGTACCACTGCACTGTGCCTATAGCCTACAGCCTAGAAACTTTTCAGGGGCCCACAAAATGCTTAAGATCTGAAAAAATATTTAGCTTGAAAAAGAGAAAAGCAGCCCCTGACATCCAGGAGCTGGCCTGGTGCTATCAGCTAGGCCTTGGCATTCTCCTCTTGAAAATAAACAATTGCACAGAACACCAATATCAGACAAGGCCATTGTGCAAGCAGGACAGATCAAGACAAAACAAGACCAGCCATAATCATGGCAAAACACAGACAAAACCTGAACATTATCTAGGCCAAAACACACCCAACAACTCCGCCCATCCCAGCTAAAATGAGTGACCTTGGCTGTTCTACTAATTATAACTTTAGCCTCCATTAGTACCCCACCCCCTGCCCCGATAAGGTCTGTTAAGATATTGAATCAGAATTACCCTACTTCCTGACAACAGCCAATCCAGAGCAAAGCCCCACTTCCCTGAACTCTCTCCAAAATCACCTAACACCAGCCCAAATCCTATCCTTTCTATCACCCTCTATGGAGATGCTCCATGGTTCTCCATGGTGTATATTCTCCATCACTACAATGAATAATAAGTCCTAACTTGTTCAGATGCAGGTGTGTTCCTGGTGACCTTTGGTTAAAAGGCACTGACAAGCTCTATGTGCTAAAGAAAATTTGGTCCCAGAACACTGTAAACAAAAAAAACAAATTGGTAAATACTCAGTGAAACAACACTATGTCAACTTCCTTCACTGTTAAATTTATAAGCCATAAAACTTTATGACCTCTGAAAACAATTTGCATGTTACATTAGATTTCCGCACTGCACAAGAATCCCCAAGTCTGCCAGCTGATTACTGAGAAAGAGTAGCCAAATGTCAATTAAATGGGTAGTCAATTTCATAAGCGAATTATGAATTATTATAATATGTTTCACAGAACCCAAAAGTTGGAACGCCTGGGGTCTATAAAGATTGTAAATACCCTGATAGAGAAGGCAATGTGCCAGGTTTGTTTAGAAACAGAGGTGCCTGAGGGACAGAGAGGGGCAAATACCACCAGGTCATGGTTCTGCCATTGAGTGGAAATCAGTGGGCCAGGAGAATGGATCCACTTCCCCTACTACTCCACAGTCAGCTTTTTTAGTAATAATCTCCTGCTATCCCATAGGGCAGACCCCCTGCTGGTTGGCTGGTGGATGGTTCCCACAACTACAGGCTGATGAAGGCAGAATGGCACCCTGCCGCCCTTATCAAGGTCAATCCCAGGCTGCTGGCACCTTGGCCTCCCTCGTGGGATCTCCTGGTTCCTGTCACCACCCATCTTCTTTTGGGGTGCTTTCCCATTGTTTGATCTCACTGATGCCTGTGCCCTGGCCACGGTTCTCGGCCTCCCTGACGTGAGGGCTCTTCTCTCACTCTTTATCTTCTTGCCTCGCACCTGCACCCCGGGGGATCCTCTGCTAAGCCTGAAGCTTCTTTAAATACCACTATTCCTTCCGACCTTCTTCCCCATCTCTCCCGCCAGAGCACACAGAGGAAGCAGGTCAACCAGCACCTGACGGAAGTCATCTGCCACAGAGGATGCCTGTAGAAAGAAAAGCCTCTGGAGAAACTTTCCTTTTTCATTCAGCGGTCACATTTCTGGGGAAAAGAAATAAAACCTAGCACCAGAAATTCTGAGATGTTTGGAAGTGGAAATTGAACTTGGAAATGACTGTCATTTTTCATTTGAGAAAACTACTGGGCTATGGGATTCAAGTTTTTTCTGCCAGGCTAGGAAGCCTGATTTTGCCTTTCTCCCTGAAGTCTCTTGGTTTTATAATTTAGTGGGTTTTATAATTTAATGTATTTTCTCTTTCCTTGGTCAAACTTTCAAAAAAATAATAATAACTGTGAAATTGTATGTGGTTTCTTTTTTTAAAGCGCCCACAAAAGGCAGCACAGTATGAATTATATCTTTGTCAGTACAGGTTATGAAATTACTCTAGAGAGTCATTGCTATAGAGACTGGCAGTGCAAAGCCTATAACTCAATGGAACGCAATTCCACTCAGAGCTCCCAGAATGTAATTGATGGAAGGAAGCAACATAAATTACCTTACCATTATTCCTGGATAATGTCTCTGTTTCCCACACAATCTCATTTTGCACACAAAACAAACAAAACCAAATTCAATCTCCCAAGTTGTGTCTCCCCTTGTTTGCTTTCTTTTAAAAATCCTTCTGCCCACGTCATCCACAGCTGAGGTGCTCCTGCTGGGCAAATTAAGTCTGGTATTGGCCACATATTTGACATCCTCTCCCCATTTCCCTCCCCCATCCTGAACTTCCAGCCCTCCTTGATTTAAGACAAATCGTTCATTGGGAGTCATGACAAAAGCATAAGAATCAAAACTTTACCAAGAAAAGACCAGCCAACTTGGCTGTGATTTCATTTTCCAGGCAATCTTACAGCAGAAGAGCAGATTTCTTTGTCCCTCTTTGCAACAACTAGTAAAATGGTTAACCAAAAAACAAAAAAATTTCAATTTCTCCATGGTGATGAGAAAAATGTTGTGGGTAGCGGGCAGAAGGGACGGGTAAGGTATTGCTTATATGCAGAATCTAAAAAGAAGTGATACACAAAAACAGACATAGAGATAAATGGAACAGGATAGAAAGCCCAGAGATAAACCCACGCACATATGGTCACCTTATCTTTGATAAAGGAGGCAAGAACATACAATGGAGAAAAGACAGCCTCTTCAATAAGTGGTGCTGGGAAAACTGGACAGCTACATGTAAAAGAATGAAATTACAACACTCCTAACACCATACACAAAAGTAAACTCAAAATGGATTAAAGACCTAAATGTAAGGCCAGACACTATCAAACTCTTAGAGGAAGACACAGGCAGAACACTCTATGACATAAATCACAGCAAGATCCTTTTTGACCCACCTCCTAGAGAAATGGAAATAAAAACAAAAATAAACAAATGGGACCTAATGAAACTTAAAAGCTTTTGCACAGCAATGGAAACCATAAACAAGACGAAAAGATAACCCTCAGAATGGGAGAAAATATTTGCAAATGAAGCAATTGACAAAGGATTAATCTCCAAAACATACAAGCAACTCATGCAGCTCAATATCAAAAAAACAAACAACCCAATCCAAAAATGGGCAGAAGACCTGAATAGACATTTCTCCAAAGAAGATATACAGATTGCCAACAAACACATGAAAGGATGCTCAACATCACTAATCATTAGAGAAATGTAAATCAAAACTACAATGAGGTATCACCTCACACCGGTCAGAATGGCCATCATCAAAAAATCTACAAACAATAAATGCTGCAGAGGGTGTGGAGGGAAAGGGAACCCTCTTGCACTGTTGATGGGAATGCAAATTGATACAGCCACTATGGAGAACAGTATGGAGGTTCCTTAAAAAACTAAAAATAGAACTACCATACGACCCAGCAATCCCACTACTGGGCATACACCCTGAGAAAACCATAATTCAAAAAGAGTCATGTACCACAATGTTCACTGCAGCTCTATTTACAGTAGCCAGGACATGGAAGCAACCTAAGTGTCCATCGACAGATGAATGAATAAAGAAGATGTGGCACATATATACAATGGAATATTACTCAGCCATAAAAAGAAACGAAACTGAGTTATTTGTAGTGAGGTGGATGGACCTAGAGACTGTCATACAGAGTGAAGTTATTTAGAAAGAGAAAAACAAATACCGTATGCTAACACATATATATGGAATCTAAAAAAAAAAAAAAAAAAGGTTCTGAAGACCCTAGGGGCAGGACAGGAATAAAGACGCAGATGTAGAGAATGGACTTGAGGACACGGGGAGGGGGAAGGGTAAGCTGGGACGAAGTGAGAGAGTGGCACGGACTTATATACACTACCAAACGTAAAATAGATAGCTAGTGGGAAGCAGCCGCATGGCACAGGGAGATCAGCTCTGTGCTTTGTGACCACCTAGAGGGGTGGGATAGGGAGGGTGAGAGGGAGATGCAAGAGGGAGGGGATATGGGGATATACGTATATGTATAGCTGATTCACTTTGTTATAAAGCAGAAACTAACACACCATTGTAAAGCAATTATACTCCAATAAAGATGTTAAAAAAAAAAAAAAGAAGTGATACAAATGAACTTATCTATTGATACAAAACAGAAACAGACTCACAGACATAGAGAACAAGCTTGTGGTTACCAGACGGGAAGGGTGGGGGGAAGGGATAGTTAGGGACTGTGGGATTGACATACACACGCTTAATAGATAACCAACAAGGACCTACTGAATAGCACAGGGAACTCTGCTCAATATTATGTAACAACCTAAACGGGAAAAGAATTTGAAAAAGAATAGATACATGTATATGTATAACTGAATCACTTTGCTGTATACCTGAAACTATCACAACATTGTTAATCAACTATACTCCAATATCAAATTTTAAAAATTTTTTAAAATATCTCACTTAATCGTTGCTTTCTCCCAACTCAGAGAGATATTCAACTTAAACAGAGAGTTCCTATCGTGATGAGCACTGACATGATTCTAAGGCCTCCTAGAATGAGAGACAGCAGAGGCAGGATTGCATGAGATTGCCTAAGAGCCTGATCCTGGCCTTGAGGGCATTATGCTAACTGAAATAAGCCAAACAGAGAAGCACAAGTACTGGGTGATATCACTTATATGTGGATCCTCGGAAAGCGGAACTCATAGAAGCAGAGAGTAGAATGGTGGTTACCAGGAGCTGGAAGTGGGGGGATTGGGGAGATGTTGTTAAGGGGGACAAACTTGCAATTAGAAGATGACTAAGTTCCAGAGATCTAAAGCACAGCACAGTGATGATAGGCGACAATACCATATTATAAACTTCAAAATTGCTAAGAGACTAGATCTTAACTGCTCTCACCACAAAAAAGAAATGATAATTATGTGACATGATAAAGGTGTTAGCTAACGCTACGGTGGTAATCATATTGCAATAGATAAATGAATCAAATCAACACCTTGTACACCTTAAACTTACACAACATTATGTGTCAACTATATCTTAAAAGAAAAAAAAGACTAAGATACCAGGAACCAGAGCCCTAATCTAATAGGAGGTTAGGGCAGGTCCCCAGAGCTTATTACCCCAGACATCAAGCTTCAGGGTTGCTCACTACTTCCAGCTCTGCCCACCTGAAGAAATTAGATCTGCAAATATCCCGCTCAGGGACTGAACGTGTAATTTGAGGTCTCCATGACCTCTCAGGGAGGGTTTGGGCAGACAGGGCCTGACAACAACAAACAAAAAACTGTGCATCTGTGTCTCCTGTCCCTCCTCTGTGACCCTAAAAAAAAGCAAAGTGTGAAGCAGGGATTATTTCCAAACTCTTTATCTGAGTCGGACAGCTTTGATTTGTAAAATGAGATTTGAAGTTTTTGTAATTTCCGCCAGTTGTAAATTCTCTCACTGAAAATTCCCAAGTATTTAGCTTTGCCTAATTTGGGTTTTGTTTTCCACCAAATAAAGTATAAGGGGCTAAAATTTGGTCCCTAGAAGTGTTTCCGACCAGTTTCAGGTGGTTTGTTAAGCTGAAGTCTATAAAATGGATCTATAATCAAAAGATATTCCAGTGGAGGCTGACGGGGGATAGGTAAAGTGATAACTCAAGCTTGGGAAGGTTGATTCAAGTGCCTCTTAAGATAATGCCAAAAGCAACTTGAACCCGCTCTGAAATTTTTTTCCAAAGAGCCTTAAGAGTGGGTGTAAATCCATCTTTTATTTTCATTACTTGGCTTACACTCATGGATTCATTCTCCTCTTCCTACTCCCAATCCGCTTGCAATAAACCCATTTGTTTTCTCTTCTATGAAGATCATACCTACTTTAAGTGAACAGATCCTAAGGCTAATTCCGGAAATGACCCCCTAGCAGAACACATCTGCTAAATGTTTTTGGTGTCTTTAGACTGGATAGAGTGTAGTAGGTACAGGGTAAAAGAAATACACCCTTTTAAAAAGCCAATTAGAAAAAAAAAAGCCAATTCGTGTTGTACGATTTTGACAGAGACAGAGGTGGAGAGTTCATTCATTATTTTCCATTATCTGTCCAAAAAGTGTTTCCAGAGGGGCTCGTGTTCTGGATGAAGTGCCAGGTGCCGGAGATACAAAGGTAAAACTTAGTCCTGCCCTTGAGACGCGCACAGTCTGGGAGGGATGGGGAAGTAGAGGGACTCACTAATTGTGCTAAACAATTAGCTCACCCCATAAGGGCATACTCCGTGGCAGCATTGGGAGAGTAAGACAAATTGCCTGGAGGACCAAGAAAGCTTCACATGGAAAGTAGGGGTGAGGCCAGCTGTGGAAGGCAATTTTTTTTCTGAATTAGGAGTAGATGTGCTAAGAAAAAAACAAACAAACAAACTGTCAGCCACTGAGGCTCAGGCACAAGCTGAGAGCAACGTACAGCTGGTCAGGGCCGAGGATAAACCAACAGAGCCGATGAGGAAACAAGAATTCACACTCTGATCCATTTAATCAGGCCACTCTTTGATATCCGCGTGTCCTGCTAATCTGAATTCTCTAACTGATACAGTAAGTTTTCCCCTGATACAGTAGCTTTTGGTTGGTGTTCATTCTTTGTGGGGGTGAATTGTTTTTTAAATAACAAACTTACGTATATTTCTACTGTGCTCTGTGCATCTGGGCAGACTCAGTCCTCATGTAGCAAGTGCCACCACTGCCCCATCAGGTAAAAATGAACCAAACTAGAGAGCCCTGAAACCACAGATTTTTTTTAATGACCTCCCCTCTGAAGGATGAGACGCTGGCACCTGAAGATACCATATTTTCAAACCTCCAGTTACTGTGGCTTTAAGAGACCACCTAATTAACTGAGGCCAGTGAAGGACTCAGCAGGATCCATGATGGCAGCGAAATGTAATCGGCCTGTGGGTACCAACCACTGCAGTTACAGTTACAGGTATCATTCATCACCAGTATGCTTTCCACAGATTAAATTGAGATGTGTGTGTATGTGTGTATTTGTGTGTAATCAACAGGAGTAATTTCCATTCCAGTCTTTTTTTTGTACATCATTTTTCCAGTCCCTGAGAACCCTAAAAAATCTAGTGTTACCTAAACCAACGGGATACCAAGATGCTAATGCAGTCATTGCTTACACGCAGGTAACACTTCTCTGTGAGTTTCCTCCCTGGGGCTCCTGCAGTGAGTATTCAGGTGCTAAGCATTAATATTTTTTAACAAACAACCTGCTCCAGAGTCTTTTTTATCTTCCCATGTGGTAAATATATAGTATTCATCTTCCACTCCCTTCTGGGAAAATGAAAAAGATAATGATGTGAGATGATTTCAGCGTCAGGTCCCTGAACTTGCCAGCACATAAGGGGGCCTTGGCCTTTGTGGGGAGAGGATGTGACTGGCCTCGAAAGTTCTTCCCTCCCTCTTACTCTAAGGAACTGGACAATGGTCTTGAATTTCTGAATCCCTCCTCCTCACCAACTCCCTTGAGCGTGTGCCTTGTTTTTGAGACGGAGTTCAAGTAGGTAACTTTTACTGGGGAAGGAAGCAGAGCCCAGGGTGGAGGGGAAAAGGAACAACTGGCATCCAGGACGGGGAGGTGGGGGGCCCTGGACCGTTGGATTAGAATAAGGTGAGAGTCTAGTTGATAGGAAGAAACCAGCCCAAAATAGTGACTCTTGTAAACTTGAGTCGTGCTTCCTAATTTGTCACATCCTGTGCCTCCAAAGTGTGGATCAGACTGTAATTTTATCTTAATATGACACAAATACAGTGGCTGACTCAGTCCTGTATTTTAGTAAGTTCTGTTTCTCTTCCTCTGTAGCCTTTCTAATGGGGTTGCTGCCATCACCCGACTCTCCAGCCTCTAAGGCTGTTGTATGATTTTGAACACCCTCTGCTGACTTCCTAGGTGCAGAGCTGACGCCTGCTCCCCGCAAATAATTCAGCTCTGGGGAAACACGCGCCCCCCCACACACTCCGAATTCAGCAGCCCCAGGCCTGAGTCCCGGCTCTGCCAGTTATCACCTGTGTGATCTCGGGCAAAGCACCAAATCTCCTTAGCCTCATTATTTTTCAATGACAACATCCTCTCAACCAAATAGGGGTTTGGTGGGAACCAAGAGAGACAGTGCTTTTTAGGTCACTTAGCCCAGCGTAGAGCAGGAGTTCAATATACAAGAGCTATTTTTACACATTATTATTTTACATTAGGTGTCTATGCGGCATCTGTAACGATCACCCTTTCCTGCTCTGAGGTGGTGATTCTGGCAGAGGCAGTAACTGGAAATGAGTCTCCGTGTTAGGAACTTTGCTCTCCGGGAAGACTCAGGGACCAAATTACCCTGGCTGGACAAACCTTTGCAATATGGAAAAAGTGGGAGTAAGAAATTTAAGGGGGACGAAAGAAGCTAAAGCATGTTTCTATGGAGAATAATAATAAATATAACAATAACTGTGGTGTGTAGTAGACAAACCCAGAATGAGCAGTCAACCGTCATCTCACTGTGCTAGGTCTGTGTGGAGACGCTCAGGGGTAAGAAGCCTAGAACACACCATCTGTCACCAAGTTAATTCACTGCCATGCCGTGCAGTGGTCAGACTCTATTCCATCCGTCATCTGTTGAAATCGGATCTAGAAGAGATGTTTCAACACACCAAAACAGAGCAGACCAAATCCTAAGGCAAAGCCTAGGGCTCTCAAAGTCAGAGCAAGTTCAAAAACTGCGAAAAGAACAGGGTGGCCCTGACAGTCTTAGGTAACCAAGCCTGGCCACCAGAAACCTTGGGACAGTCAAGGTCAGTGGAGAAGTCCCAGCCCCCATCAGCCTGCGAACACCTCAGACCTCACCGGCTCCACACGTCCACCTCCCCTCACTACATCAAGTCCAGTGTTTCATCCAGTTTCCCTTCCCAAATAATTTCTGAGACCTCCTCCATCACCACCAAGAATTTCCGAATCTTCTGCAAATCAGTCTCGGTGAGGCTTGCCCCCAAGACCAGCCACCCAGCCCCATCCGGTGACCTCCTCTCTGGCCCTGAAATGCCAGCCTTCAGCTGTGAGTCACCTCAGCTGCTCTCTCCTTAATCCGTTGTCCCATGGATGCACAGAGACCCCTCCCTAGAGCCCCACAGCGATGGCCGACACCAGATCGAAACTTTGGACAAGACTTGACTGAAGGTTTTGAGGCTTCCCTATGAGAAATATAACATAGATATTTGGAATACAACTGCCACCAGAGGGCTTGGAACAGCCTTATTTGGGGTCCCTTCCTGCTGAGTTTCCAGTCTGCTACAGCCCCTCAAAGAGAGAAGCGTGCCCCGCCTTGCCACTCCTTTGTCTCTTACAGAAATGCGACACACTCACAGAGGCCCTGATCCAGTTCAACCACACCCCGAGACAGACGTCACCAAGCAGATCACTGTGCGTCCGTGTGAAACGTCTGCATTCAAGTTGGCCCCCCATTCTCCTCTCAGACACTGGCTACCTGCTTTGACACAGATGTCACCCAAGGGCCCACTCAGAGGCTTTCAGAAAACAACGATGGCTCTGTCAAAAGTAAATTGATGCTTTCACCAAAACGGCTAGCCGCTTTCAAACCGTTTTCCTCACTTCTACCCATAACGACCCCAAATCTTAAAGCCTGGTTTCACCCAGGACACTGTTAAAATGGGAACTGCTCTGTAATTGAAATCACTTTCAAAAAGGAAACCTCACAGGACCCACGTCTCCACCGGCCAAGCTTTCGTGATTCCCGTCCTACGCGGGGCCACCGGCCACGTAGACAGACACAGATCCTCTGCACTGAGGCGACCTGTGCTTTGTCTCTCCCTCTCACAGACTGTGTGCCCTGCATAACTGCCACCACTGAAAGCCGATGATTCACCCCACCACCACTTCTTTCTTCCATTCTTGCCTTGCGTCAGCTGAAGTTAGTCAATATGATATGCCCTATATTGTTCAAGATACTGTAAAGAAAAACTTTCTTTTGGTAAAACTTAGGCTTAACTGGGCTTTAAAAAAATAATAATTGGAATTATTGGTATTTTCCACAAGATCGGGCACTCTCTAGGTGTGTCCACTTACGGTTGAAGTTTTGGGCAATCAGTACAGATTCTCATAGGGTATGTGAAAAGCACACATTTAGACGCGTCAGCCGTAACCACGCCAGGCACCATTCATAGGTAGGTAGCTCTGCAGGAGGATTCACCCTGAGGTCCAGCTGGAGACCCGGACCAGGCCCTCCCTCCCACCAGGGTCCCGATGCCCCTGCTGATGGAAGATGGACTCTCCTAGGACAGCTGGGGTTTGAGGTCCCAGGGCTTCCAGGATGCTGGGTCAAGAGGGAGGAGAAGAGAGTCTTAGAAGCAGAGAAGAAAGAACTGGGATCTGTATGGGACAGAGAAAATATCAGAAAATACAGACACATTTGAAAACATTTGTCAAAATCACTTAGGGACAATCAGTTGGAGACTAATCAAGTCGTGCTGACATCCTGAGTCAGCGAAGTGAGTATCCTAGCTGTCTCCCCGCTTCATCAAACATCCAGCCAAGCTTGAGTTACTGCTTCCTGTGCGCCAAGGGGATACGGAGCTGACCAGACGCTGGCTCTGCTCCCACGGAGCCCCCAGCCCGGTAGAGGGGCGATGGGGGTGCTGTGGCCTGGGTGGGTGGGGGGGACAGAGTTTGCTAAGAGAACAGGCAGGACAGGCTGGAGCCAGCCTAGTCTGAAAGATCCTGAAGCTTTCCTCAATGCCTGATCCTCGAATAAAAACCAAGCAATGTCGACCACCCCCACAAGGGTGTATTTCTACCCACGTGCCAGCTTCCCCAGGGCTGGCTCCCTATAATAAGCTCTTCCAGCAACAACAGAATTTTGCGAATTCGTTTTGTGACAAACGGAGCCCGTTCTGATCTCCAGGGCCACAGCTGACGATGACCCTAGGTGTGGAATCCAGCGTTGCCGGGAGAGGCCAGGCAGGAAGAACCCGCGGGGAGCCCGCGCACGTGAGGGTGGCACGCGCGCGCTGGTCAGCTGCCCCCAGCCGCCTCTGCAGCCTGGCTCGCTGCTGCGGAGCTGCTCTCGTCCACACTAGGAATCACACGCTTACAAGCACACGCACGCACGCACTCTCCCCACCTGGAGGGGCAGGCACTTAACGAATTCCACAGCAGATGAGCAACGGCAGTCCGAATCCTGACTCACGGGTCGGAGCGGGAAGCCGGCTTCCAGGGAAAGCATGTCCTCCTCTCTCCCCAGATGCCTGCATTCAGCTCACAGCCCTGGGCGTGAGAGAGCAAAACTCATAAAAGTCTGATTAGCTGGCTCATGGGCAGGGGCGAGCTCAGCCCATAATTGGAAAAACTGAGCAGTAGATCAGCGTTTGCCAAAGAGAAGAAGTCACCGTTCTTCTAAAACAGCACTTGGGTGTTCAGTTAAAAGACGGGCCCCGCTGACCCCTAATGACACTTAGCAGGTTGCTCTGTGCTTCTGATAGGAGCTACAGCTCTTGGGCTCATTTTAAATTACCACCAAGTGTTGTGTAGGCTGGGGCTTCTTTAAGGGAAAAAAATCAATCTGAGGGGAAAAGCTATTCCTTAGCAACAAAGGAAAAAGAAAGAAGGCAGTTCCTTTAATGGAATCTGAGATGGAATCTAGCTTAGCAGAGCCAGAGCAAAAATAGCTTTTATCTGATCAAGGTGCCTGAGTTCCACTTAAAGGAAGTTCAAGAGGCCCAGGCTCGGGATGCTGGAGACCACAGCCAGTGTCATGGGCGAGGGACAGTCCTCCCGGCAGAGGGACGGAAACCGGGGCCACAGGCATCAGGCCGCCAGAATGGCAGGAGCGAGGAGTCATCACAGTCATTTAGCCGATGTGTATTTTTAACCACACTCTTCTTCTAATTACAATAAAGCTGAAGGGAAGTGATTTCAGCAGCCTGGGTAACAGTGCTGACGGGGTAATGGCCCGTCCACTATGACATTGGTTATTGCACCTGTAGAATGTGGTGGAAACTGGATGGTGGGCACTTAGTTACACAGGTTATAAAATGCATAGTGAAAATCTAGATTAAACAAATAAGTGAGGAAACAGGGAGGAAGGTAAAAACTATTGGACAAAGCCAGGAAGTAAAATGAATACACCAAATGCGTGGCTGTAGGGGTCTATGCAGTGTGTGTTTGCATTAAGTGGATACAGTTAGCACACCAAACACAGACACGCACACACACACACACACATTCACACATTGTGGGGGTCTCTACAGCTCTGTGTGAGAGCGTGTGTGTGCATTAAGCAAGGTCCTCTGGCTTGAGTAGCAGTCCCCATGCCGGCTTTCTCTGTTGCCTTAATGCAGGGCTCAGCCAAACTTTCTACTTTCCAGAAAGAATCTACTCACATCTCAACAACAGTGTGACTTAGAGTTTCCCGGAGATTTTGTAGGGAATTTAGAGGAGGGTTTTCTATCACATACACCACACCAAACTCTTCAAATCTCCATTTACTAGTCGATTTCTCCCCAGCCTGCAGTCGATGGGTCTCTCTTTCTTCCCTTGAAGCTCTCATTCCTAGGAGTCCAGTCTCTCAGCTCCAAAGGCTTCCTGTGGGCCCCCCATCTCACCCCTTGCTCTCAGCTGCTGCCTGCAAACTCACATAACTCCTTGCTCAGGGATCAGCAAACCAAAGCTCCCAGTTCCAGAAGAGACTCACAGACATAGAAAACAAACTTACGGTTACCAGAAGGGAAGGAGGGTTAGGGATAAATTAGGAATTGGGGATTAACAGATACACACTACTATATATAGAATGGATAAACAACAAGGACCTACTGTATAGCACAGGGAACTATATTCAATATCTTGTAATAACCTATAATGGAAAAGAATCTGAACAAGTATATATATATATATATATATATATATATACACACATACACACATATATATATATATAACTGAATCACTTTACTGTACACCTGAAACTAACACAACGTTGTAAATCAACTAAACTTCAATACAAATAAATAAATAAAATTTTTTTGTTTGTTTACACAACTTTATTCAAAATTGCCAAAACCTGGAAGCAATCAAGATGTTCTTCAGTAGGTGGATAAATAAACTGTGGTACACTAGACAAGGGAATACTTTCACTGCTAAAAGGAAATGAGCTATCAAGACTTGAAGAGATATGGAGAAACCTTAAATGCATATTATTAAGTAAAAGAAGCCAATCTGAAAAGGCTACATCCTGTATGATTCCAACTATATGACACTGTAAATCAACTATACTTCAATATAAATAAATAAATTAATTAATTAAATATTTGAAAACAAAGTTCCCCGTTCCAAGATCTGCTCATTTTAGGAAGAAAGGACTGACTATACCTAAACAACAACAAAATTTTGTCCTATCAAATTTATCAAGAAGAATTCAGGCATAGAGTTTGGAAGTAACATCCAGTAAAGCAACAGGCAAACATCATTAACCCTCTATCTTGACAGTTATGCATTTCAAGGGACAGGGCAAGGTCTAGATGACGTTTCTTCTAGAGTCTTCTTTCATCAGTGCATGGTGTCCATGACCACATCCACATCTGCCTCTGGGTTACTGTCACCACAACAGAAACATCCAGGACTCGTTCATCAGTTCTAATCCTTTGCACAGAATACCATCCAAAATTCTGGGATTCTTCCACAAGACCACGCTCATTTTTAGTATATTTGAGTTCATATCCAGCTCTAAAGTGCTATGGCTTTTTGGCCCCAAAATTCTCAATAATGGTCACGAGTGTAAATTAATTCATGCTTAAAATACGGAATGGCCTGACTGCCCACCACTGCCCTGGATTAGGCGTGCGTCAAGCGGACTGGGGTCTTTTCCATCCACGCACACTCTCTCCCTTTTCTGTTTGTAACACTTTCTCTGCACTTCTGAAAGCGGGGCTACCGTTAATCAGTGGCTGCTCACAGTGTCCACTCAAGACTGAACCCTCCACTCTGGACTCTGCAGAACTGTGGGTCCCCCAGACGTTCCACCAGCCCGGGCCTCACCTGTGCTCAACCAGTGAGGCAGAAACCTCGGACAAGTTCCCCACTGGGACTGGCAGAGTCCCAGGAGAAAGCAAAATGCTGGTGATTGATACAAGGTCCCAAAGTCAATCCAAATATTAATTGCTCTCAGAATGATGGCAATTTAGAACTACCAGGGAGCTTATCCATGACCTAGTTTGACCCTATAATGTTACTGAAAAGACTCAGGGAGAATCAGTGAATTAGTCAAGAGCATGTGGCCCCTAGGAGCCCGAGCAAGGGTCTGAGCTCAAGGGGGCAGCCTAACTCCCGCTGGGCAACCACTGGGGTCGGGCAGGCCAGGGAAGCCTGAGGACCTGGGAGAGACCAGCTCAGAATCAGGTTATATTTAGTAACCAAAAGAAATGTCCTTCTCCTCCAAGACCACTCCATAACAAACCAAGTCACTTTCCCAGAAACCCGCTTCTCTCGTCAGATCCTCAAAACTAAGAATTGTCTACGGTTTTGTGTCTACCACACAGCTGCGGGTAGAGGCACAGGGCCTTGAGGGACAGCCCCTGCACACTCTCACCCTGGGGAATTAATTAAAGCTCCACCAGCCTCGGGAACAGGAAGTTCTGCTGTGCAGGGCTGTTTCTGCTGGGTATGGTGCCTTTGACTGTAAGCCCCGTTCTAGAGACGAGGACGCAAAAGAGAAGGAGAGGCGTCTGGTGCAAAGAGAAAGGGCTTTGTAGATGGGCCTGGGTTACGTGAGTAGGTAACCCCTCTGACCCTGAATGTCTTCATTTGTGCATACAAGAATAATAAGTACCAACACCAGTACGGGAATTAAAAAGTGCCAGACACCTTTTAAGTGTAAGCGGTTCACATATATCAATTCATTTCATCCTCAGAACCCTTGCTACTATTATTACCTCCCTTCTTCTGAGCTTGAGCTTCATTCCAGCAATGTCTCCCATCTCCATTCTTAGCCCCTTTGGACCCCATATTACCTGGATGCTGTGTTGGAAGGAAGGACCAAGGTGTTACCCCACAGCCCAGCACATAACAAGCAGGGAATACGGTTGCCGTTGCTGTCACTGTGATTATTATCGTTTCTCTTGCTCAGTGCTGTCTATGCCGATGGCAGATCCAGAATGACCCCGGGCAGGGGTGGGTGGGTGGGGCGTCTATCCTCATAGGCTTACTCTGTTCTCATTTCAAACCTCTTGGATGTCGGAACTGTGACCATGTCCACATGCCGGATCCATCAACTCAAATATCAGATCCATTACTTCCCTCCTAAGAGCTGGACCCCTCCCTTTTGTCAGCTACAAGCCTCAAGAGTAAGAGGGCTGCCAGTGGGTCCTCACCCACGCCGAGGTTCTGAAAGGAACGGAAACATTTCCTTCTCAACCTTTGCAATTCCAATGAGAAGATTAAAATGTGACATCACTTAAGGACCAGCACGTCGACAGACTGTCTGTCTCTGTGACTCAGCCAACTAATCTTCCTGGGCCTGAAGAAAAAATACGTTTTTTTTTCTGTCCTCCACGCAGGTAGATAATTCACTTCCTTGACACGTCATCGGTGTGGAAAAGTTGTTTTCGAGTGGAACTGTTCTTGACATCTCTATTTGGTGGCGGTGCTTCTACAGTGCTACTGTTCATCCTCAATGCAGAACCGTAGGTCATGTCCTTGGCCTGGCCCTCAATGATAAGATTTCAAAGAGCCAGAAGACTCGGCCAGAGTTACCCTAGCTATGACATTTGCGGTTGAATCTGCAAGACACACCTTTCCATCAAGCTGGGGACCCCCAAAGGCACTGAGTCTGGGGAGCCTCCCAGGGTTATCACACATACTTGGAATAATATGAATCTGAGCATATTTGGTCTGCCAGATGTCCTTTGCCATGAACTAAAGGATTAGAGTTAAATAACACAATTTGACTGAACACTGATGATTGAAATTTACATTTTAAATAGGAGAGAAAACAGAAGCCAAGACAAGAGGTAAAGAAACGCCATATGTGAGCACCAGGTGGTGGTGACGTCCTGCTAATCCTCAAGGGCAGCCAGCGAGAATAGACAGATCATAAACTTCAATGCCAGACTGACCAGAGTGTGAACCTGGAGGATATGCGTTTTGCCATGGGCAAGTCTCGGGATTTCTCTGAGCCTGAGTTTCCTCACCTATTTGAAAACTTCTTTTCTGAGACTGTCATGAGGCAAGATAATATTTGTAAAAGACCCCCCCTCCCCCGCAGAGTAAGTAGTCAATAAGCATTATTTTCCCTTCTTTCTTTGTATTCAGATGGACTCTGGGTTTTTTTCTTAGAATCCAGGCTCCTCCTGGGCTTTGGTACTGGTGAAATCCCTGCATACACGTTTAACTGCAGACAGCACTATTCGAAGAAATTTCACTTCTGCATGTTTCTCGCTCCCAGGACATTCAAGTATCCAAGGACAGTTTTCTCTGGGAGAAACCATCACAGTCTTCGAGCTACTGCCTCTCCTTTCTCCTTCTGTGGTTAAAAAAAAAAAAAAATCAGAAGAACACAGGTTTCGGGACTTTCCTGGCAGTCCAGAGGTTAAGACTCCGCGCTTCCACTGCAGTGGGTGCAGGTTCAATCCCTGGTCAGGAGATCCCACGTGCCAAAAAAAAATGAAGAAGAACAGAGGTTTCCCATTGTATCCTCACAGGTAACCAGAGAAAGACCAGTACTTTCTTTCTTGTTTTCCCTTTCTCATCCTCTTCCCCCAACTCATCAGTTTTTCTTGACTGTCCTCCTTCAAAGCTGCCAGTGTGGATGCTCCCAGCCGAGAAGCAGGAGAGAACTGATACATACAGGTATGTCCACGTGCAGCTGCATCGCCCGGCACGCAACCCCTGCTCCAGCTCCTTCTTCTGAAGCTTTCCTTCCCTCTCCCCATTGATGAGCTCACACCACACTCTCCCTGTTTTCCAATCCCTCCTGCTTCCCCGGCTTCCACCCAAATATTGGTGACCATTCCTTCACCCTACCCCATCCCATCATTCCATCCCCTCATCATTCACTTAGGTGAAGGTATGCATCTCAGCAAACTCGTGAGATAAGAAAGTCAGTGACTATGCACCTATTTCACAGGTGAGAGTGTTGAGACTCAAAGGGTTGAAAGGGCATAACTTGATCGTAGCAAAAGAGACCTGTGGTGAATTGAATGGTGGCCCCCAAAAAGATTTGTCCATATACTGGGACCTGTGAATGTGAACTTTTGGGGGGAAAGGGTCTTTGCAGGTATAATTAAGTTAAGGATCTCGAGGTGAGATCATCCTGGATTTTCTGAGGGACCCTGAATCCCATGATGATGTCCTTATAAGAGTGAGGTAGGGGACTTCCCTGGTGGTCCAGTGGTAAAGAATCCACCTTGCAATTCAGGGGACGCGGGTTCGATCCCTGGTCAGGGAACTAAGATCCCATATGCCGCAGGGCAACTAAGCCCACGCGTCACAACTACTGAGCCCGCGTGCCTCAACTAGAGCCCGCGTGCTGCCAACTACAGAGCCCACATGCTTTGGAACCCACTCGCCACAACTACAGAGCCCACGTGCCCTGGAGCCTGCGCGTCACAACTAGAGAAGAGAAAACCTGCACACCACAACTAGAGAGAAGCCTGAGCGCCACAACAAAAGATCCCACATGCCTCAATGAAGATCCCACGTGCCGCACCTAAGACCCAATGCAGCCAAAAATAAATAAAATAAATAAACAATAAATAAATCTTAAAAACAAAAATGGCAGGTCTCCCCAATCCCATTTTTAAACAGAAAGAGTGAGGTAAAAGGAGATTACACAGAGAAAAGTGAAGGCCATGTAAAAAAGGAGGCAGAGACTGGAGGAATGTGGCCACAAGTCAAGGAGCCATAGCCACCAGCAGCTGGAAGAGGCAAGAGAATGAATCCCCCAGAGCCTCCAGATTCCAGATTTCTGGTCTCCAGACCTGTGAGAGAATTCATTTCTGTTGTTTTAAGCCCCCAAGTTTGAGGCAATTTGTTACAGCACCCTAGAAAACCAATATGAGAAACCCAACCCTGGTGGTCTAATGGTAAATTTTACCATCCCATACCGTGATGTCAAGATCCTACAGCCTTAGAAAGGAGACCTAAGGGATCAAAGACCTTCAGCCTCAGTCCCATCCACCTGGCCTTTCCCCCAACCAAACCAAACAAACAAAAATCCTTGGCCTTTATTTTTTTTTTAGAGTTGAGAGTTAAGTTTTATTTGGGGCAAAATGAGGACTGCAGCCCAGGAGACAGCGCTTCAGATAACTCTGAGAAAACTGCTCCCTCCTTGGCCTTGTTGAGAGAGATCCGCCCAAGTTGTAGGCTAAGCAACAATTCAAAGGCACCTGAAGGAAATGAAGGATCTGTGCGGATAGTTGACATAATCAAACCTTTCCTCTGTGCAAACCCCGAGAGAGCCGGAGAGGTATCTCAATACAAACAGACGTAAGACTTATTCCTTCCAGGCAATTACTCACGAGAACACCAACCACTGGGTAATGAACGCAAGAGGACCCATTCTCTAAATAATGCCATTTGCAGCAACATGGATTGACCTAGAGATTATCATACTAAGTGAAGTAAGTCAGAGAAAGACAAATATCGTACGATATCATTTATATGTAGAATCTAAAAAAGTGATACAAATGAAGTTACTTACAAAATAGAAATAGACTCACAGACATAGAAAACAAACTTATGGTTACCAAAGGGGAAGGTGGGGGACAGATAAATTAGGAGTTTGGGATTAACAGATACACACTACTATATATAAAATAAATAAACTGTATAGCACAGTTTATTGAACTATATTCAATATCTTGTAATAATCTATAATGGAAAAGAATCTGAAAAAGAATATATATATATTTATATGTATAACTGAATCACTTTGCTGTACACCTGAATCACTGTAAATCAACTATACTTCAACTGAAAAAAAGAAAAAAAAAAAAGAGTACCCATTCTCTCTTTGCTTTGCAAAAATTTTGTACACATCTTAAAGGATAAAGCATGCTTGCTCTTCCTAAAACATATGACCAGGAGCATTTTCTGTGCCTTCATTTCCATCCTATCACTTCATTTCTCAGGGTTCCTTAATGGCCCTCTGATCAATTGCAACTCCTAAGCAGGAGGCTCAGCAATCATCCTGAATCACCTCCTCCTGCCTCTCTTACATGTGACAGTGTTCTTGCCTCTGAGTGATCACAAAGGCCAGTCAGCCCCCAGATTGCCCCCTGCCACTTCAAAACTTTATTTTAAATTGTGCTAGTCCTGAATAATTCTGTGGCAAAACCATCAGCATTTGGCTCCCTTTGTGTATAGCAGCTGTGTGGTGTAGTAGGAAAAACACTGGAGGAAGGAGAGCAAGATTTTCCTTGCAGCAGTCAGGATGATTTAGGTGGCAAGCAACAGAAAATCCTGCATCTAAGTGGCTTCACCACTAAAGCCATTTATTATCTCCTTTATAAGCTCTTAACTGGGAGCCCAGAGGTGAGTGGCTCCAGGCCAGGCAAAGATCAGTAGCTCAGGATGTCATCATGGGCCCAGGTTCTTTCCATCTCTTTGCTCTGCTCTACTCAGTGTCAGCTTCATCCCAGACTGGTTTCCTAAATGATTGCAAGATGGCTGCCAGGGGGATCAGTTCTATAGATGGCCTCATTTATGTCTGGATGGAGAGTGCAGGAGTGAAATTGTCACCACTGACCAGGGAATATAAGTCCTTCCCTTCAGTCTGATAGAGCTGATTTAGGTATGAGTCTACCCTGACTAATAACAGGGCATTGCCTGTGGGACTGGGTTAGACTTTTCACATTTCTCCTTTTGAGCTGGCATGCATAGTACTTGAACACCACCAGGGTTCTGATAGGAAAGAGAAAACATATCGTGAAATTAAGTAGACACATGACAGTCTCCACCTGGAAACTGGTCCTGGCTCTGCTCCTTGCTAGTTGTGTGATCTTAAGTAAGTCATTTGACCCCTCTGAGCCTCACTCTTTTAAAATAAAAAAAGGGGGGAAATTTTAGCCCCACAGAAGGATCAAAAGAGATCACGGAAATAAAAAGCACTTTAAAAACTGAGTTCTATACCAAAGAGATAGACAGGGTTGGTCCCTCCCACTGTCCTCAGCTCACAGTGCACTCATGCACCACAGTACAAAGCGTACTCGTCCTTAGCCCACCCAGGCTCCAAAACACTTAACAAAACAGCTCTGGGGGTAGGGTTGCCAGATTTAGCAAATAAAAATACAGGATGCCCAGATATACTTGAATTTCTGATAAATAATACTTAGTACCAAGTGTTCCCCAAATATTGCATGGGACTTATACTAAAAAAAAAATGATTCGTTGCTTATCTGACATTCAAATTTAACTGTGTGTCCTGTATTTTATTGGGGAATCTGTACCTGTGAAAGACTTGGCCAGGATCAAGGGGCTAGGCTTGGATTTCTCTTCTGTTTTTCCATCAAATCCTGGTTAGTGCTTTTTGCAATAATTCTCTCCCTAATCACTCACACTCCTGACGTCCCCCCTAAATGCAGCCTCCACTCTCTTACCCATCTCAGTTGATGGCCCCATTCCCCCAGCTGCTCAGTTCCCAACGTTGGAATCACCCAGACTCCTCCCTTCCCCTCCCAGCCTGCTCGCTGTCCTGCCTGCTCTACAGTCACAGTACAACCTGGAGACCCTCACCACCTGCACGTCCACCACCCTCTCCTGGCCACCAAGCCCCGCTCTCGCCCTCCAGGGTCAGCCAGCCTCCTGATCCTTCTCCCAGGGTCAGCGTGTGCTCCCCTATGGCTCATTCTCCACACAGCACCAGAGGGGCCTTTTAAAAGCATCCGTCAAATCATGTCTCCGCCGGCTTAAAATCTCCCCCAGTTGCCGTGGCTCTTAGACTAAAACCCAAGCTCCATACTATGGCCTCTAAGATCTTACCCAAATTAGCCCTACCCTCCTTTCCCAACCAACTGGTCCTTTTTCTCATCCTCCAAATGCTGAGCTCACCCCCACCACTGGGCCCAGAATGTGTTTCCCTCCACGGCCACGTGACACACTTCCTCAACATATTCAGATCTCACCCCAAATGTCACCTCCTCAGAGAAGACTTCCAGGACCATTCTATCCAGAATAGCAGCCCTCACGCTCCATCACTGTTTTCCTCCTTTCCCCGCTTTATTTTCTTGGTTTCAATATCACTCTTTGACACCTGATTTTTTTTATTTATTTATAATCTTTGTTCCCTCTCCCCCTACTCCAGTAAAATATAAGTGCTGGACTTAAATAGTGTATACAAGCACCTAGGACTGAGGTTAGCAGAGTCGTCACTCAAGAAACATTTGTTGAGATATAGAGAACAAACTAGTGGTTACCAGTGGGGAGAGGGGAGTGGGGGAGAGGCAACATAGGGGTAGGGGATTACGAGGTACAAACTATTATGTATAAAATAAGCTACAAGGATCTGTCTTGTACAACACAGGGAATAAAGCCAATATTTTATAATAACTATAAATGGAATAGAACCTTTAAAAATTGTGAATCAATATATTGTACACCTGTAACTTATATGAAATTGTACATCAACTATATTTCAATTAAAAAAAAAGAAACATTTATTGAATGAGTGTCAAATGAATATGCATAGATATGCAAGTGAAGATGCTAGGTACTTTGTAGATCTGCACTGTCCAATCCAATAGCCACTGGCCACACACGCTATTGAGCCCTTAAAATGGTGCTAGTCCAAATTCAACTGTACTATACATGTAAAATACACACAAGATTTAGAAGGCTTTGCTGAACAAAAGGAATGTAAAAATATCTCATTCATAACTTTTTATTGATTACAAGTTCAAATGATAGTATTTTAGATGAATTGATTAAATGAAATATAGTATTAAAATTAATTGTACCTGTTTCTTTTTCCTTTAATTAATGTGGCTACTGAAAAATTTTTAAATATATATTTGCATTGCATTGGTGGCTCACATAATATTTTTACTGGACAGCAATTCTCCAGACCATAGGCTGGGATGAAGATGTTTTTGATACTTGCCACTTACAGACCTAGGCCCTTAACACGCTCCTTTCTCTGCCTTCTCTCCCAAGCCCAGCAGAACTTAGAGCGACCAAAGTGACTCTTTGACATCTTTTTCACCAGAGAAATAAAACCTACTGTTTGATCTATGGCAAGGCATTTGTATTAGTCAGGGTTCTCCAGAGAAACAGAACCAATAGGATATATATATAGATATATATAAGAAGATATATATATATGTTTCTGCACAGCGAAGGAAACCATCAACAAAATGAAAAAACAACCTACTGAATGGGAGAAAATATTTGTAAATCATATATCCAATAAGTGGTTAATATCCAAAATATATAAAGAACTCATACAACTCAATAGCAAAAAAAAAAAGAACAATCCAATGAAAATTAGGCAGAAGATCTGAATAGACATTTTTCCAAAGAAGACATACAGAAGTACCAAAAGGCATATGAAAAGATGCTCAACATCACTAATCATCAGGGAAATGCAAATCAAAACCACAATGAGATATCACTTCACACTTGTTGGAATGGCTATCATCAAAAAGACGAAATAACGAGTGTTGGTGAGGATGTGGAGAGAGGGGGACCCTTGTGCACTGTGGATGAGAACGTAAACTGGTGTAGCCACTGTGGAAAACAGTATGGAGGTTCCTCAAAAAATTAAAAATAGAACTACCATCTGATCTAGCAATTCCATTTCTGGGTATTTATCCAAAGAAAATGAAAATACTAACTTGAAAAGATATATGCATCCCCATGTTCATTGCAATATTATTACAGTAACCAAGATATGGAAACAACGTGTCTCTCAATGGATGAATGGATAAAGAAAATGTTTATAGATATAAAATCTATGGAATATTATTCAGCCATAAAAAAGAATGAAATCCTGCCATTCGTGACAACATCAAATGGACCTAGAGGGTATTATGCTAAGCGAAATAAGTCAGAGAAAGACAAACACCGTATGATTTGTCTTATACGTGGAATCTAAAAACAAACAAATCCAGCTCATAGATGCAGAGAATAGATTGGTGGTTGCCAGAGACAGGGCGTGGAGGTGGGAAAAACGGGTAAAGGGAGTCAAAAGGTACAAACTTCCAGTTATAGAATAAATAAGTCATGGGGATGTAATGTACAGCATGGTGACTACTGTATTGAATATGTGAAAGTTGCTAAGACAGGAGACCTTAGTTCTCATCACAAGAAAAAAAATTTTAACTATGTGTGATGACAGATGTTACCTAGACTTATGATAGTGATCATTTTGCAATATATACAAATATTGAGTCATTATGTCAAACACCTGAAATTAATATAATGTTATAAGTCAATTATACCTAAATTTAAAAAAAAAAAGAAGAGATTTGTAACGGGAATTGACTCACGTGGTTATGGAAGCCGAGAAGTCCCGAAATCTGCTGTCTGCAAGGTGGAGAAGCAGGAAAGCTGGTGGAATGATTCAGTCTGGGTCCAAAGGCCTGGAAACCAGGGGACCAGTGAGTCAACACACTCACAGATACATGCAGAAAAAATGACTTACCAGCTACTGGGCATCCCTTAGCCCAGTCAAGTCGGTACATACAATTAACCAGCACAGCACCCTCCATAATAATGAAAAGACATGTAAACAGAATGACTGCTTCATAGTAAGGATGCAATCAATGTCAGCTAGCCGTGTTTGGGGTTTTATTTTTGCAACAATTATTTATTTTTGGCCTAATCATTCAGTATATTATAAACTACTCAAAAAAGGGGATCATGCCTTCATCTTCATTTGTAACTTGCCAAGTCTAGAGGCCCTGCACATCCTTTACCACCTTTACAGGTAAGTGACTGATCAACCAGCAGCCTCCCTCTCCATCATAGTGGCTTCAGGGCAAAGCCAAAGAGAATTGACTCAGCCTTAAAATGTCATATGAATCATGATGCCAAAATGATTCATGCCCACCTTAGAATGCAGCTAATTCCGACCACCTCAACTGGCTTGCCTTTGCTCTCCTCAGAGTCTGGGATTACATTTATTAACCTGAGAAGGGAATGGGGTCTGGAGAACACTCAGTAACCTGCTGGGCTGGGAGGGAGTTTGAGACTGCATGAGTCTCCAGCTTCTCCCTGACACTGAGGCCTCGCCAGGGAACTTCCACAGAAAGGTCTTTGGGAACCACAGCATCATTTAGTGATAGGGACAGAGAATGGGTGGAGACTGACCTAAAGAGCAGGCAGTCGCACAGAAGCTGCCTATATTGATCACAGCTCCTCAGGCAGAGAGCTATATCCAGCTGGGAAGTTCAAAGAGAAGGGACATTGATGAAAAGATGCTCAACATTGTTAATTATTAGAGAAATGCAAATCAAAACTACAATGAGGTATCACCTCACACTGGTCAGAATGGCCATCACCAAAAATTCTACAAATAATAAATGCTGGAGAGGGTGTGGAGAAAAGGGAACCCTCCTACACCGTTGGTGGGAATGTAAATTGGTGCAGCCACTATGGAGAACAGTATGGAGGTTCCTTAAAAAACTAAAAATAGAACTACCATATGATCCAGCAATCCCACTCCTGGGCATGTATTCAGAGAAAACTCTAATTCAAAAAGATACATGCACCCCAATGTTCATAGCAGCACTATTTACAACAGCCAGGTCATGGAAGCAACCTAAGTGTCCATCCACAGATGAATGGATGAAGAAGATGTGGTACATATACATGATGCAATATTACTCAGCCATAAAAAGAATGAAATAATGCCATTTGCAGCAACAATGGATGGAACTAGAGACTATCATACTAAGTGAAGTAAGTCAGACAGAAATCAAATATCATATGATATCACTTATTTGTGGAATCTAAAAAAATGATGCAAATGAACTTATTTACAAAACAGAAACAGACTCACAGAAATAGAAAACAACCTTATGGTTGAAAGGGGAGGGGAAAGGATAAATTAGGAGTCTGGGATTAACAGATACACACTACTATATATGAAATATATAAACAACAAGGACCTACAGTATGGCACAGGGAACTATATTCAACATCTTGTACAATAATAACCTATAATGGAAAAGAATCGGAAAAAGAATATATATATGTATACATATAGACATATATAAAATATAAAACTGAATCACTTTGCTGTATACCTGAAACTAACACGACATTGTAAATCAACTATACTTCAATATTTTTTAAATAGGGAGGTTGACACCCACACCCATGTGCCAAAGTCATCCATATTTTCTGTTCTTTAACTTTCCCTGCTGTGAAATCTTTAATCCCTGACTTCTTCCTGTTTACTTGCTTCCCAGAACTGTCCACTCATCTGCCCTCTAGGGAGTGATGAGTCCTTCCTCATTCACAATCATTCAAACAAGGCTGCAACCTTCCATGCATTTTCCATAAGAAGCATCTTTTAAATTCATCTTAGAGGATGAATCTTTCTCACTGTCATTTATCAGTGTTGACATCTAAGAATGACTAAGCCAGGTGACCTGGTTCCCTGTAGCAAACAGAAATAAATCTGAGGGCTCACAGTCTTTAATCTGCCAGATCTCCTTCCCCAAAGCTGTGCTCACCCCACACGTAGGTTTCTTGCCATGGTATTATGAAGTTAAGTGCTCTGGCTCTCAGAAGTCCCTAAATTCTTTAAAAGATGTAAATGCTTTGTTCTCTCAGTTTTAAAAGGGCATGTAAAGGGACTAGGGCTGCCACGATAAAAGTGGCTGTTTAGAAGTGAATATTCCAGATTCTTCCTTAGCATCAGGTCTGCAGTGTTAACCTTATTCCAGGAGGATGTAGGAACTTCCTAGGCAGATAATTTGGCTCAGGAGAATCATCACTTCAGCCAACATTTTGTATTTTATATCTCTACTCTTCCCAAGGCATGAGTTTCAAAAGGCAAACTGAGTGGGATTAACTCATTGCCAATCAGGCTAAGCTCTCTCTAGGTTTACATCAAAACTGTACTTTTATGCACCTTTCTTTCCTTAGCCTAAGTGAGAAGGCTTCAGATAAAACCCAGCTATGGACTGGACTGGTCTGAACCTATCCTTAAAACAATAATTCCAACTGAGCAACTTGTTGTGAAGAAATAACCAAAAACTACATTTCAACAATGACCTAGAAAAGAAAAAGAAAAACCACAGGTGAAAAAATGTTTATCCTCAATAGTAATCAAAGAATGCGTATATGATATCATATTTTTTCAAGTTAGCAAATATAAAAATAATAATAATCTCCACTGCTGGCCGAAGTATGGAAAAGTAGGCATTTTCATATACTGCTTTTGAGAACATAGGTTGGTATAAGTTTTTGAAGAACACTTGCAAGACAACAAAAGTCTTAAAATATGCTTACTTTTTGGCCCAACAATTCCACTTCAAGGAATTTATCCTAAACATGATTTTTTAAAATTAAATATTATATATAAAGATATTAAACTGTACTTATGATGGTAAAAAAAATGGAGCCAACCAGAATATCCAATAATAGGACACTGGTTAAAATAAGTAATGGAATAGTAATATGATAAAAATTATATCACTAAAAAATAATACTTGAGGCTACTGATTCCCAGTAATGATGCGGTAGCTTGTATCCAACTAATAATTCTGTTGAAAACAATCAGAAATTCTATACAATTTTTTTTTTATAAAACTAGTTTTAACTTCCAGTTTTGGGTTCAGTATGTAAGGAGCTTGGAAGCTGTGACTCCCATCCTCACTATGAGAAAAAAGCTAAACAAACTGAAAATCAACAACTCTTCCTGCATCCATCAGAGAATTGAGGTTACACAGAAAACAGAGTCCCTCAAAACTGGAGAAACAGACAGGTGGATACAGAGAACCAGAATTTACTGGAGAAGAATCCTAGGAGCAGAAACCTCCATGGGAACCAGTATCAGGGTAGAAAATCCTAAAATGTAATTGACAAATTTCTGGAGGCTCAGTGTGGACAAGCCTGAGAGAGAAAAACTCCAGGGAAGGGAGGGCAGTCCTAGGGTGGTCACAACACTTTTGTAAGTTGTACCTCCTGGAGACCCACCAGGTTCTCCCAAGGAAGATCAGAGAAAGATTCCCACACGCTTCTGGCAGAGGAGGGGAAAAGTAGCCATTCTGAAATATACCCAGAGCATTCTGTTCTTCATAACAAGGTCAGCTTTCAACAGACTATTTTATCAGAATCTAACCAACTGGGATTCTCCCAGAGCCTAACCAGCCATGGGAAAGGGAAATACCCAGCTCTAACCTCTAATTTTCACAACTGCATCCTTCCCACTCTAGCTTTCCTGCCTCACCTAAGTATGTGGGTTGTTGGGGGGAGGAACAAAACTATAAAGAACTTGTAAAGGTGACAGCCCAGGGGTACATGCTCACTAAAAAACTGAGACCTAATCGTAGGATTATAGAATGCTCCCCATCCCCACACTCCTTACACCGTTGTCAATAGGATTCCTGTATAAAAAATGGAAAATACAACTGAAAGAACTGCACATCTCAGACCTTATCTAAGAAGAGGTCTCTAGGGAAAGGCAACAGGGGAGACAAAAATAAGGAAACCAGACGAAATTTTATCCTCCAACATCTACAACTACAGCAAATAATAAACACAGCCTAACCCCCAGCTAGCTAATCATAAAACCTCACACCAAAGTACTATTTACCTCAGTTCCTTTAACCCTGCATATCATGTCCAGCTTTCAAGAGAAAATTACAAGACCTACTAAGAGGCAAAAAACACAGTGTGAAGACCCAGAGCAAGCTTCAGAACCAGACGCAAATATGACAGGGGAAAAAAAAAAAAAATATGACAGGGATTTTAGAATTAGCAGACTGTGAATTTAAAACAACTATGATTAACATGCTAAGGGCTTCAATGGAAAAAAGTGGACAACATGCAAGAATGGATGGGTAATGTAAGCACAGAAATGGATAATTTGAGAAAGAATCATAAGGGAATGCTAGAAAACAGAAACACTGTAACAGAAATAAATAGGCAACAATAAAAGGGTGAAAAACATATGCCACGCAAACAGACGTGGTTATATTAATATCAAAGTAAACTTCAAGACAAGAAATATTATCAGAGATAAAACTGGTTATTTCTAAGTGATAAAGAGTCATTTCATCAGAAAGACATAATAACCATAAATTATATGCTTCTGATGACAGAGATTCAAAATACAAATAAAATTGGTAGAACTAAATGGAGAAATAACAAATCCACAATCAGGGTTGGCGACTTCAACACCTGTCTCATTAAATTGATAGAAGTAGATAAACTCAACAAGAATTAAGAAGATTGGAACAACTATACCAAACCAACTTGGTCTTACTGACATTTATAGAATATTATACCCAACAAATGTAGAATACATAATCCTTTCAAATGCACATAGAACATTCACCAAGCTAGACCATAAAACAATTTTTTAGTATTTAAAATATATAGAATATATGTTTCAAACACACTCTGATCACTTTAAGTTAAAAAATAATGACAAAAACATAGCTTGAAAATCTCCCCACTTAATGTGTAAATTAAGCAGAACACTCCTAAATAATCTGTGGTCAAAAAAGAAATCACAACTGATATTAGAAAATATTTGTAACTGAATGGCAATAATAAAAATAAATCAATTTATTGGATGGAGCTGAGGCAAGGCTTAGAGGGAAATTATAGTTTTAAATGTTTATATTACAAAATAAAAAGTTTAAAAATCAATTATCTGTGTTTCCACTTTAAAAAGTTAAAAGATTAAAAATAAACTTAAAAAAGTAAAAAAGAAAGAAATTAAGAGCAAAAGTCAATAAAATGAAAAACAAACAATAAAAAAGGAGCATCTGAGAAATTGTCACACTCTAGAAGAGTCTAACAAGACATGACAACTAAATGTTATGTGGTATTCTGGACTGGGTCCTGAAACAGAAAATGGACATTAGGTGAAAGCTAAGGAAATCTGAATAAAGAATGGACACTAGTTAATAATAATAATGTACATATATTGGTTCATTAGCTATGACAAATATACCATAGCAGTGTAAGTTGTTAACAATAGGAGAAACTGGGTGCCGTGTATATAGGTATTCTCTGTTATATCCCTGCAACTTTTCTATTAACCTAAAACTATCCTTCCCAATTCATTTTATGAGGCCAGCAGAAGCCTGATCCCAAAACCAAAAAAGGAGATTACAAGAAAAGATTACAGGCCAATACTATTCATGAAATATTTATTAGAAGGATAATAGAAATTGACAATTTATTGCAGAAATGCAAGACTAATTCAATGATCAAAAATCAATCGATTTAATTCACATTAGCACAATAAAGGAGAAAATCATATGATCATCTCAGTTGGTCCAGAAAAAGCATTTAATAAATCCAATATTCATTCCTAATAAAAACTCTCAGCAAACTAGGAATAGAAGGAATTTTCTCGTTCTGTTTAAAGGCATCTATGAAAAGCCCACAGCTAACATCATACTTATTGGTGAAATAGTAAATGCTCCTCTAAAGATTGGAAATAAGTTCAGGATAAATTTTAAAATCCATAAGCTACTTGAAGTCATAAAAGTATTTATATATCCAGAAAATGGTTTCAATGTAATTTAATACTTATTGAGTACTTACTAGGTGCAAAACAGCTGCCAGGTGTTGGGGATTTTTTTTAATAGTAAAAAGCAATCCATCTGTTAAAGGATTTTTAAATAAATGTAGAAGACAGATACTCAGTAAAAGTAACTAAAGTCAGTTTAGTATATGTCAGAGGACCAAAAGAAGCAATAGATAATAAATAGCTCAGGCTTTCAGAATCCAGATTTTGTAGGGTACAGACTGACATATTAAGTAGTTTAAATTTTATTTTATAGGCTATGGGGCCTACTCAGCTCCTGTTTTAGGCCTTGAGGAGAAGAATGATATAAAAAAGATTCTACAATCTGCATCATCAAAAGTACATTTTGCAAATATTTCAATATGTCCAGGGCTCTGTGCTTTTACTATCATTTTATTACAAAGCAACTGATAACCAAAGAGGTTAATTGGTTTTCTCAAAGCTACAGAGCAAATAAATAGGAACGAAGCATGGAAAATTAGAGTGAAGATGTAACAGAATCCAGATTTCCTTCAACTTTTAGGATTTCTATTGTCCCAACTACTGGTTAGGTAACTTAAAGGGTAGAAAAATGGGAACAGGAGTCATTTTTTTGTTTTTGACAGCTCAGTACGTCAGAAATATCTAATACTGAAAGTCTGTGTTCAGACAATGATAACCAGGGAAGTATGAAAAAACTGAAGGGGGGAAAGAGTTAAAATTGGCTACAAGGGACAGATGGTCTTCTCTACTGCCTTCCTACCTTCCTTTCTCTCTTTCCTACACCCACTTGCCCACCATCCAAGTGTGTACACACGTGAACACACACCACACACACACAGACACAATTTGTGAGCCCCCTGCTGTTGCCATTAGTACTGACAGCTAATCCACTGATAGAGAAATCTGTCTTCTTCCCATTTTCAGTGGATAACTGCAAGGCATGAGTATAAGCAGATGCAGAAATTAATAATTATTTGAGTAAAAACAGATGAGATGCTGATAGCAAGCTGATGATAATGAGCAGTGATAAAGAAAAGGCTTTGAAGGCTCTCACTAGACAGACTCCAGAAGCATGACACTCCTCCTAAATGGTGAATCCTACCATCATCAGGAGAGTGGGGTCAGACCAATCGAGGGAACAAAGTGCTGACTCTTAACAAGTACTCGATACATGAGTGATTGTCCCTACTGCATGTAATGCAGCAGAGAGAAGACATGACAGACTGGAAAAGTTTGGGGGTCAGTCTACACAGAGGGCAGAATCTTAGTCCCAGAGGAAAACAGTCAAAGGGTCCTGTATGGTGACCCATCCACCCAGTTTGCCTCGGATTGTGCCAATTTTAGCAATGAAAGTCCCACGTCCTGGGAAAAACTTCAGTCCCAGACAAACCAAGACAGCTGGTCATCCTTGCTTGGGAAGGCTCTTTAACCCTAAGAACTGGAGGTCAAGATATTAGGCGATAGGCCACATGCTGTAGAGCCTCAAAGCCCCAGAAATTGTCCATCTACAAGAGTAGGAAAAGAGTAGATGCCACAAAGAATATAGACATCAATTTTCACTGCAAAGTAAAGGAGCTGTTACAGTGGAGGATTACTGGACTGAATGTCAATATTATGACATAACATGAGTGTGTTTCGTGTTTGGTAATTGCAATCATTGTTGCTTTTGTTGTGGTCATCCATTTACAATGCTTGGTGTCAGTCTATTTATCTCTTGTAAAAATTAAAAAAAAAAAAAAAGAGTAGATGCCACATCCCTCCTCTGGAGCCAACCCAACTGACATGGAGCCCATGCTGTCCAGACTGTTGTGCATGTGCTGTGCTCCCCTCACAGTGGTCAAATCCACTGCTTCCCCTTGATTTACTACATACGGTAGCCCATCCTCAGAGAATGGGGTTGCATAAGACTCTTTCTTCTCAAAGAGCACCAACTACTATCCAGGATGCTTTCCTGAGGGTTGGCAGACTCCTGAGTATGGCTAAGGCTATCTGCTTCGGGGTGATGACAACAGCTGACATTAATTGAGCACTTACTATGGTCTACGATCTACGGCTGTGATTGACAATGTTGGCTGCACACTGTAATAACCCGTATTAGTTCCCTAAGGCTGCTGTAACAAAGTACCACAAACTGGATGGTTAAAAACAGAAATGTATTTATTCTCTCACAGTTCTGGAGGCTGGAAGTCCAAAAATCGAAGTGTTTTTCTGGAGGGCTCTTTGTGAGAGTGTGTTCCATGCCTTTCTCTTAGCTTCTGGCAGGTTGGTAATCCTTGGCATTCTTTGGCTTCTATAGATGCATGAACTCCAGCTCCACCTCCTTGGTTACGTGGCATTGCCCCTGTGTCTCGTCATATCATTTTGTCTCTGTGCACATATGTCTTTGTGTCTCTTCTCTTCTTATAAGGACATCCGTCAGATTGGTTTAAGGGCTCACCCTAACACCAGTATAACCTCATCTTAACTAATGACATCCACAGCGACCCTATTTACAAATACCATCACATTCTGAGGTTCTGGGAAGGGCATGAATTTGGGAGGGGACACAATTCAACCCAGTACGTACCTAAGGACTTTTTTATAATCTAGTTGTAATGATCCCAATCTCTGGGAATGGGACCCAGGCATCAACATCCTCTAAAGATCTCCAGGTAAATCCAATGTGCCACCAAGTTTGAGAACCACTGTTCTAAGGACTTGACATGTCTTGTGCCCCTTAGTCCTCATGATAAACCTGTGAGGTCCTATTAGTATCCCCAATTTATAGATGAGATTTCCTTAGCAGGGTTTAAATAAACTTGGCGAAGTCTACACAGCTAGTAAGGGATCGAGCTGGGATTTGGACGGAGGCATTATAGCTCCAAGCCTAAGCATGTGAGCCTTACAGACTCAGAGCTGAGCTTCAGAGGAACAGCTGACCTTTGATAGAAGGCTTCCCCGGCCACCTCAGCGACTGAAGGGTTACACTGGCCGGCATCAGCTTTCTTGGTGAAACACCCTCCTGTCTGGCTTTGATCCTAACCCCACTCTTCCCTCTCCGCTCCCAACACAACTCCTCCATCTGGCTCACGCAGGGTGTGAGAAGACAACAGTCTCTCTGAATCACCACTTCCAGGCAGCTTTTAATAGTAACTACTATGCTCAAACGAAAAAGAGTCTCCTGCTTCCATAATGGAGAAAGTAGCCCAAATCCCAGACACAGCCATGGCCCTGACCAATGGATGTGGGAAACCCCTGGGAAGGAACAGGGCCATATCAAAGACCTCCCACCGGGCAGGTTGGATATCAGGTTTGGAGGCACTTCTCCGGCCAACCCTGCAGACCCAGCTGCCTTGGAACAGGTCAGGCATACATCACACTCGCTACTTAAGGAGGCCACAGTGGCACCACCTAGAGGATGTCATCAAAAGGCAACTTTATTTCTACCTCCCATTGTCCCTTTAAAATATATTCACAGATGGGACTTCTCTGGTGGTCCAGTGGCTAAAGACTCCGCACTCCCAATCCAGGGGGCCCAGGTTCAATGTCCAGTCAGGGAACTAGATCTCACGTGCATGCTGCAACTAAAGATCCCACGTGCCACAACTAAGACCCAGCACAGCCAAAATAAATAAATATTTAAAATATATTCACAGAGAAGCTGGATCACTCAAACATTGCCAATGGAAATGCAAAATGTTCAGCCACTCTGGAAAAAGTTTGGCAGTTTTTTAAAAAACTAAACGTGCAATGACCATATGATCTATCAATGACACTCCCAGGTGTTTATTCCAGGGAAATGTAGACAGATTCACACAAAGACATAGAAACAAATGTTTACAGCTGCTTTATTGGTAAAAGCCGAAAACTGAAAACAACCCAGACGTCCTTCACTGGGTGAATGGTTTAAACAAACTGTGGAACATGCATACCATGAGACACTTACTCAGCAGTAAAAAGGAAAGAACTATTGATTCAGGTGACAACTTAAATGAGTCTCCAGGAAGTCAGGGTGAGTGAAAAAGGTCAATCCCAATCATAAGCCTTTTAGCTTTGTGACAGTTTTCCTCCATGTGTGTGTCTGTGACTTTGAGGTAAATTAAAAAATATGTTTACTTTCAAAACTGGGGACGAAAATATATAACACAGGGTGATGAAATGAGATAATACGTGTCAGACACATAGTACAATACCTGACAAAATATGCACCCTTATGAACACCCCAGTAATTTTCTTTAACATCTTTATTTTATTTTTTAACATCTTTAATTTTATTGGAGTAAAATTTCTTTACAATGGTGTGTTAGTTTCTGCTGTATAACAAAGTGAGTCAGCTATACGTATACATATATCCCCATATCCCCTCCCTCTTGCGTCTCCTTCCCACCCTCCCTATCCCACCCCTCTAGGTGGACACAAAGCACTGAGCTCATCTCCCTGTGCTATGCGGCTACTTCCCACTAGCTATCTACTTTACATTTGGTAGTGTATATATGTCCATGCCACTCTCTCACTTCATCCCAGATTCCCCTTCCCCCTCCCATGTCCTCAAGTCCATTCTCTACATCTGCGTCTCTATTCCTGTCCTGCCCCTAGGTTCTTCAGAACCTTTTTTTATTTTTAGATTCCATATATATGTGTTAGCATACGGTATTTGTTTTTCTCTTTCTAAATAACTTCACTCTGTATGAGAGTCTCTATGTCCATCCACCTCACTACAAATAACTCAATTTCATTTCTCTTTATGGCTGAGTAATATTCCATTGTATATATGTGCCACATCTTCTTTATCCATTCATCTGTCGATGGACACTTAGGTTGGCTTCCATGTCCTGGCTATTGTAAATAGTGCTGCAATGAACATTGTGGTACATGACTCTTTTTGAATTATGGTTTTCTCAGGGTATATGCCCAGGAGTGGGATTGCTGGATCATATGGTAGTTCTATTTTCAGTTTTTTAAGGAACCTCCATACTGTTCTCCATAGTGGCTGTATCAATTTACATTCCCACCAACAGTGCAAGAGGGTTCCCTTTTCTCCACACCCTCTCCAGCATTTTTGTTTGTAGATTTTTTGATGATGGCCATTCTGACGGGTGTGAGGTGATACCTCATTGTAGTTTTGATTTGTATTTCTCTAATGATTAGCAATGTTGAACATCCTTTCATGTGTTTGTTGGCAATCTGTATATCTTCTTTGGAGAAATGTCTATTCAGGTCTTCTGCCCATTTTTGGATTGGGTTGTTTGTTTTTTTGATATTGAGCTGCATGAGCTGCTTGTATATTTTGGAGATTAATCCTTTGTCAGTTGCTTCGTTTGCAAATATTTTCTCCCATTCTGAGGGTTGTCTTTTTGTCTTGTTTATGGTTTCCTTTGCTGTGCAAAAGCTTTTAAGTTTCATTAGGTCCCATTTGTTTATCTTTGTTTTTATTTCCATTTCTCTAGGAGGTGGGTCAAAAAGGATCTTGCTGTGATTTATGTCATAGAGTGTTCTGCCTATGTCTTCCTCTAAGAATTTTATAGTGTCTGGCCTTACATTTAGGTCTTTAATCCATTTTGAGTTTACTTTTGTGTATGGTGTTAGGAAGTGTTGTAATTTCATTCTTTTACATGTAGCTGTCCAGTTTTCCCAGCACCACTTATTGAAGAGGCTCTTTTCTCCATTCTATGTTCTTGCCTCCTTTATCAAAGATAAGGTGACCATATGTGCGTGGGTTTATCTCTGGGCTTTCTATCCTGTTCCATTGATCTATATTTCTGTTTTTGTGCCAGTACCATACTGTCTTGATTACTGTAGCTCTGTAGTATACTCTGAAGTCAGGGAGCCTGATTCCTCCAGCTCCGTTTTTCTTTCTTAAGATTGCTTTGGCTGTTCGGGGTCTTTTGTGTTTCCATACAAATTGTGAAATTTCTTGTTCTAGTTCTGTGAAAAATGCCACTGGTAGCTTGATAGGGATTGCATTGAATCTGTAGATTGCTTTGGGTAGTATAGTCATTTTCACAATGTTGATTCTTCCAGTCCAAGAACATGGTATATCTCTCCATCTGTTTGTAACATCTTTAATTTCTTTCATCAGTGTCTTATAGTTTTCTGCATACAGGCCTTTTGTCTCCTTAGGTAGGTTTATTCCTAGGTATTTTATTCTTTTTGTTGCAATGGTAAATGGGAGTGTTTCCTTAATTTCTCTTTCAGATGTTTCATCATTAGTGTATAGGAATGCAAGAGATTTCTGTGCATTATTTTTGTACCCTGCTACTTTACCAAATTCATTGATTAGCTCTAGCAGTTTTCTGGTAGCATCTTTAGGATTCTCTATGTATAGTGTCATGTCATCTGCAAACAGTGACAGTTTTACTTCTTCTTTTCCAATTTGGATCCCTTTTATTTCTTTTTCTTCTCTGATTGCTGTGGCTAACACTTCCAAAACTATGCTGAATAATAGTGGTGAGAGTGGGCAACCTTGTCTTGTTCCTGATCTTAGTGGAAATGGCTTCAGTTTTTCACCATTGAGAAAGACATTGGCTGTGGGTTTGTCATATATGGTCTTTATTATGTTGAGGTAAGTTCCCTCTATGCCTATCTTCTGGAGGGTTTTTATCATAAATGGGTGTTGAATTTTATTGAAATCTTTTCTACATCTATTGAGATGATCATACGGTTTTTATCCTTCAATTTGTTAATATGGTGTATCACATTGATTGATTTGCGTATATTGAAGAACCCTTGCATTCCTAGGATAAACCCCACTTGATCATGGTGTATGATCCTTTTAATGTGCTGTTGGATTCTGTTTGCTAGTATTTTGTTGAGAATTTTTGCATCTATGTTCACCAGTGATATTGGCCTGTAGTTTTCTTTTTTTGTGACATCTTTGTCTGGTTTGGTATCAGGGTGATGGTGGCCTTGTAGAATGAGTTTGGAAGTGTTCCTCCCTCTGCTATATTTGGGAAGAGTTTGAGAAGGATAGGTGTTAGCTCTTCTCCAAATGTTTGATAGAATTCACCTGTGAAGTCATCTGGTCCTGGGCTTTTGTTGGAAGATTTTTAATCACAGTTTCAATCTCATTACTTGTGATTGGTCTGTTTATATTTTCTATTTCTTCCTGGTTCAGTCTCAGAAGATTGTGTTTTTCTAAGAATTTGTCCATTTCTTCCAGGTTGTCCATTTTATTGGCATATAGTTGCCTGTAGTAATCTCTCATGATCCTTTGTATTTCTGCAGTGTCAGTTGTTACTTCTCCTTTTTCATTTCTAATTCCACTGATTTGAGTCTTCTCCCTTTTTTCTTGATGAGTATGGCTAATGGTTTATCAATTTTATCTTCTCAAAGAACAGCTTTTAGTTTTATTGAACTTTGCTATCATTTCCTTCATTTCTTTTTCATTTATTTCTGATATGATCTTTATGATTTTTTTCCTTCTGCTAACTTCGGGGTTTTTTTGTTCTTCTTTCTCTAATTGCTTTAGGTGTAAGGTTAGGTTGTTTATTTGAGATGTTTCTTGTTTCTTGAGGTAGGATTGTATTGCTATAAACTTCCCTCTTAGAACTGTTTTTGCTGCATCCCATAGGTTTTGGGTCATCGTGTTTTCATTATCATTTGTTTCTAGGTATTTTTTGATTTCCTCTTTGATTTCTTCAGTGATCTCTTGGTTATTTAGTAGTGTATTGTTTAGCCTCCATGTGTTTGTTTTTTTTACAGATTTTTTTCCTGTAATTGATATCTAAACTCATAGCGTTGTGGTAGGAAAAGATACGTGATATGATTTCAATATTCTTAAATTTACCAAGGCTTGATTTGTGACCCAAGATGTGATCTATCCTGGAGAATGTTCCATGAGCACTTGAGAAGAAAGTGTATTCTGTTGTTTTTGGATGGAATGTCCTATAAATATCAAGTAAGTGCATCTTGTTTAATGTATCATTTAAAGCTTGTGTTTCCTTATTTATTTTCATTTTGGAGGATCTGTCCATTGGTGAAAGTGGGGTGTTAAAGTCCCCTACTATGATTGTGTTACTGTTGACTTCCTCTTTTATGGCTGTTAGCATTTGCCTTATGTATTGAGGTGCTCCTATGTTGGGTGCATAAATATTTACAATTGTTATATCTTCTTCTTGGATTGATCCCTTGATCGTTATGTAGTGTCCTTCTTTGTCTCTTGTAATAGTCTTTATTTTAAGGTCTATTTTGTCTGATATGAGAATTGCTACTCCAGCTTTCTTTTGATTTCCATTTGCATGGAATATCTTTTTCCATCCCCTCACTTTCAGTCTGTATGTGTCCCTAGGTCTGAAGTGGGTCTCTTGTAGACAGCATATATATGGGTCTTGTTTTTGTATCCATTCAGCCAGTCTATGTCTTTTGGTGGCAGCATTTAATCCATTTTCATTTAAGGTAATTATCGATATGTATGTGCCCTATTACCATTTTCTTAATTGTTTTGGGTTTGTTATGGTAAGTCTTTTTCTTCTCTTGTGTTTCCTGCCTAGAGAAGTTCCTTTAGCATTTGTTGTAAAGCTGGTTTGGTCGTGCTGAATTCTCTTAGATTTTGCTTGTCTCTAAAGGTTTTAATTTCTCCGTCAAATCTCAATGAGATCCTTGCTGGGTAGAGTAAGCTTGGTTGTTGGTTTTTCCCTTTCATCACTTTAAATATGTCCTGCCAAACCCTTCTGGCTTGCAGCGTTTCTGCTGAAAGATCAGCTGTTAACCTTATGGGGATTCCCTTGTATGTTATTTGCTGTTTTTCCCTTGCTGCTTTTAATATTTTTTCTTTGTATTTAATTTTTGATCGTTTGATTAATATGTGTCTTGGCTTGTTTCTCCTTAGATTTATCCTTTATGGGACTCTCTGTGCTTCCTGGACTTGATTGACTATTTCCTTTCCCAGATTAGGGAAGTTTTCAATCATAATCTCTTCAAATATTTTCTCAGTCCCTTTCTTTTTCTCTTCTTCTTCTGGGGCCCCTATAATTCGAATGTTGGTGCATTTAATGTTGTCCTAGAGGTCTCTGAGACTGTCCCAATTCTTTTCATTCTTTTTTCTTTATTCTGCTCTGCAGTAGTTATTTCCACTATTTTATCTTCCAGGTCACTTATCCGTTCTTCTGCCTCAGTTTTTCTGCTATTGATTCCTTCTAGAGAATTTTTTATTTCATTTATTGTGTTGTTCATCATTGTTTGTTCGCTCTTTAGTTCTTCTAGGTCCTTGTTAAGTGTTTCTTGTATTTTCTCTATTCTATTTCCAAGATTTTGGATCATCTTTAGTATCATTACTCTGAATTCTTTTTCAGGTAGACTGCCTATTTCCTCTTCATTTGTTTGGTCTGGTGGGTTTTTACCTCGTTCCTTCATCTGCTGTGTATTTCCCTGTCATCTCATTTTGTTTAACTTACTGTGTTTGGGGTCTCCTTTTCGCTGGCTGCAGGTTTGTAGTTCCCGTTGTTTTTGGTGTCTGCCCCCAGTGGGTAAGGTTGGTTCAGTGGGTTGTGTAGGCTTCCTGGTGGAGGGGACTGGTGCCTGTGTTCTGGTGGATGAAGCTGGATCTTGTCTTTCTGGCGGGCAGGACCGCGTCCAGTGGTGTGTTTTGGGGTGTCTGTGAACTTATTATGATTTTAGGCAGCCTCTCTGCTAATGGATGGGGTTGTGTTCCTGTCTTGCTAGCTGTTTGGCATAGGGTGTCCAGCCCTGGAGCTTGCTGGTTGCTGAGTGGAGCTGGGTCTTAGCATTGAGATGGAGATCTCTGGGAGAGCTTTCGCCTTTTGATATTACATGGGGCCGGGAGGTCTCTGGTGGACCAATGTCCTGAACTTGGCTCTCCCACCTCAGAGGCTCAGGCCTGACACCGGCTGGAGCACCAAGACCCTGTCAGCCACATGGCTCAGAAGAAAAGGGAGAAGAAAGAAAGAAAGGAAAGAGGGAAAGAAAGAAAGAAAGAAAGAAAGAAAGAAAGAAAGAAAGAAAGAAAGAAAGAAAGAAAGGAAGAAAGAAAGAAAGAAAGAAAGGAAGGAAGAAAGAAAGAAAGAAAGAAAGAAAGAAAGAAAGAAAGGAAGGAAGGAAGGAAGGAAGAAAGAAAGAAAGGAAGAAAGAAAGAAAGAAAAGGGAGAAGGAAGGAGAAAGTTATTAAAATAAAAAATAAAAAAAATTATTAAAAATAAAGAAATAGAAAAGTAATTAAAAAAAAGAAAGAAGAGAGCAACCAAACCAAAAAACAAATCCACTAATGATAAGAAGCGCTAAAAACTACATAAGAACAAAATAAAACAAAAACTGGACAGACAGAACCCTAGGACAAATGGCAAAAGCAAAGCTATACAGACAAAATCACACAAAGAAGCATAAGCATACACACTCACAAAAAGAGAAAAAGGAAAAATATATATATATATATATAATTAATAAATAAAGGAAGAGAGCAACCAAATCAATAAACAAATCTACCAATGATAATAAGCTCTAAATACTAAACTGAGACAAACATAGAACCAGAAACAAATTAGATGCAGAAAGAAAACCCCAAGTCTACAGTTGCTCCCAAAGTCCACCGCCTCAATTTTGGGATGATTCATTGTCTATTCAGGTATTCCACAGATGCTGGGTACATCAAGTTGATTGTGGCGATTTAATCCACTGCTCCTGAAATTTCCTGGGAGAAATTTCCCTTTCTCTTCTTTGTTCACACAGCTCCTGGGGTTCAGCTTTGGATTTGGCCCTGCCTTTGCATGTAGGTCACCCTCTGGTGTCTTTTGAGAAGCTTGAGGTCTTCTGCCAGCATTCAGTAGGTGTTCTGTAGGAGTTGTTCCACATGTAGATGTATTTTTGATGTGTTTGTGCAAAGGAAGGTGATCTCCACGTCTTACTCCTCCGCCATCTTGAAGGTCCCCCCAACCCCAGTCATTTTTGATGACTCTCCATCCCTGTCACAATCCCTCCATGAGAAGGTATCTGAGAAAAAGGCTGATAACTCATAAACCTTCGCTTTCTTTTCCCATTTCCCTCTAACCCATAAGTATTAGTTTCTTGTAGCTGCGGTAACAAATTACCACAAAGTAGATGGCTTAAAACAACAGAAATTTACTCTCTCACAGTTCTAGAAGCCAGACGTCAAGGTGTCATCAGAGCCACACTCCCTCCAGAGTCTCCCTCAGAGAATCCTTCCTTGCCTCTTCCGGCTTCTGGTGGCTCCACGCATGTCTTAGCTGTGGCCATGTCACTCCAACCTCTCTGTGGTCACACTGTCTCCCCTTCTGTCTCAAAACTTCCTCTGCCTCCAGGGGTTACCTTATGGGGATATTTGTGATGGCATTTAGGGTCCACCCAGATAATCTAGGATAACTTCCCTATCTCAAAATCCTTAACTCAATCACATCTGGAAAGTCCTTTTTTGCCAATTAAGGTAACATTCACAGGTTCCAGGGATTAGGACTCTGACATATTTTGAGGGGCCACCATTCAGCCCATTAACACTATAGCTACATCATTTCATGCCTGGTTACTGCTCTCCTGGGTTCCAGTTTATTCTACCTACAGTGACTGGAAGCATCGTTTCATCACATCCCACCACTGCTCAAAACCTAGATCAGGCTCCCTCTCCCACTGAATCAGAGCCGGCTATACCTGGAAGGGGCCTGAGAAACCCTCTGGTCCCTCCTTCAACTGATGAGGAACCTGAGGCTTCAGGGGTCAGGGAGCTTCCCCAAGGTCACACCACTCATCAGTAAGAGTTCAAGGGTTCAAGAGTTCATTTCTAGGCTGAAGCTATTCTCACAATAACACTCCCATCACCCAGATGGGTTCCCCTCTATCTCATCAACCCCATTTCCTTCACTGAAAACCTTAGCTCCAATCACCTGATCTTTATGCCTCAATCCCTTTTTATTTATATATGGGTAAATAAGCTTGCCTTCAAGTCTGATCCCGAAAAATCACCTCTTTTAAGAAGTCTGTATCTGGTTAAACATGTCTAACTCCAATCAATTCTTTGTTTCGTGTTTCCTCAAAATTCCTATACTAAGTTGGGGCTATATTAATCTCACTCACCTATGTGTGGCCTTTTAAATGTTTTAATTTTTGTGTTCTATCCACAAGTTTAATCCCAGATTTTTCTGTATCTTTGATATCCTCGCCCATACTACTCAGTCCATTGATGCCACCTGCCCTCCCTCTCTCTCTCTCTCTCTCTCTCTCTCTCTCTCTCTCACACACACACACATACACACACACACACTCTGACACATGCAAGTTACTGCTTCTTAAATGCTGTTGACTGAGAGTACACATTCTATAAACTACTGTCAAATGAGAACATGTAACAAAACTTACATTACTGTTGTAATGAAGGTAAAATTTTGTTGAAAATCATTCATGTGTTTTTTCTTCTAGATTTCTGAATATGTTGCCCTCACCCTAGAATTACCAAACGCCCCCAGAGACTCCCATTTGCCTGAAAAGGCAGAATTTTTACCAGGAGAATATGGAAAAGAATGGCAAGAGTAATTTTCAGTTCATGGCATTCAGAAACCAGGTTACACAGCAAAACAATAGGCTTGAAGCCAGGCTTCTGTCTTAAAAGCAGATTTTCCCAATTCTGCCCCATCCCCTTAACCCCTTGTCTCCCTACTTTAAGTTATCAAGGACTAAGACTGGATGACACTACTGCATGCAAGTCCTACTGTCACTTGGATTCAATGTCCCTCCACCAGGCAGGAAGGCCAGAATGCTTGCTGTCCCACAGAAGGAGGAGATCATCATGTAAGACAGTAAAGGAAAAATCCATCACTTTCCAGCCTGGAAGGTGGTGGAGGTGGAGGACAGGAGGGCAAATCTGTTAGACGTACATGCCATTTCCCCTCTCCAAACTCTGGCATTGAATAAGCAAACCTAACGGAGTAGGAGGCATGGCCCTGGCTCCCTACATAGATTTCTAGAAAAAACAATTCTCAGGCTGCCTGCACCAACCTAGGGCCGGGCCACATCAACGTGGCCACACAACAAGGAGGGAGCAAGGAGGGCCCTCAAGTTTCACCTTCCCAAGCCACCTTCCCTTCCAGCCTGGCATTGATGGTGTGTTGATTGCCAGGGCTTGTCAAGGGCCTGTGTATGATGACTGTAGCCACTGAGGGTCAAAGGTCAGCCTGGGAACAAGCCCTTGGCCAGGCCCAGGTTACACCAGCCACACTCAAGGCGTGATGCCAGAAGCTGGCAGGAGCCTGTACAGAGGCAGCAACCTGAGAATACAGCCCCCTTAACCAAAGACCCGGCTCCTCCCCTCCCCCATGAGGTCCTAGGAGCCACAGCCCCTCCCCCACACACCGGATGCCTCGCTTACACCAGATGCCGTTTTAGGAAGAGAAGCAGGAGGATGCAGGCAATCTGAGATTCAAAGCATTTTTTCCTAGAAAGGCTCAGCATTCCTTGAAGGCTCTGTTTAAATGCTCAAACCAGACATTCACTCAAACCAAATTAGACATTTAGTTATTTTTTTCCACTGTGGGGTGGGGAGGGAGGGAATCGTGAATTAAATGAAAACAGCTATAAACAAAATACAGAAATCACATTTCCTCTTCATATCCAAGCTGCAGTGAGAGTTAAATTTTTCAAAGCCATTACAGGAGCATGCCCTTTCTTGAGAGGCCAACAGCTCTGGATCAATTTCTGAATCTGCAAAATACCCAGATAACAGTGAGGACAGAAATTCTTCCCCTAACTACAGAGAAGTGAGTTACCTAGCAATGGGTCACTGATTTATCGTACCAGCTGTATGTAAATTAAATTCTAAAACTCAAATTGATTTCATTTCCAGTTACTAAATATCCAGGTGGCTTGCTGCGTTAATTAGAACTGACGTGGAGGTTAATAATTTCACCCTCTGATCTCTTCCTCTTCCAGATCAAACGCCTTGCTCTTCCTGCTGATAACATTGTGGGGCGGGGCTGGGGGCAGCGTGGGAGTGGATCAGGAAGCAGGGGCCTGATGAATCATCCAGAAGATGAACTGTTCACAGCACCCGCCCTCGCCCCTGAGCAGGGTATGTTATCATGCTGGCGGCCAGCAGCAGGTGCATCGGAGGGACACAGCTGGGCAAGGCGGCGATCGGTGAAGCCCCACCACCTGCACGGGGGCCCTCTCTCTCCTCAGCACCCAGTGAACTCCCAAGTCAGGCGGCGCCTTGGGAAAGAGCCAACCGCTGCCCGCCCCGCAGAAGCTTAGGCAGAACAAAGGCCTGGCCACAGGCTAACAGGCTCTCCCAAGATGGGGTCGGCAGCACTGCCACTGGCTTGGGCAAAACTGGGCACCAGTAATATGAGTTCCTGCTGACTTCAGACGCTTGCTGGACAGAGAGATCCCTGGATTATTAAATTCCTAGGAAAAGAAAATCATCAGACCCCCCCATCAGAAAGCGCCTGGGACATCAGGCTCTGGCTCTAGCTGTCACCCAGACGCTCTTCTAAACAGAACATATGGGGTTAATTGCATTTTCTTTTTCAGTTCCTCTGCAGGCAGAGCTGTGTTTGGCAAGTGGTTTGAAGGTGAGGTTACAGAAACCATTTGTGAAAATTAGGTGAGAAAACATCTCCCTCCTTCATCAGCTGCCAGGTGCTGTTGAATCTTCTTCCAAATGTTCTTTTTTGGACTAAGTACCAAACGTTTGACTGAAATCTCCTAATTCCAAAGACCAAAACTACTTTGCAGATACCTGCGTGGATCTGGATTCAAATGCCGCTGGTGACGGGCAAAGCAATATGGCAGCTCCATGAGATGCATACCTAGTTCACAGTCCCCACTTAGCCCAGGTTCTAAATGTTCACGTAACAGTCTCAAAAACAACATCAAGATATATTTTTCACTTGAAACAATACTGTAAATGGTGATCAGAATCCCAAGTTCATCCAAGTCTCCTATAGTATTGAGGAGGTATCTGTGACTTGGTGAATTCACTTTAGTGTGTGAATACCTGGGTGAGAGATTCTGCTTAGCCTCTTTCTAACTATACTACCCTGGATGAGTCGCTTCTCTAAGTCCTAAAATAAGAATCAAGTTAACACCCAAAAGGCCTCCTTCCATTCAATGACCCATGTGTCAAGAACTACGGGGGGGAGGGATAAATTGGGAGATTGGGATTGACATATACACACTACTATATATAAAATAGGTAACTAATACGGATGTTCTGTATAGCACAGGGAACTCTACTCAGTACCCTGTAATGGCCTATCTGGGAAAAGACTCTAAAAAGAGTGGATATATGTATACGTATAACTGATTCACTTTGCTGTACACCTGAAACTAACACAACATTGTAAATCAACTATATATATACTCCAATAAAAATTATTTTTTAAAAAAAAAAGAACTACAGGAGGAGCTAAGTGTTCAAAGCACGAAGGGTATCTAGCACCAAGCTATGGCCCACTGGCCAGGCTCTTCTGCCTCTAGCTGGGTACCCTCAGGGAGGTTTCTCCACCTTAAATTCAGTAACCCGGGTAGGCTCTAGAGTCAGACTAACCTGGATAAATCCCAACTGTGCCATTTACTAGCCATCAACTCTGAGTAAGTTACTGGCCTTTTCTTACTGGAAAAAAAAAAAAATTCATAAAAGCAGTATCATAAGGTTTCTGTGAATATTAAATGATAACATGTACGTATATCCCTTGGCACACTACCTGGAATCAAGGCCTCAATTCAGGTGGTTATATTGCTGTTTTTAATAAGAAAGCAGCTTATGGTGAGGAGAACAGTTAACTGGCACCATAAACAGTACTTAGTAGATGCTAAGTCATTATTTTCTTTCATCAGCAAGAACCTTCAAGAAGCAAGGACTCCAACTCTTAAAGAGAGAATTAAAATAAAATGTGTACAAGCATAGGCCCAATAAAGTGCCGTGGGACACAAAGAAAGGCTGATTCTGTCTGGAAGACACTAAAAGGCTTCAAGAAAGAGGTGACACTGGACTGAGGGGTAGTCTGACCAGGCTCACTGGTAGGAGAGGAAAAACTTCTCCTCTACCCTCTTACATTTAGTGGCTGGGGCCTGTGAATTAAAGTAACGAAAGACAGATTAACAAGAGAAAAGGTTTATTTCATATGCACAAGGAGGGGGCCTCACAGAAAGGACATGTGAGCTTATATACCCTTTAAACAAAGGTCAATAAATTGTGGAGAAATGACAAGACAAAGAAAAACGGGTTTGATCTTCTTAGGGACAGTAAATTGTGGGAAGGTAAACATATGAGGGAAACCAATGGAAGGTAAAGGTTATTTAGTAAGGTTTATAAGTAAGACTCAAGTCTGTATAACAAACCTTACTAAATCTTACAAAAATCTTAAATATTAAAAATGAAATTTAAATATCACTAATCTTTAGTAATAAGAGTCTAGTCATCTCTGGTGATTAAGAGTCGTCCTCTTCTTCCTGGTACAGGAGACAGGAGGGGAACACCTTCAGAAAGGGAAATATATGCCCTGGTTTTAGGCAGAAAGGAGGAGAGCATAGAATTTTTTCTATATCTGCTGTTTCTTAATTGCCTTCAGCTCAAAATTATCTTTATGCCAAAGTGGCTTATGGGGGGTGGTGACATATTCTGATCCCCCCAAGAGCAAGGTCATTTCAGACAAGAGAACAGTTTAAGCAAAGGCTTGGAGCTTGAGTTGTGTACAGCATGGGTGGGAATAATGAAAACTTTGATATAGTTAGAACTGCAGGCATGTGAGTGGAAGATCCAAGGATGAATCATTAATAGAAGAGAAGTTAAAAAGGCAGAAACAGATAGGCATCAAATTGTCGTGGGCTTTGTATGCCATGCTAAGAGTTTGGGTTTCTCCTTTGGGCCAGTGCTTCTCAAGATGAGGCCCATAAATTGTCTACATTAGAATAACCTAGAATGTTTGTTAGAAAAGCAGGTTCCTGAGCTCTACCCTGAATTTACCAAATCATCATCTCCGGGAGGGATGCCCAGGGATCTGCGTATCTCACAAGTGCTGCACACTGAAGTGTGAGGACCACTGGTATAGACGATGGGACCCTTTGAAGGCTGAAAACAGCTGAAGGTTACAGTAAAAACTGTGATTTAGAAACAGACAGCTGTGTGGACAATGTCTTGGATGGGGTGGGACCTGGAGGCAGGCAAGCAAGCAAGGCCAGGGGACCCGAACTGAACTATAGTAGAGGTACTGAGGGCCTCAGGCCAAAATACGAGGCACCCTTATAAGGAGGAGGTGATTGGCTAAGGGGATGAGTCATAGAGACTTTTAGACCTTTCTGAAGAAACTGAAGAGTGAATGAGTATAGTTAGACATCAAACAGGGATGTGTAATCAGTGGTCAGATTTGCAAGGGCTTTTAGAACTCTTGTTAGAACCACTGCTTTCTGGGAAATTATATGTGGGCAAGTGACAAGATATCTTTTTTTGAGGGATGGAAGCAGCCAATGGCTGTAAGTGACAAAGCTTCACTGTCTTTATCTAACCAACAAAAAATCCATCAGAAATCCCACCAGCAGACCTGTCAGACTAAACAACAGAGGAAAATTGATATGCCCCTCACTGTACGCACTAGAAAAAGAATGAGAGAACAGGAAAAGCTCATTTTGCCCAATAATATGTATATTATTCCTGACCCCAGGAACAGCCTGGCTTTAGAAATAGAAAAAAATAGGAAAAAATTGGAAATTGGGAAAAATAATAAAGGAAAATAAAGATACTTTTCCAAAAGTAAGGCAATCCAAGGCCAAAGCTAGAGAGGGCAGAACTTTGAGATAAAGCAGCTCTTTCCTAGTTCTGCCTCTGTTCTTCCTGAATTCTCACCACTTTTTCCAGCCACCCAGCTCTGCGCATGTATTTCATTAGAATATGAATGAGAAGCCCCTTGGGAGAATTTTATGCTGTCATGGCAACAGTCGCCATGGCAACCCTTAATTAATTGGCTGCTGATGAAGTAGAGGAAGAAAAAAAGCCAACCAGAATGGATGCAACTCTAGAGGCAGTCATGGTGTGTAGTAATTATATGAATTTCATTCAGCAAAGTCATGTAGCAGGTCAGAAATGCAAATATCTCCTCCGCAGCCACCACCTACTCGGAGAGGCCGGTTTTCAGAACCGACACATGTGAATGGGTGGCTGGGGCCCTGACAATTCCAAAAAGAAAAAAAGAAAAAAACCCACCACGTATGGCTGCCCCCGCCTAGGCAGATTCCCCAGGGAGATAAACTCATTCTAATACGGGAGTGAGTCGATCCTACTGAGAGTGGTCACAAGCAGCAACCATAACCGATGGTAACTGTCGCCTTCGTGCCCTCTTCACGGCAAATGGTACCAACCAGGCAGGAAAATAACGAAATATGACCCTGCAGAGCTGTTCAGCTACGAAGCGTCTTCTGATGGAGGGGTGAGGACGTTTAGTTTGTCACCACCATCTCGAGATGGCCCCGTGGTTCCTGCACACACACAGATGGCTCACGGTTCAAAAAGAACACCCGTCTGAGGGTGGGAGAGGAGGATCAAAAGAGGAGGGGTTCTGAAAGGGGCCGCCACAAGTCAGCTTTCTCTGAAGAAAGCGAAGTGGAGGTGGGGTGGGAGCACTGGGCAGTTGCTAAGGTATTTTCTCCAGCACTCTCCTCCAACCCTCACCCCACCTCACGTCTATCTCCTCAATTATCCAAATTACAGGCAGGCCTCAGGGAACTGGGGAATTGATTTCCTTGTATGTTTTTCCTAGAATTCTCCATTTCATCTGCCTGTTGAGGTTAAACCAGAGTAGTTAGGAAATGTTGAGCATAGCTAAGAAGCCCTCCCACCTCACCCCTCCTTCCTGGCTCTAACCAAGAAACCTCGGCAAACGTTACCCAAGGCAGTGACCTTGACACCCACAGGCAAGCTCAGACCTCCCAACTCCAGACTCTGTGGGGCTTTCTACAGCCCTTCTCTATGGCCAGTATTTCCAAGTTTTGTAAGTGTTTGGAGTGTTTGGAAATGGGATTTTGAAAGCAATTACTTGAGCTGCAAATTCAGCCACAAACTGGGTAGTGAACGTGGAACCCCACCCTGACCTCAGGGAGCCATGTCATTTCCCTGTCTTAACAATAATCTGAAAAACCCACGCCCTTCTCACAATCACGTCAGGCTCAAAAACTACAACCCACTCTTGTTTTCACTCGTATCATTGTAATTATTATACAAAAGCCCCTTTATTGTATAGAACACTGGACCAGGTGCCGCCCAGACATGTCCCTTACTTCTGCCTTCAAAAATTTGACAAAGACCAAAATGACTTAATTCAGAAACACTTTCTATTCATAAAGATGTTTTCGAGGGAAAAAAAAGACCTGTATGTAAGCCCCTCTCAGAGGCTTACACCAAAATTCTAAGCCACAAAAATGCATTCCAATGTCCTTCTCATTATCAACACCTCCATCTCACTATGTACAAAGCTAATATCTTCAGTGTGAGCCGAGAACAAAGCACACATGATCATCTAAAGGAGGGGCACCTTTTCATTTACTCAGGCAGCCATTCCAAGGGAGTAAATATCCCCTTTTTTCCAGGGAACCAATTACTGTTTTCGCTGACAGAACTGAAGACAGGGTGGAGGAAGGGAGAAAGAAGAAAGGCACGCTTGAATCGATGATCTGCTTCCAATAATAATCCATGCCATCTGGTCTGACTTTCCTGCCTTACTGACAAATACCCAAAGCACCTAGGAGAAGGAACACAAAAACCAGATTCATCTGTGATAATATACATAATATACGTAATTTGTGGCTTAAATGATTAACTGAAAAAGTCAATTCAGTCTGTGATAAAGGAAACCATAAATGCCCCCTTGACCTCTGGAATATTTTAAATTGCTGTGAAGATTACCTCATTCGTGTTTCAGAAATCATTAAGGGTTCACCATACAATTTGCAGAACGTCAGGGTTGCTAAGTGGCCATAAAAAGTCCGGTAGACTCAGGAAGGGGACTGAATTGGAATGCGAGAGAATGTGGCTACAGGCATCCCTGCTCTATCAGCTCGGAAACCATTTCACAAAATATTCAGAACAGAGGGAAAAAGCACTCTAGGTTTTCGGAATAAAAGACTTCATCTCCCTTAAATCTGAAGCCATTTATACAGAGTATGTTCAAAAGAGGGCACCTTGCAGAGCCTTCCCTTTTATTAATATCACTGCGATTAATTCAAATCAAACCACTTTCGAATGTTGGAAAATGGCCAAATGGCCATATTAATTGGTACTGATCATAGAATGGTTTGGGTGTCCGTACCCGTTTATAGCATCCTCAGGTCAGCACGTTTATGGAAAGTCGGGGCAAACTGATTTCTTTCACTTCCTCCCAGTCAAGTGCAAATATCTACAAAGACAAAAAGAGGAAAAAACGTGGGCTGATGGGTTTTGATTTTTGTTGCAGTTTTTTTTTTTCATTTTAAGGTTACTTTAAAATATATTACGTATATATTATACTATCATATGTATCATTATTGATATATGCTATCAAAAAATCAAGGTTCTATTCGATATAAAATATAACCCACTAAAGCAATCTATTTCTTCTGAATCTGTGCATTCAACATTTTTCAGTGCTTTTACCCTAGATGAGTCAGAAGACCCAGGTTTGAATCCTGGCCCTACCACTCCCTCCAAACTCATACAAGACACTTAACCTAGTTAAGCTTCAGTTTCCATACCTCTCAAGAGGATACAATACTTAGACAATTTATGTGGTGCTTAGAAATTCAAATGAGATCATATATATATGAGACCATATGTATATATACATTCATGCATACACCCACTCACATATGTGTATATACATACATACATACACACACTGACACACACATATGTGCAGGTGCACTATGTAAATGTTGGGGCCATGCCCTGCAGCAGGACAGAGGTAGATAAAGCACAGTCCCTGCCTTCAAGGAGCTTACAGTCTAGTGTGACAGTTCCTTTGTTTATTGTTCTTCTTGCCTACCTGCTCTGTGAACTGCACCCTGGTAACCCATCCTTAAAAGTCAAATTGCTTTCCTCTAATGCTGAATGCTGGCGTGATTATGGAATCACTTTGGAGAATTCTTGGAGACAAGGATCCTCTCAAGTTCAGCCTTGTCTTTTTGCTGAAACTCTTCATTCCACGTGATCAAACAGTAAGTTCTGCATTATCCCCTTTCCCTACACCTCTTCAACACTGTCCTCTTTTGCCCACCTATAAAAATACTCCCTCCTCTGAAATTCATGCTCCCTAGTTCTATCACCTTTGACCCTTTCTTGCACCCTCTTCACAGACCACCTGGTCACTACCCCTAATTCACCTGAGAACTTTAGTATCTTTCTCCTGGTCTCTCTCTCTCTCCTGTCCTCTTCCTGTCATTCTCCTGCAGTCTCAGTGTCCGAGAGAATGACCCCCAACTAACAGTCTGGCTGCAAATTTCCTCGACCTCTTGAACTCAGTGAGACTCTCCTACTCTCATACATTATCACAGCCATACCCTTGACCTGCTCATCACGGAAAACAAAGGCCAACACACCCGTATCTGCCCCAAACCAGCATTCCTTCCAGCCAGGTTATTCCCTCAGGTCTGTCTTCCTTCTTGTTATTACATCCCATCAAGACCATCCATTCTCAGCTGTTCTCTTTTCCACCAGTCTGTCACCTCTCTTATTATTTCCCATCCTTTCTTATCCAACCTAGTTTCCATGAAGCATCTCTTCAACTCCTTTTGCCAAAAGTCTCAACTCACTTGAACTCCTTCAAGTCCTGCACTTGCTGCCGAGTAACCCTGCAGGAAGGCATGTAGGAGTGTAAGTTGATGCCACTGCAAGCTTAGGTTCTCCCACAGCAACTGAGTCCGGAGTGACTCTTACCAGTATTACCTTCCCTGATCACCTCTCTCTCCCATTACCCCACAGCAACTATTCCAAAACTTCACCACTTTTTGCAGTCCCCAACCTAACCCGTGTCCATCTCACTTTGTAAATTAACCAGCAGCTTACTTCACCACAAAAACAGAAGCTATCCATAGAAAACTCCTTCAACACACACCTAGCCACGTATAACTTACTTACATCTACATTAATTCTCATATTTCTTCCTAAATCTAGGGGAGGAAATGTGTTTTTTAATTTAAAATCTCTTGTAATATGGAAACTTATCCCATAAAGTCATTCTAATCTCTCCCATATTTTTAACCTCTATGTCTTGATCATATTTCTCTAACAAAACCCTCCCTCAACCTAGGTTCCCTCTTGCTTTCCCATCTCTCCCATCTGAACAGCCAAACCCTTCAAAAAATAGTCTGCATTTTCTGTCTGCATTTCCTTTTGCCCTCATTACTCTTCATTCAAACATTAAAGTGGATCATGTGTTGGGTGTGTATATCTCCCTAGCATTGACATTTCTGGGTCAGAGTTCAACATTTTTTCAGCTTTAATTGCTGTCCAAAGTGTTTCCAAATTACCAATTTATCCCCCAAGGAACAGTGTATGGAGTACTAGTTACCCTATATCCTCACCAGTTGACATTTTTTGTCTCTCATTTTAGCCATTTTGGTGTATATGTATTAGTATTTCATTATGATTTTAACTGGCATTTCCCTGATGACTAATGACATTGAACAAATTTTCACACATTTATTGGCCTTTTAGATATCCTCTTTTGTGAAGTTCCTATTCAAGTATTTTGCCTATTTTTCTTTTGCGTTCTGTCTTTTTTCTTACTGGTTTATAAGAGTTCTTTATTCTGTATATGAGTCCTTAGTGGAATATATGTATGGAAAATATCTTTTGCCACTCTTTTCACCTACCTTTTAATGTACTTCTTGGTGTCTTTTGGTGAACCGAAATTCTTAATCAATATAATACACTTTTTCCATTTATCTATTCCTTTTTCTTTTGTATCCTGTTTTTTTTTTTGTTTGTTTTTTTTACAATTTTTATTTATTTATTTATGGCTGTGTTGGGTCTTCGTTTCTGTGCGAGGGCTTTCTCTAGTTGCGGCAAGTGGGGGCCACTCTTCATCGCGGTGCGCGGGCCTCCCACTATCGCGGCCTCTCCCGTTGCGGAGCACAGGCTCCAGACGCGCAGGCTCAGTAACTGTGGCTCACGGGCCCAGTTGCTCTGCGGCATGTGGGATCCCCCCAGAGCAGGACTCGAACCCGTGTCCCCTGCACCGGCAGGCAGACTCTCAACCACTGCACCACCAGGGAAGCCCCTGTATCCTGTTTTTTTAAAAAAAATCTTTGCCTACTCCAAGGTCACAAAATACCTATATTCTAAAAGCTGCATTATCTTTCACAATTAGATCGGTAACCCATAGGGAATTGATTTGTGTGTACAGTGTAAGACAGGATGTTATTTGATTTTGAATCCCTGGCACCTAATACAGAATTCAGTTAATCCTTAATAAATATCACCAAAATTAATTAATGAGATAGCATTTGGGAGATATGGAAAGGAACAGCAAAATTTGGGCCAGGACTGTGTGGCATCACATACCTTCCCTGAGAATATCTTGTGTTCTGGGCTTCCTCACCCACAGTCACTGCCCACCTGCTATGTGGCCAACTTCTAACAGTCAGGCCAACTTCCCCAATCCTTAATCTTCAACCAGAAGCCAAAACCACAGAGTTTTTGTTTTAACCATTAGGATTTTAAAAGTGTTACCCTGGGGAAAATATAGCCATTTCACATTCCAACGTACATGTCTGGAGACTAAAAAGCTTCCAGAAATCTAAAAGTATCTTCAGCCACAAAAAACCAGACTGCTTGGATAGTGAAGTGCTACTTCAAATCTTTTTAAAGTAAGGCATTTTTTATCAAAACAAAGACGATAAAGTACCATAAATAGAAAGCTAACTGCTTTTCACTTTCTAGAGGTCCCTTTTAAGAAATGTCCAAAAAACCCTTATGATTATATTTCATGCTCCAGGACTAGAAAAGAAATTCACCAGCCACTGTGGGTTGGGCCTGCTTTAATATTAACATGCCCACATTTTACTTCCTGCCGGTCCCAAGTGTTTCCATAGATTCATATTTCTCTCTAAGACTGAAAAGCATTAAAATTCAATATAAAAGATGACAAGATAAGAGAAGGGATGTGATACAATCTTAGACTTGATCCAAAAAGGAGTGGAAAACCATATTCCGGCCTACCGGAAAAGATGCGATGGCCAGATCAATGGCAGAGAACATTATTTTGTCAGTGATGACAGAGGTTGATTAGAAAACAATGAATTCCTGATCTAAGGCAGTGGCCTAAGAAATGGAAGAAAGGGCAATGAGACTGCCTAGTTTAAGAAGACTCTGAGTTTAACCCTGATTCCGTGTACAAAATAAAGGACAGAGAGAGGCCAACATGACTGGAGGCTCCCTGGCTTGAGGCTGCGGGAAAGTGACGGCTCTGCCACCGGAGAAGCGGCCCAGGCCCAGGTGACAGTGAGGAGGAAGCCGGGCTGCTGGCAGCAGGTCAGGCACATCGAGCGCTCTGCGGGGCAGACACACATGGAACCAAGTCACCTGAGTCAACGTGGAGGCTGAGAGCTTATTTGAGAACCAAACGAACCAAGACCCAGCTCAGGGTCCTGCCACAGCCAGAGCAGAGGGCAAAGGACAGCACACCAGTACTGCAAAGCATTGCTGCTCTCCTACTCGTAACCCAAGCGCGTGACAAAGGGACTTAGATGGCAAGGAGAACTGACTCCTATAGCCTGATAGACGTACACCGTGATTAATCAGATTGCCTCAAACTTTTCAACAGTCGGAAGATGTGGATTCAAGTTCAAACTCTGGCCCTTATTAGCTGGTAGGACTTTCATCAAGTTGTTCATTTCTTTAAGCCTCAGTTTTCTTATCTGTAAAGATGAGCCTATCTGGATTAAAGATCTGAACTCTCTCCTGCTCTGAAACACTGTGGCATTCTTTCCCATTTGCCTCCCAATGGGGCTCAAGTTAATCAGCTCACACCATCATCCATCATTTCTCTGTCTGAGGGTTTATTTCCCTAATCAGATTCAGGTAAATTTTCAGCCTGTGTCTGTCTCTTACTTCCAATCCAATAAAACTGGTATGGATTTGTTTTGTATTTCATTTAATGTCATTATTCATTCTAACAGTCACTGCCTAGCCATTTCCTTGCCTATAACATAATCAGCTATTAAAGCGCTACAATGGCATGGTTTTCAAATTTGTATCCTCTTTTTCTGAGGTAGATTAATTCTAAACTGATTAAAATATCCCAGAATTTCGAATACAATTTTTAAAAGGCAACAGATCTCCAAGACTCCCTTATGACTACCCCTTGCCAAGGGGGTTGCCAGCTCTTGCTGACTGCCAAGGAGGACAAATAACTAGCCCTGACAGTGGTCTTGAAATGAGAAACAGATGCCCAGTTATTAGTATGACAATGCCACCCTCATCCATTGGCTTCCAGGTCGTCCAGGAGGCACCAGGGCTGATGCTCATATCTCCTGGAAGGAAAGACCAGCATCCTGGACCAGTTCTAGGTATTTTCAAACAAACATCTTTGCCTCAAACAGTTTCACTGCACAACTAATTAGTCATATGGCCATTTTGCCATAAAATATAAAATAACTGCTTGACAGTTACATTACACTAGAAAATAACACATCCGTTTTTGCAAATTCTTCCGTGAAAACGCAGTCATCCCTCCTACCCGTCAAAACTAAAAGTTGACCAAGCTATCGCAAATATAAAAGTGGCAGCTACCAATTCACAACAGTCTTGGAGAGCATTAATGATTGATTCTTTAGCTAATTTAGATACAACGGCTTGTTATCTTGTGCCATCTTTACCCAATTTATCACGCAATATTGGAAGTTGGAGGCAAAAGAAGAATCAAGCTCCTCCTATCCTCAAAAAAGAAAATGGTTACATGACTCCAAAGTTTCTTGAAAATGGTGAAAATTTCAACAGAGTCTGACTTAAATTAGCTCACAGAAAGATTTGCAAGCTGATATGTTGTTTTCTACTGTAGTGTAAATGTCAACCAGTTATTTTATCTTTTCCAGCAAAATTAGTTGTGCCTGGAAACTGGCTATGGCAAAGATGTTTACTGCTGAAGTACCGGACACATCCTGGACCAGTCTTCTCACTCAGAAGATAGGAATCGGGACTTCCCTGGTTGCGCAGTGGCTAAGAATCCGCCTGCCAATGCAGGGGACACAGATTTGAGCCCTGGTCCAGGAAGATCCCACATGCCACAGAGCAACTAAGCCCGTGCGCCACAACTACTGAGCCCACGTGCCACAACTACTGAAGCCTGCGCACCTAGAGCCCATGCTCCGCAACAAGAGAAGCCACTGCAATGAAAAGGCTTCCTGCTGCAACAAAGAGTAGCCCCCGCTCACCGCAACTAGAGAAAGCCCGCGCGCAGCAATGAAGACCCAACACAGGCAAAAATAAATTAAAAAAAAAAAAGAAGAAGATAGGAATCATTTGCCATTTTCCTTCACATGTACCCACCCTCTCCATAAAGATATATTCCTTCTCTCTTCCAAAACCCTGCTAAATTTCACCGCCTTAGTGAAACCTTGGAAGGCTCTTTCTAGGCGTTAACCTAGATTTTACCTCTTAACCTCCTTGCCTGGAATCCTGGACCCCTTGCTTTGGTCCTTACATCAGTGGACTTTTGTTCTAACCTTTCAGATGTCTCCAACTTGGACGAGGATCATCACCCTACAATCTGATCATTCAGACCTGACAGGGTCAGCATCACCACCCATTATGGCTGCTGACACCCAGATATCTGTCTCACCTACATCTACTGCCAACTCTTGGCTATGCCCTAGAAATGCCAATAAAATCAACCAAGGGATTTCTGCAATCCCTTGAACCCATGACTGTGCTGTGATCCCTTTGGTTTCCTCAGAACTGGGACTATCTATGGAATCTAACATCATCCTAGGATCATATGCAGACGGTCCCTGGCTGATGCACATGCACCCAGCCCCCAGTGACTTAAGTGACCATCTGGCTTAGCCAGGAGCAAAGTGCAAAGCCTCAAAGCCATGGGGAATTATGAGTGTCTATTCTTCATTTTCATGCCTTTGGAATACACATTTTTCTTGTCTTTTCTTCTGTTAAATTGTAAGACTCTGAAGCTAAAATGATGTGTATTCCCTTTCAATTCCACGATGTAATTGACTCCTTATTGTGATTTATCAAATATTGTTACTATGCTAACTAGAGGAAGGTTACCACGTCCCTGTGAGGTATCAGGGACCTGGACCTTGTGACCCCCACAAGATCACAATCAAGGTTGCATCCAGGATCTACAAGGTTGAAGGACCCTGCCTCCTTCAACCAGCCTCTCACACCAAGTTGCAGGAATAGAAACCCCCTTGGCTGATGGAAAGACCCTCCTGCCACCACTTCGCAAGTTAAGCAAATTCCAAGACAACGCATGTGACTTTAGATCTGTGAGTCTACACTTCTGTTTGGAGGCAGGTTCCCCTTATCCCACCAGAGGCTTTTTATTTCTGGCTTGGCATAAAATTAACTGGAATATTTATATACTAAAAAAAAAAAAAACCAGAAAAAAAAAAGTAAGCTTTTTGATCTCCCTTCAGCTCATGTCTGCAGACAATGAGATTTTGTTATTAGGCTTGTAAATATTCCTCACTTTAAGGGTGATGAGTTTCAAACTGAGTCTGGGGGATTTCCTGAAAACAGTTCAGCCAGTAAAACCTAAACTGAATTTTCTCTCCTTGGTATCAAAATGTTCCTATTCAGTAAACAAGTAGTTATTGAAAATTGCATAGGGTACTTTTTTTTTTTTTTTTTTTTTTTTTATTTTTGGCTGTGTTGGGTCTTCGTTTCTGCGCGAGGGCTTTCTCTAGTTGCGGCAAGCGAGGGCCACTCTTCATCGCGGTGCGCGGGCCTCTCACTGTCGCAGCCTCTCTTGTTGCAGAGCACAGGCTCCAGACGCGCAGGCTCAGCAGTTGTGGCTCACGGGCGCAGCTGCTCCGCAGCATGTGGGATCTTCCCAGACCAGGGCTCGAACCAGTGTCTTTATACTGTCTTTATAGTACTTTATACCGTCCAAGGGACCGCGAGCCCCTGGGAAGCTCACAGTCCACTGTAGAGACTCAGATGGACCTAAAACACTCCAACAAGGTCACATGTTCCATACTCTATGCTCTAGGAATGGTATCAAGCGCTCCAGGAGCGTAGAGCAAAGTGGGCCTGGCCTTGATGCACCTGTAACACTTCTAAACAAAGCAATGGGGAGGAGGAATTCCAAGAAGAGTAAACAGCATGAGCAGAAGGAAAGTAGGGTAATGTGTATTGGGGAATAATGAGTAAATACAGTTCATTTGGAGTGTACCACGTGGGGGTAATATAACAGAGAAGAACAAGCCTGACTCCATATTGGATCTATTCCTTTAGCCCTAACCCTGTGCTCTGTTGCCTGTGCTGAGTCATGCTGGCTTTGCACCTTTTGTAAAACAATGTTGCCTATACTGAAATATACATGACAGCCCACTCTCAAGGCTCTGACCTGTAAAGGTATAAAACTTTTCCACTCATACAGAGATAAAAAAAAAAATTGCAGAACAGAAAATAACAATTGTCTTATTAGAGGTTTATAGGGACATTATGATCAGACCTGCCTGGACGGCTGCAAGAACGAAGGATTCAGCACCAAGAAGTTTGCAGCAACCAGCAACACCTTTCAGTATAAAAGAAGCCTGAATTCTAACCCGGGTAAGAAGGTTCTTTGGGACAGTAGTCCAACATCTTCTCAGCCTGCTGACTTTCTGAATAAAGTCCCTATTCCTTGCCCCAAGACCTCATTTCTTGATTTATTGGCCTGTTGTGTAGCGAGCAGTGCGAGCTTGGACTTGGTAACAGTAGCATGGAGGGAATACTGGGGAATTGGAATTCCTGGAGACTCTTTCCGTCATGAATTGGCATTCGTTTGACCTTCATAGATAAGAATTACACACTGTGAGGATGGAGGAAACATGCTTGTTGGAAGGGCTTCTTATGTTCTTCAGAAGCTACTTAATCAATACAGAACGAATGGTGACACCTTGTCCCTGTTTCTGTGACAGGCCATTGCACTGCCTTCTTTTTCTTTTTTATTATATGTATCTCCCTTTCCTGCTAGACTGTGAGCTCCACGAGAGCAGTAGTTGTTTCTTATTCATCTTTTAATCCTTAGTACTTGACACAGTACCGAGAACATAGTGGGTGCCCAGTAAATGTTGAATGAATTAATTAATAAATTAGTTAATGGATATGACCGTGCATCCCTACTCCTTATGGTCACTTGCATTGTGCAAAAAAGATACTGGACAACAGTTTCATTTCCTATGGAGAGACACTGTACTAGTGGTAAATGGGGAAACAGTGGGGGCAGTGGAACCAACAGTGGAGGGCTCCTTTCTGATACCAAAAACTGCTGGGGCTGGACACCAAAACCATGAAAAATGCAAGAGCCCGAGTAGAAGGCTTCATGCCAAAGAGCACCTGAAGCACAGCCGATCATTCAAGACTGCCTCTCACTGGCTTTGAAGCAAAACACTGAGTAAGTGACCATCACAGCTAAGCAAATTGATCATCTGGAATTTGTAGCTGGCTTGTTAGACTGTATCCAGGAAAGGGGAGGGTAGCAGGTTTGGCTCAGCTGTCTATAATTTTAAGCATTTAATGGGATGATAATTTGCTGTTCAGTATGTTCATTTTGAAAAGCATCACTCATTCGGAGGGAAGATGAATAAAACCAAGCCTTTTTCTCCAAATCTGTATGGAAACATAAACATCCTTCAACCAAGAAAACAGGTGGTTAAGACATGGAAGTATGGAAGACACCTTCAGTGTCCCACAGAAAAATGTGTGTGTTGTGTGGTTTGTTGTATTAACTTACCATGAGAAGTTTCCTATAAAAAAAAAAAAAAGCACTAGAATTCTAGTGCTTCTAGTCTATACATCCCAGTACTTAAAAGTCCCCAGGAGATTTCATGGAGCCACAGACTAAAGGAGAGACACAAATAAACAGAGGATGCTTGTGTGTGTGTGTGTGTGTGTGTGTGTGTGTGTGTGTGTTTCTACATCCATATGTATCAAGTTATTGGGACTGGCATTTCCAGACAAGAGATTATATGATAGCCTAGAATATTTTCCACTCAAATTAAATGCAGTTTCTAATGACATCAATTTAGTTGATTTTTTCCTTGATGCATCAATGCTTTCACACATATTCTCCTTTTCCCTCCTTTCTCTTTTGCATCTGAAATTAATTCTGAGGAATCAAGTTGGTCTTTATATACATTGTAGGTTCCTCAGCTCATGTTTCTGTCACCTATTTACAAACCCTAAAGATGCACAAACATTATCTTTTTGTAAGAGTTAGAGGCAAATAGGCTCTATGAGTCAACATAAGGGAGAAAGGAACATGACAAAACTGGCAAAATTATTCTCAGTAAGAGACCAAGATTTTTTTTAATTCCCCAAGTCATCAAACATTTATAGTGCCCCTATTAGGTACAGTAAAGGATTAATAATAATAATAATAAACAATCTCTGCCATTCATTCATTCCTTCATTGTTTGAATACTTAGTTATCTCTAGCTTGTGTCAGGCACTGCCATTAGCTAGAAATGCAAGATGAATAAGATATGGTGCCACCCTCTAAGAACACACACTCCAGAGACCCATGTCCTAAAAATGGTGAATCATTATGTGCTTGCCTCTGTCTAAAGAACTAGGGAAGGGGATGTGATAGAGAGGTGGGACATTTGCTGTATCTCCAATGTTTTATTTCTTTATAAAACTTAATAAGAAGAATATTAACATTTACTAAATCTGGATGGCAGGCTAAATCCATGGGTATTTGCTATATTACTTTTCTGGTTTGTGGTTTGGTTTTGGTTTTTTTTGGTATGTTAGAAATAGTACATAGTTAGACATTCTTTTGAACTGGGTCATGGTGATGATGATGATGATGATGATAAAAAAGGTAAGAGCAAGTTAGAAAATCTATGCAGAGTACATAGATGGCACATATAATCCAGTCTGAGAAGAAGGGCAAGTCTTGAAGCTTCCTCTAAGAAGCCCAGAGCTGAAACACTCCCCCAGGAGTCTGAATCTGAGTCTTTGCCCAGAAATCCAATGGAGCAGATCAGCAAGACAGACAGTCTGGCAGAGAAGCAGGGCAAGAGCCCAAGCAGGCAATTTTGGCCCTCCTCTCCAGAATTCCTGGGTGAGCTGCTATGAGCATCAACTTGCCCCTCCAGCTCAACTGACTCAACTTCTGTCAAGTTCCTGGGCTCCTACTGATTTCCAGCTCCCTGCTGGAAGTCAGATTCTTTCTGAACCCACACTGTTTATCTGGGCCCTGATTTACAGCCTCATCCCTGCTTGTAGAGCTCTGTTCCCTCCAGTGCCCTGAATCCTGCTTCTTCTAGACGTTCCTCTTCCCCACTTCCCATTCAATCAAGAACCATGACTCAGCAACCTACCGTCAGTGACTAATTTGACCCCAGACAGACAACCCTGAGGTTTTGCCTTCACCCACCAGACATTAGGCACTAACTCCAGCCCAGGCTGGACCCTGCTTACTGCAGTCTCTGGACATTTTAACTTGAACTACAGAACGCTTCAGGGAGCCTGCTCTCAGGCGAGGCCACATCTCCTGCGGCCTTACTCTGTCCCTCTGCTGTTGGGTCCTAAGAAGGTCTGCAGGCTAAGACACGAAAGAATCTCCGGAGTGTCAACAAATGAGTGACCACTTACTAAAAAGCCACTGTGAGCCAAACACTCTATAGAGCAGTGTCTTCCAAACTTCCATTCTGCAGCCCACCTGCAAATTAACCACAGCTTTCGCTGTGAACAGCAGAGTCTTGGCCTTAACCCAGGAGAGCAGAGGAGGGCCAAATACGAGCCCACCAAGTTGGGACAGAGCTCCAGAGCGACCTCACCACTGCCATGTGGGAGGGAGGCAAGCCACAAAGCAGCTGGTCACAGTGGAAGCCCTAAACCAACGGTTGCCTCATGGCTAGTGAGAGACCTTGACCCAGACAGTACCCAGGGCAAAGGGCAGTCCAGGCAATACAGCTGGAAATTACCAGGCTGGAAGGAGGGCTTAACACCATGTAAATGGAGCACGTAAACCCTGCCTTCAAAGTGATTTCCCCTGCGGAGAGGATACACGTGGAGCACATATGAAAGATACTAAAACCATTCAAAAACTTCAAGCACTCTGTGTAACAAAAAATGGGAAGGAATCATACCTCGAGAGTTCAGAAACGGAACTGTTAATTGCATATTCTGAATAATAAAATGAGCCAAAGCTTATTTTTGAATATTTTGTTTGTTGGTTGGCTGAGTTGAGGGTAACCAGAACCTTTCTGAACCAGAAATAAGCTTGAATATCAAAATAGTCTCAGAAGTTAGGCAATATTCCACCAAGTTCAAGTGGCAGACGAAAACAAAAAACAAGTACAAGACAACACAGGATTGATTAAAGCGTTTTTCTTATAAGTCAGTAAAGAGTTGGAAAGCCTATTAAGATTAAGAAAAATTGCAACCTTTACACAAAAAGAAATAGTAAAGATAAAATTAAAGATAATATACTAGAGAAATATTTCTATTAATATGACTAATATGTAGAGCTCATTTAAATAAAATTAAATGAATTTGTAAAAATCAATACCCCAATAGACACTAGCATGCAATACACACAAGAAGAAATGTAACTGGTAAGTAATATATGGACAATGGTTACCTTTGTTAATAAAAAAAAAAAAGAAAAGAAAACTACATTATGATATCACTTTATATTCATTACAATTAATATCCTACCTGGTAATGCTCTGGCAAATGTGACACATTTGCACATTGTTTTTGTAATTTATACCAATATGAACAATATTGTATACAACATACAATTTGTATTGGTATAATACAATATACTATAGCAATATATATCAAGACAAAAATGTCTCGATTCATTCTCCGGAAATGCTGAAGGAAGTTATTGAAAAGAAGGAAAAACCTATACATAAAAAGATATTCCCTGTAGGGTTTTTTGTAACAAGTACTGGAAATGTTTAACAATGAGGAATGGTTAACTTAGGTAACCATGGTGCATCAGCTCTGAAATACCGTTAACACCACAGCTATAAAATTGTACTGATGAAACCATATAAGAACATGTTTATCATAGACTGTTAAATGAAAAATAAAAAATACACAATACAAAATTCTATTCATCCACTGGTTATAATTACACTAAAGTATATCTGCAGGTGGATAAAAACTTAAAATGAAAACAGTTGTGCGTGGGCTGTGGACTTGTAAGATTTTTACTTAATTTCATTTCTGTAATATTCTCAAAGCACTGGTACCATAGACACAGTGGGGGCAGGAGGAGCCCACCATGGAAGCTTGAACAAAAATTAGCCACATTTCCATTGCTGGTACACGCGCTCACAGTACGCTCCCACACAAAGAATCAGACCGGAGGCAGATTTCAGGGCTGCCTCGGGGACACTGTCCCTGCCTCCCGCACTGCAAAGATTTTCCAGTTCCCCCTCAGTCACCTCATTCATGCTTAGGGAAGAAAGCACAGCTACCAGACAGGGTGATAACAGATGTCCAGGCGCTGAGCCATCCCGTAGCTGCTGTTTGTTATTCACATGGGCATGTGCCGGATCTCGCAGATGAAAACCAGACCTACCCTCTTCCTCTTGGTTTTTTTTTTTCCCCCTACCGCTGCTGCTGTAACAGCTAAGTGCCAATTATCTCCCAAGCATGAAAGCAAATATTGTGATAGCCCAACAAGCTCTACAAATGGTAGGGGACACTGGTGGCGATGATTGTCTTTCCTGGTCTGGTGTCTCTTTATTAATCATAACAGCTCTTATTAAAGGAGGATCTAGTAGGTGCAAAACTCTGTGCTAACACCTTCAGTACTTGGCATTCTTTATTTTTGCTTCAGTCTCATTGCCCCAAAAAGAGTTCCCTCAAACCATCTACCCATTCTCAGGATCCAAATTAACAGGGGGTGATATGAAGACTCTTCAAATATTTGAAGGTCTGACATGAGAGAGAGAGAGAGAGAGAGAGAGGGAGAGAGGGAGAGGGAGAGATTGATTTTTCAGGAACTGGCTTATGCAATAGTGAAGGCTGGCAAGTCCAAAATCTGCAGGGTAGGCCAGCAGGTTGGAGACCTAGGGAAAAGCCGATGTTGCACCTTGAGTCTGGAGACAGTCTGAAGGCAGATTTCCCTCTCCCCCCGGAGACTTCAGTCTGTATTTTCTTTAGGCCTTCACCTGATTGGAAGAGGTCCACCCTGCTCATCAACTCACCTTCAAGGAGGAGCAACTCCTAGATAACTAAAGCATAAAACGGACTCCAAGACACAATGGGGCCGCTGGAGAGGGGGGCAAAGTTTATCCTGGACTAGCACAAAAGCTCTCCTGGGTCAACTCTCCTTTTCTTGGCAAGGAGTCACGCCCAACCTGAAAGGACGACAATGGGGTCCAGGTGAGAGATCTGAAGAGGAGGAGCCCAGATCACCAGAGAGGAAATTACAGCGGAATTTGGCAATGAATCCTCAGCCATTCATAGCTTGTGGCCTTGTCCCCAAGTAACTTCTGGGTTATGGAGGCATCTCCACCCCTCAGATCTTGCAGAATAAAATATCTACGAGGCAAACAAACTTTGCTCTTGCTAATATTGGTCACCTTTCACTGAGTAACTTCAATGGATAATTATACTAACAAAGTCTCTCTTTCTATTCTCTCTGGGAGGAGGGAAGGAGAAAAGGAAAGAAGGCGATGAAGGCAGAAGGAAGCCCATCCTGCCGTATTTATCACAATCCCTCAGGCACCCAGAATAGTAATAAGTTGGTAGCTGAGAATTTGGGCATTTAGAACGTGGACCTAACCCCTTCCCAACACACATGACTAACAGTGGTGACATCGCCAGGGATCTGAATCAAGTCTCAGCCTGTGAACATCTTGGTCTCCTCCAACAGAGAAAAAACAAGTGAGGACACTTTTTGTAAGTGAGGACTTCATTAAAAGGCACAGGTACCATTATACCACCCCCAGCCCGGCTGCCCTCTTACACATCCCCTCCTTCCTGACCTCATCTTCCATCCCCAATCATACCTCTCACAGCCACGCCACTGACACCTCAGAGTTGTTGGGAAAGACATTTCCTTAACAACTAATTGATTCGCTGCTTTTCATTGTTGGAGAAGAATTTTTTTTCTTTGTGCTTCACGGGTGTCTTTAGCCCATTGAAAGCATTTCTCATACATTTCTCTTTGTAGTCTTTACAAAGAGGTAATTATATAATGGTTGACTTCTTTTGGTTACGTGGGAAATCAACATCTCCATAGCTTTTTCAGACATACTTAATAAGAAAGCCATTAGAAAGGCAAAGAGAACCTATCATTATTTTCTGGTTTCCTCCTTAATTATAGACAATCATTCTGAAGGAGGGGGGACAGCTTCTGTGATAAAAGTTGTCTAGCATTTAACAGAACAATTTAGAACCAGATTGAATGGATCAACATTATGTCAACTTGCAGATGCTCGACAAAAAACGCTTAAAGGATGTTGGATGGAATGAGAAGCTAATTCAGCCTTTCTCCTTTCCGTTCATTCCGAAAATAGCGGGTTGTTTTTCTCTGCTTAGGAAAATTCAGGTAGGTCTGTCTTAAAGCCTCCAATTAAAGCATGATATATCCCCAAATTCTTTTTTCTCTAGGTAACGCAAATATTACCACCACCATAAAAGCCACTGATGTTTTCCCCACTTCTATACATTCTCCCTTGGCCACAATCCTGTCTCCAGAAAATGAATTCTGAAGTTCTCTTATGCTCCCTGCCTTAGTCCCGGAGGCTATAACAAAAATACCATAGACTGAGTGGCTTATAAAGAACATAAATTTATTTCTCACAGTTCTGACTGTTAGGAAGTCCAAGATCAAGGTGCCAGCAGATTCAGTATCTGGTAAGAACCTGATTCCTGGTTCTTAGATGGCCATCTTTTTATTACAACCTTACATGATGGAAGCAGCAAGAGAACTCTCTGGGGTCTCTTTTAGAAGGGCACTAATCCATTTATGAGGGCTCTACCCTCATGACCTCATCCCCTCCTAAAGGCCCCACCTCCTAATACCATCACATTGGGAGTTAGTTTTCAACGTGTGAATTTGAAGGGAACACAAACATGGAGCCTATAGCGCTGCCCTTATTCCCAAACTGGTCTATAGCCCTAAACCAGAGAAACATGCTTCTGAGTCTATAGCAGATACTGGTGCTGAGGGGACACGGCAGCTTTCACTCAACACAGACACAATCAATCAAACACCCCTGAATCCAGAAGGAAACAACCTCTGTCCAGAAAAGTCACGGAATGCCAAACTGAGACAAGATGCAAAATGCCTACCTGTTTCCTATTCAAGGTGTTCATTTGTCTGAGGGGAAATTGGTAATGACCTCTAGAGGAGACCATCCCACCAATATCCAATGAAGGGTATACTGGCTTCTAACCACATGAAACACCTCATTCTGCTTTTTTGGTGCTACCCAATAATGCTCTACAGGCTTTGAGATGTACTAGACAGGGTCTGAAATAAGAGTCAGGTGTCTGTGATCATGTTCCTATTATTACTTCCACAACTTAGACAAGTCCCTTTGTCTGTATTCTAGTTTTACCTATAAAACAAGAAGGATAAGATATGGGGATATATGTATATGTATAGCTGATTCACTTTGTTATAAACCAGAAACTAACACACCATTGTAAAGCAATTATCCTCCAATAAAGATGTTAAAAAAAAAAAACAAGAAGGATAAATACCTTCTTTACCTACTTCATTGGACTGTTTGGGAATCAAGTAAGATAATGCTACTAAAGTCACCTTGAAAACTATAAAACACACAACAAATTCTTCACAGTTTTCCACTGAATTAACCCAAACACTGCAGATTTACTTTATTGTCTGTTTTATGCGCATTGGGTAGGTAGCCTCTACTATTTTTCTCCCTGAAAGGTGAAGTGACTTCTCCAGGTGACACACCTAATAAATAGAAGGGCTGAGATTCTAGCAAGGCCTCAATGACGTCAGGAGCCTGCTCTCTTAAACACTACTCTTTCTCTAAAAATGCAAGAAGTGAGGTGGGTCTAGAGGCCATTACCCAAAGCCACCAACCTTACTTTAATAAGTCCCTCTCCAACCTGTCAACATCACACAAATGGGGATATCTGATATATGAGACAGGTACTCATTTTTCTGTTTGGTAAGTAATCACTTTCTATGAAACGCTTTTGAATGTTTTTCAAAATATAAATTTAATTTTAAAAATCAAACAGTAGAGAAGGCTCTATGTGGGAGTAGGTGGGGAGATTCTGCAATTCTCCAGTCATCCCCCATCCTCCTCCCACCCTCCATCTCAGCCCACCATTCTACACCACTGGGGTAACCACTGCCAACAACTCCATGTGTCGTGAATATTCTGAATGTTTTAAAACACAAATAGGACATTCTATACATATTACTCTGCAACTTGTTTTTTTTAATTTAATACATGTTAGACAGCCCTTCCTATTAACACATATATATCTACCAGGTTTTACTAGCCGTGAACCATGGTGTTCATGGACCATAATGAATGTACACTGCCACCGCATGATGGGCACTTAGGCTATTTCTTAGTGTCTATATGGGGGGGGGGGTTGTTATTATTAGAAAGCAGTCAGGAACATCCTGTACACATAACTTTGCAAATTTATGTGAGTTTATCTATGAAATAAATTCATAAAAGTAGAGATGGTGAGTCAAAGGAATTGAGCATTTTAGGTTTTCATAGATATTGCCAAATTTATCTTCAAATATTTGTACCAATTTGTTCTCCCACAAACAACAGGAATATCTGCTGGCAAATATTTTAGCCAACTGAGGAGATTATCAAACTTTTTAATCTCTGCCAACTCAATGGGGTAAGTGCTCATCCGTCCATTTATTTTGTATTTCATTGTCAGTGAACATGAATCTCTTTTCATTCTTTTTACACAACCTCCCTCTTTATGTCTTATGCCCATTTTTCTCTGAATTTTTGGTCTTGGTCTGTTCTATTTTTAGTTCTTTAGGTATTATGGAAAATGAGTCCTTTTGTTGCAAGTGTTGCTGTTATTTTTTTTCCAGTCTGTCTTTGGATTTCCCTTATGCTATTTTTTTCAAGCAGAATTTTTTATTTTTTTTTATTTTTTTTAACATCTTTATTGGAGTATAATTGCTTTACAATGTTGTGTTAGTTGCTGCTGTATAACAAAGTGAATCAGCTATACGTATACATATATCCCCATATCTCCTCCCTCTTGTGTCTCCCTTCCACCCTCCCTATCCCACCCCTCTAGTTTTTTTTATATAGGCAAATCTGTTTATCCTTTTCTTTATGGTTCTAAGTTTTATATCATGCTTAAAAGAGCCATACCCATTCCAAGATCGTTTTTTAAATTCCTAAAAGTTTTATTCTAGTGTTTTTATAGATCCATGTTTTTACATTTAAACATTTGATCCTTCTGGAATTTATTTTAGTGTAACTAAGGAAGTCAGTATCAAGCTTTACCAGGTGGAACAGTTCCTCTTACCAGGAAACCATACAAAGTTCATGTAACAAAAAATTTACGTTGCATATGTATCACATATTGAGTGTGCCACGGCGTCTTCATCCTTTACCAGCTCTTCATTTTGTCTAAGTGATGACCTTGAATTGTATGCAGCTTACTGATCCGGGCCTCAGTTTATCTGCTGGCATGGGACCTAGTAAATGTACTGACATCAGTCAATGGGTACCTCTTTATTAACTTATTTTCCTAATTCAAGAATTCTTAACCCTTTTTCTACCTCTTTGGCAGAATAATGTTCTTAAAATACACAGGATTACAAAAGAAACAAATACATGAAAATGCAGTTCTATCCAAAGACCCCTTGGTCTATGGATCCCAGGTCACTTGGGACTTCCTTCCTTCTCCTGACATTGCAAATACACTTCGTGGAGGCAAATACGAAAACCTGTCTTCCTACTGCTGCCAGCTTGTGTCTCTGCATCTCGTGCTTCCTCTGCCTCAAGGCCTCCTTTTCAGTCACTGACACACTTAGCTAGTTTGCAATTGGCTACTCCATATCAGATGAGCCACTGCCAAGTTCCGAAGAGGTGGGCGGGGTTGAGAAAAGTGAACTTGTACAAAACAGTAGCACCTTCTCTGGCTCTCTTTTGCTTCCATCCTTACTCTCATTCTTTCCTCATACCCTGTGCCAACATCTCCTGCCTTACTGCTTCCTACAAAGGTATCTCTGACCATGCAGTCATCCAATTTACATCCACATATTACAGTCCTGTTATATATGTGCCAAAAAAAAAAGAACATAGTCATATATTCTTGTGAGTATGTGTCTATCATAAATTTGGCTGGGTTTTTTGGTTCCTAAATAAGTATATCCTTCCCCATGTCACCATATTGGAAGTCCTCCTGATTCCTACCTTGAGAAATGAGTTGACAGCAGAAGGTCGTTTTTGATGAACTGTTACCCAAGAGAAGAAAAATGATAACAGTGGATTCATGTGATGAGAAACCTTTGTGAATGAGCTATGAATTGTGTGCGGCCCACACAAAAGGAAAAATCTCACCTTGCAGGTACCAGGAAATCTGATTACATCAGTTTTGTCTGTGATGTGCAACATTACCGGATCATTAGCCTTTGCCTTTGCTCAAAGCCAACTCTAGCATCTGGATCAACGATATCAGAGCCCCCAAGGGCATCACCACACCAAGAATTCTGCAGCCCATGTGGAAGAACAAAGAGTTTAAGGCAAAGTCTCGTTGACTTTGAAGCACCCCCCTCCAAAAAAAATCAATAAGCTACCCTTTGGCTCCTTACTGACCACAGAATACAGAAGGCCCAAACACCCACACTCTCTCTTTCTCATCAACTCTATGCTGAAAGAGTAACTGAAAAGGCTATTCAAAAAGTGATAAAAGTGGCACTTTCCTTGATAAAAGCAAATGCATGAATAAGAAACCCAGCTTTTCTCTGAGATGGACCACTTGGACTGTAAACACACAGGCACAAAGAATTTTAACCCTTAAGTGACAAAATTTTCAAAGGACTGCTACATTAAAAAGAGATTATAGACACGAAAACACATTTTTTAAATTATAAAGACGAGTCCAGGAAAGGTTTGGTGATCATCAACAACATTGTTAGTTGTCTTCACTGAACCTGGCTCAAAATCATAAAAGCTTCAAGTTATGGACCTCAGAAAATTTATTTTAGAGCTCTTTTTGTCTGATGTAAAATTACTCATCCCTGTACACACAACACGAGGTCAGGAAGAGACCACAGAGGTCATCTAGTCTCACCACCGACTACAGATGAGGAAAGAGAGGATCAAAAAGGTTAAGTGAAGTGTTCAAGGTCACAGTGAGTCAGCAGAGAGCTGGGACAAAACCACAGATTTACTAACTCTGCGATCTTTCTAATGACCCCTTGCCACCTACCAGAAATCAATTTATAAAGTTACACTGTTATACAAAGCCCAGCTGGACTGGCTAGCCTGCTTTTCCTCCCCACATCTTCCATCCAGCCTTCCCCACCCTGCTCTCTGTCCCAGGGGGCTGACCTGTACCAACTCCCTCAACCAGCAACCAGGCCCTCTGCTACCAGCTACCAGCTGAGTTAAGTCAAAAAGCGCCCCAGCAGGAGGAAGAAGGAATGGAAGACAGAGAGGTCAGGATGTTTATTCTCTGGGCTCCCTCCTGTGTGGGCGTTGCCCTGAGATTACAGCCCCACCCAGCTCTTTCTGCCTCCCTTCCTCTGCCCCTTCGTGTCTGCGGGTGTGTTTTTGTTTCCTAGGGCTGCCATAACAAATCACCGTACGCTGGGTGACTTAAAACAACAGAAATGTGTCTCACAGTTCTGGAGACGAGAAGTTTGAAATGAAGGTGTCGGCAGGGCCATGATCCCCCGGACACGTCTAAGGAAAGATACTTCCGTGTCCCTTTGGGGCTTCCAGTGTTTGCTGGCCACCCTCGGTGTTCTTGGTTCGTAGAGATATCACTCCACTCTCTCCCTTCGTCATCACGTGGTGTTCTTGCTGTGTCTCTGCCTGTGTCTCTTCTCCTTTTATTATAAGAATGCCAGTCATATTGGATGAGGGCCTGCCTTCATGACCTCATCTTGACTTGGTTATATCCGCAAAGATTCTCTTTCCAAATAAGACCGCATCCATAGGAACCCAGGATTAAAACTTTAACATATCTTTTTGAGAGACACAATTCAACCCATAATGAGGTGGAAACAGTGCTCTGCTACTACTGGCCCCAAGGTGCTGCATTATCACTTGTGTTTTCGTGTACAGATAGACCTCATTTTATTGTATTTCGCTTTATTGTGAGTTTTCTACAAATTGAAAGTTTGTGGCAACCCTGTAGAAGTCTATTAGTGCCATTTTTACAGCAGCATTTGCTCATGTTGTGTCTCTGTGTCACATTTTGGTAATTCTCGCAATATTTCAAACATTTTCATTATCATTAAATTTGTTATGGTTATCTGTGGTCGGTGATCTTTGATGTTAATATTATAATTGTTTTGTTTTGGTTTTTTTCTTATGGAATTATAGTTGATTTACAATATTGTGTTAGTTTCAGGTGTACAGCAAAGTGATTCAGTTATACTTTTTTTTATCAGATTCTTTTCCATTATAGGTTATTACAGGATATTTAATACAGTTCCCTGCTGTACAGTAAATCCTTTTTGTTTTTCTTGTTTTGCATTTTTAAATTAAGGTATGTACATTTTTTTAGATGTAATACTATTACATACTTAATAGACTACAGTATAGTGTAAACATAACTTTTATATGCACTGGAAAACCAAAAAATTCATGCAACTCATTTAATTGGGATACTTGCTTTATTGCAGTGGTCTGGAACCAAACCCACAATATCTCCGAGTTATGCCTGTATGCTATATGCATTCCTATAAATAGTTCTCTTACTAAAGTTTACTAAACTCTTCCACTTCCACTTAGGATACAGAAAGCCACAAGAGAATATTGATCCCACCCTAACAATGAGAAAAGGCAAATAATCTATAAAAGTATAAGTTCTCTTGAGCCCATCAGAGAGTTGAGAGCACAAAGCAATCAAGTGAACTAAATTCCAATGAGTAATGAACCCCTCCAAGGAGAGATGGAACACACAAACTATTTCCCATTTGGCAGAGCCTGAAAGGAAGAGGCAGCTGCCATAAAAGTGGATAAAAGGAAAACAGCTAAAGTCTTAACAAATTCGTGAAGGTCACATGGGGGTTAATGAGGGAGCATGGAACCCCTGGAACCCCATGGACAAGCGGAATCTGCTCCCCTCTCACCAGTTCTTTTTCATGAGGCTTTACCAGTGAGTCTTGAGAAAGACTGAGGGCAGGACAGGAAACTTGAGTGCCAGTGTCTCGTTGTGAACACCTGTGGCTGCAGTTGTACAAGCACAAGGTCTCGCCCATTTTCCAGACTCTTCTTTCATGTGAAGCAAAACACTAAGGCTGCTGGGGGGAAAGGCAGGAAACGCCAACTCTCAGAACGCTGATCCCACAGTGATCCTACTGGGTAGGGCAGTAGGGCGATCCTCATTATTATTTACAAGCAGGTAATATTCACACGTGAGGCAGCCACATTAAGGGACTTGCCAAAGATTGAGCCGAGACCAAAGCATCTTATTCCTGCCTTCTGGGTAAACCCAGAAGTGAAGTAAATCAGAAGCAAAGTCAAAAATGTTTAACCATGGCTAAGTTATTGAAACATCAGAATTTTTCATAACACTTGAAGAAATGTTTTTTCTCACCACGTTCACACGTCAAAGATGACAACCTAGAGTCTTCATAAACATTCCAAAAACATTACCCATTGGCTGAAAATTGGCTATTTATGATAATTTTTACTTAACAGAAAGACCTTTTCAACAGATAGCTAGATTTCCCTCCTTTGGATCTAATAAATGCCAAATCATCCATCTAAGAAACATCATAGTTGGAAAGTAATTTGGATGAACTCTCTGTTCCATTTTGGACAAGTGGGATCCCAACTTCTTGAACACAACCAGGACTCTGAACTTAGTTCAGTGCGTTGTACTTTCAGAAAAAAGTCATAATTAGAAAATCTCTGCTATGTTATATTCAGTCCAAATCTACTTCCCTACATCATATATGTATGATAATACAGGAACATTTTAATGAAACTGATAACTTAGATTTATTTAATCGGGAAACTCACAGGGCACCATAATCAGAATGTCTTTCACAGTGGAAGCATTGGCAGGTAACTCATTTCTGCTAATAGTCACTTGATTGAAGAGCAATCCTAGCCAAGTGAACAGTTGATTTCATCCATATAGTTACTTGTATGGATACTGCTAGATGGTATGGAGGATTCAGGGCTAGTTTTTATGTCTCAGTGCTTGTTTTTTTGAATGTGTAGAGAGAAATGGAACAAATATTTATTGAGTTTATAGAATGAATTATGCACCATACTAAGCACTTCATAGAAGCACTCATTTAATTCTTATAGTAATCTTTACCAGGCATTATTACTCCCATTTTATGGATGAAGAAATAAAGATTCAAAGAGGTTAAATAACTTCCCTGAGGCTGTGAAGTTTATAAATAAAAACTCAGGGCTTGAACACATCTTCTGAGTTTCAAAGCAGATTGTAATCAGTGCATCATATTGCCCTAATTAACCAGAAGCAGGACCTGAGTCAGGCAACAGTGAGAAACGGGCAAATTCATCACCAGTCTCTCCACTCTTCCTTCCCACCACCTCACACCCCTCCAGCACCTTCTTGCGGTCCACAATTACCCAAGGTCCCCAAATACCACCCGGTCTGGATCTGCCTTTCCCAGGTTTTGCTCCCTGCTCCAGACTCAGCCCTCATCTTGGCCTCCGTCCCCTTTGCCTGGTTGGCTTAACCTCTGAAAACTTAACTCATACTTGCTCCAAATATTCCTGGGAGGGTTAGCGTTTTAAAAAAGGAGTTCTGGAGGGACTTCCCTGGTGGTCCAGTGGTTAAGACTCCACACTTCCAATGCAGGGGATGCGGGTTTGATCCCTGGTCGGGGAATTAAGATCCCACATGCTGTGAGGCCAAAAAAAAAAAAAAACTTTTCATAGAGAACAGACTTGTGGTTGCCAAGGGGGAGGGGGAGAGGAAGAAGGATGGACTGAGAGTTTGGGGTTGGTAGATGCAAACTATTACATTTAGAATGGATAAACAACAAGGTTATCCATATAGCACAAGGAACTGTATCCAATCTCCTGGGATAAACCATAATGGAAAAGAATATAAAAAAAGAATGTCTCTGTGTATAACTGAGTCACTTTGCTGTACAGCAGAGATGGGCACAACATTATAAACCAACTATACTTCAATTCAAAAAAATCAAAAAAAAATAAGGAGGAATCCTAGAAATGTCACTGTGATAGAGTGAGGGGAAGTTTGATATTGAGAACAGTAGGAGATTTCCATCCTAATGTTTAAAACACAATGATCTGGGCTTCCCTGGTGGCGCAGGGGTTAAGAATCTGCCTGCCAATGCAAGGGACATGGGTTCGAGCCCTGGTCTGGGAAGATCCCACATGCCGCGGAGCAGCTAAGCCCGTGTGCCACAACTACTGAGCCTGAGCTCTAGAGCCCACGAGCCACAACTACTGAGCCCGCATGCCATAACTACTGAAGCCCGTGCACCTAGAGCCCATGCTCCACAACAAGAGAAGCCACCGCAATGAGAAGCCCACGCACCACAGTGAAGAGTAGCCCCCGCTCACCACGACTAGAGAAAGACCTCACACAGCAACAAAGACCTAACTCAGCCATAAATAAATAAATAAATAAATTTAAAAAGCAAAACAAAACACACTGATCTGCTAGGACAACAATGGCAACCCAACCAAGATCCTTTTCCGTAAAAACATTTCCATTACTTCACATCTGCTTCCCAGGGGTGCTGGTTCTCGTACAAGGTGAACGGAGTATGGGACACCGCCAACACATTGAGGGCCCCGTTCATGTCTTATTCATCTTTATATTCCTGCTGCTAATACAATTCCTGGCACCTGGTAGGGGTTCAATAGCTCTTTGTTGAGTAAATGACAGAAGGAATGAACAGAACAACCCGGGTTGAACAGATATGTCACTGGCTCTGGCTCAGTCAACTCAGCTCATTTATTTCTCTGGCCATTGTCCTAAGGAAGCAATGACATTAGCCATAACAAAAATATGCATTGCCATGTCTCCTTCGTAGAAAAACAGTCTGAATAAACAGGATAGGAACTCAGATAATAAAGAGACCTCATTCCAATGAGGGAGGCAATTCAATTCTATCCAAATGCTCAGAGATTCTGAACATTCAGAACTTAAGAAAAAGTACATCTAGACTTCTGGGATCATTAAATCCTCAAAGCCGTGTCCTTTTTTCACTATTTCGTCTCAGATTTGGGGAATTTGGACCCAGAACTGTACAACCTATATGAATACTCTACAAACCCAGGATATAAAAGCAATTATATCTGCCATTTTTCCAATTTTATCTCAACCTTGAGGTTCCTTCCATCCCAAATCCTTATGGATTTATCCAGTCATGTGCTGGAGCTAGCTCTCATCAGCTCATGAGGGCTGAGGTTAAGTTTTCAGGAATTTTTCAAGGCAGTTGTCAAATACATCCATTATTTAAAATTAAATTATGTAAACTAAGAAATAAATTATGTTAAAAACAAAACAAAGGTAATAAATATTCAAAACTCATCACTTCCTAATTATTGCACTACATTTCACTGTTACCTATGCTTTTGAAGTTAGTGATGTCTATTGTATCTGTACAGTGGAAATACTACATCATGGTGGACTGCTGCACAGACTTTCCCAACACCATGCTCAGTGACACCGCATTGGTACCTTGCAATCAGCCATGGTGGGAGGATTGACACTCTAAAGATTGGCAATGCTATCAATAAAGGCTTTTTTTCCCCTGCAGAGAGCCAGTTGTTAAACATTCGTGAGCACACCACTGGATGTGTGCCATCCCAAACCTTTTTGGGTTCGAGGAAACAGTCTAGCCACAGAGTTGGGGGATGGGGGGAGAATGGGAACAGTCCAATGCACTGATGCCATTACTTCTTGCTGCCACAGTGTCCCTGAGGATGCTAATCTACTTGGTGATGACTCCTCTCTGACCCAAATTCCAGCACAGGGCACCTGGCAGAGCTCCTCAACAGAGGACAACCCCACAGGCTGAGTGCTGGATTGGCCAACGGCCCCACCTCTGGACCCCAGAGGTGCAGCTCTGCATACTGGGCTCCTGTGATCCACATCCACAACCATGTTGGTGATTCCAGGACCCCCATTTTTCATCTGGATCCCCAGGAATTTACCATAGATATTGGGCAGGTTTTCTTTTTAATCCTTTAAAACACAAAAAGCTCATTTTCCTGGCTAGGGGTGCTATGTGTCTTACCCCTACCTTTGAATACTCCTGGGGAGGCCTCACCCACTCTTCTGAAAAAAAGACTACAGTCTATGACCCCAAGCTGAATTACTGTTCCAAGGGAGACACTGAGTGTTTTCAAGAGGTTTACTCTCACTGTCCTCAGTCAGGGGAGTGGTTACTATCAATTGTTTTAGGATGATTTCTTAGCTCTTCATTTACTAAAGAAAAAAAAGGGGCAGAGAAAAGATAATTTTAATCTTTGCAGGCAACCTGCTACAATCCAATACTCCAAAGAAATGACTGTCTTCAAACAAGACTCAATGACCTACTCATTTTTTAAAAGCAAATCAACTTAGGTATAAAATAAGCTCCAAGGATATATTGTACAACACGGGGAATATAACCAATATTTTATAATAATTCTAAATGCAGTATAACCTTTAAAAATTGTGAATCACTATATTGTACACCTGTAACTTACATAATATTGTACATCTGCTATACTTCAATTAAAAAAAAAATTTGAAAACTGTTGAAACAACAAATAAACCTAATTACATTCTGGGAAAATAAATAAGTAAAAGCAAGTGATTTCACAGACATTTTATTCTAGATATAAAATCAGAGGTTAAGAAAAATGAATCATACATCACCTTACAGTTGCCAAAGTACTTTAACTTATATCTTAAACATTGTTTTTCACAAATACTTTATGAAGTATGTTCTATTATTTGTTTGACAGATGAGAACGTTGAGGCTCAGAGATGGTTAAGTGGTTTTCCAGGGTTACATAAACAACAACTTCAAAACTTCTCTGCTCCTGTTCCAAATCAGTGTTCTTTATAATATTCCTTCTAAAGAGATGGGATTCCAACCCCACAGAAGGCCTCTCCTCAGGACTCCTCATCCCTGCTTCTGCCGTGTTTATTTCTGTGACATGCCTTTGCCCATGATAATACCTCACTGGAAGTATCTTCCTTCCTTCTTTCTATCCTTTCAAATACAATCCATCCTTCAAGATTCAATCAGGGCTCAACCAAACTATGTGTAAAAGAGGTGAATACAGTGATCATTCACATATAGACCCCTTATACTGATTCAAATTACAGTCTTACATTTCACATAGTGATAAGCAAAGTGATTCTAGTAGTTACATGAAGTTAAATCTCTTCCAACCTGGGTGACTATTTGAGACACCATAGGACAGGGGTTGTTTGAGTTGGGCCCTAAGGTGAAAAGGTGCTGATGGAATATTCAGAGGAGAAAATTATATTAAGAATGGCATTTTTCTGGATCCATAAGCAGAGAGAAAAAATTTTAAACATATGCTCAATTATAAGGCTTACATGGAAGGCTAATACACAGTAGAGTTAAAAATAAAAAGAATCTAAGTACTTTAAATAACTTTAAAATTATCAAGTTAAACCTCCCATTTAAAAATATTTTTTATTTTTTATTTTGAATTAATTTTAGACTCACAGAAAGTTGCAAAAGTAGTAGAAAAAATTTCTGTGTATCCTTCGCCCAGTTTTCCCTGATGTTAACATCTTACATAACCATAGTATAATTCCCAAATCCAGAAAATTAGTATTAGAACAATACATGAAACAATAGTTTTCAAAACACTGGACATCAGGCAATGAATGATAGTAATCTCCAACAGTCAGGAAACAAACAAGGTGAGCCCTACAATTGTCCCGGCTTCCTGCCTCGAGAGAATTTCCAGGCCGTGGCACAGGGAGGGGATAACTGAGGCAGAGCCCAGAGGGTGCTCTGGGCTGAGAGTCTGGGAAGACCAAGGCAGCTAGAGTTCACTGAACAGAATGCTACAGCAGAGACGGGTGCACGGAGAGAGAGCCCCAGAAATCTCCAGGGTCCCCCTCAAGTATTCAGCAAGTGTTGATCAATGCATGCATAATGAAGACTATCCAAGACAGGGGAAAGGACCATGCAAAAGGATTAGAGGGAGCTGAGTTCACACAGGGCCAAGAATAGCTCCTGTTCCCACTAGCTGGAAAAACGCATAACTCACTAGGCATTAAGTAGAATACCCAGGAAGGTCTTAGCTCAATGGTGGGGAATAACTAGTCCTCGACTGAGTACCGCTCCAGACTCACCTAACGAGTCATAAAAGCAAGACTGGAAAGGATCAAACTATGCCTAAGTAACTTAACTATATCCCAGAACAAAGCTCAAGGAGATATATGGGAAGACAAAAATATCCATTGTTGCCTTGCTTTGTGTATTGGTTTTTAAAGTCATCAGTCATCAGCTAGTCGAATTCTTTTGTCTTTGTACATAATTTTATCTTTTTGTCTAGAGAAACACCTTGAGGATTTTATCTTTAGTTCTGAGAACTAACAGTTGTACCAGGCTATGTCTAAGAATTGATACTTCTGGGTTAATTTTGCCAGACGAGCCCTTTCAATGTGTTGATTTGGATCTTTTCCTACTTCTGGAAGTTTTCCTGAATTATAGTTTTAAATATTAGCTCTGTTCCATTGTTTTATTTTTCTTCTTCCGGGACTGAGATGGTATGAATGCTATTCTTTCTTTGCCTTTCTTCCATTTCTACTACCTTCTGAGCCTTTCTATTTTTTTCTTTACTCATTTCCTTTCCCTTGGTTGTTTTCCTGCCCTTCACTGAATTTTCATTTAGTCCATTCTCCCTTGCGCATCTTGTAATTTGTTCTTCATTTCTGAGATAATTTTGTCTTTTTCCTCCACTTTTTTCCTGAGTTTAACTCTTTTTTCATTTCTCCTTTTTTTTCTTGTCCATTTCTGCTTTTAGTTTTGAGGTTTCAGATTTAAAATGGTTTTTCATAGCCTCAAATGCTTGTTTCAGTATATTTCATTCTTTTTGGAGTATAGACTTGCAGTTTTCTTCTGCTTCATGGTTAGACAGAGTAGAGCAGAGGAGAATCAGAACAGTATTATGGCATGAAGCTCAAAGAAATAAAGTTTAAAGCAGGAGATGGTCAATACAAAAATCTCAAGAAGCAAAACAGTGTGAGATCTAGGGGAGTAGAAAAGCCTGTTGCACACAGCATATGTGTTATCATTGTGACAGTGGACAGAACATTTTCAGTGGAGAGCTAGAGAGGAAAGTCATGGTATAAGACATTCAGAAATGAGTTGATAATCAGACCATACAGCTAGCAGTATATTAATAGAACACCAAGTTAAAAAAGACACATTTCAACCAAGCCTGGCTAAGCAAGAGTTCAGTTAAACTTACTTCCACCAATGGCTTCAACTGTGAAAAGCCAAAAAGAATTAGGTCAGATACAAGAAAACGTAGAGTCAAGTGGAAACCTTTTCAAAATGGAGATCTGTGCTTTTTTCAGGCAGACAGGAAGATGCCCCAAAAAGAGAGATTGATTGATAATATTGGCAAACAAAGAGGTAATTGCAGTCATGAAGTTCAAGAGGATAAGAAGGTTTGGAATATCCTTTCTGAGGAGAATAGGAAGGAATTAAGGATCTTTGGTTCTGAAAAAAGGAGCAAAAAAAAGTTCTGAAAATCTTTCTTCTGTAGTACAATCTAAAGATTCTGGATAAAATACAGCAAGCAATCAGGTGAGCGTGCAAGAAAATAAAATTCTCAAATGCCAGAAACAAGAAGCAGCTGAAAACCAGAGAGGTAAGCCTTCCCACTGGCATCATTCTGCAAGGCATGGAGGAAAGAGGGGGACATTATTGTTTTGGGGGTATCCTAAGGGTGTTGATTTTTTGCCTGTGTTGGAATTAGAATTCAGGCCTCTGATTTAAGCCAGGACCCTTTAAAGATTCACTCTCATGAAAGGTGGATTAAGGAAAAAACAAACTAACCAGAGGCACAGACATCAAAAAAAGTTATCTATGTCAGGCCTAACCTTGGGTGGAAAAAATATCCTCTCCTAAGAATGCATATATCTGGGTCTGGGCCACACCCAGATTTTGTTTTTTGAGTTGATACTAGCACATGATGCGCTAACCCTCAATCCAAGAAATCAACATAAAAATTTGTCTCAGGTTGTTAAGCCCCTGGAATGCTAATGTAAACCAACTCTGAAAGGCCGTGTCCCCAGTCCTGGCCACCTAGGAACCCACAGATAAAGTACCAATGACAATGAACTTGGAGCTCAATAATTGTAAATACATGAGCAATATTTTATAAATCCACTAGGAATCTATCCACCATGGGCACAATAAACTGCAGGATTAGCTCCTCAATAAATACAGATAATTAAACAATCTGAAAAGCTTGAAAATAATTATGTTTAAAATGATTAAGGACATAAAAAAAGATGTAGAAAAGCTTAAGAACAGAATACTGTTTAAAAATTAAAATCAGGAAAGAAAAAGCTCAGAGAGAAGAGACACTGAAAATAAGGAAGTAAAATTTCTAGGAATAACACATACATATTGCTATTGAAATTATAAAATTCAGCAAATGCATTAAATAGCAGAATCAACATAGGAAAAGAGGACTGGTGCCAAGATTGATCTGAGGAAACTGCTCAACATGAATCTCAAAGAGACAAAAAGAGATGAAAATACTAGGCAGAGGTTAAGAGACAGAGGATCCAATAAAGAAGGACTAACAAATACCTTGAAGGAGTTCCTGAAGGGGATTCAACCAAAGGAAATATGGGATGGACTTTAGTTTTTGAAGACTCAAATGAATCTAGGAAGCTTGAATGTTAAGTTGTTCAAGTTGGCCCAACTGGTACACTAACTCTTTTTCTCTGATAATTTCAACCCACATTCTTCTCTCCCTTCTCTGAAGTTCTTTGGTAATTACAACCCGTACCTCACAATGTACCATCTGATTATATACTGTCTTGCTGACAGTGATGATGGTTTCACACATGCTAGCCATATCTCCCTAACTGAACTGTAGGATTCCAGAAGAAGAGATCATGTCTTATAGTTTCCTTGTATTGTATTTTCTGCAGTACATGGGATTACTTACTCTAAATTAGAATTTAACGTGAGAAGAAATAGAATTCAAGGTAAAAACCTATATTTGAATCCTTTAATATATAATACTTTCTTTTAATAAAGGCATATTCATTTATCTTTTTTAGAAACAAAACATATCCAAGTTAAAAAAGACACATTTCAACCAAGCCTGGCTAAGCAAGAGTTCAGTTAAACTTTAACTAAAAATTCCTTCAAGTGTTCATTCTTTTAGTATGCATCCGGCAACTCTGCATGTTGAGCATATTTTGTAAGTCAAACTATAAATAGCTATAATAAATGTCATATGTAAATTGACCTATTTTCAAGGTTTCTGAGTACAACAGAGGATTTGAATAATTTTTTGAATGGCTGACAAATACTTTTTATGCTTCTGCATTTGGATAGCTCCCAAACAACTGAGCAAATTTTCCTAAAACTTCATCTACAATTCTCTATAAGATTAAAAATGGACATGAGAAAATTTACTTCTTAAAAAGGCAATTAATGAAGAAGATCCATAGCAATGAGAATTAATGGCTTGAGCTGGATATGGGGTCCCTACATTCACATAGCTTTATTCCAGTAACACAGTAAAGAATGCATGATGGTAACATAAAAGAATAACCAGTCGAAAATGTATATAGGCCCACAATTCATAATGGTACCTCACTGCTGATGTTTTTCAGCATAAAAATTCATTGTTAGGACACAAGTTGAAGGTATCCTAAAGCAATAATCTATACTTTTTCATAACCTGTAAAGTGGCTTAATGAAAGAAGGTCAAATCTTAAAAAGGTTTCTACACCATTAAAACAACTGGACTTCTTCATAACATTGCTTTATTCCCCGTATCATGTAACGATTAAGTACTGAACAGGGATAAGATACTGGCCAAGAAGGAAACTGGCCTGAAGAAATTAATGGATCAAAAGATACAAACCAGTGAACTCAGAGAGAGAAAAATGCAGAGAGATTTCCTCTCAGGCTCTGTCTACCACCAACACACACACACACACACACACACACACACACACACAGAGGCAAAAGAAAGCAAACGTCAAAGTCCAAGATGGGAAATGACAAAGCAGCAGTTGTCTCAGGTGACTAGGACATCGGTTTAGGTTCCTTTTGCCTCAGGAGAAAAAAAAACAAAAACAGCTAGAAACATGAGGTCAAGTCCCATGTGTCCTGTGCTAATCTTCATAGTTAATTCTCTTTTCTTAAAACACCCATTTTTGTGGGAGGAACAGTTGAATTGGGTAAAAGGTTTGACCTGCCATGTTATATTGAATCTATGAATTGTCTTGGCCAGAATCTAAAATAAAATCCTAAATTCTAAATGAAATTATACTAACATGAAGTCAACTACTCCAAGACCCTCAGCTATCCATGCACTCAGCTCTTGGACAAGCCTAACTCACCTGTCCAGGCCGAGGTAAACACACAAAGCAAGCAGGACATGGGAAATCAACTTGCTCCCTGCTCTGGGTTTACCTATGACAGGTTGTGCTTACAGCCTCCCATTGAGGAAGGCTTTTTAGCCGTGAAAATTGCCAACTGAAGTCTGCCTACCAAGGGCTCCCTCACCAAACCTCTCCTTGGGGATCTCTGGGACTTAATTCCATCAAAGAGCTCAGTCTTCTCCATCTACTCACCATTTTCTTTGTTAAATGCCCAGACTTCTAACTCAAGAGAGGAAGTCTAATTAGTAGAGAGAGCAGAGGGACTTTGAACAAGTCAGTCTGCGGGCTGGGGACCTCAAAGCGCACGATGGGGAGAAGAGCTTCAGTCCCACTTGTGCCCTTCGCGGGGAAAGGACAATTAAGTGCTCTGGGTCCAAGGGGAAAAGAGGCCTAATGTACACATTCTCTTTTGAAAGCATTCTCCTTTGAAAACCGAATCCCGGAAGTGTCATCCCAGAAGCCAGCAGAAATTACGTCTCCTGGTTCTTTCAAGTCATAGAGACACTGAGGGCACTTGCTTAGCACTACTGTAGAGGCATTTAGAGGGACAGGAGCAGAGTTTCTTACCCTAAGAAACCTAAATAGCCCAACAGATGCAAACTGTTTTTTAAGCTTAACACTTCTCAGTGAATCCAAGACCCTCAAAGGCACTCGAGGAAAAATTCATCTTCTACAATAAATCATCCCTGGATCAAATCTTATTTTTCTTATCTTATAATTTTTAAAAATTAATCAAATATTGGGAGTTCCCTGGTGACGTAGTGGTTAGGATTCGGCGCTTTCACTGCCTTGACCCGGGTTCAATCCCTGGTAGGGGAACTGAGATCCTGCAAGCTGCATGGCACAGCCGAAAAAAAAAAAAAATCAAATGTTGCATTCATGGTATCACAATCCAGATCAGACCCCAAACAGATTTCCCTTCTGACTTTCTAACTACTAGTACAGCACCCCACTTTCATCACTTTGAGACGGGGTAGGCTGGGACGGAGAGTCTTCCCACCTAAAAATCAGTCATTGTTCAGCACATCACCAATAGATTATTCTGAGATTTGATGGATTAAAGTGTGCCTGCTAGGGACTTCCCTGGTGGTCCAGTGGCTAAGATTCCGCACTCCCAAGTGCAGGGGTCCCGGGTTCAATCCCTGGTCAGGGAACTAGATCCCACATGCCACAACTAAGACCCCGCGCAGCCAAATAAATAAATTAAAAAAATTTTTTTTTTAAAGTGTGCCTGCTAAATAAATAAAAATAAAAGATAAACAAAACCTGAGAATTGCAAAGAACCTTAAAAGTCACTAGTCCAACTCTCTTATTGAGGCCCAGAGAGGGACCCAGCATCTCATGGTTAGGGCGAGAGCCACCAGTACCTGAAATTCAGATTCAGGTCATTGGCAGACCAGAATCTTTTCCATGCACCTACTCCTTACCCCTGTAGGACTAAAGAATCTCACGACGTGTGATGTACCAATTGGGGGATTCAAATGTTATTCCGTTTTGGCCAATACTGTTTACATATAATTTATGTTCATACTGTCTCTTTCAGCTCTCCTCCATGGGTCACCACTATGCCCAAACCCAGTGCAAAGCCATTGCCCCAGGTCATGGGGAAAGTAATGTCTTTTGTGTCCACCGCTCCATCCCAGGTCTAAGTTTTTTTTTTAAAGCCACCTAACTGAGTGACTTCCAAGATTCCAACCAAAAATTTGTTTGATCTGATCTAAATTTGCCATGTTTCAATGAGAAAACATGGTTTGGGTCAACCTCCTTTAGCTGCCTATGCTGGAAAAGCTTCCTGCTACTTTCTGAACCCACCGCTTCTCTATCACTACACTGTCCAATTCAGCAGCACTAGCCACATGCACTATGTAAATTTAAATTTTAATTACTCAAAATTAAATAAAATTTAATATTCAGTCACATTAGCTGCATGTCAAGTGTTCACTACCCACATGTGAATCATGACTACAATATTGGACAGCGCAGATAACAAAACATTTTCAGCATCAAGGAAAAATCTATTGGACAACGCTGCCCCAGAAGATGCGGATTTCTTCCCATCTAGACTGTGAATTCCTTAGTCCTCTCAAACACTGCGACTCTGAAAGCCATTTGCTTTTTGATTGTTAAGCCCCTGCCAAAGGGGGATTCCACTAAACCTGCATTTTATTTGTAAAAGAGGCGTTTACAACCTAGCCCAGACCTTTTTTTTTCTTTTTTGAAAAACTTTTTGTCTTGGGAACATTGTAGATTCAAATGCAATTCTAAGAAATGATACAGAGACTTCCCTGGCGGTCCAGTGGTTAAGACGCTGCGTTCGCAATGTAGGGGGGCACAGGTTCAATCCCTGGTCGGGGAACTAAGATCCCGCATGCCACACAGCGTGGCCAAAGGGAAAAAAAAAAGTTGTATTTAAAATAAATAAATATAAGAAATGATACAGAGAGATCCCGTATCCCACCTTCATTCAGTTTCCCCCAATGGTTGCATCTTCTACAACTATAGTACAATATCACAACCAGGAAACTGACATTGATAGAATCCGCTGACTTTATTCAGATTTCACCAGTACTACATGTACTCACTTGTGTTTATGTCTGTGTGCGTGTATTTAGTTACAGGCAATTTTAGATTCAGATTCAATCACAGTCAAGATTCAGAACAATTCCATCACGTGACCTAGTTGCACAATGGTAGCACGTCTGACTCCAGAACAATTCCATCACAAGAATCTCTTATTGCTCCCACTTTACAGTTACAACTACCTCACTCTCTCCTCTCTCCCTAACTGCTGGCAAAAAGTAATCTGTTTTCCATCTGCATAGTTTTGTCATTCAAGAATATAAATAGAATCACACAGTATTTAACATTTTGAGATTGGTTGTTTTTTTGTTTTTTTTAATTTATTTTTGGCTGTGTTGGGTCTTCATTGCTGTGCGTGGGCTTTCTCTAGCTGTGGCACGGGGGCTCAGTAGTTGTGGCGCACGGGCTTAGTTGCTCCGCAGCATGTGGGATCTTCCTGGACCAGGGCTCGAACCCGTGTCCCCTGCATTGGCAGGCGGATTCTTAACCACTGCGCCACCAGGGAAGTCCGAGATTGGCTTTTTTCACTCAGTGTAATTCCCCTGAAGATTCGTTTAAGTTATTGAGTGTATCAATAGTTCATTCCTTTTCGTTGCTGAGTAGTGTTCCATGAGATGGATCTGCCATAGTTTGTTTAGCCATTCACCCGGTTAAGGACATCTGACTTGTTTCCAGGTTTTGGTTATTACAAATAAAGCTGCTATGAATATTTGTGTATAGGTTTGTGTGTGAACATAAGTTTTCCTTTCTCTGGGATAAGCGCTCAAGAGTGCAGTTGCTGGGTCGTATGGTAAGTGCACGTGTTAGTTTTGTTAAGAAACTGCATTATGCTTTTCCTGAGCAGCTGTCCATTGTCCTTCCCCATCTGCAATGTATGAGTAACACAGTCTCTCTGCCTCCTCACCTGCCCTGGCTGTGGTCACTCCCTTTCATTTTGCCCTTCTAATAGGTGCATAGTAATATCTCTTTGTGGTTTTCATTTGCGTTTCCTAACGGCTGACGACGCTAAGCACATTCCTCACGTGCTTATCTGCCGTGTATATAGGCTCTTCAGCGACACGTCTGTTCATGTCTCTTGCCCATTTCTTTTGGGCTGTGTGTTTTTTTACTGTTGACTTTTGAGGGTCTTTATACACCCTAGATACTATACTAGTCTTCTGTGAGATACGTGATTTGCAGATATTTTCTCGCAGCCTGTAGCTTTTCATCCTCATCATGGGGTCTTTCACAAACTCTTTAATTCTTATGAGGTCAGTTTATCAATTTTTCCTTTTATGGATCATGCTTTTGGTGTCAAATCTATGAAATCCTCACCCAGTCTTAGATCCCAAAGAGTTTCTTCTATGTTTTTTTAACTGATAGTTTTATAATTTAACATTTTACATGTAAGCCCATGATCCATTTTGAGTTAATATTTGTATAAAGTGTGAGGTTGAGTTCAGTTTTTTTGTCCATGACTGTCCAACTGCTCCACTATCATTTGTTGAAAAAGCTAACTTTCCTCTATTGAATTGCTTTTGCACTTTTGTCAAAAATTAGTTGGGCAGGAAAAGTTCTGAAGATCTGTTGCACAACATGAATATACTTAATACTACTGAACTGTATGCTTAAAAATGGTTAAGATGGTAAATCTTATTTTATATGTTTTTTACCACAATTAAAAATTAGTTGGGCATGTTTGCATGGGTCTAATTCTGGATTCTCTATTCTATTGCATTGATCTATGTGTCTATCTTTTTTTTTTTTGGCTGCCCCATGAGGCATGCAGGATCTTAGTTCCCCGACCGGGGAATGAACCCACGCCCCCTGCGTTGGGAGCGCAGATTCTTAACCACTGGACCACCAGGGAAGTCCCTATGTATCTATCTTTTTGCCAATATCGCACTGCCTTGATTACAGTAGATATTTAATATGTGTTAAAATCAGGTAGAGTGATTCCTCCCACTTTATTCTTTTTTAGATTTGTTTAGCTATCCAAGGTCCTATGTAGACATTTTTATTATCATTTTATCTTTCACAAAAAAATATAAAAGAACATATTTCACACAAGGAAAAACTGAGACACTGATCTCTATTTAGTCATCAAAAATTTACTCATCAAATACACTATCATTTATTGAGCATCTTCTCTATGTTGGCACATTCCAGACAGGATCTCATTTAATCTTCACAAAAACCTATGCAATATGTGCTATCCCCATTTCTATATACAAAGTAACTGAAGATCAGATAGGTTAAGTAATTTTCCCAAGGACACACAGATGATAAGTGGTAGAGAGACTTCCCTGGTAGTGTAGTGGTTAAGAATCCGCCTGTCAATGCAGGGGACAGGGGTTCGAGCCCTGGTCCAGGAAGATCCCACATGCCGCGGAGCAACTAAGCCCGTGCACCACAACTACTGAGCCTGAGTGCCACAACTACTGAAGCCCGTGCACCTAGAGCCCGTGCTCTGCAACAGGAGAAGCCACCGCAATGAGAAGCCCGCGCACCGCAGCGAAGGGTTGCCCCTGCTCGCCGCAACTAGAGAAACCCCGCCTGCAGCAACGAAGACCCAATGCAGCCAAAAGTAAAATAAATGAATAAATAAATTTAAAATAAAATAAGTGGTAGAACCAAGATCTGAACACAGATGTGCTTGATCCCAAAGCCCATGATCCACTGTGCCATTTCATACATCTTTCACAGTGTCTACCATCTGCTTGATAACCTCTGCTTAATCTTAGGGATACAAAGGTGAGCAAAGCATGGCCCTGGTTTTGAGAATCTCTTAGATTATTTCCAGCAGTTTCAGCACTCAGGGTAACAGGCTAAGCATTGGTTCAATCGAGCTACAATGCCTTTTTCCATCTTGCTTTACTGAAATTGCTTTTCTCACTTCAGTCTCTCATTTTCTAACAATGACTAGCCACTTAATCCACCCAAATTTCTCCATCTGAATGATCATAACCATTCTCCCCTACTAAGCCTACCATTAAGTCTCAGGTAGTGATAGTCCTATATTACCCTACTCAGTTGGTAGAGGAGAGAGGAGATGGACACAGCTACTCCAGATCAAAGACTTAGGGTAAATGGCTTTAGTCTTCAATAGAAGTCCTCTTTACTGTTTGGCACAGGCCAGCTGATAGCTGGAATACTGCTTGTAGTAACGTCCATTTAGTGTCTGCACAGAGGCTACTTTGCAGGCACTATAGCTCCTTATGAGTTCCAACTGTCAACACACAGGCAATGATCCAGCACGCTAATGCAACACTATTTAAAACAATATTTGCATCTTATTAGTATCTGCTTTTAAGGTATCAATCAGGAGAGGGAAGGGCAATACGGAATTGATTATCTTTCCCACTGCAAACACGTGACTTCATTAGCACTACCGTAGGGTTCTTGTGTGAGCAGTGGAGTTTCTTAGTTTCCTAGAAGGTTAAGAAGTTCAAAATGGTTTTCACTGTCTATCAAAAAATAACTATTGGTTTTTACAATGGGGTCTCATGCATATGATAATCTCTTAGCAGAAATTGATCCTTAGGGGCAGGTCACATTAAAGAACTCTATAGGGCCTATGTTCAAATATCATGCAAGACAACAGGCTCACAGAGATGAAAAGGGACTGACCTCTGACATTAAGGATCTCACAACAGCAGTTAACTATAACACATTCTAAAATTAAACGCTTACACAGAGCTCCACTGGAGCCTGAAGGAATAAAAATTTTGCTCAATCAAAAGAGGTCAGGGGGTTTCCCTGGTGGCGCAGTGGTTGAGAATCTGCCTGCTAATGCAGGGGACACGGGTTCGAGCCCTGGTCTGGGAAGATCCCACATGCCGCGGAGCAACTAGGCCCGTGAGCCACAACTACTGAGCCTGCGCGTCTGGAGATTGTGCTCCGCAACAAGAGAGGCCCGCGCACCGCGATGAAGAGTGGCCCCCGCTTGCCGCAACTAGAGAAAGCCCTCGCACAGAAACGAAGACCCAACATAGCAATCAATCAATCAATCAATCAATCAATCTTTAAAAAAAAAAAAAACGAGCTACTAAAAAAAGGTTTAAAAAAAAAAAAAAGAGGTCAGGAAAAGCTTTACAGAAAATTTGAGATTCAAGTTAGTTTTAAAAGGTTTAAAACCATAGACACAAGTCAAGAAAAGGACCATCTTGGAAATTCTTTTTTAAAGCATTTTCTTCAATGAGAAGTTTGACTTCAGAATTCTTCTCCAATATGAATGACTGTCAGGTCCTTATCTGTAAAGCGGGGCTGACATCGTCTCCCTTCTAATAGATACTGTGAAAAATGACTGTGACACTCCTGATAGAATGGAAATCATTTCCAAAGCAGGAGCGCAACGTATGTGTCCACGCTCCCCGCATCACACCCACTCCTGGAGGCTTAACTTCCAGCCCAGTATCAGAACACAGATTTGCAGCAGACAGCTACCCTCCTCTGACAACTGCCATGTCATCAAGGGGACCCACCAACCAAACAGCTCGATCCCCTGAAAAGGAAATATTTCAAGTGGTGAGCCTGCCTGACAGCCAGACCCCAACAGATGCATCACAAAGACAGAGATATATAACATTCAACTAAATGCAAATGCCAGCTAATCAACATGTTAGTGGAGGGGAGAGATACCACAGGTGAAAGTGAGAGTTGTCAAAAAAATTAAAGGACTCTCTGCTGTCCAGACAATGTGGTCCTGTTTCACCGTTGACCAAGTCACTCATTTTTCACCCAAAAACCTGAAGCAGTACTAGAGAGTTTAAGCCCTTATCACATCAGGATATGCATATTTAAATGATATGGCGTCCGGTAAGAATTAAAGCGTACTCCCAGCAAACTCCAGGCTGGCTCAATTCTCATCAAAAGTTCACGTGAGAAAAACCCTAGTTGTGGAAGACGGCCCCAAAGACAAGCTGCCCTCAGCTTGCTCAGTCAATGAGGCTGTCAAAGAGCTGCCTAGGCAACACTGAAGGAGGCTAAAAGAAACAGTCCTATGAAGTCCTTCTTACCTGTATGGCAGGTATGTCATGGAGCATGTTAATCAGCCAACATATAAAACTCACCTTTTCTGTGGAAACTCCAGAGAAATTTTTCTTCGATCTTGGTACCATACAGGTTCTGTATCTCCTGGAAAGAAGGTAAATTTTTATTTTACGGGCACTGTGACTATCATCACTCATCCTACTTATATTTTTGCTTTGGCTACCAGGAAGCACACATACAATTTTAATGCACACATACAACCGACATGCCCTTGTAGTCATTACATAGGCCCTAAGGCATGTATCTGGTGCTAATTTTTTTCCCTCATTTTTCCTTCACCCTGATTTTATTGTTTATTTTTTATCTTCTTATTTCTGTAGGATATAAAAAATAAAATCCCAGACAGGAAAATAAATGTTGATATATATCTGTCTATAATTTATGCAGGTTTGTAAATGGCATCACCATCGGCTGTGGAGCAGGAAAACAAGTGTCCTGCGGGAGAAAGTCTATAATGGTACCAATGAGTCTAGTGCCAGGATCCACATCCTCTGGTCACTCACTGAATGTGAGTTTTGTCAAATGTCTTAAAGATGTTTCCTCAGAATGGCCTTAAAGACGAGGCATGGAAGGAAGAATGGATGGATATAGTTTTAAGGCTGTTCCACTTCTTTAAAAGGAGAATTGTTAAAGGTATAATTAAATTTGATCCAATGTTTATAGGTCTCTAAACTGATTTCAGAAATAAATGCAGAATCATAAAATGATGATTCTTTTTATTAACCCATATTTTTGTGAAATATAGCAAACATAGCTATAACTTAGTCACTATCTTAACATGGATTCCCCTGAAAGCAGAGCTTGGAAGAAAGACTCATGTGAGTCCTTTACTGAGATTCAGGATTCCAAGGAAAAAGTATGAGTGACAGTGTCCGCAAAGCAGGCCAGGAAGAAGAGCCATTACAAACATACATCAACGAGTTGGTCTCCACTATTGACAATTGGCTTTTCGGTCCTACAGGACTGTCTGACATGTCATACGAAATATGTTTTAGAACTGTGAGTAGAGAGAAAAAATATTTATCTACCAGTTCCCAATGCCCATTGATCAAAGTTCACCCCATCGGTGTTAATACCCAGCATTTCCAAGTTGCACATGTGCAGATGCTCGGTGGGTTTCCATGGCACCCCCTGCTACAACATCAACAGAGAATCCCCAGGGTGGGACGCTAGAGATGCTAGTGACAGGCCAGAGGCATCTGCAGGAAGCAGGTCAGATCCCTTGTAGAACTGATCAATGCACACAGTGTCATATTCCTAGGAACTTATTCAAAACAAACAAACAAACTATACATTCTTTTTTTCCCCCTGATCTGTCTATAATCTGTTTAAAGATTGAGAGAGAAAAAGAAAAAAAGCAGTCTGTGCACAAAGCATTAGTCAGACTAAAAATCAAAGACTAAAGCTGACATCAGCACTAGAGAACAGCTGGACCAGAAGGATCCCATTGTGTGATGTGAGTATTAAATTAAATTAAGGAATAACATCACTGCAGGTATGACAAGGAATCAGGTGCCCAAGAATCTTCTATCTGAAAGAGCCCATTGTGAGGGACCCAGCCCACTGCCAATTTAAACACTGTGACCTCAATACTCTCTATCTTTCAAAAGAATGCCAAGTTAAAGGAAGCAGACAGCAGCTGTTTGAATGGAAAACTCGGGCTCAGACATCCAAAAAGTATTCAGAAACTTTGGCAGTCTAAAATTATCAGAACATAAGATTAGGATCTTTTGCTATTGCCATTAGAATTTGCAGCAAAGACATGTAACTCCAGCAACAAAAGGGAGTTGCAAGAATAAGGCAGGAGCTGTGACTAAGGCTCAGGGTCTTTTTACACCTTGAATAAGTGAGTGACAGTTAAACATTTCTTCTTAGAGGGAACTATAATTTTAAATACATTATAAAAAGACAAAATACAAAATTAAAGTAGTGAAAATAAATAGTCTTAATGTAATGAGAAATTATCACAATATTTCTATAAAGGCTCTATTCCTTTAAATGTAAATTTTATATGAATCATTTATAATTATTCATTAAATTTTTATAGGGAAAACATAAGTGAGTAAGCTTTATGAGGTTCTAGCTCTGTCTTACATTAGGGAATCATCTTAGCAACATTTCTCGAAGTGGACTGCATGGATATTAAAAGGGCTTCTGTGAAAAGAGAGTTTCCTGGTAAGATGTGCTTGAGAAACTCTGGGTTAAACCAGTCCCTTTTCTGTAGACATTTCACTTTCCCGAATCAAGATGGTGACATAGGTCCTTCCCTACTTCAGTCTCCATCACCAGAAGACCAACTTGCAACTCTCCATAGACAAGACGCCATTATGAAAATCCCATAACCTGGGGGTGAGGCTGGAGCACAGAGACCAAGAAGGATCTCACTACAAGGGGAAGAGGAGTGCCTTCCCTTTGAACGCATCGACCATCCCCCAGGCCAGCACAGGGCCCCACTGAGAGGGCCCCCCTGGGCCTACAGCCCCTCCAGTGGAAAAAGAGAGCCCAAGGTGGACACCCAGGGTCCCTGCATTGCAGGATGCTTCCCAGAAGGTCCACTCGGGTCTCACCTCGTGGGGCTCACTGGGGGAATGTGCAGAGCTTGACCACTGGGGATCAGGTAGAGATGGAGAAGGGGGTGGGGCTTACAGCAACCAGCATCCAGGTCATGGGGGACTAAGATCTTCCTTGCAGGAGACCCCAAGCAGAGATACCAGCCAGTGGTCTGCCTCTCTGCTGAGCTGAGCGAGTGGCCCTATCTGGCCAGGAAGCTTGGTTGTCAGCTCGGCCTGATTTGGATATCCAGCCAACAGGCCGTACTGGTGTGGACCCCATTCTACGGCCCTGCTTGGGCAGGGAAGAAAATTCACAGCCCTCCCGCAACTGCTAAGCATAGCCCCCAATCCCACCCCTCCAAGAAGCATGGCCACTGATGCCTGGAAGCCACGGAGAACAACTTACAACCCGTCCAGGCAGAGAGCCAAGCAGGCAGCCCTGCACAGCTACTGAGCACATAGCTCAGGCCCCGCATAACCAGGGAGCCTGAGCAGTGGTCCTGAGCAGCCTCAGAGCCCGGCCCACAAGCCCACCCCGGCGGAGCTGAGCCTACAGCCCTGCCCAACTGTTGAACACCGTCCTGGTCCTGCCCAGGCAGGGAGCCACGCCAGTGACTGTGCCCAACCATGCAGCGTAACCTGCAGCCCCAGCTGACCAGGGAGCTCTGAACAGTGACCCCACCCAACTGTGAAGCACAGTCTCCAGCCCTACCCAGCTGCAGGATAGAGCTGGAAGCACCACCCCACTAGGGAGGCCAGCCAGCAACTTCACCTAAGAGCACAGCACAGCCAACGGCCTACCCAGCTGCAAGGCCCAGCCAGTGGCCCAGCCCGACTTCCGGGTATAGGCTGTGACCCCACGTGAAGGCAGACTCCCTGAGGCCCCCTCCGACCAGGAGAAATGGTGGAGCACAGCCCACAGCCCTGCCCCAGTGTGCAGTCCAGTCAGCAGCACTGCCCTGATAGTGAACACAGCCTGCGACCCTGCCTGATCAGAGGTGACTGCAGAGCCCAGGTAATGGCCCCACCTGAATGCAAAACAGCCAGCAGCCCCACCCAACCAGGGAGCCCACCCAAGGGCCCCCGCCTGGCCAGGCAGCTCAGCCAGAGCTGAGCCCAGCCAGCAGCACCCTCCTCACTAAACCTCAGAGCGTGGGCAGTGGCCTCGCCCAACTAAAGAGCCTGATAGCAAGCCCACCTGCCAACAGGTGCTACCAGCCGGCCTATCAAGTACCCCAAGCTGAGCTCAATGAAAATGGAAATACAGCATACCAAAACTTATGAGATGCGGTAAAAGCCATTCTAAGAGGAACGTTTATAGCTATAAACACATAGATCAAGGAAAAAGAACGATCCAAATAAACAACCTAACACTACACCTCAAGGAACCAGAAAAAGAAGAACAGACTAAGCCCAAAGTTAGCATAAGAAATTACATAACAAAGATCAGAACAGAAATAAATAAAAAAGAGAATAAGAAAGATTAACAAAACTAAGAGTTGGTTCTTTGAAGAATAATCAAATTGACAAAGCTTTAGCTGGACTAAGCAAGAAAAAAATGAAAGGACACAAATAAATACAAATACAAATGAAAAAGGAGGTATTGCAACAGATACTACAGAAATAAAAAGAATTATAAGAGACTACTATGAACAATTACACACCAACAAACTGGACAGCCTAGAGGAAATGGGCATATTCCATTTGTTCACGTATGGTATGCATCCATGTAGAAACGTATAATCTATGAAGACTGAATCATGAAGAAACAGAACATCTAAACAGACCAATAACAAGTAAGGAGACTGAATCAGTAATCAAAGCCTCTCAACAAGGAAAAGCATGTCTATTATAGGTGCTGGGGGTACAGCAGCGAACAATTTGGTGAAGTTCAATAAACTTAGCAACTTAAAACAACACACATCTATTTTTCTGTGGGTCAGGAGTCCAAGCATAGCTTCCTGGGTCCTCTGCTAAGTTTGGGGTTAATTTGTAATGCAGAAATAAATAATATTCACGTGGTGTGAAAATCGGAGTTGGAGCTGACCAGTGGTTCTGCGGCACCAAAAGATGAGCTCTTTACTGGAATGCCATAGTTTTCTGTCCTTGTCCCTATCTGTCCAAAGGGAAGATGAAAGAAGAGGGACAGAGATAAAGGCAACTTATACTCATCAAGTGCTTACTATCTGCCAGGTACTCTAGTAAGTACATAAATTATCTTGTTTATTCTCCAAAACTCTCTGAGACGAGAATTTTCATTCTTCTTTTATAGAAGAGAAAGTTATGATCGTATATGGTTCTTAGGAGGATTAAATAACAAAATATGTATCAAGCACCTGGCATAGTACCTGACAAAGAGTAGGGGGTAAGTAAGTGTTCTTCAGCATCCCTTCTTTCCCCTTACAGAGAAACATAATCAGGCCGAGAAAAAAAGACATCAGAGGCTTGCGTACTACATCTGCAATTATTACAGTACTACTAGAAAAAAGAGCTGAAAGGATAAGTGACTCAAGATTCAAAATTAATCCTGACAGTCAAGAGTACTGGGCCAAAACTACCAATATGAAATGAAACAGGGTTAAAGCAATTATACATTTAGGTATGAAAATTTAATCTTCTTGATTAATTTAAGTTTAGGAGAAAACCTGACTAGACAGTAACTCATATAAAACAGAGCTAGGGTTAACCACAAGCTTAATATGAGCCAAAAGTGCTGCATGGATCCTAGAAAAATAATTACCTTGCTCTTGGTCTTCATTAATTCAAGAACAGTATATCAGTAGTGATGAAAGAAGAGAGGAATCCTAGTGCACTCTGCACTGGCCAAAGCACAGCTGGAGAATCAGTCTGAGGTCTAGCTCCATGTTTTAAGAGGAAATTGACAAACTAGAGTTCATCCAGATCTGAGTGACCAGGATGGGGAGGCATCTGCACTATGCCACCCAAGACATGACTGAAGGAATGGAGATATCTTCTAAACACTGATTCAGCCCATCCCCACTTCTCACTCTACAACCAATGTCTACTCCACTAGCGAACTCATGGTGTTGCCCTGTGGCCCATCACACCCAATGATGCAGTAGAGTGGGGTCTGAGTACCAGAGGACTCAAGTGCTAATATCAGCTCCCCCACTGACTATGGTACAACCTTGAACAAGCTCCTTAACCTTCTCTGGGCCTCAGTTCCTTGACCTATAAAATGAGGAGGTTGGGACTAAGATCTCTACAGAGTATTTGGGCTGAAAACTGAAATGATTCTGTGCCCAGTCATGGCCCAGTCCCACAGATCAGATTACTGATAGCATAGTCACACGGTTAGCCTCTGAATCCTTATTACAACACAGCCTGCAACTTCTATATCAGCTAAATCAGTGTTACCAAAGGATTTAACATGGGGCATTAATTTTGTGATGTGCTCACTTAATAATGGGTCCTGAAATCAAAGCTGGGGAATGCTGCCTATTCTACTCTCCTTTTAGAGACTCACAATGCCACTATATTTAGGACCCCGAAAAGTCCCACAACCGAGAAACTAGTATAACTTTGCTCAGATTAACATCTTTAAGTTTACCCTAAACGCTTGTGCTAAGTATCTGTCAACAGCTCCACTTTGTCGAGCAGTGACTTGGATTAATGATAATTAGTTATTTTATACCCCACTGAGCCTTCCTTTCTTCTTTATGAACCTCAAAGCATCATCAGAAAAGAACAGTAGCCATCAGATGGCCATATACTTGCATTATGCATGTTTGCAAAGAAAGTAAGATGTTCCAAATCATCTCATCCATCACCCATCATTCTGAAGACAGAGGGACATCTAACCACTTATAATTTCAACCACATGCACACACTAGAGTCAGGCCTCAGAATTCAGATTCTATCTGACATACAGATATTCTCAAGTTACGGGTTATTCTCAGGTTATAGGTCTCTAAAATCAGTCATTTAACATCTGTATCAAGCGAGGAGAAACAACAGATTTTTTGAAATACTCTTTCTGAAAGTAATTCCTTACATTAAAAAAAATCAACCAAGCGGACTTCCCTGGCAGTCCAGTGGTTAGGACTCCGCGCGTCCACCGCAGGGGGCACAGGTTCAATCCCTGGTTGGGGAACTAAGATCCCACACGGTGCGCAGCGCAGCCAAAAAAAAAAACAAAGCTTAGCCAAAACCTCAGTTATCAATGTAAGTAGTAGTATTTAAAACCAAAAACAGGTCTTCTGCCCATTTTTGGATTGGGCTGTTTGTTTTTTTTGATATGGAGCTACATGAGCTGCTTGTAAATTTTGGAGATTAATCCTCTGTCAGTTGCTTCATTTGCAAATATTTTCTCCCATTCTGAGGGTTGTCTTTTCCTCTTGTTTATGGTTTCCTTTGCTGTGCAAAAGCTTTTAAGTTTCATTAGGTCCCATTTGTTTACTTTTGCTTTTATTTCCATTTCTCTAGGAGGTGGGTCAAAAAGGATCTTGCTGTGATTTATGTCATAGAGTGTTCTGCCTATGTTTTCCTCTAAGAGTTTTATAGTGTCTGGCCTTACATTTAGGTCTTTAATCCATTTTGAGTTTATTTTTGTGTATGGTGTTAGGGAGTGTTCTAATTTCATTCTTTTACATGTAGCTGTCCAGTTTTCCCAGCACCACTTATTGAAGAGGCTGTCTTTTCCCCATTGTATATTCTCACCTAGAGACTGTCATACAGAGTGAAGTAAGTCAGAAAAAGAAAAACAAATACCGTATGCTAACACATATATATGGAATCTAAAAAAAAAAAAAGGTTCTAAAGAACCTAGGGGCAGGACAGGAATAAAGACGCAGATGTAGAGAATGGACTTGAGGACACAGGGAGGGGGAAGGGTAAGCTGGGACGAAGTGAGAGAGTGGCATGGACATATATACACTACCAAACGTAAAATAGATAGCTAGTGGGAAGCAGCCACATAGCACAGGGAGATCAGCTCGGTGCTTTGTGACCACCTAGAGGGGTGGGATAGGGAGGGTGGGAGGGAGACACAAGAGGGAGGAGATATGGGGATATATGTATAGCTGATTCACTTTGTTATAAAGCAGAACCTAACACACCATTGTAAAGCAATTATACTCCAATAAAGATGTAAATAAATAAATAAATAAATAAATAAATAAAACCAAACAGGGCTTCCTTGGTGGCACAGTGGTTAAGAATCCACCTGCCAATGCAGGGGACACGGGTTCGAGTCCTGGTCCGTGAACATCCCACATGCTGCGGAGCAACTAAGCCATGCGCCACAACTACTGAGCCTGCGCTCTAGAGCCTGCAAGCCACAACTACTGAGCCCAAGTGCCACAACTACTGAGCCCGGGCGCCTAGCGCCCGTGCTCTGCAACAAGAGAAGCCACCACAACGAGAAGCCCACGCACCACAACGAAGAGTAGTCCCTGCTCGGCACAACCAGAGAAAGCCTGAGCACAGCAACAAAGACCCGACGCAGCCAAAAATAAATATATTTTTTAAAAAGCCAAAAACAAAAATGATAGATACAAATGAAATAAGGTACAAAAAAAGACTTTCAAATCAGCAATTCATACTAGCACTGCTCTGCTGTCCATTTTAGCAAGAAATTCATTGTAAGGGCAAACTCTAGTATATCCTACAGCAATAATCTACACTGTCTTTATAACCTTTAAAACAGCTTAATGAAGGCAAAGTTAAGTCTTGAAAGGTTTCATTACAATTAAAGGAGTGGCCCATTCACCAGGCTCTTTCATAATGTTAATGTGGTCTCCCTAGCACATAAAATTTAATTACTGAGAGACATAATAGATTGCCTGGGGATCCACCTTGGATGGAAAATTGATTGGACCTCCATGTCTTTTCTCCTGTTGCCCCCACTCCATCCATCTAAATCCTGTTTATCTTTCAATTCAAGCTCTAGCTCTAAATCTCTCTCTTGCTTGAAATATTCCTCAGTCTTTCAATGATTGTTTTATGTTTGAAATCCTAGTGCTCCAGAGTGAGCCCAGAAGCATAAATCAAACCAGTATGAATGAGGGGACATAGGGAAGCCAACACAAAGGGAGACTTGTATGTTACAGACTGTGGAGGAAAGTTGGATAGACGGGTAAAGTCGGGAGGGTAGAATTAATGAGCTCTACAACAAGCCAAGTAATTTGGCTTAGTATATCTGATGCAGTAGTTCCCTTATACCAAATATTCACTTATTCAGTCATTATTACTTAAATCACTAGGTTCAACTCTTCACTTCTTACCAGAACTATTACCTTGGGCAAGTCACAGAATCTTTCTGAGCCTCTATAGTTAGGATTAGGTTTGATGGGAGACTTCGGGGGGAATAAAATAAATAGCAGTACCCAAACAGGATAGAAGTTTATTTCTCTCTAGGGTAGGAGTTCTGAGATCCGCAGTCCGAGGCTGGTATGAAGGTCTGGCCGAGCAAAGTCCTCAGGGACCTAACTCCTTCCGTTCCAGAGTGTGGCCTCATCATCATGGCCCTAAGCAGTACCCACATTCTAGGCAGCAGGATGGAAGAAGGGAGAATAGAAGGAGTAAACGATGTTCACCACCTGTCTCTTAGGGGAGTTTTCCATAAGCTGCCACCTCACCTGCCACTCTAAATCCCACTGGACAGAATTTAGTGATATGGCCACACTTAACTGCAAGGAGAGGGGTTAATGTCATCTTTAAAGTGAGTATTCATATACTCAGTCAAAAATATCTGTTAGCAAAGAACAGGGAAAAAATATGAGGAGACAACTAGCTGTTTCAACCACACTATAGTTTACCTTAAATACACGGAATGTATTTGGGAGGAGGGTCAGAATTAAATGAGAACATATAGACAAAGCACTTTACACAATGCCATGAATGAGAGTCCCAATCCTCCTTCTCCTCTATATGCACAAAAATCAGCTTATCCACATGTATCTGCTGACCACCTTGCATCTTCAGACCAGATACAATCATTAACCTTTCCAAGTAGAAAAATTAATATGCTGCAATTTCTCCCTATGTTGAGATCAGCAACCTAACACAAAAATATTGCCAACTACATTTCACAACCTTGCACAACTGTTTACACTGCACATTGTGAAGGTGCCCGTTAGAACAATGGGACAGTAGCAGTGAGGTCCTAGGCTTACACTCTCCTCTAGGATGTAAGCACTACAAGGGTGGTGATCTTGTCTTACACAGCCACACTGAAGTCCTGGAAAAGTGGCTGGTACATGGTTGAGATCAATCAGTTTTTGTTGAAGGAATTGATATTGGAATTGTCAAATATACACTACAAAATATATAATATTTAAAAGAGAGCAGGACGGAGTGAGCAGGATACATTATTATTGCAAAACACATTGCAATGGATAGACAAATAAATCGGGATATACTCACAGAATGAAACGCTACAAAGCAGCAAAAATAAAGAACTGTTTATATATATCAGTATGGATAAATCTCTCAAACATTTTTCAGTATGGATAAATCTCTCAAACAAAAAAGCAAGTCACAGGAGAATATGTACAGTATGATTCCATTTATATAAAGCTTAAAAACAAGCAAAATATATATATAAATAACATATTGTTTAAGAAGTAATAATAATAAGTCAGTTATTATATAGTGCTTACTCTGTGCCAGGCATTAATCTGAGCATTTTACATTACCTCATATAATCCTTATAACTCTGTGAGGTAGGTACTCTCATTATTCTCAATTCACAGATGAGGGAACTGAAGCACAGAGGTTAAGTGACTTTCCCACAGTCACACAGTTAATGTAATATGTGTAATAAAACTAGAGGTGCTTCAAGGGTTCTGAAAACATTCTCTTTATGTGTATGACAGGTACATATGTGTTTATTTCATTACTATTCTTTAAACTAAACAAATGTGTTATATATTCTCTTTTATGTATGATATATTTCATAATAAAAATTATTAACAAAGGGACTTCCCTGGCGGTCCAGTGGTTATGACTCCGAGCTTCCACTGCAGGGGGTGCGGGTTTGATCCCTGGTGGGGCAACTAAGATCCCGCAAGCCACGTGGCATGGCCAAAATCAATAAATAAAGACTTCCATTTTAAAAAAATTAATAACAAAGAAACACATTGGTATGAGTAAAGAGTAAGAAGTGAAAGGGAGCTCACCTCATCAAAAGGGAGTTTATCAGAAAGACAGAAATTTTTTTTTAAAAAAGGTGGGGTAGGGCTTCCCTGGTGGCGCAGTGGTTGAGAATCTGCCTGCCAATGCAGGGGACACGGGTTCGAGCCCTGGTCTGGGAAGATCCCACATGCCGCGGAGCAACTAGGCCCGTGAGCCACAATTACTGAGCCTGCGCGTCTGGAGCCTGTGCTCCGCAACAAGAGAGGCCACGATAGTGAGAGGCCCGCACACCGCGATGAAGAGTGGTCCCCACTTGCCGCAACTAGAGAAAGCCCTCTCACAGAAACGAAGACCCAACACAGCCATAAAATAAAAATAAATAAATAAATAAGCAAATATGGTTAAGAAAAATATATTAAAAAAAAAAAAAAAGGTGGGGTAAGCCCTAACAAAAAGGAAAGAAATTCTTTGAATTTACAGAAATATTGCTACATATATTAAAGAAGAATCCCATTTTGACTGTCCAGTTCAATCTCATACTAAAGCCTTATCATTGTAAAAGGACCAGCAATAGAAGTCTATAATTAAATGAGAAAGAGAAAACTGGAAAGAGATACACCAAAATGTTTGCTCATGCTGAGAAGGCAGGGCTGTGCATGATTTCCCCCCTTACTTTTGAAGATCATAGACAGACTCTGGAGTTGGACAGACATGAGCTTGATCGGGGTATCTGTAATGCACTGGTTGTGAGACGTTAGAAGAGTTATTTAAATCTCTCTGAACCTTCATTTCCTCCCATGTAAAATGAGGATAATAATACCTTGGAAGTGTATTGTGAGATTTTAATGAAATGTGTGAGTGTGTGTGTGTGTGTGTGTGTGTGTGTGTGTGTGTGTGTGTGTGTATAAAAAGTAGCATGGCACTTAGCTTGTAATAAGCCAAGAAAAACTGGTATTGTTATTTGTAGTGACCTTTGCCTCCCTTTATTTGCCTGCCCCCCACTTCTGAGCATAACTCACAGAAGAAGAGCCACGTGAGGACACAGCCAGAAGACAGCCATCTGCAAGCCAGGAAGAGAGCCTTCACCAGAAACCAACCCTGCCAGCACCTGGATCTTGGACTTCCAGCCTCCAGAGCTGTGAGAGAATACATGTCCATGGTTGAAGCCACCCAGTCTACGGCATTTTGTTATGGCAGCCAGAGAAGACTAGTACAGGTAGGTTGGAAACAACAGAGAGTGTGTTAATGGCTATCCTAATTGCAGTGTCCCACATCTGAGATGAGAGGTTGGCATCTTTTTCCTGAGTGCTTCCAATTCTCCCAAACTTCGAATATGTAGGAACAGGGACCAACTCAAGTCATGCTGGGAGACTCTGGGTGAAAACTGGGAGAACTGGCTAATAAAAGCAGGCAAAATGTCTTCCACTGGCAACTGGTGGAAAAGCAAAGTTAATTTATTGGCTATTCCCAGGGTGGAATTTTTCCCAGGTTTTCTGTGTGTAAATCTGGAGACAAACCCTCTTTGTCAGCAAGTTTAGATGGGGGTCCAAATTTGAGGTTTAACTGTTTGTCTGTATTTCTTTTAGTCTATTACACATCGGGGTCCCTAAGTGAATTAAAGTTCAGCTACTTAAGGTAATTAGAGTACCTGTTTTTCTCTTAGCCAGAAAGGTCAGAGAGAAGGAGAGGAGATATGCCATGTCCCTGATCTCATCTCCTTTCCTATAAAACCATCCTCTTCCCTTCCATCTCATTGGTTTGACAAACAGCTGCATTCAATTTAATCCTGAGCTGCTCTGCCACAGGTTCTCTTAGGAAAAAGATCCTCTGGGGAGTTTTCACACATTAAGAGAGTAGCCAACAAGATGGCAGGAGGTGAGTTTTCCCCACTCATCGGACTTATATCAACCTAGAGGTAAGACCAATAATCAAACAGCAATATCTGTTGAGTGCGTATCATGGGCCAGGCACCGTGCTAAGAATTTTATACACGTCAATCTCTATTGTCTTAGTGAAAGTCCTCCCCAGCCCTGATAGCAAATCTCCCTTCCTGTCTTGTCCCCTCCGTTTCCAGGTAGGTGATTCTCAAATGGCCCTGATATGAGCAAGAGATAGGTGCAATCATATAAATGCCCCTTTCACTTGGTGGAGGTGGGGCGGGGGGAATACATTCCTGGAATTTGGAATATTGACTCCCTCAGAGCTCCCAAGGGTGTTGTGGCATCACCTAAGTGAAGATGGGACCCCAGAATCATCCACTGGCAATTACAGATTGTTCCTTTCAAATCCTCTGAAGTCAAACGGACCCTTCTCCAACTCGACCAATTTCTATTCATCTTCATTCATTCAACTGTCAACCAATCATTCCAAGGTTGCAATCATTTTTATGGTGTTATTCTTAATGTCAAAGGATATCCACCAATTCCTAACTGCGTACTAAATTTTACCCCCTGCTTCTGCAATGATGTTTCCAGACACCATGGAACCCAAACTTTAATATCCGCCATGATGTTTTCATTTGGTTCATGGCAGGCCAGCACCATCACTAAAACACTTTTGACAACTGTTATGGGTCAAGTTGATTCACCAGGATACAAACTAATTGGCAGAAAGAGAGACCACAGTAAACAACACACACTGCAAAATACAGTCAACTCAGGATAGAGTGATAGAGCAGTCACTAGCTGAAAATATTTGCAGCATGGTACATTAATGCCAGGTTTATATAGAAAAGCCAATGTATACAAAGAAAGTAGCATTAGAAGGGTTAGCTCTCATTGGCAGAGAGCATACTATGTTGGGGGCAAAATTTGCAGCAGGCAGCTATTATTTCAAACAGGTCTACAGGGAAAAATCTAGACTAGAAATGGTTGCTTTCTGACTAACAAGAGAATACACACAGTATATCTAGTAGAAAGTCAATTAACATAAAGCTGGTGAATTCATTTATAAGAGTGGTGAGTAATTAACATAGGACTGGCGTGTTCATATATAGCTTAAGTAAGCAAATTCAATATTCTATACAATTTATGGCTTAAGTAAACAACTACAGTTTCCTACAACAAACACATTTTTCAACACTTTTGGTTATCACCAACTTTCCAGTTAAAACATTACTTTCCCAGAAAGTAAAATTATAAGAATACCATTAAAAAATAGAATGACTTAGAAAGCCTATTGCTTCTTCTCCTTGTATGCCCACAAACATAAGAAAGGAAGTGCACCATGATGACAAGAAATAAAGCAGAGAAAGCTGTTATTTTTTTTTTTTTTTTTTGGCCGCAAGGCACGAGGGATCTTAGTTCCCCAACGAGGGATCAAACCCGTGCCCCCAGCAGTGGAAGCGGAGTCTTAACCACTGGACCTCCAGGGAAGTCCCCAGAAAGTTTTCAATTTAAACAAGACTTTTGCCCCACCAGGCTAGTACCTAACGGGGGCCTTTGTTCACTGTACTCCGTGGTTAACAAAATGTAAGGTGCTCTAACCTTCTCTAGTTTAACCTGTCTCGCTGAGACACAATAGAGCAACCTGCACTTAAATTTTCAAAGGACTTCCCTCAACAAGACATATGCTATCCAGCCTTCCATAAAGGAGAATTGTTACCCATAATTTCTTCTAATTTTACGTAAGGTGGATTCAAAGTTGTAGTGGTTTTTTTGTTTCTTTCTTTCTTTTAAAGCTTATACTGTTACTTCCATGGTTCGATAACACTCAGAAAATGGAATTTTTTATATAGAAAACATACATGATGTACTGTTTTCTGTAATTGATTGTTTTACATAAACACACACATCTATTTTAGAAAAGTGTTCCAGAGGGAAATAGCGCTATAACAAATTAGCACTGCAGGAAGCAACATTAAACTGTTATCCATATACTACTTTTCTAATAAAAAAAAGGGCACCCCGTAAATGCAAAAATAACTTTTTTCTAGAACCTAAGGCCATTTTCTACATCACTAGAGACTCACTGAAAATGTTTTTAATAACATTCAGAGTTAGCGTCTCTTCAACCACTGCTTATTATGTCTGCTTGCTCACCTTAGTTTTTTGTTTTTTTTTTTTTAGGAATTCCTTTATTTTTATTATTTATTTATTTATTTATTTATTTATTTTTGGCTGTGTTGGGTCTTCGTTTCTGTGCAAGGGCTTTCTCTAGTTGCGGCAAGCGGGGGCCACTCTTCATCGCGGTGCGCAGGCCTCTCACTATCGCGGCCTCTCTTGTTGCAGAGCACAGGCTCCAGACGCACAGGCTCAGTAGTTGTGGCTCACGGGCCTAGTTGCTCCACGGCATGTGGGATCTTCCCAGACCAGGGCTCGAACCCGTGTCCCCTGCATTGGCAGGCAGATTCTCAACCACTGTGCCACCAGGGAAGCCCTCACCTTAGTTTTAACGCTTTGCTCTCCTGTGGTTGGTTGATGCCCTACAGCTGGGGAAAAGCCACCTTTTGTGAGGTGAAACGGCAGGTCTTCTCTTATCTACTCCCTCCTGAGGATACCAGGGTAAAGGGTTGGGTTGAGGGGCCGAGGACCAGAGGGAAACATGGTGCCCGTGAGCCTCCACAATCCCAATCACCCAAGATGCTCTAGAAAGATGGTCCCAGGTACCTGAGAATGCTGGACCCGGAACAAGACCAGTTGGGCTGCTAAACCAAAGGATGGAAACAGGTGGTTCAGCGAAAGCCTCAGAGTGAGATTTCCCCAGCTGCTATTGCCACACACTCCAGTCTCCTCAGCCAAAACTGCACTTCCAGCTCCTTCATGGGGCGTGCAATGGAGTGTCCAGCCTCCACGAACATGGGGCATGAGCAGGACTGGCGTGTGCCACTTTGGGCTGAGGTCGTTAAAGCTAGTGTGCCTTCTTCGCCCTTTCCTCCCCCTTCTGCTGGCTTGAGGGAGCCCAGCACGGGGACCTTGGGAGCTATGTGTTAGAGCCGGTGAAGCATCCATGGAGGAGCCCATGTCTCCTCATTACTGCCTGGAGAAAAGCCCCCGCGGACCAGGAACACCTGTTTGGGACCACAGTGAGGGAGAAATGAGCTCTACTGTGTTGAAGTCATTATACATTTTGGAGTTTGTAATAGCAGCTCACATTATCCTAGTATCTAAGCTGACATGCAAAACCTGCTCCAACATTTTGGTAAAGGATCCTTTCAGGTCCATAACATCTCCCTTATCTTTCAGACACTCCATTGTCTGAAACCATATTTCTACTCAGTGCTCCAACATAATAAGTCCCAATTCATCCTCAGGTTCTTTTTTTTCCCAGCAATGTTAACTTTTTTCAGCTATGTTACAATTATTGACAAATAACTGTAATATACTTAAAGTGCGCAGCATAATGACTTGATATACATAGACACTGTGAAAGGGCTCCCACCATAGAGTTAATCAACACATCTATCACCTCACAAATTTATTTTATTTTATTTTTTTGGTGAGAACACTTAAGTTCTACTCTCTTAGCAAATTTCAATTATACAATATAGTATTATCAACGATAGCCACCATGTAATACATTAGATGCTCAGACCTTATTCATCTTATAACTCAAAATTTGTACCCTTTCACTACTCTCTCCCTATTTCTCCCACCATCCAGCCCCCGGCAATGACCATTCTACTCTGTTTCTGTGAGTTTGACTTTTTTTTTTTTTAGATTCTACATATAAGTGATACCATGCAGTATCTGCCTTTTTCTGGCTTATTTCACTTGACATGATGTCCTCCAGGTTCATCCATGTTGTCGCAAATGGCAGGATTTCATTCTTTTTTATGGCTGAATAATATTCCATGTATCTTTATCACATCTTTTTTATCCATTCACCTGTCTATCTTAGACAGACACTAAAGTTGTTTCCATACCTGGAAGGCTATTATGAATAATACTGCAATGAACATGGGAGTACAGCTATCTCTTCAAGATAATAATTTCGTTTCCTTTGAACATATACCCAGAAGTCTGATTTCTGGGTCATCTGTCAGTTCTATTTTTAATCTTTTGAGGAACCTCCATACTGTTTTCCACAGTGGCTTACCAGTTTACATTCACCCCAACAATGTACAAGGGTTTCCTTTTCTCTACATCGTCACTAGTACCTGTTATTTCTTGTCTTTTTTATAATAGACATCCTAACAGGTGTGAGGTAATGTTTCACTGTGATTTTGATTCGAATTTCCCTGACGATTAGTGATGTTGAACTATCACAGCAACTATCACAATGTGTTTTTAATTTGCTGACATGAATCCCACCTCCTTCCCATTCGATTATAAGATCCTTGAGGGCAGGCACCATTGATTCCTGTCTGCATCTCTAACATTTAGAGCAACGGCTCAGGTCTCAGACTTGGGGATCAGATAGGATGGTATCTGATCCTATTATGAGCTGTGTAACCTTGGAAAGCTTTTGTTACTTCCCCTCTCTAAGCTGACTTGGTTGATGCGAGGATTATTGAGAAACAGTATTCTCCATAATTATTGAGATAATCATAATTACTATTATTAATGCAAGTACTGCATTTAATTCAGTGCCTGGCTCAATCAATCACAGTTAAATAAATGGTTCAAAGTTCATAAAGGCTGATTTTTCACCCTCTTCTTCTGTATTACTGCCTTTGCCAGGAAAACTGTTCCGAGAAATGATACGTTCAGCTACTTATTCTAAAACTCTCTTTTCCTGCTTTCAGATTCCCGACACAGACCTTCCAAGTTCTTCTAGGGCTTCGAGTAAATGGATCTTCTATTACAGAATTTCTCTGGCTTCTCCGTCCCCACCGCACCCTCTCTGACGACACTGGTTTGTCCATGTCCTCCGTGGCAGAGATTGGATCACTGCCGCACCCACTGGCACCAGCATGATGCCACTTATCACTTTGCCCCTTGCATTTATGTCGCTTACGCCCACGTCTCATTCCTCCTCTGGTCAAAAATAGGAGAATCACAGTCCATTGTAGAGAATATTAAAAGCGCAGAAATCAAACTAGGAAATTTCAAAGTGAAATTTCAATTATCTTGAGAAAGAACAACTGCAGCGTGGACTTTTGAAGGATTACTCAAGCCTCCATAGAAAAAAAAAGAACCCACACCCAAAATAGAAAATACATGAAAACCTGTAAGATTCTGTTCTACCCATGTCTATAGTCCAGAGTTATACACACACACACACAATAAGTTCCATTTTCAAGAAAGAAAAAAAACAGATTTTCCTATCAAGAAAATCAAGCTAATAAATGAAGAAAGTAGTGAATTAATGAGAAGATTCGAAAATAAAATTTTTAAATAACCAGGATAACTTCTAAAAAAAGAGAAGTCAAACCACAAAATTAGAAGATGTATAAATTAGCATTTAATAATTCAGCCAAGGAAATAAGGTAAATAATGTTCTAGAAATCTCTAGGTTGTGTATATGCTAAAGTGTCAATTTCATCACAGTAGACAGGGCAGCCAATAATTCAAACCAAAAAGAATCTGCTTTGCATCCCAAAAGACACAGCAGAGCTAGCCCTGTGTCAGCACTCCCTTCCCCCACCTGATCCTGTGACAAGACACCACTGGTATGTGCTTGCAGACTTCAAGCACCCAGAGAACCAAACCCACTGGATCTCAGAGCTAGCAACGTGGGTTCAGATCTCCTCACTCCCACTGCCCCCTAGCCCCAGCCTGGTCAGCTCCTTGAGTGCTACCTAAGCTGACCCTGTGAGTGATACAGCTAATGATTATGGCTAATGGGAGTGTTTATCACTGCATGTGCTGAAAGTCAAGTTCGAATGGGTCTAGTCCGGACTGCTAGGAGTGTAGGGTCTAATTCCTGCCTTAAAAGGCCATACGCTTGTGGTAATGACAAATGTCAACACACGGCAGATGGCAAAAGTGGCCGTGTCAGGTTCTGACCTGTTTAACACTTTTATTAAGGATCCAGGAGAGTGTAAATGGCAGGTCAATAGTATCTGCACATGGCAGCGTATGGACAGCAAGCCCTGAGAAGGTGATGCCACAGACAGTCCCAGGGGCTCGAACAAAGGAAGAAAACCAAGAGTCAACCTGGCCGAGAGAGAGATGAGTTAATAGGCTTAGGAAGGATGGACAAACCACAGGTAATGGACGGGCTGACCGGCCAGCACTGAGGATGGAAACTCTGGGCGTGAGTCGCGTCCACACAGAGCAGAAGCTGGCTCTGTCAGGTCACTGCGTGGAGCCCCAGCTCAAAGCCCCACCGGGAAGGAGAGTGTGCGCTCTCATAGTAAAAATAACTGGAATGATGAGTCTTGGTGGACGGGGGAGAGCATGAAGGCAGGAAACTCTGGAGAAGTGGGGGAGGAAAGGTCAAGGCATTCTGCAAAGGTCAAGGGTACATACAGAGCATATACTCCCTCTGCTTCCTTTGTTGCTCACACGCCCTGACTTGGCTTCTCAGTCACAAGGTGAATGAACGAAACTCGCACGCTCACTCTCAAGTTGGCACAAGCAATGCATGTGGTTTGGGGGTCCACAAATGTTAAACCAGCATCTAGGGTTAGGCTAGGCTCTCCTCTACCTGGCTCTCAATTTCTCAAGTATAGGGCCTAACCACGAACGGAACCCCTCTAGACGAAGAAATACATCTCTGGGATTAGCCGGAAGTCTCTTTGCCCTTTATCACCAACAACTAAAGAACACCAGGCTGTCTTCTCTGGAGGTGAATGAGGACGATGCCAACAGCTATTGCAAAAACCCCAGAGACAGAAACGGGGTGGGATGGGGTGCGGGTCTTCATGGGAGCCAGGGGCAGAGCAGCTCCCCTCTGACCTGTTTAATCTGAGGGTCTACAGAGTTCATGGATAATTTGCTATTAACAGGTTTGAAACTCTCTGTTGTCATTGGTTTCCTGCCTTTATTCATCCTTCTTTGTCTGCAAGCCCTTCCTCAAGCAATTAACTGCTCATTAGCACCTTCACAGAAAAGGCACAAAACTGAAAAGGGATGGGGGTAAAATGCTGAGTCGCAACTTGACCTGAGACAGAGAAATGGTTCAGCTGATGTCTTAGGCATCACCTAAAATAACAATCTTATAGATCTAACTCTAGAATTTTCCTTAAAATAAAGGTAAGAAATAATGTTTCCTCCTGTTTTCCTTTCATTTTTCTTTCTCTTTTTTCTTAAATGTTTGTGTTACGACCCTTGATACTCAGAATCTTGGGGTACTATCTGTCTTAATGATAATCTATCTTCCAATTTATAGAAAGGAGTACGAACAGGGTGAATCTTCTCTTACTGAGACTTTGTCTCTGTTTAAAGTAGTTTTCTACTGGAAACCTGCAGTGTTCCGATTCTTGAGGGCAATGGAAGGGGGTGAAGAGACAAGGGGGGACACTTTTCTGAGTCGCCAGAGAGCCTGAGGAAGTGGTTACTTCTGGAAAGACACCCAGGCCCCCGGTAGCTAAGTCATCTTCACTCTGTAAATTAGGAAGTGACAGCAGGAACCCTCTAGGGGGAAACAAGAATTTAGCAGACAAGCAAAGACTCCAGTTTTGAATTAAGAAAAAGCCCAGAAGCCTCTCTCAGCCATCAGATTGGCCCAGCCTACGCCAGGAATACTTGAGATGGAGGCTCGTTCATGAAAATCACAGCTGAAGAAAGTCAGGCTTCTCCAAAGGGAAAAACCAGCCTCAGCAAGCAGCAAATACGGATATCGATGCGAAATGAGTGGGACAGACTGTATATGCAGATTTTAGGACCTGGGAACATGAAAATACGTAAGTTTAGCTTTGAAGCACCCCTCGTGGAGATAATAATCCTCCCTGATGAAGCCATAATGGTTTCTGTTTCCAAACCAACCCCTGACTCCTTGAGATGTCAAAAAGTCATCTCAAAATTAACATGTCCAAAATCAAATTCACATTCACCACCCCCATCTCAACCGAAACCCTATCATTTCAGTTGCTCAGCTGAAAAATCCTGGAGTCTCTCCCTTGACCTCTGTGTCTGTCTGTCTGTCACACACACACACACACAAACACACACACACACACACACACACTACGTCCAACTCACCAGCACCTCCTGCTGGCTGACCTTCCTAGTTCCCTGACATTCCCAACACTTTCACCACCAACTGGTCTCCTTCCACACTCGCCCCAGTAGAGTCAATTCACTGCACAGCAGCCAGAATGATCCTTTGAAAACTTAAGTCAGATCATGTTATTTCTCTATCCAAAGACTCTCCAATGGCTTTTCATTTCATTCAGAGTAAAACCCAGAGTCTCTCCCAGGGCCTATAAGGGCCTGGCATCCTGGCCCCTCTGCTGCCTCTTCCATCTCCTCGTCCACTGAGCAAAACTTCCCCTTCCCACGGCTCCTGGCTGTTCCTACACCTCCCAGGCATGAACCCTCCCTCACGCCCTCCAGATCTCTGCTTACATGCTGGCTTATTAGAGAAGCCTTCCTTTAACACCCTACATAAAATAGTCATCACCCACCCACACTCTCCATCCCATTTGCCAGACTTTACTTTTTTTCTCCAAAGCATTTCACCACCAAGTGTATCTGACTGTGTTTCTTATCTGTCGCTCCCACTACAGAATGTGAGCTTCATCAAGCCAAGTTCTTTGTTTCACTGCCGTAACCCCAGGACCCAGAACAATGATGGATGCATCACAGAAACCCAACACGTCCTTGATGAGTGAATAATACCCCCCATTGCTCTATCTATATAGTTTCCTTGCTATTTCCTTAGTGTGATTTGTTTTTGTCCGTTAGAAAGTCCTTCTGAAAAATTTCTACCTTATCCAGGCTGGTCTAATGGAACAAATGATCTGTCTACACGAGGCTTGAGGGCAGAGAAATTATCCCCTGAGAGGCCAGGCCTGGTGATAGCAGGGGCCACGCCAGGCTGAGGTCCTAGAAGGAATGAATGGAACGCAGGCGGCGGGGCGGGGGAGCAAGTCCAGAGAGAAAAACAGGAGAGGACTCAGAGCAGCTCAGAGCACCAACCTCTCCTCCCTGTGGTTTTCCTCATAAAGTTAAACCCAGAAAGAGTAAGTGACTCGCCCAAGGTCACAGACATATTTACTGGCAGAGCTGGAAATACAAACCAAACCCCTCACTGTGTCCTGGGCTTATTTCCCTCCAAAGTGCATTTGTGAAAGAAAAAAAATTATTTTTAAAAAAATTGTGAAGCTTATTTTATTTCTGGGTGTTAATTGCTGAATCCATTTCAACCCTAACCCTTTTATGTTCAACACGTTTTCATCAACCTGCACAAAGAAAAAGAAGGCAAGCTTCTCTCATTTGCATGTGACATAAACCTGGGGGAAAATAGCTAATACAGTGAATGACAGGACCATGATCAAAAAGATGATGAGCAAAAGCAATGAGCCAAAACTGACAAGATAAAAATTAGCAGGAGTCTCAAAATTTAACTACAAAAACATAGGAAGGAAATGTGATGCAGCAGCAATGCTTATGAAAACTATGGGGGTGCTTCAGGCCACTGCAGAGGTTTAACCAGAGGAACCCAGCGGAATACACAAGCCTGGGCCCCAACCCCGATTCAGGAGATTCAGATCCAACAGGCCCAGTTATCAGTATGCTTTCTAAATGTCACAGGTGATTCAGAAGTACACCCGAATTTGAGGACCACCAGTTAACAGCAAGATGAGGGTCAGTCACAAACGCAGCAGGGTCCCCAGAAACATCAAGGTCGTCTTGGGTTACATTAATATAGATAGAAATATAGACTCTAAAACAAAGGTGATCCTACTTTCTTGTACATAGATAAAACCTTTTTGTTTATTCATTCATTCATTCATAAAATTTTGATGAAGTGCCTCTGAAGAGTCAGGCACCGGGTTTACAATTAAAAGACCTAGTCCTGTGCTCACAGAGCGTACAATCTAATGGCGAAAGGCCATGCCTGCGTACCTGGTGTCGCAGGCTTCGCCAGCCTGTGGGTGCACATGAGGACGATGCTACAAATATTACACTAGATTCTGATGCTCCTCATCTCCATATGTTTGCCTCACAAGAAGCCCAACCTTTCCCTAGGATTCCTCACTGCAGGTATTTCCAACCGTCTCCAGGAGGGTTTATAACTGTCCGCAATTCACTCCCCATTTCTTCTCACTTCTTGGCAGGAGAATAGGGACTTAAACTTAGCCCAAGGAGCCAGACTCTACAACCAATGGCTTCAGTACTAATCGCAAAGGAAATTTCCAGCACAACCAGTCTTTCATCCTTATGGTGCTGTGCCCTGTCTTTTTTTTTTTATATAAATTTATTTATTTATTTATTTTTGGCTGCATTGGGTCTTCGTTGCTGCGTGCAGGCTTTCTCTAGTTGTGGCGAGAGGGGGCTACTCTTCGTTGCAGTGCGTGGGCTTCTCACTGTGGCGGCTTCTTTTGTTGTGGAGCATGAGCTCTAGGTGCACGGGCTTCAGTAGTTGCAGCATGCGGGCTCCGTAGTTGTGGCTTGCGGGCTCTAGAGCACAGGCTCAGTAGTTGTGGCACATGGGCTCAGTAGTTGTGGCTTGCGGGCTCTAGAGCGCAGGCTCAGTAGTTGTGGCACATGGGCTCAGTAGTTGTGGCTTGCGGGCTCTAGAGCGCAGGCTCAGTAGTTGTGGCACATGGGCTCAGTAGTTGTGGCTTGCGGGCTCTAGAGCGCAGGCTCAGTAGTTGTGGCACATGGGCTCAGTAGTTGTGGCTTGCGGGCTCTAGAGCGCAGGCTCAGTAGTTGTGGCACATGGGCTCAGTAGTTGTGGCTTGCGGGCTCTAGAGCGCAGGCTCAGTAGTTGCGGCACATGGGCTCAGTAGTTGTGGCTTGCGGGCTCTAGAGCGCAGGCTCAGTAGTTGCGGCACATGGGCTCAGTAGTTGTGGCTTGCGGGCTCTAGAGCGCAGGCTCAGTAGTTGTGGCACATGGGCTCAGTAGTTGTGGCACATGGGCTCAGTAGTTGTGGCTTGCGGGCTCTAGAGCACAGGCTCAGTAGTTGTGGCACATGGGCTCTGTAGTTGTGGCTTGCGGGCTCTAGAGCGCAGGCTCAGTAGTTGTGGCACATGGGCTCTGTAGTTGTGGCTTGCGGGCTCTAGAGCGCAGGCTCAGTAGTTGTCGTGCCCTGTCTTTGAAGTGGAGCAGAGCATGCTGCTTCCCTAAGCAGGGGGCCTCCCATCGCAAAGCTGCCTGTGCCTCTAAATGTCACCCCTCTCGTAAGCCACATCCATGTAACCAGAGCCACCAGCTCCGCCCGCCGTAGCCTGGGGAGGTCAGGAAGGGCTCCCTACCCAGTATTATCCACCCCTCCAGGCGTCTGACACTGAGGGTCACTTGCAACTCAACTCTTCTTGTCCTTACAGCGAGTTCCTCCCAAGGGCCCCATTCTCCTTGTCTGAGCCGCCTCGGTCTGTTAGACATGTTTTTATACCCTTGGACCAAGGTGGGAGTCAGTGTCATGTACTCTCTCCCAGGGACCTCCCAGGGGCCACATGTAAAGACGTGGCTGCAAATAGTCAGCCTCACTTTCCAGAATCAACTCCATCTCCCATCCCCCTCCCAGCCAAAGGCCTGTTCAACTCCAGATACTGAAATCAGTTCTGGGGGCCAAATTTTAAAGGGTGGTGAACAAGCTTGAGTTTTTGTGGGGTTTTTTTCAAAAGAGAATGGACAAGAAAAAATGATAGGGGCTTCTCTGGTGGCACAGTGGTTAAAAATCCGCCTGCCAAGGCAAGGGACACGGGTTCGAGCCCTGGACCGGGAAGATCCCACATGCCGCGGAGCAACTAAGCCCGTGCGCCACAACTACTGAGCCTGCGCTCTAGAGCCCGCGAGCCACAACTACTGAGCCCGCGTGCCTAGAGCCCGTGCTCCGCAACAAGAGAAGCCACCGCAATGAGAAGCCTGCACACCACAACGAAGAGTAGCCCCCGCTCGCCACCACTAGAGAAAGCCCATGCACAGCAATGAAGACCCAACACAGCCAAAAATAAATAAATTTATTAAAAAAAAAACAAAAAGATAGAGGGAATTCCCTGGCGGTCCAGTGGTTAGGACTCCACGCTTCCACTGCCAGGGACTGAATTCAATCCCTGGTGGGGGAACTAAGATCCCGCATAATTCGTGGCACGGCCAAAAAAAAAAAAAATCATTAAAAAAAAAAAAGAAGGAATTAGATGTGTTCAGCCTGGTTGCTTCTGAATCCGGGATTCCCTGAATAGCAGGAGAAAGCAAGCTTTCGGTGGATAGGTTTGGGTAAAGGTGTGTAGTCTGGATCAGATGACTGAAGCACAGGCGGACAGCAGGAAACAAAACTGAAAGGGATAGTTAGGCCTCAGAAAGACTAAGAAAGTCTATTTGGGGTTTGAAAGACCATGAAGGACTCATGGAGACTTGTGTGTGGAATCCAGACCTGCTCAGGGCTGGGCTGTGGTCCTCTATCAGAGGACGGATTTATAAGTGCAGGGCAGAGACTAGAGACAAAGCAATTGGTTAGGACACCATCAAAATGCCCGCGGTACCAGACAGGGAGCATCGGAACTAGACAAGGTGTGATGAGAACCCCCAAAATAGGATTTGATGAAAGAGACATTACAAAAGTAGAATTCAGCCACCGAGTGGATGGCAGAAAGGAATCCGGAAGAGGAAGGAGTCAGGACTCTTTCAAGTCCAAGTCTATGGGATCAAGTAACTTAAAAATGAGAAAGAGATTTAGGTTGGGGGAAGGGAGTGGGGAGGGACTGAGGTCTGTAAGTAAAGAATATTTATTCCATTTTGGACATTTTGAGCTTGAGATCCTGGTAGGCACCCAGGTGGAAATGTCTAGAAGATCATGAGAAGGTAGAAATGATGCCTATTGGAGGAGGCTAAAGTTGAGGTAAAAAACACTCAATTAAATAAGCAGGTGATCTTTGTAACCCTGTAAAGAACAACTTCAGGAGAGACTGGGGAATGAAAGGTGGATGGCAAGGCTTAGCAAAGGAAATAGTCAGTTAGAGGAAGTGGAAAAAAACAAGACAAACAATAAGATGGCCTTTTTATGATTATTAAAATTAATACCAATTTTTGTATTTCAAGGACATATAAAGAAGAAAATTTTAATTTCCCATACTCCCACCCCAGAGATAAACACTATGAACATCCTGACATTTTATTCTATGCATATTTTAGGGAGGTTTGTATTTTTTTATTTGGAATCATACCTTAATGAAGGTTTATTCCTGATGGTTTCATTCAAATTCTATCTGGAGTATTTCCCTGTGTAATTAAGTAGTTTTCAAATGCTGTGTTTAATTTTTTGAGTAATAGTCCACCTTTTGCCTAAACCAAAATGTATGTCAACAGCTAGGATAGTCAGGGATGTTTCAAATCTCTTCCTGTTATACATAAAGATCCATCTTTCTTGATGTTGGAAAGAAAGATAAAGACAGGAAGTTTGCTCCAGGGTATGGCAGGTTGGGGGGAAGAGTGATTTTGAAGGATTTTGTTTTTAATGCAAAAGAAAACTGAATTTGTTTGAAGACAAAGCCAAGAGAAATTGAGACAGAACACTGAAAGAGGAAGGCTCTGGAAAAAGCATGAGCTTAGGGGGAAGGTGATGTTTTTAAGCCCCAGCCTACAGACAACAGCCCCAGGAAGACCGTACACGATCAGGGTCAACTACTACGTGGCAACGCTTCTGTCCAGCCTCGCTGCCCTCCCCTTTGGGGGACTTGATTTCCTGCTCAGGAAACCAGGTGGCACTGGGGGAGTCATCCTCACACAGCTGCCCTCGGGGCTAAAGAGAGCACTTCCTCTGAGCCCCTCGTAGAAAAAGGCTACCTAGATTCAGGACCAAATATTGTTCTAATTATTTCGATCGGAGCAAAATAATTATGGGCCACGTTTCTTCCTTGCTTCCTGTAGGATGATCAATCCAGGCTCCAGGGGCTCAAAGCTATTTCCCTTTCCCTCATTTTCCATCCCTCCCAGGAGCCCATGTGTCTATTCCTTCCTTGCTTCTCGGCCTCCCTCTGGTCCCCTCCTGGTCCAGTCCCCATCCCAACCCAAAGGAACAAGTAAGATCTCCGGATGCCACGGTCCAGGTTCAGCTCCCATGCACTTGATCAATCCTTCCAGTTTGCTTTTGCGGCCCAGATCGCCCCACAGAGGTTTTGTTTGAGCGTCCTCGTATGCTCCACTGCAAACTCTCGATATCTTTGTGCTTGAAAGCACCCAAATAGTGCATTGCCAGAAGAAAAGGAAAAGACACAAGCCTCCAAGGGGTGAACATCCCTTTGCATTTCTGATCGACTGAGACTATCATGACAGGGAGTAAATGAAGCACCATTTAATAGGCTACGTGCATTGGTGCCACGGCCAGTTTCCCTGAGACGATGCTAGGGAAACAGGAATGGGAAGAAGCAGAGCTATTCGGTAGCCACGAGCGCCCTCTAGTGTTCAATCAGAGGCCTTAACTCCCCCACGACCTGACAAGAGGAATAAAACAACATGTGGATACACAATGGATATTCTCTCACAGTATCTTAATTTTTCATTGCATTACTGTTACCGAGCTAGGTCACACAAAGAAATGCTGTCTCTGAATAATTAACAAATTATTCAGAGTGAGTAAAAAAATTTTTAAAGGTACCTTGGGTCATTTAATTCACTAGCCATTAGCTGCAGTTACCATGTTTAAACACTGAGCAGAGTTGTCATTCTACATTAGTGAGCTAACCCCAGAAAACGTTTTCACGGTGACATCCAGTACTGTCAAAATTGTAGAAAAACGGATAAACTCATACTTTGCTGGCGTCATTATATATTGGAAAAGCAACATGACACTATGTTTAAGTATCATGAAATATAATACCTTTTGATCCTGATTCCAGGAAATAATGCAACGGAATTTTTTAAATTACATAGACAGGAACGTGGACCACAACTTCATGTGCAACAGCTTTTCACTATTATATTACTCATACACTTAAAATAATGACTTTCAAACCTCTGTATGTGGTTTGATGTGAAATGAAAAGAGCAGATTATAAATTGCATTACGGTATAATTACAAATTGTAAAATGTGTATATTGTACAGATATGTACTAATACCAGCTTGGAATATAAAATAATGAGAACAGTTGTGTTAAAGGATTGATAGTCTTTTGTTTTTTGTTTTGTTTTTAATTTCATTTTAACTGCTTATTAACAGATATTTAGCTTAGGATAAAATTTTTAAGTCTACAGGACCCTTCCCCAGTCAGGACTAAGCTGTTAACTCTCAGCTTGTAGCTTGGGGCCAAACGATCATTTCAAGGCTTTTGCTTCTAAAGGTCAAGGACACTATTAATTGGAGAGAAAACACACAGTAAAAGAAAAGAGTATATGTATAGCTGATTCAGTATATGTATAGCTGATTCACTTTGTTATAAAGCAGAAACTAACACACCATTGTAAAGCAATTATACTCCAATAAAGATGTTAAAAAAAAAAAAAAAGAAAAGAATTACTAAAAGCAAAACAGCCTATCAATAAAATCACATTATATGAATTGCATGGCTGTCAGGGATGATTGTAATGCTGGTCATTATTGAATGTCTAGGTGAGTGTAATGTTGATACAAATAAATTGGAATAGAATCTTAAGAAAATTACTAGAACACAAAATTATATATTCATACCTATTCATGACAGTTTAGTCACTGGTATATGTACATACAGATCAGAGACAAATTTGAACTGCTTCATGTTAATGAAATTGTTAATGTTTACTCTTATTTTACTCTAAAGTTCCTGTGGTCCAGAATATTTGACAACTAACCCTAGAGATGAAGAACACTGGGGTCAAGCACACTTGTGCTTAGATCTGCTCCCGGCTCGGAAGACCCCATGGTCCCAGCAATTTCTCGAGAGACCCAGAGTATTTTCAAAAGCAGGGAAGCAACAGCCAAAACAAGGTGATAGTCTGAAAGGCAGCTTTACAATGGTCTCTGGGAGAGCATCAGTAACATCCAGTTCAGGATTTGGGACAAAGGTAAAAATTCCAGGCAGGGTTTTGGTCTCTCCCTGAAGGTTTGATTTAAGCCCCTGGAGTGGTCATAGGACAGACTGGAAATCACAAGTCATGCTCATGCCCATACAACCTAAACTAACGAGATACCATCCAAATAGCTCTAGATTCATGATGTGGGGATAGAGACCCAGCCCAGGGAATGTTTCAAAAACAGCCACACTATCCAAAGGCAGAACAAATAAATGTAAGGTATGTCCTCAAAGCAGGCCAGACTATGGTTCAGGGACAAATAAATCAATTTGGCAAATAACATTAATGTCCTCATAGATGTTTTCCTGGCTGAAATATGTATGCAAGTCAATTTAACAGTAGAAAGATAAGGGGGGAAATGGAGCTTATTCACAATCAAAGTGAATAAAAAGCCTTCACAAAGATGAACACATTATAATTAGAAATAAACCCCTGGGGAAATAGGACTAGTTCAGCATGTAAGAATATGCATTCCACTTGCCAGTGAACAGATCACAGTCGTGGCAAATGTAATACATGACTATCACTGCCAAGTGGGTTGAGTATCTGAGCGGGAGTTCCCTTTAGCTTCATGGTGTAAAATTCCATGAGGGTTATACCCAGGGGAAAATAGGGCTTTTTTTTCTTTTGCTGAAATAAATTCCACTCTTCTACTTCAGAACCAATGTTCAGAGTTCTAGGCTGCTTCTCTTTCCTTCCAGTTCCAGACTCCTCTCCTCTTTCCTTCTTGTGACATCCAAACCTATAAAAGTAGGGAATCCCAGATGAGAGTGTTTGGGACGGACTCCAGTCTTATGCAAGGGCCTGGATCTTTTCAAAGCTGTTTCCATTGCCCTTAAATACACCACTGAAAGCTCACTTTAAATGGCTTACCTGGAAAGCTGACAGCAATGGGTGAGGGTGAGGGACTCAGTGCCAAGTGGGTGGCCCCAAGCCAGAGGGGAAGTTTAGAAGGGGATCTTTTATGTAGGAAGAGAAAAAGGCCTCAAGGTAGCCAGCAGAAATAAACTGGGTTAAATTACTAAATGTAGAAGAAACTGAGCAGAACAGCCAGACCATGTAGCAAGAGACAGGAGGTGGGGAAAAGGAAAAGGTAAAAAGCAGAACTATGGAATGCTTTGCATCTGTGACTTCAAAAGTCAGAGGAATATCCAACCACGGCTGAACCGCATTTGCCCACTGCTAATGGACCTGGTGCCCATCCCCCTTCTTTTGGCAGTGGCTTTCTGGTCAGAATAAAACACATTCCAAAGAAGAAAACAGTAATGTAAGTCTAGGCTCTGTGCAGACTGCTTGGCTCCATCCTGGATGGAGAGGGAGTTGTTCCGGAGAGGAGTCTGCAAGAGTTTGTGCTTTGGGCGAAGAATGAACAGAAGACTCTGATTTGTGTACTCAAGGGAGAAGTTGGACTTCTGAAGGCTACTGACTTGTTGCTCCTCCCACTGGTCAACCAGGGAATAAATTGTGTAATTACACATCCGTAACCCCTCCTAGTTCTACACATGAGCATCGGCCTGGAAGGCACCATTGTCTGGGAGATGGTGAACAATCATTCTCCCAGGGTCCTGGGTAATTGGTCTGGGTTAGAAGCAATCTATACAGGCTGCTGTTAGATTGTACTCTATTTGTTAGAAGTTAGCTTGGAGCAATCAACAAAGAAATAATCAAAAAATGTTAACAGGTAAATAATCCAAATTTCAAAGTTTGCTCCACTGTGACAGGAACCCAGGTTCCTTCTATCTTGTTGCCCTACCACTCGGAGCCTTGACCTGGTGGTCCAAGATGACAGCACCTTCCTTCCAGGCAGCAAGATGAACAAAGGTTCTCAAAACCTGCTGAACAATATTTCCACTTGCATCCCCTGGGCTACAATTTAGTCACAACCTCATACCCAGCTGTGAAGGAAGTTGGGAAATGCAATGTTTATTCCAGACAGCTATATGCTGAGCTAAAAACTGGGAGTTCTGTTACCACAGAAGATGGGGAGAACAAATATTGGGAGAAAATTAGCAGTCGGTGCCTTCCTCTCCTTGACCTTACCATTATCCAGATGGAATGGGGAAGGGAGAACAGGGAATAAACGTATAGCAGCACGTGTATTGATTTTAGAAACATGAGTGCCCAGACAGTGAGAGGTTTGGTCCAATGTCTATTTTAATTTTAATGGCTAATGTAGACCAAGAACTGACCTTTTAGAAGAAAGGTGTCTCTTGCCTGGTCACTGCCATAGCAGCTGGAGAGGAGTTAGAGGAACTTAAACAACAAGAGGACAGCAAGAGGGTGCTGGGAACCTAAGAAGATAGGTCTTGGGCTTCCAGGAGAAGGAGAGAAACAGAGATGGAGGAGAAAAGGTACCCAGATGTCAAAAGCAACCATCATCTCCATGTATGCACCACCCTTCTCCAAGTGTCTTGGGTTGCTGATACCCAGTTAATTTTAAACTTCACTTCAGGCACCCTTACCTCCCAGAAGCCAGGCCTCATCTTTGAGAAACACCAACAAGGATATCACTCTGAAAACAGAAGAGCAAGCCCAGCTTGACGGAGGCTGCCGTGGCAGGAGTCTGAGGGAGTGGCCCTGTGGCATCAAACAGCCATGGACCACACACCATCTCTTGTTCCTGTTTCTACCAATAATGTGTTGTCATCTTCCAAGAAGTCTCCTGGATTCGCTAACCTACTTTTTCCTATTTATATAAGTAGAAACAATATTTCTGCCCTCTGGCCATCTCTTAGATTCACAGGAAGGGTAAAACAGATAGTACAGAACTTGAAGCGCCTTGGAGATAAGATAATTTATTATATAGTTATAATCATATATAATAGATAATCTATAATAATGGCTATAATTATATAATATAAAGATGTACATCTATATTAATTATATCATATACCACATATTATATAAATATGTGTCTTATTAATGTCACATAATATATAATATATAGTATGTTAATTATATTATATAATCACATAATATATATATTATTATAACTACATAATATCACATAATTTATTGTGTGATTATATAATTACATGATATACTTTATTACTATATAACTATAATATATAGTATATTATATACACTATATTATGTATTATATTATTTCTACTTAAAAATAGGAAAGTTTAGGGCTTCCCTGGTGGCGCAGTGGTTGAGAATCTGCCTGCCAATGCAGGGGACACGTGTTCAAACCCTGGTCCGGGAAGATCCCACATGCCGCGGAGCAACTGGGCCCGTGAGCCACAACTACTGAGCCTGCGCGTCTGGAGCCTGTGCTCCGCAACAAGAGAGGCCGCGATAGTGAGAGGCCCGCGCACCGCGATGAAGAGTGGCCCCTACTCGCCGCAACTAGAGAAAGCCCTACGCACAGAAACGAAGACCCAACACAGCCAAAAATATAAATAAATAAATAAATAAATATTTTTTTAAAAAGGAAAGTTTAGAAAATACATATTATTATTTATAATACATATTTATATATAATATAAAATAGTCTCACACAATTTACATGGTTTCCACTAACCAGAGGTTTGAGAGAAAACCTGGAAGAGAAAACGGGCGGGAGCCCGGCGCCGACCTCCGCCCGCCCCCGCCGGACGCAGGGCGGCGCCTTCTCAGCCTCCATCACGGCCCAGGCGCTCCGGCTGCAAGGCGGGCTCTCCTTAGCTCACGCTGGGCCACCCAGGAACCCCCTCACGCACGTTCTTTCCGAAAGAAGTCCTAAGCCACTGACCTAAGTTGCCCTGCAAACGCTTATGGCCCCGCCGGTGCGTTCTGTGGAGGAGACCCGCCCCGGAAGAAGCCACGGGGGCAGGCTCCGCTCCGGCGGAAGGGCCTCTGCCCGGTGCCCCAGCGGCCAGCCGGCGCGTCTCCCCATCTGGTTCCTCTCACCCGGTCTCTGGGTCCGCGACGGTGCTGAGCGACCCAGTCCCCGCAGCCAGCTCTCATCCCGCCACAGCCACGGCCATGGGCCCCCGAAGACCCCCTTCCCGCTGCCTCGCCCCCGCCGGCAAAAGCCGCTGCGCCCACCCTGCGCCTGCCGCCGACCCCTTCCGTCACTGGCCCCGAGTTCTCTTACCTGGTCCTGCTGGGCTCGCCTCCGTCGCGGAGAAGTTCACCCAGCTTGCGTGCAGAGCGGAAAAGCCACGCCGTCACGTGACGTTCTTAAAGCGAGACTGTGGCCCGCGGCCGCTCAGCTCATTTTCCCACAAGGACTGAGGGTCTTCGCGCCTCCGCACTTTCCTGCCTCCCTCACCTCGAGACCTCCTCGGGGTCTCCAGCTCGCCTTTCACCAGAGCACCTCACGGTGAGAGCCAAGGCCGTTGCACACTGGTCACCGTGCCAGGGACTTGGTGGAGGAGGTCATGCAGAGGACGTGACTGCCGGTTGACCTGTGAGCCCGAGTGCAATGGGAGGCTCCTCACGCCCTCGCCTGTCCAGAACTTCTGAGATTCTAACGGGGGATGCCGAGATCTACTCGTCTTGCAGCAGCCCAAGGCAAACCTGTGTGTAAGTTCCCTTGCTTATTGAACCCGCCACCTAGCAATCTGCCTCGTTCTTGGTCTCTCCTTGCCCTCCGTATTCAGTTCCGGTTTCAGATTCCACCCCAGAAGCTCCTGAGGCTTTGAGCCAACAGGACCACAAGGCCCTGTAGTCACCATTTCCACCCCTGCCCTCCTCCACCCTCACATACTCCCCAAACTTGGTCCTAACAGACTCTGCCTCTGGTGCCAGAACACCTGAGACCCACACTTCCAGAGAGAGGAAGAATCCATACACCAGATGCTTTCCGAAAAGGGAGGGGAAACCTGAAGATGCATCTGGAACCATCAAGCCTGACCTCTCCTTCCCTCCCCACATCCTCCTTCCTAGGACCAGCAGCTACTCCTCAAAATCCCCAAGTGCGCCAAACCTTTGGATTACAAATTACAGATCCTTACTTAAACCTCGTAGGTGAATAGCACAAGTACATCCCAAACACTACAGAAGAAGTTGCTGGTGTGTTTCTCTCCAAAAGCTTACAATCCAATTAGAGAAGCAAGAGTAGCCCACATAAAATAGAGCCGGAATAAATAGCATAAGGGTATATAACAGTTACGAATTGCATGTAAATCAGTGTATCTTTAGCACCCATCAGACCACCTGAAAAACTTACTAAAAACAGATTAAAACTTTTATTTATAAAAAAATAAAATAAAAAAACAAATACAAACCATCACACACACAAAAAAAATTTTATAGTAGGTCCGGGGTAGGCTTGTGATCTTTCTAAGAAAACCCCTGGGTGATTTTGATGCTTGAGGGCCAAGGATACAGCACAGAGATATGGCACAATAAGCATGATACATTAGTTAGCAGTTCTGTTGCAACAACCAAATAACAGCTAAAACTATTAAAACTATGTTTTCTCTACCACCCAGTTCCATTACTGTACAAGTCACCACTCTTAGCAAAACCAATTACTCTATTTCAAAAAGGAGAATCAAAGACTGCAGGAGAAATGCCGCTCTGTCTGGAAAATCTCAAACGCATTCCTTGACTTACAAAGCACATCAAAAGAAACAAAAAGCCCATTTTGTACCTCTGAGCATCAGGCAAAAAAATATATGCACCTTTTCTTTGGAGGCATTACTAAATTTTGTTGCTGTGGGTTGACTTAGGTATCTGGGGCAGCTGCTTTAGCTGGTACTATAAAACGCGAATATTTTGAATTTATTCAGGCCTTAGAACCTGAGGGCGTCCGTAGCCACCCCACCTCCACCAAGTCTTCCTGTGACTTCAACACTTTATCAGCAGGATCCAGCTCAGCATCACTAGGGGGAAAAACGTTCTGATAAAAGAAAACCATAATTTGGTTCCATCTGTATTTCCAGCTCAAACAAGTTCTTAATAAATGTTCTTTACTATAGGAATGACAAAATTTTACTCTAAGTTGCCCAAATTATTTTTCTCTAACTGAAAGATATCTGAAAAGGGAAGAAAAAATGAGTTCAGATTAATTTTTTAGGGAGGGTCGGATTAATTTTTTGGTTGACCCAGAGGTAGAGGAGACGTCTGGCTTCGTGTGGTCTTGATCAATCTGCTCAGCCCTCAGGGCCATCAACCTTAGAGCCAGAAACGAGGCCACCCACGCTGCCCCATACCCACCCAGCAGACTCTCCTGCGAGCTCTTACCAATGCCAACTGCTAGGATAGAACCCTGCAGTTCAAAGATGGAAGACATTGTGGTCATCCATCGTTTCACCTTTTACCAACCTCTATTTTACAAGTAAAGAAACAGATGCCCAGAGATTCAAGGTCACAGAGCTAAAGCCACCTCTCCTGGAAGTGGGAAGGACCCTCATGCCCCCTGCTGCCCAAACTCAGTGGCTCCAACTTTCTTTCTTTTGGAAAGAGGGTTACAGAGATGGGAGTGGGTTTCTCTTGCCACTTAGCCTTGTGTGTTTTGAAATCATCCATTAATCCACTTGGCAGCCTTGTGATGACAATATATTTAACCCTGCCGGGGGCCCAGTGAAACTTGCTCACTAGTGGGGATGGGGCTAAATGACTTGCAGTGAGTGAAATGACTCCCCAGGGAGACAGGACGCCAGGAAGGAAACGTGCACTCATGGGGCCACCGTCTCCCTACACAGAGCCCAGAGCTAAAGGAAACAGGGGAAACACCCGCCCAAGCAAGGGATCAGGTTAAGCTTTGGTTGCAGGCTTCCTCTCTACGGGTGTTAGGAGCCTGCAAGAAAGAAGGGGGCTGGGGAGAGCTCCATCTACACCCCAAAGGACTAGCAGGGCTGGGTTCGCCTAAGCGCACAGAAGAGTCTCAGCGTCCAGTGTAGCCTAGAGCCGGTCTGGGGGTCTGGGCGGTCGAGGGCTGGCAGGGCCAGGAAGGGAGGCTGGGCTGGCCTCCGGGTTCCAGTGCCAGCGGGGTGGGCAGGCGAGGAAGGGGGAGGCTCTTTCCGGCTGACTCACCTCCCCCCCTGCAGCTGCTCTCCCTCCCCACCCTGCCCTCCTCCACTCCCACCCTTTTCCCAGTCTGGGTTCAAACCTTAGCAACTAGCTCCGGCAGCTAACAACACCTGCTTACTCAAAAACCTGGCACGCCGTCAAGGGACCGGCACAGAATCTACTGTTTTGACACCGCACCTTCCCGCGATGCCAAGATGCTGGAGAGAAAGAACACGGCCCAGTGGACTGGCCCCCGGCCACGTGGCCGCCTCGGACGCTCACATTTGCATTGGCTGCCTCGGCCCCCCTCCCCTCGGGCCCCGTCAGTGGGGCGCACAGAAACAGGTGGCAAGCGCGGCCTCTGGCGGATGCGCTGAGCGCCCACGGCAGATGCAGCGTCACTCTCCTTGGAGGTTTCTTGGCATATTCTGGCCCTTCCTGAGCCAGCGGCTCACAGGAGCTTGCTTCCTGGAGCGAGATCCAGCCCCTGCAGCATAACCGTCCAGGATCTGGCTCACCCCACAGGAACTGGGCGCTGCGTTTTCTAGGTCATACAAACCTCTGCCTACACCTCATTGCCTGCAGCTCCTGACGGGTCCCAGAGACAACCGGGTACAGGGGAGACCCAGATCATGGAGGCCTCGAGGAGGAAAATCATCATCCCTGGGCAGGGCAACGGCAATAGCAAAAGGAGAGTTCTGGGACCCTCTGGAATACAGGTCTCCAAATCGAACCACTTACTGTCCCACCCTGGACCAGCCAAATGATGCCCGATTTTCACAGAGCTCTCCCCACACTCACAACGGTTTGGATTAAAAAAAAAAAAGATTTTTTTTTTTTTTCTATTGAAATGGCTATTGAGTTTTAGCTTTTAAATTTCAAATCTTCAAATCACTGGAAATTTCTGTGCATGAAATCAAGTACCTGACCTCAAGGCACCTACGTTCTCATAAGAAAATTCAGGTGGGCAGCTATAGGTAATATATGTGTAGTTGGTTCACACAGCTCCATGACACAAGAGGCATAAAAAAATGCCTATTTATTTTTTAGTTAAATTAAATCTAATAAGACCCTCCTTTCCAAAAGTGATGAAAAGTCTAGTGTCTGTCATTTCAGAAGGTTCTTTCCCCTCCCATGAGCATAAGAAACCATGGAGCTTATATGATTTAGAAAAAAAGAGGATCCTGACCATCACCCCAGGATGATATATACTGCCTTGCTCCTCGTCCAGGCTGTATGCCAGGTGTATTCAGTGACAGGCAGTTTTAATCCCTCCTTTATGCCAAGTTCAACCATGAGGGAGAGTCCTCACACAGCCCAGCAGCCGCTGCCTTTGTAGGTCTTTCCATCTCTGAGATGTTGAATTCAAGTGAGCTCAGCTCTTCCCTGTTTATGAAACTCACAAGCCTCTTTCCAGCCCTGTGGGACGTAGCCATGGCCTCCCCATCCTTCCAGGCCTCAGCTCAAACAACTCGTCCTGGCACTCTATCCCACAGCCCTGTCATAGCTTCTTCATAGCACAGATCAGTATCAGAAACCATTTCATTTATGGACATTTTTTCCATAACCACTTTGTTATGGTTTTCTGGTTTTCTTCAGAAGAACATAAATTCCATGACAGCCGAATTTTTGCCAATCCTATTTGCTGATATATATCCAATGCCTAGAAAAGTGCCTGGCACACGCCAGTGATAAATATCTGTTGAATGAATAACTGAGTATGCCAGGTCTCCAATCTCCTCCTTTCCTTATACTATCCACCGTTCTTCTGCCAACAGACTCCCACCCCTAATGGACCTACGTCTTCAAAAACAGCATAACTCGGGGGTGGAAAATGGGAAAGTGTTTTTCATGCTTTCAAGCTGAGTCCACAGCAGAAGAAAACTCAAGTTAATTTTTCAATTGCTTATCACACACATATATATATACAGATATATCTTTCATGTCAGGATTATTTTAAGGGAATAGTTGATTAGGGTCTGAGCTGGACCACATCACAAAACTGATCTGATTTTCAGAATGGTGGTTTGGACTTAGTTTAAGGTTAGTTTTGCTTCTGTTTGCTACCCAACTACCCAATGAACAGTGAAAATAAACTACTGTTTATTGCACGAAAATAAACTACTGTTGAGTAGAATACTCCTGTTGCCTCCTAATTCCTCACAGGGAGCCCCCCAGAACTGAGTGGTTTCATCAGGTCAAGTAGAGTAAGGAATCCATGAAGATGGAAGAGCCCCGAATCTCAGTTTGTTGACTTTCATAGGAACTTCCTAAGCCATATGGGAAATTCCTGCCGCACAGAGGGATATATGTCTGTCCTCTGTTTCTAAGAGCACCAGTGGGCCAGCTTCAGGTGTGGAGGACTAGGCTTGGTCACAACCCACCATAGAAATTATGGTAGAAAATAGCTTGGTATGGTCAAAATAATAATAATAATAAATTATTGGATTATTATTTGAGTTGATGTATGGTTTAAGCAAGGAGAGTATGGAAGACAGGAAGAAGAAGATGCCTTCAAACCTATGAAGGGGTTTTGTTTAAAGACTTGGAGAAGAGTAGAAATTGTGCAGAGGGGAATAACCCACAAAAGCAAGCCTGGCTCAAAAGGGGTTTACATTGAGAGAATAGAGCCACCTGGTGGAGAATATTGAAAACAACCAAGAATAATAAGAATCAGTGAAAATCTGCTAGTGAAATCAAATCCCCGAAGTGGTGACTATAAGAGACCATTTATTTTCATATGTGATGAAATTGAGACCCAGAAAATTTAAGTGATTTGCCTAAGCTGAAAGAAATCAAGTAATGGCATTATTAAATGGGTCACACTTGGATATGATTTAAATCCAATATGAACCAAAAAGTGGAGATACTGTTTTTTTTTTTAAATAAATTTATTTATTTTATTTATTTATTTTTGGCTGCATTGGGTCCTCCTTGCTGCGTGCGGGCTTTCTCTAGTTACAGCGAGCGAGAGCTACTCTTTGTTGCGGTGCGTGGGCTTCTCATTGCAGTGGCTTCTCTTGTTGCGGAGCACGGGCTCTAGGTGCATGAGCTTCAGTAGTTGCAGCATGCGGGCTCAGGAGTTGCGGCACGCAGGCTCTAGGGCGCAGGCTTAGTAGTTGTGGCACACAGGCTTTGTTGCTCCGTGGCATGTGGGATCTTCCCGGACCAGGGCTCGAACCCGTGTCCCCTGTGTTGGCAGGTGGATTCTTAACCACTGCGCCACCCGGGAAGCCCGAGACACTGGTTTTGAAGAACCTCGGTTATCGGGGCGGGGGGGGGGTTGTAATCCACCCTAATACTTTTCAACTTTTGCCTCTCCCTTAACCCAGGAATCTATAAAAGATCAATCATGATCTCTTAGTCAGTCTTGATTCTTTACCTGGTTGATCTCCAAGATCACACGCCGGATTCACGGCTATTTGTCACAACTTCACTGCCCAGCCTGAAGGACTCCCAACAGGGAGGAAAGCAGAGGCAGCAGCTCCCCAGCTGGAATGAAGATTGCCTTCTCCACACCACCTCTTATCATTTGTGGCAATAATAAGATTCCAAATAAACCTCTCTCGATGATTAGATGACACCATCCTACCTCAACTGCAGAAGAATTATGAAAATGTACCTTGTTCGGATTTACAGAGCTGCCTTTGGGCCTGAAACTTGCAGAATGGATCCACTGGAGACATGCTTTTGTACACATGTGAGCACAGGCTTGTTTTAACACAAGTAGAGCATGGAAGCTACTATGCAGACAGGAATAAAACACCATTACTTATTTCAGTAGAGATAGTCTCTGAGGCCCTATCTCAAAGATAAATACAAGTAACCAAAAGAAAAAGGAAAACTATAACACTCAGAATTTTTAGCTACAACCTGTGAAATCCACTCAGGCTACTTAAGCAGAAAAGGAACTTGCTGAAGTATATTAGACAGCCAAGAGAATTCCTGGGAGGGGTATAAGGCCAGGCACTGAAACTTTGCGGGCAGGAACAACACCCGACCACATTGCAGAGACTTCTGGTGAACCACCCTTGCCGCACGGCTCATTCCTATGGCTCTCAAGGCTGAACGTTCAAAAGCTCACTATCACTTTCCCAAGAAACCAGCCATCTCTCACCACGCTAGTCAAAAGAGCAACTCCACCATGTAGCAGAACTCCTATGCACTCACCAAACCCATGACTAGATTATATTTCTGTTGCTGTTAGGTGTGATATGTGCCTGAGTTCTGGCCAATAGTATGTAGGAAGAAAAGAAGCATACCACTTCTGGGAAGAGCCTGTTAAAACCTCCTACAAATGGTTCTCTCTGCTTCTTCAACTGCCAGAGTTTCTGAGAGCCCACGTGGAAGTCTGCTGCACCAAGAACTCCGATATCAGACTTTGTTATGAGTGAGAAGCAAGTGTATATTGTGTTTCAGTCCTGAAGAAGAGATTTCTCTGATACAGCAGCTACTGTTACCCTAAGGATACCACTCACATTGCTCACTTCTAAATTGTCTTCTATGGGAAAAATCTAGGTTAAACACTGCACCCTCACTGCAAGAAAGCCTGGGGGTGCAGGTTTTCTGACATCATTCTTGTGAAAGCAGGATTCTGCATGTGGACAGATATCAAGATGTAGAGAAAATACTTAGAGCAGTGATAAATGAAGCATGATCCCTACAGAAAGGAACAAATGGTTCACAGAAAATGAAACCTCAATGGCCAGTAAATATGTGAAAGGATTGTCAATTTTACTACTAATCATGGAAATACAGATTTATACCAAAAATAGAGTATTTCATAGCCAATAGATTGCAAAACGTTCTAAATTTTTCACAGATTGGGTACTGATGTGGAGAAATGGCCCTTTCTCATCACCTTGGTCAAAATGTAAATTATTACAACCATTATGGAGAGCAAAGCTGGACATTATATAATAATGTTGAAGTTGTACATGACAACACAACCCAGCAAGTCTGCTTCTAGACATATATCTTAGCAATGGAGTGCCTCACACCAACAGATAAATGCTGCAGCCCAGAAGTGAGAAGTATTGCTTTTATTCACATACCATTAGCCAGAACTAGTCAGATGCAAGGGAAAAGGGAGAGTATTCCTCCCAAGTGTCCAGAAGGGGGAAGAAAACTGGAGATCACTTAGCACTAGAACTCTCTGCCACACTTTTTCAAAGAATGTCAATGCTGGAGCCTTTCTTGCATGAATCAGCAACAAAGGCCTGACTGCAAGAGCTTCTCACAAAGCATAGACTTGTTGTCACTGAAGGATTGCAAGAACTTTTGATTGAAACAGAACGCATAGTGGGGTTGCATAGAGGAATGGTTAGCCCTCGAGACTCTGAAACAGAACCCGTAGTTGACCACTCTTCCTGCCTCCTGCTTCTGCTGGAACAGAAGACTCTCCACCCAGTAAGGGTGTGTGTGGAGAGTCCAGGAGCAGAGGGAGCAGGTGGTCTCTCTGAAACTTAACAGAGAAACCCAAGAAACGGAGGGGAGTGTATTCATGGATAGCATTATAGAATCACAGAATGTGCATATTCATGGATAGCATTGTAGAATCACATATTCACAGATAATATTATAGAATCACAGATCTAACCCCTAGAGTTAGAAGGGGCTTTAATTTCACACCTCCATTTAACAAATGAGACCCAAGGTTGTCGAGGTCACTGATGGAAACAATCACTCTTTTGTTCGTTTTTGCTCTTCCATTGCAGCTCTTTCTCCACAGAATTCAGTCATGAGACTATGAGGCTGGTGGGGGGCGGGAGCAAACCAAAGAACAGACTTCAAATTGTGCTCAGAATCCCTTCTTCTCTGTCACTTTGCCCATTGTTTTTGAAGGAAGCATGTACACATGACTTTTTCATCCCTAAGGATGAGTTCTTTGCCGAGAGGTATGTCTGCCCTCACAAAATGAACTCTCAATGGTCTCATTCACTGTCCTCCACCATGTGCACATCTGTTTGACTTTCAGAGTGGATAAAAGTTGGACTTTCAGGCTAAGACCTTTATGACATGAGAAAAATCCAACTAGCCACCAGTGAACCAACCATTCACCTCTAACTGTACCCTAATGGGAAACAAGTCTCACCTTTCAGCCAAAGTCATGTGTTCCTTGGGTGAAATTCTCTGGAATGCACTGGTTGGTAAAAATATTTACCAATTTAACTTACCCTGGCCCCATCCTTGAGTGGCCCAGCTTGGCAGTGGCCTTGAAGGCAACAGCCCACATTCCCAGTACAGGTACCTAGTACTGGAGGGGGAAGAGCAGCTTTATTCTTAAAGATTGTGGTTGTTTGTTTCGACCTGTCTGGTAGTTCCCTGAAAGACTAGCTCCAAGGGCTTGCCTTTATTTCAAGAAATTCACAACTTTCCCAGGGCTGAGACTGCTACCTGGAGCGGGGAGAGTGGGTGAGGGGCTCATTTGTTAAAAACATTTAAAAGAAAATATATTAGCTGATGCCACCTGGGGCAAGGAATAAACACTGGAATAAACAATAGACAAACTGAAAAGCTTAGGAGGAATGGCTGGGGTATGAAATGCTTTGTAGAATAAGGGCTTTGAAAAGCTCCCACATATTCCTAGGAACCTAGGAGGCTACACACATGTCCAGGGCTGGACATGCATTCGGAAAAGACCTGAGAAAGCTGACCTGTCACTTCTGGCCAGTGTTCAGGCTCTGCACAAGCAGGAAATGAAGGATAAAGCAGGGCTGTAAATGCCCTGGCAGAGCGCTGAAGACATTACCCAACATACCCAGACCATCTCCAAAGAATAGGAGATTTTTGTTATGGTTCCAGGCGTGAAAGACATCTCTGTAGAATCACTGGTTGATCATTAAACTAACAGAGCAGAGATTTCATTGGCTACAATGACGAAGAATATAGACTTTATAAAATTAGTCCATAAAAGTCACTAAACAAGCAATAACTCCAACAAGCAGTAACAAAATACCCTAGGTAGTGGGGGAGAATCAGATTAGCAGAGTTTTCATGTTCTAATATCCAAAATGTTCAGTTTTCAATTAAAACTTACAAGGTGTGAAAAGAAAGAAGAAAGCCAATAAACAGGAAATAAGGAAATTAATAGAAATTTCCCCTGAGGAAGCCCAGGTTTTGGACTTACTAGACAAAAACATTATATTAACTATTTTAAATATGCTCAAGCAGGCAAAAGAAATTATATACAAAGAAATAAAGGAAACAGAATTATATCTCACCAGATAGAGAATATCAGTAAACACCTAAAAATTATAGAAAGGAACCAAATAGATATTCTGGAGTTAAAAATAAAGTACAATAATGAAATTTAAAATTCAGTATTATCAGTCATTAAGGAACTGCAACTCAAAACCACAATGAGATGCCACTTCACACCCACTAGGATGGCTGTAATTTTTTGAAACTGGGGAATTCCCTGGCGGTCCAGTGGTTAGGACTCTGCACTCTCACTGTTGAGAGCCTGGGTTCAGTCCATGGTCGGGGAACTAAGATCCCACAAGCCATGCAGTGCAGAATACAATAGGATAGAATAAAATAAAATAAAATAATTGGAACCCTTATACATTGTCAGTGGAAATGTAAAATGGTGCAGCCACTGTGGAAAACAGTTTGGTGGCTCTTCAGAAAGTTAAACACAGAGTTACCATACAACCCAGCAATTCTACTGCTAGGTATTACCTAAGAGAACTGAAAAATGTATGTTGAAATAAAAACTGTACACAAGTGTTTAGAGCAGCACTATTCATAATAGCCAAAAGTTTCCACCAAAAGGTGGAAACAACTCAAATATCATTAACTAAAGAATGAATAAACAAAATGTGGCATATCCATATAATGGAATATTATTCTGCCATTAAAAGGCATGAAGTGCTGACCCGTGCTACATGATGAGCTTTGAAAACTAATGAAAGAAGCCAGACACAAAAGGCCACATATTGACATTTATATGAAATGTCCAGAATAGGGAAATCCACAGAGGCAGAAAGCCGAGTGGATGCAGGAAGCTGGTGGGAAGGGAACACTAATGGGCATGGAGTGTTTTTGGAGGGATGAAGATGGTCAGAGTTAGATGGTGGTGATGGTCACAAAGCCTTGCATTGTACTAAAAGCCACTGAATAGTACACATTCAAATGGTGAATTTATGTTACATGAATTTTATCTCAATTTTTTTTTTTGGTGTTTTTTAAAAATTTTTATTTATTTATTTATTTATTTATTTATTTATTATTTATGGCTGTGTTGGGTCTTCGTTTCTCTGCGAGGGCTTTCTCTAGTTGTGGCAAGTGGGGGCCACTCCTCATCGCGGTGCGTGGTTCTCTCACTATCGCGGCCTCTCTTGTTGCGGAGCACAGGCTCCAGACGCGCAGGCTCAGTAGTTGTGGCTCACGGGCCCAGCCGCTCTGTGGCATGTGGGATCTTCCCAGACCAGGGCTCGAACCCGTGTCCCCTGCATTAGCAGGCAGATTCTCAACCACTGCGCCACCAGGGAAGCCCTTATCTCAATTTTTTAAATGTGTGTGTGTGCATGTGCACACACATAGCATAGGATTAAGTTATTCAAACCGTGGTTAGTCCATAGGCTGTATTTGACACCCAGCTCCACCAGCTAAGTGAATGAAAGCAAAACACTTAACCTCTCTAAGTCTCAGTTTCCTGTGTAAAAAATGGGAATAATAATCATGCCTTGCTCATAGTGTTGTTATGAGGATTAAATGAGCTAATGAAAGTAAAGAACATACCATGGGACTAGAACATAGTAAGCACTCAGTAAATAGTGCAAAACATAACTGAATGCACAGAAAATAGATACCTATGCAGAGAGAGAGAGAGAGAAGAAAGAAACAGACTCCTACTGCGAAGAATGTGCTAATCAGCCCACAGGAACTTTCTTGTCTTGAAACTTTACTGGTAGGAATTTTGTAATTTATCATTCTCTTTTAGATTTGCCTAGAATGACTCAGTCCCCTAAAGGCAAAGTACTTGATAAAATGACAAACTGAAGTCATTGAATTAAAATGTCAAGATCCTGTTCATACGCACACACACGCGCACACACACACACCCCGCCCTGAGAGCCTGTCTGACATAGCACATTAGTTCCTCTCTAAAACAGCATCAGCAATGACTGAGGAAAGCTATTCATGCAAGGGAAAGCAAATGTTGTGAATTTCCACTTTGTGCAATGCATTCACCAAAATTACAGCTCCACATAACTTGCAGCCTCTTTGCCCATACAAATCTTTCCAAGGCCAGCTCAAATCTCACCTCGATTGAGCCTTTCTAATCACCCCAGCAGAAGATACTTCGTCTTCCATTGAGCTTCTCAGAAAAAGGAAGGAAGGAAGGAAAAAAGGAAGGGAGGGAAAGAGGGACGGAAGGAGGGAGGGAGGAAAGATAAAGAAAAAGCACTAATTCAAAAATCCCAATCTCCTACGATAACCTTTGCTTTCACATCACTTTCTCAAGTTCCTCCAATCCCAAGACAAGAGTTCTTTGACCTCATCAATGTCCCCAACACACCGGCACTTCCAAACATTTTATCCAGCGTGTCCTTCCTCATCCAGCTGCAATTCCCGGATCTAACACTGCATTTGCAAATACCTGCAACTCCTTGATCTCCTGTTTCCAAATCAAAAGCCTAACTATGCATGGATTCAATACCACCTAACTCCTCTGTGCCTCAACCTGAAACACTAGTTATTGCTGGAGAAAAACCCCAACTAGGCAGAATGGTAAAAGGTCAAATCATAGTGACCAACCTCAAACTTACACTCAACCATGCTGCAAATCTTCCTTTCTCTGCTGAGGACCTCTCCCATTTTTCATGATTTCATACCCCTCCCCTCCACTAAAATTCCGACTTCCTCCTTCCCTTATACCCTCAGCTGATACTCATTCTTCACACTTCATGAAGAGTACAGAGCCCTCCAAGCCAAGTCCCTTGTATTTCAGCCACCAAACCTCCATTTGCGACAACTATCTTCTTTCTCTTTCTGTTATGCAGAGGAAGTGCCTTTCCCTTCATGAAACTCATTTTTCTCCATATCTGCTCTGGACTGAATTATCTCTCCACTCAGGGTCTGACTGTCCGCCCAAGGTGTTAATAAACCAGGTCTGAGTGATCATGGGGCAACTGACTCTGGTTTTTCCTTTTGTTTATCATTATTATGGAAGTTATCACTGATTACTTATATACTTTTTTAACAGAAGAATCTAAGAGAAAGGTATGATCCATTGTCTTCTAAAAGTTCTGACAGTCTTGGAGATATGGTAATACCTCCCCCCCGACCACTGTCATTTGAGTCAACATTCAGCCCCCATTCCCTTTGGGGGCAGGAATAGATACTAAATTCCACCAGCCACGAAACTAGATGGGCCCAAGTCTTGAGGAGATCATATTAAGTGCTACTGAATATAGTAACTACATCTTGACAGGCTGTATAGAGGCTCAAGCCTCTTGCATAGCAGATTTAATTGTCACTAATTTTATAATTTACCTTAATCATAAAAACTGAGTCAGAGAGGTTACCTAATCGCCAGTCTCTGAAAGAGGAGTGAATTCAAAAGTCATCTGACAGCATTTGAGGGGCTTAGGTGTGGGAGGGTTTACCTCCCGGGAGCCACTTTTCTTGTCAGTGAATCACACAGTCAAATTATAGGAGCAAGTGACAAGAATTCGGCTAGATTCCAGCTCCCGGTGTCAGAAGGTTATTCATCAACCCTACAGCAGGAGCTGTCTGTTTGGCGAGGATGTTGCTTCTAATTAGTACTGCTCCCCGTGGGCCACCCGGCAGGACCTTTATTTTCTCCACAGTTATTAATCAGCTCTCCGGTGTTAACAAGAAGATCAGATCTAGAAGTATGTAAATTCACTCTCGATTCTTTGTCCAAATCACTCAGCAGGCCACCTTACCAGCTCACTAATGAGGTGCCGGCCAACTAACTAGCAAGCTGGCCGACTCCTATTCCTAATGATTACTTCCAAAATGGGATTTTTTACATTTCAAATACATAGGCCAATCCAACACACTGAAATATATAACTTTTCGGCAACTTTCTGATAAAACTTTAAACCAGGCCAAGTTAAAATTGAGTCACTAAATTACAATAAAATTGAAGAAATGCCCAGAATTGAAGAATTCAAATGGGCACAAATTCAACACCTGGGGACTTTACTGTCTGTCCCCAGAGATGGAGCCTTCATCTGTATTCTGTTATCAAAATTTCATCCTTCTGATGTTTCTTCCTCTCATAACTTCAAAATAGAATTTATACTCTGAAGCAAGTGTTAGATCGAACCTTATGAAACTGCCAATTTTTGATGTTTTTGACTTACGATCATGGCAATTTCATACAGTTCAACCTAATGCACATGTCTTTGGAGGGTTTTTGAAGGGGACTGAGTTTTTCAGGCATAAAAATAAATAATCATAGGAACAAAGTAGAGAGCCCAGAAATAAACCCATGCATATATGGTCAATTAATCTACAACAAAGGAAGCAAGAGTATACAATGAGGAAAAGACCGTCTCCTCAATAAGTAGTAATGGGAAAACTGGACAACTACATGTAAAAGAATGAAACTAGCACATTTTCTCACACCATATATTGATACAAAGGAAACTCAAAATAAATTAAAGACCTAAATGTAAGACCTGGGAAACCATAAAACTCCTAGAAGAAAACATAGGCAGTAGTTTCTTTGACATCGGTCTTAGCAATATTTTTTTGGATCTGTCTCCTCAGGTAAGGGAAACAAAAACAAAAATAAATAATTGGACCTAATCAAACTTAAAAGCTTTCACACAGCAAAGAAAACCATCAACAATATAATATCTTATATAATAGTTTGTATATATAATAGATATTATATACATATAGATTGTATACATATATAATGGATTATAATATTTATTAGGTGGATAGATTGAGAGATCTGAAATAGATATAATTTTAAGATCTGATAAACCTGGGTAGTAGATACAAGAATATTTGATATAGTTTTCTCCATACTTTTCTCATATTTGATAGTTTCGTAATACATTTTTAAATTAATAACTATTCACAAGAAAATGTAAAACTGATCACTGAGGATGAATTCACTGTTTTGGTCTCTGCCGACATCTGACACAGGAGAGAGAACTAGGCGTCCAGATGTTCCCCACCTGTTCTCCTCACAAAATTCCTATCATAAGTGATGTCACTAGTAAGAAAACAACCTAGCACCTGGGATGGGGAGGAAATCAGACTAAGATGTACCTAAGGAAGATGGATATAGTATACATTAGGGCAGAGATTCTCAATACTGTTTCCTCTACACCATATCTGAGGAAGAGAAGTCACATTTGAGAAACACTTCCAAAAGAGTAACCCAGATATTTTTAAATAGCTAAGATTAGCTGTGGGTTATGAGCAGCATCATAATCTGTTGATTTGTCAGCTATAAGTCCACGTGTTTCTCTTCCTCATATCAGAGGGAACAAAACCTTGACCTAAGGTTTGAAAGAAATAAGGCACTGACTTTAGGCATCTGACCTCCTAACCAGACTAGACCAGAGAACCAGTCCTATACCTGACCTGGGGCATGGTTTGTGAGGGCTGGTGACGCCTTCTGGACAGCCTCTGCAGCTTCCTGACTGCTTCCTCTCTCTTTACCTCCCACAGCTGCTCTGAGAGCCAGTCATCACCCCAAAGGGAGGCCTGGGAGTGGGGCATATTAGGGACGCTGAGAAAAGACTGAGGGATTGAAAGAGGATGCCACTCCCAGTGCTGGAGCCAGTGGTTGACAATGGTGGTTGGAAGTGGGGTAGGGAGAGGTGCAACCAGGAGAGCTGGTGCTTCCATCTTTCCTCTCCCTCTCACTACCTCCTGTGCTATTCTACCAACACTAGTCATCTACACTCCCCCAGAGCCTACCCTCTAATAGTGTGAAAAGAAAAGAAAGGAGTGAGGGAAACAGAATGGAAGGCAGTAGAGACAGGAGAGGAGGTCCCATGACTGGACCGTTTCCCAGGGGCCGTACAGTGAGCTGGGTCGGTGTAGGTAGGGGATTATCAGATGGACCAAAACTAGTAGAGGATAGGGAATATACAGGGCAATTTTTTCAAAACACTAATGAAAGCTACTTTTAAAAAAGGAGATTAGATAAGCAACAAGGATTTACTGTATAGCCCAGGGAACTATATTAAATATCTTGTAATAACCTACAGTGGGAAATAATCTGAAAAAGAACAATATATCTGTATATGTATATATATATATATAACTGAATCAGTTTGCTGTACACCTGAAACTAACACAACACTATAAATCAACTATACTTCAATTTTTAAAAATGGAGATTGGGAGGAATTCCCTGGTGGCCCAGTGTTAGGACACTCCCTGCTTCCACTGCAGGGGGCACGGGCTCGATCCCTGGTCGGGGAACTAGGATCCTGCATGCCCCGTGATGCAGCCAAGAAAAAAAAAAAGTGGAGATTGGAATCCATACTTTATATGATGCTCATATATTTTTTTCTTTTTTTTAACATCTTTATTGGAGTATAATTGCTTTACAATGTTGTGTTAGTTTCTGCTGTATAACAAAGTGAATCAGCTATAGTATACATATATCCCCATATCCTCTCCCTCTTGAGCCTCCCTCCCACCCTCCCTATCCCACCCCTCTAGATCATCACAAAGCATCAAGTTGATCTCCCTGTGCTATGCAACAGCTTCCCATTAGCTATCTATTTTACATTTGGTAGTGTATATATGTCAGTGCTACTCTCTCACTTTGTCCCAGCTTCCCCTTCCCCCAACCCCGTGTCCTCAAGTCTGTTCTCTACGTCTGCATATTTATTCCTGCCCTGCCACTAGGTTCATCAGTACCATTTTTTTTAGATTCCATCTATATGTGTTATATGCTCACATATTTTCAAGTGAAGGCAAAAGAGGAGTCTTATTTTTAAAAAGCTTGTCTTATTGGAACTCAAAATTTTAGTTAATAGGTGTTTCTGCTGTTCTTGAACAGGCGGTCAGTAATTTGAGGAAATCTGGCCGTTTAAGATCCTAATACTATGGGACTTCCCTGGCGGTCCAGTGGTTAAGACTCCGTGCTTCCAATGCAGGGGGAGCAGGTTCAATCCCCGGTCGGGGAACTAATATTCCACATGCTGCATGGCACGGCCAAAAAAAAAAAAAGATCCTAATACTTGTTCCAGTGGGCCCTTGTCTTAATTTGATCCCACACATACCCCATATTCTATCTGCCTAAAAAAAATTTTTTTAAATGTTTTCTGTGACTTCTTTGAAATCAAGGTAACCATCAAACCTCTCCATTCCTTCACTATTTTTCCCTCCTATGTCCAAGCTTACAGGGTGAAGCAGGAGAGGAAAGCAAGGAGACAAAACAATTTCAAGTTTCACATTATTATCTCTAGAAGGTAGTATTGGAATGGAGGCTGACAAGTCCCAAGATCTACAGGGTGGGTTGGCAAGCTGGACACCCATGAGAACCAATGGTATGGTTCCAGTCCAAAGACTGGCGGGCTCAAGACCCAGGAAGAGCTGATGTTTTGGTTCAAAAGCAGTCAGGGAGAAGGAATTCTCTCTTATTTGCGGGAAGGTCAGCCCTCTTGTTCTAGTCAGACCTTCAACTGATTATGTGAGGCCCACCTGCACTAGGGAGAGCAATCTGCTTTACTGAGCCTACTGATTTAAATGTTAATCTCACCCCAAAACACCCTCACAGAATAATGTTTGTCCAAATATCTGGGTACCCATGGCCCAGTGGAGACATAAATCTAACCATCACAACACTTAAAGATGGAAGCCAGCCAAGAGTGTGTCTTTGTCTATTTCCCACCAGTGCTGCATTTGCCCTACAGAAAATGACAGTAGATCCTTTCATTTCCATGAAATCCATTAACTAACAAATTGTGAATCACTTTACAAATATCAAGTTAAGCAATACTGAACTAATACTAAGAATGTCTATGTAATGAAGAGTCTGACTCCGTTTTTGATGTCTGACTGCTGACAGCTTTTAAGTCTCACCCCTCCCTCTCCCCCTTGTGTCCCTGGCCCTGCATAGGAGCTCTCACCCCAGCTTCACACCCTAGTCATGATTAAAACTCATTTCAAACCTGCTTGAGAGGCCGGCCCTATTCTCCAAAGACACCTCAATTATGTCAGTAATAAACTTTTTTATACCCTCTTGTGTATGTGAGACAACATCAGTCTTGACATCCAATCCACACTTTGGGTGGACATCCATGTGCCTCTGCAGGGACCATAACAGCATGTATTTAAAATAATTGATTATGTGTTTGCCACTATATGTGAATCCAGCTGTCAAGATACTACAATAAATAATGTTATCAATCTGTTTATTGTCATGATGCTTTTGGAGCTCCCAAGTTCAAAAGAATTCATTCTCCCAGTAAGATTTCCTACTTGCAAAGACTTTCCTGATTAATATGGTTTCGAATAACTGTAGGAAGTAATTTCTCTAATTCATGCCACTGTCCCTCTCTTGCTAGCCAGAGTGTATATAGTGGGCTATTGTATGAGAACAAAACTGGTATATGATCAATTGCTTATTCTTTCATCCAGTATGTGCTCATTGAATGCCTGCTATAAGATAGACACTGTTCTGAGCAATGCAAATATAGTATAGAACAATATAGACAAAATCCCTGCCCTTGTGGGACTTCTACTCTAGTGAGAAGAGGTAGAAAAAATAATAATAAAGTATATGATAAGTTAGAAGATAAGTGCTATGGGGAAAACATGCAAGAGAGTAAGGAAGATGCAAAGTCCTGGGGCAGAAATGGGGAGTTGGAAATTATTTAAAATTTTAAAACAGAGTAGTTTGGTTTTGTTACTGTTGATTAGTAAACATATTTGGTTTTCCATTTCCAGGCCCATGTTAGGATTGTAGTTCCCTACCATATTAAAGTTAGGCATGGCCATGTGACCTGGTTAGGCCAACGAAGAGCAGAAATGACACGTCATTTCTGGACAGAAGCTTTAAGAATAGTGCGTGATTCTCCACATGCCCTTCCCTCTGCTGCAGCCACAGCAGAAGAACACGCTGAAAGGAAGCTCCTATGCACCAGAATCCCCAAGTAACTCTGATGAACAGAAGCCCCTACTCATTTGATTTAACGCAGTGGGACTAGGGGATTATTTGTTACTGGTCTCTCCTAATGGTTGCAAGTAGTCAGAGTAGACCTCACTGAGTGACAGATGATGGTGACTTGAACCTGAGTGGCGACAGTGAAAAAGATGAGATGTCATCAGAATCTGGGTTTGTTTTTATGTATAGAAAAGAATTAAGGCCTATGTGACAGAAAATGGGGGACCAGTGACACTGGTTCTAATAGTACGTCAGAAACATCTCATGTGAAAAACAACTGTAATATAAGCAACCCTCATCTTCCAGTAGCAGTCTGGGGGAAGATTATCTATCTAGTAGGTCTACAACAGCATCAACAAACCGCAAAATATTCAAAGTAGAGACTTCACTGCCCACTATCTTTGTATAGTGGAGCGTTACTGCCCTCTAGTGATGAAAGAAAAAAAGGTTTAGAAAAAGCTAGGCAGTGGCCACCAATGCTGCTAAGAAACATACATTGTGAAATTTTGGGTTCTTCTTGTGCCATGACAGGTTTCCTCATAAGAATTTTTGATTAGGAGATACCATGAGCAATTCATTTGTTTTTCTTAACATCCTTATTGGAGTATAATTGCTTTACATTGTTGTGTTAGTTTCTGCTCTGTAACAAAGTGAATCAGTTATACATATACATATATCCCCATATCCCCTCCCTCTTGCGTCTCCCTCCCTCCTACCCTCCTTATCCCACCCCTCTAGGTGGTCACAAAGCACCGAGCTGATCTCCCTGTGCTGTGCAGCTGCTTCCCACTAGCTATCTATTTTACATTTGGTAGTGTATATATGTCCATGCCACTCTCTCACTTCGTCTCAGCTTACCCTTCCCCCTCCCCGCGTCCTCAAGTCCCTTCTCTACATCTGCATCTTTATTCCTGTCCTGCCCCTAGGTTCTTCAGAACCTTTTTTTTTTTTTTTTTTAGATTCCATATATATGTGTTAGCATACAGTATTTGTTTTTCTCCTTCTGACTTATTTCACTCTGTATGACAGATTCTAGGTCCATCCACCGCACTACAAATAACTCAATCTCATTTCTTTTTATGGCTGAGCAATATTCCATTGTATATATGTGCCACATCTTCTTTATCCATTCATCTGTCGATGGGCACTTAGGTTGCTTCCGTGTCCTGGCTATTGTAAATAGAGTTGAAATGAACATTGTAGTACGTGACTCTTTTTGAATTATGGTTTTCTCAGGGTATACGCCCAGTAGTGGGATTGCTGCGTCGTATGACACTTCTATTTTTAGTTTTTTAAGGAAACTCCATACTGTTCTCCATAGTGGCTGTATCAATTTACATTCCCACCAACAGTGCAAGAGGGTTCCCTTTTCTCCACACCCTCTCCACCATTTATTGTTTGTAGATTTTTTGATGATGGCCATTCTGACTGGTGTGAGGTGATACCTCATTGTAGTTTTGATTCGCATTTCTCTAATGATTCGTGATGTTGAGCATCCTTTCATGTGTTTGTTGGCAATCTGTATATCTTCTTGGGAGAAATGTCTATTTAGGTCTTCTGCCCATTTTTGGATTGGGTTGTTTGTTTTTTTGATATTGAGCTGCATGAGCTGCTTGTACATTTTGGAGATTAATCCTTTGTCAGTTGCTTCATTTGCAAATATTTTCTCCCATTCTGAGGGTTGTCTTTTTGTCTTCTTTATGGTTTCCTTTGCTGTGCAAAAGCTTTTAAGTTTCATTAGGTCCCATTTGTTTATTTTTGTTTTAATTTCCATTTCTCTAGAAGGTGGGTCAAAAAGGATCTTGCTGTGATTTATGCCAGAGTGTTCTGCCTATGTCTTCCTCTAAGAGTTTGATGGTGTCTGGCCTTACATTTAGGTCTTTAATCCATTTTGAGTTTATTTCTGTGTATGGTGTTAGGAAGTGTTCTAATTTCATTCTTTTACATGTAGCTGTCCAGTTTTCCCAGCACCACTTATTGAAGAGGCTGTCTTTTCTCCATTGTATATTCTTGCCTCCTTTATCAAAGATAAGGTGACCATATGTGCATGGGTTTATCTCTGGGCTTCTATCCTGTTCCATTGATCTATATTTCTGTTTTTGTGCCAGTACCATACTGTCTTGATTACTGTAGCTTTGCAGTATAGTCTGAGGTCAGGGAGCCTGAGTCTTCCAGCTCCGTTTTTCTTTCTCAAGATTGCTTTGGCTATTCGGGGTCTTTTGTGTTTCCATACAAATTGTGAAATTTTTTGTTCTAGTTCTGTGAAAAATGCCAGTAGTAGTTTGATAGGGATTGCATTGAATCTGTAGATTGCTTTGGGTAGTATAGTCATTTTCACAATGTTGATTCTTCCAATCCAAGAACATGGTATATCTCTCTATCTGTTGGTATCATCTTTAATTTCTTTCATCATAAGACACTAAAACTATAAAACATAGTTTTCTGCCATACAGGTCTTTTGTCTCCTTAGGTAGGTTTATTCCTAGGTATTTTATTCTTTTTGTTGCAATGGTAAATGGGAGTGTTTCCTTAATATCTCTTTCAGATTTTTTGTCATTAGTGTATAGGAATGCAAGAGATTTCTGTGCATTAATTTTGTACCCTGCTACTTTACCAAATTCATTGATTAGCTCTAGCAGTTTTCTGGTAGCATCTTTAGGATTCTCTATGTATAGTGTCATGTCATCTGCAAACAGTGTCAGTTTTACTTCTTCTTTTCCGATTTAGATTCCTCTTATTTCTTTCTCTTCTCTGACTGCTATGGTTAAAACTTCCAAAACTATGTTGAATAATAGTGGTGAAAGTGGACATCCTTGTCTTGTTCCTGATCTTAGTGGAAATGGTTTCAGTTTTTCACCATTGAGAATGATATTGGCTGTGGGTTTGTCATATATGGCCTTTATTATGTTGAGGTATGTTCCCTCTATGCCCACTTTCTGGAGAATTTTTATCATAAGTGGGTGTTGATTTTTGTCGAAAGCTTTTTCTGCATCTATTGAGATGATCATATGGTTTTTCTCCTTCAATTTGTTAATATGGTGTATCACATTGATTGATTTGCGTATATTGAAGAATCCTTGCATTCCTGGGATAAACGCCACTTGATCATGGTGTGTGATCCTTTTAATGTGCTGCTGGATTCTGTTAGCTAGTATTCTGTTGAGGATTTTTTCATCTATGTTCATCAGTGATATTGGCCTGTAGTTTTCTTTCTTTGTGACATCTTTGTCTGGTTTTGGTATCAGGGTGATGGTGGCCTTGTAGAATGAGTTTGGGAGTGTTCCTCCCTCTGCTATATTTTTGAAGAGTATGAGAAGGATAGGTGTTAGCTCTTCTCCAAATGTTTGATAGAATTCGCCTGTAAATCCATCTGGTCCTGGGCTTTTGTTTGTTGGAAGATTTTTAATCAGTTTCAATCACAGTGCTTGTGATTGGTCTATTTATATTTTCTATTCCTTCCTGGTTCAGTCTCGGAAGGTTGTGCTTTTCTAAGAATTTGTCCATTTCTTCCAGGTTGTCCATTTTATTGGCATAGAGTTGCTTGTGGTAATCTCTCATGATCCTCTGTATTTCTGCAGTGTCAGTTGTTACTTCTCCTTTTTCATTTCTAATTCTGTTGATTTGAGTTTTCTCCCTTTTTTTCTTGATGAGTCTGGCTAATGGTTTATCAATTTTGTTTATCTTCTCAAAGAACCAGCTTTTAGTTTTATTGATCTTTGCTATCATTTCCTTCATTTCTTTTTCATTTATTTCTGATCTGATCTTTATGATTTCTTTCCTTCTGCTAACTTTGGGGTTTTTTTGTTCTTCTTTCTCTAATTGCTTTAGGTGTAAGGTTAGGTTATTTGAGATGTTTCTTGTTTCTTCAGGTGGGATTGTGTTGCTATAAACTTCCCTCTTAGAACTGCTTTTGAGGCATCCCATAGGTTTTGGGTCATTGTGTTTTCATTGTCATTTGTTTCTAGGTATTTTTTGATTTCCTCTGTGATTTCTTCAGTGATCTCTTGGTTACTAAGTAGTGTATTGTTTAGCCTCCATGTGTTTGTATTTTTTACAGATTTTTTTCCTGTAATGATATCTAGTCTCATAGCGTTGTGGTCGGAAAAGATTCCTGATACAATTTCAATTTTCTTAAATTTACAAAGGCTTGATTTGTGACCCAAGGTATGATCTATCCTGGAGAATGTTCCATGAGCACTTGAGAAGAAATTGTATTCTGTTGTTTTTGGATGGAATGTCCTATAAATATCAATTAAGTCCATCTTGTTTAATGTATCATTTAAAGCTTGTGTTTCCTTACTTATTTTCATTTTGGATGATCTGTCCATTGGTGAAAGTGGGGTGTTAAAGTCCCCTACTATGATTGTGTTATTGTCGATTTCCCCTTTTATGACTGTTAGCATTTGCCTTATGTATTGAGGTGCTCCTATGTTGGGTGCATAAATATTTACAATTGTTATATCTTCTTCTTGGATTGATCCCTTGATCATTATGTAGTGTCCTTCTTTGTCTCTGGTAATAGTCTTTATTTTAAAGTCTATTTCGTCTGATATGAGAATTGTCACTCCTGCTTTCTTTTGATTTCCATTTGCATCGAATATCTTTTTCCATCCCCTCACTTTCAGTCTGTATGTGTCCCTAGGTCTGAAGTGGGTCTCTTGTAGACAACATATATACGGGTCTTGTTTTGTATCCTTTCAACCAGGCTATGTCTTTTGGTGGGAGCATTTAACCCATTTACATTTAAGGTAATTATCGATATGTATGTTCCTATTACCATTTTCTTAATTGTTTTGGGTTTGTTATTGTAGGTCTTTTCCTTCTCTTGTGTTTCCTGCCTAGAGAAGTTCCTTTAGCATTTGTTGTAGAGCTGGTTTGGTGGTGCTGAATTCTCTTAGCTTTTGCTTGTCTGTAAAGGTTTTAATTTCTCCTTCGAATCTGAATGAGATCCTTGCTGGGTAATCTTGGTTGTAGGTTTTTCCCTTTCATCACTTTAAATATGTCCTGCCAATCCCTTCTGGCTTGCAGAGTTCCTGCTGAAAGATCAGCTGTTAACCTTATGGGGATTCCCTTGTATGTTATTTGTTGTTTTTCCCTTGCTGCTTTTAATATTTTTTCTTTGTATTTAATTTTTGATAGTTTGATTAATATGTGTTGGTGTGCTTCTCCTTGGATTTATCCTGTATAGGACTCTCTGTGCTTCCTGGACTTGATTGACTATTTCCTTTCCCAGATTAGGGAAGTTTTCAACTATAATCTCTTCAAATATTTTCAGTCCCTTTCTTTTTCTCTTCTTCTGGGACCCCTATAATTTGAATGTTGGTGTGTTTATTGTTGTCCCAGAGGTCTCTGAGACTGTCCTCAGTTCTTTTCATTCTTTTTTCTTTATTCTGCTCTGTGGTAGTTATTGCCCCTATTTTATCTTTCAGGTCACTTATCTGTTCTTCTGCCTCAGTTATTCTGCTATTGATTCCTTCTAGAGAATTTTTAATTTCATTTTTTGTGTTGTTCATTGTTTGTTTGCCCTTTAGTTCTTCTAGGTCTTTGTTAAACGTTTCTTGTATTTTCTCCATTCTGTTTCCAAGATTTTGGATCATCTTTACTATCATTACTCTGAATTCTTTTTCGGGTAGACTGCCTATTTCCTCTTCATTTGTTTGGTCTGGTGGGTTTTTACCTTGTTCCTTCATCTGCTGCATATTTCTCTGTCTTCCCATTTTGCTTCACTTAGTTTGGGGTCTCCTTTTCGCTGGCTGCAGGTTTGTAGTTCCCATTGTTTTTGGTGTCTGCCCCCATTGTTTTTGGTGTCTGCCCCCAGTGGGTAAGGTTGGTTCAGTGGGTTGTGTAGGCTTCCTGGTGGAGGGGACTGGTGCCTGTGTTCTGGTGGGTGAGGCTGGATCTTGTCTTTCTGGTGGGCAGGACCACGTCCAGTGGTGTGTTCTGGGGTGTCTCTGAACTCATTATCATTTTAGGCAGCCTCTCTGCTAATGGGTGGGGTTGTGTTCCTGTCTTGCCAGTTGTTTGGCATGGGGTGTCCAGCACTGTAGCTTGCTGGTCATTGAGTGGAGCTGGGTCTTAGCATTGAGACGGAGGTCTCTGGGAGAGCTCTCGCCGATTGATATTACATGGGGCCAGGAGGTCTCTGGTGGTCCAATGCCCTGAACTCGGCTCTCACACCTCAGAGGCTCAGGCCTGACACCCAGCCAGAGCACCAAGACCCTGTCAGCCACAGGGCATAGATAACTGTGGTAAAAATCTGACTGGTATCTTGGATATTTCTTTGCTGGGCAATTTATCCCATTCTGCGTAGGTGTAACTAAGCTACAGGCCTCTAGTTTCAAAAATGCAGGCACTTAACAGGATCTGAAGGTGGAGTTTTCAGCCCTCTGATGTCAAAAGGTCACTAAGCTAGATACTTGCACATGCCACCATGAGCAATTCTATGTCAGGGAAAATACAAGCTGGCATTGCTCTCCAAAATTACCCATAATTTTCAAGAAAGCAAGAATCCTGGGGGGATTCCCTGGCGGTTCAGTGGGCAGCACAGCCAAAACAAAAAAAAAAAGCAAGCAAGAATCCTGAAATCCATTGGTTAAGGTACAATGACTACTGTAGGTGTAAGAATTAGTAGTATCTACACAGATATAGAAAACAAAATAGTGGTTACTAGTGGAGAGAGGGGAGAGTGGAGGGGTAATATAGGGGTAGGGAATTAAGAGGTACAAACTATTAGGTACAAAATAAGCTACAAGGATATACTGTACAACACAGGGAATAAAACCAATATTTTATAATACCTATAAGTGGATTATAACCTTTAAAAATTGTGACTCACTATATTGTATACCTGTAACATATATTATACAGCAACTATACTTCAATAAAAGAAAATAAATAAATAAATAAAAAGAATTAGTAGTATATGTAGTGATAATAACAACACAAATCTGTTCTTGTCTTTCCTAGCAAAATAATGAAGTTTAATGAGTATAACTTGGAATTCCTGAATTTAGGCTTTTTGTGTGACCAGTAGCTAAGGCAAGACTATCACAGGAAATTACTGTTTAGGGAGAGAGAACTTCTGCATGAACCCCCTTTCCTTTGGGAAAAAAAAGGTAAAAAAGTCACACGAATTTGTGTCAAGGCTGGTAGAAAGAAAGAATAAAACCCTTTGTTTGTTTTTATTTTTTCTGTCATTTTAATGTAAGATTGACACAGACTGCTACAACATCTGAGATTCCACAGAGAACTACATGCTTCTGTTATTAGAAAACCTTTGCTGAAGCACTTGAACTTTACTTCTTAAAAAAATGAATATGGAGGCTTCAAGCATTTTTGTCAGCACACTGCCATTCACAACAACCTTCTAGATACTTAGTTTCTACCTTTTCCTAAAAAGGTAGTTCTCACTTACCAGAACCCCACACACCACGGACAGGTTCAAAGCTCCTGAGCTCAGAAGTGATCAAAACACACAGGGAAGTATAATTAGTAGTCCAAAGTTTGGTTTAAATGTTTGAAGAACAGCAAACACCCAATAACACATATCAAATAGATTATTATCGCTTCTACGATGTAATGAATCAACAACTAAAACCACCTAAGACTGAAAATTTCTGTATTCAGTGTCTATTGGTATAAAGCCTTCATTCTTAATGCTTCTTATGGCATCACAGGTGTTAGAAATCACACAATACATTCTCAGCATTCTACAGTAGTCATCACTTTCAAAAACTATAATATACATCTGCGTGTTACACAAACATACGATTCTCTACATAAGCATTTTGTCCTATGTCAACTCTTAGCCTCAAATAACAGAATACACAAAGCTATACAGGACAAAACACCACAGAACTTTTGCATATTCCCTTTCCCCAGTTGTTAGCAAGGGGCATGTTTTATAAGAGAAAGTGATGAAAAATCAGAAGTTTTGCATCCAATGTTTGACCCCAACTTTTTACTTTCTTATCGTCTTCTGGTACCACCATATCCTAGAATGAGAAGAGTAAATTTTATATTAGTTTTTTTAAATGCATTAGAATTGCTTATAAAATTACAACAGTAATACATGTTTATTGTTAGCAAATGGTACGAGACACGAGGGAAGAAGGAGAGAATGAGCTTGCGGACCAGGGCTGCAGGACTCAGTGCATCAACTCCCCACAACAGCCCTTCCAGCCATCCAATCAGCATCAAGTCTGCTAAACACACACACGCTTGCTGGGAATAACTTTTAGTCAGGAAACCAAAGATGTGTTCTGTGCTGGGGCCAGCATGGTACAGGCAAGACCCAAAGTCTGAGCCAAACAGCAGAGAGGCCAGTGGAGTCTAAGCCAGGCCCTGCTACCTCTCACGACTCCAGCGGTAAATAGAAGTAACATGGGGGAGGGTCACGGACTTTTGATGGTAAAGGTTACCTAGGCACCCCCAGCTCCCCCAAGACGCAAACATGCTAACAGACAGGTTACAAGACCACAAGTGTTCCCATCTGGAAACTCAATTTTTCTCAGATCTTCCTGTAGGTTATTTGGTAATGTCTTATGATTTTCTTCACATAAGTCCCATACATTTCTAGTTGATATATACAGTTTCTTACAATTCTTGTTTCCACTGAGAATGAGTTTTCTTTTGTCACATTATGTCCTACGTAGTTACATTTTTATATATCTTCTCAATCATTACCACCTTTTTCTCCCCCAAAGCAACCACTATCTTAACATCTAACACCACAGATTAGTTTTGCTTGTTTTTAAACATGTATATTGATAAAACATGAATGTTGCAATCATATTGTACATATTCTTGTGTGTCTGGCTTCTTTCTTTACATCTGATAAATTTATCCACATTATCGCATACAACTATTTTCTTATTCTCACTGTTGCACAGTATTCCACTGTATGAATATAACTCAATTTATTCATCCATTTTACTGCTGGAAGATACATGGATTTCTTCCAGTTGAAGGCTATTATGAATAAGGATGCTACAAACATCCTTGTACTTATCTTTAAGTGTAAAAGTGTACACACTTCTGTTACTACATATTTGTGAAACTGCTGGATCTTGAGTATGCTTATGCTCAGTTTTAGTAGGTAATGCCTAACAGCTTTTCAAAGTGATCATATCAATTCATTCACACCAGCACTATGAGAATTCCACTCTGACATTTTTAAACATATTTAAATATATTTTCTGTCAATTTCAAGAATTATTCATTGTTCTATAACTTCTTCCCTCTGCTGAAGAAGACAAATTCAACCCGCAGCTATCTATCACCGCCTCATTATCCACTACCTCCAATTCTCTGCTAATTAGCTAGATATTTAACTCCAAATAATTTGTTTTTTTATATTATATCTCTGCTTCTTTACAAAATTTCCTCTTAGCCATTGTAATAAACATATTTTTGACAATGATTTAAAGAATGGCTCAATACATTTTTATTGAGTTTTACCAAATTGAAAAGTTCAACCTTCTACCTAGAAAATTCCCATTTTAGAGCTTAAAGGACCCCTAGAGATTAACCAGAATTAAACATACATGGAAACCAACGTCCAGGAAGGTTTAAGTTAAAACCTTGGTTAGTGACAGACATGGGTCTAAACCAAATTTCTGTTTGAGTTTTAAAGAACAGAAGTGGGAGGAAAGAATGGATCTGAATTATATTTTAATCTCAGTTAATTGTGCAACTAATATTTCTGGTGGGTATACCACATAAAACCATGACTGCTAAATGTATAGTTAATCATCTAAGTTCCAAATTGTTTCTGTACTTTACTGAATAGGAACTTCTTGATTTTTTGCTCTCACCTGATGCTGTTCTGGTTCTTGGCTCTGAGCTTGAACACGCTGAATAGCTTCCTGGGTCTCCACGAAGTGGTGAGTAGGCACGACTATTGCACGTGCTGGAGTATGAGGGAGGGTAGGATGGGTAGTACCACGAGTCAGAAAAGGGTGTTGCTGCTCTATAAAGACAAAAGTGTGTCAGGCATTTTTCTTGTGACTATTATTTTTAAATACCCTCCTATTCCTAAACCATCAGAAAACAATTTGTATCAAGTGTTTTTTCCTCAGTGTTCCGGTATATTATGATTAACATAAAATAAACACTGTTTTATATTTCTGCCATTCTTATGGTCATTGCTGTGAGGAAAGAAAATGACAGGCAATAAAGGTTCTTCTTTCTGAATTCGCATTCAAATACAATCTAAACTTAAACCACTATTTAAACTGAAGACATTCCAAAATCTGGTCGCAAGCTCTTTCCACCCTTGCTTCTATCATTCTCCAACCAAACCAGAATGCCAACTGTGCCCCAAATGTTGTGTTCTTTCCTGCCTTCTCAGATGTCGAGTCAACAGTCTTTCTTCTAACTCATATCTATAAGCATGACATGTGAAAGAAAACAACACATATAATATTGATCAAAGCACAGATGGCATTCCTTCCCCATCCCCAGAGAATCTGATTTGATAGGGTAATGTCACCATAATTTATTCTCCTTAACAAAACAAATCCAGTCAATGTAAGCAAAACAAAGAAGTCTCTAAAGAAAGGCTGAATTAAAGAGCAGGTGAGATAAATGCAAAGCCTACCTATTGCTGCCAAACAAATATCCTAATATTCCTCCAGTTCCCAAGCCAGTCCAGAACCCTGGTCCTGAATTTTCATGTCCTTGTTGTCCAGTGAAAGCACTGCCAAAACCAGAAGTTGCACCATGCGGTCCTAAAAACAAAAATGATTATGCATCCTCTCTTAAACCATAGCCTACAGAACTAAAGATAATATGACATTTCAATTGTTTCATCTGTATGCTTTAATAATAATACTCAGGGGACTTCCCTGGTGGCGCAGTGGTTAAGAATCCGCCTGCCAATGCAGGGGACCCAGGTTCCAGCCCTGGTCCAGGAAGATCCCATATGCCACAGAGCAACGAAGCCTGTGCACCACAACTACTGAGCCTGTGCTCTAGAGCCCGCAAGCCACAACTACTGAAACCGTGAGCCACAACTACTGAGCCCGCGAGCAACAGCTACTGAGCCTGCATGCTGCAACTACTGAAGCCCGCACGCCTAGAGCCTGTGCTCCGCAACAAGAGAAGCCACCACAATGAAAAGCCCGCGCACCGCTGCGAAGAGTAGCCCCCGCTCCCTGCAACTAGAGAAAGCCCGCACACAGCAACAAAGACCCAATGCAGCCAAAAATAAATAAATAAAATAAATTTATTTTTTAAAGGAATAAAAATAAAAAATAATAATAATACTTCAACTTACAAACAAGTTGTATTCAAAAAGTGTATTTATAAAATACTGGTTTATAACTAAGGAGCACCTGCCTTTCCCACACACAAGGAAAAGGAGGGAAATGTTTTTAGGGCAGAGGAAGGTGGTTTCTTCCTGTAAGGTCACATCTGCCCTGCTCCAGATCAGCTACTAGAAGATGACCCCACGTGTCAGAGCTACTTCCTTTCTACTGTGTGGACATGTCTAGAAGCTCCAGGTTGAGAGCTGTACCTGAGTGTCTAATGGAGGAATCCAAGTGGAGGATATTTGTTAGTTGGGAAATCGGGTCTTAAAAGGGACCAAAAAAAAAAAAAATCTTCTGCTCAGAGGAAGTTTTTCTTAAACTGCTGTATCATATACATAAAGGGAAGTGTGCTAATCCCACATGTACAGCATAATAAATCTGTATGTATGTACCCATGCATGTAATCACTACCCACATCAGTAAAACCTTTCTAGCACCCAGAGACTCCCTCACAACTCCCAATAGATGCCCACCCATGTCAGAGAGAAGCCGACTCTGACTTTTCTCACCACACTTTGGTTTTACCCATTCTTGAACTTTTTATAAATAGAATCATACGGAGGTACTCTTCTGGCGTATCATTATGTCCATGAGAGTCGACCTCCGCCACTGCGTATATCAGTTTTGTTTTTGTTTTTTCTAAATTTATGTATAGTAGTCCAATGTGTGAAAAAAAAACAATTTGTCTCATTCTAATGTTTACGGACATTCTATTTCCAGTTTTTGGCTGCTGTGAATACAGCTGCTGTGAACATTTCTTGTGCAGATCTTTTTGTACACACATGCATGCATTTCTCTTAGGTATGCATCTAGGAATGAAATTGCTGGGTCACTGGATGGCATATGTCTAGTTTCAGTAGATACTGACAGTTTTCCAAAGTGTTTTATCCTTTTAACTCCTTCCAGCAAGTTCCAGTTAACTACATCCTTGTCATTACTTGGTACTCTGTCTTTTTAATGTTAGCCATTAAGATGATTAAATGGTGGTTAATTAAGAACTCAGGTTTTAATCTGCATTCTCCTGAAGACTAATGATGCTGAGCACCTTTTCAAATTTTTATTGGACATCTGGATATCTTCTTTTACTATAAAATGGCTGCTCAAATCCTCTGTCCATTTTTTAAATTAGGTTGTCTGTCTTTTCTCAGATTTGTGGGAGTTCTTTATGTACTGTAGATACACGTGCTTTGTTGAAAATGTTTTACGAATACCTTCTCCCAGTCTGTGGCTTGCCTTTTCACTCTCTTAATGTTTTCTTTGATGACTAGACATTCTTAATTTAAATAAAGTCTAATTTATCCCTCTTTTCTTTTTGGCTGGTATTTTTTGCATTCTAAGTAAGTTTTGCCTACCCTGACAAATATTTTCCTATGTTTTCTTCTGGAAACTTAATTGTTTTACTTTTATGTTGAGCTCTGTAATACTCGGTGAATAAAATTTTGTGTATGGTGTGAGACAGAGTTCAAGGTAAATGCTTATTACCACATCTGATCAAGTTTGATTGAGATGATTTGCAATTTAATCATGCATCCTTAAAATAGTAATCACAATTAACCTTATAGAGAAACAGAACAGAAGAGGTAAAAGAAGTCGAAAGTAAAAAAAATAAGACAAATCTGCTTTGGTTTCCCAATGCAACCATTTTCTATATCAGAAACCAGCACAGGATTCACTACCTGACTTCTACCCTACTTACCGCCATTGCCTAGGAAAACATACCTGTGAACTCAGACTTAAAGCCTGCAGGAGAGGGTCCTGCAGAGTTGGTGAATCTCTGATAACGATGGGAATGTGGAGGATACTCAGAATATGGTGGAGGAGAATCATGACCATCACTAAGGAAGAATTTATAAACTCCAAAGGCAAGAGCAAGTAGCACCACGATGGTAAGCACTCCACTGATGCTACAAGATTCTCGGGAGCACAACTTATTATAATAATCAGAGAAAGAGTTAAAGCCATGGCTTTTTCCAGACTCTCTCAATTTCTTCAGGCCAAGTTCCGTGTAATCTAAGTGATACTCCAAGCCACAGGAACCTCTCAGTACATACTGGTCTTCAGAGGATTCATAGCCTTCACAGCTCACCACAGTTTTTCCAAATTTGTACGCGATATCTAAATCGGTCTTACATTCCCACTGTGAAGAAAAGTAGAAACAGGTTATTAGAACCAAAAGATTTTTTTTTTCATTTAATATACATTATTTGGGCTAAATAGCTGTCATAAAACAGCAAAATGAAGCAAGGGAATGATAATCAAAATTCAGGACGAGTATTTCTGTGTTGGGGGAGGCCAAACCAGGGGCTTCCAAGATACTGGTGATATTAACGTTCTACTTAAGCTAGGTGGTGGGTACATGAGTGCTCATTTTATTACTATTCCTTATTCCTTACATATAGATGTAAAGAATTCTTTTGTACATATTAAGCATTCCCTAATTTTTAATTTTAAGCAAATTTTTTAAATGTCAACTTTTTAACTACTGTTAAAGATGCTTTCTTTAAAAATAGGGGGTTTTTCAACATTAAGGCTCAAATATCAGCATCATATATGAATATCTGGTAGCTATTGATATAACCTTCTGAGAAAAACTTCCTACACAAATTCTATAAAAACCATGGACTACCTTTCCCAAGGTCCAATCCAATAAGTAATTTTCTTAAGTTTTTTTAAAAAGACATTTAGAAAAACTGCAAAAAGAATCTATGCTAGCCTCAAAATTTTCCAGCTTAAAAAAAAAGCCCAGGTCTAGTTTGAATTCTATAACTATTTTCAGCTGAGTAGGTAATATGCTTCTCTAACAACATTAAAAAAGATATAAGCCAAAATAGATCTGATTGGTTCTATTGCTTTTCTCTTTTTTGGACAAATTATCTTCCTCTTTCAAACTTCAGGTACACTATATCAGCTTTATTCAGATATAATTCACATACTAGACATTCACCCATTTCAATGGTTTTTAGTATATTCACAGAGCTGTGCAACCATCATCACAATCAATTTCAGAATATTTTCATCGCCCCCAAAAGAAATCTCATCTCCCTTAGCAGTCACTCCCTGTTTCCCCCCGAGTCTCCTAGCTCTAAGCAACCACCAATCTGTCTGCAAGGATTCCCCTACTCTGGACATTTCATGTAAACGGAATCATACAATACGTGGTCCTGCGTGACTGGCTTCTTTCACTTGGCAGAACGTTTTCAAGGTTCACACACGTTGTAGCATAAATCAGCACTTCATTCCTTTTTATGGCTAAATAATATTCCATCGTATAGATATACCACATTTTGTTTCTTCATTCATCAATGATGGACGCTTGGGTTGTTTCTACTTTTTGCCTTTTATGAATAACGCTGTTACAACGTTTAGTATGTTTCTGTGCAGACACACATTTTCAAGTCTCTTGGGTACACACCTACGAGTGGAATGACTAGGCATTCAGTAACTCTATGTTTAAACCTTTGAGAAACTGCCCGTTTTCCAAGGTGGCTGCGCCATTTCACATCCCTAACGGCAGTGTATCAGGGTCTCTCCACATCCTCACCAACACCTGCTACTACGCCTTTCTGACTACAGGCATCCTGTTGGCTAGGAACTGGTATCTTCCTGTGGTTTTGACTTGTATTCCCCTGATGCTGCATACTTTTTCAGCTAATGATGCTGAACATTTTTTCACATGTTTATTGGCCAACTGCATATCTTCTTTGGAGAAATGTCTAGTCAGATGCCTCACCCACTGTTCAATTTGGTTATATGTCTTCTTACTGATTTGTAACAGTTCTTCATATACCCTGGACACAAGTCCCCAATCAGATATATGACTGCAAAAGCTTTCTCCTATTGTGTGTGTCCTTTTCGGTTTCTTGATGGTGTCTGTTGAAGCCCAGAAGTTTTTAATTTGGATAATATACAATTTTTCTATTTTGTTGTTGTTGTTCTACACTATTCCATTTTTTAAATAATTTTATTTGGAGGAAGATTTATAAGCTTGTTGATTTAGGTAAATAAAACAAACTCAATCTCTATCGGTATTTCATGTTAATTGTCATTTCCTTAATAGCATATACTAAAAGTGGCTTCTAATTATTATATTTATACTCTTGGAATTAGAAGAAGCTCTCTCCTGCTACTAAACATAAGTCAATGTATGACGTCCTCTATACTTCCTTGCTCATGCCATTCATTCCCTTCTCTATCTCTTCAGCTCTAAAAATGTTATCCTTCCTTACTAACACAGTACATATAATACTTTCTTCTTTAAGTCTTTCCAATCCCTCCAACTGGACATGACTTTACAATACTTTGTTGGCACCTAGATGTAATGTGAGTGCTTGTCTTATCTTTTCTCCTAGGAAGAGAGTTTCTTGAGGGTTGTGACTCCATCATTCATTTTTGTATAATACTGTTTAATATATGTTTAATGAATGACTTTGCCGTTAGTATCTTTTTTCCATCAAGACTGAAAAGTAATATAAAATTAAAAGTAATTTCAGCTTTAACCTGAAGATTCTGTGATTCGGTTAGCAAGACTAGGAAAAAATGTTGTGAAATACATATCACCAAGCAAATATGAACTCTCTCCCGGAACTGCATACACTAGGCACAAAGGTTGTATCAAACAAGAATCTCACTCTGATGGAAGGGAAAACTGTCAAAGCAAGTTTCTGGCCAAATGACCAACCATCTTAAATCCTTTCTGAAAGCAGGCAGAATACAAAGTAGAAATCTATAAGTATTGATTTAAACTGAATTCACTTAAAATCTATTCCATTTCTAAAGGGTAATAAATTTTGGAACTTCAAGGAGATGGTCTATCCTAAGTACAAAATGCCAAAGACCTGAAGACAATAAAGCCCACTGAAATGCTTTCATTCATAAGTAACCACCCTCAGTTCTAAAACAACTTTAAAATCAGGCATTTGAAGCACAATAGGGACACATGAACCCCACCCCCACTTACAATCCACAATTCCTTATCATCTTAACTTTATTTTTTAAGGATAGGTTGGTATTCTTTGAGGAATGACAGAGAAATGACAACCAAAAGAAATCCCCTACCCCCCACCCCCAAGTATATGAAAAGTTTTGAAAATTTACTAATGTCTTATAAGAAAGTTTTGGTATAAAGATTACAATGAATATTTCCAGGCTTTAAAATCAGTTCATTTCTTTCAGAGGATGTTTCTTCCAGAGACCGAATCACTGATTTATATTTATATATTTTAGGTAACCTGAGATTTTCTATATGTACTTCCCCAAAATACTGAATAATGTCTCAATAAACACTTCACTGAAAAGGATTCCATTTAGACTGCCATCAACATAAAGAGTATTACCTGTACATCATAACCATCCCAGCCTTTGTTCTGACACTGTATGACTTTGGGGGTATAAGAATCACATCCAGCTGTGCCTCCAACACATTTCAACTGTGGGATCGGATCCAACCTACGGGAAGTAGTATAGCGGTCATAGTGGAGGGTAAGAGCTTTTATATCCCGCAACAATATTCTGTCTGAAACAGTAAGAACACAGATAAACAGATGGTAAATATCTTGTCATATAGAAAGATTCATTCTAGTAAAACTCTTGTCATCGAAAATACTTTCAAAAGTAAGGGTCTTTCTTGCCTTTTGAGGATGACTAAGGAAGAGAAGATGGAACAGTTTCCCAAATCCCAAAGCCATCGCAACAATCTTCAGGCCCTTTGCACAAAAGTCAGAAAGTCACTCCTTTAAGGTCTCCCTTCATTTCAGGATTGATGTCCCCTAAACTGCTTCTATATCGTAAGTTCTACATAATTTTTGCAAAACCAGAACCAAAAGTTCATTTACCTGAAACGTTGTACTACTGTATGACAATCGACAATAATATCAATGGTTAATTAAAATAGCAAAACATATACATGAATGTTCCTGAAGCACATTTAATGACTTAAATGTCTGTCAACAGATGAATGGTTTAATAAAATTTTGGCCTATTCACAAAGTGGAATATTCTATAGCAGTTAAAATGAGTGAACTAGAATTCATGTATCAGAATAGAAATAGTAAAAACATTTTAAGCAAAATGCAAGTTGTAGAATGTTTAGTAGGATAGCTTTACATAAACCTCGAAAACTGGCAAAACAGTACTACGTATTGTTAAGGTCTATACGTGTATATACCAGTAGTATGAAAACATGCATAGGAATGACTAAACACCAAGTTCAGAGCACCTCTGAGGTGAGAGGGAGAGCAGAGACTTTCGCTCTCTATCCCTAATGTTTTATTACTTTGCAGGGGGGAGGTTTGCTTGCAAATATAGTACAATGTAAAGATTCGATAAAACTGGGTGGTGGGTACATGGGTTTTCATTGTGTACTTCTGTGGGTTTAAATATTTTAAATATTTCACAATTTTAAAAATTAAAAAGTTAAACTATTTCACAAATTAAAAATCATATTGACAAAGCATGTTTAAAAAGAAGTCAAAACAAGGAAATTACGGCCGGCATTGATGTATCAATACATAAATGAATTTTGAAGTGTTATTGGAAAATGAATAGTCTTCCTACTTATCGTTCTCAGATTATGATGGAAGATACTGTGGATTGGTTCACTCAACATCCATTTTGCCCTCAAACTTGTATGACTTCTTGCAAAGCTAAAAGACTCCTAAAACCTCTTGCAGCTACAAATCCCAAACGTGATTTCGGTTCTGTCAACCGGAGGGACTTAAGCGAGATCTGGAGACCAGAGCTTCGATTCAGACTGTGTTCGGGCTAGCAGGCAGTCATGGGGGCTCGGGGTCCTCCTGACACTGGCCAGTGCTCCGTAATTAGCGTCGTGGAAGCCGAGAGGCTTGATGTGAGCCATCCAGTGTTCACTGCTGCACATGTAGCAGACATGACTTCCCACCATTTTGTTAGCACCCAATTCCCTATATTCAACCTGTCAAATTAGCAAAATTTGCTCCCTCTCACATTCCACTGAAAGTATAATAAATGAATTGTTTTGCTGATGTGAACAAACAAGGTCAGGCAAAACAGAAAAGGAGATGGTAACAGAATTTTGGAAGATGAAAGCAGATGGACCAATAGTTAGGTGACTAGTCCTAAATGTAAGTCAAGTGCCAGACCAGCAGGTGGGAAAACTGAGAACCAACCTGACACACATAATGGAATCCCTAAAAGCAACAGGAAATGGCAGCTCTTGAATTGGAGCTGACTAAAGCAAGCACTACAAGGTGAAAGCTGCTTGAGAAGAAGCTACATCCCTAGATGGTCTCCCCAGCTCTTTTCATTCATATATATATATATATACACATACACATATATACATACACATATACATACATATACATATACATATTTCACAATTTTTTTAAATGCAAAAGTAACACTTTTTCCTTTTAAAAAGAGAAATCCATTCTTCCTCCAATTTCACATTTCTGTGATAACCAAAATTAGCAGCCTGGTCATTACCTTTTTCTTGCTCACACAAACAAATACATATACAAGAGTTGTTTTGATTTTTGTTAGTGTATTTTTATAAAATCGAATCATACAGTGCATATTACTCTTCACATGCTTTTGCACTTAATCAGACATCAAGGATATTCCCTCATGTCAGCAAATACAGATCTTATTTATATTTATTTACCAAAAAAAAGAGCTTAATAAATTTGACTAAGCTGAGACTTACTGGTCACCCTTCTCTCACCAAAATACAATAAAACTAGAAATATAATAATATAAAGTAATATAATAACATATAAAATAGTAAAAAGACAGCTGAAAACCAATAACAAAGAAAGGAAAATTGGGTGACAGCAATCAAAACATATCTGTAATTAAATCTATAATAATGTAAACAGTAACACAGGATTAGGAAAATTGACCATGTGCACAATGTATAAAAATTAATCCCTGATGGTTTAACACTTACCATAAAACAAACAACAAATTAAAAATACTAGAAGAAAGCACAAAAAGAAAGAATATGTTTATGGTCCTGGGATGGGAAAGATCTTAAGACACCAAAAGCAAGACTGACCAGCAAGATAGTGACTATACTTGGCAAATCATGTTCAACCTATGAAAACCCAAGAATCCATAACAATACTCAAAGGGAAAGCCAAAAACTCACTTGTCTATACTTAAAGTGGCTACCAATTGCCTCCTTAGTTTGAAAACTAGCAATTAACGATTTTAAATTAAATGTTTATCCTGAATTTCCAGCCAGAACCATAATCTGAAATAGCCTCAGTTGATAAGGAAAATCTCAACTTTACTGAAGAATATCAATCAATAAATGCAGAAGAAGTGACAGAATTAGAAAAATCATCATCTTCCAACCCCTAAAGAAACAGATTCAGAAAAGGATTAATTAGTTTTAAAATCATTAAGTGAATGGATATTGGTATGGTGCCAAGTAACATTACATGGAGTGCTTTCTAGTCATAAAAGGGGAAAAGTGTAACTTCACGGGGGAGAAATAAGCCACTGTAATCCACTAGTCAAACTTAGCACTGCTAATGGTATAAAGATCGATATTACACCATCTCCTATGATGTAATCCCCAGAAGTATTTAATATGAACCTAATCAATCCTTTGGACCTAGCATTCAGTTTACTAGAAATACAGGGAAGAAAAAAGAAAGCTAAAATAATGTCATGAGAAAACAGAATCCAGAACGTACGATATTCTAAAGGACAACTGGCCCAATCCCTTCAGCAAAGCAGTAGCATGAAAAAAAGAGACCATTCTACATTTTCAAAAGACTTAAGGGGTAATTCAGTCAGATGCAATGCCTGGTCCTGGACTGGGCCCTGGTTTGAACAAACTAGTTCAGACATTTTAGGGACAACTGTGATATCTGGCTATGGAATGAGTAATTAGTTGATATTAAGAAATTAGGGTCAATTTTGTTAGATGTAATGTTATTTTTACTAGGTGGGGAAAAGTTCATTAAAAAAAGGCTTATATTGAAGGATTTAGTTATGGCCTATCATGATGCCTGGAACTTACATTAAAATATATCAACATTTTAAAAAAGAGAGAGGTGAAAGAAAACAGAGACTATAAGATTAATGACTTTCCATCAAAACTTAAAACATTTTCCCCAGAATTCCTCCAGTAGACTGACGAGAATGACTTAGTGTCAAGGGATTCTAATAAAATGAGTATTTGGCTTTTCCAGTATCTATGTGGAGGAACACAAGGAGAAGAAAGTAGAGAACAGCTTCTGAGTAATCATCCAACAATGTCTGTCACGCTTGGTACAAAGAGTAGTAGAAATAAACATTTTATTTAGAGTTGTTGGACCTACAAAATCCAAGAGAACTTCCCAAAAGACAACTCTGCTATATTAAGAGAATTTGACAAAACGGCTGGATATTTTATCAATTACCCAAAGGCAAAAGCTTTTTCTATAATTGTAATGTCCGATTACAAAAGAAAATGTAAAGTCTATCTCAAATTAGTGACAAACTACATACATCCATAAAATATCTAGAAATAAACTTAGGGTCAATATGTGATCTATATAAGAAATATATATATATAACAGAACCTAAATAAATTTAATGCACTTCCAACCAGAAGCCCAACTGAGCTTTTTTGTTTTTTGCTTTTTTTTTTTTTTTTTTGGCTCCGTTGGGTCTTCGTTGCTGTGCGCGGGCTTTCTCTAGTTGCGGCGAGCGGGGGCTACTCTTCGTTGCGGTGCGCGGGCTCCTCATTGCGGTGGCTTCTCTTGTTGCAGAGCATGGGCTCTAGGCGCATGGGCTTCAGTAGTTGTGGCATGTGGGCTCAGTAGTTGTGGCTCACGGGCTCTAGAGCACAGGCTCAGTAGTTGTGGCGCACGGGCTTAGTTGCTCCGCGGCATGTGGGATCTTCCCGGACCAGGGCTCGAACCCGTGTCCCCTGCATTCGTGGGTGGATTCTTAACCACTGTGCCACCAGGGAAGTCCCTACTGGGTTTTTTTGGAACTAGAAAGAAATTATGTTAAAGGCTTATGGAAAAATTAATGTCTATAAACAGCCAAAAAAATTTCTGAAAAAGAATACATTGCTTAAATAAGCAAAAAGGATATATTGTACAGCACAAGGAAATAGAGCCATTATTTTGTAATAACTTTAAATGGAGTATAATCTATAAAAATATTACAATTGCTATGTTGTAAACATGACACTAATATTGCAAGTCAACAATACATCAATTTTAAAAAAAAGAATGCATTGTTTTACCAAATAATAAAGCTTACTATAAAATTAAAATAATCAAAATAGTATGGAATAGTAACAGAAACAGACAAGTGAACTGTGAAACAAAAGAAAGTCTAGAAATAAATCCAGATATATGTGGAAATTCAATACAAGATAAAGTGGGTTTTTGTTTTCTAGGTGTTTTTTTTTTTTATCAAGCATCACCATATTTTATTTATAAAACGAAGCACAATAGCATCCTTTACCGTTGATAAAACTCAATATTCTGCACAACTCTTTCTGCCCTGCTTAGCCTGTGTGAGGAAAGACAAATGATGCATCTCAAACCCACAAGTAATTTAAAAAGTAGAGTAAACTGGGTCTGAGTTACAACGAGTTGCAGTAGCCTCAAGTGGGATCTCAGTAATACTGTACAGAATAGTGATTCTGAGAGACTACTCCTTAAATGAAAGGAAACTCTTCTCCAACCAGCAAACGCGGGCTTTTCAATTTAGTGGAAAAAGGATGTCTTCTTTAATAAATGGTTTTGTCATAACTGACTACACAGCTAGAATAAAATCCACCTAAAGCTATATAAAAATTTAATTCCACATGATCCAAATATCTAAATTTCCAAGAACTATACTAAAATAAAATATGCTATATTAAACTCAACCTACCTCCTAATAAATAAAAAATTATAACAATGAAAATGTTCAATGGTTTAAAAAATCAGAATATTATTAAACTAAATAATGGGAATAATAACAACTTGAATTTGTTGTAGCAGGGCTGAGATAATGCAAAGAACACTGAACTAAATTCCCACCACCAGCTTGCTGTATGACTTCAGCCAAGTCAATTTATCTGTATAGAAATTACCTGTAAAGTTAAAACGATATCAACCTTAAAACTGGTTGTGAAGTTTAGATATGATTTACTAAAATTATGTGGCAGAGTACTTGACACATAATAGGTGATCAAGTATGATAAATATTACTGAGAATGTTTAAGGAGCCATATACCTATGTGTTATCATTACCATGCCTCTACAGCATCTTTCTTCCCTAGAGATCCTAAAGGTTGCTATGTTTTGTGTCACCCAGAATACATATGTTGAAGCCTTAATCCCCAGTGTGATGGCATTTGGAGGCAGGGCCTTTGGGAGGTGATTAGTTTTAGATGAGCTTCTGAGGATGGAGCCCCAGTGAAGGGATTAGTGCCCGTGTAGGAAGAGGAAGAGACCAGGGCCCCCATCCACCCACTCACCCCACCTACCCCCACCCTGCCCCACCCCTGCTCTTGTTATGTGAGAACATAACAAGAAGACAGTCATCTGCAGAGCAGGAAGAGGGCCCTCTCCAGACACCAAACATGCTCGCACCTTGATCTTAAGACTTCCCAGCCTCAGAATGCGAGGAATAAATGCTGCTTACCACCCAGTCTGTGGTATTTTGTGATAGCAGCTCGAACTAAGACAAGGTCTAAGAACAAAATGCTCACAACCTTACTCCACTAGTACATCAGTCAAGGGTAACACAGAGTTCCCTGAAGTCCAGACTCACAAATCGAAATCCACTTGCAGGTCTCAAACTTAAGATGAACAAAACCAAACTCCCCCAAGCCTGATTCTCCCACAATCCCACATCTCAGGAAACGGTAATTCCATCCTTCTAGTCACTCAGACCCAAAACCTTGGAGTTATCTTTGTCTTCTCTCCTCCTCTAACCCCTGTATCTAATCCCTCAGAGTATCATGTCAGCTCCACCTTCAGAACAGCTGAGAAGCCCACCACTCTCACCAACTGCACTGCTTTCCCCCCACCGCCGCCAACCATCACCACTCTCGACACTTACTGCACAAGCAGTCCCTTCACTGGCCTCCCAGCTTCCCCCCACCCACTCTCGCTCCCACAGTCTGTTTTCCACAGAGCAGACAGAATGTGCCTTTAAAATACAGATCATATTAAAAAAAATATAGAATAGAATAGAATAGGATAGAATACAGGTCATAGCAGACCCGTCCCTTCAGGGTTCTCATCAAATGTCACCTTAACAGTGACTTCTTCCCTGACTAATGTATATTTTGAAAATCCCTGCTTCTGCCTGCACACCCTGCCCTCCTTTCCCTGTTTTATCAATGTCCAAACCACTATTCACAATATGGCATGCTATTTACCTGATTTGTTTATTTTCTATTTCTCCTCAATAGGTGTAAATTCCAGGGCGAAACACTGTTTCGTTCACTGCAATATTCCCAACACCCAGAAGAGTGACAAATACAAAGTAGCTCAATAAAGAATTGTGAAAATTTTTAGGTAATCTCTTTAGAACTGGCACAATTTTTTTTTTTTTCTGGACAAATTTTTGCTTTATGTTAGCTAAAGACAAAGTGAGTACAACCAAAGTCAAACAAAAGACAAATGAGGGACTGACTACTGCTTGATAAAACTACTTGATAAAAACTAACTCAATAAAATGCCTTCATAAAATAGTTCCTCAAAAGAAATTTAAGGCCATGTAGTTTGATTGTGTTTACTCTGCAAAATATTTTGGTGCCTTTTGTTCCAGAACAAATAGTTTTACAGAGTAGGTACGCAAAGAGCTACTAGGAAAATGTTCATCATTAATTTAAATTTGGCTCTGTTTTTTTATTCCCCTGACTCTTCATCTGTAAACCTCCTTTTTTTATTCAAGAATTGATTGAGGGTTCAACTAATGTTTTAATCCAGTTTTTAAATTGCAATTCTGATCAAAGTCTCCTCTCTATATAAAACTTTCTAGAAATACATAAGGAAAATGTACAGACATTTAAATCCAACTTGGCTTTTTATTAATTAGTAATAAAACATCCACATCAAAGGAGTACGCAAAATCAAGTACTTACAAATAGCACCTTCTCTCTCATTTTAGCATTTAAGAATAAAAATAAGAAGCAACAGAAATAAATCTGTTGCTTAAGTTCAAAAACACAGGCATTTCCTATCACCAAATCACGACTGCAATATGGGTACACCTTCCATGCTTTAACATCTTTACTCCCCAAAACAAAAATGATGTTTTCATTGTTTGAAAGTCATTTTTTACATCACTCCAACTTAACAGCATGCATCATTTATTAAATGGAAAACTGTATGTATGTATGTATACACATATATATACACACACATATGTATTAATTACATGGAATATTCTCGATCCCATAAAAATTCGTTAGACAATTCTAATAACATAGTGATATAAAAGAACTTTTTTTCCTAGAAATCACTTATCGTGTACCATCACAAAAAAAAATTTTTTTTAATTCAACAGGAAAAGCCGGTGTAACGCAATGTACGTCACTGTAATGGTCAGAATAAGCAGCGTGAGTTGTGCTCACATAAATAGTACAGTCTATGATTCTGCTAACCTACCTCCAAGGTTTGCAGCCCTGTCCACTGTGACTCAAGGACTGCCGGTGCCATGGTAACTGCCAGGTACAGCAACAGGCAGCCATGACAACAGTCAGCGACGATGACATCAGACAGTTTTGACAACAAAGCAAGATGCGCAGTTGAGGGTCGAGCTTTCCGGCCAGACCCAGGGAATGAGGGCTGTAGCCAGAGAAAGAAGGTGGGCAAATTCTGGGAGTCCAAGCAAGGGAGAAGGGAACGTTAACAACACTAGAGTAGTCCCGCCCCGCCCACTCCCCAACAGTCCACACTCGTCCAGGAGGACGTCTGCGAAGAGCAAAGAGGTCAGGCAAGGGCACAGATGAACAGCGAAGAGGATGGAAATGAGGAATTAGGGTAGAAGGGCTCAAGGGGCGGCGAACAGAAATGGTGGAGCCTCTTAGCGCTGCCTGAAGGCAGCAGGAAGGGGGGAGTGAAGGCAGCACTCACCAGGGTCGTGCCAGCCCCGGGCAGAGCCTGCGATCAGCAGAAGCAAAAGGAGGCTGAACAGAGCGCAGCGTCCAGCCGCTTCCGGCCCGCCGGCCGCCACCATGGCGCTCGGTGAAGATGGAGCGCGGCTGCCGGGAGCTCGCGGGCCGGAACCCTGGCTGCGGAAGGCCGCGCACCGCTAAGCACCGACGCCGGCAGCTTCCGCCGCGGAGAAAGGAAGGTCTAACGCAGAGCCCCTACCGCAGGGAACGTCCGTGCGCCAGTCTGACGTTACTACAGCAGCAGCGCTTGGGGGAACTGGAGTGGTCGCTGCTGTCCCCGCCCCTGGAGCCCAGCGCGGCTGCGGGCGGAGTCGAGGGCGGGGTGCCTCCGTTGAGGGCGGAGCCAAGGGCGGGACGCAGAGGCTGTGGGCGGGGCCTAGGGCCGCCCTCCTGAAGGTTTAGCGCGAAGACTGAAACCATCACAACGCAAAATCTAAGTGTAGTCACGTTATTTACAAAACCTTAATAACCTTCCCGAGGGACGCTACTGTGCCTTACTCAACTTCACGTCTTCAGCAACTAGCACAGCGTCTGGCGCATGATTTGTGTTCCATTAGTTTGCTAAATACAGAGTGGATTTGAGAGAGGCAGCACGGAGACGCTCAGAACCTTTACGTATTTCCTTCCACGTGGAGACAGTGGGAATTTACAAGATATCCGGAGGAGAAACTACCACCTAAATAAAGAACCAGCCAGGGAAAACAGTTAAGAGTGCATAGGCATTATCTTTGAGGTCTGACAGTCCTCAATTTCTCTCCTTTATTCATTCATTCAACAAATAATAGGTTGAACGCCTAGTATGTGTCTGGCGCTGTTTTCAGCTTGGAGTGCAGACAAGGTCCCTGTACTCATGGAGCTTACACTGATGAGAACTAAGACAAACAAAATTAAATAATAAATTAATAAACAAAGATAATAGTGATAAGTGTATTGATGAAAATAAAACAGGGTGATACAGTAGAGACTAGGAGCCAACTTCAGGGAGGGCCTTGCTGAGGAACTGATTTTGAAGCTTTGAGACCTGAATGATGAGAAAATACAAAGATCGGGGGAGAGCCTTCACCGCCTGGGGAACAGTGGATGCAAAAGCCCTAAGTTTCTGTTTTGAGGAACATCATTCACTAATTTGATTAACACCTTTATCTATTTAGCACCTAACAGTACCTAACAGTACCTGCCAGGCACTGTTCTAGGCACTGGGGATACAGCAATGAATAAAACAAAACTTAGGGGTTGGGGGAGGCAAACAAAGCCAGGGCAACTGAAGCAAAGTAAGTTTGGGGAAGAGTGGAACAAGAGGAGGCATAACAGTGGTGGCTTGGAGTGGGACCAAGTGGAACCGGAATAAAGATAATAGAGAATTCTGGTCTCTACATGTTAGGTTTGAGGTGACTTTTAGGAATCCAGGTAGACATGTCAAATAGACACTTGGATATACAAGTCTGAATTTTAAAGCCAAGGTAAACCTGGTAGTTATGCTATCAAAAAGAAGACAGTGTTTAATGCCACAGGAAGAGATACAATTCATAGGGAGAGAATTTAGATATAGCAAAGATGGAGGCCCAGGACCAAATTAAGAGAACACTAACATTTGAACCTTGAGCAGAAGTTCCTAGAAAGAGTCTGAAAAGAAATCTCTGGTGAGGTATAAGAAACAAACAGGAGAACAGTGGTATGGTAGTTGAGAGAAAGAATGGTCACCAGTGTCCACTGTTGTTGAAAGTTTGGATCAAAAAGTGACCTTTGGATTTTGAAATGCAGAGGTCACTAATTACCTTAAAAAGAGAATTTCTGTTATTTGAGATCCCATCAATTGCCATGTACAGTTCTAGACAGTGGTGAACAAATATAAAATGTTGTACAAATTTACACTCTAGTGGGAGAGACAGCCAACAAATAATATAGTTCAGATAAATAATAAGTGCCTTCAACGAAGATGCAACACAGCCAAAAATAAATTAATTTAAAAAAAGAAAGGAAATTAGGGGACTAGCACTTCCCTCAGCCACCAGGGCTTGTGCCCCAAAAGGCTTCCTAAATGTGATCTTCACCTTCCCCACCCCTGTAAACACTATCCCTTCCCCATTATGGCTTTTCCCTTTTCTCTCCTAGTTACACACCTGTTCATCCTGCTGTTGTCCCTCCCTCGGGGAAATCTCACCTGACTGATCTAAATCAAAGACTGTCACAGGACTGTCTACCCACTTTCTTTGCAATTATCATTGTTGCAATGATACGCTTTTTCGTGTCTGTCTCTCTCACTAAACAGCAAGTTCCCTGAGGACAGAAACCGTACCTAGTTTTGCTCACCTCAGTGTTCCCCACACATAATCAATAAATGTTCAATTTGTAGGATTACTTAACTAAATGTATTTGTACCTCTGCTTACTTTTTTCCTAGCACTGTTACTACAAAAAAAAAAAAAAAAAAAAAATCTCACAGACTCCCAAGAGCTCGGATTTGTATTAAATCCACCTGTTACTGGGTCCCGCCGCTCCTCCCTCTGGAGGTGGGTCTCACCAGACCCTAGTTCTGTGTCGGAAAGCGAGAAGCCTAGTGCAGACCAGCCAACTGGCCTTACTGCTCCTTTATTACAAGATAGGGAGGAGAAAGAAATGGGTGCGCTTTGAAGGACGCAAAAGGATCCCCCAAAGGCATCACACCAGGCCTCCCAAAGGACCGCGTCGACTCGCGCTCCCTTCCCGAAGGATGGGGAGGTTGCGGGATGCGCGTTGGGGGCTGCGGGATGGAGCTTCCCCGACACTGCAGGGAACACGGGAGCTGGAGTCTCCACGGCCCGGGAACCGGGGCGGACGCGAGAAGCCTCGCAGGGCGGCGATGCCACGGGAGCAGAGCCGGGGAGGAAGGGGTCAGCCCGAAGGCCCCCAGCCCGGCGCGCCCCCCGCGCCCCAGCGCGAGCGCGAGCCGCCGGCGGAAGTGCTGCATAGCGCACTTCCGGGTGTTGTCTGGCCGCCGCCGCGCGTCTCCGGTCTCCCGGCCGCCGCCGCCGCCGCCGTCGCCGCCGTCGCCTCGGGTCTCGGAGGCAGGAGCGACGTCACCGCCATGGCCGGCATCAAAGGTGGGCTTGGGGCTCTGGGCGGCCGGAGGGCTGCGCGGCCGCCCCCAGAGAGGGAGAGGGGGCCCACGCAGGCCCCGCACGCCGCCTCCCGGGGCCGGGCGCGCGCCGCGGGGCCGCTGCGCTGGCGGCAGAACCCTGACCCCCGACCCCGACCCCCGGCCTGCGCCCTCGGAGCCGAGGTGGGCGCGGCGGCCTCAGGGAAAGGACGGCGGGGTCGGCGGCTTGTGCGCCAACCCCCACTTTCTGCTGAGCTCGGCAGCCTCGCTCCCACTCGTCGCGCCCCGTACGGAGAATGAAGTGGACCGCGGGGTGTTCGGAGTCCCGCAGCCGCTCGGGCCATCACACATGTTTTGCAGGAGTTTGCCTCCGAGAGCGAGGGGGGCAGAGGGTGGTTTTGAGGGGGTCGCTAGAGATGCCAGTTACGGAAAATCAGTGTCATTTCCCATTTAAAGGCACAAGTGCGGTCTTCGGGCGCTGAGCCCAACCGAGTCCTCCAGGAACGCCCTGGAAGGCCTTAGGGATGGTTCTTTCCCAAACCTCGGCGGTCACATCCACGGTCAGGACCCGCACTCAGAGCTTTACGCTCCTTTTAAAACGGATGCATTTTGATTTGCGGTGTTGGGCTGATAGGGTAGACCCTGTGAACGACCCCAAAGGGCTCCTTCTCCCTGCCCTCTTCACAGTTGCACGTGGAGGCTTTTTCACATTTCAAAGTTTTTATTTAGTTGGGTTTTTTTTTTTTAAGGTAAAAGAGTTTTTCATTAAAACTCAGTGGCAAACACTCGTTTATTAGTCAGTTTCCTTTAGAAATAAGGAATGTCGCATGCTTTCCAACTGTTTGGTATTTTTGTTAGCGTGGTTAGAAGCAAATACCATTAACAACGTTTTCAACTTAATTCTTGACAAGGAATTACGTTGATTTCCTGACCTGAGGCTTTGTAGAAGGGGCAGGCAAGCAGGAAGTGAAAAACTTCAATAACAGTGTTTTTTCTGTGTTTTTTATTTGCTTTAAGGACAGCTTTTGCTGAGCTGCTTCCCCAGAGTCACATTTTTACTGTTTCTTGTTTGTTTGTAACATCTGAAGACATTTCATTTCCTATAGAAAACTTTGTCAATTGACCAGCTGAGATACTTTCCAGTCTCCTTTTGAACTCTAACAGACCTTTTAAAATCCCTGTGTGAAAGGCAGTTATGGTAGAACGCTGTGTTTTTTAGGATGTTGCCAGTTTCTCAGTTCTTTGCCAGTTTCTCAGTTCTTCCCCATTTCTTTACTGTCAATAAATGCAGGAGTCTCTCTCTCAAGAAAATTGTGTTTGTGGACTTAGGTGAATATTAATCAGCAGAAAGTGTCTCGGATGGGATTGTACTTACACTTTTGGTTTCAGTAAGATTTTCTGATTGTTATGATTGCTTATCAGGATGTTTTCTTCCTGTTGGCCTATCTTTATGTTAGGCAGGAGTGTTGCTATGATTTAATCCACGACTTATTTCTTAAGCCATTTGCCTATTACTTTGTTATATATTGGATTTTTCTGGTAACTCCCAGGTTAGGGAACTGGTCCCTTCTCCTACTGTAGTCTCTTCGTAATCAAGAACTAGCACCCAGTCTTTTGAGAGTTTAGATAAATTGGGCTGTTCCATCCCCAGCCTGGAGGCTTTGGGAGTAGAAGCCAGACTCATCTAAGTTTTGCCTTCTGGACGTCAAATCACTCAATTACAGCATAAAATTTTGCCTCATTGATGTGTCATCTAAGACAACCATTTATACACAAGTGATGAGTTTTGTATATAAATCAGCCTAATTGCTTATTTCATAAGAGGAGAAACTTTACAACTTTTGAGAACACTTTTGAGCAGTTTATTTAACCCCATTGGCATTTATCTTATCCATTGTGACTGGGAGGTGAGATGTCACATAAAATTATTTTTTGATACCTGAATCTTATTTCAGTTCCTTGGGGGTTTTTTTTTGTTGTTTTTTTTTAAGAAATCATCTTCATTAACTTTTTAAGAGTGTACTCAAAGAATTTAGACTCTTTTTTGAGGATAAGAACATAAGTAGGGACTTCCCTGGTGGCACAGTGGTTAAGAATCTGCCTGCCAATGCAAGGGACGCGGGTTCGAGCCCTGGTCTGGGAAGATCCCACATGCCGCGGAGCAACTAAGCCCGTGCGCCACAACTACTGAGCCTGTGCTCTAGAGCCCGCGAGCCACAACTACTGAGTCCACGTGCCACAACTGCTGAAGCTCGCACGCCTAGAGCCCGTGCTCCGCAACAAGAGAAGCCACCACAGTGAGAAGCCTGCACACTGCAATGAAGAGTAGCCCCCGCTCGCCGCAACTAGAGAAAGCCTGCACAGCAACGAAGACCCAATGCAGCAAAAAATAAATAAAATTAAAAAAAAAAAAGGAACATAAGTAATTTTTCTCTGTCATAGAACAGAGTGAACTTCAGCAACCAAGTCCTAAGGCTACTTATCTCTTGGCCAAGATTATCTATCGCAAATCTGGTATGCTCTTTGAGATTTTTATGCCTGATTTAACCTTTTTTTGTTTTTCAGTCTCTTCCCCCCAATCAGAGGGCAGTTCTTGCTTGTATGCAGCTCTCCCTCCTATTTCTCATCTCTTTAAATATAGGAAGCAAAGTAAGCTTACAAAATTTTGTCTTCACAAGATACAGATAACGGTAATCCAGGAAAGGAAAGTTACTTTTCACTTAACTTTGTTCTGGCTACCTGAGTCGCCTATTGAAATATATATGTATAAGTGAGCATAGATGATCCTTTAAAATTAAAAGGTTTTATTCCGCTGGAATTCACACACAGTTGTCACAAAAAATGAATAAATAACTTCTGAATAAGAGCCTAAGTGTCTGCTTAAAAAGAATGTTAGCTTTAGTGTATGGGCTTTGTGGTATCTATGTTGTCTCCCTGTTTCCTTCAGGAGTCTAAGCTACATGCTGCATAAATGGCTTTTGAATAAATAAGGTGTTATTACAGTGATGAACTTAGCTGTTTGGCAGTTACATTTCGAAAAGCAGAGATGGTGTTTTACTTCTTCAGCATGTCTTATAACAAGTATCTTTAGTGTTCAGAGAATTATTTGCATTTTAGATCTAGTCCAACCCTTATTTTATAGAAGAAAGAACTGACACTTAGATGACTTATTTAGTCGGCTGGTAAGTGGCTGGTAGGAGCTGGGACCCAGTGCCTCCTGACTCTCCCTTACGGCTGTTTCTGCTCTGCTGCATTGGGCTCTCTTCTCTTTTTTCATCTCCCTCTCTCTCTCTTTTCCCTTTGCTTCCTTTTGTTCATTCTACACATATTTATTATTGAGTGTTAAGAGCTGAGGCCTGAACATCAGAAACAGAAGAACTCTTTCCCTGCTCTTGTGGCGTGAACAGCTTACAAGGGAAGACAAATACAAATCAATGTAACATTGCAGCTGTGATAAATGAGCACAGGGGAGGCATCCAGAGCAGAGAGGACCTCTGCACGTGCACATCCCTCAGCCTGGAATGTTCCCCCCAGATAGCCATGAGATTGATTCACTTCTTCATTTCATATAGATCTCTGCTTAGATGTGTCTCCTCATCAGAGACGCCTTCCCTGCTGATGCATCTAGAAAAGCACTCCCACCCCCTTACTTGATTTTTTTTTCCATAACATTTGACATTTATTTGCTTACTTTTTTAAAAAAATCACTTTATTCTCCCACCAGAATGTAAGCATGAGAGCAAGAGCTTCGATTTCTTTTCATTGCACTGTCTCCAGTGTCAAGAACAGTGTGTGACACACAGTAGGCACTCAGTAGATATTTGTGGAATAAGTGAATAAATAAACATAATGGAAATCGGTCTAGTCACGGGCTTTGCAAAAACTTCACTGAGGAAGAGATAACTGGGCTGTGACCTGAAGGAAAAGTAGGAGTTCACTTGGCAGAAAGAGGCAAGGACTGGGACAAGAATTCAAGCTCCATGAGTGTGACATGGCCTTGCCTGTTCATTAACATGTCCCCAGCACCTGTTAGGTATTTGGTTCTATGTAGACATTTCTTGAATGAAATAAGTGAATGAAAAAGCGTCTGAGGTAGAAGGGATAGCATGTGCAAAGGCCCTGTGGGTGAGGGAGCTGGCTGATTTCCAGGAGAGGAAAGGGGGCCGGTACAGCTGCAGTGCAGAGACCAAGGGGTGCTAGCCTGTGGTGATGTGTGTCCAAGCAAGGAAGTGGCGTCAGCTTATGAGGACCTGTCTTGAACTGAACAAAACAAATGGTAAACTTGGTGTTTTCCTCACTGCTTACATGGCATTCCCTTGTAAACATGAAGTTCCTCTTTTGCTGCAGATTAAAGTGCAAATGTGTCTTTTTCTTTGTGCAACTGAAAATCTAATGGCATTAAGGACTGAGTAAATGTGTTCACGGTTGACATGACCTACATCACTGATCTGAATGAAAACGAAATCTGCCCGGCTCCCATGTCAGTGGGTGTCCTTGATTATGACCATCTTAATTCAGAGAAGTATATCAGTAGTTCTTAGCAGGATTTAACCCCTTAAGTGTTAATTTTGGTATATGTTGGATTTTGTCTTGGTAATTTGTAGACCTTCGACAGCTCTTTTGAATTTTAATGTTTCTGTTAAGGTTAGTAGACTGCATCATTTAAAAAAAAAAAAGTAAGTTATTCTCTTAGCCACTGTAGTTGCAGAAATATAGGTTATATAGAATTCAAAATAAATTGATCATTTGTTTCTTTGCTTAATTCTAAGCCATTGATTAACTATGTATATTCAAGGAAGTTGTTTCTACTTACTTATCTATATGAAAACACTTTATAAAACATAATGCTTTGTGTAAGTGTGTGTGTGTGACTTAAGAAACTATATTTCACCTATAGAATGCATCTGTTGCTTGTGATAATGTCTTAAAACAGTGATACCACCGAAGGATTGTACCTGTTATCCTGCAGATTTTCTAATGTGTAGGAGCTTAGGGAAAGAAACCCAGCTATTGTTTTGCAAACTATTTAAATATCTGTAGCAGAATTAATTGACTGAGTTTACTGACTACAGATATCCTCGGACACTTTTCACCTGTGCCTGTTGGGGGTGTGTGTGCAGGAAGTAGGAACTGCTCAGGAGAGGGTTTCCCACAGATGAGGCTTCTGAAGTCCAGGAAAGTTGACTGCGGAGTTTCTCCACATACCACTTTTCAAAACTGTAATGATCTGAGGAGTGAGTATCATACTAATGCCTGGAGGAGCATTGGTCTCGCAGACTGGGATGCTCATTTGACATGGAACCAGTAATTTGGGAATGTGGTGATGTGCTGGCGATAGGTCAGGCCTTTGAATATCAGTATCACTGTATTTTGCTTTGAAGATGCCACAAAAGACTTATTCTGAAACCAGGTAACTTCAGCTTTCGAAGATGATTCACTAATACATTTGCTTTTTTGGTGTGTTTTGTTTGCTTTTTGCCTCTGGGATCACAGGTAATGTTCAGACTGTTAATAGTAATATTAATAAAAAATAGTATTAATTTAATTACTATTTCAATTTGTCTTTTCATTATTTACTTTGCAGCTTTGATTAGCTTGTCCTTCGGAGGAGCAGTTGGGCTGATGTTTTTGATGCTTGGATGTGCCCTTCCCATATACAAGTATGTAAAATTGCTGTCTTCTTGAGTGTTTAAGTGTAAAATTTTTCTACTTTTAAAATTAAAAAAAATTTTTTTTTACTACAATAGAAGTAATCCTGAGAAATGATCATTTACCAAGGACGAACTTTAAGTCTTCACTTAAAATGTGTTTGAAAAGATTTTAGGACAGCAGCGTGCAAAAAAGACTTTGGCTGTCCTTGACTACTGCTAAGTCTTTAATGGCAGGATAGCAACACAGTAGCCCAGCACTACTGCTTAATTTTGAGAACCAACTGATTAAATTAAATACAAGAAAATGTAAAATGTCTTTGGAGCAAAAACAAACAAACAAAAACCTGTAAGCAGAGTGAAGAGCAACTGACAAAAAAAGTCATGTAAACAATTACTTTCCTTAGGACAGAGAGAATTTTTTTAAATTAATAGGATAAATTAGTAAGAAAAATACAGGGCTTCCCTGGTGGTGCAGTGGTTAAGAATCCGCCTGCCAATGCTGGGGACACAGATTCGAGCCCTGGTCCGGGAAGATCCCACATGCCGCGGGGCAACTAAGCCCGTGCACCACAACTACTGAGCCTGCGCTCTACAGCCTGCGAGCCACAACTGCTGAACCTGCCTACCACAACTACTGAAGCCTGCACACCTAGAGCCCGTGCTCCGCAACAAGAGAAGGCACCGCAGTGAGAAGCCTGCACACCTCAACAAAGAGTAGCCCCCGCTCGCCGCAACTAGAGAAAGCCCACACGCAGCAACCCAACACAGCCAAAAATAAGTAAAATAAATAAATTTCTTTTTAAATCAGAAAAAAAAAAAATACAGACAATGCAATAGAAAAATGAACTACAGATATGAAAAAAGAACTGCAGATTGCTACTAAGAACATGAAAATACACTCAACCTCACTCAAAATTAAATGAAATCCATTGGCAAAGATAAAAGATATGGCAAACAAGCATTGTCGTGTACTCTGGGTGGAAGTTTAAATAGGTGCAAGTCCTCTGGGAGGCCAGCTTGCCTGTAGCTCTCAAAATGTATATATTCTTTGAACTAGCCTTTCCACTTCTTAGAATTACTCCTAGAAATCCACTTACAGATGTTTGCAAAGATATGTGTAGATATGGGGGAGAGTACGGATGTTCATGGCAGCCTTGTTTATAATAACAACAACAACAACAAACTGGAAGCATCCTAAAGGTCTGTCAAAAGAAAAATGATAAATTATAGTACATCCATCAATGAAAGTACTAGGCAGTCTTAAAAAGAAGAAGAGCTGGATTGCTAATATGTAAAATAAGATATATTATTAAATTTAAAAGCGCAGTGATTCATTCATATCTTTAAAGTTTATCTGTATGGGAATATGGAAGGACCCAGATCAGCAGGAGTGGGGAAGACACAGGCAACCTTGGTTTTTCACTTTTGTGCTTTTATATTTTTTGCACGTTTTTTCCCTTAAACTTACGTCCATTTGTAATTTTTTTTTCTTGAAATATTTAGGAAAAGATCTTTTAGGAAAAACATACAGATAAATCTTTGCTTATCATGTGTGTCTAAGTACAAGCAAATCTCCATTATGATGTGTATTTTATTTTATGGCAGTTTTAAAAGCCGTCTATTTCTTTTTAACTTTTTATTTTGAAATGACGATGGGCTCTCAAGAAGTTGCGAAAGTAGTATAGAGAAATCCCTTATACCCTTCATACATCTTCTCCCAGTGTTAATATCTTACACAGCTGTTTTATATGATCACAAACAGGAAATGACATTGGCACAATACAATAGCTAGACTGTAGACTAAAAGCCATCTACTTTTATTGTGATAAAGTTGATATTCTGACTGAAAGTCTTCAATATTACTGTCAGTTCATTTTCTGTATTTTGATTTCAGTATTTTGGGAGTTCCTAGTGACCTGTGGAAAGTTTGGGAGTGTTCCAGCTTCGTGCTAAGGCAGGATATTAGAAGTCAAGGGCATGAATCTTGAATTTTAAAAATTACTGTTAATAATTCCATTTTTCAATAATCCCTTTTTATTTATAACCTAAAATGAAAAAAATATTTTCAATTTTGGGCTTTGATTCCAACTGTTAAAATTCATAAAGTGTTTTCTTTTAATTCGAGAAATATTTAATCATTGTATCATAACTTTAGGAATACTGTGACTCTAAATGTCTCTCTTTTCAGTGTTCAGGTTATAGCTTATTTTTAAACTGTGTTATATTTTGTACCTTGCAACATGCTTCGGTCCTTATTTTTAAAAAGAGTGGATTTTGTGTGAGGAAAATGACAAAGATAGCAAAAACTACATTAACTTATTTTTCTTTTTCTAGCCAATACTGGCCTCTCTTTGTTCTGTTTTTTTACATCCTTTCACCTATTCCATACTGCATAGCAAGAAGATTAGTGGATGATACGGATGCTATGAGTAACGCCTGTAAGGAACTGGCCATATTTCTTACAACGGGCATTGTGGTCTCAGCTTTCGGACTCCCTATTGTATTTGCCAGAGCACACCTGGTAAGTGAAAGCATTCTTCTACTAATGGTTTTACATTAGATTGTGTTCAGTTTTTCTCAGGAAAAAAGTTTTTGTTAAATGACATGAAAAAGAGATGAGAGACATAGGAGCCTAGAGGATAAGAGATAAAAAAAATCTTACTTTTGTTGTTGTTAACTGGTGGAAATACTGGAGAGCGTTGGCAGCGACAGTTGGCTTGCCAGTACTTCACTGTCAGAATTGGGCACATGGACACGGCCAGTGCTGAACAACCACAGGCCTGCCCTGTACGGCTTAAACATGGAAGACCCAGGAGATCCCATGTTCTCCGCAGGTGGGAGAGTACCAAAGAGTAGAAGAGGCCTCCCAGACTCACCAGTCAGATTCGCTCCTCCACCTCTGGGCGGGTGGAGGTGGCAGAGAAGACGGACTGGCCGCCCTTCCACATGGAGAGGGCGATGACTCCCCGCCTCTTGAAAAGAATGTGCACGAGTGTGTTTGCATCTCTGATACTTTAAATTTAATCTGCTCTCTAGATAAAATTTTTAGGTTCACTAATGAAGAGTTGGAACAAACTCCTTTGTAATCAAAAAATTGTAGAGTTCTGTGCTGCCTCCTCATAGCCTGGAAGTTAGGCTTGCTTTTGAATAATTATCATCTTCCATGACTTTCTGTCTCTGTAAAGGAACCAGCAATACATAAGAACAGCATTACATGTTCAGCAGCGTCAAAGTTATTATTACAAGTTGTATTTGTTTTGGATCGTGATGGGCTTCAACTAGAGCCTTGATTCACTTTTCGTTTCCTTGTTGTTTTTCATGTCTGTTAACTGGGCGTTTCTGTCTTCGTCTGTAGATCGAGTGGGGAGCTTGTGCACTTGTCCTCACCGGAAACACTGTCATCTTTGCAACTATCCTGGGCTTTTTCTTGGTCTTTGGCAGCAATGATGACTTCAGCTGGCAGCAGTGGTGAAAGGAATTACTGAACTCTTGTCAGATGGACTTCTTGTCCTTTCTCAGCCGTCCGTGCACACAGGAGCCGGGGCAGTGACGCTGAGCAGCGGAGCAAGCCTCTTGGGGGTGTTCTAGGTGCTCCTTCTCACTTGTCTTGTAAGCGTACTCTTTTCACAGAGACTTGCTGGAGGATTAAAAGGATTTTCTCTTTTGGAAAAGCTTGACTGATTTCACACTTATCTCTAGTATGCTTTTTGTGGTGTCCTGCTGAATTTAAATATTTATGTGTTTTCCCTGTTCAGTTTTTTTTTTTAACCAGTATGCAATGTTAAATATTTTTTAAATCTAATAACCATTTGCATTGGTTAGGAACTAGAGTTCTGCTGGCTATTACTGGGCTCAAGTACTTTTTTTTTGCTTAAAATTATTTAACCTCCATTACTACACAAAGTTATAAAGATAAGTTTTTCAATCAGTCAGGATGACATCACTCCCAATTTTATGCAAACATGCAGACTATTAGCATACCTTATAGACTATATACTCAGTGCAAATATAGCTGCATTTATACCTCAGAGGGGCCAAGTATTAATGCCACGCCCTCCATAAGGGTTGCTGGTTTTGCTGGAAAGCAGGTGTTTTGTGAATTGAAAATTATTTTATGGAATTGCTACAAAGGAGTGCTTTTATTCTCAATTGTTAGAAGAACTTATTGTTACAGGTAAGAGTGTAAAAACAGATTTTTGAGATACAGTTTTTATTTATGTTTGTTATAATTAGAGTGAGTTGCATTGTGGGAAGAAACGATGTTGAAATTCCATTTTTTTGAATCCTGTTTCTATTTATAAGTGAAATTTTTAATCTTCTTTCAGTCTTTCATATTTTACGTGGGTAAAGGGACACACACAGAACTACTACTGATACGGGAAAGTGTATGTTTGCATCCCACATACTAGAAAACCTTTTCCTGCCTCCTTATAACTTATTTTATACATTGTATATATTAAGTAAAATAACTTTTCCAATATGGTTTAATAACACGTTAAGTTAGAGGTTTTAACGCACCTGGAGAGTGATTGCTCCGCCATACATTCAGAGTGCCCCAGCCTCGCAAGGCCTTGACGTGATTAACAAGTGACTTGTTAGTTATGCCATTAATTCATGTATTAACAACTCAAGATTTAGACCACGGTAATTGTAGTTCTTGTCCCCTAAGGTTATATCATATGTAATTTTAAAATATTTAAGGCAAGTTTCCTGTATACCTCTCAACTGTTTTGATTTTTATTTCACTGTCATAGATTTGCTGTTTCCTTTTATAAATGGCCGATTGTGTGAATTAATGCAAAGTAGCCAAATCCAGCTGTATAGCAGCTTCAGACACAAAGCTGATCAAAAAATTCCCAGTAACCAGGCATGATCAAATTGTAGTGGTCATTCCATATCACAATTATCAGTGCTTTTTTTCAGGAGCTAGTTATGAAAATGTTCAAGTTGGTCTAACAGTATTTTGTTGAGGACATTTGTTTATATGTTTATTCAGTATACTTTCATAAAATCTGTTCTGCCTTCAGACGAAATGGAGCAATCATGACAACTATCTTGTTCTATAAAGTTGATTTCTCCAAAAAATGGGAACAAATTGTGGGTTTGTTCAGCTTTTTACTAAAGATGCCTCAAGGCCACGGGCTTTATCGCCCAACTCAAGTTGTTGCTTTGAGCCGTGAGATGGGAAGCAGAATAAAAATGCGTGCATGCGGCTGTCGCATTTGCACACAGGCTGAAAGCAGCTTGCAGTGTTAGGATGTGGTGGGCGTAAAGATGAAGGGGTAGCCACTCGTGGATTAGGCAGCTGGTGATACAGTTGGGAACTCAGTGCCTGTGATCTACTCAATTTCTTTTCTTTTTTTTTTTTTTTTTGCCAAAAGTACATTCTCTGGGCTTCCCCCATCCATTTTCTGTTCTAGAATGTCAGTGCAGTGCACTGCTGCTCTTTTATTTACTTGGCCATAGACTTTTTCTGAGAGCTGCATATTTCTTCTGTATACTAATCGCACTGGCAGCATTGTGTCTTTGACCTTGCACACTAGCTTGACGCAGTGCTGACTCTGATTTCTAGGCTAGTTACTCGAGGTCTGAATTTTCCATAGAATGTGCACTGATCCTGCATTGCCATTCTTCTATGGAAAGAGAACTTTTGATGATGAAACAATAAAGATTTTAAATATCTATTTTAGTTTGTGGGTGTTTTTGAAATGAAAATATACAACACACTTCAGTTGCTGCAGTGTGCGTTATCCATTTTAACAATGGGATATAAAGCAAGGATGACGTTAGTTCTAAGGTTAGTCTTGCAGAAGTTTCACTTCCAAAATAAAAGTGAAACCATAGTAATAAATACTACAGTGAAGCTGTATGATTTTGAGCTGTAGTAAAAGGATTGGTAATCTGGGAGAGTAGAATTTTTACCTGACCTTTTAGAAAAATAGCCATAGAATGTTTTGTTGACATAAAAAGACTACTGACCGTTAAAACTCAAGGTTGTACTTGTTCTTAAATTTTAAGAACTTTTTTTAATGACTGCACGTTTTATTATATATTTATTATTATTCATCATTAGAGCATTTTGCTTTTTGCAGACATTTCAAACAGTTAAAGGTAAAAAAAATTCATCTGTGTGGTACAGTGTAAACAGAGAAGAGTACTGTTCTCTTATCAAACATGAATCTTTTCCCAAGTTGTCCTAATTATAATCTCATTGTATACTTTTAAAAAAAATTCAAAACATAGGTTCTTAGTGTCTGCTTTAATATGATTTTGGGGGCATTGTGAAAATAATCCAGACTTTTAAAGTAAACTCTAGAATGTTTATATTGAATGTGACTAGATTTATAAGTTTCAGGTAACTTTAAATCACATCAAATGTAACAAGCAGCCATGCAACATTACTATTAAGTGGTATGTACATTTTAGATCTCAGGAGGCTTTTTGATGCATAAATTGGTGGGAATTTCAAATTCATATTTCTTCTGTATAAGCCTGTATTACCTTTTCTGTCAGAAAAGATTAGGGAGCTCTTGTTTTATTGCAGGACTCCTAATTTTCTTGCAGTCCCAGGGAAGAGAACATATCCTGTAAAATAAATATTCCAGACAACTAAAGCTTAACTCAAAAAGAACTATCTTTGTTTTACTTTAACTATTTTGACCTAAGTATTAAATGGATCATATACTTTTATACTTTCTTAGACTATATTAAAACATTTTGATTTTTCCTTGGTAATTTAGGGTTATCATAAATTTTTTTTCCCCTATTTTTTATTTTTATAATTGTTTATTGATAGTTGATGTACAATATCATTTAAGTTTCAGGCGTACAATATAGTGATTCACAATTTTTAAAGGTTATACATTTATAGTTATTATAAAATATCGGCTGTACTCCCTGTTTGTACAGTATATCCTTGTAGCTTTTTTTTTTTAACTTTTTATTTTATATTGGAGTATACTTGATTAACAATGTTGTGATAGTTTTAGGTGTACAGCAAAGTGATTTTAGTTATACATATACATGTATCTATTCTTTTTCAAGTTCTTTTCCCATTTAGGTTGTTATATAATATTGAGCAGAATTCCCTGTGCTCTTTTCCCCTATTTTAAATGGCCCCTGACCTGTATTTTTCTGGAATTGTGTCTTTGCCAGCTTTTCTTACAACTGAGTATTCCTAACACTCCTTAACTTCTTTTATTTCTAATTTTCTAGGCAATAATATGTTAGTAAGAATGGAGTGTGGTCAGGGGGAAAAAATGAGGTAACCAAGCTGACTGAATCAAGTATATAACATTTCTGTACACAATACAACATCGTTGGAGTTAACTAGGGTGTCTCCCACCTCTTACAAATGAACTGCTTTGCGACGGAAATGGCTCTTTAAAAAACTGTCGTTAACTGTATATAGATAAGGGGGGTGGGAGGAGCACCAGATAGGGAGATGGCACAGTGCCAAGCAGAGGCGTTAGAGTTCAGTTTTCCACGCTTTCATGTAGGAGTTATTCCAAGCTTAAAGTCCTCACAGACCTTTGTCTGACTTCTGAGATCTTACATCTCTCTTCACCGTCTGTTTTCGGTTGCAGAAAGTCTAGAGATAGAGACAGTTTTGCTGTTTATTTATTTATTTATTTTTAATTAATTAATTTATTTTTATTTTTGGCTGTGTTGGGTCTCCGTTTCTGTGCGAGGGCTTTCTCTAGTGGCAAGCGGGGGCCACTCTTCATCGCGGTGCGCGGGCCTCTTACTGTCGCGGCCTCTCTTGTTGCGGAGCACAGGCTCCAGACGCACAGGCTCAGTAATTGTGGCTCACGGGCCTAGTTGCTCCGTGGCATGTGGGATCTTCCCAGACCAGGGCTCGAACCCGTGTCCCCTGCATTGGCAGGCAGATTCTCAACCACTGCGCCACCAGGGAAGCCCCTCCTGTTTATTTTTATAGGAACTTCGTACTGTATATTTTGCTTCCAATCTCTTGAAGATAATTTGAATTCATCCTTGGGTTTAGGACTATAGGACTATATGCTGTAGTCACAGCAATTCAAATATTAACTCTTAATCTTGTAAATTCCAGCTGGAAAGAATAAAACAGAGAAAGTCAAAAAATGTTTCCACAGCTGAGAAATTAAGACCATAAAACATTCCTTTTTCAATTATAGTTCTGTTTTCTTTTGTGTATTTAGAGGCAGCACTAAAAGGGGAAGTCAGGAATTTTTTATTTCAGGAGCCAGTAGAATGGCTAATACTATGAAAGAGAAACTTTGTTACAGTTTACAACCATAGGAACCATCAAATAGAATAAAATATTATAGAACAAACATGAGTATTTCCATATGTGTTTTAATAAGAGCATTAAGAGCATTACTACTTTATAACTTAGTTATCCTGATTCATAGTTTGGCGTTTCATATCAGAAATGTCTTTTTCTCATATCAGATCAGTTATTGTTTAATATTATGTAAATACAGTGTGAAATAAGTGTCAGTGAACTTGTGTAGATTTGTGAACCTCTCCAAAATAGGACAGATGTTTTCCTGAAAGCTAGGTATACTTAACATAGAACATTTGAAAATTGTTTCTAAAAGTGTTCACAATTGAACAATTTCTTAGGATTGGACTAAGATGGATGGATTTTTATTTATTTTCGTCATGCTCCAAAACATAAGTAAGAATCAGCTCTAAAACCTAGTTATGGGTATAGTAGTGAAGAAGAGGGTGTTGGTCTCCTAAGGATTAAGAAAAGCTGGGTTTGGGAATTCCCCGGCTGTCCAGTGGTTAGGACTCCACAGTTTCACTGCCGAGGGCTCAGGTTCAAGTTCAGTCCCTGGTCGGGGAGCTAAGATCCCACAGCCACATGGCGCAGCTAAAACAAAAGAAAAGCTGGGTTTGAGCCATACTCCGTACCTAGAAAAGTCCTTTGTTCCCAGCGGCAGTTATACACTACAGGACCGATTCTAGGTACTGTTGGGGAACAGAAAAAGATGGGGACACATGGTCCCTCTCTGAGCTGTCAATCTAGTGAGCTAAGATGAGACACAAGAACGGACCAAAGGAAGCTGATTCCTGTACATGCCAAAGGAGAAGTATGGGGGTTCACAGGAGGAAACGCTTTGGGAGGCAGAAGTGAGGTGGAGGGAGTTTCCTGTTCTGCTCTGGCTGGTCTTCTGCTGGCAGGCAGGGTCATGGACACGAGGGCGTGTCAGAGCAGCGTCCTGGTGGCCGTTCTTCAGCTCCCTGGGGTTCGGGAGGTGGTGAGCGCAGCAGCAGTGGGCGTGGGAGCTTCTTGATTCTGACACCCTCATCTCTGGGTCCCAGACGCAACGGAGATGGGAGAGGTGGTGAGACTTAGGGTATATTTCAAAGGAACTGATCAAGCAGATTCGCTGATGAATTGTGTGGGAGGAAGGGAGAAGTCAAGTGTGACGAGCAAGCTTTCAGTTGTCCCTGTCAGGGGCGTGGGGGGAAGAAGATGTAATGAGGGAGAGTTGGAAAAAGACAACTGAGGTGGACACCACTTCCAAACTACTGGTTCGTCACATGTATTTGTTCCCTAGAAATATCATCATTCGCCACGTTTAAAACCTTTACCAGATGAGAGAATACTGTTGACACGTTGACCTGTATCTGCTTTATAAACTCCTTGAGGGGCGACGTGGTAGCACACCATCTCGTCCTCGCAGTTGCACTGTGGGCTCTGGAGTCAGACTGCCTGGTCTCCAGGCTCTTCCTTACGCTAGATGTGTCACCTCAAGCGAGTCCTTTCTCCTCACTGGGTCTCATTTCCACATCTGTAAAATGAGGATGATAGTGGTACCTACCTCACAGGGTGGTGGTGGGGTTCAGGTGTGGCGTACAGAGAGCTCACAGCGATAGTGCTTGTTCAGCGTTAGCCGTTATTACTGTTTCTCTTGCCAGTTCTCCATACTGCTAAGCAGTTCCCTCTTCTCACACAAGTAGACAAACTCTTTTTAAAAATACATTTTACCAATCCAGTCTCTTTAGAGAATATATTACAGACACGAGTCACCGTCAGCCTCGTAGTATCTCTTGGAAATGCTGTAACCACCTCGTTCCCTGTCTGTTGCAGTACTTCAGGGTAATCAAGAGGGTCTGTTGACTAATAGACACTGCCTGGTGCTGTGACACGTGCTTCCAATGCACTAAGGACACATGATCCTCCCGCCCCCTACTCCTGCCTCAGAACTGAGATGTGGTACACATTTTTTTTTTTTAGGACAGAGAAATATCAATATATTGCCAAACTTAAAACAAGAAGGGGAAGTCATGGTGGATCTGAAACTAAGAAATCCTTGAGAAAATGAAAACATCAGGGATCAAACTGAAGAGAGAAGCTGCAGCCTGAAACACCGGTGGCAGGTGCATGAGCAAACACCACCCTAAAAAGTGGGAGCCGTGCCAGGGAGGCCCCGTACCACTGCGAGTGGTGGAACCTGGGGCCAGGACGGGCTTGGGCGACTCACAGGGGGATTACACGGGGTGCTGTAGTGGGAACAGCCAAGCCAGCAGGTCCACCTGCATCACATACACACCCATCCCCGTCTCACGCCCTCTAGGGCGGGAAAAACCCGCCGTATCCTCCGGTAGCAAGAATGAGAATACCCAAGTCCAGAAGACCAGCCATCATGGTACCCTGCTCGGTGGCACATCTTTTTTGGCAGTGAAAACACTGCCCCTCCCTTTGGGCGGGCTGCACATGCAGGATTGGCAGGTCGTCTACCCAGGGGATCTCAGTAGCGAAGGGGGCTCCCAGGCAGGAACAAGCAAGCAGTTCAGGAGAGCCCAGTGGAAGAAAACAAGTTCACAGAATTTACCACCAAGGAAACAGTCGACAGAAAAAAAGATGCTCCATGCTTACAGTTTTGAGTACTGGAGCTATCCACTGGCCCAGAAGGTCACACCAAGTGCTGTACAAAATCTGGCTGATGAAGTCAAGTCACAGAACATTTTACTTTTTTTGCACCCAGACCCAATTACGATTCCCCAGGACCGAGCCTTGGAGAAAACACTATTTTTCCTCAAGGCTCTTCTTCCTATAACAATAGATTTGATTCAAAGACACTTAGAATAATCTTATTACTGATAAACCTTTTTCCACAATGTGTCCTCTCCCTGTGGCATACTGTCCTGAGACAGTGAACCTAGAACCTGCTATCTGCATGGATGGGAAGAAAGGGAAAAGTATACCGAATACTCTACATCTCATGTGATGTTTTGCATTCCCACCTGAAACGTTAACATGGCCCACCATCAGCATTTATTCATTCCACAGACTTGTGGAACCAGACACCAAGACTACAAAGTAATTGAAAAGGAAGGTGAATAGGAATTTGGGAGTAATATATACACACTACTACATGTAAAATAAACAACAAGGACCTACTGCCTAGCACTGGGAACTCTACTCAATATTTTGTAATAACCTATATGGGAAAAGAATCTGAAAAAGAATATATATATGTATAACTGAATCACTGCTGTATACCTGAAACTAATACAACATTGTAAGTCAACAATACTTCAGGTACATACAGCCAATACTTTAAAAAAAAAAAAACTTTTATCATGGAAAAGTGCAAACACCTGCATCTTCAAGGCGCCATCTGGTACTTTCTAAAGTCTGTTTCATGGGTGTATAAGATGAAAGTTGGGGAAAGATGTCAGTTAAATTTATGCTTTCTCTTCGCTAAAAAAAAAAGCAAAATACAATACACTGTGGGAAAGACGCTGTTGTAAGAATTCCACAGCAGCCAGAGAGAGGAGAAGCTCCGGACCTCCACGGCCAGCATTATGTAGGCAATGATGAGCTGGGTGTGGGCCCAGGTGAGAATTCTGTAGAGCACCCGCATCGGCCAGGATCTGATGAACACATTGGCAAAGGTGTGAATCAGGTAGTCGGCTTCCACCATCACAGCCCAGCAGAGGAAACCAAACACCTGTCCCGGGTGGAGTCCGTGCCACCAAGCCGAGAAGACGAACGTCTGCAACAAGGGCCAGGTCCTGCCCTGCTGGAAAATGAGGCGTCGGAGCCACCGAGCTGTGCTCTGGTTCCACTTTCTGGTGAACAGGGCTATCCTGTGGGTTGTTTCCAGCGTCCAAATGTCCGCATCAGGGATGTATCCCTCCTCACCGGGGCTCTGACCAAACTCAGATCCAAAGCCCGCTGCATAGAGGAGGGAGTCATCCAGGAGCCAGTGGGAGTAGTAGGTGAGTTTGAAGAGCCCCGCTGTGGACCACATGACATAGACGCACTGCAGTTGCCGGCAGTCCATCAGTCCTGCGCCTGCGCTCACCTCCCGCCTCACCACGACCTTCAGACACTCTAGTCCCAGGATCTGCAGACCCCTCCGGGTCAGAGCCCAGAAAGAGTGCCTGGGATACAAACTGCTGGGCCCTTGAACACGAGCCTGAAATCTCTGGAAGGAACACAGGGGGCCTCCTAGGAGAACAGGGAAAAAGAGCAAGTAGCTGAAATAGGGCAGAGCCTTCCACAGACGCTCAGACAAAGAGCTCTTGTTCCTGATGTCTCCTGCTGCTGCTGCTGCCACTTTGCCCTCACGAATGTCCAGAGACAGGGATGTGACCCTCTGGGTCAAGAGCATGAGGGAAGAAAGGGTGACATAGAACCTGAAAGAGATTTTTTTTTAATGTAAAAACACTCCGCATTTACTTTATCCCCTTCCAGTGCCTCACACAAGACCCAATGGCAGGGACTTCCTTAGTGGTTCAGTGGCTAAGACTCCACGCTCCCAATGCAGGGGGCCCGGGTTTGATCCCTGGTAAGGGAACTAGATCCCGCACGCATGCTGCAACTAAGAGTCTGCATGCCGCAACTAAAGATCCCACGTTCCACAACTAAGACCTAGCCCAGCCAAATAAATAAATATTAAAGAAAAAAAAAAAAGATCCAGTGGCAAATGGGTGGCTCTAAACAATTAAGACCAATCTCATGGCCTGCAGTTCCCCCACAAAGACTCTTGGATTAATCCAGAACCACAGGCTCCTCTGAGCAGGATGGAAAGGTAAATGGAGAAATGAATCAGTAGAGAGGCAAATAAAAGAATGACGAGGAATATTACGGTGAAACGTTGATTATAGTATTTCTAAGAATACCTTATAAAGATTAGGATGGAGGATCAGGGAGAAATTTGTCACAGAAGAAACAAGACCTTAGTTCTGTTTGGTCTTAGTTCTTCCTATAGAGACTATAGGAAGTTGGAGATTTGGACTATGAACCAGTCCCTGACTGCAAGATTCTGAAGGCTTTGGGATTCGGGCTGAGGAAGAGTGAGTCAAGCTAGAGGTTCAGGGTGTATGCTGAGTCATTAGCAATTTGAGGTGTGTTCTTAACCAATCACCTGACCTGTTCCTGCTTCACCATCACACAGTAGAGAAGATCCCGCTGACCATGGAGAAAATTAATGAAAATTACAGTGACACACTCTACAATCAGGAACACTGTCCTGTGGGGAGAAAATGGCTCTGTTTCCCAACCGTTGCTGCTTCTGTGTCTGAAAACTTAAGGACAACTGACCTCCTTACTTGACCTATCAAACAGTAAGCAAAGTAGCCACCAAATGCCACTAACCCCTGTTCAGTCCTCTTCTGTTAAGGGCTGAATGTGTCTTCCCCCACCCCAAATTCATATGTTGGGGTCCTAACCTCCAGTACCTCAGAATGTGTGTATTTGGGGATGGGTCTTTAAGAGGTAATTAAGGTAAAACGAGGTCATGAGGGTGGGCCCTAACCCAAGATGACTGGTTTCCATATAAGAAGAGATAAGGACACAGACACACACAGAGGGAAGACCATGTGAAAGCAGAGGGAGAAGACGGTATCTACAAGCCAAGGAGAGAGGCCTCGGGAGAAGCTGAACCTGCCAACACTTTGACCTTGGACTTCCAGCCTCCAGAGGAAATAAATGTTCGCTGTTGAAGCCACCCTGTCTGCAGTACTTTGTATGAGAGCCAGAGCAAACTAACACATCTTCCCGCTTCAGCTCAGGTTCAGCCTCCCTCCCTCCCGTCCAGCCAGATTCTGTTCAACTTGCTCCTCCAGCCCCTGTCGGGTCCGGGCTTCTTCCTGAAATCCTAAGTCGCCACATCCCAGTCAGTACTCCCCACTCCCTATGCACCCACCACCTCGCCTCTTCTTCAGAGAAGCAAGCCCTGGAGCCTTTGGTGAAAACAGTCAGAATAAAGAATAGGATTCTGGGTGTGGGAGGGGTGGCAGAGTAAGGCAACCAATGGCAGCTAGAATCAGAGAGGTGACCCCCTCGACAGGTCACCGCTCCAGTTCACCGAGCGACCGTGAAACCGGGCTAATGGTGATCACAGCGAGAGCCAGGAACAACAGGCCTCAGGGTGGCAGAGATGCCTGTTTCCCTCTAATCCTGATGATCTCACTGACTCAGGAAAACACGTCCCTAGACTGTAATTAGCACCCTATTTTTTTTTTTCCTGGATTGAGTGACTTCCCTTTTTCTGGGGGATGGAAGAGCTGAATGTCAGTGAAAGTAAAACTCTTGCAGAGCAGGTGTGTGGGAAGGCAGCAAAGGTTTACGGTAGATTTATACCTTTCCTGTCCTACTGAAACAGCGGGGAGGCTGCCGGCTATGTGTCTAAACTACTTACACTGAGGTGTGTGTACTCTGCTTACACACAGGGCACTCACCTGCAGGCCGGCCTCATCTGTGGGCCATGGGACTCCTGGTTCACCCCCTTTCTCGGGCACAATGTGAATTACAGCTAGTGCCAGGCACTGTGCCACGCAGGCAGCACATGGTAGTTATTAGGAGATTCGTCATACAATTACACTTATATTCATTCATTAACTCTAACCTAAGAGGCTTGCAAGATAGGTATTGCTATCCCCCCAACACACACTTACACACACCCTTTATTTCAGAAAAAGACATTGAGGCTGAGAGAGGTTGACTGACTCACTCAAGATCGCACTGCCAAGATGTGGAAGAATTTGGATTCAAACCCAATGCCCAGGTCCTCCCCACCAGCACCCCAGTGCAAGCAAACCCTGGTGGGCTCCGTAGGAACACAGGAACGAGCTGCTTTACCTCGTGGAAGGAGCTTCTTGCAGATAATACTCCGTATAGTGCAGACCCAGGTGGCACAGCGTCTGCCAGCTCATCTGAAAGAGGAAAGTCAGCCTGTGGACGTCCTGGGGGCCCAGCGAGTGGATCAGGACCACGGTGCACAGAGCGGGGATGAAGACCAGCACAGCGAAGGAACCCATGGCGGCTACTGCCAGGGCTCCTCCTCCCGCCAGGAGGAACAGGTACCTGGAACACCGAACGCCTTGGAGCAGTGCGACAGATGAGTCACTTCCCGTGGCAGCCCATCTGTGGAACCCAGTGGAGGTGGGCGCCCCCTCACGCCTACAGAAGTCACACTGCTGTCACTCTGAAGTATTCCTCCTGTTCTTCTGAAGGAGAGAAACATGGAGGGTAGAGGCAGAGTCCATTTGTAAACCACTTCTGCAGGCGACAAATCTTGATTTCTGCCTCTGGGACCCTGGACACCCCTCTTTGATGTCTGCCAGGCCAGTGGGGAGATACCTGCCCCCAACAATCCTATGGGGACTGGTCTGGAATGTTTCCCAGTAGGGCCACACCCAGCCCTGCACTTGCTGCCCGACCAAAGTGATGGGAATCTAGGATCCAGGATCTAGGAGGACTCTAGACATCATCTCATACAGATGAGTCTCTTCCCTTTCCACAGAGCTGCACCCCCTGGCCCTCAATGCCTCCCTTTGATAAGTGTTTGAAAACTCAATTACAAAGTCTTTAAGTGTATCGTTTAATAATTTTTGTCATCTGCATACATAGTTTAGCCTATTCTCCAAATTCATACAAATAAAATCATACAGTATTTGCTTATTTGAGTAAAGCTTCTATCATTAGTATAATATTTTGTTTTTTTAATTTATTGAAGTATAGTTGATTTACAATGTTTCAGGTGTACAGCAAAGTGATTCAGTTATACATATGTATATTCTTTTTCAGATTTTTTTCTTTTTCTATCATAGGTTATTATAAGATATTGAGTGTAGTTCCCTGTGCTATACAGTAGGTTCTTGTTGTCTGTTTTATATATAGTAGTGTGTATGTTAATCCCAAACCCCTAATTTATCTCTACCCCCTCCCCAGCTATCCCTTTGGTAACCGTAAGTTTGTTTTCTATGTCTGTGAGTCTATTGTCTATTTCTGTTTTGTAAATAAGTTCATTTGTATCATTTTTTAGATTCTACATATAAGTGATACCATGATATTTGTCTTTATATCTGCCCTTAATCCTCTCTACTGCACTTTAAGTTCTCATGACTTGGTGCTTTTTGTAATGCTGTAAATACCTACATCAGTGAAGTGGTTTGTGGAGCATGCCTCCTTTGGAAGCCAGCGGATGCCCTCTGGATCTGCAGAGGCACCAGAATTTCCATATTATGAGGACTCGGCTCTTCTTTCCACAGTATATGGAGATTTGTTTGTTTTTTCCTTTTAACTGGTGCCTAGTTAATAAATCTGAACAAAGAGGCCAGGAAAAAAATCTGAAACAGGGATTGAGTGGTCAGGGACAGGAAAAGTGAATGAATCTCTATGTCACAGGGCGTAGATCATGGCTCCTTGACCTGTGATGCACACGTCTTTGCAAGAATTTCTTTCTTTCTTGAGGGAGATGGCAGGTGCTTCAGTGTGCGAGGCTCTATTCCACAGGCCCTGGCCGTTCCTGAGCTGCAGCCTATGCTTGGGATGACTCCTCCTCTACCCGCCCAAGCCTTCGCCTCCCTGCCATCGGGAAATAGGGGAGAACTTTTGGGAAGTGTTCTTCCCCAAAGCAACTGCCCTGGGGATTTGTAAACATTATTGTGTCTACACGTGTACAATGCACGATGCATGATTTTTTGGAGTGCTTATTTTATTCTGGGCATTGGGCTAATAATTCCTTTATATGAAATATCTTCATTTAATCCTTAAAACAATCCCATGAGGTAGGCATTATTATTTCCATTTTACAGATGAACTCAGAGAGTTTATTCACATACACAAGGACACTCAGGAAGTGAGGGACCAGGACTCACCAGGCTAACTCCCAAAGCCAGCAATCTTAACCTATGGGAATTAGCCCTTATTTTTGCACTTGTTTTGCTTTATTGTTTGTGATTCTTTCTCAATAGGAAATTTTTTTTTTTACAACTGCTTCCCTCGTTTCCTAAACAAAGGTAAAGCGCCATCAACCAGTTGTGAAGATGTAATAACCTACCATAGTTTAATCGAACTCAGTCATCCTGGTTGCTAGAAACAGCTAGATTTTACTTACGAATCCCCAATATATAAAAATCCTAGTTTCCAAAATAAGTGAATTATTAAGAGGTAGAACTTTGGCAATGGATTTTCACTTTACAAAAGGATATTCCATAAAACCTTTTTTTAAAAATAGGGGCTGTCTCTAATGTATTGAATTTATTAGGTATAAAAAATTCATTTCAATCAAGTTATCAAATCTCTAGTGACAGTAATTTCGGATCCCAGGTAGAGATAAAACTAATTGAACAAAATTTATTTTGACTTTTTTCATTTCTCTGAGAAATCATACAAAGGCATTAAAAAAATCACATAGATGTATATTTAATAAAATTTAATTTTATTGAAAATGATAGAATTCCATGAAATTAAGACTGTTCAAGAACATCTGGGGCATGTGGTTGATTTATAGATGCATCTATTTGGGGAATTCCTATATCACCCCAACATCCATCTCTCCCCCATTTATTTTCATCTTTTTCCCACTTAATGTGACCCTATCAAACTTTGGCTGAGTCAATGCAGACATGATGTCAATTTCCAGTTCCGATTCACTCTATTTAGACATAATCATGATCAAGCAATCAATTATCGGTGGCAGTGATGATAACTTAAAAACAACCAGTGTAATTAGTATTTAATACTCACATCTGCACTCCAACCTGGGCTTTTTGATCTACTATAGTATTCATAGATGTAAGAGCAAAATTAGCCGTCAAACCTACCTGGCATGAGTGGAAAATGAATCCATAATGCAGAGATAATTAAACAGAAGCGCAAAAGGAAAAGCAGCCCCTTGATAAAGTGATACAGGATGGAGGAAGAACAGCTGAAGCCAATCCATCATGAACTGGAACAAAAGATACTGTCCTTTCCAGAATCCTTAACTGATGCTTTCCTGGAAGTCTCAACCAGTTTCTCTTTGATCTTTTTATACCGTTTAGGAAGGCCTGGCTGAGCAAAAGGCAAACAAAAGCACTGGAGATAAGCAGTATAAAAGTTGGCTTTCTGATAAAGGGAACTCACTATAGAAACCAAAACGCATCTGGTGTTAGATTACCTAGTAAGGATATGTATGAAAAGCATTGCTTTCAGGAGTTCTGGTTTTGTTTATATACTGCAGTATTTGCCTTTCCAGTCATCTGACTTTCATATTCTTCTCACTAAGTAAATGGAAAATCTCATTTTCCAATTGTGGACAGTCAACTCACCCGATTGGGGAGGGGGTGCAAGAACACGAACTGTGGGGAAGGGAGGCGGGTTCCCCTCCCAACCATTTCCTCCTTAGGCTCTTTATACTATTTCCTTATGCTATTTCTTTTTTTTTTTTTTATAGTACCTAGTCACCACCCTTTATATACCTATTTCTCGATTAGTTTATTGCCTGTCTCCCTGGTACAATGTCAGCTCTGCAAGGGAGGAACTTTGTTTTGTTTATTGCTGTACCCCCCTACACATAGAACAGTGCTGGGTGCGTATGATGTACTCAGTAAGTACTTGTTAAAATTTGAAAGGTTTTAAGGAAGCTAAAGTGTGGAGAGGAACATTTAAAGAGAAGCTCTTCTTTAGAGTGTGGACAAGAAATCCAAGAGACACTGCCTACAAGCAAGACAAGAACAAGAGGCCATTTCTTGGCGGGTAGAGGTCCATCTACTGAGCCCAGAGCATTACAGTGCCATCCCAGACCAGCCACTTTTCATCTCTGAAGGCACATGCAAGAGCAAGCAGCCTTAAATAAGGGACGGGAGAGTATAGCCTGATTCAAAAGCATCTTAAGGGCAAGGACCACCTGTTAGTGGGAGACAGCTCTGCACAGAAGAGAAAACATGAAAGAAAGCCTCCAATTAGCTAGGGAACTCTGAGCAAATCAGTCACCTCTCTGAGACTGAACAACTTCATCTTAAAATTCGATATAATAATGCCAGTTATTCAGCAGAATTCTGTTGTCTTCAAAAGAACTGTTACGAAGATTAGATAACATATGTAAAAGCATGGAGGATAAAGCTGGTTGGTTGAATGTAGTTGAAGGTAACACAGTTGAATAATAAAAATGATGAGAATTATTGGGCTACCATTTATTTATTATTTTTTTAAATAAATAAATTTATTTATTTATTTTTGGCTGTGTTGGGTCTTCGTTGCTGTATGCGGGCTTTCTCTAGTCGCAGCGAGCGGCGCCTACTCTTCGTTGCCGTGCGCAGGCTTCTCATTGCAGTGGCTTCTCTTGTTGCAGAGCACGTGCTCTAGGTGCGCGGGCTTCAGTAGTTGTGGCTCGCGGGCTCTAGAGGACAGGCTCAGTAGTTGTGGTGCATGGGCTTAGTTGCTCCGCGGCATGTGGGATCGTCCCAAACCCGTGTCCCCTGCATTGGCAGGCAGATTCTTAACCACTGCACCAGCAGGGAAGTCCCTGGGCTACCATTTTATGACAGACCTGTGCTAAGCACTTGGAATAGAAGGATGAATAAGATACGGTTCCTGCCCTCAAGTAGCTCTGAATCTACTAGGGAGAAGGAAATGGCAACAAATACTTGCATTAAAGAACTATAGGTGCAGTATACCACTGGCACACTGTAGTGGACAAATAAAGAAGCAATCATCTGCAGAGATAAGGAATTTTTTAAATGCAGGGGAAGTGGAGAAGGGGGAATGCTTAAATTGGCTCTGGAAGGATGTTTCCAAACAGATGGATAGTTTATTCCAGGCCACAGATGGCACAAAGACCTAGACAAACAGTAGAGCAATTAATGGGAGAAAAGGGCTCCCTAAGCAATGAATAAGCTCACATCATAGTAAACATATTAAAATGCAACCACAACCCCCATTAAATATACTTGCTAGGTTCAGAAGAACTGAGTTGCACTTAATTTGTTAGGGAAAAAGTTATGCTTTTTGTCATTGAATTAAATATTTATTAATTCTTACTTGTACTTTTTGCATTTTGGAATCAACACATTTTATGTGCAGGTCTCAAACACTTTATAGGTTCCCCGAAAGGCTTATAGGCCCTAGACACTGTAGCTCATATTGATAAAATGGTCCTTTTTACAAGCATGCCATGATGGTTAATTTTCTGTCAACTCAGGCTATGCTGCCCAGCTGTTTGGTCATCACCAGTCTAAATATTGCAGCGCAGGTATTTTTAAGATGAGATTAACATTTAAATCAGTAGACTTTTAGTAAAACACATTACCATCCAAAATGTGAGGGGTGGACTTCCCTGGTGGCGCAGTGGTTAAGAATCCGCCTGTCAATGCAAGGGACACAGGTTCGAGCCCTGGTCCAGGAAGATCCCACGTGCCAAGGAGCAACTAAGCCCATGCGCCATAACTACTGAGCCTGCGCTCTAGAGCCCGCGAGCCACAACTACTGGAGCCCGTGAGCCACAACTACTGAGCCCACGTGCTGCCACTACTGAAGCCCGCACACCTAGGGCCCGTGCTCTGCAACAAGAGAAGCCACCGCAATGAGAAGCCCGCGCACCACAACAAAGAGTAGCCCGCGCTCGCCGCAACTAGAGAAAGCCTGCGCGCAACAACGAAGACCCAACACAGCCAAAAATAAATAAATAAAATAAACAAAGTGTGGGTGGGCCTCATCCAATCAGCTGAAGGCCTTAAGAGCAAAGACTGAGGTTTCCCCCCGCAGAAAGCAATTCTGCCTCATAGAAACCCTGCCTGAATTTCCCACTTGTAGATGTATTTGAGACTGCAAGATCAACTTCTTCCAGCCAGGGGGTCCACTTCTACATAACCACGTGAGCCAGTTCCTTAAAATAAATGTGTGTCTCCCACGGCTTCTGTTTCTCTGGAGAACCCTAGCACCCATGCCATGGAGGTCTTTTTTTTTTTTTTTAACATCTTTATTGGAGTATAATTGCCTTACAATGGTGTGTTAGTTTCTGCTTTATAACAAAGTGAATCAGTTATACATATACATATGTTCCCATATCTCTTCCGTCTTGCGTCTCCCTCCCTCCCACCCTCCCTATCCCACCCCTCCAGGTGGTCACAAAGCACAAAGCTGATCTCCCTGTGCCATGCGGCTGCTTCCCACTAGCTAGCTATTTTACATTTGGTAGTGTATATATGTCCATGCCACTCTCTCACTTCGTCCCAGCTTACCCTTCCCCCTCCCCACGTCCTCAAGTCCATTCTCTACGTCTGTGTCCTTATTCCTGTCCTGCCCCTAGGTTCTTCAGAACCTTTTTTTTTTTTTAATTCCATATATATGTGTTAGCATATGGTATTTGTTTTTCTTTCTGACTTACTTCACTCTGTATGACAGACTCTAGCTCCATCCACCTCACTACAAATAACTCAATTTCGTTTCTTTTTATGGCTGAGTAATATTCCATGGTATATATGTGCCACATCTTCTTTATCCATTCATCTGTTGATGGACACTTAGGTTGCTTCCGTTTCCTGGCTATTGTAAATAGAGTTGAAATGAACATTGTGGTACATGACTCTTTTTGAATTATGGTTTTCTCTGGGTATATGCCCAGTAGTGGGATTGCTGCATTGTATGACACTTCCATTTTTAGTTTTTTAAGGAACCGCCATATTGTTCTGTATAGTGGCTGTATCAATTAACATTCCCACCAACAGTGCAAGAGGGTTCCCTTTTCTCCACACCCTCTCCAGCATTTACTGTTTGTAGATTTTTTGATGATGGCCATTCTGACTGGGCCATGGAAGTCTTTCAAATTAATTTAGACAGACATTGCTTAAAAACGAATAGGTGTTTACATGCTTGGAGACAACAGGATGTTCTAAATTCATCCATATATTTATTCAACAATTTTTTTTTGATTATCAACTATGTGTCAGGTACTGTGGTCAGTGAGTAAAGAGTAGGGACAAACTCATATGGCCTTACTTTCATGGAACTTAGTCTTTGGGGGAGGTAGTAAAATAAAGAAGTACGGCTGGTGATGGATGCTATCCTTATCCCTTGAAGATAACCAACATTATAGCAAGAGTGACCTATTTTTTAAAAATTTTTATTTTATATTGGACTATAGTTGGTTTACAATGTTTTGCTAGTTTCAGGTGTACAGCAAAGTGATTCAGTTATACATATACATATAAGAGTGACCTATTTCTGACTCAGTGGTCAGAGAGGGCTTCTCTGAGAATGAAGGTCAGTTTCTTGTATCAACTGAGCTGGGCTACAGTTCTGTTATTCAATCAAATGCCAGTCTAGGTGATGTAGTGAAAGTATTTTGTAGATGTGATTAAATGCCATAACCAGCTGATTTTAAGGAATGGAGATTATCCTAGATAATCTGGGTGGGCTTGATTCAATCAGTTAAAAGGCCTTGGGGCAGAGCTGGAGCTTCCTGAAGAAATTCCACCTGTAGACAGGGCTTCACTCCATGTGTCGGAGTTCCAGCCTGCCCTGAAGATTTCTCACCTGCCTAGCCAGCCCCACAATCACGCTGACCAATTCCCTGCAATAAATCTCTTAATATATTATCTCCTAGTGGTTCTGTTTCTGTGGTCGAACCCTGACTGATACGCCCAGTATATGACATCTACCTGAGACTAGAGTCAGAATGGGGGGGTGGGGGCCAAGGGCAGGTGGAAGCTGTTTGGGTCTGAGATTCAGCCTGGCTTCCTGGAGAATGAAAGTGTGATAGAGAAAGAGGAAGAGAACATGAAATTAAAGAAGAGAGAACTGGGCAGGGGCTGGATTTTAAAAGGAATGGGAAGTAAAATAACTGAATCTGGTTTTTAAAGGATGATTTTAGCTACAGGAGAGGGGCTTGGATGGGGGTGTGATTTCAGAGGTCAAGGGTGGAAGGGGCAGACTACAGGGGTTGATTAGAGAGGTGGCAGAGTAAATGATGCAAAGTGTAAGAATGAGATGTAGGAGCAGCAGAACTTGCCGGTGAATTATGTATGGAGAGGTGAGGACTGCCAAGGATGACTGTTGAGCTTCTTGCTTGAGCAACTGGGTGAATGGCAGACTCCTTTACTGAGACAGAGCTCAAATGACCAACTTGGATCCTCTGGAGAGAGGGCAAGGGCGTAAATCAAAAGCTCTGTTCTGGACATTTTAGGTTTCATAAGACCTTGAGGCACCCAAGTGGACACGTCAAGTAGGCAATCGAATAATCAGCTCAGCAAGGAGGACAGAATTAGAGATATTAACCTGAGACCGACAGCAGGTAGAGGGTACTTAACTTATGGGAATAACGAGCTCACACTGAAAGGGAAAAGGGCCCAGGGTTTAGCAGTAGGATGCTTAAGGAAAGGAAACTGAGAATGAACAGTGGGGTATAATGAGGTCACAATGACGTGCGTTGGATCAAACTAAACGGCTGTTTTAAATCCGAGTCCATCGATCCCCGGATTGCGCTAAAACCAGATGGTGGCCACGCACTGCCCCCTGGCACAAGCCCGCTTACACCTGCGAAGTGGAACCTTAAACCAGAGCCGGCCCCGCCCCGCCCCCGCGAGCAGCCCCAGGCTCCGCCCCTTCCCGATCCTGCCAGGCTCTGCAATCGCTCGTAGAGATCGTCGCTTTGCCCAGGCGGTTGTGTAGATCCAACTGGAGGTCAGGCCCAAACCATGGCGGAAAAGACTCAAAAAAGGTGGGTCGCTGTCTGAGAAAAGCCTGTTCTGTCCTCTCCGCAGGGGTGGAACCTGTTCCTGGTCGCCTGTGGTGGGGACTTAGATGGTGTCTTATCCCGGGCGCCCGGCTGAGACGGTTCCTAAGGCCCAGACCTGGGCGTCCGCGGAGGGAGGGGGCGACGGAGTAGCGGTAGAGCGGCCCGGGAAGGTATACGGAATGGGGCGGGGAAGCTTCTGGTTCTCGGTCCCTCCGCGACCTCCCCGGTTCTCCTCCGCCACGCGCCTGCGCGGAAGCGGTCTCGGGCGGGGCTGCGAGGGGAGGAGGGTGTTGCCCCCCGCCCCGGACACGGAGGAACCGTCCCCTTCCTTTCCGCTGCCCTCGGGGCGCCTGTAGCTGCCCTGTGTCCCCGACACACACGGGAGTGCCGGCCGCTCCCCAGTCCCTTCCTGCCTGTCGTGGGCGCTGTGTGTTTGTGTAGACGGACTCCAGGGGGGCCGCCCCTGGACCAAAACTAGCTGCTTTGTAGACGCGTGGGGACAGGCCCTGGGGCTGCTTCTCCAGTGGTCGTACTGGCTGGGCACTCTGGGTGGAAAGGAGCGGCTGGGATGGGGACACGCTTAAGTTAAACTGTTCCCCACAGCAGCAGTGTCGAGCACCCTCTGGTGACTCTCTCTGAAAAAGAAAACCGACAAACCTTGTTTTGGGTGCCATAAATTAACATTTAGGTTCTTCTTCTCTTTAGGCAGGTAATTGTAATCTTTTTCATAAGATAAAGAGGAAAGATCTAAGAATATTATGCACAGTGTATAGTAGTGTGCAGTGGAGATAAAGGTGGTGTTGATTGTTGTTTTAATAAGTAGGTCTTTGGCTAAGCCTTCTCCCAGCTGCCTGTTTTCCCCGTCCGCCCCATCACTCCCAGGTACAGTGAGGTCTACGTGGAGATGTTCGGACCACGTTTTAATTGATCTAGCGGTGAGTTAAATTATTCCTGCCTCACAAAGTGTGCTGATTGTAACACACACTACCTGGAGCCTCTTTCTTCTGCATAAAACTGAAGACAGGGCATTTTTGAGTCTCACCTGTTCTCGCTTGCCCAGGATAAGTTAAACGTTAGATAATACTTTTTTCATAAAAAAATCATAGCGAGAGGGAGGCTGAGGGAATGGAAAACTGGGATGGGAAATCATGTCTAAAATGAGATGTTTTATAGAGGTTAGTTTATTTGTCCAGGGCTTAATAAAATTGCTTTTTTAAACACACAAACCAACTTGAAAAAACATTTACAAATGTTGATACATTCAAGGGCAGCATCATTCAGCTGTCACAGAAAGAATATCCAAAACGACAGGATGTTTCCAGGAAACTTTCAGCTAACAGAAAAGAGATGACTGGCGTTAGAATAATGATGTCCGGGAAATGAACTTTGCTTCAAGACATTTAAAGTCTCTGGGCTTCAGTTTCCTCATCTAGAAAATGAGAGATTTGGACCGTTTTCTGTTTTCTGCTTCATGTCACTGAAGTTTTTTCTTTCTTCTATTCAGTAGAAAGGTTTTATATTTTCTGTGATTTCAGCAGACAATCGACACGTAGTAACCCAGATGGATCATTTTAAAATTTTATTAACTTGTTCCTTGTAGAAAGTCAGTGCCTGTCAAAATGATGGGAGCAGACATAGCTGTGTCTAATCTCAACAACATTTCTTGAAGATAGACCCAGGGATTATTAGTTTTTGGTTTGATATTCTTTTTACTTAGAGCTTTAAAAATACTTTGTGGTAGGAAGGTTTGTTCACCGAAATTTATAGAAGAAAAATTCTTGCACGTCTTTTTTTAGTTTTTCACATCAGTAAGGAAGTGGTGATTTTTAAAAATATTTATTTTTGGTGTTACTTTTCATTTATATTAGGGAATATTTGGGAGGATTCTGGAATATGAATGATGGAGAAACATATTAAAGAGTTTGTACCCTGCTGACTCTTCAGAGCTGTATTTCTGGTCTAGAACTCTCTCATGGCTCCAGATCTGGATATACTGGGTCTTTCTCCATGGATACCTCAAGCTGAGTTCATCTAAAATTTAACCAAATAATTTCATTTTTCATTTTCTTTCTTTTCTATGTACTGATGTTTTTCATATCTTCCCACAGGTATGTCAAATGCCTCGTAAAATTTTTTTCCAAATGCTCATCACATAATCTTTCTGTTTTTTTTCTTTTTTCCTAGAAATCTTCCCTTTGAAGTCCTCTGTGAACTTTGCTCTCTAAGACTGATGCACAGCTGTTATCCTGATGTTTCCCTCTGTCCTTGCACGCTGGAGCCTCTGTTTCTAGAATCTGTCTTGTCTGTTGGTTTACTTTTATTTAGCTAAGTACATCCTTCATTAGCTTCCTAACAAAGAGTGCATAGGAGATTTTTTTTTTAGTCCTTGCAAGTCTAAAAATGTCTTTATTTTCCTTCCATAGTTGTTTGCTAGTTTGGCTGGATAAACAGCTCTAGGTTAAACCTACTTTTCACTCAGATTTCTGTAACGATTGTTTGCTGGTCTTGTAGTATCCAGTATTGCTCTTAAGAAATCTGATGCCATTCTGATTATTTCTTCCCCTCCGTGTGTGACTATTGCACCCCCCACCCCTGGAAACTTTTGAGGATCTTCTCTATAGTGTTCAAAAATTTTATGATAATGGTACTTGGCATGGGTGTTTTGCATTCACTGAGTCCTTCCGGAGTAGAGATTGATAGCCTTATGTCCTGGGGAATTTTCTTGTATTATTCTTTCATAGTTTATTCTCCACCAATATCTCTATTTTCTCCTTTCAAGATTACTTTTATTGGGATTACTTTTATACCTCATGTATTGGTCCTGTAACCATCCTGCCTTTTCTCTTTTTTTTTTTTTACATTTTGTTCTACTTTCTGGGTGAGCTCTTTTTTTAACCTCCATCCTTCTAGTGAATTTTAAATATTAGTCATGTGTTTTATTTCTAGGACCTCTTTCTTAGACTCTGTTCCTTTTTCATAGGCTTCTGTCTTGATTTATGTAGTAGTGTCTCATTTCTCTCAATTGTAAGGGTTGTGTGTTTTTAATGTTTTCTTCTACTATCTGAATTAACTGTGTTTCCTCAAACTACTTTTTTTTCCTGGTTGTTTTGGTTTTTTCCTTCTTAGTTGGAGGCTTTCCAGATGTATCTGATAATGGCCTTCTGTCCATTCTGTCCATTGTTAAGCATGAGAACAGCACAGCTGGGAGCTCCAGGTATATGCATTAGGCTTGTCCTCTCATGTGTTTCAGGGTAGAGCAGGTCAGGCAGGAAGCTGAGCTTTTCATTGAAGAACTCAGGATGTCTGGTAGTTTCTGTAGAAAAGAATCATCTTCTTATCTCCTTGCTGCCTGAAATTGTGTATGAGGCCAGGAAGGCACATGGGGAAGGGTGCTGGTGGTCTCACTGTTGCTGTGCCCGTCACTGTCACCTGGCTTTGGCCTGATATCTTAAGTGCAGCGCCTCATGGAGGGGCCGGTCATCACCCGGCTGTGCCCCTGAGGATGGGGACCGGGGGCAGACATCCGACTGCTTGGTTGCCTCACGTTTTCTCCCCTTCCCTAGTACCTAGTGCCTCCAGGCTAAGCCTCGCAGTGACTTTTCCTGCTGCTTACAGTCTTCTGAAGGTCTTGACATCTTTCATCTGCTGTTATCTCCTCTCCCTTGCTCTTTGGGAATAGTACTTCTTTTATTCCTTTACTGTTGTTTTAGTGGTATTTTGAAAGGAGAGATAAGTTGTCCATGTAGACCAGGGGTGGGCAAACTTTTTCTGTAAAAAGGTAGTATTACCTTGTTTTTATTGTTAAGGAGTACATAGTGTTCCAATAAGCTGGTGGCAATATTTTATTTCATTACCTCTCCCTTTTTATGGCTATCAAGGTTATTAGCAATGTTTCACTGTTCTGAATAATACTATAATGACCAATTTGTGCATCTATTTTCCTCCTATTGAATTCTTTTTTTTTTTCCCTCCTATTGAATTCTTGATGATAGAACTACAGAAATAGATTTCCTAGATCACACATTATGAATATTTTTATGATTCCTGGTGCATATTGGTACAGTAATTTCAAAGAGGTGTCCTGATAGTGCCACCAGAAATGTCCTAGTGTCTCAGTTAAATTACAGCTGCATCATCATTGGATAGCTGTCATTAAAGGGAAAACAAAACACCATCACCCTGAACAAACTAATACAAGATAAGAAATGGACCAGAATATAACCATATTGAATATTCCAAGTATTCACGCTTATTTCGTAACACAGCCTTTCATTTCTTCCCTCCATTGACTTGTGTCATTTCTGCTAGTACGATATCAAGCATCCTGGTTGTAATATGACACAGAACAGTTATGAACAGTGGTCTAGAAATATTCTAACCCATGCCATTGTGAGTATGGTGTAATCAGGTTATATTTGTGATAGCAGTTTATTGGAGACTGAAAGTAATGAGAAGTAATGCTAATGAAAAATAATAATTTTTTCCTTGGTTAAAGAGGATTGTTGCTGAAGCAGTGGGAGAAATGATTTGAAGAACAGAAAAACTGGTCTTAAAGGGAAACTAAGGAGTCTAAAGTTCATTAAATGATACTTACAAGTTACATGAAAGTATTTTTAGATAAAATAAAGGGAGAGACACTTTTAGGGATTATGATTTGAGGGGGACTTTTTCAGGAAAGTGGATAAAGTTTCACCCTGATTATGGAAACATATCCAGGACCTCTTTAGTACCTGGCCTTAAGAAAATTTGATCAATTATTGATTGATTGATTGGATAGGTAATGCATTTGTGTGATTCAAAATGCAAGCAATTTAAAAAATGATATATAATGAAAAAAATCTTCCATCTACCGTTGTGTCCCTGCTATCTAGCTCCTCTCTCTGAAGGCAGTGAGTATTGATTGTTTCTTACCTGTTCTTCCAGAGATAGTTTGGAAATATTCAAGAAAATACAAATATTAAGCAGTTACACACTAGTACTGCTGTACAGATTGCACCAGTTGTAAATGATGCTCAAAAGTCATTTCAGAAAAGCTGAATGTGCTAAACACTTAAGTATTTTATTAGAATGGTAAGGTTGTCTTGTTTAAGTTCATGTTGCATATAATGAAAATTTTCAGTCATCAAGGAGGACAAATTTTAAAAACATGAATCTGTTTCACAGTAAAACATTTGAAAAAATAAAACTTTGCAATAATATTTTTTAAAATCAAAGAAGTATCCAAAAAAGACATGAAAAACAAATAGAAAGTACCATTAAATTTGTTTATAGTATCCACTGTATGTTAAAAATAAGCAAGTAGGGACTTCCCTGGTGGCGCAGTGGTTAAGAACCCGCCTGCCAATGCAGGGGACACGGGTTTGAGCCCCAGTCTGGGAAGATCCTACATGCCACAGAGCAACTAAGCCCGTGCACCACAACTACTGAGGCTGCATTCTAGAGCCCACAAGCCACAACTACGGAGCCCGAGTGCCACAACTACTGAAGCCCACGCGCCTAGAGAGAGCCCGTGCTCCGCAACAAGAGAATCCACTGCTATGAGAAGCCCGCGCACCACAGTGAAGAGTAGCCCCTGCTCACGGCAACTAGAGAAAGCCCGTGCTCAGCAACGAAGACCCAATGCAGCCAAAGATAGATAAATAAATAAATTAATTAAAAATAAATAAATAAGTATTTTCATACATGAATATTTATAGAACTTAATGATATTGATATGAGTGAATCATTGCACTCTAGATTTCTGGTCCTTGCTGGTGGTGATATAAATATTTATTTAAATATAAATACGATGTTTACTGAAATGAGAAAACAACTTTCTGGAAAATTTATAAATCAAGGCTGTAACATGCAAATCAAGAAAACTTCAACTGTTTTATATACCAGGTTTTAGTAATTTACTTGAAATGCAAAGTTCATGTCTTAGAAGAAACTTTGATAGGTTTTGTTTATCTTGTAGAGCTAGAACATGGCAAGGATGTCTGGTTTCATCACTCTTCTATTTAATATCATACTGGAAGTCTTAGGGCAATAAGGGAAGAAAAAGAAATAATATGAATACAAATTGGAAAAGAAGAAATAAAACTGTCCCTATCCACAGATAACAAAATTGTTTACATGAAACTGGTTTACATGGAAAATCCCAGAGAATCTATAAAACTACTGGAACTAAGTGGGTTTAGCAAGGTTGCAAGATACAAGGTCAATATACAAAGTTATTGTAATCCTGTAAACTTGCAGTGAACAACTAGAAATCAAAATTTTGAAAAATTCACACAGACATAAAGTAAAAATATCTAAAATAGTATTGTTATTTCATAGAAACAGAGCAGATTTAACACCATAATATCATTACTACTAAGAAAAATTATTAATGACTACAAGTTACTTAATGATTATCAGTTTAATGGGGAAGTCATTTGGTACAGTTCTTCATGTCAGCTCATGGCTCAGCTAGGGCAGCATTTAGCTAGATTCAGCTGTGTCCAACAAAAGATCACAGCAGAATATCAAAAACATTAATAAATTATTTGGAAATTATTAATTTTTTGAATAATTTGCACTACAATTTATATCACTTGATCAGTTTTATCATATACATAGAGAATAAATAGGAATATTTGTAAATTTTAAATTTCTACGTTGATTTCTATATTAATATTGCATTGCTACACTGTTAAATATTTTGAATGAACATTCTTTTTCCTCTTTTTAACCAAAATACTGGCATGTTACTATCCATCTTCTGGCTTTGATTTTGTTGACTTAACAATGTAGCTTGGAGATCATTCCAACTCTTTACATACAGGATTATTCATTCTTTATTATGCTGTATATTAGTTCATAGTATACCATAATTTATTAACCAGTTCCCTACTAATGAATATCTAGATTGTTTTGAGCTTTTTGCTATTTAGAAACAATGTTGGTGTTAAAAGAGTCCAAAGCCTCTTTTCCTCTCGAGCATTTTAAGAACGCATGATAAATAATTTTAGCTCAGTGGATGGTGTGCCACCTGAGAAGTTTATAATATATTAAATCTTACAGTTTACTTTTCATTTTTCTTTCAGTTTGTTTTAACCTTTTTCTCATTGCAGTGTCAGGATAGCTTCTATAACACTATTTTTAAACTGTACACATGATGAATGTTACCTTTTTTTTCCTACAGTGTGAAGATTGCACCTGGAGCAGTTGTGTGCGTAGAGAGTGAAATCAGGGGTGATGTAACTATAGGTAAGAAAATAGCCTATTAGTGTTGTTTCTCAAGAATTGGTGTGATTTATTTCAGTGCTTTACAGTTCATTAGGTATTATTTTCTATGTTTGACTGATGTCCTAATTTTATTGAGAAACAGTGTATTTCTCTAAGTGTTTAATATTTCTAAAAGAATTTAGTGTGATGGAGTCTATATTTAAACTCATGTCTGATAAACTAACAAGGCAATATAGTAAAGTCATTTTTTTATCTGAGAGACAGCTATTGTGTACCTACTATGTGCCAGGCACTGTGCTAGCACTAGGGACCCAGCAGTGAACACAGCAGACACAGGTACTGCCTTCACAGAGCTTACATTCTGTTAAGAGTATAAACCACGGAGTCTGACAGACTTGGGGTAGCATCCTCGCTCTTAACCTGCTCAGTTACCTCTGGCATGTCACTTAACCTGTCTCATTTTCCCCATCTGTGTAATTGTGTGTATCAGAATTAGGTTCAACTGCTTGTAGTGGTGGCTTACACACTCAAAGCTTTACTCCCTTATGTAAAAAGCCCAGGGGTAGGCAATTCAGGGCCTGTCAGTTGATTGTCTGGGAGCTGCAGCCTTGCAGGCCAGGATGTGATGGCTAGAGCACGGAGAGTGATCTTGGATAAGAAAGGGGAGGAGCAGAGACAAAGGGTGTGCCTCCCAGTGCATCAGCTCCCCTTAAATAGTCTTCCTGAAAGTTCCACACAGTCTTTTGCCTTGGTCTTGGTCTCATGGACACACTTAGCTACAGAGAAGGCTGGGAGATGTAGTCTGAACTGGACGCATTGCTGCCCCCTTATTGGGTTCTGTTACAAGGCAAAAGGGAAGAATGGATATTCGGTGGTAGTTAGCAGCTTTTGTCACAGGCAAAATACTAGTGCCTCCCTCAGAGGTTTTTTTTTTTTTTAACCTCATAGGTTTTTGAAGGATTAAATAAAAGAATATTTGTGAAAGTCATTGCCCAATACCTAACAGATAGTAAGCACTCAATAAACGTTGGCTAATCACACTGTAAAATCAGTGTAGCCTTGTTAGAGGTGAAGTCCAACATTTAAATCAACTGAACAATTTAACACGAGGCAGCTTGCTTATACGAACATGATTTAATTCCCCCAAATGCACATTTTAGCACATCCTAGTTCTTTTACATGTGTTTTCACTGGACATGGTGCCCTGGTAGCTTTATTAACATGAGCCCATCCTTACTAGCCCCTGTGTGTTGCTGGAGTAGAGCTTTCAGGGAACTAAGTACACTTTCAGAGAGAAGATATGCCTTGTTCCCTTATACTAACAATATCTGTAAAAGAAAAACAAATTTTTTTAATTTTAGTAAGTCGAAGCCTCCAGCCACTTCAGGCATCATGTCTTATAAAACCATGTCTTAAGACTGTGCCTGTATTGGGGACTTCCCTGGTGGCCCAGTGGTTAAGACTCTGCACTCCCAATGCAGGGGGCCTGGGTTCGATCCCTGGTCAGGGAATTAGATCCCACATGCATGCCACAACTAAGGAGCCGGCAAGCCGCAACTAAGGAGCCCGCCTGCTGCAACTAAGACCCGGCATAACCAAATAAATAAATAAATAAAGGAAATACAGCATTAAATTACTAAAAAAAAAAAAAAAAAAAGATCGTGCCAGTATTATGGAACATCATTAGGAATTTTCCAGGTTGGATTTATTTAATTATAATATTTTAAATTGACAGAATTTCAAAGTTTACATGGTGGCTTTTTCTTTCCAGTGCTATATTAACTCTTTGTTAACACTTAAACCACTTGCAGATTTTTTATGAGGAGAAATTATTATAGTCACATGTTTATCAAAATGTTCCTAGGGAAGTCCCTCCTCTGCATTTTTATTCTAGTATTTTTATGGTTTTCTTCATGATTCGAGGAATAACATCTAATAGTATCCCACAAGGTATTCTATAATTAGAAGGAAAATAAGAATAATTACTTTCCCTCTCATTTCTACTTCTTCCTCACTTTAAACAATAAGTGTTCAGTATCTACTGTGTAGTAGATATATAGATGGTATGAATGTCTCTACAGGCATAAATGTACACACAGGTATACATATATGTGTGTGTGTGTGTGTGTGTGTGTTTCAGATTTGAAATAACAGGTCCTGTCCTTGCAAAGCACCCCTAGAATAGCAGTAAAGGCTTTATCCTGTGAAACGGAGAGCTGGACCACTACATAGGACTGGGGCCTGGGGGATTCAGGAATCAGCGCTCGCTTTTCTGTTCTCCCTCTGTCTTTCATTTCTTTGTGCTTCTCCCCTTTGTTTATCCCTTTCATCCTCCTGCCTTCTGTAAATGTTGAAATTATGTAAAGAAATACAGTATTTAAATCTACTTTCCGTGTAAGCTGATTACCATCTGATCATGCACAACTTTGATGGTTAAAATATAAAATGATTGTTCAACACAGATTTTCAGTGACGGATTGTAGCATAAGAAATGGTAATTTTTTAAAAACTAGTGATTTGAAGTTTATCATAGAATGGATCTAAGTTAATATTTGTTGGGTTTATTTTTGACCCAGTTTTTTAGAACAAGAAAATTTGCTTACGTTACAGAAACATCTCAATTTTTTAAATTGAGGAAAGGGGCTTCCCTGGCAGTCCAGTGGTTGGGAGTTTGCCTTCCAGAGCTGGGGACACAGGTTCGATCCCTGGTCGGGGAACTAGGATCCCACAGGCCTCGGGGCAATTAGGCCCACGCGCCGCAGCTCTTGAGCCCGTGCCCAAACTAGAGAGAAGCCCATGTTCCGCAGCTAAGACCTGATGCAGCCCAAAAATATAAATAAATAAATATTTTGAAAGAAAATTAAGGAAAAGATTCAGAAGTGATATAGTTACCCAGTGTTCTATGTTACACAATTCTTATCTCATTTTCATTGTGCCTGTTTCTTATCTCTAATTTTATATATAAATATCGAAATTTTCCAGTATTGGTATTTAGTCATTTCTGTCATGTTATATTTGGTATAAAATTAACTCTTATCTTTTGATACTATTAATTCATTTTTCTGATGTAATACATCAGATTAAAAAAGCTCCTGGGAGATATAAAGTTAAATCAAAGCTGAGAGTAGAGATAAGTTATCTGATTTAATCTCACTCTCCCTACCATGTTTTTTTAAAATTATTTTTAGTGTTGTGGTTTTTGTTTTTTTTGGGGGGGGGTGTGGAATTTTCTTCTTAGGGAAACTTTTATTTTCTTATTTATTTTTAATTTTATTGGAGTATAGTTGATTTACAATGTTGTGTTAGTTTCTGCTGTACAGCGAAGTGAATCAGTTATACATATACATCTATCCACTCTTTTTTAGATTCTTTTCCTATATAGGTCATTACAGAGTGCTGAGTAGAGCTCCCTGTGCTATACAGTAGGTCCTTATTAGTTGTCTATTTTATACATAGTGGTATGTATATGTCAGTTCTGATCTCCCAGCTTATCCCTCCCCCTCCCTTTTCCCCCTGGTAACTGTAAGTTTGTTTTCTACATCTGTGATTCTATTTCTGTTTTGTAAGTAAGTTCATTTGTACCATTTTTTTAGATTCCACATATAAGCAATATATGATATTTGTCTTTGTCTGAATTACTTCACTTAGTATGATCATCTCTAGGTCCTTCCATGTTGCTGCAAATGGCATTATTTTATTCTTTCTCATGGCTGAGTAATATTCCATTGTATATATATATATACCACATCTTTATCCATTCCTCTGTCAATGGACTATTTTTCAACATATGACTGTTTTTGTTTTTGCTTAATTTATCAGAATAGCTAATGTAAGTCTTCTGTTACAGTATGAGATTTGAGCACTTAATAAGCTCTGTTTTCTGGCTTAAGTGGCAGTAAATTTAAGTGTAGTTTAATTAATAGATTTTTCAGGATGTTTTACATAACTTTTCATTCCCTCATCAGTTTTACTCTTACCAAATTATTCCATTCTGAAATATTTGAGGAGGAAAGTAATTTTTTAAAAAAATTAATTTATTTAATTAATTTTGCCTGCATTGGATCTTCGTTGCTGCACGCGGGCTTTCTCTAGTTGAGGTGAGTGGAGGCCACTCTTTTTTTTTTTTTTTTAATTATTATTTATTTATTTATTTTGGCTGTGTTGGGTCTTCGTTTCTGTGCGAGGGCTTCCTCTAGTTGTGGCAAGCGGGGGCCACTCTTCATCGCGGTGCACGGGTCTCTCATTATCGCAGCCTCTCTTGTTGCGGAGCACAGGCTCCAGACGCGCAGGCTCAGTAGTTGTGGCTCACAGGCCCAGTTGCTCCGCGGCATGTGGAATCTTCCCAGACCAGGGCTCGAACCCGCGTCCCCTGCATTATCAGGCAGATTCTCAACCACTGCGCCACCAGGAAAGCCCGAGGAAAGTAATTTTTTCCTTTGCTGTGTTTCAGTTAGTAGAACATTAAACCTGATCTTCTGTTTTCCTAGAAAATCAGGTATTTGGTTTATCAAAGAAACTAGTCCGAAGCTTTGAAATATTGTCCTTAACCAGAAACCCTATGGCTGTGGCTCTGCAGGAGCCTGACCCTTTCATTAGAGGCAGCTAGGAAACAGACCTTGGGAAAAATAACAGCACTCTCGTTAATTATAATTTGGGTAAATAAGGTTTCATAGTATGAAGCCTGTTTTTAATTAGATTGCCTTGATTCATGGGCCATGCGTTGTTTCCTGAAAATTTTGTTTTGAAAGCTGAAAGGCATTTCAGAAAGGTAGCTCTGAGCACAGTCCTGTAGTCCTGTTATAGGGTGAAGGCAGACTCCTGGGGTTAGGACAGGGCTTGGTGGGACATCATAATGTGAAGGCAGAACCGAATACAGTGGCAAAGCTTTGTGATGGAAGCACTTTGTCCCACTTATTCTGTTGTTCTTTCCATTAGAGTTTTTAATATAAACTTCCCTTTTATTGTGGAAATCTTTTTTTTTTAACTGAGGTAACATTGGTTTATAACATTATGTAAGTTTCATATGTACATTATATGGAAATCTTTTTCAATAAAGCAGAACAGTGGCTGTGACTTGAGAAATTCATCAAATATAAAGCAGTTCTTAAAGGTACTTCAGCTTACAGGTCAAAGGAATTGTTTTCATTTTCAAAAGAGACCTTGTGGCTTTTGGAGCTATTTATTGACATATGAAAATGTCCACAGAGATTGCTTTCTGTGGCAAAGATAGACAGGAAAAATGCCCTTTACTAAATGAGGGGAATGGAAATTTGATGCAAGGAATGTCTTTCTGGCTGGGTTGCGTCAAGCCCGGCCAACCATTTAGAAAAATAATTCATCAGCCAGTGAGGCAGCTCCAACTCTAGACACACTTATCCAAACAAGGAGATAAGCCAAATAGGGTTTCAGCACATTTGGTAAGAAAATATACAAACTGCCCTGCCAGAAAGAGCGCCAAGAAAGTTCACAGCAGCCTTTTAAAAAAAAAACTTTCCATGGTGATAGATTTTTATTGTTAAAGCATTTTAACCTCAAGACCCTTCAGCTTGGTTTGAATTCAGACCCATTCTAGGTAAAAATGCCTCTTGCGTGCAGAAAAGTACGGAGCAGACTGTGCTCACATTCCAGTGTCTTGGACTAGTGCTCAGGTTGCGGGCTGTCTGGTGCCGACCTCCAGCGCTGCGCAGAGACAAAGCCTCACTCACCTAAGTCAGAAAGTTCCTTTAAGGAGTTCACCAAACTTAAGTCTTAGCAGTCACGTATCCTGCGGTTCATATACACATACTAACCTCTCTAGTCTCTGCCCAAAAAAGACCTACAAGAAGTTAAGGGAAGCTATTCAGTTTATTGTCACCCATGACCTTGCTGTTAACATCACAACTTGAGGTAGATAGTTTCACCTTTCAAGTCATTTCAGCCCTGAACTCCAAGACTTGTAGTTTGGCAGTGCGGCCACCAGGTGGAGGTGTTGTCCTAAACACAGGTCTCACAGCAGCTGCTCACAGGTCTCATATAATGCTTTATATCCCAGGGCAAGGCCGTTAGATTTATAACCAGTTTTGCAGTTACTTATTAACAGACTTATTAATAATGATAAAAACAATAACAATAATAAACACCTGGCTAAAATAGCCCCAGCATTATTTTTAAATATTGTGTAAGAAGACATGGGATTTGGGATTATTTAATTTTTAAAAATTTGTGCTCATCTCTTTGGGTTTCTTTTGTATAATTAACATGTATTATATTATTTTTGAAAGGGAAAGATGAAAATACCAATTGTTTTCAAAGCTGTACTTTAGAGGAACTGTTAAAGAAGCACAGGTCCCAGTGGTACTTTTGTCTTATTAGCCCTTTCTCAGGTAGTTTCTTGCAAGGCTGCTTGTTGTCAAAAGCTGCAGCCTGAGTACCAGCAGAATATCTAGTGCCTCTGGCTACTTATCTAGCTGTGGCAAAGGATCTGCTTTCTGTCACAGTCATGATGATCTCTTCCTCCTGTCAGATTTTTAATGCTAGCAATGGAAAATTATTAATTTTATTAATTATTAATCTTTTTCACTATCTTACAGTATGGTCAAGAATTTTCCTCCCTGGTTAAAAAGAGGTTTTACCCCAGTACCTGAGTATCAGGGAAGTAAAGCACTCCCTTTTCTTCTGTTTCTCAGACCAGAAGGAGTTATTTTATTTACTGTGATAAAGTTCTTAGCTCTTAGTGTCAGGTAGTGATGAACTTCCCATTTTGAAGAACTGTGATCTCCTTTTCAAACATTATTTTATATAATCCACACTTCAGCCCAGTGAGGTAGGTTATCATACTCATCTTTTTTTTTTTTTTTTATACTCATCTTTTTATAGATGAGAAAACTGAGGCATTTGAGAGATTAAGCACATAGCCTTTAAGTGATAAAGGCCAGAGCCTGGACTTTCTAGACAAGGGGTGGGGTGCTAGCTGGGGCTTTAATTATAAAGAACCTAAAATAGAAAGATCGTGTCCCTTTATCATAGAATATTTTGACGTAAAATGTAAATCTGGTATTGTGCAAACTACAGATTTAAATTGGTTCACATGGCTGGAAGACCTGTAAGAAATTTCTCATTTCAAAGGAATCCAGTGTTTGTTTCAGCAATGTTTTAGCACCTCTCCCCAAAAGTGGTAACTTCTAAATGCCCCTTATTAAGGGATTGGTTAAATAAATTATGGTATATTCATATGATGTGAAATAATATTCAGCCATTAAAAAGAATAACCAGCTAGATGTACTTATATGGAAAAATCACCATGACTTATTAGGTGAAAAAGCAAATTGCAGAATAAGTACTATTCCTTGTTTTTTTGAAAAAGTATGTATTTGTAATTCGTATCTTTTCTCCTTTATTTTTTAACTTTCTAATGAAGTATATTTTATATGCAGTGATATTTACAGATTTTAAATATATTGTAGTACTTAAGTCTGGAATAATATACTGCAAATTTTTAAGAATAGTTACCTCTAGGGAATGGGATTAGCAAGAGGAGAGAGGATCTTTCACTTTTGGCTTTGATTGAGGTTTTTCTAATGAGTATGTATTCCTTTCATAAATTGTGTGTGTGTGTGTGTGTGTGTGTGTGTGTGTTTTTAACAAAGGAAAAAGGCACACGTGGTCACAGTCATGGTCGCCTTGGGAAGCTTCCCAGGGCTCTCAGTGATCCCATCTTCTATTCTGAAATCTCCTATCCTGAACAGGAGAATTTGCCAGGGAAATTGTACTTTAGCAGCTGAGAATTTGGGGAGCCAGAGGTGACAGAAATAACAAAGCCACTCTCTGTGCATCCTTTGACTTGGGCCCCACCCTCTTTATCAATCCCCAGCTCTTCATTGTTAGCGGAAAAAATAAGCTGCACCGAGATTCCTTCCAATTCTCTGGGCACCTGGAATGCCTCTTTATTTAATACATTTTTGAGCAAGCATGTTAAGTATTCCCAATTTTTAAGACAAACAGATCAAAAGGGCAAGTATAGCACACATTCCTTTTTGTTTCCCTGTAACATACAGCCCTGCCTGTCACAAGCAGATAATGATTACTGAATAAATTAACAAGTTATTAATGTACTTTATTAAAACAATAGAATACTGAATTTCATGGACAGTGCCATCTATCTGACTCCCCTCCTACTTTCTGTCAGCACTTCTGCCCACCCTCTCTTACTTTCAGAGTCAGTTACTTCCTGTCTGCGTGTTTACAGATAGAAATGGCCTTGGTATGGGTGGGGGGGCAGGTGTTGGAGGGAGAGGCTGCCGTGAGAGATTCTGTTTTCTCATTGGTGGTTTCATTATCACCCAAATGCTAGGCCTTTGGGTAAATAAAGCAGGGCGAGGGGATGTTACCGGGTTTAGGCAGTGCAGTGGACCCCGACAGTGGGCTTGATGAGAGCCCTTCCTGCCCCTCGACTTGAGGTTGGAGTCACTGCCTCAGGTCTCCCTTTATCAGAGTCTCAGGACCCCAGTAACCATGCTTGGCTCCTTCCTCTGCCTGCCGTTGCCCCTTTCCACTGGTTAAAATCACATCCTAGACCAGTAGGGATGGTGACGGAGTAACAAAGCTAAGGTTAGTCTCCATGTTTTCTAGCTCTCATCTCGCCCATATTTCCTCTTAATCCCTTAATAAAAGGACTAATTCTGGGCTTCCCTGGTGGCGCGGTGGTTAAGAATCTGCCTGCCAACGAAGGGGACATGGGTTCGAGCCCTGGTCCGGGAAGATCCCACATGCCGCGGAGCAACTAAGCCCATGTGCCACAACTACTGAGCCTGTGCTCTAGAGCCTGTGAGCCACAATTACTGAAGCCCACGTGCCACAACTACTGAAGCCCACCCACCTAGAGCTGTGCTCCGCAACAAGAGAAGCCACCGCAATGAGAAGCCCGCGCACCGCAACAGAGTAGCCCCCGCTCACTGCAACTAGAGAAAGCCCGCGCACAGCAACGAAGACCCAACGCAGCCAAAAATAAATTAATTAATTAAAATTAATTAATTAATTAGCTAATTAATTTTTTTTAAAAGGACTAATTCTGTAATGCACTAGCATAAGAAAGCACCAACATTGTAAGCAAAGAGAGCCTTACCTTTATGAGGGAAAGGAAGGAAGGGAATTAATTTTTATTGCTGGCTACGTGTCAGAATACTATGTGTACAAACATTATTTCATCTAATTCTTAAAACAGCCCTGCAAGACTGGTATTATCACCACCTCCATTTCACTGCTGAGGTAACAGAGGCTTCAGAACAGAGGGTGAGCGAGGGCTGTCCAGCTCCAAAGCGTGTGCTGTCTCCACTCACCTCGGCTTGAGATTTGGCACGAACGGCAGTGATAACATTTGTAACGTGCCTAGTCTGGTGCCTGGCACCTACTTTAGGAAACGTTCCTCCCAACAGCCTCCTTGGAAGCGCAGCCTTCGAAAGTAATGTCTTTTCACCATACTTTCAACAGGACCCAGGACAGTGATCCACCCTAAAGCACGAATCATTGCGGAAGCTGGGCCCATAGTGATCGGCGAAGGTAACCTAATAGAAGAACAGGCGCTCATCATAAATGCGTGAGTGAGACTCTTACAGATGCTCTGAATCAGGTGCCACAGACAGTGTTTCCATTCATTTCAGCCCCATCTCTAGGGACCTTTTACAACTGACATCTGGAAAGCCCACTATTTGAGAACTAGGGAAACACTAAGCATCTTTTTCTTTTTTTTTTAAATTAATTTATTCATTTTTAACATCTTTATTGGAGTATAATTGCTTTACAATGGTGTGTTAGTTTCTGCTTTATAACAAAGTGAATCAGCTATACATATACATATATCCCCATATCTCCTTCCTCTTGCGTCTCCCTCCCACCCTCCCTATCCCACCCCTTTAAGTGGTCACAAAGCACCGAGCTGATCTCCCTGTGTTATGCGGCTGCTTCCCATTAGCTATCTATTTTACATTTGGTAGTGTATATATGTCAATGCTACTCTCTCACTTCGTTCCAGCTTACCTTTCCCCCTCCCCGTGTCCTCAAGTCCATTCTCTACGTCTGCGTCTTTATTCCTGTCTTGCCCCTAGGTTCTTCATGACCTTTTTTTTTTTTTAGATTCCATATATATGTGTTAGCACACGGTATTTGTTTTTCTCTTTCTGACTTACTTCACTCTGTAGGACAGACTATGTCCATCCACCTCAATACAAATAACTCAATTTCATTTCTCTTTATGGCTGAGTAATATTCCATTGTATATATGTGCCACATCTTCTTTATCCATTCATCTTAAGCATCTTTTTCAACACAAGTAATTAGTAAATGAGGAAACCAAAGACCAGAGGGGTAAAGAGACTTGTCCAAGGTGAGATAGCTCGTAGGTGGATGACCAGAATCTCCGAGTCTCGGTCTGATAATCTTCCCCTTGCGTATGACAGCCTCTTCTGTTCCTTAAGCAGGCATTTCCTGAGGACACCCCCAATGGCCCAGTGCTGTGCTCACTGCCTCAAGTAGTCTTTTGGTTGGATGTCTTGGCTCTGGCTGCAATGTTATTACTCATACCTAGACATGTGAACTTAAATCTGATATATATTTTCATATGCTTTGGGGGGTAACACTGAGAATTATATTTGAAAAATTGGGGGTCCTAGAGGCAATTTTTAAACTTTATAAAATATTAGAACATGTACATGATCTTAGTGAACTAGACTATAATACCTATGAAATTTTTATAAGCATTTGTAAAGCTTTCTAGGTAAAATTTTGGCAGGAAATTCAAGCTTATACCTAATTTATAGCAACAGTGTATGGAATTTTTAATAAAGACCTTGGGAAAATACTTAACTGTGATAAAGAGATTGATTTCTCTTAATGCTTACTTAGGATTTGGGAGTTTCTTACTATATTAAGCAGTTTCTTTTTAAAATATATTTTGGCACCTTTAGTGTAAGTCAATTAACAACAGTTAGATTCTGCAGTAACTCAGCTGTCAGAGATAAAGCACTATTTTTAAATGGCTTTTTCCTCTTAGACCGCAAACATTTTATGTTCTAAATGTTTCAGCTATCCACCTAACAGCATAAAATGATTATTTTATGTGAATATCTGTTTACATTTCACAGTCTTGAATGATTATTAAGAAAGGAAATTTTTCAAGTTAGGCATGATTTTGATTCCATTTCAACAAGCCGAACGTCCTAGCCAGCATCTTTTCTACCTTGTCCTGGGAAAGGCACACTGGGCTTTGAGTTTAAAAAGTAAACAAAGAAAGGCTGACCTTCTGTACACACCTATGACTTCTTTACATTTCAGTAGTTCTTTTTCAACTCAGAATAAAGTCTTCTGCAGCATAGAGGATAAATAATTCACTTGGATTAAGAAATTACTTACATCGTTACATATATTAACCTTGATGGAGGTAAAATTGAGAGAATGAACCCAAATTCTAAAACAGCAGAATTGCTTATTGCATTGTTGACTTGTTGATACTTTGTCTCTTCTTTTTTATAGTCACCCTGAAAATATCACTCCTGATGCCGAAGATCCAGAGCCCAAACCTATGATCATTGGCACCAATAATGTGTTTGAAGTTGGCTGTTGTATCCTTTGCCATAATTTAAGCTAAATCATTTCCAGCTGTCTTTTGGTACCTAAATCTCCTCTGTAGAAATTGTTGTAATTTATCTATCAAATACTTACATTATATATATATAATTATTTTCAACACATAATATAATTGTATATAATGTATGTTATATATTATGTAATTTATATTATGTGTATATATAAATATATATAAACTGTGTTTTTAGGACTAGGCCATCCAGCTCTTTGAAAAGACTTATTTACAGTATATCAAAAAAATATCCCCTCTGTTCCATTGAATAACCCGAGTAAAAGAAGTATGCTGTTTTCAGGTGTGCATGCATGCACACACAAACTCACACTCACCTTTTGGAACCATCTTGCTCCTGTTGCTACATCTTGTTGGCAGGTACAGTGACTGAGTGGCCGTAGACATGAAACAGAGTAATCTTGGCTTCAATCCTGGTTTAAGAACCACACTCTGTCCATTTGATTCCTATATAGTTTTAGGTTGACAGTATGTTGTTGTCTGATACAAGGAAATGGTGGATGGAGATGAAAATATTTCATTCTTTGCATTTTTTCCCCCCCCGAGTGTCACCAGTGCCTTTGCTGATTTCATACTCTAAAAAGATAGTAAAATCTTTTCAAGATGTCAGCGAAACATTATTTTATAATAGAAACTGCTTGAAGGAGAAAATCTAAAGGTTTAACAATAGCAAAATATTTAAATAAATTAAGCTGCAAGCATAAAATGGACCACTAGAACCATCAAGCAGTCATTTACAATTATGTTTTTAAAGATTTTTGATGGTATGGGATAAGGCTTGCAAATGGAAGTGAACCGAATAAAGTGAGCTACATACGTTTATACGGTTTGATTTTGTACAGTTTGATTTCCAGTTATATAAAGGGAATTACATATATTTACATAAAGATATATCAAGCCATTAACAGTGCTACCCTTAAGTGATTGGGTGTTAGTTTTCATTTTCTTAATTGTGAAAATATGTTACTCATAATTAGTTTTCATTTTCTTAAAACAACTGTGAAAGCATGTTACTCATAAAATCGGGGTATAAGGTGCTCATTTCTTTAAAAATATAGAAGACATTTATTTATACTTGAGATATTTCTATATAAAGATTAAAACTTTACTTGCAGACTGCCCTGGGCAAGGAGTTCTGGCCAGGCCAGCCTGCGTGGCCCATCCCATGCCTCTGTCCCTGCCCCAGTGCAGGATAAGGACAGAGTGAATTAGTAGGGAAGAAAGATGAACATATTCACAATGTCTACTTAACTCTGGCTTACAGATTCCCAAGCCATGAAAATAGGAGATAATAATGTTATTGAATCAAAAGGTAAGTTATGTTTGGAACTTTATTGTGAAAACTGATTACCTCCTTTTTCTTTGTGGTGTTCCAGAAAACAGCCTAAGTACAGACCATGGCAAAGTGGTGTGCTTGGAAGGAAGGCATGGTTGGAAGTGGGCTAACACAGCTGTGAGACAAATTCTTTGCCTTTAAGGAACCTAATCTAGTAATGTGTTTCATACATTAAATTAAAATTCTAGCTATGTACATTTAAATCAGGATTGAGTTAAACCATAAACTTCAGGTGAAAGATTTGAAAAAGATTTCTCCAAAAAACTAGTGTCTGACTTCCCTGGTGGCTCAGTGGTTAAGAATCCGCCTGCCAGCGCAGGGGACACAGGTTCGAGCCCTGGTCTGGGAAGATCCCACATGCCGCGGAGCAACTAGGCCCGTGAGCCACAGCTACTGAGCCCACATGCCACAACTACTAAAGCATGCATGCCTAGAGCCCATGCTCCACAACAAGAGAAACCACCACAATGAGAAGCCCATGCACCACAGCAAAGAGTAGCCCCTGCTCGCCACAACTAGAGAAAGCCCGCGCGCAGCAACGAAAACCCAACGCAGCCAAAAATAAATAAATAAATAAATAATTGTTAAAAGCCAAAAAAAACTTCCTTCCTTCCTTTAAAAAAAAAACAAAAAAAACTAGAGTCAGTGGTAATTTAGTTGATTAACGTTATTGTAGAATTAAAGAAAAAAAATTAGTTTCTCTAGCAGTTTGCTTTCTTGAATTTCAGGACTGCTTTCCCCTAGCCCATCAGAAACAAATGTAAGCTACTTTATCATAGGCGGGGCTAGGCGGGGGCCATGTAAGTCACCATCACTGCTGGGAAGCAGCTCCAAGAGCTTGTCCAGAAAGAACCGGAGTGATAAGACTTTTTTAGAATAGTGCCTTTCCTTTCTTGGTCTTGATTGGCATGAAAGAAAATGCTTTCTTTTTAAAAAAAAAATAAAATTAGGCTTTTTGTTAATCTGCTTAATGGTTTTTATTTAATTTGGATTACCAATTATGATGATGATGATTCCCACTGTCATTTTCTATTTATTGTATACTTACTATGTGTCAAACCTGTGCTTGACACTTTACATTTACTATCTCATTTATTCCTTACAGCAAACTATGAAGTGGGATGGTCTCTATTTTATAGATGAACTTGCTCAGAGAATTTACAGTGACTTGCCCAAGATTGCACAGATAGCAGCAGAGCTCTGTTTTGAATGCACTTGATACTAGTCTGGTGCCTGCCTCTGCCCTGTACAAACTCTGGACTAAAGTGATTTCTTAATATTTTTTTAAGGGCAGTTTGTATTTTTAGACTTGCATCATCTTAGGAAAAAAAATAGTGTTCTAGTCATTGAGTGTCTTACATGGTAGTTCTCTCTGTGTCTTTCCTACAGCGTATGTAGGCAGAAACGTAATATTGACAAGTGGTTGCATCATCGGGGCCTGTTGCAACCTGAACACGTTTGAAGTCATCCCTGAGAACACAGTGATTTATGGCACAGACTGCCTTCGTCGGGTGCAGACTGAGCGACCACAGGTACTAGAACCTCTCTTTTAAAAAGAGTCTTTTCTAGGGCTGCTAATTTTCCCAAAATACCACATAATTGTTTTAATGGGGCAGCAAGTCAGCTGTTTAAAAAGCAAATAATTAAAATAAAACATGAGAGAAACATTCCTAAAACTATAATTTCTTTGTAATTATTGAGTCCTTAATATCAGAAATATGTCCAAAGATGACAATGACACATTGATTATGGGAAAAGAAAATCCAGGGATGTTATTCCTAGTCTTATGTATTTTCACTGGAGGTGCATCACCAAGCCTTACAAACTACATGGATTTGCTCCTAAAAATACCAACCTTGGAGGGTAAGGAATGAACCTACCAAATTTATACTGAATAGCCAAGTTGGGTTCATCTATTAGTTTACTAACATAGATACCTTGAAAATAAACACAGCTTGTGAATATGCAGGTATATTTAGATATTTTCCTGTCTTATGAGAAATTGTCCCCTCCTAATAACCAAGAATAATGGGAAGTATGTATTTGGAGTTTCACATTAGAGCAGGAGATAAGTAAGATAGGGCATTTGGGACTTCCTTAGGACAGAAGACATTCTGATTGAAGTTTGGAGCCTCACTGTTCGGCACACTCAGTATATTACCCAGCCTCCTTCCCTTTCCCCAAAGAAAGTATTTTTCAAGACATTTAGCACTTTTGGTTCTTAGCCATATTTTATCAGAAATTAAAATTCCAGTTCTTTCTGGGTTATTGTAATTCTGTAATGTTTGGCTTTTATTATTATTACTATTATTATAAGCAAGTATTACCTCTGTAGACCAAAAAGGAAATAAGAACAAATCCAGTATTTTTTCACTATCTTTCTGCATAACAGCAAAACGATTGAAGAGGGAGAAATGAAGCTGGAGTTGGGTTAAGGGAGATTAGAATTAAATGAGCAAGAATATCTGAAGTTTAATACATAATGGTATGTAAGCAACACTGTTTTCCATTATCTTGCTGATCGGAAGGATCATGTAGAGGTCCTTATTACAAAGGATTCACCCAGACTTTTGGAAACAAAGTTCTTAGGGCAAGGGCCTAAAAGTCCGTAATTTTCACAAGTACTCCAAGTGAGATTTACAGTGAGGGAAGTTTGCGCAAAGCTGGTATATGAAGAGTGAAGATCAGGTAAGTATCATAGCTGTGTGCTCTGTAGGTCGTGTAGAAAGCAGTGTACTCGGGGTATTTTACTTGTGTTGTCTACTATAATTGGAACTTTTTCAATTCTTAGAGGCCAAGGTGAAATCTATGAAAGCAAGGTTGAAAACTGATTAACATATATTTTTATATGTAAAATTTTTTGGCTTTTTCTTATTACCAAACTTAATGTATGTTCATTGTAAATTGAAAAAACAGAAGCAAAAATAAGTCAGTGAATGGGATCCACTTCAGGGGGCACAGGTGCGATCCCTGGATCCCTGGTCATGGAACTAAGATCCTACATGCTGCACAACAGGACCAAAAAAAAAATAAGTCAGTGAAAATCACCTGTAATCCCATGACATAGTGATAATCATTTCTACCTGATACTCTTTGCTTTCTGCTGGTCAGTTCTTAATTCTCTTATCTTTTTAGCCCCAGACACTACAGCTGGATTTCCTGATGAAAATCTTGCCAAACTACCATCACCTAAAGAAGACTATGAAAGGAAGCTCAACTCCAGTTAAGAACTAAGAACAATATATGACATCAAGATAACATTTGTCTTTGACCACTGTCTTTTGAAAGAGCCACAGTGTTTATGCACTCTTAGCAGTCTGCAGAGTAATATGTGTTGACTTTATCTTGTAAAATTGAGTTAGAGAGGAAAGAAATGGGTTTTCATTGTAACTGTCCTCTATAATTTATATAAAATGTATTATTTTCTGATGTCCTTGTCCCATTTCTGATAATTTACAGATTTCTTATTTTGTGTTGTTTTGTTATGTAAAATGTTGGCCATGAATTTTAGTTATGTAAAAGACTACCCATGAGAAGAAAGAACATATTGTTATGTATTTATATTCTAGCATTTACTAAACTAAATAAAAATGTTGATGACAGGACTTTCAGTGAATATACTTTAATCAGTTTTTCTACTTGCGTCAACTTTCCCAAAATAGCTCTTTTTTTTTTTTTTTAATTAATTTATTTATTTATTTTTGGCTGTGTTGGGTCTTCGTTTCTGTGCAAGGACTTTCTCTAGCTGTGGCAAGCGGGGGCCACTCTTCATCGCGGTGTGCGGGCCTCCCACTATCGCGGCCTCTCTTGTTGCGGAGCACAGGCTCCAGACACGCAGGCTCAGTAATTGTGGCTCACGGGCCCAGGTGCTCCGCGGCATGTGGGATCTTCCCAGACCAGGGCTCGAACCCGTGTCCCCTGCATTGGCAGGTGGACTCTTAACCACTGCGCCACCAGGGAAGGCCCCAAAATAGCTCTTTTAATTTTTATTGTGTACTAGCTATATATTAAAGCTAATGTGGATTTGTAGCTGTTTAAAATTTCAGGTGAAATTTCAGCAGCTATTGAATTAATTTAGACTTCATTTTGTTTCCAAGAAAAAGATTTTTTTTCTTTTTCAGTAAAACAAAAGTAATCAGGGAAAGATGTATTCAGTAGAATACAAAATCAAAAAGAATGGTGTCTGATGAAAAGGACAAGTAAAATGACCATTGAGTGGTATTCTTAGGTTTCTGAGAACAATGAAACTAGAAGAGATTTTGATATATTTATAAATGTATGAAATTATTTTGGCATATTACTAATCACTAATTATCGACCTTGTCATAATTCTATTTACCTAATTACATAATGGGCAAATTATTGAGGATTTTATTGTAATTCCAAGTTTTTTTAATAATTCAAGTGCATACATTTAATGGGACATACTTTTTAACTTTTGAATCAATAGATGTTGATTAATACTAAGACATTAAATGCTAAAATATTTTCTCTTGAAACTTTCTTTTTCATTGAAGTATAGTTGATTTACAATGTTATGTTAGTTTCAGGTATACAGCAAAGTGATTCAGTTATACGTATATATGTATTCTTTTTCAGATTCTTTTCCATTGTAAGTTATTACAAGATTAATTTTTAATTGTGGATAGTAAAAAACTATTTTTGAATTTCTGAAACTGACTGGTACAAATTAGCCTTTGTTCCAATTGTGAACGACTTGATTTTGGTAAGAATATTCATGACTCAAGTTAGAAAACTGTACTACTACATATAGTGGTTTGAAAAAGGAGAACATCACATAAATGTCCTGTTTTTGATAACTGCTCTTTATTCATTTTTCAACCCCTGGTGATCAACTTACGATTTTGTTGATCATGAAAATTTCTAGATAAAAGATCAGAAGTCACAAAACTGCCCTTGAAATGCGGTACCAGTTCTGAAATATTATCTCTGGACAGGCTCTGATATGCTAATAAATGCCCTGTGCTCCAAACTATACAGGTAGTATGTGAAGACAGCAGTGAGATCCCTCCTGAGGACTTGGTAATAAGATATCCCCAGAGAGTCAAACTAGTTTAATCCTCATGTGAGAAGAGCCTCAACGTTTCCCAGGTACACTGTGGCTTTTAATCACTATTAACTCATTTGAGGAAATAAAATGTCAATTTGCCAAGCGTTTAGAGGAACAAAATGTGACAGTGTGAATACAGTGTTAACCCACGGAGGGGAGGCGCTGAATCCAAGAGATGTGAGCCACTCAGTGACCAGAGGTGTTCTCTACTTCCGGTAGTATCAGTTTATGAAGACTTGCTGTGGCTTGGGAAGAACGTACCTCAAGACTTGCCACTTTGTCCTCTAACTGCAAGCTTAACTGAGCCACCTTCTGATTGCCCATACGGACTCTTAAGCTATCATTCAGGAAAAGGGGGAGCTCTGAATGAGAGCATCAGAATTCCATTCTGCACATAGTAAACTTAGAGAAGCTTTCTGATTTATACATCAGTGTCGTGTGAATTTAGTTTGTGTAGTTCTGCCTCCATGTCTGTCAGTTTAGTCTGTGAGTTTTGAATATTCTAATAAAATAGTTTATGACCCTTCAGGACAGAGAATCAAAGCCCAGACGGTTTATTGCAGTCTTTACTCTTTGGGGCTTTTCCATAGCCAGGCCCCCAGCCTTCTCCTAGTAACAGCCTCTGTCTCACTGAGACCGCATTCAACACTCAAACTTCAGCACAGATATTCTAGGCAATTATGCTAAGTGGTAGGACAAACCCTGACATGCTGGTGACATAAAAAGTAACAACTAAGCAGGGGGAAGAAAGAAACCATTTTATCATCGCAATTTGGTGATAGTTCTTGGGTCAAGATGATGGGTTTTCACCAGGTGAAGTGTCAGGTCTAGAAAGGGTACTTTTTACCCTGCTGTCTACTTCATCCATTAACACACACTGTAGTGGTTTATCTATGCAGTGTAGAAAATTACCCTGAAATATAGCAGCTTAGAACAACAAACGTGTATTATCTTCTTGCGTGGTTTCTTCAGGTCAAACCTAGGAGTGGCTCAGCTGGTGGTCCTGGCTCAGTGCCCCTCATGACGTTTCACTCAAGCCAGACTGCAGTCATCTGAAGGCTCAACTGGGGCTGGAAGGTCCACTTCCAAGGTGGCTCACTCACATGGCTGTCAGCGGGAGGCCTCAGCTCTGCACACGTGAGCCTCTCCATGTGGCTGCTGAGTGTCCTTGTGATGGGGCAGCTGGTTTCCCTCAGCTTCCTTCAGCTTCCTCCAGATCCAAGCAAGGAAAGACCTAGTCTCTAACGTTGCACACCACCACTTCCATTGCATTTTATCTGCTAGAAGCAGGTCATTAAGTCCATCTCACACTCAAGGGGGGGTGATTAGGCTCTACCTTTTGAAGGGAGGAGCATCCAGGAACTTCTGTTCATGTTCTAAAGCTGCCAGCATACACACGCATCATTCCCACCTGGGTTCCTCCCTAGTGCACCATCAGCATCTCTGAGGGGCCCCCACGCTGTGGAAGGACTGCAGTTTATTGAGGGGCACACACATGACATCATTCAAGATCTTCATCGCATAACCTATAAACCCTGTCTTCTTAGACATTTAGATTACTTGTCCTAAATTTAGCATACATTTCATTAAGCATCAGTTTAACTTGTCCAGGCTTAATAGAAATTATTAGTAAAAATCTTGAAGGATAAGGATGTTGAATGAGAGTGCTGAAAATCATACAGAAATGCTAAAGTATGTACTTAGTAAACTCACTGACATTTTAAAAATTTGCGTATATTTGTTAAACTTGTATAGAACCTATTACATGCCAGGCACTGTTTAAAGCAGTTTACACATAACTTATTAACTACACATTAACTTACTTAATACTCTTAATCAGGTAGGTAATCTTATTACCATTATTTTGCAGACGTGGAAATTGAGGCACAGAGAGGTTTAGTAATCATCCAAGGTCATTCAGCTGGTAAGTGGCATTTCAGTTCCAGCGTTCATAACCTTATCCCCATTCAATGCTGCCATTTGGAAGACTGGTTAAACCTTTTAAGATAGAGATTACATAGCTTGGTGAGCTTCCTAAATGCTAGTTAGGAAAACAGCTGTGGATTTGTCTTGCTTAGTTTTTGTTTCTCTTAAAGTTTTTAAACCCCATGAGACAAAACAATAGGAAAATTTTTAAAGAATTGTTTGGTCTTCCCACTGAATTCAGTAAGAATTACCCAAAGAGGGATTCTCATGATAAGGCTACAGGTCATTCTGTCCAAAACTTTGAACTACTTCTGCTTATTATTACTAATTAAGTGTGGTGGTGGTATTTTTATTGTTGTTTTGACTTATAAAAGTAATATAATTTCATTTTAGACATTAAGAGGGTAGAGAGGAAATACTTCTAATTCCATGGCCCACCCTAAAGCACCACCACTTTTATCATTTTAATGTCTACTACTTAGTGTGCAATCCAACCACTAATGAAGGTAAATGAAGATAATTTAATCTTAGAACTTTATAATTTCACTGTAGGCCTGCTGTTTTATCACAGGAGGGAAACAGGATCATTTTTTCCCCTTTTGGCTAGCAAATGGGTTCTCCTAGAGAATTTTATTATCCTTCGTAATCCAACCTATATTAAGGCTACTTTAAACATATTTTATTAAACATAAACTAGAAACAGTTCCTCGCCTGCCCCCTTCAAAGGAAGATAGATATATTTTAACATTTTAGAGAATTTACCAGGAGTAGAACCAGTGACGCTACACACGTCCAAATGGGGGCTCGGGCACGGCATGTCCCTCAGAAGCATTGCTGGTCCCACCAGGGACCTAGCGAAGAAAGGTTTCTCAAATCTTTGTTAGCATCCCACAGAAAAGAGTTTCCACACTAACTTCATGTGAGTTTGGGGCTAAGTCTCTGAATTTAGATGTTCTGTTTCTTAAACCAACTCCACTTTCCTGCGATTCAGACCTTTGAACCAGTCCCTGTTCTCTGTGAAAAATAGGACTGGTGCTCAAGGCCCACCCACTTTTTACAACTAGTAAGTAGGCCAGTCCCTGATGGGCTAGTCACATTTGTCCCTGAGTTGTATGCTTTTCCAAGTCAGTCACTTGTTCCCAAACTTGTTTATGCAAGTTGTACTCAGTAATTACATAATTTAATTCAGTATTACCAAAATCAAACAAATATGAGTGTGCAGAGAGTCGTAATCTCTCTGAAAATAAGTTGAATGCTTGCGAGAGACCTGATATCAGGAAAAAACATGTGTGGGCAAAACAAATGTGAAAGTTTGGGTGGGAGGAAAGGATTGTCAAAATCTAGAAGAATTCTGCCGTCGGTTTGCTCCACGAGTGTTTTGAGTCCTCACTCCACTGAAACTAAAATTGGCAAGGCTTCTTGCTGTGCTAATGGTCACCTTAGGTGCGGCCCCAGTCAGCAGACCCCACTCAAAGAAAAGGCCTTAGCCTGATACCAAAGGAATGATGGATGAATGGACTTGTATATGCTTTAAATTAAAAATAAAGTTATAAGGATTTTTATTATAATTTTATGATTCCCAATTTTAACTGGCTTTTTTCTCTTTAACTGACCAATGACAGATCCTGACGACATAGGGGAAGAGAGCTGCCACAGTATAATATAACCAGGAGCTGCCAACCGTACACAGGTATGGAGACACATGTTACCTGGACCTCAGTGCTTGCTAGTGACTTAAGTACATTTTGAAATGAATAACCTCATTTTTATAAAGATTACACAGAAGCCCTTATTTCTGGGTTAGATGTGCTTGATTTTTTTTTTTTTTTTTTTTAATCTTTTGGGCACACTGCACAGCATGTGGGACCTTAGTTCCTCAACCAGGGATTGAACCCACACCCCCTGCATTGGCAGCGCGGAGTCTTAACCACTGGACTGCCAGAAAAGTCCCCTAGATGTGCTTGATTTTAATATAGCGGATTTTTATAACTTAATTACCTATCATGTGCCTAAGCCTGCTATCTGAAAGGATGGTTTCAGATCTTTCAGCTTATCCTGTAACTGTGTCTAAAATATGCTTCCGTTTTACTTAAGGTTGGCATAATTGTAGATGTGTGATATATATTGCTTAAATGCTTACAGCCCAAAAGCGAAGGCTGCAACTTTATATTTACTCCTGTCGTTAGTGAACCTCTGCTGTCATGCTCAATATATTTTTTAATTGGGGAAAATGACCCACACCTGATCCCATACGCTGTCAGCCTTTATATTTTAACTATCATAATGCAGTAAGAAAAATTAGAAAGCTCTTTACTGAATTATAGATAAATTATTAAGGTGTGTTTGTGCTGGACGACAGAAAATCAAGTGCATTTGAGTTTTGAATATTGAAATATGAAGGGGGAAAAGTCATGCTGTAAATGACATTTTGCTTAAATCACCTTCCTCTTTCTGCAGTATACAAGGGCCCCTTCCCTATATTTCAAGCTTTGCGTAAAAGAAGAGCCATATTAGATCAGGGGCAAGCATCCATCCCCGCTTCATCCTTCTGAGCAGATCTTCAAATTTTGTTCAATTGTCTACCCAATCCACAAGTAAACCTCAGTCAGTCCGTGCCAATGAGCATTTGCCCTTTCCCTGGTCCACAATTGCACATGTAACTTAAATTTACTGAATTCAAGCTCAGGGAAGAACTTAGAGTTGGGGAGGAGATTTTCCTTCTGCCACAGGATGTGTATAGGGGAATAGGCTGCCTATTTGCTGCTGGCAGCCAACTTACCACCATGAGGGGAGGCAGCAGAATGGAAAGATAGGAAAAATATAGGTGTTCCAAGACATGGCTGAGCCTAACCTTAGAGCCTACCTAACCCTGAACTTGTTAGGGGAGACATTTTCTCATTGTCTTAGCTGGGGTTTCTATTACTTGCAGAAAATACAAAATTCTTCAAGAAATTTTGCCTCAATGTTTTTTTCTTTTTCTTTTCTTTTTTTTTTTTTTTGTGGTGAAGCAAGGTACAGCATTTATTTGCAGGACACAAAGCAAGGAGAATGGGCAGCATATGCTCAAAAGACCTGAACTCCCTGATGCTTTGGAGCAAGGGTTTGTTTAAGGCAGCATTAGGAGTGAGGGTCATGGGTACGTGATCAGCTCATGGACATTCTCCTGGTTGGTTGGTGGTGAGGTAACAGGGTGATGTTTTGGAAATCTTAATCATCAGTCTTCTGGTTCCAACCAGTCTGGGGTCTACATGCTTGTGGTCAGCATGTAGTCAACATCCTCCACTGGGTGGGGGGTCTTAGTTTCTTAGTTTATGTCTGAAGCAAGTTCCTGAAGCAACACCCCACTGTGTACTGCGGACAGCAGGCAGGACATGGTGGCAGTCTTCCCGCCTCAATTTTTTGGTGGCCCGCTTTGCTCGTGTAGTTAGCACAAGCCTGGTTCATCTGTTGAGCAACCCAGCACTGCCTGCTGCTGCATGGGTGGCAGATTGAAGAGGGGCAAGAATGAATAAACAGGGCAGAAAAGAAACTTTGTTAACAAGAGATGATGGTAGCTTGGGATGTAGCAATAAAGGTATGGACAAGTGGAAAAACTAAAGAGAGATTTACGAGATAAAATTGATAAGATTCAGGGATGGACCAAATATTGGGGGGAGGGAGAGACAAGGTGCCAAGCCTGACCCGGGGTTCCCACTTTGTGTAAGTAGATGCGTGTGGTCCACTCTGAGCTCCACAGGGCACAGCAAGAGGACAAGGTTGATGTGGAAGAGCAAGAATTGGGTGTTGGACACCTGCCTTTGAGATCACCAAGTTAGATTTTTCTAGAGCAGCTTGAGACATAATTTATCCTTTTAAAAGTGTATGATTCTGTGGTCTTTAATACATTCAGAGTAATACGATCATCATAACTAATTTTTTTTTTTTAATATTTTCATCACTCCAGAAAGAAAAGCCCACACCCATTAGCAGTTCTTCCTCCTTCCTTCTCACCTCTGGCCGCCACTAATCAACTTTCAGTCTCTGTGGATTTGCCTGTTCTAGACATTTTATGTAAATGGAATCATGTAATATGTGGTCTTCTGTGACTGGCTTCTTTCACTTAGCATAACGTTTTCAAGGTTCATGTAAGTAATAGCACATATCAGTACTTCATTCCTTTTGATGGCTGAATAATATTCCAGTATATGGGTGTACCTCATTTTGTTTATCCATTCATCAGTTGATGGACATTTGGGTTGCTTCTAGTTTCTTTTTTTTTTTTTTGCTATTATGAATAATGCTGGTATGAATATTTATGCACAAGTTTTTTTGTGTGACAAGTTTTTATTTCTCTTATACATACCTGGGAGTGGAGAAGAATTGCTGGGTCATATGGTAACTCTATGTTTAACTTTTTGAGGAACTACCAAACTGTATTCCAAAGTGGTTGCACCATTTTACCTTCCCATCAGCAACGAATGAGGATTCCAATTTTTCCACATCCTCACTAACACTTGTTAATATTTGTCTGTTTTATTTTAGCCATCCCAGTGGGTGTGAAGTAGTGGTATCTTATGGTTTTGATTTGCATTTCTTTGATGACTAATGATGTTTGGGCCACAGATCATGGCTGGCATGCAAAAAGTATTTTAGTAATTGAAAAAAGTATTTTCAATATTATAAAATGGTTTGTTTTTGGTTTTTTTTTGGCCAGGCCACATGACATGTGAGATCTTAGTTCCCCGAACAGGGGTTGAACTCTAGCCCCCTGCATTGGAAGTGCTGAGTCTTAACCACCAGACCAGCAGGGAAGTCCCATTGTAAAATATTTTGATAAAATATACATCCAATAATTTAACAGATAATAATAACTGCATTGAACAGTACTAATTGAGCCGTCAGGTAATGAACTAAAGTAAATTTACAGAGAAACAAGGGTTTTATCCTTTAGAAAGAAGCTTATACTCGAATTGGGAGGTATAATGAAAATAACACCTATATATGCACATTTATTAAGGCTCAAATCAAAACACTAATTACCTAAATACTTAACTTGTGGTCCGTGGATTATATGCAAACTGTGGGTTTTTTCCTAAAAAGATGGTCATGGTCCATAACTTCTGTGAATTTCTTAAAGAATTCTAACCACTACCACCCCCTGCAAAAGCTAAGAATGACTGCTCTAAAATTTTCATCAGGGAAAAAATGACTAATGCATTCTCAATGTCTGCTTCCGTTAACATTTCTTTCTCAATGTTAGTTACTGGTTAAGTTATGCATTTTGCTTTGGTTACCATTTTTTCTAGTCAAGGCTTTCTGGGTCACAAGATAAAGATATCACTTCAAACTAGTTTAAGCAAAAAGGACTTTATGGAAGGCTCTTGAGGTGACTAATGGAATCCAAGGGCATCCAGCCTGGCTGGGACCAACAGAGGACTGGCCCAGGAAGCCGGCAGCCAGCTTCCCTCGCTCGAGTTCTCTCAAATTATCCGCTCTGCTGATCTCTCAGCGAAGCAGCCACCCCTGCTCATGCATGCCCCTGACCCGGCGTGCCTGCCCTCACTCCCCAGTTTCCACGTCCTCCGCTCACTGCCCTGCAGGAATGACTAAATAGTGTCTCACAGCCCCGATTCAAAACTCTTGGGATTGAGACTCTTGTTAGTCCCACTGCTAATCCCATCGGCTCTAGCCAGGAAGGCAGCATCCTGTGGAGCAAGTGTGACTCTGGCCCTGGGTCTGAGCAGGGACAGCTCTCAGGAAAGGGGAGCAGAGGCTGAGAGACGCCCCATCTGTGTCTCCTGCTCCACTCAGCTGAAAATGAATTTGCTTGTCCGTATGCCTGAATTCCAGGAACTTTTCATTTATGTGAGTCTCTAGAATCTGAAATGAAATACTCTCATTTCCTATGGAGATGATAATTAAGAGAGAAGACTTATTGATCTTTTAGTTTTTTTGTTTTTTTTTTTAATTTTTTTTAATTTATTTTATTTATGGCTGTGTTGGGTCTTCGTTTCTGTGCGAGGGCTTTCTCCAGTTGTGGCAAGCGGGGGCCACTCTTCATCGCGGTGCGCGGGCCTCTTGCTATCGCGGCCTCTCTTGTTGCGGAGCACAGGCTCCAGACGCACAGGCTCAGTAGTTGTGGCTCACGGGCCTAGTTGCTCCGCGGCATGTGGGATCCTCCCAGACCAGGGCTCAAACCCGTGTCCCCTGCATTGGCAGGCGGATTCTCAACCACTGCGCCACCAGGGAAGCCCTTATTGATCTTTTAGATCAAAATCTCCATTATGTTATCTTTATTGCAAACCAAGCCTTGAGGAATTTGTGTCACTTCCCATATTATAGTTTCAGATCCTGGCCACCATCACCACCACTGCCACACACACCCACGTACCCACTAGCTAAAAAGACAGATGCTTCCTTGAATATTTAGCTTAAACGTTGTCACGGTTGGCCTGTTGATCGATAGCAACCATCTGAAGAGGTGAATCCCAACCTGCAGTGTTGCATATATATTTTATTTCACAGACTCTCGCCTGTTTCCAAGAGTGCTGTGAGATTTGTATGTGTGTTTTTTTTTTAATGAATTTAAATGAATATTGCTTTGAGAATTAAGTTTGACCATTTTCCAGTACCCAGTAGGCTAATAATGGACGTGGAAGCCCCCCCGGGGAATCTGTTCAACTGGACGCACGCAGGAGACCCACCCCGTCATCCGCCATTCACGGTAGTGCTGGCTGCCGACACTTCCCTGAGCTTCTGATTCCAGCCAGAGTCTTGCTGTCATGGACTTCACAGGGTCGTCATCCCCCGATCAGCGAGGAAGTCTGGAAACCATCAGCTTGTTACCTGAAAACTGGGTTTGCCTCTTGTTGGGCATCGAGCCAAAAGACACAACCAAGCCAAAGATCAGGAGAAGGAAGGGTTTATTATTACTTGCAGCAAGTAAGGAGAACACTGGGGATCTTTCCCAAAGCAGTGTCTCTCTGAACCACAAAATTGGGAAAGTTTTAAGCTAAGGGTCCATGCATATTCATGAAGGGGCTTGAGCAGAGGAGAATTCAGCATAGAATTGGGGCAAAGGTCAACAGAGTCCAAGCTTCAGTTGATTGAAGTCAGGAGGGTCAGGTCAGCACCGTCATTCCCTCCTCTACCTTCGGGGGAACCTTAGTTCCTGCAGAACTCAAAGACACATTATTATGTATATCCCTTGAGGAAGAACTAGGACTCTGATTTATCATTTCACTATTGTTTGACTCCTTTTCTCTGTTCCTGCATTCCTTTGTTCCCTTAGCATCATTAATTACTGAGACGTGTTCAAGGGCGAGCACTGTGGCCAGCCTTAGATCCCAAAATGGCTTCTTCTTATGTCAAGAAAGCCATTCCTGGTTCTCTTTCTCCCGGGATCCCCTAACCTATCTGCTTACAAGCTCACAGGTCCTCTCCCTTGGCTGTACATCAGCCCCCCAGGCCAGACCTCATAGTCTCTGAAAAATTTAAAAGCTTTCCAGGTGACACACAACCCCCAAGGTTGAAAACTATCACATTTGATGGAATTTTCAGACAAAATGTGTGGCATAAATTGCAAAACAAGGGTAGGGTTGGGTTTTTTTGTTTTGTTTTCCCATATTTCAGTTTCATTATAAATATGTCTCATTCAGTGCGTAAAATTTGGGGGGGAAAAAAAACATTCACAACCCCAAAATAAGGAGAAAACCACTGGTACCATTTAATCGTATTTTCTACTAATGTTTTCTATCCATATTTTTTATATAACTAAGGCCCCAGTGTAAATACACAAAGACTATTTGGTTTTATTTTGTACTACTTGACACTGTAAGGAAGCATTTTCCAGGCAAGGCAGGCAGTATGGTTATCAGAAAATTAGAAGTAAAAATCCTCCCATCACTTCAAGGTCCATCCCTCCCACCCACCTTAGCCTCACTAGGTCAAAACAAGGACTCGCCAAAGTATTTAAAATGTTAGAACACAAAAACAGTTAGTCAAGACTTAACTGGTTTTACCTCAGAGCCTCACCGGATAAGGGCTCTTTTAATAACAAAGCTTCTATTTAGGGATACTGAATTGCCTTCCTCTTCAGAGTCTATGGGCCACTTGCTTTGATGTGCAGTTCCCTTTAAACCTTGCTTGTTAGGCACCTGGAAATTCCTGAGAAGATCTTTAAGTCAACAATACAGATTTTTGAGCCTTGACCTGACCTGATGTCCCCTCCATGCCTTCCCGAAGCCTCTTCCAAAGGCAGTGTGCCTGGGGTGATAACGGGATCCCAGCCCCAGAGGGCGCGTCCATCCCTACTTACCACCACCCAAGTGCCAGAAGGGAGCTGCCAGCTGGAGGTGGCTTTTCCTGCCCTTGAGTGAAGGTGTTCGTTGACCCCCTCAGACTTCTGACAGCTCCCCCAAAAAACAGCTTGCCAAGGGCAGGAGTCCTTGTCAATGGGCACCTGTCCTCTCTGGAAATCTGTAAATTCTCTTTGAACAGTTTATATTTCACTTAGGTTACTGTGCATAATTACAGAGGGTGACTCACGGAGAAATGAAACAGCTTAGAGAAATGATCACATATACACTATATATGCACACACACATAGACTGTCCATAAAGTACAAGTGTAAAGATTATGTGTACATGAAAACACATTATATTATAAAGGAGAGCGAGCCAGACTTCATTCTAGATGACAGTCCACCCCACCTGTCCCTTATGATCCATGGGCAGGTGTGCAAATGACAGAGCCTCCCTCTGAAGCCCCACCAGACAGTACAGAACTTTCTCAACTTACAATGGGGTTACCTCCTGATACACCCATCATAAGTTGAAAATACCGTAAGTTGAAAATGCATTTAATGCACCTAACCTACAGAACATCATAGCTTTGCCTAGCCTACATTAAACATGCTCAGAACACTTACATTAGCTTACTGTTGGGCAAAATCATCTAACACAAAGCCTACTTTATGATAAAGTGTTGAATATCTCATGTCATTTATTGAAAACTGTACTGAAAGTGGAAAACAGGATGGTTGTCTGGGTCCAGAATGACTGTCGGTGAATTGATTGTTTACCCTCATGATTGCAGGGCTGACCCGAAGCTGAGACTTGCTGCCACTGCCCAGTGTCACTGGAGAGCATGCCGCCAGCCCAGGAAAAGATTAAACTTCAAAATTCGAAGTACGGTTTCTACTCACTGCATATCACTTTCACGCCATCCTAAAGTCAAAAAATTGTAAGTCAAACTAAGCTGGGGACCATATTCTGTACTTGGTAACAGAGGAAAGGCCTTTGCCCCTGCAGAGCCCAAATCAAGGCTTTCCAACTTTGTTTGCATAAAATACCACTGTTTTACAAAGTAAACATGAGCAGAATAATTTAACAAGAATGGCTGTTGTCTTTCAGGTAAACCATAGATTCTTTAGAATTTGAGACAAACTAAAGCCTTCACAATCAATCACTCTCTAAAAAATCATTCCAAAAATGTATTTCATTCATCAGAATGCTGCCTTTTTCCAAAAGAAATTTGAAGTGGGTTAAGGTAAAGAATGTGTACAGATTAAGATTAACAAAGCAGGGACTTCCCTGGTGGCACAGTGGTTAAGAATCCACCTGCCAATGCAGGGGACACGGGTTCGAGCCCTGGTCCGGGAAGACCCCACATGCTGCGGAGCAACTAAGCCTGTGTGCCACAACTACTGAGCCTGTGCTCTAGAGCCCACAAGCCACAACTACTGAGCCCGTGTGCCACAACTACTGAAGCCCGCATGCCTAGAGCCCGTGCTCCGCAACAAGAGAAGCCACCGCAATAAGACACCCACGTGCTGCAACGAAGAGTAGCCCCCGCTTGCCACAACTAGAGAAAGCCCGTGTGCAGCAATGAAGACCCAGCGCAGCCAAAAAAAAAAAAAAAAGATTAACAAAGTAGACAGGAACAGAGCAAGTGGGAAAATGAGGAGAAGCAGACATCCTAACCCCCAGAACTAGCTAACCACTGTGACTGACGGTCAGACTTGGCTTCAAGAGCAAGTATACAAGGCAGTTAGTAGGAAACCTGGAACATGATAAGGGCTAATAAGTCGTGGCCAGTATTATTATAATTCATAACCAGTATTACAGTTCTCAAATACCCATTTTATTTCATCGCATGAAGTTGCAGCTACATTCATTTTTAAGTCTTTAAAATAATTTTGGAACAAGACGCCATTGGATTGGAATCTTCTGGTACAGTGCAGCACCAAGCTCACTCTTCTAACTCAGGATCATCTGAGCCTTGCATTTCAGCAATTAAAAAAGAATGATTGGGAACTCCCTGGCAGTCCAGTGGTTGGAACTCCGTGCTTCCCTGCAGGGAGCACGAGTTTGATCCTTGGCCGGGGAACTAAGATTCCACCAGCCAAGCAGCACGGCCAAAAAAAAAAAAAAAAAGATTAAACTAGAAATGTCCTTTTCCCATACGTTTAGCTCTTCCATCTCTGACTGGAAAATTTGGAGGCAATAAGGTCCCTGATACTTTGGTCTGCAAAACATCTCTGTGATTCTTGATAGCCATGACAAATAAGAAAAAAGAGTAAGTTCCATTGTTCCCATCACATATAATGGAAGGTTTCAACTATAATAAGACTCTCAAAAAATATTTCTAGTGCAGGTCAGAGAGACACAGAATCGAACCAAACAGGATTTTTCTGTTATCTGTCATCTGGATCTGAGATGCTGCCCTCAAGAACCAACTTGTACAGCCAACGGCCCCAGTGCAGTCCCTGCGACTCTCCCAGAAATGCCTCATGTCGGGGTCGGGAGTGAGTGTCGCACTTTAGACAGCAGACGGTGGCTGGCACCAGCGGCACCATTGCAGAGATTAGGAAAACCAGCGGGTTCCACCTGGGCACAGAGGCCAAATCTCTCTCCATATGCCCTCCTTTAGCTCTTCCTTTTCGCCTTCTGCCAAATCCTCAGGTGAGTCCATCCTAAGAGTCACCTGAGTTAATACCAGAAGGAGGTTTATAAAAGCGTTACCTCTGCCCAGGTATCTAGCACAGTGCATGGTGCACGCTCAGTAAGTAAATGAATGGGAACCAAACAACATCCAAACAAAAATGACCCTAATGGTTCCAGTTCAGTCCAGAAAAACAAAACAAAAAAACCCCCACGGCATTTAAAGAAGAGAATGAGTCGTCAAATAAAATTGTCAAAATGAGACCCCCTAGATTTCACCCCATATGCAGCCTCCCCCTTCAGTCAGGCCTGCCTGCTGCCCCTTCATTGCTATGATCATCCACCTCTCGTCATCAGAAACTATCATCAGCTATTATTATTTAGCAATTCTGTCTTAATGAGGTTAAGAAGATTGGAGGTGAGAGGAGGGACAGCAGATGGAATATATTCTATTTTCTGAATTGATAAGAAGAGAAAGGAGACAACGTAGACATGGTCAATTTCCATCATTAATCAAATAGAAAATACTAATTTCCTGAAAAAATTTGTGGGTTCAATGCCTCTTTACTTTTTCTTTAAAAAATCTGCATTTGGTCCCAACCCACCAAGGTGAATGTAATTTTCTTGGATTTATCTCAGGCGAAAAACTACCCTATCTCGCTTCGTTCACAGTTAAGAACCTCTAAAAGCTACCTCCTGTCTATTGGAATTTTTATTTAACCAAAGGAATAAGCATTAATACTAATATATGTGTTGTTTACACTGTGATTATGCAAAGCGGAGAAAGTAAAAGAACAATTTGACTTGTAGAGTCTTTACATCATTGTTAAATTCTGCAACCCTGTCCCATCACATCCCCACACTAAAAATCTTCAGAGGTGATTATCAAACTTCATACATGTATTTTAAAAAGTTTGTTTGCATGTATAGAACATGATTCCACCTGTGATGTGAGCCTAGATACACAAACCCTATTTCACTATTAGGATTGTTGTTTGTTTCTGTAAGTAAAATTTCCAGCGGACACATGGTAGTTGTTAGAGGTGCTTAACCATGAGGGCAGCAGCTGGCGGCCAGGATTAGAACACGCCACGCTGGTCTTCAGAGAGCGAGGGGAGAGCCTTTTTCCCCTGACTGCTGAGCGGCGGGACCTCCATCAATCAGCCCAACACCCAATCTCTCAGCTAACGATCGACAGATTCTTAAGAAGTTTCTTCTTGCTTTTCTCCTGGAATGTTCCTACCACAAGATCAAAGCCACGTTCAGAAATATCACTACATGCTATCTACGCTGATTTTTTTTTTTTTTTCAGTGCAAAGCAAGGAAGAGTGGCGTTGGCCCAGTAGTCCAGAAGCTCTTATCCAAGAGATGAGTGAAGGGAGGTTATAAGACCCTCCTTGTTTTACCTCTGATCCCAGAGGCTTGAGCCCCCAAAGGTCAAGATGGTGGCCTCCCTTAGAGCCGTGAAGGATGGGCCCGGAGCAAACTAAGCTGGGCCTGGGTGCAGAGAAGTTAGTACACGGGTCAGGGCACGGCAGTCCGGGTTGCTAGGGCTGACACCCCGTCCCGCCCCCCGCCCTCCTCCCTGCCCCGCCCCCCGCCCTCCTCCCTGCCCCGCCCCATTCCCCTTGCTCCCGCTCTGCCTGCCTCCCCTCACTGGCTTTACTGGTTTTACTTGCCCTTTAGCCAGCCTGGTCCATCCCACAGCAGACTCCCAGCCTCTGCTCTCTCCTCGTCCTCTTCATACCCCAGTTTCCACTGGCACCTCCTCCTCGGCTGCTCCCTAGATGCTGTTCCTTGGGTTTCTGTCCGGGGCCCTCCGTGAGTCATTTCACCCACGCCCCTGGCTTCAGCTGCCTCCAGTCTGCTCACTGTGGCCCGGATTTCCAGCCTGGCTGTCACCTGATATCCAGGCTCCGGCCGTCTTCTGGAGAGCACCACCCGATGGCCTTCCAGCCCTGCATTCACCGTGTGCTTCCGCCCGACCAGCCTCCCAGAAGTGCCTCACGTGGGGGGTCTGGAGTGAGTCCCACTTGATTCCGCCCCAGTTTATGCAGTGGCTGACACCAGTGGCACTATTGCAGACGTTAGGAAAACTAGCAGATTCCATCTGGGCACGAAGAACAAGTCTCTCTTCATGTGCCCTCCTTTAGCTCTTCCTTTTACCTTCTGCCAAACCCTCAGGCAACTCCATCCTTAGAGTCACCTGAGATGATACCAGTTTATGAAAGCATTACCTCTTCTCAGGTATCCAAGTGCGTGGCTTTAAGGACCTGTTCTCCCAAACTAGCAAACTTTCTGTCGTACGTTATTCCTTCCTACACAGTCAGCAGCCAGCTCAGCTCAATTCTACATCCTAAGTATTTCGAGACACTGTCCCTTTCTCTCCGTCCCACCCACCGCCTGAAGCAGGCTTCATCACCTTCATCCTGTAACAGCTTCCAGATTGCTTTTCATCACTCCCCCGTCTCTAGTTATCTTCCCAAAACACAGAATCCACCACGCCTCCACACGCTCGATGACTTCCAGTCTCCAGGCACCCACCGTGTCTCCCGGCCCCAGCACCCCACCCCCCTGCATGCCGTTGGTCACACTGTCTCCTCAGCTCGGAATGCTCTTGTCTCTGCCTGTCAAACACCCACTTACCATTGAAAAGCCCAGGTCAGACACAAGCACCCCCAGTCCCCTGGGCAGGGTCAACAGCTCCATGGGCACGTGGACCTACCTCCTGGAGCTCAGGGCTGTTCCCTTCCTCACCCACTACCTACCCGACTCCCAAATGCGATGCTTCAACGGGCCAGGTGCTCAAAAATGCCTGCTGCTTTTGATTCCACCAGAAAAAGAAAGCTGGAAAGTCACAGATCGGTTTCCTAACAGTCTCATTACATTGTCATTCTCTCCTGTCCTCACAACAGATACTGCTTACATGAGAATCTAATCTGCTGGGTATTTATTGAAGTGACTTCTAGAAGCAAAGAACAAGCTCTTATGAGGAAACTCTCACCATGGAAGCCTGTTCGGGAGGTAACAGACACCCCCCGGGAGGGGTCAGTCTTTACCTGAACAACCCGGAGCATGGCAGGGGAGGGCAATGAAAGGAGGGAGAGGGAAAATGTGTTTCCATTAAAAGGTACCAGTGCTGTAAAAACTCCCAGGGTTAGAACCCCTGTCCCCCTAACAGCATAAGAACTCCTCATATGTGTCTAGGTGTACAATTCTATTAGGCCGATAGAGAAGTAATGGACTTAATAAACTTCAAAGAGCAAATGACACTACGTGATGATCAGATAAGGACTCTGGGGGTGGGCTGGCTCTGCTCTGCGCCCTCTCTGATCGGTCTCTCCCCCTCCCCGCCTGCCGGCTTCCCCACTGGAGCCTGGCAGAGGCTGGATCACGGAAGGCCATGGAAGGCTGGGGAAAGGCTGGCAGGGGGCAGAGAGGCCAGTGAGGAAGAGACGGAAATGTCATTTGGGCTGTGGGACAGCAGGATAATGTGGCACCTTCTCTCCATCACTTTCTCCCCTGCTGGAATCTGGGCTCTGGTTGCCTCTCTCCTGGACTGCTTTCCCTGGTCACTAAGCTCAGTGTCCCACCGCCACCCGTGCCCGCCATCACTCTGGTCGCCAGGCTGCCACCAGAGCAGTGTCTCCAAGGGGCTAATGTAACCTTGTCTTTCCCTCGCTTCCCAGGGCCCTCTGCTATTACAGCATTAACCCACGTGCTTCCCAGTCCTAACCCCTGCCCCTCTTCACCTCCCATCCCAGTTGATAGGTCTCAGCAAGTCATCTGTTGCCTCTGGATACTTACTGGCTCTGCCCTTCTCTTTGCTTGGAATCTCCTTTTCAAGATTTAGGTCAGGTGTCTTGTCTTCAAGGAAGATGTATATACACTGTTGACCTAAAACAAATAGAGTGCCAGATATTTCTCCAACAAAGATGGGTTTATTTGGGACCAGCAGAGAATTGTGGAGGGGAGCAAGACGCCACCCCAAAATGCCTCTTTGTCAGGCAGATTATTTCGAGCTGAAAACAGTCAAGGCCCCAAAAACTCAGAATCTTTGACCTTCTCCCTAACTGCCTAAAAGAATTTGCGTAGCGGGCCTGTTCCCGGAACGGAGCTGTCAGCAGAGACCTCAGCAGAGCGTGTGGGCTCCGTGTGGTGGGGAAATGCCCAGGGATCAGGGTCCACGCTGGGTCCCACTGCAAACATCCACCAGACGTTTGCTTTTCCACCTCCATGGGCATTGCCTTCCTCCCCTTCCAAGTCCCAAACCACTACCCCCAACAGCCTCTTTTGCCTTTAGCTGAAGTATTTCAGGTGAGGGCTTGGGTCATTTTCATGAGTTACTCAGTTTTCCTGGGTCTCTCCCATGTATACATGTTACTGAACTTTTGTTTGATTTCCTCTTGTTAATCTGTCTCATGTGCATTTAACTCTTAGACCAGGCAGAAGAACCTAGAGGGGCAGAGGAAAATTTCTTACTCCCCAGCAATTGCAGTTTGGGGTCTGCAGCCATGGTGGGCCAGGGGCAAGGGAAGGAGATTGCTTTTATGGGGCGGGGAGGAGAGAAGTTGGGGAGCTACAGTAAACAAAGAGTCTATGGCTTTTCATTGGCTGAGTGCTTACCAGGAAAGGAGTCTTTCTCCTTCCTGGTGGGCTCTGCTGTCATCACAGGGCCTGAGATCTCCCCTTTCTGGTCTCCCAACTCCATTTAAAATAAATTGAGGGGGACTTCCCTGGCGGTCCAGTGGTTAAGACTCCAAGCTTCCACTGCAGGGGGCACGGGTTAGCTCCCTGGTCCGGGAACTATGATCCCACATGGCACACAGTGCCGCCAAAAAAAAAAAGAAAGAAAAGAAATTGAGGTTTCTATTTATTAATTTTTACAACATTGACACACAGACACACTCAGACACACATATAGACACACTCAGACACACATATAGACACACACACACACACACACACACACCCACCCCATACTGCACCATACTCTAAGACTGGGCTAAATCCCTTCCCCGGGCTCTCCTAGCACCTCATCCCAACCTCTGTCACTGAACTGACCAGCTTTTACTGACAAATCTGTCCTCCTATCTCGATGATAAACCCTTCCGGGTCAAAGACCATGTCCTTCGCAACTTTAGCACCCTGCTTTCCCCACGCTCTATCTGGTTCAGAGTGGGCCGTCGATAAAGCTTTGCTAACTGAACCCAACCATAATTCAAGGCAGGCTGGAGGGACTGGGAAATGGAATGGCTTCCAGGGTGACCAAATGTAAAATTGATTCCCCTCTCCGAATCCCTGGGCAGACTGCAAACTTTACAGCAATGGACAGTATCACATACCCTCACCCTTCAAGTCTTATCCTTGCCCCTTAAAGCACACATAAAAATTGGACTCCTAAAACTCAGCCATTCGCTGTTGAATTCAAGGTCTTTCTCCAATTTGAGATATTCCACAGAAGAAATCGAGGCATTTCTAGGTAGCTGAAAGGAAACAGAAAAGAGACTTACTTAAAGCTTCATTCAGCTCTCACGTCATTTCCCATTTATCTCCTATATTAAAACGTTTTGAATGCGGAAGCTACATCTGATTCCTCTTTCTATTTCCCACAGCTCCTAGCAGGATGCTTTGGATATGAATGGCAAAGCGCTGGAGGAGAAGACAGGATAGGATGGACGTGGGCCCTTTGGATTTGCCAGAGGAAAAAAATGACATGTAACTTGGAAATGTACGTGCCACAACCTACGTCCATTGCAGGAACTTGGCTGTGTTTGTATCCGTTCCACGCAGTTTATGCACCTGAGTTGTCTGCTCACCTGTGTCACATCACGGCCACGAGCACAGGCTTTGGGACCACACAGCTCTGGGCGGAATCCCAATTCTGTCACCCACCAGCTGTCCACCCTGGGGCTCAGGGTCCTCACCTGTATAGAGACGATAACACACCTCACAGGGAGGGTCCAGCACTCAGCTCGGTGCCAGGCACATAGAATGTGCTCTATAAACAGTCGCTATTGGATTGTTGTGGTTGTTATTGTTATGTGGGTCCTCAGTACATTTGAAATGAGAGCAGAGATTCTAAATTAGAGCAGGACACTATTCAAATATTGGTAGAGGTTTGGCAGTTTGGAGAGGTATAATGGGAGATATCACACCTGAATATAAGTAGAGACAAACAGCAAATTAGTGAAGAAACTTGTTAAAACCTAAGACCGGCACTAAGCAGGGCGCTTCCTTGGCAAAACAGGGCAGGTGGGGAGGCGGAGGTCCAGCTCGGCCCACCACGTGGAACAGGAGAGGGAAGGCATGTCCGGCCACTGACAGAGTCTTGGGTCTCAAACCTCATTTAGGTCCCTGGTGGCAGCAAGTTCCCACCTGGAGAGGGGGAAGCAGCCCAGGAAATCCAGGGATCAGGCGATCCTGAGTCTGGATCTTAGATACCTTGTGCAGAATTCCAACTGGAGCCACACAGATGCCCTGTCCAGTGGTGATGAAACCCTGGGCTTCTCTGAGGCTCTGGACACCCCATGGGATTGGCCACCAAGCACAGCTGGGACCACGATGGGAGCCCAGGGGTCAGCTGGGGGTCCAGGGTCCCTAAACCCACAGGTATGGGGGGTGGTGCTTAAACTCTGTAATCCTTTCCTGCCTGAGAGCCAACTCGGGAACCTGCACTGAGGGGTGAGCCTCAGTGAAGTCAGCGGCCCCAGCTCTGAGCAGCTGGTGGAGAAGGAGTCCAATATGGAATATGGGATGCAAGCCACACGTCCTGCCGAATTCAAATAGGTTGAATTATCCATCGTCAGTGTTGGTCGACTTTTTTCCTCCCCAGAAGCGTCTTTGTACCAAGGTATGGCTACCTAGCCCACTGACAGCCACATACCATTAACTTGCAGATATTTTTATTTATTTTTATTTTTTTAATTAAATTTTTATTTATTTATTTATTTTGGCTGTACCTCACAGCTTGTGGGATCTTAGTTCCCCAACCAGGGATTGAACCCGGGCCCTCGGCAGTGAGAGCGCAGAGTCCTGACCACTGGACCGCCAGGGCATTCTCTGCAGATATTTTATAATAACATCATCCATCACTTACATGGTGCTTTGCAGACTCCAAAGCACTTCCATAAAAACTGGGCTCACTTGTTCCTTAGAATAACCTGTGAGGTAGAAAGGGAGGTGATTTTTATCACCTGAGAGAGATTTTGATGCCTGAGAGAATTTGAGAAGGTGTCATACAACAGTTGACTTGGGTCTTGGAAGGAGGAATAGAAGTTTGCCAAGCACAACTGAAAGGTTGCTTCTCTGGAAGTCACAGTCATTTGCCCCATTATATGGATGCCAGCTCATCTGCCCAGCCATTTTAACGCTGGGCTGAGAGCAAGGGCGACGTACTGCTTCCAGTAGAATATCCTTGTGGGACCAGTGCGCTGGGACTCGCGTGTGACCTACAATCTCAGTTTTAATGTAACTCTTCCAAAGCAATTAAAAATACTTTACCCACAGATTGACGTTGAATTCCCTTCCCTGTACCCAATTAAAAAATAATGATAACAGTCTTATTAGATCTAAAATAAGCCCAGATTAGAAACAGCCTGTTTAAACATCAATAAACTTCTCTTAATCCCTGCAGTGGAAAAAGAAAGAGGCTCCTCTCTGTCTTCCCTAAAAAGTCAGTATTTACACAAAGCATTGCGTTGCCGGATTCGGAGACGCAGAGGTGCCCGAGTATTCACCCAGCTGCCTGCACCCCCCTGGATCCTGCAAGACTTATTTGGCTATAACTAATCTTGGCTCTAGGCTTGCTTACATTTTTGGGTGACCCTTTTGCCTGGAATGCTTCTCAGTGTTCTCATTAGCGCTGTCTTCCCGGCCCCGGCCCTCGCTCTCCTTTTGTTGCTGTTACTGTCTGTCCTGCCATTAGTAATCCTGACTGCTCCCAGGAGCCAGGCCTGGCGCGCTCCGCATCACGCTGACACTGTTCCGGCACCAGACCCGGCCCGACTCCTCCTCCCTCACCCTGTCCTCACAGCCAAGCACCTCTGCTGCCCTTCCTGTGCATTTACAGTTGGAGTTTTTGTTGTTGTTGTTGTTCTTTTTCTAATTATAAAATATATTTTATGCTTCTTACAGAGAACTATAAAGAGAGATATCAAGAAAACCCTCATGATCTACACTCAGAGTCAGACACCGCTATTTTTCTAGCATAATCCTTATTTAACATCTGTTTTATTGTATGTTTCATTCAGAAAGTAATACAGGGAGTTCCCTGGCGGCCTAGTGGTTAGGATTGGGCACTTTCACCGCCGTGGCCCAGGTTCAGTCCTTGGTCAGGGAACGAAGATCCTGCAAGCCGTGTGGAACAGCCAAAATAAAAACCAACCAACAAATAAATAATTTTTTTAAAAGTAAGATATCTCTTGATATGATGTGATGAGAATGGCACTTAACTTTTGTGGTCTTTTCCCCCAAAATTCATAACCTCAATCTAGTCATGAGGGAAAACTTCAGACAAACCCAAACGGAGGGACACTCTACAGAATATCTGACTGGGACTCCTCAAAACTGTCAAGGTCATCAAAAACAAGGAAAGCCTAAGAAAATGTCACAGTCTAGAGGAGCCTAGAGAGACACGATCACTAAACATAACACGGTGTCCTGGACGGGCTCCTGGAACAGGAAAATGACATTAGTTTAAAAACTTTAAAAACCCCATTAAAGAATGGACGTTGGTTAATAAAAATGGTTAATTGTGACAAATAAGTTAACAATAGAGGAAACTGGGTACTTGACATATGGGAACTCTCTGTATTATCTTTGTAATGTTTCTGTAAATCTAAACCTATTTTCAAATTTAAAGTTTATTTTTTTCTTCCAGTTTTATTGAGATATAATTGACATTCAGCACCGTATAAGTTTAAGGTGTACAGCATAGTGATTTGACTTACATACATCATGAAATAATTATCACAATAAGTTTAGTGACCATCCATCATCTCATATAGATACAAAAGGAAAAGAAAATTCTTTTTCCTTGTGATGAGAACTCAGGATGTACTCTCCTAACAATGTTCATATAGAACAACTTTCCTATATAACATACAGCAGGGTTAATTGTATTAATCATATACTACATTACATCCCTAGTACTTTTTATCATAGAGCTGGAAGTTGGTACCTTTTGATCATTTTCACCCATGTTTCGGGAAAAAAAATTCGGACAACATGGAAGTGTGTAAAACAAAAGGCAATAGCTCCCTGCTTCCATCTCCCCACCTCACGGTTGGCACCAGCCTTATTTTCTGGAAATACTTTCTCTTTATTGCACAGTCGCGCTCACGCCGCAGTGCAGTTCTGAATCCTGGCTTTGTTGTTTAGCGTTACAGCATGAGCGTTTTCCCATGTCCTTAAGAGCTCTTCTTAAAGACAATTTTATAGGTTGTGTAACATTCATTGCACTGTTTTCTTGCCTAAGGTAGCGGTGGTCCAGCCCCTATGTTTCCAGGAGGTTTGCTTTCACTACCCGTGTCGTAGAGTTTCCTGCCTAAGGTAGCGGTGGTCCAGCCCCTATGTTTCCAGGAGGTTTGCTTTCACTACCCGTGTTGTAGAGTTTCCTGCCTAAGGTAGCGGTGGTCCAGCCCCTATGTTTCCAGGAGGTTTGCTTTCCCTACCCGTGTCGTAGAGTTTCCTGCCTAAGGTAGCGGTGGTCCAGCCCCTATGTTTCCAGGAGGTTTGCTTTCACTACCCGTGTCGTAGAGTTTCCTGCCTAAGGTAGCGGTGGTCCAGCCCCTATGTTTCCAGGAGGTTTGCTTTCACTACCCGTGTTGTAGAGTTTCCTGCCTAAGGTAGCGGTGGTCCAGCCCCTATGTTTCCAGGAGGTTTGCTTTCACTACCCGTGTCTTAGAGTTTCCTGCCTAAGGTAGCGGTGGTCCAGCCCCTATGTTTCCAGGAGGTTTGCTTTCACTACCCGTGTTGTAGAGTTTCCTGCCTAAGGTAGCGGTGGTCCAGCCCCTATGTTTCCAGGAGGTTTGCTTTCACTACCCGTGTTGTAGAGTTTCCTGCCTAAGGTAGCGGTGGTCCAGCCCCTATGTTTCCAGGAGGTTTGCTTTCACTACCCGTGTTGTAGAGTTTCCTGCCTAAGGTAGCGGTGGTCCAGCCCCTATGTTTCCAGGAGGTTTGCTTTCACTACCCGTGTTGTGGAGTTTCCTGCCTAAGGTAGCGGTGGTCCAGCCCCTATGTTTCCAGGAGGTTTGCTTTCACTACCCGTGTTGTAGAGTTTCCTGCCTAAGGTAGCGGTGGTCCAGCCCCTATGTTTCCAGGAGGTTTGCTTTCACTACCCGTGTCGTAGAGTTTCCTGCCTAAGGTAGCGGTGGTCCAGCCCCTATGTTTCCAGGAGGTTTGCTTTCACTACCCGTGTCGTAGAGTTTCCTGCCTAAGGTAGCGGTGGTCCAGCCCCTATGTTTCCAGGAGGTTTGCTTTCACTACCCGTGTTGTAGAGTTTCCTGCCTAAGGTAGCGGTGGTCCAGCCCCTATGTTTCCAGGAGGTTTGCTTTCACTACCCGTGTCGTAGAGTTTCCTGCCTAAGGTAGCGGTGGTCCAGCCCCTATGTTTCCAGGAGGTTTGCTTTCACTACCCGTGTTGTAGAGTTTCCTGCCTAAGGTAGCGGTGGTCCAGCCCCTATGTTTCCAGGAGGTTTGCTTTCACTACCCGTGTTGTAGAGTTTCCTGCCTAAGGTAGCGGTGGTCCAGCCCCTATGTTTCCAGGAGGTTTGCTTTCACTACCCGTGTTGTAGAGTTTCCTGCCTAAGGTAGCGGTGGTCCAGCCCCTATGTTTCCAGGAGGTTTGCTTTCACTACCCGTGTCGTAGAGTTTCCTGCCTAAGGTAGCGGTGGTCCAGCCCCTATGTTTCCAGGAGGTTTGCTTTCACTACCCGTGTCGTAGAGTTTCCTGCCTAAGGTAGCGGTGGTCCAGCCCCTATGTTTCCAGGAGGTTTGCTTTCACTACCCGTGTTGTAGAGTTTCCTGCCTAAGGTAGCGGTGGTCCAGCCCCTATGTTTCCAGGAGGTTTGCTTTCACTACCCGTGTCGTAGAGTTTCCTGCCTAAGGTAGCGGTGGTCCAGCCCCTATGTTTCCAGGAGGTTTGCTTTCACTACCCGTGTTGTAGAGTTTCCTGCCTAAGGTAGCGGTGGTCCAGCCCCTATGTTTCCAGGAGGTTTGCTTTCACTACCCGTGTTGTAGAGTTTCCTGCCTAAGGTAGCGGTGGTCCAGCCCCTATGTTTCCAGGAGGTTTGCTTTCACTACCCGTGTTGTGGAGTTTCCTGCCTAAGGTAGCGGTGGTCCAGCCCCTATGTTTCCAGGAGGTTTGCTTTCACTACCCGTGTCGTAGAGTTTCCTGCCTAAGGTAGCGGTGGTCCAGCCCCTATGTTTCCAGGAGGTTTGCTTTCACTACCCGTGTTGTAGAGTTTCCTGCCTAAGGTAGCGGTGGTCCAGCCCCTATGTTTCCAGGAGGTTTGCTTTCACTACCCGTGTCGTAGAGTTTCCTGCCTAAGGTAGCGGTGGTCCAGCCCCTATGTTTCCAGGAGGTTTGCTTTCACTACCCGTGTTGTAGAGTTTCCTGCCTAAGGTAGCGGTGGTCCAGCCCCTATGTTTCCAGGAGGTTTGCTTTCACTACCCGTGTTGTAGAGTTTCCTGCCTAAGGTAGCGGTGGTCCAGCCCCTATGTTTCCAGGAGGTTTGCTTTCACTACCCGCGTTGTAGAGTTTCCTGCCTAAGGTAGCGGTGGTCCAGCCCCTATGTTTCCAGGAGGTTTGCTTTCACTACCCGTGTTGTAGAGTTTCCTGCTGCAAAGAACTGCTCCCCTGCTATCTCCAAGCAACAAGGAAGACAGCAAAATCTTCAGACTCTCCTGGGACCTTCAGAAAACTTGTTTAGTCCAACGTGTTTCAGCAGAGTTCGGGTTTCAAGACTTTCTTTTTCATGATCTCTTCTTTTGCCTTTATTTCTCACGATGCAGGGATTTATAATCCACTGGGGATAACCCAGGCACTGTCATGGCTGATGACTAAAATGTGGACTGTTTGGGCATTAATGTACAACACTGAATAGCGTCCCTTCCAAATTCAGATCCACCTGGAACCCCAGAACAAGACCTCATTTCTAAAGCAGGGTCTTTGCAGATGCAATTCAGTAAGATGAGGTCATACTAGATTAAGGTGTGCCCTCTATCCAATCACTGGTGTCCTTATAAGAAAGCCACGTGAAGACAAAGAGATACACAGGCGTGAGGGCGGAGACAGATTGGAGGGATGCGTCTACAAGCCAAGGAACGCCAGGGACTGCTGGCAGCCAGTGGGAGAGAGGCCTGGGACGGATGCTCCTCGGAGCCCCCAGGGAGGGACGAACCGTGCTGATACCTTCATTTGGGACTTCTAGTCTCCGCAACGGTAAGAGAGTACATTTCTGTTGTTTTAAGGCACCCAGGTGCTGGTGTTTTTTACGGCAGTGCTTGCAAACTAATTACAGCAGGCTGTGGCCTCAGAGGGCCAGGGGTATGGGCAGAGCTCTGGAACTCGAGTCGTGGGAAGGGACAGTGGTTCTCGCTGTGAGGGGCAGTGAGGTATTGGGTGGGGGAGATCCACAGAGATCACAGGTGTCAGGCATTGAGCAAAGGTCTAATTGAAACACAGGTGTTTTGTGTCATTGCCTTTCTCCACCATCCTCCCCACCTGACGGCCATTTCTTTCTGGTCAGAGAGAAAGAGGCCCACAAAAATCCCTTTCCTCCCTTATATCTGCATCCATAATATTTCTAGAAGATGTAAGTAGTTGTCTGCCAGAATATGCCTTAAATATCAATACACAAAAGAAATTGCAAACAGGTTGCAAACCAGTTCATTTCAAAGCTTTGGCTACAACAAAATAAATTACTTCAGCACTTCGTTTCTTACACATTATTTATAGCGAATTTGCTTTGACAGCACACGCACACCTTAACCGTGATCGCTCTATGGATTTTCCACTTTTTCTAAATTGACCTTATACTACTCTCATAAAGAAAACATTTTTATAAAACCTCCTTTAAAAGAGTGGTGTTGTATCTGCCGTAAAAAACTGATTGCTGATGGAGAGGTTCTCCTCAGATAAGAGGCTGAGGCTCACGGTTGGCGGGGAAAATGTGAGCAAGATGCTGTCAACGACTTTTCAATGTGCGAGACCTGGGGACCACTCAGGGGTCCGGGGAGCAACTGTCTTTACGGGACTAGGAGCTGCCAGGAGGTCCTGAGGTGGGTGTGTGGTGAGGAATAAACTCCTCCTGAGGGGCTGGGGTAGGGGTGGTGCTGGAGCACAGAGTCTTGACTTTTCCTACAACTACGGGGTCAAAATGGCAGGAGGAAATACATCTCGGTCTCACCCTGGGCTGCTGTGAATGAAAACACGGAGGGAGAGGGAGGTTGGTGAGCAGGAGAGAAAGCTCCTGTGGTTCACCGCAGGAAGGCAGGCCACACCTGCGGAGAGGCACCTTCGTGTCCCCTGGAGGTCCCAGCATCATTTTACGTGTTGGTCATCGATTGCTGTGTAACTTCGAAACTGTCTTAACACAACGATACACGTTTATTACCTCGGAGTTAACGTGGGTAAGGGCTTCAGGAGAGGAGTAGTGGTCGCTCGCCAGGCCCGGACCCAGAAGCCTCCCACTTGGGCCTGATTCTCCCCTACACCGTCCCGACCCTCTGAGTCTCCATCGGGGGGAGGTAGCTAGGGGCCATGGAGGCCCACCCGGGGCAATGCCAGTTTCAGATGCCCATCCACAGCCCTCTCAGCTCTGCAGCCTCATTGCTCTGAGCCCTCGGAAGGCTCAAGGGGCCTCCTCCCCGACCCCAAGCCCCCAGCTATCCCTCCAGCCCCACTGCTCACTAGGCCTCAGGGCAGAGATAGACACTTTGCTCTAGACAGAAATCGATCGTTCTCATTACCCGTCACTCTGAATCTTTAGAGTCGGTTCTGCCAGTCTTCTGCATCAGGGGGTTGCCAGCCCGAAGCGAGGAGCCTCTCGCCGTGGCGGGGGTGGGGAGGCGAGGGATGTGGCCCCGTGTTGGGGTCACAGAGCCAGTGATGAGCTGAAGGCCTGGCCGATCCGGTGGAGCAGCCTCGGACCCCAGCAAGCCCGGCCCAGGAACAGCCTGGGAGGACGCCAAAGGAGCGGAACGTGGGCCTGGAGGACTCATCCTGGCCCTGGGCCCCTGGCCCAGGTCTGAAAGCCTGGCCTCGGGAACGAGGGCCAACAGCTCCTTCCCCTCCTTTGTCTAGCAGCTGGAAGCAAGGAAAAGCACCTTTTCCGTGCACAGAGATGCACGGCCATCAAAACAGATTGCAACACTTTGGCAGAAAACTAAGGCCCCTTTCTGCTGGAGCTGCCTGCTATTTGTAACTTAAGTCGCTTAACTCCTACAGGAGTTCCCCCGACGCAAAAAAAAAAACCCCACAAAAAGCAGCTCTGCACAGTCCGCTCAGGGAAGGCCACTCTCTTGCGTCCAGTAGTGCTGAGTGCCTTTATTTTTGACACTCACATCACTGGGTGTCCCGATGGCAACCTGTGGAGGAGGAAGGCAGGTGCCCCGGTTAGACCTGCGCACTCTGGGTGGAGGATGGGAGTGGCTAGTTACCAGTTCATCAAGTATCTTAAAAACCATCTCAGAAATCAGCTCTTTTGTCGTCTGCAGTAGCCAGGACAAGAGTTATAAGGCAAGGGTGAGAGAATTGCTAGGAATGGGAAGGAGCCTACCATGTACTGTCTTCCCTTCAAGGCTTAACCTCGCCCTTCCCCCGCCCCTCCTCCAGGTACAGACCCTCTCCTAAGGCCCTCCTCCTTCACATCCCCCGTCCTGTGGTTTCCTAGACACTTTTTATCTGGGCCAGTCATTCCGATGGTTAGTCATACGTTGTGTTAGAGATCTGTAGTGGCTTACAAAAACATAAAAAAGATTTTTAAAACTCAGGTATAATATTGGCACAGAGAAAAGCACAGTCTTATCCAGTTGCTAAAAGGGGGCCAGAAAGTTTCTCTAAGTCTCTTTCCGGAGGCCTAAGTTAAAGGGCAAAGGATCATTGCAGGGGCTGCGCAGTGTCTTTAGGTGCAATCAGACTGGTTTTTAGGAACAGAACATCTTCTCTCAACACTGAGAACGGAGAAAAATCTCCCCAGCGGGTCCAGCCAAAGACCTCGGTGCACCGTCTCATCCGAGAAGATGGCTCATCTCTTACGACAGTGGGGGGTCTTGTTTGCTTGCTTGTTTGTTTGTTTTGGCCGCGTTGGGTCTCCGCTGCTGCGCGTGGGCTTCCTCTAGTTGCGGTGAGCGGGGCTGCTCTTCGTTGTGGTGCGCGGTGTGGGGTTTTTGGTTTGGTTGTGGTTCTTTTTTTTTTTTTTAATCAAAATTACAAGCTGGCTCAAATAACTTACTCCTTTGGTAGAAATGAGAAAAGCATAAGTCGATGCAAATGGACAAGAAAGAATTACAGAAGGAAGGAGAGGGTGCAAGAGGCTTTTTTTTTTTTCTTCATAAGAACAGATTGTTTTACTAAACCGTCAGCTGCTGTCCCTCCTTCCCAGTTGGGGGCTGTGACGGGGCCCTTGCTGCCGCCTTCCTGCATTTGCTCCTTAGCCCCCACGCCATTTCCCTGGGTGTTGCTAGGTCCCTTGTCCCTGTGCTCCAGGTTAGGGGCTCCTCTGGGGTCTGACTGTCGCCAGCCTCTTCCTCGCCCTCCTCTTATACATAAAGACCTTAGGAAAGGGTATGCTGGCCTCTGGTTCCGGAACTTCCGCACCCTTGTTTTGTCTTGCTCTCTTGTAGCAGCTGGTGGACGCTCTGCAGCTTCATGTGCAGAAACTCCTGCTGGGCTCCAGCCAGGGTAGTCACACGTTCAAAAAAGGGGGTCCAGCCGGGCCATCAGACTGTTCAGGTGTTGCTCTGTCTGGGCCAGCTGTTGTGTCAGCTGGGCCAGCTGTTGAAGAGGCATTTTTTATAAACTTAAGAGCAAGGGACAGAAACGTTAAAAAAAAAAAGAAACCTAAAATTTCCACACCAGGAACCATGTCTAAAGTTTGCTCCATCCCCATTACAGCACCCATCACACTGACTGGTCCAGAGTAGTTCCAAAAGGTTATTTATCACAAGGTGTTAGCCCTCTAATTTGTAACTTTCACTATTTAACAACTGCTTCATCTCTTCTTCCCTGGAGTCACAGCCTGCGCTAGGCTGCAGTGCTCCAAATGGCCAGCAGGCGTCGCCAGCTAACACGATTCTGAGCAGCCAGAAAACGCCAAGTTCTTTCTCTCTACTTGAAAACTTTCCATGGAGCCTTAATGTGGGCAAAGTCCAAATTCCTATCCAGGACATCCCAGGCCCTTCAGATTTAATCCAATTCACTTTTTATGGCTTTAGTTCTTACCAATTCAGGCACCCATTCAATCAATCAGGAAAGGCTTATTGAACACTTGTATTTTTATCAGGTGCTTTGCTGGGGCCTGGAAATAAAAAGATAACAGAGATTTCATCTCTGCTCTGGAGAAACTCACTGCCTACCCCACCTAGGAAAGCAGTTTCGGGCTACGCTGCTATGTTAAAGAGACATCTATCTACACTCACGTACACACACACACACAGTGGCTTAAAGAAAATTAAATTTATTTATTTCTCACTCCAGAAACCAGAGTGGTCCAGACTGGTCAGTTGGGGATCTGGCTGCTTCCCATCTTGTCGTGCGTCATCATCCGTAGGATGTTGTCCTTAGTTGCACTGTCAAAGCTGGGTCATGACAATATCCAAGCTTCAGCCTGGGAAAGGGGAAGAGAAAAAGAGGAGGGCAGGCAATTTCCTTTTAAGCAGGAAACACAGAAGCTGCACCTACCCTTTGATTCACATTCCAGGGCAGGGACCTAGTCATGTGGCCACATCTAGCTGCAAGGAAGGCTGGGAAATGTAGTCTTTATCTAGGCATCAGCGTGCCCAGCTAACAATAAGTTGCAACTACCAGTCTGGTCAGAAAGCATCTCTTTTTTTCATACAACCTAACTTTACTCTTAATGGATTCGTGAAACAATTTTTGTGTCTTCTACATTGCTGTCAATGGTAATTGCACTGTCAGGGTTTAGGGATGCCGGTTCATAGAAATTTGTGGTGACTAATAGCAATTTACCATGTACATTTCATATTTGTGAGACATATCTATTACTGCCCATCAGAGATGGTAAAGTCTTACCACAATGACAACTGAGTTGATAAAATTCAGTGAAATACAACTTAGAATCCAGTTTATTTTCTACTCATGAGAATATGACATTTGAGTCGGCTTCTTGAGGCTGGTCAGGTGGGAAAGGAGGAAGAACATTCTAGAATGTGACTAGCATCTGTAGAGGCCTGTAGTCATGGCTAGGCCAGCTCTATTGGTACGTTGGTTATTGGGTGCGGGTATGTGTGTGGGGAAGGAAGACAGGAGAGAAACTGGGAAAATAGAGTAGAATCAGATTGTGCTAAGCTTCTCACTCCAAACTAAGGAACTTGGATTTTACCTGGCAGAGTAGATGCTTGGGGGGCACTTCCCAGTCTAAGAGCCAAGGTCAGGCCCCAAACTTTCTGTCACTGTATGTGGGTGGGCTCCAGGCAGCCAGTGTGCAGTACTTGACCTCACTGTCTCACTCACGAGACAGTGAGCGGAGATAATGTGGTAAGGGTGTGTGTGTGTTGCTTTGTTCTTGTTGGAAAAGACTCGTGTATGTTATGGAATCAGTAGGAAGGATCCAGAAGCCAGAGGTTGAGAACAGGAGAGAGAAGGGATAATGGACAGTTTTATGTTCCTCCGAAGGACTCTTGGCCAAGATTCAAGGCAGGAATGAAGGACTTTGCTTTTGTAGGAGGGACGGCATCCCTGCCATAACGAGAGAACACAGAGAAGAAAAGGCAGGCTTTCGTCTGGTGTTAGGAAGAAGAGGGGGCAATTCTGTCTCAGCCATTTCTGTTTCTCTGTATAGTAGAAGCAAGGTCACCTCCTGAGTGAAGAAATCCGAGGAGAGTAGAGAGGGTTCAAAACCACGCTTGTGAGGGTAAGAGAGTGAGTGGGCTGGCAAAACCTAGTAGTGTTACTCAGTAGGTCATCAGTTTATGCACGTGTTCAATCAACAAATGTTCACTGAGATCAAGCAGAATGGCAGGAAGTGGGAAATGCAGAGATGAGTAAAACCCAGCAGCTGATGACAGGGCTTCCCTATACAGTTGTACAAGTTGTGCACTGCCCAAACATGCCAGTAAGGAAAGGAGCTTAAGCTGAAATCCAGTTGATGCATCACTAGGCACGTCCCACAGCAAATGGGCTACATGTGCCCAGAGGGAGTGCCTTTATCAGTGAACTCAAAGGGCTAACGTGAAAGTTTGAGGCCCTGGTTAAGGGCTAGTTGCTTTAGGTCATGGGAGAGAAGAATGCACTGTAATTAAGAGAAGGCTCTGAGGGCACAGAGGGAAGAGTGACATGAACCAACCAATGCAGAGTGAGCAGGTCCTTGAGGGGATGAGACCAAAATCCTCTCACGTAAAGTGAGCTTGGACATTCTCCTCTGACTCGGGGACCCCGGGGCCACCAGAGAGCAAGCAGGGGGAGCGGGCAGAGTGGGAGGGAAGGGGAGTCATTGACAGAGGTGAGGAAGCTCATTTCACTGTGTCGTCCTGTTTGGCTCTGAAAATATTTCTAGTGCATACATGCTCTCTTCCCATCAGGGACACCTAGTCAGGGCTGGACAGGTGAATCCACAGAGGAAGGGGGCACCAGACCCCCCAAGTGTAGCTAAGCCTGGAGTGTTAGTATGCTAATTAGCAGCAGCCTTTCTCATCAGCCAGTGGCGATGGGCCACCAAGGTGGGGTCGCCGGTGGGGCAGTTCTGCTCCGCAGTGAGTGTTTCTTTTCACGTTGAGGTTGTGTGGGTGAAGAGCAGGGCAAGGAAGAGGACATGTTTGCCCCATGTTGCTTCTAACTCTGGAGGCTTTCTTTCCTTTCTGGATCCAGGGATTCCGCTCACATATTGAGTCCAGAACCCAAAACGCCCTTGCTAGGCCTCTAGCAAGCTGTGTTTTAGATATTTATAAATGATTAATAACATTACATATATTCAATTCATGGAGTAAAAACCCCTCACATTTGTTATCCTGTTTGAGATGGGAGACGACTCGGTGAGCTGTGACAGAGCCACGTCTCGGGGAAGGTGACTCGGCTGAGGTCACGGGCACGGTTGATTACCCGGCAGAGCTAGGGTGCAAATCCCTGTCTGCCTGATTTCAGAATAACTTGCTCTCTTTTTACCCAGAGAAAGGGAATAGTAACACCTGCTTTATAGTTGTGAGAATTAAATGAGAAAATCAACACAAGGTGTCCAGCAGAACTCCCTGTGCATAATTCTACATTTTCACTCTCAGAAAGTCTTCTCTCTGTAACCAAGAGTGACCAACCACTGCTACACCACAATACAGAGAACACAGGCTGGCTGGTCCTGGGCCGCAGACAGCCTGTGTGTCACTCTGTGTTATCACGTGGTGCCTGCCTGCTGTTTGGTGCTCAGAGATGGCCTCCTCAGGCCACCATGCTCCTCCTCTGTCTCCTTTCCCAGTAGAAACACAAAAGCTGCGTGAATGCGGAACAGCATTGTGGTTGTGGTGGGGATAGGGTGGGGTTCTAAGACTGTCATCAATTATTATCAAAAAACACTTCGTCATTCCATTTTAACACGGTGCTTACCGGGCACAGTGCCAGAGACAACAGTCTAGGACAGACAATGGGAATAAGTAAAGGATGGGAGGAGCATCTCCCGCTATCTCTAACCCACCAGCTATATAGGAAGTCCTTCTAGACACAATGGTTCTCAACCTCACCGGATACAACTCCCCCTTTTTATAATGAATACACTATATTATTATCATGAAATAAAGATGTAAACCATTATAACTTGCCTTTGATAGAGTATTGATGGGCGAGGACACAAGGGAGCCTTCTGGGTTGTTGGAAATATTCTATATATTGATTTGGGTGGTAGTTACATGGCTGTATTCATATATAAAAATTCATTGAACAAGGGATCTCTCTATTATTTTTTACAAATTTATATAAATCTATAATTATCTCTTAAAATTTAAATTAAAAGCGAGATCCAGGTAAAGTTTTAAATGTGTATTTTGCCATAATTTTTAAAAAACGAGGTGTGTTTCACACCCATCAGATTGGCAGATATGGAGAAGTTTAATAATATTCATTTCATCAAGGATGTGGAGTAAAGGGAAATTCTTCAGTGCTGCTAGGGGCATAAATTAGTACAATGGCTATGGAGGACAGTTCAGTGTTACCTGCTAAGATTGGCAATGTAGGTGCCCTGGGAGCCAGCAGCTCGACTCTCACACATGAATAAGAATATATGTACGAGACATTCTTTGAGATATTGTTAGTAATGGTACAATATTGAAAACAAAGTGTTCATCTGTTTTTTCTTTTATTTAAAAATAAAGGGAGGGGCTTCCCTGGTGGCGCAGTGGTTGAGAATCTGCCTGCCAATGCAGGGGACACGGGTTCGAGCCCCGGTCTGGGAAGATCCCATATGCCGCGGAGCAACTAGGCCCGTGAGCCACAATTACTGAGCCTGCGCGTCTGGAGCCTGTGCTCCGCAACGAGAGAGGCCACGATAATGAGAGGCCCTCGCACCGCGATGAAGAGCGGCCCCCACTTGCCGCAACTAGAGAAAGCCCTCGCACAGAAACGAAGACCCAACACACCCATAAATAATAAATAAATAAATTTTAAAAATAAAAAAATAAAAAAATTTAAAAAAAAAATAAAGGGAGGGAATTCCCTGGTGGTCCAGTGGCTAAGACTCCGAGCTCCCAATGCAGGGGGCCTGGGTTCGATCCCTGGTCCGGGAACTAGATCCCACATGCCACAACTAAGAGTTCGCATGCCGCAACTAAATATCCCGCACGCCACAACGAAGATCCCGCATGCCGCAACTAAGACTCGGTGCAGCCAAATAAATAAATAAATATTTTAAAAATAAATAAAGGGACTTCCCTGGCAGTCCAGTGGTTAGGATTTGGCGTTTTCACTGCTGTGGGCCCAGGTTCAATCTCTGCTCGGGGAACTAAGATCTTGCAAGATACACAGTGTGGCCAAAAATAAATAAATGAATAAATAAATAAAATTTTAAAAATAAAAAATACTGTGCAAAAGTCAACATGGAACAGGAAACATGGATGGAAGTGTCGAATTTGTTTCCGCGGTTTGTGGGACTGTGCAGTGCCCAACAGACACACACATACCATTAGCAAGTAATTGTGGTTATTTAAGAATAAAATCAAAATATTATTTTTTTCTTAAAAAAAATCACATTTCCATGTTGCCTGTCAAAACTGTAGCAGATGGATGATGTACTAGGCCATTAACACATTTCTGTCTATTAAAAAACCTCTAGAGAAGCAAGCAGGTGAGCCTTGGAGTTAGCTCAATGGCGGGGGTCGGTGCTTTGCTAATAATAAACACTGTTCTCAGAACTCTTGAAGACACTTAGGAAGGCACAGCCCTGAGGAGCCAGGGGTGACTGTTGAAAAATACCAATGCAACACTCAAGACTCAGGAAGTTAAGAGGTGATGTGGCACTGGCACAATTGTGGAACCAGGAATTGAACCCATCAATGCGGCAGTGTGGTAGCCATCCCCCAGGAATCCTAGTCCCCTGGTATTCATGCCCTTATGTGGTCCTCTCCCACAGTGAATCACAGCTGGTCCTGTGGGGCCAGTAGAATATGGTGAAAATGACATCATGTGGCTTTCAAGCCTAGATCATAAATGGTATTGCAGATTCCACTTTGGTCTCCTGGATCTCTGGGAGATCCATCCACCATGTTGTCAGGACGCTCAAGCAGCCCCATGGAGAGGTCCATAGAGAGAGGAATTGGGGCTCCCAGCTGCCAGTCAGCACCATCTTAGCTCAATGTATGAACCACAGTGGAAGTGAATCCTCTCACCAAACTGTATACATTATGTTCAGTTTTTTGTATACCAATTATACCTCAACAAAGCTGAAGAAGGAAGGAAGGAAGGAAGGAAGGAAGGAAGGAAGGAAGGAAGGAAGGAAGAAGGAAGGAAGGAAGGAAGAAAGAGAAAGAAAGGGTTAGTGTTTTCATTTTCTTTGGATACATACTCAGAAGTGGAATTGCTGGATTATATCGTAGTTCTAGTTTTAATTTTTTTGAGGAAACTCCATATTCTTTTCATAGTGGCTGCACCAATTTACATCCTCACCAACGGTGCACAATGGTTCCCTTTTCTCCACATTCTAGCCAACAACTGCTATTTCAAGTCTTTTAGGTAATAGCCATTCTAAAAGGTGTGAGGTGATAGCTCATTGTGGTTTTGATTTATATTTCCGTGATGATTAATGATGTAGAACATCTCTCATGTTCCTGTTGGCCATCTGTATGTATTTTTTTGAGAAATGTCTTTTCAGGTCTTCTGCTCATTTTTAAATCAGATTGTTTATTTTTTGCTATTGAGTTGTATGAATTCTTTATATATTTTGGACATTAGCCCCTTATCACATATATGATTTGCAAACATTTTCTCTCATTCAGTATGTTGCCTTTTCATTTTGTTGATGGTTTCCTTTGCTGTGCAGAAAATTTTTAGTTTGGTGTAGTATTTTTGCTTTTGTTTCTTTTGCTTTGGACATCAGATTAAAAATATCATTGCCAAGACCTATGTCAAGGAGCTTACTGTCTATGTTTTCTTCTAAGATTGTTTTCAAATCTTATGTTCAAGTCTTTAATTCATTTTGAGTTAATTTTTTGTATAGTGTAAGATAATGGTCTAGTTTCATTCTTTTGCATGTGGCTGTCCAATTTTCCCAGCACCATTTATTAAAGAGACCATCCTTTCCTCATTGTCTATTCTTGTATCCTTTATCATAAATTAATTGACCATACCTGTGTAGATTTATTTCTGGGCTCTCTATTCTGTTCCATTGATCTATATGTCTGTTTCTATGCCAATACCATACTGTTTTATTTATTTATTTATTTATTTATATTTATTTATGTATATTTATGTATTTTATTTATTTATTTTTGGCTGTATTCGGTCTTCGTTGCTGCACACGGGCTTTCTCTAATTGCAGCAAGCAGGGGTTACTCTTCATTGTGGTGCGCGGGCTTCTCATTGTGATGGGTTCTCTTGTTGCGGAGCACGGGCTCTAGGCACATGGGCTTCAGTGTTTGCAGCATGTGGGCTCAGTAGTTGTGGCTCTCGGGCTCTAGAGCGCAGGCTCAGTAGTTGTGGCACACGGGCTTAGTTGCTCTGCAGTATGTGGGATCTTCCCGGACCAGGGCTCGAACCCATGTCCCCTGCATTGGCAGGCGGATTCTCAACCACTGCACCACCAGGGAATCCCCACCATACTGTTTTAATTACTATAGCTTTGTAATATAGCTTTAAATCATGGAGCATGATGACTCCAGGTTTGTTCTTCTTTCTCAAGATTGCTTTGGCTATTCAGGGTTTTTTTATGGTTCCATTCAAATTTTAGGATTGTTTTCTCTATTTCTGTGAAAAATGCCATTGGTATTTTTCTGAATTCTTGACTAATAGAAACTGTGAGAAATAATAAATGAGTACCACTGCTTAAAAAAATTCATTGAGCTGTACACTGATGATTTGTGCACTTTACCATATATAAGTGATACCGCAATAACAAAGTTTTAAATTTAATAATCAACTTAATGCAGAATAATAATAGAATGTATTAATTATAACATAAAATAAATAAAAGGAAAAATATGAACAGTGGTTTAATATAAAAATTCTTGGCCATTAAAAATCCAGAAGACTTGATAAGTTGCTTAGAAAAATCATCTCCATATATGTGATAGCACAAATGTAAACTGACTCTAGTCTGTTGAACTGGTAACTTGGATACTACAAGCAGAACTGCCATTGGTGGCTTGATTTTTCCAAAATAGTAAGTGTAGCAGATTATATTTTCCAAAAATGGCCCATTTCTTTTCCCACATGCTCTTCCAGAGACTTGACACTGTCCTATCAAGTGAGAGAATCTATTGCCTCTCACTTGAGATTGGGCACACCTCTGTGACTGCCTCAACAAAATGATGCTACTTGATTTATGACACTAGGTTATAAAAAGTGGTATAGTGGCAGTCAGCTTTTGGAATGGTGGAGTAAGGACTTTGAAAATCCATTCTTCCATAAAGGCAATAAGAACACTAAAAAAATTTTTTCAAAATCAACTTTGTCACAAGTTTGGAAATTAAATAAATCTTGCAACAATCCTAAGAGCATTTATTCAAGAAAAACAACTGAATATTGGTAAGAGCAATGAACTTTATGGCATTTTTAACTTGCTCAATTTCCATTCCTTATTTCCAGCTTTGTAATAGTCTTGAAAACCAAGAACTTTGTAACTATTGTAGTTGTGAAAACCAGCAGCGTAACAGCAAGTGGAGGGAGCACAAGGAGTTTAGAGATCTCTTAAATCCCCATTCCCAGAGAATTGTCTTTATTTGACTTCTCTGGTAGCTCCCTGGAAACCACCAAATTCAGGGCTGGTCTTTAGTTCACCAATTCAGAGCTCACTCAATGTGAACAGATTTTTCCTGGGGGCATTTGTCAAAAACAATCAGCAGGGGACATTCCTGGTGGCACAGTGGTTAAGAATCTGCCTGCCAATGCAGGGGACACGGGTTCAAGCCTTGGTCCAGGAAGATCCCACAAGCTGCGGAGCAACTAAGCCTGTGCGCCACAGCTACTGAGCCTGCGCTCTAGAGCAAGTGAGCCGCAACTACTGAAGCCTGCGTGCCTAGAGCCCGTGCTCCGCAACAAGAGAAGCCACCACAATGAGAAGCCTGTGCACCGCAACGAAGAATAGCCCCCGCTCGCCACAACTAGAGAAAACCTGCGCACAGCAACGAAGACCCAATGCAGCCAAAAGAAACCCAAAAAAACAAAAAAGCAATCAACAGCAATTGTTTAATATCACAGCTGCTTGAAGTGGCAATAACAGTTGGAAGAAACAAAAGGCTGACCAAAATCTTAAAAGGAAAAGCTGTAAAATGAGATGTCCGTAAGAAGATTTTAAAAGCTCTGACATACTAATAAAAATCTAAAAGGCCAGAGGCATGTGCAGGGCTGTGCGCATGCCCAGGAGACAGCTGAGAAGACCCTAATCTCTCACTCTGGCTGAACCTGAGGCTCTGCGCAAGCAGGAAATGAGGCAGAGTTGTAAACTGCTGGAGCATTGATCGTGAGCCCCAACATGCACATAGAAACGCTCAGCAAAGCTGGGAGATGTACTGGTTCAGGGAGTTTAAGAAAATATCTATGGGGCCTTAGGGCCTGTGACTGACGCCCCCTCCCCCCCGGGCTCTGCGGGGGAGCGACTCATGGAGCGGCCGTAAGGGGACACGGGTTCGAGCCCTGGTCTGGGAGGATCCCACGTGCTGTGGAGCGACTGGGCCCGTGAGCCACAGCTGCTGAGCCTGCGCGTCTGGAGCCTGTGCCCCGCAACGAGAGGCCATGACAGTGAGAGGCCCGCGCACCGCGATGAAGAGTGGCCCCCACTTGCCGCAGCTAGAGGAAGTCCACGCACAGAAGCAAAGACCCAACACAGCCAAAAATAAATAAATAAATTAAAAAAAAAAAACAACAACATCTGCAAAGATCGACATTGGTATTATAATGTAGATTAATACCTCAAAAAAAAAAAATGTGTGGCCTCATTGATAAAATGACATTTTGAGCAAAGACAAAAGGAGGAGGTTAGGAGCCAGAGGGGCAAGGGTGGAAGCAAGAAAACCTTTAGGAGCTAAGGCAGTTCAGAGATGGGCAGTTTGGTTAGTGTAGTAATAACAGAGGTAGTGAGAAATGGTTTGATTTTGGATATGCATTGAAGATAGGGCTTCAGAATTTATTCATAGACTGGGTGTGAAGTGTGAGGGAAAAAAAGGAATCGAGGATAGCTTCAAGGTCATTGACCTGAGCAACTGGAAGAATGGAGCTGCCATTTAATGAGATGGGGGAGACTATAGCACTAGGAGGTTTAGGGAGTTGAGGTGTTTTTTGTTTTTGTTTTAGTTTAATTTTTTAATTTTATTTAATTTTTTTTGTACAGCAGGTTCTTATTAGTCATCAATTTAATGCACATCCGTGTATACATGTCAATCCCAATCGCCCAATTCATCACATCACCACCCCCACACACCCCCCGCCGCTTTCCCCCCTTGATATCCATATGTTTGTTCTCAAGATGAGGTTTTTTTTTTTTTTTTTTTAAATAAGGTTTTAAATGCCAGTTAAAAGCTAGCTGCTTTAAAATGACAAGTTATGGGACTTCCCTCGTGGCACAGTGCTTAAGAATCTGCCTGCTAGTGCAGGGGACACAGGTTCGAGCCCTGGTCCAGAAAGATCCCCCATGCCACGGAGCAACTAAGCCCGTGCGCCACAACTACTGAGCCTGTGCGCCACAACTACTGAAGCCCAAGCACCTAGAGCCTGTGCTCCAACACAAGAGAAGCCACTGCAATGAGAAACGCACGCACCGCAACGAAGAGTAGCCCCCGCTCACCGCAACTAGAGAAAGCCCATGAGTAGCAATGAAGACCCAGCGCAGCCAAAAAATAAACAAACAAATAAATAAATTTACAAAAAACCCCTACAAGTTAAAAAAAAAAAAAAAAAAAAGAAAATATCTATCCAATCACTAGCTGACCACTAAGCTAAATGAACAAAGAATTCAGTGGCCACACGTGACCAAAAAATACAAACTCTACATAATTAGTTCAGGAAAGTCACTAAGCAAACAAATAGCAAAACAGAAAGAGAGAGGGGAAAAAAAAATTAAAAAACCTTGGAGGGGAGAATCTGATTTCCAGCATTGCTAATTATATTCTTTAAAATGTCCAGTTTTTGACAAAAAATTACATGATTTGAAAGAAACAGAAAAGTATGGCCTATACACAGGAGGAAAAGCAGTTAATAAAAACTGTCCCTTGGGTGTCTATACATCCAAGAACCTTAGCAAACTCCAAGTGGGATACCTCAAAGAGATCAACACCTAGACATATAATCCAACTATTGAAAGCTAAAGACAAAGAAAGAATCTTGAACATAGCAAGAGGGAAGTGGCTCATCACAAAGAATCATCAATAAGATTAACAGACAATTTCTCATCAGAAACCATGGAGACCAGATGGCAGTGGAGTGACATATTCAAAGTCCTGGGGGAGAAAAAGGACTGTCAACCAAGAATTCTATATTCAGCAAAGCTATACTTTAAAATGAAGGTGAAATGAAGACATTCACAGATTTTTTTAAGTAAGAGAATTGTTAGCAAACCTGTAGTACAAGAAATGCTCAAGGAGGTTCTCAAGTTGAAATAAAAGGACTCTAGACAGTAACTCCAATCTACACAAATAAAGAACACCATTAGAAGTACCTATATACCTTTGTGTTCTCTGACCACAATGGAATGAAATTGTAAATCAATAACAGAAGGAAATTTGGAACATTTACAAATGGATAGAAATTAAATAACACATTCCTTGAAATTTTCTGAGTGATAGGTGTGAGAGGAGCGTTTTTTGTTATTCATAATAAGACTCTTTCAACCAAATCTGAGTTTACGCTAATGAGGTAACTCTTGTTCGTTCCTAGATAGCCGAATGGCAGAGGAACAAATCTTGTGATTAGAAGGTTGGACCTCTGGGGAGACTGAGTTAGTCACCAAGGGCAAATGATTTAATCAATCATGCCTATATAATGAAACCTCCATAAACCCCCTAAACTACGGGGTTCAGAGAACTTCCAAGTTGGTGAGCACATCGAGATGCTAAGAGAGTGTGCTACCAATGCATCTGTCATTTGGCTGTTCCTGAGTTGTACGCTGAGTTCTGTGAGCCATTCTAGCAAATTACTGAGCCTGCGGGGGGGCTGTGGGACCCCACCCCCCAACTTTACAGATGGTTGGTCAGAAGTTTGGGAGGCTTGGACTTGCAGTTGGTCTCTGAAGTGGGGGCATTCTTTGGGACTGAGCCTTTAACACATCAGGTGTGTGCTAAATCCAGGTAGTTAGTGTCAGAATCAAATTATAAGACACGCAGTTGGGGTCCAGGGAGTTGGAGAATTTGTTGGTGTGGGGGAAACCCTCACATATTTGGCATCAGAAGTATTCTGAGTAAAAACAGATCGTAGTACTAGGAATTAACTTTTCCATTGTGTATTCCTGCCTAACAAGCCATCCCAAAACTTAGTGGCTTAAAACAAAACCATTTAGGGACTTTCCTGGTGGTCCAGTGGTTAAGACTTCATGCTCCAATGCAGGGGCCCCAGGTTCGATCCCTGGTCAGAGAACTAGGTCCCACATGCATGCCACAACTCATACCACAAGTAAAGATCCTGCATGCTGCAACTAAGACCCAGCGCAGCCAAATAAATAAATATTAAAAAAGCAAAACCAAAAAATACACACAAAAAGAACCCACAAAAAAAAAAAAGAGAAGAAAAGAAAAACAAAACAAAACAACACATTTGTTACTTCTTATGATTTTGTGGCTTGGCTGGGTGGTTCTTTTGCTGGTCTTGCCTGGGCTTGATCAAGAAGCTGCATTTGGCAGGTGGGTTGCCTGGAGCTGGAAGGTCTCACTTGGCGGAGATAGATGGGAAACTGGGACCTCTCTTTTTACTTGGCACCTGGATTCTGAGAACGTAAGCCCCAGTGTGCGCATGCTTATCCAGCCTCTGCTGTGTCACAGGTCCGTGAGCCAAGCAATTCATAAGGACAAGCCCAAAGTCAGTTTAGGAGGAGACTACCCAAGGACATGAATGCCGTGAATACCAGTGGGCTTGAATCACTGGGAGCAATCAGTGTAACTGTCTGTAATTTTATATACATTATTGCTATCCTGACAGACAGCAGGCTGCCACCTAGTTTTTCTTGTCATCTCTTTTTACAGGCGAGGATCTAAGGTCCAGAGAGGTCAAGTAACTTATACTTGCCCAAGGTCCATAGCAATTAAGTGGTGGGAAATTCTAATTCCTGATTCCAAAGTCTGTGACCTTCCACTCAATTACAGTCTCCTCCTGGGAAGACCTGGAGTACAAGAACAGATGCAACTCACGAGAGAACTCCAACCCATGCTTTTATTACAATGGGAAGCAAAGCAAGCTTTATTTTTGTTTGCATGTAATGGAGAAGATGAATGAGTCAGATAATATGGGTGGAGAAGATGTTAAAATAGGTCATTTGTGACCTTGATGGCCAAAACATCCCATGCTCTCAATGGAAGTTTTATGGTTCCTCAACTGTGGTCACTCAATATTTCATACGTAGTACTCGACTGTAGCTCTTTCCTGTGTACTATTTGTTGTTCCCCATTTATTATCAGTTCTTCTTGGTCTGGGTCCACTTTCCCTTGTATAGTGTCTGAAGCACAGCAGACTCTCAACAAATGTTTGTGGAATGAATGAATGAGGGAGCAGAGGTCAGGGAGGCCAAAGATGGACTCTTTCACACTTTGCCAGGGACTCTGAAGAGAGTCAATGGCTATCCAGGGAGTGAAGCATTAAATGTCATGAACAATGAACTGTGTATTATCTGAATAACAAGCAGGAGTTCATAGAAGCAGATGTTTTGGTTAAACAAATAGGTCAAAATTCAAGAAATTAAAGACTAATCTTAAAATCAATTTGTGCTTTTAAATAGCTTTGTCATATTTTTCACTTAGAAAATGTCTCATTCATTTCAGCCTATTCCACTTGTTAGTTTCATTTTGGTTTGTTGATTTTTTTCCATAGTTTTTTACCAACAATTTCAAAAGTCCCCAGGGAGGAGTCCTACCCCACAGCACAGATTCTCTCCACTTGCTTGTTCTACTCCTTTCAGCATTGATTTCAAGAATTTAAAGTTTCTTTTCCAGTTGGCAGTAAATTGTCCCAAAGAAAATTTGTTTAAAAATGCAAGAGTTGGGAGATTTCGTCTCTAGAGATATTGAACCATGAAGCGTTTGCACTCTGGTGATACCAGGCCCAGTGAAGGACAGGGGTGAAGCAACAATTAAATTAAAAAAATAAACTTTAAAAAAGTAAGTGTAAGTCCACTCACTGAATGCAGCACCCCAGCCGTTTTCAAATGGTATATTTAAGTGGTGTTGGTGGAGTTTTCTAAGAAAAGAAGAACGAATCTCCAAAGAAAGGAAGGAAGGGCAGATTCATATTGACTATTCTGAAAACACTAAGATTTAACGGGGTAATTTAACATCCATGTGAAATATAGAGAGATTAGAAGCTTGTTTAGAACCATTTCTTAAGTTCATGCCGCGTATGCTCATTCACAAACAGGCAGTGCTGCTTCTTTAGCTTCCGCAGTTGTCCTAAGTAAAGCCAGTAAGGGCTGCCCACCATCTCCTGATCACCTGGGCCGGTTATGGTGGCAGGAACCAGTCCTGGTTCCAAATTTTCCTGACCTTCTTTTAGAAGGATCTGCAGCTGTGTGGATTTTCTCCCTGGGAAACTTTGGGCAGGTAGACCAGCAGTCGGTAAAGGCAGAGATGAATGGTCATGAATTCTGGGAGGCTGGGATCGAATTCCAGGAAGCTGGCACGGATTTCAGGTTAGCTCTGGACTTGCCTTCACACAAAGGAATGTCTCTATGGCGCAATTTCTGGCGACAGTCAGAGGCCTGTGGGACCAGAGCAGGTGTTCTTTATACTGAGAGCTGACACACAGCACACTTAGTTTAAAAGAGCCTCCATATGCTTCATCTTAACTGAGCAAATAAGACAGGTATCACTGACCCGAGGTTAGAGAAGACCAAACTAGGACTTCATGACGGCCACACTGGAGGCAAATCTAGGACTAGAACCCAGGTCTTCAACTATTCAACTATCCCTGGAGCCCCCAGTTGACCAGGCCTTCAGCCCATCGCTGGCTCTGTGAACTCCACGCCTGGTCACGTCCCTCACCTCCCTCCCAGCTGCCATGACAGACCCCTCGCTGTTGGCAAGGGGTGCAGGGGACTGTGGCAGACCGGGTATAAATATTTATAAAGTTACACATTAATAAGACATATACTGAGCACAAAGATGGATTCCTGACTCGAAGATCAAGGCGGCCTTTGATGGGCTGCAGGGATCTGGGGGCCCCCTCTCTACATATGGCCATGTTTCAGAGGATGAGCTTCTATGACTCTTGGCTCTCCCTGGCCTGTCACTAAGGTGGTTCTCAACCAGGAGCAATTTCATCCTCAGGGGACATTTGGCAATGTTCACAGGCATTCTGGGTTGTCCCAACTGGGGTGAGGCGGGTACTCTAGCATCTAGTGGGTAGAGGCTAGGGATGCTGCCGTATATCCTACAGCACACAGGGCAGCCCCCAGATGTTAGCGGTGCCAAGGCTGAGATACCCTGCTTCAAGGCAACAAGCCTGGGCTTAGGAAAGCACTCCCTTGACAGAGAAGCTTGCTCAAGACCTCACAGCTAGTGAAATCCAAGCCTAAGGCCAGGGATTCCAGTGAGGCTGTTCCAAAGCCCTCACTCATTCAAGGAAAAACCTTTTTTTTTTTTTCTTCTGGCATCATTATCCTCTCGTTCTTACTCTCAATTTCTTCTCCTATAAAATGGGGTCACAATACCTACCAAATAGTATTATTATGAAGATTAAGTCAGCTAAGGCATATGAAAATGCTTTGTAAACTGGTTAGTACTGAACTAATACCAGTTATTATTATGAATAAAAAGATCGTGAGTAACCAAATGGTACAAGAGGGGCCGTATCTGAGCTTGTAGATTATGCACCATGTAGGGATATTGCCACAACTCAGCCAACAGAGATACATGTCCGACGCTGGAGATGGAAAAAGAACCATGTGGTTTTCATCTGTATGGTGAAGGAGGCAGGATGGTTCTCAAAGCTTCTATAGCACAATTGTTAAAAACATGGCTCTGGGATCCGGCTGACTGGGTTTGAATCCCATCTCAGCCAAGTACTAGTTGTATGAACTTGGCAAGGTGTGTATCCTCTCTGCGCCTTTGCTGTAGACAAAGGATAGTGGTATCTACCTCGCTCTGTTGTTTCTTGTTTATAACATTGCTTGGCCCATAGGAAGTACAGAATAAACATCAGCTATTATTATTAGTGCTGTTGTTGGTATCATCTGCTTCCTGCAATCCTCCCTCCCTCCCTCCCTCCCTTCCTTCCTCCCTCCCTCCCTCCCTCTCTCCCTTCCTTGGGTTGGTTGGGTCTTTGTTGCTGTGCGGGCTTTCTCTAGTTGCAGTGAGCGGGGGCTACTCTTTGTTGCAGTGAGCAGACTTCTCATTGCGGTGGCTTCTCTTGTTGTGGAGCACGGGCTCTAGGAGTGTGGGTTTCAGTAGTTGCAGCATGCAGGCTCAGTAGTTGCGGCATGTGGGCTCTAGGGTGCACAGGCTTCAGTAGTTGTGGTGCACGGGCTTAGTTGCTCCGCAGCATGTGGGATCTTCCCGGACCAGGGCTCGAACCCGTGTCCCCTGCATTGCCAGGCGGATTCTAAACCACTGCACCACCAGGGAAGCCCCCCTACAGTGCTTTCTGACACTACCTTCAGCAACGCCCCAACTAGGAACATTTTTGTCAAATTTTACTCATTGTAGTAAATGCTGCAGACTCCCTGCAGGTTGGGGTCAGAACTGTTTTGGTGGTTGCTGCATCTCTACTGCCTAACATGGTGTTATGGGCTGAACTGCGTCCCTCCAAAAAGTCGTATGTTGAAGCCCTAATCTTCCATGTGACTACATTTGGAGCTAAGGCCTTTAGGAAGGTAATTAAGGGTGAAGTCATAAATGAAGTCACAAGGGTGGGGCCCTGATCCAATGGGATTGGTATCCTTGTAAGAAGAGTAAGAGACACCCCGGGAAACAGAGGTCTCTCCCATGTGCGTACACAAAGGAAAGGCCACGTGAGGGCACAGGGAGAAAATAGCCATGTGCAAGTCAGAAAGAGCTCTCACCAGAAACCAACCCTGACAGCTGAACTTCTAGCCTCCAGAACTGTGAGAAATTAAATTTCTGTTGTTTAAGCCACAATTTCTGTGGTCCATGGTATTTTGTTATAGCAGTCCTATAGCAGACTAGTACACACGGAGTGCTCAGAAACTTTTGTGGAAAAAAATAAGTGAAAGAATAAGTAAGTCCCAGGACTTCCCTGGTGGTCCAGTGGTTAAGACTCTGCGCTCCCAGTGCAGGGGGCCCAGGTTCAATCCCTGGTCAGGGAACTAGATCCCACATGCATGCCACAACTAAGAGTTCGCCTGCTGCAACTAAGGAGCCTGAGAGCTGCAACTAAGGCCCAGTGCAACCAAATAAATAAATAAATAAATATTTTTTAAAAATCAAAACATCTCAATACTCTGTAATGACCTATATGGGAATAGACTCTAAAAAAGAATGGATATGTGTATGTGTCTAACTGATTCACTTTGCTGTACAGCAGAAACTAACACAACATTGTAAATCAACTATACTCCAACAAAAATTTTTAAAAATTAATCACTTTTTTAAAAAAAGAATAAGTCCCTTGTTCTCAAGAATCATACCACCTAGTAGAGCCTGTCAAAAAGTATCTGCGGGCTTCCCTGGTGGCGCAGTGGTTGAGAATCTGCCTGCCAATGCAGGGGACACGGGTTCGACCCCCTGGTCTGGGAAGATCCCACATGCTGCGGAGCAACTAGGCCCATGAGCCACAATTACTGAGCCTGCGCGTCTGGAGCCTGTGCTCCGCAACAAGAGAGGCCGCGATAGTGAGAGGCCCGCGCACCGCAGTGAAGAGTGGCCCCCGCTCGCCACAACTGGAGAAAGCCCTCGCACAGAAACGGAGACCCAACACAGCCATAAATAAATAAATTAAAAAAAAAAAAAAAAAAAACCATCACTGCTCCCTTAGAAGGTATGTAAAGGCAGAAGGGAAAACCATTAAAAAAAAAAAAAAAAAGTATCTGCAATGTAATACCTGCAATTATTAAAATATTTACTGGTTCAACAGGCATTTCCTGAACCTTTACCATGTGCCAGGCACTGTGATAGGTACTGGGGATAAAGCAGTGAATGCAACAGGGTCTCTTCTGTCACATCTAGTGGGGGAGATAGCAAACAAGCAGGTATCATATCAGGGAGAGGAATAGAGCAGGTGAGAGGGATAGAAGTGGCAGAGGTTATCTTTCGTACAGGATGCTTGCGAAAGGCTCTCCGACACAATGATATTTGAGCAGAGACCTGAAGGAAATGCAGAAGGAAACCATACAGGTATCTGAGGGAAGAGAGTTCCAGGCTGAGAGACCGGCAGAGGCAAAGGCTTGAGAAGGGGGCTGACCTGTGTTCGTACAAAGGGGACCCAGATGGCCGGAGCAAGACAGGATAGGGGATGGGCAGGGCTGGGGCCACCGTGGAGCGTCAGGGCCCCCACTGGCTCAGGTGTCCCCTCCAAGCCCTGAGAGTAGCCTGGCAGTGGGTTCACTTGTCACACACTTTGTAATTTACGCAGTTGAGATAATTCAGCTGCGATGGATTGGGACTCCCATCTCCTTCTACCCTGTTTCCCTTCCATTACATTTCTTCCCAAGTTGGATGGTGTCGGCCATTTGACATTTGACATTTTGGGGATCTGGAAGGGGAAGTTGACTTGGGAAGATTTTTAATCAATTGTGATTTGTTTTCTCATTGTAAAGAAATATTCATGTTCATGCATAACTTTGTATTACAGCTCTTAAAAAGTCCTCCAAATCGTATAAGCTTCAGGCCCCTCAAAAACTGGATCCCCCTCCTAGAGATTAAAAAAGTAGGAGGTGAAGACAGAAAGGCAGCAGCGGCTCTCCTCTGAGTGAGCTAGGAAGCCGTCAGAGTGGTTTGTGAGTTTTTTTAGGAAAAATTCTCTTTCTTTTATTGTGGTAAAATACAGTAACATAAAATTTACCTTCTTAATAATTTTTAAGTGTGCAGTTCAGGGATATTAAATACATTTGTGTTGTTGTGCACCCGTCACTACCACCCATCCCTGTAACTTTTTTTTTAATTGAAATATTGTCGACATACAATATTACGTTAGTTTCGGATGTACTACATAGCGACCTGACGTTTGCATACATTAGGAAATGATCACCACGGTAAGTCTAGTAACCATCTGTCCCCGTATAAAGTTACTACAATACTACTGACCATATCCCTTATGCTGCATATTTTTACATCCCTGTGGCTTATTTATTTTATAACCGGAGGTTTGTAATTCTTAATCCCCTTCACTTATCTCACCCAGTCCCACACCCACTCTGGCAACCACCCGTTTGTTCTCTGTGTCTGTGAGTCTGTTTTCATTTTGTTTTGTTCATTTGTTTGTTTTGTTTATTTGTTTGTTTTGTTTTTTAGATTCCACGTATAAGTGAGACCATACGCTATTTGTCTTTCTCAGCCATTCTTTTCTATGGCTGAGTCGTATTCCATTGTATACATGTACCACATCTTCTTTATCCATTCCTCTGTCGATGGACATTTACATTGCTTCCATGTCCTGGCTACTGTAAATAATGCAGCAATGAACACTGATGTGCATATATCTTTTCAAATTAGTGTTTTTGTTTTCTGCAGGTGCCGTCAGAGTGTTTTGAGCAGAGAGGTGACATGACTCAGGCAGTAAAGGATAATGCGTCTGTCCTGTTAAGACTGCTTCACTCTGTGAGGGGGTCATGGTACCTCAGGACATTGTGGCCCAGTGAATGCAAATCTCTGCATTTGAGTTGAGTCACAGGGGTTTTTCAGAGGGTGCAAGCAGCCTCGCCCTTGGATGGGGAGGAAGTTGCCAAGGGCCCAGGCCAGGTATACAGTGCGAGGAGATAGATGCGTGTGAACCAGAGCGGTCAGTGGGGCCACATCACAGGGGGCACGTGCTGCTCCCAATCATCTCTTGTTTTCTTGTTTTCGTTGCTTTTAATAATCAGGCACCATATTGCAGTGGGGGACGGCAACGACATCCACCCGTATTTTCTTACACTCTTCCTTAACCCACCCAGACTCTAGGGAATGTAGCCGTCTTCTTAGTTCTTGGTCACAAGAGAGGGATCCTGAGGACGTCTGGGTGACACCAATGCAGCATATTCGTGCTGCAGGGAACTGGCTCTCCCTCGTACCCTAAAGTTCCAGGACCAACAGGCTTGTCTGGGGCGAGGAGAGTTTAACAGATCTCTTTGACTATGCCCACTGGACACATTAGACATGAGTTTATATTTTTGGTTTGTTGTGGGTTTGGGTACGTGCCCTCTTTTAAATCTTCTGCCCTTCATTTCGTTACCAAATGACAAAGCACCTTAAATTTCTCTGTTTCCCAAAGGCAGGTGATCTGATTCTTGGGAGGTCTGCTCTCTGTCCCAGCATGTCCCATCATTGTCGCTTGCATGCGTCACCTCAGGCCCTCATGTAAATAGATCCCGGGTGGTCTCACATCTGGCCCTTCTTTCATGCCTGAACATGTCTGAATTCCCACTGGATGTTCCAGTTAGGCTGTTACTCTGGAAGCCCCACTCTCTGTGTAAATATGTATATACCCTATATAGGGTGTTATGTACATTCATAGAGGTGTTTGCGTATCTAGATGACATGCCACATCTCATGGAGCTAACCACAGGAACGTGTTTTTGAGTCTGTGTGCTAGAGTTTCTGTTCATGCCCATGTCCACACGATTGCCTTGTGCGACAGAATGACATGACTTCTCTGCCTTAGTGTAAACGTGAAGAAGAAGTTCATTTCTGTTATTTCAGTCACTCTTATTTTAGATTAACTGGGGGGGGGGGAAGAGAATTTTCCAATGAGTTTTTGGCTGTTCACTTGGAAGCCCCTTCTCTGATGGTATTACCTTTGTCTTCCTTCTGTTGTGTGTGTTTTCTTCTATATTTCAACACAGACATCATATTCAGTATTCACAATTCACATTGGTAAAGAGCTTTATAATTTATAAAGTGCTTTGGCATAGAGCAGTTCATGTAAACATCACAACAACTTTGTATAGAAGGAATTGTTTCTGTTTAACAGATGGAGTAATTGAGGGCCAGAGAGTGTACACATTTATCCAAGGGTGCACAGATAGGAAATGGCAGTACTGGGACTTGAACCCTACCTTTATGTGCCAAGCTCACTGCCCTAGTGTGAGACCACTGGTGACTCACTGTCTTTTTGTATGAGAATGTTCAGGTTTGCCATAGAACGACTGATGCTAAGGAAGTAGTTTTATTCTTGCTATCAGACAAATATAATATTAGCAGTTCGAGAATGTCCATTTTCTAACAGGGCTAGGCAATTTTTCAAAACCAAAATTTCTGTTTTGGATGAAGAAGCGTAATAATAAAGAATCAGTGAGCAGTTTTTAACTAGTTTTTATCAAGAAAAGATACATCTTCCTCCTGGTTTATCAGCTGAAGTTCTTTGGCAACAGGTAGTAAAGACGAACCTGGCCTAGCATAAACCAAAAGGAGGAATAAAGAAAATCATAGGTTGTCTCAAGGAACCAAGGGATAGGAATGCAGCCAGGCTAGGACCAGAAACCAACAGGACTTTTCCCCTCTGGCTCTTGTGTCTACTTCTCTCTGAGCATGTGTTTTAGTCTTCTGTTTCTCAATTCAGACACGGTTTTTCTGCTTCTCTGGCCCGCAAGGAGGAATATGGGAATATGGCCACCCCAATATTTCCACAGCTTGAGATACCAGCAGAGGCTGCTGACAAGAATCTTCCTGGTCCCAATTCTCAATCCCCAGGAGAGAGAACCTGGGACCCACCTTGGGGCCAGGTGTCTCCTCTGGTCTAATTAGCAATAGCAAGGGAAGGGGGTGGTCATGTAATAGTAACACAGCTGCCAGAGGAAGTTCCCAAAGGATGAGGAATTGTGGGTGTTGCACTTTGTATGTGCCCCCAGAAGTATTTACCATAACTGAGTAGCAGGAGAATTGTTAAAGTTTGGACTCAACCAGTTAGTGATAGTTCTGTTATGACTTAATTTTCACAACTATTTTTTGTTTGTTTGTTTGTTTGTTTGTTTTAAAGTTATCCGAGGGAGGATGTGATTCTTTTTTATTTATTTATTTATTTATTTATTTTGGCTGTGTTGGGTCTTCGTTTCTGTGCGAGGGCTTTCTCCAGTTGTGGCAAGCGGGGGCCACTCTTCATCGCGGTGCGTGGGCCTCTCATTATCGCGGCCTCTCTTGTTGCGGAGCACAGGCTCCAGAAGCGCAGGCTCAGCAATTGTGGCTCATGGGCCTAGCTGCTTCGCGGCATGTGGGATCCTCCCAGACCAGGGCTCGAACCCGTGTCCCCTGCACTGGCAGGCAGACTCCCAACCACTGCGCCACCAGGGAAGCCCACAACTATTTTTAAAGAGTTCAGAAACTCTTAAAAATAAACTTTAGGATCTTTTTTCTTCCAGTTTTATTGAGGTGTAATTGACATACAGCACTGTATAAGTTTAAAATGTACAGCATAATGATTTGACTTACACACATCATGAAATGATTATCACAGTAAGTGTAGTGACCTTCCATCATCGCATATAGATACAACATTAAAGAAATAGAAACACATTTTTTTCCTTCTGATGGAACTCTTAGGATTTACTTTCTTAACTTTCGTGTATAACATCCAGCAGTATTAATTATAGTTATCATGCTGTACTTTACATCCCTAGTACTTAACTTCTAACTGGAAGTTTGTACCTTTTGACCACCTTCATCCAATTCTCCCTCTTCCCCTCCCCCACCTCTGGTAACCACAAATCTAATGTTATGTGTTTGCTTATATGTTTAAAGTTGGGAACATCTTTAGAGACCACCTATTCCAAACCCCCCTTATTTATTTATGTATTATTATTTTAAAAATATATACATTTTAATTTATTTATTTTATTTATATTTATTTTTGGCTGCGTTGAGTCTTCGTTGCTGCGTGTGGCCTTTCTCCAGTTGCGGCGAGCGGGGGCCACTCTTCGTTTGGTGCATGGGCTTCTCATTGCAGCGGCATCTCCCATTGCAGAGTACAGGCTCTAGGTGTGCGGGCTTCAGTAGTTGCAGTGCGCGGGCTTCAGTAGTTGTGGCTCACAGGCTTCAGTAGTTGTGGCTCACGGGCTCTAGAGCGCAGGCTCAGTAGTTGTGGCGCACGGGCTCAGTTGCTCTGTGGCGCAGGCTCAGTAGTTGTGGCGCACGGGCTCAGTTGCTCTGTGGCATGTGGGATCTTCCCGGACCAGGGCTCGAACCTGTGTCCCCTGCGTTGGCACGTGGATTCTTAACCACTGTGCCACCAGGGAAGCCCCCAAACCCCCCTTATTTAAACCAGTGATGAAACTGAGACTCAGAGGGTTAAGTCACGTAACCAAAGTCACACAGCAGGTCGGTTGAAAAGATGAAATTGGAAGATGTATCTGACTCCCAGAACTGTGCTCTTTTTACTGTACCAAGTTTCTCCCCATAATCTGGAAGTATGACTGGCATTGAGAAGAAACCACGTGTATCAGGCAGTGCTAGCTTAGAGAAGCAGAACCACTAGGAATGAAGTAGAATAAGGGGTTTAAGTCGACTGAGAGAGCTCGTAAAACAGTCTCAGTCCAGCTGTTCCTCCTGGATTTGGGGCCAAGCCCAAAGTGGGGAAGGTAAGATGAACGCAAACCGGGAGACAGGGAGGCAGCTGACCTCTGCCTCCCACTGGAGTCCACGTCAGCCCCTCCCCATCTCCGCTGCCGCCGTGACCTGCAGGAGAGGATCTGGAAGAGCTGGAGGAAGAGATCCCGCAGGGCTGGAGCTTCGGCCTCTTTGCTTCCCACACCAGCAACAGAGCCGCTGGATCCGCGAATACCAGTGTGGGTTGTCCCAGGGCCTGACCTACCTGGACCTTCTGAGAATAGTCATGGTTACCGCTCCACCTCCATCTTCCAAGGCTTCTGCAAATGCCTCTTGTGGCCAACCCTCACCAGAAACACGTAAGAAAGGGAATTGCTGGAAACCTAGTTCAGCTCTGCCAGGTTGACACTGCAAAGCTGCCGTATCACAACACGGATGGCTCTGTGGATGGCAGCCGTGCCACCTCCCAGCGTGGGCCTGCAGCTGCCACACCTCCCCCGAGCCCAGCCATCTCTTTCCAACTCTCTTGTCGCTGCTCACACCAGAACGCAGGTGGCCAGCAAGCCTGCCATCTAAGCTGGTACCCAGCAGGGAAATGAGATGCCCAGAGCAGCGCTTCTCACAGGCATCCTCATTGCCTGTAAGTGGTGCTGTAGGAGGTACCCTCTCTTTGCTTGGGTTCACAGCATGCAAACATCTCCTTCCCTTGGAGGGTGGGGAGAGAATCATCACTCATCTGAACCCTGACCCCTCCCCAGTCTTCTCGGATAGAATCCCTCGGAGCAGGACGGTGAAGGTAGCAGAGCCTGTTCTGCCGCTTCTTCTGAACTCCTGGGGACTCTGTCTGGTCCCAGTTGCCGGCTAATTCTCTCGGTATCAGCTCCTCATGTCCTCAGCTTTCAGCCTTCGCCACAATTCCAGTCTGACAGGAAAGGTCTTACCTAACATCCCATTTCATAATTCTCCCATGGAGCTTCCCAGATACTAAAGCTCCTCCTGTTAGGAGTACCAGTTAGGGATCTTTTGGAGATACGTGCTTTACAGCTGGGAAGGAAATATACATCTCGTGTCATCTCAAAAGCAGAGGGGAAACAACCGAAAAACTGGATTTCCAAAGTCGCTACCCTTAAAGGAATGAAGCAGCTTGAGGTTTTCATTGAAATGACTAGAATTCTCTGGGCATCCTGGTTGCTGGAAGGTAGAAACAGGACCACGGATAGGCAGAGGGAACAACTAACTTGCTGTCACACTTGGGATTCCAAACTAATAGTGTGTTGCCATCCCCGCACCAGAGGCATAATGTCTCCATGGCACTTGGCTGGAGGTTCCATTGCATAACACGTCACAAGTTGTTCCTATACACACCTACTCAGAACACTTCCTGCTTTTCTTCCTCCGTAGTCTCGTCAGAAGAAAGGAGCAGATTTTCTCTTTTTTTTAAAGGGAACTTTATTTTTATTTATTTATTTATTTATGGCTGCGTTGGGTCTTCGTTGCTGTGCGGACTTTCTCTAATTGCGGTGAGCGGGGGTTACTCTTCATTGTGGTGCACGGGCTTCTCATTGCAGTGGCTTCTCTTGTTGCGGAGCACGGGCTCTAGGTGCGCAGGCTTCAGTAGTTGTGGCACGCGGACTCAGTAGTTGTGGCTCTCGGGCTCTAGAGCGCAGGCTCAGTAGTTGTGGCACACGGGCTTAGTTGCTCCGTGGCATGTGGGATCTTCCCAGACCAGGGCTCGAACCCGTGTCCCTTGCATTGGCAGGCAGATTCTCAACCACTGCGCCACCAGGGAAGCCCTGGCAGGCGGATTCTTAACCACTGCACCACCAGGGAAGCCTGGAGCAGATGTTTTTAATTGAGTTCATTTTCCCTCCCCAAACACATATAGAGGAATCATCGGTTTCTCAATGGACTTATGTCTCTGCATGCAGTGTAAGTTTCCCTTGTAAGATGCTGTGCTGGTTATAAGTTTCCCTTGTAAGATGCTATGCTGGTTATAAATTTCCCTTGTAAGATGCTATGCTGGTTATAAGTTTCCCTTATAAGATGCTATGCTGGTACCTTTCTTTCTACTTAGCTCATCCTCAGCCTGATTCCTTTCATCTCCATTGGCTGATGGGAAAACATCCTGATAGACACACCCAGAAATCATGGTTTACCTGCTCTCTGTGCATGCCTTAGCCCAGTGAGGTTCACACGTAAAATGAACAATCACGCTACTTAACCTCTCTGTGTTTCAGTTTCTTCACCTCTAACTGGGACTTTCTCTCTCATGGGGTACTTGTGAGGATCAAAGGCAGTACCATGGTGCCCCCCGGAAGTGAGCACCCCTTGCAGGGACTTTATCTTCCAGGCAGCTTCATGCCCTTTCTGCCTTCTACCTCCTAAGATAATAAGCAGAAAGGGTCAAGGTCAGTTCCTCTGAGCAGTCAAGCCTGGCCACGTCTCTGTTCTTGCCCTTCTCTGCCAGCAGTGGGATGGATCAACTACCTTGAGGTTGCTCTGCAGGCAGCCTTCTGGGATTCAAGAGGGCAGAGAGCAGAAAGTCCCACTGCGGTCTCTGGCCTCAGCCACAGTCCCCGTTGCATTTCCCCCAAGGCAACCACATTTGGGGGTAGGAGGGCTTGGCCAACTATTACCGAGTTGGGCTTTGTTTCCCATTTAACTATTCTTCCCTGCATATAAGCCCTGTGGATGTGTGGGTCACAGGGCTGAGGTAGTCCTATGTTCCTGGCCATGATACAATCAAACACTGGCAAAAATCTCACTTTTAACTTCTTTTTTTTTTTAACTTAATGTTTTATTTTTAAATTTCTTTTTTATTTTTGGCCACGCCGTGTGGCTTGCAGGATCTTAGTTCCCTGAGCAGGGATCGAACCCGGGCCCATGGCAGTGAAAGCACTGAGTCCTAACCACTGGACCATCAGGGAATTCCCACTTCTAACAACTTCTAATACTGCCTTTGTTTAAGTAAAATAGAATCTTTCTAAAGTCTTTGAATAACTTTAGTCTTAAATTTATTTCTGAATGAAATAACCTCTGAGTTGTTAATAAGTAACTCAAAATGTTTAGTAAAAAGTAGCATGCAATTGAACAGAAATGTCCTAGATTATCCTTATTTCAGATCTGTGATTCACCCTGCCTCCACCCACATAAAAAAGCCACTCTAGAGAAACTGGTAAACTGGGTGAATGTTAATCTGGTGCATAATACAATTTTAGAGACACAGAGAATTTTGCATTATGTTGGAGACACGAAGCTTTCTGGGCTTGGACAACTTCTTATAAGCAAGAGCACACAGCAGGAGGCGGCTCCAGTGGGCCTTTTGCTTTCAGCTTCATGCTGTCTCTGTTATTGTGAGATTCTCATGCTATGCCTATAGGATTTCTGTATTACTGGCAAACTTTATTCCAATTTTGAAAAATCAACTACAATTTTCTAAGGCATCCTAAACTTTGCTTAGGTGCAAGCAGACGCAGCTTTACGGCCATTGGAATCGAAGGAGGCATCAATAACAGAAGGCTTACAGAGAAGCTTCAGCTGCTGATGCTGGTGATGAACTTGCCGTGTCCCGTAGCAACGAATGGAATTCTACATGATGAGAGTCGCAGAACAGGCCTGAAAGGGTTGAACGGCCAAGGGAAGGCAGAAGGACAAGGGGACCCTCAGAGCTTTTTTTTTTTAATTTATTTTTTAAATTTATTTTTGTCTGCGTTGGGTCTTTGTTGCGGTGCGTGGGCTTCTCATTGCGATGGTGGCTTCTCTTGTTGCAGAGCACGGGCTCTAGGTGCATGGGCTTCAATACTTGTGGCTGGCGGGCTCTAGAGCTCAGGCTCAGTAGTTGTGACGCTTGGGTTTAGTTGCTCCTCCGCACGTGGAATCTTCCCGGACCAGGGCTCGAACCCGTGTCCCCTGCATTGGCAGGCAGATTCTTAACCACTGCGCCACCAGTGAAGCCCCGAGGACCCTCAGAGCTTTATCTTCAAGGAAGTGGCAGCTGTGTGCCATGAGGATGAGTTGGCAATGACATAGTTTGAGGAGAGAGACCCCAAATCCTCAGAAGTCTTGGAGATGAAGAGAGGGACCATGAAAAGGAGAAGGTGCCAGAAGAAGGAAGTGGGAAATCACTCCTCTCTGCTGCTCCATCTTGCAAGCAAACACATTCTGGATGCTGGTCGCTGGATGATGTCATGATTGTTGTCTTTTCTGACTTAAACACCATTTGAGTTACACGTTCCAGAATTGAACGTTTGCTTGACTTAGGAAGAATAAACATTAGCAGAGGCAATCTCTGAGTGGTAAGGTCAGGGATGTTGTCTTACTTTACTGTGTTGACCAAACTCTCTACAATGAATGAGTGCTACTTTTAACATTTTAGAAAGCACTACTTAAAAAAAAAAGTTTGTTATTGCTCAAAGATGTATTTAGACATTCTATTTGAGACTAAAGGGAGGAGATGCAGCCTGGGGAAGTGTTGACCTGCAGGGCTGAAGAAGAGGGGACACAAAGTCTGGGAGGATGTTAGACTGGAAAGATCATGGTTGGAAACGTCTAGGTTATTTGAACCAGTGGCCCAATGATATTATCAAGGAGCTGATTTCTTCCTCTCTGTTCTGCCTTCATCAGTTTCAGCTTCATTCAAGGCTGACTCCCCACTTTCTGGCACAAATTGCTACAGTGATTCCAGGCTTCATACCTGTTCCCTGCACCATCTAGAACAGCACTGCCCAGTAGAAATATAATGCAAGCCCCATGTGTGATTTAAAATTTTCTAGTAGTGACATTTTTAAAAAGCAAGAAGAAAAGGGTGGGGCTTCCCTGGTGGCGCAGTGGTTGAGAATCTGCCTGCCAATGCAGGGGACACGGGTTCGAGCCCTGGTCTGGGAAGATCCCACATGCCGCGGAGCAACTAGGCCCGTGAGCCGCAACTACTGAGCCTGCGCGTCTGGAGCCCGTGCTCCGCAACAAGAGAGGCCGCGATAGTGAGAGGCCCGCGCACCGCGATGAAGAGTGGCCCCCGCTTGCCGCAACCAGAGGAAGCCCTCGCACAGAAACGAAGACCCAACACAGCCAAGAAATAAATAAATAAATAAATAATAATTAAAAAAAAAAAATTTTTTTTCTAGTAGTGACATTTTTAAAAAGCAAGAAGAAAAGGGTGGGACTTCCCTGGTGGTCCAGCGGTTAAGACCCTGCGGTCCCAATGCAGGGGGCCTGGGTTTGATCTCTGGTCAGGGAACTAGATCCCGCATGCATGTCACAACTAAGACCCGGCGCAGCCAAATAAATAAATTTTTTTTTTAATTTAAAAAAGAAAAAGAAGAAAAAGATGACATTAATTCTAACAACATACTCTATTTAACCCAATATATGCATAACATCATCTCAATGTGTAATCATTTAAAACTTAATAACCTATTTTGCATTCATTTTTTTGTACTAAGTCTTCAAAATTCAGTGTGTGTTTTACGCTTGCAGAACATCTTAAGTCACAGTAGCCACATTTCAAGTGCTCAATAGCCTCATGTGCCTAGTGGCCCCTGCACTGGACAGGTCAGATCTAGAGAAAAGGGAGAGTCCTTCTGTCCCAGCATTTCCGGCTAGAGTTGACATTCACTCTGATTGGACTGGATTAGGCTATTTGCCTGTGACTGTAGTAAGGGGAATGGGTTGTGCTAATTGGCTGAAGCTAGGCATGACTGTGATAGGCAGAATTATGCCCCCCCCAGAGATGTCCACATCTCAATTCCTGGAATCTGTGAACATGTTAGATTACATGGCAAAAGGGAAGTACAGTTACAGATGGAATTAAGTTTGTGATGAGTTGATCTTGGAATGAGGAGATTATCCTGGTGGGCCCAATGTAATCACAAGGATCCCTACAAGTGGAAGAGGGAGGCAAAAGAGAGAACCAGAGAGATGACAGTGTGAGCAGGACTCAGCTCCATGCCACTGGCTTTGGAGTTGGAGGAAGGGACCACAAGCCAAGGAGTGTGGGCGGCCTCCAGAAGCTGCAAAAGGCAGGAAAGGGATTCTCCCCTAGAGCCTCCAGAAGAAACACAGCCCTGCCAACACCTTGACTTTAGTCCAGTGAGACCTGTGGTGGACTTCTGATCTCTAGAACTGTAAGATAATAAATGTGTATTCTTTTAAGCCACTATGCATGTGGTCATTTGTTATAGCAGTCATAGGAAACTAAATCAATGACCCAATTTGGAAACCCAAAATTTTAAATGACAGACATTTTGAGAGATAAAGGATGTTTTAGTTCCAAAAGCTTGGTTTTTCAGTGTCAAAAACAGAACCATGAAAGAATGATAAAATTTGTGTCATAAACAATAGACTGAAAAGAGAACAGATAAAGAATTGGACTGCCTTGTCCTCTGGGAGGCCAGATGAGGATTTTCTAGGAGAGGGAAAGAGAGTTAGAGAGGCAACAAAGTAATAAGATGCTGTTTATCTCTTAACTGGTCCTTGCACTCTGTTGCTTTCTTATGCTCAAGCAACAATAGAACCCCATATATATATATACACACACACGCACACACACACACACACACACACATATATGTATATACGTGGGGATCAAAGAATAGACAAGTCTTTTGTCCCACTTTCTACTGGAACCTTGGAAGCCAATGGGAGAGGATTAGGCAGAGAAAGTCAGAGGTAACCCTTCAATTTTTCTCCAGCACCAATGGCCCATGGTCATGACCATGAGGGTGTAGAGTATATGGACCAACACTCAGAGACCATGATAAGATATGGACAGCTTACTGCATGCCAGGAAGATAGATGCTGACAAGACCAGCTGGGCAATGGTCCTCCTCAGTAGGCACCTGGGTGGACCCATGACAAAGGTCAAGCAGCCACTATCACATCGACCTTATGGCAATATCACAAGCACCCTAGAACTTAGAACCATCCCTGTAGAGCTGGTGAGTGAAGGGAAATTGTAAAATGACTCAGTTTAAATCTGAAATGACTAAAAACATCCAGACTTGAGTGCACTGTCTCTTGACATCTGAGAGATTGGAGACAAGTGAGACACAAAATTCACCTACAGAAAAAGAAAGTTGCCTTTTATTGCTCATGTGAATTTTATCATCTAAAAAAATCTGTACCCTCTAGAAACATGCTATAAGAATATTGGGAACCACTTAAATATCTATAGGTGCATAAATGATTAAGATAGTTATGTGCTCTTATTGAACTACCCCATTATTATTATTATAAAAATAGACTCTTTATCTCTGGTAATATTCTTTGTCCTGAAATCTACTTTGTGTGATATTAATACAGACACTCCAGCTTTCTTTTTTTTAATAAATTTATTTATTTTATTTATTTATTTTATTTATTTATTTTTTGGCTGCGTTGGGTCTTCATTGCTGTGCGCGGGCTTTCTCTAATTGAGTTGAGTGGGGGCTACTCTTCGTTGCGGTGTGCGGGCTTCTCATTGGGGTGGCTTCTCTTGTTGCAGAGCACAGGCTCTAGGCGCACGGGCTTCAGTAGTTGTGGCACGTGGGCTCAGTATTTGTGGCTCGCGGGCTCTAGAGCGCAAGCTCAGTAGTTGTGGCACACGGGCTTAGTTGCTCCGCGGCATGTGGGATCTTCCTGGACCAGGGCTTGAACCCGTGTCCCCTGCCTTGGCAGGCGGATTCTTAACCACTGAGCCACCAGGGAAGCCCTCCAGCTTTCTTTTGCTGAATGTTAGCATGATATACCACTTACCATCAATTTACTTAAAAAAAAACAAAAACAAAAAACCTTTCGGTTTTGAAACAATTTCAAATTTGCAGAGAAGCTGCAAGAATAATAAAAAGAGCTCCCCCGTATCCTGCCCCCAGCCTAAGGTAGTGTTTCCCCATGATTAGCAAACAGGAGAAACCTAAAGAAGAACCACCTGCCAATCTCAGAGCGATCTCACAGTACTCAGCTCTCCCCTCTGAACATTCCAGATGCCTTGGCCTCCCCAAATTATCAATTTTGTCTCCTCAACTCAGGCTGTGTCCAACTCTATGCTGTGGCCTGGAAATTCTCTCCAGGTAATAAGGCGGGCAATTTTAGGACTTTGCATTCTCTCAGCAATCACTGTCATGCACTGTCTGTTGTCCAATGCCTGAAAACTGGTTTGATTGGGTTTTTTCCCATATATTTTCTCCCCAGGTTTTTACTTGTCTAAGGTAGTCTGGCTCCTGCTACTCCATCATAGCTATAAGCAAAAATCTGGTGATATTTTTAAATTAATCTTTATACCTTATACACATATAATATATTCTTTTTAATACATGATGTATTTCATAATTTTAAAAATTGCGATCACCAAGCCAGAAGCGTTCATTGAGGTCAAGTAGGAAAATAATGAAAAGAGCATAATAAAAATCATTATAGTTTGACCTTCAGAAAAAATTAGTATTATTTTAACATTTTGATGTGCCAAATTGTTCCAGTCTTTTCTCCAAGCATATTTTTTAAACTTAGAGTTATTTTGCACAAAGCTATTTTGTAAGCTTATTTGTTGTGCTGAAATATATATATATAACAGAAAATTTACCATTTTAACCATGCTTAAGTATATAATAAAGTGGCATTAAGTCTATTCACAATGTTGTGGAACTATCACCACTATCTATTTCCAGAACTTTTGCATCATCCCAAACAGAAGCTCTGTGACCATTAAACACTAACTCCGCATTCCTCCATTACCCCAAACCCTAGTAACATTTATTCTACTTTCTATTTCTATGAATTTGCCTATTTTAGGTACCTCATATAAGTGGAATTATACAAGATTTGTCCTTTTCTGTATGGCTTATTTCACTTACCATAATGTTTTCAAGGTTCAACCATGTTGTAATGTGTCAGAATTTCATTCCTTTTTAAGGCTGAATACTATTCTCCATTGTATGGATACAGCACATTTTGTTCGCCCATTCATCTGTTGATGGACACATGGGTTGCTTCCACTTTTTGGCTATTGTGAATAATGCTGGTTTACAGATATCTGTTTCAGTCCCCGTTTTCAGTTATTTTGGGTTTATACCTAGGAATAAAACTGATGGATTAAATGGTCGTTCTATATTTAACTTTTTGAGAAACTGCCAGGCTGTTTTCCATAGTGGCTGTACCATTTTACATTCCCGCCAGCAATAATCAAGGATTCCAATTTCTTCACATTCTCACCAACACTTATTTTCCATTTTTGGGATACTAGCCATCCTAATGGGTGTGGCATGGTATCTCATTGTGGTATTGATTTGCATTTCCCTAATGACTAATGATGTTTAGCATCTTTTCATGTGCTAATTATCCATTTGAATATCTTTTTTGGAGAAATATCAATTCTAGCCCTTTGCCCATTTTTGAATTATTAGTTTTTGTTGTTGTTGAGTTGTAGGAGTTCTTTATATATTCTGGATATCAATCCATTAGCAGATATGTGATTTACAAGTATTTTCTCCCCCTCTGTTTGTTGTCTTTTCACTCTCTTGTTATTGTCCTTTAGTGTACAAAAGTTTTTAATTTTGTTGAACTCCAATTTATCTAATTTTTTCTTTTGTTGCCTGTGCTTTTGATGTTGTATCCAAGAAATATTTGCCAAATCCAATATTATGAAGATTTTCCCCTATATTTTCTTCTAAGAGCTTTATAGTTTTAGCTTTTGTGTTTAGGTCTTTGATCCATTTTGTGTTAATTTTTGTATGTGGTATAAGATAAGGTCCTACTTCATCCTTTTGCATGTGGATAGCCAGTTTTGCAGCACTATTTGTTGAAAAGACTGTCCTTTTCCCATTTAATGGTCTTGACACCTCTGCTGAAAATCAATTAATCATAGATGTGAGGGCTCATTTCTGGACTCTCTATTCTAGTCCATTGATCTATATGTCTGTCTTTATGCCAGTACCACACTGTTTTGATTACGGTAGCTCTGCAGTAATCTTTGAAATCAGGAAGTGTGAGTCCTCCAACTTTGTTCTTTTTTAAGATTGTTTTGGCTACTCAGTGTCCCTCTTGAGATTCTGTATGAATATTAGAATAAACGTTTCTATTTCTGCAAAAAAAACTATTGAATTTTGATAGGGAATGTGTAGACTGCTTTGGGTAGTATTGTCATCTTAACAAGATTAAGTCTTCCAGCCCATGAACAATGGCTGTCTTTCTATTTAGGTCTTTAATTTCTTTCAGCAACATTTTGTGGTTTTCGGTGTATAAGTCTTTCATTTCCGTGGTTAAATTTATTCTGAACTATTTTATTCTTTTTGATACTATTGTAAATGAAATTGTTTTTTTAACTTCCTTTTCAGATTGTTCATTGCTAGTATATAAAAATGCTACTGATTTTTATGTTGACCTTGTATCTTGCCATTTCACTGAATTTGTTTATCAGCTCTAATAGGGTTTTTTGGGTGGAATCTTTAGGGTTTTCTACATGTAAGATCACATCATCTGCAATCACAGATAATTTAATACTTCCTTTTCAATTTGAATACTTTTTTCCTTTTTCTTGCCTAATTGCTCTGGCTAAAACTTCCAGTACTATGTTAAAAAAGAAGTGGTGAAAGCAGGCACCCTTGTTTATTCCTAATATTCACGGAAAAGATTTCAGTCCTTCACCATTAAGTATAATGTTAGCTGTGGGGTTTTTCTACATAGCCTTCATTATGTTGAGAAAGTTCCCCTTTATTCCTAGTTGGTGGAGTGTTTTTTATCATGATAGCATGTTGAATTTTGTCAAATGCTTTTTCTCCATCAATTGAGATGATCATGTAGGTTTTTCCCCTTCATTTTGTTAATGTATTATATGACACTGATTGATTTTTTGTATGTTGAACCATCCTTGAATTCCAGGGATAAATTGCATTTGGTCAGGGTGTATAATTCTTTCGATATGCTGCTGAATTCAGTTTGCTAGAATTTCACAATGCTGTTTTAAGAGCTGCCTTTTCACTTATCAGTATATCATTTTACCACATCAGTATATCATTTTATCCACATCATGAAATATTCTATTACTTTGTATTTTTAAAATCTTTTTAAGCTACAAAACCCTTTCTTTTTTCCTAATAAAATCTTATGCACACTCACAATATTTACAGTACAGAACAGTGGAGCTCGTCTTATTAAAGCAGGTTTATGGAGTCCAGAGCCCTGTGTACATGTTCTCCAGTTCTTCCACCTCTGCCCCCTTTCCCACCAGTCACCATCTAAATGGACCCCAAAGAGAGCAATATGAAAGACTTTGGTATGACTTTTCACCACTGCATAATATTCTTTCAAATGAAGACCCCGTACTTTCATTAACCAATCTATTATTTTTACACATATATATTATTTCCAATTTGCCAAGATTTTAGAGAAGAAATAAAATTATCTGTAGATAAATCACTGGCCACATCCATAATTGTTTATCTTTAAGGTAAATTCCCCCAAAAAGAGATATTGGGACAAAAGTCAAAATTCTTAAAGATTTTTAAGGATTTTGATCCTTATTCTTATATTACCCAGTAACAGTGCGGTAATTTATCCCCCAACCAGCAGTGTTTAATTTGTGTATACAAAATAATGTCTCTAAAGACTCATCTGACAGTGTGCATCTTGAAGCAATATTGTTTTCTGGCCTATAATTGATACACAGAGCAGAAACGGAGGTAAATAGAAACTGAGATTAATAAATTCTAACACCTGTCACCAAGTCGAAGGGTTTTTTAGCTTGGCTCCGTGGACAGACCTCTAGGGATCAATGAATGGCTGAAATTTTATATGAAATTTGGAATATGTGAATGTTTGCTTTTGTTTATGGAGAGTGTCTACAGTTCTCATCAAAGCCAAGAACTGCAACCTCCCTTCCAACTTTTCTTTTTAAACCACAACAACAAGTTAAACTGGAGGCCATCAGAAAAATAGCTCATTGGAAACCAGGACTGTTTCATCCCTGCCTTTACCACCCAGAACTTTTAGAACAACTTGGATCACAGTTATAAAATACACTGCTGTTCCTGGGACAAAAAGTTCGTACACACCATATCCTTGTATCTGTATACTCTCCAAGAATGTGTTGCATAAAACCATAGAATGGCAAGAGATGGAGAAAAATCTGAGAGCTCATTTGGTCCAAACCCCTCATTTTACTCATGAAGGCAAGAAGGCGCAAGTGTAAAGCAGCTGCTCAAATTTAGACTCTTGCCGGTCAAACATAGACGCAGATCCTGCAGATCCAAACATTTAGGGAAGGGTGCCTTCCAGCTCTATGGCAAACTGAACTCTTGGGTCAAACTTGACTTCAGGGCTTCCCTGGTGGCGCAGTGGTTAAGAATCCGCCTGTCAATGCAGGAGACATGGGTTCGAGCCCTGGTCCGGGAAGATCCCACATGCCATGGAGCAACGAAGCCTGTGCGCCACAACTACTGAGCCTGCGCTCTAGAGCCCGTGAGCCACAACTACTGAAGCTCGCACCTAGAGCCCATGCCCTGCAACAAGAGAAGCCCGCGCACCGCAACGAAGAGTAGCGCCCGCTCGCCGCAACTAGAGAAAGCCCGCGCGCAGCAATGAAGACCCAACGCAGCCAAAAATAAATAAATTAAATAACGAAAACAAAACAAAAAACTTGACTTCAATATTTATCAACGAAAACCCCTAAAGTATTTAAATTACTTTCCTCGCTGAAATCTAACAAAATGAATCTTTGATCCTCTAATGGAGGATCTTGCAGAGTCGAGGGGATCATTATTCTAAACATTCATTCTCATGTCCTAGAGGAGTATTTGCATCTTGCCTGCTTCCTTTCAGGAGAGGTCCTGGAAGACCAACCTGAGATCTTCCACAGGCACCCTGGTCTATGACACCCAGCTCTACAACTCTCTTCCTAGCCCTTTCTAGTCTGTTCTGACTTCACATTTACTCCAGATCTAGTCTGTGGTCGGTGAGCACTGGAACTTTGTAGCCCTCATAATATTTCCTGGTTCACAGCCTCGTGAAAATCTAGCTTTTTTTCCCCTCTGTGTTCACAACAGACCTTTTGTTGCTTAGTTTCTCACCCAGGGGGAAAAACCCAGGAAGCTGTCTGCTGCCTCTTCCTCCAACTCTGCATGGCACAGCCAAGCCCTTGGGCTACATAAGTGTGGGATCCTTAGAGTTTTGACCTTAGGATGATTTATGGAAGTTGTAAAAGTAAGTTTATGAGGAAAAAAAAGGTGCATGCATATAGGTATGTGTATGTGTGTATATATATATATAGAGAGAGAGAGAGAGAGAGAGAGAGAGATGAGTGGGGGGGAAGGGGAAAATAGACACAGTAAAATGTACTCATCTTAGGGTAATATGTATATGTATATGTATGTATATATGTATATGTATATAGATATATATCCATCATACGGATCGAGACATAGAATACTTTCAGCCTCCTAAATACTTGCCCCCTCCCGACCAGTGACCCTGTCAATGAGTTACTACTCAGAGCTCTGTCACCAGACATTAGTTTTGCCTGCTCTTGAAATTTATATGAATGGAAGCAAACAGTAGTACTCTTTTGTGTTTGGCTTCTTTGAGTCAACAATATGTCTATCAGCTTCACCCGTATAGTCTACAATCTACCACTTTCTTCCAGGAGTCAAAAAATGCAAAAACCCCAAGTAATTAAAAGCGCGATGTTTTAGTATCTGGATAATCAATATTTATATTTATCTTATTTGTTCCTAAATAGACACAAGTGCCTTAAAGATATGAAAACAAAATTCACAGAGACATACAACTTATTAGCAGACATATAAGAAAATGTTCAATCTCACTAGCCTAATAAATACTTCTAACTTAAAAGAAAATGCCATACCTATTTCTCAAATAATTAAAATTAGTTTTAAAGTGAGTTCAATAAAATGGGAATACTCCCAGTGAGACTATAAATTAGTACAAGTCCTAGGGAATAAAATTCAAGAACCTTTAAAAATCTTCTTTCCCCTTTAATATTTCCCTATAGTGACGCTAACACAAGGAAATAATCTTAAATATGGAAAAAGGCTTTTGAACAAAAATGCTCAGCCAGCATCATAAGTAATGAAAAATAAGAAACAATCAAATATCCACCACTTGGGGAATGGTTACAAAAATTGTGACAGGTTCACTCAGCAGAATATTAGATAGTCTAGTCAGCTGCGTTTTTTTTTTCTTTCTTTCTTTTTTTTTTTTTTGGCTGCGCCCCGCAGCTTGCAGGATCTTAGTTCCCCGACCAGGGATCGAACTCAGGTCTGAAGCCCTGGCAGTGAAAGTGTGGAGTCCTAACCAGTGGACTGCCAGGGAATTCCCAGCTGCCTTTCTTAGGACAAAGATAGAGAGGGTGGGAGAAGGTTACAGTTTGCTTGGGCAGGATTGGCTGTTTTGCTTTACAGACAACATTACAAAGCTGAAACCTCTGGAATCCAGGGATTTGTTTATCATCAAACAATGGATTTATTAAACTATTTTTTAATTAATTAAGAAATGAAAGGCCTTTTGTGGTAAGAGACTACAGTGTAAATTTATCTCAGTTTCTAGCACATTTCCTGGGCAAAGTAGGTGATAGCGGTTATGATCAGAGTAATAACTGATATGTTATATGAATGCTGACTATATGTCAGGGGCTTTCCCAAGTGGCTCATACCATCTTACGTGTTTTATTCTCATTGAACACATTTTGCAAGGTCTGCCCACAGAGTGTTTCAATTTGTTTCTCTCCTAAGCATCTTGCCAGCCAGATGGGTACCATGACCCTGAGGGATGGGGGCTTCTGAGTTATCGTTTGGGGATCCTAGCAGCCAGGTCCTGGGTTTTATGGCGCTTCTAAGCATGTTAAAGAGGACTGCGCAGGTCGAACGGGGGAGCTGGGTTTGCAGGTCAAAGGCCGGCTCACCCACTCAGGCCGGGGATCTGCAGTCGCCAAGGAAAGCGGCGTGTCGGGTCCTCGCTGGGGCTGCGGGCGGAGCTGGGACCCGCACCGATGCCGGCCGGGCGCCCGCTCCAGGTGCCGGCTGAGCCCTCACGTGTAGACAGCAAGGCCAGGTCCATCTGGTGTGTGTGTGGAGTCTGCGAACACGGAAAACGGAAACCCCTGGGAAGCAAAGGAGATACAAATCCTTCCTTCGGAATTGGCCTTTTCCCTCTCCCCCCGACCTGCAGCCTATAAATTCATCCCTGGTTCGCCCCCTTTCAAACCAAACAGGAAAAAAGCAGAATTCTGTCTTGCCCGTCACATTTCTTCAGGAAAACATTGGCAGCGCTCCCTGACCCACTCCCAAGGGTGCGGTGGAGAGAATTCAACCAAGTCAGCCTCTGAATGGCTCAAGCGTCAGAACAACCCCGCTGAGCCAGCCCCGGGGAGAAACCTGAAATCGGAAGCATTTCTCTTTTATTCCTTCTCATTTCTCTCATTTTGAAAAAAGTTGAATTTTATGTGTATTGTAAAAACACGTTCAATTGTTGAAAAACTAAATACTGAGGGAATTGGAAGGAAAAGCAAGAATCCCTGCTGTCGTCCTCTGCACTTCCGATGCCTCTACTTTTCAGTTGTTTTTTCTGGTATTTACTCCGTATTTTTAAAATCTAAGCCTAGCCAGCTATTGAGTTTTCGGCTTGAGATGTTGCCGATCGCCTTTCAAGCGGAAGAGCAAGATCTAGGGCTCTTCCTCTGCCCTGCCTTCCACATACCCAGCAGCCCCCCTCAGCCCACTCACAAATTGTGGTTAAATCCACATTTAGGGTTTCCATTCTGATGACCTTTCATTTTATTCACAGCTGAGGCAACGTCATGTTCTCTCTCTCCTCTGAGTTCTTCTCCATTGACTTGGTCCTTGTGGATTTATGCTTTTTTTTTTTTTTTCACTCCTTGGCTCTGTGTTAGTGGATTTGGGGGAATCATTAATCTTCTTCTTTTCACCAGAAGTCGGCTTTCTTGGTCTCCAGTCGGCCTTCTCTCCTCCAAAGCCTTGACTTGTGCCCATTCTTCAGAGTCTGTGAGCCGATAAAAGAAAAGCTTAAGTCATTTCCCTTCCCAAGGGTACTTGCATAATTTTATGAGGAAACACCAGATGATAAAAAATATTCAGGCTCCAAGAGAGGTTTGCGGAGCAGAGTTTCAGGCTGTCCTGGCAGGAGTTTGGGCCCCTGGGTACTTGGGTGGCACCTCTCATGGTCTGTTCTGCCTAAGGGTGAGGCCTGCAGGCGAACCCTCAAGCCACGAAGGGGTTAAGAGTCAGCTGCCGGAAGGAATAGGAGGGGAGGGGAAGGGAGAAGACAAAAGAATCCTGGTCTCTGAAGGAAGAGGGCTCGTTGGCTGGAACGGCTCGTCCCTTCCATGGGCTTGCTAAATATAACTGTTAAGTAATCTGCAGTCCCGGGGGTCAGGCTCCAGGGAGGAGCTAGGCCGGGAAAGAAGTGGGTGTTTGCAGCTCCAGGTCAAAGGTGTGCTGGAGGAAGCACCAGTGGCACCCTCTTTTCCTGCGATTCAGTTCCCTGAGTCAGTGTCATCCTTGTTTCGGGGTTTCACGCTGAGTGGCTGCCTGCCCTTGCCCAGTGCATGATAAAGACCCGCTGTCCTTGGGTCACTTTGATTGAGGGCCTGCATTCCGCTGGGTTCTTTATCTGAGGGACATTCCTGACTAAAACGGGACAGATCCCAGAGGAATGCTGATGGATGGGGCCTCTGCTGACAGCACACAGGGCTGGCCCCGGGCTCAGGGGTCCCACCAGGACCGCTCCCTGGAGGAGGACCCTTAAGAAGGGCCTCGTGCCTTGCAGGGGCACTGGGGAGGGACCGGGCTGGGGTAGCGCTGCTGCTGGGACACTCTGGTGTCCCCTTGCCCTGTTTGTTTATGGGGACAGCCAGAGGCCTGTGTCACTTGTGCAATGTTCAGTGAAGGGGCTGATCCCAGACTCTGTCAACTGGAAACTTGGGTTCTCTGTTAAAAAATAACAACAGAAAGAATAACTCTTGTGAACAGGGCAGTGAGAAAGAGAAAGCTGGATTCAAAGACCGGTTATACTTCACAGCAAAGAAAAATTTTGGAGAGAGGGGTTTCTGTACCCTCAGAAGATGTCTTAATCAAATAGTATTGATATTTCCTTGTACACAGGCACAGTGTTTCTGTTTAGGAAAGAAAGCACACGTTTCTCCTCACCATGCGTATAGTGGAGAGGACTGTTTACAACACATACACACACACACACACACACACACACACACACACACACACACAGGAATAAGGCTTTAGGCACTTTGCAAACACAGCCTCTGGAGGCTGACCTAGGCTGTGGTGCTTTCAATCTTGCCACTACATTGATTTGTAATGTATTTCAATGCCTCAGCTCACCAGGCACTACGGAGTGTTTCAAAGGGTCTGTCCCACTCTTTTTCCATATTAATGGTCTTCCTGGAGAGGGGCCACTGAGAGGTATTTGAGTAGGGGGCAGCTGGCCTAGAGGTTTCTTCTTTGACCAGCACCTTCTCTCAGTCACCCCAGCCCAGAAGCAAGGTGAGGTTGTGAGCTCGCGCACCTTCGTGGGAAGGCTGTGCTGTGGCTAATAGATGGAGCCAGCAGAGTCCCTCAGTTCTGAACCCCAAAGTGCGCACGAATCACCCAAACACCTTGTTAAAAATGCAGATGCTGATTCCTGCGGCCGGGGGTGGGGCCTGAGAGTCAGCATTTCTAACGAGCTTCCAGGGGACACCAGTGCTCTGGTCCACACAACCCTCTGAGTATCGAGGCCCCGGGGGACCTTGTTATAGAAGCACAGAACCACCCAGGGCACACCTGAACACTTTGTCCTCTGCCCCCCTGGGTTTGTAGGACTCCTCGTCCTCTCCGTGGACTTGGGCTCTGCCGGCCGCCCCGGTGCTCCTGGTCTACATCCCTGGCCTTGTACTACTCGAGGGCTGGGTGACACCATGCTCACCATGCCTCCTGCTTCCCACTGAAAGTTTATGGCATCCATAATAGTAATAACAACAACCTGCTCACTCCTCCTAGCACTATGCTAAGTAGGTATTCCATGTCCATTAGTCATCACAGATGAGGTAGACGACCATGATAACTGCGGTGCAGGTGAGGAGAGCACGGCTCTGAGAAGTCAAACCCTGCCAGAGGTCATAGTCAATGGGGGACGAAGCTGGAGAGCCTCAGCATTGCACTGTGTTGCCACCTCGTTAGTGACACAGGTGGCAGACGCCAGGAGGGGTCGGAAGAGTGCTTTGTGGACTCTGGGCATAGCTCTGGAACCCACACCTAATTCCCTGTATGTAGGACTCTACCCTCCCCCAGCAGGTTCCCTGCATCTGGGACACGGGAGCTGGAGCCTCCCCAGAGCATTGCCATGGGGGTTTCAAAATGAGTGGAGCAGAGTTACCTTACATCCATGCTGCTGGGAGAAGACAAAAGGGATGATAATCTTCAGATCATGAGGCTTTGGGAAAGACAAGCCATTAAGGGAAAATGGATTTATCTCAGAAGGTGGCCCTAGATAACCTTTGCTTCCACTTTCAGCCCTGGCATTCCATTTTTTTTTTTTTTTTTTTTTTTTTTTTTTTTTTGCTGCAAGACTGAAGAAGAGAGTCAGGGAAACATCTATTTGCTCTGGAATCTTTTATGCTCATCTGTTTACTGCAGTGATCAAAAGCAGGGGACACAGGTCCCTTATCTCCAAACATAGCAAAGGTCCGGTGAGCTCTTGTTATCTTGCATGCACACACACGTACACGTATGCACATGCGTGCACACACATGCATATGTACACACACGTGATTTTCCAAGCCAATAAAGGGCTCAAGCATGGCGGGGGTGGAATGTGTCCATACTCGTGAAAACAATCTTTTAAAAAGAATTTTTGGGGCTTCCCTGGTGGCGCAGTGGTTGGGAGTCTGCCTGCCAGTTCAGGGGACACGGGTTCGAGCCCTGGTCTGGGAGGATCCCACATGCCACGAAGCAACTAGGCCCGTGAGCCACAACTACTGAGCCTGCGCGTCTGGAGCCTGTTCTCCGCAACAAGAGGCCGCGACACTGAGAGGCCCGCGCACCGCGATGAAGAGTGGCCCCCGCTTGCCGCAACTAAAGCCCTCGCACAGAAACGAAGACCCAACACAGCCATAATAAATAAATAAATAAATAAAGAGAAAAAGAATTTTTGGAGAACCCATCTTCCTACATCTGCTTCTTTTTTTAAAAAAATGAAAAAAAAAGATTTTTATGAGTTTTAAAAAACTTGATTTCTTTTTTCAGTTCTAGTTTTATTGAGATGTAACTGACACACAGCACTGTGTAAGTGTAAGGCGAGCAGCATAATGATTTGACTGACATCATGACGTGATGATCATAATAAATTTAGTGAACACCCATCATCTCATACAGATATGAAATTAAAGACATAGAAATTTTGTTTTCCTTGTGATGAGCGCTCTTAGGGTTTACTCCCTTAGCTTTCGTACATAACGTACGGCAGGGCTAGTTATATTTATCGTGTTGCGCATCACATCTCTAGTACTTAACTTATTTACCTTGTAACTAGAAGTTTGTACCTTTTGACCCTCTTCATCCAGCTCCCCTCCCCCATTCCTTCCTACGTCTGCTTCTTTATCATTAACGTGCGTCTTGAGCTACCTCTCACTTCATTAAACTTACTATAAAAAATTATCAGCCGTGCTCATCTTTTTTCCTGCATTCTTGGTTCTCTGCTGCTCAGTCTGAGCTCTCCTCTGGGCCCCTGGGGCAACCAGTCATGTCTTGGAAATAAACCATCCGATATCCTTAATCTTTGCTTCGAATGCTCGTTTCATCCCCTCACTTTCATCAAAATCTGACTTTATCTGCAGGAGGATACTTTCCTCCTCTCTTCGCACAGCATTCCACACACATACCTCCCTTCCCGACCCTCCCCATTCCAAACTGACATGCGTCTCCTGATTCCTCAGTCCCCAGTTCCTTTTCCTGACTATTTTGTGCATCACGAACTCTCAGCAGCCTCTAAGGAAGTCCACGCCGTTCCGTTTCCTCACTTTTCCCAATCCTTCTTCCTGCCTCCCACTCTGTAGGGAGTTGTCTCTTGCTCCTCCCCATTCTGGAAACATCCATAGATATCCTTTTCTTGCAGTTCTTCAGCCTCCTCAGGGCTAGAAACCTTTATCTCCACCGCTTTTATGTCATCAAGACACAAGCAGATAATCATACCGGGCCCACATTCTGGAGCCCTGACATGCTCCTTTTGGCTTGGCAGGATCTTACGTTCCCTCCGTCCTACTGAACCCTTCTCACTGTCTTCTGAGTGTCCTGCTGACTTTCCTTGCATCCTCACCCAGGCTGGAGACTTCCCACTTCTGAGCTACGCGATCCCCCGGGTGAGCCGTTCCCAGCCTCCACCACTTCTACAAGGTTCTCCCTCCGCATTCCCGTTCTTTGATTCTTTTGCGTTTCTCTTTCACAGACCTCGTGAGGTCCCTGCTAGGGGGAGCCTGCACCTTCCACTTTCTCTCCTCTGCTGTGAGGCCACCAGCCAGGAGGCTGGTTCCTGGTTTTTCTTCTAGTTCTTATTACTTAGCCTGGAGGAAGATGTCAGTGACCCTTTGCAACCCTTATTCACTCCTCATGCCTTTACTTGGCTCCCTGAGCCACCAGCCCACCCCTGTTCCCTGCTCTTCAGATGCCCTTCTGGACTGAAAATATTGTGATTATCTGAAGTGAGGAGTTTCCTCATTGTCCCCCACCCCCTATTGGCCCTCTCCTAGTTAGAACATTTATTAGGGACTTCCCTGGTGGTCCAGTGGATAAGATTCCGGGCTCCCAATACAGGGGTCCCGGGTTCGATCCCTGATCAGGGAACTAGATCCCGCATGCTGCAACGAAGATCCCACGTGCTGCAACTTAAAGACCCGGAGCAGCTAAATAAATAAATTTAAAAATTTTTTTAAAAAGAACATTTATTATTTTCCACTTGGCACACTGTAATAACCTCCTAGGTGCATGAGCCCATCATCTCTTCCATTCCAACCCACTGTTGGATTTATTATTCCAAAGGCCACATTCCTGTCTTGCTTAAAAATCTTCATGTTTCCCCACTGCCGCTAAATGCTTTGACCTGCTAGGCATGGCTGTTTCCCACACATACCCCACGTTGGCTGCTGCTAAATCTTTGCTCATGTTCTTTTCTCTGTCTTGAGGGCCTTCTCTCCTTCATGGCCACATGAGCAAATCTTAATCTTACCTTAGAGGCAAGTTCAAAAGCCATCTCCGACAAGAAGTTGTCCCTAAGCCCTCCCAGTAGAAGTGATTTCTCCCACCTTTGCTTTCTTACAGCTTTTGAGTCCTCTTGCAACATTTATAACTTTCCACCCTGTATTGTAGTTGACACACAAAACTGTAAGTTCTTTGAAGGGTACAGGTCCTAGTCTATACACCTCTGCACGCCCCCTGTGAGCAGCACAGCTCATGACACACAATGCTGGACTATCAGGGATGCTTTTATTACGAATGACAGGAACATTGCTAACAGGCAAAAAAAAAAAAAGAGAGAATGTATTAGATAAACAAACACAGCAGGTCACACAGCAGTGGGAGGTACAGGAGAACAGCTGGGCCTCGGGGACAGCTGGAACTAGGGACTAGATCTCAGCAGGACGCAAGCTCTATAAATTTGCTTCTCTCTACATTAATTCTCCTGCTGCAGTCAAGATCCTTCTGCATGGCACTTAGCTCCCAATACTCACGTACCAGGCTTCCACCTCCAAAGAGGGCTGGATTTCAAGTTGCAGTTTGAAAAAAGTCTTAGAGAAGTACTCTGATTGGTCCAGCCTAGGTCAGGGGTCTGCCCTGGACCAATCAGCTTGGCCAGGGAATTGGATGACTCTATTAGGAGCTCACCCACCCCTGAGTTCTGGAGAAAAGAGGAATCTTCATGAGCCAGGCAGGTACCCCAAGAATTATAGCACTCTTTTTTTTTTTTAATTGAAGTATAGTTGATTTACAATGTTGTGTTAGATTCTGGTGTACAGCAAAGTGATTCAGTTATACATATATTTACATATATATTCTGTTTCATCTTCATTTTCATTATAGGTTATTACAAGATTTTGAATATAGTTCCCTGTGCTATACAGTAGGACCTTGTTGTTTATCTATTTTAGTCAATCCTAAACTGCTAATTTATCCCTCCCCCAGCTTTCCCCTTTGGTAACCATAAGTTTATTTTCTATGTCTGTGAGTCTGTTTCTGTTTTGTAAATAAGCCCATTTGTATCATATTTTAGATTCCACATATAAATGATATCATATGATATTTGTCTTTCTCTGTCTGATTTATGATAATCTCTAAGTCCAACCATGTTGCTGCATATGGCATTATTTCATTCTTTTCTATGGCTGAGTAGTACAGCACTCTTGTATCCAATAAATTAATAACAAACCTGTGTTATATTTTTGTTAATCAAAAAGAATTATGTAGTAGTGCCATAAGAAGTCAATCTCCACTTAGGGTGGTTCTTTGTCATTTTAACCATGTACCTTTTTCTTACCTGTTCATCAAAGTAGGACTTTTAATAATTCCACGTGGTCAACCTCATTCCAATGAGAATATATACTTGAAGGGAAGAAAATTGATTGTTTCTTAAAGGACCCTTAAAATCAAACTTTCCTCTAATCTAGATAAACATTATCTCCAACTAAAATGGGTTGATGAAATTTCCATGTGTATATATCTGGCCCCCAGTGAAAAAACGGCATCAAGCCCCATTATAGCTTTCGGTTGTACAAATTTCTTGTATTTTGACCAGTTTCCTCTCTTCCACTTTCATCAACATCCTACACCTTGAATCCCAGCACTTGTGGATTTGCTGTGTGGAAGATGTCTTTGTTTCTTTTGCCCATATTGATCATTATTCATTATGAAAAATTATGAACATATTTCTTTAGATTGGCTTTTCTGGCATGGTCCCTTATGGCCAGGGCTGTGAGACTCAGATTAGAAAGTATGTCAAGGATGAGTTGGTTTTCTCACTTTGAGCTTTTTCACACTTTGAGATCTTTAATATCCAGAGTAGTCATTTTGACCCCTTTTATCAATGTCACCTCCACTGAAAGTCAATAATAACTGAATTACCCAGAACCTCTGTTCCTTGAGTCCTTGAAAGTTGGGGGAATGGCAAGAAAAATCTTTTGTTTCAACCAACACTTATGGTTAAGAGAAGAAAGGAGCAAAAGGATGAAAGGATGGGAGAAAGTGAACTTTTAACACTTTACACAGTAGCAGAACATATATAACATCTATATGAAAAGGAGATTCATTTATCCAGATGACAGGTCAAATGTCTAGACCATGGACTGAATATTTTTTCCATAGATTTGGAGTTGCCAGACTTAGCAGGAAAAAAAAAGAAAAGAAAAATATATATACATGATGCCCATTTAAATTTGAATTTGAAATAAACAATGATTTTTCTTTTTTCTTTCTTCTTTTTTTAGTATAAGTATTTCCCGTGTGATACTTAGGACAAACTTACACTAAAAGATTATTTGTAGTTTATCTGAAATTCAAATTTAACCAAGTGTCCTGTATTTTATCTGGTAATTCTACTTAGGTTAGATGCTTTGGCCTTGTATAGACACAGTCTGAATTTTACTTTTAGGCCAATAATAGTTTTTTAATTTATTTTTATTTATTTTTTAAACATATTTATTTATTTATTTGGCTGCGCTGGGTCTTAGTTGTGGCACACGGGATCTTCCTTGCTGAGTGCTGGATCTTCAATGCGGCCTGCGGGATCTAGTTCCCTGACCAGGGATCAAACCCCAGCCGTCTGCATTAGGAGCATGGAGTCTTAACCGCTGGACCACCAGGGAAGTCCCATAGTTTTTTTAAAAAGATATATATCCATTGAAAAGAAGCCTTTCCCATGGTTTATTTACCTTTCCATTATCTTTGAAATGGAAATTTCAACTGCTCTTCTCAATTCCAAATTTTATTCTATATGGCTCACATCCTTAGCTGGAACCCTAAAGCATCACAGTTTAATCAATAGATAAATTGAGTTAATATTCTATCCTGTTAGTATGCCCATCGTTAATTTGATTGCCTCTAACTTTGAATACATTGTAGTGCTTAGGCAAGTGTCACAACCTTTAGTCCTCTTACAATCTCCTAAATAGTGGTGATGCAGTCATCTATTCAAGGACCAATTGTCAAGCACATAGTCCCTGTGATGCACCTTTCTGGGCTCTATGAGATTTACAAAGATGTATAAAATTCATTCAGTGACTCTCTGAAAAGCCTGTTGTGCCAGACACTATTCAAAGTGCAGGAGCACAGCTGTAGAAAACAAACTTGTGGTTACTAGGGGTGAAGGGGGGAGGGATAAACCGGGAGATTGGGACTGACATATACACACTACTGTATATAGGATAACTAATAAGAACCTACTGAATAGCACAGGGAACTCTATTCAATACTCTGAATAGAATCTTAAAAAGAGTGGATCTATGTGTATGTATAACTGACTCACTTTGCTGCACAGCAGAAACTAACACAACATTGTAAATCAACTATACTCCAATAAAAAATTTTTAATAAATACAAATTTTAAAAGAGGGGGAAAAAAGGTGCTAGGAGTGCTATAGAGGGACTAAGTTTATTGAGGAAGAACATGTTCGATAAGGTGGTAAAAGAAACCAAGATCCCCAGTCCCAAGGGATATGTGGTCTGCTAAATACCAGGGTTTCTGTTTTGCTGAGTGGAGTATACAAGCTGAGGGCAAAGACTGACTTTCTTAGGATAATGAAGAGAAGTTCTAAAGTTGAGTGGGAGAAAAGAAAGAAGAGGGAAGAGGCAACCTGCAGAGCTGGGTTCTTTGGTGGGAAGAGAAAAGATGTCCACTGGCATAATGGATTCAGTTTCTGCCCAGTGATATGTGTGGGATGTGATCCCTCTTTCACAGGCTCCAAAGAATCTTCAATAACGCATCAGTTTTCTCATTAGTATGTTGTGGTATTGGATGTGTTTTGGAGGATATGACAAAGTGGTGAGTATGGCCTCAAAGTGTGTGTAAAGTAAGAGCCAAGGCCCCCATGGGAGGCCCACCCATCTGGGTTACATCTTGGGAATGTTCATCTTACATGTTTGATATAAGTTAAAGAACCCAGCTGCAGTTCAGATTAAGTTGTTGCTAAGAAGACAACCCCACCATCCACGCCAAACATTTGGATTTTTATGTAAGAGAGCGAAGATACTTCTGGCAAAAGCCGCAATGGTTCTTGGCATCAGTTAAGTTTCTTTTGTTTTAAGCAAATCAAGGCCGATTAAGCAAGACAAAAAAGGAGGATGTGGGGGAAGGGATTGATGGGAGACTGTATTGGAAGCACATGGGAGAGCTCACCGACTCAAAGGAAGAGCTGGCCAGCTAGGCCTTGGAAAGGACAGGGGGACAGGGACCAGGGCTCCTCCAGCGACCTCAGGGGCCAAAGCTCATAGATATTTTTTCTGAGCTGCTGCTATCATGTGTTTCAGCCCTACTTAGCATCCTGGTCATGTTTTCAAGTTCCTGTGAGAGAATCTTATTAGCACAGCTGGAGTCAGGTGTCCCTACCCATTGCGGACAGCCGGACAGTACAGGTGTGACCCATGGCAGAATCATTTGAGTTGGGCAGCCTCCTCTTTCCAGGCCTCCAATATATCTCAAAACTAGATGGCAATGGTGCAATCTTGGATGCTTATCCTGTTGTGTCCCTTCTTTTAGTTTAACTGAGAATTTAAAATTATTCCATCTCTCTCACACACACTAATTTGGAAGTTATATACTTGATTGCTATTCTTCTGGTGGTTACCCTAGAAATTCCAACTTGCATACTGAACTTACAAAATCTAAGTTAATCAGTATCTTTACTTCCAGGCAATATAAGGACCTTAAAATACTTAAATTCCATTCCCCCTTACATACTTGTAAACTGATATTTCATACATTTTAATTCAACTTTTAAAACACAACCAAAAATTATTAATTACGATTTTATATTGTCAATGTTCATTTGCATTTACCATTGTCTTCGCTTTTCACTCTTTTTGTTGTACATTCCATATAAGATCACTTTTTTTTCTGTCTCAAGTATATCTTTTAGCATTTCCCTTAGGAGCTTTTGTTAGTGATGAGTGAACAATCTTTATTTCTCGGGACTATTTATTTATTTTGTCCTTATTCTTGAAAGATTTTTTTTTCCACTAGATATACAATTGTAGGTTGGCAAATTATTTTTTCAATACGCTGAAGATATAGCGCTATTTATCTAGCTTCCATTGTTTGCTGTCGAAAATTTACTGCCAGTGTAGCTGCAGCTTCCTTAAAGGCAGTCTTTTCTCTCTTTTTTTCCTGACCATTTTTAAGTTTCTTTTTTTTTTTTTTTTTTTTATTTTTGGCTGTGTTGGGTCTTTGTAGCTGCGCACGGGCTTTCTCTAGTTGCGTCAAGCGGGGGCTACTCTTCGTTGCGGTGCGTGGGCTTCTCATTGCGGTGGCTTCTCTTGTAGTGGAGCACGGGCTTTAGGGGTGCGAGCTTCAGTAGTTGCAGCACACGGGCTCAGTAGTTGCGGCACATGGGCCCTAGGGCAAGCGGGCTTCAGTATTTGTGGCATGCAGGCTCGGTAGTTGTGGCTCATGGGCTCCAGAGCACAGGCTCAGTAGTTGTGGTGCACGGGCTTAGTTGCTCCACGGCATGTGGGATCTTCCCGGGCCAGGGATCGAACCGACGTACCCTGCATTGGCAAGCAGATTCTTAATCTCTGTGCCACCAGGAAAGTCCTAAGAGTTTCTTTATTTTTAGTTTTCTGCAATTTTGCTATGATGTATCTAAGTGTATCTAAGAATGTTGTCTTGTTTGGGATTCAATGGGTTTCCTAAATTTCTGGATAAATATCTGGAGCAGTTCTGAAGAGGTTTGGGCTTTATGTCTTCAAATATTGCCTTTGCCCAATTCTTTTGTCCCTCCTTCTGGAATTCCTCTTTAACATTACTTGCGTCTCTTAACCCCTATTTCATATTTTCCATCTTTTTGATTCTGTGTTTCATTCAGAACAATTCATTGCTCTTTCACGAATTGTTTCTTCAATTGTGTCTTAATCTATCCCATGAATTTTTAATTTTGGTTAAAACTTAAACTTTATTTTAAAAATCCAGTGACACTTTTTATAGTTTACCGATCTCTGTAGATATTACTAAATATATACTTTAAACACTAAGCATGGATGTTTTATAATTTATAACCATTTATTTATTTATTTATTATTCTTGGCTGCGTTGGGCCTTTGTTGCTGCACGCGGGCTTTTCTCTAGTTGCGGCGAGCGGGGGTTACTCTTCGTCGTGGTGCGCAGGCTTCTCGTGGTGGCTTCTCTTGTTGCAGAGCACGTGCTCTAGGCGTGCGGGCTTCAGTAGTTGTGGCTCATGGACTAGGGCACAGGCTCAGTAGTTGTGGTGCACGGGCTTAGTTGCTCCGTGGCATGTGGGATCTTCCCAGACCAAGGCTCGAACCTGCGTCCCCTGCATTGGCAGGTGGATTCTTAACCACTGCGCCACCAGGGAAGTCCCTATAACCACTAATTTAATTATTGAAAATCTACATGTGTCTTTTTATGGTCCTCCGTTGTTTCTGTTGGTTTCCTTGTGTGCTTGGATATTTTAAATTATATGCTGCTCACTGCCCTTAGAAAATGATTTGTGGAGATGCTCTGTGGCCTAAGATGAAGGTACCCTTCTTCAGCAGAATTTGAATTTGTCTTTGCTTCTTCAGACACATATGTACCCTCTGTCTTGCACCACTTTAAACTTCATTCGGGGTTTGAGATTTCTCAGACCACCCAAGTCTTTTGACTTGGTAGTAGCTACTTATAATTACAACTTCTATGCATTTGTTTTTCTCCTTTGCTCCTTCTGTCCAAGTTAAATCTCCTCCAACCCCATGTAGATGGAAGCAGGGAGGTGACCCTCTCACACTGAGAGCATGTGAAAACCATTGCTCAGTTCCTCCGACCAATCTGGCAAACACTGTGAGGACAAAAGTAGTTCAGAGTTCTCTGTTTACCTCTGGATTTTTGCTTTCTTTTAGCTTTTGGCCAGGTTTTTCATTTTTATTTGATCAGTAATTTGATGTTTTTATGAAGAATTTGAAACATTTTTTTCCTCATCGTTTTTAGATGCTCTTAGCCAAAGGGTATCTCTGAATAACCTAACTCACCACGAAGAACAAGGTCTAGCCACATAGAGTGAACGCTTCCTCCTCAGGCCTCCAGGTAGTGTCATCTTTCTCAGAGGAAGTCAACACAGCATCCTCTGCTGTGAGACAAGGGCATCTGCTCTGTGTCAGTCAAATGTTTAACGATTTGGGGAGGACTAGAGGTTTATAAATGCAAACAGTTCTAAAAGGACTTGGAAGTGAGCAGAATTTCCAGTCTGGAGTCTCTTAAATACTTCTTCCGTCCTGTACCAAAAAGGCTCAGTCCATATCTGAGCTCCACACTTGGAAAGAGGAAACATCTGATGGGTGACCTGCCTATTGTAACCTTTCCCCTGTGGTCCCATTTCCATCACGGCAGATATACAGAGTATTCACCACACTTTAGTCCTCATGGGTGGAATCTGCCTCAAGAGACATGGGCATCTGCACCTGACTGAGTCAAGTTCTGTCCTTGTTTTATTTCAGATTCTGCTACCTCCATATAGAGGTTATGTGGGAAAGAGGAGGCAGAGAGGGAAGGTACCTGGCAGGGAAGATCTTCTGGGGAAAGATGGAGAGTTTGATTATCTATTCTCTTGGCACTCAAATACTTTGCCCTTCTCTCCATAAAATTTCCTGTTAACTAATGATTTCTCGTTATTGTGTTCAATGTCTCTGTTTGAGGGGGATATAAAAAAATAAAGAATGCGATGTCAAGATTGGTATCAGACTACTTATGGAAAGCCGACCGTAATTGCTTCACTATTTTGTTTACCTGCTCAGCCCCTGTAGCCATGTGAGCTTGCAACCCTTGATGAGGATGATAATATTAGGTACCCGAGAGAATGAGCCCAATGAGGAGATGGGTAACTTCCATGTAAATAGCACAGGGGAATGAAACCTTTAGCCGGGAAGACTTGGAAGTCAGGTGTTGCTTAAGCAGAATATCTTTTTTTTTTCATGGAAAGGCATTTTATTTTAAATATAGCAGTGTGTACATGTCAATCTCAAACTCCCAATCTATCCCTCCTCCCCACCCTTCCTCCCTGGTAACCATAAGTTCGTTCTCTAAGTCTGTGATTCTGTTTCTGTTTTGTAAATAAGTTCACTTGTATCATTTTTTAAGATTCCGCATATAAGTGATATCATATGATATTTGTCTTTCTGTGTCTGACTTACTTCATTTAGTATGATCATCTCTAGGTCCATCCATGTTGCTGCAAATGGCATTATTTCATTCTTTTTAATGGCTGAGTAATATTCCATGGTATATATGTGACACATCTTCTTTATCCATTCATCTGTTGATGAACATTTAAGTTGCTTCCATGTCTTGGCTATTGTAAACAGTGCTGCAATGAACACTGGGGTGCATGTATCCTTTTGCACCATGTTTTTCTCTCGATATATGCCCAGGAATGGGATTGCTGAATCATATGGTAGCTCTATTTTTAGTTTTTTCAGGAACCTCCACACTGTTCTCCATAGTGGCTGTATCAATTTACATTCCCACCAACAGTGTAGGAGGGTTCCCTTTTCTCCACACCCTCTCCAGCATTTATTGTTTGCCGACTTTTTGGTGATGGCCATTCTGACCGGTGTGAGGTGATATCTCATTGTAGTTTTGATTTGCATTTTTTCTAATAATTAGCGATGTTGATCATCTTTTCATGTGCCTCTTGGCCATCTGTATGTCTTCTTTGGAGAAATGTCTCTTTAGGTTTTTTGCCCATTTTTTGATTGGGTTGTTTATTTTTTTGATATTGAGCTGCATGAGTAAGCAGAATATCTTAAGGAGAAGACAGACATGATAATCATTTGTAGCTGTAGACTCAGGTTCAGCCAGCATTGATCAAGGACCTGTTATGCACAAAGCACTAGGCTAGGCATTTTTAAAAACGTAACCCGTTAAATTCAGAACAAAAGAATTGTGCCCTCTTTCTAGTGTTGAGCAGGGAAATGTGGGGAAAAAAACAACTATTTTAGAATTAGGGAAGGAAGAAAGGTTCTCACTAGATATTCTCTCATGTAGGGAAAAATATTTCAGGAATATATCTGGAGGCTCAAAGGCACATTTTAAAGCTCAAGTTTGCATAATATACCACTCAATTAAGCCTCCAGTTCCTCTAAAGGACGTGGTAAGAGTCCTGGACATGAGAGAGTTGCATTTTCTCCATATTTGTTCATCTTACGTGTTAATTTTTAGGAAAGATTGTGCAATGTGCTGTTTCTGTGAAACCCACTGTCCATGGGGTAAGGATTCTCAGCACACAGTGCAAAAAGTGGTGTGCAACCCTACTAAGGAGAGGAGTACCATGTGTCTATAGGGTGAAGTTTTTCTACAGGGAGCACTCTACTTATTTTTCTTTGATAACATGCATTATTACACTATCTTCCACTGTAGCTATTTGTGGATGCCTTCTATATCATATTAAACTCTAGTTTCTTGGACATTTGGGGGCCTTATTTTCCCACAGCACCTAGCACAGTGAGTTACCCAGGACAGGCAATAAATAATAAGAGGCAGCATGGGGTGTAGAGAAGTAAGTACTAGGGCTCTGCCACTAAAGACAGGAGAGATGCAAGTGTCACAGATGCTTGTTCTTTTTCTCTCACCAATTTTTTTCTTCCTTCCTTCCATTCAATAACAGAATCCCAATTTTCATCATTTATCCATTCCTCACACATGCAGTCAATGCCCTTTGGGAAAAATCTGATCCCACTCCTGGCTCCAGGGGTGTATTAGTCAGGATTTTCCAGAGAAACAGAACCCATATATATGGAGATTAATTATAAAGAATTGACTCATGTGGGGCTGAGAAGCCCCACAACCTGCCATCTGCAAGCTGGAGACCCAGGAGAGCCGATGAATTGAGTTCAAGTCCAAGGACAGGAGGAAACTGATGTCATTGCTCAAAAACAGGTAGAGAGCAAATTCTTCCTTCCCCCTCAGCCCTTTGTTCTATTCCGGCCTCCAACGGATTAGAAGAGACTCACCAACACTAGGGAGGGCAATCTGCTTTACTCAGTCTACAAATTCAGATGTTCATCTCTTATTCAGAAACACCCTCACAGACACACTCAGAAAAAATGTTTGACCAATATTGGAAACCCCCTGTCCATCAAGTTGACACAGCAAATCAACCACCACAAAGGGCAAGCCCTATTTGGTTTAAGCCAATCATCACATCCTGCCATGCTACTGGCCACAGTGATTGGTCCAAGATGGGCAAATACTCCACTCCAGGCCAATGAAATGCAAGATGAGATGACATTTGCTGGGGATTGCAAGGATAGAAACTTTCTGACTTTTCTATGGAAATGACCTCCAAAGATGCTCTTTTCCACCTGGACAAGAATGAAAAAGATTCAGTCCAGGGACTTCCCTGGTGCTCCAGTGGTTAAGACTCTGCACTCCCAGTGCAGGGGGCCCGGGTTCAATCCCTGTTCAGGGAACTAGATCTCACATGTCTCAACTAAGAGCCTGCATGCCGCAACTAAAAATCCCGAATGCTGCAACGAAGATCCCGCATGCCACAACTAAGACCTGGTGCAGCCAAATAAACAAACAAATAAATAAATAAATATTAAAAAAAAAGATTCAGTCCAGAAAAGGTGCTAGTAGTCATCTTGTGATGATGGAAAAGCCAGCCTGGAGACATAACAGGCAGAGAAAGGCATGAAAATAAACTGGACCAGTTTTGAAATTATTGAGTCTGGGATCAAGGTTTGCCTGAAAACCACCATATATCTGGACTTTACAGTTATATGAGCCAGCAAATTCCATTTATTGTGTACACTGGTTGGGTTGAATTTTGTCCTACCTGCAACCAAAAGATTCCTAACTAATACAACTGGGGTTTCAATGTGATGATCAAGGAAACATTTTAACATTCAATGCTTCTGTTAAGAACACAACCAGAAAAGTAAACCATTTTTGCTATGAAATGTGAGCAACCAAGTTGGACCACATACATCAAAAAAGTTGGTCACATATCCAAAACTTGAGACCACCAGAGAAATTCTGCAGAGCTACAGGTTACATTCCTTCCTTCTCTCTAGCCACAAATGTCCTTCAGACTAGTCTGTTCTCCACGGGGTTCCAGGGGCACGTCTTCCCAACTGTCCTCTGAGGGTTCACGTGACTGAGCGTCCTAGAGAAATGTAGAGTGTCTTATTTTTCTTTGTGTTCAGCACTTTGAACAGTGCCTGGCAAAGAGTAGGCCCCTAATAAATATAAATCTATAAATGGATGGATTTACTTAACAATTAGAGATCTTCCTCAACTTATGTTGTGGTTACGTCCCAATAAACCCATCATAAGCAAAGATGAAGGGCCCTGGGTGATGGGAGTGTCTTGTCAATTTCACTGTTGTAGGAGGCTGGGTTGGATTTGAAAGCAAGGAATACACCCTGCGTTCCATTTGAATCACTGAAGTTTTGATGTTCTCCTTAAAGGACTGTGTGAGTCAGAGGGAAAAAAACAGCTTTTAAGAGTAACTCCCACATTCATTTATTCACTTATTCATATTCACTGAGTGCCTGCTACGTTCCAGCATTATTCAAGGCAGAATCACCCCTAATCCCCTACCTTTTGTGAGGCATGAGGCAGAGGACAAAGTAAGACCCTGGCCTGTGTCCCCCTCTTCTTCTCATCTCCCCGAGACTTTATCCCACACCAGGAAGGGCCCTGTGCAAACCATGTGGATGTTCCAGCCAGCTTGTCTAAGCTCCGTCCACACCCATCCGGCTAGAGTCAAAGGAGGATGGACCCCAGGAAGAGGCCTATGCAGACTCTGGAAGTAGGCTTGGGGCCAAAGTGTGGGCTCTTGGTACATGTTCTGGAAGGAGGGGTGGAGGCTCCGTGTGGCATATTCACTTGGCCACGCAGAGTCTGCAGGGGGGAGTGGGGAAGGAGGTAGGACCAGAGGAGGGCCAGAGAGGGCCTCCTGCAGCTTACGGTGTGTAAGGGCAGTACTCATTTTAGGTACAGGGAATCCATGAAGAAAACGTGCAAAAATCTCTGCCTTCATGGTGCTTACATTCCAGTGGAGGGAGACAGACTATAAACAAATACCCCAGTGAACAAGTAAACAGCTACATATAGAGGGTATTTGACAGTAATAAGTACTCTGGAGAAAACAAGAGGTACAGACAGTGCAATTTTAAATAGTGTGGGTCAAGGAAGGTATATTAGCTCCCCGGGGCTGCTATATAATAAAGTACCACAAAGTAAATGCCTTAAGTAAGAGAAATGTATTGTCTCACAGACCTCTGAAACCAAGGTATTGGTAGGGTCTGTTCCTTCTGAGGCTGTGAGGGAGAATTAGTTCCATGTCTCTCTCCTGGCTTCTGGTAACCTCAGGTGTTCCTGGGCTGGTAGATGGCTATCTTCTCCTTGTGACTTCACACCACCTTCCCTTTGTATGTGTCTGGCTCTGTTTGTAAATTTCCCCTTTCTATAAGAACACCCGTCATGTTGGCTTAGGATTTCACCCTAATGAATGACTTCATTTTATCTGGATCGTCTGCGAAGACCTTACTTCAAAATAAGGTCATATTCACAGGCACTAGGGGTTAGGACTTCAACGTCTTTCAAAGGGACACAATTCAACCCACATCAGAAAGCTTTATTGTGAAGATGACATTTGAGCAAAAGCCCAAAGGTGAGGGGTAAGCGGGTGAGCCTTGCTGAGATCTGGGGGAAGGGCTTTGCAGCAGAGAGAACAGCAAGTGCAAAGGCCCTGCTTTCTCCTCCAGAATAACATTTTGGTGGGTTAATATAGTGAGCCGGGGAGGTCAAGGAGAGAGAGTCAGCGGCGGAATGACGCAGTAGGGTCAGAAATGACCCACCCGCCTCTCATGGGTGTCCTGCATAACCTCATAATCCATCCATTTAAAGTGCTGGAGATTCTTCCATTTCCCGAAAGCACAGTATAAGGTCACTGAAAGCAGGGAATGAGTCCCCTGCCTCTTTATACCCTCATGGTGGTCAGTGATCATATGTGACGCTGAGGGTACATTAGCCGCTATCTTCTTTCATTTCCACTCCAAGAAATGGCTTGTACCCGTTAGCACAGGAAGAGCCCATGGGACAAAAGGGAATTTGGCTGGAGGCAGGTAAGGCGACAAAGACAAGGGAGTCAAGTTTATCGCTGAAAGGTGCCTATGGAATTTTATCATCCTCTATTGCCACCCTCTTGTCATGGTCGGACCCCGTAACATGACCATCACTGGTAGCTTTAATTCGAATTTTCTTAGCTTTTAAAATCCTATCCTACCAATGGAAATGAGAGAAGTGAAAGAGAATAGGCAAGTTTTCTGAAATTCAAATTTGGAGTAAGAGGAACCGTCTTTAGTTGAAATCTGACAGCCACTGATCAATTCCAGCATTACAAAAGGACCCACGTAGCATCAAAAGTTCTGATTTATCTCATTTCATCAGGAGTGGAACGAGCAGTTCTGTAGACGTCCATTGAATCATTCCTAACCTTCTGGCTTCCCTTATCTGCAAGTTGGAATGCTCTCTGGAGCTGTCAGCCATCACCCCCCCACCCCCACCCCGCCCCTTCCCTTCCATCCTGCCCGGTCCTCAGATAACAATCCTCTCCAAACAGGCTTTGTTCCCACCATGTTTGGAATGCTTCAAAGTCAAACTGAATGTGAATAAGAACCGAAGTCGCTTCATTACATTCCATTCACCTTCCTCTCACATTCCACACCTAACTCTTAGCTGGAGGGGGTCGGGTTGTTTTCCGATCCCGACTCGCCCAATTCCGCCTGCTTTGGCCCAGGCTTGTTGGGAGACTAAGTCCTTTGTTCCTGTCGTCCTTGGGGCCCTGGGCGCCCTTCCTCCCATCCCAGGTCTGCAATGGTCCCCTCCCTGTCTGTCAAAAGCCCACTCTGTATCCAAATCCTCATGTAAGACTTTGGCCCGCAGCTATTTTCTGGTGACGTGTACCCTTGGCTTCTCCCTCAGGCTGGAACAGGAAGCACAGAGTCTTGTTTAAAGGATGGCAGAGGGATAAAAAGAACAAACGTCAGCCCGTTCCAGAGCCTTGCACTTTCTGGGGTTTTCAAAGTAGAAAAGTTTCCTCCAGCTTCCTTTCCAGGGCTCCCCTCTCTCCTCCAAAATGGAGACGCTTAGCACCTGGGGCGGTGGGCTGCCCAGGCTGGTTGTTGGTTTCATCAGGAATGTTGGGGTGGGAAAGGGAGAAGGGTACGCAACAGGCCTGTGTACGCCCAGCAAAATCTCCTTGGAACCTATGAACTCCCAAGTATCCTTAAAGGGCTCAGAAATTAATACACATTGAGCATCCCTCAGGCGCCTTGCACATTCATTTTCCTAGTATAGTTTTAGCTTCACTCACACACGGATGCACACACGCAAACCACTGTGGGGTAGGTTTTATTATCCTCATTTTACAGATGCAGAAACTGAGGTTTGCAATGCTAAAAGGTCTGTGGGTCACAGAGCTAGTAAGAGGTGAAGCCCAGATCGAATTCAGTCCCGAGTTCAAAGTCTGTAGTCTTTCATTTCCTGTTATTTAAAAATAAATATTGTTGTTTTTCTGATTATCTAAGTGATACATATTCTTTTTTTAATTTATTTTTCTATTGAAGGATAGTTGATTTACAGTGTTGTGTTAGTTTCTGGTGTAGAGCAAAGTGATTCAGTTATACATATATATATCAATATATACTTATTCTCTTTCAGATTCTTTTCCCTTATGGTTTATTATAGGATATTGAATATAGTTCCCTGTGCTATACAGTAGGTCCTTGCTGTTTATTTTATATATAGTAGTGTGTATCTGTTATTCCCATACTCCTAATTTATCCCTCCCCCCTTTCCCCTTTGGTAACCATCAGTTTGTTTTCTATGTCTGTCAGTCTGTTTCTGTTTTGTAAATAAGCTCATTTGCATCATTTTTTTAGATTCCACATACAAGTGATATCATATGATATTTGTCTTTGTCTGACTTACTTCACTGAGTATGATCATCTCTAGGTCCTCTCATCTCTATGATTATATAAGTAGTACATAATCTTTATAGAGAATTTGGAAGACAAAATAAAATATAAAATTAAAATAATCTATAACTCCACTATCCAGAGATAGTAGTCACTATTAACATTTTAGTCTCCTTTTCTCCAGTCTGAGTTTATATTATGCTATCCTATTTTATGTCCTGCTTCTTTTGATGTTTTGGGTTTTCTTGTTTGTTTCTAAATAGTCTTTATTTTTCAGAGCAATTTTAGGTTCACAGCAAAACTGACAGGAAGGTACAGAGAGTTCCCTTATTCCCCTACCCCCATATATGCCCAGGCTCCCACACTGTTGACATCCTGCACCACAGTGGTGTATTTGATACAACTGATGAACCTATACTGACATCATTATCCCCTAAAGTCCACAGTTTACATTAGGGTTCCCCCTTGGTGTTGTACATTCTACAAGTTTTCACAAACGTATAATGACACACACCCACTTTTATAGTGTTAAACAGAATAGTTTCACTGTCCTAAAAATCCTCTGTGCTCTGTCTATTCATCCCTTCCTCCTCTAACCCCTGAACATTCTACTGTCTCCATAGTTTTGACTTTTCCAGAATGTCATATAGTTGGAATCATATAGTATATAGCTTTTATAGATTGGCTTCTTTCGTTTAGTACTATGCACTTAAGTTTCCTCCATACCTTTTCAGGGCTTGGTAACTCATTTCTTTTTTAGTAGTGAATAATATTCCATTGTGTAATGTACCATTGTTTTTTTAACCATTCACCTATTGAAGGACATCTTGATTGCTTCTAGTTTTTGCAGTTATGAACAAAGACGTTATAAACATCTGGGTGCAGGTTTTTGTGTGGACAGAAGTTTTCAACTCATTTGGGTAGATACCAAGGAGCATGATTGCTGGATTGTGTAGTACGAGTATATTTGGTTTTGTATGAAACTGCCAAACCGTCTTCCAAAGTGGCTATACCATTTTGTATTCCCACCAGCAATGAACGTGAGTTCCTGTTGCTCCACATCCTCACCAATAGGTGATGTTGTCAGAGTTTGGGATTTTTTTCATTCGAATAGGTGTGTAATCATATCTCACTGTTGTTTTAATTTGCATTTCCCTAATGACATATGATGTTGAGCATCTTTTTACATGCTCATTTTCCATCTTTATACCTTCTTTGGTGATGTGTCTGTTCAGATATTTTGCCCATTTTAAAATTAGGTTGTTCATTTTCTTATTGTTGAGTTTTAAGTGTTCTTTGTATATTCTGGATAACGATCCTTTTATGAGATGTCTTTTGCAAATATTTTATAACATTCTGTGGCTTGGTTTCTCATTTTCTTGACTGAGTCTTTTACAGAGCAAAAGTTTTTTTTTTATTTTAATGAAATCCAGCTTATCAGTTACTTCTTTCATAGAACATACATTTGGTGTTGTATTTAAAAAGTCATTGCCATAACAAAGGTCATCTAGATTTTCCCCTCTGTTATCTTGTAGGAGAGTTTTATAGTTTTGCATTCACATTTAGGTTTATGTTCCATTTTGAGTTAATTTTGTGATGGGTGTAAGGTCTGTGTGCAGATTCTTTTTTTTTTCCTTTCTTTCTTTCTTTTTTTTTTTTTTTTTGCTTGTTTGTTTTTTGTTTTTATGTGGATGTCTGTTGTTGCAGCACCATTTGTTGAAAAGACTATCGTTTCTCCATTGTATTGCCTTTACTGCTCTGTCAAAGATGAGTTGACTATATTTGTGTGGGTCTATTTCAGGGTTCTCTGTTCTGTTCTCTTGATCTATTAGTCTATTTTTTTGCCAATAAAAGACTATCTTGATTACTGTCTTGAAGTCAGTTCGTGTCAGTCCTCTGACTTTGTTCTTCTCCTTCAATATTGTGTTGGCTATTCTGGATCTTTTGCCTCACCATATTAACTTTAGAATCAGTTTGTCAATCTCCACAAAACAACTTGCTGGGATTTTGACTGGTATTGCATTGAATCTATAGATCAAGTTGGAAAGAACTGACCTCTTGACAATGTTGAGTCTTCCTATCTGTGAATATTGAATAGCTCTTCATTTATTCATTTCTTTTATTTCTTTCATCAGAGTTTTGTAGTTTTCCTCACATAGATCTTGTTCATGTTATTTGAGATTTATACCTAAATATGTCATTATTGGGGGTGCTAATTTTTTTTTTAATTAATTAATTAATTTATTTATATTTTTGGCTGTGTTGGGTCTTCATTTCTGTGCGAGGGCTTTCTCTAGTTGCAGCAAGCGGGGGCCACTCTTCATCACGGTGCACGGGCCTCTCACTGTCACGGCCTCTCGTTGCAGAGCACAGGCTCCAGACGCGCAGGCTCAGTAGTTGTGGCTCACGGGCCTAGTTGCTCCGCGGCATGTGGGATCTTCCCAGACCAGGGCTCGAACCCGTGCCCCCTGCATTGGCAGGCAGATTCTCAACCACTGCGCCACCAGGGAAGCCCGGGGGTGACAATTTAAATGGTATTGTTTTTTATTTCAAATTACTGATATATAGGAAAGTGACTGAATTTTGTATTTTAACCTTGTATCCTGCAACCTTGCTATAATCATCCAACTTTAGTTCCAGGGTTTTTTTGGTCGATTCTTTCAGATTTTCTACACAGACAGTCATGTCATCTTCAAACAAAGACAGTTTTATTTATTTCTTCCCAAACTGTATACCCTTTTTTTAAAAAAAATATGGACGCTTCACGAATTTGCGTGCCCATCCTTGTGCAGGGGCCATGCTAATCTTCTCTGTATCGTTCTAATTTTATTATACGTGCTGCCGAAGCAAGCACTCCAACCTGTATCCCTTTTATATCCCTTTCTTGTCTTGTTGCATTAGCTAGGACTTGCAATACAGTGTTTAAAAGGAATGGTGGGAGAAAATATCCTCGCCTTGTTTCTGATCTTAGCAGGAAAGAATGTAGTTTCTCACCATTTGTTATATTAGGCATAGTTTTTCTGTAGATGTTCTTTATCAAATTGAGGAAGTTCCTGCTCTATTCCTAGCTTGCTGAAAGCTAGGGTGTTGGATTTTGTCAAATATTGTCAAATATTGTCAAATATTTTTTCTGCATCTATCGATATGATCACGTGATTTTTCTCCTTTAGCCTGTTGATGTGATGGATTACATTAATTGAATGAGCCTTGCATAGCTGGAATAAATCCCCCTTGGTTATGGTGTATAATTCTTACTATACATTGCTGGATTTGACTAGCTAATATTTTGCTGAGGATTTTTTCCATCTATGTTCATGAGAGATCTTGGTCTGTAGTTTTCTTTTCTTGTAATGTCTTTGTCTGGTTTTGGTATTAGAGTAATGCTGGGCTCATAGTATAAGTTAGGAAGTATTGCCTTTGCTTCTGTCTTCTAGAAGAGATGGTAGAGAATGAGTATACATTCTTTCTTAAATGTTTGGTAGAATTGCCCCAGTGAATCCATATGGGCCTAGTGCTTTCTGATTTGGAAAGTTATTAATTGTTGATTCATTTTTAAAATTAGATTTAGGTCTATTCAAATTGTCTATTTCTTCTACTGTGAGTTTTGTCAGATTGTGTCTTTCAAGGAGTAGATCTATTTCATCTAGGTTATCACGTTTGTGGGCATATAGTTGTTCATAATATTCCATTATTAGCCTTTTTATGTCCATGGCATCCTTTTTTTTCACTTCTGATGTTAGTCATTTGTGTCTTCTCTCTTGTTTTCTTAGTTAGCCTGGTTAGTGGCTTATCAATTTACTGATCTTTTCAAAGAACAAGCTTTTGGTCTTGTCAGTTTTCTCTGTTGATTTCTTGTTTTCAATATCATTGATTTCTGCTCTAATTTTTATTTATTTTCTTCTGCTCTCTTTGGATTTAATTTGCTCTCCTTTCACTAGTTTCCTAAGTTTCCTAAGGCTTACATTATTGATTTTAGATTTTTCTTCTTTTCTAATATATTCATTTAATGCTAAACCTTTCCCTCTAAACACTGCTTTTTCTGCATCCCACATAGTTTAAGTTGTATTTTCATTTTCATTTAGTTCAAAGTATTTTAAAATTTGTCTTCAGATTTCCTCTTTTTTTAAAAAAAAATTAGTTTATTTATTTAAAAAAAAAAAAAGTTGCCAGCTAACTTAGTGTCTGGTGAGGGCCAAATTTCTGGTTCACAATGTGGGTCTTCTGGCTCTGTAATTAAATGATGTAATGGGCATAAGATCTTTTGTGTGCTACATTTATTAGGTCACTAATCCCATATTTGAGGTCTCTGGCCTCATGACCTAATCACCTCCCTAAAGCCCCACCTCCTAATACCATCAACAAGGGAGCTGGGTTTCAAAATTTGAAAATTAGAGGTACAAAATGTTTATACCATAACAGGGACCACAGGGTTAATTTATTTTTCCTTTCATGTTAAAAGTTTTGCACATATATATTTATTATATACTCCTCAAACCCTTGTTTTTTTTTAAGATTCTTTTCCCATATAGGCTAGTACAGAGCATTGAGTAGAGTTCCCTGTGCTATACAGCAGGTCCATACCAATACTTATCTATTTTATATATAGTAATGTGTATATGTCAGTCCCATTCTCCTAAATTATCCCTCCCCCACTTAACCCCTGGTAACCATAAGTTTGTTTTCTATATCCATGACTCTATTTCTGTTTTGTAAATAAGTTCTTTTCTACCGTTTTTTTTTTACATTCCGCATATAAGCAATATCACATGATATCTGTCTTTCTGTGTCTGACTTGCCTCACTCAGCATAACAATCTCTAAGTCCATCCATGTTGCTGAAAAACCCTTAATTGTTAAGAATAACTCTCAATTTTTTCCAGTGTCATCAGCAATTCTTTCTGGCAGACATGTGATAACACTTTTTAAACAGGGATATGGAGACCAAGGCTCCTGACCTATTCTGTTTAATGAAGTCATATCTCGCACGGCACCCCATCATCACCAGTACAACCACAAAGTTCAAATGAAAATGACAGGTATTATCAAGTTTGACAAGAATGTGTATAATCCTTGAATCTCATTCACTGCTGCTGAGGATGAAAATTCATACAAATGTTCTGAAAATATTTAGAAGTATGTGGCTGTAGGTAGGAGGCCTCAGTTCCTTGCCACATGGATCTCTCCTTAGGGCTGCTTGAGTATCCTCATGACATGGCAGCTGGCTTACCCCAGGATGAGTGATCTGGGACAAGGTGGCCATCCCTGGTTTCGCATCAACATGATCTCAGGCACAAACCTCCTTGTTTTTCCATATTGTCTTTAAGTTACTTGTTGAAACAACAGGCCCGCGGTCCCCAGGACTGTTGCAGCTTCGGCTGCTGGGGCCCCTCCAGAGCCGGCAGCCTCAGTGAGGCCACCCTCTCCTCGGGCTCCGGGGCCCAGATTTCTTCTTTGAACCATGTTTTGTTTAAATGTGTACTTAATATTCAAGTATTTGGGATTTTCCAGCTGTCTTTTTGTTCTTATTTCTAGTTTAATTCCAGTGTGGTCTGAAAGCAGACATTGTGTGATTTCTCTTCTTCTGCAGCTGTTGAAGTGTGTTTTATGGCCCAGAAGGTGGTCTGTTTTGGTAAAGGTTCCATGTGAGCTTGAGAAGAATGTATACTCCATTGTACTTGGATGAAGTAGTCTATAGATGTCTATTATATCCAGTTGATTGATGGTGCTATTGAGTTCAACTATGTCTTTACTGATTTTTTTGCTTCATGGATTTGTCCATTTCTGATAGAGGGTTGTTTAATCCTCCAACTGTGATAGTGGATTCATCTCCTTACAATTTCTCCTTACATTCTATCAGTTTTGTTTCACGTATTTTGGTGCTCTGTTGTTAGGCACATATGCATTAAAGATTGTTATTTCTTCTAAGTAACTTCTTAAGTCTAAGTTACTAAGCATAATAACTTAAGTCTATGCTACGTGGTACAATTTTATGTCCTATTTTTTTCTCATTAAAAACATGATTTTGTTCCTAGGCACAAGCTCTCTTTACTCCATAAGTCTAATATTTCTTAATCAACTTGGTTCAGACCAATTTGTGATGATTCACCATATTGCCACAGCAAGATGTTATTCATGTGCCCTGGGGAGTTGAAGGATGGGTACAGGACATCAGATGGAGAACAGGTTGAGAGGGAGCCCTTGACAACTGGTAGCCATCATCAGCAAGAGAGATGGCAGAAGAACGGCAAAGGTTTCAGTTATTGGGTGAGAGAGCAGGTCAGCATCAGCATAGACTGGACCAGTGAAGCTCCTTCCATTCTAATACCTGCCTGTTAGTACAGAGTTAAGACCAGGAATCCAAAGTAGAAAGCAGCTGGGTGCTTCTTGAGAGGGAAACCAAAGATGTGGGCAAAGGTAGGGCAAGGTTCAGAGCCCACGTAGAGTAGACACCAGGGTCAACACCACTCACCAAGGCTGAATGTCCAGCAGGTCTGCTAGATGGGGTCTCCAGTCTCTATTCTGAAACTCAGGCAACTTTCTCATCTGCCACCTTGGAGTTGTGTATTACTTCCTGCCTCCTGGGCAGCCAAACCACAGTTTGAAAGTGAGCCATGACAGATGTTTGACATGTGAACCCTCTTTAGTAACTGCCTCTGGGAATTGCTTCGGTTACTGCCCCATTCTATTCACCTGTCTTCTGAAACCTTGGCCTTGATTGGCCATGTCTATGATCAGAATGGAAGAAGGAAAAAAGGCTCTGAAGAAAGAATTGAGTGATGTTAAAATAGACTGGGTGAGGTGTAGAGTTAACAGCAATGCCCTTAATGCTATTGAATCAGCTGGGTTTCAGAGTGTTCTGTTTCAAGGTCTCCAAGGTCTATGCTCAGTACAGTCATGCCCCGGGCTTCAGGACTTCCAGGCTCCTCACGTGACAGTAACCCTGAGCAAGCTTTCAGTGCCAACCAACTCGCTAGCTCCAAAGATAAGGGTTGGCTTTATCTTGCCCTCTGAGAGGGCCTTTTGCATCTTTCCTGGGCTAAAATTTCCTCCGAGCCATCTTTTGTTTTCACTGAAATACAGTTGTTGCTTTCCCATAACAGATTAGTAGAGAACGCTCTATAGCTGGCAGTAGGATCCTCTCATAACCATTGCCTTGAAGCCAGGAGACAGTGTGGTGGAATCCAGGGGATCGAAGTCTCAGACTTTGAATCAATGTATGACTAACTGCAGTGGAAGGACCAGGAAGAGCAGAGCAGGAGAGGAAAGGAATACAGTGATGTGGTCAGCATGCAGAGTCAGACACGCCTTTGTTCCTTCCTGCCTTGTTATTGCCCAGCTTTGTGCTCGTTACTTACTCAGAGCTTCAGTTTCCCCAGCAAGAATTCCCAGCATGGGCTCTCGAAGAGGGGTTACTTATTCAGCACCTGTTTATTGAGCATCTATTAAGCACAGTGAGCCCCTGTAAAGGAGAGCCATGTGTTCTTCCTCTTCTATCCCAGATGGCTAGCCCAGTATCTGGCACATTTCAAGCATTAAATCAATTCTTATTGAATAAGTAAATAAATGTATGGATGGCAAAAAATGATTGAATGAAGAAAAAATGAATCACTATAGAAATACTGACTTTTTTTTTTTTTAAATGGTAAACTTACTGACACAGGATATTTAATATTTTATTTATTTATTTATTTTTATATTTATTTTTGGCTGTGTTGAGTCTTCGTTTCTGTGCAAGGGCTTTCTCTAGTTGCGGCAAGCGGGCGCCACTCTTCATCGCGGTGCGAGGACCTCTTCACTATCGCGGCCTCTCTTGTTGCGGAGCACAGGCTCCAGACGCGCAGGCTCAGTAGTTGTGGCTCACGGGCCTAGTTGCTCCGCGGCATGTGGGATCTTCCCAGACCAGGGCTCGAACCCGTGTCTCCTGCATTAGCAGGTAGATTCTCAACCACTGCGCCACCAGGGAAGCCCGAAATACTGAGCTTTGAGAATGTGCTTAGAAGGGTTGAAGGTTAGAGGAAGTGCTGGTTTTGATGCCTCTAGCAGTCACTAGTACAGCCACGGAAGTAGATGGAAATAAAAGAGTTGGCTCCCTTCAAAATACACAGCACAGAGAAGCAGCGTTGCTAGCAAAGGGATGGAAGGCCAGAAGTTAACCAGCTCCACTGTGTAAGGAGCAATGTGGCCCAATGAGACAGTTGGGCCAATTTCATGAATGCCCTTAATGATTAATTTCTTAGTTAATAATTGACGTGCCATAGCAGAGAAGCCTGAAAACTGAAATGGCAATTGTTTCATTATTTTGGATTCTCCTGCGTGTCTGGGTCCTGCTAATCGTTGCCATGGGGTATGTGGAAACATCAGCAAGGGAAGGTGCATTTTTAACCTTCTGAAGTGTTTAAATAAATTCAAATAAATTGCATGTAAATAAAATCTCCTGAGTTACCAGAAGAGGGATGAGCGTAGTCAAGAAGGTATACTGGGGACTTCCCTGGTGGTTCAGTGGTTAGGACTCTGCTCTTTCACTGCAGGGGGCAGGGGTTCGATCCCTGGTTGGGGAACTAAGACCCTGTGTGCCTCGTGGTGAGGCCAAAAAAATTAAAAATTAAAAAGTTAAAAAAAAAAGAATGTGTACTGACTTCCTTGAATATCTGGGTGCTCTAAACAGGTCCTTATTTAGGATGTGAGACCCTGAGAACAGGGCTGCCAGAGAACCGAGTCACCCCACACATAAGAGGGGGCACTAGTATAACAGGAAGCGCTCTAGAGATTTTTGCCTTGTCATTTCCTCTTTAAATACAGCAGAAAAGTCCATTTAGCTGGGATTCTGGAACACTGCCTACTCTCCCTGTCCTATCTGACTGTAAAATTCAACAAGGGATCATAAATAATAGACTCTAGGCCAAAAATACATTGGGGGAATCCTGTCAAATAGAAAGGCTGACGTCAGTGACTTCTGCACGGCCTCTGATATTTAGTCTAAAGAGGGAGAAGCGAGATCACAGATCCCGGTGTCGCTTCTGCTGCGTGGAGCTGAGGGAAGGGAATGAAGCAGAGCTGAGGCTCAGCTCAGCCCACGTAGCCCTGGTGTTCTCTTACCCGTTGCTGCATAATAAATTTTCCCAGGACTTAGCAGGTTAAAAGAACAGTCTGTCTCATGACTCTGTGGGTCAGGAATTCGGGAAAGTTCAACTGGACAATTTTTCTGGTTCATGTGGCATCAACTCAGGAGTCAGCTGGCGGAGGCCTCATCTGGAGGGTCCATGGCTTCACTCCACCACTCACATGCCCAGAGCCTGGTGGGCTTGGCTGGAACTGCTGACCGGGGCATGTTCATGAGACCTCCTGGCATGGAAGTCTCCTGGCAGTCAACCTCTTGCATGGTGGCTCAGGGCTCCCGGAGAAAGTGTTCCAAGAGACCTGGGTGGAAGCTGTAAAACTTCTTATGTCTTTACCCCAGAAGTTCTAGAACGTCACTTGTGTAGCATTCTACTGGTCGAGCAAGTCACTAAGGCCAGGCCAGTTCCAAGGTTAGAGGCACAAGATGCCGCCTCTCAGTGGGAGAGGTAGCAAGCATTTGTGGTCACCATTAACCTAGACCGTCGGAGAATGGAAGAAATGTCTACCCAGTGGAGGCGGGCTACCTGCAGAAGCGTCTTTTCACTTCTCAGCAGGAACGGGAAGAAGACTGAAGAGATGCAAGGCAGGTTGTAATCCTCCCAACCCCTCTCAGAGACTCGGGGGTGCTGCAAACAGCCCCGGAGACCCAGAGACCCAGGCCCTTCCCCATGAGTACCTTTCTCTAAAACGAGGAGCTATCTCTGACCTCTCTCCCTAAGCTTTCAGCCCATCTCATCTACAAACTCTTATACCTCTGGAGGTCTTGGAAAACTGGAGATGCTCTTCCTGCAGCAACATATTAGAATTGGTGAGAAAACCAAATCACAGGCCCCAAACCCGGCACATCCCACAAACATTCAAGTGCGGGCCTTTCTTTACATGTTAAAGACATAATACCTCATAAAATTTCCCATTATGTTTTTCCAGTTTCTGAACACCTAGAAGCGAGATCATGGGTGAAGACCATCCGTGCATTCCACAACAGACATTTACTGCCCTCAACATGGGACAAGCACAGAGCTGGCCCCTAGCAGTACAAAGAAGGAGGAAACACACAGAGCCTTCACACCAAGCGAGTCATAGGTAATAACAAGAGCCCAGACCTTCTCAAAGCCCTCTGAGTAAGGACTATCATTTAACCTCTGCACAGAGGAGGAAGGAATCAGGCTCAGAGAGGTTAGGGGACTTGTCTAAGAGCACACAGTGAGGGGTGGTAGAACTGGGATTAGAGCCTAGGTCAGGCTGTGCGACCTCTTCTCAGAAGACGCAAATCCCCTCAGAGGAAAGAAGCAAATGCACTTCTGGGTAAACACTTCTGGGTACAAAGGGTGCTGGTCTTCCTAGAGTTCCCTCCCTCACGTTTCGATCACCGGTGCTGGAAAGGGGACTTGAGGCAACATGCAGGACCAACCTTTCCAGTTAAGCTACAATCTCTGCAGGCCCCATTGTCTTATTTGGCACTTTTGAAAAATATCCATCCCCTCTGGAGATCAGCCTGGCAATATATAAAGAGAGCTATAAAAGTGTTCATAGACTTTGACCCAATCGTCCCACTGTGGAATATACCTCAGGGTAATATGCAAAAGAGAAAAGAAAGCAAATAGCACAGACAGGTTTACATAACACCATTCACAGAGGTGGAAAAATGGGGTGTGACCCAATGCCCCACATTGAGAAAAGGTTATGCGAACTATGGTACATTAAGACAATGGAATGTTATGTTGCTCTTCAAGGGAATCGAGTTTACAGATTCTGTTGATAGATCGAAATGCACACGTAAGAGAATCGCAAGAGAAAAGAGAAGAATGCAAAAGAGTATGTACACTCTGGCTGCCCACATAAATCAGTCTGCGTGCTCATCGATAAGGATCAGAAGCCAGCAGAATGTTGCAAATAGCTAGTGCTCTAAATTTATAGCATATTTTTCCCTCTGAAGTCCAGAGTGCCATGAAAAAAGGATCCATCATTCACTTTTGTTCCTGGTGAGGAGAGAGGGGATTTCCTAATCCCGAGTCTCAGTGTGTGTCTGCAACGTAATGTGTCTGCAAGAAGAGCCAGCTCCACGCTCATGTACGTGATACAAACACAGTGTTCAGAGCAAGGCGGGGGAGGGTGCCTGGCCTATACTCGCCAGGCCATCTCTCTGTAATTACACATAGTTCTGGGCACCGCACTGCAGGGGAGACGGATAAACCAGAGCTCATTTCGAGGAGGATAAGTAGGGTGTGTGGTTTCTAAAGACCATGGAATTTGGGAAAAGCTTGAAACGCCTAGGAATATCTGGCCTGAAGCAGAAAAACCTATCAGAGACCCAAGAAGCTCTCTTCCAGCCCTTGGGAAGCATTCATGTGGAAGAGGGTTGGGCTTGTTTGGAGGGTTGGGAAGACCTATGGACAGAAGTTATGCAAGAGCAGAGTTCAAGTCAATATGAGGAGTAGAGTCATTCAAGAGGCAGTGAGTCCCACGCCACCAGAAGTATGCAAGCGAAGCATGTAAGTTCCCATCACATAAATGACCCTCCGGTTTGACCTTCATCAACTCAAGCAGGATTACGCATCAACTCGGGAACAGACACAGTTTCTCTGACTCATGAAGCCCTGAGGGAAAAGCATATGGTAAAAATAGAATATTCTGCCCTTCATAAACTAAGATAATTCTACTGACCCACTGTCAGTGAGGCTTCCACTTGAGTTGTTTTCCTAGGACTGATCCTAAGTGTTTACAAAGTGATGTTGTGGAGAACTACAGACAGGCCAGAGGTGCAACCTAATGCTTTCATTTCTTCCAATGGAAAGTGAATTATCCTGAACTGAGAAGCATCTGTGATTTTTGACCTCATTAATCAAACAAACAATTGTGCCTTTAAGAAACTTACATTAACATGATATTGTGGTCTACTGGCTTCTACACTTTTTATTTTATTTTATCTTTTGGCCGTGCTGTACGGCATGTGGAATCTTAGTTCCCCGACCAGGGATCAAGCCTGCGCGCCCCCCTGCAGTGGAAGCGTGGCGTCTTAACCACTGGACCAACAGTGAAGTCCCTACACTTTTCAAATTGAGAAACTCATCGGTAAAAAAAATTGAACATGTACCCCTAATGTCTGTTTGTTAATGTATAGATTTATACATGGACTACTGTCAAAACATATTAAATATTCATAAAGCTTAATTTCTTTCTTATCTGTAAGTAAAAGTACATAAACAAAAGTTCTAGTATTTTCTCCCCAAACTCCTTGGATCATTTTACTCACCCCTCCTTCCCTGCCCTCAGTGTGAATACTCACTGGAGACACCATAGCTCTTGCCAACGGAGAGGTCAGTCTGATAACATTGGCGCCGCTGTAATAGGAGCAAACACATCGGGATTTAAGAGAATTGGGAGAGCTAATAAATATAATACCACCACGTCTGAAAAAAACTTTAAGTCTATTGGTAGGCATTGGAGTTGGGGTTTGAGCAACTTGTCCCAAACCAGTTTACAAGTATGACGAATAAAATCTTATAATAAAATATATGCAACTTTATAACAACTAAATAGAAAGCTTTAAAAAAATAAGGGATCTCATCATTGAATTTCAGTAGTGCTAGCTACTGAATGGATGGATTCACTTATTAATTCATTATTTATTAAGAACCTACTAAGTACCAATTAGGCATTGTGTGCTACGTGTTGGGGATACTGTAGAAAGAAAAAAACAAACAGAGGGTCCCTGAGATAGTGAGATAATAAACAAGTATATGAGACAGAAAATACACATGCAGGTAAACAAATATCAGATTATAAATTGTGATCTGGGACTTCTCTGGTGGTGCAGTGGTTAAGAATCCACCTGCCAATGCAGGGGAAACGGGTTCGAGCCCTGGTCTGGGAAGATCCCACGTGCCGCGGAGCAACTAAGCTTGTGCGCCACAACTTCTGAGCCTGCGCTCTAGAGCCCGCGAGCCACAACTACTGAGCCCACGTGCCACAACTACTGAAGCCCACGCGCCTAGAGCCCGTGATCCGCAACAAGAGAAGCCACTGCAATGAGAAGCCTATGCACCGCAACGAAGAGTAGCCCCTGCTCGCCGCAACTAGAGAAAGCCTGCGCAGCAACAAAGACCCAACACAGCCAAAAATAAATAAATACAAATAAATAAATTTATTTTTTTTAAAAATGAAATAACATAAATTGTGGTCTGTGCCATGAAGTAAATAAGCAAAATGATGCGATACACAGGGGTGGAAGGAGGGAGGAGACTACTTCAGATAAGGTGCTCAGGGTGGGCTTCTCAGGGAAACTATATCTACCCCAATAGCTGAAGGCTGAGAGACTACCACATGGAAGAAGGTAAAGACGTACATAGCACACTGCCAAACTCAAAGCATAACTCCAAAACCAAAGGGCAAGCTTAAACTCGTCTTTCAGTCGGAGCCCATCACATATATTTTATTTATTTATTTTTTACTTATTTATTTTTTAATTATTATCTTTTTTTTGGCTGTGCCACACGGCCTGCAGGACCTTAGTTCCCTGACCAGGGATTGAACCTGTGCCCCCTGCAGTGGCAGCTTGGAGTCTTAACCACTGGACCGCCAGGGAAGTTCCCCATCGTGTATATTTTAACACCCTCTCTGGAGCTTAGAGCAGAACTGTTTATTTTAGGCGCTCAGTGCACTGAGTGAACAGGTATCTGGCTCTAAGAACTTTCCTATAATTGGGCTATTTCTGTCCTCATTCAAGGCAGCACGTACACTCCTTTCCTTGGTCAAGGCTTCCTGGCAACCTTTCCAGATGACACAGAGGCAAGCCGACCTCATGGCTACAGACAAGCCTCCCACTGGTCCTGCCGATGGGGAGTTCTCTTAGTTGAGCAGGGTCACCCCAACCCACACCTGTGGAAATAGTAAAGGAAACTGGATTTGCTCTAAAGTTGTTCAAATTCCCTGCAAGGGCAACTGCTTTATCTTAAAATGTAAGACTCCTGGAATGAGCACGCCATAGGTTCTGTGCCCGCTGAAGATGTTAATGTATGGTCGGTAGGTTGGATTTATGAGGCGGCATCATCTGGGAATCACATTCTGTCCATTAGGTAGAGCTAAGTGCTGTCAGGAATGCAGGAAGAGCCGTGCTGAAACGAGGGAGCAGATAAGTGATTACGGCTCCTTAAGTGAATCCATCTGGACCAGCAGGTCCTTCGGTGGCAGCCCCACGCTGCGCAACCTGGCTGAGCAGTCTACAGACTCACCTAACCCTCAGATGTTTGGAAAGCAAAACACCAGTCCTTTGCTGTTTCGTCTCACTGGCTTTTTGTGCACACTTACATGACAAGAAAGTTGGAAGAGAAATCACCCATGTACTTGGGATTGCAAAGAAGAATGGTAAATCTGCCCTTGAATTTGAACTTGACTCACACTCTAGGGTTTTGTGGAAGACTGAGCACAACAGCCATGACTCTCAGAGGTTCATTGACACTTATTTCAGTTCTGAATATCTCCAACGAAAGAGTAAGAGGAAAGTCCTGGACTCTGTTTATAGAGAGATAACCCTGAAGTCAGTAAAAAAAAAACCAAAAAGCAAAAAACAAAAAAACCCTGGGCATTAAAATAGTATTACAAGAGAAAGTTGGCTTTCTAATGGGACCAGGAATAGCAGAGACACTTCTAATATGAAAACTTTGTCACTTTAACATCAAAGCAACATGAGAAATGGAAACCCTCATGCACTGTTGGTAGGAATGTAAATTGGTGCAGCCACTATGGAAAACTGTATGGAGATTCCTCAAAAAACTAAAAATAGAACTACCATATGATCCAGCATCTGGGTATTTTTCAAAAGAAAACAAAAACACGAATTTGAAAAGATATATGTACCCCCATGTTCACTGAAGCATTATTTAAAATTGCCAAGATACAGAAACAACCTAAGTGCCCATCAACAGAGGAATGGATAAAGAAGATGTGGTATATAAATACAATGGAATACCACTCAGCCATAAAACACAATGAGATCTTGCCATTTGTGACAAGGATGGAACTAGAGGCTACTAGGCTAAGTGAAATAAGTCAGACAGAGAAAGACAAATACCACATGATGTCACTTACATGTGGAATATAAAAAAAAAAAAATCCCCAGGGACTTCCCTGGTGGTGCAGTGGTTAAGAATCCGCCTGCCAGTGCAGGGGACACAGGTTCGAGCCCTGGTCTGGGATGATCCCACATGCCGTGGAGCAACTAAGCCCGGGCACCACAACTACTGAGCCCACATGCCACAACTACTGAGCCCACGTGCCACAACTACTGAAGCCCACGTGCCACAACTACTGAAGCCTGCGCGCCTAGAGCCTGTGATCTGCAACAAGAGGAGCCACTGTGGTGAGAAGCCCGAGCACCACAACGAAGAGTAGCTCCTGCTCGCCACAACCAGAGAAAAGCCCACGCGCAGCAACAAAGACCCAATGCAGCCAAAGATAAAATAAGTAAATTTATTAAAAAAGAGTAATACAGTACTGCATATTTGAAAGTTGCTAAGAGAGTAGACCTTAAAAGTTCTCATCGCAAGAAAAAAAAATTCTGAAACTATGTATAGTGACAGATGTTAACAAGCCTCATTGTGCTGGTCATTTCATCATGTATACAAATATCAAACCATTATATTGTACACCTGAAACTAATATAATGTTATATGTCAATTATACCTCAATTTTAAAAAAACACAACATGAAGTACATCCAATGGTTGTATAAAAATATAATCTGAGCCATTCTCAGTAATCATTTACACACTTAAAACAGATAGCAACCAAATGTGCAAAAATTCAACAAGGGAAGAAAAATGTATTCCAGAGAATGCAGACCAGAATTTGTTTGATTTTGATTCCCAGCAAACCCTAAAAATTGATGAAAAACAGATGGTAAGTAAACACTGAGAAAAGGAACAAGTGAAAGATACAACCAAACTAGCTTCAGTTATTCAAAACGATTTTTTTAAAGATTGATTTTAGGGAATTCCCTGGTGGTCCAGTGGTTAGGACACTGTGCTCTCATTGCCAAGGACCTGGGTTCGATCCCTGGTCCGGGAACAAAGATCCCACATGCCATGCCCAAAAGATAAATAAATAATTGAGATTAATTTTAAAAAATAAGGGAAGGCTGTGTACTGTGTTACCATGATTTGTGATAGATGTATAACAAAATCTCTCAGGGTCTCTTGGTCAGAGGAGATACGTGGGATCCACGTGGAGGTGGTGGGTTCCATGGATGATTGAACAACCTGAGTGGGCTGTTGGCTCTGTATGAGCCTGAAGAGGGATCCCCACTGTGAAGTGTCTGTCCCTAGTCCTGTCCATTGAATAGTTTTTGTTAGCCTGGAAGACCACTTTATCATGTTTATGATTGACCCACCTTGCAAGGGACTGCTGACCCATTGGAGAGTGTCACCCAGGCGTCCACGCACCCCCTCACCAGCTGCAGGAGCTTCTGTGAGCTTCGATTTCCTTCTCCGAGTCTCAGTAATGTGCGAATACCTTCTAGAGGCTTTGCAGGAATTAAACTACACAGCAGAAGTGAAACACCCAGGAGAGAGCTTCAATAAATGTGGATTTCTTTCTAATCTTAGGAAGTACTAGGATTCAATATTATCTCGATAGCTGAGATTGATAGATTAAAAATCCAAAACATAAAATATAATAGAACAAATACACACCTTATCTTAAAACAGACAAAGGGTAGGCAATGGGAGAATGAACATAATATCAACTTTGATTAAAAAGATAGAAACTCTGGGAATTTTTTAGTGGGCTGCAAGTTCATGGTTAAAGAGGTAGCCTTTAGGCTTTTCTTTTTAGTGTGTCTGATCCTGGAATTCTTTTTTTTTGCAGCGCCGCAGGGCTTGCGGGATCCTAGTTCCCTGACCAGGGATTGAACCAGGCCCACAGCAGTGAAAGCACAATTCTCAGAGGTAGCTTTTAAAAAGATACACAATCTGGGGATTTCCCTGGTGGTCTAGTGGTTGAGACTCAGTGCTCCCGGTGCAGGGGGCCTGGGTTCCATCCCTGGTCAGGGAGCTGGGTCCCGCATGCCGCAACTAAGACCCGGCGCAGCCAAATAAATTAAAATGTATATATTTTTTAAAAGATACACAATCTGAAGATACAGTATGGGTGGTGTGGTGTGGAATAGGGCTGAAGGCTGGATGTTGCAACTAGGCAAAAATTTGCTCAAAATGATGCATTTTCTAAAAGCAAAAGCTGTTTGCGAATGAAATTATTTTCCAAATAAGACAGTGGCACCTCCGTCAGGCTCTCCAGGGGGAGGGTACTCTTGGGTACCAGGTCTTTCAAGGTCTCTGTCATCAACACCGGGGGCCCTCATTCCTGGGCTTCTCTCCTATGGGCTCTGGTCCTCTGGGAGAGAGGTATGCCTGGGCTTTGCCTGCCATCATCACCAAGTAACTGTATGATACTGTTTCCCACCAAGGTCAGGCAGTAATAAAATAAAAAGAAAGCAAGTCCCAGTTCTGGAAAGACAGGCATGTCTCAATTTCCACTCACCTTCAAGCCACTGGGAATGATAAGAAGTACTCACTTAATGTTGTCTGCACTTACCAAATAGCAGTCCTGTATTTGACAGCACACTGATAGTCACTGGTTCAAGCTACTGTATATTTATTAAGTGATAAAACTGATGATCTCTTAATAATGAAGAATTCTGTAATTCAAATTTGATCATTTAGGTGACCCTTTTCTTGCTTCTCCATTAGCCAGAAGTATTGTGAAGATCTACAACATAGTCTCATAAATTCATATCTAATTATTTTAAAAAATTCATATTGACTCAGATAATGTACTTTTCAAATTTTGTGGTTTACAGAAGCAAGTCATCACTGAGTCATGCTTACAGTAAACACAGGCAAAAGGACAGTAATGTACTTAAATAAAGGTAGCACACTGCATTGGGTCTGTACAGAAATAAATTTTTTTAACATTTACAAATACAGGTACTCAAAATTGACTTTCTTTAAATAAGGTCTTATCCCTCATCTACAACCAAATTTAGTACATGCCAATGTTATTAAAAACAAAGCAATTTTTAGTTATGAGTATAAAAATTCATGTGTCTTTTTTTCCCGCAAACAAACATTTTCACCATTTTTAAAGTGATCAAAAACAGCCAAATGGACTTTTAGGGAGTTTTCCAAAAGCAAAACAAAGGGGGAAGTTAAATATGAAAGAATCTGGTACCTGAATGAATTTTTTCCACATATATAAAAGATTAGTTTAGCAAAAATTAAAGTACAGTGTGTCTCATGGGCTCAGAATTGCTCCTGAAATGTCTGGATAAATGTATCATTTGTTATACAATTTATATTCTTATAAATGTGATATACATGTGAATCTGGTGTTAAGGCATATTAAGAATATAAGCTTTGTAAATGAGTATGTTATAATTTTCTATTGTTAGAAGTTGTTATCAGTAATTTTGAATCTCAGCCCTTCTCTTGTCAAGCTTTACACTAAGCAGAGCTTCCAAATTAAGAAAATATTTGAAACACTTTCTTGAGTTGCTTTTAACACGAGACTCCTTGAACGAATTAAACCTGCTTAGTGCTGCTGACACTCATGTTTCCACTGGCTAGCAGTGCCAGCCCTAGGGTTCAGAAAGGTAGAAAGTCACCCAAATATCCTCCCCAAATAGCTGACGTATCTGTGGAGGCAGCCACTGTCTTCATTGCACTTCACCACGCTGGATTTTTTCAGTTCAAGTCATCTCCCTCCGTGGGGAATTGTCTATGAATGAATCTAACTTCTAATCCACTGGATTGCCTTTCTCTCAAAATCCTGTTTACCTGGGGTTCGTCCTTCCTTTCCCCAGAAATCTATTGCCTTTATTCTTTCTCCTCCTCTAGTTAGCTCTCTGATAGAAAAAGTAAATGTTGAATTTAACATGCCTTCTTGGTGCTGTTTGGAAGGGTTCTAAGTGGCAAAATATCCCCCAACCAAAAAAAGAAAAAAAAAGGGGGCAGTTTATGGCGGGGGAATAGTACAGAGAATTCATCTGGGGTGGATATACCTGTTGCTATGAGGGTAAATATATGAGAGATGTCATTTCACTTGTAGAAGGGTGTACTAAAACACAATTTTCTTTTTCTTTTCTTTACTTTATAAAAAAGTTTTATTTTATTGAACTATAGTTGATTTACAATGTTGTGTTAATTTCTACTGTACAGCAAAGTGATTCAGTTTTATATATATATATTTATATATATACATTCTTTTCCATTATGATTTATCATAGGATATTGAATATAGTTCCCTGTGCTATACAATAGGACCTGTTGTTTATCCATTCTCTATATAGCGGTTTGCATCTGCTAATCCCAAACTCCCAATCCATCCCCCCAGCAACCATAAGTCTGTTCTCTGTGTCTGTGAGTCTGTTTCTCTTTTGTAGATAGGTTCATTTGTGTCATATTTTTATTTTACTTTTTTTTTTAAGATTGTTTTTGATGTGGACCATTTTAAAAGTCTTTATTGAATTTGTTACAATATTGCTTCTGCTTTATGTTTTGATTGTTTGGCCCCCAGGCATGCGGGATCTTAGCTCCCTGGCAGGGATCGAACCCACACCCCCTGCATTGGAAGGCAAAGTCTTAGCCACTGGACTGCCAGGGAAGTCCCCTGTGTCATATTTTTAGATTCCACATATAAGTGATATCATATGGTATTTGTCTTTCTCTTTCTGACTTACTTCACTTAGTATGATAATCTCTAGGTCCATCCATGTTGCTGCAAGTGGCATTATTTCGTTCTTTTTTTATGGCTTAGTAATATTCCATTGTGTATAAGTACCACATCTTCTTTATCCTTTCATCTGCTGAGGAACATTTAGATTGTTTCTATGTCTTGGCTATTGTGAATAGTGCTGCTATGAACATTGGGGTAAAACACAATTTTCTATTAAAAAAATCAAGTGGTATTTTATTATGTGGCTGTTGTATATGTATCAAATCAATAATCAAGAACAGCTTCAAATAGCCCGTTGATAGTCCATTATGTTAGTAAGCCTTGCGTTGCACTGGGGCCTAGTTTCAAATTTGCAGCACTGCCTAAGCTCAATGGCAGATATCTCAGTTTGCAAAAACCCTTTGGCTCTCTCCGTATAAATAAATGAGATCATTCTTTTTTCTCAAGGGAAAAAAAAGAGTTATGGTAATCACACTATTTGTAGATTGAACTAAGGACATGGGTAGAAAATTTGATGAAAGAGAAACAGGAGTTAATGTTGATGTTTCAGGCTCCAAACCTAGGTAACTGGGGAAATTACTAAATTCAAGTTGAGGACAGGTTTTATAATCTGTAAAATGCTAACAGAATGTCCGTGGTTGTTATAGGTACAGACAAACCAGCTGAGAAGAGAAATACTGGGAAAGGGACAAAGAATGATGCATTAAGGTGGGAAATTGCCACCTTGGAGAATGAGATATTTGAGCAGAGATGTACCAGACACAATTGCAGATTTCCAGTTGGAAGCTGAGTAAGGCAGTAAGTCTAGAGACAAAGATTTAGGAGTCATCCACATAGGGGTGATGCTTGAGGCTTCCAGTAGATAAGGGAGAATGATGACAATCTCTTTGATTTTCACAATATAAATTTTTCATTGCCTTTTCCTCTGGTGTGTAGTCAGTTATTATGTCTCTTCTGTGTCCGTCTATTTTGCTTTAGCTTATGTGCTCCCAGCGGGTAAGAATGTGTCTAACTCACTTTGAACAGTATGCAACTCAGTATCGTTGGCGAGCAGGCTATTAATGTGCACATTTCTCATCCAGATCTGAGTTGGTTTGACATGGGCTTGGGGAGGGGAGGACCCGGCTCCAGGACACAGACCATGGAGTTAAGTGTGAGTAGGGAGACAGGGCTGAGAATAAAAAATCCCACTCAAAAGACAGCACCGGGCTTCCCTGGTGGCGCAGTGGTTGAGAATCTGCCTGCCAATGCAGGGGACACGGGTTCGAGCCCTGGCCCGGGAGGATACCACATGCCGCGGAGCAACTGGGCCCGTGAGCCACAACTACTGAGCCTGTGCGTCTGGAGCCTGTGCTCCGCAACGGGAGAGGCCGCGATAGTGAGAGGCCCGCGCACCGCGATGAAGAGTGGCCCCCGCTCGCCGCAACTACAGAAAGCCCTCGCACAGAAACGAAGACCCAACACAGCCAAAAATAAATAATAAATAAAGTGTAAAAAATTAAAAAAAAAAAAAAAAAGGCAGCGCCGTTGTGAAGGTCCTATGAGGAGGTAGAATCCAGGCGGAAGACCATCAGAGGGCAAACAGAGCACGTTAGAAGGTGAGGGCAGAAGGTTTAATGCGTAAGGAGGAAATGTATAACGTGACGGTGTTTTCTAACCTCCTCCTCCAGTGATACAGTCCTGAATGCATAACTCCAGAAGCCCTGACACACTCTCTCCATAGCTCACCCAGCATCCTGGGCTTTGGCGTGTACATCCAGACGTGTACCTTCCCGTGTGTAATTTAGTGTCTTTCCTTAAAGTCAGTTGCGGTTTTGACCATCCGTGAAGAATCAAGTTGTAAGCATCTCAAACACAGAGATGTGTCGGAAGCGCCCCTGCCCCCCTTCATGGTCTACCCTGGAACCCTTGAGGAACTGCCCCAGCCCTTCTGCAACCTGGGTCTGAATGAAAGAGGTATCCGCTGGGTGCTCCCAAATTCAAGCACTCGTCTTACTAAACCAAGGGCCTCACCCTCGCTGTACCTTGTTCCCTACATTATGCTCTTCATTCCACCAGGCAACCTGCTCACGCCCCAGCCCTCACGGTCCAGGTCTCCTCGGGCTGGCTTTGCATCTTTCTCTGACACAGCACTTTCTCTGAAAACCATGCCTCAGGGTGAATGCTTGGCCCAGCGCGGAGAATCTCTGCACTTCTCTGCAGGCAGGCCCTGGCCAACGCGTCCCCAAAAGAGATCTGGTCCTCCTCGTGTTTTTCCACACCCTTGGCTCTGACCTGTTCATCCCACATTTCTGACACCCTTGCCCAACATCTTCCACTCTGAAGGTGAGTGAAAAGCTGAAGGTTGAAATAGTTACAGTTGTGATGAGAACGTATATGATCATTAGCAAATAAATATAACGTAACTCAAATGAATGAATAAAAACAACTCACCTTCGTGTGGAGATACAGCTTTGGGGTTATATTTTCCTTTTCTTGCATAAAATTAGAACCAGTTGCTGTGCTTACAGAAAAGTCTTTGCTTTGCCAAGCAAATTGGCAGAGATGTTCTTGCAATTAAAGGACAACATCCTAATATCTTTTCCTAGCTCTAACCTATAAAATGTGGTCTCTATTGTATTTCCAAACATGAGGGAATTATAACTTCCTCCCGTCACCACCAACATTGCTAGGGACAGAAAAAGAAAAGCCAACATCTTTATTAGTTCTCTGAATAAAGTGTTACTGTGCACATGTCAAATGCTGGAAATTGGGCTAAGCACTATGAGAGTTACAGTTGCATGGAAGCTCTGATCTCTGGCCCACAGGCATTCACGATCTAGCTGGGGAGACAAGACATGCACAATTAGCCACACTACCAGGCAGCGTACCGTAAAGGCCATCGGAGTGAGCGATGGGGGACTCAAGAGCCATAGGATTTCAGAGGAGGGAGAGAGCATTTCTGGCTTAACAGAGGAAGTTCAAGTTGAGCTTGCCTTTTGCTTATTCAATAAATACTCACCGGATGTCTCTGAAGACTGGGGACTGTGCTAGTTGTCGGGGAGCACAAGAGTGGGCAAAACAGACATGGCCCCGTGGCTCCCATGAGAGCCTAGAAGGGAAATAGATCCTAATCAAATGATCACACAATATATAATAATAACTCATGGTAAGTTGAAGGAAGGAAGTAGAGGGAGCTATGCGGGCCCAAAGGAGGGCGTCAGGGAAGACTTCGCTATAGAAGGGATGTGGCATCTGAGATCTATAAATGTGTAGGAGTTAACTAGGAAAAAAGAGAAGAAACGTAAAAAGAAAGGAGAGGGATATCCAGGTGGAAATGTCCAGTAAGTTTTTGGGGGTTTTGTTTTGTTTTGTTTCTGTCCGTGCCAGGTGGCATGAGGATCTTAGTTCCCTGACCAGGGATCCCCCTGCATTGGGAGCGCAGAGTCTTAACCACTGGGCCACCAGGGAAGTCCCCAGTACGTTTTTGGACATGCAGAAGATGTGGATTTACAATTGTGGGGAAATGCCCCCTCACTGTGGGAAGAAGAGGCAAATTCCTCAGCAATGTCTCCTTTTTAAACCTGAATTCCCAGTGCCTAATATGTGTCAGGAACTCTCATGTTTTTAATGATTGATTTGAAAGCTGAAAGGTCTATTCTTTACCTTGGCTTGGCTTGTAAAACACTTGGAACCCAGTCTGCCCAGGGCAATGAGCAACTGAGATTCCTAGAGAGGATTTAGACCTGTGTAATAACCAATGTTTTTGAGGATGTAGTGAATTAGAAACGTTTGAACAGCAATCTGGCAATGTAAATCAGTACAATCCTTTTAGAAAGCCATTTCATAAGATACAAAGGAATATTGAACACTCATTTTCGAGAAAGTTCTACTTCTGGAAATGGATCCTAAATGAGATTCTGCATACAGAGAGAAAGTTTTCTATGCAAAGGTGTTAATTGAAGAATTGTTTATAAAATGGTAAAAACTTGAAAACAGGCTAAACTGTCCAACAGTTTTTGAATGCTTATGCAAATTATTATATATATTTATTCAACAGGATATTATATTTCTTAAAATATTTTACTTATGTAATATGAGAAAATACTTTTTTACAATGTTAAGTTTAAAAAACTAGATTCAAAATTGGATGTCTGTTATGAGTATAGTTCAGAAAAATCGTGTGCAGAAGAGAAAAATCACTTTAAATAAATAAACAAAAAATTTCAAATGAGATAATCTTTGGCCAGTGGAATTCTATGTGGTATTTCTTTTCACTTTTATCTATTTCTCATACATTCTAAAATGAACATATATTGTGTTATATTATAATTGTAAAATGAACTTTAAAAAAAGTATAGTTCAAAAAGACCAAATCCATATTCCTCTTTTGGATTAGTGAGTAAAATAAAAGATTTTCTTTTTCCATTGTCAAAGTTGGTATGTTCTTTCTGTTACATCTTGAGAGCACAGGTGTGATTAAAAAGACTGATAAATGACCAAGAATTCATGGGTCGTCAACTGTAACTCCCTGAAGAATGAGGAGAAAACCCCAAGTCTTGAAGTTAGTATTAAACTAATATAAAAAATTAGTCATATAAATCTACCCGAACTAAATATGCAGTGCTTCATTTATTGCTTAGTTATGTAAAGACTCAGTACACCAAGGCAGTGAAATTGAAACAAGTTTTAATAACAAATAGCAACAGAGGCTTCACTTAGTTAGGCAGAGACCCAACCAGAAAGACTTTGAAATGATTAAAATCCTACAAAGAGCTGAAGACAATGCCAGCACAGGGAAGCCCTTGGCTGATTTACAGTTGGGATCACCCCCTGTTCCGGTTAGCGCATGTACCTCAGGTGACCCTGGGAGAGAGCTGGCTGAGAGGTGGGATGGAGCTAATGACTCCATCAAGCTGAGACCAGGGTATGATTAGACGAACCCTTATACTAAATGGACATGACAAATCTGTGATTCAGTCTGCATGCGATTTTATTTTTACCTGAGGCTCTGTCCTGTGTCAAAATTTGCCAATGATTTTCATGAATCCCATGACAATTTTCCATGGATTCAAATAATGCCTCTGACTTTTTAATATCCCTATTTAACCATTAGATTTTGATGGATGAATTTTAATTTTTAATATTGAGCATATTCTATATTTTAGACCAGGGAGCATAAAGCCATTTTGCAGTTAATGAGTTTCATCATTATGCACAATACAATGAACAGTGGTTTATTTAAATTGGGCAAACATTAACAATCATACACAGAGCATTTTTTAAAAACCTTCTCCACACTGTATGGCACATGGCAAAGTTTCATGGTAGATCCGAAAAAAGGAAAAGGAAGAGAGGATTCACAGTGCGGGAGCCAGAAAGAGCCAACTCCTTGGCTTACTATTTCACTGGAGGGAAGCTCCGTGGGAGGCGTGGGTGGGTACTCACAGGCTGCACTTCCGCAGAGGTGCTGTAATCCGAGAAGGTGCAGAGCAGACCTCCTGGTCCCCATATATCTTTCCTATACATTTATCACAATGCCTGAGGTTCTACCATTGCAATTTTCCCCTGGAGTCTTGAAAGCTAATCATGTTTATGGTTCTGCTTTGAAGATTGCAGAGCACCAGGTGCTCTAACCAGTTGATCGAGATTGACTGGTGGACCTTAATGGAAGAGGCAGGATTGATGTTAAGAGCTTGAATTCTGCCTCGCCACTTACTGAGAATGACCTGGGGCAGGTTATCTTCTCAAAACTCAGTTTCTTCCTCTATAAAATAAGGATAACAATACTTACTTTGAAGGGCAGTTGTAAGGAGAAAATGGATGTCAAACTCTTAATCACAGCAGATGGTACCTATTTCAGACAACCAGGTGGGTCAGCGGGAAGCTCTTAGCTCCTGACTGAGTGTAAGCACCTCCCTCAGCTCATGAGTGTCTCCAATAGAGTAGCTTTTAACCTAGAGGTCCCCAAACCTGGCACTGTGGAGATCTGTTTGTTTTATAAAATAAGAGATAGTCAGACACCAACACTTTAGAGACTCTGATTCAGGAAGTATAAGAGGCTTAGAGGTAAAGAGTATAGATTCTGACTTACTTCACTCTGTATGACAATCTCTAGGTCCATCCATGTTGCTGCAAATGGCATTATTTCGTTCTTTTTTTATGGCTGAGTAATATTCCATTGTATATATGCACCACAAGGCAAATATCATGTGATATCGCTTATATGTGGAACCTAAAAAAAATGGTACAAATGAACTTATTTAGAAAACAAAAATAGAGTCACAGATGTAGAAAACAAACATGGTTATGGGGGCGGGGAAAGCGGGGGCTGGGGGGGGTGGATAAACTGGGAGATTGGGATTGACATATACACACTGCTATATATAAAATAGATAACTAATAAGGAACTACTGTATAGCTCAGGGAACTCTACTCAGTACTCTGTAATGACCTATGTGGGGAAAGAATCTAAAAAAGAGTGGATAGCTATATATATATAACCAATTCACTTTGCTGTACAACAGAAACTAACACAACGTTGTAGATTAACTATACTCCAATAAAAATTTTTAAAAAAAAGAAAAAAGTATAGATTCTGGAATCAGACTGCCTGGGTTCAAATTCCAGCTCCCTGGCCTACAATGTGTGTCTGTGAACAAGTCATCCATCTTTTCTGTACCTCAGCCTCTTCATCTATAAAATTAGGATAATAACAGTAACCTACCTCAAGTAATTGTTAATGGGATAAAATTAGTAAGCATGGGATACGGCCTAGCATCTGCTAGTTTTAAAAGAGGCTGTAGATCATGAGATGCAGCTGAGCTAAAACCACTTTGCTACAAAGCTCTTTTTAATTAGCTTCCAACCATTGGTCCTTAATGTAATTTCAGAAGGAGAAACAGGAGATTCGGGGACATCAAAGAATAATTTTTGGCAAATGACTGATCACTGACAAGGAAGATAAAAATGAGGAGGCATCATTGTTTGATCATGCCTTATATGGATACTTTTACGAAACACTGGACAATTTTCAAGGTAAACCATTTACGTCAAGAAGCACAAAGTCAAAAGATTGGAAGGAAAACCGATAATTACAGGATTGCACATGACAAATCAAAAGTAAATGAATCAGTGCCAGAAATGTTTAAAACTGCTTGAGTTGGATACTGAAAGTCAGGGGAATAAGATATACCCATCTTAAAATGGAGAGAATTCCATCAAATTAGATCCAGATGCATTTAGAGCTTCATACCTGTATATTACAAATAGACCAGCTGCTCTAAGTGTTAGAAATCAAAAGTAGGCAATATATGAAGAGGAATTTTCAGTTCTTTAAGCAACTTAGTATGTTATCTATACTTCCAAAATTCAGAGACATTGTCGGGCATTTTTTATAGCTTCTCTCTTCTTTGTTTTTCTCAATTGCCTTTTCCAAATTCTTTTCCCTTCCTCTTGCATACCATCATTTACTCTTCTAAGCTCTTGTATTGATAAAATCAAAAACCATGGCATCTAGGTATTTACACAACATATTTTAATTGAAATTTTTTGCTGCGATAATTGTAGATTTACATGAAGTTGTAAGAAATAGTACAGTCTCTTTATCCTTTGCCAGTTTCCCCTAATGGCAACAATTTGCAAAATTATAGTATGATATTACCACCAGGTAATTGACATGGCTACAATTCACTGATCTTATTCAAATTTCCCTAGCTTTACTGATACTCATTTGTTTGCATGTCTGTGTGTTTATTAAGTTCTACACAATTTTATCACCTGTGTAGGCTCATGTGTTCGCTACCAGAGTCAAGGTACTGAATATTCCAACACCACAAGGATGTCCCTCGTGCAGACCCTTTACACCACACCCACCTCCTTCCCGCCCTACCCCACCCCCCAGCTCCAAGTTCCTTACACTGATATCCCATTTTTCCCCCATTTCTAAAATTTTGTCATTTTAAAAATGTTACATAAATGGAATCACATCGTATTGCAACCTTTGGGGACTGGCTTTTTTCACTTAGTATAATTTATAATTCCCTGGAGATTCATCCAAGTTGTCCTGGGTATCAATAGTTCATTCCTTTTTATTGCTGACTGGTACTCTACACTAGGGATGTTCCACAGTTTATCTGACCATTAACCTGTGGGAGGACATCTAGACTGATTTTAGTTTTGTCTATTATAAATAAGACTTCCATGAACGATCATGTACAAGTTTTTGTATGAATATAAGTTTTCATTTCTCTGGGATAAATGCCCAGGAGTACAATTGCTGGGTCATATGGTAATTGCATGTTTAGTTTTATGAGAAATTGCCAAAATGTTTTCCAGACTAGCTGTACTTTTTACATTCCCGCCAGCAATATATGAGTGATCCTGTTTCTCTATATCCTCACAAGCATTTAGTGTTGAGACTTCTTAATTTTAGCCTTTCTGGTAGATGTGTAGTGATATCTCATTGTGGTTTTAATTTGCATTTCCCTGAGGGCTAATGATGTTGAATATCTTTTCATGTGTTTATTAGCCATCTGTATATCCTCATCATTGAAATGTCTGTTCATGTCCTTTGCCCATTTTCTTTTCTTTTTTTAAAAAAATATTTATTTAATTTATTTGACTGCTCCGGGTCTTGGTTGCAACACACGGGATCCTCATTGCAGCATGTGGGCTTCTTAGTTGTGGCATGCATGCAGGATCTAGTTCCCTGACCAGGGATCGAACCTGGGCCCCCTGCATTGGGAGCATGGAGTCTTACCTGCTGGACCTCCAGGGAAGTCCCTCTTTTGCCTATTTTCTAACTTACTTTGTTTTTTTACTATTGAACTTTGCAAGGTGTGTGTATGTGTGTGTGTGTGTGTGTGGTTTTCCTGTGTTCCAGTATTTGCAAATCACATGTTCTTTGTCAGACATGTGATTTTCAAATACTCATTCCCACTCTGTAGCTTTTCTTTTCATCCTCTCAATAAGGTCTTTTGCAGAGGAAATGTTTTCAACTTTGATGAAGTCCAATTTATCAGGTTTTACTTTTACGGATTGCGTTTTTGTGTCAAATCTAAGAACTCTTTGCCTAGCCCTAGACCAAGAAGATTTTCTCCTATGTTTATATCTAAAAATTTATAGTTATATTTTACACTAAATCAGTGATCCATGGGACTTCCCTGGTGGCGCAGTGGTTAAGAATCTGCCTGCCAATGCAGGGGACACGGGTTCGATCCCTGGTCCGGGAAGATCCCACATGCTGCGGAGCAACTAAACCCACGTGCCACAACTACTGAGCCTGCGCTCTACAGCCCGCGAGCCACAACTACTGAACCCACGCACTCTAGGGCCTGCATGCCGCAACTACTGAGCCCACGTGCCTAGAGCCCGTGCTCCGCAACAAGAGAAGCCACCGCAATGAGAAACCTGTGCACCACAATGAAGAGTAGCTCCCGCTCACGGAAACTAGAGAAAGCCTGTGCGCAGCAACAAAGACACAACATGGCCAAAAATAAATAAAATTAAAAATAAATAAATAAATCAGTGATCCATTTTTAGTTAATTTTTATATAGATGTAAAGTTTAGGTCAAACTTTGTTTTTTTTTTACCTGTGGATGACCAATTGTTCCAGTGCCATTTGTTGAAAAGGCTATCCTTCTTCCATTGAATTGCTTTTTCCCCTTTATCAAACATTATTGACCATATTTCTGTGGATTTATTTCTGGAATCTTTATTCTGTTCCATTGCTGTGTATCTCTCTGCCAATACCTCACTTTCTTGATTATTGTAGCTATGTAGTAAGCCTTAATATTGGGTGAGTGATTCCTCCCACTTTTTTCTTTGTAAAGATTGTTTTAGCAGTTCTAGGCCCATGACTTTCTATATAAATTTTAGAATAAGCTTTCCATGTGTGCAAAAACCTTGCTGGGATTTTGATAGGAATTGTATCAAATCTGTACGTTAGTTTGGGAGAATTGATATTTTAATTATGTTGGACCTTCTAATCCATAACCACAATATGTGTCTGCATTTATTTAGGTCTCCTTTGATTTCTTTCATTGAGGTTTTGTAATTTTCAGCATACGGATCACGTTTTATGTATATTTAAATATTTTGCTTTATTTGAGTGGTTGTAAGTAGCATCATGTTTTAAGTTTGTTTCTGTATGTTCATTGTCAAACAGAAATGCAATAGTTTTTTGCGTGTTGGTCTTATATCCTAAACCCTTGCTGAACTCACTTACTAGTTTTACGAGATTTTTTGGTAGACTTATTGGGGTTTTCTACATAGACAATCATGTTATCTGCAAATAGAGGTAGTTTTATTTCCTCCTTTCTAATCTGTCTACCTTTTTTAAAAATTTATTTTTCTTGCCTATTGCAATGACTACAACTTCCAAGATTATGTTGATAAGAGTGAGAGTAGATTTCTTTGCCTCGTTTGGGATCTTAGGGAGAAAACATTCATTCTTTCATCATTAAGTATGCTGTTAGCTCTGGGGGTTTTTTGGTAGATGCTATTTATTAAGTTTAGGGATTTCCCCTCTATTTCTAACTTTCTGAGAGTTTTATCATGAATCAATGCTAGGATTTACCAAATGTTTTTTCTACATCAAATTGATATGGTCATACGATTTTTCCTCTTCAGCTTGTTGAATCAATTACGTTGATTTATTTTTGAATGTTGAACCAGACTTGTATGCCTAGAATAAATCCCACTTGGTCATGGTTCATAATTCTTTTTATGAGAGATGTTGTTCTGTTATTTTTTTTGTACTGACTTTGTCTGGTTTTGTTACCATGGTAATACTGGCTTCATAAAATTAGTTAGGAAGGAAGAGATTGTATAAAATTGGTGTTAATTCTTCTTTAAGTGTTTAGTAGAATTCTCCAGTTAAACTACCTGATTCTGAAGATTTTTGGGGTGTGAGGTGGGGGAGGAGAAGGGCAGTTTTAAAAAAAATAGACTTTATTTTTTAGAACGGTTTAGACTTACAGGAAAATTGAGAAGACAGTACAGAGAGTTCCCATATATCTCGTACCCAGTTCCTCTATTATTAATATCTTAAATTAGCATTGTACATTTGTTATAATTAATGAACAATATTGATACATTATTGTTAATTAAAGTCTATACTTTATTCAAATTTCCTTAGTTTTGACCTAATGTCCCCTTTCTGTTCCAGGACAGAAAAGGTAACCCAGGGATCACCACATTATGATTATTTGTCATGTCTCCTTAAGCTTCTCTCTTTTTAAAAATTATTTATTTATTTATTTATTATTATTTTTAAAATTCTTATTTGATTTATTTATTTTTGGCTGTGTTGGGTCTCCGTTGCTGCACGGAGGCTTTCTCTAGCTGCGGCGAGCGGGGGCTACTCTTCGTTGCGGTGCACAGGCTTCTCACTGCAGTGGCTTCTCTTGTTGAGGAGCATGGGCTCTAGGCCACAGGCTTCAGTACTTGTGGCATGTGGGCTCAGTAGTTGTGGCACACAGGCTTAGTTGGTCCGCGGCATGTGGGATGTTCCTGGACCAGGAATTGAACCTGTGTCCCCTGCATTGGCAGGCAGATTCTTATCCACTGTGCCACCAGGGAAGCCCCATTAGGCTTCTCTTGACTGTGACAGTTTCTCAGACTTTCCTTATTTTTTTTTTTAAGATTTTTTTTTTTTGATCTGGACCATTTTATTTTTTTAAGTCTTTATTGAATTTGTTACAATATTGCTTTTGTTTTATGTTTTGGTTTTTTGGCCACAAGGCATGTGGGATCTTAGCTCCCCAACCAGGGATCAAACCCACACTCCCTGCATTGGAAGGCAAAGTCTTAACCACTGGACCTCCAGGGAAGTCCCAGACTTTCCTTATTTTTGATGAGTTTAAAAGTTTTGAGGAGTACTGACCAGGTATTTCATAGGATTTCCCTCCATTGGAATTTGCCTCATGTTTTTCTCACGTCACATTAGAGTGAGATTATGGGTTTGGGAGAGGAAGAACACGGAGGTAAAGTGCCATTTTTATCACATCGTATCAAAGTTACATATTATCCACATGATTTATCACTGTTGTTGTTGACCTTGATCACCTGGCTGAGGTATTGTTTGTCAGCCTTTTCCACTGTAAATATACTCCCTCACTTTCCGTACTACTTTTTGGAAAGAATTTACTACGCGTAGCCCACACTGAAAGAGGAGTTATGCTCCCCCATCCCTTGCAGGCAGAGTATCTGTATAAATTATTCGGAATTATACATGGGAGATTTGTCTCTTCTCCCCTTTTTATGTATTTATTCAACTTGTGTCAGATTTTCCTTAATGCATCCACATTCTCCACTGTCATTAATACCAGATATGAGATGACTATCCAGGGTGAAAGCAGCCATTATCCTCTCTTGGTTCTGGGACACTTGAATTCATAACAACCACCTCACTTTATAGGTGCTATCTGGCACAAGATCATTACTGAAATTGAAGTGAATACAAACTAGGTTGAGTCCTTGGTGAGACACTCGCACTCCACACACATATTCGGATGTCAGGGTGTCATGGTGCAGAGGCTGGCCTGGGAATCAGGAGGCTGGAGCTGCACTGCTCTTGACTCTAATGAGCTATGGGACCTTGGGGAAGTGAAACTCTGGAACACAATATGTTCACATGCAATCACAAGAATTGAACCCAATGAGCCTTTCCTATACTAAAAATATCCATGCCTGGCAAAGACACAGCTAGGTTCAGAGTGGTTAACTGATCACTGTAGGAGCAAACACTGAGGTTTTGCCTGACCAACACTGGTGTGTAGAGTTTAACCAGGCAAGGGGTGGCCTTGGTTCTGTCCTGCTTCATGGTTACTTAGCAATGTTTTCTGACTATGTCCCTCCATTTCCATCCCTATTACTACACTTTTTTCTTTTTTTATTGAACTATAGTGGATTTACAATGTTGTGTTAATTTCTTCTGTACAGCAAAGTGACTCAGCTATGCATATATATATATGTTCTTTTTCATATTCTTTTCCATTATGGTTTATCACAAGATACTGAATATAGTTCCCTGTGCTATACAGTGTGACCTTGTTGTTTATCCATCCTATATATAATAGTTTGCCTCTGCTAATCCAAAACTCCCAGTCCTTCCCTTCCCTGGCTCCCCTCCTCCTTGGCAACCACATGTCTGTTCTCTATATCTGTGAGTCTGTTTTTGTTTCATACATATGTTGATTTGTATCATATTTTAGATTCCATATATAAGTGATATCATATGGTATTTATCTTTCTCTGTCTGACTTACTTCACTTAGTATAATAATCTCCAGGTCCATCCATGTTGCTGCAAATGATAATGTTTCATTCTTTTTGATGGCTGAGTAGTATTCCATTGTATATATGTACCACATCTTCTTTATCCATTCATCTGTTGATGGACATTAAGGTTGCTTCCTTGTCTTGGCTATTGTAAATAGTGCTGCTATAAACATAGGGGTACATGTATCTTTTTGAATTATAGTTTTGTCTGGGTATATGCCAAGGAGTGGGATTGCTGGATCATATGGCAACTCTATTTTTAGTTTTTTGAGGAACCTCCATACTGTTATTAAGGTCATCAAGCTTCCATACCTAGACCATCACAATAATCTCCTTGTGGGTATCCCAACCCCCATCTCTTTCCCAACAGTTCACCATACATTCTGCAGTAAGGGTGATCTGAGAACTGTAGATTTATTGAAGGTTAGGTTGAAGGAGACCTTAGAAAACAACTATTCCAGGATTTTCCAAACTGTGTTTTTTTTTTTAATAGTGGTTATGCACACACAGATAAACCTGACTTTGTGGTAAACTACTTCTGAAAATTCTATATTCCTCTCAGAGATTTACAACTCAACGCTTGTATATTCAAGCGGGTTCTTTGCATCATACTTCACCACCACCTATGAGTCAGGTCTTAAGACTGTCGAAAAACAACAGGAAATGGTTTTTTAAATATTATAAAATATTTCTACAATATACTTTTTTATAACATATATGTGGGGGTGAAAAAGGCTCTGAGAAGTCTTGTTTATTGTTTAATCCAGAGTTCCTCAAACTAATTTGACCACAAAGCTTTTTTATTGTTGTTGCCACAAAATATCAATAACATGTCTTAGAACTAATGTTCTGAAGAACATAGGGAAGTGCTGATCAGCCCATTTTCTAGATGAGGGAACTTGGGTTAAGGGAAGTTTATCAACTGTACAAGGTCACAGGACTACTTAGTAGTACAGCTGGGACTAAAATCCAGGTTTCCCAAATTCCTGACGGCCCAGCGTTCTTAGCATTGTACTACACCACCACCTATGAGTCAGGTCTTAAGACTGCTGAAAAACCCCAGGAAATTTTTTTTAAATATTGTAAAATATTTCTACACATATAAGTTTTTTATAACATACATGTGGGGTAAAAAAAGATATTAAACACCCATCACCTAGCTGAAAAAGTAGAATATTATCAGAAACTCTGAAGCCCTTAGAAGCCTCTACCCAATTGTACTATCCTGTATTTATCATTCACTTGCTTTTCTTTATAGTTTTACTGCATATATATAAATATACCCCTAAAAGACATTATTCTATTTTGCATATTTTGAACACTTAATTAGTAGTACTATTGTACTATCCTTTTGCAACTTGTAAAGTTTTTGCTCATTAATTTTGTGAGATTCATCCATGTTCATAAGCATAGCTAGAAATCCTTTGTGTGTATATATCATAATTTATTTATTCATTCTCCTGTCAGTTGATATTTGAGTTGTTTCCTTCCCTTTTTATTTTGGTGTATCATAAGCAATGTTGTATGAATTGTCTTACATGTGCACATAAGTGTGAGCACATGTGCTAGTATCTCTAGTGAGAAACTGCTAGAGCTATAAGATATACCCACCTTCACTTTTTCTATATAACATGAAATAGTTGTTCAATTTACATTCTCACCAGCAGTGTATGAGGATTTCCACTGTTTCACATCCTTGGCACCATTATGTTGCCAGACATTTTTAAACTTTATATTATGGAAAAGTTCCAACGTATACAAGAATTATATTATGAGCATTCTTCAGCTTCAACACTTACCGACCCATGGCCAATCTTCCATGGGTCATCTTGGAGTATTCTAAAGCTAATTCCAGACATAATATCACTTTACCTGTAAAACTTTCAGAATGTATCCTTAAAAAAGAAGGACCCTACCTCTTAAAAACTGAGGTAAAACTTACATACAGTAATGTACACAAATCTTAAGATTACAGCTCAGTGAATGGTGAACTTTCACATGTACCCACAGCTGTGAAACTACCACCCAGGTCTAGAATGCTCCAGTTCACCCAGAAAACCTTCTGGTCCTTCTTGGAGGACCTTATAAAAACATAAGAACAAGACCACTATCACACCTAAAATTGAATAACAAATCTTTAATAGCATGGAATATCCAGTCAATGTTCAAATTTCTTCTGCTTTTGTTTTTGTTTCGTTAGTTTTGCTTTCCGCTCAAACCAGGGTCCAAGTAAAAGCCACCCTTTTCCCGTCCTTGAAGTTTATTTGATGAACAAAGCAAGTGGTTTGTCCTGAAGCTTCCCACGGTCTGAGTTTTGTTGGAGGTATTCTCCTGGTACTGTTTCACATGTTCCTGTGTTCCTCATTTCCAGTAATGTGTTTGTTAAATCCAGAGACTGGATCAGATTCAGGATCAAATTTCTGACAAGAACATTTTATAAGTGGTGGTGTGTTCTTCCATCAGGAGGTTGTATCTGTTTTGTTTGGAAGGGCAACAATTATTGATGATCATTGCTTAGTTCGTTAATTCACTGGAGGTTGCCAACTTGTGAGATGCTATCATTCCCTTTTCATTTATTAGCTAGAATATTTCTCTAAAGAGCAACTTCTGCTCATCAATTATTTGGTTACCCTGAGATGCATTTTGTATGAGAAATTGACAGACTTTAAATTTTCTACCAATATAAAATAATATCGTGGTTTAAATTTTCTATTTCCCTAGTTACTAATGAGATTTTCCTAAGTTCCATGTTTTTTCTTCTGTCAATTGCCTGTTCTTGTCTTTTGTCCATTTCCTCTCATTGTACTGTATGTACTATATGTCTTCTTACTGGTTTTTGAGTTGTTCACATATTCTGGATACTAATTCTTTGTTGGTTGCAAATATCTTCTTCTGGTTTGTGGCATTCTACTTTTGGCCTCTGAGGCTTTCCCTTGTTTTGTTACCAGTTTGGAAATGCCTTAAAAGATGTTCATTTTGCCATGTAAAGGGCACAGATATATACACCACTAGCGACATGTGGTATAAATATAATGTGATGTTTACTGGGAAACTTATAGGCAGAGAATCAGCAGACTGCATGGTCCCCTCCCCCCATCCTCTCTCTATTCTATGGATAAGTGTGCTTGGGCAAGGTATAGTTCATTTATAGAGAAATTAGACCATGAGAATAAAAGCTTCCTTATTAAGGAAACTAGCTTATTCCAAAGAGGAACTTCTAGAGCTCATTTTCTGGTAAAGCTGTCCTTTTGCTGAACTAGTACAGACCTGCTGAAGCAGCTTCTTACTAAGCTACAGAAATGGGACAGGAAATGAACCTCCAGGGCCATCTTGATCTGTCTCTCCTTGTATCTGAGGTGTTCTGTAGTGGAGTAGCTTTTCAGATTATCTAGCCTCCCATTTTACCAGAAAGGGAAGTCCTCCAGAAAATGTTTTTGAGGTCAACCGAATGCTTGCAATTAGACTGTGCCTAGAATAATGCAAGCCAAGCTACACATCACTGCCAGATTAACCTTTCTGGAAATTTTGCCTTGTTCATGTTAGTCTCTGGATCAGAAGCTTTCAGTAGTACCCCATTTCCTAAATATTAATGTCCATATTCCTCAGCTGGACATTCAAGGCCTTCTGCCATCTTGTCCCAATTCAGTTCTCTGACCTCACCTTTACACAAATTTCCACCCCGCTAAACTGTACTCATTATTGTCCTTTAAGAGCACCACAAAATTCTACTGCTTTCCTTCTTCTCTCCAATTATCCAAGTCAGCAGTCTCCTCTAAGGTACAAACCAAAGTCTCTCTTCTCTCTGAAGCATCCCCTGCTCAATCCTCCCTTGTGAACTATTTGATTGTTGAGTAGAAACAATGATTTTTGACAGTTAGTGTTCACCAAACACCCAAGTGCTCCCCACTTTTCCCAACCCCCTTTGCAGTTGGGTTGCGGCTATGAGACTAGCTCTGATCGGAGGACTATGAGAAAGTCACATGTGTGAATAGGACCAAGGCAGGTAAGAACTGATGCATTTCCCCCCCACCCTTGATTCCACTACTGTGGCGATCCTGTGTTCTAGATGGTGTTGCTACAATATTGAGGAGAACCATCCTACTCCCATTGAACTTTGTGGGAATGAGTAATAAACAATGGAACTTTGAGAGTTGATTTGTTATTGCAGCATTGACTAGCCTATCCTCTTTCCATTTGGACAACATAAAAGTGTAGTGTTTCTTGACTCTGACATTATTTTTCTTTCTCTTACTCCTTATTTTGCCTACCAAGCCTCACCACCCCATACTTTGAAAAAATACCTCCTATTCCAGAGGCACGATCCCTAAGTGAGTGGCTTGTTCTTACAGCCCACAGTTGACCGGACCAGAGCACCTGACTTAAGCTGGGCCATTGAGGTCCTCCCAATTATTTTTTCCTTGGAACCAAAACAAGTCAGCTCAACTTTTCTAGTGACTGGAGTTCTAGGATAAAACTGGGAGCTGTCAGCAGTCATGTCCAGATAGGAAGAGAAAGCTGGTTTACAAGAGATTCAGTTGACACAGAGAAGCAGGGACATTTAGGACTGCTTCCTGTCGCTCCTGAGACCTACATGTCTCTTAATCCTTCCTCATCTTGATGTATCAAACCTTTCTTGGATTCCAAGATGCAATAAATCTCATCTTGAGTCAGGTACCCTAGACTGTCTGTCACCTGCAACCTAGCGAGTCCACCTGCCATCTGTCTACTCTTTTCCTTGTGGAAATATCATCAAACCAGCATAACAGGAATTTGGAGAAATGTTTACCTTTGAGGTTGTCCCAAGTGGTAATAATGTTCCTTAAGGGCACCAGATGCCCTGATCCACACCAGAAATATTCTTGTCACACACCTCTACTTTAACGTCAAAAAGAGATACATGGATTTTGGCTCCACAGAACCACAGAGAATGGGGTGAATAATGAAAGGAGTAGGGACCCCAAGGACACAAACCTAGCTGTGCAGGAGGAAACAGAACAGCAGGCTCGTTATGTGGTGTTAATAGGCCTAACAAGACTGTCTTCTGAGCTAATCAGTAGAACAGCAAGGGTTATACCGTACAGTTCTCAAATCTTGCTTTGACAGGAGGGAGAGAGTTTTCTTTAAAATGTTTTAATTAATTGGAGGGACATCCCTGTCAATCCAGTGGTTAAGACTCTGCACTCCCAATGCAGGGGGCACAGGTTCGATCCCTGGTCAGGGAAACAAGATCCCACATGCCGTGCGGCGTGGCCAAACAAACAAACAAACAAACAGAAACACACACAAACAAAAAAAAAAACATGAAAAAAGGCCTCTCTCATCTTCCGAGATGGCCCACACTCTGTCTATGGAGTGTGTATCTCCCTGAATAAACCTTCTTTCACTTAAAAAAAAAAATGAAAAAAAAAATTTTAATTAATTGAAATATTGTAGAGGATGCTATTGGCATCCACCAGTATCCCCTCGATGTACACCCTAAGGTCACCTGCAGCACCGGAGTCTCTTCATGAGTGCTTTCTCTGGCTGCAGAGGTGTGCTCAGCCCATGTGCCAGACAAGCTGGAAGTATCAGGGGGGAAAAAAACCACAAGAGCAATTTTAATCAATGAGGGATGAGAGTTGGTGGGTAAATACCCCAGTGTTCTCACCCCTTGGCAGGACAGCTCCTAGGTGCATTCTGCAGTCTCAAAGGGACCCCAGTGGGGATGAGCGCTGCTCATAAGCACACTCTTTCGTCTCGTCCCTACATTTCCCCAGGCCCTCACCATACTTCCTTGTTAATAAACAACTTGGTCCCAAATCCTTATCTCTCAGGAACTATTTCAGGAAAACCCAAACTAAAATATTTTAAAATTATTATTGAGGTATAATTTACATGCAGGAAAAGTTACTCTTTTAGAGTACAGTTCTAGGAGTTTTGAAAGACACAATTGATCATGTTGTATACCTTAAATTTACACAATATTATATGTTAATTATATTTCAATTAAATAAATAAACAAATAAATAAATAAAATAACAAATTCTTTAAAAAAGAAAGACACAATTGTGTAAATACCACCACATTTCTATCACTCTCCCCCTCCCTGAAATTCCCTGGCAACCATTTGTAGTGAAACCCTCCCTCCACCCCCAGCCCCTCATAACCGCTGCTCAGTTTTGTCCTTATTCCAGTATGTCATAGATGTAAATGGAATCATACACTATGTCGTCTTTTTGAGTCTGGCTCCTTTCACTTAGCAAAATGCATTTGAGATTCATTCACGTTGTTGAGCAAATCAGCAGTTTGTTCCTTTTTATTGCTGAGTAGTATTTCATGATATGAATATATCACAGTGTGTTTATCTCTTCACCAGTTGGAGAACATTTGGGTTGTTTCCAATCTTTGGAGGTTATACATAAAGACATTACAAACATTCACATACAGGCTTTCACATGAATATAAGTTTTTATTTCATTTGGGTAAATACCTAGGAGTGTATAAGGTACATTTGTAAAAAGCTATTCAATTGTTTTCCAAACACCAATGCATGGGAGTTCCTCATCTGTACTTAGTATTTTAAGTTTAAAAAATTTTAGCCAGGGCTTCCCTGGTGGTGCAGTGTTTGAGAATCCGCCTGCCAATGCAGGGGACACGGGTTCGAGCCCTGGTCTGGGAAGATCCCACATGCCGCGGAGCGGCTGGGCCCGTGAGCCATAATTACTGAGGCTGCGCGTCTGGAGCCTGTGCTCCGCAACAAGAGAGGCCGCGATAGTGGGAGGCCCGCGCACCGCGATGAAGAGTGGCCCCCGCTTGCCACAACTAGAGAAAGCCCTCGCGCAGAAACGAAGACCCAACACAGCCATAAATAAATAAATAAAAATTAAAAAAAAAAAAAAGATACCTTATTCCATAATTAAAAAAAAAATTTTTTTTAGCCATTCTGATAGGTGTGTAGTGTTATCTCATTGTGGTTTTAATTTGCATTTCCCTAATGACTAATTACTTTGAGCATTTTTTCACGTGCTTAATCACCACTCATATATTTTTTGGCTGAAGTATCTGTTCAGATCTTTAGCTTATTGCTCTCTTATTGTGTTTTGAACATTCTTAAGACATTCTTAAATTTCAAAATGAGAGCTTTATTGATTTCTGATTAGAAGTGCAGTTATATTCATTTTTAAAAATCAGGCAGCACATAAAAGTTTAAAGAAAGTGAAAACAAAATTAGAGACCCTTACCCTGATTCTTTTAGTCACAATGAGAGGAAAGTTTCAGGACACCAAATGACAGAGACCCATCAAAGGTAAATCATTTTATTGATGATGCTTAGCAACATTCCGATGTTAAAAATTAGAAGCAGAACTACCGGGACTTCCCTGGCGGTCCAGTGGTTAAGCCTCTGCGCTCCCACTGCAGGGGACATGGATTCGATCCCTGGTCGGGGAACTAAGATCCTACCTGCTATGTGACGTGGCCAAAGCAAAAAAAAAAGTAGAACTACCAAATGATCCAGCAATCCCACGGCTTGGTATACATCCAAAGGAAATGAAAAGAGGCTATCGAAGAGATAGCTGAAATCCCATGTTCACTGTAGCATTATTCACAACAGTCAACATACGGAAACAACCTGTTCATCAATAAATGAACGGATAAAGAAGATGTGGTATGTATGTGTGTGTGTGTGTGTATACACACACATACACACTGGAATATTATTCAGCCATAAGGAAAAAGGACATCATGCCATTTGTGACAACACGGATGGATCTTGAGGGCCTTACGGTAAGTGAAGTAAGCTAGACAGAGAAAGACAAATACTGCATGGTATCACTTTTATGTGGAATCTAAAACAAACAAGCAAAAAAAAGTCAAACTCATAGGGAGAGGTGGGTAAAAGGGTACAAACTTTCAGCTATGAGATGAATAAGGTCTGAGGTTCAAATGTAAAACGTGGTGACTATAGTTGATAACACTGTACTGTAGAATTGAAGTTTGCTAAGAGAGTAGAACTTAAATGTTCTCACACACACACACACAAAGATAAATATGTGAGGTGATAGGATGTGTTAATCACCTAGGTGAGGGGAATCCTTTCAAAATGTGCACATATATCAAATCACTACTATGTACACTTTAAATATCTTTCGATTTTATTTGTCAAATATACCTCAATAAAGCTAAAAAACAGTGGGGGAGCTGGACGTGTACCTGTTGCCAAACTCCACTGGCATGAACGACCACAGCCCTGCTCCAGGATGGAGATGTGGTCTGTATATACATTTTTTTTTAATTGAAATATAGTTGATTTACAATGTTGTGTTAGTTTCCGGTGTACAGCACAGTGATTCCATATATATATTCTTTTTCAGATTCTTTTCCCTTATAGATTATTACAAAATATTGAGTAGAGTTCCCTGTGCTATACAGTAGGTCCTTGTTGGTTATCTACTATATACATTTTTAATACCTCCTCTCGGGTGGAAACCATGGCAAACAACTCTCTTACCTCATGTAAGGTTGTGAAACAGTGAAATCCAAGCACAACTCTGTTACCTCATCCAGGTGCTGAGGGAAAGGTCTGTCTCTGTTCTCTAATAAAACTATTTAACACCAGTCAAGCACTCTTTCTTCACAAAGGACTTCTCACAGAATTCTACAAATGTGATATATTCTCTTTCCTTGAAAAAAAAGTTTTGTTTTCTTGAAAAAGACACACAGACCTAGCTAAATAGTCAACGTTTATTAAACCTATGTGCTTTGCAAAAGGAGGGGGAAAATCATTAAATGGTAGTTTCAGAGGATGTCCTAAGAATCTCTCATAATATCTATTAATATAAGATAGAGGAACAGTGCTGATATTTTCCTTTTTAACCTGATGTTTTTTCTATGCACATATACACGCACACAAAAAATAGCATATAAAATAGATAATATTTTGTAACAATTTTTAATGTAATAGATATCATGGAAATCTTTTCAAATCAAAAAATAAGGATCTATGTTAATCCTATTTAATGGTTGCCCAGTATACACTGTGTTAATATAATTTATTTATGCAATCCCCTACCTCTGAATATCAAGGTTGTGTGTAACACCTAGATATTACATTTGTTAAGTGAATTGTCTCTCTTTGTCCTTTGACCACTTTTTTATTGGGTTATTGAAAAATACCTTAAATATTAGTGATATTAAATATATTTAATTAATTTAAACATTTAACAATCATGAGAAACCTCCTTTCCTTTCTTCCTCAGTAATTTAATTTTTAAAACATTATGCAGGACTTCCCTGTGCAGTGATTAAGAATCCACCTGCCAATACAGGGGACACGGGTTCAAGCCCTGGTCTGGGAAGATCCCACATGCCGCGGAGCAGCTAAGCCCGTGCGCCACAACTACTGAGCCTGCGCTCTAGAGCCCGTGCTCCACACAAGAGAAGCCACTGCAATGAGAAGCCCGCACACCGCAATGAAGAGTAGCCGCTGCTTGCTGCAACTAGAGAAAGCCCATGCACAGCAACAAAGACCTAACGCAGCCAAAAATTAATTAATTAATTAATTAATTTAAAAAGAAAACATTATGCAGGTCCTAGCATGGAAGGTGGTTGGAGTTCACATAAGGAAGGCAGCCAAGCAGGGTGACAGCCTGGCAGGCATTAGAAGAGCACGTACAGTGGAACTGAGCCATACGTAAATATACTGAGGATAATGAGAGCCAGGTTTCTCACTGTCGGAGAAGGGAATTACAAATAAAGAACAGGAAAAAACTAGAATGAGCATTGTGTATTGCGTTGGGGTTACAGGGATTGATGTGAACTAATGGTATGGAATATAGAGATGTAGAAACAAATATATATGTTTGTATATATATATGTGTGTGTGTGTGCAGAAAATACAAGTGTGTGTACACATTTATATATCCCCTTGCTCTGTCCACTAAGAGGACCTGTAGCAATGAGCACACCTAAAACCCAGATCTTGGTATCTAAATTCCTTTTCTCCACTAAAAGGACTCCTTGTAGAAATGGCTGATTCCAGGTCTGGGGCATGGAAAGTGCAAACTGAGTCTGCAACGTTTTGTACCAGAAAGTAAGGAAGTGCTTATAGACTGATGCGCCATATCAAAAGGACACAGGAGCCACCTTGAATGGGGCCCAAATCTGGGACAAACCTGGGATAATTTGAGCATCAAAATAAATAATGATAGTAACATTACATTCCACTGGATAGAAAAGGAATCCACCAATCCACATTGATATAAATAGACAAATGAGTAAATACATGGGGAGAAGGCCAACTAATAAGTTTAAAAGGAGTGATGGAACTAGAAAATTACCCCTTGTCAATCATTATGCTAGTTATTATTCAGGCAGGAAACATCAGTTGATGCTAAAATTGGAAGGTGAAAGTTGGATGAGAACAGGATATTTACACAGCCTCAAAGTTCCTTCCCACAAAATAGTGATTAGTTATGAGAGGAAAAAGAGTAACCTTACCATCAGACACTATTATCATTTTCAGACCAGCTGACATCATGAGCTACCTGATGTGCAGTAAGAAAAGCACAGCATCACTTCTCTGATGTCCCTGCCAAACATGGGTAACTTAATCTAATCCTGAGAAAAGAAACACCAGACAAACCCAACTGAGGGATATTCTAGAAAATAACTGAGGACCTATTCCAGGTCAGAGAACACTGAAGAGACATAACAAGATATATATACACATGACAACATGTGACCCTGGATTGGATACTTTTGCTTTAAAGGACATTATTGAGACAGTTAATGAAACCTGATGGTGTCTCTGGGTGAACAGTATATGGGAATTCCTTGTACAGTTCTTGTCATTTTTCTGTAAGTTTGAAATTATTTCAAACTAAAAAGTAAAAAGAAAAAAAAATCATAAACAGGGGAAAGCCAGAAGAGTGACAGATTTATAGTCAGATGTGGGAACAGGACGGAAGACTCAAATGCTCAGACACTTCTTTGTGGTAAATGGATGAAAGAAAAGCCTTTCAATGAAAGGAGAAACAAAAATGCTCATGTGGCTGTAAAATATCAATATTTCTTGCACAGGCCTTTAGTGAAAGTACCTCAGCAAGTGACATTTGTATTAATTAGCAAAACATATAACGGAAAATAGATCAATCAAAAAAGGAGACAGGGACTTCCCTGGGGGTCCAGTGGTTAAGACTCCGCCCTCCCCAAAGCAGGGGGCCCAGGTTCGATCCCTGGTCAGGGAACCAGAGCCCACATGCCACAACTAAAAGATCCCACGTGTGGCAACAAAAGATCCCACGTGCCCCAACCAAGACCCGGCGCAGCCAAATAAATAAATATTAAAAAAAAAAAAAAAAAAAAAAGGAGGCAGACCTGCATAGGTTAATGTGATTATTGCCACTATCTCACAAACAACTACATAGTGAAAAGCAAGAGTTTAAAGTAAAGAAATATCATGAAGTTCAAAATCCAATAAAAAATACAGTACTGGAAAAAAAAGATATATATAGTACTGTGGGCCCAGAGCCAGAGGATATTCTCAGAATGGCCTTCAGACCTAAATTTAATCATCTGGATTTTTTTTTTTTAAGAATCATCCTAGTCAACCTTTTCAAAAAGGATAAACCTTTTAATAGGAAGTCTGTATTTCCTCATAAAGGTGGAAGAAGCACACCAAGTCCTTAGCTGAGTTAATCTCCAGAAAGCAGACTCTATTGTAGCATTGCACAGCGTATTGCAGAGACATCGCTTATGGCAAATTTATTTCATGTGGTCATGTACAAGCATATCAAGCAAGGAGCTTACGGACTGGCAGTGCATGTCCTAACTATGTTTGTACTTCTGTTAAAATAAAATATATGCTCTTTCATATGGTCTTGACAGCAGCTCTGAGGAGGACGTGAGCCATTATCACTAATCCAATTTTACAAATCAGGAAACCACATCTAAACAAGATGAAGCGCCTTTCCCAAAGTTGATTCTGATAGGTGGCAGAGCTTGGGCTCAACATAGATGCACCATTTCTAAATTTGCTGCAATTTCCATGATACCAGACTCACTCAAAAAAATCACAAATCAGCAGTAAGCAGTAACTCTGTGATCTCAAACCATTGTTCATATGTTATGATCTGTAGCTCAGAAAGCTCATTCATTCAATAATGGCTAGTATGAAGTACTCATTTGTAACTCATTTCTAAACATCTAACATTTATTGGAAGTATCAACAAGTACTTAAAATGTTTGTTAGTGATTATATGACAGAAGCTGAACAATAAAGCCTTTCCCATAATCTCCTCATGTACACTCCTCCAGATTTCTTTTTTTTAATTTTAATTAATTAATTAATTAATTTATTTTTGGCTGTGTTGGGTCTTCGTTTCTGTGCGAGGGCTTTCTCTAGTTGTGGCAAGCGGGGGCCACTCTTCATCGTGGTGCGCGGGCCTCTCACTATCGTGGCCTCTCCTGTTGCGGAGCACAGGCTCCAGACGCACAGGCTCAGTAGTTGTGGCTCACGGGCCTAGTTGCTCCGTGGCATGTGGGATCCTCCCAGACCAGGGCTCGAACTCATGTCCCCTGCATTAGCAGGCAGATTCTCAACCACTGCACCACCAGGGAAGCCCTCCTCCAGATTTCTTGATTGGATGATGTTCTGTTCAGATTGATATTCAAGATACACACAAAATATGTTGAATTAGACCAGGTTATAGGTTACAGCCCAGAATCTGTGCCAGCAAGTCTGATTATCTATGGTCAGCTAGACATCAAGATCAGCACTTGTAAAATAAGTTCCAGACAGTTTCAGAACAAACAATGCTTTTCAAAAAACATTTTCTAGAATGCTTAACTGATGTGGCATCAGACTTGAAAGACAATTCAGTGGATTTGCATCATGGTTAAAAAAAAAAAAAAAAAGAACCATTTACCCAAGTCTGTCTGTAATGTTTTTCACATGTTTTAAATATGGCATAAGTAGATATAATGGAAGTGTCAGATGAGATTATGTCACTATTTCGTCTTTAAAAGTCAATGAACATTCCAGCATAATTCATATGCTTGCTCTCATTTTTTAAAAGGTGGTGAAGTAAAGACCTGGATAAGGGACTACTATTTATTTAAAAGCTATTCAGGGACTTCCCTGGTGGTCCAGTGGTTGAGACTTCGCCTTCCAATGTGGGGCGTGAGGGTTCAATCCCTGGTCGGGGACCTAAGATCCCATGTGCCTCATGGCTAAAAAACCAAAACATAAAACAGAAGCAATATTGTAACAAATTCATTAAAGACTTTAAAAATGGTCCACATCAAAAAAATCTTTAAAAAAATAAATAAAAGCTATTCATTCTACAAATATTTATCAACTATGTTCCAGGCACACAGTCTAAGTGAATGTACTGTTTTCTCATGTAAATAATGAAAATTAAGTTAAGTTTCAGTTCACATACCACTGGCAATACCAGGCATCCCTGAGCATACTTGAAACCCCAAATACTAGTTCTTTTAGAATATTGTTTTGGATCAACTAAGGCACTTTCTAAAGTATTCATGTCAAAGATATAATTGTCTTAGGGAATTATATCAGGATTAAATCAAACAGTGTCACGTTGAATGTTCAGAGATGTTGTAAAGAATGGGATTAATATGCTTGGGAAAAAAAGTAGGGGAACTAGATGGAAAAGTGGTGGCTGATAGTAGAGGATGGAGGTAACGGATAGTACAGTGAAAGAAGCAAGAAGACCCAGAGGAACAGAGAACTAAATGTAAATCTGAGAAGCTGAGAATAACACTGTTGGTTTCCTACTCAATAGCTCTTACCCTTCCCTTTCTTCCTTGCAGACAGAAGCCACTTCCCATCACAAAGGGTGAACAAGCCAGATACTTTCCCAGCATTCAGTGCAGCTAGAGGTTCCCATGTAATCTGGTTCTGGCCAATGGGAGGTGGGGAAGAGTTTCCTCCTTATTAATACAGACTCTGCCTACCTTTTCCAAGCCATTGAACATAATTGTGTAAGGATGTGATGCTTGGAATTGCTGCAGCTGTTTGGGGACTATAAAGGAAGACATCATGGGGTCATAAGAAGACATACCACATGCATTGACAATGGCAGAGTAAAAAGATGAACCAACTCAGGGACTACACTTCTCATTACGTGAAATTTTAAAAGTTTTTGTTGTTTAAGTCACTTTCCATCCTTTTTTTTTTTTTTTTTTTTTGCCACGCTATGTGGCATGCGGGATCCTAGTTCCCTGACCAGGGATCGAACCCGTGCCCCTGAAGTGGAAGTGTGGAGTCTTAACCACTGGACCACCATGGAAGTCCCCCATCAAATGTTTTGTTGTTGCTACTTGCAGCTGAAAACATTCTAATGAATACATTTTTATTACTGCCTTAGGATAAAGTCGAAATTACTTTCTATAACTTATAAAGTTCTTAAACTCTTAATTATCTAGCCCTCATTTACCTCTCTAAGCTAATCTCTGACCACTTTTTGCATTCTTCAGTTTTTTCAGTTCTCTAGCCTAAAGTCCTCTCCTTCCCTAGTTTCTAACTGGAACCCTCTCCACTCCTACCACTCCTGCTTGACCTGGCCACTACTGCTCATTCTTTAGGACTTGGTGAAATGTCACATCCTCCTAGAAGCCACTACTGACCACCCAGAGTATGTATTTGCCACATTTATGAAGTCCCTAGAAATGTGAACTTCCATAGTTAGAGCGCATTTTCTACTCTATTGTAACTGTTTCAAACAGTTAGCCCGTGCAAGTCAGGCTTGTGTCCCTCTTGTTCATTACTGTATCCTAAGAACCTAGATGGTACCTAGCAGTCATATCTATGGAACACACGAAGGAGTTGTAGGATATTGGAAACAAAATAATGTCAAACATCAACTAGGAAAAGGCAAACACCTCACTAGAAAAATGCACAAAGACATGAGAGACGATTTCCAAATGGTTATAAACAGATGAAAAGATGGTCAGCCCCTGTAGCAATCAAGAAATGCAAATGAAAAGAATAATACTTTTCACCAACAGATTGGCAAAATGAAAAAGAACTCTTCAGTACTGGGAATGTTGTAATGAAATGGACAATCTCGTGCACACTGTAGGAGTGAGTATAAATGGTATAAACTTTCTAGCCATAAATATCAACATTTAAAATGTGCCTACCTGGGACTTCCCTGGCAGTCCAGTGGTTAAGACTCTGCGCTCCTAAGGCAGAGGGCACAGGTTCGATCCTTGGTCAGGGAACTAAGATCCCACATGCTGTGTGACGCGGCCAATAAATAAATAAATTGTATTTAAAAAAAAAAAAATGTGCCTACCGTCTGACCAAGCAATTTCTTTAGAATGTATTCTAAGGAAATAATCAGGCAATGTACAAAGACATTTGTCTATGGATAATTAAAAAACTGTAAACAACTTAAATGCCCATGCATATAGAAGTTGTGCACACAGAGTGGCATTCTTCAAAGCTTTAAAAAAGATGAGATAGGAAAAACCAAGATGTCTTGATAGGGATAAATATTTATAACAAGATTAATTTAAAAAGCAGATATAGAGTATTAATATATAATAATGCCATTTAAAATGCATGTTAAAATTGATTTAAAAAACAAATTTAAAACAATTAAACCAATTAAGTTGTTGAAACAAACTGTTCAAAAATCATATTGGACCAAGATGGATATATCCAGCCACTAGTTTTGAACCATTTCAGTCGGAGAATGTCCAGTTTACATTTACAAAGATTAGTCATACATACATTTTAAAGTGGGTCACTTAGGGTGAAAATTACAGTAATGCTTAGGATTACTGGGACCCTAAAGTTACACACACACAGAAAGATTTAGATTTGTAACTTTTCAGCCACTGATGTTTATCTTACCTAATTAGTCCTGTTTTTTTGCCTCTTAGAGATTTATATACTTATTTTATACTTAAGTTGATTTGATGAGGCTTTTTTCATGGGAAGAGAAATAAACTTCTGATGAAAAGGAAAAAATGCCTGTTCTTCTTTTTCCTGCTGGATATTCCTAGAAAGAGGAGAGAGATTTAAAATGTTAACAATCAAATGTACAAAAAAAAAAAAAAAAAAAAAGAGGAATCTGGGTACAAACCACTTTCCTTTCGATCAGTCGTCCAGGTTACAGCCCCATTTTCACTCTCACTTCCGCGCTGCCAGCTGCTGTCAAGGCTTTGGGGGATTCTTCAGTGTAAGGTTGCTTCTCAATTTTCTCCCATCAGGCTTAGGATTTAGTTTTCTCAGCTCCCTCAATTTTATTGCTGTTGTTTTCTTTCATTCTCTTTATCCTTGTTAATTTATGTCTTAAAATAATAACAACAACAGCAAGAACTCTTTTCTGTGTTTTTATTGGCGGTTTTGGAACAGAGTGAATAGAAACGTGTATGTTTCACCTGCCATCCTCAAACAATAAAATGTGACAATCCACATAAAATTTGAAGCACGGTTCCCTGGTCAGTGCTGTTCGCTGCTATTATTTTTATTAGTGTGCTTGTTCCCTTTTTAAATCAGACTGCTTGGTCTGCCTCTTTTCTGGCTAGTCTTTCTCCTTGTCCTGTCCAAGCATAGATACTTCCTAAGATTCTGTTCTCCAACCTCCTATTTTTTTAGCTCACCTATGATTCCAATACAGATGGCAACTAAATATACATATTAACTCCTATCTCTTCTGGGCTAGAGATCCATTTTTCAACCATCAGCATGACCCCAACACTTGCGAACCTTAGAAGCTTGGTGCTGAATTGGATGCTCATCTATCCATACACCCAACTCTTCTCCTCCAGACATCTATTTCTTTTCTTTTTCTTTTTTCTTTCTGGAGTTGGCATCACCAAATCCTTGAAGCCTTGAAATCTGGCTTTTAGGTCAACTGCCTTATTCTCCCTTAGCCCCTCCGTTCAATCATTTATCAAACCATGTAGCTTCCCCCTTGGAAATGGCTTTTGTTTCCCTCCTTTTTTCTCTGCTTATCCATGGACCACTCAACATCCCTGTTTTCCATCTCCCATCTCACCTCACTCAAATCTACCTTACTGGCCACTGAAGATTTCTTCCTAAAGGGCAGTTCTTGATAATGACTAAATGAACTAAATATTCAGCCTTATCCTTAACACTCATGTAGAGGTTCTCTAGACAAGGCAGAGTACAGTAGACATTTACAAGCGTTTAATTTAGCATTTGACCTTTGACTGTTTATAAGTGAGTCTCTAAAAGGCCAGAGACATTTGCTAATTTACTATTTGCCTGAAGCACAAGTTCAATTCACAGCTATAAAGTCGGTGACAAAAAAGTCACTTAATTATAAGCGTGCTTCCAACTCTCCCACCGCCACACGGCAATCTGGCTTTGTTGTTTTCTACGTATCATCATGTATTTAGCAATTTTTATTGAGGTTCTGAAGGGAGCACATACATTTTTCAATTCCATTTTACTGTCTTTTAGAACAAAAAGTACATGCTAGAAATGGCAGTTGGGATTTTTGTTGTTTTACAAATCTAACTCTTGGGTCAAGGGTTACCATACTGGCTAATCCTTAAAAATGCCCAGTGCTTCCTGGTTTCCAGAGCTTTGCTCCCACTGTTCCCTCCCCCAGTGTTTTCATTGTCTATTGCTACATAGAAAACCACCCCCAAACCTAGTGGCTTAGAACAATAATCATTTATCTGCTCACAAGTGTATTTACAATTTGGGCAATATTCTAAGATAGTTTGTCTCTGTTCCATGTGGTGTCATCTGGAGGGGCTCAAGATACAGCATCTACCTCCAAGATGGCTCACTCAGAAGGCTGGTTGCTCATGCTGGGTGTTGCTGGGAGTTCAGATAAAGCCTTGGGGGTTGAGGGAGCATGGCTAGGGCTTGAATTTCCTCCACATGGGCCTCTCCAGGTGACTGTTTGGGCTTTCTCATTACATGGAAGCTGGGTTCCAAAAGGGAGGAAACAGAAGCTGCCATAAATTTTTAATGCCTGGGCTCAGAATTCCCAGAATGCCATTTCCTCCACATTCTACTGCTCAAAGCAGAAATAGGCCTAGCTCAGATTCAAAGAGAGGGCACATAAGCTCTAACTCTTGATGGCAGGAGTGGTGTGCGTGTACCAAAAAAGGGAAGTTTTTTGGGGCTGTGTTTGAAGACTAGCTACTACCATCCACCTTTTGGCCATAATACATTTCCTTCCCATATGAAAAATATACTTATCTCCTTCCCTAAGATATCAAAATATCTCATCCCATTATACATCAGTTCATAGTCTAGGACAGGGATGAACAAATCACAGCCTGAGGGCCAAATCTAACCTGTGGGCTGTTTTTGTACAGCCCCTGAGATAAGAATGGCTTTTAGATTTTTTTTACAGGATTATAAAAAACAAAAACAAAGAGTAATAAGTGACAGGGATCACACATGTGACCTGCAAAGCCTAAAATATTTACTATCTGGCCCTATACAGGAAAAGTTTGCCAGCCCCTGGTCTAGGATATCAGCATCTAAGTCAGATCCAAGTGCAGATGTGGCTTCTTGGGTGTGGTTCCTTGACTATGGCTCCTCAGACATGGTTCCTCTTGATCTGAAGACCAGTGGACTAAGGGGACAAAATATCTGTCTCTCACATACCCAATATCTAATGGTAAGGTAGGGACAGAAACTCTATAATAGATACTCCCATTTAAAAAGGGGAGAATAGGAGAGGGACATGGAAGCTGGTCCATAGCAATTCTGAAACCCAGCTTGTCGTATGATATCACTTCCTTACTTATGCTCACTCCTGCTCTTTGGGAATAATTCTCAGTGGCTCTTTCATCCTTCTTGAGTTATCTTCCCTTTTGGAAACAGCTCATAATTGCAAATGGGTAGCTTCCTCAGCCTGCTTCCTGCCTATAATATCGAAGGTCCAGAGGCCTCTTTTCATTATGAATAGTCTCTATTTCAGTGCAAGCTAGTAGAGATCCTTAAAAAACCAGAGGTTTCTTATACTTAAAGTTATAATCATCTCCCTTAGGCAAAAGCTGTACTCATATTTCTTGCCAAGACAGTCCCTTCTCTACCTTTTGACACTATTGTAGGACAATGTCATTTAGATCCCCAGAAGCCCTGCTGTCTAGTTGAAAGGATCTATGAGGTACTACCTTAAATTTTTCTGAGATATTAATTTATCTATTATTGCATAACAAGTTATCCCAACACTTAATGGCTTAAAACAACAAACTGTTATCTCACAGTTTCTGTTGGTTAGGAATCCAGGCTCTGCTTAGCTGGGTCCCTCTGCCTCAAGGTCTCTCAAAGGTTATAAACTAAGATGTCAGCCAGGGCTATGATCTTGTCAACCTGATTTATGTCAGTTTTTTTTTTTTATTTTTTTTTTAAAGAATTAAATGTGGTCAAACTGTATTTCTTAATATTTTTTCTTTTTATAAAAGCCAACTTCTTAAATTTATTTATTTATTTATTTTTGGCTGTGTTGGGTCTTCATTTCTGTGTGAGGGCTTTCTCCAGTTGCGGCAAGCGGTGGCCACTCTTCATCGCTGTGCGCGGGCCTCTCACTGTCGCGGCCTCTCCCGCCGCGGAGCACAGGCTCCAGACGCGCAGGCTCAGTAGTTGCGGCTCACGGGCCCAATTGCTCCACGGCATGTGGGATCCTCCCGGACCAGGGCTCGAACCCGTGACCCCTGCATCGGCAGGCAGACTCTCAACCACTGCGCCACCAGGGAAGCCCGATTTATGTCAGTTTACCATAACAAGATAATACAACTTGGTGGCTTAAACAATAGACATTTTTTTCTCACAGTTTTGGAGGTTGGGAAGTCCAAGATTAAGGTGCCAGCCATTGGCGTTTGGTGGGGGCCCTCTTCCTGGCTTGCAGATGGCCATCTGTAACCTCACATGGCAGAGAGAGCAGAAACTCTAGTGTCTCTTCTTACAAGGGCACTAATCCCATCATGGAGGCTCCACCCTCATGATCTCATCTAAACCTAATTACCTCTCAAAGGTTGTACATCCTAATACCATCACATTGGGGATTAAGGCTTCACAATATGAATTTGGGGAGGATACAAACATTCAGTCCATAACAGATTTCATCTAAGGCTGCACTTAGGGGAAGATCTGCTTCCAGGCTTACTCGCATGGTTGTTGGCAGGATTCAGCTCCTTGTGGGTTGTTGGACTGAAAGCCCCAGTTCCTTGCTGGCCCTTGGATGGAGGCCTCCACCATTCCTTGCCACATGTGCCTCTCTATCAGGCAGCTCACATCACAGCAGCTGGCTTCCATCAAAGGCGGCAAGTGAGAGAGCAAGAGAGGGTGTGTAAAATGGGAGCTGTGGTCTCTTTGTAATCTGACCTTGGAAGTGATATCTATCACTTTTGCCATGCTCTTTTCATTAGAAGCAAGTCACTATGTCCAGCCCACACTCACAGGGAAGGGATTACACAAGGGCTTGAACACCAGGAGGTTGGGGATCACTGGGGGGCCACTGTAGAGGCTGCCTACCACAGGGTCTTCTAGCTACATCCTTGTCTTGAACTTTATCTAAGGCCAGGTTTTCCTGGTAGCAACCTGGATTTAACCTTTGCCCCAGGCCATTTTTTATTTTGAGAGTTTTGTCTTCTGGAGAATCTAGGAATGAAGAAGTTTTATTTCAAATCCAGCAAGTCCTGGCTTCTTTAGGTTTCCTCCAGATTCTGACTGAAAATGGAACAGTTCCTTTTTTCTTTAGCTCACCTCACTTCTCTTGTGCTAGATTATAAGCATCTACAAGAAACCATCCAACCCTTTTGACATTCTATCCAGATCTAGCTAGATCCACATGTTCATTAGGTATCTCTTCTTTCATGCAATAGCAGGCTAGTTTGGCTAATTGTTCTTCCAGTACATACATGGGGTCTCCTTTTCTCCTGCCTGCAGTGACAATACTCTCATTGTCTTTTAACAGTGCTCTTCAGGACCTCCCCGGCAGTCCAGTGGTTAAGACTTTGTGCTTCCACTGCAGGGGGCATGGGTTCGATCCCTGGTCAGTGCAGGAAAGAAGAAAAAAAAGAAAGAAAAGAAAGAAGGAAAGAAGGAAAGAGAGAAAGAGAGAGAGAGAGAGAGAGAAAAAGAAAGAAAGGAAGGAAGAAAGAAAGACAGAAAACCCCAATGCTCTTCACTAGCAGACTCCTCAAAGTTCTTCCAGCTTCCATCTTCCACCTGATCCCAAAGCCACTGCCACATGTTTTGTGTTTTTGTGATGGCAGGATCCCATTTCTAGGTATGCGAATTATGTTTCAGTTTATCTACTGCTGTATAACAAACCACCCTAAAACTTAGTGTTTTAAATATCACATATTAATGCATATATGTAGAATCTAGAAAAATGAACCTATTTGCAGGGCAGGAATAGACATAGAGACATAGACATAGAGAATGGACATGTGGACACAGGGTGGGGATGGAGGGAGGAAGAATTGGGAGATTAGGACTGATGTATATACACTACCATGTCTAAAATAGATAGCTAGTGGGAACATGCTATAAAGCACAGGAAGCTCAGCTCAGTGCTCTGTGACTACCTAGATGGGTGGGATGTGGGGGGTGGGAGGAAGGTCCAAGAGGGAGGGGATATAGGTATACATATCGTTGATTCAGTTCATTGTACAGCAGAAACTAACACAACATTGTAAAGCAATTATACTCCAAAAAAAACACCCTTAGTGTTTTAAAACAAAAGCATTCACTTTTTTTGCTGACAATTTTGCAATTTGGGCGACTCAGTGAAGACAGCTCATGTCTCTTCCATGTGGTGTCAGCTGGGGCAGATCAACTAGGGCTGGAGTATCCACTTCCAAGATAACTCACTCACAAGGCTGGCAATTGGTCGCAGCTGTCTGCTGAGAGCTCAGCTGTAAGCTGGGGGCCTAATTCTCTTCCAGTGGGCCTCTCCACGTGGCTACGTGGGCTCCCATAAATGTTGGAGGGAAGTGATTGAATCTCAGAACTATTTTAGGAGGTAAAAATCAGGATGTTGCACAACAACGTGAATATACTTCACACCACTAAACCATACACTTTAAAGTGGTTAAGACGGCAAATACAATGTTGTGTGTGTGTTTAGCCACAATTGAAAATTAATAGATAAAATCAGGGGAAGGTGGTGATCGCCTGGAGGTGGGTGGGGGCAGGGGTGAGGGAGAGAGATGTGTTAAGAATGACAAAAACTAGTCAAACACAGCCTCTGGCTTCAAAAACATTTTTGGTCCAGCAGAGGTTGTAGAAGAGTTAACAGAAAATCACAACACATGTGCTAGATACTGCAGCTTTCTGCCATGGTACTAACAGAGTTACAAAGCCCATGCCATGCAAATTGCCTCAAAATAGACCTTTAACGCCTGCAATTCCCAGAGACGAACATTTAAGACATAATTATAGGTTTGGATTTCTTAAAGCAAACTTCAAAATGAACACTGCTGGAGAAACAGAGATGAGGAATGAAAACTACAGGTCCCTATCAATCTAACAAGTAACCTTCCAGGCCAGAAGCAATGAAGTAAAGTGGTGGGCAGGGCGAAAAGCAGGTGTTTCTTGGTCATTAGCCCTGTTTTTCTAGGGTATAAAATCCCTTTGTTGTCTTAGTATGTCTAGAAACTATTGCTACTGAGGAGATCTCATGTTGAAACTTTCTTTTTTTTAAGTAGTAAACAGGTCATAAAGATCATTTATATCCTGAATGAATGTACATCCCCTCCCCCAACTCTTTTGCCTCACTCACAAAGTTGTATAAATACCCAGTCTATTTACAGATTTTCATTGAGTTTTGCTGGCAACTTAACTCGATTGTTCTTCCAAATAAGTCTAAACCATTCTTCATAGAAAGGGCAAAATAGGAGTCCCTCTTTTCCTGGTATGTTACCCCATCCCCAGGGTGTTTTCTGAACATATGCTGAATTTCACACTCACCATTGACTATATGTTATAGATTTCCCTGCTTTATTGTAAATTGCCTGATGTGTCTGTCAGTTGACTGGCTGAGTGGTGGTCTTGGGCCCCTGTGCTGAGTGGTGTGATTTTATTTTTTAGTTTTTGAAATCTCATCAGTTGTCCCATTCTGCACAAGTTCTCTATCTAGGGTCTCCCGCAGCAAAATAATGACTGAAGACCACTTCCATGAATCTGCCTAGTGCCTTTGTGGTGCTCTCCATGCCGAGACGCCTCGGCTAATTCAGTCCCTTCTGCAAGGTCTTGGAAGGATCTGTTCATATCATTCAAGCCCTAGAATCAATACCTGATGAGAATGTGTTCATTCATTCAAAAATAATTATTGAGTGCCTACTCTGTGTTAGGCACTGTCTCAATGTTGTGAACACAAGAATAAACAAGCCAGACAAGGGTCCTCTCATGGAACTTATTCTCATTTTTTATTCCAGAGGGTTTTGACTTTTAACAATGGACAAGGTGCAAACTTGGCTTCAAGACAAAGGAATCAGGTTCTCTGCTTGAGATTAAGCCACATTTCCTTGGATGGGGGTAGGGGAGGTTCTCCAAGCACACTAGAACCACCCAACATCCACCTACTCGTAAGTGGAGTCTGACGGGGACTATCAAGGACTAGGTCAATTGTCATTTTTCTTGGTCCTCTGCCAGGCTCCATGAAGACAATGCCTTTCTGTGGAGTGTATTCAGGAACAGGCAAGAAAGGCCAAGGAGGGCATAGTGCCGGCATTATTGGTCAGCACAGGGGCCCAAGACCACCACTCGGCCGTTGCTCAGAAAGACATTGCCCCCTCGTGGTTCCTTATATAACTGAAGGAATAATAACTGTACCCTTGCCCCTTCTGAACTTCAGTTGCAATTTCAATAGACTCTTGGTTTATTTTCATCCGGGGGACATTTTTTTTTTTTCCCTGTAGAGAGAAATGACAACATGACAGCAATATAATCTCTTTATCAAAATCTCCAGACTCCCCCCAACACCAGAAAAATCCAATATGTAAATCCAAGTATCAGTACTGTTTTTTTTTCCTCTTCAAAATGCTCTTAAAGCAAATATTTTCTGTGCTTTCTACCATCTGAACCAGGATCGGCGGTGACGTTGCTGCGGAGTTGTTTGGGGTATCTTGTCTCCACAGCACCTCTTTCAATTCCCTAAAAGCAGAAGCCTTATCTTCAACTCCGCCGCCACCCCCATCCCATTCCCAGGAGCACTTAAACCAGTCCGGGGTAAAGAATGTCTAGTGGGGGAGGAGGGCGGGGGGTTGGGGGCGGAGACAAACAGTGAAGCAAGCAAATAATAATTGGAAGTTGTGATTGTCATCGTGCTGGAAGGGAACAGCGTGATGTGAGAGAGAATTCCTGGGAGTGAGAAGTGAGGGAGAAATCTACCGATGTTTGGAGTTTTAAATTATGTGTTTGTAGCAGTCACTAAGTTTGAAAGCTTAAAGTTCTCAATGGCACAGGGAAAGTGGAAATTAATCATGTCAGCTCCCAGGTATGGTAGATTTAACTGGGCCCAATGGGTGCCAGGTGCTATAGTTTTATCTATCAACCTATAATTTCCTCTAATAGCAAACTCCTGGTAGATAAATAGAACTACTCCCATTTCACAGAGGGGGAAACAGAAACAGGCAGTTCTTCCTTCCGAGGTTGGTGCGTAAACAAGCATAGTGCGCTGACGTCCCAGAACGCCGACTCTCCCTTCTTTCAGCGGCTTTGACCCTCTGAATATCATCTGTCTTGGCCTCCAGTTCGCCTGGCAGTGAGAAATATTCCCTCAGCCAACAAATATTTATTGAGCGCCTACTGTATACCAGAGAGCGTATTCAAATAGCCATGGGATTCAAAAGATAAACAGGGCCCGGTCTCGTCTTCCAAAAAGGATCTCCCAAAAGAGTAAGAGAAGCAGCCAGGTAAACAAATAATTCCAGGACAGTCTGAAAAGGGCTGTAGAGGAGTCTGAACAGGGGCGGCGGGTGCGGAGACGCTGCAGAGGTTTCCGAGGACCCGGCGTCGGAGGTGGGTTTGAAGCTGCGCTCTGAAAACGCCGGCCCGGAGCGGGCTGCCCCCGGATGTTACTCGAGTTCTCGCGTCCTGTCATTTCAAGCTGCCGACTAGGAAGGGAAGAAATAGGTCTAAGCCGGTACTGAAAAGGAGGGGTAGGGATTGGGGTGCGAATCCCTCGTGAAGAGCAAGCAAACAAAAGTAGCACATCACACTTCCCGGTCCTCGCGCGGGCAGGGCCTGACTGCCCGAAGCCCCTCTCCAAGCTGCGCAAAACGCCCGGCGACCCCCAGGGACCGTGCAAGCGGTAGGACCTGCCCTTCTTCCCTCCCCCCTCCTCGGCCCTCGCCCTCCGACCTACCGCGGCGTCGGGGGCTGGGGTCCGCCGCTTCCGCCGCCGCCCCGCCGCCCCTCCCCGGCGCGCGCCATCCGGCCGCGGGGCAGCCGCCCTCGGCGCAGCCCCTCCTCCCGCGGGGTCTTGCCGTCCCGCGTCCCGTTCCTCCCGGCTCCAGCCGGCAGCCCACGTCCAGGGAGGGCGGAGAGAGGAGGAGGAGGGGAGGGAGGAGAGAGGGGAGGGAGAGAGGGAGGCAGGCGAGAGAAGGGGAGCTGCTTAGAGCCCGTACTTCCCAGAGCCAGCCAGGAGCGCGCACACAGCGGCTCTCCGGGTCCCAGCCGCGCCCCGCTGCCCCGCACGTCCTCCTCCTCCTGCTCCTCTCCGGGTACCCCTCGTCCCCTCCCTCCAGCAGCTGCTACGCTCGGGCAGCGGCCGCCCCCGGCCCCTACTCGGCCACAGCCCCAACTCTCTGGGCTCACTCCTGGGACGCGCGTCCTCGCCCCATCCTTTCTTCCTTCCTTCTCTCGCGCCCGCCCGCCCTCTCCAGGTCTCCCTCTCGGGTCCCGATTGTCTCCGTCCCCTTCTCGGTCCGCCGGCGCCTCGCCCTGCCCCGTCTCTCCCTCGCACTTCCTGAGTCGCCCGCCGCCGCTGTCTCGCCGCGCCGCGGGAGCCCGAGCCCGAGCCGAGCCGCCGCTGCCCCGGCTCCAGCCCCCGCAGCCCGAGGCGCCCGGGGAAGGGAAAAGTGGGCGAGCGCGCCCTCGCCCAGCCCCGCGCCCCAGCCCTGCCCGGCGAGGGAGGACCGGGAAGATGAACAACGGCAGCAAAGCCGAGAAGGAGAACACCCCGAACGAGGCCAACCTTCAGGAGGAAGAGGTACGGAGTGGCTCGGTGTGGTGGCGGGTAGGACCTGGGACGGTGGCCGCGGGCTTTCTGCAAAGTGCGGGCGAGCGGGCGGCCGGCCGGCGGGGCGCGGGTCCCGGGGCGCCGGGCTGCGCCGGGGAGGGAGCGCCGCGGTCGAGGGTTTGTGAATCGTCCTGGCCCCGAGACGCCGCCCCAGACTGTGGCCCCGGGAGGCTGTATCATCGGAGAGTGTGTTTTTGTGGGTCCACGAGCGTCAGCGTGCCTAAAATTGCGTAACTTTGAGGACTTTGCTGAGACCTTTGTAAGTATAATGCTCAGCTTTGTTTGCCCCGGATTTTAAAAGCGGAATCGAGAGCTGACTCCTGGGTGACCTCAGATGATTGGGACCGGGAGGGTCAGCATTTAGCTCTGCGTCTGGGGCTGGAAGTTGTGGGGTGTGTTTGTGTGGCTTAAGGAAGAAAATCGGGTAAAGTTCCTCGTTAAAAGACACCTTCGGTTCCCTGCCCCCCTCCCTTTCAATGTGAAAAGTTCTTGGTGAAATATCTTCCCAGCTGAGGCGTTTTGGATTAATAGATAACTCTTCAGCCGCATTCTTCTCTGATGAGTCAAAGACCCCGAACCTGGATGTTTAGGTTTTGTAAGTTCAGGGGCTTTCCGGTTGTGGGGAGCAGGAGTTGAATACAAGAAGAAGCAAGAAGTTGAATACAAGAGTTTCAAACTTTGCAATTCACCAAGTGACGATCCAGGCTATTTTAGGAGGACTTTGACGCCTGAGCGTCAATTTCATGTGGTGCGTCCGTAACAACCGTAAATATGTTAACGGCTGCAGAGCGTTCCTTTGGTAGAAACAAAATTCGATAAACGTGGGGGGAACTCGTGAACAAATGTTTCAGAATTTTGTGGTTGGAATATTTCTGATATCCTGTTAAATGGCTCAGTTCCTGCAGGTATGTTATCTGGAGCCCAATAAACAATACTTTCCGCCTACTTTTTAAGAAGCCCACGAAACCGACTTTAAACATTCTAAAAGGAACTTTATGTTTAGATGCCAGAAAGTATGCAGTCTCGGTAAAAGCGTTCTTATAGGTATTGCATGCTGATGTATGAGGTTGACCGAAAGGTAAACTGATTCTAAAGCGATTAGGATGTTGAGATTATTATGGAGATACTGTGTGGTGTGTAAACTAAAATTCTGATAGTGAAACCAAAGGTTGCGGAGGATTTAACTAAAACATACAAGCCCTCAGCACTTTGTGCACTTGTAAAATAGGAACTGTTTAAATGGGGAAGACGGAAGGGAGCCCTAAGACCATGCAAAACAAACAAGATTTTACTCTTAACATGGTTGTAAGTGCAACCCAGGTGATTGCTGTGAGCCCCAGGTGAATTGCTGTGAGCCAGAAGTTTGCCTTCTCACCTGAGGAAATTGCCTTCATTATTATAAACTATTATTTTGAAAAGCGTTGCTTACATGCTAGTTGTTTTTTAACTGCAAGTGGAGTACTACCGACATTCCTTCTTTTTCAAAGAGATGGAGCCTTGAATTGCAAGTTCCGCTTTTTTCTTGAAACTTACCTGCTGCTTTGCTATTTGTTTTCCCGACCACTGAAGTAAAATTTTAAAAATAAGTTTGCTTTTTTAAGGAGTTGCTGTGTTTAACTAATTCAGCTAACATACCAAGATAATAATGGCTTCAGAAACCTTTCTGTGTCACTTAGATTGGCGATCTGTTGACTTCTAAGGGTAAGAATATATTACGTGACACCGTCTTTCTCTCTTCACCTGATTGAGAACTTGGAAAGTTAATCAGGTTAAACCAAAGATTTTTTTTGTTTGAGTGTCCCCAGACCATAACCTACTTGACAAAATTAGGTAGAGAAAAGTCACATTTTTCTGCTTGACCCATACAGCTTAACTGCAGACAGCACTGGCATGTTGTCTGCCCTGATCGTGGGCGTCTTAATGTGTGAGGCTTGGGTACTAGTATATTAGAATCAGATGATGCCAGTAACAATCACTGCCTCTTAACCAGTGGGAATGGCATGTGGCTCTAGAAGGTATCAGTTTTCGCAAGACACTTGTTATTTTAAAAATAAGGGGACAGTTAAAAAGATTTCAGAACCCAAGTTGTACAAGAGGTGGAGCAGACAAAACAGATACACCATGAAGAGAGAAGTTTTATAATGTTAAAAATTCAGAAAAAAAAAAAAATTCAGGAAAAGAAAGTAAGTTGGCCTGAATGATCTAGGTAATTTTGCCCTAATTCCCTGTTTGGGGTTTATGTTTGTTTTTGAAAAACTCCTAACCTCTTTTTCCTAACCCTGAAAGCCACAAGTAAAATAAATATGGTATTTGGTGAGTCCCATTAATGTGCTCAGCAATATACAAAACCACTGCCCTGGACCCTTTCCCTGCCCACCCAGGGATCAGCAATTTGTTCTCAAACACATTTAAAAGCCGTGGTCAAGGATTCCAGTAAACAGAACACACACATATACAATGTATTTACACGTAATGACAAGAGAGGAAAAATGTGTTTTGTTGTAGTTTTCTGATAGCCATTGAGCTGATGAGGAAGAGTGAGTCCAGTCATTATTAAGAGAAAATAGTTTCATAGATCATCAGGGTAATTTAGACTTTATCACTTTATAAAATCCAGGGTTGTTTTTTTTTCTACTTTTTAAAAAAAGTGAGTTCCTTTTATTTTCCAGTACATTTCAGCCCTGATTGAGAGCTTCTAAAGCTCATTTGAAACAGTGATACTTGAAACACTTATTTTGGTTCCAATTGAATAGAAGGAACAGACAAGGACTTAGGAGAATTTTTGCAGCTTTTTAGGGTTGGAAGTTTTTGAGAACTTGGGCAGGAAGTAGTCTTCTGCTCTGGGTAGTATTTAAAACTTTGAGGAAAAATAATTTTAAGATTTGGCTAGCCAACTGTAAGAATACATCTGGTTTTCTGGCTTCTAGTATTCTATACATATGTGTTCCTATGCAAGTTGTCCCTGTAAAGAAAAACCAGTTGTCAAAATCTTCTTGGGATCTGAGATTTACAAGGCTTCTGTATGTGTATGTATAGGGCAGTAGATAATTTCTTAGGTAACTTTACAATTAATAAAATAATTCCTAGAATTTGCCTCTAATTTTGGACTAGATGGTATTCTCTTAAAACACTTGGCAGTTCTCACTTGACCGACTTTACTAAAGTTAATAGATATATAAGTAACAGACATAATTTTTTGTCTTATTTAAGTTTCGTATATTGAGACATTCTAGTAGTAGATAGAAATTATTTTTGGTCACTGAATTTTCAAAATGGAAATCAGATAAATAGTAATCTGGTCTTATTTTTACTTTTATGTTATCTGTGTCATTGGGTACTTTTCAGGCTGATTACAAATCATTTCTAAATGGTGTTTTATTATGTTGAAGCACTGATATTAGAGTAATTTCTCCTTAAATTGCTTTTGAACATTCTTGTACTTAAAACTAAAACAGAAAATCTTGGCCTTGTTGGACTGTTGATCAAAAAGATGTTTGTCAGATGTTGGGCAGAAATCACACAAAGTCAGGTCTTCAGAAGTTAATACAAATCTTTTACCTCGCATTCCGCCTTTTAAAGTACTTAGTAATTTTGCCCAAATATTGGGGTCATGAAGAAGTTGTTTCTTAGGTAATCGGCACAGAGAAAGGGTACCATGGTAGTTTGATGCGGCAACGGTGGGTTTTCATTGAGCATTAAGATTAATCTACATTATGACCTGGGGAAAATACAAAATGGTTTTGTACAGTTTAACCAAGTTTGAAGTCTGTTACTCCAAATCAAATCAAATGTAATAAACTTATATTTCAATCATAAATAGGATTTGGTGACAGTGTTTTGGATGAAAATGTGGTGACTTCATAGTAAAATGATGCTGCAAGACCACTGCCAATATGGCATGCATTTCTGAGTTATTTTTCCAGTAGTGGTTTTAAAATTTCCCTGATAAACCCTTATGCTCGCTTGTCATCTGTTTCTACCGGCATTTGTTTGTTGGATAGATAGATTGGATGCTCTTATTTGAGGACCGAAGCCTTTGACGTTTGTGATGGGGCAGTAAAGTGGGAATTCTTGTGCACTGCGATGGGGATATGAATCACGGCAGCTTTCGGAAGGACTTGGCACTGTATATGAAAATTTCAAGCCCTTTGATTCCGTGCTTTTATTTTTAGAAATTTACCCTAAGGAAATAATACGCATGCACAAAGATTTATTTCAAGGGATGATTATTAGAGTTATTTATGATAGGGAAAATTCACAGAGACTCTATGCCTAACAGCGAAATTGCTAAGTAAATCATGGTCTGATTCCTCAAAGAGAATATTAGGTAGCCGTTAAAAGCCACATTTTTAAAGAATGTACGTGTGTGCGTGCGTGCATGTAAATTTTTTTTTGGTGGCTTAAAACAACAGAAATCTCTTCTCTCTCAGTTTTGGAGGCTAGAAATCTGGAGTCAAGGTGTTACCATTGCCGCCCTCTGAATGCTGTAGGAGAGAATCTGACTTTCTCTTCCAGCTTCTCTACATTTTAATTGAGGGGTTAATTCTCATGACATAAAGTGAAAAGAGCAAAAATAAAAGTTTTATATTATGTGATGCCAATTAAAAAAAATAACCAAACATTAATAAAAAAAACTATCTGGTGCATTACAGATCATTTTGTTTACTTTCTGGTGCTTTTCTGTGTTTTCTAAATTTTCTGTAATGCACATAGGAACAAAAGCAATTTTATGTCTTTTCTCTTAGATTTCAATAACTTCCCTTGAAATATCTGTAGGTGTCACAAAACCATTGGGTTGGTCACATTTCATTTTGCTCCCAAGCCTTGCCTGGGGAATCAGGCCTCTGATCCTCACAGCCTTTCCTCATAATGTTTATCTCATTCCCTTATCCTGTCTCTTCCTAGTGATCTTCAGCTGCTCTCCTTGTTCTAACATGCTTTCTCAATCCATCCTAACACGCACTGCTGGGTCCTCTGGTACCCCAGCTCCTTCAGCACTCAGTGAAGTCCAAATATGACACTCAAGATTGCTCCTAAGGTACCACCGTACATACTCTGCACACCATTTGTTTCAACCACCCTTTCCCTCTTGGTCTAGCTTGAACTGCTTTCCAGGCAAAAGTCAAGTTTCAGCCTACATTTTGCAAGATCTCATCACCTGAATGTCCTATCCCAAAGAGAGGCTTTTCCTCAGAATTCCAGAAGATACATTATGTTATCTCCATTTAACTCCTGGATCGTTACATTTCATTTTGGGGGTTTTTTTTGTTTGTTTGTTTTCCTTTAAGATCTATACCGTCTTATCACAGTGTTTCCAATCCCCAACACCTACCCAAAGTTGGTACCCAGCACAAGGTAAGTACCACACTCTTACACATGTATGCACATATAATTCTTTATAATTTATAAACATATGAAATATCCTTACTGGTAGGGATGGTGGTGATGACCTTGAATAGGTAAGCTGTCACAAAGCAGCCACTTCCTTAATGTGGGGTTTAGAGCCGGTTATGGATGGATGGATCCTCTGGGAAATGATCTCCCCCACCTGTCACCTTGCAGCCTCCGTTTGCGCCCACGGGCCAGTGTGCTTGGTTTATCCGACAGCCACTGCCAGTGTGGGCCCGCTCATTTTGAGGTGCAGTTGGGTTTTCACTATTAGAATTTGGTTTTTGCTGTGGGATTCATTTTGACCTTTTGGACAGGGGCTTCTGGAAGCTCTGGTTCAGTGGTGCTAGAACAGCATTCCCAAAGGAGGCTGCCTTGTGTGATGGCCACTTTGGAATGTTTGTGTTCAGTTTCATTTGGCACCTTAGTGTCTGCCTTGGGGGTAGGGGAAAGGGAATGCAAATGTTCCTCTTGAACAGTGCTTGCTTTGGTCAAAGAAAAAATGTAGGAAGGAATGAAGAGAATGAACCTTAGTAAGAGCTGGGGCAAAAGTGGCGGCCTGGCTCTCTGGGCTTGAGGCCAGCAGGGACCAGGTCTTTAAATTGATGCTTTGTTGATATGAGGGCATCGTGGGAGGGGGGGGGGGATGAGCTTATCTGTCCATGCGGATGACTTGGGTATGATTCCTTGAACTCACATCCCTATCTTTAAGTGTACGGGGAGGATATTGCAAACCACTTCAGTGCGCTGTGTGTGTTGGAGCGAGCAGGGAGTGCTCGACTGGGGAGCTTATCAGAACAGAGTTGCCTAGTTTGTTGCCTAGTCGTCTTTGCCGAGCGCCGGAAAAAGAAAATACTGAAATACTTGATCCGGGGAAATTTTCAGACATCTTTTTAGCCGTTCACTCAGGTAAGAATTGTTAACTTTTGAGTATTCTGTGTCAAGTACTGGCCAAGCACTTTATGTGTATCACGTGACTCATCCTCACAATGAGCTAATGTAGGTATTACGGTGATGAGGACCCTCGTTATATGGGGAGGTGACTGAGGCACTGAGAGGCTGAGTGACTGGGGCCTTCACGTTCAGATTCTGGGGGGCCCAAGATCTGGGACAAAAGCTCTTACTCCAAGTTTCGCCCAGGTTTAGTGGCGATGGCCCTGTGTAAACAGGTACAGTAAAGCACTGTGTTGAATTAAGTGAGGCGGTAGTTGGAGTTGGGAACCAGTGGGCAGCACAGGGAGGGGGTGATGGAGCTATATACATGAAAGACAGCTTTAAAAAAAGGTGATATTTGAGATTTTTTTTCCAGATGAAGAAGGGTTGAGACAGGAGGGGAAAGATTGTCTAGTCAAAGGGATTGGCCTTCAATGAAGATAGAGGTTTAAAAGGGAAAACAAGCAGGAGAGGAAGGGAAGTCAGGATATGAGGGGGAGGGAGGCATGGGAACGGGAGGGAGGCATGGGAGGGGGATGGAGGCATTGGCGGGGGAAGGATAGAGGAGCTCTCCTTCCATGCCAGGGACCAGGAAAGACTCTTCCTGTGATGGGAGCTGGGCTTCTGTGCAGCGGGGACTTGGAGTTCTGAGATGTTCCTGTGGCAAAGGGGATACAGTGGATTTGGAGGCTAACACTGAAGGAGTCCTGGTCTCAAAATTAGGCAGTGGCTGGCGGTGGTGATTGAGCCGGGCGGGAGAGGTGTTCAGGGCCTGCAGTAACTGTCAGGTGCTCAGGAGAGAAGACTAGGAGTTCCATCCGTGGAGCCTCTTGGGTTTCTCTTTTGGATGACTAGCTAAATGGTGGTTGTATTTGTAGAAGTAGAAAATACCTGGAAGGGGAAGGAAAAGAAGGCAACTGAGAGGTTGGGTTTGAGGTGCAGAGGAGAGGTCTTTCAGAACAATTGAAGATTATATAGCTAGCAATCGAAAAGCTGTATAATATGAACTGAGTGCCCAGAAAATTAGAGAGGGCGTGGGACCCTTCTTCCTAGGAAACCTTGTGAGGGTAGGCAACAAAAGATGGACAATTTACTTAAAATTTGAAGCTGTGTTTTTAAAAAAAAAAGGGGGTGGGGTGGAGAACTGGAAATTCTCAGGAAAAATTGAAGCAAATTTTTTAAAGTACTCTTTTAATTTAGGAACATAAGAATGTATTGCATATATCTGCCTAGTTATAATAGTGTTCAGGATACTTAACCATTTGAAAGCCCGATTCAGGGGAGCTTAAAAAACTCTGGGTATATATAGTATTATTTCATATACTTTTTGATTGTTTGTTTTCATCAACAGTCTTTGCAAATTGTTTTCCTCTAAAATTTGCAGTTAATTCTCAGGCTTTTACTTAAACTTTTCTTCTCCCAACCCTGTACCTAGAAGGGACATAACATTTGTAGATGGGTTTGGGAGGTAAAGATGGAAGGCCTGGAGAGGCTTGAGTATTTGTATAAGAAAAAATTTCCCCGAGTTGCTTTGTTCTTTTTTTCATTTTATGGGGGTGGGGGGAGTTAGAATGAGCCTTTGGCTAGAGCCCAAAGTCATCTCTTGCGTGGGTCATATTTTCAATTTATTCATTTCGTGCTTTCCTAAAAGTTTGCTACATTTTCTGCTCACAGCTAAGTGTCAACTCGTGAATAAAGAAAAACGGTCCAGGAATTTAAGGAAAACAACAATTGCATTTGTATTTCTCGTAGGTTTTAACCCTGCTGCAATCATTATGATGCACATTATGTAGAATACTGGAGAAAAAACCGGAAATGGCAGTAATAAATGCCAATCACACCAGGAAGACGGTTCCAAATTCCAGGCTGTAATACAGTATTGTTACACAAATTTAAAACGCTGAGGGAATGCCAAAGCAGCCTAGATCAATCATGTCAGCCCCTAGGATTTTGCAAAGGTACAGAGAAACCTAGGAGTCTCAAAATTGAGGTACATCTCACCAACCCATGAAAAGAAGTTAGAGACTAATTTCTACTTTCAGTTAGTCTTTACTTCTCGTGAGTTGATTTTTTTTTAAATGACGTTCCTTTCTCTGCTCTTCCTAAATTCTTATGTCATCAGGTAGATATGCTGGCAGAAGGCCAACATTTTTCTAAGAAATCCTAGAGATAAAACAAATTTTTTTTTTTCCCCTCGAATCCCCAGGATCCTGTTTTGTGAACTTTTCTCTTATGCCCACCTATAGGATAGATAGTTTTGGCCTCATGAGAGAAGGGACAGCACAGAAAGTGTTATCTTTTTACAGAAGTAGCAGAATTTCCTTTGTGCTGGGAGGGGAAGTGCTACAAAAGTGTAATTACTTTACCCAGCATGTGCGATTTACAGGACTTAAAATGTGTGAGTTTCCAAAGAAGCATCTGTTTTTAAATACAGTATCCCTCTAAGCCGGCAGGATGTGTTTTGGGGCAGGGAAGGGACACACACACACACACGCATGTGTTTTGGGGCAGAGAAGGGACACACACACACACACATGCACGCACGCACGCGCGCGCTTCTGTCCTGTGCCTGCCCTGGGATGCTGGGTGACGGGAGACTGAAAACGTTGGTAATTGCTTTTCCTCCGGGCCTGGCTTATCCTTAGAAGGAACATGAGCTGTCCTGGAGTCCAGTCGCCGTGTTCTGATTCTGCCTTCTCTCCTCTCTACCCTTCTAAGCCTGTTTCCTTCTTTACCAAGACCTCCAAGCATTTTCCCAGCAATTAGCAAAAAAAACTGGTTAGAGCTAGGGCTGAGACCATTTTTGTTACAAAAATTTTTTTCAGTCTTACTGCGTATGTGTAAGAAAATTGGAGGGAGAATTGAAGATCAGGTGCATGTCCAAATATAATCAAACTTGTAAAAGCATGTATGGATTTTGGCACATTAATTCACTAAGCATCTACTGAGTAGTGTCTACTGTTTTAAGCGTTGCACATTATTTTTTTAATTTCTATTTTATTTTGGAGTATAGTTGATTAACAATGTGTTAGTTTCAGGTGTACAGCGAATTGATTCAGTTATCCCTATACACGTATCAATTCTTTCTCAAATTCTTTTCCCATTTGGGTTATTACAGAGTATTGAGCAGAGTTCCCTGTGTTATACAGTAGGTCCTTGTTGGTTATATGTTTTAAATATAGCACATTTTACATTAAGCATTGCACTTTAACAAACCCAATGAAGTGTTCTCATCCCATGTTGAGGGATAAGGAACCTGAGGCTCTGAGAGATTAAGTAATTTGTCTGACGTTTTATTTGCAACTAGTGGTAGGAGATTAAACTCTCCAGCAGTGTGCAAGGTTCATGTGATCTGGGCCCTGCTGGTCTTCCTGACCTCATCCACCAGGAATCACAGCTTCATTCGTTATGCTTCAGCTGCTTGGGCCTTACTTAGGTATCTCCAGCTTGCCAAACATGTTCCTGCCTCAGGGCCTTTGTGTGTGCTCTTCTGTCTGCCTGGGAAACTGTACACCCAGATGTTCCTGTGGCAGCCGCGTCCTTGGCATTCATTCAGATGTCAGTTCAGATGTCACCCAGGGAGAACTTTGACCTCCAAGTTCAAAGTATCCCCACATTCCCAACCACTGTCCCATCCTTCTTATTTTATTTCCCAGAGAGTACTTTTTACTCACTGACTTTACCTTGGGTACTTGTCTTGCACTCCTAGAATGTGACTCCTGTCTTGTTTCGGGCTGTAACTCCAATGCCTAGAACTGCCCAACGTTTGTTATTTGTTAAATGACGGGAATACAAACCAACCTGTCAAATTCTGAGGCCCGTACAATATACCGCATGGTCCTAAGTCTTTTCCAGCAGTTTTTAGATTACATTTTAATGCTGCCTTCAAGATGATCATTTCTGGATCCCCATCCCCCTGTAATTACATCAGAAAGTACAATTACCACCTGCTGTTAAGCCAGAAATTTGGGATGGTAAGTGATTGATCCCATGGAGATGGGGGCTGGGGAGGGGAAAAACAGGTTTTCATACGTAAAGGAATCCTTCCCTTTGTCCAGTTAGAATGGAAAACAAGTTATACGTATTTCCACAGAAGCAAGAGTGAAATGTGGGCCGCCCATGGAGTGACAAGTAAAAGTAGGGCAAGATGACTTTGATTACTGTTTTGCAGATGTGCTGTTGGGTTGCAAAGAGTTAATGTTAATAACCCAGGTGGAATTGATTTGGAGATAGACTTAGCACTCACTCTCAGCCCTTTGAGTTAGTCTAGCCTCCAGCTCAATGTGCTTTCCTCCCTCTGCCTACAAAGGGAAAAGGCACCCAGCTCAGGATAAGGCGGGCTTTAGCTAGCCAAATCCAGCCTGTAAGCACCTGTGTGGTAGCTACCCGGCAGCGGCTGATCTGAGCCCTGGGAACCCTGAGGCCGGCACCTCACAGCCGCAGATGATACCCACAAGTCAGCCTCACAGACGCAGGACCTGTGTTTCCTCACTTTGTAAAGCACAACAGGTGACGTGTCAGGATGTAGACATCTAAGTCATCCTTACTTTGGTCATCAGACTGCCTGTTAATTGAGCTCACTGAGGCACTCATGAAAGTGCAGGCCATTGGATTATCCTCATTTATGGCATTTATGTCATAATGCTCGACCTTGAGCAAACTTTTTAAATTTTACCATCATCTACTGTCTGATAGTCTTATAACCAGTGGTATATAAATCCTTATATTAGTCGGTTCTTGACCAAATCATCAGTACTCTTTTTTAAATTACTGCACCGTTTTTGTTTCCTAAGGGACGTACGACAAGTCATTTAAGTGTCTGTTTCCCCGAACTAAAACATAGGGGTGGACAGACAACGCCTGCTGTGCGTTGAGAGATCTGTAATTCCTCTGCCGTTTTTCTGCTTCATCCCACTTCTCCTCTCCCCTGTGCTGTGCTGGCACGCCAGCCCAGATACATCCGGGGTGGAGGGGGATAGGCTGTTTGCGGGGAATGGTTTTAAGCCTGAGATTGTTTTGTTTTTGTTTTTTACTGAGAAAATCCGTGCCCCTCCTGGAGAAATGGGTGGGAGTTTCTGGGTGTGAGCTAACGGCAGGAAATGACCCTCTCTAAACAAAAGGACTCTTTAAGGCCCATCCTGAGTCTTTGTGTTTTGAGGAGGGGTTATACAGAAAACCAGAGCTAGGAAATTAATCTCTGCTTTAGCCATGCGAAGGGAGGGAAGGGAGAAAGGAGAAAATTCCTTCCCTGCTCACCTTCCCAAATGTCCAAAGTGTCAGGCAGTACCCAGTGTGAGCGCTGGAGAGGTTTAAAGTAAAATGGGACACACTTTTTGGGACAGTGTGGCTTCATAACCCCAACACGCCAAAAGGAACCAGGTGGGGCAGAACTATACCCACCGTGACCTTCAGCTTTAACCTTGGCTTTTAGCTGCTGCTTGAAAAACCCATCACCAGCAGGATGCAGAAATACAGAACGGGGAAAGGAGAAGAAAGGGATATTTTGTATGATCTATTAGTTGGGGTGCTGTGATTTGCTACTGAAGACCCTATGGATAAATCAAAGATTTGAATACTGCATTAACTACCATCTTCATTTTTTCTAAATCTTAACTGATAAGAGCCAGTGACTTCTGCCGCTTGACTAACAGAAGGCATTTGTAATCATTTCTGTGTTAGATAGCAGGCCCATGTGAAGAAATGTTGGGCCTTGCCCCTGCTTTGGAATGCTCCTTCTTTCTCTTCACTCTAAAGTGACCATTCATTATATCAGTATTTATTCAGCAGGATCCTGAATTTATATTGCTAGGAAAGTAGTTCTGTCTTATCAAAATTATTTTGCCTTTACAGATTCTTGCTGACTTGCAGCAATGAACTTCTTCTAGGCACACCTTTTTTTTTTTTTTTTTTTTTTTTAGGAATATAAATCTTCCCACTAATAATTAGAAACACACATTTTTGTTGAAAGTGGTTTTGTGGCTTACTTCGTTTTCAGAAAACGACAAGCATCTCAAAGAAACATTGTTAGCCTACTATTTTAGGCTTTATATTGTAACTATATTTTTAGAAAGGCCTGCTGATGTGTTTGGTGGGTACAGTGTGGTGTGTTGGGGGTAGAGAGGTGGATTACATCAGGGCACCAGACACTTAACAGAATTGCAGAGATAAGATTAAAGCGGATGCTCAGATCCCAGTATGAAAGTGTTTTATTTGGATATTACATGTGTTGAAAGACTCTGTATCTTAAATAGGAATCGAGGAGTGTAGAATTGCTGTAAAGGTTTACAGGGAAAGATTGTTAAATTCCAGTGTCTCACGTGTTGGTAGGTTTTCTCATTTTCCTAATAAGTAAACTTGAGAGAAAGATTACTGTTGTAGTGTTAGTAATTTACAGATATGAAAATATACATTGACATATTCATTTGGAGGCTTATATGGTATACATCTGGCATTTGTTTTTCATTTGTAAAAGATCAGTTGTTTTTCAGTTATTATCTGTGTAACATCATGTATTTTTACAAAGAAAAGATTAAAATACCAGTGATGATCTGCTGTCTACATTTAAGCACTTGTAACTATAATGTCTGGCGGTAGAATTCTTTGCATTGAGAACCGTTTCTGCATCAGCTTTGGTGACTAGGACCAAATATTCCCAACCTGCATGCTTTACATAGGTTACTTTGTGGTTTAGGTGGATTTGGGAATGAAGCGTGTCTGATTGTATTGCGTGGAGGAACAGCTTCTTCTGTAGCTCTTCCCATTCATGCAACTACTGGTCAACCTTGAATCAAATGAGAATGTCCTGATCAGGAATGTTTTTGGATGATCAAAGGGAAGAGTCTTGCCCTTTGCAAGACTAGCATCTGTTGCCGTTTGGTCATAGTGCACCCAGCCTGCTGACTCTGTATCTTAAAAACAAAAACAAAAGCCAGTAGGGAGGGAGCAAAGACTCAAAAATACCTGTGGGGCTTTGGAATATGTTCAGTTCCTGATTTTGGCAGATGATCATTTGAGAAGTTTTAACCGTTAAGTTGTCCCTTCCTCTGCCTTCCCAAAGCCCCCCATTTTTAATTAACAATTAATCAACATGAAAATTGCTCTTATTACTATTATTATAAATCATGGGTCATGATTATACAGAAAAATCCTTTTGGTATGAGCTTATTCTGAACTCCACGAAACAGTGTTGTGTTTCCTTATTCACTAATGAAGTCAGCCCAGGAAAGCTTGGGTGCCGCTCGGAGCTGGAGACCCAGGCACAGAAATCCAGCAATTTGACCTCGATCCTCCACCTCATCCCAATGCTCTCTGAAATCTCGCCACAAAACTAATAAGCATTATATTGTCCAAAATGAAGTTGCAGTCATATTCCTCGGAAAATGTACCATGAATACGTCACTGCCCTCCCCACCCCAAATGGGTTAATTTGCAGTCATACAAATTAGGACATTTCTCATATAGGGTTAGGATAAAGAGTAAGCGTATTGTTCGTTGTAAAGTCCTGAGATGATTTCCCTTTATTGAAAGCTCTAGGATATTAACGCCATTTTTTGTTGTTGTGTTGGACATTTGTGGTACCCACTCCAACGGCAGTGGGCCACAGTGTAGCTTCAGTGTACAGCAGAGATTATCTTCTGGGATATTGTCGCATATTTTAAATCGTGTTATGCACTTAACTCTGCAGTCATTTCTCCCAACACTAAAAAAATAACTCCATTGGATTTTTATTTTATCTGGTTTTTATTATTGAGACTACCAAGATGCATAAGCCACTTGTTTACCTAATTGGATGACGTTGGGTCCAAATTTCTTTTCACCGTGTTTCCCCTCAAAAATAACATCTTTTTTTTATTGGCAAATAAATTCACCTGTATTATCCCCTCCTTTCCCTTCCCCCCACTCCAAAAATAAAGGTAAGCAAAAAAAAAAAAAAAAAAGCTATAAAGTTTATTAAAATTTTAACAATTCCTTTCTCTACAGCTAATGTTAACATTTTGGTATCTATCTTATTTATGTCCTTTTCTGTGTGTACGAGTGTAAACACACACATACACTCACGCCCCTCTATTTTTACAAAAACGAGATCATACCATAATAGTGTTTACTTACATTTATTTGATTTTCTTTTCACTTGACATTACGTTATGAATATCTTTGCATGCCAGTGGATACATTCTGAAGCTCCATCTTTAATTCTTTATACTATGCCGTAGTAAGGATGTGCCTTAATGTATTTAACCCATTCCTTATTATCGAGCCAGGAGCTTGTTTCCAGCTTTGTGATATAAATAGTGCTATACATCCTGCTAGCTAAATTGGAGTATACACCCTTAGTGATTTCCTTAGCTTAGACTCTCAGAAGTGGAATTTCTGGGTCAAAGGGCTTACATTCCCTTTTTATTTATTATTTCTTTATTTATTTATTTTTGGCTGTGTTGGGTCTTTGTTGCTGCACGTGAGCTTTCTCTAGTTGCGGCGAGCGTTGGCCACTCTTCGTTCTGGTGCACGGGCTTCTTATTGTGGTGGCTTCTCTTGTTGCGGAGCATGGGCTCTAGGCGCGCGGGCTTCAGTAGTTGTGGCTCGTGGGCTCAGTAGTTGTGGCTCACGGGCTCTAGAGCACAGGCTCAGTAGTTGTTAGTTGGCTTCTCTTGTTGCGGAGCAACGGGCTTAGTTGCTCCGTGGCATGTGGGATCTTCCCGGACCAGGGCTGGAACCCATGTCCCCTGCATTGGCAAGCGGATTTTTAACCACTACGCCACCAGGGAAGTTCCCTATATTGACTTTTTTAACCCCCCTTCAAGACATCTCCTAGTTATTTTGAGTATTGCTTGTAGGCACTAAAATGCTTAGATAATTTCTGGAGCTTATCTGGCTGTTAATTTTGAATGAGTGAATGAGTAATGGTAGAGATTTGAGGATATTTTAAAGAATTTTTATCAGTTGTCCTTGGTTCCCCAACCAGGCCTGTTCCATAGGCGACAGAGACCTGCAGAACGCAATGTCGGTATGCTAAGCTTTTTCTTCTTCTTCTTTTTTTTTTTTTAAAACTAGTCTTGCAGAGCCACACTCGCCAATCAGGTTAGCATACTGGAAAAATAAAACATTTTCCTCTTTGAATCTTCCCCTCAGCTTCCTGGATGGAGCCCTTTACTCCTTGACTGCATTTGTTTTTTTTCGTCTTCATTCTGCAGTAGCCCGGCTGTTGATCAGTCATGGTGGCTCTCAGCCTTAGAAACAGAATATATAATTCCCAGGTGTAGTCATTCCAGAGTTATTAAACTCCTAATGTATTAGGCCCTAGTGATACAATGGGCAGCAAGCAGACATTGTCCTTGACCTTCCTGGAACTTGCAGTGTAGTGGGGAAGTGTATATTAAATAAAAGCACCTGTAAATATAAAATTATAAACTGTGATAAGTGCTGTGAAGGAAAAGCATAGTTGATGGGTAACGAGGGGGCCTTGTTTAGTTTGTTCTAGGCGCCGTTCACATCATTTCGTGTATGTTAACTCTTTTAGTCCTCATAACGCTATATCAGGTAGGTACCAACCATCATTATTCCTATTGCACAGGTGAGGAGCTGAGAGGTGAATAACTTGCTCTAGGTCACAGCTGATGAATTGCAAAGTCTGGATTTGACCTGCACAGTTAGTTCAGAATCTGTCGTCTTATACTAAGTGTCACTGTCAGTCTGGAGTACTGTTTCTTTCGAAAAATTTATTCCAAGGAGATCAAGAGATCTTTGGGGCCCAGTACCCCTTAGGATCCTGCCTTTGTAGAGAAATTTGAGATATGGTACCTGCCTAAGTCCCCAGTGGTGAGTAATGTGGCAACTTCTTTTCAAGGATGTGAGTCACCCAGTTACATATAGCGTCTCTCGTTTCAGAAAATCTGGAATCTGTCCCACCTTCACCGTCTTACCTGTCTGGACTCTAAGTTAGACCCTCAGAGCCTCAACTGGCTTTCTCTCACTCTTAGTCCATTCACACAAAGGGCAGATGAGGTACCTCTTCCAAAGGTGTTACTCCCCATAAATCAACTAGCACCTGGAAACATTTGGCGGCTCCTTGGTCAAAGGATCTGACGTCTAGGAAAGTACTCTGAAAACTGGAGGGCACTGTCCACCACCATTTTTTGGTTGTAGTTAGTGGGTAAGACGCAGATTTCTGTCGCTGACATTTAAAGCTCCCTGTGATCAGGCTCTTCCCTGCACTTCAAGATTTGGCGTCTGCTGTCTGCGCGTGTGCACTCTCTCTCCTTTACCTCCGTCCCAGCGTCTAGTCGGGTGGTGGTGCTGTCCTGTTCTTTCTTTTTTAATAACTTTATGGAGGTATAATTCACAAAACTTAAAATTCATCCTTCTAAAGCATACAATTCAGTCTTTTTGGGGGCATATTTAGAGTTGTGCAAGCATCACAACTCTTAATTTTTAGAACACTTTTTGCTAGCCCCCTCTCTCCCCCACAAAATAAAACCTGTGTTCTTCAACGCCTCCTCCCAGCCCTTGGCAACTATACTAGTCTTCTTGTCTTCATGCATTTGCCTATTAGGGACATTTCATACAAATGGAATAGTACAAAATGTGGCCTTTTGTGTCTGGCTTACTTCCCTTAGCATACTGTTTTCAAGGTTCATCCATGTTGTAGCATGAATTGGTACTTTGTTCCTTTTTATGGCTGAATAATATTCCCATTGTATGCATGTACTGTGTTTTGTTTATTTGTTCATCAGTTGTTGAACATTTGAGTTGTTGCCACTTTTTGGGCGCCCTTTTCTTACAAAGATGATTCCACCTCCAGGTTCCTGACCTGCTTGTGCCTAGAATGTCTTCTTTCCTCCTCTCCATGCATTTACATTCCCCCCCCAGGCTTACCCTCTGGGCTTTCCTAGTATTAGCCTAAGTGGCTTCCCCCTCATAGAACTATTAAGTCAGGCTCTGACTTAGCACACTGAATGTGCTACCTAGTATTTTTACTTCTGTCCTTTCATGAATATCTACACGTTTGTATTTGGACCTCGAGCTCATTTGCTTGTTAGTTTTAAAGACAATTCATTCAACAAATGGAGAGTTTAGGGTAAATCAACGAACAAGGCTAAAGAGCCTTGGCCTTTGTGGAGACTTAAGATTCTAGCAGAGCTTATATTTTAGGTGACTTTTAAACACATATATATAATTTACTGTGATTTTATATTTTCACCTGGCCACAAGCTGTCACACAGTGTAGATTCTCAGTAAACATTATTTGATAATTATTGCATTGAACTTTTCTTAAACTTTTAAGAACAGAATGAGGCCACTTAATCCTCTCCAAAGGTATAGGTTGCTGTCTTATTTCTTACTGGCACTGTAATCACAGTGGCCGAGTTTATTCCTGAAGGTGAAAGGATGTGTGTGAAGTGTCCGCTTGGAGACTAGAAACCAACTTGGAGAGAACACGTCTCCTCACATCCGCCTGTGTGCCATGTCTCCCCTCCAGACCCTCGCCTGCGTCTTGCTCCTTTCCTAGGCTGTTCAACTTGGAGTCTTAATTATTCCAAGGGCTGGAATCTGGGGGAGAAAGAGCAGGGAGGGTGGAGGCCGTTCCTCACTTACTGTCAGAGTTGAGAAATTTTCCTCCCCCTTGCTGTTCATGAGTAGGAAAGCATTTACTCAGTTTCTGATAAAACTGAGGCATGTCACGCCCTGAAGCAGGCACCCAACAAGGGCTGCCAGCTCCTTACCCACTTGGCCATAATTACATGTGATGTCAGGTGTCTTGCCTCCCCAGTGTCTTTTGGAAATGGTAAGTGGCATGGCTCTCCCAGAGCACCGTGAGTATTAACGAGTTAACATTTGTAGAGGCCTCTGGAAATGTTAAGTGCCTGGTGTTCTTATCTCCTTTCTGGGCATAGTTGCCTTATAAGGCTGTCCCCTGGGCCGAGGGACTTCTGGGGAGCTGGGCCAGCCTGTGAAGCTAGATGGCTGTGGCAGTCTGTGACAGTGTTCCCAGGATGGGCTCAGATTTCTTATTTTAATGCTGGTGATACCACTTTTTTTTTTTTTTTTTTTTTTTTGCGCTAATTGTTAGTGTCAGTCTCTCGAGTACTTTCCCCTCAGCTTTATTGCATCTATTTTTAGCACCCCATGTCCATGATTCTTTCCCTATGAAAACCAAGTATAGTAAAATCCATTTGAACAAAATAATCCAGGCAGAGTTTTTAAATTTTCTTTTTTTGGAAAGGAAAGGCTACTCATCCCAAGAATTATTTTGAAGTAAATGCATTCTTTTTGTAAGATGCTGTATTTAAAAAAGAAATAGCAGATACAGCATTCCAATAGTGCTCCTTAGTTTTAAATCAATGAATGAAAATGCACAGATATTCAATCTAGATGACTACAAACGTTTGTTCATTTTTCTTTCCTGAAACAGAGACTGCTTTTCAAACAGTGGTATGTAAACATGGAAACTTACATGTTTGAGATCCGGTTTTAAAGATCTTCCCTCTCTCTCTGGCTGTCAGTGTTATAACATACCCATTTATGCTTATCAGAGCTTTTTGGAGCTGGAAGGGACCCAGGAAGTGCTTTTGTTCAACACTCTCCCTTGAGCAGTGAGTCAGCTGAAGCCCAAGTTTGGGTCTGGAGCCCATTCCCTTTTTAAAGTAGACCATGCTGTTCTAATTGACCCCTATGTCTCTCTCTGGAAGAAGAGCTGTCATCTCTCTCTGGATCCCTTTATGTCAAGTAAAATAACTCCTATATTTTGAGTTTGTTAATTTATAAAGTAAAGAGCCTACTCCAAGAGGGTGCTATTAAGGTGAATGGTGTAAATATGCCAAAACTTTGTTTTGGGGTCAAGAGGGTAGAAGGTTAGAATATTATTTCTTATATCCTTGTTGACCTCTAGAAGTATCTTGGTTAAAACCTCCCCTCTTTTTTTAAAGTATCATCAGAACAATAGGTATGAGTCATTGGTAACTATCTATGCTGGCTCGGTGGATTACCATCATTTTCATTAATGATACACTTCTGCTTGCCAGGGCAGTACCTTGTAAGTAAACATAAGTCCTTTTTAGAGGCAATGAACAAATATTTTTGGTGAGCCTTGAACCTCCTGTATCTGTGTGAATGTTTATAGGCTATCTTGTTTATAGGAAATGGTGCAGAGTTGGGGAACTTTGGCCTTAGTGGTGGGAAGTGGGACACGGTAGGCTGGGTCTGTTGCTGGTTAGCCATTTGATTTGAACAGTATGCTTATGACCCCAGGGTCACTGGACCATCTGTGTATAGGCCAGCCAGCTCTGCTCTGTTGGGATTCCAGACCCTGGCCGGGAGGCTGGGCCATGTGTGTCACTGGTCATGAAGCTGGAGCAGATAGATCACCAGACTCAGAGAATGAATTCAAAACACATGCCCTGAGGATAGAAGACTATTTGTGGCTCTTTAATTTATGGGGATATCATAACAGTTAGACATGTTACACAGTTGAAGTTTTCTGGTGAATAACAAAGTACATATTTATCAAGGATCCTAGGAAAATACAGAAAAGTATAAGGAAGGAAACAAAAACCACTTATCCCACTACTGACACATTTTACATTTTGGATTTTTCCCTTTCTTGACAGTTTCTTTCCTTGGCTTTCATGATACTGTGGACTTCCCCGCCTCTTCCCCCCCCTTCGCACCTCTGACCTCACTCCTGCATTCTCCTTTTCATCTTTTTTCCTTGGTTTGGTTCTTAAGCGATAGTATTCCTTAGCCCTCTGTCCTGTGTATTCATTTCTCATTATCCTGCTCTCCCATGGGTGATGTCCTTTGTGCCAGACTTCTGTCCTAAGCTCCAGATTCAAATATCCAAGTGTCCACACCACCTCTAGTTGAATGGCTCTCAAAAACCTTAAACTTAACATATCCAGTAACTGATTTCATTATCCTCACCACCAAACTTGCTCCCCTGTATTCCACATCTGAGTCACCCTTTACCGGGGTGCCCAACTCTTCCCTCTCCCTCCCTAACTAGTCTATCGCCAAATCCAGCAATTCATCCTCCCATGTATCTCTTAAATCTGTTGCCTTCTCTCCATCTTCCCTGCTACCATCAGAGCAGGGCCACCATCAAAACTTTCTGCGCTGCTGGGCCAGCTTCGTGAAACACCTTTCTGTCTCCAGCCTTGCCTCTCCACAGTTCTCGATCTTCGGGACAGCCAGGGTTACCTTTCAAAAAATGGAAATATGCTCTGCCATTCTCCTGCTTAAAACCTTTGATCATATCCCCTCACCAGATAGTCTCATCTGTGACACTGTCTCCTGCAGATTCTGCTTTTAATCATACTGAGCTGCATTCACTTCTCTAGTAATTCACCATCTCGTCCATTTATTCAGTAAGCATTTTTATTGAATATCTACCACGGCAAATGCTAGGTTCTGGCAACATGCTCCAAGGAGAATGGGGAAGGGGTCAAGATACACCTGGGACTGGGCTCCCCTGGAAGGCTGAAATGGCTCTGTCTTTGGGAAAACCTGGGCCAGGATCATGCAGTTCACTACTTTGTGTGCTAGATGGCAGGACTAGTACATTCTGTGCCTAGCACAGTGCATGTGGAAGGCATGCAGTAAGTAGTACTACAGCTTGCATTTCTGCAGGGCTTTGAAGGATGGTGACTCCTTGGAAGGACTATGTGGGAAGCACATTGTACAGAGGGAGGGACATCTGATTTCTTCATCAAAAATTAAGTGTGTCTGAGGTCTGTCAGTTTGGTTTTGTATTAGCTTTATACTTAAAATGACTGTGGATAGGGCTAAATTTTAATGTAATACAATAAATCCCTTTTGTGACATTCCATCACAATTTGGGATTTTCAGAGTTGGGAAATCCCTCTGGAGCCAGGACATAGAGTGTTGTTTCTGGATTATACTAGTGACTTACGAGTTAGAAGAGTTGCATATATAGTAGCCATGTCCCCTGCTTCATCTTGGGTTTGTTTTGCATCATACTGGCCAGATAAACTAAACAAAATGATAAAGGGTAGAAACGGCCCTCCATTAGTGAAGTCAATGTTTGTGTAAATGTTAATCCCTAGGAAATAGAATGTTCTTCACTCCTCAGTCCTACAGATCCACTTTTTGACCCTCATTCTACCGCCTTGATGTTTTTCATATATTTTTTCTTTTCATGGGGGAAGCTTGTGCTTCAAAGAGACAGATACATCTTGTTGCCTAATCTCAGAATACAACAAAGTCTTTTGGTGGTGTTTGTGATTTCTGAAAAGTTTGTTGAAACGTGCAGATGGTTTACTTTCATATAGAAACAGAATAGATCACATTGACTGGATATTTAAGCGTTTACAGAATGTTTGGAATTGTTGGATGCCTTCTCTGTTTTCTTTCTCACTGTCTGCACCTCCCAGGGAATCATCACTACTACCCAGTACCAGATAACTGACATTATCAGTGACTGAAATCAACATGGAGAGTCCTCAGAAAACCTGTTTTTCATAAACTTTTGGAGAGTTGCAAAGGACCATAAATACCATGTTCCCTCATTTTTCCGTTGTTAAAAAAAAGTACAAAGTAATAAGGCTTGTGATTTTTTTTTTTTAATGTAAAAATACAGAAGTACATGCAGTAAAAATGGAATTTTCCCTTCGATCTCCCACCCCATTCTGTTCCAAAAGTGTAATCACAGTTAATGGTATAATAAGCATCTTTCTATGCACTTAGATGCAGATAAAAATGTTTTCTTACATGCAATACATATGATTTACTCCCTCTTTATTTTAACCTGGCAATAAATCTTAGATCTTGTGTATCAGAATGTGTAGCCGTACCTCATTCTTTTTAATAGTTATGTAATATCTGTTGTAAGGATGCACAATAATATGTCTTACCACTTCCTGCTGACATTTGAGTTATTTTTCAGTATTTTTTGCTGTTACGAATGCTACTGCAGGAAGCATCTTTATGTATACATCTTCAGACACAGGTGTGCTGGTATTTCTAACAGTAATAAAGTTGCATTTTATGCATTTAACTTAGTAGAACTCAATCATAATATGCTCTTACATAATTAAAAATGTAAAATTTTATTTTGTCTATGTGTTGTTTATGATATATGTACCTTGGTAAATAAATCTATATTTATGTATACTATTAGGCATGTTTGAATTAATGAATTACATACACTTGGACAATTTAAGGGATATTTAAGGATTTTTTTTCCCATATGCCATTTAAAAATTTACTCTTTAACTCTGGAACACGAGTATAATGTAGAGATTCCTAGAATTGGAATTTCTGGAAGAAAAGGTTATGTGCACTTAACTTTTTGATAGATAATGCTGAATTTCCCTCTAAAAAGACTTATTAATATGCTGTTCATTTCTTCACCCCCTTTCTAACATCAGATAATTGTCTTTCTTTCTTTGCAATCATTGGCTGGGAAAAAGGCATTTCATCATTTTAATTTGTATTTTTTATTAACGAAGTTGAACATTTTCATATGTTCACTGGTTATCAGCTTTTAAACAACTTGGTTAGTAGTCCTCTGTTATCCATGGTTTCGCTTTCTGTGGTTTGTTACGGTCAACTGTGGACCAAACTTAAATGGAAAATTCCAGAAATAAACAACTCATCAGTTTTAAATCGCACACTGTTTTGAGTGGTGTGATGAAATCTTGTGCCATCCCACTCTGTCCTGCCCAGAATGTGAATCATTCCTTTGTCTAGTATATCCGTGTTGTACATGTAACCCACCAGTTAGGATAGGAAGAAAATACATAGTGTTATCCATGGTTTCAGGCATCCACTGGGGGGCATAGAACATATCCCCTGCAGATAATGGGGGGACTACTGTATTTATATTCTTAATTTTTCTTATTAAGGTATTGATTTCTAGGCACTCTTTATATATCATAAACATTGCTTCATCTATGTACTTTCTAAAGTATTTTGGAAATATTTCCCCTAGTTTTTTGCTTGTCTTTTAAGGATAGGCCCAAACTGTTATTATTTGAAACAAAGTCTAGAATAACAAACTTCAATAAGTTGGCCAGACAAGATAAACACAAAATCGCAAGGCTTTTTTTTTAACCTACCAGCATAGGAAAGCAGTACTAATCAAACTAGAAAACAAAATTTAAAAAAATACATTCTTGGCAACAATAAAAACAAATTTGAAAGAACTACCTGAAGAATACTGTATTCTAAAGGACATAAAAACCTGAATAAATGGAGATAAAGACTATATTCCTGAATGGGTATCATAAAGTTACTAGTTTCCTCCAAATTAATTTCTAAATTAAATATAGTTCCAATAAAAATTTCTAAGTAATTTTAAAAGAATTTGACAAACTGGTTCTAAAGTTCAGTTGGACTTATAAATGTATGGACAGCCAGGAAAGTTTTGAAAAAGAAGAACTATGAAGGGAGACTTTCCTCACCAGATATCAAAATCCATTTCAAAATGGTTTTAAAAAATTTTTAAAGAGTGCAACATTTTAGTTGAAAGAGACAAATCACTAAATGGGACACTGAAGTCCAGAAAGGTGAAATGACCAGCTAAAAGTCATAGCGCTAGTTAGGGACATTTTTTCATGAAGTCTAAAAGTATTTCTCAGTTTTTGAACTGATTGCATGCTGTTCTAACTTTCAGCAAAACTCCATTTGGGGAGTTCTTGTTTTGTCATTTAAAAAAGAGTATTTTAAGGAAAATATGCAGTCAAAGAATCTACTTGCTGGACATTTCACAAAGCTTGAATAAGGGGTTAGAAAAGGGAGATACTCATACAAGTCAGCCAAGTCCATATGTGTTTCATGTTCTGGTGTTCTTCCCAGTGGGCGTGGCTGAATAGGGGTGAAGGGTGGTGGTGGAAGGTGAGGAGAGTCCTGGGGCATATCTAGGAACAGGAGGTAGGAATGGTTTAGAAACTTGGAATCAATTGACCAGGCTGGTTAGTATTTTATTGACATTGTAAGTTAAAAATTTAAAATATTGATCTGTTGTGAGTCACGAGAATGGCCGATTTTAATTTATTCCCCCCTGTGCTTTAAATGTGTGCTGAGCTGTAAAGACGAGTAAAAGGTGCACGGATGGGAAGGGGGTGTTCTGAATTTGTAGTTACTTGTGTGAAAATTTGGCACGATTTGTTTTTTTGTTGTTTTTGAGTGTGGCTGGTCAGCTGCAGAACCTTCTGTTTAAGGAACTGATAGCATCTAGGGTGGGGCTAAGAGCAGAATCATGTTTAATCACATACTGACCAACTTCCTGGCACTAAGAGAATTATCACCAGGCAGCAGCTACCAGGCTAATTTAACTTTAGTTCTGGACAGGCACATCTGCAGTAATCATTTTTGAAGTAAAATTTCTTCAAGCAAATGTAGGCATTACTTGGCTTCCTCTTTCTGGCAATGTTTTCATGAATCCTCTACAGTGTTTTTGTCGTTGGTGTGCGCATATATGTCTTTCCCATTAAAAACTCTTTAAAGTACAAATGTCATATGCAAATACTATATTTAGTATTCTTAAATTTGAAAGTACAACATCAATAGATGATTTTTAGAAGTTTTCTATGTACCTACTCTGTGCCAAGCATTACAGTGCCCTCAGGTGGCTTGTGGGCTACTAGGTGGAAAGTAGGAAACCGAGGTTAGAAAAGGTGAATTGCTGTAACAGATAAGAGTAATCACTGGGTAGGATATTGAGGAAAGCTGCTTAGAAGCAGTAGCACTTGGGCTGGGATGTGTCGGATTATCTACTGTTATTTTATACACAAACCTGGGCTTTGTTGAGGCATGAGAGTTCCATGGCACTTTCCTTTTGTAGGAGCTTAATGTACAAGAGAAACCCAAATGTATGTTTCTGACACATTTAGACATCTGAGGGTAGGTTTTGGAAATCCTTCCACTTGGGCTCATTGCCATAATTTTTTATTATGTAAGCTAACACACAAGAAGTTACAGAAGAAATACATCAAAAATGCACCTTCTTAAAGATCACATTCTTAGAGGTATTGAATGGATGTGTTTTACTGAAACAAAATCCCATTTTCAATTACTGTGTGTCTACTTTTTATGCTAGAGGAACTCGTTAAATAGGGAATCATTTGACTGCATTCGTGCATCCATTGATTTCCACTATCCAAAGTAGGGCTGAGAACCAGGACCCTGGCCCAAAGGCCTCAGAGAAGTTGAAATAAATGTATATTACAGTGTCGGTGCCCCAGACCTTCATTGCTGTGTTGATATCAGAGCTGTTCAACCTCGACTTCCAGTCTCTTTGCTCTTGAACTGAATCGCCATGGGCTTTGCTATCTGGTGTCCCAGCCGAGCCCTCCAACTTTCTGTCCACTGGTGTCTTACCAGGGCTTTTAAAATTCTTACCCGGACTAGAGATCCAGACTCTCAAACATCTGTACTGTTTGTCCCTTATCTTTTTGTTCTGTGTTTCCGTCACCTTGCGGGTATTTATAAGTCACCAGTTCTGCTTTTGTTGGAAGACCTGTGTGGCAGGGCTTTCCTCTTTGTGTATCTAGGGTCTGGTTGCCTAGCTACATCGGAGGACGGAGTGAGGAAGGGTCTGGAAGGGGAAGCCTGGAGAGGTCTGAGTTAGACTCACTCTGCTTGTTTTCCAGTGTGGGCGGAGCTCCAGGGGGCCCAGGGAAAATCTATTGCTGGGAAACAGCCACTTCCCTTCCATTTCTTCTTTACTCTCTTTCCCTCTTTTTCTTTCTTCTCTTTTTAGTTCTTCATTTCTGCTGCTAGCTCAGGCCCACGGGTGCTCATCGGGACCAAAGAATCTGCGGAGTCCATTGGGTCGAGGGGTGGGAACTTCCTGGAAGAATATCTTCGCTTTTCAGAGACCAGCCTCGTGGGGCAGTTGAGAAGAAGGGCATCCTGGTGGAGAGGTTTACTCTGGGTCTACATTCAGAAAATTTAGATGAGCTTTCCACTTCTTCAGAGTGCCTTGAGATTTGGAGTGGGCCAGTGTAGGTTTTGAATCCTGGTTGGTTTCTTATCCTGGCCTCGTCACTTATTAGCTGTGTTACCTTGGGCAAGTTACTTGATTTCTCTGAGGCTGTGTCTTCCTTGTAAATTGGGAATAACAAAATCTGCCCCATAGGGTTGCATAATACAAATTGTAGCAATAGATAGAGAGTATGCCTCATTAGAATGTAAATATGTGCTCAACAAATACAAAGCTGCTATTATTATTTATTTGGAAGGGGGCTATCATTGAGAAGTGGGATGAGGACAGGTTATGGAGAAATCGGCCAATAAGCCCAGCTTTTGTGACACAGAAAATTTAATTAAAAATCACTTACTTCGGGTGCAGTTAGGTTAGATACATAACTAGGTTCATGGTGTGTTTCTCCTGTTGGCTGGGTGACCTTTAACCTTTCTAAACCATAGTTTCTTCATCTATTTTCAAGAAAATGATGGTAATATCTACTTCATGGAACTGTAAGGTGATCTTGTGTGTAAAACATGTGGCAGAGTGTCTGGCACAGAGCTTGTCCTAGAAAGGATCTTATTTTTAATTCTTAGTAAACTTTAAGGTAAAAGAGCAATTAATGCTACAGTAACAGTTACATCATCGTACTCTCTGTCTCTGGAAACATGGTTGTTTCCAAAATTTTTGACACTCCTGCAATATGTTTCTGGAGAAAACATACCTACCCAACAAGAGCGTTAGCCCGTTATTAAATAATAACACTATTATTACTTGGGTAGAAATTTGTTTTCCTTCGAAAGTTAAGGCTTGCTCCTCAATATATTGCAGTGGATAAAAGCATGAATCCTACTCTCTCAGTAGTCTCTGCTCCTGGGATTTAAAGACGTATATGTAGAGTAATTTTAATTTCTTTATCACCCACATCTAGCACAGTGATTAACATGGGGTAGTAGCTCAATAAATGTCTCTTTAACTTAGGTTGATTTTCCGATTTTTAAATATGTTTCTTTTTACAAATAGTTTTTGTTTCATGGAGACTTAAAGTATTTGCACTTGTAGTGGTTATTTTGGTGTTTTATTTCACAGTGAACAGTGGGCATGTTAACCTGGATATTGGCATGCTACCAAACACGGCTTTTCTTTCTCGGTTTTGTTGAAACAGCTAGTTTCCTTAACCAAGGAATTTTGGTAAGATTTCGTGTATTCGTCAAACACTGGTTGCCAGACGCTGTTCTAAACGTCTTACGAACGTTGACTTACTGAGTTCTCATAACGATCCTATGAGGAAATACAACTATGATCCCCATTTTATAGGTGAAGAAACCACAGAGAGGGCAGGTAAATTGCCTGAGCTTGCACAGCTTCGTGAGAAGGCTGGCATCGAACCCAGGCAGCTGTTGACTCCAGCACCGCTCTTCTTAACCACCACTCTGCTCCTTGCTGCCCAGCATCTGAGTGCCCAAAGGCGTGTCTCTCTCTCTGTGTCTTTCATGAAAAGTTGCTTCTATTCCCTTGGCCTGTGCACTGCTTTAAAGAAAGCAGCATGGAGCTGAACAGAAAGAGAATAAATGCTGACAATGGAAGAATCGTGACACGTTGAAATGCTGGTGATGTAAGATGTGACCATGGTGACAGATGCTGGGTTAGCAATGTTCACGTTCCACCAGGGGACCCAGTCGCCAGTCTGCAAATAAGCTTGTATTCAGATTCCTTGGTGATTATTCTTCCTCAGGGGGCAGTCATCCTTTTAATCTTGTGGTAGAAAATTAAGAGCAAGTCTCACTGAGGTGTGGTTTATTTTTAAGTTTTCTTTTAAATATTAGTTTAGAGAAGTTAATTAAGTACCTGGCCTGTGAATCCAGCTTCTTGGATTTCTTCACCGTTTAGAGAGCAGGTTTTCTTAGGAGAATTAGATTACAAATTGGAGAGTTTTCACCTTATCGGTAAATCATGAACATTTGGGGTCCTGGATAGGTGGCAGGCTTGCATAATAGGACCTGAATAAAGTTAGGCAAACATAACTATCTCAGATCTTAAAGGCCTTTTGAACAGAGCCTTAAGCTAAAGTGTTTGTCAGCGTTTCAAGTAAGGCCTAAGAGGCAGGGGTACTTTCTCATTTTGCTTGCACTGATTTTCTTTTTTAACTTACGGTGTCTTAGGGTTGCCCCAGGTGTTATAAGTTGCAGGGAGGTCTGGCCTGCTTGAAAGCAGTGATTGTTGATTTTGGGGGTCATTGATCCCTTTGACAATCTGGTGAAACCTGTGGGTACTTTCCCCAGAAAACACACAGACACACACACAGACACACACACACCCATTTGTTCATAACCCTTAAGTGCCACAGACCGTATACGGAAATTCATCATGGGGGCCACTTACCGCCCCTCCCCTTATGTATGCCATCTTCTGCCTTCCTGGCTCTACATTTCAGCTAACTGGTTAGTTTATCACACATATATTCTTGCTTGCACCCCAGGACCATTTGCTTTTTAAAGTCTTCCTGACTCTGGGAAGTGAATCTCAGAAGGGAAGAAAAAGCATTCCTTCAGACTCCACCAGATACTATCCCTGTAGGAGACAACCGTCAAGTGGACCCTGCTTTCTATCCACCATTAGCCCGGTAGGAACTGAGGCAGAAAGGGGTCCAGTGAGCGAACCTGGAAACTCTCCCCGTTCCTGCCGTGCCCTCTGTCCCCTCACGCCACACTGGATTCCCCGCACTCAGTCACCTTTATGTACCTTGGCACATGCTGTTCTCCACCTGCAATGCCCTTCCATCCTTCCTGCACCCCAGGAATGCGTGCTCATCTTTCAGGGCCCAACTCAAGTGGACTCAGATGGAAGTCTTGCTGAACTCCCCCAGCAGGCCCCTCTCTCCACTGTGTTGCCACAGCAATTTTTAAAGGCCTGGGTTACAGTGCACACACATCATGTTGTAATTATTTTTTATATGTTTGGCAGACTCCACTGCCTGTAAACCAGGCACGTGTCTTAATCATCTTGATCACCCCGAACGGTGTTAGGTGATAGGTGTGTTTGCCATCCAGCATCTAAACAGGTAGGCTGTGGGGTTAGGATGCTGGAATTCAGATTCTGACTTTGTGACCTTGTGAGGAAATGACTTCCGTCTCTTTGTGCCTCTGTTTCCGCATCTGTAGGCTTCTGGGGGAGGGTGGACAGAGAGGCGTGAATCAATGTGTATTGTGTCTGGCACACAATAGTCAGCAAGTGCTAAACATCATGACTAATCATAACATTAAGCAGTAATATTATTATTTTTTTTTAATGTTCATGTTCGATCACTCGTGGTTTTTTTTTTTTAATTAATTAATTTATTTTTGGCTGTGTTGGGTCTTCATTTCTGTGCGAGGGCTTTCTCTAGTTGCGGCGAGCGGGGGCCACTCTTCATCGCGGTGCGCGGGCCTCTCACTATCGCGGCCTCTCTTGTTGCGGAGCACAGACTCCAGACGCGCAGGCTCAGCAATTGTGGCTCACGGGCCCAGTTGCTCCGCGGCATGTGGGATCTTCCCAGACCAGGGCTCGAACCCGTGTCCCCTGCATTAGCAGGCAGATTCTCAACCACTGCGCCACCAGGGAAGCCCTAAGCAGTAATATTATTGAGTGAATGAAAAACTCTAAGTAAGTAATCCAGCCATAATTGGAGATAACATTATTTCAAGAAATTTAGTCTATTCTGTATTGTCCAAGTTTAAATACCAGCACAGATCAAATAAATCAATCTAACATTTGTAGGGCACCCCAAGAGGCTTGGTAGGACACCGTACTTTCAGTCTACCATCCATCTCTTTGTGTTATGTTAACTGTGATCTATGAAAGGGCTTTAAAGCACTTAGAAGTAGGTACTGTGGGAGACTTTAGAGAACGAACTTATGTTTACCAGGGGGAAAGTGGGGGAGGGAGGGATAGACTGGGAGTTTGCGATTGACATGTACACACTACTACATTTTAAACAGATAACCAACAAGGACCTACTGTATAGCACAGGAAACTTGGCTCAGTATTCTGTAATAACCTAAATGGGAAAAGAATTTGAAAAAGAATGGATACTTGTATGGGTATAACTGAGTCACTTTGCTGTACACCTATAAACTAACACATCATTGTTAATCAACTATACTCCAATATAAAATAAAAATTTAAAAAAAAAGTGGATACTGTGGGAATATAAGACTTTTTTTTTTTTTTTTTACGGAAATGCACACTTTTAATATATAGTTTAAATGTGTTCACAACCTTGTGTTTTTCACATCACTTTCAGAGCAGCCCTAGTAAGCTTTGGGAAATGGAGGGGGTCACCACCATGTTTAGCCCCACCAGTAACATTCAGCCCTGTGGGAATTCATAAGTAACACTTAATCACAAAAGCATTTGCTTCTGCTTCTAAGACAGGCCAAAGGTGGTGAGAAAAAAATATCATTGGAGTTTTTTTCCTGTGTGTGTTTTATTTGTAGGCAGGATGGAGACATCATGCTAAAGTCATAAATGTAAAAATCCTGTTTCAGAACTGGAAGGAACGTTGCTAGTCTAGGCTTTTCTCCTTTCACAAGTAAGGAAACTGAGGTCCAAAAAAGTGGCTTGATTTGCCATATAACATTGTGTCTGGACGTGGGATGGGTCTATGCCATCAGCCCTCACTGTGGAGTCACATGGATGGCCATGAGGCTGGCTCGGGGTGAGGGGCTGCTGGAGTACCCACGCTCTCTGTGCAGGACCGCCTTTCTGCCTTCAAGCACACAGCTTGCTTCTAGAAAGCCTTCCTGGACTCCCCAGGCAGTACCTTCTCTGTGCTTTCAAAACTAAATTATGCCTAAATTAAAAGCTGTGAAATCCAGGCCTCCTGGAAGGGTATTTAGTTTTCCCTTTTAAAAAAGCAAAGCAATTAAGCTAATGACAGTGTTGCAAGCCTTAACCACATCACCCAGTGATTGATATACATGTCCCCCAGTTTTTGTAGTGAAATATAAAAAGTTTATAACCTTATTTTGTAGTCAAAGTTTAATCAATTATAGTAGGTCTCAGTACATCCTTAGCAATTGGGGCCTCACCGTTACCCAGCAAGATCCCTTTCATTAATTTCTTGCAGTTATTTTCCTTCATGTTTTGGCTTCTTGGTGTCTACATAGTTTCTAAGCTCAGCAGCCCAATAAATGACACTATTATCTCCAGGTTTCCATGCTTTAGAAAGTGGTATACATTTGCTATTGTTTCCTTTTTCAAAATGTAGGTCAATTTGTGAATTTTAAACTATTTTTAAAGTGAAAGAGGGGGAGGGGAAAGTGCTTTTAGAAGAAATTGAATCACAGTAATTTGTAAATTAAATGCCCTATCCCTAGTAACTTGATTCATAGAACAATATTTTTGTTTGCAACTGTTTGGTTATATAATCTACACATAAACTTGGCAAATTTAAAAAATATGAGATCGCACAAGTCCCTTTGCCACTGTTGGCAGTACAGGAGAGAATCATACTTATTGCTCTATACCTGTAGTATTTCTATAAGAAACAACACGTTGCATGCCTTGATTTTCTGCTTTACGTGGAGTAAGGTATTTGAGAGGCGAAAACAGAGAAGAGGCTTCATGGTGTATATCCCTGAAATGCACTTGTTTGGCACATTTTTCATATCTTATAAAGAGAACTAATCTTTTTTTTTTTTTTTAAATCATGAGTTGTTGTTTTTTTCTTTTTTTTTTTCTTTTATAAATTTATTTATTTTTGGCTGCATTGGGTCTTCGTTTCCGTGCAAGGGCTCCCTCCAGTTGCGGCGAGCGGGGACCACTCTTCATCGCGGTGCGCCGGCCTCTCACCGTCGCGGCCTCTCCCGTTGTGGAACACAGGCTCCAGACGCGCAGGCTCAGCAGTTGTGGCGCACGGGCTTAGTTGCTCCGTGGCATGTGGGATCTTCCCAGACCAGGGCTCGAACCCGTGTCCCCTGCATTGGCAGGCGGACTCTCAACCACTGCGCCACCAAGGAAGCCCTAAAGAGAACTAATCTTTTGGTGAGTTGTTGAATAACTTTTGACCCATTCCCCCAAAGTACATTACAAAGTATGTCATATCAACGAACAGAAATGCAATAATGACAGCATTTTTAAAAAATATTTTATTTGAATAGAGCTTAAAGTAATGAATTAAAAACAAAGAAACAACCACTACCACAACAAAAACACAGAATGATTCCCATCCACACACGCAGCATTTTCTCCCACTCTTAAACCACCTCACATTTCCCAAGCACCAGAAATCCATATTTTCTTTTATTTTTTTGGTCAATAAAGGTAAGAGCAGATAGAGAGACTCTGTTCAACCTCAGCCCAGCAGGGCACACAGCAGTTGGATAATTTACCATACACATATTAGTGGTGCAAGACCTAATTCTTGTCCCTTACAGCAATGCCACTGATGTGTTCTGGTACCCAACACAAGCAACAAAGCGGTACTTTTCATTGACTAATGGATTTAAGTTTTGTGTGTTTTGGGGTTTTTTTTCCTGGTTTTCCTGGAGACACTGTATTCAAGATGTAGTTTAATAAGGACCGATTAATTCACTGCGATTGTTAAATTGGTATTCTGGATATTCCTTTTCTATTAATGAATGCTGAGATTGCAGCCTGATACTGTTGCCTCCTAAGGGTTATTCCAAGGCCCATGATGTACTGTTATGTAGATTCACATGCAGTTGTGAGAAATAATACAGAGAGATCCCCATGTACCCTACACCTAGTTTCTCCCAGTGATACATCTTGCATAACTGTAGTATAAAATCTAATATCTCAACCAAGGAACTAACATTGCTCTAATCCGCTGACCTTATTCAGGTTTTACCAGTTATACTTGTTGTGTGTTTATATTTAGTTTCTAAATTTTATCACATACGTAGGTATGTATGACACAGTCAAAATACAAAACGGTTCTATCACCATAATACCTCCTGCTACAAAATGACAGCATTTAAAAAATTAGTGGTATTTAAGTGTTACAGGAAGAGACTGGTGTTTGAGTTCTTGGTAGCTATCTCAGTTACTAATTGGAGAAGGTAGAATAATCATGCAACAATCCTTTTATACATGTCTGAGAATATATGGATATCTTTGAGAGACACGTACTAACACCCTATGTAGTAGTTTCTCCTAAAGGCCAAAATAATAGCCTCTGCCTCATCTTCATTTACTGTTCTTGAGATATGGGTGAAAGTGCTATGAATTTAAAAAATACCTATCTCTTATAGTTCACTTACTCCAAAAAGATATATTAAGTGTCTACCATGTGCTTGGCACTGTGCAAGCTGCTGAAATTTAAAGACAAATAAAAACAAGGCCATTTTCTTAGTGAAAATGATGAAAAGTAAAGCAGATGATGACAGTGTGGGAGGATAAGTAATTATTTGTGGGTATGATTTACTCTTTTTAATGAACACTTTTTTTTTCCCCCCGTTGCACCGGGTCTTAGTTGCAGCTCTCAGGCTCCTCAGCTGTGGCATGCATTTGTGATCTAGTTCCCTGACCAGGGATGGAACCCGGGCCCCCTGCATTGGGAGCGTGGAGTCTTATCCACTGTGCCACCAGGGAAGCCCCTGTGATTAACTTTTAATATATAAGTGAAAGTGGTTTTAAAATGAGCAAGGCCTACTCCATTCATCTCATCTCTCATCTCTCTTCTCTCATTCAATAAGGGTGCTTATCAGTATACGTATTACTGATCATACAGTTCTATTGTCAAGAAAAGAGTTTTAAAATTTTTTATTTAACGTCCCAAAGATCACTTTTCTTTAGAACCCATCTTTAATTTGACAGATTAGCCTATAGTTGTTGAAACTGACTCTCTGGTCAAAAAGTAATGATTTTTCACCCCTTTGATGAGGTGTCCTGAGTCTCTGGTTAGATGAAAAACTGTAGACAAGTTAGCCCTGCATCTCATTTGCATTATTATTATTATTATTAATTTTTACCCTTAAGCAAGAAATCTTCACCAGGACCTCTGATCTGGTGTTGACAGTTCTGACCACAGAGGTGCCCATGACTTCTTTTGATGTCCCTTGAGGATGTTGGTGCCAAGGGCTACTTAAACCCTCCTTGGAGTGAAATGTTTTTTATCCATTGAGGAGTATTGCCTTAACTGGAATCGCTTACCTGTGTTGCATTCCTATCAGCCACACCACTTCCTTTGCTCCTGTGACTGCAATGACTACGTCCATGAAGGTAGTTACATTAAAAGCAGATGGTAATATTAAAATCAGATAGGCTTCATTAATAGAGCGTGAGAGTGTGGTTTGCATATTAGTCATATGACTAACAGTTTAAGTTCAGGGTTATAGCTATTGTAATAAAACCAAGTACAGCTTCTGGCTCATTCGTAACTTAGCGGTAGTTTCAGTTATTTGTTACTATTCGTGGCTTTCTTCTTGTTGTAACAAGGCAAAGAATAAATAAATGGGGGAAAAAATCCTTACACAGTTGTTTTCTATCTGGCTATATTGCAACATAGGAAAACAACAAAAGAAGAACCCTTTAGCTTGGACATTCCATTGACTCAAGAAAAATCACACAAGCTCTGAAGACAGCTTTTATTTGGAGAGAGAGAGAGACTTTTCTGGAGTCTTCCCATGCGGATTGTTCAATAGAAATTCAGTGCAAGCTTCTGCTCCTCTAAAATGATGATGTCTTTTGCCTAAGAATAGACCCTTCTTTCAGTATAGAAACCAGATAAGCTGTCCTACAGTGATCCAAATAGCTAGCGGCCTCATCCCCACCCAACCCCCAAACTTGAATAACAACCCAGCAATATAATTTTACCGTTTAAAACTTGGCTGACCCAAACATGAACTTTCAAAGAAAACAAGAGTCATTACTAAAAGAGATTCCATTTCTTTCCGGGGCCTAATTTAAGATGACTTTCCAGAACTTTGAAAAAACTTATTCTTCCAATGGCCACTTAATTGTGAAACAAAATAAACACCCACAAGGGAGGCAAAATACAGAGTTCTCTTATGTTTGGATTTTAAAATATCTTTTTTTGGGGGGGGGGTGAGTTTTTTCTTTCTAGGGTTGTCATACATTGTTTGGAGTGATTTATCAGGTTCCATCCAATCCTGTGAATTTTAAGGGTGATGATTTATGAATAACTTTAATTCAGTAAGACTTCATTTCTTAAAATTTGCCCTGTTAAGCTTCTCATAATACCTCTATTCTATGTGCCCTGGTTATTCAGAGCCAGTGAGTGATGGTGTCAGCACTCTTAAGCCTGGTGGGCCTGGCTTCTAAGCCCTTTCTTGTTGCAGTGAACCAGACCACTTTTTATTGTGTATGCCTTTCCGAACACTTGGAAACGTCCTAGAGAACTGAAACGGCTCTGAGGGAACTGCAAGACAGTACTTAAGAGTGGCACAGCAGAGACTGCACAGGCTTTGAAGTCAGACAAGCCTGCGTTTAAATCCAGACTCTGCACTTTGAGGTATTGTCTTTGGGCAGAATGAGCCTCATGGGTAAATCAGGGGTGATTCTATCTGCCGTAGCAGGATCATTGGGGTGATTACATGAGATATCGTATGCATAGGATTGAATCAACTAAGTATAGCCGGAGTTTATGAAATGATAGCTGTTCTTATTATAATTGAGTCATTATTATTATAATTATCAACTTGACCTAGAACTCCCGTGTTCTGATTTTTGCCATTGTATACATAAGACTTGTCATTGTACCCATGGTATCTTAAGAGATGACTTCCAAGTGTGGGTTACTTCAAGCATAAAGTAACTGAGCAGTCATGAGTCTCAGGTGGTCCTAAACCAATGCAGTGACTTCCGTGAGGTGAGTGAGCCCATATTTTGTTTGTGGTTTAAAAAGGAAAAGGGAAAAAACTGTCTATAGAGTCCTGCATCATCAAGTCACTTCACTTTTCTAAGCAGTGAAATGAGGGAGCTACATTGGATGGTCTCTAAGTTACCTTCTAACTCTGAAATTCTGTGATTGGTATTAAACCCAGTAATAGAACTCTGGGAGTTTCTGGTTTCCACAACTCTTAGGAAATTAGGTGTATCAGGGATTACTACCTGAGAGTTGAAGGTAAGGGAGTTACTATCAGTGGTCTCTTCTGTCCACTAAGAACAGAAAAAAAGAAGTTTGTGTTTCATTCTACCAGATTTTCAGAAATAATAATTACTCCCTCATCTCACACACACACACACACGCACACACACACAATATCACACAATTTAGTTCTCCAAGTGTAGGCTTTCTATTTGTGAGCAGTTTATGGAATTTCATTTAACCAGCTCCTAAGGAGGGCTTTTGTGGGACAGGGAAAGGAAGACCTCTCTGTCCTTAAGGAATTTACAATCTAAGCAAGGCTGAAAATGAAGAAGATCCTAAAACATGTTTCTGAAGGACACAGGTCCAAAGAAGACACATACCCGTACCATCCAAGTGGTTGCTAACTCCTTGTGAAGGCGCCAAGTTAGAACACATGCTCACTGGCCGTCTTTTTAGGTGCATTGCTTTCTAAAAATAATTTTTTTATTGAAGTATCGTCAATGTACAATGTTCTGTTAGCTTCAGGTATACAGCACAGTGATTGTTTTATACATATAATTATATATGCACACGTATTCTTTTTCAGATTCTTTTCCCATGTAGGTTATTACGAAATATTGAGTATAGTTCTCTGTGCTATATAGTAGGTCCTTGTTTATCTGTTTTATATATAATAGCGTGTATATGTTACTCCCAAATTCTAATTTATCCATCCCCCCCCCCACCTTTCCCCTATGGTAACCATAAGTTTGTTTTCTATGTCTGTAAGTCATTTTTAAAATAAGTTAATTATCAATTTTTTAGATTCCACATATAAGTGATACCATATGATATCTGTCTATCTCTGTCTGACTAACTTCACTTAGTATAATCTCTAGATCCATCCATGTTGCTGCAAATGGCATTATTTCATTCTTTTTTATGGCTGAGTAGTATTCGTGTGTGTGTGTGTACCACATCTTCTTTTTCCATTCATCTGTTGATGGACATGTAGGTTGCTTCCATGTCTTGGCTATTGTAAATACTGCTGCAGTGAACGTGTATCTGCAGGGCACGTGTATCTTTTCGAATTATGGTTTTCTCTGGATATAAGGTGCATCGCTTTTTGATTTACTTAATTCTTTCATAAATTTCATAGACCTTTCTAATTGAGTAGTACTAGTACTTTATGGTACATGACTTCCTAAATTCACAGTCTTTGCTGTAAATTGGAACTCTGTTCATGTCAATAATCCTTATGGGACAATGAGTACTGTGTTGATGATATACACAGATTAAAGAGACAGCAGCCAATGGGGATGTGTGCACAGTCTGTGTGTGGTTGTGTGTTTGTGGTGGTGGAGTGATGAGTTAGGGAAGACTCTGTATCTGGAATAATCTTGAAGAGGTTTCAAAGGTAAGTTGGTGACTGGGAGAAGAACAATCTTTGGTTAGATTAAGTCAGCAATATATTGATTCAAGATAGAAAAAACATTTGGAATATGGATAAATACAGGGAAGGAACAACAATTTTTCTGACATTTCCTTAAGTCCTTATTTGGAATTTAGTTATTTCCAATAATTATCCCCATTTTTCTTTTGAAGAAAATAATTGTTCATAGTGAAACAGACTACCTTGGAGAATAGAAAGCTCCTGGCACCAGAAGATGTTTAGATGTTCGGAAAAGTAATTACTCCAGGCTTTCTTTTCACTTTTCTGAACACTTTAAACATTTCCTGCTGCCAGGAGCTTTCTATTCTCCAAGGTAGCCCATTTACTAGGGACAGTTTCAGTGGTTCTGCACTCCTAGAACTGTGACTTCCATGCTCAGTACTATTCCTGCCTAGTTGGATGACAACATAATTAACCAACTCCTTGTACAGGGCAGCTGTAAATATTTTAAATGTGCTGTCAAATTTCTCCTGAGCCTTGTATTTTTCCCTTCAGGATAAACATCTCTACTTTGTTCAACCATTTTTATATGCCATAGTTTCCAGTTGATTTTCTGACCTGATTGCTCTTCTCTGGGAAGTCTTCAGATGGGGTTTTGTGCTCTGAGTATAGCCCTTCTATGCAGAACATGTTGGCACCATTACATTCCTTTATCTAACATTACTGTCACTTAGGACTACATTAGCTTTCTCAGCACATGTCATCCTGCTTCTCTGCTTCTCCAAGGCTGGGGTATGTGGTTGCCACAGCTTGCTGGTGCCCTTACATTTTTTTCATACAGTTATGGTTTGCTTGTGTTTCTGTTTTCAAAAGAAAGATGGATTCATTGTGTTGAATTCATACGATTGGATTTTGTACTAGCAGAGATCCTTGCTCATGGGATTTAATGTTTCTTGAACATTTGAATAAGTGAGAACAGTTGAATTGAATAAATAATGAACCTTTATACGTTTATACTCTTCGTCATGATACGTGTAGCAGTTTGACCTGGAGTTGTTGGGATTATAGGTCAAACGTTAAAATTGATCTTATCAAAGCCTGCCACTTGGATAAGCAAGTTCACTTCAGAAGAATTTTGTGTTGAACTCTGAGTGCTTTAAAACAAAAACAAAAACAAAACTGTTGTTTTTACTTAGGAAATGATTTATCTATTATGGAAGTTTGTCTTAGAGCACAATTTTAGATATTTATTTGCTTAGTATTCATTCCCATCTTCCTCTTCCCTTGCTGATAAATAGCCTAGTGGCTTTTAGTAAAATAAAAACTAATCAGCAGGGTTCTCTAAATAATTGTAAAATTTCGGAGCCAACTGCTAGTCTTACTCTTCTTCTTCCCAAGTTTTAGGGTGGTCATTATAACCTTTATCAGATACAGAGTATAACTAAGTAGATTTGCCCCATCTGTCCTACCTGTGCAGTGAAGTAGACTGACAGTATGTGGAACCAGAAGTTGATGGTGGTCATTATTGCAAGGGGTAGGGAAGACGATAGCAGCCAAGAATGCCATTTTACCTGAAACTTCTAAGTGACTTGGTAGAGGAAACACTTATTCAAGCAAAGGTGTAACTGGCATTCCCTGGCAGTCCAGTGGTTAGGACTCTGCACTCACTGCCAAGGGCCCGGGTTGGGGAACTAAGATCCCACAAGCCACATGGTGCGGCCGAAGAAAAAAAGGTGTAGCTGATTACCTTTCACAGAGGATTAAGAATTACCATTTACTTCTGCAGTTGGAATTAAATTATTTACTTCTTTATCCTAACACACATTGGGGGGGGGTGAAGGGAGAAGCATTTCAAGTACAGACGCGCTACTACTCTACCTTTTTATGTTTTTCTTTCCCTTTGTATTAATGATATATATTATTAAATAGCCTAGATGTGCCACTGTTTATGTCAAGTTTGTATTTATATACAGAGCTAGAAATAGAAAGATACGGTCTTATTTGAAATGTCTGTTTGCAGAGGGGGAATATCTGAATTTACTTGGAAGTGTCAAACATACTCTGATACTGTAATACTCGTGGTTATTTTTGACCTAATTTTAGATGAAGTTAATGTGAACTGTGATCATGTTAAATAATGTTTGGAGGATAAACTTTATGGGTGTGTAAGTTAAAAGTAAATCACTTTAATCCTAAAGCCAGAAGGAAAGGATGTGTTCTTTCTTCTATGTTTCTTGTCGAATCTTACAGCTGAGTCGGAGGAGTCATGAACCGGCAATTTCTAAGAAGTTAAAAAGTAATTTTGATAATTCATAAAGCAAAATCTTCTCCTTTGAGGGTCCTTTCTCAGGATACCATAATGATGTAGAGGCACATTCATGGTTTACAAGGAACCTTTTATAATAGGACCTAAGAGAACCTTAAATAGGCTGACTTGCAGTGAACATCTCAAAAAAGGAATGTCGTTAGAAATCTTTTGACATTCTGAAAGTTACAAGAAAAAAGTTCTTCTGTAGAGGTAATCTTCAATTTGCTTCTCTCTTGCTAATTGTTTCTTCTTTTATATAATTAAAAAAAATTTTTTTAATTGTGGTTAAAACACACAATTTGCTGTCTTAACCATTTAAAAATGTACAGTTCAATAATGTTAAGTATATTCACATGTTATGCAACAGATCTCCAGAACTTTTTTTCTTACAAAGCTGAAACTTTGTAACTGTTAAACAACTCCCCATTTCCCCCCTTCCTCCAGCCCCTGACAGCCACCATTCTACTTTCTGTTTCTGTGTATTTGTCTACTTTAGGTAATCCTGTATAAGTGGAGTCATACAGTATGTCTTTTTGTGACTGGCTTATTTCACTGAGCATAATGTCCTCCGGTTCATCCATGTTGTAGCATGTGACAGAATTTCCTTCCTTTTTAAAGCTGAATAGTATTCCATTGTATGTATAGACCACAGTTTGTTTTGTTTGTTCACTCATTTGTTGATGGGCATTTGGATGGTTTCCACCTCCTGGATATATTGTGGATTATGCTGCTATGAACATGGGTGTGCAAATATCTTTACAAGATCCTGTTTTCAATTCTTTTGGATATATACCCCGAGGTGGGATAGTTGAATCATATGGTAATTCTATGTGTAATTTTTTGAGGAACTGACATACTGTTTTCCATAGCAGCTACACCAATTTGCATTCCCACTAACGGTGAAGAAGCGTTCCAATTTCTTCACATTTTCGGCAGCACTTGTTATTTTGTTTTGTTTTCTATAGTAATTATCAAATTTTCACACTAACCATAATGATCAAATAATTTTTGAGTGCCTGAGTGTACACAAATAGGAGATTCCGGTGTAGTCTAAAAAGCTGGGGTTTTAAATTGTTCTTTAACTTGCTTTTAATAGGTCTGGTATATTGTTTCTTCTTGATTTTCAGCAAAGCCAGTAGGGAAATTTTTAACCAGGGTAGAAAAAGCAGTGGAACATTGTGTAGCTAAAATTGCAGACCTCAAACTTGGCACAGGTATTAATTAGGCTGATAGAAAAAAAGTCAAGTTCAGTAGACCAGATTGTGGGGAAAGCATGATTCATGTCATAGAGTTTACAAATAACAGGTGTACATAGTGCACTAGGATGTTTCTTGCCCATTAATGGAAATGTTCCAGAGACCGAACAGTCTAGAAAGATGGATAAGGTGGTGGATCTCTTCAACTCCCCAGTGTTTCACTTTTTCCATCATAATGCCTAGTTTCTGTCCTTTTTCTGTTACAGACGCTAGGTAGTATCAAGATTGTTTCCTTGCTGTTAAATGTGGATAAAATGAACCCTCCAAAAATAGAAAAAAAATCTAATGTTTTGGGAGTTTTCCCACTGTAGTGTTTATTTATTCGTATATCCTCTTAACAATCATGTCAGAAACAACATGATCAGCCTCCTATAGACTACACATATTAGAGAAAGAAGTAACTTGGATAGAAAAATATGGGAAATTACTGAACTAAGAGCAAGAAGTGACTTAATTTTGAACCATACTTTTTTGAACCTTTACTATGCCAAATGTTCCCTCTGGTGATATAGGCATAATTAAGCCAAAAAATGAAATAAAACACTTGAGATTCTTCACACTCCGTTTTCTCATTCTCTGCACTTCCAGGTCCTCATCGCTTTTTTCCCTTTTGCCCTTCGTTCTGTAGCACTCCTGTGTCCCTTGAAGGTTTTCTTCCCTCTTCTCACTTCCTCTGACTCTGGCAGCTCCCAAATGCGGTGTTGGTGGCACTTTATCTTGTTTCTGTAAACCCTCCCGGCCAGTCATTTATCTTGTTTCTGTAAACCCTCCCGGCCCGGTCACAGCCTTCTCATCTTAATTACATTCTCCCTACTCCCGCTGTCTTCCCTGAAGTCTTCCTGTTTTGCTAAAGATGGTGCCCCTTAAGCCCTCGGAACGCCGCCTGCCTTTCTCTTCCTTCGACTGATGCACGCGGCACCGGAGAGCAGTCCCCACAGCCGGAAGCTGTGTCCGGCGTGCAGCCGCACTTACGGTGGCGGGACACCCTGTCGGATGCCATCTTGGTAGGGAGGCCGAGGGCACCGGCTGGGCCTGAGCCCGAGCCTGCTGTCAAGAGTGGGAGGGCACCAAGTAAGAGGCCTATTAAGTTTCCTGCGGAGAGAAGAGGGAAGGTCAGGATGGCTTTGGGGATGATACTAGTAACTGAATTAAGGTTTCCAGGGAAAGGCTAAACAGCTTGGCTATTAGCTGTCACCACTGATGCGATGACTCTTTTTTTTTTTTTTATTTTTATAAGAGGCTCTTCTCTTTTTTTTTTTTTTTCTTAAATTTATTTGTTTATTTATTTTTGGCTGTGTTGGGTCTTCGTTTCTGTGCGAGGGCTTTTCTCTAGTTGTGGCAAGCGGGGGCCACTCTTCATCGCGGTGCCCGGGCCTCTCACTGTCGCGGCCTCTCTTGTTGCGGAGCACAGGCTCCAGACGCGCAGGCTCAGTAGTTGTGGCTCACGGGCCCAGGTGCTCCGCGGCATGTGGGATCTTCCCAGACCAGGGCTCGAACCCGTGTCCCCTGCATTGGCAGGCAGATTCTCAGCCACTGCGCCACCAGGGAAGCCCGATGCGATGACTCTTAATCGTGACCTTTTTTTTTTTAACCCCCCATAATAATTTTTCTTTAATCATGGTGTCGATATTAATGTCCCCTGAAACATCCACTTGTGACAGTAGGGGCGATTGAAAAAAGCGTGTGCTTAGACAACTTCCTCCACACCCACTGGCAATGGCTCCTCGATAACCGAGGATGGCTGTGACAGAGCCCATTCGAGCTCTGCCCTGTACCCACAACGCTAATCTGGAGCAATGCGCTGTGTGAGTGTGGTTTATGAAATACAGGCATAAATATAGACCCAGTCTTTTTCCTAAAATGCAGTACTTATTGTTCTTTTCCTGAAGCCTCAATATGGTTTTTAAGATTTTTTTGTGTCCTGCATGAATAACTTTGGTAATTATGACTAGAAAATCCAAAACCTCATTCATCTGGATGCTGTAAAAGAGAAAAGATAAGACTGCGTAGCATAGTGTTAAGAGTCCAGGCTCTGAGCTGCTTGAATTGAAATCTCAGCTTTAACACTTACCAACTTTTTTGACCTTGGGTAGGTTCCTTAACCCTTAGTTAACCTCGTTTGCAAATTAACTCCTATCTCAGAGGGTTGTGATAAGGGTGATTGAGTTGATACAGGTCCACACTTCCTTCTCTGAAATCCTTGGACAAGATGTGCTTCAAAATCTTTTAGATTTTAAAAGGTAACACAGATTCAAACCACACACGGAGAGTGGGGAGGAGGTCGTGATGGCGGCCCCGGAGCTGGAAGTGCAGCCCCTGGCCGTGGTCTTTGGCAGAGGATGTGGTGAAGAAGAAACCTCGGGCCACTGCCGAGGCGAGCAGCAGGAAATACCAGCAAACCCTGGCAGAACTGGAGAGCGTCCTCAGCCACCTGGAGGGTCTCTTGCCCGGACACTAGTACCACGAGTGCTGATCCTCCTTGGCGGCAATGCCCTCAGTCCCGAGGAGTTCTGCGAACTTGACTTGTCCCGCTTGGTCCCCAACAGCGTGGACCCGAGCCTGATCACAGCAGCTTGTTTGTGCCGCCTCTTCTGAGCCATTTTCATGGCTGATGCCTTCAGTGAGCTGCAGGTTCCTCCACTCATGGGCACCATCGTCATGGCACAGGGTCACCGCGACTGTGGAGAAGACTGGTTTTGACCCAAGCTCAACTACAGAGTGCCCAGCCTGGGCCACAGATTGGCTGTGACCCTATCCCGTGGCCGACCTGCCATCCCAGCTACAGCCTGGGAGGATTACATTTGGTTCCAGGCACCCGTGACACTGAAGGGCTTCCGCGAGTGAATGGGAATGCTCATCATGAACACAGTGGCTAAATTATCTTTCCCCCTGTGGCACCAAGTCACCCATCTCTTGCTTGGAGCTAGTTAATTCCTGGTGAGAGGAAGGTTCTCTCCTCCTGGCTGCCTGCCTCGGTTATAGACTTCCCCGGGGGCTGATGGTATGGCTAGGGCTGTAATAATCATCACTGAACAAGCATCTCTTTGAATCAAAGGCTGATTTTCCCAGAGGGTGCTGGGTCAGGTGTTTCTTTTGGGGGTTGGAAAGCAAACATGGGCCCATAGACAGACACCCCTATGGAGGTGATCCTTTCCTGCTTTTTGCTGTGGCCTTTCAGAATTTTTACTAGGGGCATAATGTGGATGTGACTCGTGAACTTAAATATAAAATGAATGGATTAATGTTAAAAAAAAAAAAATAACACAGTGTATAACCCACTAAACACAATACCCCCAGTGAGGTCTAAGGTAGAGCCTAGTAATTAAGGAGACTACTATTTCTCCAGTGAAACAAATAGTTACACTAAGTGGGAGAAATGAAAACTAGTCATTTCAGGTCATGTTTTGCCACCCAATGCATTTACATATACGACCCTTCTCCCCCCATTGTACACAACTTTAGGCTTTCTGAGCTTTTAGGTTTTGGAATTGGATTAGGGTTTGTGGATCCCTACAGAGCCATTTGTAAGCACCATATTAATGTTAGTTATGTGCAGAACTGAGTTCTTTCTATACTTTATGACCTTTGGCTTGTCACTATAAGAATAGTTAAATCATTGTGGTTTAAAGTGAATATGGTGGGGGTCACGTAATGACATGTATTTTTCACATGTTACTATTTCATTTGGGTTTCAGGTGTACCCCTTTTTCCAATTGTAAAAGAATAAGAAAGATGGAGGACGAGACAGAGCAGAAACATGCCATGTTCTTCTTTTTTTTTTTAATTTTTATTGGAGTATAGTTGCTTTACAATGTTGTGTTAGTTTCTGCTGTACAGCAAAGTGAATCAGCTATATGTATACATATATCCCCTCTTTTTTAGGTTTCCTTCCTGTATAGGTCACCACAGAGCATTGAGTAGAGTTCCCTGTGCTCTACAGTAGGTTCTCATTAGTTACCTGTCTTACACATAGTAGTGTATATATGCCAATCCCAATCTCCCAATTCATCCCACTCCCACCTTCCCCCCTTGGTATCCATAAGTTTGTTCTCTACACCTGTGTCTCCCTTTGTACCCATTTTTCTAGATTCCACATATAAGCGATATTATACGATATTTGTTTTTCTCTTTCTGACTTCACTCTGTATGACAGTCTCTAGGTCTATCCACTTCTCTGCAAATGGCACTATTTCGTTCCTTTTTATTGCCAACTAATATTCCATTGTATGTATGTACCACTTCTTCTTTATCCATTCCTCTGTTGATGGACATTTAGGTTGCTTCCATGTCCTGGTTATTGTAAATAGTGCTGCAATGAACATTGGAGTGCCGTGTGTGTGTGTGTGTGTGTGTGTGTGTGTGTGTGTGTGTGTGTGTGTGTATCTTTTTAAAATAAATTTATCCATCTATTTTTGGCTGCGTTGGGTCCTCGTTTCTGTGCGCGGGCTTTCTCTAGTTGCGGCGAGCAGGGGCTTCTCTTTGTCGCGGTGTGCAGGCTTCTCATTGTCGTGGCCTCTCCTGTTGCGGAGCACAGGCTCTAGGCGCGCAGGCTCAGTAGCTGTGGCTCACTGACTTAGTTGCTCCGCGGCATGTGGGATCTTCCCGGACTAGGGCTCGAACCCGTGTCCCCTGCATTGGCAGGCAGATTCTTAACCACTGCGCCACCAGGGAAGCCCTGGAGTGCATGTATATTTTTGAATTATGGTTTTCTCCAGGGATATGCCCAGGAGTGGGATTGCTGGGTCATAGCCATGTTCTTCTTAACTGCCATCTTGTCTTGCCTACCAGTTGGCTCCTCCTTGAACAATTTTTTTAAAGAACATCTCTTTCAAATATTTCAAATTTCTGAAATATTTTCTTTTGTGTGTGACTTCTGCTTTCATTTGCCTCTACTCTTAAGCACACATTAAGAACAGAAAGCCACCCTGTAAATCTTAATCTTTTGCTCTGGTTTGCTGCCAGTGAATCATTTCTAGAATATCTGATGTAGAAAAATCTTAAATTTTAAGTAACTTAAGTGTTCCTAAGATTTTAGTCTTCTTTTACAAAGAAGGGAGCCTCCTGAGCTGAGGACTGTGGGGTTAGTTGTCTCATATGAACTCATGGTTAGTATTACAATTGGCCTGAAAGTCTAGCGGTCTGGTACGTCTTATTCTGTTAAAATCCATTGAAAAATCTCTTGACGCTTATAGTAGAAAATAAGTAGACGTCTAGATTTTCATCCTCTTTTCACTTAGTACATATATTTGCCAGTCAGAGCCTGACCAAAATGAGAATGTGGAATGTTTGAAAAAATAATGTATGCTTTTGAAAAGATAAGACAGATACTGTAAGCAGAAACTATGTACTCTGTGAAGGGCAAATTTAAAATTTTAGAGGAAATGTTACTATCCTTGTGTCTGTAAGAAACAGACATATTGACAAAAGTAACTATATACATAGGTATTTAAGCACTTCAGGAGAATAATTTTTAGATTAATTTGCTGAAGTATATCTATTCTCTGAAGAACTACTAATTTCATTTTTACTCATTTATAAGTCAGTAGTTCATTAGTTCCTAAAAATAACTGATTCTCTATAGAAGTGAAGCTGATGTTGGGGTTTTTAGATTTTTCTTTTTCTCTAGCGTTTATCAGTTATCTTTAGTCTGTCTATAAATATATTTGTGTGAGGATTTTGTTAACTGATTTCATTGCCTCCTTAAGACATACCAATGTGGCACATTAAAAGTAACTTGGAAAGTTAGATCTAAACGGGCAGAAATCACCTTGAAGTAAGCCTTGTTTCTTTGTATAAATTTATCTCTGTTGCTGCTTCACATCATAGTGAGGTGGGATATTAATTTTAAAGATGATTTTATAGTTTGTGTTTGGTGATTCCTTCTAGTTCACTTTTCTCTTTTTTGTGGTTAATCTGTGAGGTGCATTAGGTCACTTGGTATGTTTTATTTTTAGTAGTCTCACAGTATTTTAAATCTTATATTTTACTCCTTTAACAAGTAGGAATCAAGGCCAGCAGTCATTAAGGCTGAGGCTGTTCTGTTTCAAACTTGCTGCTCAAAAACCAAGGAGGTTAAGCAAGAAACCAAGATATCTTAGGTTCTTCTGCTTCTGTTTTCTATCTTAAGATTTAACACGGGGAGATTATTTTTTAGTTTTTAGTTTAATAAGTTTGTTTTTAACATGAGATATTTATAGCATGAGTGTATGCGTGTGTATGCACGCAGTATGACATTGACTGTAGCAACGAAAAACAAAGTAACGTGGCTTGAACATAATAGACATTTATTTCTCTCACATGAAAACCTGAAAAGTGGTCCATGGTCTGTGTGGTTGGTCCGTATTCATCAGGGACTCTATTTTGTTGCTCTGCCATCTTCAACAGGTAGCTTTTATCTTATGGTCTAAGATGGCTGCTCCAGTTCTCACCATCATATCTTCTGTGCAACAGAAAAGAGGGACAATATGCTCCCTTTATGGGCACAACTTAGAACTTGCAGGCATTGCTTCTGCCCACACCGTGCGCCGACCTTAGAAATATAACCTTAACCAGCAAGGGAGTTTGGCAAATCATGTACCGAGCTAAAATATATTACTTTGGGACTTGCCTGGTGGCGCAGTGGTTAAAAATCTGCCTGCCAATGCACGGGACACGAGTTCGAGCACTGGTCTGGGAAGATTCCACATGTCGCAGAGCAACTAAGCCCGTGCACCACACCTACTGAGCCTACGTGCTGCAACTACTGAAGCCTGCGCTCTAGAGCCCGTGCTCCGCAACAAGAGAAGCCACTGCAGTGAGAAGCCCGAGCACCGCAACGAAGAGTAGCCCCCGCTCACCGCAACCAGAGAAAGCCCGAGTGCAGCAACGAAGACCCAATGCAGCCAAAAATAAATAAATTTAAAAAATATATTACTTTGTAAAATGGGAAGAATAGATACTGTAGAAAACCGGCCATTGCTACTAAAGTGTGTAATATTAAGTGCAGTGTTTTGTTAACATTGGATACTAATCATTATCAATATTTACCAAAAGAAAAAAAGACCCGGGAATTCCCTGGCGGTCCAGAGGGCACGGGGTTCTATCCCTGGTCAGGGAAGTAAGATCCCTGCACAGTGAAGCCAAAAAAAAAAAAAAAAAAGACCCACCTCTGTTATACAGCCATTGGGATCTATAAATCACCAGTCTTGGGTATCCCTGAAAAATATTTCCTTACAAATCTTCACGTGTAGAGAAGGATTTCCTAATTCTTAATTTAGGAAAGACTTTGTAAGGACAAATTGTTATTAAAAAAAAAAAAACATGGTTTAAAAACTAAATTCAGTAAAGATTAGAAAGTAAAAGTCCTTCATCTAACTGGCATTGAAATAAATACTTATAGAGCTTTATTTTGTCAGTATACAAAATTGCACCTGCATCATGTTTTTGTATCTTCGACATCTTTCTGTATCAGCAATGTAGATCTACCTCACTTTAAAAAATGTTATTTAGCATTTATTTGGGGATTTTTTTTTAATTAAAAAAATTTTAAATTAGAGTATAGTTGATTTACAGTGTTAGTTTCAGATGTATAGCAAAGTGATTCAGTTATACGTATATATTCTTTTTTTTTTAAATTATCATAGATGGTTAAGCCTTATGGAGTTTTTTCTTTTTTCTTTTTTTTAAGTGTTGCAATTTAAATTTATTTATTTATTTATTTATTTTTGGCTGTGTTGGGTCTTCGTTTCTGTGCATGGGCTTTCTCTAGTTGCGGCAAGCGGGGGCCACTCTTCATCACGGTGCGCGGGCCTCTCACTGTCGCGGCCTCTCTTGTTGCGGAGCACAGGCTCCAGACGCGCAGGCTCAGTAGTTGTGGCTCACGGGCCTAGTTGCTCCGCGGCATGTGGGATCTTCCCAGACCAGGGCTCGAACCCGTGTCCCCTGCATTAGCAGGCAGATTCTCAACCACTGCGCCACCAGGGAAGCCCCGTATATATTCTTTTTCAGATTCTTTTCCATTACAGGTTTTTATAAGATATTGAATATAGTACCCTGTGTTATACAGTAGGTCCTTGTTGTTTATTTTATATATATTAGTGTGTATCTGTTAATCTATTTGGGGAATTTTTAAACAATGCTGTTAATATAGCTGTCACGTACTTCATTTGTGACTACATTTTTTTGTTAGTTGATTAATTATGGATAGCTCCCTGATCAAAACAGGAGACTTATAAAACCTCTTAGTTCGTTTTGTTCTTTCCTCAGAAATCTATAGCCTGGTCTTTCAGTGTTCCTAGATTTTCTCTGAGAATACATACGCTATTAGAAGTAAGAGGGTGTTGGCCTGAAAAGCAAACAAACAAAAATTGAGATGGTTTACAACTATAGTGTCCATTGTTAAATTCAGAATGAAACATTAAAAAATCTGTTTTCTAGTTCTGGATCATTTTTGCATAATTCGTGTTAATTGGAATATTAGAATTAATGGATTAGCTTGTATGTCAGTAAAGTATTAGAAGAGTTGGTATTTTTCACGTTATTTTAATGCTGTAACATTAAGGATGTGTGAAGTCACTTGCACGTTTTTTAAGGATGTTCAGCGTGACGTTCTTGGTGGAAGATGGCAGGATACTTGTGAGGTGGTGCCCTCCTGCTGTTTGGCCCCTGTGGCCCTTTTACCATTGGCATGAGGATTAGCTCTACCACTGGTTTCAGTACTAGTCTTAAAACCAGCTCCCTTTCCATTCTTTCCTATCTTTACCGTGTTGCCTCTCAAATTCAAGACACCTTATCTATGAAGTATAGAATTTTTTTGAAATGGAAGCAGCGGTGCATGAAAAAGAAAGGGTGACTGGTAGAAATTGGTAAGAATTTGGAAAAGTACATAGAACAGTGGGTAGAAATGGGTGTAATGGGTTAGAGGTCTTGGACTCAGGAGAATCAGGTCTTGTCTCTATCACTTTGTAGTTTTATTACAAGTTACTTAAGCTTTCTGAGCCTCAGTTTTCTCATCTATAAAATGGAGACAGAAATAGGACCTAGTTGATCTGGTTGGAGTTGGGATTAAATACTGCATGTGGTAAAATGCTTGGCAGTATTTTGTAAATATTATACAACTCTGTATACCCTTTATTTCTTCTCTTTATCCAATTCATTTGTGAGGCTATATTCACTGGAGCAGCTTTTCTCTCTATTCTGTTATCAAGCCTGCCCTGCCCCTGGAGTTGAAGTCAGGATTAGAAATCTGGGGGTTTGGCATATTTGTTCACTCAGCTAGGAACGCTGGAGAAGAATGATAGTTAACCTTTTACGGGGAAAACAGCATTTAGATCAGTGCCAACTCCACATTCTCAGACTTTTGAACAGTTTGCCACTCTGATATCTATTCCTTAAATGCTTTGCTGAGCCTCATTGAATGAAAGAAAAGAAAGTAAGAGAAAGGAAAATGTGACAGACAAAAAAACTTCATAGCATTTGTAAACTTGGATTTTTAGTTAAAATACTAGGATTCTCTAACATGATCCTCCTCTTCTGACTTAGTCTCATGTTTTCATATCCTGAAGCAACCTAAATCATGTCCCCCTTTTCCCTCCGCCTTTAGTTCTTCGCAGGTCACGAAGCCTGTCCTCCTCACGTACCACCTCCTCTCAGGAGGAGACAGATGCCAACACCGTCACCGCGTCTCACACAGGGAGAGACCGGGCCTCAGGGAGATTGACTGCAGCAACATCAGTGTTCAGGCTGGAGACCAGATTCTACGGGGTTTCTGCCCCTCTGATAGTCTCTTAGGCATTTTGTCTTTCAGAGTACTTTTCCATTGTTTTGGAAAGCGCTCCTTCAGGACCAGAGTCTACGGTTTTATGGGCAGAGTTTAGTTTCAACAGAAAATCGTGAAAAATTACATTTTACGTTTAGTTATACTGCAAGTCAACTAGGATGTCCTGTTAGAAGCAGGGCTCCAAGCCTTTTTAAAGAACAGTTTATCTTTCTTTTAAACAAATGGAGGTATTACAAGGGACACAGATGGAAGGCAGGTTGCCACATCAAAATAAATTAATGCATAGTTTCCTTCTCTCAAATAACTCTCCTCTTAAAATGAGGGGTGGGAGAATGGATTAAGATGACGAAACTTTAGATTGCTATGTTTAGTCACTTTACAATCAAGAAGCACAATGACTAGCCAACATTCTAATATTTGTTTAAAAGTCGATGGCTTTAAAAGCCCTGGAGGTAGAATATTTAATCACTTGCATGCTAGCTCCTAAGAATTAATAATTAAGCCGTTCAGCATGAAATGGACTTGGAGATGGACTACTTTGGAAAGTCTATCAAGTAGACTTCCTTTCAGTCTGACGGAAACTCTGGATGGTTACAACCTGATTTGTTTGCTTTTATTCCTTATACCCAGAGCTAGACTTTGAGGAGGAGGGTAGGACAGACACCATGGGAGGTCACTTCAGGTAGGGGCTGGAAGGACCTGAGCAGAACACCACGCCCATACCTGTGGTGTTGGCTGGGAACTCCAAATGGCGAACAAATAGCAACTTTTGATAGTTTCCCTCCAACCAGCTCAGGCTTTCAGTCTCAGTTCCTGCCTTGGAACTCATGACACTTGAGGGGGGAAGAAGTCATCACATAAAATGCTGCATAAGATTTCCAGAGCAGCATGACTGTGAAAAAATAACTGGCATTCTAAAAGCTGGCATAGTCTCCTGTAGCAACATGGGTGAATGTAGCTATTAATTTATTGGTCATTTTTGGTTTTATTGGGTTTCCCATTGACTGAAAGCTATAAAAGTTAGGTTTTCCTTCAGTTTAAGAAAACATTCTTTAATAGTAGAGAAACTTTGGAGTAAAATGATTTTTCCTTAGCAATTTATGATACTCACTGATGAAAGGCAGGTGTATTTCTTTAGTAAAAATCCTACCACATATATTGAAATGAGTAGAAAACACACAGTGAGCATGGTGACAAGCCAGCATTTTAAAATTTGTTTTAAAAGTAGACTGCTTTAAAAGCCCTGGAGGTAGAGTATTTAGTCATTTGCACGCCCTGAAATGTTCCAGTCCTGGGGTCTTGAACAGGCCCTGGGTGCTGCAATATAGGAGTCCTTTTGTTTTTCATAACCTGCTCTGTAGCAGAAGTAGGCAGACCAGCACATTTCACTGGCCTGGGCTTTTGAGGTCTTTAGATTCACAACTGCCATCCCAGTACCCTAAGCCTCAGAAGATTTCATTTTCATACCTCCCTAAGCTAATATCTAATAAACTTCTTGTATAAAATGATGTATATCAGGTATTACTGCAGCTATTGACACAGGGTCTGTACTCATGGGGCTTTGTTGATTAGGCAAGACTGAGCTGTCTTTCATTATTTAGTGGGTGTTTTAATATAGGTCACGTGAAGGTTGTCAAGCAAAGCAAGAAGGCTTTGTACAGAAACTAAGTTGAGATTTTGATAGATACGGATTATCTCCCCCGGCCCCCAAACAGTTTTCTCTTTGGAAGTAGCTCCCATTATTTCAGGATCTCTAGAAGTATGAATGGGATTAGTGCCTTTTCTCAGGGAAGACTGTCATTTTACTGATGTTTTCCAGCAAGAAACAGTCTGTTAGTGATGGATATACTGATAAGAATGGAGAACAAGTGAGAAACTGGAGATCTTTGTGCAGTTGGGGGCTGATTTTATTTATGGGGACATTTAGCCCATTTGTTTTTAAAAATCAAATTAACTGTACAAATTGTTCCCATCTTCTAGGGAATGCAGAGTAGTCGGCAGCTAGGTGCAGTGTTGATTCAGGAATTGATATTGGCCTGGAACCACTATAAAGTGGTTGCTTCCAGATTTCCTCTCCATCATTATGTTAGTTACAGTATTATTTCAAGCATCCTCAGAAAGATGGCACATCCCTAGAAAACAATTTTTAGGGACGAAGCAGTGGTCAGAGGTGTTTAGTACTAGAATATAGGACTCATAATTCCCTGAAGTGCTTTTTCCTCCATATCCCTCTGCCTTCCTCCCCTGTGGGCTCCCTCAATGAGGCTGCATTCCTGTTTCTAAGAGATCATCAGTACAAGTAGTATTATACTAAGTTCAGCATCAGTTGAACTTCAATAAGAGGAAGGCAGTAATCAGAAATATATTTTACAGTCATCTTTGCTTAGTTATCATGAAAAATATGGGCATCCCAGCGGCCTTTTATCTCTATTCAGAGGTGGCCAAGAAACCCAGGTCCAATGAGTCCAGCCTACAGGAAAGCAGGAAGGAATGAGTAATCATGTTTGATGTGCAGAGCTGGTTGTACCGGGCATTACCACTCAGAGAGAAGGCATCCAAACCATAATTTTAAAATGTTAGATGTTAGAGGAGGAGAGGTGAAGAATCATTAGGTTGGAATTCGATATTCCACACTGGCATTTGTTCAGACACTAGATGAACAGATCGCTGCATCCAGATTGATTAGCTCTCTCCGCCTCTACTGCCCCTCCCATAAGAATTTTTTTTCTTGTAGTGTATAGGATTGGTCCTTCTTTCATTTCTTTTGGCTTAGTACCTGTCGTTCTATCATCTTTGACCTCTGTAATGATGCCTGGGTGGTGGGGAAGAGTACCAAGTGATTCTTAGGCCTCAAATTCCTGACCATCAATGAGATGTTTGTAGTATTTTCTTTTAAGGATCGTATACCGGGACAACTTGCTTCAGCATCAAGCCATTTCTTTCTTTCTTTTTTTTTTTAAATACTTTTATTGGAGTATAATTGCTTTACAGTGTTGTGTTAGTTTCTGTTGTACAACAAAGTGAATCAGCTATAAGTATATGTATATCCCCATATTTCCTCCCTCTTGAGCCTCCGTCCCACCCTCCCTATCCCACCCCTCTAGGTGGTCACAAAGCACCGAGCTGATCTCCCTGTGCTATGCGGCTGCTTCCCACTAGCTATCTATTTTACATCTGTCAAGCCATTTCTTATCAGAGACTTGGGGGAGCTGATTCCTGACATTTGTTTATGTCATCTGAGGTATACTTATGCTATTTGTCTAAAAACTATTCTTAATAGTTTCTGTTAGCTAGTCAAAACTTCAAAACCTTTTTCTTTCTAAAATATCAATATCTACGGACTTCAGAGCAAATTGTGAATACTGTTCTTACCGAGTATCTCATACTGCTTTGAAGTATCGCTCCCTGGCACAGAAAGTCTTCTTTCCCATACCCTGTAAATTCCTCAGAAAGACATACCAAACTTGATTCATCTTTGTGACCTCTGTAGCAGTACTTCTCAGTGTGTGTTCTGTGGGCTGCCTGTATCAGTATCATTTGGGACCCTATTTAAAAACGCACATTCCAGAGGCCCAGCCTTAATTAATCAGAATATCCAGGAATGGAGACCAAGAATCTTCATTTTACATAACCGTCATGTCCTCCCTGTGAACCTTATGCTCATTAAAGTTTGGACAGTCATTCCTGTAGAACCTTTTTAGTATGTTCTGTGGACCAGGCAACTAGTTAGAAATGCAGAATCTCAGGCCCTACCGTAGGTCAACTGAATCAGAATCTACATTTTAATAAATTCCTATGAGATAATAGGCACACTCAAGTTGGAGCACACTGCTTTACAACTCCTTACAAGTAGTAAGCTCTCAGTAATTAATCATTGCCTACTGGTTCGTCGATCTGCTTCTCAGATATTCTCCTTTTCTAAAACAAAACAGCCACAACTTTCAGCTTTTCAGAAATTTTAGGGAGTGTCTCAGAATTATTCTATTATTTTCAATAAAGAATTATAGTGAGAGTTCACTGTGTCACCAGTTTAAGCACAGACTTAGTGATCTCCTCCTAAATAAATGCAGAAGTACCTCATAAAGTATAATCACAGATCTGTTTCTCATATGAAAGGGTCTAATTCTCTGCGTGTGTGAGATTCACTCTGGGCCTGGCTCAAAGGCCTCTGCTCCCAGATCAAGTGAAGTCTTCCCAACAGCCCCCAAGGCCCTTGGCAGTGAGGAGCTTTCAAGGCCACAACCTCATCTCAGTGGGAGTAAGCATAATTGAATATTGCTTTGTATGTTCTTTTAAAACTAGAAAACCTTTCTGTGGATGTAGTAACTTGTTACATCAGTGTTTCCCAAATGTGTCTGAACAGGAAAATCATCTGTGTTGCTTCTTTAAAAGTTCAGACACCTAAGCCTCATTCCAGATCAACTGAATCAATTTCTGGGGGAGAATCCTAGCAACCTATTTTTTAAGACACCCTGGACATCTTTGTAATCAGGCATATCTGAGAAACACTGAATTATCTGATCTTTCCCTCAGCAGATTACCTTTCTGATTATATTTTTTGTTGTCCCTTATGTTTTCTTGGACATATATTGCCCCAAGAGCAGTAAAGAAGGCAGCTTGGGATTGCCAGTTTAGAACTGAAATATGTATAACTAAGTACTGCATAATACTGTTTTTCAAGGACTTAAAAATTAATGTTATTTCATACTACTTATGTTCCTTTGAAAATGTTATAAAAATGGCAAGTGTTTTGAAGATCTAAGATGGTGAAATGACGAAGCACCATAAAATACTTGAGGGGTAGATGTGTGTGCGTGGGGCTTGCTTAGACATGTGATTTGTCATCTCTTATGTCAGAACTCCTTTGCTTTTAACTCTTGAATGTGCTTTAACCTCAGATAAACTTTTGTTATTATTACTGTATTATTTAGAGAAATGACTTATGCTTTCTTTTTCTTGTAATTAAATAGTTCATGTGCTATCCTTTCTGAACTTTGCAGAAGAAAGCTAGTTCTTTCCTCTTGGAAAGGCACAAATTGTGTTGACCTCTAATTTAGGATTAGAGTAATTCTGGGCCTTGAGCATTAAAACAAAAATAGATTATCAAATACTTAATGGTACTCTCTTAGAAGTCACTGAATTTATTGGTTTGTGTAAATCCACTATTAGATAATGTTACTTAATTTGGGATCTCAAATTCTTATACTTTATAAACCACTTCACGGGTTTAAATTATTAATTGTTTTTGATGGATAGATAGAAAGGGAGTCGTCTTCTCTTACAATTAGGATCCTGACCATTTCTGTGAAATAATTTAAATACTATCCAGTTGTGGTTTTCCCCAAGTGAGTGTGTCATCTGGAAATGTCAGATCCAGAAGGAAACTTTGATCCCTAACCTTAGGAAATTTAGATCCCTAATTCAAGACTATAGTGATAGGTGAATAAGGTAAGGTGCCTGCTCTCAAGAAATTTATAGTTTAATTGGAAAGGACTTAACTAAAGCCTGTGAAACAAATAGAGACAGAATAAGACATATGACCTTGTTACAAACAGTGCAACAGGAGTTCAGCGAAGAAGGAAGGAAATAATGAAGCAGGCATGGAATGCTACTGCTTTGGAGAAGGAAGGAGACTTACTTGATTGATTTGGGCTTCTAAGTCCAGAAGTGAGCCTTCTACCCAAGTAAAGAATAATTGTAAAAGAAGAAGAGGCTTTTAGTCAGGAGCAAGCAGGGTATGATGGATGTTAAGACTGACTTAGTAGAGCCCAGGGAAGAAATGTTGCAGAAAAGGAAGGAATCATAATTATGAATATTTGAATGCCAGAGGCTTGGGAAGTTTGTTTTCATGTAGTTGGAAGAAACTGATGCATGTTATTAGCAGTGCTGATTGTGAGGTTAGAAAAACAGTAATTTTGTTTGTGTCTTTATTCATTTCCAAAACCAAATGTGTGTGCATGTGTATGTGTATCTGATATTCTGTTTTTAACATCTTTGAGCCATAAGATGGCATTGCAAATAAAATTTAAAATTTCTGATAGTTTTAAATTTTATTATGTTCTGATGAATGGGACACTGTAGCACAGATTAAGACATTTGGAGAAAAAAAAAAAATGGTGCTTGTGCCAGCCTTACAGGGTCATCTGAGAGTTACGAACCAATTGTCTAAGCACTGCTTACGCTTGGGTAGTGTTAAAGGGGTGAGGTTCCCTGGTTTCCTAGTACCTGGGACACATTTCACTTAGCAAAAAAGTGTATTGCATGTGATATGTAGTGTTAACTACACTAAAAAGGTTTTAAGTCATTGGCATATCGTAGCTCAATGTTTTTTAGTTTTCTGATGATGTTTTATATTCTGTTGTATAGAATGTATACATTAGGAGTGTCTTTCACGAGGTTCCAAATAAGTTATCCTTTAATGGCTGAGATGTGGCCATTTGGAAGAATGAGTGAGAAGTTTTGGCACCACAGGACAGCACAATCTGGAAAGTTGCTCGTACCTTTATTTGGTCTTATTAGAACACATACTCTGGCACGGTGAAAACGGTTTTGGCTGCGCGTATTTCAGCCTGTGTCCTGCCCAGAGCCCGGCTGGCACACCAGGTTCCAGGGAGATCACTGACAGGTCAAGTCATGTCCACTAGGAAAGATCCTTCACATGCCCCCAGGTTCTGACAATTTTGAGAATTCGTCCTCAGTTGGAGAAGAACAGTTTTGGAACCTGCCTGAGCTGTTTGAAATTCACAAAATGGAAAATAGAGAGCTGGTTTCTGCAAAGAGTACTGTTTCGTGTTCTTTACAAATATGTCATATTATAAATGCATATTTTCATTCACATGTTAAACCTTGAAAAGGAACTCTAAGAAGTTCCTGAAAGCGAGTGGAGGTAGTGCAAGCAACAGCATTTCACTCTGGAGATTCAGTATTAATAATGGAATATTTGTGTCTTAAGTGGTGTGTGCAGTTTGTTCAGTGGTCATGTTTTTTCCTTAATAGCTATTGTTGAAAACCTGTTTTATGGGTAATTTTTCAAAGTATCTTTGTCTAAATGAAGTCCTAAGTTTTGGACTTGAATAATTTCATTCTTTAGTGTTCATTTTGCCCCGCCAGCAAAAAGTATTACCGGATAGCAGTTGAAGGGTTATATTTACTTATTTAACAAAAACTTATAGAATGCTTACTATGTGCCAGGTGCTTTTCTATATGCTTTACAGATATTCACGTATTTAGTCTTCTTCGCAACCCTATGGAATAGGTTTTATTCTATCCCCCATTTTACCAGTGAGGAAACTGAGGCTCCAATTAGTTACTATGTTGTCCAAGACCATTTAGCTAATAGGTGTGTCAGCTGGGGTTCAAGTTCAGGCAGTCTGCCTGCAGAGTTTGTGGGCTTAAACCCTGTGCTCTACTAAGTCACTCTTTCTCAGGAGGGAAAAAACCAATTCAGATAGATTCAGTCATGACTGTTTTGCTGTCAGTTCATCAGATTCTTTGATCTATCAGTAACTCTGGAGCCCATTTACCTTGTTTTGTGCTAACAATTCTGCTGAATTCTTTAAATTTGTGGCTTGAGATGACATTCTCCTTTATTACTGTAAATAAAAACACACGATTTAAAAAATATACTTGTAAAAACAATAAAATGTATATTCCAAGGGCTTGATTGAGAGGTTCTCAATGGCAAGAACTAGGTCTTCTTGACTGATGTCCTTTGACCCCAGTATGCTTTCACCAAAAGCCTTTCTTTTCCTTTCACTATACCTTTGGAGTTGGGATGGAACCTGGAGATGAACTATACCACACCTTCCTTTTATAAATAAGCAAACTGAGGCTCAGAGAGTTCATGCCCAAGCCCTCAACAGCTAGTTCTGAAGCAGAAATGTGACTTAAATTACTTGGCTCAGTTTAGTGGTCTTTTCCTTCCATTATAGAAATTGAAAAGTTACAGTGCTGTGAGAACCCAGATAAAATATCTAATAAACTTTGAAACATTTTAGATCCATTTGGAAAGCATATATTATACTTTTATTAATCTCAGTTATTTCTCAACCTCAAACCTCATCGTTTCTCTTCTGACATTTGTTATATCTTTCAGTACTTGCAGCCAACACATACAGTCCTGCTTGTAAGTCATGCCAAGTGTTCTGAGACCGGCATCCCTTTACATAATTATACATACACATAAGTAATATATAAGCTTAATATTGACTTGATTGAAATGACTGCACAAATGGGAAATAGATATGATTATAGGTGGTTATCAAATCAGACAAATATGTATCACTAGAGAGGTAGTTCCTGTAGTAGGCTGGGAGATTATAAGTCATAGCCTAAGTATATAGAATGTATTCTGGAACTGAAAATTCCTACCATTGGAAAAGCTAGGAGGTGATCCAAACTTGAACATTGAAGTTTGCTCTTTTACTGGAAGAACACATTATAAGCTCTGGGCTTTGCAATAAACTAACTAGTTTATAAATTAGAGGAGGTAGCCAACCTAAAATAGATTGTATTTTAAAAATTTGTATTTCAGTCATGTGGCATTTTAAATGCAAACAAATATTGGCCAAAATTCTCGTGTAGAAATAGGTTTAGAAAAGTGGGTGGTTCTTAGTAAGTTCACCTAAAGCCCTGTTAATACAAAATATAGCCTGCATATAATATATATATATCTGTGCTCTGTGGAAGTCTCTGTGACCCTCCCAAGTTTTTCACCTGGTAGTACTTTAAAATATTTTAAATTTATGTATTTGCTATTTTTATTTTCTATATCATGAGATGAATTTTAAATGAGGTATGGAGACTAAAATAGAATATAACTAAGATATGTAGTACAATAAAAGGTAGTGATTGAACAAATCAGGAAAATTATAAATTGAGTAAAATACACTCTTTTTAAAAAAAAGTCACATTTGTTTCATTCTAATGTCTTTTACAATACGGAATCTTATCAGTTAAAAATTTAATAGGAAAAAGACCAGTCTTCTTCTGATAGTACTTTAAAATAGAAATGCATGTGAATCCGTAACCATAGAGTTTCACTGGCTAGTTTTACCAACTGATGTTAAGTCTCTTGACTAATGTTTATATAATTATTTATGTCAAAGTTTTAAAAAATATACACTTAAATTTGTTTAAACTTACTTTTAGGTAATTGTAGGTTCACATACAGTTCTAAGAAGTAATACAGAGAGATCCTGTGTGCCCTTTGCCCGGTTGTCCCTAATGATAACATCTTAGCAAACTATAGCACCATATCACAACCAAGAAATTGACAGTGATACAATCCACTCATTTTATTTAGATTTCCCCAGTTTTACATGTACGTGTTTTGTTCTATGCAGTTTTATCCCACGTGTATGTTTGTGTATCCACCACCACGGTTAAGATACGGAATAGTCCCATCACCACACGGATCCCTGTAATTGCCTTTATAATATACACCTTCCTCCTCACCCCTCACTCCCTCTTTGTCTCTGACTTCCACAGACTCATCTGTTTTCCACCTCTAGAATTTTGTCATTTCAGGAATGTTAAATGAATGGGATTTGTGTAGTACATAACCTTTAGGAATTGCTGGGTTGTTTTTTGTGTGTGTGTGTGTTTTTTTTTTTTTTTTTTACTAAACATAATTCCCTTGAGTTTCATCCAACTTATTTGTGTTAACAGTTTTTTATTGCTGAGTGGTATTCCATGGATACTGGTATACCACAGTTTGTTTAATCATTCCCCCATTGAACGACATCTGGCTTATTTCCAGTTCTTGGCTATTATGAATAAAGCATCTATGAATGCTTGTGTACAGGTTTTTTTGTGTGAACATAAGTTTTTCTCTGGGATAATTGCCCAAGAATGCAATTACTAGGTTATATGGTAATTGCACCTTTAGTTGGGAAAGAACTTGCCAAACGATAATATTTTCTAAGGTGGTTGTACCTTTTTACATTCCCACCAGCAGTGTGAGTGAGAGATTCGGTTTCCCCACATCCTCACCAGCACAGTATTGTCATTATTTTTATGTCATATGAGATGATACAGTCTGATAGGAATATTAATCAAATGGATAATTTAATGAATTATGGACATTAATCAATGTATAAGGTAGCTAAAATATTATCTCCAATAAAAAGTAGTAATTAAATAGATCAGATGTTATGAAATTGAATAAAATGTACTTCTAATATACTTTGAATATTAATACTTAATCAAGAAGTTAGCTCCTACTTTTGTTTTTTTTTTTTTTTTAAATTTAATTTATTAATTTAATTATTTATGGCTGTGTTGGGTCTTCGTTTCTGTGCGAGGGCTTTCTCCAGTTGCGGCGAGTGGGGGCCACTCTTCATTGCGGTGCGCGGGCCTCTCACTATCGCGGCCTCTCTTGTTGCGGAGCACAGGCTCCAGACGCGCAGGCTCAGTAGTTGTGGCGCACGGGCTTAGTTGCTCCGCGGCATGTGGGATCTTCCCAGACCAGGGCTCGAACCCGTGTCCCCTGCATTGGCAGGCAGATTCTCAACCACTGCGCCACCAGGGAAGCCCCTACTTTTAATTTTACCATTAAAGTAAGTAGGAAGAAGGCAGGTGTTACTATGTCCAAGTTTAAAGATTTTAGAGACCGATGATTTGCCTAATACCACTTCACAATTTGTTAACATTCTTTTTCCTTATTAGTTTTCCTTTTCCTTACTACTTTTCTTTGATAGGAATGCTTGAACCTATCAGACTTGATATTTTTTTAAATCTCAGAAATAGAATGAAAAGAGAACTTCCTGATGTGATGAAAGTTAAACAAGAAAGAAAGGAAGGAGAAAAGGAGTCTAGGAGGATGCATTAATAGCAGGAGGCTGGGCTGCTGGTCAGAATGGGGTGTACTCATGGCCTTCTAAAGAGGACAAAGAGAGTAGTGAAGGGACTTTGAGCCACACTATTGGGGTTCATAATTTGGACAGTACTTCTAGTTTAACTTGTTAGTTCTTTTTGCTCTGTAAACATATTTTTATTTTCTCTCTTGTCCACTTTAAGCCCGTGTATAACAGTTGTGTGATAGTACTGTCAGTTGCAGCCTCTCTTAGAGTTGCCTTTGGAGCATGAAAATACATTTCCTTTTTGATTGTTGTAAGCCACCTTAATTAATATAGGTAACACTTTCTGAGCCCTTACTGTGAACCAGGCACTGAACTCTAAGTAGTTTACATCTGTTAGCTTATTTAATCATTGTGACAACTCTGTGTAAAGAATTACCCCCAAATTTAGCAGCTTAAAGAATGAACACTTATTATTTCAGTTTCTAAGGGTCAGGAATTTAGGATGCTTAGCTAGGTGCATCTAGTTCAGGATCTCTCATGAGAGTGGACTGGAAACATTTTTTTCCCCCTGTGCTGTACAGTAGGTCCTTGTCGGTTATCTATTTTAAATATACTAGTGTGTACATGTCCCAAACTCCCAATCTACTCCCCACCACCACCACCCTTTCCCCCTGGTAACCATAAGTTCATTCTCTAAGTCTGTGAGTTTGTTTTGTAAGTTCATTTGTATCATTTTTTTTTTTAGGTTCTGCATAGAAGCGATATCATATGATATTTGTCTTTCTCTGACTTACTTCGTTTAGTGTGATAATCTCCAGGTCCATCCATGTTGCTGCAAATGGCATTATTTCATTCTTTTTAATGGCTGAGTAATATTCCATTGTATATATATACCACATCTTCTTTATCCATTCATCAGTCGATGGACATTTAGGTTGCCTCCATGTCTTGGTGATCATAAACAGCGAACAGTGAACATCGGGGTGCATGTATCCTTTTGAACCATGGTTTTCTATGGATATATACTGTGGAGTGGGATTGCTGGATCATATGGTAGCTCTTTTTTTAGTTTTTTAAGGAACCTCCATACTGTTTCCATAGTGGTTGTACCAATTTACGTTCCCACCAACAGTGTAGGAGGGTTCCCTTTTCTCCACATCTCCTGCATTTATTGTTTGTAGACTTTTTGACGATGGCCATTCTGACTGGTGTGAGGTGATATCTCATTGTAGTTTTGATTTGCATTTCTCTAATACTTAGCGATGTTGAGCATCTTTTCACGTGCCTCCTGGCCATCTGTATGTCTTCTTTGGAGAAATGTCTGTTTAGGCCTTCTGCCCATTTTTTGATTGGGTTGTTTTTTTGTTTGTTTTTTGATATTGAGCTGCATGAGCTGTTTGCAAATTTTGCATATTAATCCCTTGTCAGTCCCATCCTTTGCAAATATTTTCTCCCATTCTGTGGATTGTCTTTTCATTTTGTTTATGGTTTCCTTTGCTGTGCAAAAGCTTTTGAGTTTAATTAGGTCCCATCTGTTTATTTTTGTCTTTATTTCCATTACCCTAGGAGACAGATCAAAAAAGATTTTGTTGTGATTTATGTCAAAGAGTGTTCTCCCTATGTTTTCTTCTGAGAGTTTTATAGGATCTGGTCTTACATTTAGGTCTTTAATCCATTTTGAGTTTATTTTTGTGTATGCTGTTAAAGAATGTTCTAATTTCATTCTTTTACATGTAGCTGTCCAGTTTTCCCAGCACCATTTATTGAAGAGACTGTCTTTTCTCCATTGTATAGTCTTGCCTCCTTTGTTGTAGATTAACTGACCCTATGTGCATAGGTTTATTTCTGGGCTTTCTATCCTGTTCCACTGATCTATATGTCAGTTTTTGTGCCAGTACCATACTTTTTGATGAATGTAGCTTTGTAGTACAGTCTGAAGTCAGGGAGCCTGATTCCTCCAGCTCCGTTTTTCTTTCTCAAGATTGCTTTGCCTAATCGGGGTCTTCTATATCTCCATTACAAATTTTAAGATTTTTTTTGTTCTAGTTGTTAAAAAAAATATGCCATTAGTAATTTGATAGGGATTGCATTTACTTTGTAGATTGCCTTGGGTAGTATAGTCATTTTGACAATATTGATTCTTCGAATCCAAGAACATGGTATATCTTTCCATCTGTTTGTGTCATCTTCTATTTCTTTCATCAGCATCTTATAGTTTTCAGTGTACAGGTCTTTTGCCTCCTTAGGTAAATTTATTCCTAGGTATTTTATTCTTTTTGATGTGCTGGTAAAGGGAATTGTTTCTTTAATTTCTCTTTCTGAACTTTCATTGTTAGTGTATAAAAATGCAGTAGATTTCTGTGTATTAATTTTGTATCCTGCAACTTTACCGAATTCATTGATGAGCTCTAGTAGTTTTCTGGTAGCATCTTTAGAATTTTCTATGTATAGTATCATGTCATCTGCAAACAATGACAGTTTTACTTCTTCTTTTCCAATTTGGGTTCCTTTTATTTCTTTTTCTTTTCTGACTGCCATGGCTAGGACTTCCAAAACTATGTTGAATAAAAGTGGCAAGAGTGGACATCCTTATCTTGTTCCTGATCTTAGAGGAAATACTTTCAGCTTTTCACCATTGAGCATGATGTTAGCTGTGGGTTTGTCATATATGGCCTTTATTATGTTGAGATATGTTCCCTCTATGCCCACTTTCTGGAGAGTTTTTATCATAAATGGGTGTTGAATTTTGTCAAAAGCCTTTTCTGCATCTATTGAGATGATCATATGGTTTTTATTCTTCAATTTGTTGATGTGGTGTATCCCACTGATTGATTTGCAGACAATGAAAAATCCTTGCACCACTGGGATAAATCCTACCTGACTGTGGTGTATGCTTCTTTTAATGTACTGTTGGATTCGGTTTGCTAGTATTTTGTTGAGGATTTTTGGGTCTGTGTTCATCAGTGATGTTGGCCTGTAATTTTCTTTTGTTGTGGTATCTTTGTCTGGTTTTGGTATCAGGGTGATGGTGGCCTCATAGAATGAGTTTGGGAGTGTTCCTTCCTCTGCAAGTTTTTGGAAGAGTTCCAGAAGGATAGGTGTTAACTCTTTTCTAAATGTTTGATAGAATTCACCTGTGAAGCCATCTGGTCCTGGACTTTTGTTGGAAGTTTTTAAATCACAGTTTCAATTTTAGTATTTGTGATTGGTCTGTTCATATTCTGTAGTTCTTCCTGGTTCAGTCTTGGGAGATTGTACCTTTCTAAGAATTTGTCCATTTCTTCTAGGTAGTTCACTTTATTGGCATATAGTTGCTGGTAGTAGTCTCTTATAATCCTTTGTATTTCTGTGGTGTCTGTTGTCTGTTGTAACTTCTCCTTTTTCATTTCTCATTTTATTGATTTGAGCCCTCTTCCCAACGTAACCTTACACCTAGAGCAACAAGAGAAAGAAAAACAAACAAAACCCAAAGTTAGTGGAAGGAAAGAAATCATAAAAATCGGAGCAGAAATAAGTGAAACAGAAACAAAGAAAACAATAGAAAAGTTCAGTGAAACTAAAAGCTGGTTCTTTGAAAAGATAAACAAAATTGATAAACCTCAAGACATTTTTAGCTGGGGCTGCAGTCATCTGAAGACTTGGTTAGGGCTGGAAAATCTGCTTCCAAGACGACTTGCTTGTGTAGCTTTTGGTCCATCATCATGTAGCCCTCCCCACAGAGCTTCTTGGATATCCTCATGACATGGTACCTGGCTTCACCCATAGTGAATGATTCAAGAGAGTTTTCTACTGTAGAAGTCACAGTGCCTTTTTTCACCCAGTTGCTAGAAGTCACACACTGTCACTTCGGCCATATTCTGTTCATTAGAAGTGAGTCACTTCGACCATGTTCTGTTCATTAGAAGTGAGTCACTAAGTGAAGCCCGTGCTGAAGGGGAAAGGAACTAAGTTCTACGTTATGAATGGAGGAGTGTCAAAGATTTTGTGGACATAATTTAAAACTGCCACACCTGGGTTACCAGTATTGTCTTGGTTTTCCAGATGAGGAAACTTGTGAATGGGGAAGTTAAGTGACTGGTCCAAGGTGCATAGCTAGGTGGAGAAGTAGGGTTTAAATCTCAGCAGCCTGACTCCATGTGACTTTTTCTTTGTCTTTTTTTTTTTTTTTTTTTGGTTTCATTTTGTTTTTACTACATATGCTTTACTGCCTTGAGTACTTCATCTCTTGAGTACACATTAAAAAGTCACAGTGGCTTCACTTCTTCATACTCATCCACATCTGGGTATTTATGGGTTACTTGGCTGTTTCATGCCTCACTCCTAGTACTGTGACTTAATACTTAGATTCACTCATTTAGTTCATTCTGTAGATACTTAGCATCTACTGCTAAGTACTGGGATGCTCACCACTGTTGTGTGGGGAAGAACTTTGATTTTGAAGGTGTACTGACCTAGCAGCAAAGAATTTCAAGGTGTATACTGGGTAGTTTCCCATGACTAAACATTGGGAAGCAAACATTTTTCCCATAGCCTTTTAGTTTTGCAGTTCTCACACCTTCTGTAGTTGTTAGAACTATGGTGCATTGTGGGTGGTTATTTAGAATGCATTGTGAGCTGAAGTTGACAGTGGGATCAAGTTCCTCAGATGGAGTTTGTCCACTACTGATATCAAAAGCAATAAATGCATTAGACCCCTGGGCAGTGTTAGGACCATAATCTTGCCCCTGCTAATTTTTTCCAGTACTTTAAGTGACTATGAAGAACCCTGTGCTATCTGGGATAGTTTTCCTCTGTAGTTTAGGAGAAGTAAAATGAAGTAAAAAAAATTTTTTTTCCCCAAGAGATCTGTTTTGTAAAATGACAATCATAGTCACCCAAACTATGCCGAAAGAGAGAGAGGTCTTAGAATTTTGATAATATCTCTGTATATTTTTGGCTTATATTTCATTTTGTTAGGCCATGGAATAGTCTGTATTATGGGTAGCCCAAGGGATCTTTTTGACATACAATTTTAGGGTACACTATAGGATTAAAAAACCCTAAGGGTAACTGCACTTTGGGGCATCAGAACGCAAACTTCTGTTTATAATGTACTGGATAACGTATCCAATTAAAAATCTTCATGTTTTAACAATGTAAGCAGTTCAGTGTAATTGGATAAAGAGTACGATTCCATGGGTTAACCAGTGTTAAAACAGAATAAGCCATCAAAAAATTAACTAAAGGAACTTAGAGAAGCCATGGTGGGGAGTTAAAGGGTAAAGCTTCCTGCCTTTATAAGGAACTTCTTGTTGAACTCGAAGGACTTGACAACCATATATTGTGTTTGACAGCACTCAGTGAATTTCTTAATAATGTGGTTAAGTTCCCACTTGCACACACACACACACACACACACACACACACACACACATATATATATATCTAGTTTCCTATCTAGGCTAATTCAGACCTTGAATTCCTGATTTGCCTCTGGTACCCACCTCTCTTTGTGTCTGACAGCACTAAGAAAATATCTTAATGAGGTTAAGCGTTTACGTGTACAGACACATCTGCCTATACTTGGGCAGTTTCAAACCCTAGAAATTCTTGATTTGTCTTATCCTTTTAAAAATATAACAGATGTGAGGAATGGCCTAGATTAGACTTTGGTTTTAAGAAGTCCTATCAAGGTGAGAATTTGAGACCAACTGATTATAAATTGATATTGTGTTGGACTGGGATAAGCTCCTCCAGAATGAAAGTAGAAGCATGGTGTACCTAGTGCTAACCTGTGGCCCAGTTCCCTGTCCCATTTTCTGAGCCCTGTACATACGAGTTGATGAAACGTGGTGTTTCTCTTTCTTCAATATGTTCTCCCATGAGTCTTCCTCCTTTCCCTCATAACTTAGTGGAAACTTTTTGATCACCTTGGCAAAGGGACCCTGGTTCCCATGGGCCCTAAATAAAGCTATCAATTTGGTTATACAGATAGGATATCCAACTGAATAGCACTCGGGGCAAACACTAGTGGATCCCTCAAAACTAGGGAGGCGTGCATTGTGGGTAATTATGTGGCTTTTTTCTTTAGAAATGATAGAACAGTTACCCATTTAAAGCTAAAACAAAGCTGGGAGTCCATAACAACAGCGTAGTGACCCTTTTATCCTATGGTTAGTCAGTCCTTGGTGTCTGTAGCAACCTGGCCTCCTGAACCAAAACATACTTTCTCAGGACTAGAAAAGGAGCAAGTCTTTTTTTTTTTTTTTTTTTTTAATTTATTTATTTTATTTATTTTTGGCTGCATTGGGTCTTCGTTGCTACGCACAGGCTTTCTCTAATTGTGGTGTGCGGGCTTCTCATTGTGGTGGCTTCTCTTGTTGCAGAGCACGGGCTCTCGGCACGCAGGCTTCAGTAGTTGTGGCTCACGGGCTCTAGAGCGCAGGCCCAGTAGTTGTGGTGCACGGGCTCAGTTGCTCCGCGGCATGTGGGATCTTCCCAGAGCAGGGCTCGAACCCGTGTCCTCTGCATTGGCAGGCGGATTCCTAACCACTGCACCACCAGGGAAGCCCAGGAGCAAGTCTTTAAGTCCAGTAGGTGGCCATTGTCAGGAAGAAGGAACCTGACCACCTGTTCCATCTTGAAGCCAATGCCACGAAGAAACTGGAGCTTGGCCAAAGGCTGGTCAGTTTCTGCTGAGCTGCAACCAGAATTAAATACCTGGAAGGCCATTTTAGTGATTGTGGTAATCCATTTCTGTGGTGGCAAGATACGAACGGGAGGACTTCCCTGGTGGCGCAGTGGTTAAGAATCTGCCCGCTAATGCAGGGGACACGGGTTCGAGCCCTGGTCCAGGAAGATCCCACATGCCGCGGAGCAACTAAGCCCATGCGCCACAACTACTGAAGCCCGCGCACCTAGAGCCCATGCTCCGCAATGAGAAGCCCGCGCACCGCAACGAAGAGTAGATCCCGCTCGCCGCAACTAGAGAAAGCTCACACACAGCAACGAAGACCCAACGCAGCCAAAAATAAATAAACAAAATAAATAAATGTATTTAAAAAAAAAAAAAGAAGATACGAATGGGAAATCATAGCAGGCCAGCAAAACCTTCTTTGGAACTGAGAGGACCAGCAGTCCTCAGCGTGGTTCATTTCAGTCTTGCAATTTGGATTTTCAGCTGGTGCTTATAGAATAAGCAAAGAACTAAATCCACTTACACTTTATTTAAAAAGAATAAAATAATTTATTATTATTATTTTTAATTATTTGCTTTTTAAAAAAATTTTATTTATGTATTTATGGCTGTGTTGGGTCTTTGTTTCTGTGCGAGGGCTTTCTCTAGTTGTGGCAAGTGGGGGCCACTCTTCATCTTGGTGGGCGGGCCTCTCACTATCGCGGCCTCTCTTGTTGCGGAGCACAGGCTCCAGACGCGTAGGCTCAGTAGTTGTGGCTCACGGGCCTAGTTGCTCCGTGGCATGTGGGATCTTCCCAGACCAGGGCTCGAACCCGTGTCCCCTGCATTGACAGGCAGATTCTCAACCACTGCGCCACCAGAGAAGTCTTATTATTATTATTATTAAACCAGAGTGTAAAACTTACAGGGCTCTGGAACACACAGATCCCCTGCCCCAGCCTCGTGTGTTTAAACAACCCAGCTCTATGGGACTTATACTGCCACACATACGTGGAGCTCCTTTTAACATCTCTGCCCCTGAACCACGTTTATTTCATGGTCTCAGAAGAGATAAGGCACTTCTTGGATGTTGGAAAGTGAGTGATTCCTCTGTTCTTGTCCTAGTGAGAAGTAGGTTATCACAAAGCAAGAACGCCCCTTTGACTGAAGCTAGGCTGGAGGCTCCCGCTCCTAGGGCTTTACCTTAGAGGCACTGGTGCCCTTTTTTGGGTTAGATTTTATTTTTAGAGTAAGTACAAAGAAACACTCACTGATGGTCAGAATTGAAATGTGAAGCAAGTTACGTAAATGTATATTTCTACTAGATCAAGTTTGTCCCTATGGAGCAAGGACAGGCAGAAGATGAGAATTTCTAAGGACAAGAGTGGATGGGAAGGACCCAAGGTTTATATTTTCAAAGAAAGGAGATCTTTTTGGGCTTGTGTTTGTTCTTTTTTTTTTTTAAGAAATCGTTTATGCTGATAAATATTTAAATGCCAGAGGGTATAAACATATAAAATGAAAGTTCTTTGTAATCCCACCTTCCCTCCCCACTATTAACTTAATAGTTAATGAGGTATATATTCTTTTAGTACCTTTTTTTTTTTTTTTTACCTGAGCATGTACTTAAAAACACTGAAAGAATTAGTGGGATTAGGGGCAATTTCTGGTGTTTGCTTTTTTACTTAATAATCAGAAACCTTGTTCTATATCAGTACATAAGGATATCTACTCACCATTTTAAATGTTTAAATTTTAAATGCAAGAGTTTGAGCATTTTCTCAAACTTTTTGTTAATTACTCATTTACCTTTGAAATGGGACTTATTTAAGCAAACAAAAGTACGTTTCAGTCGTCATTAGTAGAAATGTGAGTGATTTTACTCTTTCCCATGTACTGATCATTCTCTCCTTGTTAATAGGTGCACAGTGCTGAATTTTCTGTGGTCCGTTTATGACTTTTTATGTCTGCGATTTTTATGCGATTTCGTCTGTTTTTCATTTTTCTTCCTTGTTTTTTTGTCTCATTTCTCTTTTTCATCTAAATTTCTGTCTCTTAACAACGTTAATTTTTTCTGCCTTTTTGTCACATGAGTGTTTATCATTTGATGTTGTAACTGTACTGATATGCTTGTGACTGGGAAGTATGATCACCTCATTTTGTTTGCCGTGTCATCACCAGAGGCGTTGACAAGCAAACACTTACTGTTTCCCATGAATACAGTGTTACTCTGTAGATTTCTAAAATCAAGGGAAAATTTTATAGTGTGTGCTTAGGACTGTACTACACACTACGTAGAAAAGCACTTTCACCCTCTAAAATGCCCACTGCAAGATCTTACCTGGGAATCCACTTGCATGTTTCAAAAAACAGTTACACCAACAGAATGATTTAAACATAAAACCCATTTGAAAGCTGCTTTTGGAGTCTACATTTGTATGTGTGAGAATGTGGATAGGTGGAGAGAAAGTTTGCAGAGGATAGATGATCATAGAAGCACCCCCATGGGTTTTAGGATATTTCAAATAAATGATTATACAGTTATTCATGAGTCATTAGAAAATGTGAAGTTGCCTTTCCCAATCCTAGAATTTAAGAGGATCCTCAAGAGGTCAGCTCATAGCAGCTAGAGATGCTGTCTAAGACCTTTTTATAAACGATTAAAATGTCCACAGAAAATGCCCATAGTCTTGGGACACTGTGTGTTTACTGCATGTGGCCGCTTGCTGAAAAGTGTGCATGATTATTCTCTACTATATACTGAAATTAATAAGCATTTGTCTATTGGTTTTTATTTTAATGTCTAGATTACCTACAAGATCATGCGTGTTCTTTGTTAAAGGGAGGGCGTTTTCCATTTCAGGGCCTGTCTTGGCCTTTCTGTCCAGGAAAGCCCAAGACTGACACAGTGACTTTACTTACTGAATTAGAGTTTAGAAGTCAGTCACTGAAATGTGGCTTGTCTTTCCCCGTGGGAGCTGGCAGTGCCATTTAAGAATACAACAGCTGGTGTTATCCAAAATGTAACTGTGGCCTCTGCAGGAATGGTTGATAATGGCTGAGCCAAGAAGGCCTTCACTCTTCCTGACCCGCACAGGATGATTTCTCCTAGCATTTATTCTTTCAGTCCTGTTGGGGTAGAAATGAAGTTGGAGGTACACCCACAGAATCCATTAGCGTCCCTTTGGGACAGAGCTGTCAGCAGCTTCACATCTTGAACTTCTATGAGGCATGTTGTGTCCTTGACTAAGAAATGTGTTTCGCCATGTGTCTGATAAAGTAAACATCTGCAACGCTGAAGGCAGAGTGCCAGGCACATCTGTGTCCATAGACAGTGCTGTTAAATTAAGGGTTGCCCTGGAAAACGATTGACCTGCGACAAAGTTCATTTGGCATCATTCATTTGTTTTGGGGCGCTTTTTTCTGAGTATTTGATCATGGATCTTACATGTCACAAACTTTTATCTCATTGTTTGGGTTCTAATTGTTTACTCTGTGAATGAGCTCAGCTTTCTCTTGTCACAGAAAGCTGCATATTCCTTCAGTGACAGTAAGCTCCCTGCAAGCAAGAATCATGTCTAGGAAAGGGAACCCTCCTGCACTGTTGGTGGGCATATACTTGGGGCTCTTTGCACGTATTTCTGCCCTCAGGCAGAGGCTGTTGCCTGGCACTGCTGGCAATCAGGGAATCCAGCAGACAGAGCAGATGTCTTTTACATGTCCACACGTGCAGTCACATGGTATTTGACTAAACCGAATGGCCAATTAAATTCAGAATTAGATTGCCTTTTTCCTCTCATCTATCTGATTTACTATCAATCAATGTGGATTAAACAATCGATTCTCAAAAAAAAAAAAAAAAAAGAATCATGTCTAGGGACTTCCCTGGTGGTCCAGTGGTTAGGACTCCATGCTTCCACTGCCAGGGGCACGGGTTTGATCCCTGGTTGAGGAACTAAGATCCGCCATGCCGCACGGCACGGCCAAAAAAAAAAAAAAATCATGTCTAACCTTTGCGATTTCCATAGACATAGCAAAGGCAAACCCAGAAGTGCTTTACTATTTACTGGCTCAGATAAAACGAGTGGTGGTGAGAAGAGTAGGGAAACTAAAATGTTTTAAAACATCCCCGTGATTTTAGGTCCCAGTTACCATAGAAAAGCATGAATTAGATATTCAGGAAGAGGTTTTTTTTCCATTCATTATCTGTGATTTTTTTTTTTTTAAACTTAATGAAGTTTCCCAGTCTGAGGAGATCTAGAAAGGATTCAGAACACATAGATTCCAAGCATTTGGATTTAAGAGACCTTTAGTTGTCCTCATAACTTCATAATGTAAGTATTTAAGAGTTATTTCTCCTAGTCAGTCTATCTGTTCTGTCAGAGGAGAGAATAGCTCTTCATTGAGAGATAAGATGTCTTGACAGGTTTCTGAGACAATAATGGGCTTCACTGGATTCTAGGAAATGTAATTCGTGTCCATTTGTAAATAAAGTGCCAGACATCTTAGTTGCCTCTAATTTGATGAACAAAACAGAGTGGCCTTGAGTCTCTTTTTAATCCATGGGCGAGAGGCAAATTTAGGCCTATCAGTTCAGTTTTTATTTTGTGGGTTTTTTTTTTTTTTTTTTATGTTTAACAGTTTTTTTGTTGAGATACTGAGATAAGAATCTTCTACTTTTTTGTTTTTTGTTTTTTTGTTTTTTTGTTGTTTTTGGATTTTTTGACACGAAGGTTTTTAATGACCTTAGAACCAGTTCACTGGATATGAGACAGAAGCCAGCAGAGAGTGGATTGAGCTGTGAGTGGTGAAGAAGCAGAAATAGGGAGAAAGATGCCTATTGGACAACTAGGTACTAATATACTTCAAAATTCTTCAGAATAAGTAGTGTGATTTATATGTGTATGTAGGCTAACTTTAATTAGACCCCAAGACGAGGTTAGTGAGCACTTGGAGAACATAACTAGGAATCTAGATTACAGAGGCACTAAGGCAGGCACTTCAAATATCATCTCAATCTACACTAGATAGTTAATTAGCGTAGTGGATATTAGAAATAAATTTTCTTTTGTGCAGTGAGTAGCATTCATGATATTTGGAGAACAAAAGAGATTATATGGGTTCTGCCACCCCCAACTGAAAGAAATGAAAGAATCCAGCCAACCTACTAGCCTAATATCTTTTTGTTTTGTTTTGTTTGTTTTTGTTTTTGTTTTTGGGGCACCAGGGACTATAGTTTTTTTTTTTTAAATAGGTTGACTTTTTTTGGTTTAAGCACATTTTTTTAAATTTAAATTTCTTTCTTTTATTTTATTTTATTTATTTTTAAACTTTTTATTTATTTATTTATTTATGGCTGTGTTGGGTCTTCGTTTCTGTGTGAGGGCTTTCTCTAGTTGTGGCAAGCGGGGGCCACTCTTCATCGCGGTGCGCGGGCCTCTCACTATCGTGGCCTCTCTTGTTGCGGAGCACAGGCTCCAGACGGCAGGCTCAGTAATTGTGGCTCACGGGCCCAGCTGCTCCGTGGCATGTGGGATCTTCCCAGACCAGGGCTCGACCCCGTGTCCCCTGCATTGGCAGGCAGACTCTCAACCACTGCGCCACCAGGGAAGCCCTTCTACTTCTGAAATATATGAAAAAGTTTTCTCTATAAACTTCACAATTTTTATTGATACAAATATTGACATTATTTATGTTTTCCTAAATAAAGTAATAAAAATGTAGGCTGTTCTCAACCTAACAATACATTTATAGTCTCTAAAACATGCTTATTATAGAAAGATAGAAAATATAAATAAGCTATTAAAAAACCTCAGAAGCTCTTATTAGGACTTCCCTGGTGGTCCAGTGGTTAAGACTCTGTGCTTGCATTGCAGGGGGCGTGGGTTCAATCCCTGGTCGGGGAACCAAGATCCCGCGTGCCACACGGCACAGCCAAAAAAAAAGAAAAATCAGTTATTATTCTACCATTCAGGACTAAGTAATGTAGATAGAAACCTTTTGGCATATATATCCTACAGCGTATTTTTCCCCCTTTCCATATACATGCATGTGTTGGCTTTTTGTTTTATAGAATAAAACTGAATGTACTTTTTCCTTGAACATAATTTTTATTGGTTGCATAATACATTTTATGGATGTAGATGAACCTTAATTTATATCAAGTAATCTTTCGTTTAACTCCCAGATTTCTAGTGGGTTGTTTTTTTTTTTTTTGATAAATTGTTTGACTTGCAAGTTTCTAAAGCCTTTTTCTTTAGAATAGTGCTATAAATGGTAGTTAATTTCCTGAGTTAACTCCCCAGATCCTAATTGATACCTGTCACATGGCTAAGCTTCCCTGCTTGACAAATGGTACTACAGTGATTAAAACACAGGATCTGCTTATCATTATGTCCATGGAACTCTCTGTAATCCATTCAGCACCTGGCATAGTGCCGGATACAATGGGCACTCAACAGAATCTGAATGAGTGGAAGCTGGGATTCCCTCTCTGTCCAGGTTATCGTGGCCGGAGCAGCCAAGTAGAACACATGGTGTTCACTTTCTGGAATGTGGGAAGAGGGATGTGGATAGCAGAGAGGGCACACAGGATAGCAGCATTCCCTTGCGTATGTCTTCGGCAGTTGTCAGTAATTCAGCCTTAGCAGCTTTGATAAAGAAAGTTCTTTGGAAAGAGTGTTTATCACTGGCAAAGTTGAGAGAGAAGGGGGTGGCAAAAGGTATACTGAACAACAAACTTTACCTTAATTGAAATTTATAAAACACTGTACCCAACAGCAACAGAATATACATTTATTTTACATACACACAGAACATTTATCATGTTCTAGGCTATAAAACAAGGAATTGAAGGGCAGTTTTTTTAAAGTTTAAGCATATACCTACCATATCATCCAGCTATTCCATTTTCAGCTATTTATCCGAGAAGAAAGAAAACATACGTCCACACAAAGACCTGTACAAATCGATACATGAACGTTCATAGTCATTTTATCTGTAAAAGCCAAAAACGAGAGATAACCCCGATGTCTCATTAAACAAGTGAATGGGTAAATGAACTGTGATGTGTTCATACCACAGAATACGACTCAGAAATAAGAATAGACTATTGTTACATGCAGCAGCGTGGATGAATCTCAAAATAATTATGCTAAAGTGAAAGAAGTCGGACGAAAAAGGATACCTACTTTATGGCTCCATTTGTATGAAACTTTAGAACATACACACTAATCTGTAGTGACAGAAGGCAGATGAGTGATTGCCTGGGGATGAGGATAGTAGGACAAGGTAGAAAGAAGATGAAAGGAGCATGAGATAAGGAAACTTTTTGGGGGGTGATGGATATGTTCATTATCTTGACGGCTGTGATGGTTTCACAGGTTATACATATGTCAAAACTTACTGTAAAGCAAGATGTACAGTTTATATGTCAATTATACCTCAACAAAGCTGTCTAAAATACAAAGAAGCAAATAATAAAAAGGCAGTCATGATTCTGGGGCTGTTTACTTGATCGTAGTGTTTATTGTACACCTACATGCAAATGACATGACGTTTTACCATATACTGTGCTGGATCAACCAAAGGGTCTTGCTTGCTAATTTGTGCTTCTTCAAGCCAGAATCAATGGAAAGTGTTAGGAGTCTAGAAAATATTCTCCGTATTTCTCACCGAGGAAAAATCTTCCATAATTATACATGGTTTACAACTGAGCGTTGATTTTTTTTTTCTTCCTTTGAGTAGTAACGTGATTTCTAATGAGGAACTCGATCATGTTGTATCAGCTTGAGTAGAGAAGAGGAATAGAAAACATGGGGGTGAACCCGAACTCATAAAAACAGAGTAGGATAATTAGTTCCCTGGATCTGGAGGGTGAGGAAAATGGGCAGATGTTGATCGAAGGATACAGACTTCCAGTTAGAAGCTGAGCAAGTTGGGGGAAATCTAATGCACAGTATTGTGAGTATATTTAAGGTACTGTATTATAGGTGTACTTGAAAGTCGCTGAGAGGAGGTCTTACATGTTCTCATCGCAAAAAGAGAAATGGTAATTTTGCGGTATGATAGAGGTGTTAGCTAATGCTGTAGTGGTAATCATTTTGAAATGTACATGAAAGTTTATTAGATCAAAAAGTACATTTGAAACTTAATATTATGTGTCAAATGTATCTCAAAGCTGGGGGGTGGGTCTGACTAAAGACTCACTAAAATAAGTAGAAACAAAACGTGATGGTGATGATGATTCAGTGTTTACTCCTTGCCTGTTGAATCAAGACCATATTCCTGAGCCGATGACGTGATACCCCCCCTTGGTTTGATTCTCCGCTACCTGTTCACTTTTGGCTCCCCCTTCTCCTGGAATACACTGTGCTATCAGCCCCCTCTTCATTGCCTTGGTTAATGCTTTTTTTCTGCCTGTGCCTCTTCCCCACCTCACCTTTTTATATCTATGTGGTAAAATGCTACCTATCCTTGAAGTTTCCGTTCAGATGCCAACACGTTTACTCTGATCCTCCCAGCTGGAAATGTCATCTGTGTTCTGTATTTTAGCACACATTAAGTAACGTATTTTGTACCGTAGGCCTTAACGGTACAGCCAAGTCTGTCCTGCTGTTTCAGAACTGAACAGACACAGGGTTATGCATTTGGCTACTATTTAGATGCATTTCAATTGTTTAATAAACTTCTACATTTATTAAAATTACTGTAATTATCAATGCCAATGAGGGAAGCAATGACAAGACAAGTAGGAGAAAAAAATTGGTTCAGTTGTATTTTTGAACCACATTCTGTGTTCATTTGATTAGCGCTGAGGGGAGTGGTAGATTTACTGTCCTCATGGCATTTTTGTTTTCCTTAAGCTAATGTTTTAATCATGGACCCTCTTTTCCCCTCACATTTTTAGAACCAGGCGATGGCTAGGAAAGGAGAAGTCAGTTTGTAAATTTAAATCAGCTAGAAGTGATTCACGCTGATAATTCACACAGAGCTACTCAAGAGTTGGCTTAATGGCATCTTAACATTAGAGTAATCATTGCGTCATGGAAAGAGCACGAATTAGGTAGGAGTCGAGGAATATTTGAAGAAATGTGTTTTGGGGGTCTCAGGTAGGCTATTCTGTGACTGTCCACTCCCTTGATCACTTCTTGTATTTATCTTCCAGGTCCGGACTCTCTTTGTCAGTGGTCTCCCTCTGGATATCAAACCTCGGGAGCTGTATCTGCTTTTCAGACCATTTAAGGTACCTCTTCTATCTTTCAGAAATTGTAAAAGGAGACAAAGAGTGTGTGTGTATAAGCTTCATGGGGCTTTTTGGAGAAAGAAATGAAATGTTTGTGAAAGCACTGTTTTTTAAAAGGTTAGTGAGTAAAGGAGATTTGACAACTCAGTCCTAATATATGTTTTCACTTTGGAAAGACTGAAACCGCCTTTTGTCCTCCCAGTAGCTAATCTGGAGAAGTCTCTTACTGACGTGGACATGCGTCTGTTTCTGTTCTACAGAACAGCTTCAGTGTCCTCCCTGTTTATCCTCTTGCCAATTAGGGGTGTTCTTCTGAGTACAGATCACCAAAAATATTATCCATGACTTATTCTGTATTTATATTTCAAATGCAGTAAAAGTCAAGCCCTATCCCTAGGAGGTTCCTTATCAGTTGAAATACTGCTGTTAGTACTATTCTTTGGAGACATAATAGGTTAAGTAGGCTTTTATGAACTAGACTGGGAACCTAACACCATTATTTTTTCCATGGGCAAAATGTCCAAAGTTGCAAAAACAGTAAAACAGAATTTTAAAGAATTGCTTGGTGTGAGCTGAGGGAAATCTTTCCTGTTGCTTAGTGAAATATTTAATGCAAGTTGTCTGTCCATCGTGACTGTCAAGGTAGAACTACTTTAGAGATAATTAATGTAGCTGGGATTGAAAATTTAACAGGAAATTGAACTAAAGCTGAAATAACCATGCTCCAAGGAGAAACCTTGAAGGTTAGCCTTTGGAGGATAGGAGGCAGCTGGGACTCGGCATGATGTGGGCTGAAGGCCTTGCCTCTCAAGGAGTGAACCTGGAAGTCATGACAGATTCAGGGCCTGTGTCTGGGCTGGTCACGTCAGCTGAGGACATGTCAGCAACAGTGCCTGGCCAGGGCCACACTTACGATCACGTGATGGGCCATCTTGATTGCTGGTTAAAGATCCATCCTGATTTGAAGCAGGACCCCAGCCACAGAGGCAAGACAGGTTGAGGTACAGTATCTCGCTTCTTAGGGGGAGAGAGTAGGATGTGACAGCTGAGAACAGTTGGGTAGTAGAACGAGAAGGATGGTTGAGCGGGCAGCCAGTTAAAACCAGCAAAGATAAAACAGTCTAGTTTATGTGCCCCAAAGGCACCGTGTAATAATGGACATAACTCCATTCTGACAGCTCTCCTTTTAATGCAACAATAATGATGACATCACAGAGGGAAGCAGAAAGGTTAGCCATGAGGTTAGCTAGAGGAAGTGGGAAAGAAAGAGAAGGTATTGTGGGGAGAGTGCCAGCTTTATAGAATTTCCCGAGTTTCTTCTGCAGGGTTGTAGTTTTTACTGTCTGTCTCTTTTGTAGGATGAGGACTTTTTAAAGCTAACTGATCCTTGTAAAGGACTAAATAGTTATGTTTTTGTATACATACAGAGAGATTTAGCCAGCGAGCCCCTTAAGAATTATCTCATTTAATTCTCATCACAGTCATTTAAAGTGGGTTAGCCTCATTTTTTTCAAATAAGGGAAATGAAACTTGGAGCAGTTGAATACATTTTGCTCAAGTTTACACACATAATAAATGGCACAGCCAGGATTCAAACCCAAGCAATCATCCCTCATCTGAACTATTATTTGATAGTACTTCTCTTTTTGTGACTTGAGAGGACAGTATATCCCTACTAGTGGTCTTTTACTTGAGTGAAACATCCATTTGTCCTTTGCCTCTGAGGCCTTCAGGGTGTTTAAACCTTCAGGTTTTTCAGAGAGTGAGAGCACCTTGAAAAAGGAAGAGGCAGGACTGTGAATCACGACCTCTCTGGCTAGAAGAGCTCAAGGCCTTTGAGGTAAAATGTTTACAGTAGCTAATTAGTAACATAGTTCTCTGCTGGGAAAATAGGAGGATGAATCAATCCCAACATCCTGCCCAGAAACCCAAACGCTGAAGTCAGGACCCTGGTACATTCCTACCAACCCTCTTTTAATTAAAGTCCCCGGAGTCTGACCCTCGTCTGCAAATCTGTCTCTGCACCGATACGTGCGGTGGTCAATCATGTCAAGTGTTGTTTTTTCCCCTCTTGTGTCATCCATCAGTGCAAGCTAACAGTCATTGATTATTTTCAGAAATAAACAGACTTTGTTATCCTTATCCTGGGGAGCCAGGAGGGCTTAAGGGAGGGAGTGAAAGGAATGTTTCCATCTTCCTTGAGGATGAGCTGGAGTAAAAAGCCAACAGGGAATTTTCGCATCTTCCAATCAGAATACCAATGTGAAAACTGACAGCTGCAATAAATAAGCAAAAGAACTTAACCAATATTAGCATCACTGCCTATTTAACCTTTCCTGGAAGTTTTGAAATTTTCATTAAGTTCTACCAAGTACGATCTTAATGTTTTATTGTTTTATAGCAAATATATGACCAAGTCATCACATACTCTGACCTTCCCAACTTAATTTATCCCCTTCCCTCTCCTAGTTCCATAAAATGAAAAAGACCTGCTGTTGACATAGACGCCATTTTCCTATGCATAAGTCCATTCATGCACTTATGTTTCTTTTCTCTATATATTTTCATGAATTCATGCACTTATGTTTCTTTTCTGAATTTCATGAAAATATATAGGGATAAGAAACATAAGTGCATGAATTTCAGGGCTTGATTTCTTTTAAGGCCCAAGTATGCAAAGATTGGCGTATACATCATGCATGCATGTATGTGTGTATAAAATTTGTTTTCCCAGTTAACAGGCATTTGTGAGAAGAGTTGGTCAGTAGTCATAAAGGACTCATTTTCACTTGAGCAGGATGCTATTATTACAATTGCTCTTTTCTCCTATTACTCTTTATTTCTGGTCTAAATTTGGTTCTTTATTTTCAGGGCTACGAGGGTTCTCTTATAAAGCTCACATCTAAGCAGGTAAGAATTTCAGACTTGCACATAAATGATCACTTCCACAGAAGTTTGGATTGGCTTTCTTCAGGAATGTTACTAGGGCTCGACATTCTTTTTTTATTTCCATTAAGATTTTATTTTTTTTGTTGTTGCTGTAAAGTTAAGGGTGAGATTGATTAGGAATTAGCACAGGAAAGTGATTCCTAATTCCATAGCCTGCAGCTAGAGTGTCTGAGACTATCCTCAAGCAAGGTAAATATAATGCATCCGGCATAGTTATATTGGGATTGATCTATATATTCAAAAGAAATTATTGATTATTATCCAAATTCACTTTTATTGCCATTTCTTTCCTGGGTGTTTTTTTTTGTTTGTTCTTTTGTTTTTAATAAAGTTAAACAGGCAAACTTTTCATTCACGATCGGTATGGGAATTTGATGATGAAGAATCAGGCTGTCTCTCAAACCCTTAATAACCGCAGGCAGAGTCTCAGGTCTAGAATGGAGCATAAAAGGTACAGAATGGAGGTAGTAACCAATGACCCTGATAGTTTCTGCAAGTGTCTTGAATATTTGTAGCTATGTGCTTTTTTTTTTTTAAATGCTGAGCAACCAGCATCCTCTCTCTGGGTCACTTTTCATCTCTCAATAAGGTATTCTCTGGTTCATCAGAGAATAAGCTATGTTGCTACCATCCTTCTGGACTGAAGGATACTGAGTCCAAAGGAATTGTGACCCCTCTCTTTAGTTGGAACAGTATGGTTTATACACCTAATTAAACACACAGCTTTTTAAAGGCATCCCTTGGGATTTGAGATTAAAATGTTCATGATATAATTTTGATCATGCAGTGAGAATACAGGGCTTTTATCATTGTGTCATTATATCCCTTGCACTTACAGTGTACCAAAAGGTGATTCGGTTTTCTTTCCATTTTAAAAGATGAAGAAACTGAGGTACAGTGAATTCAATTTAGGAAAGTAGAGCCTTTCCACCCAAGTTTTCCTCTGTTGCCTTGTTCACTGCTGCTCACCTTCCAGCCCCTTCTAGATTTTTTTTTTTTATGATTCTCTAAATCTCCAGCTGTGCCCTTGAAGAACCACCCTCACAATCCCTTTGATTCATGTTAGAAATTTGGCTAAGCCACTGAGTCATGATTCTTCTGGACTGGCTTTCTTGTTTCTACCCATTGCCTGTGGTGATTTCTGTATCTTAGCTCTTCAGTTTGATATCACCTTTGACCCAGAAAAATAGACATCCCCTGATATTGTTTTCTTCATATTTCTTTTTCTTTCCTTAGCCCGTAGGTTTTGTCAGTTTTGACAGTCGCTCAGAAGCAGAAGCTGCAAAGAATGCTTTGAATGTAAGTACTAATGATGTTAATCTTTGGGGGTTTCCTTATGAGGTGGTAGGAAGTTATAGAACCTCTTTGGACAGGAAATCAAATGGAAGGAATATGACTGCTCGATCTAACAGGAAGGGATTAATTAATTAGCCCCCTGAAGAGATTTTTCCTAAAATTGTGGTTAGACATGCAAACTATTAAATAACACTTTGCTCTTCTCTAGCTTTTACTGTAATGCTCAAAATACCTGATGATGTGGGTCTTTATTCAGCCCAGTCACATCCTATGGTGGTGTACAGTTTAGTTTGGCCATCATTATACTCTCAGTGGCTAAGCCGAAGTCAAGAATAGATCAAAATCTTGGCTTTCCTTAACACATGAGGTTTTTGTTTAAGGTATGTGGCTTAAACAAACAAACAAATTTACAGGTTGTAGTCTTTATTCTGATTGATTAAAAACTTGCATATACTGCTTTCCCAGAAGACATTCTGCATTGTGGTATAATAAAAGATAGTCAACTATAATTGAATAGAGATACCTGTATTTGGTTTGTAAGCATTTTGTAAGTAGGTTCATTTTTTTAAGGTTCTGCTTATAAGCAATATCATATGATATTTGTCTTTCTCTGTTTGACTTACTTCACTTAGTATGATAATCTCTAGGTCCACCCATGTTGCTGCAAATGGCATTATTTCATTCTTTTTTATAGCTGAGTACTATTCCATTGTATATGTGTACCACATCTTCTTTATCCATTCATCTGTCAGTGGACATTTGGGTTGTTTCCATGTCTTGACTATTATGAATAGCGCTTCTATGAACATGGGGGTACATGTATCTTCTTGAATTATAGTTTTGCCCAGATATATGCCCAGGAGTGGGAGCGCTGGGTCATATGGCAACTCTATTTTTAGTTGTTTGAGGAACCTCCATACTGTTTTTCATAGTGGCTGCACCAATTTATATTCCCCCAGGAGGCATCTTTCTAAATGCAGAAATATTCTGGGTCCTTCCAAATTGAAGTTTTCACCAGCTTCTTTTTCTTGTTCTTATAAAGGAAATAACAGCAGCTGAAGCTAGTTCACAGAATGGGCTTTCCATTGCCTTTCATTGTCTCTGTTCTGTGTAGAAATATGTCACTGACCCACTGTCCGAAAGACAGTAGGTTTTTACAGTGGGTTGTTTACAGCTTGATTTTTTTTAACAGAAGTTTATTTTTTAGATGTTTAAATGGTCATAGTCAAACTGTGTTTCCTTGCCTTACTAGGCAGAGTATAGCTAATAACATCATTTCACTTTTTCTTAGTACTGAGGGTTGTATCGTTACACATAACCGGTATTGAGACATGCAGTAACATTGTGATAGAGGTGTTTAAGCCCATTCCTATGCCAACTGGCCCCAGATCATTATGCTGTCTTGTCCTAAGGTCTGGTTTTAGGCTCAGTGTTTGTTGCTCATATATTAATAACTTGGGAAGAACTCCAAGTGAAACAGGTCTCGTTCTGCTCTATTCTGTGGACCGAAGAAGAGTAACTCTTAAGATTTACCTGTGGAGTATTATACCTGAGCTTTCTTCTGCTCAGAGGTTGACTTGTGAGTTTAGAGCATCTATTAAGGTCCTGGGTCATCTCTTTCTCGATATTTTTAACTTTTATATAAAAGTATTAGAGGTTTTTGTCCCTTAGAAACTGTCCTGTTTCAGTTAAGAGAACTGAGGCCAGAGAGGATGGATGGCTCAGTCAGAAAGTACAGGTTTAGAGCTACAGCTAGAAGGAAGCCTCCTGTGTCTTAGTTCTGTCTACTTTATGTAACTTCTTGCTGTTTGCTTGTTCCATGGAATGTTGCTGCAATGACAGACTATTTTAATCACATTGTCTAGGACAATGCCCGCAGTAAAGTTTGGTACATGACCGTGGAGCAGGGTTTCTTATCTCTGCAGAGAAAATGGGCCCATTCAGGATAATGTATTTAATCATGAAACTGACACATCTCTGTGACCCAACATGCTCTTTTCACGATCATTTTTTCTAACTTGGTGAATTAAAAACATCCGATGCTCATAGCCATTACAAAATTTTTTCCTCATGTCATTCATCCAGCTTCTCTTAAAAGCTTTTCCTCACATTCCTTTGGGGGAAAGTTCCATGTTGTAATGTTTTGTTTTGTTCCACTATTGAGAAACGTAAGCCTCAATCCAGTAAGTTCCTCTATGTGGAGCAGTTCACAGTGTTAAAAACCACTTGTCCATGTTTAGAGCTTCTCTTCTTATTGTTGCCCTGTCTTGGCTCCTGTCTGGTTCAGTTATTAGTATTAAGTCTTGTCCCAAAATGACTTTAAATGATGTTTAAATCCATTTATTTTCTTCCATTTTTGGAGTATGCTTTAGTCAGTTTGATAATTTTATGGAAAAACATGCTCAGATTGAATTAAGTGGTAACATTGAACTTTTATCAGGGTGTTCGTTAAATCTTCTAAAGTAAATACAGTATATTTTGGTTTTATAGCAAAAACTCTCAAATTAAGCTAAAAATAACCCAAACCCAGACTTCCCTTCAGGTTATCTGTGGTCCCATTAATCCACATGACTAGAAACCCCATCCATTCTTTAACCTGACAGCAAACTATCTAACCTATCCTTTACCCTTCACACACAGTTATAATTTCTATACCAGCAGTTTTCCATGTTCCATGCTAATGGAAGGGGGAGCTGATAATCCAAACTATCAAATTATTTTTAGGATTTGTTTATAATTTTGGAATGTAAATCAAGTACAGTGATATTGACAGTTATAGTCTGGTTTAGTAAAAATTTGATTTGTGGAAATTTTAAGAAGAAACACACACAGGAAGGCAGGCCTGGCAGTAAGGGCCCGAGCAGAGGCGGGAATAAACCATCTCTGGCTCTTCCTGCCGACTATGAAAACCCCAGTGTTGCCATTGCTGTGTAGCTGAAATCGTGTTTTCATAAGTAAGAACGACTGTAGTTAACACATGAGATCTGCAGGCCTGATGTGCTTCCTGCTTGTGTACACTTCCATGACAGGCTTTGTCTCACGTTGGTGTTTGAGATTCACTCGTGTAAAGTATTTAAAAAGGTTACGTGTGGCCTGTTGAGTATATGTGCCATTTTGATCGATAGCCCTCCTCCCCTAATTTTAAATAGTTGTTATTGGGGCTTCCCTGGTGGCGCGGTGGTTGAGAATCTGCCTGCTAATGCAGGGGACACAGGTTCGGGCCCTGGTCTGGGAAGATCCCACATGCTGCGGAGCAACTGGGCCCGTGAGCCACAACTGCTGAGCCTGTGCGTCTGGAGCCTGTGCTCTGCACCAAGAGAGGCCGCGATAGTGAGAGGCCCGCGCACCGCAATGAAGAGTGGCCCCCGCTTGCCGCAACTAGAGGAAGCCCTAGCACAGAAACAGAGACCCAACACAGCCAAAAAAATAAATAAATAAAACTCTACCATGAATGTAATATTAAAAAAAAAAAAAAAGAGCTAAATAGTTGTTATTGGCCTAGGTTTTATCATAGGCGTTATTATAAATTTATAAGAACTAAAGAAGTCTGCTGCAAACTGTGCATTACTACAAATTGCCTTCACAACTAAACATTGCTTAGGCTGTCACAATAATTTGCTTTACTCTCAATCCAGACTCACTGATGTTAGTGATCTCCAATTATCATGGCACCCTCAAGTCTATTGGGTTCTTTTATAAGTAGCTTTATTGAGCTATAACTCAACCATTTAAGGTATTTAATTCAATGATTTTGGGTATGTTGCTATTTTTGAATATATAAAATATATATAACAATTTGACATTTTAATGATCTTTTTAAGTGTACAGTTCAGTGGGATTAATACATTTACCATGTTGTGCAACCATCCCCACTGTCTATTTCTATTTTTTCATCATCCCAAACAGAAACTTTGTAACCATTAAGCAATACCTCCCTATTGCTCCTTTCCTCTAGCCCCTGGTAACCTCTAATCTATATTCTCTCTCTATTAATTTGCCTATTTTAGCTATTGAAATATTTGTCCTTTTGTGTCTGGCTTCTTTCACTTAGCATGATGTTTTCATGATTAATCCATGTTGTAGCAGATATCAAAACATCGTTCCTTTTTATGGCTGAATAATATTCCATTGTATGGATATTCCACATTTTGTTCATCTGTTCGTCTGTTGGTGGACACTTGGGTTGTTTCCACCTTTTGGCCGTTGAGAATAATGCTTCAGTGAACACTGGTGTACAAATATGCGTGAGTCCCTGGTTTTCAATTCCTTTGGGCATAAAGCTAGGAATGGAATTGCTAAGTCGTATGGTATTTATGTTTTTAGCTTTCTGAGGAGCCTCCAAACTTTTCCATATTGGCTGTACCATTTTACATTCCCACCAGCAATGTATGGGAATTCCAGTTTTCCCTGTGTTCACTAATACTTGTTGTTTTAAATTATAGCAATCCTACTAGGTGTGAAGTGGTCATTGGTTTCTTGATAAATACTTTTTGACTAATTTCAGTAGTAGATTTGATTTCTCTTGAAACCCCATATGACTTAAAATAGTTTCTTTTAATGGGGATTAGTAACATTTCTTTTCTGTGATGGCAGTTCTATGTAATAGAATTGTGTTACCTTTACATAGTTTACCTGTTCATAAAAGAAAGGAGGGAAAAACCCAAGCCTTGGATGATTGATTTAATAAGATAAGACTTGGGCTTTGTATTCTCTCTTATACATTATGCCAGGCGTGAAGGAAAGGTGTTTTCTTAAGGTCTGAATAGACTTAGAATTAAAGATAAAAAAGCAGTTTGGTTTTGAAGAGGAAAAAGATGGCAGTCATCTTAATAAGCAGAAAATGAAGAGGTCTTGAGGATATATAGTACTAAATTATTTCTTGGTTACTGAGGAAATTTATTCAATAGTGTGAGGTAAAAAGAATTTTTAAAAAAATCTTTAGTTTGTAAGAAGCATGCTGAAAAGTTACTTGGTAGTGTCACATGTTGAAAAGACTGACATAATCAGAAAAATGTAGTTTTCTCCATCTCCATAAATTCCTGGCATTGAAGTAAACACTGTAGTTATTTATATCACAATGATTCAGCCTTGTGCATAATTTGTTTTGTTGAATAGCTTGAGCTCTCCAACTACTGAGTTTTAAAACACTTGTATATAATAAATTTATTATTCCTATACCAGGTTTCTCATCTGTGAAATAAGGGTATTACTTCCAAGAGCGTTAAAGGGAAATTACCAAGCAAAAACACTTGCAAATGTTCTAAATGTGAACCCATACCATGAATATACTTTCTCAGTGAAAAGATGTAGCCATAAAGTCCTGGTACAAACTCTTGAGTACAGAGGAATACCAGGGTACTCGAGAAACAGGTATTGGCCACACAGAAACAGAAGTCTAGACTACAGTCTCTGGTTCCTATAGCACAGGTTCTTCTGACAATTTGTGCAAGTCAGGACGTTTTATTGTAATATTTGTACAGCTTGCGGGTTAGATGAATTATTTCCACTAAACAAAACGTTTCACATACACAAGCATCCAGATGGCTTGTCTCAGCTCCCTGTTCACCAGGCACCATGTCAATATGTTTCTTATCAGTTTTAAAAATTTCTCCCTAAATTTCTCTTAGCTCAAAGTGGTTGAAGAGACCCAATTACTGTGATCCCAGCTGGGACTTTTGGATGGGAAATATGCAGGGCTGCCAGATGAGATCATGAGTCTGATCTAGTGTTTATCTGTTAAATCTGTTTATAACTGCTTACTCTTGACTTGCAGTTTTAAAGCAGCCATTTAATGTCACTGGGTTGGGGACTGTGCCTGCGTCAGTCTAGAGCCGCCATAATGCAGGGTTGATGGACTCTCCTCTTTTTCTCAACGACTTTGTGCACTTTGGAGCTTGACAAACAGCTTAGATCCGGCTAGCCCCCCTCCAAGAACTTTGAAATAGCCCCTTTTTTGCAGGGGAAGGAGTGCTGTGCTCTGCTCTTTCTTGCAACTCGGGGTTGTTATAAAATCTCTCTAGGATGGTGCAGCACATAAATTAAAAGTGGTTCTGAAAGAGCAAATGAAGGTGAACGTGAGGAATTTGCTGAATTCCCAATTAGAGTCTTTGCCTGAAGAAAAGTAGGTTATTTAGATCTATTAAGCATTCACATAGGAAAGCAGGAAATAAAATGCTGGTGAAAGAAATCCTAAGGAAGTTTGAAGAAGGAAAAGTAGCTGGAAGTGTTAGCGTCATCCTTTCTCCAAGGAAATTGGCAGGAAGAACCACAGGTTCTCACACGTAAACCGGTCTGTATTCTAATGACAAGTATATGTGGAGATCTCAAGTTTGCCCAGCTTTTCCCTAGGTAAAATAGTTCATCACATATTACATGGCTGTGTGAAACTGCCCTCAGACTTTGCATTGTGGCCTTTTTTCAAGGATCTACTTGTTTAAACTTATCTAGACTCTCTTTTTAAAATGCTATCTTGTATTGACCTTGCCCTTACTCCATGGTTCTTCAGGCATTTCGAAACGCTGAGAAGGTATTTGCCCCTGTTGTAAATGAAAGTAGAAAATACAGTTAGTGTTCATGGAACCTGAAGTGCAAAGAATGAGTTATTTGCTAGGATTCCTTTCCGTAAGGAAGCCAGGCTAGTTTTAGAACCAAAGAACTCCCTAGGCCATGTACATTACTGATTGTTCTGCAGCGCAGCACATTTTGGTGCCTTAAGTCACTGTCTTTGTTGTAAAATTACTCTTTTACTCCTTAGTGAATGATCAAACCATCATCATGGCAAGTGGCTATGGATCTCCCTTCAGCATTGGCTTTTATGTTTCTGATTATCTACACAGATTTGAACTATTGGTCCACAAAGCTGAAACCCTTTGTCTTACTCTGTAATTAGAATGCATTAGAACATTTTAAAGCCTTGGGGAGTAGGGTAGGACTTAACCCCCTTAAAGTGGAATAGGTTATCTTGACAGGGCATTTGTTAATTATTCTATTCTTATTTCCTTACACATATATACAGCATTTCTTTCTTTATAATTAAATGCAAACTTTTCTTGCTGTTTCAGTAGACTTTAATACTTATTACATGGAAACATTTTTTAAAATGAGAGAACCACAAATAGTCAAGGATTTTTTTGTACGTAAAAATAAGAAGAGGCAAGGAAATAGAGTAAATCCTTCTAGGATATGGAAAATATATCTCATGCATTAGAAACATGGGAATAGGAGGATAAGAAATAAAACAGAATTCTAGTGAACATTAGTCTAGAATCTTAAAAATGATAAAATCTGTCTAAAAAGGCTAATATTTATAAAAATAAACCATGAACTATATATATATATATATATATATATATATATATATATATATATATATATATATATAAATCTCCCCCCCACCGCCGAAGCTGAAGTCTTCTTTATTGACAGAATCAACAGAACAAGCATGGCAGAGTTGGCCACAACGTCCCACCACAGCACATTCTGACCTTCAAATTAGACTTATTTAAATGTGGCTCCTTTTGATTCCTTCAACTTGGTACTATGATGATTATCTGTACACAGGGATTCTACATTGAAACAACCTCACTCACATCACCACTATCACTCAGTTTTTGGAGACTAACAGCTTGGTCCAAATTTTAAAAAAGGTAATAGGCTAAAAGACCAAAAGAAAAAAAAAAAGTCAACTAACCTATCAGGCCTAATCAAGAATGGCTTATTAATATTATTCATTCTCTTTGAACATTTTACTTAAGTGTTTTACTAGAGCTACTAGCTCAGGGTTCCCACCACATGCATCAGTTTGTTTATAGGCTTTAGATTCAAGCTCTTTAAGAGTATTCCGAGTGTATTCAAAAGAACCTACGTTCTCAGAGAAAGATAATGTGCACAGTATTTTTAAAGATCTACGTTTTCGGTTCTCTGGCGCAAGATATTGTGCACATGGGTGCTTTCAAGCCTCAAGCAAATAGCATGAATAGTAGGGAATGAGAACTTTCCCTCTGTTAGATCTTCACAAAAGCTTTTATTTTCACTATATTCTTTGGAGTGTAGATTAGCATAATCATCCCTGATTTGGAAAAAGAGCCCAAGTGTATTCAGTAGTGGCTTTAAGTCTTTTTTGTAATCAGAGAACAACTGCATGAGACCTAGTGCTAATACAAATGGTCCACCTGTCTTTTGCAACAAGGAAAAGTGCTTTTGCAGTGGGAGAAGTGTAATTATCCCTCCAATAGATATCTAGGCCTTGTCCCTGATGGAGTTCTAAAAGCTGGTGGGTAAAAAGCTTTACTGCATCTGGGTGATCAAGGGTTAAGACTTTCGCTAAGCCAAGAAAATATACGTAATTGGCAGAATTGATGACAGATGGAATTCCATAGATGCTGTGTGCCACTGGAAAGCCACGTCGGAGTTTTGAGTTGTCTTCAATATCATCGATGAGTAAACTGGCATTATGCAACATTTCCGTCACTTCAGTGATAATCTGTAGCTTGTCTTCTGGAACTTTTAGCCAATGATTAAACGCCTGTGAAAGTTTGGTTTTCACTTGTTTACCTGGTAACTGAAGTAAGTGCTTGTAAGGTTCTAGAAGAATTCTTTGGGCTGTTTCTTGAATCTTCTCCGTTTTTTAATTTCAAAGCTGATGGTTCGAGGATAATATCACAACTTTCATGCTGGGGATCCGTGAGTAGCAGTACCCAGCATCAACTTCCCACCTTATAGTTCAGAACAAACCTCCCCCGGACGCCTGCATGAATCCCTCCCCTCACTTCACCATAGAACTCTCCGCCCTCCTCACCTGGCAGCAACAGCGCATTACTCGGTGCCAGAAAATGCGCCATCCCATGAACTATATTTTTAAGACTAGAATTTCTCTTCTAAAAATGTAGTGGTAAATTTCAGCAGAAAACAATTTGAAAAAATTAAGGGGTACCTTGAGTAACCCTGACATTGCATAAAAGGCTGTAAGTTTTTGTTTTCTAGCCATAGTGGGCAAGTTATTTTTTAAATTATTTATTTATTTATTTGGCTGCACCGGGTCTTCATTGCAGCACATGGGATCTTTAGTTGTGGCTTGCAGGATCTTTAGTTGTGGCATACAGGATCTGGTTCCCTGACAGGGAATCAAACCTGGGCCCCCTGCATTGGGAGCATGGAGTCTTACCCACTGGACCACCAGGGAAGTCCCTAAAGATTAATGTTTTAAAATTAAAAGATCCAGATAATTTCCCTGGAAAATACAGTTGGGTAGAAAATTCCTAGTGTAAACCATTTTAATCTATTTTATTCTTTATTTGCCTGACACAAGATATTGCTCAAAAGTGAATGGATGAATAAATACACAGAATTTAAAGAATAAAGTTAGAAATGTATTATGGGAAATGAAAATAAGTTTAGATGGAAAAGAATTCACTCACTCAAGCAGAATGTTTATAACAAAGGAGCAAAAACAGGCAAAGTATAAAAGCGTTTCTGCACTTTCAAAAGTAGGAATAAAAATTAGAATTCACACATTATTATAGTATAATTTTTAAATTTTTATTGGAGTATAGTTGATTTACAATGTTGTGTTAGTTTCTGCTGTAAAGCAAAGTGAATCAGTTACACATATACATATATCCACTCTTTTTTTGATTCTTTTCCCATATAGGCCATTACAGAGTATTGAGTAGAGTTTCCTGTGCTGTACAGTAGGTCCTTATTAGTTATCTATTTTATATATAGTGTGTACATGTCAATCCCAATCTCCCAATTTATCCCTCCCCCCTCCCCCCTGGTAACTATAGCTTTGTTCTCTACATCTGTGACTCTCTTTCTGTTTTGTAAAAAGGTTCATTTGTACCATTTTTTAAGATTCCACATATAAGCAATATCAAATGATATTTGTCTTTGTCTGACTTACTTCACTCAGTATGACCATCTCTAGTTCCATCCATGTCGCTGCAAACAGCATTATTTCATTCTTTTTAATGGCTGAGTAATATTCCATTGTCTGTATGTACCACATCTTCTTTATCCACTTCTCCGTTGCTGGATATTTAGGTCGCCTCCTCGTCTTGGGTATTATAAATAGTGCTGTAGTGAACATTGGGGTACGTGTATCTTTTCAAATTATGGTTTTCTTCAGATATATGCCCAGGAGTGGGATTGCTGGATCATATGGTAGCTCTATTTTTAGTTTTTTAAGGAACCTCCATACTGTTCTCCATAGTGGCTGGTACTAATGTACATTCCCACCAACAGTGTAGGAGGGTTCCCTTTTCTCCACACCCTCTCCTGCATTTATTGTTTGTAGTCTTTTTTGATGATGGCCATGTGACCAGTGTGAGGTGATACCTCATTGTAGTTTTGTTTTTCATTTCTTTAATTCTTAGCGATGTTGAGCATCTTTTCATGTGCCTCTTGGCCATCAGTATGTCTTCTTTGGAGAAATATCTATTTAGATCTTCCGCCCATTTTTTGATTGGGTGTTTGTTTTTTTGATATTGAGCTGCATGAGCTCTTTGTATATTTTGGAGGTTAATCCCTTGTTGGTTGCTTCGTTTGCAAATATTTTCTCCCATTCTGTGGGTTGTATTTTCCTTTTGTTTATGGTTTCCTTTGCTGTGCAAAAGCTTTTAAGTTTCATTAGGTCCCATTTGTTTATTTTTGTTTTTATTTTCATTACTCCAGGAGGTGGATCAAAAAAGACCTTGCTGCAGTTTATGTCAGAGAATGTTCTGCCTATGTTTTCCTCTAAGAATTTTATAGTATTGGTCTTACATTTAGGTCTTTAATCCATTTTGAGTTTATTTGTGTGTGTGGTGTCAGAGAATGTTCTAATTTCATTCATTTACGTGTAGCTGTCCAGTTTTCCCAGCACCACTTATTGAAGAGACTGTCTTTTCTCCATTGTATATTCTTGCCTTCTTTGTCATAGATTAGGTGACCATACGTGCATGGGTTGATCTCTGGACTTTCTATCCTGTTCCATTGATCTATATTTCTGTTTTTGTGCCAGCCCCATACTGTTTTGACTACTGCAGCTTTGTAGTATAGTCTGAAGTCAGGGAGCCTGATTCCTCCAGCTCCATTTTTCTGTCTTAAGACTGCTTTGGCTATTCAGGGTCTTTTGTGTTTCCATACAAATTGTACAATTTTTTGTTCTAACTTTGTGGAAAATGCTATTGGTAATTTGATAGGGATTGCATTGAATCTGTAGAGTGCCTTGGGTGCTATGGTCATTTTGACAATATTGATTCTTCCAATCCAAGAACATGGTATATCTCTCCATCTTTTTGTGTCATCTTTGATTTCTTTCACCAGTATCTTACAGTTTTCTGAGTACAAGTCTTTTGCCTCCTTAGGTAGGTTTATTCTGAGGTATTTTTTTCTTTTTTGATGTGACAGTAAATGGGATTGTTACACTGTAATTTTTCATAGAATTTTGGTGTTCATTTAGAAGGCCAATGTAATGTGCAAATAAAGGAAAATTGAATAGAAGGTGGAAAAAGACTGTTCACAGTTACAGGTCATAGATACACCTCAATGAAAAAAGCAAACAGCCACATTATGAAAGAGAATCTGCCTGTTTTACACATCTTAGAATGCTGAATAAAGGAGAAACGGAAAGTCTTTTATATAGGCTTAGAAAAGTCCACGGTAAGATGTTGATTTTTGCCAACCTCCACTCTGTCTTCTTGGTTTATCTGTGGGGCCTTTCACCAAATTCTAAAAACGTACTTAACACAACCCTAAGAATGAATTCTAATTCACTGATATTAAAAATGTGGTGTGTATTTGATTTATTAGGGTGGTTTTTTGTATTTGTGCATAACATTAAATGTATACCTGTGAAAAGGTACTGAATCTCTAAATTGCAGCTGAGAGGAGGGCAAGGAAAGTGTGTCTTTTTGGTAACCACTTATCATGTCTGAGGGGCTTTCTGGTCAAAGGCAGTGTAATAAATAAAGGTGTCAGTCAGACTGACCTGGCTCAAATCCAGATTTTGCCACTTACTAATCCAAAGTTGTTTTCTCCCGTTAAGACTCTGACAGTACCTATCACAAAAGGTGAGAGGATCAAATTAAATGAGATAGGTATTTTTAAAGCCACTAGAACTCAGTAAATGGTAAAAATTCTGATAATTGATGGTGATGATGACTTACACAAGGAACTGGTTTTAATTCCTTAGGTCCCCTTTTCTACAGACTGATTTAAAAATAATTTCTGTGGAATCCCAAATTCTCCTGGGTTCAGAGTACTTTTATACATCGATTTGTATTATAGTATGATTAATGAAGTTGATTTCATCAGTCCTTCCTTGGAGTTTTTTAGCGAAACAGAGTAACAGTGTTGTCCTTAATGTTCTCAAGTCTTCAAAATATTGTGAGCCCAACAAGCACATTCTCATCTCCCTTTTATCCTATTAAGCTAACCATGCATGTCTTTCTCCATTTCCGGTTCCAGTTGAATCTATTGCAAACCAAAGAACCGCACATCAATTCCGTATAAACTAATTTATTTAACAGCCAGTGAGATTCTTTAAAGTTTTTTTGTCTAGGCAGCCCTTTAGAGAGGGAGAAATTCAGCCTTTGCCTTGTCAGATAACCAGTAAGTGGCCTTGAGTTGATGCATTAAAGCGGGGGAAGAGTGCGGATTAAAGTTGCTCGGAGGCGAGATCTGTTTTGACGCTTTATTTTGGATCCCTGTGCAGCACAGGAAGTACTTTGCAGTGAACTTCCGAAGTTTGGACTTCACTGTTTACATTCTTTTCAACCAACTCTTGCTTAAGCCCCAGATTCTTGGTTGGAAAGAGCTTACAAGCCATTTGATGGTCTAAGCAAGAGTTTTTTTTAAAAACAGGTTTAAGGAGCAAATGCTACCGTCCTTTTTTAATTTCTGTATTTTTGCTGTATTCATCGGAGAACAGATTTCCCACCCACGGATCGATTTATCTGTAGTGGTGTTAATAAGTGACTTTGAGGACCAAATAAGTAACTTATTGGTAAAGATGGCACTCATTTTTATCCTCAGTAAAGTTGAGGATATAACATCATTGACTTTTTAAAATACTTTTAATCTTTAAATATAATGAAACCTTTTCTCTCTAAAGACTTGTCATTATCCTGATGTGTAGCTTAAAACTCAATAGCTAGGATGTACATGTTTCGCCTCTCAGTATTTAACTTTAAGATTACCCTAAATATGGTTATACACGTGCAGAGTGGGAGAGTCCTCTGGATCCTATTGGGATGAGGGATGTTCACTGCTGACAAACTGTAAAGTAGAAACAGGACTGTAAAAATATACCTGGGGCCTGTTGTGGGATGTGTCTGGTTTTTTTTTTTTTTTTTTTTTGGCTTCGTTGGGTCTTCGTAGCTGCACAGGCTTTCTCTAGTTGCAGCGAGCAGGGGCTACTCTTCGTTGTGTTGCATGGGCTTCTCATTGCAGTGGCTTCTCTTGTTTCGGCGCGTGGGCTCTAGGCGCGCGGGTTCAGTAGTTGTGGCGCACGGGCTTAGTTGCTTCACGGCATGTGGGATCTTCCTGGACGAGGGCTTGAACCCGTGTCCCCTGCATTAGCAGGTGGATTCTTAACCACTGCACCACCAGGGAAGCGCTGTGTCTGATCTTTAAAGGGAAGTCTTTTCAAAATGATTTTGGAACGTTTAGGCAACTGTCTTTTTTTCAGTTATAGGGTTTGTTTATATCAAAACTGTTCTCCCCTCTTCCCTCCTTTTTTCTCCTACACCAGCCACTAATAAAGACTCAAAGTAAACTTTGCAGAATGATCCTTAAAGCATATACAGAAAGTTACGGTGGGTGCTCAAATGACCTAACACACACTTTAGGTGAACCTGAAAGAACAGTATGTTAAATACATTCTCTTTGCCTGCCTACCTCACAAGTAGGACTTATTCTTCATATGCCTTTCTACGTAGGCACAGAAATAGTTGGTTTTTATAATTCTGAGACTGTTTACTTTGCACAGTGTTAATCATTCAGGGTATCTCAGAGTTCAGAAAGTACTTTAATAACACACAAACACACATATATCCACTGTCTTATTTTTCCTGGCATGCACCTAATACGTGTTAGGTGCAGAAGCAGGTTGGTTTCCTTCTTTTCATTAATTAGAAAATTAGTGTGTAATTAGTATGATTATTCTTTGCCTTGAAGAGCTAACACCTCCACTAAACTCTGGTCTCAACACCAGTAACCTTTTTATCTTTAAAGGACTAAGTCATCTATTAATGATACATTGGATGTTGAATTAGTAAGCATTTAGAGACACATCCTTTCCCATTTTAATTCTGGGTTTTGTGATTTGCACAAGCTGTATCGACACATGTGTGGCCATCACTAGGAAAAGAGATTTAAGCTTTTTTTTTTTTTTTTAATAGTTGTAATTGATAGGAATTTGAACGTAAACACCCTTGCTTTTTCATCAAATATACTATGTGATCAACTGTGTATATTTTCTAGACTGGCTGGTGTAGAAATATAGACTATGGCTAGGAATAGGGTGTGATTTCTTCTGTTAGTTTTATTGTTCAGTTTTCTTTTTTCTTCAGTGCCACACTTGCTGATTTAAGCTCACAATCTGGGCTTTACAGAGACGAGCTACATACCCTCGAAATCATTTACGCTGGCACAGCATGGTTTATCCCTTACATTTCTTTAGGCTGTCTCTTTAATCCCTGAAATTTTTGCTGTGACAGCCATCCATAAGGTTGTGAACAAGTACAGGGAAGTACTTGGTTGAGGCAGAACCTCTTTGTTGATTTCTCAAAAAAGTTAACCTCAGAATTCTGAGGTTCCTCTGGTGTTCGGTGGGGCAACAGACATCAGACTAGATGTCACAGACCAACATTAAGCAGATGTGGACCATCAAAAGTTTGTCTGTAGGTTTGCCCCGTATCACCTCAAGATCTTCTCAAACACTTCAATGAAAACCATTGCCTAGAATCTGCTTTCTTTTAAGCTTTCATTGTGAGTGCTATTTGAGTGCCTCCATTCAGCAGATAGCAGGAGTAAAAGGCAGTCATTCAGCTATTACCTTTAACCCCAGGAGATGCTTATGGTTATGGACACCGCACTGTCCCAACAATGAGGTAGGAGAGAAAGAGGCTTGAGGACTAGACAATAAAAGAGACTGCTGGCAGCACAAGTCACATTTGGCATTTGTGGGTTAAGGATTCCGAGAGATGCCTTTGTCCCTACCAGAACAGTTGACCCCCTGTTTACCTTCAGAGCCCTCAGGGTAAGAACGTTAACGTCAGGATTCTTGAATGAAAAGAATACTATGTGCACTCTGGCCTATGTTTCTTTCCGTGTAATATTATCTATTTCAAAGTGTCACTGTAAAATACTGCTTTAACGGGTAACTGACTCTGCGTGAAGTGGAGACATCCTCTTCCTAACATCGCCAGGGCCCGGCTCTCTCAGTCATCCTTTTCCAGGACAGTTTGAGAACGTAGTGGCAGAAGTTCAAACGATCATGCCCTCTCGACCCTTGGGAAAATAAACTCCGTTTGACTCTGATTCTCTTGACGTGTTAAAGATTGAGTTTATAGCTTCTTCCAAGGCCCTGTCATGACTTTATAGTCGTCCTATGCAAGCAGGTTCTTCCTGGGTATGGTTATGTACACAGGGAATGGCTGCCTAACAAAAAGTGTGCTTTAGTGGAAAAGAAGGAAATTTCGCTGCGGTGAGTGGTCAAGTCACCAGATATGGAGACCCTGATAGCTCCGAATTAGGTACTTTTCCCTAATTCTCCTCCATAGTGGATCCCGTCTCTGGAGTTACCAGCCAGTCTCCCAAGAGCTACTCAGACTGTGAGAACCAATAGAAATAGGCAAGAGAAGCAGGACACACATCCGTTGCCTGTGGGGGAAATGAAACCAGGTGGAATAAAAGAATTCTTTGAACCTGTACAGCACCATCTCCTCAAAACAGCAGCTCAGGTATCCCGCTTCCTGCAGTTGGGGGAAATCTCATAGTTGAGCATGAATCACATCCTTCTCTTTTACAAGTGGTAGAAGCACCTTTCCAGAAAGTCCAAAGACGAAGAAACCCCTATGAGTCCATGTTAGGAGGAACAGCTCTTTAGCTGGCCACAGGAGTGTTTCATAGGCCAGCATTAATCTAACCATTTTTTCTTACAATCCAACCCTATGAGGTATGGAGTGTTATTCCCAGTTTACAGATGAGGAAACTGAGGCACATAAAAAGGTTAAATAAACATACCCAGTTTCGGTAGTGGAGGTAGATATGAATGCCCACACAATTGCCACATTTTAAGCCTCTTTTTTGGGGGGAGGTTCTACCCAAAATTGGTTGTGTCCTTGAGTGGGGTATCTCCTTTATAATTGTCACTATAATTCACTGCCACTGATGATACTTCTGGAGAACCTGTTTTCTTGCTTCTTTCTCCAGTAATTGGAAGGGGATCCACCAAGACCATTTTCTTTTTGTTTTTCTAGTCCTTCTGGATTAGGGGAGCGGGGTGGTCAGAAACAAAGTTTCCCTCATTTTGTTGTTGGGTCAGATCTGTCCTAACGGAAACCACTTTGTAGGTTTTACCTTAAGAGTGTGGCTTAGTGTTGTGAGGGTATGAATTTGAGTTGTACAGTTTGTTCACATGAAAATGAAGCCAAGGATAAAGTGTATTTTAAAAGTGGCCTAGTCACTAAGAAATATAAAAATTCTTTTATTCCAGGCTCAGGTTGGCTAGTGAGGAATGAGAATGAGTTTCTCTATCACGGCCAAGCTGATTCCATTATAACACTCAGAGACCTGAGCTTGTTCCACAGTATTATCGGAGGAGGAATTACATAGGCTTCAAATCAAGGGTAAGCCTCTGGAGACATTTTAGGCTAGACATGGATATTCCTTTCACTAAAAATTTCCAAACAAGATAAAGTTTCATTGTATTTTATGGAACATCTGGTTTAAAAAAACAAAATTCTGCGGATTTTTTTTTAATTCAAGGGGTTAAAAACGAGGGGCTATAAGACATCTAGAAACCTAATACTTGTTGGAAGACTTTTAAATTAGTCAGTGGAGCAGGAATTGTACCTGGCCTTATAGCCCAGCTCCAACTCACATAGCCACACAAGCCCAGAGAGCCCTTTGGAAAGGGGTCTCTTTGTTCAAGTATGATCTAGATATGTTACCAATGGAGAGGGACACATTCTTTCCAAATGACTCTGCTTAGGCGAGGAGGAGTGAGTAGTAAATCAGATTATTCTAGGTAAATCCAGGGCAAGCACTCTGAGGTAGTTGGATTAAGAAAAAGAACAAGGCGTAATTGGTCTCATAGTTTCTCAATGGACAATGACCCAGTAGCACAAGCTGTTTTATTAACAGTACTGATGTTTCTGCAAGCAATGCCCTTATTTAGGAAAAGCATGAAATATGGTTTACGCCTGATGGATTCTTCTCCTCACTTGTTCATTTTCTGTTGGAACTCATGTCTATCTAAATTTTAGCACAGTGGAAACTGAACAACAACCTCCATTATTATGTGAAAATAATGTCTTTGTAATATAAGGAACTTCACAGAGCTGTAATGTACACACACGCACACAGTCAACAGGAATCAAAATTAAATTCCGATCTTTATTCTACCAGTAGTTAACTGGGAATTTAGGCAGATTACTTGACTTTTCTGCATGTTCATTTCTTCATGTATGTTGGAGAGCGTATGGCACTTTGGATGAGGCAGTTCTTATATTGTATGGGACTATCGTGCCCATTGTAGGAGTTTAACATCCTTATTATTTTCTGCCCACTGAATGCTCTCATACATTTCCAAATATCCCTAAGGAGTGTGCGGGATAGTGGGGGTGGGAGACAGGTGCAGTGAGGAACACTACCCGTGGTTGAAAACTACTAGGTTAGGAGGTCCCCAAAATGTAATACTAAATTCTGTGAATTTCATGCTTTGTGTACTCAGTATTTAGTATCAGAGAACTTAACCCAATTTGCCACCAGTTCCCCCCTTCTGTGCTCTTTTATTCAGTTTTTTTTTTTTTTTTTTAATGTTTGGGCATCACAAGTTTTCACTTGCAGTACAATGACATTTTATAAATGGTAGAAAAATTCTATTCATTCATTTTCGGAAACAGTATTGAGTTAGGAGAAATTTTTGAAATTGTGGGATTGATCCCCCTCCCATTTCCTTTTCTTCAATCATCTTCTCTTTATCTATAACATACAGCTCTTCCCTTAACTTCCCTCCACACTGTTGTCTCTGAATGAGCCCCATCCACTCCATAGTAACAGGTTACCCAGGTGTGTGTTTCTATTTGGCCTGTCATTGAGCCATTTTAAGGCTCTGACTGAATGTAACAATTGTTTTCAGAATCCTGGGGAAACTTCTGCATATACCTCGCGTAGAGTCTGTTTCTAATTCTGTTGAATGTTTTATGCTGCCTTTAGAAGAGAAAGCTGAATGTATTCAGAAAACTGTAAATATATTTTTTGGTCCCCTGAGACGTCAGAATATCTCTGAAGTATGTATTTACCTCCTCTGAGTTTCTGATGGGAGTGACATGTCTATCAATAATTTTCAGAGAACAGTTAATATTTCCAACTTCTTTTTAACTCTAAAAGGTAAATGTTAATTCTTTCAGCTTCATTCCCTTTTATATGTTGAATGATTTGTGGTCCCCAGGTTATTTCCTTTCCTTGTGACCAAAATGCTGTTTGAAAATAGAAGGCTTTTATTCTTAATCCTTTTTACAAAATGTTTTAAAATTTAACAAGCATAGAGAAATGGACATCGAAGCCACGTTGAGACACCACTTCACACCTACTAGGATGGCGAAGACAAAGACAGGCAATAATAACAGGCGTTGGTGAGGATGTGAAAAAATTGGGATCCTCATACATTGATAGTCGGATTGAAATGGTATAGCTACTTCAGAGAACAGTTTCACAGTTCTTCAAAAAAGTTAACATAGAGTTACTATATGCTCCAGCAGTTCTTCTCGTAGAGAATTGAAAACATATATCCACACAAAAACGTGTACACAGTGTTCATAGCAGCCAAAAAAGTGACAACAACCCAATGTCCAACTGATGAAAGGATAAACGCAATGTGGAATGTTTGTACAGTAGAATATTATTCAGCAATAAACAGTGGATGAACCTTGGAAACATTCTGATTAAAAGAAACCAGTGTGACAGAAGACCTCGTGTTGTATGATTCCGTTTGTAGGAAATATCCAGTATGAATAGGTACTTTCTCAGAGACTGAAAGTAGATTAGTGGTTGGGGGAGGGGAGTGAGTGAGGAGGGAGAGGGAGGAATGAGCAGTAAGTGAGAATGGGTACAGTTCCCTTTTGGGGTGATGAAAACGTTCCAAAGATGTATTGTGGTGATGGTTGCACAACTCTGTGACTGTACTAAAAATCATTAAATTTAATGCAAAAGGGTAAATTTTATGGTATGTGAATTATTTTTAATAACAGCTGTATGAAGTATATAATAGCAGAAACTATTCCAGAAACTTTAAAAATAAGAACGTTGAATTTTTAGTTAAGTCAACGTTAAATAGAAACTTAAGTCATAAATAAGAGACCTCAGTGTTTGGTCACTTGGCAAGAAAGGACTTAAATACATTTTTGTGCTTGAATGAAAAATCTTTTGAATGTAGCATAGTATAATTAAGCCATCTCCAACCTCTGAATACCTTGCCTATATCTTCCCCCGCATACTATTATGACTGGAAATCTTTTGAGTACAATGTGTACAAGAATAAGTAATAAGAATCATTTTCTCTCATTTATTTATTAGCTTGTTCTAGTCAACTGAAGTGGAGGGAACTGGTGTTGGAGCACTAAGGGTTAGTTTATGAGGACGCCATCTTGGTTTCTTGGTTGCTGAGAAACTGGGTAGTTGTTTACTAAAGCTCAACCAAGTCATGATCTCAGTGAGTTGGAATATAAGTGCTTTGCAAAATCCCCACAACCTCAGCAGAGTATGCCTTTCTCTTTAGTTACTCCTGAGAACTGATTTAGTTCTTCCCTCCCTATGGATCTTATTTTATGTACTACTCTTTACAGAAATTAGCAGTGTTGGTTCAACTTTTCTGTTTAATGCTTGATAATTCTGATAATTTAGAAGGAAATCACTTTACCACCCCATCCCCTAATCCCACTATGCTCTCTGATTTCTTCTGCCTTGTAGGATGATAATCACGCCTCAGTAATAGAAAGGTCAGTGGGCACCAGGTATATCAGCTACCACCTGGTGGAGCTCCGAGGCTTGGTGGTTTTGACAGCAGTTTTTGAAGCAGCCCTGGAGATTTACCCGGGTCTCTGTTTGAGTAAACCTGAAGAGGCATATCAGAACTCCAGCCCTCAGATGACCTGGGCTTTAGTACCAGAAACCGAGATAAGGCGGGTGGTGTGGAGCAGGGAGATAGGATCCAGGTACTGAGATTATTACACGATCAGAGAGGTATTATTACTAAGTTTGACCTTGATTTGAGCTCCTTTCCTTATTTCCTGGACACAGGATGGGGGTTTCATTAACCTCATCTGTAAAGGTTAAAGGAAGTCCTAAAGGCTAGGGAAGAACCGAGCAGATTATTACAAAAGAAATACTAGGATTTTCCTACACCAGGATTTTATTGTACAGCATACACAGTTTCTGGTGACAAATTATCCTCATTCTGTATTAGAAAGTCCAAATGAATTGGTTAAAACCTATAACCTGAACGAGGAACATTATTTCTCCCCTTCAGCATAGACACCTGGCTAGGCAGGGCTTTCTAGATGCTCCACATTCCTTACAGCAGCAGTGGATATTCGTTTGGAGTGGGGTATAGAGAAAAGGGCAGTAAGAAGCTTATTAGAATCAACCAGGAATCTCAGCCATCATATTAAGTTGACTCTTATGAGATTGCTGCTGCTTTACTATTTTTATTCTACACACAAGAAGGTAGTTTCATCTGGTTCAATACCGAAGCCTCAGATCCACTGTATTACTGGGTCAGAATGGGGTGTGTGTGAAACACCAGGAGATTCTGATAGGAAATGACCTTAGCTCTACAAGAAATGGGTCACTTGCGGCTGTGTCTCAGAGGAGAGCAGAGTCCGCTGGCAGTGGAGTGAACAGTAGGGGCAATCTGTTGCTTTCCAGTAGAGTTTCATGTAGTTCACCCGAATGGGATAGTATTCTAAACATTTGAATTTGCGCATATCAGGACACTGTAAAGGCGTTTGGCCCAGGACTCAACAGGAGAAGCCTGGACATCAACCCAGGTTCATTCAGGCCTCGAACTTAACTGAACCTTTATAGCAATATTTATTACAGCAATTTTAGCCCCAATTGTCTTTACCCCTTCCCCCCCTTTTTTCTTTTTTAACGTTTCAACATATTTCAATTAGTAATTGAAAATTAATTAAAAAATTAAGTTCAATAAACAACATTGAAAACCTTGGTAGTTTAGAAACTTCCTTCAAAAGATTGGGTGTCTCAGGAAGTCACAACAGGTTGGGGGGATGTTAAAATTCTGAGTCCTCGGCTTTTTAGTCAACATACGTAAAATTATTCATAAATTCATAACCAGAAATTCAGAAATGGGTAAGAGATGGATGGGTTGATGAATCAACTTTAACTTTTCAAGTGGTAAAACAGTTTTACCTGCTATGAATATACAGAGAGAGAAAGTGAAGACAACAGAATGCGGGGAGACCCCAAACAGTGCAGACACAAACAAATGAATCTATTTCAAGTGAATAACACAACCACAGTGAAGTTGGGAAGAATGGGGAGAGGTGACCCAAATAATTCTTGAATGTACATATTGGCTATATACTTTTAGGCCTAAGACGAAAAGAACTATATATACTGAACTGTAGTTAATAGGTTTCCTTTTTATGTTGATATTGTTTAGCGATTCTGAAACTTCATTCCCGTGTTGAGCGAATAAGTAAATGTATAGTGGATAATGAGAGCTAGTATTCAGAGAAGGAGTTACCAGTACAAATTTGGAGAGGGAAGGCTAGAATTAACCTAATGGTGTTGGATTGGAATTGGAGGTATCAGTACTAACTTGTGTTTTTAATATATCTAAATAGATACAGATGTGAAAACATATGTGTTTCCGTATAAATTTGGGACAATTTGAGCAACAAAACAAATAATAGTAATAAATTATAAATCATAAAATAAGGTATGAATCTGTACTGATGTGTGAGTGAATGAACAAACGAATGTAGAAAGGAATAAATAATAAACAGGGCCAAAGGTTAAGGTTTTCCTTAGAGTAGAAGACTAATGAATATGAAAGGAATGATAGGATTAGAAAAATCACCATTTGGCAATCACAATAGTAAAGATTGCTTCAGGTAAGAATTATCAATAGATGTTAAAACAATAGATCAATAGATGTTAAAATTTGAGAAACAAAATATTTAGTCTCAAAGTTATCTCCCTATGAGATACTTATTAGTTAAAAAGAGAAAAGATAGTAACCTCACAGTGGAGAAACTTGGCAAGTGATCAAAGTTATTATCGCTAGTAATGAGACAAAAACGACATCATGTGTCTCCTGATAGGATGCACTGAGAATGACACTTCTGTGATATTCCTGCCAAAAATTTGTAACCTTAATTTAATCAAGGAACAAATCAGATAAACCCAAATTGAGGGACAGTCTACAAAAAAAATAGCCTGTACTCTTCCAAAATGTCAAGGTCACGGAAGACAAGGACTGAGGGAAATATTCTGGGAGACTTAAAGAGATGACAGCTAAATGCTATGTATGATTCTGGATTAGATCCTGAATCAGCAGCACAAAGAGATGTCCTTGCTTTTAGGAAGCCAAACTGTAAAGGGTAAAGGGTATCGTGCTTTCAACATATTCTTAAACAGTTCAGGGAGGACAAAGGTGTATGGGGAAATCTAGGCAAAGGGTACACAGGAATTCTTTGTACTATGTGTGCAACTTTTCCATAAATCTGAAATTATTTCAAAGTAAGTATTTTTTAAGAACTAAGCAGAAAGCACCAACATACCTGGTTGAGTGCCGTCTGCCAGGATATCTGTCACTGTTAGTTCTCCTCTGGCTCTGCTAGCACTCCACAGGAACCCTTTTATTCCCGCTCTCTCCCTCTTCTTTCTTCTTTTAACCTGTGTCAGATCCTGTAAATTATAACTTTATAAATTATACATATTTGTAATAAATTCAAACGATACAAAATCATACAGACTAGAAATCCCCTCCCCACCCTGACATTGCCACCAAAGTTACCACTATTAACGCGGTGGTTGTCCCATTATAAACATTCCTGGGTTCACACACTCGTACATATGCAAAGTCTCCTCCTTCTAATGCTACTAAACATTGTTGAGTATCTTGTTCTTTTTTAAACCTCATATTGCCATGACATCTTTCTCAGTAAATATATATAGCTTTGCCTCATTCTTTCCCTTTTTTTCCCCTCTAAATGAATGCTTCCTTTGTCTCTAAAACGAGTTGTCAAGGGTGGATAAACCCACTTACTTTAATGGTAGAACCATTTGTAAAGACACTGGGCTGTAGCTCACAGATTTGAAGGATGTACCAAGTAAACAAGACTCCATCCGGCATTAGGACAGCTCTGAAGACCTCAGTGACAGGAGTTTAGAGACCTTTTCTCTATTGGGAGACTGTTAGGGTAACTCAGCTCCAGCCACCTCCATTTTCTGTATTTTTATACCCAAGGTTGAAATCCTCAGAAGAAAAAGCATGTTTGGTCACTGTGGGCTGCATCTGTCTGTCCCTTAACTAGTCAGCTGTCACTAGGGGAGTGAGGGCACAGAACCTGGATGCTGGCCTCTGGGTGCTTCCCAGAGAAGAAGAGCCAGCAGAGCAGTTATCCCAACCGACCTCTTTCCAGGGCTGTTTGAACTGCTTCGCGTCTGGTGTGTTCCCGTCTTTCGTTTAAGTCCAGCTGCCCTTCCGCCACTAGAGTGTCCTCCACTGCAGTGATTCTCAGATGTGGTCCCTACACAAGCAGTATCAGCATCAGCCTGGAAACTTGTTAGAAATGCAGATTCTCTAGTCCCATCCCAGACCTACTGAAGCAGAAACTCTGGAGGCGCGGGTTCAGCACTCTGTGTCCAGGAAGTCTTCCAGGTGATTCTGATACGTGCTAACATTTGAGGATCACGCTCTACTACATAAATCTGATCATAATATTTCCCCAGTTTAAAAAATTTTAGCGGCTCAGCCATGCAGATACTCCAGAGTCCTCACTCATGACCTGAAAGTTCCTCGTGATCTCATCCCAGTGCTTGTGCAGTCTTTTACACACACACACACACACACACACACACACACATCCACACACATCCACACACATCCACACCCTCTCCACATCCTGTCATACAGAACTTTGCTGAGCTCTTTCCTGGACTACCACCTGGTAAATTTCTGCTCTTCTGTCACTTCCTCTGTGATGCCTTCCTGGTCCCCAGTCACTCAGGGCCGTGGCTCTGTTTCCCGTGGAGTCCTAAACATTGTGTTTGTCTGTTTATCTAACCATCAGTTTACCTGTACAGCTCCCTCACCAGAGCCTGAGGTCTGAACTCCTCAAGGCAGGGACTTATTTTCACTGATCCTTGTGTCTCTAGTACATGACAAACCTTATGTGCTTGGTTGAATCTGTTCTGTTTTTACTTTTTATTATGAAATTTCAAGCATACCAAAAGGTGGAGAGCATAGTAATGGACATCCGTTAATCCATCAGAATTTACCAACTTAACATTTTGCTGCATTTGCTTCCATTTTTTCTAAGTATTCTAAAGTAAATACCTGATGTTATGACATTTTGTCATTATATTTTCTTTGTATTTCAGTACAAAAACTAAAGACATTTTCCTACATTACCATTTTATCACACCTAATAAAATGGACAATTCCCAGATATCACCGAATGCCCATTCTGTATTCAGCTTTCTTCATTTTCCCATGAGAGGTCTTTTATATCTGGTTGTTCAATCAAGGACCACACATTGCATATGAGAGTAGGCCTCTAAGGGTATTTTAATCATTCTAGAATAGCCCTTCTCTCTCTTTTTTCCCCCATTATTCAATGAATAAACTCCTGACTAATATATTTTTTTTAATTAATTAATTAATTTATTTATTTATTTTTGGCTGTGTTGGGTCTTCGTTTCTGTGCGAGGGCTTTCTCTGGTTGTGGCAAGCGGGGGCCACTCTTCATCGCGGTGCGCGGGCCTCTCACTATGGCGGCCTCTCTTGTTGCGGAGCACAGGCTCCAGACGCGCAGGCTCAGCAGTTGTGGCTCACGGGCCTAGTTGCTCCGCAGCATGTGGGATCCTCCCAGGCCAGGGCTCGAACCCATGTCCCCTGCATTAGCAGGCAGACTCCCAACCACTGCGCCACCAGGGAAACCCCTGACTAATATTTATCCCACTCTTGTGGCATGACATTAATACCAGTGACACTACTAAGGAGTTGGAATGGTGTTGAACCTTTATGTTCAGAATAATCATACGGCTCCAAATCCACGATTTGCAGCCAATAAATCTTTTCCAGCACAGCCTATGTGCATAAGAAGCCAGTATCACCACAGCTAGAGAAACAGGAGAGCTCTTGGGATCTGAGCTTTGCAGCACATTTAATTAATAGCTTCTCCATTTTGTCTTCCAGAAAGTCACTGAAAGAGCTGCAGTTCATTTACAGTGACTCTCTACATTCCTGTAAGCTTGGGTCTTCAGGATTTGGTGATTTCCTTTTACCTTGCCCATTTCCTTGTGTTTTATTATATACTAGCTCTTCCCTTATCCTTCTAGGACTCCAGCCTTTGATATAGTTTGTAGAGCAATAAAATGGCATTTTAAAGCTCTGTAACTTGCTGAGAATCTTAATTCAATTTAAATAGGAAGCACAAATTTGCATTGAGGGGTCTAGGTCTACAATTCAGAAAATTCTCTTTTTCAAGATTTTCTGTTTACAGAGAGTTCTTAAGCTTTAATTTTAGGAGAAAGAGGATTTTTAAGAATTCCCTCAACAGAGTCCTAAATGCAATAATATACTCTGTTTGAGTTTAGAGCATTACAGTATGCAAATACAGGGTTTGAATTGTCCTTTAAGCCTCTAATTGCTCTCTGTAGCTTTTGAGATTGAACTGTTAGGACTTCCAGTAATCACATGTATCAACAAAGGTGGTTGAATACAAGTGTTCCTATGGGCTGAGTCACTTGCACTGAGGGAAAAGGTGGGGCTGGGGATGAGGCTGGTGGAGAAGAGGAGAGTTACCTGGACGAGACTGTAGAAAGTTTAGAAAGCATACTGTGAGATATTTTAGGAACTATGGTGCAGGAAAGAAAACCGTGTTATTAAGGTATCTCAGCTCTAGCTGCCATAACAAAATACCACAGATAGGGTGGCGTCAACCACATTAATCCTCTCAGTTCTGGAGGCTAGAAAGTCCAAGATCAAGTTGCCAGCAGATTCAGTGTCTGGTGAGGACCCTCTTTCTGGTTTGTGCAGACTCCACTTCTCACTGTGTTCTCACGTGGCCTTTCCTTGGTGTGTGCTCCTGGAGAGAGAGGTCTCTGGAGTCCCTTCCTCTTCTCGCAAGGGCACTAATCCCTTCGTAGGGGCCCTACCCCTACGAATACCATCACATTGAGAGTTAGGACTTCAACATGGATTTGGGGAGGACACAAACATTCAGTCTATGACACATAAGCATATGGATTTGCTACTGCCCTGATAGACTCTTAGGTATAGTAGACTACTAAGGATACTTGCTGTCTCCCAGAGTTTGCCCTGGGTAGGGAGTTTAGCCTTTGTAGATCACAGTGAACCTGTGTTGCTTTGGTCACAGTGTTCTAGGCCATCTTGGAGAGACTATTGGCTGTTCCTATAGCCAGTCAGATTAGGTTGCTTCTAAGTAACTTCTCAAACTGATATCATACTGATATCTAGAAACTGTCCTTTTTGGACACCAAGGAAATAAGACACCATTTACAATTGGAAGAGAAACGTTTCTGTTCACTTATCAGAAGGGTTTTGGTGAATTATAGGCAAGAGAGGAAAAAGTTGATTTTGAAAGGCACGGGTTCCCCCTTTGATTTAGTAGTAATCTTATCCCGACAGCATTTAATGAGAAGTCACTGTGGCCAGAGAATAATTTTATTGGGCTTTAATTAAAAGCACAAGGGGATTTGTTTGTTTGTTTGTTTTGTTTTCTATCTGTCTCCTTCCTGTCTTCCTCTTTCTCCCCTCATTCTTCCTCTTCACTTCCATGTTCTCCCTGCCCCTGCCCCACTCTGCCTCCTCTTCTTCATCCTTTAACATTTACAATGTTTTTGGCTTGGCTAGTCCCTCTGGATAGAAACTGAGCTGAGCAGGATATTGATTACCAAATATGGTATTGCTGCTAAAGATGTTAGAGGAATGTGACTTGTGTTCTAAGCCTCCGGCCTCTGAATAAGCTGCCAAACAAATTAGGTCATTTTAACTTCTGAGCTTTTTTTTTTTTTTTTTTTTTTTTAATAAAGAGCTGGAACTTTGATTTGGAACATGATGGTGGTGTTATTTTAGCTCACACAGGGAGGAGGGGTATGAAGACGGGGGTGGGGAGTAGGGGGGGCTCAGTTAAGCATGTTTTAGGACCTGAGTCACGAGACCAGGTTGTGTAAGAGGCAAGCACGTTGTACGGAGCCTTGATGAACCGCTCTGGCACATCAGTGAAAGAGCTGAGGCATAGAATGCAGATGTCCAGCCCCATTCTCTGAGGCTAGAGACTCCAGAGGACCCCTGACAGGTCCCAGGATGGTCTTCTCATGTTACCCATGCTGCTCGCGTGGATGGGGGCTCAGGGTTATTAGGAGAGCTGCTGCTTCACAGGAAGGATGGGGGAGTTAAGTGCCAAGGAGGACACTCGGAAATTGATAGCAAGTTGCTTCTATGTGTAGTTGGATGGGGTGTGATATGAATATGCAGGTCCTTCCACAGCATACCTTTAAATGACAGCGGGGACTATGCTCGTCTCCCAGCAAAGGCCACAGCTCTTCAGATCCGTATTTGGAAATATTTACTCTGTTGTTGATGTCAGCTTTGATAGAGTGAAATGCTCATAGTGGAAGTGAATGGTGGAAGCAAACACTGCTTCAGGATGCTGCTTTGTCTTTTTCCCCCTATGTACATTTTTCTCAAGATAATACTGAGGTTTCTCACATTAAAACGGAAACCGAGACCAGTTAAAGAAAGAATTTCTTTTTATATTTCATATAGCTGGCACCCCCTTTTCCCTTTTCGTCATTGGTTAGGGCTGCACAAGAGGATTCCTTTTCTTCTTGTGCACCCGCACCTGTTTGCGCCTTCAGTTGGAAATTTCACCCACTCCAGGACATGTGTGGGTCAGGGCTCTGGGCTGTAGTTGTGCCTCCCTGAGGGCCTCGCTTTCCTTCCGCTCCCCACCCCGAACCCCCTTATTTCTCTTATTGCCACTCCCATCAAGTCACAGGCTGTTCCTCCCATCTTTAGAGCTGAGCCCAAGAAGTTCAGAGTTGTTCATCCTGGTCTACAGAGTTAGAGACTCTTACTAATTTCTTGTGGAAATTGCTCTTGTCTTCAAGCTAATAGAAGAAAGGGGCTTTGGGGCGCCCAGGCCCATATGGGTGCTAAACTGGGAACCTGTGTTCTTAAGATACTCATTTTCAGAACTTCACTCCTTTTTCAGAACATGCCATACAAACAAACATGGTACCTAAGTCTGTTCTGAATGCACATTTATGCACCATACTATACTGGGGTGTCTTTTTGATACTATTGTTGGGGTCCAGAATCATAGCATTGGACATAAATACCGAGATTATTCATTATGCTGAGTAATAGAGGCATTCTTGAATGGTGGGAGGGTTTCAGAATAGATTTATCTTGCCCCAAATCTTGTATTTTATAGTGTTTGTGACTTATTTTATTGAATATATTTGGCTTAGGTAAACTGCAATAATAGGGTTAAAGGTAATTGAAATTACTACCCTCTCTTTGGCCCATATAATCTGTTGTCTGTCTATCCATGTAGCTAATAAGCCAGCTATAATCAAAATCAGGACCTTACCACATCAAGACATTCATATAAATGTATAAGCTAACTGGAATTAAATGATACTAGTTATACTGAAATCTTAAAACTGTTTAGTTCCTGGCTACTTAGTAACTCAGAGTACATGTATCACCCATATGAAAGCTCTCCAGTTAGAAAGGGATGGGAATTTTCCCCCTCTATAGGTGATGAAACTAAGACATTGAAGAATTAACATTGTTTTAAACACTGGTCAAAGCCTTGCCTCTTAACGATTTCAGGTGTTAGACTTTTCCAGTATTACACAGGGCTTTATATTAATTCATTCTTATTGGTAGCCATTATTAATTAGTTTTTAACTATGCTAGGCATTTGCTGGTCCAGATTTAAAATTTGAACCTGAAAGTTTTAGTCCAAAAAGAAAAGGAATAGATGAAAAACCATGCAACTAAAATTTTAATACAGTAAACTAAATCTCCTTGACTTTGTGGACATGCTGTGTTATGGGTTTTCGTGTATTCTGTGTAAGTAGTGAGAATGAGAGCTCTTGCTAACTTTTTTTTCCTGATAGGCCGGGTTTACTGGTGTGTTTATTTTGTCACCATTCCGGTTTGACTCTAAGGAAATGAAAACATCTTCCATTTGTTCTTTATTTCCAAAGGGCATCCGCTTCGATCCTGAAATTCCACAAACACTACGACTAGAGTTTGCTAAGGCAAACACGAAGATGGCCAAGAACAAACTAGTAGGGACTCCAAACCCTAGTACTCCTCTGCCCAACACTGTACCTCAGTTCATTGCCAGAGAGCCATGTAAGTTGATCTACTTTTCATTTTGGATAAAAAATAATAACTAAGAATTGTTCAAGTACTTTATGTGAGATTACACCATGGGACATAGAGCTGGCTGAGTGTCATTTTCCATTTCTGAGAAGGCACTGCCTTTTCCTGCTGTCTGAATTCCAAATACAGCAATCTTGTTCATGATTGGCTGTCCCAAAAGGTGGTTCAGCTTGATCAGTACTGTTACTACAAAATTTCGTTTTAAGTGCTGTAGATTTCCTTAATGTGATCTGACCTTATTGTGCGTATGCCCTGTTTGCCTTGGGGTTTAAATCTTCATTCGTTTCCCCATCCTTGGACCATGAGTGCTGGTTCTCAGCATTCACTTTACTTCATCTGTTGAAGAATATCAGTTCTGTGGCTTCAGGGAAATAGAATATTAAATATGAAAGAAGCAGATAATAAGTTTGTTCTGTGTTTGAGAACAGTTTGGCCATAAATCTAGGAGGGAAAGTAAACATACACAAAGAATTTATATAGTAGAACAGTCAGTTCTAACAAACTAATACCAGTAAAGCTTTAAGAAAATTCGGGGCTTCCTGTTTTAAATTAATTGGGTAAAGACACTGACTAATTGCAAAACAAGTCTTTTACCCCACCTCATGAGCTTATTCCCTTAAATGTCCAGGCTACAATTTCTGCCTTTGATTGAGTAACTTGAAAATGTTGTCTTAATTTTCTTTCTCAAGCTCAATCAGTAGCAGAAGTGAGGCGTGAGATAGGCCCTAGCTTTTCCTTTCAGTGCATGGCCGTATGTGATTGAATACGGCAGGGCATTCAAGGAATCCCAAGTGCCTTGCTGTTACTTGGAATGTTTCCGTCCTATCATTCTTGATCTTCTTTCTAAGCCACATGATCTTGATCTTCTTCCTGCCTTCCTTGACAATATGCTTCAACATTTCTTATTGAAATCGAAGGGCACATGGGTTCCTTTCTCCCCCGTGTCATGTGCGTGTCAGATTTAATCGGGTTGTTGTGGAAATTACAGTCATTCTGTAGCTCAGTCACTCTTGAAAAGCTGCTGCGTATCAGGGGAAACTAATAGATAAAAGAAGAGTTTCTCCCTCGGTGTGTTCTACAGTTTTTCTATGAAGCCAGGAAATCATAATGGAGAAAAAAAATATTTTGTTCTTCCATGTCCTAGGGAAACTTAAAACCTTTGTTTATTTGGGAAATCTAAACAAAAGTTTCATCTTATGGTACAGTTGTACTACAGGAGGACGTATGGACATTTCTTACTAATTCTGTATTCTAAACAGCATCTAGCCCAGTGCTTTGTACATTGCATATATTTAGTAAATATTTATTAGTGATGATGTCGATAAATTGAGTATTTTAATTTGGCTATGTGCAGAATTATTCCATTTGTATGCCTCTTCATTTCTTTCTGAAATTTCTTTTCTCTTTAAGGCATCAGAAAAGAGTATTTGTAGGATACTTTTACTTAGAAAAGACAACCTAGAGTAACTCTTTACTTAGTGAATTTGCCTGCTTCACATCTCAGAGTATTTTGAAAACATTCAGACAGGAAGTGTAATGCTGGCAATACTTTTATCCTTTCAGTTCTTTATTGAATTTTTTTCTTTCTGAGAGTTTGGTTTTTGGTTTTTTCCCCCCTAAATTTGCTACAACAGCTGTGAAGTAGTTAGCCAGAGAGGTGATGCCAGTTCACAGTAGGGTACATGAAAGCAAGATAGATGAACAAACTGGACACCCACAAGTCCCTGAAGTTACAGGAGAGCTTCGAGCAGAGTTTAGAGCGCTGCTCTGGCCGGCTCCGCCTACCACCCTTCCCTGTGTCTTGAACCGCTCAGAAGTGGTCAGATAGTTTCCATGGCAGGGTCAAAACTTGCCTGACTGCTCATGGCCAAACAGACTTTGAAGTGTTTTTTTTTTTTAAAAAAAACGCAAACACCAGTGTATTCTTGAGAAAATAAGTTGGCCTGATTTCTCTCAATATAGCTCCTTTTTATGACATAGGGGCCTTGACGGACAGCAATTACACCGTCCACTGAGATCGACCTTATCATCCATTACAATTACCTCTGGAAATTGTGAACTTTTCTGTCACATATGCAAAATTGTTGTTTTCCCTGAAGCACACCACAAACTAAGAAAGAACATTGTAGTGGTTCTGTACTGGCGAATCCAATTGCATTGTGCCCATAATTGGTACTAGAGGTGGTGAGTTTAACTACCTATCAGGAGTAGACTATGATGGAATCATAGGATTTGGGGGTTGGAAAAGGCCTGTAGGCTTCTCTGTTTCAGGCCATGAGAGAGAGATTTTATAAATGCTTCCTTTTGTTGATGTTTTTTGTATGATGGTGGCTGAAAAGTACTCATTGCCATCACTAAAGGAGGAATGTGCTAGGATTCGATTATACAAACAAATATTTACTCGAACTCTCATTTCTCAAATATTGAACTTAAATGAGCACCAGGTGTGTTAGACACTGGGGAAGAAGGGGACCGTGGTTTCTGCCTTAAAAGAGCTGTCAATCCAAGGGGTTGGTGGTGATCAAAGTTGTCAGGAAACTTGGCCCATATAAAGGATATAAATGAGATGCCTTGCAGCTTAGTCTAGATTGCCCCAAGTCAGACTGCCTTATTTGCTGAACACCTGCTCTGTGCCAAGCATGAAAGATGAGAAAACCAGGTATTGCAACTTAAAGAAAAACCTTTGACCTTGCTGTGCTCCTGTTCCCTTGCTGAAAAATGGGAATAATACCTTCCTCACGTGATTGTTATGAGAGCTAAATACAACGATATTATAAGATTGTGTTGAAGATTAAATGGGTGTTAATATATGTAGAGTACTAGGCAAATGTAAAGGACAATCCTAATTTTTTACAAAAAAATGAGTTGCTTTTCGTTCCTGATAGTTAAAAGTAGGTTTTGATCTTCTGAGGTGTCATCACTGGGTGGTTATAGCCAGTTGTCTTTACAAGTTAGGAGAAAAGGTGAATGACATTCATATACAATCCCACGAAAGTAGTATACTTCCCTAACTAAATTCTTACTAATTTGAGCTTCTCCTTCTCTTACTCCCTTTTATGTAATAAAGAAAAATACTGTGAAAAAGCAGGAAGTTAAGAGATGTATAAAATTTATAAATTATATAAAATTGTGCTGGATTGTACATTTGGTTATACAGGAAAATAGTGTTCTGAAGTGTAAGAACTCTGCTTTAGAGATGAATGCAGGGCGAGTCACGGTCTCTGAGTTTTGTTTTCTTCATCTTTAAAATGATACTGTGTGTCACACCACTCTGCTAATAAGCATTTTACATGAATTATCTCCTTTGATTCTCAGTAGTACTATTTTACAGGTGAAGAAGCTGAGGCCTAGGAAGGTTCAGTAACTTCCTTGAGGTTTCACGGTCATCAGCTGTTTGGGGTTGAATTGTGTCGCTCCCACCCAAATTCATATGTTGAAGTCCCAACCTCCCAGTTGGGCGTTGCCTCCAAATGTAACCATATTGGAAATAAGGTTTTTAAAGAGGTGATTAAATTAAAATGAGGCCATTAGGGGGGACGCTAGTCATATGACTGGTGACCTTATAAGAAGAAAAAGAAAAAGAGACATAAGGGATGTGCTCACACAGAGGAAAGGCCCATGTGAGGGCCATGCAAGCCAAGGGCAGAGGCCTCAGGAGAAGCCAAACCTACCGACACCTTGACCTTGGCCTTCTAGCCTCAAGAACTATGAGGAAATTAATTTCTATTGTTTAAGCCACCCAGTCTGTGGTATTTTGTTACAGCAGCCTGAGCAGTCTAATGCATCAAGCGATAGAGCCTGGATTTAATAAATTCTGGCCAGTCACTTACTAGTTTTGTAACTTTGGTCTAATGACAACCTCTCTGTGCCTCAGTCTTCTCAACTATAAAATGGCAATAATTGAACATACCCGTACGGTGGTGAGGATTAATTAATTGACAAATGTAAAAGTTGGAAGAGGGGCCACATAGTGAGTACTCAGTGATTGTTAATATGTGCATAGAAGAATGTATGTTTGTCTCTTGTTGTGAGACCTGTAGTTTTTCTGCTTTTTGTATACCCAATATCCTAGCACCTAGAAAAATACGTGGAATTTTTTAAGATGCCACAGATTTCATTTTCTGCTTTTTCATTTGGAACTTTTAAAATTCACAGTATTAATGAGTATGATTGGGATATGATAAAATGCACATACTTCAAGTGTCTAATTTGGTAAGTTTTGTCATAATACATATTGAATTTAATTGAATAAATGCTCTTGATCTGTTTACATTGCGGCATACCGTATTCTAATGCCGTTAGAAGGTGGAAGCAGCCAACATTCAACAGAGCCCTTAGGTCAGACAGATCCTCCCTTTTCAGTTCAGATTTATGGAGCAAATATCACAAGGCTCTATAGAACTTTGCAGAATTCAGATCCCTGTAGTCCAGCCTTGAGCATTCTGATTCTGCGGGTCTGGTCCAGGACTTATGCTCTGTAATTTTAAAAGCTCTCCGGGTGATTCTGATACACAAGCATTTCTGAGAATCACCAGCAGAGCAAGGAATTGTAAAGTTAAGCTCTCCTTACTACTCACTCTCCTCCCTCACCCTAGCCTCACACGCATCTCCTCCCCCCAAAGAAAGCCAGTGCTCTCTAAGAGTGATACTTTTATTTTATTTTATTTTTTATATTTGGATTATCTTAATGGCTTCTTTTTTTTTTTAATTTTATTTTATAAGAGTGATCCTTTTAAACACCTAGTAAGCACATAAGCCTTTGGTGAATAATCAGACCACTTACCAGTTTTCCTGCCACACCACTGGAATTTCCCATTTGTCCAATACTGACCCCAGCCTTCGGGAAGTGAACTTTCTGACTTATGTCTGAAGGGATCCTGTGAAAGTTCAGAAAAGCCTTTAAAGTACCTGGCAAGTGCCCTCCCAGGGACAACACCCAGCAAATATGAAATCTCTTAGCCATCACCTGTGTGGCATAGGGGCCTTCCAGGGCCTGGACTGAAGCTCCCTGTGCCCAGGGAACTGAGCCAGCATGCCTGCATTTTCCAGGGTAGCGTGCACAGCGTGTGCTGCTTGGGAAACCAAGGGTGTCTTTTTTTTTTTTTTTTATGTATTTATTATTTATTTTTGGCTGTGTTGTGTATTCGTTTCTGTGCGAGGGCTTTCTGCAGTTGCGGCGAGCGGGGGCCACTCTTCATCGCGGTGCGCGGGCCTCTCACCGTCGCGGAGCACAGGCTCCAGACGCGCAGCTCAGTAGTTGTGGCTCACGGGCCCAGTTGCTCCGCGGCATGTGGGATCTTCCCAGACCAGGGCTCGAACCCGTGTCCCCTGCATTGGCAGGCGGATTCTCAACCACTGCACCACCAGGGAAGCCCCCAAGGGTGTCTTTATAGTCCCCGCCCCTGCTCTGAAAGTGCCCCGAGTGCCACCAGGACCGGGGGCTGTGTATCCCACACCTGCTGTCCTCGAGCGGGATCATCTAGAAAGATGGTGACTGGGCCTGAGGAAGACCTAACCAAGCTGGGCAGGGGGAGGCAAGGGAAAGACAAAGTTGCAGGTGTTCTGTGGGGAGGAGGGCAAGACTTGTTTTTACTCTGAAAAGCAGCTCCCTTGCATTTTTGTGTTTTATGTTTCATGATGCAAATAGTTTTAGTTTTTTCTGATGGTAAAAGTACATGCTTCTGAGAGGAAAAACATTTTTAGGCAGTCCAGGAAAATATAAAGAAGAAAGTAAGTCACTAAAATTCTACCACCCCAAGACAATCACCATGAACATTTTGGTGTCTATCCTTCCATGCCTTTAGCATGCATAGAATGAAAGTGTATCTCTGACTTTTGAATTTCAAAATCGTTTAATTCACCTCTTTGTCTTTGGGGCAAAGTTCTGATGCCCACTGAGATTGAACAGGCAGAAGTAATATCTGGCTCTCACAACCCTTCACACGGTCTCTCTGTGTTGCACTTACTGTAGGGCACTATGTATTCAGGTGGCACAGATACCTTGCTAGAAACCAGAGGAGTGGTGGTAGACATGTCTGTTGGGCTATCTTTCTTAACTATCTGAGGTCTCAAGTGAGTCCAGCAAGCTCCTGAGCTGCTGGAATTCAGGTGGTTGATTGATCCGTAGGCTTTTATTAAATGCATGGGAAGAGAGGAAACAAACATTTATTGAGCAACTATGCTATTCCCTTAAGAACTGTGTGTAAAATACTTAATTTCCTTCCCAAAGTCACACGGCTCATTTTTAACCTAATTGGCTCTAAACCCACTGCTGGTCTCACCATACCATACTACCTAACTTACAGCCCACAGGTGCTTTTGGCTATCACTGTTTTTAAGATATTCCTTAGGAGGTACTTTAAAATCAAACCTCTGAAGGTTTATTAAAGACCCCAGAGACCCGCATCAAGTTGTAAGGGCAAGATTTCAGGGCAGGTCACTACTTAGTGAAAATCAGGCTTCACTATAACTCTTTAAAGTATCAGATTTGGATGGCCAGGGTCCATTAACTCTAAAATGTATTCTTAAGTAGTTGACCAACTTGAACTACTGGACAGTTTTATTTAGTTTTGGTGTAGTTAATTCTAAGTCATTATTTCAGAAAATAAGAGTGACCACTCTTTAACAGTTTATGTATTTTATTTCAATAAATAATGGCATCGTCAGCCAGGATATTTGACTTCTTTGTTTATACTTGGAGGACATGCACACAGGTCACTTAGGAGGCTTTTCAGATCATTCAGATAGAAATGGCAAAGAGCATGGGTGGAAAGGCGTGTGATACAGCCCTGTTTTATTTACATTGTCTGGGGTCCTAAGACCTCACCTGCCCACTCCTTGAAACTGATAGTATGAAACCAGCATAAATACTCACCGGTTTATGGTTAAGTAGATAGTGTGCTCTATAAGTGGTGCCTCTTTGTAAAGTTCCAAGAGGCTGATACACAGTCTGCAGGAAATTTTTCACTTTTAATTTTCAAAGCGATTGAACAGATCAGCAAGAAACCTTGCCCGCTCTTTATGTAAAAGATAGAATTGAGAGACCCAGTCCTGCAGTATTTTTTTTTAAAGTAAAACTAACACAGAACTGAGGGATTGTCTAGCTGGATATTGGATCTGTTATTTGGGGAGATCAAAGGTTTCAGTCTATTTTAGGGACCATCCCTGGAGACAGAAGTATGATGATCATATGATCACAATCTGAGCCCACCTGCATTTGAGAAATCGGCCCATCCTTTTTTCTTGAATCTTCTATTTACACTTAAACTTATAAAATTGTATTTTTATTTCATTTTCTAAAATGATTATGCCTGACCCATTTTATTGTTAGTTATAAAAGTATGGAGACCATAAATGAAATTTGAAGGGTTAAAATTATAGATTTTCCTCCTGTCCAGAAATAACCACTGTTAACATTTTGTTGTGTATCTTTCTATGTACATTTCTATATACATATATATGCATAAAAAATACGGAGTGTGGCAGGTTGTTGTTGTTTGGTTTAGTTTGGTTACAACATATGATCATGCTGTCTTTATCATTTCTCACTTACCTCCTGAACATCCTTCCATCCAGGATTGTAAAACCAGAGCATTATGTTTAAAGGCTCTTTATAAGTGAAGGGTATGGGCGTGGTGGTGAGGGCCTTTAGTGCCAGGCTAAGGAATTTTTTCTAAATTAACTTGTAGGGAGAGAATGGAGATCATTGAACACAATAGTCTCACACTTTACCAAGGCAGACTCTCCTTCTTTAAGCTCTAGGAAGCTGCATTGGGAAGACAGGAAAGGGAGCAGAACACCATACAATCTTTTATGTAGAGAAGGAAAATGGGTAGTGGGAAGAAGGCACTTGCCCCAATTTTGCCAAATTTGACTCAGAATGCCACTGGAAATACCTTAGGGAGGTGGCGTGTTTAGGACTGACGCCGTCCTCCTCTCCACCCACTCCTTCCACCAAGATTATGGGAGAGGAATTGGTGATGGTGAGGACACAAATCATTGTTTCGCCTGTTTTGCTTAACCCAGTCCTTGCTGGTAAGGGTTTTGATGGGAGGGAGCCCAAGGGTGAAGAGGAAGTTCTGGAGAAAGACAGCAGTAGTGAGGAGTCTTGGGGCAGTCAGAGGCATTGGGAAGCAGTAGTAAAGGAAAGTAGTAAAGGTCAGGAGATGGACGCAAGGAGGAAACAGGAGGCAGCCGGCTGCTGAGAGGAAAGGAGATGAGGACATCGGAGTATAAAAGCTGAGCCTGCAGGACTGTGCTTGACTGTGCTTACTTGACTCAAGCACCCATTGCCTCTGAGGCAGCTCTGCAGTGGGGACCATCAAGGCTTTCTGTCCTTGCTCTGGACCAGTTTGAAGCCGTCAGAAGTGATGTTCAATGAAACATGCCAGTGACTTCCATTCTGTGTACTGAGACTCCATAATGTTTGAGTAACCCACTGAGCACTCACTGAACACCTTCACCCCGGCAATACTAACAGGCATTTTGTACGCCCGATTGTTATGAGTCAGGACATGTATTTGGCACTCAGGATATATAAGAGCACCTAGGCCCCTGGACATTCTGAGAAATAAAACCGTGGAACAAAACTACAGTAAATAAGGACAGCAAAATACTCTTAGAAACCAGAGACCTAAACTAATGTTTATTTCCACATATGTCCCACTCTGAAAAAGTAAAAGTATTGTTTTCCTTTTAAAAAGAAGAATCAAACACTTACTGAGCCTCACCAAGATTTACAACCCGCTTCCATCTCTTTCTTCTCTTCAAACCTGCACATATTCCTAGTTGTTGCTTAATGTGTGTAATTGCAATAATTTTAATAATTAAATGTAACAGTAATATTAAAATGTTAGGCAATGGATTTGGTAAGAGTGGTTTCCATATAGATATATCTTATTTTATATGGGAGGTATTTTACTACAATATCAGTAGATCAGCTAATTTGATCCAATTTATTTACATTATGATTTAATGAAGAGCCTATCTTTGATTAGCAATGGATGTTAAGATTTTGCTTTCAATTTCTGTTTCTTGTTTATCTAATCATTGATCAGCTATACACAAATGCCTTAAGAACTCAGGAAGTCACATCTCCTTGGAAATCACAGAATTCTTTCATAATGCAAATAACTGACCCAACTTTAGTGTTTTGTAAACTCATATTATTCATTACCTCTGCAGAGAAATGAGAGAATAAAGGGAGTTAATTTACTGGTACAGTGCAGAAGAAACAGACACCACAGACTTGGTTCTTTTAAGGCCATGTACCCTCTTTACCTGCTCATTAAAAGGAAAGCATCTCTTTCTTCGTTAAAGTTTGATGCAGGCTCCCTGTTTCTTCTGCTTTTTCATACCCTTGTAATCCTCAAATACAGAGACACTTTTTCTTGTACAACAATTCTCAAAAGTATTGGTCTACCAACCCCTGGTTGGTCTCCAAGACCCATTCAGGGAGTTCACAAGGTCTAAACTATTCTCATGAGAGGAGTTGTTTTTCTCACTGTGTAGTGGTAGACACAACTACTGGCACCTTAGTACATGTCAAGACAGTGGCACCAAACTGTACTAGTAATCACTGTATTCTTCACTTTTTTATAAATTTATTTATTTATTTATTTACATTTTATTTTTGGCTGTGTTGGGTCTTTGTTGCTGCGTGCGGGCTTTCTCTAGTTGCGGTGAGCGGGGGCTTCTCTTTGTTACCGTGTGTGGGCTTCTCATTGCGGTGGCTTCTCTTGTTGCGGAGCATGGGCTCTAGGCGCGCGGGCTTCAGTAGTTGTGGCTCGCGGGCTCAGTAGTTGTGGCTCGCGGGCTTAGTTGCTCCGCGGCATGTGAGATCTTCCCGGACCAGGGCTCAAACCTGTGTCCCCTGCATTGGCAGGTAGATTCTTAACCACTGCGCCACCAGGGAAGTCCTCCATTTTTCTTTCTCAAGATTGCTTTGGCTATTCGGGGTCTTTTGTGTCTCCATACAAATTTTAAGATTTTTTTGTTCTAGTTTTGTGAAAAATGCCATTGGTAGTTCGATAGAGATTGCATTGAATCTGTAGATTGCCTTGGGTGGTATAGTGATTTTTTTTTAAATTTATTTATTTATTTATTTATTTATAAACTTCAATAGAAGGATAAATTTTTATTTATTTATTTATTTATTTTTGGCTGCGTTGGATCTTCGCTTCTGCGCGAGGGCTTTCTCTAGTTGCGGCAAGTGGGGGCCACTCTTCATCACGGTGCGCAGGCCTCCCACTACCGCGGCCCCCCCCCCCGCCGCGGAGCACAAGCTCCAGACGCGCAGGCCCAGTTATTGTGGCTCACGGGCCCAGCCGCTCCGCGGCATGTGGGATCCTCCCAGACCAGGGCCCGAACCCGTGTCCCCTGCACCGGCAGGCAGACTGTCAACCACTGCGCCACCAGGGAAGCCCCAGTATAGTGATTTTGACAATATTGATTCTTCCAATCTAAGAACATGGTATGTTTTTCCATCTGTTTGTGTCATCTTCGATTTCTTTCATCAGCATCCTATAGTTTCCGGAGTACAGGCCTTTTGCCTCCTTAGGTAGGTTTATTCCTAGGTATTTTAGTCTTTTTGATGCAATGGTAAATGGGATTGTTTCCTTGATTTCTCTCTCTGGTCTTTTGTTGTTAGTGTATAGAAACGCAACAGATTTCTGTGTATTTATTTTGTATCCTGCAACTTTACCGAGTTCACTGCTGAGCTCTAATAGTTTTCTGGTAGCATCTTTATGATTTTCTATGTATAGCATCATGTCATCTGCAAATTGTCTTCTACTAAACCAGATACTAAAGAGGTTTGCAAAAATGTAGAATTTAAGTTTTTCCTTGTTTGTTTTGAAATATGTTTTTCACAAAATATATCTTATTTATTTTAATGTGTAATGGTTTGGTTTTAATTTTTTTTAAGTTTTAATTTTTTATATGGTGAATATCAATTGATATAACCCACAGCAACAAAAGTTCTTTGGTGTCTTCAGTAGTTTTTACCAGTGTAAAGGGGTATTGAAACTTAAGTTTAGAAAACACTGGTCTTAAACATTTAAAGTTAATATTTTATTCCTGGTTGGATAGAGTGGGCATGGAGATCTGCAGTTACCAGAAGACTACTATCAATTTGGGGCAGGTGATTGTTTGGCTTCAGCAGCTAAAGCCATTCAGAGCTAGACTGGAGGGAAACATCGCCCCTGCAGTGCCTGGGACCTTGCAGGCTCCTATGCCAGCCTCGGCTGTGAGAGGACCTTCTACTTCTTCTGCTTATTGTCTAGAGACCAGCCCAAGAATAACTGCGTTAAGTGGTGATTTGAACAACTGGATGATATGCCACCCATTCATTCTCAGAGAACCTCATATAGGCCTGGACTGAGTACCTTTCAGAAATGCTTATTCCTCCCCCCTCACACTCCCTTTACCAAGTGCAATACAAGCTCATTTCAAGAAACTTGGAAAAGATAGAAAGGGAGTTTTTAAAAGTTAATGTTTTTGAGTTCCTAAACCTAAAGACACACGCTCTTAAACTCTTTTGTATTTCCTTTGTATTTTTTAACATACAGCTTTACAAATTTTTTAAGCACAAAGGCTTAAGGCATTTTAAGAGCTTTAAAAATATACATGTATTTTCCTCATGTTCATTGGTTTTTAATAATATAACTATTTTTATTTAACATACTATCTGTATATCTTAGAAATTAAATGCAGCAAATTATCTCTTTTGTAAAGTTGCCAAGGAGCCACTAACCCTGTGAGATGGGTTCCTAAGCTGCAGGTGATTTAAATTATCCAGGGAATGTTTTCATCACAGCATTTTCTTTATACAAACATGCCTCACCCCAATCCTTAGAGTCACAGGGTAATGAGACTTTTGTGGGGTGGGGGGGAGGGGAGGGAGGTATAGTTAATTTACAATGTTTTATTAGTTTCTGGTGTACAGCAAAGTGATGGGGGGGTGTGTGTGTATGTATGTGTACACATATATACACATATGTATAGGTATATTTATATACTCTTTTTCATATTTTCCATTATAGGTTATTACAAAATAGGTTCTTATTGTTTATCTACTTTATATACAGTAGTTTTTATCTGCGAATCCCAAACTCCGAATTTATCCCTCCCCCACCCCCTTTCCCCTTTGGTAACCATCAGTTTGTTTTCTTTGTCTGTGGGTAATGAGACTTTTTAATAAAGCTTTCCTTTCCAATTAAATTCAGGCTTCTGGATAATGGACAAAAGGTAGGCAGAACCGCCAGAGAGAATCTTCCTCTGCTTATCAGGAAGAAAAAAACAAAACAAAACAGCATTCTACTTATCTCTGCACCCTTTCCCCCATCTATCAAATGGGGATAATACTGTCATGCACAGTTGTGATGAAAGGTCAGTGATTATGTACTTATGTGCCTGTATTGGGCACATGGTAGTGGCTCAGTTAAATGACAGCTTTAAAAAAAATCATACTCGGTTGCCTAAATCTACCACAAATGTGTGGGCATGGAAGATTAGATGAGATGACAGCTCACTCAACACATTTATCTCAGCCTTGTGAGACCAGAGGCAGAGGACCTGTGCTTGAAATTCTGACCAACAGAATCTGTGAAATGGGGTTTTAAACCTCAGTCCCCTAATCCATACTTCTTTATTAGTTTGCTTTTTCTATAAATGCTTATCTGAGATGCTGGAGAGATGTAGTCTGTGATGGAGTTAAAAAAAAAAAAAAAAAAAAAAAACCTAAAGCGGTTTCTTCCTGTTCACAGAACAGAACCTTTCACCTGGATTCCTTTGAAGTGGCCCAAACCCCCGTCCAGCGTTGTCGCCCTCTGTTTTCTCCTGTGCACCGTTCTTCCTCAGCAGATCGCCCTCTGTTTTCTCCTGTGCACCGTTCTTCCTCAGCAGATCGCCCTCTGTTTTCTCCTGTGCACCGTTCTTCCTCAGCAGATCGCCCTCTGTTTTCTCCTGTGCACCGTTCTTCCTCAGCAGATCGCCCTCTGTTTTCTCCTGTGCACCGTTCTTCCTCAGCAGACCTCGAGCTCCTCTGTGGCCCCTGCCATGCCGTTCCTTCACCGTCTTCATCCGCACGCCAGCCATCCCTTCAGTCTTTAGATCGCTGTGCACGTTTTCTGCTTTCTGAAGTCTTTCTCACCTTCATCTACTAGGTCAGCCGGCTTCCAGGGGGTCTTTTCCGCGTTTGATGCCTCATGATCAGCTTCATCATTTGCACACAGCGTTTTCTATACGTTCAGTTTTGCTCTGCCTTCTTTCTGTCTCAGTCACTTACAGGCCTATTGCTCCTACTAAAGTGTAAACATCTCAAGAGCAGAACTGGACCTTACTCCACTTTTTATCTCACCTCCCCTCAAATGTTTGCTCAACTCAAGTGAGAAAATCGTCACAGGAACACACCATAATTTCCTGTACAGAACTGTTCATGTTTGGCCAGGGTGAGCTCCTTGACCTCCTGAGAGATATTTAATTAAAAGACAGAAAGACACTTCTCCACCCTCAGCCACTGATTAGACTGTTTTGTTCAAGTAGAGAAGCTTCTTCTGGCTCCAGCTCCGTTGCTTCTCAGGACAGCTAAAATCCTAGTAGCTGCACACATTGTGGAATGAAGAGGAGGGTGACAAAGCACGGGCTTCGAGCCTGACATTTTTCATTTCATTTACGCTCCAAGCAACCACCACTTCTACTTGTTTTTTCCCCAAGGAAAAGAGCCTTGATACAGGGTAATCCATTGCTACAGGTCAGCTGTATATTTATTGATATGCAGAAATGAGGCCTAGAGCTGAGAATGAAAGCAGGTATCAGAGCATCACGTAATACATAATCCCATTTATATCAATATCAACATGTGTATATTTGTATGGCTTTTCATCACAGATGTTAAAATCTGTAAATCAAGTCTTCTTTACAGTTCAATTGTTCATACCAGGTCAATGTATTGCATTTAGTTAAGTCTCTTAAATGTCTTTTAATCTAGAACAGTCCCCTTACCGCACTCTCTCTTTTTTATGCCATTGACTTGTTGAAAAAAGCATCAGCCTTCCTGAGAAAAAACCATCCTGCTGAGCTTTTCTGTTTATTTCTTTGTGTCCTTTTACTTGTTCCTCTGTTCCTTCTACTTACTGCAAACTGAAAGGCTTGATTAGATTTGAAAGGTATGGTTAAATTCAGGTTCACCTTTTTTTTTTTTTTTTTAACTTATTTCTTCTATTTATTTATTTTTGGCTGTGTTGGGTCTTCATTGCTGTGTGCGGGCTTTCTCTAGTTGCGGTGAGCGGGGGCTACTCTTCATTGCGGTGTGCGGGCTTCTCATTGCAGTAGCTTCTCTTGCTGCAGAGCACGGGCTGTAGGCATGCGGGCTTCAGTAGTTGCGACACACGGGCTCAGTAGTTGTGGCTCGTGGGCTCTAGAGTGCAGACTCAGTAGTTGTGGTTCATGGGCTTAGTTGCTTCGCGGCATGTGGGATCTTCCCGGACCAGGGCTCGAACCTGTGTCCCCTGCATTGGCAGGCGGATTCTTAACCACTGTGCCACCAGGGAAGCCCCCACGTTCACCTTTTTTTGTCAAGAATCACCATCATAGGTGGTGCCGTGTGCTTCGTATGGCATTGCATTATGAAGTAACTAACGTATGGGCTATTCTGCGTTTGGTGATGCTAAGATGGACCTGTGGATTTGGGTAGCAGTGGCATAATCTCTTCACTGTAAAGGTCTCTCAACTTCAATTCCCTGGTTTCATCTACTGATCTTTACCTCACTACTTCATTCGTGGTTGAAAAAGGGTGGGTTTACTAATTATATTTGTTTACTATGAAATACAGTTAGTTCATCCAAGGCAGAAAAAATGCAGAATAAATGTTGATTATTTTCCTTTCATTGCCGATTTTGAGCCTAAGAGATTGGTGCCTGGTTGTCTATATTGATGATCACTGTTCTGAGGGGGATTTTGTCACTTTTTTTTCCTTTCACTTTCCATATTTTTCAGCATCGTAATGAACTCGTGTTTTTATATTTTCAAGGTGTTGCAGTTTATTTCAGTCATTCTTTCTGATACCTGAGGGCAGCGAAGGGGCAGCATCTTTTTTTAAAAAAACATTTTTTTTAATTGAAGTATAGTTAATTGACATTGTTGTGTTAGTTTCAGGTGTACAGCAAAGTGATTTGGTTATATATTATTTTTTAGATTCTTTTCCATTATAGGTTATTTCAAGAGATTGAATATAGTTAGCTATGCTATACAGTAGTTTCTTCTTTTTTTTTAAACAAATCATTTATTTATTTATTTATTTATTTTAATTAATTAATTATTTGTTTATGGCTGTGTTGGGTCTTCGTTTCTGTGCAAGGGCTTTCTCTAGTTGCGGCAAGCGGGGGCCACTCTTCATCGCGGTGTGCGGGCCTCTCACTATCGTGGCCTCTCTTGTTGCGGAGCACAGGCTCCAGACGCGCAAGCTCAGTAATTGTGGCTCACGGGACCAGTTGCTCCGCGGCATGTGGGATCTTCCCAGACCAGGGCTTGAACCCATGTCCCCTGCATTGGCAGGCAGATTCTCAACCACTGCGCCACCAGGGAAGCCCTATACAGTAGTTTCTTGTTGTTTATCTATTTTATATATAGTAGTGTGTATATGTTAATTCCAAACTCCTAATTTATCCACCCCCCCATCCCCTTTGGTAACCATAAGTTTGATTTCTATGTCTGTAAGTCTATTTCTGTTTTATAAATAAATTCATTTATGTCGTTTTTAGATTCCACATGTAAGTGGTATCATATGATACTTGCCTTTCTTTGACTTACTTCACTTACTATGATAATCTCTAGGTCCATCCATGTTGCTGCCAATGGAATTATTTTGTTCCTCTTTTATGGCTGAGTAATATTCCATTGCATATATTACATACCACATCTTCTTTATCTGTTCATCTGTCAGTGGACACCGAGGTTGTTTCCATGCCTTGGCTACTGTAAATAGTGCTGCTATGAACACTGGGGTGTATGTATCTTTTCAAGTTAGAGTTTTCTCCAGATACATGCCCAGGAATGGGATTGCAGGATCATATGGTAGCTCTATTTTTATTTTTTATTTTTTTTACCAGAAGCCGCAGTTTATTTCCTAGGACCACTAGACACTGACATCAGCTGTACCCTACTTGTTTGTGTCAGGTAATGAGATACTCTGCATGCAGAACACTTCACTGGATCGCCTTTGGGGGAAGCTCATTCCAAGGATTAGAAGAACATTTTTTTATTGTAAACTACACGCAAATTTGCCAGGTCATTTCCAAGTTCTGATGGAAAGTCTATAATTTTTTTTTTAATCTTTATTGGAGGTTAATCGCTTCACAATACTGTGTTAGTTTCTGTTGCACAACAGAGCGAATCAGCCATATTCATACACATGCCCCCATATCCCCTCCCTCTTGAGCCTCCCTCCCATCCTCCCTATCCCACCCCTCTAGGTCATCGCAAAGCACCGAGCCAATCTCCCTGTGCTATGCAGCTGCTTCCCACCATCCTACTATTTGACATTCAGTAGTGTATATATGTCGATGCTACTCTCACTTTGCCCCAGCTTCCCCTCCCACCCCATGTCCTCAAGTCCTTTCTCTATGTCTACCTCTTTATACCTGCCCTACAACTAGGTTCATCAGTACCTTTTTTTTTTTTTTTTTTTTTTAGATTCCATATATATGCATTAGCATATGGTATTTGTTTCTCTCTTTCTTACTTACTTCACTCTATGACAGTCTCTAGGTCCATCCACCTCACTACAAATAACTCAAATTTCGTTTCTTTTTATGGCTGGGTAATATTCCATTGTATATATGTGGCACATCTTCTTTATCCATTCGTCTGTCGATGGACATTTAGGTTGGTTCCATGTCCAGGCTATTGTAAATAGGGCTGCAGTGAACATTGTGGTACATGACTCTTTTTGAATTATGGTTTTCTCAGGGTATATGCCCAGTAGTGGGATTGCTGGGTCATATGGTAGTTCTATTTTTAGTTTTTTAAGGAACCTCCATACTGTTTTCCATAGTGGCTGTATCAATTTACATTCCCACCAACAGTGCAAGAGGGTTCCCTTTTCTCCACACCCTCTCCAGCATTTATTGTTTCTAGATTTTTTGGTAATGGCCATTCTGACCAGTGTGACATGATACTCATTGTAGTTTTGAATTGCATTTCTGTAATCATTAGTGATGTTGAGCATCTTTCCATGTACCTCTTGGCCATCAGTATGTCTTCCTTGGTGAAATGTATATTTAGGTCTTCCACCCATTTTTTAACTGGATTGTTTGTTTTTTTAATATTGAGCTCCATGAGCTGTTTGTATATTTTGGAGATTAATCCTTTGTTGTTTCATTTCCAAATATTTTCTCCCATTCTTAGGGTTGTCTTTTTGTCTTGTTTATGGTTTCCTTTGCTGTGCAAAAGCGTTTAAGTTTAATTAAGTCCCATTTGTTTATTTTTGTTTTTATTTCTGTTACTCTAGGAGGTGGGTCAAAAAAGATATTGCTGTGGTTTATGTCAAAGAGTGTTTTTCCTATGTTTTCCTCTAAGAGTTTTATAGTGTCTGGTCTTACATTTAAGTCTTTAATCCATTTGGAGTTTATTTTTGTGTATGGTGTTAGGTAGTGTTCTAATTTTTTTCTTTGACATGTAGCTGTCCAGTTTTCGCAGCACCACTTATTGAAGAGGCTGTCTTTTCTCCATTGTGTGTTCTTGCCTCCTTTGTTGTAAATTAGGTTCCCAAATGTGCGTGGGTTTACCTCTGGGCATTCTGTCCTGTACCACTGATCTCTATTTCTCTTTTTGTGCCAGTACCATACAGTCTTGATTACTGTAGCTTTGTGGTATAGTTTGAAGTTGGGGAACCTGATTCCTCCAACTCCGTTTTTCTTTCTCAAGATTGCTTTTGCTATTAGGGGTCTTTTGTGTTTCCATACAAATTGTAAAATTTTTTGTTCTAATTCTGTGAAGAATGCCATTGGTAGTTTCATAGGGATTGCATTGAATCTGTAGATTGCTTTGGGTAATATAGTCATTTTCACAGTATTGATTATTCCAATCCAAGAACATGGTATATTTTTCCATCTGTTTATGTCATCTTTGATTTCTTTCATCAGTGTTTTATAGTTTTCTGAGTACAAGTCTTTCGCCTCCTTAGGCAGGTTTGTTCCTAGGTATTTTATTATTTTTCTTGCAGCAGTAAATGGGAGTGTTTCCTTAATTTCTCTTTCTGATTTTTCACTGTTGGTGTATCGGAATGCCAGAGATTTCTGTGCATTAATTTTGTATCCTGCAGCCTTACCAAATTCATTGATTAGTTCTAGTGGTTTTCTGGTGACATCTTTAGGATTTTCTATGTGTAGTATCATGTCATCCGCAAACAGTGACAGTTTTACTTCTTCTTTTCCAATTTGTATTCCTTTTATTTTTCTTCTCTGAATACCGTGGCTAGAACTTCCAAAACTATGTTGAATAATAGTGGTGAGAGTGGGCAACCTTGTCTTGTTCCTGATCTTAGAGGAAGTGCTTTCAGTCTTTCACTACTGAGAATGATGCTTGCTGTGGGTTTGTCATATATGGCCTTTATTATGTTGAGGTAGGTTCCCTCTATGCCCACTTTCCAGAGAGTTTTTATCATAAATGGGTGTTGAATTTTGTCAAAAGCATTTTTCTGCATCTATTGAGATGATCATATGGTTTTTATTCCTTAATTTGTTAATGTGGTGTATCACATGATTGATTTGCGTGTGTTGAAGAATCCTGGCATCCCTGGGATAAATCCCACTTAATCATGGTGTATGATCCTTTTAATGTGCTGTTGGATTCTGTTTGCTAGTATTTTGTTGAGGATTTTTGCATCTATGTTCATCAGTGATGTTGGTCTGTAATTTTCTTTTTTTTTTGATATCTTTTTCTGGTTTTGGTATCAGGGTGATGGTGGCTTCGTAGAATGAATTTGGGAGTGTTTCTCCCTCTGCAATTTTTTGAAAGAGTTTGAGAAGAACGGGTGTTAGCTCTTCTCTAAACGTTTGATAGAATTCACCTGTGAAGCCATCTGGTCCTGGACTTTTGTTTGTTGGAAAATTTTTAATTACGGTTTCAATTTCATTAGTTGTGATAGGTCTGTTTATATTTTCTAATTCTTCCTGGTTCATTCTTGGAAATGAATTCCCTTTCCAAGAATTTGTCCATTTCTTCGTGGTTGTCCATTTTATTGGCATATAGTTGTTTGTAGTAGTCTCTTATAATCCTTTGTGTTTCTGCAGTGTCAGTTGTGATTTCTCCTTTTTCATTTCTAATTTTGTTGATTTGCACCCTCTCCCTTTTTTTCTTGATGAGTCTGGCTAAGGGTTTATCAATTTTGTTTATCTTCTCGAAGAACCAGCTTTTAGTTTTATTGCTCTTTGCTATTGTTTTCTTCATTGGTATTTCATTTATTTCTGCTCTGATCTTTATGATTTCTTTCCTTCTACTGACTTTCGGTTTTCTTTGTTCTTCTTTCTCTAGTTGTTTTAAGTGTAGTGTTAGATTGTTTATTTGAGATTTTTCTTGTTTCTTGAGGTGAGATTGAATTGCTGTAAACTTCCCTCCTAGAACTGCTTTTGCTGCGTCCCATAGGTTTTGCATCATCGTGTTTTCATTGTCAATTTTTCTATGTATTTTTTTATTTCTTCTTTGATTTCTTCAGTGATCTCTTGGTTATTTAGTAGCACACTGTTTAGACTCCATGTGTTTGTGTTTTTTTACAGTTTTTTTTTTCCTGTAATTGATTTCCAATCTCATAGCGTTGTGGTCAGAAAAGATGCTTGATATGATTTCAATTTTCTGAAATTCTCCGAGGCTTGATTTGTGACTCAAGATGTGATCTATCCTGGAGAATGTTCCATGTGCACTTGAGAAGAAAGTGTATTCTGCCACGTTTGGGTGGAATGTCCTATAAATGTCAATTAAATCTATCTGTTCTATTGTGTCATTTAAAGCTTCTGTTTCCTTATTTATTTTCTGTTTGGATAATCTGTCCATTGGTGTAAGTGGGGTGTTAAAGTCCCCTGCTATTATTGTGTTACTGTTGATTTCTCCTTTCGTGGTTGTTACCATTTGCCTTATGTATTGAGGTGCTCCTGTGTTGGGTGCATAAACGTTTATAATTGTTATATCTTCTTCTTGGATTGATCCCTTGATCGTTATGTAGTGTCCCTCCTTATCTCTTGTAACAGTCTTTATTTTAAAGTCTATTTTATCTGCTATGAGTATTGCTACTCCAGCTTTCTTTTGATTTCCGTTTGTATGGAATATCTTTTTCCATCCTTTCACTTTCAGTCTGTATGTGTCTCTAGGTCTGAAGTGGGTCTCTTTTAGACGGCATATACATGAGTCTTGTTTTTCTATCCATTCAGCCAGTCTGTGTCTTTTGGTTGGGGCATTGAATGCATTTACATTCAAGATTATTATTGATATGTATGTTCCTATTATCATTTTCTTAATTGTTTTGGGTTGGTTTTTGTGGGTCTTTTTCTTCTCTTGTGTTTCCCACCTAGAAAAGTTTCTTTATCATTTGTTGTACAGCTGGTTTGGTGGAGCTGAATTCTCTTAGCTTTTGCTTGTCTGAAAAGCTTTTGACTACTCCATCGAATCTGAATGAGATCCTTGCTGGGTAGAGTAATCTTGGTTGTAGGTTTGTCTCTTTCATCACTTTAGGTATATCCTGTCACTCCTTTCTGGCCTGCTGAAAAATCAGCTGATAACCTTATGGGGATTCCTTTGTATGTTATTTTTTTTTTCCTCGCTGCTTTTAATATTTTTTCTTTGAAATTAATTTGTTAGTTTGATTAATATGTGTCTTGGTGTGTTTTTCCTAGGGTTTGTCCTGTATTGTATGGGACTCTCTGTGCTTCCTGGACTTGGGTGACTATTTCCTTTCCCATGTTAGGGAAGTTTTCGACTGTAATCTCTTCAAATATTTTCTCAGATCCTTTCTTTTTCTCTTCTTCTTCTGGGACCCTTATAATTCGAATGCTGGTGCCTTTAGTGTTGTCCCAGAGGTCTCTGAGATTGTCTTCAATTCTTTTCATTCTTTTTTCTTTATTCTGCTCCTCAGCAGTTATATCCACCCTTTTGTCTTCCAGCTCACTTACTCGTTCTTCTGCCTCAGTTATTCTGTTATTGATTCGTTTTAGTGTATTTATCATTTCAGTTATTGTGTTGTTCATCTCTCTTTGTTTGTTCTTTAGTTCTTCTAGATCTTTGTTAAACATTTCTTGTATTTTCTCAGTCCATGCCTCCATTCTATTTCAGACTCTACATCATCTTTACTATCATTACTCTGAATTCTTTTTCAGGTAGATTGCGTATTTCCTCTTCATTTATTTGGGCTTGTAGGTTTTTACCTTGCTCCTTCATCTGTGACATATTTTTTTGCTGTCTCTCTCTCTCTCTTTTTTTTTTTAATGAGCACGATTGTGTTCCTGTCTTACTGGTTGTTTGGCCTGAGGCTTCCAACACTGGAAGTTTGTAGGCTATTGGGTAGAGCTGGGTCATGGTGCTGAAATGAGGAACTCCGTGAGACCTCACTCTGATGAATATTCCCTGGGGTCTGAGGTTCTCTGTTAGTCCAGTGGTTCGAACTTGGAGCTCCCACCGCAGCAGCTTCGGCCCAACCTCTGGCTCGTGAACCAAGATCCCACAAGCCACGTGGGGTGGCAAAAGAAAAAAAACAAAAACAATAACAAAGTAAAAAATAAAATTAGACTAGGAAACTAACAGATATGTTGGAAAGAATACAAAAATAAAAATATAGATGACTTAACAACTTGAAGGTACATCAGTACCACAATAGTAAAAAAAGGAGGAGGGAAAAGAAGAAAAAGCGGGTGGGTGGGGGGGAAGGCCTTGGCTGTGGAGGGCAGGGCCTGGGCCTAAGCAAGGGTGTGGTTTGGGTGGTGGGCGGGGCCTATGCTTAGGACCCACAGGGCTGGAAAAGGCCCTGGGGGCTGTGGGGGGGTGGGGCTTAGGCTCAAGGAACAGAAGGGGGCCCAGGCGTGCCCCCCACCCCTGGTCTCAGAGGGTGGGGGACCTCACCTGGGAGCCCAGCAGGCTTCCTGGGCTCAAGTGGGCAGGGCAAACACCCTTCACTCCTCTTCTGCTCCTCTGGTCTGGGAGGGCCCCTCCCACCTGCCTCTCCTGATCTCTGAGGCCTCCTTCCTATGCCCCCAAGGAGCCACGTGGCCTGGAGGGAGCTTTGGAGGGCAGGGGACCAGCCTGGGAGCTCAGCAGGCTCCCTGGGCCCGAGTGGGCCGGGTGATCACCCTCTACTCCTCTCCTGCTCCTTCCGGACGCTCCCTCCTGCCTGCCTCTCCTGATCTCCCCGGCCTCAGGGGCACCGATCCTGTCTGGCCTCCACTTCTCCTCGCCCTCTCAGCCCCCCTACGTCCTACCGGTTCACTTTGGGGTTCCTCCTGTCTCCTTGGGCATCAGTGTACCCCACCAGCGGCCAGCAGGTGCCCTAGTTGTGGGGAGGTGCTAACTCCACATCCTCCCACACCGCCATCTTGACTCCGCCTCCAGTAGCTCTATTTTTAGTTTTTAAGGAACCTCCATCATGTTCTCCATAGTGGCTATATCAATTTACCTTCCCACCAGCAGTGCCAGAGGGTTCCCTTTTCTCCACACCCTCTCCAGCATTTATCATTCGTAGACTATTAAGCAATGGCCATTCTGACTGGTATGAGTTGATACCTCGTTGTAGTTTTGATTTTCATTTCTCTAATAATTAGTGATACTGAGCCTCTTTTTATGTGCCTCTTGACCATCCGTATTCTTCTTTGAAGAAATATCTATTTAGGTTTCCTGCCTATTTTTTGATTGGGTTGTTTGTTTTTTGACATTAAGCTGCATGATCTGTTTGTATATTTTTGCGATTTATCCCTTGTCGGTAGCATTGTTTGCAAATATTTTCTCCCAGTCCATAGGTTGTCTTTTCATTTTGTTTATGCGTTCCTTTGCTGTGCAAAAGCTTTTAATTAGGTCCCATTTGTTTATTTTTGTTTTTATTTCCATTACTCTAGGAGCCGATCCAAAAAAATATTGCTGCTCTTTATGTCAAAGAGTGTTCTGCTTTTGTTTTCTTTTATGAGTTTTATAGTGTCTGGTCTTACATTTAGGTCGTTAATCCATTTTTAGTTCATTTTTATATACGGCATTAGAGAATGTTCTAATTTCATTTTTATACATGTAGCTGTCCAGTTTTCCCAGGGCCACATATTGAAGAAACTGTTTTTTCTCCATTGTATATTCTTGTCTCCTTTGTTGTAGATTAATTGACCATAAATGTGTGGGTTTATTTCTGGGCTTTCTATCCTGTTGCATTGATCTCTGTGTCAGTTTTTGTGCCGGAACTATACTTTTTGATTACTGTAGCTTTGTCTATACTGTAGTATGGTCTGAAGTCAGGGAGCGTGATTCCTCCAGCTCCATTCTTCTTTCTCAAGATTGTTTTCACTGTGGGGCAGCATCTTTTTGATGGAAAGAAATTCCAGGACTGCCTCACTGTGCAGAGCTTTGGTATGTCCATTATTCTTGGGAGCGATGGGCTCTCCCTGCCTGGTGATTCAGGAATGGAACAGTGCACTTTTGTTCATATACTTCCCCAAGTGCTCAGTAGGACCTGTCATTGTTGGAGTATAAAGAATTTCTTTGGTCATGTATTTGGTCAAATCAAATTTTTTTAATCAAAATTTAAAAAGGCCACTTATATGACCTCACTGAGGATAAGATTTTTAGAAAGAAAAGAGATTGTTGTTTTTTTGTTTTTTAAATTCTTCAGATTACTTAATTAGGAACTGCAGTAGAGCACTGGGATTACTAGTCATTATATAGGATTGATTATTTTCTTCTTAATTTAAAAAATATGTGAGCAGAAGAGTAATGAAAAGTAGTTTTCCATTTCCCCCAATGAAATTAAACTAAAAATGGAAACGTGGGATATTTAACAGCTAGAATCATCCTCAAAAAGAAATGAAATTTATCTCATAAAAAGAGTGTCTTTGAATTATGCACGTAAAATAAACCTAAAGCAGACTGAGCAATGATATTGACTAGATACTTTAAAAAAAGCTCGGGGGCAAAAAGTTAAATATTTAGATTAGTGTGAAATGTTAGCTTTGTAGCAGTGTGCCATTGATGGAGTATTCCTGGAACATGTCTTCTCTGCTTGTTTTAACACCTGACCTTGGTCCCTGAAATGGAATGTATAGATGGGAAGACACTCAGTGATGTGGGTGGGTTTGTTTGACATTTTCTCTTTGTTTGTATAAGCCCTTTAGTTGTTTCTTTGCACTCTCTTTAATACCATTGAAAATTTGGTGGCTTTCTAGAGTCAAGACAGTATGGATCTGTCATTCCATAGTGATCTGTTTGGGTTCACTGACTTTTCCCCCAGAAAGACTAGACAGTTGAGTCTGAGGTTGAACTTACTTGATTTTTCATTTTATTTTTAAGAGTAGTAGATTGATTCCATCAACAAATATGGTTCGGGGCACAAAGATGGAAACTTAGTAGGCACTAGGCACTTGGTTTAAAAATGCATAGATCCCTGACTGTGCCCCTCAAGTGGGGCTATTATCGTATATAAACTGATTCATTCTGTCTGATAGGCCAAAATGACATGGCATTTAATTGTTTATTAATATCTTGTCATACGCTCATTGACCATTTAATTTAAGAGTGGTATTTTTCTATTTATCTGTTCCTTGTTTCCCTTACTGATATGTCTATGTTAGAAAAACAGTGCTTCCTTCACTAGTGTGGTTGATTTTCAGTGGATAATTTCTTTATCATTTGGTTGAAGAAGAAGCTGGTAGTTTTGTGTTTTCTTTTTTCTTCCCCCAGAAAAAATGATAACATGAGCTCCCGTCACAGGCTGGTGGTTTCCCTTTAAAATAGCGATGAACTCCATGTTCTGCTTGGCCTCACTGAGCTATAGTGGGAATAAAATGAGATAATGTGCTTTGAAATATATTAAACACTACATAATGGCAGATTGCAAATGGTACTGCTTCACCAGGAGGACCTGAAACTCGGCTTAAACACAGTGTCATTTAGAATGCAGTTAGTTCCTCTAGAAATACCTTTTTCTTAATTCGTGGGCTCTTACAAAGTCCCTAAGTTTCATTACACTTAATATAGACACAAATTGTGTTATTATAATGGTCTCTTGGTATGTTACACTCTGGTGACTGGGGGAATAATCAAATAACCCAGAGGTTAGACAAGAAAGAGTTTACATTTACGAATTGTTACCTTGCTTTCAGGGTCACCATTTTTTTTTTTTTTTTTAGTTTGATTGATCTTTGCTATTGTTTTCTTTGTTTCTATTTCATTTATTTCTGCTCTGATTTTTATGATTTCTTTCCTTCTACTATCTTTGGGTTTTTTTTCTCTAGTTCCTTTAGGTGTAAGTTTAGATTGTTTATTTGAGATTTTTCTTTTTTCTTTTTAAAATTTATTTATTTATGGCTGTGTTGGGTCTTCATTTCTGTGCGAGGGCTCTCTCCAGTTGCGGCAAGTGGGGGCCACTCTTCATCGCGGTGCGCGGGCCTTTCACTGTTGTGGCCTCTCTTGTTGCGGAGCACAGGCTCCAGACACGCCGGCTCAGTAGTTGTGGCTCACGGGCCTAGTCGCTCCGCGGCATGTGGGATCCCCCAGACCAGGGCTCGAACCCGTGTCCCCTGCATCAGCAGGCAGACTCTCAACCACTGCGCCACCAGGGAAGCCCAGGGTCACCATTTTTAATGGCAATCTCCTAGTTTTTTATTTTTAACTTTTTGTTATGGGAAATTTCAGATATACACAAAAGTAGAGAAATTGTTTGCATAATGTTTTGATGTGTTTAACAGTTTAAATCAAGGTACAAATCTATACAATCTCTACATTGGGTTGGTCTCTGAAATCACTTCTGATGTGGTAATCTCTGTTCCTTTCTCGTTCTCCTTTTTCCTTACGGTGTAGTTACTGAAGAACTCAGATTATTTGTCCCATAATTTCCTATAGCATGGATGTTCCTGATTGCATCTCTGTGGTATTGTTTAGTATGTTCCTATTTCTGAATTTTCAGTAAATTAGTAGTTTAGTTATGGAAGGCTTGATCAGATTAAGGTTTGAATTTGCGGTAGGAGGGCAAGAATACCTTATACGTACTAGCAGTTTGTACTTAACACCTAATGATTAGTTGTATCCTGATCTCTTTTTTGTAATGTTAACAGCCATTGATGAACTTTACCTAATAGCCCATTCCTTTTATATTTAGTTATTTACTTACCTTGGTTATTTTAATGTATTTCATGAAATTTTAAAAACATTTTATATATTTGCCAGATAGCCCTGTATAAAGATTACAACCATTTACATAGTGTACAGCCTTGTATCAGAGTACATAAACTTTAATTCTCTTTATAGATGATGTATCTGAGGCATAAGGGGACTTACAGTTTTCCCCAGGGTCACAAAGTATGGTATCGAGGGTTCAACATACGGGTCTTGCCTCAATCTCATATATAACACCAGCTTCCTTCTTGTCTTCTTTGACCACACCTTATCTCCATTTAGGAGAAATGATGGAAAGGATAAAGAAGGTAAGCTGAGAGATTAAAAGAAAGGAACTGAACAGTTAACGCAGGAGAGTTAAAGATACAAAACTGACTTCCAGAGCCTGCCCCAGTTTATCCTGTCATTTTGATTCTCTGTTGCTTATCCGGCCATTGATTATCATTACTTAGGTCTAATTTATTGCCTGATCCTGTGTATGTTTCAAAATATACATATAACCAAACATTAGTGGCTTTAGAATCTTAATTCAGACTTTGCCAGAAAAACTACATTTTTGTAGCACCTTTTCCCACACCCTTTAAAGACCACTTTTAACACGATAATAAATACCAAAGCTGGAATCCTATGGGAACATGACAGCTTTAGTCCATCATTTCACCTTAACATACCACTTTTCCTAACACTTCTCTCTTAGTTTATCAGTGGGTGTATTTATGAAGTACTTTAATCTAGATATATTCATGAAGAAATTTAATAAACAAGAATAAGCCTTGTCATTTAAAGGTATTTCAAAAGTCATTTTGTTATATAGTAAATGTTTCTTAAACTTGTTCCACTTAAGTCCTTTTACTAAAATAGCAATTTAATTTGACTTCTGGCAAATACTTACTCCTCAAAGGTTGAGCTAAGTTTTGAATGTAGGGATTTTGCATAGAAGCTAAATTTAGCAATTAGCAGTCTTCCACTTCTAGTTCAAATCTAAGTGAACTTTTAAAAGTCTAAAATATATGGGCCTCTCTGAAGACCTAGACTCTGATATTAACAAATGCCAAAAGAGACGTGCAAACAGGAAACTATGTGATTCTTTTTTTAAATGTTTTAAATCATATAATCATTTTTCCACTTGACCCCCACCTCACCCCCAAATAAAAAGGATCTACAGTAAATCTGTGGAAACTTTAGAAATCTTTTTGTTTTTCTTCCCCACATCTCCCTATTTATATATTTTAAGTGCCACCTGATACGGCAAACAAATGTAAATGATGTCCTTTCACAGTTCACTGGCTTCCGCTCTGAAGTCATCTAAAATTCTGGAGCCATAATACAAACCATCAGATAAAAGTGTGAGAGTTTATACTTGGGAAACATTAAGTGCCTTAAAATGGTTAAGCGGAACCACAGGAGCATTTTTTTTTTTTTTCCAGTTTCTAGAAGGGATTGTGTTACTCCTTTAAGCAAATGAGTAATGAGATTTTAGTTCCAGAGAATGGACGCTCCCTGAGGAGACTGTAGGTAGGTACATCCTGGTACAGAGGAAGGTATTTGGCTCACAGACCCTTCTAAGGGCAGGTAGGTTGCTGATCTCAGGATCAAGCCAAATAGAGCTTCCACCTCTGCCGCTGGGGACCACCCCTCCTGCTGGCAACCACCCCTCCTGCTGACCTTCCCAGCCTCTCGCTACTTCTCTGTTGAATTCTCCCCTGAATACCATACAGTATGTCAAAGAGTTCCTCAACCCTCAGGTGAAATGTATTGATTTGTTTAAAATATTTGATGCATTTAAATCCCAGATTAGCAGCAGTTATTTTATTTTATTTTATTTTTTGCTGTGTTGGGTCTTCGTTGCTGCGCGCGGGCTTGGGGCTACTCTTCGTTGAGATGCGCGGGCTTCTCATTGCAGTGGCTTCTCTTGTTGTGGAGCATGGGCTCGAGGCACGCGGGCTTCAGTAGTTGTGGCTCGCGGGCTCTAGGGCGCAGGCCCAGTAGTTGTGGCGCACGGGCTTAGTTGCTCCACGACATGTGGAATCTTCCCAGACCAGGGCTCGAACCCGTGTCCCCTGCATTGGCAGGCGGATTCTTAACCACTGCGCCACCAGGGAAGTCCCTAGCAGCAGTTATGATAGCAGTTAAAATAGCTTTTTGATGAAAAGCTGTTTTTAATAGATCTCTGTAGTGGCCTGAGAAGAGCTCCATTGCCCTCTGGGTAGAGTCTCACCTCTTTACCACGGTGCCCCAGCCCTTTGTGATCTGTGCCTCAGCAATACACAGCCCCTGGGAGTCTGCACCGGCAAATCATGTCCCCTCTTTGCCTCTGGGCTCTTTGCTTAGAGCGCCCATTCCCTGGCCATGAATTCAGTCCTTTTGCACATTAGCTACTTGTCCTGTAGAAGTCACCTTAACAGTCTTCTCCTCTGGAAAGCCTGTCTGACTATTCAAAGGAGGAATTAACTGCCCTTCTGGATTAACTGCCCTACTAGATTAGTCGCTGCTGTAGAACTGTGTTTATTCCTTTAGAGAAAACTCGTCATACTATATTCACTACTGTATAATGTATTGAAATCGCTAATTACTCTCCATCTCCCCATCTGTAGTCTCTAAGTTTCTTGAGTAATAAGACTGGATGTTGTGGTAGATGCAATAGTATTTAATAAATACTTGCTAAATTAATTCTTGCTCCAGTTCTGCTTCTAACTGGCCAAAATTTGTATACCCTGCAACTTCCACCCAGCAACCTATTTTTAATCCCTGGGCTTCATGGTACAAGTCTAATCCCACTTTTACATGATAGTACTTCAGAATCTAGATTTCTGACAGATGGTTCTCCAGAAAGAATGAGATATTCCAGAAAGAGTGATTTCTTATGCATGGGCAGAACATACTTGCTTGTAGAAGAGCTGTCACTGGGAGAAGACTAAAGGCTGGCTTTCCTTCTGAAGAAGCGTAAGGAAAGATCTTACAGTTTTCCTTCTAATGAAGGAAGGAAGACAATACAGGTGATCGTGTAAATACTGACTTAAGTTGGATGATAGGTATAAGAAGTTCTTAAAAGTAAAGACATTCCACTGAGATCAAATTTTCAAGCTCAATTTTATTTTAATAACTGGGAAGCCTTGAAGTTAGCTCTGGAAGCACACACAGCCTCGTGCAATCCATTCTGAGCTGTGTGGCTACCCCCAATTTAGACGAATTACATTCCGGGCAAGAGGAAGAACTGGTTTTAAAGTTCAATGGCAAGAATAACTTTTTTCAAGAAATCATAACTAACTTTACCCAGCTAGAGGTGAGTTGTGTGGGGGGCATGGGAAGAAGGAAGGAAGGAGCAAAGGGAAATCCTTACTACAGTTAGGAGTTACCTTTGATTCAAAAGGAATTGGGAGCTACTGGAAATGTGTAAGAAAGGTAATTATTCAGCATTAGGTTTTGAAGGAGGTAGCTTTGTGTTCAGTACTTTCTCATCTCCCCAAATTAAGCATAATGATTAAAAATGCATCATCAAAAGTGCCAGGGTGATGATTCAGATAACGCTCTGTGGCTCCATCCTAAAAAGGGCATGTTAGCCTGTTTTTCTGACACATGCTCTCAAGAAACTTTCCCAGTACTCCCCCCACCTCTATTTATTTCCAGCACCATTTGCCCCTTTGGACCTGATTCTCATCTAAAGATATTCCGAGTGTGGGAAAAAGTAACTTTTCCAACAAAACCTTGAGATAAATTATTGTAAACCCTCAGACCAGCTTCTTGTTCTATGTTTGCAACAGGGACAGAGGAATTAACAGATGGAACGGTTCTGCGAGCTGGTGTGAGGTCTCCACGCCACGGAAGCCTGGCCCTAGCCGTGATCTCACAGCTGCCCTAAGGGGCCTCTTCAGGGGCTCCCAGCCTCACTCTAGATGAGGTGGTTCTTCCCCCAGCCACTGATTCTACAGGTCTCTGAGCTAAACTTCCCGTTCTCCTCTCTATTCATCAATTCTCATGAAAGGTCCAGAGACAACTCTCCAAACAGTCCTTTCTGTCTGTGAAACATTTGTAAACTACTGTCCTGTCGCCCACTAGCTGGCCTGCGGCCATTGGTTACATTCACAGCCTAGTCTTTTCATATTTTACCATCCAAGCCCCACACAGTATGTGCCGTGGGCTTTATGATTTGTTTACCAGTTTGTTCCCAGTCTCTGCCTCCCACGCTGGGCCTCAGCACTGTTTGAGAAGAGAAAAACTTGGAGGGGATCCAGCACAAAGCAAATGATTGAAAGATTGGAAAGAGGAGTTGCTAAGAGAAAAGGATGAAGGAACTGGGTGGGTTTCGCTCTGAGAAGGAGATAGAGAGAGAGGTTAAGAAACAATAGTCAGCAGCCCCTTTGCTTGCTTCATCTTCATCATAGTTACAATACTGTCCATAAAGATACTTTAAAAAATTGTATTCCTTGTTTAGTGACGGACTCTTTATATAGGATGTTACATTACTTAGGACAAAGTGGTCTGAGCTGCCCACACAGACTCTTCAATAGGATCTAAGCTGCCTGTGTTCCTGTCCCTCCTCTGATTTGCTATGAAATTTTGGTGGCGAAGAGAGGTGACCTGATGTTGCGTGAGGAAGGGTGGAGCTCCTGCGAGCCTGTCTGCCTAATGAGCTCCGGCTGGAGAACTAGGGCATTATCTTTCCTTACTATCGAGGTGGGTCGTAGGTCTTATACAGTTGTGAGAGCTGTTCAAACCTGGAGTCAATAGGTAGAGCACGTGTGATCTTTGGGAACCTTCAGGTATGAGAAGTTTGAAAATAATAGCGATTATAATAACAGCAGCCATTGCTACTCAAGGCATTTTGTTAAGCTCTGTATATTATCTCATTTACTCTTCACAACAACCTGTTACATAAATACAGCTGTTATCCTCATTTTACAAAGGAGGAATCAAACGCAGAGAGTTTTAAAAATATGTCCAAGGTGTCACATTTGGCAGACTGCCCATCTGGGGTTCAAAAGCAGCAGGTCTGTCGGGCTACCAGAGCACAAGGTGTTTGCGTTTATTTAAACAGATTTATTGATATATAATTTGCATACCATACAATTCACCCATTTAAAGAGTACAATTCAATGTGTTTTTTGTATATTAATTTTTTAAGTTGTGGTAAAATATATATGACATAAAATTTGCCATTTTAACCATTTTTAAGTGTACAATTCGGTAGTAGTAATTGTATTCACAGTGTTTTGCAACCATTACCAATATCTATCTCTGAAACTTTTTTATCACCCAAAACAGAAACTAACCATAAAGCAATAACTCCCTATTCCCTCCTCCCCACAGCCCCCAGGAGTCTCTAATCTGCTTTCTGTCTCTGAATTTGCCTATTCTAGATCATTCATGTAAGTGGAATCATGTAATGTTTTCCATTGATGTCTGGCCACTTTCTCTTAGCTTAATGTTTCAAAGTTCGTTCATGTTGTACCATGTGTTAGAATTTCATTCCTTTTTAATGGCTGAATAATATGCCATTGTATGCATATACCACATTTTGTTTAGCCATTCGTCGGGTCGATGGACCCTGTTGTTTCCACCTTTTGGCTGTTGTGCAGAGCCCAAGTTTTAACTGGCATGTATACATTACAGCCTAAGCTGAGGACCACCCCAGGGTGGAATCTCCTGTCTTCAGCCCTGGGCGTCACAGCTTGCTTCAGCGAACTCTGCATTGCACCAGCTTTTTCCAGTAGTATTTACAAGAGTCGGGCAGGTTTGGTTTCTGAAATACAGGTCTGTCACGTGTCAGCTGTGGGAACAAGGACCGGTGACTCAGCTTCTCTCACCCTGAGTTTTCTCAGTCTCTAAGGTAGAAGCAGTAATACCTGCCCTTCAAGGTTATTTTGAGACACATAATACCTAGTAGCTGTGTTTGCTTGTTTGTTTGTTTTTAATTTTTATTGATGTATAGTTGATTTACAAGGCTGTGTTCGTTTCAGGTGTACAGCAAAGTGAATCAGTCATACATATATCCCCTCTTACTTTTTTAGTAGTTTTTTAAATGGGTCATTTGCTGGGGTTTAGATATTTTTCTTCTGTGTAAAATTTAGCAAGTATAAAATTAAGAATATGTAAAAAAAAAAAAAGAATATGTAAAATCCACTATCCAGAGATAACACATATTCATCGATATTATTGTGATTATATCCACAAGGAGTTTTCTGAATCCTTTACGTATCTCATTCAATTCTCCTGATAGCCTATGAGAACAGGTGCTCCCTTCCTCCTTCTCTTCCCCTTCTTTCTCTTTAATAATTTTCAGATGAGGAAGTTTGGCCTTAAAGAAGTTACTAACTTACCCCAGGTCACATAGCTAATAAGTAGCTCAAATCCTGGACTGCTAACCAAAGAATTGTGCCAGTCCCTCATGCGAAGCATGTATGTGTGCGTTATTAAGGAGATTATACTATCCATGTTGTTCTGTAACCTGTTTTCTTTTTCACTGAGTGTTTTAACATTTTCCCGTATTTATAAATGCAGATTTATCACATCGTTTTCAGTGGCTATAATAATATGCCGTTTTATAGTTTTGTTTTTTCTTTTAATTATTTTTTATTTTTGGCTGTGTTGGGTCTTTGTTTCTGTGCGAGGGCTTTCTCTAGTTATGGCAAGCGGGGGCCACTCTTCATTGCAGTGCGCGGGCCTCTCACTATCGCGGCCTCTCGTTGCGGAGCACAGGCTCCAGACGCGCAGGCTCAGTAGTTGTGGCTCACGGGCCCAGTTGCTCCGTGGCATGTGGGATCCTTCCAGACCAGGGCTGGAACCCGTGTCCCCTCCATCGGCAGGCAGATTCTCAACCACTGCGCCACCAGGGAAGCCCCGTTTTATAGTTATTTAACCAGACTCTAGATTTGAACATTAGGTCCTCCCCCTCAATTAAAAAGAAGCAAAACAATCCTCATATGACCTGCTTCATAATGCTTAACCAGCTGCTGGTTCTAGATTTGTGAGAGATCTCACTGGCACTGGGATGGCTTTGGGCATGTCCTTTACTGTTAAGGTGCTCTGGTATCTGACTCTGAAGAGGTGAAGCAAGCCCACAGACTCCTCAGCTCCTGCATGGATTGCCCACCAAGGCCCAGGAGGCACGCCGTAGCCAGCCAGCCTTCCTGCTGACTCTCTCATGTTTCCCTGGTTTTGTGTATCAGCGTAAAACTGGAAAAGACTTATTACGCTAACAAGCAACCTTTCAGAGTTGGAAGGTAATCTGGTCATCACAGACCTGAGATCCTCAGGAGACAGAGTTACTTTTTCCCTCAGATGAAGAAGCTCAGTTAGCCTAACCCCTGCAGTTCTCCTTTGGTATTTCAGGGCTTCTAACCAGGTTAGGATGCCCTGTTCTCTCAGATGAACTCTTCCTGTCATTCACATCCCAAGAATGAGTACAATCTTCAGGAATGAGTGGAGGAGGGGGGATAGTATACAGTAGTGCTTGCCAAGTTTTTACTGTTTGTCTTACTGCAAAGTCAACAGTGTGACTGTTAACCTCCTGCACAATTAAGATCTAGGCTTTCTGTTATGGTTGTTCTTAAACTCTGTGCTTAAATCTTTCTGATTTTTATGAGGCAAAGAAATGGAGAAAAAAGGGAGAATACAGTCTGGCCAGTCAGGGACTGAGGTGCATCAACTCCTAGAGCTGCTGTTGTAACTTAGTCCTGTTGTAGCCGGTGGCATTGGGTGACCGGGGAGCTGTAGATCACAGTTTCCAAAGGTACTTGGCCACTTTTATTTATGAGGTTAAGTGGACCTTTGAGCAGATCAGATTCTCTTAGAGAAGCTGAAGGGCAGTGAGACTTCTTTTAAAGGAAGCCTTGTGCTAGGAAGAAAGAGCACTGTTGTTTCAAAAATAAAAAAGTGAATGCCATGTAGTTAACATGTGATTATCAACTTTTTCCTGGTAATGAACAGTGCGTATGGGGCACAAAAGAATGAGGAAGACACATGAAAAGTTTTTAAACATGAAAAGTGGCTGAAGGCACACATTCCAGTGCACCACTGCCTCCTCCCAGCAGCTGCGGCCCCAGACAATTTGACGAACCGAGGAATTTTCTTGTAATTAGGATAGAGTTCCTATAGCAGAGACATTGTTTACACCCCCAGCTTGTGTCCTCACCTCCTTTCCTATATCAGCGTCCGTAGTTGTTGCTGTTGTTACATAACACGGTGCGTGACGCAGTGCACTTAACTATACGCATCCCGAGCTCTCAGTTCCTTTTTATAATGAACCTATGTGATAGCCGGTATTTTTCTCTGAGGAAACTGAGGCTCAGAGGAATTAGATAAACTGTCCAAGATTGCACATCTAGCAACGTTTACAGCTAAGACTTAAAGAGGAGAAACACTGGTTTGACTTTCAGGTGAAACATATTGAGTCACCTCTCACCGCGTTTCTGGAATTACATCATGTGTAATACTGATACAAGAAGGTCATTTGTTCTTCTCTTGTCCAGTCCTTTTCAGTCACCATTTGCTGACTCCCCGGAGAGTTTACACCTCTTCCAGCACTTTCCAGATGACAAATCGCATCCTCCTAACAGCCTGCCATCTTGAAATTAATAAGGACTTCCATTTCCAAATAGTTGTTTTCGAGTATGTTCTTCTCCCCACCCAGGATCACCAAGATACGTTCAATTAAATAGGAATTACCCTTCACGTTCGTAGATAATGGGGCCTCCCCCTGGGGCTCAGCATTACTGTCCCAAATTTGGGCTGGAGAAATCTCAAATGATGGCGTTCACCTAGCATCTGGCCCACAGTTAGGTACTTAGAAAATATTTGTTGAAGACATTGAGAGAGATGTGATAAAATTTGAGAGAAAGTAGCCCTGACTAAATTGACATTTTTGCATCCTGTGGGCTTTATTCATTCATGCTGGCCCTGAACTGTATTTAAGAACTAGTTTAGTCTCTTGCTGCTGTTATTAACTGGACACTGCTCAATTATTTCATCCAGCTTGTGGCCTCATGGTTCAACCGTCTTAGAAAAGATTTTATTCAGCGCCATCCTAGAGTGTGCAGGTGGAATTGTCCTTCAGTGGTAATGTGGGACCTGTGTCACCTCTGAGAGCACAGGGGGACCAAGGGAAGCAGTTCTTGCAACAAAAGTTTCCGGAAGGGGAGTTTTGTTTACACAAGTTTCGCTCTGAGGTCACTAGATTCTAAAACTGGATGAATCAAGGAAGGCAAGTTTAGAGAAGATGGAACAGGAAAGCAACTTTCTGAGTTTTCTGTGTGCTATCAACTTTGTTACCCTTGGACAGGAAATGTTCTGAGTGTTCTGATGGCTTTGTTCCAATAGGCTTTTCACAGTTCACAGTAATTGGCGGTATGAGGCTTTTCATATTTTTAAGTGATTGATTTCTAGCCTCCTGGAAGAAATGTTAAAACACCTCAGCACAGAGAAATGTTGAAGCAGCCTTGGCCATATCCATCAGCATTGTGGTGCTGAGATACCGATACTAAGTAAAGACAGTGATAGTGATATTTCAGGCATTCAGTTCACTTTTTAATACTATGAAGTGATGATCACCACAGTGTCATGAGGGATAGATGTTCTTACTCTTTTGTGTCTTCCTCTTTATTTTCCAAGTACCATTCAGAGGCTGGAGCAGGAATAGTTTGGGAAAGCATGTTCCTGTAGGGGCTTTTATGGCATTCTCCACACCTGCGATTCGGCTACCATAGCCCCTGGGCTTTGACAGTCAGGAGGGGATAGTGGTGGTAGTAGTTGAGTGCCCAAGCCACCTCAGTCAGGAAGGTGATAAATGATACACACAGCTCCCTCTAAGTCAATTGATGTGTTCAATCTTATAATTGCAATTTGAACTTGAATTTCTAGGAGCCCAGATTATAGTATCGCCTGAGAAACTATAAAATTTCTGTCTGTTTATCTCTAGAGATGATGACATTTTACTTCAGTAGGTCTTTATCATTTCTGTTTTAGTCTGTGGGCTGTACCTTGTCAGTGATCGGAAAGGCCCCTTGAGAAACACAATGTTAGCGTAAGCTAGTGCCATATTTTTTTTCCAAAAGATGGATACATTTTCTTGAGTTCTAGAAAGTATGCTTGGAAGTTTTTGACATAGCCATGCATATTTAACTCAGAATTATTTTCAGGATAGCAAACTACAGACTAGGATTGATCTGACATGAGAGAAAACCAGAGACGGAGGAAGCAGGGATGACGTAGGTTTCACCGGTGTGGCCCACACCCACCTCTCATCTGTGCAGCCAGGATATCGTGCTCTGCCGAGGGCTTGTGAATATTCTCAACATTCCCTGTGGATAAATCAAGGGCAAATAGCCCAGGGCCAACCCGTGAACATAGATGGGGATCCAGAAGGGTGGGTGGGGGCCGGGTAGGGCCGCTGAGCTCATAGCGCAGGAGAAGGGAAGGGATGAGAGCAGGAGCTCCGCTCAGACACACAGCTTCATTCAGAAATTCCTCACGCGGCCCAGAGGCCAGCGTGCTATCGTATGTGTGTGGATTTGTGTTATCTGTACTTTCAGGTATATTTTGAGGTTCTGCTTTATCAGTTCCCTAAGTCAGCTTCAGTCTCTTGAAAACTGACAAGTTATTAAAGTTTCTGCCTTTTTGCCCGGGAGCGGAGCCTGTGCAGAGTTAGACTGATATTTTCTTAAAAGTCAAGGGAATGTGCTAAATTTTAAACCATTTGGGTTATTTATTTCTCAATTTTAAATGCCCTTTTGTAAAATTTATTTATTTAAACTTTTTTTTAAAAAAATATATTTATTTATTTTGTTTATTTTTGGCTGCGTCGGGTCTTCGTTGCTCCGCAGGCTTTTCTCTAGTTGCGGCGAGCGGGGGCTGCTCTTCGTTGTGGCGCGCAGGCTTCTCATTGCGATGGCTTCTCTTGTAGAGCATGGGCTCTAGGCGCGTGGGCTTCCGTAGTTGTGCCATTCGGGCTCCATAGTTGTGGCGCGTGGGCTTAGTTGCCCCGTGGCATGTGGGATCTTCCCAGACCAGGGCTCGAACCCGTGTCCCCTGCATTGGCAGGCGGATTCTTAACCACTGCACCATCAGGGAAGTCCTTTAATTTATTCTTAATATCAATATTTATTTATTTACTTATGTGGCCGGGTCTTAGTTTGCAGAACACAGGCTCTTTTAGTTGCGGCACGCAGAATCTTTTTAGTTGCAGCAGGCAAACTCTTAGCTGCGGCATGTGGCATCTAGTTCCCTGACCAAGGATCGAACCCGGGCCCCCTGCGTTGGGAGTGTGGAGTCTTAGCCACTCGACCCCAGGGAAGTCCCTACGTGCTCTTGATAGTTAATAAGTTGCAGGCACTTGGAAATATCAATTAAATTTAACAAACTTTGATTGAATGTCTTGTGTGTGCCAGACATAAGTGCTGGGAGAAGGAGATTACAACTTGGGGAAGGAGAAAGCTACAGAAAGAGATCATTTTCAATGTAAGTGACAGGTGCAGTAATCAAGGTACACATGCTGTTATGGGAGGGGTGGGGAAGGGTATTTGGTCCATCCTGGATTTTTTTTTTAATATTAATTTAATTAATTAATTTATTTATTTGGTTGCACCAGGTCTTAGTTGCGGTTCACTGGCTCCTTAGTTGCAGCACGTGGGCTCCTTAGTTGTGGCATGTGAACTCAGTTGTGGCATGCATGTGGGATCTAGTTCCCTGACCAGGGATCGAACCCAGGGCCCCTGCATTGGGACCGCAGAGTGTTATCCACTGCGCCACCAGGGTAGTCCCCATCCGGGCTTGTTTAAGAGAGCAGCATGCCTTAATGGAGACTTCTCTTGGCAGTACCTGCTCCAAATAAGAATCTGGAAGTACATTAGTTCAGCATTACTAACTGTCAATGAAGTGTACATTAAAGTAATGGAGAGATTTTTTTCTTTAAATTTGCCTTTTTTTGGTTTAGTTTTGTTTTTAATAATAATTCCCAATACTGTCATATTAAAAGTTGGTAAAAATGTTTCTGTATCTATTGGGAATATATATTGAAACATTTCAACACAGCAAGATGTATTAAGGTCTTTAAAAATGCCCATCACCTTAGACATAGTTGTTCCACTTTTAGAATTTATCTTAAAGAAAAACAACATATGCAGAGATTTATGCCTAACACAGCGTTTATCAAAAATGATGACGGTCTGCTAGATAAATGTACTAGACTAGCCACTGGGGATACCACGGTGAGCAAAACACACACAGGCCCTGCACTCAAGGAGCTTATCGTTTAATAAAATAGTTCTGTAGATTATTTTTATAGACTAAATAGAGGTGTATCCAGGCAGCAGTTTCATTAAAAAGACACCTATGCCTGGCTGTGTTCTTGTAAACGTACCTCTCCCTTCCTCACTTTCTTCCCTCACCAGATAATACATGTATGCCCCCAAAAAGGTGAGTGGCAAGTGGAAGTTATGCTAAAATACCTTTTTTTTTTTTTTTTTTGGCCACACAGCATAGCTTGTGGGATCTTAGTTTCCCGACTGGGGATCAAACCCGAGCCCTCTGCAGTGAAATCACAGAGTCCTAACCACTGGATCACCAGGGAATTCCCACTAAACGTTTTTTTTCCTAAAATGTTTTTTAAATGGAGGAAGAAATTTCTTTTCCTTTCTTTCTACTCCCGCCAGTATTCTCAGTCAAGCACAAGTTGTTGACATTCCTCATCTACCATCTCTGTGATCCAAGCCTGTAATTTCTCGTGTCTTCTTTCGCCCTTACTTAGTGTTTATATATACATAGTATGTCTCCTAACTAGTTTTGTAAAACTCATGTCAAAATTACCTTAGGAATATGCTTTTCTTTTTATTATAAATCTTAAAAATTAAGTATTCATTACATATCATCAGTGCCAGAGAAGCAGACCAGAATTGTCATGTTCTCAGAATAGCCTCTTGTGTTGTTCATCTGCCCTAAAGTAGTGTTTTGTTTCTTTCTTGTTTTTGAAGGTGGTGACCTGTCTTTTCTAACTTAGAAAATTAAGCTTTATGGTTTGTGGGGAGGATGTTTGGGTAGAAAAACCACCATCTTAACAGTGGGTACGACCGTGAGCTCTGGAACCACACTGCTTGTATTCAGGTCATGGCTCCACTCCTCCCAGCCACGTGGCCTTGGGCCTGTCACTTCATCGCCAAGCCCTTAGGTAGCATCCTGCTTTTGTGACTCAGAGTAATAACAGCAGTACCTCATAAGGCTGCTCTGGCGAATAAATAGGTTAAAGTCTGGGAAGTATTTTGCACAGAGTATGCACTGTATAAATATCCTTATTATGACCATTTGTTATGTGACTAGTCCCATAGATGGCCACACAGCCACTCTTATGTACAATTCTGAAATCCCTTTATAATTAAATTACCTACCACAGATGGAAAAGGCTGTTTGGACAGCAAAAGAGGCAGGAGAAACATTTTAACTGAGAGTGCAGTTCTGGACTAGAAAAGAGGAAGAAAGGGGGTGTGCTGTGTAAAAGGGAGGGTTTATTCCTTCAGGGAATGTTTATTGAGTGTCTCCTTTGCTCCAGACAATGGGAAAGGGCACATTAGTGAATATAGCTAGTAGTGTTCACTAGTAGGGAATAGCTAGTAGTGAATACATGAGAGTATTCTACCCTCATGAAGCTTACCTAGGTCTCTAGCAGAGTGGAGCTCGGCGAATGTTTTTATGTGGTTTATGTAATATGAAACCAATGTTTCCTGGAAATAGAGCTCCTGTTAAACATCCAGATTTGATTGCAGTCAGTTTCTTAAGGACCGGCTCTCAGAGAGACACCCTCAAAGTTCAGTTGCCGTGTCTGGGAAGGGAATTGCCTGGGGAAGCTCTGGGTGACCCTCAACCCTGCAGTTGCAGGTCTCAGGAAGGAAGAGCTATGAAAATGCCCCATTGTGACGAGCAAGAGTAGATAACAGTGGTGACTTCAGTCAACTCCCCGAGGAACAGTTTTCTTCCAGCTTATTATTCTCTGGGTTCCCTTCAACTCTCAGATCAAGAGTCAGATCCTTTTAAAACCATGGGTTGGAAGGTATTTTGGCATGGGACCAGCTGCACAGTAAGGAAAGAGCAGGACCTGGAGAGCAGTGACCGCTCGGAGGCATGGCAGAATATCATTAACTGGGGGGGAGGTGACTCTGGGCCAGCTGAATAAAGACCAGCTTGCTTCTGGAATTTCCTTGGCATATTTTGTTGGTCTGGGTTTGCCTGCAGGTTTCAAGGGTTGCTCTAGGAATGTGTGTTATGAGAGAAAAATGTGAGTGGAGAGATAGCGGAAGTTATTAGGAAGGCAGTTTAAAAGTCCAAGTGGGAAGGAACATGCATTTGGGTGGTAGAAGTAGGGATGGAAGGGAAAAGATAGTGAGAAAGGCACAGAGGGAATGTAATCAGTGTGGAGAGGCAGAGAAGTGAAGGGTCTGGATTCTGGATGGAGATGACTTTGATCCACGCCCTGGTTCTGTCAGTTGCTGTGAGCCAGTGGGCTAGGTATTGAACCTGTGTGCCTCTGTTTCCTCATAATATAAAGGGACTGGTGTTAGTACCTTCCACAAGGGACACTAGCACAGTGAGTGGCACATAAGATATGCTCCATAAACATTAGCTACTTTACTACTGCTGTTGTACTTTATTGTATTAGCACTTAGCAGCGGTTTGGATATGGGAAATGAAGGAGGCTTTGGACCTGAATGAATGGGATAAAGGGATGTGGAGAGGTAAGAAGAGGAATTGATTTGTGAGTGCATTTTTGTATGAGTTGATTTGGATGTGTTTAGGATGTCTGCGTTGGAGTGGAAATCAAAGCTGTAGGTTTATGAATTATCCTAAATAGAATTAGTAATTGAAGCAAAGAAAGTGGCCAAGGACGGGATTAAAGAACAGGTAGAGTGGAGGAGGGCTGAACACAGACTTGATTTCTCCTGGTGTCTCCCGCACTTAGTACGGTTGGTTCCTGGTGCAGAACACAAACACTACAGTCGTGATTTGTCCTGAGTGGTGCTGAACACATCCTTTGAGATTTTCACCGAATCTTTTTTTAAAAACATCTTTATTGGAGTATAATTGCTTTACCGTGGTGTGTTAGTTTCTGCTGTATAACAAAGTGAATCCGCTATACATATACATACATCCCCATATCTCCTCCCTCTTGCGTCTCCCTCCCACCCTCCCTATCCCACCCCTCTAGGTGGTCACAAAGCACCGAGCTGATCTCCCTGTGCTATGCGGCTGCTTCCCACTAGCTGTCTATTTTACATTTGGTAGTGTATATATGTCCATGCCACTCTCTCACTTCGTCCCAGCTTACCCTTCCCCCTCCCTGTGTCCTCAAGCCCATTCTCTACGTTCACCAAATCTTTTGATTCTTCCCCTACACTTACCTTCTTGGAGAGCTAATGAAGTTTGTGACCTTTTGTGGGAACCGAAGGTTTTCTAGGGCTGTGACAAGAAATTCCCAGCAATTGGGTGGCTGAAAACAACAGAAATGTATCCTCTCACAGTTTAGGACGACAGGAGTCTGAAATCAAGGCATCCGCAGCGTTGGTTCCTTCTAGGGGCTCTGAGAGAGGAACCGTCCCGTGCCTCTCTCCTACCCTCTGGGGGTGCCGGCAGTCCTTGGCGTTCCTTGGCTTGTAGATGCATCATTCCAACCTCTGTCTCCATCTTCACCTCACCTTCTTCTCTAAGTCCTCTCCTCTTCTTCCCCTGTTGCATGGCTTGTGGGATCTTAGTTCCCCGACCAAGGATCGAACCTGGGCCCTTGGCAGGAAAAGTGTGGAGTCCTAACCACTGGACCACCAGAGAATTCCCCTCTCCTCTTCTTATAGGGACATCAGTCATTGGATTTACCCGACCCCCCAATCTAGGATGATTTCATCTTGAGATCCTTAAATAATTCCAAAATTTCTGTTTTCAAAAAGTTACATTCTGAGGTTCTGGGCAGGCGTGAATTTTGGGGGGGACACTGTTCATACCTCTACAGGAGCTATGTGCACTTTGCTCTGCCTCAGAAACGGGGAGTGGGCTGTATTCTTAGCCCTCACACCAGAAGAGCATGTCCTAATGGGATAGCCCTCAAAAGAGTGGGCCTCTTAAGGCTGGTTTTTCAAGGGTTTACTTAACAAACTTGGATCAACTACTTGCAGAGGTATGTGAGTAGGAGTTGACTGCTTAACAGAATTCTTGATTTATTTTTCTTTGGAATTTTTCATCAATCTTGGGTCTTCTGTGTCATGGCTGCTGTTTTTTCTGGCCAAATTCTTCATCTCTCAGGCAAGCTCTCCTGGAGGACGCTGTCCCTGAGTTTGTTCTAGTAAACTGAGTATGCTAAAAGCTAGAGATGAAGACCACCTGCTCTCCAGGGGCCTGTCATCACCACCAGTAGTGGGGACGTCCCCATGTCAGGGAGGACAGGATGCTATGTGACAGGGAGCCTGAACCATGAGACATGAGACCTGGATTCGAATCCCAGTTCAGACGCTATGAGTTAGCTATGAGACCTTGGATAGATCTTTTCTCATCATTAAAATAAGACACCCATCCTTGCCCGTTTCTCCAGAGCTTTTAATGAGGATCCGGAATAATGACGTACAAGCTCTCAGCAGCTGGGTATAAAAAGTATGAAAATAGGTGTTATTAAAACAGGATTGAAATGTAATCTTATTTAAAAAGCAGCACTTGCATGCTCTCACATTCATCCTCTTTCAGTACCTATTTCTCTCCCACACGGAAATGTAGAATTTGTTCATTTCCTCCTGAAGGGCAAGGTATTTTTTTTTTCCTCCATTCATTTTATCAAGTATGAGCAAATGGTTGACTTCTTGATACTTTCTGGTGGTAGGCACCCGGGTAAGCAGAGGGTGAGAACTTAGAGCCCTAGAAGTAACTACTGTGAAGGCGAGGTGCGGAATGCAGCAGAACACAGAGGGTACTGATTGCCCTCAAGAAGGCCTGCCTCACCTCCCCTCCACCCCGAGGGAAGTGACATCTAAGTGGAATCCTCTGAAGAATGAATAAGAGGTGAAAGGGAAGGTGAAAGGAAAGCCAGGTGAAAGGAAAGAACACTCCCAGCAGAGGGAAAAAGAGTGTACTAGACCTCGAAGTGGCAAGGGAACCATGTGCGGTCAAGCCAGGACAATGGCTGATGGATCCTAGAGCGGGAGGGAAAACCAGGTGAGAGCCGGGGCTGGAGAGGTGGGCGATGATGGCGAGATCATGCGGGGTCTTCTAGGCCATGGTCACATCCTGTCCAGAGAGCAAAGAGAAATCATAGAAAGGTTATTTAAGCAGGAGAGTGACATTACTAAATTGTGTATTCTGAAAGTTGAGCCAGGTGCAGTGTGGCAGCCAGGAGGACCTTTCCGGTAATCCAGTGATGGGAGTTAGGATCAAAGTGATGCTGGGATAGATTCAATAGGACCTTGGTGAAAGACTGACTGTGAGGGAAGGTGGGGTGACTTCCAGGTCACCCTGGCTTGGGCAGCTAAGCAGCATCTTTTACTGAGATCTGGAACCAAGGAAGACAGGCCATTGGAGGGAGTGTGCTTCATTTTGGACGCGTGGAGCGTGAGATCGCTGTGGAATATTTCCAAATAGAAATCTCCAAGAGACAAAGTAAATACTGACTTCAACGTCCTTGGACCTTGTGTTCGCAACTATCCTAAGGTTACGTCCATTAAAGATTCTCCTTGTCCCTCATTTATCTCAGTTGTTTCTAAGAGTCATTCATCTTTGTCTGTTTCAGTGTGACCTTAGACTGGAAGCTTCGCCTGTCTGCATCCTTGTTTCCTCATCCAGGTGAAAAGGCAGACTAGGTGATCTTCATGAGCTCTTTTGGTTTAAACATTCATCAGACTTTGCAGTTCTTTCTTTTCAAAGGGATTGGAGGTTGGAACTGGGGAAGTTTCTAGTCTTTGTTGGTTAGAATTCAGTTTGAACTCTCCTGGTTGCATACTCTTATGCTAAGAAAAAGGCCTATTCAGATGTATATTGTGAGCCCTCAACAACATTATCCTCAGAGGTGCAAAAGGAGAAAAGGATGTAGCCAGATCTGGCGCCAAGGGAAAGGATTGACCCAGCCTCTCAGGAGGATCAGATTAGGCCCAGACAAAAGCCCTGGGCTTCTGATCTCTTTCTGCCCACTGGGGCCTGGCTCACTCTGGGTGGTCAAGAGCCTCTTTTGTTAGGGGACCTTAACCCCCTCCCTGACTCCAGTTCATCCCGGTGGGCCTAGGGCAGCAAACTTTCTCTTCTTTTTTCAGCCTTCCCGTCCTATTAAGTCGGAGCAGGCTGAGCAGTGACTCCAGAAGGTGAAGCCCACCTGAGCTCTGCTGGCACCTGCTCCTTCCACCGGCAAGTCGTACAGAGGGCTTGTGCTGTGTAAAACCTGTCTCTAGCTGCTGTAATTTTCTCAAGATCACATTAGCAACAAAAAGCTTACAGATGCAAAAAGCTTATGCAGCTCACTACCCTCTTCCATCAAAGGAGAGTGTGTGCCATTTGGGGGAGTCTGCAGCCTCATGCTGAAATGCAGGCGTCCGTGAGGGCTGCTTTCCCACCGGTGTGATCCTGACCCCGGCCGGCTGCCTCTGCTGTGCCTGTGTGCTTCTGTCACTCGTGGGTGGCTCTGAGCCAAGCAAGGGATGTCAGGCTGGGTCTGCTTTGACCCTCCAGTTTCACTCACAAAACAAGTCCGGGATTATCGCTGTTGTTAGCATTTTCTCTCCTGGAGTGTTTCATTCATTTGTTCAACAGATACTATGTAACAGGTACTATCCTGAGCCCTTGGAAAGCAAAATGCCTAACACTTGACTCAAGCAGCTAATAATAGAATAAGAAAGACAAGTCGGAAGATAACAGTGGTTCTCAGACTTCAGCATGCATCGGAATCACCTGGAGGGCAGAATTTCTGGTTTAGTAGGTCTGGGGTGGAGCCGAGAATTTGCATTTCCCCCCCACCCCCCCACCCCGTGCTCCCAGCTGCCGCTGATTTTGCTGGTGCCGGGAGCACCTGTGGAAGCTGCGGTGCTGGTGGGAAGCTATGGCTTGGGAACACGGGGGAGGGAGTGAATAGCTCCACCTGGGTTGTTTACCTTTCTTCCTGTTTTTTTACCTGCTGTATTGCTTGGGTCAGATTTATCAACACCTCGTTTGCGAGGCCATTAAAGCTCTCTCAGGTTCTCCCTGGGCCCTCCAGGGGCTCAAGGTACCTTGGCCACTGAAGTTCGTCGAGAGAGCCTATTTCATTCCCTCCCAGGTGTTTCCTTGTTCCTTCTTTTTTCCCCACCCCGCTCTGGCTACTCATTGCCCACCCGCCCATCCTCTCTCAGCTGGGTTTCCAGGAGCTACAGGAATGAATTCAGACTTCCGAGATTTTGAAGAGGAGCTTACTTTAAAAACCGGTCACTGAGTGAGAGCAGCTGTAGGAGCGGTTTTCAAGCTGTTTTCTCCGGAACCCTGCTGTACTTTTTGGGGACTCAACAGGGGTGGAGGTCCTCCAGCCATCCCCACGACCACCAGCAAGTCAACCCAAACCGCTGCACTTTTAGTAAACAAGAGTTTCTGGGAAACACGTTTGAAGAAAGGTTCCATCGCTTTTATTTTTCACTTTGAAGATTCTTGCTCAAAAACACTTGCTCTTGTTTGAGCCTGCCTTTGCTCTGTTTTTTTTTTTTTTTTTTTTTGGTGGATATGACAAATACTGCAAGGATTGAGAAATTTTAGATCTAGTTCCTATGGATATTCCCTCAGTTCCTTTAACAAAGAAAACAGTGGTGTATCTCTAAACAACTTGTAGGATTTTCTGTCGGGGACTGTTCAGTACAACAGGCATTACCGCAGGCTAAATGCCAGGGTCAGAGCTGGCCCAGGGGTGCGGACTTGAGTAAGATGTGGCTCCTGCCCGCAGCACGTGCCGTCAGTAACCCGCTCCCTGCTGTCCTCTCCCAGTTCTCACCAACACAGAGCATTACCGCTGACATATTTTGGGTGCATCCTCCTCCTCCGGACCGTGACTCCAGATTCCATCCTGAGAGGAGATGGAAGAAGGGGTTTATCCCGTGTGCGTTTCCCCTAGTCTCTTTTAGGCCTCTGCTGCACTGCCTGACTATATGCTATTACTCTGCAGCTTTGGGTTTAGAGGATTTGGAAGCAGGCCCCCCATTCAGCTGGGCTAGGTTTTATGCAAATATCAATCAGTGAGTTGTCTCCAAGCATCTGTATAGGCCCAGTGTGAAGTCATGCTTTGGGATAAAATGTGGATAAAATGTGGAAATGTATGGAAATCATAAATTCCATCCGGCTGAGGTTGAAACCCAGACTCTTCTCTCTTGAGGATCAGATATCTTAAAAGACACACGTTTTAAAACCTTTCTAAAGGAAGCCCCGGGGTGTCCTGCCGCCAGCCTCACCTTTAGCCAGTCAGGCTGCAGACCAAGCACAGCCCCTGTGATGCTGTTGATAGTCTTGTGCCGTCACAGTGGGGCTGGACGAGCGTGGGCTAAGAAATTAGTGTGTGCTAGGTCTTGAGACTCTTGCCTTTAAAAAAAAAAAAAAAAAAAGACTCAGTGTCTTAAAATAGCATGGTAGCTGAAATAACAATAACAGCAACAGTAATAGCTTGCCATTCCCGAGAATGGTTGTTTAAAATCTGAGGCATTGGTTCTGGCGGTAGTTGGTTTCCACGAGCTGGGCTGTCACAAGAGTTGTTGCTCTAAGGGACATCGTGTGGTCTCATCACGACGGGAAACACGGGGGTCCGTGAAGCGTTCTCTTAACCCCTCTGTAAGGAATTTCCTTACAGAAACTGCAGACACCTACACACCCTAGAACTGGAAGTAGGTGGTATAGACCTGATCGTTCTAAAGAGGGCTATGATGCTGGTATTTCCCTCTCCAGATAATGACTATTAGTCTGCTCTTTGGGCCTAGGCTTCCCTGCCTAGATGGACAGGCCATCCGTGTTCCCATCACCAAGTCTTGAGGTCGTTTCAACTGCCTTGTTGAGCGAGGAAGTCGGGGCGGCCACATATACGACCCCACCTTAGGGCATCCCCAGCTGCCCCCTGACGCGTCCTCATCGGCCGGCTCTGGACCGTCTCTCAGCCCGTTGGAAGCTCTTGCACGCGGGTGGGCGACAGGAGCCGTGCGCACACCCTGTCCGCTGGCGCAGGCGCGCGTGGCCTCAGCTGCCTTCCGCTGGTTCTGTAGAGCGGTCCCCACGTCACACTCAGCAAAGCGGTTTTCTGTGTCTAACCCCCTTCCCACGCTGAAAACCCTGCCCGGGGTCAGAACTGCGGGAGATGGGGGAGACCTAGAATGCAGGCCTGCGCTGGCTTTAGATGGTGGGAGGGAGTGAAGAGACTCTCTTGACCCTGGGTCACGTGCACTGTACACTTCTGGGACGTCCTGAATGGCACAGGCACTGACGGCTTTGCCGGGTCACCTTTTCCTGACTTCCTCGGTGGTTCTGGGGAGCATCCGGACCTACTTGATATCAGGCTTTGACAGGTGATAAAAGCACGTATCGAGATCGCTGCTTCACGGGTTCCAGATTCAGAACTATTGACTGAGGTTATTTTTGCCTTTGCTGAGACGCTCCCTTGTGTGTTTGCTGTTACTTTAATGGGTTGCTTCCTGATCCATTCTGAGGCCCGGCACTTGCCCTTCAACCTGGCAAACTGCGGCTTGACCTGAGTGGAATCGGAGGTCCACGAGGACCATTTAGACCAGTCAGTTGGCAACATGACTCATCTTTTTTCCCCTAGAAAATAAAATCTGTGTAAACAGCAATTGTGAACGTCCTTATTTGGATCTCTGGAGCTTAACTTTAACCAGCATGCCCCAGGCTTTGCACTTCCATTCTCTGAACTTTTAACACCTTAAATGCCCTATAGGCACAGTGTCTGGCCTTGTGCTTCTAAACAGAAAAGGCTTGATGATCCCGATATTTGTCAATGGTAATTATGCCGATTAACAGAAAAGTCCTCCAGTTCTTCTGGTCTGTCGCCGTCCTGCCGGTCAGCCACTGTTCTCCCAAAGGCTCTGCAGTGAGTCTTCACGGGAGATCGCCTACTGGTTCTCTTTCTTCCTCTTTTCCTCGGAGGACCCCGTTTGCTGTTTGGTGCGGGAAGTCCCCACTGTTCGTGGGTTCCCCCGAGCTACAGTTGGAAAGACATCAGAGTGTCCAGGGTGGAGCCCGGGCCTGAGATCTCAGCAGGCCAGACAGGAAGCAGATTTCTTGCCTTTTTTTTTTTTTTTTTTGTCCATTTCGTATTTACCATTCTCCTGCTTATTAGTGTTTGGGGGACCGAAGACAACAGGTTATTGAAAGAATGAGAGCGACTTGACTTCTGACATTGATTGGGGCTCGGGGCTACACTGGGTGTTTTGTTTCTGATTTGAAGCCAGCTGTTTGGTAACCACTAACTCTTCCCTTATTCTTTTCTTGCAGATGAGCTCACAGTGCCTGCACTTTACCCCAGTAGCCCTGAAGTGTGGGCCCCGTACCCTCTGTACCCAGCGGAGCTAGCGCCTGCTCTACCTCCTGCTTTCACCTACCCCGCCTCACTGCATGCCCAGGTAATTCATACCCATCGGCCACGACTTCACTCCACCAGCAGCCCTTTCAAACCTGGTTCCCCAGGGCACACCATACAACTAACCCCTATCCAGCTAACAGATCCGCCTTCAAGAGATTACTGATCCCCTCTGAATCGAGCTGACACTCCTCCAGGACTTCCGAGGACCGTCTGACAGCAATGACATCACCCACTGCCTGATGTTTGCCCCCAAACAACACCTCTCTCTTCCTTAATGATCTCACCCTCATATCACACACGAGAGACTGGGCCCAGGTCACCTCCCCAGCCAGCTAGAGGGTGTCACGAGAGCAGAGACGTGTACGCCTTGCCGGGAAGGGCTGCAGAGGAAGGCGTGCGTTTGTTACAAGAGCTACCTGTCTGCGTGTGCTCCTGTGTACTGAGATCTCTTCTCTTGTGTTCTGGGAGCTCTAGGGACGAAGGAGCAAGCTGGGAGCTATCGTGTGCTATCATTACATATGTTAATGTGTGCTCCCGTGTACTGAGATCTCTTCTCTTGTGTTCTGGGAGCTCTAGGGACGAAGGAGCAAGCTGGGAGCTATCGTGTGCTATCATTACATATGTTAATGTGTGCTCCCGTGTACTGAGATCTCTTCTCTTGTGTTCTGGGAGCTCTAGGGACGAAGGAGCAAGCTGGGAGCTATCATGTGCTATCATTACATATGTTAATGTGTGCTCCCGTGTACTGAGATCTCTTCTCTTGTGTTCTGGGAGCTCTAGGGACGAAGGAGCAAGCTGGGAGCTATCATGTGCTATCATTACATATGTTAATGTGTGCTCCTGTGTACTGAGATCGCTTCTCTTGTGTTCTGGGAGCTCTAGGGACGAAGGAGCAAGCTGGGAGCTATCATGTGCTATCATTACATGTGTTAAGGAAGAGATTAAGGGTTCCTTTTTTCCATTTTTAAGAGACCCTGTAGAAAAGCAGGTACCAATATAGTGTCTTAAATGTAATTATCGGTCAAGGTAGAGGTATCTCTTCTGATCAGCTTTCTTTCTTAGTTAAGAATAGCCTGAGCTTTATAAACAAACTCTGCTGTTTCTTCACAAGGATTACTGTCTACATACCAACGCTTTCTCTTCCCTTGGAAACGATGTTTCTCTTAGCTTTGCTTTTAGTACAAGTAGTAATAATCAAGGTTAGGATTCAGCGCGATGATCAACAATAACAAATAAGATAGAAAGAATATAGCTTTCATTTGTCTTACTGCATGTGTAACTCCTCTAAAAGCAGGAAAGCCTGTTTTTAAAAAATTACCAGCCTGAACAGGTGGGGTTTTTGTTTGTTTTGCTTAGTGTTTGTGTACCAGGCTGGATGAAATAAACAGCTTCCCAGAAGACCCTTCTGAATTAAAAGTCTTATGTCGTACACAACTTACCGTGTTGTGCAAGACACCTACAAGGGGCCCCAGCAAGGGTCTCCCAGGCAGGCCATGGGGTCAGGAGTGTTCTTAGCTGGACCTCCTTCCATTCTCTCTCAGCTGAGTTGTCGATGCCTCGTATGTGCACGGACAACCCAGCTTCCCAGGGACCATTCAGGCAAACTACAAAGAGAAGGCCCTGGTGCCTGGGCCTCAGAAGTGATCACCCTTTGTGTTGGAAGAAGGGGGTAGAAAGTAGTACAAGTAGTGAGGAAAAAGGTGGTGGTGGTGAGAGTATTTGGCACAGAAAACAAAGTAACGGGGTTCTTCCGAGACTGATGACCCAATTTCTGGATTCGCTGTGCTTTCTGCTTTTCCTTCCCTGTTGCTTTTTCCACCTTTGTCCGTGTCAGTGCTTGGTCACCCTTGCAACGGCAGGTAGCAGGGGAGGGCAAAGGGAAAGGGAAAGGAGACGGGCTGATACCTTCTGCTGAGTTATCAGAATGCTCTCGTAGTGACCTTAGATTATTTTGTAGATGCCTTGGAACAACTCAAAAAGTCCCCTCTGTTTGTGGCCCACCCCTGCCATCTGGGGATACGTGATCCACCTCTTCCTCTTCCTGGACTGCCTAGATACAGGTCAATTGACAGCTGAGGCAAATGTTAATAATACCATGAAATGGTGCCAAGTTTGCCTAGTCGTCTAAATATCCATGGCTTTTGGTTAATCAGCACCAAAGCCTTTCACCACCGTCCTGGAAAAGCAGGAATTGACAGTGGCCAAAAAAGACTGCGAATGGTAGCTTTTGGCCGTGATGTCTGGGTAATTTGTCCTTGCTTCATTCATATAACGGATGAAATCAAAAGTCATTCTGGGGATATGGTGGGAGAAGGAGCTAAAAAGTCTTAAGAGATCAGAAAGCCCAGGCCATTGTGAGAAAGGATGAGGAGAGACAGTGCCAAGATTACATGGACTCAACCGTTAATGCTTTACTGGGATGTATCGCTCATGGTGGCACCTTCCCCGTGAGCTCTTCCTTGACCTTGAGGCTTTCCCAGCCAGGAATCCACCTGGTACTGCCACGTCAGTCCTAGAGTTGATGGGACTCTCTTCTGATACCAGTGAGACCCTTGTGCTCAACCCCACTTCTTGTTTGGGGTCATTCCCAGTGCAAGCTTGGGTTCTGTATCCTAAAGACTGATGAACAAATATGGTCATTTAAGTGTCTTTGTCCAGGGTGAGAATCTTAGAATGAACTGGGAGAGGCTTGACAGATCAGCTGGTCTGACCCATTTTACAGATGAGGAAACAGACTGGAGAAGAGGAGAGAGTTATCCAAAGTCGCAAGTGGCTCTGCCATGACCAGAGCCAGGCCACCTGACTCCCAGCTCTTTCCACACCTCAGTGCTGGCTCACCAAAGACTAATCCTTTGATGGAATTTTGGAAAGGCCTTGTTCCAGTGACTCCTTGGATCTTTCTTCTCTAACTAGATGAGAAGCCTGTAAGAAGAGACTTGGAGACAGAGACGAGGGGATCAGAACTTAACCTTCACCCAAAGGGCCTGAGAGAATTTTTATTAACTGGAGGTAGAGCAGAGGGGAGACCAAAATGGAGCGTCCTCTTAGTGGCTAATTCCATTTTTGTTTTGGAAATCGTATTATGTCTTTGGAGATCAGCTTTTAAATAATTTTGCTTTTCTTAGTGATGTTGTGCTCTGTTTTGAGACGTGGATTTTTTTTTTCTTCTAGTGTTTCTCTCCTGAGGCAAAGCCCAACACACCTGTCTTTTGTCCACTTCTCCAGCAAATTAGATTTGTCTCTGGGAATGTGTTTGTAACATATCAACCTACTGCAGACCAGCAGAGGGAGCTCCCATGTTGAATTTGCTTGTTAGCTATTTCTTCCCCCTTTTGCAAAAACTATTTCTTGGTAACGTTTGAGATTTCAATAAAAATTTTAATTAGAGAAAAAACGATCTCAAGTAGACTGCAGCGTTTTGTTTTCATGCTGATGCGATTTTGGAGCTAAGATGTTATCTCAGATTTTGGGAGAGCTGGGCCCATGACACTCAGTATACCTTATATGCGAGAAGGACTCAGCATCCCAGGGACACTTGGTCCAGAGCCGAGGCCTCACTGCTGCTCGTATCTTCTTGGGCTCCTGAACCCTCAAGAGCTGCATATTGGAAGATTCTCATTCTAGCATCCATGTGTCACATCTGCCAGGAGATCTCGCTTCAACAAGGGTGGAAGTGTTTTCCAGTCTGTCTGATCCAGAAGGAAGGACCCAGGAGAGACAGAAACTGTCATCGAAAAGGAGTTGCATCATATTTCTACTTCTGCCCAGCTTCCATCTGTGGTCGCGTGCCTCCATCTCTAAATTCAAGATGCTTATGTGACATCAAATCCCATTTTTTAAAGAATTACTGGATAACATAATCGGACTGTAAGCTTCAGGACTGCCTTTTTACTTTTAGGGACGAAAGAACATCTATTTCTGAGAGCATCCGATCTCTAAGAAGATGGTTAACATTGTAAGAAATGATCATCCTGCTTACTTTCACCGTCATTGGTATTCGAAGTTTATTAAATATATTATGTGAGTCCCTGGGAACAGCAGAGGAAGGTTTCATTCACGACTTTTAGGAAAGTTACGCCCCGAAGAGAATGTCCAGACAGTTCCTTTCACCTCGTATTCACACATCTCAGCTTTTTAAGTCTGGGTTCATTTCTGCTTTTAGTCTTGTCGCTGATGGGGCTGAGCGAAAGCCAGTAAAATGCACTGTCCTCACGACACTCTAGAAACGATACTATTTACCCTTGACCAGCATCATACTGTTGGGCCTGAGACTTGTGCAGGTAAGTGGGACTGAGAGAGCAAGTCCTGACTGCCTGTCCCTTCCTCAGAGGCCCCAGTGGCCCCGAGGAACAGCAGACCTTCTCCCAGAGCTGCTGGGCAGCTTGTGACCATTCAGTGCATCACCGGCACGTAAACAAAAGGCTTCAAAATCATACCACGGACTTCCCGGGGCAAGACGTGCCCCTAGGGAGGTCCCTTGTGACACACTGGAAAAAATTTAAAGGCTAAACCTAAAACAAATACCAGAATGAACCATGGGAGAAGACACAGGCAGATAGGGAAGCGAGATCGTGGAGGAGAGAGGGGCCTAGGATGGTGCACGGGTGACCTGACTGCGGGGCCCCCGGCCAGGCGTTCACTGTGCAGCTTCTGAGAACTGCGTTTGTGAACTTCTCTTTAAAGCACATCTCATTAGGCATCTCCTCTGTCCCTGTGCCCCATAGCGAATACTGAGATGAAGAAGAAGGAGGAGGTCCGGGCCGGCGTCAGTCTGGTTTAAGTCCGGAGCCGGGGAGAGGTAGCGTCTCGAGGGCGCGGGGAGCAGGGCGGCCGTGAGTGCGGACTCGGGCGAGCACAGCCCCGGCGGCAGGGCGGCCGTGCTTCCCACCCAGGCGCGTGTGGGCACCCGGCTCGGGAAGGACTTTGATCTCTCAGCTTCTCCCTCCTGTTCAGAAGGCGGTAGCCAGTGCTGCAGGGGTGGGCCCGCGAGCAGAGCCCACGGGAGGCAGCTTGCGCCCCTCACCCGCCGGCCAGCCTGTCGGAGGGCGGGCGGGGTCGGGAGATGCGCGCCCGGCTTGTGCGCCTCCGGTGCGGCACCCACGCTCAACGCGGACGCCCTCGTTCTGGAGGCCCGGCCTTCCCGAACGGGTATTGTCTGCCTGCAGCCCGGGGCTTGCGACCGGCCCAGAGACCACAGCTTCGAGGGACTGCAGCGCTGTCTTTGAGGCCGTTCAGCTCAAGGCTCTGAATTGTTTTCAGCCGTAAATGAAACTATTAATCCTCTGACATTTACTTTTCTCTCTAAACCTGCAGCTCCGTGAAGGTCAGAGGGTGGGGAGAAACCGCTGCTTGGTGTTCCGTCTCCTGCACGCACCAGCCTTGTCTAGTTCCCTGTTTTTTGTTTGGCTTTCTGGTCACCTAGGAGCAACTGGCTTGACTCCCATAGGAGCCTGAAGGCAGGCGGGGCAGGCGCGGTGCTCCCAGCGCCAGCCCCCAGTGAGCACAGGGCCCCCTTTCTTCTCCCAGCTCCTCTCCCCCCACAGGGGGGCCTCTTTCTCTGCCGGCCCCTCGAGGCCTGGCCTCTGCTGGGGCTACCTGGTCAGACACAGGCGCTGCCATTTACACGCTCCGTGACCTCGACTGAACAAGCTCCTTAACCGAAAGTGGGGCTAATCGTCCCTCGTGTTAAAGCATTTAACAGGGTGCCTGGCACACAGTAAGGGCTTAGAAAGCGTTAGCCTTTTAAGGAGCATTTGAATCTTCAAGGAGAAGAAAGCCCAGGACCCACGAAGCTGTGCTAGTTCAAACACTAAGGACGTCTAGCCTGTCTTGACACTAATGGGGCCGCAGAGTCCTCATGGCTGCAGCCAAATGAAAGGCCAGAGGCTGGAAAGAGTGAATGAGGAATAGGTGAGCAAGATGGGGCATCGAATGACAGCCGCCGACATCACCGAGCGACGGCGCCTGCCCTGCGTCCAGCAGTGTGGTCCCTGCAGTTTGTGCCAGCGCTGGGAGAACTTGTCCCCCGGAGGAAGTCCCTACAGCCAGGCCCGGACACGCCTGTCGGAAGAAAACCTGTCCCTGACAGGAAATAGATCAAGAGTGGGAAACAGCTGGATTCCCGGAGAGACCAAACGGTTCGTGTGTGTTGCTTCACTCAGAGCTGTTGTCCCTGAACTCTCCAGCTGCTGGTCACCCGGCCTGTTCGTCCCTGGGCTTTCTAGCTCATTCTTTCTACAGTCCTTCCGCTAGGGTTCTGCCCCAGCCTCATTTCCGGGCGATGGGGTTACATTTTGTGCCTCGGGGGGATATTATTCTCATCATAGTCCTGTGGCTGAACCAACCCCCAGGGGGGCCAACTCCTGGCCAAGCAAATTCTCTGTCCCTTTTTACCCTCTCTGTCCCATCCATCCCTTCCCTCCCCTCCTCTGCTGTCTGGTATTTGAAGAATTAAGGATCCTCTTCATAAAGCAGCGACACAAACCTTGACTCCGTCCTCACTGGCCCCTCAGAAGCAGTCCAGAACCATTCTTCCAGAGTTGTTGGGTCTAGTTGTTCCTTTGGCCAGAGCTGCTGCTTCGCCACTGAGGCCCAGCCTTCCCCATACTGGGCGGCTTTCCTGACTGGGGGGGCGGCAGCAGGATTGCCTTCATTTGGTGCGCTGTGTTTTCCAGGTTTCTTAAGCGTGTTCCGTTTGCTCCTCTGTAAAGCTACGCTCCCTAGATGCTGTGTGTGTGCCCCCCGACCTCATGAGCAGGGAGAGCCCGTCCCCGAGTCTCAGTGAGTCTCCCCTGTAAGTGCTGTTTGTGAGCCTGCCTCCCCTTCGGGATTATTAACTGCTGAGCGGTCCACCCATACAACGGGATGTGCCGAGGGCCTGGCATGTAATCGGACCCTCAGTGTTTAAAATCCGGCAGGTCGAATTTTAATGACAATTTCCATCCGTTCTGCTAACTTTGAGATTTTAGGCAAGTTTGTTTGTTTGTTTTTGTGTAACCTCCCTGGGCCTCAGTTTCCTCATCTATAAAGTAGGAAGAATGAACACTTGTTCTCTGGGGTTATTTTGAGGGAAAGAGTAAAGCGCTTGGCATAGAGTAGTAATTACTGTTAAAATAGCTCTTTCATTTCTTTTTCTTTTCTTTTCTTTCTTTTTTTTGGGGGGTGGGTCAGAACTTCAGGTGTGGCCCAGAGGCTCCTGAGCACCTTTGTAGCTTAAGAAGCACTTAGGATGCAGGGACTCAGGACTGGTACCCCACCAGCAGAAACCTAAGGGTCCAGGCTTTACTCTTTGGTAAAGAAGAGAAGCAGCTGGAGCCGGGCCAGAAGGGCAGCCTGTCGCCGGGGTGTGAGCTGAGGGCAGGCTCAGGTGGGGTCAGCTGGCCGTCCACCCAGGGTGTTTGGCCTCCTATGGTGGGAATAGTCACCCAGATACCATCTGAAAGCACGTGAATTCTAACTGCTTGGGAAACAAAACCAAGGCTACAAAGAAACTTTGGAAATGTAAAATGTAGCCTCCAGAGAAAGAAAGTGAACTCCGTGAAGAAAACCAATTGTGACAGGGGTAAAAAGGAAAATCAGCTCCAAATGGGATCATGTTTTATTCAAGATTTGTGCTGCCAGTGGGCAAGGCCAGAACTCGGTGACAGGATGGCAAAGTGGGACAACCCAACTTCAAGACTCATCCACTCTGCCACGAAGTGCTTCTCGCTTCACCGAGCTCGGCTCCTGGAGATCTCTAATGGCCCTTGATAGCAAACATAGTTAAAAATTAACAGTCTGACAAAATTAAATATGGACGACAAGCAACCACTGTGGACTTAACCTGACACGGGGTGTTACACGCTTGGGTGCCCTCGACCCGAGTGGCGTCTTGAGTGAATTTCTGGGATGTCTGAGCACATTTCACCTGCCTGTTTGGAAGCAAGAGCCTGGTTTGTGCTTGGGACAGATGGGGAAAGAGTCTAAAAGCCCAAGAGAGAAAACTAACCCTGAAGGCTTATGTTTAATTAAGCCCAGCCTTGATTGGTCTTAGCAGGAGGTACTCAACAGCCCTAGGACCTCGCTTTTCAGGTCTAGACCTTGTCGCTGCCTGGGCTCAGACCTCAGCACCATCCCACCGTTCAGACTGGGAGATCAGGCGGGGGTCACTGGGTTGGGCTGGGGCGTGGCCTTCTCCCCAGCTCTCCGGGTGGGTCAGATGGCAAACTTAAACCTTTGAACCGGGTTCGGTTTGTGTAAATCTTGACATTTTGTCTAGGTGATGGCAACTTGTTTAATTGCCCTAGGCAAGGAGTATTAGGCGCTAAACAAGTAGCGTAAAGAAAAGAATGCTGATTGCATTCGTGTCCTCCTCGTCTGCTAGGAAAGAGTGTGAGGGGGCAGAGGAGACCGATGGGTGTGGTCGTTCCTTTAGGGGGTGAGCCTCACGGGCCTCATTTCATGAAGGAGAGGAATTCCTCTACTTCTAGACCTCGACAAGGTCTAGACCTTGTTCTTCCAGTTTGGGTGAATGCTTTATTAGAAATGGGGAGGATTGCTGTTTAAAAGAATCCTATAATTAGTCCCATAAAGAGGATCATCTTGTTTGTATTGTAATTATCACTCCAGTCTATTTGGTGAGTTTGGAGTTTCTTAGACCAGAGTGTGCTTCTGGCTTGGCAGCCCCTCCGCAGCCTGGCAGCCTGCAACGAAGTTTGCCGTGGGCCCTGACATGCTTTACTTGGTGATGCTGCGTAAGAGCGGATCCTTAGAGCTGGAGTCAGTGGGGCAGAGTTCCTTATAATTAAACAGTGTGTGAGTGGCTGGCGGCCAATGGCTCAATGCTGGGAAGGCCCTGGCAGGGTATTCAGGGCTCCTTCTTGGGGACAGTGGTAGAAACCTGCCTAAGAATATCCATGCCTTTAAAAGGAGAGGAAGCTTCGTTCTGACTGTGGTGCTGGGAAATCTGCATTCAGGTACAGCACCTGCATTAGGAAAGGTAAGACTATCGTCACTGCTCCTGATAGATTAGACATCCAGGGTACCAGCTGGTCTGGTGATCTTCTTCCAGCCCTAATTAGTTTTGTTAAGAGCTGGGAACTTGGATGCTGTGTCAGCATGCCTCAGCCTCCTGGATCCACCATATGTCACCACCGGAAGGGGCCTTCCGGACCAGCGTTTCTCAACACTGCTATGTAATTCAAACGATTATGTGATCAGATAAACTTGAGAAACCCAGGATTAAATCAGGTCAAACAGGTTTGTTTAAACTTCTCAGTGCTAATGTGTATCTAGAATCTGCTGAGACGGTGCATTTTTCTCTCAAACGTACTTGACTGCAGAGCGTCTCACTTCTTCTGGACACACTTCTGGAAACCTGTTCAAGAGCAGTGTCTCTCAGACTGGAGCATACATACGCATCATCATCTCCTGGAGGGCTTGTTAAATGCAGGTGCTTGGGCCCTACCCCTACAGTTTCTGCATCTCTGACATATGTCCCAGGTGATGCTGGTGGTCAGGGGGCCACACTCTGAGAACCACTGGTCTAGACTTATCCCTTTATTCCACAGAGAAGGAAATTGCTAAACCAAGGGGTATCTGTTAATGGTAGTTGCCGTGAGTTGAGCCAGCTGCCTGGTAAGCACTTCTCATGACTGTTTCTAAAGGCATGTGGGATGATGGGAGTCATCACCAGTCGGGGATAGTACAATGCAGATGATTACCCTTTCGGTGCTTTACCCTGTGCTCCTCACAAACCACTGTACGAGGGCTAGTGCATCAGGCAGGGCTCCCGCCCTGGAGCCCAGTCGGGGTTTCCTGTCCTTGGCAACACTACTGGGGACATGAAGTCTATGTATTTTAATCCTCTGGGCCTTAGTTTCCTCATCTGCACATGGAAGAGGATGGAAATTATCTGTATGGGTTCCTTCTCCTTTCTCTAGCGCTCCACTTTATCTTTGCTCTGGGTCATTTCTTTTTCTGGGTGCCCTCCTGCTCCTGTCTGTCGCCAGTCTGTCCCCAGTCACAGGAGCTGGTACGAGGCTGAGGTGATGGGAGACTTCAGTGTCACCCTTGCAGGGCCACTGCATTTGAGAGGAGCGTTCCTGAAGTAGTGTCATGGTGGAATCCCAGTGTGGGTCCTGGATAGTGAATCGTGACAGTAATAACTGCCAGCGTTATGAAGCTCTAGTGGAAGGGTCCCAGCGTCTTCTGTGTTGCTTATTCATTTATACGTCACAATTTCTGTGACGTGCTTCGCAGTCTCTGGCACAGAGTAAAGATCAGTGTTAGCTTGGATCGTATGAATGATGTTAGAGGCTCTTGCAGGGATTTCCGAGGCCCCTGGAATTGCATACGAGGTTGTGAGCGTGCGGTTGTGTATGTGTGATTGAGCACATGTGCATTTTTCTGCAGACAGGACCATTGCCTTACAAGGACGGTCAGCTGCGTAGACTTCATCCCTGCTGGATTGTCCCTGGAGCTGGAGTCGGGGAATCATGGGTTTCCCCCGTGTTTGTGACGCATCTAAGTAGCCCCTAGGCAATGGGCAGGAGTGGCCACGAGTGACCTGGGGCCAAAAACCAGAGCAGAAGGGCAGGCTGAGTGGGTGTAAGGATGAACCCTGTTTTCCCAGACAGCGGTGATTAGCACAGAACAGCTTGTTCCCCCGGGGCTGGCTGCCTGAGCTCAGGTTTTTGCCCCGTGAGCTCTGCTGCTCTGTCCTCTGCGGGCCCAGGGACAGTGCTGATGAGAAGTGCGGGCTCGGCCACCTGCCTTCTGAGGAAGTGGCCTCACAGAGCCGACGCAGGCAGACGCGGTGGTGTCCAGCCGCGGGGCACGAGAGGGATGGATCTCGGGGCCCGTCTACTGCGTGGCCGCCACACCCTCCCTGAGAATCGGCCAGTGGGCCGACTTCACCTCCGCTCGGCTGAGCCCACCTCACCCTGGAGCCCGGGGCTCAGCATCCGCCTGCCCGTCACCCGCGGCGGCGGGGCGGCGAGGGGAAGATTGCGAGGAAGTGTGTGCGTGGAGAGGCGCTCAGAGAGGCTGGAGCGGGCGTGCGGGGCGGGAGGGGCTTCACCTGCATCGAAGCGGGGCGCCTGCCAGACACTCTGCGGCTCTCCCCTCCCCGGGCAGCCCCCGTCCCGTGTCTCCTCCGTGGACCACCAACGCGTCTTGGCCTCCTTGGGCTCAGCGCTCCGGCCCCGCACCCGGGCAGCACCAGCCGTCACCACCGCGCTCCCCCGACCCCCGGTGCGCACGGACCCGCCCCCTCCAGTGTGTGCTTAGGTTCCAAGTCCCCACCCCATCCTTTACCACGTGTCTCGGGAAGGCAGCTCCACCTCTGCCCTTTGCTTAGTGAGCAAGTGGATTCAGATGCCCAAAGCCGTAAGCCGTGGGTAGGTATCAGTTTTTTCTTTGAGTCTCTTCCTCCCCTCCCTTCTGCCCTCTCTCCCTCCTCCCCTGTACTCTACTCTCCCCCTCCCTTCCCGGCCTCCTGCCTCCACACGTCCCCTCTTTCTTTCTCTCCCCTTTGTCCTGCCTAACCCCCTAAATTCCCACCGTGACATGTATTTAGCCTACCTGCATGCAGTGTTTTTGGCCCCCGTCCCCTTAATTGCTATGAGTGTTGAAACGACTCTGGCTCTGTCTTAAATGAGCTTCAGTACCAGCTGGTGGCTCCCAAGGAATACAGCTCTGCCCTCTCCCAACGCGGGGACCCCACTTTGGCTGGTAAACTGATTTCTAGTCATATCTGATGTGCTGCCCCGGCGGGTCTCTAAGGCACAGCCGGCCCAGCGGTTTCCCCGAAATGGAGTCCTGGTGTAGGCAGAAGCTGCACATTGGTCCTTTGAAGCCCCCTGAGTACGTGAGGCCAGACACCTCTACTCCCAGCTGGGACAGAGTGCCCCAGTGTGGCCCCTCAGCCTGCAGTGACAGCCAGAGGGAAACAGCCACTCTGTGAAGGAGGCCCATGGGGTCGGGTCAAAGGGAACTCGCGCACTTGTGCACGTGGACCAGGGGGAGAGGCCAGGGGTACTACGTGGGCTCTCTCGGGCCCATTCCTAGACAGCCCAGGTTTTGGAATCAAGTTAGAGCTGGTGGAGCCTGAGCCCTGGATTCTGACCCAGCCCCGAGCCCACTGGGCTCTGTGACCATGGTGGACATCATTCAGGAAACCCAGCCCTCAGCTGATTTCCCCACCTGTACAAGTCAGGTAAGAGGAGGCAGAAGGTCTCCATCAATGCCTCAGGCCCCCTGCACCTCTGTATCAGCCAGATTGCTGCTTTATCTGTTTATGCTTTGGAGATGTGAATAAGATGCCATATGAAAAAGGGGTTCTGCTGCAGATTTTATTTCATTAAACTACGGAAGTTGGTTTGCCAGGGTAAAATTCCTCCCAGCGTCACATTCCACTCCAGAAACGTTCTCACGTGAACCGGTTTGGGCCAGACCCAAATAAAGAGCAGCCTTCCGCCTGCCATGCTTGGGAGTGTGCCGCCTTCCCCCTGCTGGCAGCCTCCCCCTTCGCTGTAATTTGCTCTCCCGCCACCACGCCCAGCACTGCTTCCTGTGTCGCTCACAGGCTGGTGGGGAGGTGGTCCCTCCTCGGTGTAAACAGACACAGCGGTAAACGGGCATCTCTCGCCTCTGTCCAAAGGCTCAGGGTCAAAACTGACGGTGCCAGTAGATGGACATCTGTCAAAGCCGTAGTGCACGTGCCCTTTTGTTTGTTTGTTCACATCCTCCTCGTTACAGGATGGGAACATTCTGCCAGTGCACAGAGCGTCACCGTCCATTTGTGTTTGGGGCTGGCCTTTCAGTTTGGAAACCTCATGGGGGAGCTGGGGCTCAGCAGGGTGAGCAGACAGCACGGGGCACCAGACACCCCGCAGGGCCGAGGGGCCAGGACCCTTTCTAAAAGAATAGGAGCAGAATCTCAAAAGGCTTCCTGGCCAGACCACTGGCGTGGACGGTGTCGGGAACCATCCCTTCCTTATCAAAGCTGATATGTGTTGCCACGTGCTGCTCAGAAAGCCATTAGGCAGCCTGGCCCCCAGCCTAGGTGCCGCTGAGTGAGCATGGAAAAGGGGGCTCGCTGGGCCAGATTTTAGCCCAGCAGTGGCTGTTAGCTGAGAAGGAAGCTGGGAGCGGGGCAGCTGCGGGACCCCGGCTGTTCCGTGAGAGCTTGGTCCTGTGGAGGATTTCTCAGGACGCGGCTCCGATGCTTTTCAGCCCCTGGGGGGAGAGCTGCCCGTGGGCAAGGATGAGTGGGCACTGCCTGGGGACAGTGAAGGGGGCAGCAGCCCAGCAGGACGCCCTGGGAGGAGTGTGGATGTTCGGGGGAGCAGGGGGAGCCCTGGTTCACACCTTCTCCCCACGTGTCTTTCCAGATGCGCTGGCTCCCTCCCTCCGAGGCTACTTCTCAGGGCTGGAAGTCCCGTCAGTTCTGCTGAATCCCATGTAAGTACTTGGTTTCGATGAGAACTGTGTCCAGTGCCTGGACGAGCCCAGGCCAGAGCAGACGTTTGATAAGTGGGCGGCTGTCATCCTGCCTCAGCGCCTACTCCTGGGCTTGTCCATGTTGGTTGACAGTCACCCAACAAACTCCTTGTGGCCCAGAGAGTTCCGGGGTTTACTTTCCACAGGCAGGTTGCCCTGTTGACCTGAAGTCTCAGTTGGTGGCTCATGTCACCTTCATTTCAATTACCAGGGCAACTGCTGAGTGCAGATTTCAGTTACGGAAGTTCTTAGCACCGTAAAAGGTCAGTGCTTCCAGAGGGCTCCGGTCCTAGGTCAGAAGGAAGGGCCTCACCAAACAGAAGGATTAGTGTTGGGTGTCAGAGTATCAGAAATCCCACACAAGAGTGTCGGAGGGGCCACTCAACCCACACCCCGACCAGTCAGGATTCTTTCTCTGGCCCTGGCAATAAGTAAGTCAAGGGATGACACTTTTGTGCTTTAAGACATCAACTTCAATAAGTTAGGATTGTACCTTTTCTTCCCCTAAGATGACATATTTCTGAGTGTGGTCAAGGAGCACTTGTCCTAGGGTATAACCGTGGACAGAGTCTTACATGCTTCTAAGGTCGGAGTTAAAAAGACTTTTTACCAAACAATTCTCAGAGCCTTTATAACAATATGAGCATCGTGAATCTTGAAGATTAGGAAACTCTAGGATGCAGTATTTCTCAAACTTACTTGAGACCAGTACACCCTTTTCTCACAGAATCTTAGGAGACTAATGTTTTACATAGCGCCCACCTTGGGAAACCGTGCCCTCACCTCTTATCCAGAATCTAAACCAGGGGCACCTCTACGTATAACCCTTGGACCATTAGTCACCTGTTAACACTTGTCACTAATCTGTGATTATAGGGGGAAAACCAGGATTCTTTCCTTAAAGCTACTTGTATTTGTCCCTTATTCTGAAATTATGTTCTTCTCTGTGTGTTAAAGTACCCTTTTAAAATGAAATGGTAATGTTAGTGACAGTTGTATTTTAAATGTCCTTTCTTAGAAAGATGAAGTCAGCCGTCCATGGTAGACACCTAAAGTGTTCTTTAAAATGTTTTACTGTTTTGTGAAATCTTAGTTTGCTATTTAAGGGTGACTTTTTTTTCCCTGAAAATATAAATTTTATGCTTTTGAGGTATATTCTGGAGTCCCTTTAAGTCCAGAATTTCCTAAGTCCATGCTCCATATCCATATGCCCATAATTAATTTTTATATTTAATTTATATATCCCCAGCCATTGTTTCTTTGTTCCGAAAAGCCTTAGGCATTTGTTGTGTGGGAATCTTCTCCGTTAGTGGATGGCACTGGTCCAGCGCTGTCATGTTATACAGCTCCAGAAGGCACTGTTCCCAGGTACCTCTCTGTGACAGTGTTTATCTCTTAGTTTTCGGAGGCTGGTAGGTATTCACCTTGAGGTGTCTAGGATAAGAAAACCAGAAATTCTGAAGCTCATGAAAGAGTTCATGGGGTGAAATGCAGATCTGGCATTTTTCGCGTAAGCTGATAGTTGAGGAAATGAATGAAATCGGAGGTGAGGTCGGTGGGGCAGAACCTGGAGGCTCTCCTGGATGCAAGGGGTCAGCTTGCTGGGAGTGAAGAGTGACCAGGAGCTGGAGCGGCACGGCGCCCGGGGAGGGCAGTGTTGAGCTGCCTGGTCTGCAGCGTCAAATGCTGTAGGAAAGCTGAGCAAGATTTTGGCAGTTCCAGCTGGCAAAAGATGGTGGTGGCATAGGGCCCAAGGAAAGAGAAGGCAGGATTGGTAAGCAGTCGAAGAGATCTAGCTCCATTCCCCAGAGATCTAGAGGCGGCGTGGCTACCAGAGAAGGGCCAGCAGTTGCTCCCCACTCCCCTGGAAGTATGGCTTCGGAAACACTGTAGGATCTGCATAAAGATGTGATGTCTCCTATGGGTGCATCATTGTGCTGAGATAAACTTGGGCCATGGGCCAGGCTCCTTCCTTGGGGTCTGAAGGGAGTGGGGGAGAGGAGGTGGCTCGGGAGGAGGAGAGATCACTGCACTCAATACACTGCACTTGGGGTTGGGACTGCAGTCTGCCATCCCGCCTGGAGTTAGACCAGCTCAGTATGGCTCCATTACCCAGGCTCCTTCTCGTCTCTTGGATCAAGTCCTTTCCAAGACAGCTAATAATCCAGGCTGTGTAATCTTAAGGAAACGTAAGTTAGAACTGAAAACAGTGGTGCTGATGAAATAACAAACATTTTAGAGCAAAATGAGTCTCTAGAAAAGGGCAAGTGAAGGATAAGTGCCACCAGTGGAACCACTGGCCCACATGGCCTTCCTGTACTCATTGGAAGGGGCTTTCTTCACCCCCCCCCCCCCCGCCGGAAAGATGGCGCCAGAATAGGGGCAGAAGTGACATCTGGTATCAGACATAAGGACCTGTATGCAGACTGGCGTCACTTGTGATGTGTGGAACGTCAGGGTTGCCTCCTTCTGGATCCTGAACATTCCAGGCCTGTTCTCCCAGAGGTCCTTCAGGGATTTTTAATTGACCCACTCTGAGCGCTTATTTCTAAAGGGAAATCAGTGACTAGACTAGAAAAGTAAACAAGCTCTTTATTCTTTAAATAAACGTGTGTTATGGTAGATATAAAAATGTGTGAAACTAGGCCTGTGCCCCTGAAGAGCTTCAGTTCTAAGGGGCAAGAGCCATGGACACACATTTTAAAGAGAAAGGACAATTATTGCCCAGGATGCTCCAGAGGGAGGAGCGCTCCAAAGGGGGTGGGTGTGCGTGTGGACCGCCATCAGCGGCATAAGTAAGACCAACCAGAAGGGTGGTCGTTAGAGGGGTGGGTGTTACTGACGGTTTAATTTGTTCAACATCTTGCTTGACAGATGGTGTTTAGTCTGGTTGCAACGTGTGCACATCACTACAGAGTTTTGCTAATGGTTCAGCCATGTGGCCGAGAACCCCAGAAAACATAATAACGATTGGCAGTGATCAATTTCCCAGATGGGTTGAGGACAGAAAAGCACAAGCAAGTCTGTAGTCGCTCCTTACAAGGAATAAGGGTTACACAGTTTTCCTGGTTGGGTATCCAAATGTAGTTAAATAAATCAGAAAAAAGGGGGGAGAAAGAATTAGAGTTGGAGTGGATGTGGGAGGGTGTTCTTAAAGAACTCATGAAATTTCCCTGGCCGGGGACCAAGACCACAGCATAGAAATTATAAGCACATGTAGTTACAGCCTCACCGAATTAAAGGAGAACATGGCAAGGGATAAGAATTTGAACCTGTTTGTTCCTTTTGTTTAGTTTTGGGGAGGAATGGCCTAGTCTGTCTTTGGCTGTGAGCACCAGTGCCTTGGGGATGCGGCCGTGATCCGGAGAGCCCCAGCTGCTGGGTGTCCAGGCAGAGCTTAGAGCTTCGCAGGGTGGGAAAGGCAGAGTCTTCATGGAAGCCCAGACAGCTGCTGGGGCTCCACGCGGCCCCCCCCCTGCCTTCTGCCTAGAAGAGGCCCCAGGGTCATTCCCTTTCCTTCTGCGAACCAAGGTCTTTCGGTCACATGTAAGTCCATTGACACAATACATATTCAGTGACCATCTGCAGGATGTAAGGTACTGTTCTGGGTGTTGCATATACAACAGTGGACAGAAGCAGACAAAACCCTTGACTTGGTGGAGCTGACATTCTGTAACAGGGAGAAGAAGAGTAATAAAATACTAAAATAAACACAGTAGGTCAGGTGGTGAGAAGGGCTAATGGAAAAATGCAAATCAAGGAAAGAGGGCAAATGTGAGGGGTCAGCAGGTGCTTCCTTGCACACGGGAGCAGAGATGAAAGCTCTCCCAGATTTATATGGGGTTCTTTTTTCAGAACAGACCTCACTTTACTCAAGTTTAGAGAACAGTTTAACTTCTCTGTTCCTCCTCTTCTTCCCTCCCTTTTGCTACATCCATGTGAACAGGCTTGAGCTGGGTGGGGCTTGAAGGCAGTGCTGGCAGAACGTGCGCCGGCGGCCCGAGTGGATGAGCCCTTCCCTGAGATGGGTCTCCACGTGCCCTGGTTCTGATTACCCCACCCTGAGCCCTGGGGTCTGTTTTGCTTCCTGTGTGAGTCAGAAAGTAGGGACGGGCCTGAGAACCTGCCTCCTGCCAGGCACCGGGGTGGTGGCGTCCCTTCCAGCTTTCTGCTAACCACCTCCTAGCACCTGCCGAGCCGTGTGCCACCCAAGACGGTTGTGACAGCCCAGTGCAGTCACCTGTGGCTCCCCCTGCACCCATGGTCTATTCTGCGAGTCTGGCTGGGACACGGAGGCCCCTGAGCACGTGCACCAGGGAGCTGCCTGCCCGGCCCCTGGAGGAAGGTCACAGATCGCGGCCGCACGTTAAGATCAGGGCATTGAGCCTCGGCGTCTCCGCGGTCACAGGGCAGGGCCACCTGCAGGAGCCGACCGTCCACTGCCATCCGCTCTCTGCGTGGCTGAAAGGAGAGGTTCAGAAAGCCGGCGTGCTCACCGTAAAGTTAAAGGTGAACGCCTTGGGACTCCCCTCTGGTGTTTTGTGTTCTCTGGGGAGTCCTCGCCCGGGGTCTCTGCAAAGCAGACTCTGGCCCACGTGCTCTCTCTGCCCACCCGGTGAGCCCGGTGTGCGGACAAGTGTTGTTGATGCAGTAACTGCAGAGAGCGGCTTGCTGATAAAACCCTGGGCTCCCAGAACCCCGGGCCGAGAAGCCAGGGTCCCAGGACTCCTAAACCACCTCAGTCCTCCCGACTAGCTCCAGCCCAGAGGCTGAGAGGAATCTGGTCATCAGTGTGATTTCCTAAACGACAGGCATCCTAAAAAGGCAGTCTTGGTCTGGCCGCCCCAGGAGGCACCCTGGGTCTGCAGGCACGCCCTCCCTCCCTCCTTGCCTGTGCCCGGCAAGTGTGGACACGGCCGGCGAAACTTGGGTCAGGTGATAGGTTTTGGTTCCAGGGGTGAACATTGATTTTTCTGTCCTCAACCCAACTTTTACCAGGAGCCTAGAATCACATCTACTCATCTTCAATGTTTTCATAGTGAAATTCTGGGGAAAACTTTTTTTTTTCCTGACTCTGAGAAGAGAGGTGCCCTGGGAAGGCGGTCTTTCCTTCAGCCTGCCGCCTCACCCCGGAGGCCGTCTGAGCGCAGGGCACGGTCTTCCTGCAGCATCCCGGGGCAGCTTTCCACAGCACGTCGGCGCTCCTGCCCACGAAGCCCTGTGCGCCAGGAGCAGGCTCTCTGTCCCGGGAAGGAGAGCAGCGCTGAAGACTTGAGGAACGCTAGCGGGGAATCGGGCACCGGTGTCCACGTGCTGGGCGAAGGCCTGCCTTCCTCAGCACCAGGAATTCTTGATGAAGCCAGCCAGCTCGGAGGCAGCCATGCCTGCAGGAGGAATATTAAAAATGTGTTGCTCACTGAGTGTCTGCCTCTTCCTGTCTCAGAATTCTCAGACACTGGGAATAGCAGGGTAGGTTCACAAGTGTTAGCTTTTGGGTTTTGTTTCCTAGTAGGTGCTCGGGGCAAAGTCGAGTTCATTGGTGCACGTGACAGCACAGGGTTCTCCTGGAGAGTTGCTTCTGTGGCCTTAGGCTGACCAGAGTTGTCCCTGGGGTCTGGGGCGGCCCCTGGAGTTGGTTAGGTTTCGGGCTCCTCTCGGGGGGCCTCGGATCCCGTGCCTTTCCTCTGTCCGGTCCTGGGGGACGTGTGTGCGGAGGCCCTGCCCGCCTGCCCCCGGGGGGCTTCTGCCCTGGTGCTCCCGAAGGGCACGCTTTTCTCCAGGTGCCCCCCCCCCACTGGGCTTGCTGCCAGCGAGTCCCTGGGAGCCACCCTCTGCTGCCGGGCACCCCGGCCCCCGAGAGCCTCCTCCCACCACCGGCTGCACCACGTCCCGGCGAGAGCTCTTCGTGGCGCTCCTAGTTGGAGCTCGTCCTCAGGCTCAGCAGTGGAGGCCTTTGGTGCTGGTGCCTTTGCCTCGCAGCTCTCTGCCCTCGGAACAGGCCCGGGGAAGCCGGCAGCCGGGGTGGCTGTCACCGCGGGTGTTAATGGCTGATCTTTCTCCACCCCAGGTTCCAGGTGTGTGATGGTGGCTGCAATCTGTCTTGTGGGTGTTAACGCAATCTTCAAGTGGCTACTGTTCTCGAGCTGTTCTACAAAACTGGAGCGCGCTGGTGAGTTCCAAAGTCAGAGACTGAACGGTTCCTCCCACGCAGCAGCGTGTCCCGGGCAGGGCACGGCCGCGTGGAGCGGTGTAGCCGGGACCATCACACCAGCACCCCCTGTGGGTGGGGCCCCTCCGGGGGCCGCGCTGGGCGCCCTGGGTTGAGACCTGCTGGCGTGGGTGCTCGGGATCAGCGTGCGCTCGTCTCCTCCAGCTGCCGCCTGCTGGGGGAGAGTCGTCCCAGGGTAGCAGGTGAGCTCTGCGGGCTCTCAGAGCGCGGCACCCAGTGCTCGGTCCTCACAGCCCTGCTGCGTGAGGCCGTCAACACCTCTCAGCCAGCAGCAGCCGGGTATGAGGCAGTCCATCAAAGGGAACATATATATGAATGAAGTTTTTCCCTTTAAGCCCTAAGCCTTTTTTTCTTTTAATTAACCATTTTGGTGGACATCTTCAGATGTAGTATGTATATTCCTTTTGATCTGTTAGTCCAGTTATACTGAATGTAGTGCAGTCCTTTCTGGATGACTTGGAGACATTCTGATGAGCCTCTTCAGAAACAGGGCGATTGCCCTTGGGCGTGACGGAATTATAACGGGGTCTGCCTGGACTCCTCTGAACTGCGGGGCTTTTCTAGCGGTGAAGATTTTGGTGATTTGTCCGTCTTCTCCGTCGCTACCAGCTGTCACTGCTAGCAGTAAGCGTGGTCTCGGAACAGTCGTGCGGCAGGGTTCCAGGAGGCGACCTGCCTGCTGGGCACCACATGTGGGGCTTCCAGTCTCTTTGGAAAGCTTGACCTAGAACAGCAGGAATGCCAGGGGCAGGCCAGCAGCAGTGATGTCCCAGCCCAAATAAGGTGGCAGATTTCATCCCTGCGAGGGGCCTATAAAGAAAAGATGAGTCATAGAGAGAACAAGATTCCTGCTAAGGGCAGAGAACCGGGCAGTTGGGCCTAGGAGGTCATTACCACGTTTGGGGCATAAGTAATCTCGTGCTCAGAAGACCACCTCTCAGTGCCCCCGAGAGGCGCACGTAGTGGGCGCGTGCAGCCTGCCCACGCTGCCTGCGTGGGGACCCGGCATCAGGCACTTGGGGTCTTTTTTCCCACTGACGTCTGTGTCTCACACTAACCAGACTGACCAACAGGTAAAGATTTTTCCACATCACACAGGGCAGCCAAGAGATATCCCACTAGTTCTACAGCCTTCTAATCGATCAGGTTTTCCTTTTCTCATGGCCCTTAACAGAAGTGCCCACAGTATTCTTACGGATATTACCACTCAGTAAAACTGTTTAAAAAGATAAGATTTTGCTTTGCTTTCTCTCCTCCTCTGGGGAAATATAAGGACCAATTAGAAGCCACCCATACAATTTTTTTAGAAGGTTAGAGGAGGGGTTTTTTTGTTTTGTTTTTTTTTAGTGCAGTAAATCAGCCCAGATCTCAGTAATTCGGGCACAAGCAGATGAGCCCCATCAGGAAGCAGCAGCAGCTGGAGCGTGTGGTGACTTTCTGCAGACAGTGGAAGGGCCTGGTGACAAGGGGGAGGAGAACCGGGGCTTGGTCCTGGGTGGGCAGCTGAGCCTGAGAGAGTGGCGGTGGCCCGCGTGGACGGGGTCTTCAGCACTAGCCGTGTTCACGGTGGGGCTTACCAGTCCCAGGCCGCCCATCGGTTACAAGAGTGTGGAGGAGGCTTTCCCCTCCCCAGCTCTGCAGTCAGACAGCACTGCAGAGATAGGCCTGGCCTGTGAGGAGGGAGGATCTCTGGCCCCAAGGGCGGGTCTCCTGAGGCTGAGGGCTGGCGTCCACCCAGGGCCACGGCGGGGGCGGCCAGCGTGAGCTCGTTTCCATGGCCAGTGGTGCGCTGGTGCAGGGGATGCATCTTTAGAATAGGGAGGAGTTTCTAACCACAGATGACTGTTCCCTGGAGACTCTATAGACTGTGAACCTTTTAAAATGTTAACTAGTCTGTTACAAATTAGTATCTGCATTTGATTTTTTAAAAGTCAAGCTGACAGGTATAAAATGAAAACTAAACCAGTCTTATTAAAAAACCTTAGTCATATGATGTTGGGATTTGGATGGAAGGGAATATTTCTTACCTTTTAGTAAAAATGAATAAATGTTAGAAAAACTCTTGGGGAAGGAATCATTAGTAAATAGGTCAAGTATACATACAGATGGATTGGGGGAAGACAGAAAGAGGATTTTCTTCTTGCTGGGAGAAAACGCTCACAAGGCGCTTGCATCAACACACACTAACTTACCAACCTACCAAGCCGCCTCAGGGAAGAGCAGCCTCTCCTGTGGGTCTCGGCATTGGCCACCCCCCAACGCCACCAGGGCAGCCGGCACCATGACCCATACACGTCGGCAGCTGTCCCCGAGCACTGAGGGACACGCAGTGATCTTCTCCGTCAAGGACAGCTGAAATGAACTGGTTTAGAATCGCGTAATATTCCTTAAGACACAGGGAGACATTCTCCATTGTCTTCAAATTGAGACAGTTGCGACCTGCTTCAGACAAGATTTTATACACATTTTCTTCCCTTGTTTATCCCATCACATGCATGTCATAGTTGACCCCCTTTCCGGAAAGGTTCTGTGAGGAGAGTCTGCTCTGTAAACAGAGCCTGACTCTCTCCCACCCCCCATGGTGCTCTGTGTTCCCGGATGTCTTTGCTTTCTGTTTAAAATGTCCTTGTTAATACATTCCAAGGTTTGAACTCCGTTCCTAGCTAAACCCCTTTCCTTGTTTACAGGGATTGAAATAGCCACATTTTGACCTTCTATTCAGTCTGGAACATCTATGGCAATGCGGACGCATTCTTTTCCCGTGTGAGAATTGCATTTACCCAACACAGTTATGGAAAAGCGGAAAAGCTCGGGGAACTTATCGACTCTCACCCCTTTCTTTGTTTCTTCCCTCCCTGTTCTTTTTCACTTCAAAAGATCCGACTTTCTATGCAGCCTAGATTAACCGGCCCCGTCCATCTTTCTTCCTGCTCAGGGGCCCAGGAAGGGGACAGAGTACCCTGAAGTCGGGTGTGTTGCTTATCGCCTCGGAAAGCTGGGGGCGCCTTCCCACTCCCCGCATCAGCTTTCTGTAGAGGCCCTGTCAGGGCCGGTGTGCAGAGCCCCACGTGGGCCCCAGGCACAGTCTCCTGGCTCTCAGCCTAGCCTGGGGGCCATGTCCCGTTAATGGCCCATCGTTCCCGTTTCATTTGTCCTAGAGTCCAGGTGTCTGCATTTTTGCTACATGCAAGTGACTGTGTCTGGAGTAGAGGATGGTGGAGACGGTCTCAGGGAGGGAAGTAATCCTTGTGAAAGCCAAGTAAGTGGCCTGGACCGTGAGAGCTCCGGCCAGGAGCTGAGAAAGCCCTGCAGCCTGAAGGGGTCAGGAAAGGCTGGAGGAAGTGGGGCTAAACTGAGTTTTGAAAAATAGTAGGGTTTGTATATGTGGAACATACACTAACAGAAGCGGGGGACGTAAGAATGACTGTGTGGTCTTGTGGAAAGTGGATTTTGATCAAGGTTTTGAGGGACTTGGGGAGGCAGCAGAGGTCTGAGCGAGGTAGCGGGAGGTGCTTTAGGAATTGTCACCTTACTGCCCAAAGCAAAATGAATGAAGAGTCTAGTGGAAACACGTACCAGGAGAGGCGAACCAAGCCGGTGAGGGTGGTCAGAGTGACCTGAGAGTACAGGGCGTGTCTGGGAACGCAGCCGTGTGAAGGCCAAGTGGTGAGTCCCGGTAGAGACGCGTTGCCTTTGAGGTCCTGGCAGAAGCGCCCAGGGCAGAGCTGATGGGAATGGGGAGAACCGCCCGGGAGCTGGTGGTGGAACCGGAAAGAGGCCGGAGCTGGCAACGTGCACTTGCCCGAAGGTGGCCTTTGAGCACCCGAGAAGCAAGCAGACCTAGACCAGGCAGGCCCTGCCTCACCCAGCCAGGGGCTGGAAGAGACTGCAGCGGCTTCGTCCTTCCTAAACTAGTGGGCGCCCCCGGGGAAGGTTCCCCTGCTCGCACAGTCCCTGAAGGCCGTCGGCCGCTTTCAAGGGCGGCCCTCTCCAAGCCCGTGCTCTGCGAGAGGCCCCTCAGGTTCCCAGAGCCCACGGGCTGCCCACTGCTGTCCCCTGTGAGTTGTTCTGAAGTGGGAACTGCTGTCAGGCACTGGTTTCCTGGAATCGACGACATCCGCGGCTTGGGTTGCTGGCATGGGGTCAAGTTTGGAATGACGGGGGACTTGTCATTCCAGGCCTGACAAGCCAAGACTGTGGAGGAAGGAAGCCGGCCTTGTCTCCGGGTCCCCAAAGCTGGTTTCCCTCCTCTGTGGACGGACAGAGACCGGCAGGTGGGGGAGGCCCCTTTGGCAGCCAGAGGGCTGCAGATCAGACGCTCGTGAGTTCATTAGAGATCGTCAGCTGCTACAGCACCAGAGACCAGGCCTGGCCCTGTGACCCCCATAACGCTGGGCACATGCATTCCTGCCACCCACCCGGGCCTGCTTCAGGCCGTGCACACCTGGGCTGGATCGGGGGTCCTGGTGCCCCACCCCCTGCTGGGTAGAAATCAGGCGGGAGAAGAGATGTAGCTTTCACGAGGGGGGTCCTTCTGCTGGCCCTGCTGAGTGCCACAGTACGTGTGACCTGCACCAAAGATGGGGTGTGAAGGGTCCTGGCCTGCTTCGATTCCTCCGGCATTGAGTGCGTCTGGGGGGCTGACCCCCACCACTATGCTGGGCACCAGGGGAAGCAAAGGAATTTTCCTAAAGGAGGTGACCTCCTCCTGCTGCACAAATCCTGCTCCAGAGAACTCGGAGAAACTGAAGGGAGGACGCGGGGACGGGGCTCCCAGAGCTCGAGTTGGGAGCACTTCTAAACCAAAGGGGACACTCGTTATCCTCTCTATAATCGTAACTAAATGATGGGCGAGGACTAATTTAATAGTTACAACAAGCTGAAGAGACAGGTAAGTGTTAACCTACCTTCAGAGAAGAGGTTCGGGTTGTCCAGATCCCTACTCTCGAGAGCAGTGTCCTAGCTTCTCCCCATGGAGTTTTCCATGAGCCACAGGTCTGTGGTTATTATATTCGGTCTTCTGACTTGTGGCTCATTATTTTTACCCATTTGTACTGTCATCCAGAAACTGGGCTCTGACAAGACATACTGGGTCATAGTTTAGGTCCAGCTGGCACTGGACGGGTCTGGGTGGGAGAGGAGGAGCGCTCAGTACGGTCGTCCAGTGTGCTGTGTGTGGGGGTTTAACTCAGGGCAGTAGCGGGGTTGTTAACAGCAAGGACGGCCTCCCGCCACCTACAGAATCCTAGTAGTGTATGTGCTGATTACTTCTACGTCCACCTTTCCTGCAGTCACAGATTTATGTGAGTCTGACCTGTTGGTAAGATGGCAAGAAAACAAGGGACTGGGGAGTTGGAGAGATGAAAGTAAAATGAGTGACAGAATAAGAGTAGGGCACCTACAGTGCAGCCTTCACGTAAGTGAGTAGATGCAGACACACAGGAGCTGCGAAGTGTTTAAGAAACGCCTGGGGCCAGGGTCTGCCAGGGACGAAGTGTAGACGATGGTGCGAAGGCCCTCTATTCTGCCACGAAGCAAAACAAGTGAGTGCTTCCTTGCAACGGCAGGGGAGGGAGGGCTTGAAAAGATTATTCTAGTGAGAGAGAGAAACAGAAATTAAATACCCACTCCCCGTGTTTGTAAAGCGAGACCACTGAGCGTCTGGCTTGTGAGTGGTCTGCATCTGGAGGGTCAGTGAGGATATTCCGTGTTTACAGAGAGGTGTACACATGCGCCGTCGTAGGGAATCACCAGGAGTCTCTGAGCCATGGCTTCTATCCACTCGTGTCCCCAGACAGCCGCGCAGCTCAGAGGACGGACCGCGTGCTTGTGAGACCCGCTGCCCTTACACGCTTGCTTTCTGTTTCAGGCTGGAACCCGCCCAGTTTTGGTCCCTTCAAGACTCTGCCACAGCCTCTATCACACATCTGTTTTTCTCGAAGAAAAAAAATACAATAAAAATGTTTTACTCTTTTACACTGTATAATTGTAAGAAATAGTGTGTGTTATTTGTGAACGCATGGTCTGCCATTTCTGTACAGTTTGGAGATATTTTCGAATGAAACATAAAAGATGTCAACGATAAAATCAAGAGAGTGAGTATTTTTATACCAAACATTTTAAGTATGACAGGATGGATGATCTTACACTGGGTTGGATCACAGATTTTGTGCTTGACTTTTGAATGCTTGTAATTTAAAATATCTATTTTTTTCCTTTAAAAGAAGCTGCATGTTTAAGGCATGTTTTTAGATATTATCAAAATTTCCAGAATCATATGGTGAATGTATAGAAATCTGTTTACCTGGCCTGAGTCCAGGGTCCGTGAGTAACGCGCATTAGATGTTTGTTAGAACCGCTAGTGCAGTGCTCGGGGTTTACGCCCAGGTCTAGTAGGACACCCTGCAAGACAATCAAAGCCTCCAGGAGCTTCTGTCTTAGCGGCGGCAGGTTCCCAGCTGGGCAAAGCAGCCTTTCCTTGGTGCACATTCCTCACCAGAGTGCACCCTTAGAAAAGCCCGGCAGCTCCAGAGGTGACTATACATAAATTGTGGGCCAAGTGTTGGGTTTTGCCATTTTCTTATGTTTTTCTTCTACCAGCACGCTCCTGTGTGCGCCCAGCTGACGCGCGACTCCCCCGGTGAACGTGCTGAGTCTGAGTCTAAGGGGAAGCCTTGGCCCGGGAGGCCAGCCCTGGCCCAGGAGGCAGCCGCCTTTGCCCGGCCCACCTGGCTGCTCCCATCTCCCAAGTGATTTTGCAAAACATGGGTACAACTGAGCTGGTGTTCCTGAGCCTTGGCAGCAGCAGGCCAGACACACCACTTAAAACATGATCTTGAATCCCACGTGCTCACCGTGACACTACCTGCCCCATCGGCCCAGTGGCGTCTGGAATGCGTACTCGTCAGCTTGCTTCAAGACTCCGTCAAAGCCAGAGAGTCGGTCTTGCGTGGTAAGCTGACACTTCCAGGGTGTGTGACAGCTCACTCTCCCCCTTGTTGGAGAAGAGCCGGGTGTAAGAATATATTGACCTAAGAATTTTTAACTGCTGATATAGCTACACATGACCACAAGCTTTCTTACCGATCTGCTCACGTTGTGCTGAAGACTTCGATGTTTTAATGACTAATATACATGGTTGGTGTCAGATTTTCTAGTTTCATTATTTTCCATTAGAAGTAAAGAGATCAAGAAGCTTTTAAAGGTCATCACAAAAAAAGCAAAAGGAGCCAGGGGTGAGGGGCGCTCACCCTCCGATAAGTGACAGGAAGGAACGTCCCTGCCACACCCAAGCCCTGCTTAGGCCTTCAGCGCCGCCTGGTTCGTGGTGACAGTTCTGTACTCTTGTTTCTAAGGAAAAGAGCAACTTCCACACAGTCTATTATGCTTTTATAAACTGTTTAAAGGTACTTTTCTATTGTCATTTTTAAGAATAAAGTGCTAATTCCAGCTGTCACACCACTGCTTGGCATATTCCTTTTTGTAAGACCAACCCAGTGCATCCACACTGCAGACCAGGGAGCGAAGTTGCTCCCATTTTCAGGTCTGGACAGAGCTAAGCACTGGCCCTTGAGCCCAGGACAGAGGGGCTAAGGGAAGAAAGGGGCAGGGATGGGAGGGCCTGGACAACCCATGCAAAGGCTCTACTGGGGGCGCCTGCTAACTGACGGACGCAGCGGCCTTGACCAGAGCCTCCCGACCCACAGGAGGGTCGCAGGGGAGATTCACACGCCTTTCGTGATGCCTTTTACTGCACTCAGCAGACCCCACATCCTCCTCAGGCTACAAAGCTTTAGCTCAGGCCTATCTGAAATCTGTATTTGCGGTTTTCTACTGACTTAGAGTAAGAAATATTAAGTGAGAAGCCAGGCCTTGATAGCCAAGACCATAAAGTGCTTTATATAAATATATTCTCACCAACTCCTCTTCCCCCAAAAGGCGGAGGGGGCCATAGCGCTCAATTCCAACTAACGGCAACCACCACAAGCAACTAACTATTAGTCTCGCTGGGCACTGATGTTATTGGTTCTGTGGTTTGGATCTCACGTTCTTTTTACAGAGAAGACCAGCCACCAAAAGTGGGTCCCAGTCACAGCCTTCCAGTACCCTGGGGCCAGGGACGAAGGCAGAAAACAACCACACAGCTCTGCCGCCCAGCCCAGGCTCTGCAGGCCACATCTGACATGGCTCTGGGACAGGCTTAATGGTGTGCTTTGCCTTCAGCCCATCTGGGACCTTCCAACTCCAAGGCACCAGAGACGGGCCAGGCAGCCTAGGAATTGAGGGCGCCTCCCCCAGAAGGGCTGAACACAGTCACTGCCATAGGTTTTTGCACAAAGGGCCTTGGGATGGATGAGTGAGTGCCTGGGTCACCACCGCTGTGCAAGTGACAAGTCTGGACAGTACCTACCTGTCTAGCGTGAGCTCCAGACAACCCCACTTGAACACTTGAACACCAGCTTCATTTTGTGTCACTCCACTGAGCACAAACACTGGAATTGGGAATTTGCGATAAGAAAAGGGCAGGTCTGTCTGCTTACTTCTGCGCATAATGTCCCAGTCTGTAGAATCCAGCAAGATAAACTAAGCCATCCGTTGTTACCAAGTAAACCCTCCATTGGGAGGGAAGATGTGCCGCTTAGAACACAGGACTCATGTCATAAAACTGGCATTAAGTACTGAAATTAAGTACTATGCTTTCTACCTCTATAACAAAATTACAAATTAAAGGAATCTGGAAAAGAACCTTAAAACTTGCAAAATGAAAGTTACAGTATAATCAATCATACATACAGGCTTCAAATTCCCAGTACCTGAATACACATCCAGACCTACTTTCACAGGAGAAGAAGCATGGCCGGACACCCCAAGAACTCTTGGTGTCTTGTGTCACGGTGACATACAGGAATCAACTAGCTATTTCTGAGTGCTTTGGGCAAGGCATGCTTAGCTCAAGGAATACAAGCAGACTTCCTACTGTATCCCCCATCTATCACTGGGACGCCCAACTGTTAGGTGAAAAGTGCATTCTTACCCAGTGTGAAGAGAGTTTTCAGCACGCAGTTGCTTGCTCTCTCTTCCAGTGTCACCCCCGTTCTATCACACCTCCTCATGACATCAAACAACTGGACAACATTCTGAGAAGGCAGAAGAGTATGTTACTAGTGATGTGTTATCTGAAATGTTGGTCCTCAAAACGCCTACACCGAAACTCGTGACTGTGACACTGAAAAGCCATACGGAGTCAGCTAACGGATAAGGCCCTCTAGACAGGAGAACACTTAACTGCCACAGTGAAGCTCTGGCTACTGCTGCAGAACGTCCTGGATGGTGCCCAACTCCCCCAGACTGGCCTGGCTCTAACCACCCCAAGCCCCCAGATGCCAATATGCCGTGAGAAACCTTCCTCAGGTGCTGCTTCACCAGGGCTTCCACAGTACAAACCATACTTCCCTGCTTTATGAGGGGGAAAGGGCCCTGTGCCCACGAACCGTAACAACATGCCCATAACTCAAGACCCAGGGAAGCCTTCCGCTCCCCACTGCTCACACCCATCTCTCACTTGAAGTGAAACTCTCTCACCGTGCTAATTAACAATAAATTAGGGCTTCCCTGGTGGCGCAGTGGTTGAGAATCTGCCTGCCAATGCAGGGGACACGGGTTCGAGCCCTGGTCTGGGAAGATCCCACATGCCGCGGAGCAACTAGACCCATGAGCCACAACTACTGAGCCTGCGCGTCTGGAGCCTGTGCTCCGCAACAAGAGAGGCCGCAATAGTGAGAGGCCCGCGCACCGTGATGAAGAGTGGCCCCCGCTCACCGCAACTACAGAAAGCCCTTGCACAGAAACGAAGACCCAACACAGCCAAAAGTAATAAATAAATAAATAAATAAATAAAATTTTTTTTAAAAAATTAGAAATTTAATTAGGCTAGATTAAATTAAACCCACCCAAACTTCTCCTCTGAGCAAAAAGACACACCTACATGGAACAGGAAATGATGCTCAGGTTAGAATATTTACCTGGACAAAAGAGCACTTTTCCCCTAACACTAGAACACAGAAAAGTCCAAAATCTCATGACAGTAAGTGCAAGGTAAACCTGACTTTGGTGTTTCTGAAGCTGATCCTGCCAAGGTCAGGCTATGATTTACAGCAGTCTCTCCTATTAGTATCCTTCTGTGTTTTTACTTATTTTTTTAAAAAATTAAGGTAAGTCTGCACTGAACATCCTTTAACCCCTGCAAAGTTCTGGGTGGCTGAAAGTCACTGGGTTCTCACAGGGTCTTGAGACCGCATGGTTTGAGTCACAGGAAGGTGCTGGCCCATCTCCAAACCAGGAGAGCTGGACAAGTGCTACAGGCCTAACTGTCCAAAGGGCCCATGGCAGCAGCCTTGCCACTTCGCCTGAGAGCACCAGCACATCTCTAACGGAAATCCCATTATGAAGGAAAATGTGCTTTTGCTTTTTGAACTATGGCCAGAAGGAAGGTCGACAGCACAATGCCAGGGCCTATTCTAGCTCTGTGTTTCCAAAGTGCTCATTCAACATGACGCTCACAGGACAGGGACAGGGGTTCCAAAGTCCAGTTCATCTGAGAAGTGGTTTCCAAGAGGTCCTTGGGCCTCCCCCACACTCGGCTCCCCACAGAACATCTAAGTCTCTCAGAACAAGCCCAAAAAACACACCCGAGGAGAGGATGGACTGTCCTACGTGAAGCCCTGAGGGCGGCAACACATGATACAGGTTATCGCGCTGTCCCCACACACACACCCCAGCCTCGCTACACAGCAGCAGTGCTGGACCCAGCTTGTTAAGAACAGTCAATAAAACCTTAAAAAAAACAAAATCATCTTCCCCATAAATAAATCATTTTTGCAAGTAAAAACAGTAGCTAGAAGGAAGAGGGGACACCAAGTCTCATTTTCTATGCCTCAGAAAACCACTGTTAGCCGATACGAACTGGGGAACTTATAAATCCAAATGCCCTATTCCCACATCCAAAACGTTTTTCCTGCTAGTGACTTCAATCAGCTCACAAAAGAACCAAGGGCTGTATGTCTGCAGTGCCCTTGCTACAAACAATGGAACGGGAAGTAGCTGCACTGCCTTCTCCCTGAGACTCTGCTCCACATGTATCAAGTGCTCCTCCGTCCCCCGAGTCCCACCATCATCTCGCCACACTTACAGGATGTAACAGCAACAGTCAAATGTCATTTTTTACACTTTTGGGCTCAAATATATTTCTTTTAGCTATCCCCTAAAAGCCTCGGCTTATGGTGATGAATTATAGATCAAATGCACTACATACTGTCTTAAACTTTTAACACACCCAGACACGCCCATTCCAACTTCCTTCTGTTAAACAGGCCACAGACCCAGCAGAAACAGGCAGAGGTGTGAACATGACTTTAACTTGAATTTCTGGTGGATATGTTTCTAGGTGCCCAGAAGAACTGGTAAAGAACTTCTTTCTTTTTATTACAACCCTCAAACACAACTGGGTTCCTATCACAATTTCCCACTAAGACTATATCCCTCCCCACATGTCAAAACAGCCAGAAAACAATTAACAAAATGGAAACAGTAAAGTCCTCACCTAACAATAATTACTTTAAACATAAGTGGATTAAATCCTCCAATCAAAATACCCAGAACTGCTGAATGGATTAAAAACACAAGATCCAATGATATGCTGCCTACCAGAGACTCACTTTAGCTTTAAAGACACAGACTGAGAGCAAAGGGAATAAGACATTTCAGGCAAATGGTATTCAAAAGAAAAGCAGACATGGCCATACCTATGTATGACAAAATAGACTTTAAGAATGGTAAAAAGAGACAAAGAAGGCCATTATATAATGATAAAAGGATCCATCAATCAAGAATATATAACAATTGTTGGAAATTCCCTGGCAGTCCCGTGGTTAGGACCTGGCGCTTTCACTGCCAGTACCCAGATTCAGTCCCTGGTCAGGGACCTAAGATCCTGCAAGCCATGCAGCGCAGCCAAGAAACAACAACGAAAAGAACACATAACAATTGCAAATACTTATGCACCCAATCAGAGCACCCAAATATATAAGCAAAAGCTAACAGAGCTAAAAGGAGAAATAACCTACAGTAAAATAATAGTTGGGGACTTTAATATCCCACTCTCTACAACAGACAGATCATCCAGACAGAGGATCAGTAAGGAAACAGAGGATTTGAACAACACTAGAGACTAAATGTACCTAATAGACATATACAGTTGAATCTTGAACTGCATGGGTCCACTTATATGTGGATTTTTTTTTTTCAATAAATACACACTACAATACTATACAATTCTTGGTTGGTTGAAACCACAGATACAAGGGCCAACTGTAAAGTTACATGCAGAATTCTGACTGTGTGGGGCTTCCACACCCCTATCCCCCATGTTTTTCAAAGGTCAACTGTACAGAACATTCTACCCAACAACAAAATAGGCATTCTTCTCAAGCACACATGGAATATATTCTATGATAGACCATATGTCAGGCCACAAAACAAGTCTTAGCAAATACAAAAAGACTGAAATCATACCAAGTATCTTCTCCAACCAGATGGGATGAAAACTAGAAATAATAAAAGGAGGAAAACTGGAAAATTCTTGAACATATGAAAATTAAATAATGCTCACCTGAACAACCAATGGATCAAAAATGAAATTAAAGGAGAAATTTAAAAGTATCTTGAGACAAATGAAAATGGAAACACAACACACCAAAACTTATGGGATACAGCAAAAGCAGTTCGAAGAAGGAAGTTCATAGCAATAAACACCTACATTAAGAAACAAGAAAGATCTCAAATAAACAACTTAACTCTACACCTTTAGGAAACAGAAAAAGAACAAACTGAGCCCAAAGTTAGCAGAAGGAAGGAAATAAAAAACACTAGAACAGAAATAAATAAAACAGAAAAACAGTAGAAAAGATTAACCAAACTAAGACTTGGTTATTTGAAGAGATAAACAAAACTGATAAACCTCTAGCTACACTAAGGAAAAGAGAGGATCCAAATCAACAAAACTATAAACGAAAAAGGAGACATTACAAGTGATACACAAAGAATCATAAACAGCTACTATGAACGACTATATACAACAAACCAGACAACCCAGAAGAAATGGAAAAATTATTAGGAACATATAACCTACCAAGACCAAATCAGAAGAAATAGAAAATCTGAAAATACCAATTGCTAGAAACAATCAGTAATCAAAAATCTTCCAACAGGGACTTCCCTGGTGGTCCAGTGGTTAAGACTCCGTGCTCCCAATGCAGGGGGCCCAGGTTCAATCCCTGGTCAGAGAACTAGATCCCACATGCTGCAATTAAAGATCCCGCACACCGCAACTAAGACCCAGCGTAGCCAAATAAATAAATTAAAAAAAAAAAATCTTCCAACAAAGAAAAGCCCAGGCCCAGATGGCTTCACAGAGGAACTTCACCAAACATTTAAAGAAGAGTTCATGCCACTCCTTCTCAAACTCTTCCAAAAAACTGAAGAGGAAGGAACATTCCTAAACTCATTTTATAAGGCTAGCATTACCCTAATATCAAAGCCAAAAAAGTACACTACCAGAAAAGAAAACTAAAGGTCCATACCCCTGATGAATATAGATGCAAAACTTCTCAATAAAATACTAGCAAACTGAATTCAGCAGTACATTAAAAAGATCATTCACCATCATCAAGTTAAGATTTATCCCTGGGATGCAAGAATGGTTCAACATACATAAATCAATTTGGTACGTCACATTAACAGAATGAAAGAAAAAAATCATATGATCATCTCAAAAGATGCAGAAAAAGCTTTCCAAAAAATTCAACATCCATTCATGATAAAACACTCTTAACAAATTAGGTACAGAAGGAACATATCTTAACATAATAAAGGACATATATGATAAGTCCACAGCTAAATGGTGATGGGAGAACTGGACATTCACATGTACAAGTATGAAACTAGACCCCTAACTTACACCACTCACAAAAATTAAATCACAGTGGATTAAAGACTTAAATGTAAGACCAAAATGCATATAACTCCTAGAAGAAAACACAGGAAAAAAGCTCCTTGACATGAGTCTTGGCAATAAACTTTTGGATACAACTAAAGCACAAGCAACAAAATCACAAATAGACAAGTAGGACTATATCAAACTAAAAAGCTTCTGAACATCAAAAGAAATAATCAATAAAATGAAAAAGACAATCTATGGAATTGGAGAAAATATTTGCAAACCATTTATCTTATGATAAGAGGGTTACTATCCAAAATATATAAAGAACTCATACAACTCAATAACAAAAAAATAAATAAAAAATAATCCAATTAAAAGATGGACAGGGCTTCCCTGGTGGCGCAGTAGTTAAGAATCTGCCTGCCAATGCAGGGGACACGGGTTCGAGCCCTGGTCTGGGAAGATCCCACATGCCGCGGAGCAACTAAGCCCGTGAGCCACAACTACTGAGCCTGCACGTCTGGAGCCTGTGCTCCGCAACGGGAGAGGCCACAACAGTGAGAGGCCCACACACCGCGATGAAGAGTGGCCCCCGCTCGCCACAGCTGGAGAAAGCCCTCACACAGAAACGAAGACCCAACACAGCCAAAAATTAATTAATTTTTTAAAAAAAAACATACTATACATAGCACTTTAAAAAAAAAAAAAAAAAGATAGACAAAGGACCCGAATAGACCTTCATCCAAGTAAGATATACAAATGACCAACAGGTACCTGGAAAAATGCTCAACATCACTAATCATTAGTGATGCAAATCAAAAGCACAATAAGCTATCACTTCACACCTGTCAGAATGGCTAGTATCAAAAAGACAAGAGATAACAAGTGCTGGTGAAGATGTAGAGAAAATGGAATCCTTGCGCACTGTTGATGGGGTTGTAAACTGGTACAGCCACTGTGGGCAGAAGCTCCTCCAAAAGTTAACAGAGATTACCATATGATACTGCAATTTTACTTCTGGGAATACATCTGAAGGAAACAAAAACACTAAGTCAAAAAAGAGATATCTGAACCCCCAAGTTCACAGCAGCATTATTTACAATAACCAAGACGTGTTCCCCATTGTTCCCTAGTGGATGAATGGATACACGCAGATATATACACACACACACACACACACACACACAAGAGAACCTTATTCAGCCATAAAAAAGGAGGAAATCCTGTCACTTGCAACAACGTGGATGGACCTTAATGGCATTATGCTAAGTGAGTAAGTCATACAGAGTAAGCAAATACCAAATGATCTCATTTATATATAGATTCTTAAAAAAAAAAACCTCACAGAAAAAGATCAGATTTGTGGTTACCAGAGGTGTGGGCCAGGGTGAGGGGAAATTGGACAAAGGTGGTCAAAAGGTACAAACTTCCAGTTTTAAGATAAATAAGTACTAGGGATGTAATGTACAGCAAGAGGACTACACATAGCACTGCTGTATGATACATGTGAAAATTGTTAAAAGTAAATCCTAAGGAGTTCTCATCACTTGTTTTTGGTATCTATATGAAATGAGTGACATTAAACTTACTGTGGTAATCATTTTATGATGTATGTAAGTCAAATCTTATGCTGTGCATCTTAAACTTACACAGTGCTATATGTCAACTGTATCTCAATAAAACTGGCGGGGGTGGGTATGTATAGACCAGAAAAAGTAGGTATACTTGGAGATAAGCCAGCTCCAGATTTTTTTTTTTTTAAAAAGAGAACTAGTTTATGCCATAAAATATTAAAGCTCTTCCTTACTAGCAAAAATCCTCTACAAAGCAAGACAGACTGAGTTTCCCATTTTCTAAATTATCCTGAAGAGTCTCAGTTTTACATCTTCTCATGCCATATTTTGGGGCTTGGATATAAGAAAGAGGTAAGATGACACTGAAATAGGATGACACTGAAAATGGATGAGAAGTAAACAAAAAGGATAAAAACTAAAACAGCAAAAAGGCTCCCTGTCATCTGCACAAAGTACTTACTGCTTTGGGCTATCATCATACCTTTTTTGAGAACACCAAACCTTGCTTTTATAATCTACTACAATGTGATATGAGAACCATAACAATCACCCCAAAGGGCCACCACAGACCATAAAACAAGCACAGATAAGGAAAATGGGTAGTTTACCATAGAATGATGGAATGACCACAGATTTCCCCAAAAGTCACCACAACTCTTAACCCACATGTGTGACAGCAGCTCTCCTGAGCTCAGCCAGTGATTGGGAGACGGAGTCTCTGAAAGAAGAACCTCAGGGCCAAGCCCCATCAGGGCTGGGACACAGTCATGTCTTCATCCTTGCTGGAGATGGCACGAGAACATGACTTGAGAAATCCAAGAGGCTAAATACTGATTTATCCTTTTAAAAGCAAGCATTAAAAAATCACATGTGGGGCTTCCCTGGTGGCGCAGTGGTTGGGGGTCCGCCTGCCAATGCAGGGGACATGGGTTCGAGCCCTGGTCCAGGGGGATCCCACATGCCGCGGAGCAACTAGGCCCGTGAGGCACAACTGCTGAAGTCCGCGCGCCTGGAGCCCGTGCTCCGCAACAAGAGAAGCCACGACAGTGATAGGCCCGCACACCGCGATGAGGAGTGGCCCCCGCTCGCCACAACTGGAGAGGGCCCGCACGCAGAAACGAGGACCCAACAACACAGCCAAAAATAAATAAATAAATTTTAAAAAAAAAATAAAAAAATCACATGTGGTGTACCTTTACTGCTTCACCTGCTACCAAGAGGCACACCTTGGGTTCCAACTGTGAAACCCACACGCTCAGCAACGCAGCCCAGACCTCAGTCTCCGACGCATTCCAGACACCACCTGTGGGACTCAAAGACGAGCTGCCACCCGTCACTGCCAAGAATGGAAAGAAGCAAACTGAACTCACTGACACCTCAGAGCTCCTTCTACAACGATTTTATTATAAATATGTTCTTTTGGAATAAACAAATACTGCATTCAAGACTATTGGCAAACTTGTTCTAAGGTAATGAAAGGGAAAATGGAACCAGGAACCACTTAGAAGTAGAGATAAATAGCAAAGACACCTGCATGCCACGCTGAGCGCCTTTCCCCCAAGAAGTAACAGGAGGTTAACAGGGGACATAACATTTCTCATTAGCCCATTAATGAAAATAAGCTTCGAGTTTGGTAATTTGCACTAGTTCTGTAAACTGAACTGCTCCTGTCCTTGGTCCTAAGAAGTAGAATGGGAAGACGGTCAGTCTTCAGATCCCAGCGTCAACAAGGAAGATCTTGACTTTGTAACTCTGCTCTCAGACAAAACTGTTCACTACTTGCCAGGAGTGATGTCAGAGTAGTCCTTCAGCACCCCGGCCAAGTGCTCATTGTGAGTTTTAAACCGTCGTTTTTTCTGTGAAGCTGGCTTTTTCCTTCTCTGAATAGGAGCCTACAGGAAAAGGTAAAGACAGTTAGAAACAACGGCTACTCAGAGCGGTAATATGGGGAGGATTTACAAAAGATGCCCCAGAAACCAGCAGCAAAGAGATGCAGGGTTTGTGACCTTTTTTCTGTTCTGCAGCCCAGCCTCACACACACCAATCCACACAATCCTGGTTCAAAAACACAAACCAGGGCTTTCTGTTACAGTGAAGTGCATACCTCCACCTGGAATAAATGGGCTGGCACGAAAACTAACCAGAACTATTGTAGGCACGAAGTGGATAAAAAGAGAGGCAGTAAATCTGTTTTGTTTTTCATCTATGTTATCAGGTTTAAAATTTTATCCACCATTAATTACCAATAAAACAAAGACCTGAAGCAAATACAGCAAAATATAGAGATATGGGCAAATTAGGAAGTGGATGAACACAGAAAGATTTGTTAAATATTATCCTCTGTTCTTCACTGTATACTTGAAATCCTAATATCACATAATATTAACCAACTAAGCAATGACAGGAAACCATGAAGTGCTGCAATCACACTAATTCTTGGAGATCACTGGCAATGAATTTTCCCTTTTAAAGGAGTCCTAAAACTTCACTGAATAAAACACAAAGTCACAAACAAGGCAAGCTACAAGGCATGATGGTGGACAAGGGAAGGAGGGTGTTAGTGAAATATTTCTCATCCTGGCTTTGTCCCTGGACTGCAGAGAGCTGGTTAGCTGGTACAAGGAATTCACGGGTCTTCATTCAATTACAAATCCCTCCAATGAGCAGGATTTGGGGGCTGTAAGGACAGTAATATCTGGTTCTTAAGGGATCTGAAAGTCAACAAGGATAATTCAATGTGATCAGGACTCAGGCAAAGCCAGGCACCGAGACCACTGGGCTCCGGGAGCAAGAGGGGTTGGGGGGTGGGATGAAGATCATAAAGGCCAGACGATGAAGCAAGCCCCTGGCAGAAACTGGGAGGACAACACGTGGGCACCACGCATCCTATGGCTGGAGCTTAAGAGCAGGCACTGACTGCCGGACAGCGGCTGGAGCGGGGAGGCTCTCACATACCTGGCGAGCAGCACCTGAGGGCAAAGAGATCCGCTGGCCCTCAATACACCGGACACGATCTGAATGCACCTGACCAAGGTCACGGGATTAGGACACAGAAAAAACAGGAAGGGAGAACTACCTACCTACCTGCTCTTCCGAGAGCTGCACAGGAAGCAGGCTAACAGTTCAAAGAGCAGAGAATTACATTTTCTTCTAGAGAGTACATACCACTTTCTTTGGTCCAGATTCCTGCATGGAAGAAATACCCTGTCGCTTCAGATACTCTTCAATTTTCTCCTCATCCATTGAATCCACAGTGACACTCCTCCACAGTTTCTGAAACTCTGTGCCAACAAGACAGTAGTTACTGTACAATAGATGTTTACAAGCTATAACATCTCAGTGTGATCGAAATCAGGCTTCAATATTATCTCCTCTGATCTCAATTAGCACATGTGAGATTTCATTGTAAAAACAAAGGAAGACAGGAACGTTCAGATGCTGGACACAGAGCAGCAGGAGGGCCTGGGAACACGAACTGCATCCCTACAGACCAGATCAGCACTGCTCTATTTTTAGAGCCTATAAATGAAGGGCCATGTGATTGAGCCTCCCAGCTTTCCTGGGAAGAAACGCAGTTGACCCTCTCCTTTAATTCCAGAAATCAGTTCTCCATTGAAATAGTTCAAATTCCTGATCATCTCTCATGAGCTCAGTATACCCCACTTCCTCTCCTACAGGAGAAGAGAAACACACAGGGAGATGAGGAACCAAAGTTTTATACGGACTGAGGAGTTACAACAGCTTATTTGCAAAAAAGGCCTTTTGAAATCAAATAAATGGGGGATGGGTGACGAAGAGGTCATGAGAGCAAGGGGACGAATACTGAGACAGTGACACTGTCCCACATGCCCTGGAAGACAGAGGAGAAAGGCCTTCCATCCAGCCTACCCCTTGTTCTCAGAGACCCCGGCCCCTCTGCCACACCACCATTTCTGCAACCAAAAGAGATCATAATTGGGACATGTCCAGAATTAAACTCGTATGCATCTTAAATTCTGTCCCTAAAGACAGGCTCAAATAACCAGGTTTCACTTCATTATTAACATCTACTTTCCAACACACAAAAAATGTCTTATGATGGCAAATCATAAGACATTTGTACTCTGGATGGTGAAAAAGGAGAGTTCGCTGGGTGCCCTGAGGCTGGGGCTGGGCCTCCTGCTCACCAGAGACCTCACACACGACACCACCTACCCCCATCCCCACCCTCCTCCCCGGCAAGGCATCCCAGAGGCCTAATCCAGGTGGCGCCGGCACCGCCCCCTGCCTTACTTTCAGGTAAAAAGTGAGAATGGAGAGTGGTCCATTCACAAGCTGTAAACAAAGTAGGCATGTGATACTGTGCTGGACCAGACTGTTCTCCTCTTTCCTATTTCAATACGTATTACATGAAGCAAATGACGCTCTAACAGCTGGGGCTCCAGTGATACTTAGGAAATCTGTTTTCTGCCACAGACTGAAAAGCTTTTTGCTGACGGTGACCAAATGCAAAAGTGACAATCTACTACAAAGAATTCAACCTGGGCACAAAGTTATTTCAATCCAAAACATCTCTAAATAAAAAAAAATTTTAATTTCTTTCAATACATTAGGAGCTCTTTTTCCTATATGCTCCCTGAACTTTCATTTGCATAGATTACAGAAACCAGTTAACAGATGACAATCAATTGTTTGCATGACTTTCTCAGCCCCTTGAAGGGCTACAAGCTCCTCGGGAGCGGATATTCTATTTCATAAGTTTCCTACTATGGTAGGCACTGAATTTAGCACATCCTCAACAATTTGATCACTGAACGTATGAAATGTTATTCTCTGGGCATCACAGAGTATCTCTTTTCTTTTTACATTTTTTAAACTTTTTTATTTTAAAATAATTTTACATTGACAGAAGAGTTGCAACATTAGAACACAGAACTCCGGTACAGGCTTTGCCCAGCTTTCCCTAATGTTAACATTGTATATGATCTTAGTAAAATTATCTAAACTAGTAATACAAGCCTATTAACTAATCTACAGACCTTATTCACATGTCACCAGTTTTAGCACTTGCGTCCCCGTCCTGGTCGACCTGGTCCGGCACCCCACCCGGGATCCCACTGTGTTTAGCTGCCGTGTCTCCTTGCTCCAGGCTCTAAGTGTGCCCAGTGTCTCCTCATCTCTCAGGACCATGACACTTCTGAGGAGTTTCTGTAGTTATTTTATACAACGGCCCTCAATGTGCGGTTGTCTGCTATTTCCTTGTGATTAAATTGAGGTTATACATTTTGGGCAAGAACATCACAGAGAAGACATTGTGCCCTTCTCAGGACCTAACATCAAGGGTCCATGTTGTTCACATGTCCTATTACTGGGGCTGTTAGAATGATCACTGGTTAAGGTGGTGTCTGTCAGATTTCTCCACCATGAAGCTGTTATTTTTCCCTTTGTAATTAATAAGCACCCTGTGGGGAGATCTGAGACTATGCCTAAACACCCTGTTTCTCAGCACACGTTAGCTCACTAATTTCAGCATCCATTGATGGCTCGTGCCTACAACAACTGATACTTGTGGGTTTGCCTAATGGCATGTTACTTCCATGATTCCTTTCATACGTATGGATTAGAATTCTACTATAAGGAAGACTACTGAATAAATGGATTGAATTCTCGATCCAATCTATTTATTCAATTGTTAACTTAGTATGGATTCATGGATATTTATTTTATTTCATGGATTATAACTCATTACTATCATTATTTATTTTCTTGTTCAAATATCCTGGCTTTGGTCATTGAGTCGCTTCAAATTGTCCCTGGCTCTTTCTGACTTGCTTCCCTTTTTTGTTGTTTGGGGGTTTTTTGAGCATTCTCTTACTTTCTGGTACCAAAACATGTTCCAAGCTCATCTTGCGTTTCCCCAAACTTGGAATCAACTCTTTGCCAAGGAGTCCTGACTCCTTTTACTGGAGAATGGTATTTAGAAACCAAGATCTAGGCATCCTAGTCTCCTTCCTCTAAGATCAGGAACAAGACAAGGTTTGTCCAATATCACAACTATTATTCAACATAGTATTGGAAGTTTTAGCCACAGCAGTCAGAGAAGAAAAAGAAATAAAAGGAATCCAAATCGGAAAAGAAGAAGTAAAGTGGTCACTGTTTGCAGATGACATGATACTATACATAGAGAATCCTAAACATGCCACCAGAAAACTACTAGAGCTAATCAATGAATCTGGTAAAGTAGCAGGATACAAAATTAATGCACAGAAATCTCTTGCATTCCTATACACTAATGATGAAAAATCTGAAAGAGAAATTAAGGAAACACTCCCATTTACCACTGCAACAAAAAAAATTAAATACCTAGGAATAAACCTACCTAAAGAGACAAAAAGGACCTGTATGCAGAAAACTATAAGACACTGATGAAAGAAATTAAAGATGATACTAACAGATGGAGAGATATACCATGTTCTTGGATTGGAAGAATCAACACTGTGAAAATGACTATACTACCGAAAGCAATAAACAGATTCAATGCAATCCCTATCAAACTACCAATGGCATTTTTCACAGCACTAAAACAAAAAATTTCACAATTTGTAAGGAAACACAAAAGACCCCGAATGGCCAAAGCAATCTTGAGAAAGAAAAATGGAGCTGCAGGAATCAGGCTTCCAGACTTCAGACTATACTACAAAGTGACAGTAATCAAGACAAGATGGTACTGGCACAAAAAACAGAAATATAGATCAATGGAACAGGACAGAAAGCCCAGAGATAAACCCACGCACATATGGTCACCTTATTTTTGATAAAGGAGGGAAGAATATACAATGGAGAAAAGACAGCCTCTTCAATAAGTGGTGCTGGGAAAACTGGACAGCTACCTGTAAAAGAATGAAATTAGAACACTCCCTAACACCACACACAAAAATAAACTCAAAATGGATTAAAGACCTAAATCTAAGGCCAAACACTATAAAACTCTTAGAGGAAGACATAGGCAGAACACTCTATGTCATAAATCACAGCAAGATTCTTTTTTGACCCACTTCCTAGAGAAACGGAAATAAAAACAAAAATAAATGAGACCTAATGAAACTTAACAGCTTTTGCACGGCAAAGGAAACCATAAACAAGATGAAAAGACAACCCTCAAAATGGGAGAAAATATTTGCAAATGAAGCAACTGACAAAGGATTAATCTCCAAAATTTACAAGCTGCTCATACAGCTCAATACCAAAAAAACGAACACCCCAATCCAAAAATGGGCAGAACACCTAAACAGACATTTCTCCAAAGAAGATATACAGATTGCCAACAAATACATGAAAGAATGCTCAACATCACTAATCATTAGAGAAATGCAAATCAAAACTACAATGAGGTATCACCTCACACCAGTCAGAATGACCATCATCAAAAAATCTACAGACAATAAATGCTGGAGAGGGTGTGGTGAAAAGGGAACCCTCTTGCACTGTTGGTGGGAATGTAAATTGATACAGCCACTATGGAGAACAGTATGGAGGTTCCTTAAAAAACTAAAAATAGAAGTGCCATATGCCCCAGCAATCCCACTACTGGGCATATACCTGAGAAAACCATAATTCAAAAAAAGTCATGTACCACAATGTTCACTGCAGCTCTATTTACAATAGCCAGGACATGGAAGCAACCTAAGTGTCCATCGACAGATGAATGGATAAAGAAGATGTGGCACATATATACAATGGAATATTACCCAGCCATAAAAAGAAACGAAATTTGAGTTATCTGTAGTGAGGTGGATGGACCTAGAGTCTGTCATACAGAGTGAAGTAAGTAAGAAAGAGAAAAACGAATAGCATATGCTAATACATATATATGGAATCTTAAAAAAAAAAAATGGTTCTGAAGAACCTAGGGACAAGACAGAAATAAAGACGCAGACGTAGAGAATGGACTTGAGGACACGGGGAGGGGGAAGGGTAAGCTGAGACGAAGTGAAAGAGTAGCACTGACATATATACACTACCAAATGAAAAACAGATCGCTAGTGGGAAGCAGCCGCATAGCACAGGGAGATCAACTTGGTGCTTTGTGACCACCTAGACGGGTGGGATAGGGAGGGTGGGAGGGAGATGCAAGAGGGAGGGGATATGGGGATATATGTATACATACAGCTGATTCACTTTTATTTTTCGAATTTTTGAATTTTATTTATTTCTTTATACAGCAGGTTCTTATTAGTTACCCATTTTATACATATTAGTGTATACATGTCAAGCGCAATCTCCCAATTCATCCCACCACCAACCCCCCCACCACCACTTCCCCCCCTTGGTGTCCACACGTTTGTTCTCTACATCTGTGTCTCTATTTCTGCCCTGCAAACCAGTTCATCTGTACCATTTTTCAAGGTTCCACATATATGAGTTAATATACAATATTTGTTGTTCCCTTTCTGACTTACTTCACTCTGTATGACAGTCTCTAAATCCATCCACGTCTCTACAAATGACCCAATTTCATTCCTTTTTATGGCTGAGTAATATTCCATTGTAGATATGTACCACATCTTCTTTATCCATTCGTCTGTCAATGGGCATTTAGGTTGATTCCATGACCTGGCTATTGTAAATAGTGCTGCAATGAACATTGGGGTGCATGTGTCTTTTTGAATTATGGTTTTCTCTGGGTATATGCCCAGTAGTGGGATTGCTGGGTCGTACGGTAGTTCTATTTTTAGTTTTTTAAGGAACCTCCATACTGTTCTCCATAGTGGCTGTATCAATTTACATTCCTACCAAGAGTGCAGGAGGGTTCCCTTTTCGCCACACCCTCTCCAGCATTTGTTGTTTGTAGATTTTCTGATGATGTCTGTTCTAACTAGTGTGAGGTGATACCTCATTGCAGTTTTGATTTGCATTTCTCTAATAATTAGTGATGTTGAGCAGCTTTTCATGTGCTTCTTGGCCATCTGTATGTCTTCTTTGGAGAAATGTCTATTTAGGTCTTCTGCCCATTTCTCAATTGGGTTGTTTGTTTTTTTAATATTGAGCTGCATGAGCTGTTTATATTTTGGACATTAATCCTTTGTCCGTTCATTCATTTGCAAATATTTTCTCCCATTCTGAGGGTTATCTTTTCATCTTGTTTGTAGTTTCCTTTGCTTTGCAAAAGCTTTTAAGTTTCATTAGGTCCCATTTGTTTATTTTGGTTTTTATTTCCATTACTCTAGGAGGTGGATCAAAAAAGATCTTGCTATGATTTATGTCAAAGAGTGTTCTTCCTATGTTTTTCTCTAAGAGTTTTATAGTGTCCAGTCTTACATTTAGGTCTCTAATCCATTTTGACTTTATTTTTGTGCATGGTGTTAGGGAGTCTTCTAATTTCATTCTTTTACCTGCTGTCCAGGTTTCCCAGCACCACTTATTGAAGAGACTGTCTTTTCTCCTATATCCTTGCCTCCTTTGTCATAGACTGGTTGACCACAGGTGCTTATCTCTGGGCTTTCTATCCTGTTCCATTGATCTATATCTCCATTTTTTGTGCCAGTACCATATTGTCTTGATTACTGTAGCTTTGTAGTACAGTCTGAAGTCAGGGAGTCTGATTCTTCCAGCTCTGTTTTTTTCCCTCAAGACTGCTTTGGCTATTCAGGGTCTTTTGTGTCTCCATACAAATTTTAAGATTTTTTGTTCTAGTTCTGTAAAAAAAAAAAAATGCCACTGGTAATTTGATAGGGATTGCATTGAATCTGTGGATTGCTTTGGGTAGTACAGTCATTTTCACAATATTGATTCTTCCAATCCAAAAACATGGTATATCTCTCCATCTGTTGGTATCATCTTTAATTTCTTTCATCAGTGTCTTATAGTTTTCTGCATACAAGTCTTTTTGTCTCCTTAGGTAGGTTTATTCCTAGGTATTTTATTCTTTTTGTTGCAATGGTAAATGGGAGTGTTTCCTTAATTTCTCTTTCAGAGTTTTCATCATTAGTGTTTAGGAATGCAAGAGATTTCTGTGCATTAATTTTGTATCCTGCTACTTTACCAGATTCATTGATTAGCTCTAGTAGTTTTCTGGTGGCATGTTTAGGATTCTCTATGTATAGTATCGTGTCATCTGCAAAGAGTGACAGTTTTATTTCTTCTTTTCCAATTTGGATTCCTTTTATTTCTTTTTCTTCTCTGATTGCTATGGCTAGGACTTCCACAACTATGTTGAATAACAGTGGCGAGAGTGGACATCCTTGTCTTGTTCCTGGTCTTAGAGGAAATGCTTTCAGTTTTTCACCACTGAGAATGATGTTTGCTGTGGGTTTGTCATATGTGGCCTTTATTATGTTGAGGTAGGTTCCCTCTATGCCCACTTTCTGGAGAGTTTTTATCATAAATCGGTGTTGAATTTTGTCAAAAGCTTTTTCTGCATCTATTGAGATGATCATATGGTTTTATTCTTCAATTTGTTAATATGATGTATCACATTGATTGATTTGCATATACTGAAGAATACTTGCATCTGTGGGATAAATCCCACTTGATCATAGTGTATGATCCTTTTAATGTGTTGTTGGATTCTGTTTGCTAGTGTTCTGTTGAGGATTTTTGCATCTATGTTCATCAGTGATATTGATCTGTAATTTTTTTTTGTAGTATCTTTGTCTGGTTTTGGTATCAGGGTGATGGTGGCCTCATAGAATGAGTTTGGGAGTGTTCCTTCCTATGCAATTTTTTGGAAGAGTTTGAGAAGGATGGGTGTTAGCTCTTCTCTAGATGTTTGATAGAATTCACCTGTGAAGCCATCTGGTCATGGACTTTCGTTTGTTGGAAGATTTTTAATCACAGTGTCAATTTCATTACTTGTGATTCGTCTGTTCATATTTTCTGTTTCTTCCTGGTTCAGTCTTGGAAGGTTATACCTTTCTAAGAATTTGTCCATTTCTTCCAGGTTGTCCATTTTATTGGCATACAGTTGCTTGTAGTAGTCTCTTAGGATGCTTTGTATTTCTGTATGTCTGTTGTAACTTCTCCTTTTTCATTTCTAATTCTATTGATTTGAGTCCTCTCCCTCTTTTTCTTGATGAGTCTGGCTAATCGTTCATCAATTTTGTTTATCTTCTCAAAGAACCAGGTTTTAGTTTTATTGATCTTTGCTATTGTTTTCTTTGTTTCTATTTCATTTATGTCTGCTCTGATCTTTATGATTTCTTTCCTTCTGCTAACTTTGGGTTTTGTTTGTTCTTCTTTCTCTAGTTCCTTTAGGTGTAAGGTTAGAATGTTTGAGATTTTTCTTGTTTCTTGAGGTAGGCTTGTATAGCTATAAACTTTCCTCTTAGAACTGCTTTTGCTGCATCCCATAGGTTTTGGATTGTCATGTTTTCACTGTCATTTGTCTCTAGGTATTTTTTGATTTTCTCTTTGATTTCTTCAGTGATCTCTTGGTTATTTATTAACGTATTGTTTAGCCGCCACGTGATTGTGTTTTTTACGTTTTTTCCCCTGTAATTCATTTCTAATCTCATAGTGTTGTAGTCAGAAAAGATGCTTGATATGATTTCAACTTTTCTTAAATTTACTGAGGCTTGATTTGTGACCCAAGATGTGATCTATCCTGGAGAATGTTCCATGAGAACTTGAGGAGAAAGTGTAATCTGCTGTTTTTGGATGGAATGTCCTACAAATATCAATTAAATCTATCTGGTCTATTGTGTCATTTAAAGCTTGTGTTTCCTTATTACTTTTCTGTTTGGATGATCTGTACATTGGTGTAAGTGAGGTGTTAAAGTCCCCCACTATTACTGTGTTACTGTCAATTTCCTCTTTTATAGCTGTTAGCAGTTGCCTTATGTATTGAGGGGCTCCTATGTTGGGTGCATATATATTTATAATTGTTATATCTTCTTCTTGGATTGATCCCTTGATCATTGTGTAGTGTCCTTCCTTGTCTCTTGTAACATTCTTTATTTTAAAGTCTATTTTATCTGATATGAGTATTGCTACTCCAGCTTTCTTTTGATTTCCGTTTGCATGGAATATCTTTTTCCATTCCCTCACTTTCAGTGTGTATGTGTCCCTAGGTCTGAAGTGGGTCTCTTATATATGGGTCTTGCTTTTGTATCCATTCAGTGAGCCTGTGTCTTTTGGTTGGAGCATTTAATCCATTCACGTTTAAGGTAATCATCGATATGGTATGTTCCTATTACCATTTTCTTAGTTGTTACGGGTTTGTTTTTGTAGGTCCTTTTCTTCTCTTGTGTTTCTCACTTAGAGAAGTTCCTTTAGCATTTGCTGTAGAGCTGGTCTGGTGGTGCTGAATTCTCTTAGTTTTTGCTTGTCTGTAAAGCTTTTGATTTCGTTGAATCTGAATGAGATCCTTGCCGGGTAGAGTAATCTTGGTTGTATGTTCTTCCCTTTCATCACTTTAAATATATCATGCCACTCCCTTCTGGCTTGTAGAGTTTCTGCTGAGAACTCAGCTGTTAACCTTATGGGAGTTCCCTTGTACACTATTTGTCATTTTTCCCTTATTGCTTTCAATAATTTTTGTCTTTAATTTTTGTCAATTTGATTACTATGTGTCTCGGTGTGTTTCTCCTTGGGTTTCTCCTGCCTGGGCCTCTCTGCGCATCCTGGACTTGGGTGGCTATTTCCTTTCCCATGTTAGGGAAGTGTTCGACTATAATCTCTTCAAATATTTTCTCGGGTCCTTTCTCTCTCTCTTCTCCTTCTGGGACCCCTATAATGCGAATGCTGTTGCGTTTAGTGTTGTCCCAAAGGTCTCTCAGGCTGTCTTCATTTCTTTTCATTCTTTTTTCTTTATCCTGTTCCATGTCAGTGAATTCCACCATTCTGCCTTCCAGGTCACTTATCCGTTCTTCTGCTATTGATTCCTTCTCATGTATTTTTCATTTCAGTTATTGTACTGTTCATCTTTGTTTGTTCTTTAATTCTTCTAGGTCTTTGTTAAACATTTCTTGCAACTTTTTGATCTTTGCCTCCATTCTTTTTCCAAGGTCCTGGATCATCTTCACTATCATTATTCTGAATTCTTTTTCTGGAAGGTTTCCTATCTCCACTTCATTTAGTTGTTTTTCTGGGGGTTCATCTTGTTCCTTCAGCTGGTACATAGCCCTCTGCCTTTTCATCTTGTCTATCTTTCTGTGAATGTGGTTTTTGTTCCACAGGATGCAGGATTGTAGTTCTTCTTGCTTCTGCTGTCTGCCCTCCTGATTCACTTTGTTATACAGCAGCAACTAACACAACAATGTAAAGCAATTATACTCCAAAAAAGATATTAAAGAAATAAATAAAAAATAAACAAATGAGACCTAATTAAACTTAAAAGATTTTGCACAGCCAAGGAAACCACTGACAAAACGAAAAGACAACATACCAAGTGGGAAAAAATACTTGCAAATAATATGACAGATAAGGGGTTGATATCCAAAATATACAAATCGTTCATACAACTCTATCAACTCAATATCAAAAAAATAAACAACCTGATTAAAAAATGAGCAGAAGCTTGAATAGACATTTTTCCAAAGAAGACATACAGGTGGCCAACAGGCACATGAAAAGATGCTCAACATCTCTAATCGTCAGGAAAATACAAATAAAAAATACAATAAGATATAACCTCACACCTGTCAGAATGGCTGTCATCAAAAGATGACAAATAACAAATGTTGTTAAGGATGTGGAGAAAAGGGAACCCTTGTACGCTGTTGGCGAGAATGTAACTTGGCGCAGCCACTATGGAAAACAGTATGAAGGTTCCTCAAATAACTAAAAATATAACTACCATGTGACCCAACAATTCCACTCCTGGGTATATATCCAAAGAAAATGAAACACTAATTCAAAAAGATATGTGCACCCCGATAGTCACAGCAGCACTATTTACAATAGCCAAGATATGGAAGCAACCTAAGTGTCCATCAGCAGATGAATAAAGAAGATGTGGTACATATATACAATGGAATACTACTCAGCCACAAAAAGAATGAAATAATGCCATTTGCAACCACATGGATGGACCTGGAGGGTATTGTGCTAAATGAAGTAAGACAAAGAGAAAGACAAATACTGTATGATATCACTTATATGTGAAATCTAAAAAAATAAAACGAGTGAATATAAGAAAACAGAAACAGACCCACAGATATAGAGAACAAACTAGTGGTTACCAGTGGGGGGAGGTAAGAGGAGAGGGGCAAGCTGGGGGGATGGGATTAAGAGATACAAAAACTACTGTATATAAAATAGATAAGCAACAAGGATATGTTGTATAGCACAGAAAAAAAATTCTATAATAAAAAAATTTTTTTAATAGGTAAAGAATTTAATCAGACATTTCTCAAAAGATAATATACATGTATAACTGAATCACTTTGCTGTACACCTGAAACTAACACAACAGTGTAAATCAACTATACTCCAATATAAAAATAAAAATTTTTTAATAAATAAAAATTTTAAAAATAAAAAAAGACAATATACAAATGGCCATTAAGCAAAAAGATGCTCATCATTAAGGAAATGTAAATCAAAACTACGATAAGATACCATTTCACACCCAGTACGACAGCTAAAATCAGTGTTAGCAATGATGTGGAGAAACTGGAACCCTCATGCACTGCTGGTGGGAATGTAAAATGATGTAGCCACTTTGCAAAACAGTATGGCAATTGCTCAAAAGTTAGCCATTGGAATTACCATATGATCCAGCAATTCCACTCCTAGGTATGTACTTAAGAGAAATGAAAAATTATTTCCACACAAAAACTTGTACATGAATGTTCATAGTACCATTATTCACAATAGCCAAAAAGTAGAAACAAGTCAAATGCCCATCAACTGATGAATGGATGAATAAAATGTTGTATATCCATAATGTAATGTCCTTTTTTAATGTAACCATTTAATGCTCTATTTCCCTTTAAGCACTGCTGTAGCTGCATCCCATGAATTTTGGTATCTTGTGCTTTCACTTTCATTTAATTCAACATACTTTTTTACTTCCCTTGTGATTTCCTCCTTGAACCACGAGTTATTTAAAAGTGTTATTTCCAAATACTTTGGAGTATTTCCAAATATATCTCTGATTTCTAGCCTAATTCCATTATGATCCAAGCACATCTTTTATATGCTTTCAATTCTTTTAAATTCATTAAGGTTTTGTGGCCTAGAATACCATCTGTCTTGGTGAATATCCCATGTACAATGGAAAACATATGTATTCTGTTTTTGGGTAGTCTTGTTTTATAAATATCAATGAGGTCAAGTTGGTTGATAGTATTGTTTAAGACTTTCATATCCTTATTAATTTTCCATCTATTTGTTCAATCAATTATTGAGAGAGCAGTGCTGTGAAATTCAATCTTAATTGTGGGTTTGTCTATTTCTCCTTTCAGTTATAGCTGTATTTTTAATATATTTATTTACTTATTTTGGCTGCACCAGGTCTTAGCTGCAGCACATGGGATCTTTAGTTGCAGCATGCATGCGGGACCTAGTTCCCCCACCAGGGATCAAACCTGGGTCCCCTGCATTGGGAGTGCGGAGTCTCACCCACTGGACTACCAGGGAAGTCCTGTATCTACTTTTAACTCATGTATTTTAAAGCTCTGTTGTTAAATATACATATATTTAGGACTATTATATATCCTTGGAGAAGTGAACCCTTTATCATTATGTAATGTTCCTCTTTATCCTCGGTAATTTTCTCTGTTCTGAAGACTACTTTGCCTGATACTAATACTCTAGCTTTCTTTTGATTAGTGTTTGCATGATACATCATTTTATATTCTTTTACTTTTAACCCACGTTTTTATAAAGTTTCTCATAGACAGCGTATACTAGGGTCTTGCATTTGCATCCAATCTGAAAATCTGTCTTATGTTTAGGCAATTTACATCTATCTCAATTAGTATGTTTAGATGATTTTACAGTGAAAAGTATGTTATATGATTTTGTATGTTTAGACAGATGAAAATCTGTCTTAGTATGTTTAGATGATTTACATTTAACATAATTATCACTTAATGTGGTTGGAATAAAATCTATCATCTTGCTCACTGTTTCTATTTGTTTCATCTACTCCCTTTTTCCTTCTGTTCCTGTGCTCATCTGGATTAACTAAATATATTTTTATGATTCCATTTTCTATTATTGTCTTATTACTTATAGTTTTCTTTATGGAGCTATATGTAATTGATATATAACACCATATTAATTTTAGATGTATAACATAATGATATGATACATGTATATATTGTGAAAAGATTACCACAGTAAGTTCAGTTAACATAAATCGCCTCACATAGTGATAATCCTTTTTCTTGTGAACCTACTCTCTTAGCAGCTTTCAACTATACAATATAGTACTGTTAACTATACTTTTTTTTTTTAATGGTTTCAGTGGTTGTCCTAGGGTTTACAATACACATCTTTAGCTAACCAGAGCCTAACTTCAAGTAAATTATACCAGATCATATGTAAAGATGTTATAATAGTATATTCCCTCCTGACCTTTGAGCTACTGTCATAAATTTTACTTTTACATATGCTCTAAACACAAATTCATGTCTAATATTTCTGCTTCATAGTCAGCTATCTTTCAGAGTGATTAAAATTTTTAATTAAGAATTTTAATTAGACAAACATGAATTTTATATTTACTTTCATTTATTCCATTTACAGCACACTTACTTCCTTGTATAGATCCAAGTTTCTGTCTAGTATCACATCCCCTCTGCTTGAAGAACTTCCTTCAGGGATTTCTGGTAATGCAGGTCTGATGACAGTGAATTCTCTCAGTTTCTGTGATACTGAAGAGAATATTCCTCTGAGAGAGTATTTATCCTTCGTTTTTTAAAGATTACTTTTGCTGGGTACAGAATTCTGTGTTGAAAACTTCTTCCCTTTTAGTGCTTTAAAGATGTCACTGCACTGTGTTTTGGTTTGCACAGGGTCAAATGACAAGTCTGCTATAATTCTTTTTTCCTCTGTAATGAGCTTTTTCCTCTGACTACTTCAATATTTTCTCTTCACCTTCAGTTTTTGGCAGTTTGAAAATGATATGCTTAGGTGTTTTTTCTGTCATTTGTTTCTTTGGGGGGATTATCTTGCCTCATGTTCTCTGAGCTTCCTGGACCTCTGATTTGGTGTCTATCATTAATTTTACAAAATACTTAGCCATTATTTCTTCTCTCCCATTCTCTTTCTCTTCTCCTTCTGAGATTTTAATTATAAATTCAGACCATTTGATGTTATCTCACAGCTAATGGAGGCTCTACTGTATTTCTTCACATTTGTCTCTCTGCATTTCAGTTTAATTTGTACTGGCCTATCTTGCAGTTTACAGATTCTTTCCTTGGCTATGCCAAGTTGACTAATGAGCTTACTAAAGGCATTTTTTGTCTCTGTTACTGTGCTTTTCATTTCTAGAATTTTCATTTGATTTTCTTATCATGTCTATCTCTCTGATGAAATATCCTACCTGATCATGCATGCTGTCTGCCTTTTCTACTGGAGGCCTTAACATATCAACCAGTGTTATTTTAAATTCCATGTCTGACAGTTCCAGTATCTGTGTCCTAAGAATTTGGTTCTGTAAATTCCCTTGTCTCAAAAGTGCTTTGCTTTTCCTTGCTTCTTTTTATGCCTCATAATTTTTTTGAAAGCAGGATATCCTCTGTAGGACAGCTGAGACTGAGGTAAATAGTTTTTGTGCTGGGAAATGGGCACGCCTTTCCTTCTGCTAGGCCTTCAGCGTGTGGAGGTAGAGGCATTCTATTGTCAGAATGTGAACTTGGTTTGGAATCTGTTGCTGCTATGGTTACCCACAATGCACCACAGGCTCCAAATGCCTCCAGCCATACCTTGTGTTTAGGGTAGAGACTGCTTTGCCAGAGGGTTTTTCCTCAGTGTCTGCTCAACCTGCTCTTTTAGGTCTTCCCTATGCTGCACCTTGGATGGTCTGTCAGCCTCCATGCTCTTGCGACTCTCACGGAATTCCACTGCTACCTGTTACTCCTAATCTGTCAGCCTGTATGGGGGTGGGTGGGAGTTCTCTGATATTCCGATTAAGCCTCAGCTTCATTTAGACAAGCCCTATGTTCCGAGGTGTCTGGGGGTAGCCTTCTCAGTGTTCCTGACCCGCCCCCTCTGCCAAAGTTCTGGGCCCAGCATGTATTCCTCCCTTCCCCAGGTAGAGGGTGTTTCTTTCTTTTCTCCTCACAGGAGTTGAAGGCTTCTGTCTCATGGGAGACAGGGAGGAAGGAGAAGCCAGACAGGGCTTCATGTCTCTTCTGAAGCGTCTACTGCTCCCCTCCTCCACACCTGCCCCATAATGCCAGTATCCCCACCCTGGCCTCTGCTTTGTAAGCAGCGAGGGCAGTCTGCGGAGAAGAGCCTGTGAGTGGGTGCGAACTCCCATGTGTCTGCGGCCCCCAGGGGTTCTACGCTCGCTTGCTAGTCCACACGAAGCGTTTAGCAGGTCATTAAACATCTTCGCTGAATTCTTCTGAGAAGTGTTCATGTTCCCTGTGCCAGGCAGACACGTGTTTGCACCCCACCTCTTCTTGGAGGCGCCTGCCTTTCCTTCGATTCCAGGTTAGGTGGTTGCTCTGCAACCTCAGCTCTCTGATGGCGTCAAGAAAACGGCAACTCTGCAGCTGCCCAGGGTTTGCTGTCGCTGCAAGAGCGGGAACAGCGCTCTCCCCAGTTTTCGCTAAGTGAAAGCTACAAGCCCCCAACTATCTACCTCTTAGCCAAGCTTTGAGAACAATGTGACTAACATGGCTAGCTCTGCTCACATCAGGCATATATGAGAGAAAATAGCTTCAGGCCAAACTTCCGCGTCAGCAACAAAAACATCTAATTCCAAAAAGGCACACAAAATTATTTTAAAATGTACACCATATCAGGGAATTTACAGGTCAGATTTACATAGCTGCTGAAGGAATTATGTCACACACAATAGTTCTGACATTTTAAATATGACGTTAAATTCTAACTATCAACTTGTAAAAATTGTATTCACTATTTAGAATAAGTAATACGTGATATAACTGTATAACAACTATACTGTGTACTTCTCTCTGTATAACAAAAAGGTAAGGAGAAAAAGATACATGTAATAAAAACACCTTTCACTCAGTGTTAAACTTCACTCAGTTCACTCTTTACCAAACCTCTGTGTTACCAGCATTGCAAAATTTCAGTTCCTTGAAGACTGAAACTACTTTCACTTTGTACCTGATGTGTACAGAGCTTATATACCTCAGGCCGCTTATGACACAATGACAGAGGCAATATGACAGGAATGGTCTGGAAAGCCAGTCTGTGTTACTGTACCACCAAAAAGAACATACAACACTATACATTTTCATAGTACAGTGGAATTGAAAGGACATTAAAACAAAATTTAACTACTTCCTTTTGCTAAAAGAAACATCACTTGAGCTGTATTCAGAGGAAAATACCTGAATAAAAATTCTTCAATGTCTTTGTTTCAATGAAACATTTCTACTTTAATCCATGGCTTTCCTTAGCTCAATGCTGTTGCAGTATTTAAATAATACATCTACTGTGTAAATGTATTACAGCTGTATAAATACTTAAGATGAACACTGGAAGGCAGGGCCTAATTTTAGAAACAGGATCTCACAAGATCCCAAATTTAATTACTTGTTAATGTTTGTAGGGACAGAAAATGCTCAGATTTACTGACAGAGGTACAAAGAGAAATAAACTGGTGTAAATTTTATAAAAATCACGGCAAGAAAATACAAATTAAAATCAAGATAATCTGTATTTTCTGTGAGGCCGGCAAAGTTAACTAAAAACATCTAGTGAGAGTAAAGAAATGGATACCTTCGCATATAAATTGGTCCCAAAAATTGGTGCAAACTTTAGGATGGGCATTAGGCAGGCTGTTGAAATTTTTTTCAAACATGCCTTATCTTTTGACCCGCCAATTATACTTTAAGAAAACTACAATAAGGAGATAATCAAGCAAGTGTACATATATTTATGTGCAAGGACTGAGCATTATTTATAATAGCATATAGCAAAAAAAATAAAACAAACACTAAGTTTCTCTTTGTGGAGCATAAGAAAAAGTGGTTTAAAGTATGTCCCTTAAAAAAAAAAAAAAAAAAAAAAGTATGTCCCTTAGTATGAGTGTGTTCCATGTTTGGTAATTGCAATCATTGTTGCTTTTGTTGTGGTCATCCATGTACAATGCTTGGTGTCAGTCTATTTATCTCTTGTAAAAATAAAATACAGTGTGTGTGTGTGAAAAAAATAAATAAAATAAAATACCACAAATCGAGTGGTTTATACAAGAAAAAAAAAAAAAAAGTATGTCCCTATCTGGAATACCACATAGCTATTAAAAAATGACCTAAAACAGCATCAGGGCCCCAGGGGAGTAGCTACTGGGAGGAGTCCTAGATTCTAAGGATAAAGCTGAAATTGCTGAAGCTTCCAGGCAGAAAAGAACAAGTTACCGGCAATGGGGGGTCAGTCAGATTGTCATCGGACTTCGTACAGGCACACCACCTAACAGTATGTCACTGCCACACATCAGCACTCCGACTGAACTGACTCTGCTTCTCTGCTACCTGTCTAACCAACTGCAAAACCACAGATCCACTGAGTTAATAACCAGACAGCTGAATAAAGTAACCAGATGAGTAAGATTAAAACACCTAATATTTTGGTACTATTTTATATTTTTAATGTTACTAATAATAGCTAACCTGCTGATACTATTATTCTTACTATGTGCCAGGTTCCATTCCAAGCTCTAAGCATTTTTATTTATATTAACTCATTTAATCCCCATAAGGACCACTGAAGTACAGATACCACTTTTCCTATTTTATAGATGAGGAATCTCAGACAGAGAGGGGTTAAGTATTACTAGGCAGTATCTTGCCTAAGCTAGTAAGGAGCAGAGCCAAGATTTAAACCTACAGATCGACTACTCAGACCATCCTCTTGACCACTGCATTTATATTGCCTCTAATGAATAAGATTCTGATTTAAGAAAATAAATACCTCTGTGAAATAAAACACATACCTAGGTCCAACTACTCTGGGTTCACTTATCTATTTAATTCTTTTTAATTACTACACAATAGACTTTCTCCTTACTTATGCTATATCTCATTTTTGGACATTTGCTTCTATCACAGATACAATGAAGGGTGAATCTTCAGTGTGACTGAAAGCTTGCCCACTCAACATTTCCTCTCTATAGCTAAGACTGCCACCTAGTGAGCTAAAACAAATAACTTGATCAGCGTAATTATTTTGAGAAATAAAATACAAAAAAAGACAGACAGGTGGACAGTGAGAAAGACAAATGTTAAGATATGCATCTGTGGGCTTTCCTGGTGGCGCAGTGGTTAAGAATCCGCCTGCCAATGCAGGGGACACGGGTTCAAGCCCTGGTCCAGGAAGATCCCACATGCCACGGAGCAACTAAGTCCGTGAGCCACAACTACTGAGCCTGCGTGCCACAACTACTGAAGCCCGCGCACCTAGAGCCCGTGCTCTGCAACGAGAAGCCACCGCAGTGAGAAGCCCGCACACCACAATGAAGAGTAGCCCCCGCTCGCCACAACTAGAGAAAGCCCATGTGTAACAGCAAAGACCCAACACAGCCATAAATAAATAAATAAATTTATATATATAAAAAAAGATATGCATCTGTTTTCAATAGGTCTTCTCTGGAAACACATAATTTAAATCATTAACAAAAAACCTCCGTTTTTAAAATAAGTGATTTACGCAATACCGACACTTTCAACTAAAAGAACGGCATCTTACCCCTGAGGTTCCTGTGGGTGGCTGTGACCCCCAGGGTCTCTACAGCACTGTATGAACACCACAGTGACATGCTGTATGACATGTTGTACCATATGTGTACCCATGTCATTCCACCCTCCGCCTGGGCTCAAGGACAGAAATCTCATTCACTTTGCTATCCCTCATATCACTGAATGTGCTGAATGAAGGAACGCACAAAAAAAAGCTTGAAGACAACATATCGTAATATTTCTGTTTTATAAACATAAATTGTACCTTTAATATAACTCTCAACCTGGGTAATTCTGCTCCCCAGGGAACTTCTGGTACTGTCTGGATACATTTTGGGGTGTCACACTGTGGGGAAAGGTAAGCTACTGGCATCTAGAGCAGGGAGGGATGCTGCTAATCATCCCAAAAGGCACTGTGACAACCCTGACACCAAAAACATTACCCGGCTCCAAACATCAATACTGCCAAGGCTGAAAAACCCTGCATCCTCCCAACTATCTTTATTAGAAAGTATACAGATTAATGATAAATACCAGTTTATAATAAACTGAGCCTAGAACCCAATTCTGTTTTACGTATGTAAACAAAGTATTTCTTATACTGGTTTAATACACACTTGATTTTCTAAGAATATACAGTGTATAATGTATATGAATACAGTATGATTAACCTTTGTAATCACAGAAAAGCTACACCTTGTATTTTTTAGAACTTTACCAAGCATTCTTTATCACTTAAGGAAAACACCAATTATGGTGTGTAAGTTGCCAATGAATCACACCTTCATTAGTTCACTTGTAGCTATCACATTCAATGGTAATTCTATATAAAAATGTAAACAGTATTTCATTTATATTCCACTTATATCTGAGTATGTATAAATGTGCTTGAACAATTACAAATATTGAAATAAATTTTAAAAATATAAATCTGCACTTCTCTTTTTATGAATCCAGCATATACCCATACTAAACCCTGAGAAAGCACACAAAAAAAGAAAAAAGCAAAAATCCTTAAATACATTAGTAAAAGGAACACAGAAATACAGGCGCCAAAGAAGGGTTATTCTAGGACTAAAAGGATGGTTCAATATTAAGAAATCTAGTAATGTATTTCACCAATAGCAGTAAAGATCTTTAAAAGATGCAAAAGTAATTTATTGTTTACCTTCCCAATATTTTCCTGATTTATATGGCGTTTCATTAACATAAAAAATACATATACATATATCCACCATATCAGGTCTGTAAGGATATTTGCTGCAGCAATGTTAAGTGTCTAAAAATCCATGCATCAGACACACCTATAAAACAGAATACTAAATAGCCACACAGGGGGACTTCCCCTGTGGTCCAGTGGGTAAGACTCTGCGGTCCCAATGCAGCGTGCCCAGGTTTGATCCCTGATCAGGGAACTAGATTCCCCATGCATGCCGCAACTAAAGATCCCGCATGCTGCAACTAAGAAGTCCACATGCCACAACAAACATCCCGTGTGCCGCAACTAAGACCTGGCACAACCAAAATAAATAAATAAATAATAAAAATAAATAATATCCTAAAAATAAATAAATAGCCACACAGCATCACTGGATACCTATAGTATAGAGAAAGTAAACTAGAGAAATAAACACTATTTACAGCACTTATTTCTAGATGTGTGGGATTTTACTAAAAAGCATATATGATTACTTTTATAATCTGAGGGGCAAAAAGTGAAAGTCCTCATTTTGTCTTTACAGCCAAGTAATGAGGAGATGGGAAGAATTTAAGCCTTGCAAAAGGCCATATAACATGGCAAATGAAAACAGGTAATACTAAGGAACAGAACTGTAGGTAAAAAATACACAAACAGGAAAACACTGACCAAAGTTAAAACAACAGTATCCACAGAAAGCACACACAAGGCACACAAAAATCACAATGGCTTAGTGTAAGGACTACTGTGAGGGTTACTGCTAAATCCAAGTGTACTCCTAAAATTTCTCCAATGAAATGCCATCAAGAAATCCTACAGTTTCATGCTACTCTTACAGAGCTACTGCAATCTCTCTCCTATCAAACACTTGCCTCAATTTAAACATCTACTTCCAGAATAGATATGCTACACTATGCTGCCATCTAGAGAGCAGACTTAATACTAAAAATTCCCACTGAGAAGGTTTACATTGTTGAAAGTGCCAAGATAAATGAAAGAGAAACTAAAAATAGTGATGTACTATATTGGGAAGTAGAAAAGAGAGATAGGTGTTGGAATCAGAGAGATGATAAAGAATAAGTCATTAGACGATGTTTCAAGTTAAAAAAATAAAGAAATAACAGTATAAGCAAATTATTTAGCCAGATGGGAAAAACCACCAGAAGAATCTAAAATAAAACCAGTTAAGTTACTTGCCAGAAAAAAAAAGGGACTGGAACTGGAGAAAGGAAAAGCACATCTGCTGTTTATTGTAAGATCTTCCTTAACTATTTGAACATGTGATACTTGTGATAAGTTTTTTTTAATACTGTGAAAATTTTCTTCAAATGGATTAACTATGCTTAAGAATAAAGGAATCGGTTGTTTCTTTGTTTAAACCCAGAAGGACTTAAAGGTCAAGTCCATAAATACGGTTTTTAAAAGAAATCAATTTGACAATTATAAAAGTTTACATAACACCAAAATTCCAAGTAAAAGAGACTCAGGCAATACAAAAATTGCTCAGCCAAATCTTTCTTAAATGAGCACCTATCATTACAATGTACAGAAGGAGCTGACTACTATCTTGTTTACATACAGGAAGCTTACCTTATTTATTAGAAATGGCACTATAGAAGAGCCGGAATACTTTGCAAATTTCATTTAATTAACAAACATTTATCGAGAACCAACTATATATCAATACAAGGTATTCTTGATGAGGATTTTCACAAAAATACAATATTCTATTTCCTACAAAAAATCATGGTCATCTAAGTAACCTTAGGTTGACGAAACTACAGCACCACAAGCCTGATTATCTACAGCCAGATAACACATAAGAGAAAACCTTAGGGTTACTGTACAAATTACAAGTCATAATCAAGACAGGTTTGGGCTCTATAGGGACAAGATTTGTAAATGCACTTCTTATACAAAATTACTCATTCAACAGAAACTCTTTCATTTAATGTCATAAAAAAAAAGTCAATATGACTACCAGGTTGGCACAGCAATAGTTTCACTGTTTGCAGTCTATACTGCTATCGTACTATATGTCCCTCTATATTTTTAGAATATTTTGCTGGGAGTTTGTATCACTTTTGAAATTTTATAATTAAAATGACGTTCAATCCTTTTCTTGCCTTTTGATAAAACTTCAAAATTAATACAAATTTAGAGTAAAACATATTTGCTTACATGAGAATATCTACTTGTATAGAAAAGAAATTTCTCATGACTAAACCCTTGTTTAATTACTATTTTACTTGAAAATATTGATGAAATAATTTAAACTAAAATCCAAAATATAAGTATCACACATTTAGTACAAGACAACATATAGCTTAGCATACAACTCTAAAATTGCCAGAAAGAAAAAATTAATCTCCTTTCTTATCCAATTTGATAATCAAAAAATTCTAAGTCATTTAAGAGAATATCAGTCTCCACAAAAAGTTTATTCTTTTTCTCATCCTGAAACAAGCTTTCATATCAAGATATGAAGTAATATTTGTAAAACAACAGAAATAAAGAAATAAACTCCTGTTTGGTACAGCTGAGCTATGAGCATAAGAAATCATGAACTGCTATACTATGACTGTACCTAAAATCTTTCAAATTACACATTTCAAACTGCATTGTGAGAAACAATACATTAGACATAGGAGTTATTAGCGTTGAGATGATAATGCTAAAAAAGCAGTATTATAAAATTTAAGTTATAATTGTATTATAAATATTATAAATTCTGTCATCCTAAATTTGTAACATGTCTGCAAATTAAAGAAAGTTATCTATACAGAAAGGCTCACCTTCATCCACAGAAAACTGACAGCTCTTATCATTGAAGAAAAGAATCTTCTTCTTATCAGGACGGTTTACAAATAGTATCTGGTCCCCTAAAGCCTTAAAGATAAAGAAAAAATTTTCAGTTAACTCCAAATTACATCACCCAAGGAAAAAAAAAAAATTTTTTTTTTTTTTTTTTTTAAAACAACAAAGGACTCCCACTTCCTTTAACCCTCAGTACACCACTAGGGTCCACTAGACCAAATTTTAATTCTTGAGTTTCTTTCTTGAGCAGTTCTATTTTTAAGAATTGATATTTTGAGACTTTTATTCTTAGAGATCATCCAAAGTACATAAAGAAAAAAAAATTGTTTTAAATAGAACAAAATTCAATCTATGTTGCAATTACAATTTGGGTCTACTGGACCCTTTCATTAATCTATGAGAAAAACTGTGGAACCTCATTGTTCTTACTTTTCCTTTACCTTGAAATATTTTGTTACTCATCATTATCCATCTATCATTTCCAATTATGCTTTGAAAAGCTAGAACAGTAAGAAAATGGAAGAATGATTAAATCACCTAAAAATGTGTGTGCAACTATGAGATAAATAGCATCCTTCAGTTTTCTTACTGCACTGCCCAAAATACTGCATCATCTTTAAAGAAAATATAAAAGACTTGAGTAGTCTTTACTATCTTTTAGCTTTCACTGAGCACAGTTGACAATTAAAAATTTTTCATTTTCTACTACTCTAGCAATGACAAGAAAATTGATATAAGATATTTCATTATTATTAATAAATGAGAACAAGAATGCAAAAAGCCTGATAGCAGTAATCTGGACTATAATGATGATGGTGAAATTCATCACAGAAATAAAGTCTCAATCTATGAGCCTTTAGATGACAATAATCTCAGCCTTAGGCATCCATGTGTGAACTACATGGACTTAACAGATAATATAAAGAACATTCCATCCAAAAGCAATAGAATACACATTATTCTCAAGTACACACTTGATATTCTCCGGGATAGTTAATATGTTAAGCCACAAAACGAGTCTTAACAAATCACATCAAGCACCTTTTCTGACCACAATGGTATGTAAAACTAAAAATCAATTATAAGAAGATGGAAAATTCATAAATATGCAGAGATTAAGCAATATGCAGAAATTAAGCAATATGCTTCTAATCACTGGGTCAAAGAAGAAATTTAAACATACCTTGAAAAAAATGAAAATGGAAATACAACATACCAAAACTTATGAGAGGTTAAAAAAAAAAAAAGGCAATTCTAAGAGAAAGTTCACAGGTATAAATGCCTACATCGAAAAAACAAGAACAATTCAGATAACCTAAACTTACACCTCAAGGAACTAGAAAAAGAACAAATGAAGTATGAAGTTGGTATAAGGAAGGAACTAACAAAGATTAGTGGAAATAAATTTAAATAGAGACTAAAAAGACAACAGAAAAGATTAATGAAACTATGAGCTGGTTCTTTGAAAAGATAAACAAAATTGACAAACCCTTAGCTCAACTAACCAAGAAAAAAGGACAGAAAACTCAATTAAATCAGAAATGAAATGAGAGGCATTACAAATAATACCACAGAATACAAAGAATCATAAGAGACTACTATGAACGTACACCAACAAAATTGGACAACCTAGAGGAAATGGATGAATTTCTAGAAACATATAAGCTATCAAGACTGAATCGTGAAGAAACAGGAATTCTGAACAGATCAGTTACTAATAAATTGAATAAGTACTCAAAAATCTCCCAACAAACAAAAGTCCAGGACCAGATAACTTCACTAGTGAACTCTACTGAACAAAGAAGAATATCAATCCTTCTCAAACTCTTCCAAAAAACTGAAGCAGTTCATCAAACTCATTTTTCGAGGCCAGCATTACCCTGATACCAAAACCAGATAAAGTATGCTACAAGAAAAGAAAATTACAGGCCAATATCCCTGATGAACATAGATGCAAAAAATCCTCAACAGAATAGTCAACACACCAAATTCAACAATACATTAAAAGAATCACACACCACAATCAAGTGGGATTTATTCCAGGCATGCAAGGATGGCTCAATATCTGCAAATCAATCAATGTGATATAGCACATTAATAAAATGAAAGATAAAAATCATATGATCATTTCAGTAAATGCAGAAAAAGCATTTGGCAAAATTCAACATCCACTTATGATAACTCTCCACAGTGTGGATACCAAGGTAACATACCTCAACATAATAAAGGCCATATATGACAAGCCCACAGCTTACATCAAATTCAACAGTGAAAGGCTGAAAGCATTGCCTCTAAAATCAGGAACAAGACAAGGATGCCTACTCTGCCACTTTTACTCAACATAGTATTGGAGTCCTAACTAGAGCAATTAGGCAAGAAAAAGAAATAAAAGGCATACAAAAATTGGAAAGGAAGGAATAAAAATATTACTTTTTGCAAACTGGATTTTATGTATCTCCCTAAAGACTTCACCAAAAAACTATTAGAATAATGAATTCAGTAAAGTTTTGTATATTGTATAATCAATATACAAAAATTTTGAGTTTCTATGCACTAATAACTATCAGAAAGAGAAATTAACAATCCCATTTACAATTGCATCAAAAAGAATAAGATACCTAGAAATAAATTTCACCAAGGAGATAAATAACGTCTACACTGAAAACTATATGACAATGATGAAAGAAACTGAAGAAGACACAAAAAATGGAAAGATATTCTGTGCTCATGGATTGGAAGAGTTAATATTGTTAAAATGTCTATACTACCCAAAGCAAAATATAGATTCACTGCAATCCCTATCAAAATTCCAATGGCATTTTTCACAGAAATAGAACAATGCTAAAATTTATATGGAACCACAAAAGATCCTGTCAGCCAAAGCAATCTTGAAAAAGAACAAAGCTGAAGGCATCACACTGCCTATACTACAAAGGTATAGTAATTGAAACAGTATGGTACTGGCATAAAAACAGACACATAGATCAATGGGACAGAAGAGAGAACCCAGAAATAAACCTATGCATATATGGTGAATTAATTTACGACAAAGATGCTACGAATATACAATAGGGAAAGGATAGTCTCTCAATAAATGGTGCTGGGAAAACTGGGCAACCACATGCAAAAGAATGAAACTGAACCATTATCTCACACCATATGCAAAAATTATTTCAAAATGGATTAAAGACCTGAATGTAAGACCTGAAACCATAAGACTCCTGTAAGAAAACACAGGCAATAAGCTCCTTGACATTCATCTTGGCACCTTTTCAGATTTGACATCAAAAGCAAAAGCAACAAAAGCAAAAATAAACAGGTGGGATCACATTATACTAAAAAGCTTCTGCATAGCAAAGGAAACATCAACAAAATGAAAAGGCAACCTACTAAGTGGGAGAAAATATTTGCAAATCATATATCTGATAAGGGGTTAACATCCAAAATATATAAAGAACTCATGGAACTCAACAGCAAAAAAAACAAAAAACCCCACCCGATTAAAAATTGGGCAGAAGATTTGAATAGACGTTTTCCTGAAGAAGACACACAGATGGTCAGCAGGTACATGAAAAGATGCTCAACATCACTAATCATCAGGAAAATGAAAATGAAAACCACAACAAGATTATCACCTCACACCTGTCAGAATGGCTAGTATCAAAAAGACAAGAAATGATGAGTCTTGGCGAGGATATGGAGAAAAGGGAACCCTAGTGCACTGTTGGTGTGAACGTAAACTGATGTAGGCACCTTGGAAAACAGTATGGAGGTTCCTCAAAAAATTAAAAATAAAACTACCATATGATTCAGCAATACCACTTCTGGGTATTTTTATCCAAAGAAAATGAAAACACTAACTTAAAAAGATATATGCACCACCTTGTTCAGTGCGGTATTATTTACAGTAGCCAAGATATGGAAACAACCTAAGTGCCCAATGATGTACGAATGGATAAAGAAAATGTGTTATATATAAACAATGGAATATTACGCAGCCATAAAAAAGAATGAAATCTTGCCATTTGCAACAACATGGATGGACCTTGAGGGCATTATGCTAAGTCAAGTAAGTCAGACTGAGAAAGACAAATACTGTATGATCTCACTTATATATGAAATCTTAAAAAAAAAATAAAATTATGAGCTCACAGGTACAGAGGACAGATTGGTGGTTCCAAGAGGCAGCGAGTGGGTCAAGGGGTGGGCAAAATGCAAGAAAGGGGTCAAAAGGTACAAACTTCCAGTTGTAAAATAAGTCATAGAGATGTACTATACATTATGATGACTATAGTTAATAATACTGTATTGCATATTTGAAAGTTGCTAAGAAAGCAGATCTTAGAAGTTCTTATCACAAAATAAATTTTTTTTGATAACTATGTATGTGACGCATTTAACCAGACTTACTATGATCATTTTTTACAATTAAAAAGAATTTTTAATTAAAAAAAAAAACCCTTAGTTGATTCAATACACCATCTTAAAATTAAACCATATCACAAACGCAGAGTTATTAAAATTATTCTGGCAGTTAATTTAATTATTAGAAAACCCCCAAAAAACAACTACTGAGAAGTGAATAATCTGGAACAGTCACTGGTTTTTCTCATTGTCTTGTTTTCTTGCTTTTGCACAGTCCTTTTTGTTCCTTGCTAGCACTATACTGTACATTTCTTCAAAACACTACATGGTCAACAAAATGACAGTAAAAGTTATCTTCTATCTCCACCAAGAACTGAAGAAAAGGAAACAACACAGAAGGGATTTAACTTAATTAGGCCAAATTTCTCCCTTGAGAAATTACTTAGAACACATCTTCACATATTTAAAATGTGAGGATTTTTTTAAAACTTAGGGTTTCGAACAACTTAGAAATAATCCTGCTTGCAAATGACAGACTGTGTGCTTTTCATGACCCCTTTTCAGCTCTACTTCTTAAGGAAGAGAGCCATTAAAAACAGGGTAACAGGGACTTCCCTGGTGGTGCAGTGGTTAAGAATCTACTTGCCAACGCAGGGGACACAGGTTCGATCCCTGGTCCGGGAAGATTCCACATTCCGCGAAGCAACTAAGCCCGTGTGCCACAGCTACTGAGGCTGTGTTCTAGAGCCCGCAAGCCACAACTACTGAGCCCACGTGCCACAACTACTGAAGCCTGCACACCTAGAGCCCATGCTCTGCAACAAGAGAAGCCACCACAATGAGAAGCCCGTGCCCTGCATCGAAGAGTAGCCCCCACTCGCCGCAACTAGAGAAAGCCTACGTGCAGCAATGAAGACCCAACGCAGCCAAAAAAAAAAAAAAAAGAAAAAGAAAAAAAGTGGAAGCCAAATGTTAAAAAAAAAAAAAAAAAAAAAATACGGTGACAATGTGACTTTACATCACAAAATTATTTAAAATAGAAAAAGCAAATATCAGTTTACATTACTGTTCTACTTTAGAATGTAATATAAAGCCTACCAAAGAGTAACAATACTGGCCTGTATCAAAATGGGAAAAAGAATGGAGCAGGAAATGTACCTAGCACTCCCAATTGTTAAGCTAGCATTCAGTAGTTCTACCTTTCAACATGCTATAAAGTGCACAATTTATCAACTTTGGTCACATATTATTTGCAACATTTGTGCAGGTTAAGTTTAGACACTTAAGTGAAAATCTTAAAAAGGGTTCTTCATCTGGTAATGGCCAAGTAGCTCCTAAGGGACCAGCCCACCAGAAGAAAACTACTATACTAATCTCTGGACAAGACATTTTAAAAAGAATAGAGCTAAAAGAACAAAACAGATGTGTCGTATGCCATCCACCACAGAGAATACAAAGTTTGAAGTTTGACTCTAGTCAAGACAAATGCCCACTTAAAAACAAAATAAACAAACAAAAACACTCTTTGGAGGAATATAACAGAATCCTGAGCCATATAATTCACAGTGTTCAAGACTCAACAGAAATTAGGTATATGAAGAAAGAAGAAAACATGACCCGTACTCAAGAGATAAAGTCTCAGAGCAGACCATCCCCAAGATGACCCAGCTCTTGAAATTAGAAGAGGAGAATTTTAAAGCAGCTACAAGAAATTACACTCAAGGATGTAATGTAAAATATGCTTGTAATGAATGGGAAAAAAACAAAAAACAAAATCTCAGAAGAGAAACAGAAACCTAAGAAAGAATGAAAAGGAAAGTCTAGATGGAACTTCCCTGGTGGTCCAGTGGTTAAGACTCCGCGCTCAATCCCTGGTCAGGGAACTAGATCCCGCATGCCACAACTAAGACCCTGGTGCAGCCAAATAAATAAACATTAAAAAAAAAAAAACAAAAAACCTCTCTTGAGGGGATTGTTAGAAAAAAAAAAAGCAAGGTCTAGAACTGAAAATACAATCTATAAAGAATTAACCAATTGGGCTTAATAACAAATTGGAGGTAAAAAAGTCAGTACAATTAACAACAGATCAATACAACAACAACAACAAAGTCCAAAAGCACATGTGCGTGCGCACACACACACACAGCCTAAGGGACTTGTGGGACAATACCAAAAAGGCTAACGTGTGTAACTGAATTACCAAGAAGCAGAGAAAGAAGCAAGTTTTCTCCACAGGTAGCAAAAAGAATGAACCTGCTTACAGGTTAGCATCAATCGTTAGCAATTTTGAATAACAGAGACTTGCAGCCTTCCCGAGAGAGTTGAAAATTTAAACAGGAAATGTAAACTCTATCACTTTTACTGATAGCCCCTTTAGGAATTCGAAACAACCAAATTACAAATGTTCTTGTGGGGTTTTTTTTTTGTTTTTTTTTTATGTTTTTTTTTTTTTAATTTTTTATTTATTATTTATTTATTATTTTTATTTTTGGCTGTGTTGGGCCTTCGTTTCTGTGCGAGGGCTTTCTCTAGTTGCGGTGAGCGGGGGCCACTCTTCATCGCGGTGCACGGGCCTCTCACTATCGCGGGCTCTCTTGTTGCGGAGCACAGGCTCCAGACACTCAGGCTCAGTAGTTGTGGCTCACGGGCCCAGTTGCTCCGTGGCATGTGGGATCTTCCCAGACCAGGGCTCAAACCCGTGTCCCCTGCATTGACAGGCAGATTCTCAACCACTGCGCCACCAGGGAAGTCCTGTTCTTGTGTTTTAATGCCTCTGATTCCCTCAGGTTAGCAATGTGCACAAGCATTGTTGAAGGAGTTCTTAAATACAAACATAACAACTTATAAGAAAAAGACTAATGTCTTTGAGGAAATCTTTCCAGAAATATTTTGAAGAATCAATCATACACAACAACACAAAAGGGAGCTGTCAAAGTTCCACAAAAATGGTTATGCTCTGTCCTGCTCTACAGCACAAAACACAAATCTCAAATCTTTAATTGGCTCGTAACAACCCCAAGTATATATGATGGAGGAGGTTTTAAAAATAACTTTTTTTTAAGTCATGATATTTTTTAAAACCAAAAGACATTATTAATTCAAATTATATTAAGGCATAGAAAGAAAAGAGAGGTTACCTTGACAGCTTTCTGGGAATTGGGCAGTCCTTCCTCAATGTCTTCTAAAAGAATTCCTCCTAAGCCTCGCTGGTCATGCTTATCTAAAAGCCTAAGTAGGGCCTTCTTATCTTTCAAGTTGTACTTGGGCTTGAAGGCATACTTTCCATCTACTACTTCAATTTTGGGATTATTGACTAATGCCTGTAACAGTGACACAATTTGGACATATTAACAAAAGGAAATACCATACATACATTATTTAATTCTACCAATTATTAAAAAACCACAATACTCGTATTAGAGTGGCAAACTAAAAGTATCCTGTGGATATCAACAGATCTAAAATACCGGACATCCAGGATCCAAAACAACAGGCAGAGACCAGCATGGTGCTCATTTTTTATAAAAGAAACTGTTTATTATTTATATAGATTCTTTGGATGAGAAAGAAACCACTTTATTACAACTGCTTTGAAGAACGCTGTACCCATATTCTTTCGGAAGACAAAAGAGGTAAGGATCAATAAAACACCTATTAACATCACTAGACAAAGTGAAGTGGGTACTGCCTACCCCACCCTCAAAGTATAGTTTATCACACATCGGGATTATAATGTGAGAAACATTACCCTGGGATGAAAATACCAATAGTCAGCCTGCTCCACACGGTATCAAATGGCACCAGCAGCTGTGGAAGGAACTGAAAAGGACCAGGCTAGTGCGTGTAAGAAATTTACCTATAACGCTGTCAGCTGAGATTGAAACTGAGTAGGAATGCAGAAATTACTGAATATAATTATGTTTCTAGTCAGTCCTGTTTTATAGCTAGTATCAGAAGGAAAGCTCTTCAAGAAAGAGCAACCCTATTAATTTTCTTCTACAGCTGCCAGCCTGATCCTGAAAGGATAAAGAGAAGAAACACAGAAAGAAGAAAGGAGGGAGAATAGAATAGTAATTATAATAAAATTACCTAATGTGCGTAGTCCATGAAATTTCAAGATTAGGTAAAGCATCAAAATTTAAATGTGGATTACCACCATTTGTATATCACTAATATAATGAGCTACAATGATACTAACTGGTTCATTTTACATTACTAAAATCAAGAACAATATTTGCTCGATAAAATAAATTAAATTATATTTTAGGAAGTTTACATTTGGTCTTTAGAATCAGCACTGGTCCTAGAAAGTTGTCTTATTAAATTGTCATTTCATACTTAAACAGAAAAGAGACAAATATCTCAATTTTTAAAGTGCTACTCATTTCCAAATTAGCGTGGTCACTGATGGTTGGGGATTCCTTTTCTTCCAACGTTGTGTGGAACATATATACAATGTTCATGATTATTTTTCCAAGTAATCTGCTAGAGGCAGTAACGTCACTATCAAATCATAATAGCAGTAGCGGTGTAACAAGTATCTTGCTTAACAAAATATCTTGCTTTCCCTATAATACCCTCATGCATTAAATGTCCTAAAACATAGAAACAATACAACTTGCCAACATGTACATTATAAATTTAGCAATTCAAAATAAGTATCAATTATTCTGTAAAAAGTTAAAAATTGGTACAATGACTGACTTCTTTATAACTTTTATGTTCAAGTCTTTGACATTTTTAAATAGATACATAAGGTTATATGAAAACAAGTCAATCTCAAAATGTGTATGTTTAAAGAACAAAAACCCTACACCAATTCTTTTAAGAAAAAGCAAAAATAATTATCATATTTCAGTATATGAAAACCCTAGTTACAACAAATTTTTTTTTTTTTTTACAATAATTTAAGCCTATTCTTACCTCAGTCATTAGCCATTGTTTCTGCTTGAGTCCAATATCTAAATGTTGTGTTTCATCCAAAATTTCTTCTAAAGTAAGAGGATGTGTATCTCCTCGCTGATGCCGTGTCTATTGCGGCAAGAAACTGTTATTAGAAGACAGGTTTTTTTAATGATTTTTTTTGGCGGGGAGGCAGGGGGCACGCTGTGCAACTTGTGGGATTTTATTTCCCTGACCAGGGATTGAACCCAGGCCCTCAGCTGTGAAAGCACAGAGTCTTAACCACTGGGCTGCAAGGGAATTCCCTGGAAGACAGTTTTAAAATGCTAGATGCATTAAATAATAGTTACCAGTAAATTAATCTTTTCAGGAATGCAGAATGTATATTATTTAAGGCAGTACAATTATAGTGATGAAGAGAATAGACTATAAAATCATACAGAACCAAGTTCAAACTTGTAGCTATATAAAATCAAATGACAAACTGAGAAAAAATATTTGCAATTCATATCACAAAGAGTTAGCCTTCCTAATATTTTAACAGGTCCAAAAACCTAACAAGAAAATGACCCAATGACAGGAACACAAAAAGCACCAAAAAAAGAGATGCAAATGACCTTAGACATAGGAAAAGATACTCAACTTCCATTAAGGTATTTCTTATCACACCGGCAAAATTCCATGTTTGACAACTCTATTGGTGAGGCTGTAAGGAAACAGGCCCTCTCACACACTGCTGGTAAGAATGCAAATTGATACAACTCCTACAGAGGGAATCTGGCAATATAAATGCATTGAAACCCCTGACCCAGCAAGTCGGCTTCTAGGAATTTACCTTACAGATAAACCACAAAGTAGAAAAGCCGCATTGCTGTAAAAGGAAAATTAGAAACATTAGTTGTATTAAGACGTACTATTAGAACTATTACAACACTAAGTTGTATTAGAAACAACTCAAGTGGCCATCAATAGAGGAATGATCAAATAAACTACAGCACATCTATGCTACTATATAGATGTTAAGAAAAGAAAATACAGATGTTCCCTATGTGCTAATTTGGAAAGATGTCCAGGACAAACTATTAAGTTAAAAAACATATGTAAGTGGCACAGTGGTGTGCATCAGAATCACCTGAAGGAAGGGCTTGTGAAAACACAGACTGCTGAGCTGCACTCCCAGAGTTTCGGATCAGTAGATCTAGGAAGGGGCCCACGAATTTGCACTTCTTACAAATTCCCAGGAGATGCTGATGCCTTTGGCTGGAGAATGACACATTGAGAACCACTGAGCTAGGCTAAACCAAACTAACCAAATTTTTCAACATGATTTTTTACATAACTGAGACACAACCACATAAACGGATAATAGTGAGATCAAGAGAAAAATCATTCCACCAAAAACAAAGTGCACCATTGATGTGTCATCTTAGAACTAGAGCAGTGTCTCATATGGACCTAACCGTATCTCTTGAACCTTCTCCATATAATTTCTACATAATTCTCATTGAGCAATTAAAGAGCTCTTCCATCAGTAAATGAATAAACTATGAGGAGTATTTTGTGTTGCCTTTTTCCTTTCTTTCTGAGTTCTTGGTTTTATCAGCTCTTCAAAAAGGGTACACAAGGGGCAGCTGAAGACTTTCCAAGAATCAGTTTACAGATCATCTTCCGAATGTACTCTTTCCTTTTCAAAACAGGCCTGCCCCCTTTCCACAAAAAAAAAAAAAAAAAAAAAAAAAAAGGTATAACTCTCACCTCCACCCAGAATTTATACTGCAATGCCCGGAGCTATATTAAACTCCAGGGACTCAAACAAAAGGTCAGGTCAAAAAAATATTGTTTTGGGGAAGCCTTCATAAATGATAAATCAAGGTATCAAACTATCCACTACAGATGGGGCTTCTTGTCTCTTCCAGTCCTAAATATTTTTCTAGGAGTTAAAAATAGGATATTTTTGCCCTTGCTATGACATTCTAAATTCTGATGAACTACAGTTTGTGGGCAATTGAGAGCTGTTCCCTTTAAACAACTCTGTCTCTTCCATCCCCACACACCCCACCTCCATGCCATACTGTCCAAGAATGCATCGCTCTTAGGGGAGAATCTCCAAATAAAGGGAACGCTGGTAAGAAGTATCTAATGATAAATATAGAATTTTTCAGGTATTTTCATATAAGTAATTCTCTTCAGCAATTCTCAAAATCCATTCCTTGAATATTTATTAGCCAGAAGAAAAAGCACATTTAAAGAACTGAAGCAGTATTAATAAAGGAGGCTGATTCTTTTAAATATAACAAATATTTTCTCGGACTACCAAAATGTTCAAATCATGCTACATAAAACCCACAGACGAAAACCACACAGGAACTGCTTTAGACTGCGGGTGCATTATGCAATGCGGTAGTTAAAACCTACTTTATCAAATCATATCATGAAATTTTCATTCTAATTAGTCAATTCTCATTACGTTTTAAGTATTTAATATTTCTACCTCCTATTAAAAAAATAAGTCATAGTTAGCTGTAAAACCAATTCATTTTTAGCAATAGGTATCCTTCCCCTTCATTAATCACCCCAAGATAAAATATACAGTTATTTCTGAATCATTCCCTTTTATTTATATCTAAAAGCTGAATATCAGAGATAGAAGATACAAACACACACATTTAGAAAAGGAATAACACACTGTTTAACACACCCTTGCTTCATAAACATTTGATTATTTATAATGATGCAATGTTACACGATGGTAAACTGCGTATTTATTTTTTAAATTATATAAAAATGGAAAAATTCATTCTTTTTGATCCTTATAATTTTAATCTCAACTACCTTAGTAGTAACTGTTAGTATTCATTCCATACTATATTTCTCAGTGATTTTTATATTACTTAAAATATGATAAAAAAATAAGTTTGGTATATCTGGTTGGTCTGACAATGGAGACTAGCTTTGTTAACCAGAAAATAATTTCCATAAACTGAGTATGCTAAACCTTCAACCTGACAGTTTTGGCAAAAATATACTTATACACCTAAGATAAAAGTATTTCATCAAAAAAAATTGCACTGGCAAAGGTGTGTTGAAACTAGTATTTTTATTTTCTCAACTGCTTCTGAATGTATCAGATTAACGAAAGTACCGATATGGGGAAGAAGAGGAAGCTGATATAATTAGACATTTACTGAGTCTTGGTAAAACCTTTTTGATACACTTCCTAGAAACTAGATGGTTAAGGACCAGGTAACAAATCCTCTGGCAAGTTAGGTGATTCCCATTCTTTTACTTTCAACAAAACTGAAGAAGGACCTAACAGAACTGTCAACTGATAAATGTTTGATGATAAATCACCACGTAATTTCTGGCATACAACTTGGAAGGTTTTGCTATCACAAAATTTCTATTAGAATGAACTTATTTATATGAACATTTATTTCTCAGCACTTAAACCTACAAGATCTCAAAATAAGACCAGAAATTGGTGCCAAATCCTGTTTCATTCTATCAGTAAATAATATATTATCTCCAGATACAAGAACCACTGGAGAGATAAGACAGCTCCATTTATTTCATTAAAAATGGATTTCTGTTGCATAACTATTACATACAAAGTGAATTTTAATCAAAATTTTAATATATTTATGTTATTCTAATCAACTATTTGGTAATAGTAATTATAATGATAGCTCAAACCAGAAAATATTTAGAGCCTTATGGTTATAGGGAAAACATTCCTAATTTCAATTTATATACATATTATTGTGACAAAGGAGTTTGACAGATGATCAACAGAAGATTTCCAAACACTAAAATACATAACATTAGGATAAAATTCAGTGGGAGTAACAGAACTGACATACAAGTTGAAAGGAAAATAATTAAAATTTCCAACCATTAAAGTCTGTTTTCATATTTTTAAAAAATGGCATTTAGATTCCCTTAGATAAATTTAAGAGTGCTGTATTTTACTGAAATATTACAATATGCCAGAAATTTCATCCTGTGTCACTATTTAGACTTTTGTTAAAACATAAATAGACTCACAGACATAGAAAACAAACTTATGGTTACCAAAGGGGGAAGGGGGGAGGTTTGAGGAGTTTGGGATCAACAGCTACACACTACTTTATATAAAATAGATAAGCAAGGACCTACTGTATAGCACAGGGAACTATATTCAATATCTTGTAATAACCTATAATGGAAAAGAATCTGAAAAAGAATATACATATATGTATACCTGAATCACTTTGCTGTACACCTGAAACTAATACAACATTGTAAATCAACTATACTTCAATTAAAAAAAAACCTTTTGCTGAAAAATTACACTTATCAATTTAAATATGTGCAAAGGGACACACAGTTTTTCAAAATTGTTTCAGGGAACACATGAGTAAAAATTTGAAGATAGTTGTCATAGATTAACAAAGCAATAAGGGTCTCTAGATAAATGAAAACTGTTTTTAGTAGAGTAGCAAAAACATGACATTTAAATGTCAGTCTCCCTCAAAAGACTGACAGCCTCGAGGGCATACATTTCGTCTGGGTATTCATACCATTCGTGCCATAACAGCAGATAGTAGGTTTTAGTATTGCTCACCATGTGGGGGAATGGATGGATGGAATGAAAGGTAAATGCCTAAGTGTCAGAGTATATTATTTGATAATGAGAAATTATAAACTAACACATTTCTACCAGAAATCAAATACAAACCACAGATTTCAGATATAGCTAGACAGACACCGCGTCTCTTAAATTACAAAAGAAAAGACTTCACATAAAATTTGATTTATATACTAAGGAATAGCTGAAATTTGAAATAATAACAAATACAGTACTTTCTTTGACTTTTTTTTCAAGAGATACAACTAGTAACTAAATGGGAATAAGAGTTTGGCAGACAAAGGGGGTAAATCTGAAATCACTTAGCCATTTTAGCTATAAATGAAATTTCACTTTCATAAATTAAGTTAGGGTTCAGAATCCTTAGTAAAGCCAAAATGTCATACCATCAAAACTTCAAAATTGGGGCTTCCCTGGTGGCACAGTGGTTAACAATCTGCCTGCCAATGCAAGGGACACGGGTTCGAGCCCTGGCCCGGGAAGATCCCACATGCCACGGAGCCACTAAGCCCATGTGCCACAACTACTGAGTCTGAGCTCTAGAGCCCGCGAGCCACAAGTACTGGGCCCACATGCCACAACTACTGAAGCGTGCGCGCCTAGAGCCCGTGCTCCGCAACAAGAGAAGCCACGACAATGAGAAGCCCACACATAGCAACGAAGATCCAACACAGCCAAAAATAAATAAATAAATTTATTTTAAAAAACTTCAAAATTTACTTCAAAAAATACTAAATCTCCAATCAAACATTAAACTCCAATTCTTTTGTGAGTCGAAGTTTTTCTGAGACACTCAGTAATTCTCAAATTTTCTCCTCCAAGATGTAGAAAAGCCACCACCACCATCATCTGCCTGAACTAGGTAGATTTTTACTTCTCACATCAATGGAAGTAATATCCTGTAAATCGTTCCCATTTTCTCATTGGTTTTGTCAACACGTATTGACTGATTAAGAGGTGACTGTATCTACTGCCTGAGCACAATTTTATTAAGTGAAATGGTGGGCTTAAACCGTGTACTTGAACTAATGTAACGTAATGTAAATCAAATACACTTAGATGACTCACTGCAATGCTAACTTGATATAATGTAAAAGGCTTCAGGCAGTAAATCTTTTTTTTTTTTTTTTTTTTTTTTTTACAGTTTTGAGGTATAATAGGCATAAAATAAATGACACATATTGAAACATACAATTTGATAAATTTTGACATGTATATACAAATTTACTTCTGAAAATTCCAATCCCCGTCTTCTGCCAGAAGTCAACAGAATTTCTGTTAGTTGAAAAAAATACTTACCTTCATGTAATTCACAATCTTAGCAAGAACGCCAAACTTATATCCAGAGCTTCCTGATAGAGCTTTCAAGTTAAATGATCCATTGCTATGATCTGAAAATGAGGTTCAAAAAGCAATTATAACATTTTCATATTAGATGTGATTACTGACTTTTAAGCAACTAAGATGATTTTAACTCTGGTAAAATATTTCTTGTTTTGGAGTCTTCCTATCTAGTCAATTCTACCCTATAAAATTTTGGTGACAAATTTAAAATCTTTGCATGCATAATAACTATTTTCTCACCAAGGATGGAAGCAAAGTATAAATAATTCAAAATACATTTCTTTTATAAGCACCTTTATCTCACCCTTTCCTTAAGTCTGATTAGATTTCCACCATAATTAAAAGCAAGGTTTTTTAAACAAGAGGACAATACAAATCTCAATCTGATCCATAGTGCTTTTCTAACAACCTTAAAAACCATAAGAAGTGAGTGGATTACTTCTAAGGGATAAAAAGTTCAATTTATCACCAATGACATCAATTTCTGCTTATCAACTTAAAAAAAAATAAATGGGTATTGATTAATGGGAATTAATAAAAAGTATGATACGATAACTATTTTAAGGGAAATTTTAAAGATATATTAGGAATAAAAAAAATAAGCACTGTGCTCGCTTCGGCAGCACATATACTAAAATTGGAACAATACAGAGAAGATTAGCATGGCCCCTGCGCAAGGATGACACACAAATTTGTGAAGCATTCCATATTTTTACCGAAGTGTCCATCAACAGATGAATGGATAAAGAAGATGTGGCACATATATACAATGGAGTATTACTCAGCCATAAAAAGAAACGAAATTGAGTTATTTGTAGTGAGGTGAATGGACCTAGAGTCTGTCATACAGAGTAAAGTAAGTCAGAAAGAGAAAAACAAATACCGTATGCTAACACATATATACGGAATCTAAAAAAAAAAAAATGGTTATGAAGAACCTAGGGGCAGGACAGGAATAAAGATGCAGATGTAGAGAATGGATTTGAGGACACGGGGAGGGGGAAGGGTAAGCTGGGACAAAGTGAGAGAGTGGCATGGACATATATACACTACCAAATGTAAAACAGATAGCTAGTGGGAAGCAGCCGCATAGCACAGGGAGATCAGCTCAGTGCTCTGTGACCACCTAGAGGGGTGGGATAGGGAGGGTGGGAGGGAGACGCAAAAGGGAGGAGATATGGGGATATATGTATATGTATAGCTGATTCACTTTGTTATAGAGCAGAAACTAACACACCATTGTAAAGCAATTATACTCCAATAAAGATGTTAAAAAAAAAAACACACACACATAAGCACTGCCACTGCATAAACATGGATACTTAAAAAGGATGACAGCATGAAACAAGGAGCAATCTACATAGAAGATCATTTGGTTCAGAACATATACCATTCTGTTGCATATTTACAGGCAGAAATCCTAATGCTACCATTGCATCACAAATGCATTCTATTAGTCATAGGCAGGAAGAGTAAAAAAAAAGTCACTGTAAATACCAGGAAGACATTTCAGAAGTACACATTTTATTAGCCAGGCCTCAGATCAGATATTATAAAGTTCCCATGTGGCTGATCCACAAAGGAAGAGGTTAAATAAAAGGGGGGAGAGTCCATTTCTGGCACCAGTTTGGTAATAATAATTTAAATAAAAGAATGCATTAGAATAACCACAAGTCAAATGTAACAACTGTCAGAGATCCACAGGAACAGCTTCTAGAAGGCAACATAATATTCCTTTGAGATTAGTGAAAAGGCTTTACTGACTGATTTTTTGAGACCTCATACGCAATTTTCCTTTAAAAATAACTTTGTTACAATTTTAATAATATAATAATTGACACATTAAAGCCTTCTTTACTATGTTTTCAAAAACAGCAATATTAAGAATGCCTTACGGGGACTTCCTTGGTGATCCAGTGGTAAAGAATCCCCCTTCCTATGCAGGGGACTCGGGTTCCATCCCTGGTCAGAGAACTAGGATTCCCACATGCCGTGGGGCAACTAAGCCCACGTGCCACAAACTACAGAGCCCACACACTCTGGAGCCTGCGTGCCACCACTAGAGAGAGAAAACCCACACACCACAACTAGAGAGAAGCCCACGCGCCACAACGAAGAGCCTGCATGCCACAGCTAAGACCCAACGCAGCCATAAATAAATAAACAAACAAACAAATAATAAAACTCTGTTCCCTTGGCAAAATTCTAAAAAAAAAACAAAAAACAAAGAATGCCTTACAGGTGTGTTTTCACATTTACTATTTCAATTATGAAATACTTCCTACATGGTTCATTTTCCCAAGGTTTCAGGAAACTCATAATGATAATAGTAACTAACATTTATTGAACACCTACTATTGCCAAGACCTGTGCTAAATGATTTTCCCATTTAATCCCTCCCAAAAATCCTATTTAGGAGGTTTTACTGTCTCATTTTAAACCTAAGAAAGCTCAGAGTAATAAGTGGCAGAGTAAAGATTCAAATCCAGTTGTAAACTCTGATATGTCTTGTATAAGAATCATTAACTAATATTTAACACAGGTTATTCCACCTCAAACTGGATATTTTGTCACAGTACAGAAATTCATAAATGCATATTTAGGGAATTCTTGTTTAACTTTAGGAAAATAATACTATGTTTATCCTACACTGCTAAATAAACAACTAGCTGGAAAGACTATAAATAACAGTTAAGGACAATATGCTAAGGATAAGCACCACACAAATGGTCAATCATGAAGCACATACAGTTTTGTTTACCATAAGGCCTCCAGTGTTTAACTCAATGCCAGGCACAGTCAACAATAAATATTAATTGACTGAATGAATGACTACAATAAGAATGTTTCCACATACCCCTTTATTGGCCCTAGAAACAAATGTGCCAATTATCCATAATTTTAAAAAATAAGTCTGCACAGCAAGCATTTACCCAGTCTGCTGTTGTTCTAGTAGCCACTCCCATAAATAAAAACCTTGACTGTTAAGCTTAGACCACAACTCTAATACACCATAAGAAAATCATTCTATCTCTACACATCCAACTGAGGATTCTTTTGCAACTTAACTTTCACAGACTGCTTTTTTAACACAGGTGGTGTACCTACCAAAACTTACCCTTCTCCCAAATAGTAGAGATAAAAACCTTATTTCCTTTCTTCTTCCTCAGAATTTCATCTAAATCAAACCACCACATGGAAATAATCACTTCCAGAGAGCAAGATTGATGTAAATAACAAGTATTAGAAAAAAGAGAAAGAAAATATCATTTAGGAGCTCTTATGCACACTTCATGAAGGAAACACCACACTGGTAAACCTGGACTGTTTGTTTCCCAGGTTACTGCCTCTCTCGACATTATCTTCTAGCCCTAGCACTGAAATAATCACTGAAGGATCTGAAATCCTACAGCTAAGCACTATGGAATCATCAATTTGTTACTAACTCACAAATTCCTGTGCAGAAATTTAGCTTAAAGACAAAAAAAATAAGGCCAAAATAAGGGGTGACAGTTGAGAACCCAGACGGCTCTATTCAAGTTTATGAATGATTTACTCCTAGGGTGGCAGGACTTAATGCAAATGCACGTAGAGGAAACTGTCAGCTGCATTGTGGTTCAACCAATAGAAGCACAGCTCCATCTTGGCTGTGCACTAGACTGCATTACAAACAGACGGATACCATCGCTTCAACTGCAGCCTTTCAGACAAGAGGTAGGTTATACGATCTTTTCATTTAATAATACATGTCCTTATGATACAATATAAATATTTTACCATAAAAACGAAGCAGAAAGCTTTGTTCCTACTAAAGACCCAAAAATATGTATTCATTTCATTGTTTGGTAGGATTTTTATTATGAAAATATGAAGACTATCTTTGCTATTTGATAAGCACCCTTACCATCTGTGCCTTAACAGAAAATCATTACATTTTCTATGAACCTAATCTATATCCAGACCTTAGAGTAAGCCATATGCATGTGATGTTAAGAGGTTACTTGCAAATTTCATCTTCTCTGAGCTATTTCATTTCAGCGGTTTGGTCTGTCTTAACAAAGGATTTTTCTTAAAGAAAAATCTAGACTAAAAGCAAATCCAGGACTAAAGCTTTCTGATTATATGTGCAAATTTAAAGCAGTTATTTATAAGAAAGTTTGCTGTATTTTAAGGAATATGAGAAAATAATTCAAAATTTTATTTGACTTTGAGTGTAGATGCAGAGAATGCCAATAAATTATCACATTGTGATTTGTATATAAAAATAAAAAGACCATAAAGGTACCATTACGTAGGCTGCATTATACTGTAACCAAAGAGACCATTTATAGAGCTTTAGGCTTTCATACATTTTCATTAAAATAATTCCCTACAGTCAAATTTTAAAGTCTCTATCACTGTAACATACAAATCATGCTATTAAATAAAAACCTTCTTAAGCAGTGTTTCATTTTTATATGCCACAAAAATATACACTTATCACACTATTTCTATATAATGTTAGTTATTCTTAAACTGAACTTAAAATAAATACACAGTAAGTCATTTTGATAAACTAAATTTTAAAATAAAAATATGCTCTAAGAAGAATTGGTTATGGGAGGAAGGAGGGTACCCTTCAAGGTAATAAGATTACTTTCATAGCTAACAGCAATCATTCATGCCTACTAAAAATTACTATTCAACTGCTGACCAAATTTCTAATTCTACAATATTAAAGCATGAAAAAATAATTATTTAGTAAATGCTAGAGTTCCAGGATATTACCTATATATACTGACCTAAAGATCCAACTTCTGTCCTTTTCTTTGCTGGTAAATCTATTTTAAATTTTAAAGGGTTTTTTTTTTTCATAATTTTTATTCCTTCTGTTTCTTAACCAGTGTTCTGCTAGCATGAGCAAAGTATCCCTTACAAAGCCCAAAGGTTGCTGTAAGAAGATATTAGATCTCTCCAGGTTCGGTACAATGTGGTTAATTGCCTAGAAAACATTCCTGCTTGCTATACGAAGTATGGGAGCTCAAAAAAAAGTCTCAGATCAAATAAAAATAACTTTGTCAAATAAAACAGTTAACTCATAACTCAAATTTCAGGTAAACTGTAGACAAAAACTCCTACCACCCACATTTTTTAAACATTATAATCAGCCTACATTTTACTGGCAATATATCTATAGTTAGTACAGATGGAGGCTCATTGCTGTTTAGCCAAACTGACTAAAGACATGGCCTAAGCCAGAGAGTTCCAGCGTTGGGTGCGTTGTTCTATATATAAAGGCTATTACGATTAATTGATCATATTTCAAAGTGATATGCTTAAATGCACTAGAGAATTCAATTCAAAGCCTTTTTCCACAAATAGAGCAAAGGCATAATTTTATTCTGATCTGGCAATTCAAGGTTCCAGAACAGTTCCAAGTCCTATCCCTGTAAATATTTCACTAGGGCCTTTTAAAATGGGAGGAAAAATAGGTGATGGGAATATATTAGAAAATAATAATAAACTAAAAATTATATATATGAAACTGTTCCTACTTTTTACTGTTAACTCTCACTTTTCGTAAGGCATGTTACAGCATTTGCTTCACATAAATTTACATTTTAATTTCAAAAATAGTCTCAAAATACAAGAAAATCCTAATGATAAATGTCTTTCTACGTATCTAATTATGTCTAATTCATCAAAGCAAGATTTAGATTTTATCCTAAACTTAACACACAGAATTATTAGAGCTCTACCGTACTCTGAAAGAATAAACCACATTAAATTTAAGGTGGAAAATGAATCTATATTACAGGGTTTACTTTTTCCAGATATGCCCAGAAGCTAACTAAAAAGTGAATGTTTTGAGATGCTCATCAGTTATCAACACACTCACAAATGGCAAACTGTCATCATTCACAACATAAACCTGACATGTATATATACTCTTTCTGAAAACTGCTTAGATGCTCCTAGCAAAACTTACAAGTACCCTTGGAAATGGCACATACTGCTATCCAGTCACTATCACAAGTATAATTATCATAAGCATATTTGTGTGTGGATAAAGTACACAGTCTAACCAAAGTCACAATTTACTAATCCTAATTTTTTAGAAGTAATCCAAACACAATAGATTATTAAAAACCAAAGGCAAGGAATACTTCTGGGTTTGAATAAATAATACATTCAAATGGTTCAAAAACCAAAGGAATATAACAAGGTACATCTTGACAAGTCTCACACACGTCCCTGTCTCCCGACTCTACTCTCCAACTCTCCAACCAACCCCACAAATAATGATTGCTATTAATTTCTGTATATCCCCAAGATTTTTGTGCAGATACAAGCAACTAAAAATATATATTATTTCCCTTTTTCCTCTATACACTGTCCTGCACTTTGTTTACTTAACAACATATCCTAGAAATCTTTCCATGTCACTACAGTCACCTCACTCATGCTTAACATCCGACTGTGTGAGTATACATTAATTTAACCAGAAGAATAGTTCATTGATGGGTACAAGTTAACTTCAAAGTAAGTGAATTTAGTTGTGTGTCTGTCTGCCTGCCCCCCTTCTTGCCTCGCCTTATCTCTCCCTTCCCATCTCTCCCCCTCCCTCCCTCTCACTCTATTTTTTTAGGAGCAAGGGGACCTGAAAAATTTTTAAGCAGTTCACTTGTACCTCAAAAATAAATAGAATATAAAGTTCCTTAAGCCAACTTTCTAATCATTCTAAAATTTCATTTTGAAACAGTAACTTACATTATTAGTCTTTACAATTTCTCCCCAGTCTTAAGAAGTCACCACAAATTTAAAAAGGCCTACTCATGGGACTTCCCTGGTGGTCCACTGGTAAAGAATCTGCCTTCCAATGCAGGGGACGCAGGTTCGATCCCTGGTCGGGGAACTAAGATCCCACATGCCGCGGGGCAACTAATCCCGCATGCCACAACTACTGAGCCCGCACATCTCAACAAGAGAAAACCCGAACACCACAATTAGAGAGAAGCCCACGTGCCACAAAGACACGACACAGCCAAAAATAAAAATAACAATAAATGAAATAAATATTAAAATAAATAAAAATAAAAAGGCCTGCTCATAATAAATTAAAATACAAAGTAATAAATTCAGTATAATTTCAACCAGGTATGAGTTATAGATTTATACAGCCAATGTCTAGGATAAAAGAAAAAAATTACAAGTTTGATATGTTAGAGAGATAAGATTATAGGTGATGCTTTTTTTTTTAATTTATTTATTTTATTTATTTATTATTTTTGGCTGCGTTGGGTCTTCGTTGCTGCGTGCGGGCTTTCTCTAGTTGCGGCGAGCGGGGGCTACTCTTTGTTGCGGTGCGCGGGCTTCTCACTGCGGTGGCTTCTCTTTTTGCGGAGCACAGGCTCTAGGCGCGCGTGCTTCAGTAGTTGTGGCACACGGGCTTAGTTGCTCCGCAGGATGTGGGATCTTCCCGGACCAGGGCTCAAACCCGTGTCACCTGCATTGGCAGGCGGATTCTTAACCACTGCACCACCAGGGAAGTCCACAGGTGATGCTTTTAATTTTTATTTTAAATTGCTATAATGATATTTTTGATATCAATCATGAAATAGCGGTTTAAATTAACATTAATTAATATGGTAGATTAATTTCAGAGGCATAATGTGGAAATTACCTCACTCTACTCTCTCCTCCCTCCCCTACCATTGTTTCCCCTGCAATCAGTTCTAATGCCAGATTTAGAAGAGAAATCTTCAAAAGAAATTCCCAAATTTTAAAAAGGAATCAACCTGAAAGGCCTTAACAGAAAGTCTAAGGAATACTTTCATCAGTGCTGGAGAGGGCTAGGTTAGCCAAGGTAAAGTTATTAGACAGACCCTCAAGAAATTCTTCCTGTTCTTTACCTGCCCACATAAGTCGCACGATCCCCCCGTTTCACCAAGGTCCTAATCTTCTTCCTCTCCCTCTCCTCTATTAGCTCTGCTTTTTAAAAAGCACCTGAAACTCATTCACACTGAAGTAAGAATAATTGTAACAATGTTTGTTACCCCTCCCAGGAGTATCTGCATTTTAGCAGTGCTAAAAATCCTACAGGAGTTCCAAAGCTGAACATTTTTCAGGCATTTGTGTGTCTGTGCACATGCATTCATGACACTACTCTATCAGCAAGGCTGGGTCAAGAAGGACTTAACTTTGGCCTCCGTTTGAGTTGGTTTCTATAGGTTACTTGCCTGTTTGTGTAAAAGGTGGTTAAGTTCAGCGGCGGCAACAACGCAGAGGCGGAGGCGCAGCCTACCAGGACGCCGCACTGCACGAGCCCAATTTACACTGTGTTCTACCTGAATGGCACCCACCCCACAACACAACACGACTGGTGCTCCCCAGAGCTGTACAACGCAGCAGCCTGCTTTCTATAAGGGTGTGCTTGGAAGAGAAAAATCCAAAAGATACAAGAGTAACTTTGCAAGGCTGGGTCTCTTGACATAGTTTGAAATACTGTAATGTAATGGGAAGTTACTCAAATACCTGTGTTCCAGACAATGCATTTTTGTACGTCCCAGAACAGAAGCAATTAATTCAATTACTGTCCATTAGTCTCTTGTCCCTCATTTCAAGATGAAGGGTGACCAAGCACCATAAATGGATTCTTAAATCCAACAAGAAAAAATGAATTTAAGCCTTTACTGTTGGCCTCAGATCATCAGTTTAACCTTCAAAATATATGAAGGAAAAAAGGAAGGGACCAAGTCCAACCAAAGAAGTGAGATGATCCGCCACGCAAATCAGATTTAAAGAAAAAAGAAAAAAAACCCTTAGAAAATATTAGTTTATTAACCCCAAAGTTTTAAAATTATATTTATAAAGAAAACAGAAATTGAAGGAATTATATTGTTATGTGTGGGGGGTTTTAAGTCAGTTTTTAATCTTTTTTGGTGTGAAAATGATATTGTGGTTATATTTAAAAACAGAGTCCTCACCTTTTAAGAGATATATACTGAAATATTCCTAGATGAAGTGACATGATGTCTGGGATTTGCCTCAAAATAATCCATGGAATGGAAGTGAGTAGAGATACAGACTGGCCAAGAATTGATGAAGCTGTGTTATAAGCACATGGGTGTTTACTATACTCTTATACTTCTGTACTACCTTGAAATTTTCTATAAATGAAACATACTCTCACACACAAGTTATCTCCAGCACTTAGAAAAGTATTTGTTGGGACTTCCCTGGTGGTCCAGCAGTTAAGACTCCACACTCCCAACGCAGGGGGCCAGGGTTCAATCCCTGGTCAGGGAACTAGATCCCACATACCACAACTAAGAGCCCACATGCCGCAACTAAAAGATCCCACGTGCCGCAACTAAAGATCCTGCATGCCGCAACTAAAGATCCCGTGTACCCAACAAAGATCCTGCGTGCTACAACTAAGACCCAGCGCAGCCAAATAAATAAATAAATATTTTTTAAAAAAGTATTTGTGGGCTTCCCTGGTGGCGCAGTGGTTCGGAGTCTGCCTGCCAATGCAGGGGACACAGGTTCGTGCCCTGGTCCGGGAAGATCCCACATGCCGCAGAGCAGCTGGGCCCATGAGCCACAATTACTGAGCCTGCGCGTCTGGAGCCTGTGCTCCGCGGCAAGAGAGGCCGCGATAGTGAGAGGCCCGTGCACTGCGATGAAGAGTGGCCCCCACTTGCCACAACTGGAGAAAGCCCTCGCACAGAAACGAAGACCCAACACAGCCATAAATAAATAAATAAATAAAATTTAAAAAAAAAAAAAAAGAATAAGGCTTTAAAAAAAAAAAAGAATAAAAAAAAAAAGTAAATACCTTGTCACTTTAAAAAAAAAAAGTATTTGTTACACAGTAGGTAATCAATAAACATTTGTTTACAAGAATGAAAGTCTATGTACAACTATGTAGCAAAAAAATTACGCAAAATAATTCATTTCTTTCGTAAAAGCAAGCACACAAACTGACAACAGTCACTGAATTAGGGAAGTGGAACTATGGGGTTTTTTCCTCTCATTTCAAAAAGTTTCTTAGTATATAGGTATTTTATAATTTTTTCAAAAAGCTTAAAGAGATATTTTTGGGGTTTTTGTTTATTTATTTATTTTTGACTGGGTCAGGTCTTAGTTGCAGCACGCGGGATCTTCACTGTGGCATGTGGGCTTCTCTCTAGTTGTGGCGTTCAGGCTTTCTCTCTCTAGTTGTGGCATGCAGGCTCCAGAATACGTGGGCTCTGCAGTTTGTGGCACGTGGGCTCTCTAGTTGAGGCGCATGGGCTCAGTAGTTGAGGCACGCAGGCTCAGTAGCCCTGCGGCATGTGGGAATCTTAGTTCCCCGACCAGAGATTGAACCCACGTCCCCTGCATTGGAAGGTGGATTCTTTACCACTGGACCACCAGAGAAGTCCCCTTAAAAAGATATTTTTGAATGATTAAGATAATAAAGTCATTTATTATTTTTAATACTATCAGATCTTCATCCTTACAGTCCCATTTAAGGCCCAACATGTATCAGGTCAACAAGAGCAAAGCTTAATGCAAGAACAGTGAAACTTTAACTCACTGGCTAATTTTGTGAAATGGAATAATAATTTAATAATACATACCTTTGGGATGCTGAATTTGCCTGTTTTTTTTTAATATTCCTGTCCATAGGTCATTTAGGTATTATGAAACATTTAAGACTATCATATACATACCAAAAAAAATCCTAAGATTAAGGTCTCTTCATAGGCAACTTTAATCTAAAACTGTATTATCCTTATTCTGAAAACTGTCATTATTTGGATTTTCTTTCTCTACTATTTTTCACTCAGCCATTATTTCCTGATTCAGATCACCTGTCCTGGAAGTTTAAAGGAGTGGAAATAGACAGAAATACACTGAACCAAGAAGGTGAGAAGGATCCACAAGGGTAACGGGAAAAGCTTTTCTGCAGAAAGTTTGAAGAACACAACTGTAAAATGCTAAGATTTTTTTGTAGATAACAGCTCTCTGACCACTGCTTTAATCAAATTTTAAACCAATTCAGCTGCCTTTTTTCTCCCTCCATTAGCAGTTAATTTCTGTATATGAATCTTGATCATAAATATTTGTCTAACAAATGATATACATTAAAAAATACATAGTATGGTTTACAGAGTACACTGCATAGATATCAAAAAAATTAAAGAATACCACTCAGGCATTAATTCTGACAGAAAATAAGGAAGACTCATGCAGCCTATATAAATTTACTAACAAATCTTAGAAACTGACATCTGAATTGACCAATCGGTAGAGTTTCGTTACATATATTCATTTTCTACCTTTCTACAGATTCCAACAAGCAATATAAGAAGTGGAATCTCTAAGAATGGCCTCCCAGAGCTCCAGCTTCTGGAATGAAACAACTACATCTGTTTATCAATACCTTGGTTTTCAAGTTCAAAAAATTTACCCTTTCCATGATAACTGGAACACTGCCTGCTTTGTCATTCTGCTTTTATTTATATTTACAGTGGTATCTTTAGTGGTGCTGGCTTTCCTTTATGAAGTGCTTGACTGCTGCTGCTGTGTAAAAAACAAAACTGTGAAAGACTTGAAAAATGAACCGAACCCTCTTAGAAGTATGATGGACAACATCAGAAAACGTGAAACTGAAGTGGTCTAGTACTCCACATAAGATGAACAAAAGCTCTGAAAACAGCCGTCAATTACTGAGAAAGAAAAATTTCTGAGGTCAACTGTTATTACAAAATTGACTATGAATAATTAAAAGATTTCTACTAGAAGGGAAAAACAAGTTAAATATGCACTTTTTGTGTTATCGATTTCATTAAATACACAGTAAAACTTCCACAAATGTGAATAATTTACCAATCTATTTAAAATAACACTTCAAAAACTAGATAAAAGATTCCTAGAACTCAATACTAGGCATTAAAAAGTAAACTGGAAACCAAAAGAAAGGCTAATGATCCCAAAATAACATTCCTGAACAAACCATGTGAACTAAAAAACAGAGTACTATCCTTCATATATTTTGGTAATTAAAATGCTACTTAAAGTACTTATCTAAATCCAAAGTAAAATATTCCCACTTATACGTAAGTCCCTACTTACTAAGAAGCAATACTTTCTAGTTTATTGAAGACAACTTAAACATTTTTAAAGATTTAAGTTTTATGTAGGATGAGTGTGAAAAAAAAGACGCAAAATACTCAGCAAGGTCACAAGGACACTTGCATAAACTTTTCATAAAACTGACTTACTGGGCTTCCCTGGTGGTGCAGTGGTTGGGAATCCGCCTGCCAATGCAGGGGACACGGGTTCGAGCCCTGGTCTGGGAGGATCCCACATGCCGTGGAGCAATTGGGCCTGTGAGCCACAACTACTGAGCCTGCGCGTCTGGAGCCTGTGCTCCGCAACGAGAGGCCGCAACAGTGAGAGGCCCCCGCTCGCCGCAACTAGAGAAAGCCCTCGCACAGAAACGAAGACCCAACACAGCCAAAAGTAAATAAATAAATAAATAAATTTATTTAGGAAAAAAAAAATTACAGAACTAATCAATTTAAAAAAAAAAAAAACTGACTTACTGTTTAGTAAGAAATACATGGCCTAAGATGAGCTGTTGTCAAGCTCAAACTTCCTCGCATGCCCCCTAAATTGCATTTCTTGAGCTTGTTCTTTCATTATGCCTCTCGCATTCACACTCCCAAGGCCTAAGACACCCAATGCAAAAAGACTGCCAGGTAATTCCCTGGCGGTTCAGTAGTTAGGACTGGGCGATTTCACTGCCAGGACCCGGGTTCAATCCCTGGTCCGGGAATTAAGATCCCGAAAGCCGCGCAGTGTGGCAAAAAAAAAAAAAAAAAAAAGACTGCCAAAAAAGTCAAAAGCAAGTCAAAAGCTAGGACCACTTAACACCTGTTAAGAAATATGGCAATCTTATTTCTTGGAATGCCAAAGCCTGTACAGTATTATATTTTATAACCCTGACACTATTTTGCTACTACCCATGAACAAACCAAAGTATGCTTTTAACCTGATTCAGATCACTATAACTGCCCTTAGACCAGAAATGTCACTCCTGGAAATTTATTCTGAGAAATTACTTCAAAAGAAAAAACTGAAGATACAAAGATGTTTACAATAGCATTACTCAAAATAACAAAATAATTGGAAGTAACGGCACTTAACTAAATGTGTCTCATCAACATTAAGAAGCAACTGAAAATTATGGCAAAACAGAAAATACTTGATATGGGAAGTGAAAAATAAGTATCTGTCATTTTCAACTTAGAGAGCCCTACATGCCAGTCTGAAATCGCTTTTCCACACAATGTTTTTATATTTTTCTTTTAACATTAGAAACAAACACAAATAACATAACCAACTTTCAAAGGACTTGTGGAACTTAGGTATACAAAATATTCTGGTAACCAAGAGCTACTCTGAGCACTTGTTAAAACCACATTTTCATAAATGGAAAACTTTGGGGTCCTTGCCATAGATGGGAAGCATACAGGTCCTTTAATAACTAGATTTTTTGATAACATACACTACACCTTTTCCCTACCCTACCCTGTAATCTATTTAGCCATTTAACCAATACGTAATGAGTGCTTCCATGTGTGAGGGATTAGGTTACAATGGCAAACAAGTAATCAGGCAATTAGAGTGGCACACAATAGCTTTGTCAGAAACAGGGAGTGCTCTGGGAATTCAAAGGCTAAGCAATAAACACAAATTGGAAAGTGGGAATGACTTTAAAGCTGAAACCTAGAAAAGGAATAGGAGTTAACCAAAAGAAAGAGGGAAGGAGGTAAGAAAGAACGTTCCAGGAAGAGGAAATAATATGAGCAAAGGCCAAGAGGCAAGAGAGTGAAGCATGTTAGAGGAGCTACAAGCCAGTATCACTAGGACAGAGTACAAGGAGAAAAGTGAGATATGGGCACAAAAGATAAGGGGGACAAGATCAAGTACAGCATGTAGGCTGCAGGAAAAGGTGGGCTTTGTCTGAAAAGCAATGATCAGCCTTAAGCAGAGAATGACATCATCAGATTCATGATTAGAAAAATCACTGACTGTTGTACAGAGAATGGCCAGTAGGGAAGCTAAACCAGGAGACCTGACAAGCAGCTGACTGGGCAATCCAATGGTAGTGCCCCGAGCTAGGGTGGTATGGTAGTCTTTAGTGTTTACACCCAGTATTTCCAGCTCCCCTCTTTCTGAGCACATGGAACTGGCTGGGTACAGCCCTGTGACTAGCTCTGGCTAATGAGATGTGCGAGGAATTGATGTGTAATCACCTCCAGACCACAGCATTTAACTGCCAGGCAAGATCTTCCAGAGTTCTCTTTCCCTCGGGCATTGAAACAAAACCAACAACATTTGAAATATCAGCTACTGTATCAGCTTGGGTCCTTGAGTGACTGTAATGAGCTAAGACCCCTGCCAACACATGATAAACATGTGGTATGAAAGAGAAACAAACCTTTGTTGTTTTAAGCCACTGAGATTTTGGAGCAAAGATACTCTTAAGCAGATCAAAGAGACCAGGTCTAAGAGCAGGTCTCTGTTAATGTTTAAAACAATTTGTAAAACTTTATTATGAATTCATGTAAATTTCATTGTAATGAGAGATAATCAAACCTAATGCACCTGCTAACAAGAATGATAAACCTCCTTTGATAGAAAGACTGGCTCTGCTTTAACACCAGTAAAACAGCTTGAAGAACACTAACAAGATGACATCAATAAAGATTACACTGCTACACTTTGAAGGAGGTAAATAATTTCTGTTGCGAATTAAGTTGCACTGACCTAGCTGTCGAAAAGATAATAGCCTAAGAGTAAACTAAACCCAAAATAAGCAGAAGGAAGGAAATAATAAATGCTAAAGTGGAAATAAATGAAATTTTTAAAAACCAGAAAAACAGATATGTCAGTGAAACAAAGAGTTGTTTTTTTTAAAAGATCAACAAAATTGACAAACCTTTAAACTGGACTAACCAAAAAACAAAACAAAAACAAATAAACAAACAAAAAATTCCTAAAATCAGAAATGAAAGAAGGGAGGGATATCACTATTGACCTTATAGAAATCAAAAGCGAATACTCTAAAAAACTTTGGACAATGTAGATGATGACATGGACAAACCCCTAAAAAGACAAACTACCAAATTAACTCAAGAAGAAATAGAGGGCTTCCCTGGTGGCGCAGTGGTTGAGAATCTGCCTGCCAATGCAGGGAACACGGGTTCGAGCCCTGGTCTGGGAGGATCCCGCATGCCGCGGAGCAACTGGGCCCGTGAGCCACAAATAGTGAGCCTGCGCATCTGGAGCCTGCGCTCCGCAACAAGAGAGGCCGCGATAGTGAGAGGCTCGCGCACTGCAATGAAGAGTAGCCCCCGCTTGCCGCAACTAGAGAAAGCCCTCGCACAGAAACGAAGACCCAACACAGCAAAATAAGTAAATAAATAAATAAATAAATAAATAAAGGTGCTAATAATTAAAAAAAAAAAAAATAGAAAATCTGAATAGATCTATAAGAAGAAATTTCAACCAAGAGCATCCCACAAAGGAAAGCTCAGGCCCAAATGGCTTCCCTAGTGAATTCTATCAAATATTTAAGGAGAAATTTATATCAAACCTTCACAAACCTTTCCAGAAAACAGAGGAAAAGGAAATACTTCACAAATCGTTTGAGGCCAGAAATACCCCAATCAGCACAAGAAAACTACAGACCATATTCCTCACGAGTACAGATACAAAAATCCTGTACAAAATATCAGCAAAAATTCTGTACAAAATATTACAGAAGTAGATTATTCAGCAAAGTGAACCCCACAACAAATAAAAAGGATTACACACCATGACCAAGTAGGATTTATTCCAAGAATATAAGGTTGGTTTAACATCTGAAAACAAATTAATGTAATATACCATATTAATAAAAAACAAGAACAAACATGATTACCTCAATAGATGCAGAAAAAGCATTTAACAACATCTACTACCCATTTGTATTAAAAGCTCTCAACAAACTAAAAATAGAGGGGAATTCCTGATAAAGGGCACCTACAAAAACCCTGCAGCTAACATACATAATAGTGAAAGACTGAATGCTTTCCCCCTAAGATAGGAACAAGCGAAAGATATTCACACTCACTACTTCTATTACTAGCCAATACTAACAGTCAAGAAAAAGAAAGAAAAGGCATTGATGTTGGCAAGGTGAAGTAAAACTGTTCTTATTCACAGATGACAAAATCTTACATATAGATAATCCTAAAAAATCCACACAAAAAACTAGAAATAATGAGTTCAGCAAGGTTGCAGAGTTTGAGATCAGCGTACAAAAATCTACTGTGTTTCCATATACTAGCAATTAACAATCCAAATATCAAATTAAGAAAACAATTTCATTCACAATATCAAAAAGAATAAAATATTTAGAATTTAACAAAGCAAGACATACTTTAAAAACTACAAAACATTGTTGAAAGAAATTAGAAACCTAAAAAAATGAAAAGACAGCCATGTTAATTGACTGAAAGACTTAATATTGTTAAGATAGCAATTCTCAATGCAATCCCTATCAAAATCACAGCTGGCTCTTTTACAGATGAGACCTGACAAGCTGATCCTAAAATTTATATGGAAATGCAAAGGCTCCAGGAAAAACCAAAACAACTTTGAAAAAAAGAACAAAACTGAAGGACTTACACTTCCACACTTCCCAATTTCAAAATGTCACTAGAATGCTACAGCAATCAAGAGAATATCGTACTGGCATAAGGACAGACATATGAGTCAACGGAACCTAATTTAGATTCCAGAAAAAAAAACTCATTTGTAGTCAACTGATATTCCACAATGATGCCAATGCAAGTCAATGGGGAAAAGAAAGTTTTTTCAAGAAATGGTGCAGGGACAACTGAATAACCACACACAAAAAGATGAATTTACACCCTTATGTTAAACCATACATAAAAATATCAACTCAAACATATCACAGACCTAAATCTAAGAGCTAAAACTATAAAACTCTGAGAAGAAAACACAGGAGGAATTTTTTATGACCTTGGGTTAGGCAAAGATTTCTTAAATATGACACCAAGAACACATGTGATATTGGATCAAGAAACTGTACCCAGAATATATAAAGAACTCTTACAAATCAGTAGGAAGAAGACAACCCAATTTTTTCAAATGGGCAAAAAAACTGAATAGGCATTTCACCAAAAGACACATGATCAATAACACATGAAATGATGTTCAACATAATTAGTCATTAGGGTACTGCACATTAAGACCACAATGATACCTCACACCCACCAGAATGGCTACAATCAAAATGACAAGGAATAACAAGTGTTGGCAAGAATAAGAAAAAAAAATGGAACCCACATGCATTGATGGTGAAAATGTGAAATGGTACAGCCATTTTGGTAGTTTCTTAAAAAATTAAACATAAATTTACCACATGACCAAGAAATTCCACTCTTAGGTGGAATTCTATCCAAGAGGAAAAAAACACATGTCCATACAAAGACTTGTATGTGAATGTTCCCAGCAGCACTATTCATAATAGCCAAAAAGTGGAAACAATCCAAATGTCCATTAACTGGTGAACAGATAAACAAATTTTGGTATATATCATACAATGGATTACTCTCCAGCAATAAAATGGAATGAAATACTGATACATGCTACAACATGGAGAAATCCTGGACAAAATGTCAGCAAACTGAATCCCACAACAAAGGATTACACGCCATGACCAAGTAGGATTTATTCCAAGAATGCAAGGTTGGTTTAACATCTGAAAATCCGTTAATGTAATATACCATATTAACAAAGAACAAGAACAACATTATCATCTCAACAGATGCCAGGTAAAAGAAGCCACATACTGAAGAACACATATTGTACAATTCCATTTATATGAAATGTCCAGAAAAGGCAAATATATAGAGACAGAAGTAGATTATTAATTATCAGAGGCTGAGGTGGGAACAAAAATTCAATTGTAGTAATAGTTGTTGCACAACTCTGTAAACTTACTAAAAATCTTTGAATTATACCCTTAAAACGAGTGAACGGTACAGTACATAAATTAAACCTCAGTGAAGTGTTTTTTTTTTTTCTTAAAGATAATAACCTAAATTCTAACTACAAAACAACTACTAACATCCTAAGAGCAAAAAATTGTCATCATCCCAACCCTTATACTTAACAAAGTACCTAACAAACAATATGAATGATGAACTAAATGGTTTCCCGAAAAATAAAAGCTGAACAGTCCTAAAGAGTCAATTCTACTAACCAGAATTTTGTTTAGAGCCTGATGATCCTCCATGTTCTAGCTTCGCTTTCTTCTTCTTTGATGATGATGAAGATGACTCAGAAGATACAGAACGTTTTTCTACTACAGGAGTGGAAAGAGCTCGTTTTTTAAACAGCTCCCGTTCTCTCAAGAGACTTGGATCCATAATGCTGCAAAGATAAAAATAAGTTTCTTCAATACACATTCCAGTCACTCAAATCTATGTGCCAAATCCACAGGTCTCAACAAGAGTTACTTCCCAAACAGAATTACCTTTTATTACTTGTTCTCTAGCACTTGTATTTATTCACTTACTCATTCACTCAAAAAATTCTTTAATTAGTGCCTGTTATATGCCAAGCACTGTGCTAGGCACTAGAAAAGAAAAATAGGATTATTCTCTAAAGCTCTAGAACTACACTGTCCAATATAACAAACAGCCACTGGCCGAAGTGCTGACTGAGCGCCTGAAATGGGGCTAGAGTTGAGATGTACTCTAAGTGTAAAATACACCCACATTTAAAAGACTCAATACAACGAAAAGAACTTTTTAAATTACTGAAATATTTTAGACTGATTACACTAATGTGATAGTAGTTTGGATATACTCGGTTAAGTAAAATATTAAAATTAATTTCCCCTATTTTTTCTTTTTTTTTAATTATGGCTACTAAAAATTTTAAATTACATGTGTGGCTCACATTTGCAGCTCACACTGTATTCCTACTGGACAATGCTGTTTTAGGAACAACAGCAGGACTACTGGGTGGAAATTAGGAGACAAATTTAGGCTCATTGCAAAAAAATGAGAACCATCAGAATTGCTTATAAATTAAAAGGTATATTTTAAAACTGGTGGACTCTCATAAGTAGGAAGAGGCTGGATTAATATGTGTTAGAAATATCTACAGAAAATTCCTGATTTGGAAGGAGGTGGGACTAGACCTCTTTGGGTTTTCTCCCAGTTTTAAAACTCCACAATTCTAAGCAACTTCAGTACAACCAGGGAAGCCACAGGTCATTCAACAAGTATTTTAAAACATTCCTCTCTTGTCTGAACTCTCCCTAGAACCCCATGGAGAGTCTCAGAAGCACACAAGCTGACTACGAAAACGACCTCTACACTATTAAGACTAGTGTTCATAAGTTGGGAAGCAAAGTCCCAGAGGAAAAAGACTCTATTCTTATACTTTGAAAGCCTTCAAGCATGGGGTAGCTCAATAAATTTCTAAGTGAGCAACGAACGGAAGAACATCTTTAAATTGCTCTAGCCTCATTGTTAATGGTTTTACAATCCTTTATTAAATGTCTTCTGTTTGGGCTTCCCTGGTGGCGCAGTGGTTAAGAATCCGCCTGCTAATGCAGGGGACTCGGGTTCAAGTCCTGGTCCGGGAAGATCCCACATGCCACAGAGCAACTAAGCCCGAGCACCACAACTACTGAGCTTGTGCTCCAGAGCCCGCGAGACACAACTACCGAAGCCCGCGCGCCTAGAGCCCGTGCTCCACAAGAGACGCCAGCGCAATGAGAAGCCCGCAAACCGCAACGAAGAGTAGCCCCCGCTCAAGGCAACTAGAGAAATCCCGCTGACAGCAACAAAGACTCAACGCAGACAAAAATAAATAAAATTTTAAAAAATAAATTAATTTTAAAAAACCAATATATTAAAAAAAAATTTCTCCTGTTTGTGAGGCACTGTACTCCAACCTTTGAAAAGTTCTGTAAGATAAATCCTTGCCTTCAATAAGCTTACATTTGAGAACATGAAAGCACTGAGCACCTCGGTTAAAAAGCAATGAATAGGGACTTCCGTGGTGGCACAGTGGTGAAGAATCCGCCTGCCAATCCAGGGGACACAGGTTCGATCCCTGATCCACGAAGATCCCACATGCCACGGAGCAACTAAGCCTTGTGCCACAACTACTGAAGCCCGCGCCCCTAGACCCCGTGAGCCACAACAAGAGAAGCCACCGCAATGAGAAGCCCGCAAACCACAACAAAGAGTAGCCCCCTCGTTGCAACTAGAGAAAAGCCCGCGCACAGCAACGAAAGACCCAATGAAGCCAACAATAAATCAATCAAATAATTTTTAAAAAAGCAATGAATAAATAAAACGTGACTTACCATGCTAAAAGTTAAAAATATAAGCATTGAATAATTAGCCATTAAAAAGAATGAAATAATGCCATTTGCAGCAACACGGATGGACCTAGAGATTATCATACTAAGCGAAGTCAGAAAGAGAAACACCAATACCATATGCTATCACTTGTATGTGACATCTAAAATATGACACAAATGAACATATCTACGAAACAAAAACAGACTCACAAATATAGAGAACAGACTTGTGGTTGCCAAGGGGGGGGGGGGGCGGGGGGGGAAGGACTGGAAGTTTGGGTTAGCAGATGCAAACTATTATATGTAGGACGCATAAACAACAAGGTCCCACTGTACAGTACAAGGAACAATATTCAATATCCTGAGATAAACCATAATGGAAAAGAATATGAAGACTATATATGTATAACTGAGTCACTCTGCTGTAGAGGAGAAATTAAACACAACATCGTAAGCCAACTATGCTTCAATAAAATTTAAAATATATACATATATAAAAGCATTGATAAGAAATAATCAGAGTAAACTTCAGCTAAGGAACGAAAGAAGAATCACCGGCACAGGACCTCGAATCTAAGACCTGCCTTCTTCCCTCAGTTCTAATCCCTAACAGCAACATGACCTGGGCAATCCACTAGACCTCCCTAAATCCAATTTTATCATAAGTAAAATAAGGGTACTACCAATGCTGTCTACATCTAGCCCAACTGTAAGAATAAACTGAAAAAAATGTTTGTGAAAATGATTTTTTAAATAGTAAAGCTATACAAATATGTTATTTCAGTACTATTATTTTGAGTTGGATCTGAAAAGAAGTAACCGAATGATTACACTGAGGTGAAGAAGGCAGGAGGCAGTCTTGGGGAGGAAAAGTGTCAGAACAAGAAAGGAGAATTCCCCAGTGATAAGGCGAGGGCAACAAGCCTAAAACAGGAAACATCTGTTATCTGTTTATTTCACCTTGTAAAGACAGATAACTAACCCCGGCTGTTATAACCCTGATTTTAACACAGATTTAACCAAATTTTACGAAGACCTGATGTTTACAGCATTTGATCCTCACAACTCTACGAGGTCACTGGTACTTCGCGTTATTTCTATTTTAATATGTGAAATCTGAAATGAAGAGGCATCGTTAAGGTCACACAGCTGAAAGTACCTGAGCCAGGACACGAATATCCTGACTCCTAAATCAGGTGGCCCTCACTCCAGACCTGAAATGCTGGTAAAGGCCTCCCAAACAAAGGCGACCTGTGTGGTTATGGGTCAAGTCCAATGGCACGAAGAACAGAAGATTTAAGGTCTTTCACCATCACATGCTCCGCCTAACTTTTCCTTACAAGACTACTACAGTATCTGTAGAGTTTTACATGTACTGACCTGTGTTGTAGACAGGACACATCACCCTGCCCATCTGACATTAACAAAAAACCAAAAACAAAAAACAAAAAAACCCCCACAACTCAGAGAGTCCATGTGTTCCCCCAATAAGAAGCCAAAAATTAAATGAAAATCTCGCTCCAAAGCCCACATTCTTTCCACTTTATCATTTGACTTCTTTCAACCTTTCTGCTCTTTCCTCTCTCGCTTCTTTCCCGCCTGCGCCTCGCAGGTGCCAACACTATGAATAGCCGGCAAGCTGAGAATAGACACTTGCTCACCTCTTAAATGACAGAAACGTAGAGGTGGACGGAAAAAGGTTACCGCAGCTATTTGTTTCGGGAAATGTCTTTAGGCTTTGCAGGAAACAACCATTATAACTCAAGCTTAGGAATCATTCCAAAGTGGGTCTCCAAAAGGCAGCTGAAAACAACAGTCCGCGAAGGAGCATCTACATCCCAGCCTTTAGGTGGCTGGGCACCGTTTCCCCAAACTCCACACACCTGGTTCGTACGGCAGCTGCTAATGCAAGCTGGGGGGACCAGGAAGAGGCACAATCAGCTCTCCGATGTGAATTTCCCCTCTTTCTAACCCAAAACTTTGCTCAATGAACCTCCGGCCTAAAAGACAATGCTCCCGAGAAGCTGTTAGCAGATTTCAGCGTTTCGCGCCGGGAACGGCGGCCCCAGCCTCCCGCGGGGTGGGAGGCCCGCTCGCCCCCGGGCGGAGGCGGCCCGGAGGAACAACAGGCCGGGGCTCCGCGCCCCTCACCCCGCTGCTGCAGCCCTTACCTGAGCCAGGAGGGCAGCCCCACGCGCCCGGCCGCCGCCTCCCAGAGCCTCCTCCTCGACCAGTCGCACACGCCCGCGTGGCCGCCGCTTCCTGCTCGTCGTCGGCGCCCCCGCTCGCCCGCACGCACGCCCAGCGCTACCCCGCCAGGTCGGGGTCTTCGCACTGGCGGCGGCGGCGGCGGCGGCGGCGGCTCAGGCGGCAACTCGGCCCCGGGCTCCAACCGCCACTTCCTGATCCGCGGGTTCGGAGCCCAGTCCCGGCAGCCACCGCGGCCCCTCGGCCGCCGAGAACGCGCATGCGCCCTCTCATACCCCCGCCCGGGGAGGGGAATCCAGAGCTGGGGCGTCCCTGGTCTCCATGACAACGGGAGGGTGGTTGGGAGAGGGGCTTAAGTGGGAGTTAAGCAGCCGCAGCTGAGAGGGAAGAACTCTCTCCTTTACAGAAATAGAACTGTAAAGCTACTAAATCCTCCTGCAGCGTGCTCTGGGATCTGTTTAACCCAAATGGCGACGAGATTTTTTCAAGTTATTGTCTATCAGATGTCCTGTGACTTTACATCAAATGCCAGTCACCAACACCTAAACTTCGAAGAACATTGTTCCAGCTCTCTCTTTTTCAACTGAGGAAACAAGAGGCCCAGTGAAACTAAATGACTTGCTCGAGACAGCACAGCTAGCAAAGGCAAATCCTGACGTGAAGTTCAGTTTCTGAACTCCCAACCGCGCCCCCTGTAAACTCTCTTGGAAAAGGATTTCGGATTCAGAAGCTGCATAAGGGGTAGAAATAAGGCGACGGAAAAGATAATTGGCCTTGCCCACAACCTGCAATGTACTGGAGCGTGTCAAATTTCGTGCGGCTGGCCTTTCCTCACTCCAACTTGAAGCGGCGCATAGCCAGTGCTCAACTATTATACAGCTGTCGTTTACTTAGTGCTGGTTACTCCTCAAGTTACTTAACCTGCGTTTCGGTTTTCAGGTCTGGGAAATGGGAATAATAATTGTATTACCACAATACGTTACTTTCATTGGACTGTTGTGAAGATTGTATGAGATAATACGTAAATATTTATTCAAAACTTAGAAATAAAGCCAAAAGACGATTGTGTGTCTTTTTTAAATTGATTTCATTCCACAGGATTTTGTAATAAACTCACCTGATGTTCATCTGACACCCTCAGGAAAGGTAGCTTCATTTGGATAACAGTTTATGAGGGCTCAGAAGTTTTATAATCCAGGAGAATCAGAGATTAACTGGTAAAAAACTGATGAGGTGTAATGAGGAGAAACAGGCGTCCACTGCAAAAAAAAAAAAAAAAAAAAACCCCAAAGCTTAAAATTGCATTGTCCTGAGAAACATGAGCCAGTTTTTTTATCAATTTATTTTTATCTTATCCTTTCCCCAATGATTATATAAATCCCAATTTACCATATCCTTGTGGAATCAGTTCTACCATTCTGTTAGCTTCCTTATTAATGAATGAGAGACTTTATATATACAAATGGACAATGGCTAGACCATATATGATAATAAAACTCTGGCCCACTTACAAAACCAAGCCACAACCTTTGCAGCAATTAGCTCAGAATGGTCAGGATTTACTCAAAGGCTGCCAACTTCCCTATTTCAGACACCCCTCCCCCAGCTTCCCCTGCCAAAAAACTTTAATCAGAACATACCAGAAGCATCACCCCCCTCTTTTTTTTGCACTATAACACTTCCCCTCTTTGTGATTGCCTTTGAGTCTCTGCCAAATGCAAGAGATGGTGGCTGAATCTCTTGCTACGTAGCAAGGGGTGCAGTCTCTGTTCTCATTTGAGTGGTCTTCATTTATTTCCACTGTGTTTAATAAAACTTCCGCACATGCTCATTACCTAGTCACTTGAGACTTAGGAGTTTAACAATTAGAGACTCATGCTTTTACAGAAGTAGATCTACCACACAGAGAGCACACAATGAACTGTTAAAAGATAAACTAAGGTACATTAAAATTTTGAAGAGTTTAAGCAAATAGCAATTCAAATCAGCAGCAAACAAACCAAAAATGGTTAGGAGCACTCCAGTGACAGGAGCTAGGGGAAAGGTTTTTACAGAGAAGAGGAGGAAGCAAATCAAAGAAAGTATTGGTTGGCTACAGCTCTTAAGCGGTTGCCTTAGTGGGAAATCCTGGTTGGCTGTTTGTGATTAGTTGTTCTTAAATTTCGTTTTCTCGGATTCCAGTGACTCCAACTTAGGTTGTGGTTTTACGTGTAGACTTACCAAGGCTTTGGAGCCACCTTAGTCTAGGGCCTCCTTGTTTAATTACTTAGACAAAATGCTCACAAGTATTCCTTTATTTCAATGTCCTGTCTCATTTCAGCCAGTTGGAACAGCTATAGGACACAGTTAAGCCTTCTAATGCCAATATTAGAATATGTTATTTATAATCCAAACCCTCAAATGTCAACTGCCCCCGCCTTTACCCCAATATTAGCTATTATTATCATTGCCCAACTTGACACCCTCCCCTACACACCCCGGCAAACCATTAAAATATATAAATGATCAATGTCGTCAAGCAGTGGCATCACTCCTCTTTATACGTCCTGTTGCCTGTGACTAGGTCATTGCACTGAAAGTGATGGCTGCACTCATTCAAAACACTTTGGTGTGACTTCCTGCACTCTGAAGGTACTCCTCAAGTGAAGAGAAAAATGTGCTCCCTATATGGCCCGTAATTAGGCCATTTTTGTGTCAAATGTACTTACACATGGACACCACACTACACATGAACTAAAAAAGGATTCTGTTTTGTCTGCTGGTAATGTTGACTACATGATGATTTGCATGATAACCACGTGGCCAAACATCAGCCTGAATTAGCTAGATTTCACAGAATTCATGATTTGGAGTTAAACGTATAGACTTTTATTCTGTCTTCTCATCCTTGTTACACAATATAGACACCATGTGAATTGCTTCTGAAGCAGCCTCTAGCCAGGGCTTAGGGAAAGCATATGAAAAACACTTCACTCTCAGGTGAGGGCCATGACTATTTATAAGGACATGGCTGTGTGTGTAATATACACAAAGTCTCCACCACTGATGCTTAAATAAAATAAACCTTTATAATAATTAAAACCATCTACGTATTGGCAGGCTCGGTATTTCCAGATCAGAAGGGTGTGGTGAACGTCAAATTATATGAAGAAGGACCCAAGCTATTCATGCAATAACAATTTATGTCATCTCATGAATGCTTATAATACACTGCATACTCTTTGGTAGAAAGTGTGGTGACTTCTTCAGGGAAATATACTTTGCATATTTTAAAAAACATTCTTCCCTCCTGGCCTGTCCAAACCCCCTCACCCCCAAAAACAACTCAATATAACCACATGATTAATTCAACATGGTGCATAAATTTTTTTTACTATTTTATTGAATTGTGGTATATATATACATAATTTTGCCATTTCAACCATTTTAAAATGTACAATTTGGTGGCATTAATTACATTCACAACACTGTGCAACTATCATCACTATTTCCAGAATTTTTCATCATCCCAGACAGAAACTCAGTACCCATTAAGGGATAACTCCCCATTTCCTCCTCTCCTCAGTGCCTGGTAACTTCTAATCTACTTTCTATCTCTATGAATTTACCCTAATTCTAGATATTTTATGTAAGTGGAATAATACAGTATATGTCTTCTTGTGGCTGGCTTGTTTCACTTGATGTAATGTTTACAAGGTTCGCTCATGCTGTGGCATGTATCAGAACTTCATTTTTTTTAATGCAGTGGCTTAATTTTACATTTTAATTTTTCGCATTAAACAATTGCTTGGTAGAGGAAAACTGAGGTAAGGCAAATAAATTCACTTCATTTTGCCATCAAATAACAACTGCTTTTCAACTCCCCTCACCAGTTAATCCATCTCAACTAATTAGATAACTGCATTCTCAAAATAGCCGACAAAGCAAATTAGCCCACATCTACCCAGATCAAGAGCTACAGTCAATACTCTGCTCATCACCTGTCCTAGATTTCTCTAGCATTGACAGTCTCTGCTCCCTTGGAGCCTTTTGCCCGGCTTTCTGATGCAGCCTGCCCAATTCTGAAAATATCTTTCTAGGACTCTGCTTCTGTCTCAAGCATTCATCCCGTAAGGAAGGAAAACAGTCTTTTCCCCCTCAATCCATCTTAAATTCTCAGGCTGGGGCCCTGTAATTAGACTAACAAAAGGCAGACTAACAAGAGAAAAGCGAACATAAGTTTATTACCATGTGCAATACACACACACACACACACACACACACACACACACACACGCGGGAGCACCAAGAGATGAGTAACGCAAAGGGGTGGTTAGAACTAAAGCTTACTTAGCATCTTTTTTTTTTTTTGGCCGCACTCCGTGGGTTGCGGGATCCTACATCCCTGACCAGGGATTCAGGGATTGAACCCGCACCCTCAGCAGTAAAAGCGCAGAGTCCTAACCTCCGGACTGCTAAGGAATTCCCTTACTTAGCATCTTAACAAAAGAACAATAATTTTTTACAGAAGTGACGAGATTTTGAGCAAAAATGACGTTGAGTTTCCAGGGTGGTAAATTGTGTAAAGGTAAACATTTGGGGAAACTAATGGAAGATAAGGGCTAGTTAGCAAAGTTTGTTGTATAGCTTCCTCTGGTGCCATCTCTGGGGTGAGAAGGGTCTAAAGTTGTCTCCAGTGATTAACTTTTGTCCTTCCTGGTAGAGAGAGGAGGGGGCACACCTTCACAAATTTATGTCCTACTTTTAGGCAAATAGGGGGAGGACAGAGAGCTTTTCTCATATCTGTTTCTCCTCAGTTGTCTTCAGCTCAAAACAATCCTTAAGCCCAGGTGGCATATTTTGTGCTGGCACATTCTGCAACCCTACAATCCTCTCTCTCACAAACTTTCTCAAAAAAAAATTGCTATTGCCTCTGCTTGTTAAGTTTCAATCTGCAGGGGTTAAAATACTGGCCTTGGAGCCAGAACTGGCCTGAATCTGCTCCACCACTTACCAGTAGTCGTATGACCCTAAACCAATATTTAATCTCTGTAAACCTGCGTTTCCTCATGTGTAATGGAAAGGATTATCTCAGATTGGGCTGCTATAACAAATTACCATAGACTGGGTGGCTTAAACAACAAACATTTCTTTTTTTTTTTTTAATTTTTTTAAAAAATTTATTTATTTTTGCCTGCATTGGGTCTTCGTTGCTGTACGAGGGCTTCTCATTGCGGTGGCTTCTCTTGTTGCAGAGCACGGGCTCTAGGTGCGCGGGCTTCAGTAGTTGTGGCACGTGGGCTTAGTTACTCCGCGGCATGTGGGATCTTCCTAGACCAGGGTTCGAACCCGTGTCCCCTGAATTGGCAGGCGGATTCTTAACCACTGCACCACCAGAGAAGTCCCAACAACAAACATTTCTTTCTCACAGTTCTGGAGGCTGGAAAATCCAAGATCAAGGTGCCAAAAGAACCAGTGTCTGGGGGGAAACAAGCTCTCTCCTGTCTCTTTTTTTTTTTAATTTTTTGGCCATGCCACATGGCATGTGGGATCTTAGTTCCCTGACCAGGGATCGAACCCATGCCCCGTGCAGTGGAAGCACAGAGTCTTAACCACTGGACTGCCAGGGAAGTCCCTGTCCTGTCTCTTCTTATAAGCACTAACCCCACCATGAAGCTTCCACCCACCTAATTACCCCCCAAAGACCCTACCCCCAATACCATCCCACTGGGGGTTAGGTTTCAATATGTGAATTTGAGGGGGACACCAACATGCAGCCCATAACAAGGATTAAATGAGATAATAAGTGTAAAGCACTCACCACAGTATGTGGACTATAGCAAGTTATCACTAAATTATAGTTATTCTTATTATTAGAACCCAAGTCTCCAGTTAAATTCTTTTCAAAGGCCACCAATGATTTCCCAATTGCCAAATCCAATGGCGTCTGTGGTAGGTTGTATAATTGTTCATAATGATTCACCTCTTCTTCCTGAAGGAAGATTATACTGTCCGCCCTGTTAAACATAGGAGTGGCATGTGACTTGCTTTGGCTAATGGACTGTGAAATGTGTAACATCTAAGGAGAAGCTTTAATTTAAGAGCTAGCTTGTGATTCACTGTCTTGCTTTTCCGCTGCCATATTCCAGACTGGGGCACTTTGTCAACCCAATCCCGGAGTGAAGATGACATGGAGAAGAGCTCTGGCCCATCCACAATAGACATGTAACATGAATGAGAAATAAACTTTACGGTTGAAAGCCACTGAGTTCATCCCTAGCCTGACAGAGTGTGAATGCACTGAAACTTTTTAGCTCTTGCTCCCATAAAGCTAAGTACCAACCTATGTCCTACTGACTTCATCAAAACTCTTCCTAAGTAGTCAACTGATCTCCCCACACAACATCTATAGTTAGTCTCTCTCTCTCTACTTTAACACCATCCTTTTCTCAACGAGGGTCCCATAGTATGAAAGTGAGTTGTCCCAATAACCCCTTGCCTGGCAGCATCTTCATTATAAGCCAACAAAAAAACTTTCACTTAAAGAATGAAGTCAAGGATGACTACAAATCTTTATTTTGAGTAACTGAGTGAGTGGTGATCCGTGTACTGAGATGGGGAACACCGGGAAGGAAGCAAGTTTGGAGGAGGAAGTGAGTTCATTTGACCACATTAAGTTGACAATGCCTATCAGATACCTAGATGGAGCTGTTGGGTAGGCAGTTGGCTATAGGAGTTAGTTTACAGACGGTACTTAAAGCCATGGAACTGGATCAGCTCACCTAGGGAGTGGATGAAGATAGAGAAGAAAAGAAGGCCAAGGATTGAGCGCTAGGACCCACGAAGGAAGACCACCAAGGATGCTGAGAAGGGGCCAGTGAAGAGAAAGAGAACCAAGAAAGAGTGGGTGTCCCAGAAGACAAGTGAAGAAATATTTCAAGAAGGAAATGTTGACCAAATGTCAAATACTGGTGGGAGGTCGTGCTAGATGAAACTCGAGAATTAACCATTAGGTTTCGTATCATATAGTCATTGGTGACCTTCACAAGGGCAGTTTTCATAATGTGGTGAGGATGAATGCCTGAGAATTAACAGAATGTCTAGACAACTCTTTTAAGGATTTTGCTAGAGATAGATGCAAAGTGATGAAGCAGTAGCGAGAGATACAGGTCAAGGAAGGATTTGGATTCAATGGTAGCTGATTACAGAACTGTGTATGTTGATGGTTCTGATCCAATAAGGAAAGAGAAATTCATAATGCAGAGAGAGAACGGAGCAAAGTCCTCAAATATTTCTATCTGGATGCCTCCTTGGACCTCTGGGTCTGGGTCATGCATGCCCTTGGTTTGCTCCACAGCTCCTGCTGCTTCCCTATCACAACTCTCACCATATGTGTTCCTTCGCCAGCTTTCCCTCCTGATAATTAGCAATTTGAGGAATGGATAGGGTTATACTTAGGAGGAAAAACCCAGGTTTGCCTGACGACAACAAAGAAGATGTATGCTTTTAAAACAACAATTGAGGGACTTCCCTGATGGCGCAGTGGCTAAGAATCCTCCTGCCAATGCAGGGGACACGGGTTCGAGCCCTGGTCCAGGAAGATCCCACATGCCACGAAGCAACTAAGTCTGTGTACCACAACTAGTGAGCCTGCGTGTCACAACTACTGAAGCCCGTGTGCCTAGAGCCCCGTGCTCTGCAACAAGAGAAGCCACCGCAATGAGAAGCCCGCGCACCGCAACAAAGAGTAGCCCCTGCTCGCCGCAACTAGAGAAAGCCCACGCACAGCAACAAAGACCCAATGCAGCCAAAAATAAATAAATACATTTATTAAACAAACTAAAAAGCAATTTAAAGATTGGGTCTATTTTAAGCTTGTCCTCCTCCCTTCCCTTTCCCTATCACAGTAGGGCTCTCGCCCCACCTCTGATGGGCGTCCTTGCCAACAAGTGGCCTAAGACAGAGCCAGAGACCAAAGGCCAAGGGCACAGAGCACGTTGGCTTCAAAACACCTTTGTGCCTCCTTCCCTTTCCTCCCACCCTTCAACTCGGGCTTTTGGTTTGACTGCAAAATCCTCTGCTTCTTTCCTGACCCAAAGCTTCTATCTTCTCTGGGGCCTGGCACATAGAAGAAACACAGCAAATATCTTTAAAATGTTGAATCTGTCCTATTGTTGCCTTAACTCAGACATCCCCTTTCCCTTGTCTCTATTATAACCCCACTCACCCTTCAAAGACATGTTCAAACGAGGCATTATGTATGAAGTTTTCACTGGTCTGACAAATAAAAAAGAATAGCCATGTGTAACTGAGTTTATTATGCACTAGTTATACTAACTCCTTTCTGTGCATTAACTCATTTAATCCTCACGAGAACCCAGTGAAGTAAATACTTTAACTATTCCTATTTTATATACGAAGAAATGAAGCCAGCAAGATATTAGCCCAAAGTCACCCAGCAAATAAACAGTATTATACAGGTTCAAACCCAGGCACCCTGGCTCCAGACCCTGTTAACGACCTACTATACCGCCTCAACCTCAGTCTTCTCCCCCTTCCTCAGTCAGTAATTAAGCCTCCAGTATATGCCAGAAAGTGCTCTAGGCACTTAGATTCCATTCTGCTTCTCAGGCTGTGCAACTTTTACAACAACTGTTTGAATTAGAGGAGTCTAGCCTCCGTCTCCAGGCTGAGTACAATTTCTTGAAGGTTCCTTTGTCTAGCGTAGCATTGGCCTAGCAAATTTCATGTTTCTACATTCGTCTTGTTCTTACTTTCCATTCTGATCCTGTTTGACATCTGAAGATCAGGAACCCATCACAACGAAGATATGAAAATATATCCACCCTCACAAGGAGTCCTAGTAATGCAAAGCAAAATCACAATGAGATGCCATTTTCATTAGTCAAATTGGGAAAAAAAAATCAACAACATTTTACGCTGATGAGTTCGTATCTGAGTTTTCAAAGGAAAGGAAGAGACATTATTCGGAAAAAAATGTATGTCAAGAAAGGAGATAAAGGGTGTCTTCAATTCCCCCAGGAGTTAAGCTTTTGAAAATCAAAGTTCTTTCTGCTCTCTGCCCTGACATATTCCTCCATGAAGACAATGAGTAAGGAGACAGTTAAAACAAGGAGTGAAAGAGGGGGGGAAATTTTAGAAGAGGGAAAACAAAAACAAAAACAAAAAACCCCAGCTACTATTTAAAAAATATCTAGGCATAGCAATAATCTTTAAAGCAGATTGAGCTTTCAAAATACTAATTACTGCAAATT